>NC_136067.1:450830187-453710588 GCF_964261635.1 Lissotriton helveticus
AGGCTCCCCGGGCACATCGGAACCCCTTTCCGGGCCCTTGGCAGTGCGGCAGGCTGGGAGACAGGGCCCAGGGCCTGAGCACCCGACCCGGGGCCCGCCCGGGCCCCTGGACCCAGCCGGGGCTCCCAAGCCCGGAGGCGCATGGGACGCCTCCCCGGTCCCTCCGGACCCCGTCCCGGGCACCCTGCCACGCAGCAGGACCAAGGACAGAGCCCGGGGTGGGGAGGCCGCCCTCCCCGGGCCCTCAGGGGCCCTAGCCACTGCTCCTGAACCCAGCCAAGCAAGGGGAGGCTCCCCGGGCACATCGGAACCCCTTCCCGGGCCCTTGGCCGTGCGGCAGGCTGGGAGACAGGGCCCAGGGCCGGAGCACCCGACCCGGGACCCAGCCGGGGCTCCCAAGCCCGGAGGCGCATGGGACGCCTCCCCGGTCCCTCCGGACCCCGTCCCGGGCACCCTGCCACGCAGCAGGACCAAGGACAGAGCCCGGGGTGGGGAGGCCGCCCTCCCCGGGCCCTCAGGGGCCCTAGCCACTGCTCCTGAACCCAGCCAAGCAAGGGGAGGCTCCCCGGGCACATCGGAACCCCTTCCCGGGCCCTTGGCCGTGCGGCAGGCTGGGAGACAGGGCCCAGGGCCGGAGCACCCGACCCGGGGCCCGCCCGGGCCCCTGGACCCAGCCGGGGCTCCCAAGCCCGGAGGCGCATGGGACGCCTCCCCGGTCCCTCCGGGCCCCGTCCCGGGCACCCTGCCATGCAGCAGGACCAAGGACAGAGCCCGGGGTGGGGAGGCCGCCCTCCCCGGGCCCTCAGGGGCCCTAGCCACTGCTCCTGAACCCAGCCAAGCAAGGGGAGGCTCCCGGGCACATCGGAACCCCTTCCCGGGCCCTTGGCCGTGCGGCAGGCTGGGAGACAGGGCCCAGGGCCGGAGCACCCGACCCGGGGCCCGCCCGGGCCCCTGGACCCAGCCGGGGCTCCCAAGCCCGGAGGCGCATGGGACGCCTCCCCGGTCCCTCCGGACCCCGTCCCGGGCACCCTGCCACGCAGCAGGACCAAGGACAGAGCCCGGGGTGGGGAGGCCGCCCTCCCCGGGCCCTCAGGGGCCCTAGCCACTGCTCCTGAACCCAGCCAAGCAAGGGGAGGCTCCCCGGGCACATCGGAACCCCTTCCCGGGCCCTTGGCAGTGCGGCAGGCTGGGAGACAGGGCCCAGGGCCGGAGCACCCGACCCGGGGCCCGGCCGGGCCCCTGGACGCAGCCGGGGCTCCCAAGCCCGGAGGTGCATGGGACGCCTCCCCGGTCCCTCCGGACCCCGTCCCGGGCACCCTGCCACGCAGCAGGACCAAGGACAGAGCCCGGGGTGGGGAGGCCGCCCTCCCCGGGCCCTCAGGGGCCCTAGCCACTGCTCCTGAACCCAGCCAAGCAAGGGGAGGCTCCCCGGGCACATCGGAACCCCTTCCCGGGCCCTTGGCAGTGCGGCAGGCTGGGAGACAGGGCCCAGGGCCGGAGCACCCGACCCGGGGCCCGGCCGGGCCCCTGGACCCAGCCGGGGCTCCCAAGCCCGGAGGCGCATGGGACGCCTCCCCGGACCCATGGAGCCCGTCCTGGGCATTGAGCCATGCCGTTGGCCTGGAGATGGGTGCCCCGGACGCCCGGGGGAGGTCTGTCTGGGACACATGGAGCCCGTCCTGGGCATTGAACCATGCCGTTGGCCTGGAGAAGGGAGCCCCGGACGCCCGGGGGAGGACTGCCCGGTACCCGTGGAGCCCTTCCCGGGTACTTTGCAACGCCGTTGGCCTCCTGGAGATGGGTGCCCCGAACGCCCGGGGGGGTGGGCTGCCCGGGACCCGTGGAGCCCGTCCTGGGCACTCTGACCTGCTGTTGGCCCGGGGGAGGGACCCCAGACGACCGGGACCCGTGGAGCCCGTCCTTGACACTCTGACAAGCCGTTGGCCCGGGGAAGGGAGCCCCAGACGACCGGGACCTGTGGAGCCCGTCCTGGGCACTCCTGTATGCCGTTGGCCCGGGGAAGGGAGCCCCGGACGTCCGGGACCCGTGGAGCCCGTCCTGGGCACTCCTGTATGCCGTTGGCCCGGGGAAGGGAGCCCCGGACGTCCGGGACCCGTGGAGCCCGTCCTGGGCACTCTGAAATGCTTTGGCCCGGGGAAGGGAGCCCCGGACACCCGGGGGGGAGGACTGCCCGGGGCCCGTGGAGCCCGTCCTGGGCACTCTGACAAGCCGTTGGCCCGGGGAAGGGAGACCTGTTCGCCCGGAACCCGTGGAGCCCGTCCTGGGCACTCTGAAATGCTTTGGCCCGGGGAAGGGAGCCCCGGACGCCCGGGGGGGAGGACTGCCCGGGACCCATGGAACTGGTCCTGGGCACTCTGACATGCCGCTGGCCCGGGGAAGGGTGCCCCGGACGCCCGGGGCCCGTGGAGCCCGTCCCGGGCACTCTGCCATGCCGTCAGCCTGGATGGAGCCCCGGACGCCCGGGGGGGGGGCGAAGGCCTGGGACGCATGGAGCCTGTCCCGGGCACTCTGCCATGCCGTCGGCCTGGATGGAGCACCGGACGCCCGGGGGACGACTGCCCAAGAGCCATGGAGCCCGTCCTGGGCAATTTGACATGCAGTTGGCCTGGAGGAAGGAAGCTCCGGGTGGCCTAGGGAGGTGTTGCCCAGGCATATCCCATCTGGTCCCCATGGCAGAGAACCACCAACCCTGGAGGGGTGTCCGGGCATACCCTGCCCCATAGTAATCCGGAGGCAAATTACCCCCCTTTCTTGCAATCTGTGCACGCGAGGTGACAGAGGGGACCCAAGGCGTGAAAGAACCCGACCTCATGGAGCCCTCGCTGGGATCCGGGAGGCGAATGGCACCTCATTAAGACTTCCAGGGAAGTTCGGCCATCTGGTCCCCCCCCATAGGAAAGCGTTGCAGGCGACCAGATGCCCGAGGGGATCCGGGCGACCAGATGGCCGAGGGAATCCGGGCGACCAGATGGCTGGGCATGGAGGTGAAGCCGCCTGGACTCTTCCCCACCCCGTCCCCGTCCCGGGACGAATGCCCGGGACGCATGGAGCCCGTCCTGGCCACTTGACGTCCCGTCCTGGGCATTGAACCATGCCGTCGGCCTGGAGAAGGGAGCCCCCGGACGCCCGGGGGAGGACTGCCCGGTACCCGTGGAGCCCTTCCCGGGTACTTTGCAACGCCGTTGGCCTCCTGGAGATGGGTGCCCCAGATGCCCGGGGGTGGGCTGCCCGGGACCCATGGAGCCCGTCCTGGGCACTTTTACATGCCGTCGGCCTGGAGGTGGGTGCCCTGGACGCCCGGGGGAGGCCTGCCCGGGACCCGTGGAGCCCCTCCCGGGTACTTTGCCAATGCCGTTGGCCTCATGGAGATGGGTGCCCCGGACGCCCGGGGGAGGACTGCCCGGTACCCGTGGAGTCCTTTCCGGGTACTTTGCAACGCCGTTGGCCTCCTGGAGATATGTGCCCCGAACGCCCGGGGGGAGGGCTGTCCGGGGCCCATGGAGCCCGTCCTGGGCACTGTGACATGCCGTCGGCCTGGAGGTGGGAGCCCCGGACGCCCGGGGGAAGGCTGCCCGGGACCCGTGGAGCCCTTCCCGGGTACTTTGCCATCCCGTTGGCCTCCTGGAGATGGGTGCCCCGGACGCCCGGGGGAGGTCTGTCCGGGGCCCATGGAGCCCGTCCTGGGCAGTGTGACATGCCGTCGGCCTAAAGGTGGGAGCCCCGGACGCCCGGGGGAAGGCTGCCCGGGACCCGTGGAGCCCTTCCCGGGTACTTTGCCATCCCGTTGGCCTCATGGAGATGAGTGCCCCGGACGCCCAGGGGTGGTCTGTCCGGGACACGTGGAGCCCGTCCTGGGCATTGAGCCATGCCGTTGGCCCGGAGAATGGAGCCCCCAGATGCCCGGGGGAGGTGTTGCCCAGGCATATCTCATCTGGTCCCCCGGGCAGAGAACCACCAGCCCTGGAGAGGTGTCCGGGCGTACCCTGCCCCTAGTAATCCGGAGGGAAATTACCCCCCTTTCTTGCAATCCGTGCACGCGAGGTGACAGAGGGGACCCAAGGCGTAAAAGAACCCGACCTCATGGAGCCCTAGCTGGGATCCAGGAGCCGAATGGCACCTCATCGGGACTTCCAGGGAAGCCCGGCCATCTGGTCGCCCCATTGGAAAGCATCGCGGGCGACCAGAGGGCCGGGATCGAAAGGACTCCCAGCTCCCCATCCATCCCAAGCCTTCGCGGTAGGGTTCCTGACTGCCTGCCCACGCAAGGCAGGGCTCTTGGACCCCGGCTGGGCCTCAGGCGCAGGTTGGACCACCGGAGCTCTAGGGCCCGGACGACCTGGGAGAGGAATGCCCGGGACCCGTGGAGCCCGTCCTGGGTACTTTGACATGCCGTCGGCCTGGAGGTGGGTGCCCCGGACGCCCCGGGGGAAGCTGCCCGGGACCCATGGAGCCCGTCCTGGGTACTTTGACATTCCGTCGGCCTGGAGGTGGGAGCCCCGGACGCCCGGGGGGAGGTCTGCCCGGGACCCATGGAGCCCGTCCTGGGTACTTTGCCAATGCCGTTGGCCTCATGGAGATGGGTGCCCCGGACGCCCGGGGGACGAATGCCCGGGACGCATGGAGCCCGTCCTGGGCACTTTTCCATGCCTTCGGCCTAGAGCCCCCAGACACCCAGGGGAGGACCACCGTGAAAACCATGGAGCCCGACCCGGGCACTCTGCCATACCGTCAGCCTAGATGGAGCCCCGGACGCCCAGGGGACGAATGCCCGGGACGCATGGAGCCCGTCCTGGGCACTTTTCAATGCCGTCAGCCTGGATGGAGCCCCGGACGCCCGGGGGACGACTGCCCAGGAGCCATGGAGCCCGTCCTGGGCAATTTGACATGCAGTTGGCCTGGAGGAAGGAAGCCCCGGGTGGCCTAGGGAGGTGTTGCCCAGGCATAGCCCATCTGGTCCCCATGGCAGAGAACCACCAGCCTCGGAGGGGTGTCCGGGCGTACCCTTCGCCCTAGTAATCCGGAGGAAAATTACCCCCTTTTCTTGTAATCTGTGCACGCGAGGTGACAGAGGGGACCCAAGGCGCGAATGTACCCAACCTCCTGGAGCCCTCGCTGGGATCCGGGCGTCGAATGGCACCTCATCGGGACTTCCAGGGAAGTTCGGCCATCTGGTCGCACCATAGGAAAGCGTTGCGGGCGACCAGATGCCCGAGGGGATCCGGGCGACCAGATGGCCGAGGGAATCTGGGCGATCAGATGGCTGGACACGGAAGTGAAGCCGCCTGGACTCTCCCGACCCTGTCCCCGTCCCCGTGCCCGTGCCCGGGACGCATGGAGCCCGTCCTGGGCACTTTTCCATGCCTTCGGCCTGGAGCCCCCAGACACCCAGGGGAGGACCACCGTCAAAGCCATGGAGCCCGACCCGGGCACTCTGCCATGCCGTCGGCCTGGATGGAGCCCCGGACGCCCGGGGGACAAATGCCCGGGACGCATGGAGCCCGTCCTGGGCACTTTTCCATGCCTTCGGCCTGGAGCGCCCCGACACCCTGGGGAGGACCACCCTGGAAACCATGGAGCCCGACCCGGGCACTCTGCCATGCCGTCGGCCTGGATGGAGCCCCGGACGCCCGGGGGACAAATGCCCGGGACGCATGGAGCCCGTCCTGGGTACTTTTCCATGCCGTCGGCCAGGAGCCCCCTGACACCCAGGGGAGGACCACCGTGAAAACCATGGAGCCCGACCCGGGCACTCTGCCATACCGTCAGCCTGGATGTAGCCCCGGACGCCCGGGGAACGAATGCCCGGGACGCATGGAGCCCGTCCCGGGCACTCTGCCATGCCGTCCCGACAAATTCGTACGGACTCCTAACCTTACGACACGGATCGGAATCGAGCCCTCTCTGACCCAGCAGTTTCAGGCGCCCGGGGGACGAATGCCCGGGACGCATGGAGCCCGACCCGGGCACACTGCCTTGCCGCCGGCCTGGATGGAGCCCCGGACGCCCGGGGGACGAATGCCCGGGACGCATGGAGCCCGTCCCGGGCACTCTGCCATGCCGTCGGCCTGGATGGAGCCCCGGACGCCCGGGGGACGACTGCCCAAGAGCCATGGAGCCCATCCCGGGCACTCTGCCATGCCGTCCCGACAAATTCGTACGGACTCCTAACCTTCCGACACGGATCGGAATCGAGCCCTTTCTGACCCAGCAGATTTCAGGTTGATTTGCTATATACTTTACGTACGATTTTATGGGGGCCGATTCCGATCCGGTACGTAAAAGCAAATACGACCGACATGTCGGACAACCACGTACACCCAGGGGATAGGACTGCCCGGGTCACATGGACCCCGTCCTGGGCACTCTGATCTGCCGCCGGCGCCGGGGATCGAACCGTGATCACCAGATGGGGATATCCCAAAAATATGGCATGGATACGGCCCGCCAGGACAGGTTTGGGCACCCCTGGTGTGAAGAATTACAGCATTTCTGTGCTTTTCATAGCTGCAGACTCTGGAGTGCATACCTTTTGCTCTGCTGCAGACAAATTGGTGTGTTTCTGAGACTGTTTTCAAACTCAAAGTATTTGCTAAGGTGAGAAAATATTTCTTTACTTTAGATAGAGAATAGTGTGTTTTAAGGAGAAAATTATGATTTATGTGGCGCAAATTGCTTGTAAATATGCTCTCACATGTGTATGGAAAATTTTGATTTTGAATGTTTGTGTTACATAGCCATGTTAAAAGTGACCCAACCATGCTGGAAAGGCAATCAAAAAATGCTTTCATGTGTTTTATTGACATTTTAAGTCATTTTCCCATGTGCAGTGTTTAGAAATTATGATTTGAAAATCGTTTTTGGGGAAAAGGAATTGTTTTTAAAATCATGACAAGGAGATAATGGTGTATACTTCTTTATAAGGCTATTGACTGTCCTTGATGTTATTTTTCTCATTTTAGTGTAAGACCTTTCTCTGTGGCGCAAATTGCTTGTAAATATGCTCCCACATGTGCATGGAAAATTTAGAGTTTGAATGTTTGTGTTACATAGCCATGTTAAAAGTGACCCTACCATGCAGGGAAGCCAATCAAAAAACGCATTTATGTGTCTTAAGGACATTTTAAGTCATTTTCCCACGTGCAGTTTTTAGAAATTATGATTTGAAAATCGTTTTTGGGGAAAAGGAATTGTTTTTAAAATCATGACAAGGACATAATGGTGTATGCTTCTTTATAAGGCAATTGACTGTCCCTGATGTTATTTTTCTCATTTTAGTGTAAGACCTTTCTCTGTGGCGCAAATTGCTTGTAAATATGCTTCCACGTGTGCATGGAAAATTTTGATTTTGAATTTTTGTGTTACATAGCCATGTTAAAAGTGACCCAACCATGCTCGAAAGGCAATCAAAAAACGCTTTCATGTGTTTTAATGACATTTTAAGTCATTTTCCCATGTGCAGTGTTTAGAAATTATGATTTGAAAAACGTTTTTGGGGAAAAGGAATTGTTTTTAAAATCATGACAAGGACATAATGGTGTATGCTTCTTTATAAGGCAATTGACTGTCCCTGATGTTATTTTTCTCATTTTAGTGTAAGACCTTTCTCTGTGGCGCAAATTGCTTGTAAATATGCTCCCACATGTGCATGGAAAATTTAGATTTAGAATGTTTGTGTTACATAGCCATGTTAAAAGTGACCCTACCATGCAGGAAAGCCAATCAAAAAACGCTTTTATGTGTCTTAAGGACAATTTAAGTAATTTTCCCATGTGTAGTGTTTTGAAGTTATGATTTGAAAATCGTTGTTGAGGTAAAGGAATGTTGTTAAAATTTATGTGCGCCATATGACCCCAAATTTCTTTTTCAGGGGTGCAGCAGGGTGTTCTTGAGATACCCCTGCACGCTTGAAAAAAATCCTATTTTGTGATGAGCTAATTGCTAATCACAAATTGCAACCTTCATTCCTATGAGCCTCCTAGCCCATGGAAATGAATGGTTAATTTGCAATTAGCAATTTGCTCATTGCAAATTAGGAATAGTAAAGAATTGCTATTTATTCCTTAAAATTTGCTATTTAGGAAATGCAAAATAGTTTGATGGTACATATGGTGGTTCATCTGTAACAAGATAAGAAGCTTAGGGATACATTTATGATGACTAGCTCAATAAAGTGCACATTATTTACTTCATTGGTAGGCCTTTACATGTATTATCTCCTCTGTATTCTTCATCAAGCGTAACTTTAATCTGCAATCCTGAGTAGGCCTCACCTTAAACAAACCTCTGGATAGGACACACTTTATTGTCATCCTGGATTAATCATTTAAAATGGTAGGGACAGATTTATGATAGGTGTATGCCTCTTTTGTGCCACTGTGCGTCACTTTTATGATGCAGCGGTGGTGCAAAAGATTTGCTATGAGGCGACAACATTACAAATTGATGCATTTAGGCAGATATGTCATGGTGTAAAAAAAACGTACCACATAAAACCCAAGCAGCAGTGATGCAAAAGATGCACCATGCCGCAAGACAGGCCTCACTTGGGGCCATATGTATGAAGGTAATTAGCATTTGCAAAGATCAAAATTCTACGAATTTCAGCCTTTGTTAATGTTAATTAGACAAATGGTATGTATCAAACAAGTTTGATGCAAAATAAGGAGTAGCAAAATTTGCTATTCCTTATTTTGCAATTGCACTGAAGGATTTGCAAATTTTGTGATTCCTTAAATGCAATGTATCAAACAAAAAATATGTAAAAAATGACATTAAGGATTTGGAAACTATTGTGGTAAATTGGTGGTAATTTGTGAATTCTTTTCAAAAAGCTTTTTTTCAAAAAAACAAAAGGTGCTATATGACGCCAACACATGCCCTTAGGGCATGTATGTGTGCCATATGCCCCCAATTTTCTTTTTCAGGGGTGCAGCAGGGTGTTCTTGAGACACCCCTTCACCCTTGGAAAAATTCCTAATTTGTGATGAGCAAAATGGTAATCGCAAATTAAACCTTCATTCCTATGAGCCTCCTAGCCCATGGAAATGAATGGGTAACTTGCAATTAGCAATTTGCTCATCGCAAATTAGGAATGGTAAAGAATCGCTATTTATTCCTTAAAATTCGCTATTTAGGAAATGTAAAATATTTTGATGATACATATGGCAGTTCATCTCTAACAAGATAAGAAGCTTAGGGATACATTTATGATGACTGGCGCATCACCAGGGATGTGACAGTCATCCTGCGCCGCTGTTCCGCCACCCATGGTGTGCTGCATTTACAATGCGGCGCAGCATGGGGCAAAAATGGCACAGATGCGTGACGCATATGTGCCGTAAAGGTGGCGCATTGCTGGAGTTGTATTGCAAGTGCGATGCAGCTCCAGCAAGGCTCAGGGGTGCCGCATCTCCACAATGCTGCGTCAAGACCTATGCCAGCTTCAAGCAGGCGCAGGGTTTTGACGCAGCTTTCTCCTATCTGATTGTAAATGCGGCACACCATGGGTGGCAGAGCAGTGGTGCACGTTAACTGGTGCATGCCTGGGGATGTGCCATTTAATATAAATCTGCCCCTTTACATTTAAGTATGTGCAGGGGACACAGAGTCGGTGAGGCTTATCCAAGGTTAAGAAGAGATGAGTCCTGTTCAGTGAATAATTAGACATAGGCTTCACCTGCTCAGCATTGCTGGACATGGCTAAATAATAGCTGCTAAATGTTAATCTTGTTAAACAATTTTACTAATATAATCTCTGAGATTTGTCTCTTACTCTGCAACATCTCATTGTTGGTATCTTTCTTTAAAGATAAAGACAACCTCAACATGAGCGACAATCTGCAATCAGTTGATTTTGACCTCATCATTGAACTTGTAATTGAAACATCAGTGGATGTTGATCCTTTGGATGATTTAAATCCTGAGGATGAAGAAGAGCGTGATGAGGATGCAGATTTGTCCGAACTATATGATATAGGATGGGAAGCTGACCTGCTTGAGCCTTTGGAAATATAAACATTTATTTTTAAAATTTATAATTAATAAAAAGTAAAAAGGTAAACCGTTTAATTTAAAAATAAAGACACCTTCAAAAACAGGTTATGTGTAGTGTCTTCAATAAAATATTAAAATATGTTCATAAAATTAGATCAGATTCACATATAAAATAGCATAGATTCTTTTCTGGTATTTTTGTATTGTAAGATTGCCAATGACTAAAAAATCTTCAAATTAAAATGTCAAGTAGTGTGTTAAGTTTTTGATCACTGTTACTGATTTACTGTTTGGTAATAATGTTTATTAACATTTTTTATTATATTTTTCCTCAGATTCAACTGCAGATCATTTCAAGATTTTACCATGCCTACAATACAAAGACAGATTAAGGCTGCAAAACGTCAAAGACAGCAGGTGAAAACAAAAACCCAGCAGTCCTCTAACAAAAAGATTTCTCAAGCCACGAAGAAAGCACCGGGTAAGAGCTCTAAATATTTCATAAGAAATATTTGTAATAAAAAAAATATTACTACAGAAAATGTTTCAGTCCATAACACGAGAAGGAAATCAAATGGAAAGAAAAGGACAATGAAAAATGTTACTGCTAGAGCAAGAGATAAATCTGTGCATGATAGTAGAAGGAAACAACAGTTTAGGGAGATTCGTAAACGAATGTTCCGCAACAGGATAATTGGCAATTTGTTAAAAAATATTAAGAAAGGTCAACAGAAACTAGTTTTTTATAAGAGAAAAAAAATAGTTGAGAAAGTTATTGATCAGGCATTTGAAATTAAACGTAAGTTATTTATTTTGACAATCAATAGAATTAGGAAGCTAAACAAGGCAATTTTTGATTTCAAAAGAAATAGTAGATGGAAGAGAATAGTTAATCGTAGTAATTTTTGTGAAGTTTTTTCTGGAGAATGGATGCATAGTTCAAGCTCTGAGGCATTTTTTAATGAGGAGAGTTATTTCCAGGATAATGATTTGGTGCATGCAGTTGACACCAGTGGTCGTGCTTATGAAGTGAAAGATGGTTGTCCAGTTGAAAAAGAAAAACTTGTGACAACAGAGGCAGAAGAGGTGTTAGGTAATGAGGTTTTAGGAAGACGTGCTAAGGGTCCTGTGTACACCTGGAAGTGTAGTAGTATTTGCAGTGTGCGACAGGATTCCATCAATTTGCTTTGTGATTTTGTACGGTCATTTAACAAAAAAAGTTTGAAGCAGAAAATGATGTTGTTGCAAGAATTAGATCCTTGCAGAGTAAGAGAAGTGACAGGTTTGCATGGTCATTCACTGGCTTGTCTTTCCAGGAGAGTATGCCAGAGTGTTTTTCATCATTTCAGGATGCTAGCAGTGCATCATAACAAAGTGAGGAAATTAGTTAGAATGTTGTATTATGCTAAGAGTCCAGCAATTATGCTGAAACAATTATGCGCTGCTCTTTTGCATGGTTCTGAAATAGATGTGAAGAATATGTGTGAAGAAATTGAGTTTTGTTACTTTGGAAGTAAAGAGGAGAATGTTGAAATTGAGCAAGAAGTAGAGGGTCATGTGGAAGATAGTGTACAGGTTTCCAGTACAGATAATTTCCAGAGGGAAATTGCGACGTTTGAGGTGAAATCAAGTGAGAGGCCTAATTTCACTTGTGTGTGTTGTCGACGCACTTATTATAAGAATCAGACTAAGTTAGTGGATTTATATGCAAAAAGTGAAAGGGAAAATAATAGTGAATGGAAGGATTTTGCAACATACTTGATGGTAGAAAATTGTTTTGATTTGGGATTGGATCAACGTGTGTGTACTTGTTGTAACAAATTAAAACAAAACCAGATGCCTGCTAGAGCAGTTCATAATAATCTGGAATTGGTTGAGATTCCTTCTGAATTGAAGGACTTAAATACTTATGAACCTATTTTGATTCAAAGTATCCATCCCTTTCAGGCTATTGTAAGAATGGAGCCAAAGACAGGGAAATTGCCTCCATCAGATTTACAGAGAGGATTAAAGGGAAGAGTTGTTTATTTGCCTCTAGATTTCAAGAAAAACATTAACACAATTGGAGTAGAAAAAGTGGAAGAGGAACCTCTGGTTATCTTAGTTAATGGGGTTCCGACAAAGAATAAG
Source organism: Lissotriton helveticus (assembly GCF_964261635.1). Lineage (NCBI taxonomy): Eukaryota > Metazoa > Chordata > Amphibia > Caudata > Salamandridae > Lissotriton > Lissotriton helveticus. Next base: position 450,842,332 of record NC_136067.1, read on the forward strand.
AAAATATGGCAAGATTTAGTAGATGTTAGGAAAGTTAAAAAGGCAACATTGTATTTGAAAAAAAATAATAAATACTATAAGAATGTATATGTTGCAGAAGAGGAAGTAAGTGAGGAAGAGGATAGCGATTTGTGTGCTGGTCAAATTGAGAAAGTAGAAACCTCTACTAGTGAAGAAATATATGAACATTATAGTGTTCATCCTTTGCATTCCAAGGAAGTCATGGGGAATGCTATTGAGTTGTTTCAAATGAAACAAGCCAAAGGGAGTTCCATTAGTGTTTGGGAGGAAAGTTTGGAAGCTCGGTGTTTCCCACAGCTTTTTCCAACAGGTCAGGGAGGAAGATATGATGAGCGACCTCATCAAATTCCTGCTTCTGAATACCGGACTTTGCGATTGTATGCAGGAGATGCTAGGTTTCGACAATGCATTCCCTATTTGTTTCATCTCCTGTTTGAAAGCGATCTGTCTGGACTGTCATATGCAGTGAACCACATCTTGAAAAGTGGTATACACATGCAAAACATCTCGGCAAGTGACTTTATGGATAAAGTCAATGTCCAAGATAGTATTTTGGATTCTCACCTGATTAATCTCATGGCGTGTCAGCGTGGTACTAATGAGTACTGGTACCGTCGTCATGGTGATTTAAAATGTATGCTGAGGAACTTAGGTACTCCCACATGGTTCCTCACTTTGAGCTGTGCCGAGTATGGCTGGGAAGACTTACTTGAATTTCTACGAGAGGCAAATGCTAACGTAGATAACATCGAATTCAAGACACCCGGAGAACTGTGCTCTTTGGATCCAGTCAATGTATGTAGGTACTTCAATCATAGATTTGAAGCTATGATGTCTTTCATCATGAATAAGAAGAATCCACCTCTTGGAGAGGTGTTGGATTTCTTCTGGAGAAAGGAGTACCAAGCAAGAGGTGCTCCTCATATACATATGTTGCTGTGGATCAAGGATGCACCTAAATTTGGAACGGATCCAGAAGACTCAGTGATGAGTTTCATCCAACAGTATTCTAAGTGTGCTGTTCCAAACGCAAAGGAGAAGAAAAGCCTAAGAGAAAAAGTTCTGCGTTTCCAAAGCCATCGATGTGGAAAGTACTGCCGACGTAAATTCCGAAACAAAGACAAGTTCTACACCAAATGTCGTTTCGGCTTTCCACGACCGGTGATTTCTAAAGGAAGAGTAAACCGTTTGATGTCTTCGCTGCGACACAATGTGATGAAGAAATCACCTAAAAACACATACAATTTGAAGAGGAACGAAGAGTCCAAGTACATCAACGACTACAACCCGGTGATTTTGTCCATGTGGAATGCTAACATGGATATACAGTTTGTGGCTGATAACTGTATGGCTGTGGCTCGGTATGTGACGTCTTACATCACCAAAAAGAGAAGACAGAATTGAAGGATATGTGGGAGGACATTTCCCATGAAAAGAGCCTCAGCAAGAAGTTGTACAGTTTCAGTCTGAAGATGTTGTCGCATCGAGAAATCGGAGCGTACGAATGTTCTGACCGGTTGTCTTCAGCAAGTCTCTATGCCAAGTCCAGGAGTATCGTTTGGGCGAGTCTTGGTCTTGCTGCAACGCGTAATAGAGTTCTCAAACCTGTGCGGGAAATTGAGTATTTGGCGGAAAAGGAGCCAAACAGTACCGACATTTTGAAGACAAACATGTTGGATACATATTATCCAAACCGAAGCAGTCACCTCGAGAATGTTTGTCTGTATGAGGTTCTGCAAAATTACATATTCAAGAGGAACATCAAAGAAGATACTGAGAAAGGAGTGTATGCTGTAATAGGAAGTGAGGGATGTCTGGTCAAGCAAAGAAAATGCCACTTGATAAACCATCGAAAATTGAGTGGCGAATCTCCTGAAAAAAAGGAGTTTTTCTATTTAGCACTTTTGCAACTTTTCAAGCCTTGGCGTGCAGAAGAGGAACTGCTTGGAGATTTCCTCTGTTACGAAGACTCTTTCAATGCCGCCAAGGAGACCATAGAATGTCCTGCTTTTCCCAAATATGTAGAAATGTTGAATGCGGAAATTGAGCAGGAAGCAACAATTGCAGCCGAGATTGCCAGAGACAGTTCTCAGGACAGTCAGAGTTCTGCTTCATTGAGTCAGGATCCACTAGGAGGACCTCTTATCGAAAATGAAGCTGCCACTGCTATGAATGAAGTGGAAAGAGCCATGGCACATGCTCAAGAGGATGCGGTTAACTTAGAAGAGTTGGAAAGGCAACTCAACGTTGAGCAGAGGAAAATATATGACGAAGTTACCATGCAAATTGATCATGGATTAAGTCATGATAAGAAAGAGTGCTCATGTACGTCGTTGAAGCCTGTCCGACTGTACGTGAGTGGAGAAGCGGGAACTGGAAAAAGTTTCCCCATTAAAGCAATTTCATGCTATTTGCAGGAAAAGACAGAGTCATCGCTGTCTTGTGTTGTCACTGCTCCAACTGGACTGGCAGCACATAATATTAAAGGGATTACTTTACATCGTTTACTGATGCTGCCAGTGGAGCATGACAACAAATTAGAATATCACAAGCTATCTGGAGATGCTTGTTTTGAAGTTTCAAGAATCTTGAGGAAAATGAAACTTCTTATCATTGACGAAGTAAGCATGGTTTCCAATGTCATGCTTGCCTTTGTGCATTTGAGGATGCAAGAAGTTCTCAAAACAGAGTATGATGTGTTATTTGGTGGCAAACACATCATTGTTTTCGGAGATCTTTTGCAGCTGACACCAGTGAAAGGGCAACCTGTGTTCAAAATGCTCACGCATGAAGATACCAGGAAGTGCCTAGGCAGCATTGGCAACGTCAATATATGGTTAAACTTCAATTATGCTGAACTGCATGAAAATATGCGTCAGGCGAAGGATGAAGTTTACAAGACTATTCTACAAGATGTTAGAATTGGAAAAGTGACCGAGCATGGGAAAGAAGCTTTACATGCACGATTACTGTCAAATTTATATCCAGAACAAGATGTTGTGCCTGAGAATATTTTTCAGAAAATTACTGAAAAGAAATCTGGAATATGTTTGATGCCAACTCTTGCAGAATGTGCCAAATTTAACAACAAAATGTTGCATTTAGAAAAGGAAGAGATTGTGAAACTGGAAGCTATTGATAGAGTAGAGCATATGGGATCAACAATTATTTTGTCTGAGAATCTGAAAACAAAATTGGATTCATTAGAGAAGAGTATATCTAAAACTGCAGGTTTTGAAAAGACTCTGAATGTGTGCTTGAACTGCCGTATAATTTTAAGAAGGAATTTACATGTTGAAAGAGGTCTGGTAAATGGATCAATGGGTAATGTTGTTGATTTTGTGAAATACAGAAATAGAGATGGAATTGAATTTTTAAAAATTAAATTTGATGGCATTGAGGAAGTACAGCTAATTGCTCGTTGTTCTGCTAGATTTTTGCTTGTAAAAGACTTATATGTTCGCCGTAAGCAGTTTCCAGTTTGCTTGGCATATGCGGTGACAATCCATAAATCGCAAGGTTTAAGTGTAGACAGTGCATTGGTGAATATTGGCAGTTCTGTGTTCAAGGAGGGTATGGCATATGTGGCATTGTCACGAGTTAGAACTTTATCGGGATTGTACTTGATTGAGTGTGATGTCACAAACATTTGTGCAGATCTAGATTGTGTTAAGGAATACAATAGGTTAAGAAGAGAGTATGCGCCACATTTGCCTCAGTTTCCTTTGTTTGAGAAACGTCTGGTAGGCCGGAAACGAAGAAATGAGAACAATACTGGGGAGGTTATAGCAAAAAGACAAAAAGTGAATGAACCTAAAATTACAAGCAGAAACAAAAAGGATTCTGTTGAAGATGTTGTTGGTTTTCAGTTTGAAAACAGTTCTGGTGTCAACTGCTATGCTAATGTAGTAATTAATGTTTTGTTTTCTCTAAAAAATGTAAAAGAAGAGATTGTGGTCAATTCTGATCAAAGATTTTGCGGTTTGTTAAATTCTGTGTTAGAGAAATGTACCACTGATAGAAGAAACATAGAAAGTGTGTCTGAAATTCGAAATCTGTTAGACAGATGTTCAGGCCAAACACAATTCTCTCAAAATATTCAGCAAGATTGTCAGGAGTTTTTAATGTATATGCTTGATGTATTACATGCTGAAGGTGTAGATGTAGATCAGCTGTTTGGGCTTTCTTATCAATGGCAGCATGACTGCGAGAACTGTATGATATCAAGTACTACTAGTGTAGACTCAGAAAGATTTATATATTTAACTTTGCCAGACAGTAAATCAGTCTCCTTTAATAAGCTAGTAAAAGCTGCTAATCACAACATGGAGTGTAGCCAATGTAAATCTGAAATGATGTCCACATTATTTATACGAACATATGGCCAGTACGTCATTTTAATGTTCCAACGATGTAGGCCTGATGGAACAAAATTGACAACTTTAATAAAAAATTTTGTAGCTTCGCAGTTGTCAATATCAGGAAGGACTTTTGTAACTACAGCAATTATATATCATGACGGCCCTTCAATATCATCAGGACATTACACAGCTTATTTAAAGTCTAGAAATGGCTGGTCATTCTGCAATGATTCTGTTTTAATTTTCCAAAAAAAATTGCCGTATGACCTTAAAAACTCTTACCTGGTGTTTTTAAAACCAAAATTTTAGGGAAATAATCTCGGGATGTGCTCTGTGGAATTTCAAGAAGTTCTAATGGCTCCTACACAATTTGGCCTTGAGGATAAGTGTAGTTCAGAGACACAACTTCTAATCATAGGACTGGACATCATGGAGATATATGTGCACTTTGAATGAGTTCAGAAAAACTGTTTCTTTTTATAAGCTAATTGAAGCAGCCAATCAAAACATGGAGTAGAGGGAATGTAAGTCTGCAATGCGGTCTACTGTTTTACATTGCTTTGTGATTAAAAGTGATGTAGAGAATTAAATAATTGTTGTAGTCATAGAGGTAGTGTATGTCTGCTTCATATTAAGCAGTATCAGTGTCATAGGAAATGTAGAACATGACTGAGCAAGAAGGGGAAGATATTACTATTCCAGGATTGTGAAAATGATCTTCAACATTTTAATTCTGAAAGTTGCGGGAATGCCAAATGATGGGATTGGCTAACAAGAAATCCAAGAGTTATACATGGCTCTGACAAGATTTGGCCTTGTGGAATCTTGTGGTAGAGAGCAAGAAGTCATTTATTGTATGTAACATGTTTTTAAAAACGATGGAGATTTTCTTTCAGAAAGTGGCGGGCTGAAAGTAATAACAGCACAAAAGAGTGTAAGCTATTCATAGGACATCCTTGGACGTCATGGAAAGTAAGTTAACTTTAAGGAGTTCTGATTTTTGATTTCTGATGTTGTATGGGTTTTTTAAACACAATCATTTTGATTGTGTTTTTTTTTCCCCGCTGTTACATGATGAATACCTTCAAGTCACTGTTTTTAGTGAATTTTGATACATTCTGAGAACAGCAAAAATAAACCATTTAACATGTATAATTAATTCTGTACTGTTTGCATTTATGATGTATATGTAGAACTGTGTAGGAGGCATGGAGATGGTGAGGCTTCTGTAAGTGTCAAAGTTGTTGCATGCAGTGCTGCACTTCTGCGTATTCTTTGATATGCTAGACTACATCTGCACAATGAGATACCTAAGCAAAGAAAACACAAGTGATGTGATTGTGAAATGAGCAAAATAAATTGCATGTATTTCAATTACATCATGTGTGTTTCCTATCATTACGAATCACATTGTGCAGATCAAGTTTAGGTCTGTCCAGGGAAACATAGGAGGTTTGGACTTTGTTGAAGATTGCAGTGGACATGACTCACTTCATTGGTAGACCTTCACATGTATTATGTCCTCTATTCTCTTCAACAACTCGAAATTTCATCTACAACCCTGAGTAGGCCTCACCTGAAACAAAACTCTGGATAGTAGACATCTTATTGGCATCCTGAAGCATTTATTTTAAATTTTAGTGTCTTGCGACACTTTTCTGAGACAACAGCAATGCAAAAGATGCACCATGTTTTAAGATAGGCCTCACTTCATCTGCATCAAGATAGTGTTAGTTTAAAATGTATATCTTTAGGACTGTGTAGCTTCTGTAAGTGTCAAAGTTATTGAAAAACTGTTTGTCCTTCAATCTTTGCCCTTGTCTTTTGTAATTTTTTAATACATGTTTTTATATTTTTCAAATGTTTGTTCTCTCTTTCACAGATTGAAAGTATAAAAATAAAAAGTGAGGAATTTAACGACAATTATAAGGTAAGTATTTTGTACTCTTTTCGTTACATTTCTATCACATTGAACTACTATTAGTTCCACTGCTTCATTTCTTTAATCCTCAGTTTCCTGCCTTTGCTACTTCCCTCATTCCTTTCTCTATTACCTACTTACTCAACTCCTTCCACTCTTTTTCTCAGTCCCTCTCTTCTCATAGTTCCTCACTCTTGTTCACTCACTCCGTCTCTATTACTCTTAGTGTCTTTGACTGATCACTGTATCACTATTTGTTCATAATGCTTTCTCTGTGTAGTTGAAGCACACTAAGGGGCATATTATGAATGCAGCCAATAAAATTATTGCTCTTTTTATTGGCAGAAAACTGGTGCAAAAGCGGCTTTAGCGGCAGTTTTCTGCCGCAAAAGCAGCTTTAGCGACACATTTCTGCCGATAAAAGCTGCAAAACTTTTATTGCCTATGTTGATAATATGCCCCTATGTTATTTACATTAGGGCTATATTGTCCAGTATAACAATCAAAATTGCTCTCCAAAGACACCAGGCAAAGCAGACGCTCCCTCAAACAGATCACCAAGCGCAATTTACCCTACTTACAATCTAGCCTGTTCTCTGTCGAGACTTTAGCAATCTTTAGAGCACAAGATAAGATTTTTTTACATGGAAGAGCCATACGTATTGCAATTCTACTTAAGAAACAAGCATTGGCATAGACAATAGGTCTCGCCTTTGGGACCTTATACGTGTTTAGCCATGCAACAGTTGATGTTGCTGCACCAAGGATATTATGCTGCATAACTAAATACTTAGAAGGTCCCAAAGTCGATACCTATTGGCTATGCCAATGCTTGTTTTTCTTTCACTTCGTTATCTATTTTGTTTTTCACAATTATACCCTCTTCTGTCTGTTCTTTGGTAAATAGATCTATTAAACAGTATCTCTTCTTTACTCCCTATAGCTGTCTTTCTTGAAACATCACTCTCTGTTTACTTTCCTTATACTTACTCTTTATTTTAAAAAAAATTTTTTTTTTTGGTTTGCTCCCGGTCCGCGTACCGGGAAGCTAACCCGGGAGCGAACCAAAAGAAAGAGAGCTTGCCAGAGTGCTAAACATTGTAGCAATTTTTTTGGAAAGGGAAGGTAGTTCTGAAAAGAACTTTTTTTTTTATATTTTTGTTGTTTTATATTTTTTTTGTATTTTTTGAACATTTTTTGTTTTTTTTGTATTTTTTGAACGATTTTATATTTTTTTTGGTTTTTTTTGGGGGGGGGGGAAACAACAAAAAACAGGCGTTGAAAAGGGCTCAACAGGAGCAAAAAAAAATTACTGGGGGCGGTTAGGGCAATCATGGTGTTCATACGCCAGGTTCAGTGCATTGATGCTCATGTTGCCACAAGCTAATAATGCACGACAGCGCATACATAAGTGTATCATGTTCCCAAAATTGGGTTGGATATTTGGCACAGTTTCCCGTGCCTCCTCTGGTGATAAAGAAACCGATGTTGCTGGTCTCGTCACAGGAGTTGGTCGAGGATTGTCCATCATATCCCTTAATTCCGCCCGGCTGTAATTTAAGGGATGTTTCCTCGTCATGTGCCTATGCATGGTATGATTACCGTAGCTGTATTTTTTGTCCGTCCCTCTGGACAATTGTTCCTTGCATATGAGGCATGTTGCGTACCTGGCATTGACCTTTTTTTGGCCACGAGGGATGGAAAAAAACTGCCAGATGAAACTGGGTTTCTTTCTTGAAACCCGGGGCAACTCTTCAAGAAATTGTGGTTGTTCTCCCTCCTCATCCATCTCTTCATCTTCCTCCTCAGTGTTGGTAACCACCTGGGGAGGTGGTCCTCTCTTCCCATGAGGAGGTGGAGGTGGTGGTGGGGGTGCACCAGCTGAAGCAATCAGTGAAGCCATTTTCATACAATCAAAATAGGTCTTCCAAGAAGCAAAATAGGTCTTCCTCTCACAATAATGAAAGTCAGAGTGAGGAAAGAAGGAGTGGTTTTCATCATTTGGAAAAAACAATACTTCTCAACCAATGAAAAGTGTTATTTTTAGGTCACCTGACCTAGCCTTCCATAATTATGAAACTAAAAGTGAAATGAACCAATGAAAAGCTTTATTAACAAGTCACATGACCTCTAACTTTCATGTTACGCGCTGCGGAACGCTCCCCGGTTAGCTTCCGGTTCGCTGCGCTTCGCGCCTCGGTCCGCGCCCCGGGACACTTCCGGGTGCGCTAACGCGATACGTCACAAGACGCATTTCGCGGCAACGCGATACGTCGCGCTTTCGCGCCGCGGATCGCTTCCGGGGAGTTGCGTTTCGCGCCTCGGTCCGCGCCCCGGGGCACTTCCGGGTGCGCTAACGCAGTACGTCATAAGACGCATTACGCGGCAACGCAATACCGTCACTATGTTGATTTGTTACCGGTTCGCGGACCGGATCGCGGAATCGAATTGAGCTAACGGGAAGCTTCCCGGTTAGCGGACCGGGAGCGAAACAAAAAAAATATTAAAAAAAAATTATTAATAAACATATAAAATATATTTTTGGATTTAAAGAAGAATACATTTTACTTCTGTAGATATTAGCTTTTAAAAAACCAATGAAATTCACTGAAAAAACCATAGGTTATAGACCATATATAGTTAGGAATTAGCATTTACAAAACCTTGAAAATTCACTGAAAAAACCATAGGTTATACACCATATATAGTTAGGAATTAGCATTTAAAAAACCTTATTTTACTCACACAAAACCATTGAAATTCCATATATAGTTAGTTGTACTAACTATATATCGCGCACCCGCAATCCACTGCTGATGATGTCACATATTACATCATTCATGACATGGTCAGTGACATCACTGATGACATCACTGATGACATCTCAAATGACATCACTGATGACATCACTGATGACATCTCAAATGACATCACTGATGACATCTCAAATGACATCACTGATGACATCTCAAATGACATCACTGATGACATCACTGATGACATCTCAAATGACATCACTGATGACATCTCATTTGACATTACTGATGACATCACTGATGACATCATTCATGTGATAATACGATGAAGCTCTTCAGACTCTAATATAACCTTAGATACAGTAAGTGTAAACAGACACTCACAGACTGTCACTCATCCATAGAGTTACACACACACCTAGTCAGTCATGCAAAGAATCAATCACACATCCATTTTCTCAACTATACAGTTATACACACCTTACTTATTCAAAGATATACTAACACATATTTACTCTCTTATACAATCCCTGATACAAGTTCACAATGATCCATACAGCCACTCACACATTCACTGGCTCTTATGCACAGTTATTTATATATGCCAACTCTCACATGTACTGTGTTTTACATATGTACTTACTTTGACATGTAGCACTGAGATATCCATTCACTCACCCATACACTCATGCACACAGTCAACCGCCCATACAGCTGTTTCCACATGCACTTTTGAACCCATACATCTAGTGAATCAACTGCTCACACATCTATGCACAGAGTCATACACCTCCCAGCCACCCATACACACACTCAGTCTCCCATACAAATACGTAGGCAACCAATCAATAACGCATATAGTTAATCATATAGCTAATGATCAACACATGCAGCAGTTTATAGAACAACAAACATAATGATGCACAAATTGAGACAGTTTAGTCACTAACCCATGCACTCAGTGAGACACATTTAACCACTCACTCATACAGTCAGTCATGCACCTAATAAATCCTTCATCCAGACATTTATACATCCACTAATTCTTAAATATGTAAGACATATTTTAACTTTACAGAATTATACAGTCATTGGATGACGTCATCAGTGATGTCATCAGTGATGTCATCAGTGATGTCATTTGAGATGTCATCAGTGATGTCATCAGTGATGTCATTTGAGATGTCATCAGTGATGTCATCAGTGATGTCATCAGTGATGTCATTTGAGATGTCATCAGTGATGTAATCAGTGATGTCACTGACCATGTCATGAATGATGTAATATGTGACATCATCAGCAGTGGATTGCGGGTGCGCGATATATAGTTAGTACAACTAACTATATATGGAATTTCAATGGTTTTGTGTGAGTAAAATAAGGTTTTTTAAATGCTAATTCCTAACTATATATGGTGTATAACCTATGGTTTTTTCAGTGAATATATATATATATATATATATATATATATATATATATATATATATATATATATATATATCTATATCTCTATATCTCTATATCTATATATATATATATATATATATATATATATACACATATATACACACACACAAAAAAGAAGGAGAGAACTTTGGGTAGTTCTCAAGTTTAGGTGGAAAGCAGCTCTTGTTAGAGCACTCTCAACACCAGCGACACTCTAGATAAGCTCACCTCAAATGTCTGTTTTTCTATTAAAGTTTTTAAACATAGGATTAGCACAGTGCTATACACATAGAAAATGACAAAGTCCTTTGCCATTTATACAGCAAAGTCTTTAAGCATAGGACTAGTACAGTGCTGTCCTTGCCGAGCTGTAAAATGACAAAAGCCATTCATCTATCTCGGCGTGGATATCAATGTGCTAATCCCTATGCTTAAAAACTTTGATAGAAAACCAGACATTTAAGGTGAGCAGATCTAGAGTGTCGTTGGTGTTGAGTGCTCTCAGGAGCTGCTTTCCACAAAAACTTGAGACCTAACCAGAGTTCTCTCCTTTTTTGCATAATTTAAGCGTCACTCTATGCCTGAAAGGGTTTTGTTTTGACTTAATACTGGGTGCTCCCTTGTGTCTGGACAAAGCTATACCTCTCTGAAGAGCTCTAATTAGAGCGAAACACTGTGTCAGGGGTTGCTTTTACTTATTTCAGGTTGGCTCGAGTTGGTATTTTACCAATTCAAAGCTGTAATATTGTGCCTGGAGTGATAAATGGCTTTTGTCATTTTACAGCTCGGCAAGGACAGCACTGTACTAGTCCTATGCTTAAAGACTTTGCTGTATAAATGGCAAAAGACTGTCATTTTCTATCTCGGCGTGGATAGCACTGTGCTAATCCTATGCTTAAAAACTTTGATAGAAAAACATACATTTGAGGTGAGCACATCTAGAGTGTCGCTGCTGTTGAGAGTGCTCTAACAGGAGCTGCTTTCCACCTAAACTTGAGAACTACCCAGAGTTCTCTCCTCCTTTTTTGCATAATTTATGTGTCAATCTATGCCTGAAAGGGTTGGGTTTGAGATATATATATATATATATATAGACACATATATACACATACATACATACATACACTTAGCAACATGTCATGGGACATCAGATGCCAACCTCCCTTTCAAACCTGTTAAATTCATTTAGCTGAAACAGCCGTGGCCATTTTGATTCAAGGTGACCTGGGAGTTGTGTAAGTTTATTTAACACAAACTGAAAAGGATAAGAAACAAGTATTGGGCCCACCAGGAGCAGAATGTTATATACTCAACCGCAATCCTCATGCTCCAAACGTCATCCAGAAACCCAAATGTATGATGTTCCATTGCGTCACAGGAAACCCTACCACCAAGCACGCAGAGCTGAATACCACATTTATTGCTTGGACTATGTTTTGTGTGTCACCCCATCCGCTCTCTGAAATAAAATATGGAAGTTATTCTTCCGGAAAATACACATTTTCAGGATTAACCACTACCAGAACTACAAAAGGCAATCAGACTTCGTTTAAATTCATTCTTTATTAAAATGCGAGTATACTACCAGATATTTGAGCTCAGCTGACTTAAACCATCCGAGGCAAATGAAGCTTTTAAATGTGTTTAACTAGCCAGCTGAAGTATTCCACTTCAGTAAAGTCAAAAATGACACACTTTAAAGGCAAATCTAAATCTGGCTGCAAAACCAGAATGTATGTTCTGTATTCTGTGAAACTTAAAAAATGTATGTAAAATTGTCATACGAAGTATTCAAAAGCTCACGTAATACATTTTCTTGTGTCTGACCTTGTCATTAAGTTACTTATAAAGCTAACTGAAAAAAGTCATTATGCTTCAACAGCAAAATTAAGCGAAGGGAACCACAGTGTTTAACCATTTCCTGATAGCTAATGTCCGTTACAGAAAATATCTGCATTGAATCCTTAACCTGTAAAGGTATTTACATACAACCTGGAAGACAACATAGTTCCCCCCTGCACTGCCATTATTGAAAAGGGGGCATACCCTGCAGAAAAGAGTTTCTTTTTTTTATCGCAACATTTCTGAGAGGCTATGTAGTGTATACCTTTGCTATGGTCTTTCAAGTAAGCGCAGAGCTTTTTTTCTAGAATTTGGTATTATTTAACTTGAGTATGAATAGTTCAAAGGGTTATAAACCACACTGCTATACTGCTTCACTAACCCCACCAACTGCTGATATGATGGGAGAATTGGTAAGTCAAAGTAGACCAAAACAAGTTTTATTATATACTAGCATTGTAAAGACAACTGAATAATAGAAATCGAAATAAAAATGCCTACTTGAAATGCTAAAGCAAATGTATACAGGTATTGTGCTAAAATGCTAGACAAAAATAAGAAAGCACTCGATAAGCCACTAAAATAACAAGTAAAGAGAATGGCTAGAGGCTTATCCTACACAATAGCAGCACAGTATTGTTTTGTAACAGTATTTTTTTTATAATAATTCAATTAAAGATCACTTTCACATTGGCTGCTACTATGCTACATTCAAGTCTAAAGGGGAACATAACCCCACATTACAGTGCAGGTACTGCCACCGTCCACTTTCACAGACACTTTTCGAAAATCCTCTTTCTAAATGATGTTCCACCTTAACAAAGCTTCCATGTCCTTATAAAAGGAAGATATATATACATACATACATATCCTCAACCCATGTTCCAACAGCACAGAATGCACATACCACAGAGTTAATGTACTGTAGGATAGGGATGCCCAATTGGAATGTCAAACGCTCATTTCAAAGCAATGCCATTGCTTCTTCAGTATACAGTAATAAGCAAGAAGTATGAAGTAACAATTATAATCAACTTAACAAGGGAAACATTTTTTTCATACCTGGGACCTTTTTGTAAAAGCTCCCATTTAACATTTCCGCATTTGTTGTCATCTTGTTTTCCAACACTGTTCATGCTTTCAACAAGTTTCTATGAACTAAAAAAACTCCACCTTTGAAATTAATTTTAAAACATCATGAAAGTTAACTTAGCAATAAATTAAACTGTGCATCACAAATACATTATCAGGGTGAAATACAGGCACTTAACAGTATAATGTGCAAGGCATAAACCTTTACTGGTCACTTTATGTCACAGTATAAGGCAGTCTAATGTACAACCAGTGTATACATTCACCAAGGAATTACAGTTTTTGGTAAAAACCAATAATCAAATATATATAAAATAGTGAATGTGAACTATAGGCACACAATAGGTTTCCTACTTTTCTTTTTACAGGTATTGCAGAGAATAACATTATCAACTATGTATATCCTGCAGAGAAAAACTGAATAAAAGTGCAAACATTTAGTTTTTCTTAATTTTTTTTTTTAAGAATTCTGATAAAACCTAAGTACACAGGTAGAATACTGAGCAGAACTGATTTTGGTTTTAAACTGTGACTCAAGGACCCTGTTTTTTTTGTCTTCCAAGTAGGTGGCTCAGGCATTTAACATTACCATTGTCACTCAAGCTCTTCCCAGCTCTCTGTAAGATTACCTTTACTTCGCCTTCTAATACTAACAAGCTTTCCAGCAGATTTGATGCTCCACTTGGAGGTGTTTCCAGAGCTGGTCAAGTTTGTGTACTTAGTGGAGCCTTTGGTCTCATCTTCCCAACCAGGCCAGGAAGAAGGGTCTTCCAATGGATTTTCTCCATCACATGGGGGGTCTTCAACAGTGATCTGTGGGGGTTCCCACCCTTCAATCTCATCTGGCTTCTTAGCTTGGTTGGTTGGTTTTATTGCTAAAGTGTCCCAAAATCCAGCTTTCTTTTCAGGCTTCACTTCCTCTTTGGATTTTACGTTGGTTCTAAGGGACAGGAAATAGATGTTAGTTCTAAAGGACAAGCAATACAAATAGCTCAATCCGAGTGCATCATCTGCATTCAATTGACAGTGCAGACCAGGGAGTCTTTCAAGTAGCATGTCTTGATTTTATATGCAAAATACATTAATTTATGACAAGGCAAAGTGATGAACTGACTGTTGAAAACGTACAAGTTACTACTTATAAGACTTTGGTGCCCATTCTGAAACATTCAATAATAAATAGCGAAAGCAGAACAATCGTAGTCAACTCCTGAGTGACGTAAATATGGTACCCTAAGTCACAAGTGGATTTAAAAATATCTACCAATTCTACCTAGGGCATAATTTAAATGAAAATCCTCTTGGAAGAAGAAGCCGGAATATTTTCAGGAACCTATGACAATTCTAGCCATGTTTTGTACGTGAAGAGTGACAAATTACATAAAATAATCTACAACAGTAGCACGAAAATGATGAAATGCCTTGTAGAACCAAAATATAACAAAGGGTAAAACACGCCTGGTATCTGAAAATATATCAGAAAGTCTGCTGAAATACTTTCAATTGTTTGTAGGAAATGAGGCAAAATTGGCAGCAAACAGTGTAAAATCAGACTAATATTTCTTAGGCTACTGCCGTAGAGAATGAAATAATTTTTGTACTTAATGTATTATGCAGCACACATAGAAAGAGGAATATCTCTTTAAGAATAGTTTTTGTCTTTTACAAAAAAAAAAAAAGAATAGTTTTTGTACAGAAAGGAGCCCCTTCCTGCACAAAATAAAATCCTGCATGCAGCGTAGGAACCCTTGCACAATGGTGCAAGCGCGCCTGCATGGACGCTAAGCAGTCCATTGTGCACCAGTGCAGGGGGGAAAGGACAGGAATGCGCTATATGTCTTTCCCAGTGAGCCAGTGCAGCAAAGATGACTAACTGCGCTGCGCTACTTTGCCATAAATATGACAATTACTTGCTTTGTGGGTTTTCGTCTCCCTGCTACAGCTGCCACTTGCAGATCTCTCTCAGCAGCCTTTCAGTGTCCTGATCTTAGCATATTTGCACCTGTACACACCTTGCCTCAGACCCTTCTAATTAGTGTACAGATGTGTTTGGTGCATTCAGTTATAGAGTATAAGGATCACTGGGTGACTTTTGCCTTGGGGCTTCTCGGTCAAGACTCACTATGCAGGTGTCCACGTCTCAGCTCTGCCTGCAATTCAGCTGAGTGGTTAATAAAAACTATTGAGAAGTTCACTTAGTGTTTCACCCAGTGCCTGCACCGTTTATACTCTCCGTTAATAGCGGTCACTTGCAGGCAAGTCATAGTTAGGCCTGGGCGGTAAATTCCGTTCCGCTCGTGGAATTTGGGTAATTTCACATTCCGCGGCTTCACGAAATTGCCCAAAATTCTGCGTTCCGCGGCTCTGCGAAAATTTTGGTTTGTTTGCGTACTCAAAATGCGTGTATGCGAGATATTTCCCCCCGAGCACACAAACAGCAATTGCGCACAGGAAAAAAGCACCGCGAACAAGCAATTCTGCATGTTCGCGGAATTTCCGAGTGTTCGCGGAGATTTTTTACTGTTTTGCAGAGATTTGCGTTATGCGATTACGCAAATTCTGCCCACCCGCATTGCTTTCTGTACCAAGATAGAAAATATGCTTACATTTTTAAACATTTCAGAGGAATGGCGAAAATGAGAAAACTGTTCAAATTCTGCAGGCAACAGATTGTGGTTTCTGCAGAAAAATCTGCCAATACCTTTCACTCGAAATTGATACCCTATTATGCATGTTTTCTGATAATCCTTTCTGAAATGTTTGTGGCCCCAACCAAGAACTATTTACATGGGAAAAAACATTCTCCCATATCCAGGGTTGTCCCAAGACAGACGTCCTTCATAGAAGATACCTACCACATGAGAGCGGACTTAGACAAAGATTGGGCATCAAAGCTTATAAACTCTGATCTGCAAACCATTTTGACATTTTGTGACACCCTCTCAGTGTTGAATTTACCACTAATCAAATTTCTAACAATTGTTTCCAAGGCTTTCCAGCACTGCTATTTGATCCTGAGCATTTCTAAGGCGGGTTCAGAAAAAGTACCATAGACCAGGATATCTATTTATGAATAAGCCATCGGGGAGGATCTGCCGGGTTCTAAGGGCACAACGTCATCGGCATATGGGCTCTGGTCCAATAGAAGTGTACCAACAGATGCATTTTTACATGTTTCAGTGTAATACACTATTTTAACAATGAGGGAGTTTTTTATTTAGTGACAAGCTTTGTAGATTTTTGAGACGGAGGGCTAGAATAATTTTTTTTTTAATGGGCCAAAGTGCACAGCTCGAACACAGTCCTATAGTTCTGCTGCACTACTTGCTGTCTTTTGTTATTTCTGATTGGCACTCGTATGCAGAATTTTCCGGCGACCATACAGCAGGGACCAACTATTGCGAGCACCAAGGATAAAGGAAAGGATGGCGGAATTATTGTCAACCATTACTCTTGTACTACAGCAGCAGTTATTCCCACCCACACAATATGAAAGTAGCACACAGGATAAAAGTGGAACACAGACAAAATGTACCGAGGTGTGAACCACCAGTTGTTAATGGCTCTCCCTACACCATAGATACTTGAGGGCCATAGAGACAAACAAATACTAGAGGGGCAGGAATACCCTTTGAGCACACCGCTGGGAGGCACTTGGAGAAAGGACATACAGCCACATAATGGAGCGCATAACCCATTGACTTAAGTACCAGGGCTATCCTTCATTACTCAGAAGTAAAGGAGTTTATAGCTACCACGCACCCACACAAGGACCATCCATGCATGTATGGTAAATAGGAGAAGCAGCCACTCAAGGAGGACTAAAATGCAGCCCTGGTGGAAACAAAAGCACAGTGTCGGGCCACCTCAGTAAATGCAAGTGCTGCTCCAATTGCACCCAATATGTAGAGGCTGTGGCACGTAGGTGCCGTGGAACACAACTGCTAATTGGCTGCCTGTATGTGCGAGGACTATCTATGGCAGTGTGTCTGCCCTGCACTCATAGCAGCTCAATAGATCAAGGTGTTGAGACCACAGACAGACTCCTGGCCTCTCAGGGAGAGACCATGTGGAATAAGACAAGACAAAGGTAAAATGCCATCACACATTGGATGTCATGTGGGCAGGGTCAAAGGGTAAATCGCACTAGCAACCAAGACGGCTTAAGAGGGCTGACCCATTACCCCTTTTCTGTGGGCTGATCCAACAGTAAATACACTCCAAATGAGCAATAGCTGAAGGGAGCTGTCCTAAAGCCTTCACAATGTTTTTAGTATTATTTTATATTATTATGTTTTGTGATTGGAAAGGACTCTGCCACAGCTAATAATTGGACAAAAAAAGATACTAGTATTGTGCAAGAATATACAATAGGAAAAAGCATAACTATGTAGTAGAATAAAAAGCTCATCACAAATAATGCAATTTAGTTATAATACATATAATGGAGAAACCCAAACTCTAATGTTAACACTACAACGTGTAGCCATCTTTCACTATTCCAAGCCTTTTGAGAAGAAATACATATTTACACCTTCGTATTGTTTTATAATGTGTTTTCAACTGCATTAAACTCGAATGTACTGTACACTCCCTGCTTTATGTATACTAACAAAATAAGTTTTAACCGGTTTGTTTTGGTAGGGTCAGCACACACATACCTAATAAACTTGGCCTACAATCACTACATCTGTATTAGTTAGTAAATGACACAAACTTTGTAGTTCTGGTTCTGCTGCTTCGAGCAAAGGTAGGGGATTTTTCTGATCACTAGAAAATTTGGCCCCACGAACCTGCATATAAATTTCTCAAAAAAGGCTTAAAACTTTTGCGAAGCTTTAGGTAGATAAGTCAGCTATGCCAAGGCCTCCAAAGCTGTATTTCCGATGCAAAAATCCTAAATTAAGTATGGCTCGTGTGCACAGCAAAATAACTACAGAGAATAACATCAAATCTAGCAGACAGGCTAAGTAAGGTCCCGTCAAAAATGAATTCTTACAGTGGTCTGGTGTTAATCCGAATAGTAGTTTTTGAAATAGTCAAATAAATTGCCTCTCTGTTGAAATCTTAGTTATTAAATTAGTTGATATATGGGAATTTGAATGATAATTCAAATCCTTTTTGGAAGAGATTCACAAATATTGCAGGAAACTGATATTTGAGAACCGAAAATCCAGACTGTTGAGCCTTTGCAATCCGATTGGCTCACAGCAGCACTATGAACCATTACAAAATGTTTACAGCTAGCTGGTTTGGGTGACAAACCTGGGCTTTGGAGGAGCAGGTTGAGGATATCCCACCACTCCTACGGGACAGAAAATACCTATATTCATGTAAAAAAAAAACATCTTCACAAGCAATGCGGTACAGTTTGATTTAAGTGATGCAAAAGTGATACTGTCCTTTTAAGCCAACTTGATAGTCAATTGCAGGCCTGTGAGATAACCAAACTGACTCACGAGTGAACGAAGAAAACAAAAGGCCTTGATTTAGGCGTAGGGGGTTTAAAAGCAAAAGTCCCTAGCATGGTGCGATGCTGGACACCAAACAAATCTCTGAAGAACCCCCATCACAATACACTTCGCAGTAAAGAAACTGTACCTGAAGAGAGCTCATAACAAATAAAGGCTGTTCCTTGCCAGTCCTCTGCTCTAGGTGTAGCGCTTGCCCAAAGCAGCAACCCCTATCCCACAGCTCATGCCCTGCTGGCACTCCCTAGGCACCAATCCCAATCTTTAAATGTAGTTGAAAGGATGTAATATTTCGATCAGCAACTAGAAGTCCTTCTAATTAATGCACATAGAAGAAAGGTATTCACTACCAATAACTATTTTTATATTATAATTACATTTAGGAGGCTGCCGAGCCACTTTCTACATATAGATGCCCTTCTGTTTGTCGCAGGTAGAAACAGACAGAATGACAGTTTGCCACTTCACTGATGTCAATGGTTATACTGTCCTTGCCCCTACACGGCCCTGACAGTTTTCCTTTCTGGACAAGACTAGACAGCCAGCAATTAGAGCAGAAATGATATACCCATCTCATGCAATTAGATCGCAGACGTTCAAGAATCAAACTTTCAAACGTCACAAAGGTTTAAGGGACTTTGCGGGTCTGCTAATCACATCGGATTATAATTGAAATTCTGGTCCTGAAATTGGTATGAGAGCCAAACAGTCACTATATCTTTATTCCTTTTGATATTTCGAAAATATATATCAACTGACTTCTGGATTTAAAGATGAACCTAGTCCAACTTCAAGGCACGTTTGATGTCAATCTGCCATATACTATTGGAATTTTGAATGGGAGTCTCAACTTTTGGGTAAACAGTGGACAGGACAGTCCATGTTTTCATCTTTTCAAAGTTAGGGCTTCATCTACACTCAACCACATGACAGACAATGACCAAAAACCTGCTGGCGAGTATGGTAACCTGACCTTTACTAAAATGGTTTGTCTTCCTTGGGTATGAATGTAAGATAAATATTACATGAAGCGATAGAGGTTCTATCATTTACAAATCTGTTAATACTGTGATTCATCTTGTGTCAATAAAACATCTTTCTCCGCGATATAAAAATGTGACAGAGGTTTGCAATAATACCCGAAGAGTTCTACTATTTTATAACTTTTCATTTTCAATTGGGGTCACAAATGACAAACTTTAATATTTTTTTACTGTATAATCTTTTACCACTACTTTATTTTTCAATTCACTTAAAAATGACCAATTCTTGTATAGTATGTATACTATTGAGGCTCGAACAGTATTCACTGTGAATCTATGAAGAATTTAATCTCTTTGAATATCGACAATGGCTGCTTTTGATAATGTTCCTTTTTCCGTAGGTTAGATATCTGCCAGAAATAATATTGCGTGGTCTCACATAGAAACTCAAATGTTTGAAATGTTACCTAGAATTAACTCTGAAAAAAGAATAAGGTTGATGGTGTCATCAGTTCCACGTATTAGATGAAGTACAAGTTGTCTGCAGTGGCCAGCAGATTAAAAATAAAATGATAATAAAATAATGTTATCATTTAATTTACCACTGTGTGAACCAATGGGAGTCTCGGGCCGGGCAGGGCCATCCACTATGCCTACGGACATCGGCGGCGAGGAGGAGTGGTGGGCTCTTGTAAGTACGCATCAGTTTGGCCAGCTGTCTTGAGGATGGCCAAACCGATATGCGCACTTATATTTCGTCCAAACTAAGCTGTGTTGTACAACCGTGTGGAGAAAAGATACACTCTGAGCGAGCTTCAAGCCAGTCCGCTCAGGCCAATCCAGACGCTTCTCTAGTGCTTGGTAATAGCATGAGGGCAGCGTATGGATTGGGTTTGGAGTCTGTGCTGGGTGGCCCATGGGCTGCCAGGAACAGAGGAGCACTGAGGCGACTGGGAGCAGAAAAGCACCGAGGCAGCCGGGAGCAGAGGAGCACCGAAGCGGCCTGCAGCATCAGCAGCAGGTAAGTCTTTATTTTTGTTATAAATATCCCCAGCACGCTGCCCCACCACTTTTATTGGCAGCAGCGCCACTGACTGTCTGATTCTAAGCTTTAGTTCTGATTATATGCTTTAGTTAATTGTTAAATTTACGCTCATTGGGCGCAGGGGCACCCCTTGTTGCCCGACTGTGCGACTCTCACACATCAGGAAAGTAAGGGCCAAGTTGGTGTCCCACTGTGATATCACAAACGTTTTTGGGGGAATAAGAGGAACAAGCCTTTAAGGAAACACATCACAATGGGTGATCTGACGCAGGATGGCTGGTCCCGCAACCACAGGAAAGGTAATAGGGCTGACAGATAACCGTGAACAGGGCCCACTACGAGTCTTTGCTAGGCCAAAGACAAAATATACAACAGTTTGGTCTGGAATGGGTCCACCTTATGGGTACTACACTAAGCCACAAACTTGTTGTGTCCTGCATAAATGGAGTTTATAGAAGGATGCCTGGCTGCCAGTATAATATCTACAGTCAACTGCTGCTGCTCAGTCTCCACTCATGGAGGTGTCGATTTGTGCAGGCCTGGGTGCCAGACCATGTTTCTGGAGAGCCAGTGGCGGGAAATCATACAGAAGTCACATTCACCACTGAAGACGGAATGCGTCTCAGAGAGACAGCCTTCTTGGGGCAATGCACAAAAGCTTTCATACTGTGTGTTCATCTGGGGCAAGGGCAAAGAGTTCGATATAGGGGCATTCTCATTAGTCTAAGACATCCTAGGCCACCTACGGATGTAGTTGCCATTTGTGGTTCGCTAGTTATCACCCGCTGAGTTTTTCCCCTCTGGAATTTAATAATCATGTTACAGGGAAATGCAATGACGATTCTGCCTGTTCCAGAGGCGAAGAGTCTCCTGGCACATGACCCGGGAACCCACACTGTCCTGCTTGTTGCAGTATCATATGCTGGTGGTGGTGTCCATGAGAACCTGAACTTCTCCTAGACAATCGCTCCAACCCAGTCATGATGATCTGTTATCAACATCTGCTCTATGTGGAGTAGGGAGAGGAGTGTGCCGCTGGTCCAGTTTGTGTATCAGCAGCAACACACTTCTGACCTTTTGCAGTCTCTTCCGACACCCACATGGAATTCAAAGGTTGCCATGGTGCTAAGCCCACTGCATAGCCCACATATGCCATTTGGCTTGATCGACAAGCAGCATGCAGTAAACTAGTAAGTCAATAAGCATCAGAAACATTTGTTCTGAGATCTAAGATTGAGGGAAGTCTCGGAACCATCTGTACCAAGATCCATGCCTAAGATTGAAACATCAGGATCATAGCCCAAATATCCTGGACTCTTTAGTCCATAGGAAAAGCTTTAAAATTAATCGTATCCAGGATGGCTCAGATGAAAAGCAGCATTTGCAAAGGAGTCATGTGTGACTTCTGTACATTGATTGAAAACCCAAAAGATCGAAGGAGATTGGCTGTTTGGAAATGCTCTAGTACTGACTCTGACAAGCATGCCTTCAGCAGCGAGTCACAGAGGTGGGGGAAGATGGTTATTCCCAACATCAGAAGGTACGTTGCTACCACCTTTTCGAACACTTGAGGGGCACTGGTGAGGACAAAAGGCAGCATGACTAACTGTAAGTCTTGTGATCCACATTGAATTGCAGGTTGCAGGACGGGAACATGGAAATGAGTGTCCTCCAGGTCCAACGTAACCACCCAGTCTCCTGGGTCCAGGTCCAACATGAGTATCTTTAATGTGTCCTTCCAAGGGAAGAAGATGAAAGGGCGAAGATCTAGGGGAAATAAGTTGGCCGGCTGATCCCACAACGGAACACATTGGGGAAGAGGCTCTGGTTATGATGGTGCAGGCTGCCAGTTACTATGTTAGGAGGCTATCACTGTTGCCACTGGAGAGCAGGATGGGGGAGTTTTTTGTTGACCTACCTGAAGTAAAGAATTGATGCTGAATGTGGGAACTTGCCCGAGAGTGAGGCAAATATGCAAATGGCTCTCTAGATTCCCGCTGGGTTTGGGAGGCCGAAGCCTTGAGGGCACAACTAGGGTTCACTTACGGGGAACTGTAAGCAGAGCCAACACAGTTCCAGTGCATGCAATGCCCAGAGTAGGACCAGGGAGAAGTGGATCCTGGTGCTGGAGTACCTCCCAGGTGACTTTCAGCAAACTGATTGAGGGACAGCCAAGTGCAGTTTTTCTTAACCCAGGTATTTACCAATATTACCAGCACACTTTCTATCAACACTGCACCATCCCTCAAATCAGGGCTAGAAAGGAAAGAGCATAGCATGCACAGAGCCATCAGTAACGCATTGGCCCTCAAGCTGTACCAGGAAGAAAGTGAGGTCTTAATAAGGCCTTGGCACACAACAGATGTTCTTTGAGGTCAATGCTTCTGGGAAGAACTGTAGGTGAAGGAGCTCAGCACATGGAGGGAATTGAGTGTATCTCGTTGAGTAGAGTACAGCCAGCGAAGGCATCCAAGAAGAATACTGTTACTAAAACTAAGAATAGGAGAGACAAGTGGATAACACCATACATAGGCAACAATCACCCTCACTAAACTCCTTTCTCAGGATCATGGACACAAACAGGGAGGAGATTCAGAAAGGTAAGGAAGGGAGCGTCCTTAGGGTGTCAGAGGGGTATGGCACCAGCAGGTCCACCCATCCCACTAAGGAACCAGTTTGGGTGCCTCTAGCCCCTAAAAGCACTGGAGGATAAGGCCTGGGGGAAAGAACACCAGAAAGGGTAGTTAAATCCAGAGCTACTGCCAAACGTCAATAGTAATCAGTCCCACAAACACCAATGTGGAGAGGTTGGTTTAGAATTAAGGAACATCATTTTGATCCTCAAGAGTGACAGAATGTTAAAATTTGAGACCTTGGAGCAGAGTCAGAAAGACATTTAAGGGGCTTGCAAGGCTCTAGACTCCAAACTCGATGCCCTCGCCAAAAGAACCTAAATGCTAGAGGAAAATATGGACATTTTGGAAAACACGCAACACATAGAATCTCTAAAGAGACTGAATAGACAATTTATGGATGATGTGAAGAGATTGGAGATACATTCCAGGAGGAACAATTTGAGAACCTTAAGGGTTCCTGACAGATGAAAGTAATATGAAGGAGTTTGTAGCTAAGGTGTTGAAAGGGGGCCTCTTGAAAGATAGGGAAGACCTTGATTAGAGAAGGATATCCAGAGGATACACAGAAATCCATTTTTGCGAAATGATTCCTGTTAAACCCCTCGAAAGGTTTTATCAATTTCCTAACTTATTCAACAAAGGAATTAATTTTGACTAGCGCTCTGAAGGGAAGGCCACCTATACATGAGAATTTTACATACCTGATCCGCTTAGATATAGGTAAAAATACTGTACAACGACCAGCAGAATCGATGAGCTAAAAAAAACTGGGAGCAAAGGTGCAGCTCAAATTCTACGCCCTTTAAAAAGTGATGCGGAATACTGCAATGTATAATCTGAGGAAAGGCAAAGAGATAGATGAACTGGTCAGGAAGATGAAACAAAACCCCTGATTTATTCCCAGTTTACAGAAAGTGGCAGAATGTAGATTATGACCATATATTTGTTTATATAGGTTTACTCAGTTTACAACTGACACTACATTGAATCTAGCACCAACACTAGTTATTTTTAGGCAACTCTATTTTTTCCACCAGAGGTCCTTGAAAGGCGCAAAGATGATGCCCGGGTAGCTAGGAAGGATCACTAAGGGGGGCACGGTGGGATGAGAGCTTTTGGGGGAAAAATGTAAAATTCTCAGGACACGCATTAGCACAAAAGATCAGTACTACAGGTGTAGGGAGACAAGGTCACTGTTATTGTGGCTTCTTGACTCTGGAAGAAACGATTCTTCCCTTTTTGGGGAGCAAGAGAGGAAGAAACTATGGCCAAAGGAATAATGAGGAAGCAGGTGGAGAGCATCACCTGGATTATTAATGGGACGATTGTCCAGGAAGAGACAAAGGTTAGTGGTGGAGCACCTCCAGGAACTCAATGCCCAAGTCATCATTTTACAGGAGACACACCTGGAGCAAGCCAAATATAGAACCTGCTTCGGGAAATGCAGATGGGTCCAGGAAATTATTTGCTCAGACCCAATTGGAAGTAAAAGAAGACTAGCTATTATTATTAAAAGTAATTTAGGGGTTACCTTATTAGACTATAAAACAGATAGCACAGGGTGATGGGCTGTGGCTACCGTAGAATTGCCATCCCTAAAGTGGAACTGAGTGGGCTACTATGGCCCTACCTGTGATGACCTCTCATATTTTACCTTATTAGAGGAACACCTCTTAGATTATGGGTACTTATCATTTGCCCTGAGGTGTGAGAGAAGGCTGCACTGATGCCAGCAGGGTGGCGGTAGGGGTCTGGGTGGATCAAGGATTATGGAAGGAAGTCTAAAAAAAGTAGTTCAATAAAAGCACAAGCATTTATTTGCAAGTTAACTGAAATTAAGTGGTGCAGAACACCTCTGTACTTACTTCACAACTACATTTAACCTGTAAATAAATGCATGCCCGTTTATATACATTAAAAAAATCTAAATATTAGTCCTCAGCATGCACAGCAAGTAAACCATTAAAGATAATGGTGTTACCCTGTGCCCCTCAGGATCTGGGTCTATAGTATGAGCTACAATAGGTTTTGTTGGGTGAACCAATTTCTTAGTGCGCACAAGAATTTATTGAACGAAAACTAAACAAACATTTGTTAAAAGTAATCAATACTTCGTACTTAATTGGACATTAAGTGCGAGTCAAAATACCAAACAAGTTTGTTATTCAATTTGTATATTCAATTTCATATTTTTTTAATAAACATTTATTAGTATATGGCTGTCAAATATACAAAAAGACAAAGACAAATAATTAAATATGTGAGTTGGTGAACCACGTGACAAAGTGCAACAGTGTTATAAACAAAAAGTTAATATAATAAAACAAAACAATTCATCAAAACAAACGTCCGTCCTTTTCATAGATCCTATAAGTTCAACAAACACCCTTTATATTCATTGACTTCGAATTTTCGGGAGACGTGTGGAAGGACGTGAGCTGAATAGAATAGCGTTGACGTTTGAACCCCGAGTGTTTGCGCTAATATGATTTGAAGTACACACATCGGTTTGCTAGGATTTTGATTTTTTCCAGTTACCGTTGATTGTAAACAAAATGCAGTAGGACAAATAGAGATTGTCTGCCTTGCCTAAGAGAGAGCTTCTTTACCCACTTTTTTTTTTTTATTAAAAATGATTTTTTCCTTATATTGATGCTTGTGTACTTAATTAACTCCATAGATTGGTTGCTCTGCTGCCTCAACACCCGCTCACTCACCAAACACAGTACCTCACTTTGCCACAGCCACCCTACCCCAACGCTTCTGTCCCTCACCCCCCCCCCCCCGCCCCCCGGGCTACAAAACTCCCAGGCAAGTGAGACTTCACAAGCCCAGAGGTGGAATAGACATTACCCACAAGAACACCATCAGCTGCACTACCTCCACAGCTACATCCTCCAACATGGAACACCGGTCATTTAAGCTTCAATGCAAACTCCTTACTCGCACTTTAAAGGCACTACATAACACTGCCCCACCATACCACAACAACTGCATCTGCTTTCACAAACGCTACATATCCAAGGAATACGGAACACTGGATCCAACAGTCAAGCCTTATCGTACATCACTCCTATAGCATGGAACGACTAGCCACCACACATAAGAGCCTCCTTCTCACTTATTGAATTCAGCAAGAAGCTGAGGACCAGGCTTATCAAGAAGATACCACCAACTACTTCTTGACCCTGCAAGCCGATATATCACTACTTTCTCAACACCAAATATATAGCTCCAAAGATATAACAGACTGGACTTTTGCATCTCATCTGCAGCAGACGTTTTTCAGAACACAGCGAGAGAGTCTCCGTCAGGGCTAGAGTTCGTCCTCAACGCAAGTGATGTTATCATGATTTACTCTAAAACAACTGAACATTACCATCAATTTGTGAGAGCCACCTTAAAATGACTCTCCGACTATAGCCTCATTCTACACCAAGAAAAGTGCACGTTCTTAGAGGACCACGTGAAATCTAGATATTTTTGAAAAAATTTGTGAAAATAGACCTAAACGTCAGACTATGTCGAAAATGCCTAGGCCCACACCACTGAAGTTAGAATTTCTTGGTCATTGCAAACTACTGCACCTGTTCCAAACCTGGTAACTCTAACAGAGCTGTTTTAAGTCCACACAAAGGGACAATTGAGATGGGAGCAGGGATCACCCATGAACAAGCCTTCTAGAAAGTCAAAGATGTGCTGCTCCATGAAACAACCATTGCATACTTAAACTCTCAAAATAACACTGAACTGATAATAGATGCCAGCCCCACTGGACTGAGTGCAGTCCTAGTGCAGGAACAAAGAGACAAATAGACTCAGATAGCTTTGGCAAGCAGACTCCTAACTGATTTGGAGACGCTATATGTTCAAATCAAAAGAGAAGCACTTGCAGTCAAATGTGGGTGTTCTAATTTGTATCTCTACCTGTAAGACAGAAGTTTCAAAGTCATCAAACACCACAAACCACTGGTCAACATTTTTCAAGGAACAGTGTAGCATCTCCCACCATGAAATAAAATGTGGGTGGTGCAACTACATCAATACAATACAGATTTGATCTACCTATATCAAGGCACGTGCAAAGGGTTTCTTACCCATGTATGGACACCGTGGAAGATTATTTGAACAGAATGGCCGAATCTGTTGGCCCAAAGACCCCTAGGATTGCTGACACTGCTCATTAAACCCTCATGCATAAGTGACTACAGGCCTACAGAAAGTAAAAGAAACACTGCAAGAGAACACATGGAATATGTTCCTCAACCAGTTAAAGATATTTGATGACTGATCACAAGAGACCCTCTACCAGCGCAGGAGCGCTCAGGCTAAACTGAGTGCTACAAACAATGGATGGATGGATTAATCTTACACCGCCACCAGATAGTAGTACCAAGAACACTGCAGAAGGCTGTAGTAACCCTACCCAGTAAGCAGTTGGCAAGACTAAAGACCTTTGGGAAAACTATGGTTCCCAGGAATGGATCGTGCTGTGGAAGACACTGTTGGGGAATGCAGCATATGCCTACTAAACAACAAAGCTGAAAGACCAGCCCCTATCATCACGGAATATCCTTGCATATACCTGTGAACCAACGTTAGTGCAGACTTTGAGAGCTTCCACGATGAAAGATCCACACTAGCTGTTAATGATGAATGCTTAGAGTTCCCTGTAGTCAAACTGGTTACCTAGACTTCCTTCAAATGTGAAAGGCCAAAACATGAGAACATTATTAGCTGCTTATGGCTTGCTCTACAATGTGAGAACGGACAACTTGGAATGACCTTCAAGAGAACCTCTGCAAACTTAACAGCCACCGCAAAATCACACCCTCAGGCCTCAGGCAAATGGAGACGTACAGTGTTTCATATAAACGCCCTACAACAGTGTTTCCCAAACTGGGGTCCGTGGACCCCCAGGGGTCCGTGACACATTCCCAGGGGGTCCGTAGGAACCAGATTTAAAAGCAAAGAAACGTTTCTTGTATAATTAGCAGCTTTCAAGCAACAATAAAAGTGTCAAGATAATGCCAGTGATTAATGTACCTGCTGGAGAAGGATGAGAGTTTTGTTCAGTGGCAGCTTTGACTTAACTAATGTAGTTTAGAGGGTTAATGTGCCTACTGCAAAGAACGTGTAACATGCATTTTAAAAAGCAGTATTTTATGTGCATAGGTCCGTGGTTGCTGCTTTTGTCACAGAGATTATTTTGTTACTGTGCACTTCATAAGTGACAATCATAATCTAGTAGAGGGACCTGTAAACTGTCACCAAAGAGCTGCTTGCAAACTGCATGGTACCAGTTAATAACTTGTGTTTTTTCCCAGTCATTCATTATCCTGATGCTGCTAAAAAGATGTATTTGGGTAGAAATACATTTTTAATGCTAAAGTCAGTGCTAGCCACTGTGTTATGTTCTGAATCCTGAGTTTGTGCTTTTCCAGACCAAGGACTATTTAAAAATGCCTACCAGTATGAATGACATGTGAATACTACACCTTGTAGTCCCCTTTACCTTATGTAACATTTTCTGTACACTGATTTATATGTATGATTCATTGTCTCTATATATGTGTGCTGTAAAGTGCTCTGACATCCTACAATGGTATGAGAGATGCTATAAAACAAATGAAATACACGTGACAGAGGGGCTATTCCTTCAAAACAAAATGCTAAGGGCCCGATGTACGACCCGTTTTTATATACGCAAACGGGTTCGCGAATCCGTTTGAGCATGCAAAAACCTATTGGGCCATGTACATAGCCTATTTCGCGATTTGCAATTTTTTTGTGACTCGCTAAAAAGGTTTTGAAACTTGCTATTTGAAAGGGGCATTCCCTTCTAAATAGCGAGTCTCAAAACCATGTAAAAACCTTTTTGCGACTACAATCTCAATTACCACCTACTTCAAGTAGATGGTAATGCATTCGCAAATGGGAAGGGGTTCCCAGAAGACCCCCTTCCCCTTTGCAAATGCATGCAAAATTATTTTTTAAGAGCAGGCAGTGGTCCCAGGGATCACTGCCTTCCCTTAAAAAATGAAACGAAAACGTTTCATTTTCTATTTTTTTTAAATGCATGGCAAACGGGCTCCATTTTTAAAAAGAAAACTGCTTTATTTAAAAGCAGTCCCAGACATGGTGGTCTGCTGAGCCTAGCAGGCCACTATCCCTGGGAGTACTGGCATTACCAATGGGCTGGCAAATTGCGACAGGCTCATTAATATTAATGAGCCTTGCCATTTGCGACCCCATTGGGAATCCCAAATACTGTTAAACACACTGTTGTACATTTCATTAAGCAACTCGCAATGTGTTGCCAATTGGGAGGCGCTAAATGAAATGGTCGTACATCTGGCCCCAAAATCCTTAGTACTTTTAGTATTTGGTTTGTGTGCACACATGTGTTTTTTTCGAATTACTGTTTTAATATTTGAAATTTAACTCATACAAATTGCTTGGGGGTCCCCGGCTTCCAGTGGTGACTCAATGGGGGTCCTCAGGAGTCAAAAGTTTGGGAACCACTGCCCTACAAGAAAGAGTTAACCACGGGTAGGATCCTAAATGGGCCCTTCACAACTTTCTGCAAGTGTATATTATCATGCACACAGCATTACTTAATGTGTCCCAAAACCCTGTTATTTGGGCGAGCACTAAACACCACCATTCCGGCAGCACTTCTATGGGAACAGAGGCACCTCAAAGTCCAGGCGAGTCAACAACTAGCAGTGAAAGGAACAACAAGCTGCACAGTGCCAAAGAACTACTAATAAGATGCTGTGAGAAAGTGACCTAGTGTTGCTGAAAGATAGATAACCCGGATGGAAATTATGTACTTCCTACAAAAAAGGCTTCTGATTTGTTATAATAGAGGAAGGAATAACGGTTAGAGCCCAGAGGGGGGACAGAGTCTGTTATTCACAATTTCTCATAGTTTAAGAAGATTATACCATGAAAGTCTTAAGTGAACAGCAGAAACCTTTGTGTGTGTGTGTGTGTGTGTGTGGGGAGGGGGGGGGGGGGCAAATGGTTTGCCTACCCAACACTGGCACCCTCAGTGACCAGGACAGATCAGCGTAGCCTGTATTATCTAAGAGAGTCCTCAGCACAACTACCTGAAAACCTGTCACCCAACTCATGAAGAAATATCCCATCGAACGCATCAGTAACCCAATCCCTAGCCCGAAGCTCCAAGACTATGGGTGCCCCAAGACTATCCCGGAGGGCCAAGAACAGAAGTAGAAAAGAGAGCACGGAGTGAATAGGGTCTCTTATCCCTGCCATAAGCGCTTAGCTCCCTACAGGCCTGTTCACATTGGTATTTTTAAAGCTGCCATTAAGGACTCTCTTGTGGCTCCTCGCTTCCCTAGTGCTCTTGGTGCTCCTCAAGCCACAGCACAGTGCTCTCATTTCAATGTCTAAGAGTATGGTCTGTGATCGTTGCAACCACAGCTAAGCTCTGGGCGTTCTTCCCACAAGCTTCAGCAGCTAACATTTCAGGCCAGAGGAGTCGCCGCTTGCCTACAAAAAGTGTCTACCTGGTTAGCCTATGTGCTTGCTAGACAGAGTGCTGGGGATTCTGATGCACAGACGTTTAATCAATCAATCAGGGGTTTATAAAGCGCAACTACTCACCCTTAAGGGTCTCAAGGCGCTAAAAATGGGGGGTGGCTCTGTAGCATGCTGGGGTCATCTGTAGAGCCAGTTCTTGAGATCTTTCCTGAACTCGGGCAGTGTGGGAGTTTGCCAGAGAAGAACGGGGAGGCAGTTTCAGGCCTTGGCTGCGAGATAGGAGAAGGACTTCCGTCCCGTTCCGGTCTTGTAGATGCGTGGGATGGTGGTCAGAGAGGGGTGAGCTGATCTGATGCACCTCTTGGGTGGGTGGAAGGAGAGGCATCGTTTAGGTATGCTGGTCCGATGTTGTGGAGGGCCTTGTAGGCGTGGGTGAGTAGATTGAAGGTTATTCTTCTTTTGATGGGGAGCCAGTGGAGATCGTAAAGATGTTGAGTGATGTGGTAATGGTATGGTGGGGTATGTCTAGAACTAATCTGGCTGTCGCGTTCTGGACGGTCTGGAGCTTGTGAAATAGTTTCTGGTTGATTCCGGCGTAGAGCGTGTTGTCGTTGTCCAGATTGCTGCTGATGAGGGCATGCGTGACCGTTTTTCTGGATTTGGGCGGTATCAATCTGAATGTTTTTCGCAGTATGCGGAGGGTGTTGAAGCATGCCAAGGATACGGCGCTGACCTGGCAATTCATCATGAGCTGATTCCTTCAAGCAGGAATAAAAGAGGACGAGGCGAGGCGGCGGTCCGGCTGCAAGGAAAGTAGTTTTTAAACTTATTTTTCTATCCCCCTACCCTTGCTCCACCCGTGTTACTTGGTGGCAGCCGCCACTACTGAGAGATGCAGTGAAATGGCGGCAACACGTCCAATACTGCAACAAATTAGAGCTGGACCCAATGATTGGGCCAGTTCAGAAACTATTTGGCGAGGGGTAAGAAAGCTGAAGCGGGCCCCACTTGAACTAACATGGATTTTTCTTAATAACGGTTATCTTTCTCTGCATGTGAGGTATGATGTTTGATTAGAAAAAAAAACTAGCAATGGTCCTGCTCATGCACTTTCAACTACTGCAGGCATTTGAAAGTTTGACCACCTTAGCTCAGCCCTTACTGGTCTTAACCGGCTCCATTTGAAAGCCAAAATCAAATTACAAAGCTCAGCACACAGAATGTCTGCCTCACACTCATCCAAGGGTCACTGAAGTCAGTTGTCGCTAATTCTGGAAATTTTCAAGTTCGGACCATGCAAGCATGATCCATGTTTTTCAGGCGCCATGGAAACAGTTTGGAACTCCATGCCATCCGATCTTTGCACTCGCACTTGACATTCTGAAAATACTGAAATAAATTCCGCCTTTGAATTTCTTGCTAACTGAATTAATTTGATTTATCTTGCTATTAGCCATCACTGCTTTTCTAGCTCCTTGATGAATCCACACCCTTGCCCGCTCCCCTGTCCTTGTTTGCATTTACTGGGTTTATGGTTTTTTTTTTTTTTACTGTTTCCTTTTGATATTTATCACTTTTTTCACCATAATGCAGTCTTTTACTCCAGGTCTCCAGCATTATATGAACAAAGTAAAGAGGACATTGCAGATAGTCCTCCCCTCCCACCCCAGGGTCATGGGCATTTCAAAGTATTTCTTTGTGGCAATTTATTTTTAGTGTCGAGCAAAGGTGGTCTTCTGAAATTCTTTCACTCCCACAGAGGGACGAAGCTTTTGGGGTGCGGGGGGCATTTGGTGTGTGCCAATTTGGTGTGTGCCATCCCCCACATAATTCAATCACTGCCTGGACGGCTAACAGTGCCTCTCCCCTCATGCATGGCGAGGATGGCTGGGCCCTCACAAGGCAGCAGGGATTAGCTAAGAGCCCGGTAGCCCGGCTTGGTTTACTATAATGTTGTGACACTTCCTTTCAGCGAGCACCGTTACGTCCGGTCCGCCAATCTGAGCAGCTCCACGGGCCAGGACTGTTATTCCACTCATGGCTGCACCACCACTCTCCCGCAGTGGCCACGCTGCTCTACTCCAACAGAATCTTATATGTGCCAGCTGGCAGGCCATGCGGTGAGAGCTCAGCTACGGGCTCTCTGCTGTGCTAGCTGCAAACATGGCCCAGCCCAAGCCCTAGTCAGGATATTGATTGGGCAAATTAAACTCCAATCATTCTCAATCTCGACATGATCGAGAGGTCAGTAACTCTGCCGCGCGCAGCGGTAATGATTGAAACATTGTATCCAGAGCGAGTTGCCTGAGCCAGCCCCCAAACCTGCTACATCGCGCTGCCTGAGTGATAATACCAAATTGTCACTGTCTACCAGGTACTTAAGCAGTGCTCTGGCTTGAAAGCTGAAGAGGCGCTATATGCGTGACAATGCATTTCAGTGCGTTGATGTGGACCATCACACAGAATTGTGTTAGTCTAACGCCTGATGTGTGGTACTTGGCAGGGCTGCATTTGCAATGCAATTGGTCCTACATTTGCGAGAGTTTGAGCTATTGGCACTGTAAATGATAATGCCTTTTATTTATCTGTTTTGAAAACCTGCAAGCAGTGCGTAAACATGTTATTTTACTGCTCGCCTTCCTTCGATTCATACCCATGCATTGAATATACTTTTGTCAGTACCTCAGCTTAGCTTAATTAATTCTAAGGGATGCACCCCCACATTGTTTGGATAATGGTGAGAATGGACTAATCTTTGAGTTTCTTGGGACACAGACAGGATTCACCATCTGGGAGGGAACAGGACCCAGTTTTCAGAACGACATATCAGCTTCTGTGTTGATATAACCAAGATGCTTCACAGTCTAAGAAGTAGTGTCTAAGTTGTGAACATACGCTTTTAAATAACCTAATAACATATCCACTGCGATTAAGTCACATCGAAAACATTTCCACAACACTGAAAATTAGCTATTTATTCACATACGGTTCATCCACTGACACTCTCTGATAACCGATTCTTGGTAATAGCCAAGAGATCAAAATCAGAGATGAGTAGAACTTAAAAAAAAAATTCAAATCAAAATTTACTAACTATAGTTTACTGAATATTGTGGGGGACAAATGGGCACTTGGGATAACAAACGGAGCTATGGCGTTGGGCTTCAAAGTAAGCATTTATTTTGGAGTGAATTAAAGCCTGGAATGTAACCCATACAATTACATGAACAATGGAAACCACTGAAATAAGTAACAGGTTCTGCCATAGAGAGTATGCCTTCCTGTAAAAAGAAACTGCGTGCCATCGGAATGCTGGCATAGAATCTGGCACACAAACATCCATTTTCTAGTTAGACTGCCTAGTTAGTAAATTAAATAGCAGTTGGCCTTTATACTTTAGTCTATAAATACCTGCCACTAGAAAAGCAAGCACCTAAAAGCATGCACCTTAAGCAGGCTGGCTGCTAATCCTGCTCTAAACAGTTTACGCTGTGAACATTAAGTTACAACAGGCACCAAACTAAACTTTTCAACAAACTATGGTTTCTGCTTACCCTCTTGATTTTGGAGATTTCGATCCTGTTAACAGTTGCTTTTCATCATCCTTGTTAAAAATGGATGTCACATCTTTCCAGCCTCGGAAACTGGCACCCTGGACCTATTGAAAAAAATATCAAGAAAAACGTGCATGAGCCTTGATAATTAGCCTTCTAATACAACCAGTAACAGCAAGCCTATCTTTCAAGTGACAAGGCTAGAAAAAGGAGCTTATTTTTTTTTATTTTCCATATCCCTTAAAATTCCGAACGAGTGGAGACACGAATCAAATTAAAGAATGAATAAGTCACACATCAACTAAAACATGACTACAAAGTTTACTTTTTTTTTTGCTTCAAATGTTTATTATAACAAACATGTAATGCACTGTAATGGTATTAAATACAAACAGAGCAGATCATCTAAATATTACCAATTAATTAATAATATATCAAATTCGTTATAAGGAATAGACTACTATCTAATGAATAAAACTAAGTATAGGAACAGAAACCGGTTTGATCAGGAACCACTGACATACAGAGAATTAACGTGGCTAGTGGGTATAGAGTTCCAAAAATCTATATCAACTCAACATTGTCCAATTGGTCTATCATCATAAATTATACTTTCCACATTTTTTCGACCTTTGACATTTTAGTCATGCATATCTACAGGGCTTCAGTAGATTTCCCCGTAGCTGAATCCTGACCCTCCACAGCTCATATTCACACTCACTTTACCTCCATTAAATTGGTTAATTTCGCTATTACCTCCATATCACAGGGTTCCCTCCTTTACTCTTGAATCCCTCCACCACAGACTTCTACAGGTGTTATTAGTGGACCGCTGCATTCTTTCCCTCATACATCACTGTTCCCTAGATCTGAAAACAGACTACAGTCACTCCACTTCTTAAAGAAACGTTCCACAGATCCCTCCATTCTCATCTATTTTTACCCAATCTCTTTTCTACCCTTTGATACAATTTCTTGGAAAAATAAGCTAATCAAGTTAATACTGTTGTTGAAACCACCAACTTCTTACATGCCTCTCCATCAGGATTGCGGCCATCTTATGGAACAGAAAACAGCTCTGCTATCAGTCTCAGATGACTTTTGCCATATTCTTGCTCATGGAGGGTGGGCCACCCTGAGCCTGTCTGACCTCTCTGCTGCATTTGAAATGGTCTCTCATGAGATCTTGATCAATCACCATTTTCACACTGGCATCCAACATCAAGCCTTAAAGTGGCTCCAAGTTTAGCTTGTCTTGTTAGAGCCCAAGCTGTCCAACCTCAGCCATTTTCCTCTCTAGTACATATGCAGTACATCATGGTTCTTGCCAGAGCCTTACCCTTTTTAGGTCGAGCCTGGGCAGCGCATGCCACACCATTTTTGATCACCCTCTTAGTGGCCTCTAGAACCTCGATAACCTGCGAAGAATCTAGGGTTTTACTGACACGGCCCTCTCTTTCTAAGGACAAGTTCAGGGCAGGAGTTGGGGGTCCACGTGGGTGGACAGCGTCCCCCCACTTCTTTCACAGGGTGAATGCCATCCACCATGCCAAGAAGTTGGGCCCCACTAAAAAAGATGCTGAATTCCTCCTGGTGTAATTTCCAAACACCGGGACACATTCAGCAGCGCCTGCACGTTGTCTGCTTTCGATCACAACAACGTGCAGGCGGGGACGGGGCTCTCTTATTTCTGACTTCTGTTGGGATACTCGGCCATAACAAAGGCGGAGTCTCCGGGGTCATCAAGCCTCCTTTTGTTGGAGTTTCCTAGCTGGCAGCAGTCAGGTGCCTCACACTTGATGCAAATGAAGCAGAGGGGGGAAACAAAGGCTCGCCCCTTGTTAGCACTACACACACACACTTAAGAGAGGCAGCTTTTCACTTTGTTCAGGCTCTGTTTAGAAGATTGGCATGCATTGTTAGAACGTAAGATGTGTTTATCTTTCCCGGTATTTGCACAAAATGAATTGCATTTATATACGCTTAATTAGTATTACCCTTGTGGAGGCGTTGTAATAATTTAAATATCACTATTTCTTTTTAAAGCACTATGGCTTCAGCAGGAAAACCATAATTCAAGCTGTGACTCTTCGAGGCCTGTATATTGTCCGGGGCGTGCAGAACGGATCGCTTACTTTGCGCAAGCTAAACAATGGGCATCGGTGTACGGTTTTATTAAGCTTTAGACAAAGATTCCAGTCAATGTCACCAGGTGGCAGCAGTTTCTTGTAGTTTAAGGAAAAGAAATTGACAGACTTAAAAATACAGGACTCTACGGAACAAGTTTCACACTAGTCTACATGAAACACTTTATAGTTGACTCAGCTGGTTCCGTTTTAACTAAAGACGGCCAGTAAAATAATCTGAATTAGCACACGCTTATGCGCCCCTAACGCGGCGAAACAATTCTATAACCCCTCCACAACGGGGAAATACATTTACTACTGGGTGTATTAGGATACTAATTGAAGATTAGAAATTAAATTAGTCTAACTGCATCGTACTTATGCATAACTTGCATTTTAAGAGGCGAAATCTGTGGCTTCCTCCAACAATTGTTTTTTTTGAAAACCTGCTGTAAAATATATAATCTCGCATTTTATGGCTCTAGCCCCGGACAAATAGATGACGGCAAATTCGAAATGCCCTGAATGTTCAGGAACTTTGCAGTTTGCCGAGCGTCACAAAAAGTCACAAGTTTGTAAAGTCTTAGCATTTTTCCGGGAATTTACAAAGATACGTGTGAATCAGTATATATAGAGAGGATTGTATTATTTGGGGCAGACTGTGGGGGGGGGGGGGAGACACGCGCATTATATTAAATAACTACTGAAGTTTTGTTGTTTTAAGAGAACAAAACATGTGTATTATTCATTTTACAGATGGGCAAGGTCTGTGCGATGGAGTACATAATATGTCTGTTTAGATAATTTACATTAAAGTGGAACAGCACTGTCAAAAAGGCAGCCAAACATTGAAATGAGATTTACTTAAACATAAAAAGAACACCGTTAAATATATATTTAATAGGGACTGTGACTAATCCATAAATGTTTTACTTAAACATTAAAAGAACACAGTTAAATATACGTTTAATAGGGACTGTGACTAATCCATAGATTTATCTTTCCACATTTTATTTTTTACATGTTTATTCCGTGCCTGAAAGTCTTGAGAATGTATGATTGATTATCTGATAGCCCACAGGATAACAGGATCCCCCATCATGATATGTTATTATTAAATGCTCAGGAAGAGAAACTAAAACAAAATCTAGGATGAGAACAACAACTGATGAGGTCCATTTAATACACCCTGAAGGCAGTGGCTAGAAAAAGTTATCTTTTGGTTTTATGCATAAACCATAGGGTGAACATTTACACACCACTCCCAGAGCAGCTGGCATGGGATATAAGTCTGCAACCTATACGGGGATAAACCAATGTTTGAGTGAGGCTGGGGCTTTGATTCTGCACACTGTCTACTCTGCACACTCTCTACTCTGCACACTCTCTACTCTGCACACTCTCTACTCTGCACACTCTCTACTCTGCACACTCTCTACTCTGCACACTCTCTACTCTGCACACTCTCTACTCTGCACCAGGCGTGGTGCGTCCATTGGGGCGTAGGGGCGTAGCCCCACTAAGCCCCATGGACCCACCGCGTCCTCACTAAAAACCAAATACAAATATTTAAAAAAATCGCGCTACCTGCCGGCCGGGAATCCAGGAGACACCCGACTTTTCCGGAGTGCGGGGGGGAGAGAATAGGCCTGCTGCAGCTGCGCAAGTGGGTTTTGGGCACAAACATGCCCGCGCATGCGCAGATTGTTTCCCTGTGAATTTGCCATTAGAAAGAGGGCCAGGGGCCGGGCCGCAGCCCATGGGGTTGCACAGGGCGACTGGGCGAGCACTCATGGTGCCTCCCCAGCCAATCCTGGCGCTGCATACAGCGCCAGGATTTGCTGGTCAATACATAGCCCGGATACATAACCCCCTGTCTGGGGGGGCAGAGCTCTCTCCCTCCCTTGTACTGCAGCCTCTGTTTGTTAGGACTCCTTCATTTCCAGAGCCAATGTACACGGGGTGCTGTTGATAAAGACGATAGGGCAAAAAGATGAAAAACGAAACTTTACATGTATTGTAGTAAAATCATCCACTTTTTAAAAGACTTTCCCATGAAACCTGAAATCCAAATTAAAAGTTATACAAGTGAAAGTCAGTACGTGGAAAAAGAGAAGACCTATTAATGATTGAGGCCACACTTTCAAGTTCTCTTTATGTAGTGTCCCGGATCTTCTTGACCCAAATAGTGCAAAAAGCACAGCGGCATTTGTTTTTGTTTATAGAGTTAGTTTGCAGAAAGGGCAAATATTAAGATTCAGCCAATGATTGAATCTGGGGCTTCTGGTAATTTTGTTGATGCTCATTTTACTAAAACTATGGGAATAGCTATTGAAAATAAAACAGTTCCAACGCTAGATTGAACCCTTGGTGGGTAAGAATTGACATGTGGAGGTGTTTGGACAACAGGACGCAGGGATTATTTGAGATCTAATTGATGCCTTAACTTTGCTGTCGGCCATTAATGCTGTCACTGTGTGGATGGGTGAGTGGATGGGTGCATGGATGGATGCATGCATGATGGGTGGATGGATGCATGAATGATGGATGCAGGTTAGATGGGTGGATGCATGAATGAATGATGTATGGATGCTGGGTGGGTGGATGGATGGGTGGATGCATGAATGATGTATGGATGGATGAATGATGGGTGGATGCATGATGGATGCATGGATGCATGAATGAATGATGTATGGATGCAGGGTGGATGGATGGGTGGATGCATGAATGATGTATGGATGGATGGATGCATGCATGCATGATGGGTGGATGCATGATGGATAGATGGGTGGATGCATGAATGAATGATGTATGGATGCAGGATGGGTGGGTGGATGGGTGGATGCATGAATGATGTATGGATGGATGCATGGATGCATGCATGATGGGTGGATGCATGCTCGATGGATGGGTGGATGCATGAATGAATGATGTATGGATGCAGGATGGGTGGATGGATGGGTGGATGCATGAATGATGTGTGGATGGATGCATGGACGCATGCATGATGGGTGGATGCATGAATGAATGATGTATGGATGCAGGATGGGTAGATGCATGAATGATGTATGGATGGATGCATGGATGCATGCATGATGGGTGGATGCATGATGGATGGATGGGTGGATGCATGAATGATGTATGGATGGATGCAAGGTGGTTCAGGCTCGCTCGCTGCAATATGCAAATTAGTTTACGCCCCACCTCTTTCAAATGTCACCAGCCGCCCCTGCTCTGCACACTCTCTACTCTGCACACTCTCTACTCTGCACACTCTCTACTCTGCACACTCTCTACTCTGCACACTCTCTACTCTGCACACTCTCTACTCTGCACACTCCTTTGCAGCACGTGGAGCCCAAAGAGGAGAAACGAAGCTGTGGCTCAAGCTCCTAGCTCATGAGCTCCGAGCCTGTCCAACCCCCAAGGTGAAGAGGCAGAACGTTCCCCGGACGCTGCAGCCGAGCTGCCTCGGCAGCTCTCCTTTTCAACATGTTCTTTTAGTGATTCGGCCTCCATAACCTCTGAAGGCCTCTCCGTCTGTCAGCAGATTAAGTGCCTGCCCATCATGGCTGCAGGAATGCCATGATGGGTGCTATAAAGTACAGCATAAAGGCAGGAGGCACACATGGAAGGGTCATCAGAAAGGGCGGACAATGAAACAAACGAACTGCTCTATCTAGGTGCACCAGCAAAACCGTGTGTTCAGAACGAGCACGACTGAAAAAACTGAAGTGAGATGCGGTGGTGAGCCACCTATGTTGGAGCAGGCGATCGATCCAGGCAGTCGTATGTGGCAGCTGTACAGATCGGGGAGAAAACCCTGGAAACAAAGGTCCTCTGAACACTGCTCTCTACAATGCGGAGAAGTGGGGGAACGCTGATGTCATGACAGGAAGTAACGTCACGACAGGTAGCTTGCACTCAGTTGCAGTTTATATTTATCAAGCTCCCGGTAAAATAAGTGGAGGGACGCACCCACCCGCGTGGTACCCCGACTTGAGCCCTGTGCAGCATTAAATAATATTTCCAGTTGTAAAACATAAATGATGATGTACGATATCATTATTGAAAGGGACTTACTCCTACAGAAAGGTCTGGACAGAACATTAAGAGGGTGTATGAATGGATCACAATAAGGTGTATGGTCATGGAAAGTATCTGGAACACCTACACACGAAGAAAAAGGTTTTTAAATATATTTTTTTCACTTTATTATTTTGGAAACATCCAGAAATATACACCTTCAAAAAGGTATGAGTCTATTTTCAGGTACGTAGGTTGGAAATACCACCTTATATAATGGAGGGTTATGTTTCTGATCAGAAACAAAGTGAAAAAAAACATCTGGCGAATACCCTTTATCACAAGCGTCCTGAGAGAGCACAATTCTGAAAAATGTAGAAGTGCACCATATTTACAAGCACGTTGTATTAGTCTAGTATATAATATACAAGAGTGTCAAACTTATACAGAGAAAAATATATACGTGAGTGTTTAATTAGAATAGGGATACATATATCAGTGTGAAAACTAATGTAGAGATGTAGAAATGTTAGAATGATGTTGGAGTCTCACGTTATGGGGCTGTGTGAAAAAGATATGTAATTCTGCAAACCATGGAAATGTGTAGGCCACATGGCATTTCACAAGAACGAAAGATGCTGCTACGCTTTTAAGTAACCTAGATTCTAATGTCATTTTACTGCAAAGTATTGTTAATCATAGAATTGAAATAATGTTTTAAATAGATGTGTTACATTATAGTAATGTTGTTAGTTAGAATATTGTTTAAACAAAGAAATTAAATGTGCATATTGCAGAGGCCCGTTTCATGTAATTCTAAGTAGGCCTGAATAGATAAAGTCGCTTCTTTGATCTGCATGTGCTCGTTAAGGAGAGGTCGCACAGAGCACGAATGTAAAGCCTGTTCAAAAATAGTTTACGACCTAAGATATGGTGGAGGCCGGAATTTGGGGCCTACCGAGAAAGTGTCTGTTTGCAGGTGCGAGGGGGGCTTAATCAAAAATGATGAATAGACTTTTGTTCAGAGACGCCAGGCACAGGCCTGTAGGAGTCTTCAGGAATTTTAGGGGGTACCGCCTGGTCGGAGAGAAGCCTGGGAACCAAGGTCAACTTTAATGAAGGGTCCCGAGGAGCACCAGCATGGAATTTGCCGCCAGAAACTACACCACGTGAGAGGCGTCTCCAGGGGCGTTCCTATTGGAAATGTGATTTTGTATTAGGGACAGCACCCCGGGGTGGAGTATGAGCAGATGATCTGAGGAACCTAAGAGAGCGGATGGGTAGGCAGATAGGGAACTGCAAGACTTCGACTTTGAGACAAAGACTAAGGGAAGTGTGTGATCTTCTTTGGAAGTCACCACTGCTGACACCTTTTTTTAGGTAAAGATCTTGTTAAGTAGGGATGTCACTTAGTCTAGTGTAGGGACAGTCTAACCTGTATTTTTTCCTTTCTGTAAATGACTCAAGTTGCAACTCATAGCGATTCTTGCAACTCTCATGGTATTTGAGATATTGTTGATAATTTCCTTTTGCCGATTAAGAGCATTCAGAGAATATCTTTTTATATTGATACCTGTATATCTTTTGAATCTTATTCTGAGATGTTTGTATCTCCAGATACTTTTGGCTTTATAATAAACTTTTAAACCTTTTCTAGTGGTAAGTGGTTCTTTAGAGTGGTGTAAGTTCTTTCTTGATTAACCTAGAAGTGGATTGCCTTTTACTCAATGACAGGTACCAACGATTCAGTCGACCTGAGCTGGGATCTGGTAAGGTAACAATAGACCAGAAATCCCGCGTCAGCAGTTGGTAGCAGAGTGAGGATGGTTATCTTCTTGAGGAAGGTAATCTAGGCTAGGTTAGTTTACCCCAAGGTCCCTAGAGTTCGAGAGGTGGCCTGCCGAAGAAGGCACTGACGGAGAGAGAAAAGCAGCAGTATCGGACGAGAGTGAGTATAAAAAGGGTCATGCGTGAACAGATTGCGGTGTTTTGTGTTGTATTTGTATTGTAATGTCATGCGGAGTTGAATGCCTGTAGTGTGATTGTGAGAAGGTTGTGAGCGCGCGCAACCTGGTAAAATCTTAAGTTCGGGGTAGAGCTTAAGTGGTTCGGGTGTATCGAACATCCAGAGTAATTGTCGACCAGAGTAAGGAGGTCATGAGGTACCATTGACCGCCGCAGGACCGAGATAGGGGGAACGCAAGGGTGTATGTGTGAGTAACGGACGCAGGTCGAAAGTTACTGTGTGTAAGTAACCTATCAGAGAAGGCGATTGTCTGGACGTAAACGGAAAGACATTTCGTCAGTTAAGGTGACAATTACAGATAGACTGTGGGCGTACAGTCAAAGAAAAGTTATCGCTTGGACGGAAGTAATCATTTTTCGGAGTATGAATGGGACGCGTGCATGACCGCGGAGACGAGCTGAGAAAGGAGGGGAACTGCTGCGAAGGGGGACGAGTGACGTCAGCGAGAGTCACGCTGAGATAGGCCGGTTAGTGAGAAGCCGTGCCGTGATAGAGCGGTTGGTGTGACGTCAGTGAAAAGCCGCGTTCTGATAGGGCAGTTAGCAAGAACCGTGCTGAGATTGGTGGATTGTCATCAGGAAGTAAACAGACGCGGAGAAAAATAGAAATTTTGTAGGTTTTGAACATGAAGTGTTTTAAATGTTTGAGAGGGATTTTTAAGAGAAAAAGAAGGAACTCTTATTACGGGGAAGAGGCACCGCCAGAGGGTACACCAGCTTACTATATGGCAGCGAATGTTGGCTTGCATACGATACTATGGATTAGTGAATGGAATAAGATTTCGGAAGGGAATGAGGAACTGACGTTTCCCAAGTATGGAACGTTCAAGTTAGAGGCGTTACATCGGCTGAAATCAATTATGTCCTCATTGAATCCTCCGCCTAGACCAACACAGTTTGAGGCCCTTAATGCGTGGCTTAGGGCGGCACACAACAGAAATCTGAACAGGCGCCAAGAAAGGTTGAAGCGATCAGTAAGGGCAGTGCGAGATGCCCAATGGGATGCGGACGCCAAGAGATGGAGGGTACAGGCTATTGAGGTGGATAAGTTATACCCAGTGAGAGAGGTGACAGGAGAACAGAGGCTCATGGAAGAGGATGAAGAGAGCGAGTCGGAGGACAACTTGATAAATAGGTTGCTGATAGATAGACCGCCTCCGAACGTTGGGAGAATGGAGGATAGGGGACTGGCAAGGGATGATGGGGCTGCCATAGAGGGGTATGTACCACTCCCTGTATCAGAGTGGACACCTACCAAAGGTGAGGAGACACCTCAACATAGTACAGTACCGAGAGTAGTCGGAAGGTTTGTGGTGCAGAAGGTACCAGAAACAGAGAGGGTTGAGTCCTATGGGTTGCCAGATGCTCTACAAGTACCCGTTACCATAGGTCCTATAGTATCGATTTACAACCCCGAGAGAGACAGAGAGGAAGAACAGATGAGGTTAGATAG
Source organism: Lissotriton helveticus (assembly GCF_964261635.1). NCBI lineage: Eukaryota > Metazoa > Chordata > Amphibia > Caudata > Salamandridae > Lissotriton > Lissotriton helveticus. Next base: position 450,886,602 of record NC_136067.1, read on the forward strand.
AGAGAGCTGAAATGGAAAGGAGAAATAACACAACAAATGCCTGGAGGCAATTGCCAGGACCAGTGACGTGGAGCACCCCATTTGATTCAGCAGAGGGTCCCGCAGCAGAACAGGGGGGCCAGAGAGGACCGATGGACCTGAGGGGACCACGGCCGAAATCCTTTAGGGAGTTGAGAGCTGACTTGAGAGAATGGGATGGGTCCACAGAAGCACCAGCCCACAGGTCAAGAACAGAGGCTGATTGGGGAAGTCGAGGCAATGGAACATTGTCTCACTGCGGGGCTAGCGCAAGTAGTCAGGAGTGGGATGGTAACAGTCCGGAGAGTAGAGGAGTTATACGTCATACTGACGGTGGGAATGAGCAAGAGAGACGTGAGAGAAGTACAGGATGTGGAGAGACGTCCCGTCTCATAACCAGTGAGGGAGACAGAAGGACACAAGAATACAGGGATAGGTTTAGATGTACTCACCATGCACCTAATGAGAATGTACAGCACTGGAGTCGTGGGAGCATGGGGAACAGTGAAGGATCTTGCCATGGGTCGAGAGATCAGAGACCACCTGCAAATGATGAAGAAAGGGGGAATAACGGAATGTCTTACCATACATCTAGGGAAACCATGCAGGATGGGACTTGTGGGATTATGAGAAATGGGAAAGTGTTTCACCATACACCCAGAGAGGATGGAACTGCATGGGACCTGGAGAGATGGGAACATGGGAGGACTCCCCATAACTCGCCTGAGCCTAGACGTAGGACTCGGAGCTGGGATGGGAGAGATGTGAATGGACCCCCTAGAGCTAGCATACTGAAAGCTGCAGTAAAGGCCGGAAGACTTGATGTCACTAGTTTAAAAAATGATCTGGACGAGATAATAGATGGGACGTTAGCCTTAGAAAGGATTGACCTATACGAACAAGATGAGTTACTGTTTATAGCAAAGGATATTACCCGAAAGGCAAGAGCAATTCATGAGAAACTGTCTGAACTGGCAGAGAAGTATATGGTAGACTTGTCCAGAACAAAGACATTACAGAGTAACCATAGGTTGCAGTATTCAGACCAAGACTTAGATGAGAAGAGAACTACAGGATTAAAGACACACATAAGGGAGCTGATAACAGGAATAAGAGCGTGGAGAGATCTGGACAAATGGGAAGAGAGGTGGTCCAAAAGGGGTACTGTCAGGCGAAGCACGAGTGTGATGTCTCCGGAAGGAAGGGTAATGCAGATGGAGGCATTTCCTTTGAGAGAAATATCCAATGGGAACTATGTACATGTGCCCTGGAGTAGAGGAGATTTGGCTGCATTTACCAATTCATTTCCGAAGTTAAGGGACAATCCCGTTGAGTGGTACAAGCAGGTAGAAAGGTTTGTGAAAATCTCAAAGGTATTGTGGATTGATTTGAACACCTTGTTTGACATTGTGGTGCCAGGAGATGTGTGGACAGCATGCAAGACTAGTGTCGAGTGGCCAACTGTAGAACCAGAAAGGAATGCTGCTACAAATGGACCGTCTGAAACTGTAATGTTGAAATATGAAAGAGTAATAACTTGGCTGAAAGAAAAGGTCCCACCACAAGACATAGATTGGGTAAAAATAGACCGAACAAGACAGGAACCCAAGGAGACAGTTCATGAGTTTTATGAGAGATTGCTGAAAACATTCAAACAATACAGTGGACTCGATGTAATGGACCCCAAGGACATAGGGCAGTTTGTGTCAAAGTTTGTTTTGGGGTTGAGACCTGATATTTGTTTGATGATTCAGCAACATTTAATTTGTTGGCAAAACAGACCATTAGATGAGATTTTGAGGTATGCAAGGTACTGCAGTGACGAAATAGATTCCAAAGCAAAGAAGCTAAAAGAGAAGCTGATGGTAGTACAGATGCAGTCAGCTGGAAAGGGTGGACAGCGCCAACAGGGAACAGGGACAATGGGACGAAAACCAAACGGACAGAATAGAGACAGCGAGGAAAACCCGAGACCTAGAATAGACCTTGCTACGTTGAAGAAAACGACAAAGTGCCACCAGTGTCATCAGGTGGGACATTGGAGACGCGAGTGTCCCTATAACCCTGAAAACGGAGAACTAGAAGTAGAGGAGGAGGTTCCAGAGGTTCCAGTTCAAGGGGTGCCAGTGCCGAGAATCAAGGTGGCCAAAGGGGGGACTTCGGCTCCACGAGCTCAGTTTCCGCAGCCACCAAAGATTTCGACATTGGGAAAGGTTTTTAGACAAATGCCTCTTTTCGTAGATGAGGAAAAATGTTACTACATTGATCCCTTGACGGGACAACGTGTAAGCAAAGAAGAGGACTGTACCCTCGGGGCAGTTCTGGAAGTGGATCAAAGAGGACCATTTGTAGAGGCAGAAGTGGCAGGGTGTCCCACAACATTCTTGGTGGATACTGGAGCTACTCGATCAACTTTGAGATCAGCAGTGGTTCCTGATCTACCAATGTCGGGGGAAACAATTCAGGTAGTAGGAGTCGCAAACAAGAGAATGACTAGCCCTTTGACGGAACCAGTGTCAGTGAAAATCGGAAACTACACGAATGAACAAGAAAATTGATTCTAGAGACAGTTGAATTTCCATGTTGTTGTTCAAGGTGTCCAATACTTGAGGGAATCCTTCTTCGTATGGAAATATTTGAGCAAGTGGTGGAAGTTCTTGGAACACGCATAGTTTTGGATTACTAAAGACTTTGCAAAGAACTTTGTAAATACTGATTGAGAGATAACCTAGTGCTAAGAAGAAGAAGAAGAAATTAGGGATTTCCATTTTAGAGGATGGAGAAGGACTAAGGTTGCCTGTTGCTACAGAACTCAGAGACTGTTTTGCGGAGGGGATTTTTCAGCTTCCAGGTGTGGTTCGAAAGATTGGAGAAGCAAAGAAAAGAGACTTGTGCTGTGAAAGAAAAACAGAACTACACTGTTTTTGGGACCATGGAGGCTGGCAACCCGAACCGCAGGGCAAAATGCATAATAGGCACACTTTTAGTGGTAGTGATTTCTCTTATAGTTTTAGTGGTTACTGTGTCATATGTAGTGGGACATGAAAATGATGTGAAAGCAGAAAAAGAAGCAAAAAGTGCATCAACACAGAAGCCTCCTACGGCTGGCAAACAGGGGGAAGATACAGCGAAGGAGAAAGCTTTGTTAGATGCTGAAATAAAAAGATTACATGCAGATGAATCACAGGGGAATTTTAAAACAAATGCTTATGCCAAATTGCTTTATGAATATATTGATGTCATGGAGGCGAAGAACTGCTACGTCTGTATGCAGTTGCCAGCTTCTGCAGATGAAGGCATCAGATATCACCATTTTCCAATGACTTATGGAATATCATGTAGTTTATTGCTGAGCATATTTTATGAACGTGAAGGGTTTGAGTATTACTTCTCGAACTTCGATTCGGTATTGCCAGAGGTGCCGAATTATAAACACCTAAATAAGTGGGATTATTATAAGTGTGAAGACAGGTTACAGAAGTTTTTCCTTCCATGGAAAACTTTAGATACTTCACATGCCCGAAGAAATAATTTGACTTGTAAAGTATCCGAAATTGAGAAAAAGTTTATAGGGCAGGTGGATGATCGATATAGAAGACAAAAGATCCTAAAAGCTTCAGGACAATGGAAAACAGATTGGACCCAGGAAGAAAGAGAACACCAAAGAAAGGGTAGCAGTGGTCCAATAGCTTTAGACAGAGAGAAAAGGGGAAAGCTATGTATACACAGAAGTCGAACATATTATGAGAATGTGTTTGTGGGAGAAGTCAGTTGTGAACATGCTTTTCAATTAGAGTACTATTCTAAGGATTTCCTGAAGGAAAGGCAGGCGATCCCGAATGTGTATTTTGTTTGTGGAAGAAATGCATACGTGAAACTACCAGATAATTGGTATGGATCATGTTATTTAGCTATAGTCTTCCCCAAAATATACCATGCTGAGGACTTAGAAACCAAAAAGAGGGGAAAACAAACTAGGAGAAGGAGGGATGTAAGCGCTGAGGAGGTAGTTGCAGATGTATTTGGCGCTATGTTTCCTATTTTGGGGATAGCACTAAATGATGTTAAGATAAGAAGATTGGCAACAGTTGTAGATAGACTATCCGCCAGTACTGCTAGATCTTTAATGCTGGTGGAGGGAGAGATGCAATCGATAAGGGCAATGGTTCTTCAAAACCGACTTGCTCTAGACGTTCTGTTGGCCAAAGAGGGCAGAGTCTGTAAGGCTTTGAAGGTCCAGGAATGTTGCACTTACATACCAGACAATTCAAAACCTCTAGAAAAGTATATTCGAAATATTACTGAAATACACCATGAGATAGAAGATTTGACTAAGGTAACAGTGTGGGAAAAAGTAGGTCATGGAATGGGTAAAGTTGGAGGTTGGTTTGCCAACCTGGGAAAGAATATCATTTGGTACATATTGAAACCTATCATCATAATAGTGATTTGTGTAATCACTTTGTGGGGGTTGGTGAGGCTGTACAAATGGTATCGAGCAAACAGATTGCAGAGATCCATGCGAGAGCAGGGGAGGAAACTAGCTGCGATGCAGGAGAATCAGTACAGGAGTCTGAGGGCTCTAGAGGAGATGAAACGAGGGAAGGTTGCAACAACTTCAGTTTGATACTCTATACCTTAGAGAGGGTGTTGTGATGATGATGACTACTGTAAGTCATCAAAGGGGGGATTGAGAGAGCACAATTCTGAAAAATGTAGAAGTGCACCATATTTACAAGCACGTTGTATTAGTCTAGTATATAATATACAAGAGTGTCAAACTTATACAGAGAAAAATATATACGTGCGTGTTTAATTAGAATAGGGATACATATATCAGTGTGAAAACTAATGTAGAGATGTAGAAATGTTAGAATGATGTTGGAGTCTCACGTTATGGGGCTGTGTGAAAAAGATATGTAATTCTGCAAACCATGGAAATGTGTAGGCCACATGGCATTTCACAAGAACGAAAGATGCTGCTACACTTTTAAGTAACCTAGATTCTAATGTCATTTTACTGCAAAGTATTGTTAATCATAGAATTGAAATAATGTTTTAAATAGATGTGTTACATTATAGTAATGTGTGTTAGTTAGAATATTGTTTAAACAAAGAAATTAAATGTGCATATTGCAGAGGCCCGTTTCATGTAATTCTAAGTAGGCCTGAATAGATAAAGTCGCTTCTTTGATCTGCATGTGCTCGTTAAGGAGAGGTCGCCCAGAGCACGAATGTAAAGCATGTTCAAAAATAGTTTACGACCTAAGATATGGTGGAGGCCGGAATTTGGGGCCTACCGAGAAAGTGTCTGTTTGCAGGTGCGAGGGGGGCTTAATCAAAAATGATGAATAGACTTTTGTTCAGAGATGCCAGGCACAGGCCTGTAGGAGTCTTCAGGAATTTTAGGGGGTACCGCCTGGTCGGAGAGAAGCCTGGGAACCAAGGTCAACTTTAATGAAGGGTCCCGAGGAGCACCAGCATGGAATTTGCCGCCAGAAACTACACCACGTGAGAGGCGTCTCCAGGGGCGTTCCTATTGGAAATGTGATTTTGTATTAGGGACAGCACCCCGGGGTGGAGTATGAGCAGATGATCTGAGGAACCTAAGAGAGCGGATGGGTAGGCAGATAGGGAACTGCAAGACTTCGACTTTGAGACAAAGACTAAGGGAAGTGTGTGATCTTCTTTGGAAGTCACCACTGCTGACACCTTTTTTTAGGTAAAGATCTTGTTAAGTAGGGATGTCACTTAGTCTAGTGTAGGGACAGTCTAACCTGTATTTTTTCCTTTCTGTAAATGACTCTCAAGTTGCAACTCATAGCGATTCTTGCAACTCTCATGGTATTTGAGATATTGTTGATAATTTCCTTTTGCCGATTAAGAGCATTCAGAGAATATCTTTTTATATTGATACCTGTATATCTTTTGAATCTTATTCTGAGATGTTTGTATCTCCAGATACTTTTGGCTTTATAATAAACTTTTAAACCTTTTCTAGTGGTAAGTGGTTCTTTAGAGTGGTGTAAGTTCTTTCTTGATTAACCTAGAAGTGGATTGCCTTTTACTCAATGACAGGTACCAACGATTCAGTCGACCTGAGCTGGGATCTGGTAAGGTAACAATAGACCAGAAATCCCGCGTCAGCAGTCCCTTCACATATTTTGTGTTATTTAGTGTACTCCTGGAAATTTGTAGTTGTCCAGTGCTTATGCCATGACCCTCCATGGTGACAAGTAATCTACTGTAGAAAGTGTAGCCATACTTGCACTACAACTTCCTACTGCGTTGTCTAAATCTGCTTCTTATGATACTGGTCAAAGGAAAACAAACGTGCATAATTCATTCCAAGTGTGCTTTCAGTTTGTTTTGCTGGTTTCATGCACATTTCCTTCAGCAACAACCACAACTTATTATTTGGCAATGCAGACAAGCTATTTGCAAATCCCAGGATTCCCCAATTGCTTGCCCCTGTGACTCTTTGTCCAAAGAAGGTGGTAAGCCATTTGGAAACGGGAAGGGATGCCAATGGGCCCTACTCTTCTGAGAATTAAAAAAACAAAAAGTGCAGTCATACACAAACTCTTCTTCAGAACAGTGCTAGGTATTACTTTGAAGCATGGATTCACCATGTTTAAATCACTGATCTATTACCAACATGCAGGCCATTAGGTAGATACCAAAAAGTCGGATCAGGGGGTATCTAAAGAGGCGTGTTCTCTTTAATAAGGGTATCGCTTACGGCTTATAGTGTTTCAATCAACTGGCATTTTTGTGCAAGATTAATAAAAACATGTAAATAAACAGGAAATATACCGCAGGAATAGATTACCTTAACTATTTTTACATGGATTGTTCAGAAATCGAACAGTGTAATTTGCCAGTTTAGCGAAGGACACGAACATAGAGCCTGATAGTAATTAAAAAGGGATGTTACAATGTGTCTCTAACAGGCTTGAGAACAGGAACAACCCACTCCAGTCAAAATCTATGTCGATACATAGATCTGAGGTTTAGCAATTAACCCTCTGTCCACCCTGCCCAAACGCACGCAAGCAAGCAATGCTATATTAAACTTGCCAATAAGATTTCATCCCAGGCTAGGCCGAATTGGCCTACAGGGCAATCAGGCAGTGCTTGATGGGCCGGTCCGGCATATCAGTGTGTGGGCTGTTTTTTTTTTTTTTGCACTTTGTGGACTTGTTTTATGGCCTTGTGGGCTGGTTTTACTATCGATTTCCCCGATGTTACCACAAGTAAAGGCTGCAGTAAACACAAATGAGTGCAGGCTCCCAGACCTTGGAAAATCCCCATAGTGCGCAGTCTTTACAAGATGAAAACTGGCCTGACTTGCAAGCGTGCGCCACTCTCTTAGCTATCAGATTCGCTAATGGGGGCCACTTTTATTTCAGTGCCCAGGACGATTTTTTGTCTAAGTGCGACCCTGAGAGCAGGCTATTTTTAACCCTACTTCTCCTATATTTCATACCAGAAATAATTCAGAGTACCGTTTTCAGTCTGTGTAACTGGTTTTTACTTTCAGGTAAAAGGCACGTTGCTAAACATAAAAACATCCAAGTTGCAGCAAAACCATTTTAAACTGAGAGGAGTTTTCAGCAAACATTCCAAAGAGACAGTGCGCGCGAAGGCATGGTTTGACTGTGCGATAGCATCAAACAGTAATGACGGGCATACTAATGGGCTTGCTGTTACTCTGACCACTCAAGAATGCGGCCCCATCTCTGCTCTTGGCTCAGTGTACGAGTATGAATGCGGAGGTTCTTGAAAAATACGGCCTCTTTACGAATTCCTTTCTGTGGAGGCGTAGGCATTCTGCCTTGCCATCAGGCGGAAAGCGAGCTGGAGTCTCGGCGATCTGATAAAGGTAAAGGTCTCGCCCTCGAAGGCAGAGCCCCGCCCCAGGCGGCAGTCAGAGCAAGGATCAGATATCTGCTTCCAAAGACAAAACAAGCACCTACGGACAGCGGGAGGGGGGGCGGACACGGACAGGGGAGGGGGGGCGGACACGGACCGGAGGGGCGTGAACAGCACACGGTCGGCGGGAACGGGCACTCACCTGGACTTCTTCCGGCGGCCGTGGTCGGCATGGAATGACAAAAACAAACACCCAACAAAAAAAAAACGAATCTCCGCCCACCGCCCAATGACGATGCAAAAAGGGTGGAGAGCTAAAAAAATGCAGCAACGCCCACGAATCTGGTCCGGCCATGACGGACAGATCTCTGTTCCAATGGCTAGCCTCCATTTATGGAGCTAGCCAATGGAACAGAGGGCGGGACTAAGCAGTACACTGTAGAAACATAAGATTTCTCCTGAGGGCGGAGCTAAAGCTCCGTGCCCCAGGCGAAACCTAAAAATGTGTAGTGCCTAGAGAAGTACATCCTTCATTTAGAATTACTTCGGGAACTAATTACATCCTTTCAATTACCCAAGAGTTAGGTCACTTTTGAGTGAATGGTTCCACCATTGTCAGCAACAAAACCACAGGAATATTTTTCATAACCCTAAGCCAACAGTTTCTGACAGCGAGTTACCGAAGAAAAAGTAGGATGTCCTGAGACCGTTGGTTTGAAACAAATTGCTGATGTATAGCAACATCCTAAACACAAGATCACTCAAACATGCAACCAAAAAGACTGCACATTGAAAAAGCACAGGCTTTGTCACCAATCCACCTCCTGATGCCAGTCTGATTTCCAGCTCATGTTTGGCAAAACTGTGGGAGAATCAAGGAACATAAGCTCTAAAGATGAAGATGGTAAGGATTGATAGATAGGTCTGTCCTGCTCAGGCCAGTACAACACCTCACAGTCCTTTAGGAAGGGCCCTGGACAAGACCTGTACAGCCAGCACCTCACTGCCTTCATTCAATGAAGAACACGCGTTTCTAGTTCTTCCTATCGTTAAGAATAAGGATGGATTTCATGACAAGACCGGAGGCTAGCATTATGCTTCACACTTTTATTGCCAGCTCCTTGCAGCACTTCAAAGCAAAACAACTTCCCCTGATCAAATTCCAGAACTTAGTTTCCCCAGGACTGGCACATTTGAACAGAGCACAGAGTGGTGTATTTAATAATATGTATACACCCTCAAGTGGCCTCCCTCACTGCCATCACCCCACACACTGATTTAATCCAGATCAGGCAGCAATGGCTTAAATATAACAAACGTTCTCTTCCTTCTCCTCTGGTTGCCTTTTTGCAGCCATTTCTAGTTCACAAATATGCACCCCCCCCGCCCCCCCACTCTACCCTCTCGCCAACCTCACACCCAAGGATTTCCCACTCGGTCTTATGTCCCTGTGCTGGATTCAGTGTGGATGTAACTTTGGGTCTGGTCAGCTTCAGCAATGTGCAACCACCCCCTGCCAGACAGACAGGCAGGTGGCCAGAGGTGGTGGTGTTTGCGCATGTCTTGGTTTTTATGTGAGCTTATATGAAAACCTACCTACAATTCTACTTAATATATTTTTTTTTTAAAGAATTCAGGTGGGTGAAGCATAAAACGGAAAGAATGCCATTTTATAAATTGTTTCAATTGTTTCTTTTGCATAAGTCGCCCTAAGGGGGAAGGGTATGCCCAGACCTGGGTCCCGTGCTCACTACACCACTGGGTTCAAGCTAACCTGGCTGATGAAGGGTGGTGCCCTGAAACCGGTTCCAGGATGCTTGTTTCCAGTCCAGGGAGGACCTGGCTTAAGACTGATTTGCATATGGCTGGGGGTCCAAACTGGGGTGGTGTGGTGAGCATAAGAATGATGGATTAAACCCAGATCCTTGTGACTGGTGGTGAATGTTTGCTTGCCCAGCAGTCTGTCCATCAATTGTTTCTTTTATAAATTTGTACAGTGGAGTGTAGACTAAAGCATTAACGGAGATGTAATCATATGTAAATGTTTAAGATTGCAATGACTATTGTCTGGACCAAAATGAACAATTTATTAAGATGCATGCTAACTTAATATACAGGAATCACTGCATTTCCCGTTCGCAAGTTTCACCATTAGATTTCTTAAACACTCTCCTAGCATCATTAGATCGAAGAAACCAACGCCCTCTGCTTTATGGCTGCCGTGCATCGAACAGCATATCACGTACGACGTGTTGCGGAGCTCATCGGAGCTTGGCATTTCATCGGAGCAGGATCAGGAGGCTACATCATTATCAGGGAAGTGGTGTCCTTGTGTTGTACATATCTTCAGGAGCGCGAGATGCTGTTTGCCTGGCAGGCCATTCCATCTGTTCTCCACGTTTATGGCGGACGCGGAGGGGAGTTGAAAATACCGGTTTGACAGCGGCGGCGAAGTGACTGGCGGGAACACGCCTGGGGGCCCCAAGAGGGGGGACTGAAAAAATTTAAAGGAAGAGTGCAGACCCACAGTGGGGAGGGGCCAAAAGCCCTGGCCCCCCGGTCCATGGCCCCCGGCCCATGACTGAAGTTTGAAGGGACAATTTACAAAGGTGCTTCCAAGTCCCAAGCGGGAATCACGGCCAGCCAGCTTAGCACATAGCAGAGGTAAGTGTCTTTAAATTATATGAAATTTCTTTCTGAGTTCAAAAAGTCTCTGATTTAGTAAATACACCAGGGACCAGTCCAAGAAGAACAGGAAAGAGGCAGCGAGTGGGTGTAAGGAAGTTGACTGCCCCTCCTCCGGACTCAGTTAGTTTCACTCCCTTACCGCATTTAAAGTAATTTTTAATTCGTAAGACAGAAGGAGACTTCCTAGTAAGATGACACCAAGGAAGACAAAAATGAGAAGGCAAAGACCGCCCGTCCCTGAGTAATGAGACTACAGATGAAAACGGGTCCCTAGGGGAGGGTATGGATGGTCATACGGACGGTCACCAGGTATATGAAAAAAGGGTTCATAAGAGGAATTCAAAGAAGACCACCCTACCTGAAAAATCTCTAGTCAGCATGAAAGGGGTGTGAGGTCTAGTGTCAAAATCAATAAAGGATTTTGTGGGCAAACATTTAAAAAATACACCAACACCTTTGAAAGCTCAAGACCTTGATTAGGAGCAGCCAAATGTACTGGAGGCTAACGAATACTGCCCCCCCAGACCTTGACGACCTATCTCTCACCCCAAAGTGATTTAAGCCGAATTGACCCCCTCTTGGAACAAGACTTTCATCATCCCCTTGGATATTTTCTACATCTGGCGTCGAAGAAGTAGAAGTAGCAGAAGAAGTAGAAAATGAGGGGAATCTTTCTAAGTACTTGGGAGATCGAAGTGACTTGCTAAACCCGGCTACAAGGCTTAAGTCCGATAAGAATATGGGCCATTCAGGAACTCAAGGCTCTAAGTCCATAGAAGAAGTGGTGCGCAACAGCACATTGGGCTTGGATATATCCGCTTCACCCTCGGGCTCAATGTTGGACATAATGCTGATGCTGCAAAAAACCTTGCAAGGATTGTTAGAAGTTTCAGTGTTAAATAATACCTTGCTAAATAATCATGAAATCCACCTTAAAAGAATGGTAGAAGAACATCAGGGGATCAGGGGTCATATGCCATCTATGGTTAGACCAGTGCCAGATCCCCCCACCGAAGGTAGTGCAGGGCATGTAGCGCAACCAAATGAACCGCATGATGTGTATATCTCCAGATGTCCTATGCTGATTAGGAGACTGGGAGAGCTCTCTTGGTATAAGCACCAGAATTCTCAGTACTATCTAAGAAAGCATACTCAGCAACAGGGAAGAAAGAAGGGCTTAAAAAAAGGGAGGGATGAGGTGGAGCAGACACGTGTAGAATCAAGTGAGATAGGAACCCCTCCCAATAGTAGATGGGAAAGGAGGAACCTGGAGTGTCTATCCAATCTGGCACTAGCAGAATTGGGAGGGAAAAGGGCCCAACAAAAATGTATTCAAAATGCCAGTAGGGAGGGTTAAAGACTGAACATATGTGAAAAGATGCAGCGAGGGAAAGAATCCCCAAGGAAACCAGCAGAGGGAAGAAACATAAATATACAATCTAGAAAAAAGGAAAAGTCAGGATGTCAAAATCTGGATATAAAAGCACTAGACTCCAGTGCCAGGTTCTGGCTATATTTTGTACCCACCGAAATAGAGAAGGGGAGGAAAAAACAAAGATCATACCGCTAAATCGTTCCCAACTCTAATTGTCTTTTGCAAAATGCCCTAGCCTGAAAGAAATTGGGACAAAAGATCTGAAGCAGGTAGGTTTTAGCCTCAATTATAAAGACCATGAATGTACCAAGGTTCAAGTTTACTCAGGGCTGGTTAAGGTAGCAATTTTAAAAGCGAAAAGGAGATATTGAAAGAAGGGAAAAGGATAATATTAGAGGTAGAAGTAGTAGGGGGCAAACCAGCGAGGCAGTGCCTTTTTGAAGAATCATGCAGGCTTGGGGAGAAGGCAAGTGAGATTGCTAGCCAGGGCTGTCGGGAAAAGAGCAAACATCAACATAGTGGTTGAGAACCCAGAGCCCAGTAAATACTGGGGTAACTGGAGTCCTGGAAATAGCCAGTTAAGTGCATCCTCATGGCATCTGGATGGGTCAGGTTGTCTCAGCATTATCGATTAGGGCACCGGGTTGTCGCATTGCCTAAAAATGGCTTCTTGGAACATTAACAGGCTTGGAGGGGTAATAAAAGTGGAAAGTTAAGATTACGTAGCACAGTGGGCTGGTATCATTTGTTTGCAGGAAACATGGCTATGAGACAATCCCCTGGTGGTTGAAGGCTTCGTTCAAATTCATAAGCCTGCCAGTAAAAAGAAAAGATTTGACTGATCATCCATGGGGGGATCATGACACTTACCTCGACTAGGATTGAGAGCAAGGTGAAGCAAATAAATACAACATATAAATGGCTGCTGGATTATAAGATTTCCCAACTTGTTACTGAAATAAAGAATGCTCACCTGATTCTCGTAAATGTTTATATACAATGGGGTTCCCGAGGGGAGTGTGAAATTGAAATTAGGCTTTTTAAAGAAGATTTGAATAACTTAAGTGAAGTGTATGAAAACGATCTGATGGTCATAACGGGAGATTTTAATCACAAATTAAATTTTGATAAGATAGACCCATGGTTTGATTAAATCCTGAGCTCCTATGATATAAGGTTAGCTGACTTCCCCACATGTTTATCAACTAAACAGGATTAAGCACTTGGAAAATGTTTAGGATCTAAGGGATTATTCTGCCTGAATGGCAGGATGGACCCCGACCGTCCAGCGACACAGACCTTTAAACTAGGTAATCAATCTTGCCCAATAGATTACGTATTCATTCATGCCTGGAACTATGATATAGTAAAAAGGTTCCAGGTAATTAGGCACAAAGATAGCGATCATAATGCCCTGTATTGTGAATTATTAAGGGGGACAGTGAGCCACCATGAAAGAGTCCTTCCTCAAAAATTGATATACCCTAAACGCCTGACTACAAAATCAACCGACTAGTACTTAGAGAAACTAGCAAGTATCCAACAAAATGTAAATATGGAATGTGCCATTGATCAGAAGATAGAATGGTTTGTGGGCAAAATAGAACAGGCTATACTATGCCTTAGAGTTCTCTTAAAAAGTAAGAAACAAGACAATGCAAATACACAATCCAGACAAGGAAGGCAACCCAGATGGTTTAATCTAGCATGCAAGAAGAAAAAAATTATAATACGGAGAATAGAGAGACGCCGGAGGATAAGATACGACCAGGTAAGCCTAGTTAACCTGACTAAATTAAGGAAAGAATATAAAACCTTGGTAAGAAAGCGGAAGAAGATCTTTAAAGAAAAGTGTTGGGAAAACGTGCTGGAAACAATAGAAACTAAAAATGTCGAAGGTTTTCGGAGGCTGGTACAGGACGCTTCCGGTAGTATCTCGGGAACCATGAGCTGCGTAGTGGATGAGGCAGCTTGGGTGGAATATTTAGGAGAACTATATGAGGCAAACAAAGTACCTGCAAGAAGTAAGGAAAAAGCTCACTGGGGAGGGTCCGTTGAGGATTTAAAAACAGCATTACTGCCGATAAAGTAAAGGAAACTATCAAGAAGCAAAATTTAACTTGTGCAGCAGGGCCCGACAATTTACCTGCCATCATACTTAAAACACAAACTAGTGGGCAGAATTCTTATCCGATATGTTTGTTGCTATATTGGATTCAGGACATATCCCCAAATCTTGGAGTGGGGCGGTTATTAGACCACTTCACAAAAAGGGAGATAGGAAGGATCCAAAGAACCACAGATTGATCAACCTGTTGTATATAGGAGAGAAGGTGATCTCCAAAATAACCCTGGGCAGATTGTAGGAGTGAGTGGAGCAGCAGTCGATTGTGACAGTAGAACAGGGAGGATTTAAGGAGGGACATTCTACCATTGACCACTGCTTCGCACTATGGGCAGTGGCGCGGAAGTCCATGGAGCAGCAAGGTAAGCGGTATTGCTGCTTCGTGGACTTTCGTGCGGCCTTTGAATTGGTAGATAGGGAATGCTTATGGGAGAACCTGAAAAACTATGAGGTCCCTGAAGACCTCCGGCGGGTAATTCAGGAGTTGCACAGCCAAAAATGGGCCCAAGTTATTAAAGACACACTAGGGAGCTTGACACCTGAAATAGCAAACTAACAATGGCCTCAGACAGGGCTTCTTTTTGCCATTTTTCTAGCAGATCTGCCATCCATACTGGGGACAGTCAGAAGCGCTAGCCCAGAGGAGCCAAGATGGCGATCGGAACGGTCGCATAACCGCCTCGCTCCGTGATCTCTTCCTCCCCGCCACCTATCCTGTATTTCATCCTGTTCGGGGTGTTCCGAATTTGGTCACTGAGGAAGAGCCGTCACTTACCATCCTTTTCCGGGGCTCTGGCGTGCAGTGATTCCGGCGTTCTGCCCTGGTCACTTTGTTGGCCTTCCCGGCCCTGACGCCGGGGCCTCGAGTGCTGAGCCTGCCCGGAGATGTTCGGAGTGCCGGCGGTCCGGAACCGGTGGAGAGACCCGATGGTGGGAGCCTGAGAGCCGCGGGCCGGGACCCCCGGGGCAGACCCGCCCCCGCTGATGGGCCACCCCGCATGTCCGTGCGCCTACCGACCCGAAGAAGAGAAGCCGCGCTGTCCGGCACCCCTCAAGTGAGAAACCCACTCCTGTTGTTAGTCCCGCCCGGGATCCGGTGCTGGGCTCCCCCCGAGTTCTGTGGGGAGCACGCCCGTTCTTCTGGTGACTCTCCTTTCTCCGCCGAGCGCCATCCGCCGCGGTTTGGCGGTGAGCCCTGGGGCAGCCGGTGCTCCTGATGGACTTGGAAGAACCTGCGGCGATGGCGGAGGGTGCTGCACTTAAGATGGCGGATGGCCCCTCGGGGTGTCTTTCTCCTGGAGACAGGGAGGTTGCCGCATTTGCTTTCTCCAGCCCTCGTTTGGTTTGAGCGGCCCCTACTCGGAGTGCTATCTGGTTTGCCCTGTCTGCTCTGCGGATCGACCTGTCCTTGAAATGTCGAGCCTTGGAGTTGCGGATAGCTGCCATGGTGGCTCCGCCATTTTGTGACGAAGTGTCGTCTCCCCGAATTGTACTGCCTGAAACTTCGCCGGCGGCTGTGCTGGGATCTCCGGCTGGGTGCTCGATTCTATGGGATCTAGCGGACCCGGTGCCGATGCTGCAGTGCTTTCTACATCCTGTTTTCTTTGCTTCGTGCTGGACGGCCCAGATACTGTGCTTGACCACGTGGATCTTTGAGGAACTTTTGCATTCTGACTGTCGCCGAGTTCTCCTGGTTGCTTCTAGTTTGCCGGGACGATGTTTTGCGGAGATCCCACCGGCTTTTCCTGACTGGTATGGACCCGCTGTGTTCTGCTGTTTTTTGGCTGTGGCGGGGTTGGGAAGCTCGACTCTTCATAAAAGTGGACAGGGGTGATCGTGCCCGGATGCCTGTGGGACCCTTTTTACATGGCATCTCCGGGCCTCGTTATTCTGGATGGTTCCTGTTTACATCCTGGTGTAGGCTTTTCTTGACTCTCCTTTTCGACCTCGATTAGTGCATTATTGTTGCGGGGGGGTAGTGTTTTATGTCTCGGTCGCTGGCTCCTCTCCTCTCTCTTTCTTCCTTTTCCTCTCCTTCTTTTTCTTATTCCCCTCTCTTTCTTCGTTATACTTCCCTTTCTCTTTTTCTATATTTCGGGTGACTCTGGGCGACAGGCACGCTGTTTAGTGGGGTAGGCCGTAGCCTTTACAGTGATGTAGGGTGGGGGGGGGTGTTTGTTATTTTAGTTTGTTTTATTCTATGGTCCCTTTTTTGCCTTTTTCCAGGGGGTGGGCTATGTCCCTTGGTGTTTACTCCTCTGTTTCGCTAGCGTCTGCACTTTCTCCTTTTTCGGGGTGGGTGGGCTGTACGTGTGGCGTCCACTTTATTTGTTTGCTGGTATTCTTCCTCTATTCTGCACCTGGTATGGGCGTGTGAGGTCTTTGGGCTTCGCCCTACTGTGGTCGTCTGCTTGCGTGGGGGGCTATTTCCCTCCCGCCCCCCCCTTCTTTTCTGTATATGTTGCATGACGCGCTGGTAGATATGGTTGCTGCCTCCTTTATATAATGTAAAATGAAACCTCTTTTATCCTGGCGCTGGCGATGTAACGACCTTATTTGCATCCATCCGGTATTCACCCTATCGTATACATTGCTTTGTTATTTTGATTCTCCTGACTTTGCGGCCGGCCCCTGTGGTTGTAGGCCAGCGCTTGTACTTATACGTGTCTTTCAATAAAGGTTTTTAAAAAAAAAAAAAAAAAAGAAGCGCTAGCCCAAAAGTGAATGGGAAGCATTTATCTTGTATAGAGATCTAGTAATTTCAGATAAGACCGAGATGGGTCTACAAATGAAAGCTAAATGGTTTTAGCACATATTGTTCATCAAAACGACTTACAGTAAACATGGATTAAACTAAAGTCCTGTGTTTTGGGAAGAGAACATGAAGTTTAATTGGTATCTGGGACAAACCAAATTGGATATTGTTAAGGAGTACAAATGCCTTGGAATTTGGTTTGTCAATTCTTTAAAGTGGGGTACGCATTTGGAGGCACAGAAAGTAAAAGCCCAATTAAGTATGTGGGCTGAAAAAATGTAATCATAGTTACGGTGAATTGTCCCATAGACCCCTGTTGACGGCCTATAATGCAATGATTCCCCCGGCAACTTCAGTATGGAGCAGAAATTGTAGGCGGCAAAAGTTCTTGGGATAATGAAGAAGGGAAATGTTCAAAATCATTATTGTCCCTCCCTAGCTCCTCAATGATCTAGGCTATTAGATTAGAGCTAGGGTTGACCGTTTGAAATGTTCAGGTGCAATTAGGTCTACTTAGATTTTGGAAACGTCTGGGAGCGGGGGAAGTTACGAAAGTGTCCCAATGGTGTATGAAGTGAACCGAAATGGGCCAAATCAACAAGAAAGAAACTTTATACCATTTGTGATCACTTGAATGTGAAAATTGATCCACAGACTTTGCACATTGACAAATCAAAGAGTGCACTTAAATTGTTAGTTAAAGAATTGTCTAGATTATCAGATATGGAGTACCTGAGTAAGAAAGACTCTGAAGTTTATGAGAAACAGTTGGGAGAAAGAAACCTGGAACCCTTACCTAGACATTTTACCTAAACAATGGCTAAGAATGGAAGTATTAAGGCTGAGAATTGGTATCAATCCTGCTATATTAAATGACAAAATAAAAACAGAATTGATGAGACCTGATCGTAAATGTATGTGTAAGATGGGTATGAAATGTAATAGTATGCACATTTTAATGGACTGTCAAAAATTGTTAGATCAGCGAAAACAGCTTTTTCGCCCAATCTTTTTAAAATATGATATTAGGTCTCAGACCCCAAGCATGTGAGCTTCTCACTGATATGGAAAATCTTGATATTGCAATAGCAATTGTAAAGTATATGCAGGCTGTAAATAGGTATTTTATGAAATAGAAAATTGCCTCACTGCAAGTATGGTGGAAGCACTGAGGTATGAGATCTTAATGAAAAATGTATTATTTTAAAATAATTTTATATGATTTTAGCACTATTCAGACTTTGTTGTAATATGTATACACAGTTCATAAATGTAGTTATTCGAGAAAAAAGAATGCAATTTATGGAAATATGGATTTTAGAATGGCGTAGTATGAAGAATTTGTAATTATTTGAGAGTATTTATATAAAATTCTATGTTTTATGTGGTTTAAAGACCAACGGTCTAAATACATTTTATTTTTGACTTTGAAGACTACAAAACCACACTATAAATTACAGCTGCTGTTTCAATACTAATTTCTTGAGTATGTAAAGTTAATATTTCAGTCAAGTGCTCAAAGCCACACACGGGAATCAACTTTTTCATTGCTACATATATGTGCCTCCAGCTTCAGGAATAAGAAACAAGGCCCTCACACAGACTATGTTGCACACTTGGACAGTCTTGACTACTGAAAGAAAAGAGAAGAAAGGCACCAATATATCTGTGGATAGGGGTGCAAATTTTGGCAAGCTAGTAGTAGAAAAGCACTTAAATGTAACTTTAGTACATCTGAACTGCAACGCAGATTAACTTACCCTTAGTAATGGATTCTAAAAGTAAAACATTTTAGAGCAAGAATTGTCAAACCCTATAAATCTGGCGTTTGTAATCCAGCCTTTTTGCTTTGTCAATTGTTTTCTTAGTTTTATTGTTGCTTGACCTTTACAGTGTTTTATGCATCCAATTGCTGTAGGTAATACTTAAATTTGAGGTCAAAACAGCTAAGAACCATATGCCAGCACCTAGATCCAATTAGACCCATTCCGACTGGTCGACTTGAATTTCAAGGTGCATTCTAGGCCCATCCCAGTCCAGGTTCCACAGCAACCACAGTACCGAAACTGCCTTCATCGCCTCCACCGATGACATCAGGGCCCTGCTGTACAACGGCGAAACCGCGGCCCTCATCCTTCTGGACCTATCAGCCGCCTTCGACACTGTCTGCCACCGCACCCTGCGCACACGCCTCCACAACGTAGGGATCAGAGACAAGGCTCTGGAATGGACCACCTCCTTCCTCTCCGGCAGAACCCAGAGCGTCCGCCTTCCCCTTTCCGATCCGAAGCCACCGAAATCATCTGCGGCGAAACCCAAGGCTCATCTCTCAGCCCGACATTGTTCAACATCTACATGGCACCGCTCGCTCACGTCGCCCGACTGCACAACCTCAACATCATTTCTTATGCCGACGACACCCAGCTGATCCTCTCCCTCACCAAGAACCCCCTCACCGCCAAAACCAACCTCCATCAAGGAATGAAAGCTGTCAACGAGTGGATGAAGAGCAGCCGTCTGAAGCTGAACTCGGACAGGTCCTCATCTTCGGCTCCACCCCCTCGGCCTAGGACGACTCCTGGTGGCCGACCGAACTGGGATCAGCGCCGACCCCCACCGACCACGCATGCAAACTGGGTTCATCCTGGACCCAACACTCTACATGACCAAGCAAGTCAATGCCGTCTCGTCCTCCTGCTTTAACACCCTCTGCATGCTCCGTAAGATATACAGGTGGATCTCCACTGAAACAAGAAGAATGGTCACACAGGCCCTCGTCAGCAGCAGGCTGGACTACGGAAACGCCCTCTTCGTGGGAGCCTCGGCCAAACTCCTGAAAGGACTACAACACATACAGAACGCCTCTGCAAGCTTGATCCTCGACATCCCTTGCCACAGCCATATCACACCTCACCTGAGAGACCTGCACTGGCTTCCCGCCAACAAGAGGATCACCTTCAAGCTCCTCACCCACGCACACAAGGCACTCCACAACACCGGACCAGCATACCTCAGACGACTCACCTTCTACACCCCGAACCGCCAGCTCCGCTCACCTCGCCCTCACCACCGTCTGCCGCATCCAAAGAGCGACCACCGGCGGCATAACGTCCTCCCACCTCGTCGCCAAAACCTGGAACACCCTCCCCATCCCCCTACGGCAGACCCAGGACCTACTAAACCTTCAGGAGGCTACTCAAGACCTGGGTATTCAAACAGTAACAGCACCCCTCCCTAGCGCCTTGAGAACCTCACGGGTGAGTAGTGCGTTTTACAAATGATTGATTGATTGATACACAGGGCCTAATTACTTTGTCGGTCAGACACCGTTTCAGGGAAGGAACCACCCAACCATAGGTCGGCAGTTCAAAGAACCCCCAATAGGATATGATCGCACATGGTGCGGTTGCATACATCCATTTTTTAATGGGAGCTTGTGCGGCAGGCTGAAACCGCTCACTGCACAATCTCCCATTGAAAAATGGAAGTTTTTTAAACATCCCTGCACCACAGTTCCTGTCACACAGTGCAGGGATGTTTACGGAGGCACCATAGGTGCCCCTGGCCCAAATGTGGAGAGGCAGGTTGGAAAGGGGCTCTACTAGAGGCCCCCAAATCAGTTTGACAGCCAATCCATTTCAGAAAGGCCGACATTGATTGGGTGTCAGAAACCGACATCATAATCCCGACTGTGGAACCGCCGTACTTAAGGGATGATGAACACTTTCCGACTGGCCGACAGGCTTCTTTAGCCCGCTGGAACCCATCAGATTCCCTCGCCGGTTTAAACTCCAAATATGTCATCATAATATGGTGGTCAGACTTTAAATCTAGCATGTCGGTCAGAAATCCTCTGACCGGTGGTCAGAGAATTTCCGACCGGCTTCGTAATCAGTCCCGAAGTGTTTGAATACAATGGCGAGGAGGTTTTTATTGAATATCCCTCTATTCTTTACAAACTCCAATGATTTCAAATTGCATTTCACTGGTTGGGTTCGCCTGCTCACAAAGGTGTTTCAAGCATATCAATAGTGTACCCTTGTTAAAGATAGCAGCATTTAGAAAGTGTCAATAGTTTCATTTATCGCTACAAAAAATTCGTATTTTTTGTTCCCTGTATTCATAAATTAATGCAATTCACCGAAAAACAAAATGCTGCTCACAGTCTACAATGTTAACTACAGCGAAAACGCAATCCTGTAACGCCCAGCACGGCTTATTGGGAAGTGTTCTAGATTCTTCGGGCTGGGACTGTTTTCCCATGGCTGTCAAGGCCATGACTAGGATTATTTCAGATCATCATCAGCTGACAGAGTAAAAAACCAGCACCTTGTGCTATTTCTCCTTCCAGAATACCTCCGCGCAACTCAAGTGAAAATGTAGGCTTTGAACTGATTGCAAATCTATTTAGTTTAGAAATTAAGACTTACACGACATAGAGATCATAGACAACGATACTGAAATGCTGCGAGCTTTAGGCTCTGCAGGCTTTATCTTTCAATCGATGCCTTTAGCAAAATCTTAAAGCATTACAAATTATTTCAACAAACAAAGGAAGTGCTATTTCCACTCACAGTAAACATAGTTACTAAAAGATGGAGAAACTAAAATTTAACGGGCTATTGTGGCACCCAATTGTCTTACATGTGTTTATGCTTCTGCTGTGCAATAAACATACGAACTGTTCTGTGAGAATGCATAAGCGACTTGGCAGGCACCAAGAATCCATTCACAACTTGCTGAACTTGACACATTCACCTAACAGGTACAAGGCCTCATGGAAATTTTAATTACATCAGAGAAATTAATAAAATCCCCATATTCTGCGTTACACATAATGTCTTGAAATTTACACAAGTTTGCATAATTTTTGCCAGCAAGAGGTCGATTTGATTCACGTCGAAAATTATCACCAGTCAAATGTTTTTAAATTATAATGGAATTCTGCTCGTCATCCATGACTTGGTTCACGGTGGGGGGTGGGGAGTCTGACCCGGCCATATCAGGTCAAACTTAGAGACATGGACTTTCCGCACATCCAAGCTTACTTGTACGGGGCTCCCGTACCACAAGCGATGCCGCCAATCACTAGAGTGGTCCTGGTGTCCTGGCATTCCGCCCTGCGGCTCAAGCATCTCACTCAGCACACACTTCTATGGCAGGGTGGTTGGTTGCGGGAGACGGCGGCACTCACAGGGTTCCAGCAGTGGGACCAGGTCGAGATTTCCGCCTTGAAGACATGTCGGTGGGGGATCACATCAGGGCCTTCTCTGATCTGCAGCAGTATCACACCCTTCACAACTCCCAATTCCTTAAGTACCTGCAGCTCCATCATGCCCTCGCGGCCCATGTCCCAACAGGCACATCTCTACCAGAGTTTAGCCCGCTGGAGGCACAGGTCATGATGGGTGATCTGGGCAGAGGAGGGGTGTCTCGGATATACCACTCCCTGGTGGACAATGGCCCGCCCACTTTAGCCTCGCGTGGAGGGTTGGCTTGGCCCCTTAGAGGAGATGGACTGGCGCGATGCCCTTATGGCTCCCAAAACCCTCACAACCTCCTCTAAACTCCGTCTCGTACAACTCATTACCTCCACATGGCCTACCTTACTCCTGCGCGCTTGCACAAGGCAGGACTGCGCCCCTCCCCAGATTGCACAAGGTGTGGCCGAGCTCCGGCTGGCTTATCATATGGTATGGTTGTATCCGGACCTAGCCCGGTTCTGGTCGGGGGTGGAAACTGAGTTACACAGACCCTGGGTTGGCAGGTTCCCTACGACCCCCTACGCTTTCTCCTGGGCGTGTTTGATGGCCTAGATGGTTCTAGAGCAGATAAATATTTTTGGGGGACGGCGGTCGCTGTGGCCAAGCGAAATATTGCGGCGGCTGGGCTCAGGTCAACCCCTTACCCTGAGAAAATGGCGCTGAGGAGTGGACTGGTGTGCGGCCCAGGAAGAACCCCTCTTCGAGGCATGTGGTTGCCCAGCGAAATTCCACAAGGTTTGGGGTAAATAGTTTAATCTACTGTTTTGAACTCCTTCCCATGGCCCATGTAATAATGAACTGATTTCTTGGCTGTTTAGGCTTATCGGGAATGCGGTTTTCACTGGTTGTTGGTGGCTCTTTCATGCACTATTCTGTATGAGGTGTAATGGAATTCCACTACATTTTGCAAAAAAAGTTTCACATTTGCACGCCCTTTGTAACACACATATTCACGATACTGACAGCATCCTCAACAAGCCGAATCAGATTCTGGTCTGTTGTGGAATCCTCTGAATTGTTAGCAAAGTCATGGCTAGACTGCTTAAAATGTGTGATGCTGCAATATTGACTGATTGCATGTATGCAAACGGCAATAACAAAAATAATAAAGCCCATCAACATACAAAAAAGTTACAAACGCATTCAGAGTAAATTCCTCATAATGCATCAGGGCAGTGTATTTTCGTAGCACAACATGGAGACTGTCCTAATGGCAGATAAGCTAAAACTAGCACAACGCACCCTAAGACACTGGCGTGGTGTTATACGGTACAAGTAATTCACTGAGGTGTAGCTCACACAAAAAGCTAATCAAAATAAATATTAGAAGTGAACTGATACAATTGCACATCACAGTTAACAACCTATTGTTTTCGTAGGGCTGTATTATATAATACCAGAAATGTCCACATTTTCTTGGCCTACGTTGGTAAACATGAAGAACACATTTGTAGAGTGTTGGGCTGAAAGACTAGCCAGACTAGTCACCTATGTATGGAAACGGAGGAAACTGTTCGCAGGAGTGTACACAAGAGTTCACTTTCTAGTAGTAGGGAACGAAGAACCCTATGGAGTGGTTTAGAAAATGTGCACATACATAAACGATGTAATCTAGACAAGAGGACTCCTAAAGCGAATGGATTCCTGTAGGTGGCAATCTACATTACAGTGAGCACTGTTACTCATTCACACCCCAGTCAATTCATGTTCTTCACAAGTCAAGCAATCGAGCACAAAACATGCAGCACACAACACACGGTGCTTAGATTCTCAAGGTAAAATTAAAAATTCTTACAGGGACCATGCCCTTTGCCAGCTTCTCAAAACTTCCTCAAATGTAGTAAACATTCCTACTCTCCAAACAAATAAAATTACATTAATTCTCATTCTTTTACGCTTAATGAGTAGATACTAACGTGACGTGGATACAATTTGCAAAACCTAATAAGGTGAAAGAGACCATTACTTATTCTAAAGTACACATTTCATTTTTTGCAGGGATATTACATTATTAATTTATTTTCTGTATGCACTTAAAACTGGCCGGGTCCACAGGTTGCGTCTGAGTGTTTTGCTTGGGAGACAGGAGTGGTTTAATGTGTAAGGGTTAAAGATTTTCAGATATTCAGAGATCACAAGTTCTGAGATTAGTTCCTGCTTCAAGCAGTGTTAGCTTTGAAGTGCTCCAAAGGCCTTGCAGAAAAAATGCATTTTCAGGGCTTTCATAATTAAAAAAAAGTCTGTTAGAAGGCAGTGGGTAGCTGGAGTATCCCCCTTAGAGAGGAACCTTAGTGTGTCACCCAATATGTTATCTGTCCAAGTGGATGCAGAGTTAGTTTTGGAAAGCCAGTTTTAGGTATCTGGTCGGCCTTCATGGTGAAGACAGGATGGAGCGGTAAGATAGTTGTTAATTATGAAGGCCTATTGCATGCAGCATATAGTCTTTTGCACACCATGCCACCTCAGTTTGGACCCAGCTATATGCATATCAGTGTTGACCCTGCTCCTACTGGAACAGTTCAGCCCGAACTGCCAAGCCAGGCCCTCCCTGAACCGGATCACAAGTGATCCAAGACCTATAATGTAGCTTGTTGTCATAGTGGGGGATAGGTGGATATTTTTAAGTTCATGTTTAAAAACTGTCACCGTTGTTGCCAATGAGATTCGAGGCCTTCAAATACGACTGATTTATAATATAACTGTACAAAGAGAAACATGAGTGAAGACTAGACATTAATCTGCATATGGCAGGCAATAACCAATGACAAAGATACAGCTCGTAATCGTTTGCAACCGAACGCTACACTAAGATAAGGAAAATGTGTATTAAAGAAATCCCATTCCTCAACTTCTAGCTAGAGACAAGCAATTTAATATGTTTTGATCAAACATTTTAGTTTTGCCAATCGTTAAATTAAACAGACGTGCAATATCCAACTGCGGCTCAAAATGCATGTTTCCTTTCATCATTAGCCTCTACCCGTTTTTGTTTTTCTATTATTTCTCAATATACAGTCACAAGTAAGTAAAGTAACAATGTCATCATCCCTGTCAAGTACCACGCATCGGGCTTTAGACTGGTGCATTTTAAAGCTGGTGTCCGCATCACCGCTTTAAAATGCAATAGTGACTCAGAGAGCACCCCGATATGCTTTGGGAATCACGTGGCACTAAAAAACATAAAACAAGACTAGAGCACAGCACTTAATCTATGCACTGCGGCGCTGTGTAAGAAGCAATTTACTGTGCTCGCTACCATGGTCTTGGACTGCCGGCCACCTCCCCCCTTGAACACCGACTGAATTACCCAATTCAACCAGTCAACACATGGGGGTCTTTGGAAGTCAAGGGGGGGTACGGGGCCCCCCCCCTGGCCGTATTTATTAAAATATAAAAACAAATCAAAAATTTTAATCAAATAAACATTTCTGACAATTATTAAAATGCACACTTTTCAGAATATTAGATTGACATCCGTTTCGACATGGTATGATGGGCTAACCTTAACAAATAGCTAATACAGCGTGTCTCCTAACGTAATCTAATCATCCTGAAAATTAAACTGCATTCTAATATTTCCAATACTTTTTAATAACTTTTTAATAACTTTAATAAAGGCCTACGGCAAGGTCGCCAACCGGTGTCAGATCCTTTTACAGCTGCGCTCTCACGTTGAAGATGCGCATGCGCAACCCAGGGCACGTTTCACCCACGTTTGCTCCCGGAACTCCATTTAACCATAACAGGAGGGCCCAGACACTCGCGCACCTTAGTGACGTCATAGTGTTGTGAGGGGTGGCTACCAGCCTGAGGAAAGCGTAGACTCCCTCCCCCGCACCCTTTACAACGGGATATCATATCCTGCCCCTGAAGTTCTGAGAGAGACCAATGGCCCCTCCCGCAGGCGGCCCCTTTCGTGAATGGGTCCGCCCCCCCGTAAGGACCTTAAAATGCTGCTCACCGATTAATGACCTTACCGCCAGACACACATAATAAATACGACATTGCTATTCTAAAAGGAAAAAAGGCCTAAGGAGAAAATTGTTAATACACAGCAAAGCACAAAACATATACATATACAGATACTCCTGTAAGCGGGAAAAAGGCCTAAGGAGAGAATTAGTTAAATATCATGGCACTGCACAAAATATTTACTTCTGTTCTACCTTCCAGTAGACGGGAACTTCAAGGCCTACTGGATCAAACCCCCTAAACCTATAGTCTGGCACATTGACCAACCTGATTCTCACCATTTGCCAGGCCCCAAGGTCTGCTAACAAAGGGATGGAGGGTGGGGAAAATTACACGGCCCCACGGCGGGGCGAGGAGCGAGCCTGGGAGCGCGGGCACAAAGAGGCCGCTTCCCGCGCTCCCCAGGCTCTTAACCCCTTCGCCGCCGCGACCCCGCCCCCTCGCCCCGGAAGCACACCAGTACCTCCGGGGCGAGGGGGCGGGGAACGCGGCCCCGAAGGGGACGGGTTGTGGGAGGGACCGGGCCCCGCCATGCTTGCGTGGGGGCCTATTGGCCCCCCCTTGTATCATGGTCTTGGACTGCCGGCCACCTCCCCCCTTGAACACCGACTGAATTACCCAATTCAACCAGTCAACACATGGGGGTCTTTGGAAGTCAAGGGGGGGTACGGGGCCCCCCCCCTGGCCGTATTTATTAAAATATAAAAACAAATCAAAAATTTTAATCAAATAAACATTTCTGACAATTATTAAAATGCACACTTTTCAGAATATTAGATTGACATCCGTTTCGACATGGTATGATGGGCTAACCTTAACAAATAGCTAATACAGCGTGTCTCCTAACGTAATCTAATCATCCTGAAAATTAAACTGCATTCTAATATTTCCAATACTTTTTAATAACTTTTTAATAACTTTAATAAAGGCCTACGGCAAGGTCGCCAACCGGTGTCAGATCCTTTTACAGCTGCGCTCTCACGTTGAAGATGCGCATGCGCAACCCAGGGCACGTTTCACCCACGTGCGCTCCCGGAACTCCATTTAACCATAACAGGAGGGCCCAGACACTCGCGCACCTTAGTGACGTCATAGTGTTGTGAGGGGTGGCTATCAGCCTGAGGAAAGCGTAGACTCCCTCCCCCGCACCCTTTACAACGGGATATCATATCCTGCCCCTGAAGTTCTGAGAGAGACCAATGGCCCCTCCCGCGGGCGGCCCCTTTCGTGAATGGGTCCGCCCCCCCGTAAGGACCTTAAAATGCTGCTCACCGATTAATGACCTTACCGCCACAGGCCAGGTAGTTTACCGACTATCTGGCCCCCCCCCAACCGCCTACACTGAAAGGTCATAACTTCCTAATCCAAACCCCTCTACCCCTGCTATTATGTTCCCTACCCCCATGACATCCCTGACTCTGTCCACTGGACCCCCCACCCTGTGAGTAGAGCCTCTAATAAACGTCAACTCCTCATTATCAGCCGACTGTTAGTCTACTTGGTCCTGATATGACCCCTTGTGGGATATTCTGTCATTAAAGTGTCCTGATATGACCCCTTGTGGGATATTCTGTCATTAAAGTGTAGGAAATAGTTTCTCCAACCAAGTGTAGATCCTCTTTATCGAGTGATTCTTCACCGAGTGACTCCGTGCACTCGCTTAATTCCCCCCCCCCCTTTTACGTGCAGCCGGGGGAAAACGCAGCCCCCCCCATGGTGCAATCTGGGTCCTATCATCGTTACCCCATGTCCTAAAATGAACGAGGGTGTGGGGGCATGCCTCTCGAGGGTCCCTGCAGATGCTGTGACCGGGGCTATCCTGGTACTCCCATCCTACTCTTCCCACTGGCCTACTGTACAGTCTGCTAACCATCCACACCCAGCCACTACGCTCTGGAAGTGTTTAAGTGTATGGTACTACTTTTACCCCACTTCATGAACCGGGGAACTGAGGCGTTGCATAGGCCTATCAATCCTGGGGTTGCCGAAGCTAGGAATGTACACCCTTGTGTACTATCCCATCTCTACCGTTGTCACTTACCATTCGGTGATCTATGCATATCATGCTGACACTGGTGGCCCTGCGTGCACAGGCGCCGTTACTGTAGGTATACATTTTCCTGTTACGGCAAATACTGCCATTTTTGTGAAACCACATCCTGCTACATTACTGCCGCCAGCCCAATATACGGGCTTACACACCGAAACAATCCACTCTGTGTTGGCACCTCTTGTGTCTTTTGATCGCTCGCCCATCCCACTTGCGTTGTTGTTTGCCATCTTGTACCTGACGTCAGCATCCCTTGGGCTGTCCACCTGTAGCAGCTGTTGTGATGCGGAGCACTCCAGATATCCACCATGGACCCGGCCATACATAAATGAAACAGATAAACACAAACCATTAGTGTTTCTGGCGATAACTGCAGTACATGTGCTAGTCTTACATTGCCATCCCTTGCCACGTTTGAGATACGATTAGCGTCAGATGCATACTCCTTAATACTTCCGACTAAGTGCTGAGCATAGCTCAGTTTGGGTTCCCTTGTAGCGTGACTGTATTAGTGTTACGAGGAGTGCCCTGTACAATGGCCTTCCTTAACAAACACTACCCAGTGTGCAGTGCAGTGACACAAAGCATGGAGTCCCCAGTGCATACCATAACGCCCTCATGACCCCTTAAGGATAATTAGGATCTCAGCTCAAAAGGAACAGTCCGTTTGTAATAGCACCCACCCAAACATAACTTGATGGGATATACGTATTCTAAGTCTCGCACCCCTCGTGCCTGACTGTTGGCTTGGACCGTAACGCGTAATATAACTCAGGGGCTACCACAAACTATATATATTATTCTTAAGGTACCTGACTGAGCATCATTCCCTTAACCAGTTGCAGTAACCGGTGGCCCTCCAACTGCCACACATGATTTTCCACAATTCATAGTATACCGCCACCTATTCATGATGCAACATTAGTTTCAACCGCTCAGGGTTTAATGTGTTACCGTTCATTAACCCATTCTGCTTCCCCCAATTCAGCCCTGTTCCTATACACATCTGTCTGCCCCTCCTGCCCCTACAGGAGCTCCATCAGTATCAGAGACGGCGGGGCGAGGAGCGAGCCTGGGAGCGCGGGCACAAAGAGGCCGCTTCCCGCGCTCCCCAGGCTCTTAACCCCTTCGCCGCCGCGACCCCGCCCCCTCGCCGCGGAAGCACACCAGTACCTCCGGGGCGAGGGGGCGGGGAACGCGGCCCGAAGGGGACGGGTTGTGGGAGGGACCGGGCCCCGCCATGCTTGCGTGGGGGCCTATTGGCCCCCCCTTGTATTCAGTCTCGTTGTCATGTGACATGGGCCTGCACAGTAGGATACATTGTTTTACATTCTGCAAAAAAATAAAACTGGGCTCCCTCTGCGGCCCCACCCATACTCTCTCCGACACACACGTGTAGCTGCTGCCTCATCCAGCACAGGCGGGAAAGCAAAACTGGTGAGTCAGGGAAGTGGTGTGGATCTTTTGGCTGCCGCGGGAGGAATCTCAGAAAAGGGACAACACAGGAGCCGATTTCCACCCCAAGTAACCTCCGACAGGCAAGAGGTCCTTGTATGCAGGGAAAGTGGGATGGCCGGCAGCATTGACACTGAATAATTTCTCTGCGAACAGGTCGCATCACCAGCAGTCGTTCGGAGACCTGACATGTGCCTGTCCCTTACCCTTGTGGAGTTTTTCAGAGGCTCAGGCCTGCCCACCGGCGTCGCTGGGGGTGGGGCAGGGGGGGTGGTCCGCCCCAGGTGGCACAATTTTGGAGGCGGCAGGCACATGTGTGGTGGTTGTTGCTGAGCAGCCAGTGCTCGCACGTGTATTTGAAAATAAAATGCAACTAAATCCTGCACCACCTAGCTTAGTGGTGGTGCGGCGCCGGTGCGCTGCAAGCCGTACTGCTTATGTGGTTCCCAGGGCCGTCAATCTTGCAGCACGAAAGCACTACCAATTACGGCCCTGGGGATCTTTGTTTGGCCAGCCCACGCGCTACTACAGTGACTCCTCGAGTCGACTCGAGAGTCACAGCTTTCACTTTCGTTCAGTTGGGCAGTAGCTGAATTCGGAAATGGGTCACTGCAACACATGCGCGCGATGACCCAGCCTGTCCCACCACCATGATGACCCGTGCAACTGAGCCTGCCAGCTAGAGCGAGCCTGATGTGGGCAGCCGGATACTACAGGGAGAGAGAGGCAAGCCAGGCGGTTGGCTTCTCGTGAAATGAAGCTATGCTCTCGAGATGGCCACAGCTACAATTTCCTTCAAGTAAGTGTGTGCTTAGCTGCCCTGGAAGTTAAAGAGGGGCATACAATAAGAGTCCTTGCTGGCAATAATGCATAGCTGCCAAGGTTTCAGATTTCTTTTGTTTGACATTTTAATAATTTTAGTGTAATTATGAGCGACATTCAACGACTAAGAGTGACACTTTCTCACGAGGTAAAAATCAAGCAAAGACTACAGGGGAAACATACCAATATATGAATTAACACCCATTTGAGCAATAGGAGGTCTAATAATATCTTACAACTGCTGCACAGCACCAGAATTCGATGCCAAAAAATGTAGCCCATATAGTGAACCTGTCACACCTACACTTCAGGGTGTGTACTGGAAGACAGCGTCCATATGTGATTTTACTGCAGGAAAGGTTTATGGTAATATAAGAAAAATCAAGAGTACAACCCAGTGCAGCAAACCCAACACACCCAGAAAAAATCCCAAAACAATCAGCCCAAAACTGTCACTTCAGGGGTTGCATTGGAAGCGGGCATGAAACTCGTTTATAAAATTATAAATACTACAGTGCCCTACCTGCTGGCTGTGCCTTAGACTTAGAGTTATCTGTCTCTCAGCCTGAGGCTTAATGCATTTCTAGTGCTTTGCAGCATTTTTATGATTTTCTTGTTTCTCTAATTTAATTTAATATATTTCCCTCTTCATTGCTGGATTTTGCTCGGGAGAAAGTGTCACTCCTAGTCCTTGAAATGTCACTCATTATTACACTGAAATTCTGAAAATGTCACACATAGCAATCTGAAACCTTGGCAGCTATGACACTGACAGCCTAAATAAGGTAAGTGAAAATGAATTACATTTGAATTCGTATTCCTCTGTTCTATACAGCAGCAGTAGGAACTTAAGGGCGGCTGTCAGTTTAAGGTATCACTGGATATGGGTAACACTGACAGTTGGAAGGATCTCTAGTTTTGACCTGGGGGCCACAGGTGAGTCGGTGGTGGTGCTTTTCAAAGGAGTCTCGAATGACTGCTGGACTGCAGTGCTGGCTGACTGACACCACATGAAGTTACCCAGAGGCAAGGGCGCGGGGCAGGCCTTTTTGGAATGCATGTGGCGGATGAGAAAACATGAAACTGCCTGTACTGTGGGGAAAAATATGTAAATTGTATTTTTTTTTACGCTATGGACTTTCTTACAGCTCCACCATGTAGGAGGGGGACTAACCTAGTTAGTCAGTTTGCAAGTAACATCATAGTCTGTGCCATCACAGCCTGTAATGTCACAATGCATGTCCTCACACGTGGCATCACAGTAAGTGACATCACATATCATGAGTGCATTTGAGCGCATGATGAGATTTAACAAATTAGATTTCGCTTTGGGGTTGTGCTAAAAAAAAAAAAGTGGCACAATCCTGATGCCTCAACTAATTTTACAAATTTTCTAAAAGCCTGCCTCAAAGAAATTGGCAGCAAGGAGAAGCATGTTGGTAGATCTTTTATGCTCAATTGTTTGCAAAGTCTGCGTTTTCTAATATTTTTAGGGGGAAAGACATCTGCTGCAGAGGTGCCCAGTATATATCATGGAATAATAATTGGTGAGATAACACAGGTGGTTAAAGTATTTCTTGGAGAGATTTCTGTTTTGTGTAGTCCCAGATCTGACTCAAGGTAGTATAGAAGGTTAATGTGCTTGCAAAGCACAACATGTAATATGCAAGTGATAGAATGGTTTTTTTTATGTAGCAAGGTAAGTGGGTTACTGCTTTGAACACAGATCCTTTCGTTACTTGCAGCTCATAAATAGTAAGCCTTTTACTATTGAACAGTGAGCTATGTAGGATATGTGACTGCTGCACCTTTTAACCCTCACTGACTCATGCAATACATCTTGTACACTGATTTACACACTTGCATGAAAATAGTGCTATTTAAATTGTGTGTAAATACTGGGACAGACCAACACATATGACATTCTTACAGTTCATGCACTTACATAAAGGAACCTAATAAAGTCAAACGCATGCCTCTCTTAAGCACCTGTGAAGAGATAACAAGCTGTGTGCTTTTGTTTCCCTCTGTTGCATTTACATAGTGTGAGGTTCCAGGCTACTCCATCAAAAGGAGGCCTAATGGCCCCTTAACTCGACCTTTATCTCTGGCCCAGCTGGAGGTGAAGATAAAAAAGCCCCCCTCGCTTCCAGCACGTTGCTGATGGGAATGAAAAGCAGACAATATACAGGTGCTGCTGAACGTGTCCAGGACTCTGAAAATGACACCGGGACACGTTCAGCATATTTCTGTGTGGCCCAACTTCTTGGCAGGGTGGACTGCGTTGACACTGCGAAAAGTTTGGGTGGACCCACACAGCACCTCCGCTCCGACCTTTGCTTTCACCTGCAGTGGAGTAGAGAGTGGCGTCACTTGAACCCTGCCAATCCACCCCGCTGCTCGCTGTCCTTTTTCCCCAGTCCCCCGGCCAGGGGCGGCAATCTGAGGGATAGCCCCGGGCGCCAGAAGCTCTAGCTATGCCCCTGGGCCTGCCTCTTCCTAAACGCTACTTCTCTTCGGCAACTGTACTGCTCTCACCTGCCACAAGACAGTCTGACATTTCAGGGGTACATGTCTGACTTCGGTCTGAATATGCCACAACCCAGCCAGCCTTTGAAATGCACAGGCCTGACTTGTGACTTAAGGACACCGACATCCACATTGGCCATACGATGGACAAGCCTGACATGTGGCAATGCCAGGCACATTAAGGACTGTCCCAGTCCAACTGGCTTTCCAGAGGCACACGACTTGTCCTGTGACAAAAAGAACTGGTCTGGCAGAGCCAGCTACAACTCTGCTTACTTCTAACAATCTAGTACTTTTTGGCCCAACACTAGTAGTAGCATGAGGATGAATTGCGGTTGACTGCCTACGACCTACCAGCCTCACTCGAGGCACAGCTATAATTTGTGATTGAATCACAAACTTCTACCCGGCTTTCAGACACACAGAGGTGAGATATGAAGGAGTCTGTCTGACCTCTGGGTCTATTCCAGGTACCCGCCAGCGAATTTCCTTCCTGTCCTGTCCACACTGAGGTCGCTCATTGCACCCTAGATGTATCCTGTAAGTGGCATTTTTACGTGGCTATGTTAATGACAGTTTGCACTTCAAATGCATTGTTCCCAAGCAACCAGGCCATTAATGCACTCTGGTGACCTACTGTCATGGAGCCCCAGGGTGCCCACAAGATCTGCCACCAATTGTCGCCCAAGCCCCTCCCAGTGTGGAAACCCAGACTGTGAAGAGAGCTGACTGGCACCAGCTGTCCACCCCGAGGAAGTGCTCTTGGAGTCCAGCAGCAACAGGATATGGCACAGCCCATGGACCAGGCTCTCCTGTCACAAACCAGATACAAATTGAGCAGACCCCCCAGCTTGTATCATCATTGAGGTTAATTAAAGAGCAAGTGTGAGGTGGGAAGACTGGAGAACTGGGCAAAAACATGGCAGGCAGCGAGTGGAGGAGACTCACCGAGCAAGGAGTCCATGGAGGAGAATAGGTAGTGAGTGGAGGAGATTCACTGGGTAGACAGGGGAGAAGATCCACTGTTCAGAGAGTGAGTGGAGACCTTGCAGAAACTGGGCAGAGATTGAGTGGATGAGAATCACTGGGCATGCAGTAAGTATAAGCAGATAGAGTGAAGGAGGATCACTGAGTAATGAGTCAGTGGAGGAGAAAGAGTGGGTAGTGAGTGAAGGAGAATCACTAGGCAGAGAGTGAGTGGAGGTGAATCATTAGGCAGTGAGTGGAGAAGCAGTGCACAGCGAGTGGGGGAGAGTCACTAAATAGAGAATTATTGGAGAAGAAACGTGCGGAGAAGTAGACAGTGAGTGGAGGGGCAACAGTGGTTATAGGAGTGGAGAAAAAGTGTTCAGCAAAGTGTTATGTTAGGAGTAGGATTTATAAAGCACATTGTTTCCCCAAATGGCTTCTCATGCTAAGTGGAAGGCTGCCTCACTAACCTGTCTGGCAGAACCAGCTCTCTTAGAAGAGCTGAGTCTTCAGGTTTTTTGATAGACCTTTTAGATTGGACTTTGGTGAATATGCGGTGGCAGTCTGTTTAAAAATGTAGACATCAGACGGCTAAATGAGCCGCCTCCCTGTCTCGAGTGGATAAACCTTGGGACTTGGACTAGTTATATGTTGGACGATCTTCGCATTCTATGTGAAGAGTATGGCGGCAAAGCGCTCAGCCTGGCAGACACTCTCTCCTCAGCCCTTATGGACTGCCAGCAATCAGTGGAGTCACACACTGCTGTTTCACTCTACCGCGACTCTGACATATCTTTAACTGATCCCTGCAGCATGCGTTACACCACCTGAGGCCATAATACAGTGTAAATGTGTGGGGTGGACGGTGGGGAGGGGGGGGGAGGGGAACAGTGAGATATGTTTCATAATTATTTCTTTACTTGGATATTTTTTCGGCATGCAGATCTTCAGTGCTGCATGCCTTATGCTCTCACTTCTTGAAAACATTGCTGTGTTGTGTGGCGCACTTTTATTCTACTCTACTCATGAATTCCTTTGAGACTTTAAGGATGTCTCTGTTTGGGAAACTTGTGCCAAGTGGATTTTAATAATAATCTACCTTTAAATTTCTATTTACTTTCACATAAAATGTCAAAGAATCAAAGGGCCTTAGCAGCCAAGGCCTCACAAAAAACAAGGAAAAAATAATCTATAACCATTTCCTCTTTGAATAACCTCATACAAAATAACCACACACCTAGGTGAAAGATGATAAAACATACAAGTTAAAGAAATGGAGCGTAGATGCATTATTGCACAATCATCTTATGATACTTCATTTGCTTAATGCCTTCTCTGCAGAGGTTTAGTTTGTAATCAGAGAGGCATAGAACTAAGGCTTGATTGGCGCAGTGGGGAATAGTGACTTCTCTGTTATAGTGCTCTGAGAATGCAGACTATGACTTAAAGCACTCTGAATATGAATAAATGAATGACCTACTTATAAAGAGCGAACGAATGTCCGAGGGCTTCAAGGCGCTGAGGTAGTAACTCTGCCAGAGGGCTAGAGCGTCGTCCCTCTACCAGAAACAGTTACGGGGCAAAAAGCCAGGTCTTCAAGGCCTTTCGGAGAGGAAGGTGTGCATCCAGACAAGAGATGGATTTGTGGAGAGTATTCCAAAGCTTGGAGGCTGCCACAGCAAAGGCACCTCCTCCCCATCTTACCCTCCTAAACCTAGGAACAAACATCCGTTTCTTATCGGCAGAACACAGCTGTCTAGTGGAAATATAGCGTTGGAAAAGCTGTATAGTTCCCTCCAGGCAAGAGTTGTTAAGTGCCTTGTGAACAATGCATAGCGCCTTAAATATGATTATTTTCTTAGCTGGGAGCCAGTGCAATTTCGGAATAGCAGTACTGATCAAATGGTGTTTTAGAAGATCCAAAACAAGTCTTGCTGCAGTATTCTGGACAAGCTGTAACTCATCGATGGATGACTTGTTAATGTCCAAGTAGAGTGCATTGCAATAATCCATCCTGGACCCAATCCGTGCAACAGCTGCTCGTTTATGTGCGGGGAGAGAGAGAAGATTGAAAGACAGACTTATCAACTAGGACACCAAGATTCCTTGTCAAGTCAATGGGACATGGACATTGGCCAAGCATTTGTGGCCACCAAGAGTGGGTACAGCTAGATTGTTGGCTACCAAAGACCAGAACCTCGGTTTTGTCCCCATTTAGTCAAAGGTAGTTATTTACATTCCAAGAGGTCACAGCCTGCAAGCAATTGTTGAAATTGGCGGTGGAGGACAACTATTTGTGTGTCATCAGCATAGGATATACCCTGCAGCACAAAGGCTCTAATCAGCTTAGCTAACAGCGAAACATATATATTAAACAAAGGTGGGGCTCAGAGATGAGCTCTGTGGAACTCCACAAAAAGTAGATATGGGGTCAGAGAAAAATTGGTCCACCATCACTGTGACCTAGCCGTCAGGAAGGAAGACAGAAGTTTCAAGGCCAAGTCTGTCACCCCAATTTCCTGCAGGCGGTCAATCATCCTTGTAGAAGAGATGGTTTTGTAGGCCACGGATAGGTCCAACAGGATCAGCACTACAGTCTGCCCAGCATCACCACGATACCGATGTTATTGTCTGCAGATATTAGTGCAGTCTCTGTCCCATGGTTACCCCTGAATCCATATTGAGAAGAGTCAAGAAGATGCTGTTCTAAATAAGTCATCAGCTGGGCATTAAGGTGTTTCAACAAGATCTTGGCGAGAACAGGTAATAAGGAAACGGGAATTCAGATGGATCCAGGTTAGTTTTTTTAAGCAAAGGCTTGACAACTGCAGTTTTCTAACAATGAGGGTAGCATCCAGAGAAAATGGCCAGATTGATAGTTCCTGTGAGGTGGGGAATAATAATGTCCCCTCTCGTCATCATCAATTTCGGGGAGTAAGGTTCAAGTGGGGGAGCTTCATTTGATCCCTTGAAGTTAGTCAGTTTGTTCATAGGATAGAGCGGGAAAAGCAATCTTCTGGGAAGAGGTAGAATATTCGGAGTTAAGACTGTCCAAGGAAGAATACATCTAAAAAATCTTGGAATGAACACATTTGGCCAGAAGGTCACAGAAGTCCTGCGAGCGCTCGCTGTAGGATAGAGCAGCTGGTATAGGTTAACAGATTGATCAATTTAAATAGATCATTGGGGGACTCAAGTGATCCTATCTTCCAATTATAGTATAATGATTCCTCTATAGTTTAATGGATGATTTTTATCCTGCCAATTTAGCCTTGTGATTCGTTCTTTCAATCGAATCATAAGATTTCCACCAGATACATTCTTTGCAGTGACAGGCTTGACTATAATAAAAATATGCCCTATGTTGCAGCTATCCAGTGGCAAGCTCCAGGAATGATTGGGAGTAAATGCATTAAAATTGTTAAAACCTCCTATGACCATCGTATGCACAGTAATATCTTGCGTAATCCGGAAGACAACATTGCTTTCTCAGATGTCCAACACACATTTGGGTGATGGTGGCGCATGTGGATTCACATACATTCCTTTTTATCAGGTGAGGTACTATTACTGGGCAAGTAAACACATTATTTTGATTGTGTGCGTAACTAGGTTCTGTGGTTTTAAGTCTAGACTCTTGAAATATTTTTTAAAATATTACCAGTTTTAGGACAGTGTCAAAAATGATTATCTACACACAGGCTAGAAAAACATCAGAATGTTGATCGACGTTAGATTACCGACAGTAATGGATTTTCTCAGAGTAATCAGAAAACTAACATCGGCTAAGCCAACAGGTCTGGCATTGGCTGCCAGCTTTTTGGATTTGTCAATGCCTGTGTTTTTTTGGCATTTTTTTCAAACAATATTGTTGGAATATCGGCTATGTTCAATGCAATATAACAAAAGCATTGGCTAAAAGCAAAAATATTTATGGTTTCAAAAAGCACACATTGCCATAGTAGTCCCTGGCACAGAGGGTACCTATTTTGAGTGAGTATGAGCACTTGTGAAATAACAGAAAACAGGTTTTTAAGCTCACTTCTGACTGTTCCCCAGTCAACACCAACATATTCTTTACATACAGAATTAGGATTGGGCTACATTACAGATCAATTAAAAATTTGCACCATTGATCTGTTGGGTGAAAACGTGGTTGAATGAGGAAATTACCCTGAATCGCCAGATCCTAAGTGATTGTGTAGCTCTAGATAAGGCACATAGGGTCCCCTGGCTGACACACGTTAGAGCGGCGTTCATCAAGCTGGGACGACCTGAACTGTACACATCACCAGAAACTATAAAAAAGGAGGATAAAGGTTGGATTAGGGAACATTTTCTGAACATGCTAGAAATGGAACGGGAGGAGAGGGAGTTAACGAAACCGTGTGTTAGAGCCAATTATCTCTTGTTAACTTCCCCCTCCACTGAACCATACCTAAAAATCGTAACCAAGCCATTACATCGCTACTTGCTGGTTAGATTCCGGTTTCATTTAATTCACCTCACCCTAAGTGCCTTTCCAAATTGGGGAAAACCAGATAATTCGGCACCTTGCTCATGTGACAATTTTTCCACACAAGACACCCTGCACTTTATTATGTTTTGTGATTTTTATGCTGAGATTAGGATTTTTTTTTTAACCCCATTACGGCGAGAGGCTGGTTTTGTACAAGTAAGGCCCGCCTTACTTTATTTGCAAATGCTCAGTAGTATACGCGATATTTATAGCGTTGCAAGCTTCTTGGTGGCTGCGGCCAGGATTAATAATAGAAAGTCTGTTTGTGTTTAAACATTCTGTTGGTCCCATACTCTGATACATTGTTCTATTGATTTTACAGGATTTTCATCAAAATAACTATGAATTTATGTATTATAATTAGTCCGTATATTGGTGGTAATTTTTTATACATATTTATTTAAATATTTTAAACTTCTATGCTGCATGTTTTTATTCTGTCTTTTATGATTTAATTAATCGAAATAAAGAGTTTTGACTGACTGACTGCCTTGTGAAATAAGAGAATGCTGGCACTCACAGTGAAGTTAGTCATTGATTGAAGTAAGCTGAACCATTGCTCCAGGAAGAAAAACAAATGACTGCAGACCAATGAATGAAGAGCTCTGGCTGAAAGCCGCCGGAAGTATATTATATACAAGTCTTGGCAAATGCCAGACATAAAAGCTATGTATTAACTAACTATAGCAGTGAAAGAAATGTTGAAGTCCAGCTGTTCATCCCCATATCCCAGGTAGTTGAACAAGCGTATTGTATTGCTCCTACTTCGTACTCGCCCCTTGGATACCGCTGTAAAAAAATTATTCTCCAGAGATTTTCATTTTTGATTTGCGTTTTTGCATCACTAGAGAAGTAATTTAGTTTGGGTAGACATTGCTAATCCGGGCTGAATTTTTCTGGATAACATTTTTAACCCTTTCGCTGCTAGGCCACATCTCTCCCTCTCCCCCCTCCCAGTGCTAAGCTTTTTTTGGGGCTATTTGGGGTAGTTCGCGCTTAGGCTCCTGTAACGGTTTGACCACATAAGGTATCCACGCCAAATTTGCATTCTTTTCTTCCAACATCATGCAGATTTTAAAGGTCCCCAGGGTTTGTTGATTCCCCAAGAGGGGACCCAGAAATTTGCCAAAATAGAGCTAAATTTGGTCTTTGGGGGGAAAAAAAGGGAGAAAATGAAATAATGAAATAATCTGGCTTTTTCACTTTAAATGGTATCAACAAAGGGTTTGTGGTGCTGAAATCACCATCTTCGCAGCTTTCTGTGACTGACAGACTTTTGACAGAAAACCAAACTTTTTACAGTTTTGGCATTTTACTGGGACATAGCTTATTTTTGCTATTTTTTGTGCTTTCAACCTCCTTCCAGTTAGTGGTAGAAATGGGTATGAAAGCAATAATGGATCCTGGAAAGCTATACATTTCTGAATTCAGCAAGAGGTCATTTGTGTAGATCCTTCAAGTTTTTTTTATAGAAACAAACTTGAAAATAGGAAAAATTGAAAATGATTTGTAAACAACAGCCATTTGTGCCAACGTTTTCACCTGTAACTTCTTCTAAGTATGACAGATATTTTAAAGAAATATACCATTACATCCACTGGTTGTCGGGATATATAGGACTTGAAGGTTCCCCAAGAACCCGAGGAACCCAGAGCCAATAAATGAGCAGCGTCTTGCAATGGTTTTCTATTGTGTACTGGGTATATAGCAATTCATTTGGGAAAATATAAACAGTGAAAAATCGGTATGAAAGACATGGGAACAAATTATAGAGTTTAGAAACAGTAGCTATTTGCATATCTCCGGAATTGTGGGTACTCATAGGAGCATGTGAATTATAGGACATTTTTGAAAAGTGCCTTTTTTTTACACATTGTCTTACACTTAGAAGGCAGAAATGCATCGAAAGTCAATAGGCAATAACAGTTGCTCCACAATTCTGTGTTCCCCTAAGTCTCCCTATAAAAATGGTTCCTCACTTGTGTGGATAGGTCTAGTGCCCACAACAGGAAACTGCCCAACACGCAACATGGACACATCACATTTTTACTGTGAAAGCGGACCCTTTTTTTTTTTTTTTTACAAAGTAGCCTAGCTGAAGATTTTTAACCCTAGCCGGCACCAAGGGAAACATAGCAAACCTATACATTTTTGAAAATTAGACACCCAGGGGCATCCAGGATACCAGACATTTCTGGCTCTCACCAGGTTCTGTTACCCAGAATCCCTTGCAAACATCAAACTTTGTAAAAAAAAAACAAAAAAAAAACACTTTTACCCAACATTTCTGTGATGGAAAGTTCTGGAATCTGCGTGGATCCACAAAATTCCACCCACCCCTCATTCTCCAAAGTCTCCCGATACAAATGGTACCTCACTCGTGTGGGTGGGCCAAGTGACACCGGCAGGTAATGGCCCAAAAAGTATTGTGGAGACAACACAATTACCTATCACAAAAAGATCTGGTTTTGCAAGGGGGGTGGGGGGTCTATCAAGTACCTGTACCAGAACTATGTATTTCCGCAGGAGCAGACTAATATTTCTCAGTCCCCTACTCTGCTGCCGCGAACTAAATTCACGACGAGCAAAGAGGTGGGATGGGGCTTAGGATGAGAAGAGACTGCCATGCTGCTCTTCAGTAACTCTCGCTTGGAAACAACTGGTCTCCTGAAAAAGAGAAGTTCATGTAACAACAATTCAACCTACAATACCCCCTCCTACTCTACGACCATTAACTATACCTGTCCCATATTATTGGCTAGCCGCTCTCTTGTAAGGATGGACTTTTAGGCTGGAATGCTACAAGTTCCTATTAGTAGTCTTTCTTTTCAATAGAATCCTGTGGAAAGAGAAATACTATGTAACTCCCTGATGTCTTGTTTTGCTAACTACTTCTCTTAACCTTTACTCAGTACCTGTATTTGCCTTTGTATTTATGTTCGATGTAATCAAACTCTTGACGTCTCTATTTCTGATGCAGGAAAGAAGATGCTGAGCTTCCGAGGATTGTTGGTAAGTACACACATATATATATATATATATAACTATATCTACTGCGGGTTCTCACTGCAACTGTAGTCATGTGAATGATAGCAACTTAGCCTTTCCTTAACTGTATTCTCAGGCAGAACCAAGATGATTCATAAAGTCTTTTCCACACTCTCTTTGATTCAGTTTAATCTAACAAAATGTTTTCAACTTGAAAAGTCCTCCTCTGGAGTCTATGAGCAAGGACAGATAAGAAAAGTAACTGCAGCTCCAGAAATTAATTAGGCATAAGTATATCTGGAAATAGAATATTTAAATGCCAAATCCTGCAAAATAATAGCCTTCAAATTCTCCTAACAGCAGAAGGCTCTAACAAATCCAAATGAAAGAATCTTATCGCGGTAGAAAACCGCAACAAGACTCACCTTCCGTCACAGTGTACCTACAGTGACCTAAAGATTCTGGTCCAAATGAAATTGCCTCCGAAATCTTCTTCTGGAATAAGAAAACAGCTGCGCCCTGGAAAACACGACCATTTCATCACAAATTACTGTTGAAGTAAGTAGTTCTCAGCGCGAGAGCGCGCAAGCACAGCTGAGCAGGAACAGCGGCCCAAGCAACTAGACCGGCAGCTTGAAGAATCATTGCTGGCATAGCTGGCGCCCATCTTGTATTTCCGCTGTAGGCAATGGAACAAATAACGGAGCCAAAGGGACAAACCTTGCAAGGACATAACTCTGCGAGGTTTGGCAATGCAGCACCTGTACATCACTCCACCTAACAGACCTACCCTTGGGGCGCTACGGGATGTATCCTGACCAGACCTGACAGGTTCACCTGGGTTTTAGGGCTTGGGCT
Source organism: Lissotriton helveticus (assembly GCF_964261635.1). NCBI lineage: Eukaryota > Metazoa > Chordata > Amphibia > Caudata > Salamandridae > Lissotriton > Lissotriton helveticus. The sequence goes on from NC_136067.1 coordinate 450,928,864, forward strand.
CGGTGGCCATCTAGACAAACCTACCAAACCCACACATTTCTGAAAACTAGAGACCTGGGGGAGGTAAGGCATGCGTGGATCCCTCAACATTTTCCTACCCAGAATCCCCAGCAAACCTCAAATTTTGCTGAAAAAAAAGCATTTTTTCCTCAAATTTATGTGTGGGAAAGTTGTGGGATCACCGGGCTGACACATTTCTGACCACACAGCGTCCCCCCAGGACTCTCGATAATGATACCTCACTTGTGTGGGTGGCCCAAGTATCCGCAACAGGCAAGGGCCGTCAAAATGACCTATCACAAAATGACCTGGTTTTGCAAGGGGGGGGGGGGAGGTCACCTGGGTTTTTAGCCCCGGGCTCGGTGGCCATCTAGGGAAACCTACCAAACCCACACATTTCTGAAAACTAGACACCCGGGGCAGTCCAGGCAGGTATGGCATGTGTGGCTCGCACAACTTTTTCCTAACCAGAATCCCCTGCAAACCTCATTTTGCTGAGAAACACCACTTTTTCCACATATTTTTGTGTAGCATCACGGTTCTGAGAACAAATGTCCTACCACACAGCCTTCCCCTCAGTCTCCTGAGTAAAATGATACCTCACTTGTGTGGGTGGCCAATGCAGAATTGGCTAAAAACGTATTTTCAAAAACATTTAGTGCTTAGAATTCGCTGTGCTATACCCTTAATCCCCACGTTTTTGGCTCTTCCAAGTCACAGGCCCTTGCCCCATTCACACATGACTGGGACTTTGCGGGGGGGGGCATTGGCATGGCCATCTTGGGCAGCCCCCACCCCTATAGCAACCACGAAAAAATCCCTGGCTTCTAGTGGGCTTTCTACCCACCCGAGGGTCAGATTGGGGGTAAGACCAATTTCGCTGGGGGGGCATTTGTCATGCCCATCTTGGGCAGCCCCCATCCCTATAGAGATATAATGAAAAAAAGACAAAACTGCTCCAAAAAAATTGTCTCATGTCATTTTCGGTTTCTGTGCAATGACGTCAGCGTGACGTTCGTGCTGATCGTCCTTGCACAGAATCCAGAGGAAAAGCCTTGGGAGCTGGGGAAGCTCTTTCCCAGCTCCCGAGGCTGTTGGAGGTGAAAGGGAATCCCTCTGGTGCCCGCACCAGAGGGATTCCCTGTGGCATCGACGCAGGTGAACACTGGTGCGTCGCACCGAAGGGGTTAACAAGCAAAATCGGAAAACCTGTAAAACAAGTTCGTAGAATGTGTCAAAGAATGTGAAGAAAAATGAAAATTTTGCAAGTACTGGGGAAATATTTTACACTTGATGCCTCTACTGACAAACTTGGTAAATACTTCTCGGGAAGGTGATTGGGAGCTGTACGTGAATACAGTAGAGTCACTGATTACTGTGAAGCTAGAGGTGGAAAAACCATACCTCTACAGAAAATTAATCCAAAGACATTTTGTGGTGAAAGACAGTTGTATCTCAAGATATGACACTGGAACAGACCATCCAGAGAGCAAAGAAAAGCTCCAAGTTAATTGCTGGTCAGACACGTAAAGGTGAACATGTTACTCGATGGCAGCTAGTTTACCATGATGTCCTTTCTATTTGTAATGCTTTCAGAGAGATAACAGATTCAAAATTAATAGACCCTCCTGAAACCTTTCCACACCACAAACGTGTGGGAAAGAAAGGGGAACGTTTTAATAATAGACAGCCTTCTTCATTTTATACAGCAGCAATGGTTTTTGGGGGATGAAAATATGGAAATAGTGACATTTTATCCTTATTTAGGAATTTGTTTTACAAATAGGTGCTCTGCTAATAGACATTTAGATCACTGCAAAAGTAAAGCTATTTCACAAGCATCGGCAATTAACCGCTTGTACAAGCAATGCGGGAAAAGACATTTTTCACATACTATTGCAGTGTACAAAATAAAGATTCCGCCAACCCTGAATTACGCATGTGAAACAATTGACGAATGTGAGTGGGCCAAGTTTGAGAAAGTGGAAGGTAAAATTTGGCGTCAAATATGTAACCTGAGTAATGCTGCATTAATTGCGGCTCTTAGGCTCGAATTTGGCCTTCTCTCAACGTATGTTTTGTCATTGGCAGGGACTTTAAGGTGGTGTAACGCTTTGATAAATGGTCAAGAAAACCTGCTATGGCTAGCATTGCACAAGGAAATTTTTAATAATTTATTGTGTAAAGTGTAATTTTCAGAAACTATTTAAAAGCGTTAAGCATTTTTGGTTTGGACTTAGTAGGGGCAGCAGTTTTAAACAAAATAGCATTAAAGCAATTAATTAAAAAATCCATATATGTGATCTCACGAGAAAGATTTGAAAATATGCAGAGGGAATGGCAGACTGGACTGCATAGCGGAGAGCTCAATCATTAAAAATCCTCAGCCGTATGTTCTTTGGAACCTGAATCATGGTGTACGCAGAGTGATTCTACTCTCCAGAATGAATTTGATGCCATTGAGGATAGTAACAGGAGCTTGGAAAGGTATCCCTAAAAATGAAATACTTTGTGATTTATGCAATGGTGGTATCCAAGATTTTAATCATGTTTTGATTGTGTGCCCAGCACTTAGTTCAATACGACGCAAATTTCTAAGGCATGTTTTTTTACAATATAGTATTTCAACAGCAGAACAGGCACGCAACTTTCTTCAGCACCCTCCGTCAGAACAGATATGTTTTAAGATTTTCAGGTTTTTTTTAAATAATTTTTAAATGTATATTAGAAGCCAGTAAGTAGGGTGATCAGTGGATTATGTAGTACCTTGTATAATCTCTCTTGTTTTAGTATTTTTGAGTACTTTCAGCATTTTTAACTCGTGAAACATACGATAAGTAACAATTATTTATTGGTGTGTTTAATAATCCTGTTTGTTTTCTTGTGCAGCTTTTGAGTTATTTTGGTTATATTGATGCAAGATAATCATTCTGGGCTCTGTCCAGGATTAGGGCATCTATGCACTAGCACTTTATCTTGATATATTTGCACTCTCAGTAGCACTTTACAAAATTATCTGTTGTTAACACTGTTCTCTGTCCTTGACATAAGAAATGTTTTAATTGCTCTTGCCTTTGTTAATCTGCTGCCTGTATATTGGATAACATTTGTATAAATGTAGCTGAGTTTATTAATCTTGGGCTAAAGCCAAAAGGGTCGAATCAGGTATAAACCCTGGATAAAGATTAAGGTTTTATTGCGTCAGCACAATATAAAATGCATGGGCACTTTACATGGTATTTTATAAAAACCGGCCGATATCTTCATTTAAAATTCATCTCCAAAAATATGATTTTAAAAACAAGATTTTAATTATTATTTTTGAATATCGTTAAGCGTACATTGGATGTACTATACATAATTTCTTATCCATGCGCTGTCCAAATGTAATTGTAGATTAGATAGCTTCATCAAATTAGGGAGTCAGCCAATATTGTTCCTCACTAAACAATGATTAGAAGATTTCTGTCCCTCGAAGTGACGTATTTAATGATCCTCAGAGATTAGTCCCTTTAGGGAGGAGGTAATTTTAGGAAAATTGTTTATTTCAGTATTTATTCGTAACTAAAGTTAGGGGTCCAATGAAAAATGTATTATGCACTGTGTGTAATGTAGGATTATTACAGGGTGTAACCTCATGGGTTTTTAATACTGTTTTTTTATGAATTAATGTTTTATTGTAATGTTATGTGGAATTCTTCGGAATTCCAAATCATAATAAAATGAATTGAATTGATACATCAGCAAGGAAAACCCCTTTGAAATGAATGAGCATGTGCGACCTCACAACTCTGTGACCAAACAAACTGTGGATAGGGATATAAATGACACGTCTACTAGATGTTGTGAAACACGGATCGAAACTGTATTCAGAACTGAGCAGGAGAGATTTGTATTGAAAGAGAAAAAGCTGTTTGACAAACTTTCACACTTTAATTGCCATAGTAAGAGTTTTGCCCAACCAACCACTACAAAACAGGTTACCAAAAAACAACTTTTGCAAGCACATACAAAGACAAATGATGCAAAAAGAAAGAGGTGCATTTATCATGGACATTCTGTTGCATGCATCTTATTCCAACAAACGCATTATTTGATGGAGATGCAACAATCAAACCAGTGAAGCACTAGCTCGTACAAGAGCTCTAAAAAAAACTTTCACCTGAATAATCTCAATTCGAAAAGGTGTCCTCATTGAAAACTGCTGTTGTTGTAGACTATATGTCACAATTGCGACTGGTCATGATTTCATTCATGCAAAACTTCGGAGAGGTTGTTCAGACTGTTCTACAGACACCAAAGTCAGTGTGCACCTTGCAAGAACTGCACATTATCTTAGACAGTTATCTTGAACTACCTATGAAACAATGTGAGAGAATCAGACGAATGTCTACAAGTGGAACAATTGACCTTGCCAGCATCAAAAATTGGACACCTATACCAACTTGATAAATTATGGTCATCAACAATGAACAAGACGAACTTGGAGATATTAACTCGCCAAAACATTGCCGATGATTCAGTGAACACTGAATTTCCAATTATTGCAAGTAGAATAATTGTCAATGAGGAGTTGATGTCTGCAGAGATATATTCAAAAGGAATAAGGCATACTGTTGAAGAACAGCAAATTGGAGGAAGCCGACCTTCGTGTTGGGCTACATGTTGAGTGGGTTCTTTGAATTGGTTTCAATCGAGTCATTGTATTGTCAAATGACAGACATTATTTTTGCAATGTTCATAAATCATGGATTTTCAGAGTTATGGATACGTATCAAACAAGCAAGAAAGGACACTTAATCGCGCTTCATATTCTGTGCAAGAAACATGACCCAGAGATGCCCAGTGTTCTTATCAAGGTACATTTTCTTACAGGTGATGACACTATGACCAAAATTGGAACAAAGCTTGGAGCTTTAACTGTTGAACCTGTGAAGTTTTTAAAAGGCTTTGCAGAGACAGAAAAAGAATGCAACTGTAAAGACGTCGAAAAATACCTTGTCCGTTCGTGTAAAACAAGTTCTGTCACACATTTGACGATCTTCAGTACAGTGAGTGAAAGATCAATCCCGCTAAGTGACCTTCCACCAACATCATATTCTGTGCGTGGACACATTGAAATAGCTTTCTACTTGATCAGAAGATACGTACATGTTTTGGATCATGCATATGTAGAGATAACTCTGCTTGAATGTGGTTGGGAAGATATTGATGGGGTGCTAAACCCTACGAAATTTCCAAAGCCTCTACCCATAGAACTGACACGTATATGTACTTACAGAACATGTGCTACAAAAAGGTGTCACTGTAGATATGCTCTTCTCAAATGATCAACATACTGCAAATGTACCACGAGCAATTGCCGAAGCAAATAAATAAATTGAACTATGAAAATGTGCCTAAAACGGGAGTGATCAAAAAAAAATTCATGTTCAGATCATAAATATCATTTGGTGTATACATAAAAGGATTAAAAAACATTACTATCTGTTTAATTTCTATGTATGTCTCTTCTTCCTCTAGTATAGCTGCCAGTTTGGAAACTGGCAAAAGGGTTGCTAGGAGGATTTATTTTCTGTCTCTATAAGAATACTTGACCCCAAAACTTATGCTTTTGACACCAGAATGAAGTCCAACAGTCTTGTGGTTCCTGAAATATCACATCATTCCTGCAATACGTCTGCCATTTTTAGGTCTTGCATGTGTTTTCCAGGGCAGAGCCCTAGTCCGCCTCCGCAAGAGATTTTGTAGGAGAGGATTTTCAGAAAAGGGATTTAATCCCTGCCCCTCATTCCCATTGGCTGGCGTCACAGTTTATGTAAAACGGTGGCCTGCCATTGGAAATGAGCTTTCTTGGTTGCCTCCCTTTGGCTTTTTTGTCCGGTCCACCCGGACTGGCTCTCCTGGGTCACGGCGGTCTTGAAGCAGTTTCTTATCGCAGAGGCGTGTTGTGTAAACAAGCCCAGTGATCCAGTCGGGATGGGCAAGTCAAAAAAAGGAGACATGGTGCCGCGTTAGTCTTGTGTTCACATAGCCATACGGAAACGATTGGACATAAAGGAAAACAACCGCGCACTTGTATTTGTCACACATTGTGAAAACCCCCCCAAAATGTATCCTTACAGTAGCTGCAATAACAAATAAATGAGTACCGCTGTGTTTAAAGACCTATGGAAATGTAGAACGCGTTACAAAAATGCTCAGCCCATTAACTCCACAGAAACATTCAAACAATTTCTTCAAAATGAGCAGCGTTTCCCCTGAGGAAGAGGGTTCCGGGCAATCAAGGGGCCCGAGCGGCATATTACATAATATGCCGCTGCCGGTATTATTGGTAATTGGGGTAGTGAGGAGCACTCAGAGTATAAACAAGTCCTTTTAGGTTTCTCCAATGGTGCTATGATTAATCAGGAGAGTCACTCCTGAATGCTTCAGTCAATGGTTATGGTGGGTTTTAGCTCACCTAATCATGCACTGTTCACTTGGTGCTCCGCACCTTAATAAATAAATTGTTTAACACAACTCCTTATAGGTCATATTTACACGTTTGTGCATTTATTTTCAATTTTTCTATTGTGTTTCTTGGCATTTGTTATTTGCATTGTTCATAACAATTTCCATAAACATTTACAAATACATTTGCATTGAAATTATAAACATGACATTGTTCTTCAAGCATTTATCAATAGGCCCAATGCATTTCCGGTATTATGTAATACGCTGCTTGGGCCCCTTGATTGCTTCCTACACAATTGACACTCCCCACCGTGGCATGCCAGAGAGGCCATCAAGGCTGCATTTACACTTGACCATTCCTGCTTAAGTTTTTGTCTCATGTACACACTCCTAAACAAAGTTTGTTGAAACGTTGTGAGAGGATAAAAAGATGGGTGGGCTGTGATATTCCGCAGCGCAGCGCTTTGTATCCAAAGATACCGCACCTGCGCAAGGCTATCTGAGCAGCTCGTCTCTCAGCGCTATCTGCTAGGCTCGCCTCTTAGCGCTATATGCACCGCACGCCCTCAGTCCCCTGCTGCCTGTCCTCGGTGCCTTGCTGTCAGCGGCGAACCCTGGCCGCTGCTCCCCTGTCCCAGCAGCGATACCCGGCTCCATGCGCGAGCTGCACAGAGTACTGAGATTCACCCAGTGTGCGGTATATGATGGGGCAAGAGGCAGTGCAAATAGCAGTGACAGATTAACGACGCCCATTGTCACTGGATCAGTAGTCAAAACTAGTCATAAAATATCCAAGAGCATTTTTCTGGAAGGTCCACTAATTGAGACAGAAAACAAATCCCCTTTCACCCACCTCCCATTTTCAGCGTCAGAAAGATGGCAAATACCTAAACGATTTTAGAATTAAAGCATCAAAGAAGCACTTTAGGGTAAACTGGTGCGGCCAGCCTCTCCTTGAACTACAAGTCTTAATTTCTTCTACATTATAACCGCTACTATGAAACAAAACTCCTGTCTAAGCAGTGCTGAAAGCTCAGGTCCGGGCAAACGGGCACAGCGTAATCCCGCTGGAAGCGCGTTAAACATTTACAGAGCGGAGCGTGCGGGAGGGACTGAGAGGCAGCAGTTAGGAGGGACTTGCAACAGACAGTACCAGTTCCCGAGCAGTTCATTCTTTCGAGGGATGCTGGTTCGCCCTGAGGTAAAAGACGTCAGACCTAATGTACTGGACTGTTTAAGATATTTTATGGCGACGCTGCAGAGTAAGCATTACAGCACTGCATGTTCAAGTTTTAAATATGTTCTTAAGACATTTGAGCACATGGAAGAATGGGCAGACTTTTTTTTGATTATAAACCTATTTTAATAATTGTTGATGAACGCAGTAGTGAATACAATAAAACGAGGATTGTCAAAGTAAATAGTTTTCGCTTTTGTGTAGTAACATATTTTTACCATGCTCCACTAATACACACACAATTACAACACGCACAGCTGCATTGCTTTCATTACACAGATAACAACAAGGTAGAGTACGGACAGCAGCAGTCTCCATGTTCCCAAACACAGAACACATGTAGCAGCACGTTTCACATATAGCAGTGACATGTAGGAGCAGTAAACATTCTGCTAAAAAAAATTGCATCCATCTCTCTCTTTTTTTCTCTTTCTCTCTCTCTCTCTTCTCCTGTAACACCTTAACAAGTTCTCATCTGGAATAATGTGTACTCTTTTGAGGCACTCATCTGGAATATTGCCCCCTGTTTTCAATGCATCAACTAGGACATTGTTACTACTCCGATAGAAACGAGCATTAAAAATGCAATAGGTCTCGCCATTCATTTAGTTAAAGCCATTTGCTTTGCTATACAATACCATTAGCAAAGCAAATGGCTTTAACTTAATCAAAGGCGAGACCTATTGCATTTTCAGTGCTTGTTTTAAATGTGGTCCAGAAAAATTCTGCCTTGATCAGCAATGTCTACCCAAGCTAATTACTTCTCTAATGATCCAAAAACACAAATCAAACAATGAAAATCGGGCCGGGATTACCAATGGAGCTACGCAGGTGGGTTTTACTTCCCACTTAATCCATTTCAGAGCACGGTGCTGTACTGGGATTATAGTAATCTCTTACAATGCATACCGTAAGACTATTGCATAGAACAAGAAAAGAATAGTTGGATTCTCCTGCAAACTGTTTTCTGACCTAATGACAGGGTCAACTTTGTCCCCAAATATCCAATCGGTGATTGGACTCATTTGAGGTGCCTGATAATACAGCTCACTGTTTGCTTACCCTATCCTCTACTATAGGCTGTGAGTGTTTACAGAAGGAGACATTTGCCAGTTTCTTGAAGCATAATATTGCATCTGGCTCTATCAACAAATCAATTCAGTTTTAGTGTGGGTGCGCCTTAAGTTTATTTACATAATGCTTGGTTGTTCCAATTTAATACAATTTCTAATAATGTTGAGATTTTAGTATTTATCCTTTGGCTGAGCATCTTGGTGTTTTAGCTAATGTGTTTTGTCACGTGCAGTCAGTCCACTGCAAAGATATCGTTCAGGCCCAGCAACTCAATTACCTACCCTCTTTTATCCCCAGAACCAATCAGGTCCCACCAACTCAGCGTCTCTAATACGTTTGCACAACCTATCAAGAATCAGCAAATATGGTTTCCTGCCCTTCATAATCTTAAAATACCTTTGTATCCCAGGTCGTCGTCTTTGCCCAAGTGTTTGAAGCAATGGACGGAAGAACAAGATGACCTCCTCCTTGGTCATATTAAGGCTTAAGCGGGGCTACAACCCCGAACACCTGCATATTACATTAGTGGTAAACCACCATCTTGTGCCTAATTCTAAGCACACAACGCATATGTCTCTTTCACAACTGTATGCAAATGCGAAAACACACACACTGTAAATAAAACATAGCACCTCAGGGTAATCACAGTTAACTCTGCTGTCCAAAATGCAGCCCAGTGGTTGAGGCACATTTTTACACACATGGTGGTCTTTCCCAATGATTCAGACATTTTGGGTAGAGATCCAGCGCACAATAAAGACCACCACGAATATTCTACTGCCAATGGATCCTTCTGGGCAACCCAGGGCGGTCAGAGTTTTTCCCATGACGACCCCCTAAGGGCGCATATTTTTCCCATCTGTAACTATTGTCACTGCTGTGGGTGGCCCAAATGTGGAAACAAGCGATACCTCCCGCTTTGAACATGTGGTAGGGAAAGGTTTGATCTCGCTACGCTATGGAAAAATTGACTACTATCATCCGTGATCGAGTGGCTAAATTTGACCTCATATGGCACCCTTTTATGACCCATATAAAGTGCCTACAATGGACAGGAGGGCTCCATGTACAATGTCCATCCAATATTCACGTCATGTCCTCCTGTGACGCCGAGGAGGAATCTGCCGGAACAGAGTTGATGGTCACACAGTCTGCTACATCTTTTCTTTCCTCGTCCCGCTTTTGTCCCCCAATTTCCTCCTTTCAGGATTGTTCGAGGTGATATGGAGAGTTACTTCTCAGCCAGTGTCCTATTTGAGCGGGGTCATGCTTCAATGGACTTACTCGCCATAACTGTAAGTATGTGAGCTGTACCTCCCACTTTCTTTAAGTCATGCTTATTGCTTCCAGTGGAACCGTACCGTGTATCATGTTCATTTGACTTTGCTTGACAATGCAAAATAAAATGGTTTACAAAAAAGATAAAATGTAGCCGGTGTCCAGGGATCAGAGGCATGGCAGGCAATGCAACACAGCCCTGTAAAAGGCTTACCCGCCGCCTTTTATTGAGAGGAGCGACTAAGCATAGGTGACAAGCCTTGCCATCACTAATTAGAACACAGGAGGGACACTCAACGCCAATTTTTTTTTTTTTAATGAGACAATATTAATTTTAAAGCACAACATTTTTGCTACCAAAGTTTTACAGACGTCTAACAGCCCAGTACTCTGTAGGCTGGTACTTTCAGCATTATTTATATGCAGAAACAATTCAGGTAAGTGCTTATACGAAAAGTGTGTGATAATCTGTTAGTAATATGTTTAGGGCTAGATGTGATCCTCCATTGTACCGAGGCTTTACTGTGTTTTCATGATCATACAGACGTGATAGTAAGATACATTTAGATCTGGTGCTCATCATAAGTGCAGAAAACCAGGAATAAATATTTTACGCGGACAAGACATGTTCTGAAGAAGGCTGCAGGTAAATACTAATGCACATCTAGTAACGAAATTCACCTAACACTTTACCTCAAGGTATGCATGCATTTCTCATGCTTTGCCTCCTAAATCGTTATGTTGGTTATGACAAAAAGAGATGGCAAACAATGTATAAATATCGAAATCGGTATCAGACGCTGGGATGCCAATTACTTTAAAGAGTTTAAAAAGTCTTATTAGGATTACTAAAAAAAAGAAAATTAAAAAAGAACAAAATATAAACACATTTCAGAACTGTATTATGTATGCCTCGCAGTACGGCTTCAAGGCATTATCTTGGCAACTACAGAGCTTTCAAAACAAAATTAAAGGCGATCAGATGCCCATTGCTTAGTTGGTGTGTCAAGAGTACTTACAATGTACTGCACACAGGTAAAGAGGACAAATATGTCTTAGAAAACACATAGGACATTGCATCACGAAAGCTACATTTTAAAAGAAAAAAAGATCATATCATAAGCAAGCACTATCAAAGGCAAACGGTGTGGGTTTTTGTTTGGGGAAGTGGTTGGTGATAGTTCGTGCCAATGTGTGTTGGCATCAGCTGTCCTAGAAGGAAAAGAAGCAACATCTGTACTGTCAAAGAGTGTTATGAAAAGATGTCAAAATATGAAGTTTGCACTGTAAGTGGGGAAAATAAGACATACGCAGTAAAATACTGCACAGCTGATGCATTTGACAAAACAACAGTATTTCTGATGCATTGCATAGAAAGCCTACGCATGCACATAGCTTTACTTTTATAACACATTAAGTGTAAATCCAACAACATCATCTTACGACAGCAAAGTGAAATAAACAAAGGCACAAGGGTGATTCGTTCTTTATGTCCTTGCAGCAGCCTCACGCATCCAAACAATAGCCTTCTCTAAATGGAATTGCATCAAATAACACACACTAGATCTCAATTACAAAATAAAACATTTTGCAATAAATCTTACTTCACCAATAAACAACCTATATGAAGCCAAAATCCTCCCGCTCTTAGATGTACTGTGTGAAAATTTAGAATGGTCTTGGCTGGGGAAGTGCCTAAGATTAAAATAAACTTCCTCGCACAATTACTATAGGCAACCTAAACATTACCTTTGAAATTTCAGAACTCAACCATACAGCAAATACAAGATAAGCTTTTAAAATTCATCCGGGGAGGCGGCATTCCTTGAGTATCTAAACTTACACTGTAGACACAGTGTTATTGATTGAGGGAAGGTAAAAACTCTACTCAAGCAACAACCACAATCCTTGCCAGGGTGAACCACAAAAGCCACTCAATTAATCTGTGCTTAACCCTCTGGTAACTTGGCACAAAAGCAGTCCGGCTGAACTGAAGAGGCAAAGTTTAAAGTATTTATGCAGCACACAAACATTAATAAAGTGAAAACACAACACAAGAAAAATCACAGACCAATTTAGAAAAATATTTGTTTTTTAACTTTAATCAGATCCAGTGTGCGGCAATTTATCTCATGACTTTTAATGGTGGAAATTCTGAATGTTCGACTGGATTTGGCAACCGGGTGAGTACCCATACTCTAGACTGAAGTGAAGATCAACATGCATTAAGAAACTCGAGGGGTTTAAGGATAATACCAAATGTTAAGCCAAAAATGTTTCCATTGAAGCCTAATCACACTGAATATTGCCACTGGAAGAGACTCATGATCTTTGCAAATCTCATGGAGCAAAATCCATGCAGCTACCTGGCAGATTACCTGCAGAGGGATGTGAGCTAGAATTGTAACCAACAATGTCTAGACCCAGCACTGAATCAAAAGACATAACATCTAGGAGAGAAAATCCCCAAACACTGAAATACCAGAGACAGCCCAACAAAAATTCAGTAGTTAGAGGCACCAAAAGTAACAAAGTTGAAAGACTACGTGCAATCCAAGTAAAATCTATACAGGTTAATCTGCAAAGCAGTGAACTCTGGAAACATACACATTTAGTTAAAAGATACAAGCAGTCTGAATACAACGGGTGAACAGATGACTGGTAGTTAAACTGTATAAAACTTAGACCGCAGTATGCCACTACTTCAATCATAAGTTTCATGATAAAACATAAAAACAAACAATCATGCTAATGAGAAAGGAAAGGGTTTAGTTACTATGTGGAATCCAGGTCCTTGAGGCATAAGGGGTTCATGAGGACATGGGACTAGAATTACCAGTGGTAACACAAACCTTTTTGCTGAAAAGCTTGAATTATGGATAAGAAATGGCCGGTAAACGTGCCAAAGAAATTAACTAAAGGTTCCAGTGTCACTAAAAGGTTGCATCACTGTCCTATGTCTGGCCAAACACATTTTCTGATGGTGTGCAAACTGATCGTGGACACTAAACAAAAGCAGAATTTAATAACAGGTAAAGGCAAACATAACTTCTCATTTGTGTGTTTCGCCATGTAGCTTTTGCACCAGAAATGATTTGTATTCTCCATGTTCAACATTTTTCTATTAAAGTATGAGTGTGCAAAACCTTTTGAAAACGTTTAGTTTACACTTAGTTTTCTACCATTCTGTTGGGAAGTGTACCTGTGCATTGCATTCTTTACTGTATTTATGGGAAAATCGTAATTTTAATGCAGAGCTTACCCAGCCTCCAATCTTGGTTTTTAATATTCAGTTCTGCGGGAAGACATCCGCTGACAAGTGCTCGCCTGCATTCCCATCAGTGAATTCAATATGTAGATCATATAAGCTGCATCACTTCTTTCCCGTATTGTATCCACATTAAGAAATGTGAGTCTATTCATCTTAAAACTTCTGGATCAAAAATGAGCTACTTGAAAGGGTCTCTCTCAATTATTTATTCGTCCATTTTGAACCCTGGGTGTGTCTGCCTGAGTTGTATGCTACTAAGAGCAAGAATGCTTCAATATAGCACAGAATTGTTACAGGATGCATTAATTTTATTAATATTAATAATAATAAATGCATTTGTAAAGCACACAGCTACCTCAACAGAGGTGACCAGGCGCTAGATCGCAGAATCACAGAGAGGGGCAGTAAACGGGTCACTCTAAGGCAGGTTAAAGAGCCAGGTTTTTAATGCCTTCCTATTCCTAAAGGACTGTTCTGAGTCCATCATGCGGCGGTGAAGGGGCATAGCATTCCACAGTTTCGCAGTTTTCACCGTGATACTCTGCCACGTATCCTGGCCTTAAGGATGCGAGGAACCCTGAGCAGTCGCAACTGGTTTGATCTTAGGGCCCAACTTTGCTGGTATATTTGCAATCTCTGTCTCAGATAACCCGGGTCCTGATCTCTGGTGGCTCTGTAGGTCAGAGTGAGCGCCTTAAACTTGATCCTCCTGTTAACAGGAAGCCAATTGAGGCGCTGCAAATGCAGGGAAATACGATGGCGAAGCAGCACTTTCCTAATTAGTCGGGCCGCAACATTTTGAATTATCTGCAGCCTGCGGATTAGGTAAGCTGGCTGGTCTACCCCAGATAAAGACTGTTAGAATAGGCCAACTGGGAGGTCACCAGAGTATGGACCGTAGACTTCCTGCAGTCCTCCGGCAGGAAGTATAAGAATGTTCTCAAAGCTTTTAACTTCCAGAAGCATACAGAGGAGACATGGCGCACCTGGGCCTTGAAAGAGAGGTTGTTGTCAAATTTAAACCACAAATTTAGTGGTGGGTTCAGCTCTAAGGGCCACCACAGATTAGAGGGTGGTGGTGCCGCCTGACTGAAGAATAAGATCTCTGTTTTATCGGCATTAAGCTCTAAGCAATTCTCCATCATCCAGGCAGAGGTGATTTTCAGGCAATGCTTATAGTTGAGAAAGGCAGCCTCCGAGTGTTCTTTGTCAGAGAACACCAGCTGAGTGTCAATGTAGGAGACTACTCTCACACCCCATGTCTCAATCAGGGTCGCCAAAGGGGCCAAGTATACATTGAATAGTAGCAGGCTCAGCGCTGAACCCTGGGGTACCCCACAAACAAGGGGTTTCTGGGAGGAAACATAAGGGCGTAGAAATATCTGCTGTGAGCAATTCTCCATGAACGACTGGAGCCAAAACAGTACCCCACACTCCCAACTGCCTCAATCTCCCCAATAGAATTGGGTGGGCCACAGTGTCGAAAGCTGCGGACAGGTCAAGCAACACCAGCATAGGTGAGGGGCCCTGGTCCAAAGATTCACAAATGGTTTCAATGACTTCAAGAAGTGCGGTCTCCATGCTGTACCCTGCTCTAAAACTTGACTGGGAGTCATGTAAGCAGTTGTTCGATTCAAGGAATTCAGCCAGTTGCTTCTGGACTTCCTTCTCCAAAATATTCACTGGAGCTGGCAGTAGGGAGATGGGTCTAACATTCTTGTGCTCCAATGGATCCGCATCAGGTTTCTTAAGTGGAGGCAGTAAGAATGCTTGTTTCCAAGCAGTTGGGTAAATACCAGTTTTCAGATAGTAGTTCCAGATCTGGTTCAAAAGCGGATTAGGCCAAGGGGCCAGTAGCCTGAAGAACCAAGCAGGACATGGATCTCCTGGACAGTCAGACTTACACTTGTACAACTCCCTAAGGGACACCTCGGACGGCAGCGAGCAGAATTCAGACCAGGTCCTGAGAGGGTCAGGGATTAGACTATGCACGTGGGAGAAGGGGCACGTCGATAGAGGAAAGGCGGAGTAGATCCTTTGGATCTTTTCCTCAAAATAGTCTGACAGGTCAGCGCAGGGGGTGGGGAAATGCACAACTGTCCTGTCCAGAGCAGTGGGGTTATTACAGTTTTGGAGAATTTTAAACATTTCTTTGACCAAGTTGTCAGACTGTTCGATTTGGTTAGAGAAATTTTCACTCATAGTACTGCGCTTAAGCGAATGACATTTTTTCAATGCCTCTTTGTAGAGGTATTTAGCCATCAGATCATAGGATTCTCTCCAGGAACGTTCTCATTTCTCGCAGAGACTTTCTCTGTAAGTAGTTACGTGGAGAACCAGAGGGCTGAGGGTTTCCTTCTTAAAGACATCACCGGCTTAAGTGGGCCGACACTGTCTAAGGCGTCGGTAACCCAACGATTGAAGCTGGATACATCACTATCCGAATTACCAATCAGCAGGAGGAGAGCTTCTTGAAGGGCCGGTCCCATAGCTTCTGAGGTGACCCTCCTCCAGTTTCTTCTCCTGTCAGATTAAAGCCAGAAACTGTACTATATCATGAAATGGTCCGTCCAGGTCAGGTGCCTCCACTTTATGGTTGGGATTGTTGGAGAAAATAAGGTCAAGCTGTTAAACGGTAAAATAAAATGTATTCTGTTAACTTAGCCTCTGCTCTTAAGCTTTTTGCCTGCCAGCCCCGTTTTGTGTTTCTATGGGGACTTTCTAAATTAGAAATTGTGTATTCACTGAAAGCTGGTAATACTGATAACATTTGCGTGTCAGATTAAGTTACCCTGCCTGCCGAAAGGCCTACATGCACAGATGTTTTAACTGTTGGACCACCAACGACTGTAACCTCCCTTGCTTATCTGTGAAAGTGGCACGGGTAGGGATTTATCAGGATTGTACAGTACAGTACAGTATGTAGGCGTTGTGTAAGGGGGGTCGTGTAAGTGTTATGTAAAAATGTCATAAGAGGGTCTTGCAAAGTGTGATGTAACCATGACTAAGGGGTTTTCTGATTAACTCCTATGGTGCCTAGACTGTATAAAAGGCAGACCACAAGCTGTTCTAGTTTGTTCCCTCTAAGGTACTTGTAAGTGTCTGTATCCCATTCAAGTGTTGATCCTCATTTATTGAACCCATAGACAAGGGCGTCCCTGCACCGGTGAGACTGATAAGAATCTCATTTTTACAATGCATATGGCCCGCTGTGTGAGTGAGTAGTGGTGGTCACCAATTGAGTGATATTTAAACTCTCTAGCGTTTCTACCAACAGTGACGCCAGGGAACACATTTTTCATCATCAACATGGATGTGGAAGTCGCCTAATCAATCAGGGGCGCCTAATCAATCAGGGGTTTGTTAAAGCGCGACTACTCACCCGTAAGGGTCTCAAGGTGCTAGGGGCGGGGGGTGCAGGTTCCATTCCATCAAGGAGGGGGTCTGTCGAAGAGCCAGGTTTTGAGGTTTCTTGCGAAGATGGGGAGCGATGTTGTCTGTCTGAGGTGGAGCGGAAGGGCGTTCCATGCTTTGGCAGCGAGGAAGGAGAAGGAGCGGCCTCCCGATCTGGTCTTTCTGGTGCGGGGACCACGGCGTAGGAGAGCTGGGCTGATCGTAGGGTCCTTTGGGGTGCGTGGAATTTGAGTCGGCTGTTCAGGTATGCTGGTCCGGTGCCGTGGAGGGCCTTGTGTGCGTGGGTGAGCATCTTAAAGGTGATTCTCGCCTCGACGGGGAGCCAGTGGAGTGTGCGCAGGTGCTGGGAGATGTGGCAGTGTTTTGGCAGGTTGAGGACCAGTCTTGCGGCGGCGTTCTGGATGTTCTGTAACTTGCGGATGAGGTTTTTGTTTATTCCGGCGTAGAGTGCGTTGCCGTAGTCGAGTCTGCTGGTGACCAGGGCGTGAGTGACTGTCTTTCGGTGTTCGAGGGGGATCCATTTGAAGGTCTTATGAAGGAGGCGGAGGGTGTGGAAGCAGGAAGATGAGACAGAATTGATCTGGCGGTCCATTTTGAGCTCAGAGTCCAGGATGATTCCCAGGTTGCGTGCGTGGTCTGTGGGGGTTGGCGGGTTTCCGAGAGCGGTGGGCCACCAGGTGTCGCTCCAGGCGTCCTGCCGGAGAGGAAGGAGCAGATCCAGTCGAGGGCCTTGTCCTGGATTCCTGCGTCATAGAGTCTGCGTATTAGGGTGCGGTGGGAGACTGTGTCGAACGCCGCTGATAGGTCGAGGAGGATGAGGGCTACTGTTTCTCCTTTGTCCAGTAGGGTGCGGATGTCGTCTGTTGCGGCGAGGAGGGCGGTTTCCGTACTGTGGTTTTTTCTGAAGCCGGATTGGGAGGAGTCGAGGATGTTGTGTTCTTCAATGAATGTGGCGAGTTGGCTGTTGATGACTTTCTCAATGACTTTCGCTGGGAACGGGAGCAGGAAGATGGGTCTGTAGTTTTTGAGGTCGGTGGGGTCCGCTGAGGGTTTCTTTAGGAGGGGGTTCACCTCGGCGTGTTTCCAGTCGTCGGGGAACGAGGCAGTCGCCAGGGAGCGGTTGATGGTGTTGCGGAGCATGGGTGCGATGGTGTCAGCGGCTCTGTTGAAGATGTGGTGGGGGCAGGGGTCCGTGGGGGCCCCTGAGTGGATTGACTTCATTGTCTTCAGTGTGTCTTCGGTGGTGAGGGCTGTCCAGTCATCAATCGCTGGTTTCCGGGTGTCGGGGGTGGTTGGTGAGGGTTCAGTGTGTTGGTTGTCTTTGTCGACACAGTAAGATTGGCGTACTTCAAAGAGAGTTGATCGGTAATATCGCAGAGTTCTAATAGGTGGCAGGATGGGCTATAAGGAGGTCTATATATTAACATCCCGGCCACTGAGGAGGGTGAGATTCAGACACAGAAGGTCAGAGCCTCAATGTTCCCAATGTGCTCCATTCACCTAGTGGAGATCTCCCAACAATCCCTTAGGATAACAGATACACCCCCTCCTGTCTTGTTGCCACCCCGAATGGCACAAATAATCCGAAAGCTGTCAGGTACCGCCAGCAACAGATCAGGGTTAGTGCCCTCCCTCAGCCATGTTTCAATGAGAAACAGGAGATCCCAGAAGTTAGACTCCAGGGAGAGCCAAATGTCCTCAGCGTTTATTGACTATGCTTATTACTCTCGCCAAACTTCTCTTTCAGATTTATTTTTCCAAGAGTTCCTAGGAAACGCATGCATCCTACTCCTATCTTGTGGCATTAAAAACCAGATTACTCTTCTTGAACCATTTGCCAATATTTTTATAATAAACCTGATACTACTGTATTTGGACCTGCCGTTGACATACCTGAAAAATTAAAACAGTGCCTGTGATGCAGCTAAGATAGGGACTGTCTTTGAAAAACTCTATCGACATTAAATCTACTAGACATCATTCACAACCTGTTGTGATGTGATAATACACATGGAGATTGGGGAATATGCCAATTTATACTGATGACAGAGAACCTTTTGGTAATTTTTCCTATCTTGCCCTGGTACATGAATAATTGATTATGTGTAATTTGCCTGTAGTGCTAAAACAATAAATTATCATGAGCCATATGTGACTTAGAAGATAGTATATATATATATATATATATATATATATATATATATATATATCGTAGCAATTCCTGTTTCCTCGGCGATTCCACACCAAACAGAAAGAAGGACCCCAAGCAGTAGGTAAGTTCTCAGTGGGAAGATTTATTTGCTCTCAAAAAATGGTATTCCAGGCATGACGCGTTTCGGTTAACCAGTAAACTTGATCACATAGCGACACTGTAGTTTGTTACATTCTTAAATACTCATTTTTTCAAACATTTCAGTCATGTGATGACAAACAGTGAAAAAATACTTCTGTTGACGCTAAGTCTTTATATATCAATAGCGACCAGCTAAAACATTGGATAGGTTCTGGTGTATGATGTTGTATACATATTTCTGCATGAATGCATTATATAACTTTTTAATGTGTAACATTACGCAATAAATAACTAAAAAATATATATATGTATGTATAGAGACTTAATTCTCATTTTCATTATCTTTGCATCATTACATTTATGCGCAGTATTCCTTTGGAAAAGTGATTGCGTTCACTTCTTGTCCTAATTATCATACCGCATTATTGGTGACCACTCTAAAATAATGCAATTTCAAGAGTTTTTTGAAAAAATGTATACATTTTCATTAATTTTTATATATATATATAAATGATAGTAACAGCATGAATGCCTAAAATTAGTATGTGCAATATGACGCATAGGTTATGTAAACATCTCATATTAAAAACTTTATAAAAATATTCAATATGGAGTTAAAACATATCGGCATGAATGTCTATAAAACCAATATGTGCAAAATTACGCTTTTTAGTGCAAATCATGTTTCTGTGCAAATGCTGCAGCTAATTAAATTAGTAACTAACAAATCATTTTTATCAGAACCGTATTCTCCATGTAAACTAATAATCATTCCCTATGAGCTGAAATTGGGTTACATGGTATTAAAAATCCAAGCCTGGATATCCAAAAACCACCCCCCCTAAAAGCTCATAAGATATTAAAAATCATTGAGTCAACAGAAAGTGCATAGTGCTGTGCAAAATGAAAAAATAAGTGAATTTTTTTAAAATTAGAAATTAGAGGCTGATTAATGACATTTTTTACACTATATTTTTAAAACGATTTCAGGTTAAGTCATGATTCCTATTTTATTCGAGATCTACTACAGAAACGTATGCATGTCCTCGGTGGTATTTAATCCATTGGGAGACTTGCTGTTAAGGTTAAGTATGTATTTAGTCTCCAACTGCCTCAACAGATTCTCTCTATCCCCACCTCTTTTCGGAGTTGGTACTGCATCAATAACATAATAAGATAGACATTTAATGTTTTTGTCATGTCTCGCTTTAAAGTGTCTAGCTACCGGGTAGGTGGGGTCGCTATTGATGATTGCTCCAATATGTTGTAATATTCTCACGTGCACCGGCTTTATGGTTCTGCCCACGTACCTTAGGCCGCAGGTGCACGTGAGAATATACACAGCGAATTCTGTGCGGCAGTCATAGTTCCCCTTTATTTTTAGCTCATTCTTACTAAAGGGTGTACTGTATTTGCTGGTATTTACACCAAAGGTACATGCTTGACATGTGGAGCATTTAAAGAATCCTTGTTTAACTGGCATCCAAGTGGGAGCAGTTGCCCCTACCCCTAGTGGTTGTGTCAGCTAAACCGCCATGTTCTTACATCTCCTGAAGGTTGCCTGTGGTTTATTAGGGAGGTCTTCTTTCAGGATGCTGTCTGTCAGCACAATTGATTCAGAAAAGGGGGTGGTGATGAACAGAGGGTCTGAATTAAGCAGACCACTCTTACCCAGTCCAAAGATCAGGGCTTGATCCATCACCGTTATTTAGCTCACTGCCCCATCCCAGCTCAGAACCTGGCTATATGCAAATTAGTCTGTCCCTGGCCCAGTGCATCATGGGAACAGGGCAGACCAAACTACCAAGCCAATTCTTCACCAGAAAGGAGACAAGCTTCCGGGGACCGGTTTCTGCCATTTCAGGCGTCGTCGGCCCGGCTTGCTTGAATCCTGATGGTGCAATGAGCAAGGGACTCACATCTGAGTATACCCTTCCATGCTTATGGTGGACAAAATGATTAAGAAAAGGGGGTGGTGATGAACAGAGTGTCTGAATTAAGCAGACCACTCTTACCCAGTCCAAAGATCAGGGCTTGATCCGTCACCGTTATTTAGCTCACTGCCCCATCCCAGCTCAGAACCTGGCTATATGCAAATTAGTCTGTCCCTGGCCCAGTGCATCATGGGAACAGGGCAGACCAAACTACCAAGCCAATTCTTCACCAGAAAGGAGACAAGCTTCCGGGGACCGGTTTCTGCCATTTCAGGCGTCGGTCCCCGGAAGCTTGTTTCCTTCCCAGTGTAAGAATTGGCTTGGTAGTTTGGTTTGCCCTGTTCCCATCATGCACTGGGACAGGAACAGACTAATTTGCATATAGCCAGGTTCTGAACTGGGATGGTGCAGTGAGCTAAAAAACGGTGTTGGATCTAGCCCTGATCTCTTGACTGGGTGAGAGTATTCTGCTTAATTCAGAAACTCTGTCCATCACCACCCCTTGTTGTTAAATATTTTGTCCACCCTAAGCGTGGAAGGGTATACTCAGATGTGAGTCCCTTGCTCATTGCACCATCAGGATTCAAGCAAGCCGGGCCGACGACGGCTGAAATGCCAGAAACCGGTCCCCGGAAGCTTGTTTCCTTCCCAGTGTAAGAATTGGCTTGGTAGTTTGGTTTGCCCTGTTCCCATCATGCACTGGGACAGGAACAGACTAATTTGCATATAGCCAGGTTCTGAACTGGGATGGTGCAGTGAGCTAAAAAACGGTGTTGGATCTAGCCCTGATCTCTTGACTGGGTGAGAGTATTCTGCTTAATTCAGAAACTCTGTCCAACACCACCCCTTGTTGTTAAATATGTCAGCACAATTAGCCAATTTTTGTTTAATATGGCTCTTATTTTGCGCTCCTGCCTGCTGAAAGTAGTTATCAACCTCGGCGCATCTGTGTCTTTATCTGATTCTATACCACCCTCGGATCTTCTATGTGTAGGCAATAATTCTGCTCTTGATTTATTGTCGGCTCTACTAATGGCTCTATTGAGTGTTTCTTCTGTGTATCCTCTGGCACGGAGTCTTTCTATGCTTTCATCTCTACACTTTTCATACTCCTCGGGGGAACTACAAATCCGCTTAAGTCGCAATACCTCGCCATAAGGTATGCTTGCTATCAGATGCTTGGGGTGTGCGCTAGACGCATGGAGAGTTGCACTTCCTGCTGTAGGTTTTCTATATGCAGTTGTTGCCAGTTTGTTGTTAGTTATCATTACCTGGACATCAAGAAACTCAATTTTACTGGTACTCTGATGCGAAGTAAAAAATTGATTGTAATCATTTACATTAATTTTTTCTACAAATTCCATGGCACTTAGACTGTCTCCTCTCCAGATAACAAAAACATCGTCTATAAAACGCAACCATAAACAAATCCTGTTCTCCATCTCATATTGATGTTGGCCCATGAGGACCTGCCTCCCCCAGAACCCTACGTGCAAGCACGCATAGCTCGGGGAAAAGCAGGCCCCCATAGCCACTCCTCTTTTCTGTCTGTAGTATTCCTTACCGAAGGCAAAATAATTATTATCAAGACACCATTTGATTAATGACATTATCATTTTGTTGTGTAACACATATTCACCCGGACGAGTTTTAAGAAAATGTTCAACTCCTTTCAAACCTTGTTCGTGGTTAATGCTTGTATATAAAGACTCTATGTCTAGAGTCAACAACATCATGTCCTCTGTCCAATCAAAATTGTCAATCCGAGATAAAAAGTCTCCAGTATCTTTTAAGTATGACGGCATCTCTTTTACCAGTTCTTGTAGAAAATAGTCTATGTATCGGCCAATATGCTCTGTCATGCTCTTGATGGCTGATATTATGGGTCTGCCAGGTATTGGGACTTTTTCTTTGTGTAATTTAGGCAGCAAGTATAGAAAAGGCATCACAGGGTGGGCATTATATAGGAATTTAAATTCCTCATTTTTTATTAAGCCATCTGTTTTCCATTTTTGTAATTCTTTTTTGATATTTTCCTTTGCCTTGTTATATGTTTTTAGTGTCGTCTTCTCATAACAGTCAACATTTTCCAGTTGCCGCTTGGCTTCAGCCTCATAATCTATTTTGCTCCACAGCACAATATTTCCGCCCTTGTCCGATTTTTTTATTATGACATTCGGGTTTTTCCTATTTTTTTCCATCAGATTATTGTATTGAACTTGATGCGGATTTGAACCATATTTCTCACGATTGGTTTGACAATGAAGTTTTTTTATTTCTTCAGTGATGCGATCATGAAAAACGTCTATTGCATCCTTCGGCATTAAAGGGACAAATGTTGATCTGGGCTTGAAGGGGCTTTCTCCCGCACCCTTCTGGAGCAAATCCAGTTCTCTTAGTTGTGATTGGGTTGATGTTTGGGAATTATTTTCCTCTTCATTATTTAGCTCGTGTAATGCCCATAGTGTAGGTACATCAGAGGCTTGCAAGTGTGACCCAGCCATAGTTCGTGTTTTTGTTTTTTTGTCCTCCCAAACACTTTTCATGGCAAATTTTTTTTTTAATTTTAGTTTCCTTATAAGTATATATATCCTTCACCAAGACGCCAAAAATAACACGCACACTCTCACAGACCTCAGATTAACGATTTATTTCGTTTGTAGCAGTGCCATTATCCCCCTGGAGAAGGGGGATAATGGCACTGCTACAAACAAAATAAATCGTTAATCCGAGGTCTGTGAGAGTACGCGTGTTATTTTTGGCGTCTTGGTGAAGGAAATAATCACGAGGCTTGACCTGCCTCGACACGCGCACTAGCTGTGCAAAGAGCGCTTTTCGAAATTAGGTGGACAATATATATATATATATATATATATATATATATATATATATATATATATATATATATATATATATATATATATATATATATATATATATATATATATATATGATTTTCCTTTTTTTTCTTATTAACAGAAAACAGATTTTGCATATATTCATCAACCACAAGTTCCCACAGAGTTAAATATAAATACAAATTGAGTCAAATTGCCTGCCACTGGACTAGGGAGCAGTGCTCCTGCTTGTTCAGACAGAAGTGTGAAGTGCAGGCATCTCTGCCTGCCTGCGCTGAGAAATCCTTTTTGGGTGTTCCCTGGAAAAGCAGAAGTTACTCGGCTACAACTGTCAACTGTATCATTGGTGGCATTTCCCTGTGATGTCATTAGGTATCCATACCTCGGATCCTCAGACTGTGGACCAAGTATCCTTTTTAATACTCAACTCTTAGAATGCAGAGACAGGAAAATTTAAGTCTGGCTCAGGTGGGTGTTGTGGGCTAGAAAGTCTGATAACCGCAACACACAATACCTACATACTATACATAAAATAACAAATATGTACAGCTTTTTAGTGGAGATAATAATTTGGAACCCCTACCAAAGTAACATACAGGAATAACCAGGGTGTCCCAGCTTGTGTTTTTGGGGGCGGTGGGGGTGTGTTGGTGCCCCTGTTAATAGCCATCAGTAGGCAGAGATCTAACATAGGCCACCTCACACCGCCACTGTGTACCGCCAACGTCTTACTCCAGACGGGGAGCTATGACTACACCGCTGACCATGCCAGCTTCCCTGATGTAAGCTTCAAAAGAGAAAAAAGGCCATAACGTGTGTGATATGCTTATGCGCTCCACCAACCTCACTTCCAAAAAGCCAGCACTCGCCCAACAGACCACATCCATAGAGGACTCTATTTGACTCCCTTGAAGCAAACCTGAAGTCGATGAAGTGAGACCTGACAAGGGAAAAGAAAGAGGTGCAGCAAGACCTGGGCTCACTGGGCAACAGAGTACCAACTTTGGAGGGCAATATGATAGCCAGGGGCGAGAACATCGAAATGTAAGAATTCTACACCCACATAAGCGTCAAGCAGATTTACAGGCCCACACAGAGGATATACAGAACAAATCATGCCACAACAACATCAGGCTGTGAGGTGTTCCATCAGAAACAGAGAGAGCAAACATAAGGAGCTATGTTCAGGCACTCTTCTAGCATATTTGGGGCCTGGAAGACTCCACCACCCTGCAGCTCGACAGAGTCCACCAAGTTGGACGTCCCAGTGGCAATAACGAAGCGCAGCAGGATATTTTAGTTTGTGTTCATGACTTCCAGCTAAAGAAAGAAATTCAGTAAAGCCTGAGTTCTGAACCCCCTCCACTTTAGAGGTCATACATTATCACTCTTCCCGGATCTCTTGTCCCTCACCCTGCAACGTCAAAGGGACTTCAAACCGATCACATACTTCCTGCGCAGTAAAGAGATCTCTTGTGAATGGGGCCACCTGTTCCAAATGGTCTTCCACTGGGAAGGCCAACTTTAACAGCTTAAGACACTCACTGGGGCGCGTCACATCTTGGGTCTGTAGGCAGAGGTTGCCCTGCTCTCCTCACAGGGGTCCCTGGAGCTTGGCACTCACATCCATCCTACTGGCAATGGCCAGCCAAGCCTCACCCGGATCTGGGAGTCATAGCGAAGGAACGAAAAGCGGTTTTGTACAGACTATCTTTGGAGACAAGGAGTGGCCCAGCCTACACCAGCACCACCATCAGAAATGGCCCATCTAATGACAATATAGTAAATATGGTCCCCTCCCTCGTAACAGGTTTGGGTCTGCTGGGGCACGTTGTTCCCTTTCCCTCACACAGGAAGACTATTGTTGCTTTCCTGATCAAGCTGTGCTCCCCAGACTGGAACTCTTTTTAGTCATGATTAATAAACTTGTTTTTGGCAATGTTGTTTTGGTTCTTGTTTGGGGTTATTATTAACTTTCACTCTTACCATCCTAGTCACACACAAAGCACAATACAATTAAGTCTTCTGAGATGTATCTACAGGGCCTCTCAATGAATGGTCGCAGGGTGCTACCTCTGGAGGCTCACACCAGCAACACCACCAATGAACATAATTTCAGAGGTTGCGATAATCAGCCTCAATGTTAGAGGCTTGTCCAATCCAATCAAATGGACTCTCTGTCTTTTCTATCGTGGAGCAGAGCAGGAACATATGCCTACACCTGAAAACACACTTAGTAGCATGGATTGAGCAGAGGATGTGGTCCCATTGGTTTCCCCGCCAACTTTAATTTTCTATCAAAACAAAATAACTGCCAGTACTGCCACTCTATTTGAGAAGGTTTGTAAGCAACGTATTGACAATCAAACAATATGTGCCATAGACCTTTTGTTTAGTCTGAAATAAATCAATTTTAATTATTCTTATTTAAAAGAATAATTAAAATGCGTTTATTTCAGACTAAACAAAAGGTCTATGGCACATATTGTTTGATTGTCAATACGTTGCTTACAAACCTTCTCAAATAGAGTGGCAGTACTGGCAGTTATGTTGTTTTGATTGTTAATGAGGCTAGGCCTTACTGCTTTGAAGCCCTAGCCCAGTGTTGGTATCACAGCTTTAATTTTCTGGCACAGTGACTTGTAGAGTAAAAGCACAGGGCTGGACACTGTTGTTGGCTCGGCTGGCCTACTCATTCCAGACATAGGCGAAGTAAGACTAAGTCACTATGGAAGGGTAATATGTAATCAAACCATGCTCCGGTGGTGGAAGGGAAAAGGAGGCTAACGAGGAATGAGTGACATGTTGGATTCTATCAGGCCAAACACACAGAGCAGGTCGTGCTAGAGCTGGGCCGTGGATCAGGGGAGGAACCACAACATGTAAATCATGCAATGAATGTCATGTGAACCATGATCAAGACCCTTTCAAATGAAAATAACGCATTCTTTCCAGTACATTACATAATCTCACTGTATTTAGAAACATTAATTACAACTAAAAGTCGAATCAGAAAACCTTGGCAGTGTTTGTCTTTGCAACCCCCCTTTAGAGAGGGTAAGTGTATGAAGGTTATATTTTGGCTTAATAATCCCATAGGACAAACTGCTGAACCAGACATTCAGCCCGAATCAAACTATGACCATGCCAGTGGTGTAAGGAAACTTGAGAGGCCCTGCCTACAAAGTACATGGAGCACGCCCTCACTGGCCCACCACCTATCACGTTTCCCGAAGATGACCCCTGGAGATCACCCCCCCTCCAACTCCCCTCACCCCTTCCACACCGCAGGGGCTTATGCTACGCCACTGGACCATGCCTGGCTTTCCCACTTTTGGCGGGGGCATAATGCATGATGAAAATCCCCTTAGGCATTTGTAACCCTCATATAAGCAGACACGCCACACCCGGTACAGTTTCTGCCTCCAACGCGGATACTTTTTCTTCAGAAGGAATTCTGCGGGGTCGAACATCTGTGGGACGAGAACCGAGGAAACGTTGCACTGCGCACAACTCAGAGTAGTCTATAAAGCATCTAGACTCCGAGGGCAATGGTTGAAGTGAGCAGGGGAGCTTTATTAATTTGATCAAAACAGTTTTCATACTTTTTACTGAAACAACAACTGTAGATGTTGAACTGTGTGTTCTCGTAAGATGAAAGCGGGACAGACCCCTGCCCCCACCACATCTTCAACAAGGCCGACGCTGTCCTCGCACCCCACCTGCGGGACATCATCAACACCTCCTTCGACACCGCCACCTTCCCTGAGAGCTGGAAGCACGCCGAACTCAGCGCTCTCCTCAAGAAACCTACAGCAAACCCCACCGACCTCAAGAACTACCGTCCCATCTCGCTCCTCCCGTTCCCGGCCAAAGTCATCGAGAAGACCGTCAACAAACAGCTGGCCGCCTTCCTCGAGACGAATGGATCCCTCGACCCCTCACAGTCCGGCTTCCGAGCGAACCACAGCACCGAGACCGCCCTCATCGCCGCCACCGACGACCTTCGAACCCTGATGGACAACGGCGAAACAGCGGCCCTCATCCTCCTGGACCTCTCCGCGGCTTTCGACACGGTCTGCCACCGCACCCTAGTACAGCGCCTCAGCAACATCGGAATCCAGGAGAAGGCACTGGAATGGATCACCTCCTTCCTCGACGGAAGAACACAAAGAGTCCGCCTACCACCGTACAAGTCAGAGGCCACCGAAGTCATCTGCGGCGTCCCTCAAGGATCCTCACTGAGCCCCACCCTCTTCAACGTCTACATGAGCCCCCTCGCGGCCATCGTACGCAAACACAACCTGAACATCATCTCCTACGCCGACGACACCCAGCTGATCCTCTCCCTGACCAACGACCCCGACACCGCCAGAGCCAACCTGCACGAAGGGATGAGAGACGTAGCCGAATGGATGACGACCAGCCGCCTGAAACTGAACTCAGACAAGACGGAGGTCCTCATCCTGGGCTCCACGCCCTCCGCCTGGGACGACTCCTGGTGGCCCCCCGCCCTGGGCACCGCACCCAAACCGACGGACCACGCACGCAACCTGGGCTTCATACTGGACTCCTCCCTCTCCATGACCAGACAAGTCAACGCCATCTCCTCGTCATGCTTCAACATCCTGCGCATGCTACGTAAGATCTTCCGGTGGATCCCCACCGAGACGAGGAAGACGGTCACCCAGGCCCTCGTCACCAGCCGACTGGACTACGGCAACGCCCTCTACGCCGGAACCACCGCCAAACTCCAGAAGAGACTCCAGCGGATCCAGAACGCCTCGGCGAGACTCATCCTCGACATCCCCCGACGCAGCCACATCTCCGGACACCTGAGAGATCTACACTGGCTCCCGGTCAACAAGAGAATCACCTTCCGGCTCCTCACCCACGCGCACAAAGCCCTACACGACCAAGGCCCGAGCTACCTCAACAACCGGATCAACTTCTACACTCCCAAGCGCCTCCTCAGATCAACCAACCACGCCCTCGCCACCGTCCCCCGCATCCGAAGAGCGACAACAGGAGGAAGATCCTTCTCCTACCTGGCCGCCAAGACCTGGAACTCACTTCCGACCGATCTGCGCCTGACCCAAGACCACCTCTCCTTCAGGAAGAAGCTCAAGACCTGGCTGTTCGAGCAGTAGCGGCACCCCCCCCCCCCCCTCCCAGCGCCTTGAGACCCTACGGGTGAGTAGTGCGCTCTACAAATGACCTGATTGATTGATTGATTGAGAAGCATCCACTCTACTGTTAAATGAGTGGAGAGACGGGAAGCTGAAGGAGAAACAGGCCTTCAATCTAGGGTCCTGCAGCCTGAAAGAAATGTCAATGTGTGCAACCGGTAAAATCAGAAAATCCAAAGGATAACAGAGCAGTATAGGCTTTAGTTGATAGAATTTGGATTTTGTCCTCTTATGCTTACAACCCTTGACAATGCATTGAAACGCTTTTCAGCGAGAAGCACCCTACTCCGGAGCCCAAAGGATTAGTGGTGGATTAGTATAGGAAAATATAAGTTGTTCATTTTTGCGGAGGACAAGAGAATCTGTAAGTTTGACTGAATGAGATAGAGGGAAGAATCTAGAAAATGTTATTTGAGAGATCACAGTAGTTTAAATACACGACGCTATTTCCCATGCTGCACCGACAAGGATACAAATCAGTGACCATCAAGTTACACCTAGACATATGAAGTATATTAAACGACCAAGCAAAACATGCATTTCCCCATAGATACATTTATTTTTCATTTAAAGTGTGTACATTGTATTTTATAAGCAATTACCTGCAGGTGAAAGGCCAACAAAACAGTTAATATTTTTCCCTTTTTAGCCAGGTCTCCGACCCTGCCAACCAACACCCCCGCCCCCCAATACTCTGGGTCACAGTTCCCACACTTTTGTTTATGCATTTCTGCAGCTGCCTGGAGCGACAGCGACCGCACAAAGACAATGAGCCAAGACTCTCGTGTCCCCGGGGAGAGTTCTCAGAGCCGATGGTGCGAATATCATTGGAGGGGAAGAAATATTTTTCCCCATCCACACAACCCCCGCCCAACCATCATGCCCGCTACTTCGTCTCTGGTTTCACTCTAAAACTGCATTACAGATTTTATATCCATTTCTCTCCTGGATAGGCAACTGTATAGGTTTGCCAGTTTTTCTGGGTTATGTTTGTTGAGGGGAAGAAAGAAAACAACGGACATTCTGAAGTGTCTCTCTCCATCAGATTTCAAGCAACAGAGATTGAAATCTGCAGTCTGTATCGACTAAAAATAAAAATTCAAGCATCATCTTGAACGGACAGCAGTCACTTGTGATGTGGTACTTTATTTCAATAGTCCGATTTGCTGCGAAGAGGCATGTTAACCAGTTACTGACTGACACGAACTGCTAATGATAAATGTAAAAGAAAGGAATTATGTGGGTGCTTAAAATACAGCTCCAGGCCCACACTTTTCTAACAGACGGCGAGCGCTTGTATTTTTTGTATGGGTTATGTATGCTTCCACGGATCCTCCGACGCTTTTCAGGGCGTGTGCATGCCTATACCTTGGAGAAGAAAATGCAATGTTTTGCGTTCATCACGCGCAGAAACTGAGAAATCGTCCATGGAACGGTTCCCAGCGCCTAGAAATAGCCTGGGTTCCCAAAGCTGGGCTAAATAAAGCCAGAACACAAGGGCAAAGTCCTAGATAGCCCTTAGCACGCTCTGATCTCCCAAAATGAATGCTACTATATTTTTTTTCACATGAATTATTATACTGTGAAACAATGAACAATACAGCGTGTTTGTTGACCTTGCTTCTGAGAGGGCATTTCAACAGGCATGATAGGTTTACCATATTTACTCACTGCTTTAATCAGTGTATAACAACCAACAGTAGGTTATTTTCTTTTGTGGAAGATGCACTGAATTGCGTAACCCAAGGAGCTTATTAATGGCAATTGCATATTTCCTTTGTTTAGTGGTTTGTAGGTCTACTGGGTATTGCATTTAATTAAAATACGCACATGCACAACGGATCTCAATGAAAAACAGTGCGCAGACTAGAATGCACTAATACCTGCATTGAATGTACGAATATGCCTTGACTGAGTTCAGCAGTGCTTCCTAAAATGCACAATCGAGTAAAATTGAACACGCAGGTTTAAACATCATTTTACAGTGCAATATAACTCTTTTGTCATTAACACACACACGTGTATATATATATCACTGTCCAACTGTTCACTTCAAATAGAGATAAAAATGGGAAATGTACATAAAAATCAAGAAATCCTAGCATGTTATTGTTATCCAGTAATACACAGTATCGTCATCTTTCACAAAATCATTAAATTAAACTACTGGTTTATTCCATGCAGGGAGGCATGGAAGCCCTGGATTTAGAACATTACCTCCCAGGACAACTACAGTGGGCTGCCTGTAGTAGCAAGCCTCAGCCAGGCCTACTAGTGCAAGGGATTCACCCTTCTCTGCTCAGATTCCTTAGACTAATAGTAAGAAGTTGGCACAGAAACTGGAATAGAAAAAGGAATATGCTACTTACCAGTATGCATCTGTTCTTGGCATGTAGGGCTGCTGACATTCATATCTTTGCATAGATCGCCGCCTAGTGTTGGGTCCGGATGATTGCCCCTTGTTGTCCTGGAAGAGTCTTCGAAGTATCACAAGATAGGCGGCTCCTCCCTTGGACTACAGTGCGCATGGGCATCCTCTCCATCTCCAGATTGTTTTTTCGCCATTGTGGCAAAGGTGGAGTATAGAAAAGTGAGAGATGACCATGTATGTATGTAGAAAGACTAATGCAGTTGTGACAGGCACCGGGAAGGAGGGTGGGCGATATGAATGTCAGCAGCCCTACATGCCAAGAACAGATGCATACTGGTAAGTAGCATATTCCGTTCCAGGCATGTGGGCTGCTGAATTCATATCTTTGCATAGACTGTATAGCAGTATCTCCTCTAGCGGTGGTCACCTGTACCAGCTGCAGCAGTTTGAAAAAGAGTTTTAAGGACAGCCTGGCCCACAGCAGTTTGCTGCTTTGCTTGCACGTGCACACAGTAGTGTTTAGTGAAAGTGTGTATGGTAGACCATGTAGCCGCCCTACATATGTCTTCAAGGGGAATATTTCCTAGGAAAGCCATGGATGCCCCCATCTTGCGCGTTGAGTGTGCTTTTGGGGGAACTGTTAGAGTGCGTTTAGCTTTTTGATAGCATATTTGAATGCATTTAACTATCCATCTGGCTCTTCCTGATTTTGAAATGGGATTCCCTTTATGTTGTGGAGCAAAAGCAACAAATAGTGTCTTTGTTTTTCTGAATGATTTGGTTCTGTTAACGTAATATAGCAGAGCCCTCCTTACATCTAATGTGTGTAGGGCTCTTTCAGCCACTGACTGCGGGTTTTGGAAGAAAACTGGTAATTCTATTGACTGATTGATATGGAACGTGGATATAACTTTTGGCATAAACTTAGGGTTAGTACGAAGCACTACCTTATTGTGGTGTATTTGCATTAAAGGTTCTTGAATGGTTAATGCCTGTAGCTCACTCTCTCTCCTGAGGGAGGTAATGGCAATCAGAAATGCCACCTTCCATGTTAAGAATTGTAATTCACATGAATGGAGTGGTTCGAAAGGTGGCCCCATAAGTCTGGTAAGCACTACGTTTAGGTTCCAGACTGGCGAAGGTGGATGTTTTGGAGGTATGATTCTTTTCAGGCCTTCCATAAATGCTTTGATAGGTGGGATTCTGAACAGGGACACATGTTGTCTGTTTTGTAGATATTCTGCTATAGCAGCATGGTGTAGTCTTATGGAAGAGTATGCCAGATTGCATCTTTGAAGATGTAATAAGTAACAGATTATGTCTTGGATGGAGGCATCTAATGGATTGATTTGGTTATTATTGCAATAAATTACAAATCTTTTCCATTTAGCTGCGTAGCATGCTCTAGTAGTTGGGCGCCTTGCTTCTTTGATAATGTTCATACTGTCTGGAGGCAAGTTAAGATATCTGAATTCTAAGACTTTAGGAGCCAGATCGCTAGGTTCATCTGATTGGGATCTGGATGCCTGATTTCTCCATGGTTCTGAGTTAATAGCTGCGGCAATAGACGCAGTCTTTGATGGGGAACTACTGAGAGTTCTAGGAGCGTCGTGTACCATGGCTGTCTTGCCCATGTGGGAGCAACCAGGATCATTGTGAGTGACTGTTGCCTTAGTTTGCGTGCCACTAATGGAATCAGTGGGGTTGGTGGAAAAGCGTACGCAAATCTGCCTGACCAGTTCATCCATATCGCATTGCCTTGTGACAACGGGTGTGGGAACCTGGCGGCAAAGGACTGGCATTTTGAGTTTTCTTTTGTGGCAAACAGATCTATGTCTGGATGTCCCCACTTTTGGAAGAATGGTTGGAGAACTTGAGGGTGAATCTCCCATTCGTGTATTTGTTGGCTGTGTCTGCTTAGTAGATCTGCTATTTGATTGTCTTTCCCTGGTAGGTGTTCTGCGAGGAGAAAGATGTTTTTTGGAATTGCCCACCTCCATATGCTCTGTGCTAGGTGAGACAGCTGCGGGGAGTGTGTCCCTCCTTGTTTCTGGATGTAGTACATGGCTGTCATGTTGTCCGTCCGGATTAACACAGCCTTGTTGTACATGTATTTTTGGATGGCTTTCATGGCTAGAAATACTGCTAGCAATTCTAAGTGGTTTATATGCAGTGCCTTTTGCTTGACTGTCCAGAGCCCTTGGACTGTGTATTGAAGTAGGTGGGCTCCCCAACCTATCAGTGATGCGTCCGCTGTCAATACTACTTGTGGAACTGGCTCTTGGAACAGGCGCCCCTTGGAAAGGTTTTGTGGATTCCACCACTGCAGAGAGTTGTAAGTGCGACTGTCGACCAACACTAGGTCTTTCAGTTGTCCTTGAGCCTGGTTCCACTGCCATGCGAGGCATTCTTGCAATGGACGCATTTGAAGTCGGGTATGAGGGACAATGAATATGCAGGAGGCCATCATGCCTATAAGCTGCATGAACACTCGAGCTGGCAAGGAGTGTTGTGGTCGAAATCTTTGAATGAGGGTCTGTATGCTGGCTATCCTGGCTGGATTCGGATATGCCTTTGCCACCAAGGTATTTAATGTTGCTACTAGATATTGTTGTATGTGGGAGGGTTGCAGATGTGATTTTGGGTAATTTATAGAAAATCCTAGACTGTGCAGCAACTGGATTGTTTGAGACATATGATTTGCACACTGTTCGTATGATTTGGCTTTTATGAGCCTATCATCTAGGTATGGAAACACGTGGATGTGTTGCCTTCGGAGGTGTGCTGCTACTACTGCTAGGCATTTTGTGAAAACCCTTGGTGCTGTAGTTACCCCAAAGGGGAAAACTTTGAATTGGTAATGGTGACCTTCTATTGTGAACCTCAGATATTTCCTGTGAGCTGGATGTATAGGTATGTGAAAGTATGCATCTTTTAGGTCTAATGTAGCAAGGAAGTCGCCTTGCTGGAGTAACGAGAGTACCTGTTGTAGAGTGACCATATGGAAATGCTCTGAGAGTATGTATTGATTCAGAGGTCTGAGGTCCAGTATCGGTCTGAGGGATCCGTCTTTTTTGGGGATTAGGAAGTAAAGAGTATACTACTGTTCCCTGGTGCTGAAAAGGAACTGGTTCTATGGCTCCCTTTTCTAGCATGGATGTGATCACTTGTTGTAACAGCGTGATGTGCTCTCTGGACATTGGACGGTGTCTGGGTGGTATGTTGGGTGGAGTAGAAGTAAGTTCCAGGCAGTAACCACACTGGATAATTTGTCTCACCCACCTGTGTGTGGTAATGTCGTTCCAGACTGGTAGGAATTGCGTTAGTCTGCCTCCGGCTGGTGTTAAGTGGTCTGGAGGGAGCGTGAACAAGTCACTGTTTGGTTGCGGCGGAGGCTCTGGTGTTGTTGCCGCCCTGTCCTCTGCCTTTGTTATTATTGCCTCTATAACCTCCTCTGTTGGAGCCTTTATAAAATGGCTCTGGGTATTACTTTTTAATGTAGAAGAAGTTTGAGATGTGTTGCCTCTCCCTGAGCCCCTGAAGGAGGAGCGACGAAAGGAACCTCTGGATTGCTGAAACTGAAGTGCGCCCATAGACTTAGCAGTGTCAGTATCTTTTTTAATTTCTTCTAACATTGTATCTATTGCAGAGCCAAACAGGAAATCTGGGTTAACTGGTTGCTTGAGGATGGTTGTTTGCACTTCATTTTTGAAGCCGGAAATGCGCAGCCACGCATGCCGGTGTATTAAGACGCTCGTGTTGATGGACCTAGCTGCTGTGTCAGCTGCGTCAAGTGCACATTTAATGGAAGCGTTAGTGATAAATTTGCCTTCCTGTATTAGGTCATTAGCTTTAGCTTTAAACGGTTCTAGTAGGTGTTGTAATAAACCCTCCAGTTGGTCATAATGTGCTCTATCATAGCGTGCTAATAGAGCCTGTGTGATTGCAATCCTCCAGGTATTTGCTGCCTGGGAGGCTACCCTTTTGCCTGAGGCTTCTAATCTCTTTGACTCCTTGTCAGGAGGGGGAGCATCTCCTGTTTGTGAATTAGCTCGCTTTCGAGCGTTTGATACGACTAGTGAGTCCAATGGCAACTGTGACCTGATATAAGTAGGGTCTGCAGGTGCAGATTTGTACTTTTTCTCAATTCTGGGATTGAGGACACGTGCTCTGGCTGTGTCTTTAAATATGTCAAGCGCGTGTTTTAGTACCCCTTTCAACATAGGAAGTGTACGTACACTTTTTTCTGAGATGGGAAAAGTGTCAAAAAGGAAGTCCTCTTCTATTAGATCAGTGTGCACGTGGCTACGCTTCTTCTCCGCTTTTTAAACTGGAAGAACACAAATAAAAGCAAGAAAAGAATCTCAAGTCCTACTGCAGTATTTCTTTATAACACTGTATTTAATGTCATTGTGCAAATTACATTGTGTGGGGTGCTGTAGCATTTTGTTGTTGTGAATTTGTCAGGAAGTCTAGGGGTGTTTGACTTCAGGCTACATAGCACCCACAATTAATCCACTAACCAAATTACATAGGATAAAGTGCAGATTCCTTGGTCTAATACCCCGTTCTAGTGTTTTACACAGTCTTTATAGTGTGATCTGGTTTTTGTGGATCGACACTTTTTCGGGTCGACGATTTTTTTTGTTTTGACGCCCTTTTTTGTATCGACGAACTTCTTCGGCTCTACAACCGATTTAGGTTGTACGGTCTTTTTGGGAATAGAATTGCTCGTTCTAGGATATCAAAAGGCTAGGGTTTAGTCTTCCGAGCAGAGCCGGAAGGCGGGGCCTCTGAAGGAGTCTGTCGATCTCGGCTAAGGCCTTTAGGCGATGCTTCGACCGTAGCCTTGTCTTGTGGTGAAAGCGGGGGTTGGGGGCTTGGTACCCACAGTTTGCCCCGGTGTGATCTGGTCATCGGGTCCTCTACGGTGACAATTTTTAGATCGGAGTCGGCCGCTTCTGTGAGGTCATGTTAGTCTTCGAAAATGTTCTCCAGTTCCAGTGCCTGCCGCTGCATCTCTTGTCTAGCAGCTCTTCAGTTCCGGATAGTTTTCTTCGACCGGAACTGAGCACAGGCTGGGCAGTTTTCCTCGTTGTGCCTGGGTGATAGGCACTTGTTGCATACTGTATGTTTATCAGTATGTGGGAATTTGGAGTGACATTGTGGGCACTTTTTCAACAGGGTCCTCTTCATTGGCAGCAGGCCCATGCGGCGTCGAAAAGGTCCAACGGCCCGCGTCGACGACCGGATTGAGATGGAAAGTAATTTCGAATGGAGGGGTACCGAACGAGAACAAAACTGTCGAGGTAGAAGGCCTTTTGGCCTTAGAAAGTTGAAAACTTTCAGTTCCGAAGTTGGAGTTAAGGAATAGTATCCGAACCCAATGGCGGAAAAAAACAATCTGAAGATGGAGAGGATGCCCATGCGCACTGTAGTCCAGGGGAGGAGCCACCTATCTTGTGATACTTCGAAGACTCTTCCAGGACAACAAGGTGCAATCATCCGGACCCAACACTAGGCGGCGATCTATGGAAAGATACAAATTCAGCAGCACACATGCCTCGAACAAAGAGTTTATTATACCTCATGAGGTGGAACTACATTCACACAACACCCTTCGGTATAGTATTAGGTAGCACACTGACTAGAAGGAGCTTGGTCCTTTTATACCCACACAGGGGCTGAAATGAAGGTGGTACAAGGTACAGAGTACTGGTTTCAAATATATATAAGGTCATACAGAGGGTGTGCTAGCAACAAGTGGGAAGGGCTGACAGTTAGCTAATTTGGGTGGGCACATCTTGACAGTTACAAGTTGAGGACAGCTGTTAGCTCTACTGGGCATGTGCAGAGGAGACTAAACATATCTTGTCTCTAGGCAGATTTCAAGAGCAGTTGACAGGAAGGTAGGACAGAGCACATGGCATACAAAATGGCCGACAAATACAAAATGGATTCCGTAAACGGGCAAGATAGTCTCTAAATACCGGATGTCTTCTGCTAATGCTTAACCTAATTATTGCTAAACTACCACAGACTACCCTTTCAGCATTTGCTGAAGAGATTTGTCTGTCTAGGGTAATCTGGATCTGCTTCCTGTATATTGATATTCATCATATCAGTAAATTCACTGTTTAACATTTGCCGTTCTTTTGTAACACTTCTTTTGGCAGGCGTACAAGCAATAATGCACATAGAGCAAATCATGAGACCACATTGTATACAAGTACAGCATGTAAATAGTATCACCAGTAGTATACATAGAATAGTCAGTAGTTTCCAGCCCCAAGTAACAGAGTGTCCATATCCAGTTTGAAAATGTCCATGTACCAGTCTCTGGGTGAATGTCTGCAGAAATCTTATGCAATTTAGAGATTGAGTCATAAACTGAAGGTGAGTGGTCAGGTATAAAGAAGCAGCAACTGCTTCCGATGATGCGGCATGCACCACCACGATCAGCCAAGATCACATCGAGCACCATCCGATTCTGGAGTGCTACAATTCTTGCAATTTGCAGTTCTTCTGTAATGTTCCCAAGTGCCATAGCTGTCTGATTGGTGACAGCTTCCACTACACGAGTCAATCGTCTGATCTTTCTGCTATTCAATGCAGCACCCACAAAGAAAAACAAACCCAAATTGAAATCTACATATTGTTGCAGAGCGGTGTCTGTCTGATCAATCTCATCAGTACTTGTTGTCCGTTTATATCTATTCTTTGAAATATCATTACACAGTTTCAGGTCAAGATGATATGATGCAGGGGCTAAAAACACAGGGGGTAACAAATG
Source organism: Lissotriton helveticus (assembly GCF_964261635.1). NCBI lineage: Eukaryota > Metazoa > Chordata > Amphibia > Caudata > Salamandridae > Lissotriton > Lissotriton helveticus. The sequence continues at coordinate 450,967,032 of NC_136067.1, forward strand.
GGATATGTAGCATACCCATGACCATCCAACAGGTAATTGGTAATATCCTTTATTACCACACACAAAGTAGGTGTTATGTGACGATATAAAGCTGCTAATATTAACACCCTCAATGTTTAATACAGTAGTACATTCGCTTCGTCCTACGGGAATTCTCCCAATACTGCCAATACATAAATCTGCTTTTGCTCTTGTTAGATAACACAAAAAGTCCATTGTTTTTAATCAGTCTCACATTTGTGGCTTGTAAATAAGCCCCCCATATTCTCTTGTTCAGGGATATTTTATATACGTTCTTCCTGTCATAATCCTGGGAGGATGAGGACATTTGTATAGTGCAACTCCACAAACTTCAGTGCCTCGAGGAAGTGTCCCACATTCTGTTCTGTACATGTTCCATTTATGAAAGACAATGGCGCCACAGTGCAGGGGGTCAGAGTGATTTACCCAGGGTCACGTAATTTCTCTGTTTCCACTTTTGAGGTCGGACGGAGGTAAACATGCAGTGGATGTGCCAAGCTTGTGTGATGAGTGTTCAGGTCAAACGAAGGCTGTTCCGACAGCATTTCTACCACATATTTATCACTTTCCACCTATTACTGGGTTGAGACATGTTTTCTCTTCCTCCTGTGCAGCGTGAATGTCTTTCGCCCGACCAAGGGTGGCTTGGCAAGAAAGCTGTGTTTATTTTGAGGGTTCCTGGCATCTACAGTCCCAAGCCCTATAAAAAGCGGAGCATCAGGGCATCTGTTGGAGGCCTGCTAGGGCAGGGAGGTGTCTCGGAGAAAGTAGACTGCAGCAACAGGGCAACAAAGCACCGACATGCTGTATTCCGCCTCGAGCTATGTAGAAAGAGTGGCGCTGGAACTGTAGGTGTGAGCAGTGGCAGCTGGTGACATTTTAGAAAGTGGCAGAGCGTAAAAGATGGAAATGAGTTTGACATTTGAAGTGTGTGAAACAAGCAAGCTATATTATCATAAGGACCAATCAGAGGCGTTGTCACCGTACCTGTGATCCTGTGCGGCACAACACGAAAAACGGCACAAAACACAAACAAGGAACAAGCACTCACTGGAAGACTCGAAGGCGGCCGGGCAACAATGGCGGCCTCAAACATCTGAAAATTTCGGATTCGGGGGCGTGTTCGGCGATCTAAAAAGGGGCGTGGCTAAAAGTGGAAAGAACAGCACAAACACGCCCCTGAATCCGAAAGAGACTGAGCTTCTTTCGAGGGACGCCTCTCTCCTACAATGGCTGGCCTCCGTTTAGGAAGCCAGCCAATGGAGGAGAGACAGAGCAGAGAGGCCGGTTAAACTGCCCTACTGAACATCATTAAATCTCCGACTTCCGGCTGGCAAGCCAGCCTTCGGTCCGAGACCTAAAAAAGAGTGCAGGCAAAACTAAATATACAAAATTAAAACTATTTGAAAAGCATACTTCGAATCAGCTTTGAAACTATAGAGAAAGGAACCATTTTTATGAGTTTTTGAACAAAGTGCTCAGGCTTTGTGCAGTAAAGAAGTAAGGGAGCCAATGGGTAAAAGGGGCTGATCTATGGCCCATGAAATATTCTGTGGAAGGGGGGTCAAAAGAAAAACAGATTAAGTCTGTTGACCAGAAGCCCTCTATTTTTTTGTCAAATCTGTTTATTGGCATTTGCATTTATAGACATTACAATACATGTGAATTTCCATACAGTACATCTCTGCGGTTATGACCAACGCTCTGTCGCATAGAGCATATTGTGTCCCTTAGGCACTGTAGTGCAGTGTATAAGTATTCCCAGAGTTAGCGTATGTGCTAGAGTGCATCCTTAATCTAGAAGAGCCTGTGTGACCCAGCCCAGTGTACAGAAATGATTCATATATCAAAACAGTAAAACTCCTAATTTTCCTAATTCAAAACAAGCAAATTGCGACATGTTCATAAACATACAGTAGGTATTGTCCCCCAACCTGTCCCAGTCTCTCACCAGAAAGGGTCCCCCCCGCCCCCACACGCCTCCAATCCCCACTATTCCCCTGTGCTGCAGCACCGTGTGTAGCACCAGTCTAGAAGTCAGATGTAGTGTCCGCTATGCGCCTTCCCCAACTGCCAATGACCCCGGCTAATCTTCTGCCGCTCCCCCACTCACAATATTTCCTGCCGACTGCAGGGCTTTAAGCATGTGCTCCCAGCACTCTGCCATGTGCTCCCGGCGGAGTCCTACTGTTTCCTCCCGTTCTATAGCAGTCCCCATGCATGAAGGGACAGGGTCCAAGCCTGCACGCTAGGAGGGTCCCGCGAGTTCCACCTCTTGGTGAGGAGGCGCGTTGCCACTACCATCACCAGGTCCAAAAATCGGGACGAGACCTTATCTTTTGGGGGCCTCTTAAAAAGGTGCAAGAGAAATTCAGGCCAATTACAGGGTATGACGTGTCCAGTACATTGCGCAAGGAGCCCGCTGATGTCCCCCCAGTAGGTACCCAGCCCTGTACAACTCCACAGAAGATGGAGTAGATCGGCATCCACTTCGCCACACTTGGTAAAGGACGCATCCGCTCTGTGAAAGTATCTGTTAAAGCTGGAGTGAGGTAGGCCCTATGAATTATGTAGACCTGTATTTGGCGGAAGCGCATGTTCCGGGGGATCCGCACTGGACTCTTGAGGATTTTCTCCCATTCCTTATCTGCTTGTGTTCGCCCCAGGTCCTGCACCCATTTACCCCTCAGTGCGTCCAGGCTTATATCCGTGTGCGCTCTCAAGGATGCAGCAAACCATTTAACCAGATGTCTTCCCCTACCAATGACGTGGAGGTATTGTATAGTGAGGTGCTGTTCAGGCTCTGTCGTGACATCCCCCCGACCCCGTCGTCATGTGCGCCAGAAGGGAGTGGTGCAGCAGGAACCCCCCTGGGAAGCCCCTCGTCAGTGACCAGTGTCTCGTACGGTGTCAGCGTCCCGTCTCTGTATAGGTCGCCTAGCGTCTGTATGTCTGCGTCATGCCATCTTTCTATCATATGATGTGAAGGAACCCCCCCCGCCTCCCGATGAGCCCTCCAAAAGGTACCGCCGGTGCATAGGGGGACACTGCCCGTGTAAGCTGCAGTGTCCTACAGAAGCACCTGTATGCCACCATCAGCAGCAGCGGGGTGGGACGCTCCGGGGCTGCCAGTGGGTGAAACAGCATGAGGATGCGTTCCAGTGCGTATGGGGGATCACCCGTAGCTGTGTCCTCTCTCCCCCTGTCCGTTGCCAGCGGGTTATCCACTGGAGCTGCGCAGCCAGATAATAATGCTCGAAGCAGGGGGCAGCTAGTCCGGCTCTGCCTGTGGGGAGGAACAATTTCCCGAGTGCCAGCCGATGGCGGGATGAACCCCAGATGAAGTCACGCAGTACCTTGTTGAGCATGGAGAAAAAGGAAGCGGGCAGAAACAATGGCAGGTTAGTGAAATGGTACAGCAGATGCGGGAGCATGACCATTTTAGCTAGGGCTACTCTGCCTGTGGGTGTCAGTGGGAGCGTGGGCCAGAAGCCGATCTGAGCGCTGTCACTGCTCGACTCAAGTTTCCGTCAAAAAGGTCAGTCGGTTGGCGATAAATATGGATCCCCAGGTATTTAAATGTAGGCCGGACTTGCCTGTGTTTACCCGGAGCCCAGAGAGCTCTGCAAAGCGGCCCAGCAGGCGATCCAAGCACTCCGCGATGTTACTCACATCTCTGACACCAGCAGGTCGTCAGCATATAGCGACACCTGGTGCACACCATCCCCCAATGGAATGCCAACATCCAGAGTTTGTCTCATGGCCGCAGCCAGGTGTTCCATGGCCAGCGCGAAGAGCAACGGGGACAGCGGACACCCCTGCCTGGTGCCCCTGCCCACCGCTACCGCCTCTGAGATGTAGAGTCCCAACCTCACACGGACCACTGGATTGCGATACAGGAGGTCCACCATCTGCAGGAAATCCGCACCTAACTCATATTTCTCCAACACTGACTGCAGATACCCCCACTCGAGGCTGTCGAAGGCCTTTTCCAGGTCTAATACCAGGCACCCCACTCTAGGCCAGTCTCTTGTCGCGTCCGCCGCTACCCTAAAATACCACCGCTACCCTAAAATACCTCCTAAGGTTCAGCGAGGTGGACCGCGCCGGCACAAAGCCGTTTTGGTCTGGGTGCACTAGGTGCGGGACCACCGGCGCCAGCCGCTCTGCAAGGATTTTGGCATAGACTTTATAATCTACATTCAGCATTGCCGGTGGGCGGTACGGGCCCAGCGCTGTGGGGTCTTTGTCAGGTTTGTGCAGCTATACCAAGAAAGCCTCCTGTAAAGTCGGTGGGAACCGTCCCTCATCGATCGCTGTATTGTACAGCTGGAGGAGCCAGGGCGCTAGGATCTCCATCTTGGCTTTGACCAGAAGCCCTCTATGTATTCCATGTATTATTTTTTGCGGAAAACAATTACCTGGCAAAACAGTTAATGCTGTCTCAAAGGCCATTCCTAAAAAGGTTAGACATTACATGTATTTCTCAGCATATTACTACAGGAAACGCCTACCTTTGTGGCAAGCTGTGACACTTGGGATGGAACTTCATCTGCAGGCAACTGGTCCTTATTCTGAAAAGAAAAAATAGGTCTAAATAAAACAAAACAAAAAAACATGTTCAGAAGTTTTGCATGTACTGTTTGTTAGGTCTGAAAGCATCAGTGTTCGGGAGCCTATTCTGTCTTTTCTTTAAATAAATATTCCAAAACGTAGTCTTATTTGTCTGTGCCGGATTTTGCTTCTTCTACTATGTCAGTTTACGTTCTAGAAAATGGGTATCCACTTTGATCTGCGCTTGGAAATAATAGGCCATTTAACACATAACATAACGTGTATTTATAAAGCACACGTTCACCCAGAAGGGTATCTTATCACTGAACAACAGATATTTATTGTTACCCAACTCAATGGTACTCATTTTATCGACCTCAGGAGGATGAAGGGCTGAGTGGACCTGAAGGAATTTGAACCTGTGACCATGAGTTCAAACACAGGCCCCTATGTGGACGCATTAGTCCACTAAGCCACAAGACCCGATCATTTAGGCAGGATGGGCGGGGAACTAATGTATTGTATTGCTCAACATTTTTTTATAAATCTGTTTTTTGTTGTTTAAGTGGGCAATAAACAATAATCCTATTTATTACATATTCTATAACTGCTGGTTAAACAGTTACTGTGAAAGTTTCAATAAAACAAACTTGTTTCAATGGTTCTATAAATTTCCCGCATCAAGTGTCTGTCATATTTAGGTACCTAATGCTAATGTATACAATCAAGCTACAATGCCATTTGAGATAGTCCTAGATTTCAAACAGTAAACCCTCGCCGTTTAAAAGACTGGGAAGGAAGTTACATGGCATAGCCCCATAAATCAGTAGAGCCCAAAAATAGTTTCTCCACTTCATTCTGTTCAAATAGGACTGATTACATGTTCATGGCGTAGTAAGCGTCTGGCAGAGAAACCATTTTCCCTGGGAAATCACTGGAAGCTGTCCAAAACCATCAACAGAAGTCTACGGTGATTAAAATGATCACTGTGATGGTAACTTATCTGCGATAGACTTCTATTATGTCCCATGAGGATGGCCGCACCGTTGAGATTCAAAAGAAAAAAAGATTCACAGAAATCCTGTATTGATTATGTCCGTCCATCCCTTATTTCACTCGTCATTTGCACTGTACCCTCAGCAATAGAACACCACCGCGCTACTCTTACCCTTCAAGGCACAGCAACATGCTGCAATAACATCACAAACTGAAAGTTGCATTTAAGCTCCGATTGCAGCCCACTGCACGCCACAATGGTGGTCTCCTATCTGAAGTGTGTTTTTTTTTCTTTTCACAGAAACGGGTCTGCTATACGATTATCTGGCACTGATAAAACTTCATAGGAAAAAATAAAACTCAGCGATGTTGGAAAAGGTACTACTGCTGCAAAGGGAGGAGATTCAAGTCAAATGGTGTGCTGATGAATTAAGGTTTCAGCGTGAAAACAACTCATTTTACAAAATGGCTGCTAAGGCAAATAACAAAAGAGCTGAAAACAATCACTTGGCCAGCTCAGACTACAGATTGCTAAACTGCATGCTCCATGAGGAGCTTGAGGGATGGTTATATTGTCCAAAGCTGTAACAGAATACATTTTGCACCAGTTTTTACGAGTTATACTCAACAAGAAAGTGAGAATCCAACTGGTGTTCTAGAGGTGGCACAGAGTTATAGGATGAGTACTATAACAAAAATAGGGTTGTTTGCACTTGAATGTCCCAATTTGAAACAGCACATATATGAAGGAGAACTCCAATTGAAAACTGTCTGGACATAGGCATCCAGAAAATTGGTAATTTGGCAATTAAGTGGATGAGAATTTCCAGCAGAAACCAGGACTGCAACACAAAAACGTAAGGACATGTTTACAGCTTGGATACAGTATAACCTCGCTATGCATCTGCAAGTCTTGTAGAGGGATAGTAACAGGTTTTTATAGTATAATCACACTATCAGCTCTATGGAACCATCATAGTAAAAGTTAAACGGGTGAGGACAACTAGAAACCAATAATAGACAAGTATTGTACTGTAGCATTTGTGTAGCGGATACTACCACTACTTGGGGCATTTGAAGCACTTGCCCAATCGGCTAGCAAGTTACATGGTGTAGGGTGTGTGGTTGAAAGGATGTTATTTTTGTTTTCAGCCTATACCGCAAAAGAAAGCATATCCTCAACACTAATCTTAACTTCACAGCTCTTGTCTATCGCACAAGTCCACCTTTCAGACAACTCCACAGCCTAACCCCTCATTTTCAACCAGACTCACCACAATCCATATGCCCATACATAACAAGCATTTGCAATGCAATAGGTCTCGCATTAGGAAAGTTTGAGCTATTGGTATTGTAAATTAAAAATTTTTTATTTATGTTTTGGTTTTGAAAATAGCAAAATTAATAGCTTTGTCATTTACAATGCCAATAGTTTTACCTTTCGCAAATGCCACACCTATAGCATTTGTAATGCAATATGTGTTGTATTTACGTGACTTAGATGTATTGATATTACAAATAAAAATGGCTTTTAATTTTTTTAATAATTAATACTTAAATAAAAGTTATTGTAATTTATAATGGCAATAGCTTTTGTAAATAATTTTGTGAAGATTATGTTCAGTGTATTTTATTGTGACGAAAATCCAATAACCAAAGTGAAATATTAACATCTTTTTGTGACATTTGTAATAAAGCTTGAAACATTGAGAGAACATATTTGAACCAGTTGTTGTTGAATGATTGCACAGATTGATGCTGTGGTGACGCTGAGTGATGTTGTGGTGGCGACGACTGATGCTGTGGCGTTCAGTGATGCTGTGGTAGCGCATAGTGATGTTGTGGTGCCTCTGAGTGATGCTGTGGTGGTGCTGAGTGATGCTGTGGTGATGCGATCGAGTGAGTGAATGCGATAGTTAGATAGAGTGAGTGAATGCGATAGATAGAGTGAGTGAATGTGATAGATAGATAGAGTGCGATAGACAATGTGAGGGCGATAGGTAGAGGGAGGGCGATCGATGGAGGGCGATAGAGTGAGTGCGATAGATAGATACAGTGAGGGAGATAGACAGATAAAGTGTATTTATGTTGCCTTGAGTAGAGTGTAAGTATGAGGTGTGTAATTATATGGCACTGAGTGGTATTATGTGGAGTGTATTTACGTTGCATTGAGAAGAGTGTAATTATGTGGCATGTAAATATGTGGCACTGAGTGGTAATATGGGGAGTGTATGTTGTATTCAGTGGAGTGTAATTTTGTGGCGTGTATTTACGTCACACTGAGTGGTATTTGGAGTGTATGTTGCATTGAGTGCAGTGTAATTATGTAGCATTAATTATATGGTACGGAGTGGTATTGTTTGGAGTGTATGTTGCATTGAGTGCAGTGTAATTATGTAGCATATAATTATGTGGCACTGAGTGGTATTGTGTGGAGCGTGTGTTGCATTCAGTAGAGTGTAATTATGTGGTGTGTAATTATCTGGCACTGAGTGGTATTTGGAGTGTATGTTGCATTGAGTGCAGTGTAATTATGTAGCATATAATTACGTGGCACTGAGTGGTATTATGTGGAGTGTATGTTGGATTGAGTGCTATGTAATTATGTGGCGTTTATGTGGCACTGAGTGGTATTTGGAGTGTATGTTGCATTGAGTGCAGTGTAATTATGTGGCGTGTAATTATGTGGCACTGAGTGGTATTTGGACTGTTGAACGCAGTTTAATTATGTAGAATATAATTATGTGGCACTGTGTGGTATTATCTGGAGTGTATTTATGTTGCATTGAGTAGAGTGTAATTATGTTGCGTGTAATTATGTGGCACTGAGTGGTATTATGAGGAGTGTATGTTTTATTCAGTAGAGTGTAATTATGTGGTGTGTAATTATGTGGCACTGAGTGGTATTGCTTGGAGTGTATGTTGCATTCAGTAGAGTGTAATTATGTGGTGTGTAATTATGTGGCACTGAGTGGTATTTGGAGTATGTTGCATTGTGTGCAGTGTAATTATGTTGCATATAATTATGTGGCACTGAGTGGTATTGTGTGGAGTGTGTTGCATTCAGTAGAGTGTAATTATGTGGCGTGTAATCATGTGGCACTGAGTGGGATTTGGTGTGTGAGGGTGCAGTGTGTGTGAGGGTGCAGTGTGTGTGAGGGTGCAGAGTGTGTGAGGGTGCAGTGTGTGTGAGGGTGCAGAGTGTGTGAGGGTGCAGAGTGTGTGAGGGTGCAGAGTGTGTGAGGGTGCAGAGTGTGTGAGGGTGCAGAGTGTGTGGGTGTGGTGTGGGTGCAGAGTGCGTGAGGGTGCAGAGTGCGTGAGGGTGCAGAGTGCGTGAGGGTGCAGAGTGCGTGAGGGTGCAGAGTGCGTGAGGGTGCAGAGTGCGTGAGGGTGCAGAGTGCGTGAGGGTGCAGAGTGCGTGAGGGTGCGGTGTGTGTGTGTGTGTGTGTGTGAGGGTGCGGTGTGTGTGAGGGTGCGGTGTGTGTGAGGGTGCGGTGTGTGTGAGAGTGTGGTGTGTGTGAGGGTGCAGTGAGCAGTAAACATCCCGCTGATACTGACAGTATCCGTCAACCCCGCTCCTAATGCCGCTTGCGCTACGCAGTGAAACCACCGCTAGCCCTACTGCGAGAACCACGTAGCACACTGCTTAACTTGCCTGCACCGAGCAGTCAATACCCTGCTAATACAGCCCCCTCTGAGCAGCAAACACCCTGCTGATACTGCCACCCTTGAACATTAACACACCGCTAATACAGCCCCCTCTGAGCCGCAAACACCCTGCTGATACTGCCACCCTTGAACAGTAACACACCGCTAATACAGCCCCCTCTGAGCCGCAAACACCCTGCTGATACTGCCACTCTTGAACAGTAACACTCCGCTAATACCGCTAACATTGAGCCATAACACCATATCAATACCGCCACCATTGGGCAGCACACACACTGCTTATACCGCGTTAAGTACTCAACCCACCGCCAATATTGCCCGCGCCGAACGGTACGAACTCTGCCCGCCCCTACCGTAAGTATACTGCGAATGCTGCCGCCACTAGGCCGTTAAACACACACTGCTCATAATGTTCAAGTGTTTTAAACCACGCCCCTTTACAAGACCCCCTAATTTTTGCATCCCACTTAAAGCCCTGACTATAGAGCTTAGAGCGCAGTGTGCGCGCATGGCGCCCTCCTACTCCACTGCTCCTCCCGAATATAAGTGATAAACGCTTTCTACCGCGTGCACTACATACAGCGCTAGAGTACAGTAGCACAATGACACACACACAGGGCTGCAGCCCGCGGGATGAGGTGCACCCCCAGGTTCAACTAACAACCATTGACAAAGCCAATGGTCCTGCCTTGTTGTAGGTATGATGCCACACGTATATCTGGATGCAATGACAGAAACATCAAAATACAAGTCGGCGGCACAGCGCGCTAAAAACAGATTTTTAGCTTAAGTGTTTTAAATCACACCCTTAATTACATTGGCCACGCCCCTTTACGAGCCCCCTCGTTTTTGCATCCCACTTAAAGCCCTGACTATAGAGCTTAGAGCGCAGTGTGCGCGCGTGGCACCCTCCTGCTCCACTGCTCTTCCCGAGTATAAGGCCTGTCTTCATAGATAACTGACTCTGGTTCTTTTTAGAGCTCCTCTTTGATCCAAGCGCCAGGATACCCGTAGAGTGGCAGTTTTGCGCTATATAAGTCTTCAATACAATACAAGTGACAAGCGCTCTGTGCCGCGTGCACTACATACAGCGCTAGAGTACAGTAGCACAATGACACACACACAGGGCTGCAGCCCGCGGGATGAGGTGCACCCCCAGCTTCAACTAACATCCATTGACAAAGCCAATGGTCCTAACTTGTTGTAGGTATGATGTCACTTGTATCTTATCTCTGGATGCAATGACGAAAACATCAAACTACAAGTCGGGCGGCACAGCGTGCTAAACACAGATTTCTAGCTTATGTTTTAAATCACACCCTTAATTACAGTGGCCACGCCCCTTTACGAGCCCCCCTAGTTTTATCATCCCACTTAAAGCTCCACTGCTCTTCCCGAGTATAAGTGATGAGCGCTTTGTGCAGCGTGCACTACATACAGCGCTAGAGTACAGTAGCACAATGACACAAACACAGGGCTGCAGCCCGCGGGATGAGGTGCAAGGCTGTGTGCCGTCCTCTCAGACCTAGATTCCATAACAACCGCCCGGGATGGGGTGCACTTCACGCAGAGACGGAGCATCCCCCGCGCCCCACTCCACAGACGGGTGCGGGACGCACCGCTTCCTACCCACGCTGCTTTCGAGGGAGGGCTTCCCGGCACGTGAGATCTCGAAGCGTGGCTTTACTTAGTTAGCGAAAGGATGCGCCTACTTCCCAGGACAGATTAATGTTCGCCGAGAGAGCCTGAAGCGTGGAAGCACTTTCAGCTTCTTGCAGCACGGATGCCTCTACCCAAGCAGACAGAGCCCTAGGTTCATTGGGGAGGGTGCGTCGTCCGCAGGCCGTAAAAACACTAGTACCAGCGCTCCCCTCTCTGCTCCGGTTAGCCCAGATGTACTGAGGAAGGTCGGGTCCCTATGTGCTTGTCGGCCGCCTGAGCCACGCTGAGGGAATCTGAAAGCAATCGGGGGAAAAAGCAAAGCCGGGAGTGGTGCGCACGCCTTTCCTGACATATGCTTTCCATTATAACCCGCCCGTGTCTGGCCGGGATAATTTAAAGCATATGTCAGGAAATGCGCGTAACAGACACCAATAGGCCAGGGGCAGAGCTATGCGCCTGCCTCTGACCTATGGTATGCTCCCTTTAAAACTAAAACACAGGCAAAGGCCAATAGCAGACCGGAAAGGAAAAAACACACATACGAGCGTGTGGAATTTACAGGTCCATTTTCAAAACGCGTACAATAGGACTCTGGCTGCGTGAACACTGCTGCGCAGTGTACCGCTAGGCCGAGACCTAAAAAATGTCTTCTAAGCCTTTTGGAAGAAGATAATACATTAAAATAACACTTTCTCTGTCCTACAATAGTTAACACCACCAACAATAGGAAACCACCCACCATTTTAAAGGCTGATCTGTGGCGCAAACTTACACCACCTCCAAAAAACATTCTTTAGACTGTATGCTGATCGATGCTAATTCAATTTAAAAAAAGTACCACATCTTCAACCTTTTGGTAGACAGAGAACCTGGCTTACTGTTTATAAATAAATCATGGCTGGGGGAAGATATGGTACTAGTTCTGCAAGAGGCAATTCTACCAGGCTATCCATCTGTGAGACAAAACTACACAAGCGAATACGGCGGTGGCATAGCAGTCAGTAGCGGCTGCTACAGACCCGGATGCCTGTGACGGCTGGTCGGTCGCCGCCTCTCCTCTGTCCTCTTCCTCCGGACTCCGGTCCCACAGCAGGATGAAGGAAGCTTGGATTCTCCAGATGGTGCTGGGGTTCCAAGTTGAGTTTTACGGCTCCCACCCCCAGGACGTCCGTCCACGTCCAATAGTTTTCTGCAGGTGTGATGCAGTCATGGTGGACGAGGTGGCAGACCTGCTCCGCAAAGGAGCGGTGTGCCGTACAGAGGTTCACCCTGGAGGTTTTCTCAGCAACATCTTTTTAGTAGACAAGCCCGAGGGGGGTCGGAGGCCGGTCATCAACCTTCGGGAATTCAATGAGTGGCTAGTGTACAGGCATTTCAAAATGGAGGGCATTCATCTGCTCAGGGACGTCCTTCTGCCACTCAATTGGATGGTGCGTCTGGACCCAAAGGATGCGTACCTAGGGGTACGGATATTTCCGCCGCACAGACGGTTCCTTCAATTTCTATGGCAGGGTCAAGATTATGAGTTCCTGTCTCTCCCATTCGGGATCTGTTCAGCCCTGTGGTGCTTCACCAAGGTTCTCAAACTGGCGGTGGAATATTTTAGAGCGCACGGGGTTCGCTAGATCGTCAACTTGGATGATATTCTCATCTTGGCCTAATGTCCTCTAGAACTGCGGAGTCAACTACATATGGCAGTGTCTTTGCTCCAGGACTTCGGATTCGTGATCAACGAGCAGAAGGCCCTCGTGGTCCTGACGCAGAAAGCGGTTTTTCTGGGATTCGTTAAAGACTCCACCTCGGCGTCGCTAAGTCTGCCTTCCAAGAAGGTGGCGAAGATTCGTCACGAGATCTGTCAAAACCTAGCCAGGCAAAGGACTTCTCTGCGCCAGTTTGCTCGTCTGGTGGGTCTGTTTTCGGCCTCTTTTCAAGCAATATTCCCAGGCCCGTTGCACTACCGGGCCCTTCAGCGCTTGAAAGCGCACCATCTGCGGAGAGGCCAGATGTATTCCCAGGTGGTCCCTCTGACGGTAGCGGTAAGGGAAAAATTGGAGTGGTGGCTAACACACATGGAGGCCTGGAATGGAAGAGCTATCTTCGGTTCCGCTCCCGACTTGGTGATAGAGTCGGACGCCAGGCGGGCAGGTTGGGGAGCGTGGTGTGGGGAGTTCTCCACCAGAGGAAGTTGGTCTCCTCAAGAACAACGACTTCATACCAATTGTCTAGAGCTTCTGGCGGGTTCCTGTGCGGTCCAGTGCAGGACCAAGGATCGTGCCCAGGTCTCAGTGCTCCTGAAAATAGACAATGTGTCGGCGGTCAGGTATATCAATCATCTGAGTGGCACCCGATCCAAAGCCTTGGCGAACATGGTGAAAGAGTTCCGGGCGTTTTGTCTATCCATAGAGATCTCTGTAACGGCAGAGTATCTCCCAGGTCGAGACAATTTAGTGGCAGATATGCACTCCCGATACTTGCGGGACGCTAGTTTATGGAAGCTGGACCCGGGTATTTTTCTCAGTCTGCAGGAACGCTGGGGTCCTTTCTGCATCGACCTCTTTGCATGTCGCCTCTTCCAGCAGCTTCCTTGGTTCTTTAGTTGGAGGCCGGACCGGCTGGCGATGGCGACTGATGCGTCCACTCAAGATTGGAGTCAGGAGAGCGGGTATGCGCTCCGTCCATTCTCCATGATCACTCAGGCGGCGGCCCTGGTTCGCAGATAGGGAGCCTCCGTGGTTCTGGTAACGCCATTCTGGAGGTCGCAAGTTAGGTTTCCGGTTCTACTGGAACTTTCTTGGGATTTTCCAATCTGACTCCACCATACCCCCCGCCTCCTGACTAGGCTGAAGGGTGTCCCTCACCGGTTGGTGGAAGACGGATCACTTCAGCTCATGGCCTGGTGGATTACAGGCAACGCTGGAGACTGCCGGGCCTTTCGGAGCACGCTGAGCTCCTACTCTCCAGGGCCTGGGCAGACAGCACGTCCAAAAGATACAAATCGGCTTGGACGCGATGGGTATGTTGGTGTATGCGACAGGAAGTGGATCCCCTGGTCGCGGATTTGACGCATGTTCTTAATTACCTGCGGGCCTAGCATAAAAAGGCTTGGCGTATAGGTCAGTAAACACAGTCCGATCGGCTATTTCAGCGGGTCATGCTCCAATGGATGGGGCACCCCTGGTGAACATCCTTTTGTTTGTAAACTTCTCAGGGGAATCAGGCTATTGTTGCCTCTGGAACCCTGCTATTCAGTCCTTTGGGATGTTAACCAGGTTGTGAATTTGTTGTCTTGGTAGCCGAACCGTTTCCTTTCAAGGAAGGAGTTGTCAGCTAAGTTGGCAATGTGGCTGTGCCTGGTGTCGTGCAGGAGGGTCTCGGATGTCTGAGCTCTGGATATTACAGCGAGGGTTTTCCCCCCGAAGGGGTTACCTTCACGTTGAGTAGGCGTACTAAGTCCAACACCCACAGGATCTCTTATCCTGCTTTTGAGGAGTCACCAAAGCACTGCGCGTTCAATGCCTTATAGCCTACGAGGAGGCTACGGAGGAAGTCCGCCCTCCGGGCGAGCGACAACTTCTGATAGCCCTTAAGAAGCCATTTAAGGCGGTTTCATCTCCCACTATAGCCCTTTGGGTACGGTGGATCATGCAAGAGGCGGGCATTAATACGAGAGCTTTTGGCGCACATTCAGCACGGTGGCGATGGCTTCGAAAGCGTTCAGTCTTGGCGCTCGTTTAGAGGACCTTATGAGAGCAGCAGATTGGTCATCGGATTCTACCTTTAAAAGATTTTACTTTAAGCCGGTGCTGAATGTGGCTTAGATGGTAATAGATAAGCTTTAAAGGAGCATAATCCTCGCCCCCGGTCCGGACATAGAAAATAAATTTGCCTAGCCTACGAGAAGATAGGTTTCAATTCTATTAAGGACGCGGAGGCGAGGATTATCCCTCCCCGCAAGCAAGTTGGTTGCGGACCCACTCAGTATGAAGTAAGTAATCCTTTTGATTTGGTCAAGGGGTCATGGGCTAATGCCGAGTTGGTCTCTTTCGTGACTTCATGGTCTTGCCTTGTGGTCTATACTGTGTTGACTTTCACATGCCCTTTTCCGGTTGCAATGTTTTTTTTGTCAAATCTATTTTATTAGCATTTTATATTAGTCGAAAGACAGTGAAATATTCAGATACTATAACAGGACAATCCAGGCGCACCAGTGCATTGTTAACAATTCACAGATCGGCTTGTTGTACAGTCCTGAGGCCATGCTTACACTAACACATTCGGGCAGTGCGTGCGCTGTGTCCCGGTACATACACGCAGGATTGTGCCCCGGAGTCCTCTGGAGTGTTGCACGGCTTCCTGCCAGTCCAATTGTGCACAATAACATAATCACGAGGTGAATCCCACTACTATATGCTTACACATAGAGAGGACAGTAATCGAACCGTTAATGCAAACATTCAAACTTTCAAACTATTGCGGCACAACCACATCAGGTTAATCATCCCCTTCCACCCCCCGGCCCCCCACCCCCCGATGTCCCACCCCATGGGTGTCATTGTGTGTGAGCATGTACGTATCTCAGTCTTGGGCGCCCAGATGCAGACAGGCCCAGGCAGTAACACGCCCTGACAGCAGAAGAGCTCGCGGCATGTGTGACCATCCGGGGCAGCGGATTAGGCCACTCCAGTATCCTGTGCGTCCGCCTCCTCCGGCGGCCGCAGGGCGCTAAGCATGCGCTCCCACCTTTCTGCCATGGGTTCTTTTCGAAGCCCGGTTGTCTCCTCCCGTCGTATGGCTATCCATTCCGCCCGTGCCCATGCCTTAAGGGAGGCTACCCACGCTTGCACAGCAGGCGGCTCGCGCGCCTTCCATCGCCTCATTAGCAGTCGCTTAGCCACCACCAGACCCAGATCTAGAAAACGGGACGAAGTCTTATCTTGCTGCCTCCTCTTGAATTGGTGCAGTAGGTACTCAGGCCAGTTGAAGGAAATGGCGCGGCCTGTGCATGCCCCGAGCGCCTCGCCTATCTCACGCCAGTAGATGACCACTCTGGGGCAGCTCCACAGAAGGTGAACCAGCCCCACATCTAGCTCATCGCATCTAGGGCAGGACGCGTCAGAGCGGTGAAAATACCTATTAATTAGCTCAGGCGTAAGTTAGGCTCTATGGACAATGAAAAGTTGTATCTGACACATGCGCATGTTTCGGGGGATACGCACCGGGCTCCTAAGGAGCCACTCCCACTCCTTATTGGTAAGCTCCCTGCCCATGTCCCGCTCCCACTTGCCTCTGAGCGGGGCCAGGCTAACCTCCTGTCCGCAACAATGCAGCGAAACAAGTGCCTACCCCTCCCCATAACGTGTAAGTATTGCATTGTAAGATGCCCATATCACCCCATCGGGCCGCCATCTTTGCCACCAGCGAGCGGTGCATCAGAAACCCCCCCAGGTGGCAATCCGTCTTCAACTATCAACGTGTCGTAAGTCACCAACTTTCCATCCCTGTACAGGTCCCCCAGCGTCCGAACATTGGCCTCTCCCCACTGTTCCAGCAAAGGGTGTGTCTTCGCCCCCCCGCTCACAGGGGAGCCTTCTAAGGGTATAGCAGGTGCATATTAGGACACCTTTCGGGTGAGGAATAGGGTTCTGCGGAAGCATTTGTAAGCTACCGCCAGCAACGGCGGTTTGGGTTTCGCGGGCGGCGCCAGTGGGTGAAAGAGAGCAAAGATGCGGCTTAAAGAGTATGGTGGTTCGGTCGAGGCAGTGTCTTCCCTACCCCTGTCTGCCAGCCAGCGGGCAATCCATTATAGCTGCGCAGCCAGGTAGTAGTGCTCAAAGCAGGAGACAGCCAACCCTCCTCTGTCTGTCGGTAAGAACAGCTTCGGCAGCCCCAACCGATGCCGAGACGTGCCCCAGATGAAATCCCGAAGGACCATGTTGAGTTTAGAAAAGAAAGAGGCCGGGACAAACAAAGGCAAGTTAAAGTAGTAGAGAAGCCGGGGAAGCATGACCATTTTGGTCAGCGCCACTCTACCCGAGATTGTCAGCGGGAGTGTGGACCAAAAGCTCATCTGGGACTTGAGCGCTGTCACCGCTCGCCCCAGGTTCCCATCAAACAGGTCAGTTGGTTGGCGGTAGATCTGAATCCCCACGTATTTGAAGGTGTCAGCTCTCCATTGGACCCTTGTGTCTCCTAGGCGGAACTCTGGGTCTTCTACCTCACTGTTGAACGCATACAAACAGGACTTAGCTACGTTTACCCGAAGTCCAGAGACTTCAGAAAACTTGTCCAAGAGTTGGGCCAGTTGCTCCGGTATATTGTGCACGACCTTAATGAACACCAGCTGGTCATCAGCATATAACGAGACCTGGTGCACAGCATCTCCTAAGGGAATGCCCGCGCTAAGGGTCTGCCGCAGTACCGCCGCCAGAGGCTCTATGGCCAGCGCGAACAGTAGGGGTGACAGGGGGCAGCCATGCCTGGTGCCCCTACCCACCACCACCTCCTCCGAGATGTATGGGCCCAATCTCACGCGCACCACCGGTCTTTTGTAGAGGAGGCCAACCATCTGCAGGAAGTCCACACCAAACCCGAAGCGCACCAGCACCTCAGCTAAGTATCCCCACTCCAGGCTATCAAAAGCCTTCTCCAGGTCAATCATAAGGCACCCTGCCCTCGGCCACCTCCCCGCCGCTTCAGCTGCTACTCTGAAGAACCTTCTGAGGTTCAGGGACGTGGACCGCACCGGCACAAATCCATTCTGGTCAGCGTGCACCAGATACGGGACCACTGGCACCAGCCGTTCGGCCAGCAGCTTTGCTAAGATCTTGTAGTCCACATTAAGCATTGCCAGCGGCCTGTACGAGCCCAAATTCACTGGATCCCTATCAGGCTTGGGCAGGGAGACGAGGAACGCCTCTCGCATGGAAGTGGGGAATGAGCTCTCATCTATGGCCGCGTTACATGTGCGCAAGAGTAAGGGAGCTAGGGTGTCTCTGTAGGCTTTATAGTATTCGGCCGGCAGGCCGTCAGGTCCCGGTGTCTTCCCTGTTGCTAGGGACTGGATCGCATCACCCACCTCCTCCAGTGTGAGGGGTACGTCTAGGGTGTCTTGATGATCCTCGGGATCCAAAGGCAAGGTGACCAGGTCTAGAAAACCTCCCAGCGCACCTACAGGACCAGTGCCCCGAGCCCGGTACAACTGCGTGTAGTGCCCAACCAGGGCACGGTGTATCTCGCGCTGCGTGTATACCATCCGCCCCTCCAGCGTGCGCAAAGCTTTGATTGGGGTTCCCCGGCCCTCCTTTTGAATCAACCAGGCTAGCAGTCGTCCGGCTCTATCTGCCTTGGCATGCGTTCTAGCTGTGTACCTAGTGAGGAGCGAAACTCAGGGTCCTCCAGCGCAGCCGCCTGGAGCCTCCAAGTAGGCACAGGTGGGCAGTCCGCCTCCCATGCAAGCTGGAGCCGTAGGGGGTTGTGGTCGGAGTGTGTCCTCCCTAAATATTCCGACTCAGAAAGCAAGGGGACTGTGAGCCAACTATCCGGTCTAGCCTGACATGGAGGTCATGTACAGGGGAGTAGTACGAGTATACTTTGTCTCCGGGGTGCTGCGTCCGCCACAGGTCCTGTATCCCCCAGTGTGCGAGCCAGCCTCTGAACGCCTGTGCAATGGACATCACGGTCGTAGCGCGGAGCGGGGGGAAAGAGCGGTCAAGTCCTACGTCTTACACCATGTTGAAATACCCACCTATCAACCAAGGGATGCTAGCATATGGGTGGAGGACCTGATTGAGGGACTCTAAAAAGGAGGGCTGGTTTGTGTTAGGGGCGTACAGGGAGCCCAGCAAGAGTTCCTGACCATTTAACCTTCCCCCGCAACAGACAGTATCTACCCTCAGGATCTGCGTGCACGTCTTGACTCTTGAAGGGGACACCTGCTCTCACCCATATCAACGTGCCCCGCGCATGTGCTGAAAAGGTAGTGCCGTGTATTTGCCCCCGCCAGCGCCTACGCAATTTGCCTAGCTCAGTCTGTGTCATGTGTGTCTCCTGAAGGAGGGCAATCCCCACCCCGTGCCTTTGCAAATAGGAGAAAACCGAGTAGCGCCGCGCCAGTGTGTGCATACCCCGGATGTTCCATGCCAAGATATTAGTGCGTGTCATGTAGTTGGGTGAAACCTATCCGCACCATGCCACGAGAAGGACCGGGGGGGGGGGGGGGGGGCAGCGGGCAGCGTCTAGTGGGGAAGTCAGTGTGCCGCATGTTAAACGAACAATGAAAAAGAACCTTGTAACTAAAAGGGCGAATCCCCGCAGGGGCATACGTCCAAACTTCAACAGGATCCACCCTCAGTAGAGGTGAGAGGTCAGCCTAATGGTTGCCCAGGTGGTTGTGCCGCCAGTGACCAGAAAGGTACAAGTATCAAGTACTCCCATTTATCCCCCTATCCGGGGCCCCTAGAACATCTTGAGATGTGTTCAGTACAGTTGGCAAGCTGTGATGTGACGAGACGGTACGTTCCGCCCCCTAATATCGCTCTGCGCATCAGGTGCCCAACCGCCCCTCCCAGCCAGCGCAACACCCCGCAGCCTTGCCATCCCAGCACTTCCGCGCTCTAGCCTTGCTCAGATCACAAAGTACAGTAACCAGCCCCCGTGACATGCCCCAGCCAACACAGAAAGGATATATCAGACAGCCAGTGGAGCACAGCATAACATTAGTACATCTCAAGGCTGTCCTTGGCTACGCAATGTAGTCCGCCGTCTGCGGGGTCACTGCAGGCAGGATAGTGTCTTCCAACATCACTGTAGATGGTGAGGACGACCCACTCGCAGCTAGTTTAATCTGCTGTCTGTAGACTGTGTTTTCATTAGCGTCCACTACTCCCAGTGTTGCCACCGTCTCAAGCGCCTCATGTCGCTCCTGCCTCATCTTCTCCGGGCTGGGCGCTGTCAGCCCCGAGCCCTTGCTCCGCCTGGCTTCCCTCTTCCTCCTCCTTCTCCTGGGACGCTGCTCCTGCCATCCCCCCTCTTCCAGGCCTGCCGGCCTCGCTCCCGACCATCGTCCCGTCTCTTCCAGCCAGTCCCAGACATCAGACGGAGCCTCAAA
Organism: Lissotriton helveticus; assembly: GCF_964261635.1. Classification (NCBI taxonomy): domain Eukaryota; kingdom Metazoa; phylum Chordata; class Amphibia; order Caudata; family Salamandridae; genus Lissotriton; species Lissotriton helveticus. The sequence goes on from NC_136067.1 coordinate 450,987,040, forward strand.
GAAGCACGTGCCCTCCCTAGTGACGACCCGCAGGCGTGAGGGGAATAACAAGGAGTAGGGTATTTCCAATTCCCGGAGCTGCTTCTTCACTGCAAGGTAGGAGCCCCGCCGTTTCTGCACCGTCGCAGTGTAGTCCGGAAAAAGCATCACGCGGCTATTGCCCACTCTAAGGTCACTGAGCTTCCTGGTCTCGCGGAGCACCGCGTCCCGGTCGCGGTAGTTAAGTAGTTTGAAGAGAAATGGGCGGGGCCGGGTTCCCGGTCGCTGGGCCTGCGCCGGCACCCGGTGCACCCTCTCCACTACAAAGTGTGGGGATAGCGTTCCGTCGGGCATGAGCGACCGCAGCCAGTCCTCAACGTATCTCTCAGGGTCCTTCCCTACCTTCCGGCAAGCCAACTACCCGGACGTTGTTGCGCCGAGAGCGCCGTTCTGCATCATCCGTGCGGTCTTCCAATGCGTGTACTCTGTCGACTAGGTCCTGCAGGGCCGAGGCATGGCTGTTCACCACAGGCTGCAATGCTTGAACTGTTTGACGCTGCTCTGCAACGGAGTCCAACAGCTTGCGATGATCCGCGTGAAGCAGCGTGAAGTCAGATGTGACTTTGTCCAAACGAGCTTCTAGGGAGGTCTTGGTTTGTACCAAAGTGGCGCCAATGCGCTCCACCGCCGCCAGAACAGTGTCCATCTTGGTCGCCAAAGCGGCTACTGGTTCCGCGGCGGGTCGCCTCAGGTCCTGCATGTGATCTGCGCAGCTCTCTTCTTGTTGCTTCGTTGTAGTCCTGTCCCTTAGCTTGCCCATCACTATCTGCTGTGCTGTAGGCATCAACACCCCTGCCTCCGTGCCCAGCTGTGTCCTGAGAGGCAGTCTGCCCAGCTCAAATGAGCAATGCTGCGTGTCAAGTCAGAGGAGTGAGGAAAAGATGGCGGCCCTGCCCGCTCCTCACCGTCTAGTGCCGCGCCCTGAGCTGCTGGGTTCCAGTCGTCCGTCCGTGCTTGCCTTTTCCCGGAGAGTCAGACAGGACCACCCTCCGGAGCAGCCCCGCTTCAGTCGCCCAGGGGGTTCCCCCTTGGTCCGGTTCCCGCTGTTGGCTCAGCTCCGTTGTCTAACCTCGACAGTGCGTGTAGAGCGGCCAACGGACGCCAGGGGCAGGGCCTCCGCACACCAGCAACGATCCAGATCACGCCCAGGGCAAGACAGTTCCTCTGCTTGCGGGATGCGCGGCCTGTCACTCCGCCTCCGCCCACAGCGCTGGCCCTCCGCTTCTACGCCTCAGCCCCTGGTCTTCGATCAAGCACCTGTTGCCCCCGCGGGCAGTGAGCTGGCCAGCAGTGTTCCCAATCTCTGTAACTCACACCTCAGTGGCAATCACGCCCGCCTCGCCCCGCAGGAACACCAGTGCCATGTAGTCAGCGCTCGCCAGGACAGGTCCCCAGGCCACAGCTTACCACCAGCCCGCAAGAGCCACTGCGCGCCAGGCGGACGGGAAGAGAGTTGCCCCCTCAGTCTCCTGTCGTCAGGCGCCGCAAATGAATAAATTTGGGCCCAATGGCCACTCGGTCCAGGCGCTTGGCAAGCAGTCCCCACCTTGTCCCGGCGCAGCAGGCAATCACGAGTTATTGGCTCTGCAGGCGCTTTCACCACAGTACTGGGGTGTCTCCCGCCCAGGTCAAGTCTCCAGGCCAGCGCCCGGCTGCGGCAGCGCTCGAGAATCAGACAGCCCAACTCAGCAGCAGGGGGCTTTTCGACTCAGTGCTGGACTAAAATGGCGGCTGTAACCAGACGGCTCCCTGGCTGGTAGGGCAATCAATGTCTCAGCCCTTGTCCTCCGTTGCCATGCATGAGCCCCGCAGTTCGTGTGTGGCAGGTGACAACGTTCCCCCGGGTCTGCAGGGCACCGCGTGGACAGGAGCAGCGCCCGCGTTAGACCCCACAGAGTGCCAGCACCGGACAGCCGACCCACACCAGGGCGGAGCTCAATTCTGCAGCTCACAGCAGCGTACCGCAGGCTTACCGCCATCTCCTGTGCACCCCTGGGTCCCGCACTCGACTGGGGAAGCCCTCCGCAGCCTGCCCTGCCGTCTTCGGCCACACCGCTTCCAGGGTCTGACCCGCCAGCCGCCGAATCTCTGCGTCTCCCTCCGAAGCTCTTGCCTCACCACTGTCTCCGCCGGCTGATGTCGCTTCCTGGCTCGCAGTCGCATGTATCTGTTTCAGGGGTCCTTTGCTCTCCCCCAAATGCACTCTCACCAGCCGTCGCACCGTACAGGCATTGGCAGCGCTCGGCTAGATCAGCGGCTCCACCAGCTCCTCTCCCTTCGCCGTCAGCAGCGGTTGGGTCCCGCTCACGGTTTCGCGCCTTTCCGTCGCGGAGATGTCTCCTCCCGTTCTTCGCTGCCAGCGGCTCGTTTTTCACCGCGGATCTCGCTCGAGGGTTCCGCAGGGGATTCCGCAGCCTCACCGCTCCGTGTTCAGGAGTAAGGAACACTGTAATGGGTTAATGTCAGGATAAGTTGGGGCCCGCCAGACGGAGCTCTAAAGAATCGCGTCCGCCATGTTTGCCTGGCTGGCCACCTTTCCGGTTACAATGTTGGTTGAATATGCCTTTTACACGGCGTTAGTTCCTTGGCTGACCAGTGTTGCTTCTTTCAGGGAACGATGGTTGGAAACAGGATGCATGAGCAGGGGAGAGTTCCTCCAGCGAAGAGAGAGGAAGTGCAGGAAGTGGCACGGAGATTTTTTGGATAAGGGCCATGAACACTGTGAAAGGACTACCTAGAGACTGTTTTCTTTCCCTGGACTTGTGGGAAATGTATTTTGTTATATGTTGTTCTGATAAATCTGCTGTTATGAAATTTGTTATGAAAGTGAAGAAAGAATTAGCATAATCCTCGCCTCCGCGTCCTTAATAGAATTAAAACGTACCTTCTCATAGGCTAGGAAAATTTCTATTGTGCCTCAAGTTGAAAAGAGTGGGTTAAGTTAAGATGAGTGGGGAAAACATAATGGAAAATGTGAAATGGTATGAAAGGGCAATGTACAGCATTATTAGCCCTAGAAGTTACAATAGAGTCGAATTGAGCGGCTATTTAAAGAAGGATTATAAGGACGAGCAAGAGCACCTAGAGTAAAATCAAGAGAGAGTAGTAGTACAAAGAGTAGCAGTACAGTATTATAGCATTAGAGAAGAAACTGCTGTGTCAGTGACCAATACCGCCAAGTGTAGAGTAGACCTTTCAAGCTGAATTTGAACTATACAACACCAAAATAACGCACTAATTGCATAAAGGTATTTCAATATTCATCATTTAATAATAATAAAATAATAATAATAAAACCACTTCTAAAGCGCATGGTTACACTTAAACAGTGTGTCCCCGCGCTAAGAGATGCTACTGCTCCCCGAAAGGTCAGTGTCCGGGTCTTGCCTGGATCCCAGACTGCGAGAAGCTATTATTTACGTGGGAAAAGATGAGTTTTCAGTTTTTGTCTGAATCTGGTTTCAGAGGGCTCCATGCGTAAATCAAGAGGAAGCTTGTTCCAGTGTTTACTGGCTAGAAACCTAAAGGAACCACCTCCCATCCTGGTCTTGTGAACGCGAGGAAGTTGGAACCGCATCGCTCCGGCAGATCTTAGGTTTCGGGTGGGACGATGAATAGTGAGAAGGTTTCGCAAGTACCCTGGGCTTTTTCCCTGGGCAATGCGATGGGCAAAGCAGAGAGCCTTAAACTTAATTCGCTCCTCGATAGGGAGCCAGTGAAGTTCGAATAGTGCCGCAGCAGCATTTTGGACGCATTGCAGCTGGTGGATACCTTTTTTGCTTAGGCCTAGGAGAAGAGCATTGCCATAGTCTAAATGAAGCGTGACTAGGGCATGAATGAGTGTTTTCCTGGCACTAATGGGGAGTAGGTCAAGGACTTTTGGAGTATTTTAAGTATTCCAAAGCATTTTCCCGTGATTTTACTAATCTGATGCTTAAAGGAGAGCTCCGCGTCCACCATAATTCCTAGATTTCTGACAGACTCCACCGTGCGGGGAATTGCCCCTAATTCTGTTGGCCACCAGGCCTGCGACCAGGCAGAGGGGGATTTACCAACCACTAGCAGTTCTGTTTTGTTGCCATTAAGGCGCAGGCAGTTGTTGTTCATCCACCCTGCCACAGAAAGCATGCAGTTGGAAAAATTAGTGGCATCCTCTGCCTGGTTGTCAGTGAGTCTAATGATTAGTTGGGTATCGTCAGCATATGTGACGATATCCACTCCAAAAGCTTCCACAATATGAGCTAAGGGCTCCATATAGAGATTGAACAACATGGGGCTCAGACTGGAGCCCTGAGGAACCCCATGTCTGAGCTTTCAAAGGGAGGATTTATAAGGGGGACAATGCACCTGAAAGCTCCTATTTTCTAAAAATGATTTTATCCATTCCAGTGCGGATCCTTCAACTCCCATGTCTGAGAGGCGAGACAGCAGCGTTGAGTGCAGCACGGTGTCAAAGGCTGCACTTAGATCTAATAAAACCAACGCTGCCGTTTGCCCCTCATCTGCTAGTTGTCTCAAACATTCTGTGGAGAATAGAACCGCCGACTCTGTTGAGTGGCCCGCTCTGAACCCTGATTGTGTTGAATGGAGAAGAAAGTTCTCCTCAGCAAATTTCATAAGTTGTATATTTACTACCTTCTCTACCACTTTCCCACAAAAGGAGAGAAGGGAGATAGGGCGTAGATTTTGTAGCTGGGAGATATGCATGGTGGCTTTTTTCTTCAGGGGAATTACTTGTGCCGTTTTCCATGCATCTGGCACATAGCACTCTTGAAAAGATAAGGTGATCAGGTGTTGAATCTGATCAATCATACCTTCTAAAACTCCCTTACAGCGATCAGGTGAAATCACATCATTGGGAGAGCCGGACTGGATGTTGTTTATAATTGTGAGCAGATCTTGCCTCTCGGGAACTTTGAAACATGTCAGATGGGGTTTTGTGGCAGGATCATTCCTCACCATCTAATGTATAGTTGTCATATTATTTACAAGTGGCATGTATTACATCTACTTTCTTCACAAAAAAGTCTGCGATATCCTCACATAGCTCATTAGAGCAGGTGTCTTGGGTCTCTAGTCGAATTGGAACTGTGAGTTCTTTGTAAATAGAGAAAAGTTCTTTAGTCGGGTTTTTTGCAAATTCAATGTGTTTCTTAAAATGGGCGCCTTTAGCTGTTCTTATGAGTTTATGATATAATTTTAGTTCTTCTTTATAGTTCAGCTTGTCTTCCGGAGTATAGTTTTTCCTCCAGCCACGTTCTAAATTTTTACATTTGGCTTTAGCCACTTTAAGTTCTTTAGAGAACCAGGGAGCTGTTTTGATTTTTCTGGCAAGTGGCTTGAATGTCCATGGTGCTACTGTATCTAGAGCTCTAGACATCCATGTTTCATAGTCATCCCATGCCTTCAGCAGAGTGTCACTAGGCGGAGGAGGTTCTTTAAGTAGGGCGGATTTAAAATCATCCGGCGTGAACTTTCTCCAATCTCTGCGTTTTTGAGCCTTGGGCTTGATCATTCTGCCTTTCTGTTGGGCAACTACTACCTCAATAGGGATGATGAAATGATCTGACCATGTTATTTGAATCGGAGTGGCGACTGTGATACCCTCCCAATTGGCAAAAACAGGGTCTAGGAGATGTCCTTGGAGATGCGACGGAGAGGTAGATTGAAGTTTGAGCATCAAGGATTTAAGTACATCTACTACTACCTGTGCCTCCTTACAGTTAGAATCCTCAAAATGGAGGTTAAGATCTCCCAAAATAAGAAATTTCCTATAGCGTAGTGCAGGCTGAGTTATCAGCTCTGCAAGTTGATTGCTGAACTGAGAGGACTTGTCTGGAGGCCGATATAGGAGGAGTCCATTGATAATAAATTTAGGATTAGCTTTGATAGTGAAAAAACCACCACAATTGGGTAGTGTGGCCTTCTCTAAGCTGCATTGTAGGTTGCTTTTATAGATCATTGCCAATCCCCCCCTTTCTGCTTTTCTCTATCAATTCTAAGCAGGCAGTAGTCTACAGGAACAGCTTCCAAGGTTTCTGGTGTTGAGGCATCATCCAACCATGTCTCAGTTAAAAAGAGTACATCGAGATCCCTATCTAATACCAGGTCATGTATCTCCAATTTGTGCTTTTTCATAGATCTACAGTTTAACAGTATTAGTGTCATATTAAATGGCATCAGCTCGTCGTTACTCCATCCACGAGTGGTAAAGTGGCAGGTATCGCAGTGAGGTGAGGATAAGTCTACTGACATGGTGTGGCGACAACTATCTACGACCTTGGGGCGGAGGGCCAGTAGCTCATTAGTCGTATAGCAGATAGGTTTGCTTTCATTACTGGCAGTGGAGAAAAAAGGGGCAGGGGTCCTGGCCCCGTGCCCCGGCTGGCCACGGACGGGCGCAGACGGGCACAGACGGGCGCAGACGGGCTTGCTGCGCCCGCCCGCTGCGCGGACGGGATGACCCACTGTTTTTGTCCATGTTCGAGGAAAGTGGGAGGAGGGTGGGAGGGAGGAACAACTCGACCGGCAGCCTTACCCTGCTCAAGATGGCGGCCAAGGTGGATCGAGCAAGCTAGTTTCCAGAGCCTAGCAACAGCAGCGCTGTGGCAGGGCAGGTCAAAGAGCAGCTTCGGAGCGACGCAAGTCTCGCGCCGAGGTGAGGAAAGATAATTAAAATATACAAGCTAAAATATTTACAGATTTTAAAAGCGTTATTTTTATTCAATAACGAGCTATCAGTGACTTTTAAAGTTAATCACAGAAGAGAGCAGAGAACCCCCGGTTTCCGCCTCAGGGGAGAAGTAAGCAATACCAATTTGGGTTGCAATATATTGTATGCTTTTGAAAATGATACAGGAAGAGGCAGGTATCTTTAATGTTACAGCCTGGTACGATCAGAGGCTGAGTCATCGGATCAAATTGCCTTTTAAAGGTTTATGCACTCTCTTTCAGCTGTAGTGGTGGAGGAATGTTACATATTTAAGGAGCGCCTGCCAATCTCTTTAATCACAAAAGGTTAATTGCCTGCTATGCCAACATGACTGATAGGTTCCATTCCCAAAGGCCCGTTCCTTATAAATGAACATTTGCTTTTTCTTTAACTGTCCATTTCGTGGCACAAGCCTGGTAATCAGCCCACGGAGATATTTGACTTTATGCATTCGGTGGGGAGCCAAGCTATCAAAACGAGGTGTTTACAGTCAAAGTAAACAGGAACTGACAATAGCCAAAAAGGTAGGGCGTCGGCAGCCTGCCCACTGGCCTTTTCAATGCCTGTTTTATTTTGTCATGGTTATTGCAAATTTTTGATGGAGAGCTGTTGGTCCCACACCAATATAAAACAAGCACTAGCAAAGCCAACAGGTTGGGCATTGGCAAGCTAGTGTAATCGTTATTTTTTTTATTGCAGGAATAGGCCACAAGAAAACAAAAGAAAAAAGCATAGCGGGCGTATGCTTCAATTAAAAATCTTGCATTTAAAAAAACACGGATATGGCCGTTATACTAGTGGAGATTTTTTTTTTTAAATAAAAAAAACGTAGTTTTGTCCTGTATTTTATTATGATCTCTCAAAGAGACAAAAATAAATTACTATCTAACCAAGAACTTATATCGCAGACAGCTACAACGTTACAACGTCACCTATACACTTCTCTAAACGGAAACCGAAAATAAATCACCATCTAACTGGGCACCTGGGGTGCAGGCAAGAAAATAAGCTGCTATTTAAAGCCCAGATTTAAAAAAAAAAGCTACAATTAATAGAAAGCACCTTTGGAACTAGGTTTATTAGTGAAGAGAAAGGAACTATTTTTAAGTACATGTGAATCGTACACAGGCTTTGAGCACTTACTCAAAGTGAAGGGAGCCAATAGGCAAAGTGGGCTGACCTACTTGTATGCTGCGGCAGGTAAAAGCAAAATGTGAATTACGATTTTTAGAGACCAATGCATGAAACACACCGACCAAAACTGTTCTATATGTGTATATTGTGTATGATATTTTAAAAACTGTCTGGAGAGAGGTTAAGTTGCCTTAAATGGCAGACGTAAAAAAACACGGTCTAAATTTAGAATTATGTTTTGGTCACAAAAAATAAATACTGACTTAGTACCCCCTCGGCAGTGAAGGGAATTATGTTCTTGTGAAAGAGTGGAAAGGGAAAATTGTCATCCCTCACATTCGCTAATGGCTGAAGTAGGCTAACCTACTGCACATGCTGTCGAAGGTGGAGGAAAAATATGAAGGACACAATTACAGACTGATGGCTGAGGAGGGGTGGCTTAATGCTCACAGAAGTAACTGAAGTATTCATATACACAGAAGTAACTGTAGTATTCATATACACAGAAGTAACTGTAGTATAAATAGAATGTTAGCAAAATCAAAAGGCCTTGGCTAAAGCGAGACCTAAAAAGATCCAAGTTTGCGGGAAATGAATTGCAACAGAGATCAGGAACTACAGGGCTAGAACACTTGAAAGTATTAAATCCATCGTCTACTCCTGTTGGAGAAAGCTTCTGATTGACTGCACATTCAAGTAGTTCTCACTCTCCATATCTACATCTTGAGTGATTGGCAAAATGTTGTGGGATCTCAGCAAATCCAGACAGCCTACTGGGACTGCAAATATACAAAACATATATGTGGTATGCTTGTGCTTCTCACTGTGGCTCGAAGGCCTTGTGGAAGTCCCTGTACTTCCCTTAGTGCAGTCCTATGCAGCACATAGTTCTGGTCATTCAAAACAAAGCAGACACAAGGAGAAATGTTGTTTAGTAGGCAAAATGTAGGAAAACAAATTGGTAAGGGATAGCTTAATAGTGTACTTCTGTCGAACACAAGGAATCAGACTGCAAGGGACGATTCTTAAGTTATAGAAAACAAGCACAATAATGGGTATACAAGTTTGTCCAGCAACTTTGGAGGAGATGTGGCACATTCCCTAGATTTTGAATCAAACAGTTTTGTTAGACCTCAACAAGGAGTTTGGTCATTAGTAGATCCCGAGGAAATCTAAGGACAAATGACACAATAGGCTTGTGAGAAGATAATAACAAGCATTTGCAATGCAATATAGGTCTTGCATTTACGAGAGTTTGAGCTATTGGCATTGTACAATGGCAATGCCTTTTATTTATGTGTTGTTTTTAAAACAGATAAATTAAAGGCATTGTCATTTACAATGTCAATAGCTTAAACTCTCGCAAATGCGAGACCTATTGCATTGCAAATGTGTTTGGCTCCAGTGCTTTAAAAAAACTTTTTAAAGCGTTAGAAGAGAGCATGTCCTGCAACAGCAGTCTGAACAAAGCTATTGAGAAAATGGTGCTCGGAGGCTGTAATTAAAGACTACCTAGTAACAACACACGTAGCATGGGGTGTTGCCACGGGAGGCTACAAAAAAGGCGGTACTAAGGAGGGACTACTAAGACTATTGACCAGTAAACAGCCAAAGTTTACAGTGAACAATCACACAAGCCAATGAAAAATATGGGCAGAGAGTGGGCGGAGCTTCACGGCCCTACCTGAATACAGGATACCTCCCAGAGCAGCGCATGCGCTGCCCAGGCTCAACCTAAAAACTATACACCTCCACAGAGAGCCCAGTGCCTGCATATGCAGACCGACCTCTGCATGTGCACCATGAGCGATGCATGTCCTTCTGAAATATCGCATACGTTGCCAGACAACTGCATCATGCATCAGAGACCTGCAAATGCAGCCAGACACCTGCAAAGACAGCTGTACCTGCACATGCAGCCCGATTTCTGCACAAGCAGACTGACAGCTACATGTCCTGAACAACAGCAAGTTTTGCCATACATCTGCAACTACTGCCTAACACCTATGTATGCAAATACAGCTCGGCAGCTGCACAGACAGCTGTAGCTACACGGGTAGCACAAATTCAAGCGTGTCCAGCCCAACAACTCCGTGTGCTGTCAAATAACTGCAAGTGGTGCCATGCAAATGTTTATATTTTAGAACATCTGCTGGTGTGGTCAGACTCGTGAACAGACAGCTCGTACCTGCATGTGCTGCACAAGCACTGAATGTACAGCTTGACAGCAGCATGCCCTTCTGAACGATCATGTGTTGCCGGACGCCCACACACGCAAACACAGCATGAAAACTGCACAGACACTTGTATGTGTATATGCAGCACACACCCCTGCATGTGCAGCCTGACAAATGTTAAATGTTAAATGTTGTATACTTGTAAAGCGCACAGCTGCCCCAGCAAAGGGGCGTCCCGGCGCTGTATACCGCTGGGGAACCCGTCCTGGCTTTCCCTGTGGGATGGTCCCTACTGGGAATCCCCAAGGTGGAGACAGGCATCCCCGGCGTTGATGGGGCGGATGTGGAGATTAGGCAAGCTAATGCCCAGAGTTGCCTAGTGGGACCCCAGGTTAGAGTAGGCACCGAGGCGAGAATTGTCGAGTCCGCTGACCCTGGTCCACAACCCTGCCGCGTCGGGAATTGAACCCTGGTCGCGGGCCGACTTCTGCTCCCAGGTCTGCCGCCTCTAACCAGTGAGCCACACCACTCCACAACTACATGTGCTGTTGTGTGACGGCATACAATACCATGAAAGTGCATGTCCTTCTTGACATCTGTGTAGCCAGACACCGGCAGTCCAGCACCTGTAGGTTCACACATACACCTCCATGTACAGCCTGACACTGGCACAAACTGACTCCATCTATAACAGCAGCCCTATACCTGCAAATCCAGCCCGATTATTGTATGTATACACAGTCTGACACCTGTTGCATACAGTACCCAAAACCTCAGTGCTGTACTACACCTGCATGTGCAGAGTGGAGCCTGACACTGTATGTACAGCTTCACACCTTAACATAAGCAAGAAAGCCTATACAGCAAACCACTTAGACATATCATTACCTACATGTAGCTAGCATTTAACTCAGATTAAGCATAATCCTACCACTAACGTGGCATAACATTTTGGAAATGCTGGCCTCAGAAGCAAGACAGCAGATTCTAACGAGGAAACAAACAGAGTGATGTGCTGCTTAAGGCAGGTGAGATGTAAAACAAAATACATGCAAAATAGCTACTTGGCTGGCCCTTCGTAACATAGAAATATTGGTAGTAAATGAAATACGGTGTACCAAAAAACATAGAAACCCATATGGAAAAAATACCCTAAAGGTGGCAACAGGCTGATAACCTGCGTCTAATCTTCGCTTGCTCTCTTAACGGAAGTAGTGTGATCTTGAACCGTTATTTTGCATTTCTGTTCTCTATCTGTCTAATTCAAAAGCACTTAATGCCACTCAACTATAACAATGTGCGCTATATAAAATAATAACATATGCAATTTCACCAGGTGCTGGTGAGAGTGCCACGTACCACACTGCACTGTCGGACAGAAGAGAAGAGTCAATGCATTGGCATGTCTGATCTTTACAATACTTGGGCGAAGAGGACGGAGTCTAGCCAAGGCACTGGGCCAAGCCCAGCAGGGACACCTAGCGGCATGTTGTGATATGATTCTATCTGGCCAGCAGCTTGTACGCTGTTTACCTTTGTTATTGGGGGCAGATAGGGAAGTACAGGGACAAGGGAATGCCCGTGGACTTGGAGATCCCTGTCGGGATTAAATATTTGGTCTCTGTGTAAAAAAAGCTGATGCATCATCTTAAAGATGTGTTGAGTGGCTCTGAATGCAGCACATCTTTTGTTTATTTTAGAGGGACAAAACTGGCAATTCTAAAAAAGGGTGCAATAACATAATTCGGACAGTACCAGCATTAAAAAAACAAATACAAAACATAGTTCAGTGCGACACGGCCTTTAGTGTACATTACGTCTCCAGTGCGTTCACTGCTCTCCTCAGCAAAGCCTCAGTACTTTCAATGAGACAGTGAAATCGCTTATTTTGAAGGCCCCTACACTTTACTTTGTGACTATACCCAGGGTTTTAAGCGGGCTGGGTCCTGCCGGTGCTCAGCACCAGCAATTCTTAAAAGCAGGTGCTGAGACGGGTGCCAGTGGGGCCCTCCATTCTTGCCCTCACCCTCAGGGTGGGAGAAAAAGAATCTTTACTCTGCAGCACGTCGCTTTTTTTGTTTGTTGCAGTTTTATTGCACGAACTGGTGGAAGGTCACATTACATGCGCACCAGGTACATATTCATTTTATGTTTTTTGTTGGTAGACTACGGGTGTTTGAGTGATTTGACTATAATCACACGATATTGAGAGGAAGTTAAGACTCGAAGCTGCTTCCTCAGCTTCAGAGTAAGTAGCTTTAGTCATAATGCCACAACCTCTCCCACAAAAACGAACACATTTTCAATATTATATACAACGAAGCCATATGTGTTGCTAATTTGCTAATGCAACTAACAACCATTGACGAGGCAATATTTCTGGCTTGCTGTAGTTGTAATGTTACTTGTTGTTTTATATATCTGGATGAAGCTTATGTATTTAAGCCACGCCCTCAATTACATCGACCACGCCCCTTTGAAAGACCCTCCCCCCGTATTGCAAATGCTTGTTTTAATTGTGGTCAAATGTATCGTTTTAAACAAAGGGTCTTGTAGTGTCGTCCCTAACAATAACGACAGACACGTGGGTATAGGGTATGGAGCATTTATTCATGCATTTGCTTGGCATCCCGTCCTTCTCCTTACTGCCCCTTTCCTGTCCCCGCTCCTCCTCTTCCTACAACTCCCCAACTCCGCCCCCGAACACTAGACTGCATTAGGCATCATAACATCTACCCCCTTCTTAACAAACAAAGGAAAATGAAAGTGCTGACTTGGTCATAGTTCTTCAATCAGTCATACAGGCCGGCGGATAGTCCGTTTGGGCCACAGGAGCACATCGTCATTGCCTGATTCAACTTCGGTCCGAGGTTCAGGCACCTGTGCGACAGGATCAATTTCAAACTTCTCTTGACTCAGTCGTTCAGTCACGTTGCTGAGAGCATCTTTAACTTCCGGAGTCGATCGGTGAAAATGTGAGACATTTCGTGTGATCTTCTTGTTCTCTGATTCTGCAGTTATCATAGTCCCTTTCTGTTGTGGGACTATTAGAGATTCCGCTTTGAACTTGCAATCTGTTTTCTTTTGTTGTTCCTGTTTGACCAGGACCCAGTCCCCTTCTTGAATAGCCGGGGATCTAGCTCTTCGTCGCGTATCAGCATAAGATTTCATCTGGTCTTTGCCCTCACGATCAGCAACAACTCGTTCTTCATGTGCATTCCTGTAGGATGTTGGGAGCAAAGCACCTTCCCAGGTAGGTATCCGTGTCCTGATTGGCCGTCCTAACATGAGTGTGACAGGACACTTCCCCGTGGTGGCATGTGGCGTCGTGCGGTATGCTCTTAGGACTTCATTTAGTGCTACTTGAAAATCTTTCTTACCAAGGGTAGCCTGTTGGAATGTCTTTTTTAGCGTGGCCATGAACCTCTCCACCATTCCATTGGCCTGAGGCCTTAAGGGAGTGATTTTGCGATGTGCGAAGTTGAGGTGTTTTGCAAACTCACTAAATTCACGGCCGTTGAATGGTGGGCCATTGTCCGTCTTGATTGCCTTTGGAACACCCCAGGCTGCGAAGACCTCATCCAGAACGGCAATTGTGCTGGTGGCATTGGTGGATGGCACAAACTGGGCGATGGGGACTCTGGAGTACACGTCCATGAGAACTAATACATATTTTCCAGACTGAAGTGGTCCATAGAAATCTAGAGCGAGCTCTTGCCATACACTGCTGGGTAGTGTCGACATCTGGAGAGGCGCTGGAGGGTCTCCTTGACTCACAAGTTGGCACTGAGGACAATCCTTTAAAGTGAGTTCAACCATCTGATCCAATAGAGGGAACCATACCCTCTCCCTGAGCACTCGCTTGGTGGCCACTACTCCTCGGTGACCCTCGTGTGCAAGGTTAATCACACCTGGACGTAGTCACATCGGAATGATTATGCGGTGGTCCCTCAGTAGGAGTCCTTCTTCAGTAGTTGACAATTCATCACTCACATGTTTGAAAGCCTGCATCTCGTCAGAAATTTGCGTCTTCATTCTCCTCTTCATTTGAATGACGCAAGCTGTTAGTCTGTAACCGGTGCTTCACCTTCTGCAAGACGGCATCCTGGGCTTTGGCCTCACATATGACTTCCAGGGGGACTGCTGGTGGTCTGGAATGATCCACCACAAAGTGAATGTACTCTTCGGCTAATGATGGCTGTGATGCATGCGACATCTGAGGGTGTTGTGACATGTAATCGGCTGGATTGGCTGACTTTCCAGGCTTGTGAACGATGGTGTAAGTGTACTCCTGCAAGCGCAACCCCCAACGCTCAATTCGAGGTGGCATTTTGGCTCTAGGATTTCCGAATATGGTAACCAGCGCTTGATGGTATGTTACAAGCGTGAAGTGTTTGCCGAACATGAAGACATGAAAATGTTCACAGGCGCATACCACGGCAAGAATTTCTTTTTCTGGTTGCGAATAAGCCTTTTCAGTGTCTGTCAGACTTCTGCTGGCATATGCCACGATGCGTCTCTGATCCGTGTCATGGTCAAATTGGGCTAGAATCGCACCCAGCCCTACTGGGCTGGCATCAACGGTGATTTCCGTCTTTCTTGTGGGACTGAAATAAGCTAGGTTGTCAGCGGACTCGGCGGCTCTTTTGATCTCATGGAACGCCTGCTCGCACTGTGGAGTCCAGATGAATGGCTGCCCTTGTTTGGTGAGGGCGCGTAGCGGGTGACTGATGGTAGCATAATTTTCAATATACCTGGCACAATAACTCGCCATCCCCAAGAAGGATCTGATATCACTCACATCTTGTGGGCTTTTGGTGTCCTTCAGGGCTATCACTTTCTCAGGGTCAGGTTTCATTCCAGCTCCTGAAAATATGTGTCCGAAGAATTTGAGTGTGGACTTGTGGAATTCACACTTCTCCTTGTTGAGTGTAAGGTTGGCCTCAAGGAGGGCGTGGCTCACTCGGTCCAGTGCTTTGTCATGTTCGGGGACAGTTGCCCCGTAAACTAAGATGTCGTCGCTGTAGTTCAGCGCATTTGGTATGTGATGTATGACCTGGTGGATGGCTTCTTGGAAAATTTCCGCCGCAGATGAGACTCCAAAACTGAGTCGCTTGTAGCTGAATAGCCCAAGATGGGTGGCGAAGGTGGTTATGTATCGTGATTTCTCATGAAATTCCAATTGGTGGTATCCCTTGTTCAAGTACAATTTGGAGAAGACTTATGCGCCATTTAAGGCGGAGATCATATCACTCAGGTGAGGTCCTGGATGGCGTTCTCGCTCAATAGCTGTGTTTGGAACCCTCATATCTACGCACAGACGCACCTTTCCTGGAGCTCCTTTTTTCGGCACGACCACCACTGGTGAAACCCACGGAGTTGGGCCTTCTGTCCGTTCAATGATGTCTGTTTGCAGCAGCTCTTGAATCTCGTCTTCTACCGCCTATTGAAGATGGAAGGGAACTCGCCTGTGGTGTTGTGCTACAGGTCGTATCTGTACATTGTTTTGTAAGCGAATTTGACACTTGGCCATCTTTCCGAGTCCAGAAAATAACTTGGGGAATTTGTGGATGATATCGGGGTCATCGCTTGTAGTGTAGTTCCTATTCTCCCAATAGGCTCTGCGCATTGGAATAGTACCTACAGCAGTAAAGGCCTAGGCCAGACGTTAACTAGGTCTACTACTGTCAATACTAGACTTAATTTTTGGGTTTGCCAGCTAAGCTCAGAGTTCGCTAGAAACTTTCTCGAATGTTCAAGGAAGGAATTAACTCCCCTGATTAGACAAGAAGGGATTTAGTTTCTGACAACCATAGAACATGACAACTTTGCTCTCCCCTAATCAAGAGTCAATCTCGAGAGTCGTGTGAGCACAAGGCAATTATTTTACTCAGTCAGTACGTGCATTCTTAGTCTCATCAGAATGTAGAGAAAAGGGAAAGAGACGGGCGTGTTCAATAAAAAGATGTTATTTATTGATCAGTCTCTTTTCTCGTACAAGAGAAATGGATCGATATTATTGCGATACTTATAGTTAAGTAAAGTGCATACATTAAAAGCAATAGTATAAAATAATACTGTAAAAACATTGATATGGTTTCTGAGCCATATGATGTTTAAAATGATTAAAATATATTTACATACACATATACATTTGACTAAACGTACTCAACTGGTGTTTCTAAATACGCCTACCCCGTGTACCTGACCTAAGTCTAATGCGTGGGCGGGAATAGAAAGTTACAGTTTTAAGTTAAGTTTGTTTTTGCCAAGTGAATAACTAAAGAATTCTCTGTGAGGGGTTATTCAGTTCCGTACCTGGAAGTTAGGATGAATGAGGAATGGTATCTCTTTCTCTGCTCTCGATATTCCAGGCTGCCTGCGAGGGCTACCCGGAAGCGCCGGTGCTGGGTCTCTCGGCTTGAGATAGCAGCGCGTCTCTCAGCGCGTCAGGAAGGCGGGGCTGCGCCAGCGGGGTCTGCTTCTGCTCTCGGCTTCGGCAAGTATGGCTGCTCCGTCTTGTCACCACGCGTGTGTTTGCATAGGGCAAGATCGGCAATATTTATACCTTAAAGGTGCCGAGATTGACGTAAGGATGGACATAGATACGTCAATAAAGATGTCATACGACTTGCTCGTTAGCACATTCTTTACTAAAGTTCTCTGTGAAATCAAAACAATGGCCGCACGGATTTTCCAGGTTGTCATAGGTTTGATTTGTTATGAGAACGTCGTATGCCTTATCAGGGGCTGGAGGAATGTCGCTTGTCTAATTAGATCTCAAGCGTTATGACCTAATCAGATAACACGTTCCTGTGCCGTAGTGTGACTGCGTCAGATAACGGTATCTGCATCATGGGGGCTGTGATTGCCTCATGGGCTGACTGTTAGTTAACTTGATAGTTAGTTTAACCAGAATAGGGTCAGGAATAGGGGGATCGATTCAGAACCTATAGAAATACACGACACCCACTCCACGCTAACTATGGTCATATCTACTAATCTATGCATAGTATAACATAGTACAACATACTATAGAGTATAGTGTATACCTTACCACCCCAAAATACATAAATGCATTTCGAAATTTTCAAATATACTGAAAAATCGCAGTCATATATATTGTATGCACTTAAGCTATGAATTAAATGCAAAAGTAAACACGCATTTGTATGCATTATTGCTTATTTGGTATATTAGAAATACACATGAAATGGCTCTTAATATGGCTATACAGAAAGGAAGTTCGAGACCATTTCATCACATAATAAAATATTTGTGAACATCCCAGCGGGCAACTAAAGTTTATAAAGTATCTAAAAATAGAAATCTTAGTTCTCTAGGAATAGTTTCTTACTTTAAGCAGAAGATAAGTGTCCCGAAAATTTTGTAAAAAAATAATTTGGGGCTGCTAAAAAATTGTTGTCCGTGAACTGGTGGGAAAAATTGTTCATGTGACTTTATTTTTAAAGTTGAAGGCCGAATTCAGGGAACGCCGTGTGCGAGCTTGCTCAAAAAGTCTCTATTTCTGTTCTGGAGAGAACATCATATCATTCAGGCTTTCGAAAAAACTGTCAACAGCTTCATGGGAAAGTTCCACTAAGTCGGAAATAGGTGTAACCATGCATTCGTGCGCATGATTGTCTGCATTGACATTCTGATTCGCATTGCTGACAGAAGGTCGTACCTGTTCAATGCTGCTTTCATCTTGAACTTCACTACTCTTCAATCGTAGTGGTGAAGATTCCAGGAATGCCGTCATCAGGATTGGCAGCCTTTGAGGGCAGCACAAAGCGTGAACCTTGGTAGGAACCAACAGTGTATCTGCATCCACTGGCGCATCCGATTGTAGCGTCAGACAGGTGTCTAACACGCATTCTTCTCCGCATAGCAGACATCTCAATATAGGTAAAACACATCTTTGCCACATTGGTCGAAATGATAGAAACCAAGTCATGTTCAGGTCTCTAAGCCGGGATAGTCCCAGGATTTTTGATATCCGGTCCCGGTATCCAATGGCTAGGAATGTATCTTCCATTGACGCGAGAGTTTGGTCTGTGACATGGGTTGCCATAACGAAAAATAAGGACTAGGAATAGGATTCCTGCAATTAGTCCTAGGATCAGGGGAAGTCCGCCAAAAATCGAATGGACGAAATCTGGAAAAATACCCAGTATGGCTTTGAATGGTGTTAATGCCATCGAAAATACTGTCTTAAATACCTTTGAGACCCCAGTGGTATCAGAAATATTTAAGATTTCGCTCAGGATTTCCGCGAAATGTACGGGGGAATTAGTTGATAATAATGTATGTATCTCTGCAGTCGTCCTTGCGACTTGTAGATCATACGTTTCTTTTGATGACGTGAGCCTTGTAGGCGTCTGAAGAAGCACTGTTTTCATTCTGCTTAAAGTATCTATTCGAATAGAAGTAATTTTCAAACTGGGCCATGCCCTTGCCTCCCTGTCTGGAAAGGAGCTGGGGAATAAAGAGCGTCCACAGCACTTGACCTTCGCCGTCGTAGTGACTAGATAAGGAGTCCCGGGCATAAGACTACAACATCTGCGGTCTACAATAAGAATGTAACTCCCATTATAGAGTCTTTGAAAGAATGGTTCTATTTCAGTTGCAGGTGCGCCTTGCTGGTGACATGAAAGGTTGTACGAATTCCCTTCACAGGCTCCGTGCAAACTAATACCGTTACACAGAAGCGTGCCGCTTAGTGACATAGCACAATTGTTGCCACTAAGAAACACTTTCTGTCCTTTATTACTGATACATGCATGTGAATAGGGCAGGTTCCAAGTTGTTTTAAGGTACCCCTTCCCCAATTTCTCGTACATGCCAGCCTGTATATATTTTTGGCAGTATTGAAACCTGAAGGTTGAGATTGGAATATTTATGATTCCGTGGATTATCCATTCACTGACAGGTCGTTCTGACATTGTCATTGGTAATCTTTCTAGTTTTTCAATGCTCAAGATTGTATAATCAGCACCCTTTTGCGCCATACCAATTTGTCTATCAGTAAGGTTAAAGATTTGGAATAGTGACGTTGTGTTGATTAAACGCCAAGGCACATAGCCTGAACGCAGATTTTGTAACGTCCAGCCAAGCTGTACAATAGAACGCAATTGTGACTGACCATGTTGTAATTACAGTAAGTCTTGCGATAATATATCGATTGCTGACGACACAATGCTGTCCACTGAAAAAATTCTGGAGGACAGAGTCATTAACCCATTGTCCACTACAGAAAGTGATTTTTCCAAGTTGATATGGTCAATTTCCCGTATTCTTTCTGCTGTCTCAATTTGAGTAACCTTCCAGGCCTCATTGTATGCTGCATATACAGAGGCTGCTATGAAACGCTTTTGACGCTGTTTGCGTGGTCCCATTATGAAATCACGCAAGTCAGCACCATCAGTAAGTAAAGTTAGGTGTTGCTTAATTTCAGGCAGTGTGGAAGTTTGTAGCCACTGAAGGCATAATTTGCCCACACTGTAGGTTGTTATTATCCCTGGGTGATGTCTTTGGGGATATCTAGGGTCTGGCCTGGTCATTTTGAAACCCTGTGTTTTATTCAGGAATCTATCTTGACAGTTATTTGTATCTGTTGGCCAGATCAACCATTGTTTCCAATCAGGATGTGTTCTGTTTTGGTTTAATATATGGTTTACGTCTATCTCTTCATCTGTATCAGAGTTATTGCTAAACATTATTGGCTTTGGAATAGACGGTTTATTTAAATCTTTGATTTTTGCTAAGCCAAGACAGGTGGTTTGTTGAACAGTGTCATTTAAAAATATCATTTGTTCTGGGATCATGCAAGCTCTAAAACAAAGCTTCTATACCCTGTACTTGCCATTCTTTTGTACCCCAAACACTTTTCAAATCAACATTTTTGTCCCAATAATCAAATCCAAAAGTATTCATTTTTTCAAAGAATGAATCTGAATATATCAATTTTGTGTTGGTTATCATGGTTTTCATCCCTGTCTTGTTTGACAATTTATAATAAAATGTTTCAGCATTACTTATGTTAAAACCTGAAAAGTATGAATATTTGTCATATACGGTTCTAGAGCTCCCTTTTGGAGGTGTAGCACAATGTTCCCATTGATTATAATTTAACACATTTCTAGGTTGTGCAGATTTATGCAAAAAATGATTACCATAGTGGTTATAGCAATACATACTGTCATAATTTGTAGAACCTTGCAAATAATCATGTTTTGTAAATTTAGCAGACATTACTAAGTCAGACATCATGTTGTTAATACTTTCGAAGTCCCAATCATCAGCAAATGAGTTTGGTTTTGCAAAGTCACTCAAGGAGATCTTAATTTGGTGTGGATATTTCAGGATCTCGACCGGACCATAAATTTCATAGTCAGTGTTGTCCCAGGCTACCCCACCAGGTATTGGATTGGCTGTGAAGTTGGCTGAAGAAAGTTCTGGAGAAAGTTCTCTTTTCTCGACGTGTGAAGATGTGTGTGGTTTGAGGACCAAGTTGATGTTCTGGCTTGCTGTGTCCATTTTAGCATATCTTCCCTCAATGAAGCGTCCCAAAGTAAATACCATGATGAGCCAAAGTATGAGGATAAATGCACCAAAACCCACCCAAAATTCAATCCATGGAGAAACCAGATATGTTTCTTTCAGATGTTTCAAAAGTTCCTTCGCTTTGTCTTTAAAGGATTTTGATGATGACTGTGTCTTTGATTCACTGAAGCCGTCAGAGGAATCATCGAAGTTGATGAAGTAACCGGATGCAGTTCTGTCAATTGTTCCAATTGGTTCAGGATTTCTGTTTTTTGCATTTTCACTTGGTACTTCAGTATAGATTGGTGTGTCTCTGCTAAATGTCTTTATTTGGGTTTTCAGAGGTCTGAGTTCTATTGCATTGTTGCATAGTCCTTCTTGTTCTTCTTTAGGCGTTTCGAATGTGATGAGCCTTTTTGTTAGGACCTCTGTACTGGTAGCAAACCTTGGTGTTCTGCTACTTATTGGGAGTCCACTTGGCCTACTGTTTGTTATCGGCCACATGTTGTGGTTTTACCAGGTCGATGGATACAACTCGGTTCTCCTTTTTACCAGCAAGTGGCGGTAGTACAACTGATCTTGTCCCGTTGACAGACAAGACAGGAACTGCTTTTCTGTAAGAAGGCCCAAATTCCTTCTTTACCGCGATCTTCTCCCTGACTAGATCCCCGACTTTTGGAATCCAGACAGGTCTTGCTGGGACAGGTGGTGATTCTTCAGTGGTCGTTGGCTGTTGTTTCAACTGTATGTTGCTCAGGTCTTTTCTTGTTTTGTTTAAGTCCTGCAAAATAGCCAAACGGTCTTTGACATCAAAGCTTTTTTCTTTAACCACTGAAGTCTGACTATCAAGGTCAGAGATCAACATCCTAGTTCCAAATAATAATTCGTACGGACTGAATCCCTTCAGAGAATTTCTTGGCAAGTTATTTAGACTACGTTGGACACTTATTAGATGTTTGACCCACCCAGCTCCCGAACCTAATATCCTTTCCATTATAGATTGCTTTCTGCCTTGGTTTTTTCTTTACACCATCCCATACCCTCAGGAAGGAAGTGAGAAGATTCCCGCTGGACTGTGCTCATTTGGCCATGTTTCCCCCCAGGCTGGTATGTCTGAATGAAAACAATGGTCAAACGTAACATGCTCTTAGCGTATATGCCATTTAGACTTGCAAATCTTGTATAATAGTCCGGACGTCAGCCGAGTGCTGGTGATCTACATTATAAGTGGAAACTAGCCTGTATATGTTAATCGCAAGCCATTCTTTTTGCTGGTAATATTATCTGCCTTGATACGACGAGGTATTAAACTGTTTCTCTCCCCACTGCGATCTCTGTTGCAGTTTGGGCAGTTTTTACAAACATGGTGTAGTGCAGGCTCATGCCTGGCCACCAGTACCGTGATTGTAATTCTTCCAGAGAATCTTTTAATTTAAGGTGTCTGAGACCCTCGCCCATGTGTGCGTCTGCGATTAACAAGTTTCTCCTGTCCATGTTTGGAATCACTCTATCCCCCACTCCAGGGATTCGAGCAAAAGGGACGGAGTTTGCATCGATTATGTATGTATAATTGAGTGGATAGTTGATCGGTAACGCTGAGCAGTCGCCTTTTGATGACGTTTTTACCGCCAGCACCGTTTCACCGTCAATGTATTTTAATGTATGCTTTTTTCGATCTACGGGAGCCAGTTTAGTGGCTGCCGCTGTGGCTGCTTCAGCCAATGAATTCCCTGCAACGTGAACGCCATCACGTTGATGACTCAGTGAGTGTGTCACGTGAGTCTTTGGTAGTTCTTTTTGTAAAAGAGCTACTTGTTCCCAGAGCAGTTTCTGCTTTATTGGTGCATCTGTGTCATCTTTGTAACCGTTTTGAATCCATGTCTGCAAATCCTTGTTATATGATTTGACGCAGTAATATGAATCTGACACTATAAGTGTCGGGAATTCGCGATCCGCATTATCTAGCGCCATTTTCAAAGCTATTATTTCAGTTTGTAGTTCTGAATTAGTTTCTACTGAGTGTGATTTTGTTAATAGAGGTCTTAGTTTACCTCCGCGCCACACTTCTTTTGTAATCTCACATGTGGGGTTGTATGCTTGTTCTCCCCAAACGGAGGGTTGAGCATGTCCGTCTGTATAGATTACACAGGCGTAATGTCGTAGAGGAAGAATGTCGATTGGCAGAGGATACGTCTTTTCATATTTTAGATTTTTTAATTCTTCTAGTTCTTAGAAAATTGTCAACCAGGCTATACTTGATAATTCATATCCTACGTACAAGACTGTCAGATGGGCAATTCTGGACTTTTTAAAGTTGAATTTGTAACCCTCTGCTGCGAACCCAAGTATTATGGTGTTCACTCTTTTCAAGTGAGTCTCCAAGTCATCATCTGTTAAGTAAATGTCATCGACATAAGATAATGCTTCATCATCATATAGTTGTAGTAATTCTGTTACTCTCGCTGAGAATACCCCCGGGCTGTTCTTGTACCCCTGGGCTAACCGACAGAATTGTTTTTGAGTGCCATTTACTGAGAATGCAGTTAAATATCTGCTCTCTGGTGCTATGTTTTGACAAAAGAATCCATTGGAGATGTCCAAGGTTGTTTTGTATTTTTTGCGCACTATGTTATTCATTAGTGCAGCACTGTGTGAGTTTTGCACTGCAAAGGTTTTGCAACATGTGTTAAGGTGTCGGTAATCCAAAACTAGACGATATGAATTGTCTGGTTTGGAGACCGGAAACAAAGGATTGTTCATTTGTGAGGTGCAAGTTTCAATCACCCCCTGGTATTCTAGCTGATCTAGTATTTCATTTACCTGTTTTTTAGCTTCTTGCTTAATTGGGTACTGCCTTTGTGCAGTAGGTTGTGATTTTAACTGGATTTTGTGAGGAGGAGAATCCTCATCCCATCCTACATGATTTTTATATAAAGCAGGTGCTAAGGCCACTGCCCACTTTCTAGCAAGTGTGTATTTTTTATGAATCGGGATTTGATTCGAGAAGGCAGGCATAATTACTTCTTCGCCATGAGGGCACTCCCTGACAAACTCTGGTGGCCAGTCTTTTTCAGCTAGAAGGATGTCATAACCCTTGGAGAGGTTATCCCAAAATAGTCCCCTTATTTTCCTAGTCTTATCTCCCTCTATACGTAATGTTATCTCGTATATCTTGTGGGGCTTGCTAACTCTGGTGTCTGCAGTTTCCACTTGAAGGTATTCATTCGTGTCCACTGTCTCCAGATGATTCATAAGGACTTTGCGAGCTATGCTCACCTCTGCTGCGCTGTCTAGCATTGTCTGAGCCCATTCTCCGTTTTTCAGTTGTGTCCTCAGTATTCTCGGCATTGTTAACTACCTTTATACTGGCTACCTTCTTTTTTGGAAATTGTAATTTCTTTTTTAGCTGAGCAGGTTCCTTGTCTTTGGACTTGGCGTGCTCTTCTGATCGTCCTCTTCTTTCCGATTTCTGCGAGGAAGTCTGAAAAGATTGAGAGGGACATGTATCAATGTCTTGATATCTATCAGGTTTTTTAATATTATCCCTATTTCTAAGGTTATATCTATTCCCAGAGGGGTCACTCTGCGGTGACCTCTGTCTTTGGTTTGGAGATTTCTCTCTTCGCCTAGGAGACCTCCCTCGGGACTGGAATTTCTTTTCTTTAGGATTGGATTGTTTGTTTCCATCCCAGTTCTTTTTTGGTGAATTATTATTAAAAAATATTTTTTCTGGACTTGTAGTCAGTTGCGGTTTTACTGGTATTCCACCTAGACTATCTCTGCCTAGTTCTTCATAGGATTTTTCTATGATTCTGGCAATTTCAGCTGGTTGGTCTGCTATATCTGTCTCTTTTAACCTCTGGCGGATCGCCACGTTTGCTGCTTCACCTTTTATGTTGGCTAATAATATAGCCGAGACCTGCTTGAAGTCTTTCAGTAATTTCATACAAAGAGTTAAAGCTGGTTCTGGACCGTATTCATCTTGAATTTGTTTTAGCACATCTGGTATTACCGAAATGGATGGAACACCGTGCGTTTTTGTGTAGATGGAAGCAAAGACTGTACCCCAAGTGTCACAGTCCTCAATGTGTGGTGCGATTCCCATTGGGAGACATATAGTCAGAATCCTATGTTTTTCTAATGGGGTGGTGTCAGGAAACACCGCCTCTATTTGGGTGATTTTCTGTGCCAACCAGAATGGTATTTGTTCCCGTTTAGCTGGAACTTTACCTAGGCAGGATTGGATGTTCTGTGGTGTAATTTTATTTGTGTTCCCCTGGTGAGGGGTCAGCTGTGGAAGTTTAATCGCTGGCTGAATTGTTGAAGTCCGCATTACATACTGAACTAATTGTCTATGAATTTTTAGTAATTGTTTTAGCTGTATTAACAGCTCTCCTGTAGACATCCCTTCGATGTCTGGGTGTGGTGTGTATCCGGCTAAGACCGGCCACGTTGCTCCTGGTCTTCCTAAAGGACCGAGCCTTGTAATGTGATTGTTATGTTTTAGGGCGCCATCAAATAAGAGCAAATGCTCTTGGAATTTGAGTGGTACTTCCACCTCCTCGAAAGGAGTGTACGTTTCAGGAGGTTCCTCTACTTTGTAATAGTGGAAGTACTTTGTTACAGCATTTGCTGCCGGAAAATGTATCCATGAATAGTATACCTCTGTCTGCCGATATTCGTGTGCCTCGATTACGAATATGACTGTGCCACCTCTAGGTGTCAGTCCATTTTCTATAAGTTTTAAGGTTATAGATTTCCTTTTGATGACCGGGATGAGTATTATATCCGGGTCTGCTGCTTGCATGGTAGCATCAGCATCTGCGAGTTCAGTTGCTAATCTAACTGTCTCTCTTTCATCATCACTCTCTGCCATTTTACAGAAAGGATGGTTATTTTGTTTGTTTGCAGATCAGGTTTCTTATGGAAACAGAGATTAGATGCACAATATTTTGGAACTGTTTATCCTTCAACGTTGACTGTACCAAGAACCATACATAGGAGTTCCCTCCTGCGAGGTTTTGGAGGATATTACCTTTCACCCACTCCAGACGTCTTTGGAGTATTTGGGAAAAGGGGTCTGAGTGAGAAAGCACGACTGAGTTACTCTAAATGTTTTACGTTAGTTTTATCGCCCTTTCCAAACACGTTGGGCGCCATGTAGTGTAGTTCCTATTCTCCCAATAGGCTCTGCGCATTGGAATAGTACCTACAGCAGTAAAGGCCTAGGCCAGACGTTAACTAGGTCTACTACTGTCAATACTAGACTTAATTTTTGGGTTTGCCAGCTAAGCTCAGAGTTCGCTAGAAACTTTCTCGAATGTTCAAGGAAGGAATTAACTCCCCTGATTAGACAAGAAGGGATTTAGTTTCTGACAACCATAGAACAAGACAACTTTGCTCTCCCCTATTCAAGAGTCAATCTCGAGAGTCGTGTGAGCACAAGGCAATTATTTTACTCAGTCAGTACGTGCATTCTTAGTCTCATCAGAATGTAGAGAAAAGGGAAAGAGACGGGCGTGTTCAATAAAAAGATGTTATTTATTGATCAGTCTCTTTTCTCGTACAAGAGAAATGGATCGATATTATTGCGATACTTATAGTTAAGTAAAGTGCATACATTAAAAGCAATAGTATAAAATAATACTGTAAAAACATTGATATGGTTTCTGAGCCATATGATGTTTAAAATGATTAAAATATATTTACATACACATATACATTTGACTAAACGTACTCAACTGGTGTTTCTAAATACGCCTACCCCGTGTACCTGACCTAAGTCTAATGCGTGGGCGGGAATAGAAAGTTACAGTTTTAAGTTAAGTTTGTTTTTTCCAAGTGAATAACTAAAGAATTCTCTGAGAGGGGTTATTCAGTTCCGTACCTGGAAGTTAGGATGAATGAGGAATGGTATCTCTTTCTCTGCTCTCGATATTCCAGGCTGCCTGCGAGGGCTACCCGGAAGCGCCGGTGCTGGGTCTCTCGGCTTGAGATAGCAGCGCGTCTCTCAGCGCGTCAGGAAGGCGGGGCTGCGCCAGCGGGGTCTGCTTCTGCTCTCGGCTTCGGCAAGTATGGCTGCTCCGTCTTGTCACCACGCGTGTGTTTGCATAGGGCAAGATCGGCAATATTTATACCTTAAAGGTGCCGAGATTGACGTAAGGATGGACATAGATACGTCAATAAAGATGTCATACGACTTGCTCGTTAGCACATTCTTTACTAAAGTTCTCTGTGAAATCAAAACAATGGCCGCACGGATTTTCCAGGTTGTCATAGGTTTGATTTGTTATGAGAACGTCGTATGCCTTATCAGGGGCTGGAGGAATGTCGCTTGTCTAATTAGATCTCAAGTGTTATGACCTAATCAGATAACACGTTCCTGTGCCGTAGTGTGACTGCGTCAGATAACGGTATCTGCATCATGGGGGCTGTGATTGCCTCATGGGCTGACTGTTAGTTAACTTGATAGTTAGTTTAACCAGAATAGGGTCAGGAATAGGGGGATCGATTCAGAACCTATAGAAATACACGACAGCTCACCCGATACAGAATTTCCACAAGTCGGAGACGTTCGGCTGTGGGCAAACTGAGAAGACAGTCAGCTTCCAGTCCATCGATGACATGGATGTCAGCTGGTACAGCCATGTTTTTGTGTGTAAGAGTGGTTGCAAATTTTCCGAGACATGGGAGGGTTTTTTTGACATTCACGTATACACACGAACATACGCCGGGCTGAGGGTAGGCTGCGGCTGCATCTTCTGATATTCAGTCACTGGGATATAGTTCAGTGATGCCCCACTGTCTAGCACAAATTTGGCTGCGTGCTCACCGACACGAATGTCTAATCTGGGATATTTTTTTAGTTGGTCCGGATCAGCGACCATGCTGATGTATTCATCCGTGTATCGCGACGCTGAAGACGCTGACCTTGACTCTCGGGATGACTATCTTTTCTCCCATTGTGACTTGCGAGACTCTCTGCTTGAGTGAGACGAGGCGGAGGACGATCCTAGATGATCCTGAACCGCTCTTGCGTGATGGCGCGTAGTGACAAGGCGCGAAGATCTTGTTGTTTCTTTTGGCCTCTCCTTCCGATATTCCCCGCAGACGTTCTCGAAGTGATTTTCTCTTCCGCATTTTCGACATTGCTGTCCTAGTGCTGGACAGGCGTCCGAGCGTGGAAAATCATATCCGCACCGATAGCATTTGAGTGGACGTTCCTTCCTCCTGTCTCTGCGGCCTGACTCATGGCGCCTGTGCCCTCTGTGGTGATGGTGGGAAGTGGGTCTGGTTATCCGCCTTCTCTCTCGAGAATGTCTGCGAGTGTTGCTGGCTTGTATCCGGTATGCTTGTTCACGTTTCTCAGCATGCCCTGCTTCCATTCTCTTGGCATGTGCCTCTGCTTGGTCATGAACTCGGGTCATTTCTTCGATTTCATCCAAAGTATGACTTTTCCATAGAAGACGCCTTCTGAGTGTTTCGGACTGACACCCTTCAATGATTCGTAGCCTGATGGCATCTACCGTGGAGACATTGTCAAAATCGCAATAGCGAGAAAGTAGTCGAAGCTTTGTTATGAAGGTACTCATTGGTTCGTCTTTTTCTTGACAGGCTAGGTTGAAAATAGATCCCTCATAGTCTACATTTTTCATATGCAAGAACTTCTTATTCAACGCATCACGCACTTTCGTATATGATCCGGTCTCATCAGTCGGCAGTTCCTTAATTAATTTGCAGACCTCCTTTGCAACCAGGTTGCACAAAGCAACTAGTTTTTCATCATCATCAGTGACTTTTGATCCCAGCATAAAGTCCTCGAAATCTTCGAGCCATTCCTCCCACCTGAGGCCCATTCCTCCTCCAGTGATGAGGGCAAGTGGCTCTGGGGTCCGCAAGTAGGTGACACTTGTCCTGGCTGTTGGAACTGGTATGGGAGCAGCAGCCGCTACGCCTGTAGCATCCCTACGCGGTTAAGTCGACATGTTTGCCTTCTTTGGCGTTGTTTGTGCGTTGGATTGTTTGTTATACTTATGGTGGCCTTTACGTTGGCTCGTTAATCTTGTTTCTTTCCTTTTGTTGTCTTTGCTTGGGCTTGTTTTCTGCTTGCAATTGTCTTTACTTGTGTTT
Organism: Lissotriton helveticus; assembly: GCF_964261635.1. Classification (NCBI taxonomy): domain Eukaryota; kingdom Metazoa; phylum Chordata; class Amphibia; order Caudata; family Salamandridae; genus Lissotriton; species Lissotriton helveticus. The sequence goes on from NC_136067.1 coordinate 451,015,777, forward strand.
GTTTTCTGTTTGCAATTGCCTTTACTTGTGCTTGTTTTCTGCTTGGAATTGTCTTTACTTGTGTTTGTTTTCCGCTAGCAATTGTCTTTGCTTGTTTTCTGCTTGCACTTGTCTTTGCTTGTGCTTGTTTTCTAACTTTCAACTTGCCTGACTCCAAAATGGCCGCTCAGAGCTCTGGATGGGCAGCACTGCCTGACTTCAAGATGGCCGCCGCTGTTGAAATCTCGTCTTTCACGAGATTTGGTCGCATTCACACTGTTATGGTCCGATTCGTGCCTCACTGAGAAGCTGCCGGGGCATGGAACTACATTGCCCAGAATGCTAAGCGGCAGGAGGCGGGGTATTTAGGCAACCACTTCCTTGGCCCAGTGTCGGATATCCTGAATCCATACCCGGATGTTACTAGTTCGACCTGGCTTCTGCATTGGTGTTTTGGCTAGTCCGTTGTCCGTGTTTCAAGTTCTGGAGCACCGAAGAGTTGCAGAGGCATCTGGAGCGCTACAGAGCAGGCGGTGAGGCAACCGCCACTCCGTGGAGCTATTGACCTTGTTCGCAGTCAGGCGCATCATTCCTGTTCCCTCCGTTGGCGAGCCTTCTTTCCTCGGCTCTTGCGGAGGGGAAACGGTGCGCAAAGGGGAGTCTTCCGTTTCCGTTGGCGAGCCGTGGATCTTCGGCTCATGTGGAAACGGGGTTGATACCTCACGATTCCCTTACCATTTCCGTTGGCTAGCCTTCTTTCCTCGGCTATTGCGGAAGTGGTTCTTTGTTTATTATTTGTTCGTCTTCATTGAACCAAACCCTCTGTTGGCGAGCCTTCTTTCCTCGGCTATTGCAGAGGGTTTGTATCGTCTGTGGCCATTGGGGATTCAGTCTAGGTGAAGTCAACCAGGCGCCCTCAGTTCCTATTGTCGGAGGTTTCTGACAAGTGTCTCCAGACAACAAGGTACTTGTTTTTCTTTGCTTTATTGGGTGACGTAACCCCCACCGTTATTTTGAATACTGTTAAGGAACTGTTCCTAGGAATCCACTTTTGGGACTATAAGGGAAAGTAAGAAGGGTAGGTGTGTTACTAATCTCGAATTACTTATGATAGAAGGTAGGGTCCACTGCATATGTGTACTTACCTTTTGTATCAAATTGTGTGTTTCAGAGGGGAAGATTCATTTAGGATACCAAGGCCAGCTATCAGTAGCAGAGATGTATCTTCTGAGTATAGCAGCCAATCATTCTGTCTCCAAGGTAGGGAGAGTATAAAACAACTTTATCTGATAGAGCAGATCATAAGTACCAGAAACGTTTCCAACCTCTTGTTCTTTGTCTTCCAGCTCTCCCTCCCTGCTGTCCCCTTCCTTCCCTTCCCGTTTCCTCCTTCAGCCCTCATCTGATCCTTCCTTAGCCCAAGGCTGTTATAGCAAGCTGGGTTTGGATAGATCTGGAGGGGGCCTTATTATCTACACGCTGTTCCTGAGGATAAAGAAGATAACAGAATATCCGACCCAAGGTTACACGTCCTCCCGTTCAGTGTGTAGATATGGCCTCTCTTGATGATGTGTTGGCTGCGTTGATAACAGTACAGGCTGAGCTGTTATCCTCTAGACAGGAAACCACTGATTTACGCAATCGGTTAGACACCATACAGAGAAATCCCTTTAATGCGGGGGCTTCTGGTTCTAACCCTCCCAGTCCAGTGGTAATTGAAATACCGGCTAGCGTCCCACTTGCCAACCCAGAACGGTTCAAAGGGGATGCCGGTACAGTACAAGTGTTTCTGACACAAGTTATGATGCATTTCACGTGCAAGCCGCGTTCCTTTCCCACAAATCAGTCCAAGGTAGCATTTGTGATATCATATTTAGTGGGGGATGCGGCTCAATAGGCGGTTCGTCTGATTCAACGGGACGATCCCTTGATACACGACTGGGAGGCTTTCAGGGACGAGTTCGTCAAGGTGTTTGATAGACGGGCTGACACCTATACGGCGGACAAGGAGTTATTGGAACTCTGACAGGGAAATCAGGACATTTTGACATACCTGAATTCCTTTCGGAGGTTGGTTAAGGAGACCAAGTTGCCCGAGGCAAAGCAGGCATCTCTGTTTCATCAGGGGTTAACTGAGGAAATGAAAGATGTTATTGCTCAAATTGATCCCCAGCCGGCGTCCTGTGAAGATTTAATAAATCTGGTGTTACGCTTGGATCACCGACTCAAGAATAGAAAGGGGGATTCCAAGGCCAAGTCCAGAACCATACCAGTATCAGGCCCTACTAGAGCATCGGATAGCGCTCTCACTCCCAACGTAGAACCGATTGATATAGGTGCGGTACGTGCCGCTCTTACACCCGTTGAAAAAGAACAGAGACGCAAACAGGGCCTTTGCCTGTATTGCGGGAAGAAAGGACATTTTGTTAGGGAATGTCCTGTAAAACCCAAGTTCGCCAAGTTCCGTTTTGGCAAAGGGGTATCCGCGGCGATGGAAAAACCAGCAGAAAACTGACGGACTCTAGGGTGAATGAAGGGGTTCCTTGGAGTCGCGTTTGTATCCCTTCTTTGGTCAACAACGTAGTGGGGGCGCATCATTTGTTCATAAACATCGTACTGTTGATCAGCATGGTAGAAGTCCCTACTTGTGCTATGGTGGATTCAGGGGCCACTGGCATATTCATGGATAAGGCGGAGGCGGAGAGGATTGGGATTTCTCTTATTCCTACCGAGAGTAGTAATGCGGTATATGCAGTCGATGGTAGAAAATTGGACTTAGGTCCCGTTTGTTATCGAACAGCTGAAACGGAAATGAGATATGGGAGGCATTGTGAAAATGTCACTTTCAGCATCATAAAGGCCCCCCAGTATGGTATAATCATAGGCTTACCCTGGTTAAAGAAACATAACCCGGAGATCGATTGGGGTAAAGACACTGTATACATGAATTCGGATTATTGTAGGGAACACTGTTTCAGTAATACTCAGAGTCCCTCTTTTTCCCTTGCTAATGGTACTTGTGTGGCCACTGCGGCTGAAAAAGAGGTGGTATTGCCTGATGTCTATAGCGAGTACCATGAAGTATTCGACGAGGTGCTAGCGGAAGTACTACCCCCCCATAGACAGTACGACTGTCAGATCGATCTAGTGCCTGGGGCAGTGGTGCCATCAGGACGCCTGTACGCCTTGACCGAACCCGAAAACATCCATCTGAGACAATACCTGGACAAACTGTTGGAATTGGGGTTCATACGTCCTTCCAAATCACCTGCTGCTTCTCCCCTTTTCTTCATTCCTAAAGCGAATGGGGAATTAAGGGTGTGTGTGGATTTTAGGGCCCTCCATGAGATAACTGTCAAGAATAGATACCCGCTGCCCCTGATTAATGTGTTGCTGGAACAAGTAAAGAAAGCAAAGATATTCACTAAATTGGACCTAAAAGGGGCGTACCATTTAGTGAGGATGAGGTCGGGAGATGAATGGAAAACGGCATTTAAGACCAGGTATGGGCTATTCGAATACCTGGTCATGCCGTTTGGGCTATGTAACGCCCCTGCAGCGTTCCAGTTTTTCCTTAATGATGTGCTGCGGGAGATTCTCGACCGGTAAGTCATAGTATACATAGATGACATTCTTATCTATTCGGAAACAGAGGCAATGCATGAAATCCACGTGAAAGCTGTCTTGGCAATTCTGCGTCAACATAGCTTGTATTGCAAACTGTCCAAATGCGACTTTCACATGTCTACCGTAGAGTTTCTGGGGGTCATGCTGAGCCCTCAGGGTCAAGAAATGTCAGAGAGGAAGGTACAGGCGGTGCGTGATTGGCCAGTGCCGAGGAATATTAAGGACTTCCAGTGCTTCTTGGGCTTCGCTAACTTTTACCGCCGCTTCATAGATAGGTTCTCTGGAGTGGTGGCACCCCTTACCAGCTTATTGCGCAAGGATCAAGGATTCGTGTGGGATGAGGAAGCTCAGGGGGCCTTCGTAAAGTTGAAACAAGTGTTCGTGTCCGCACCAGTGCTAATGCACCCTGATCCTGTATTGCCGTTTATCGTGGAGGCGGACGCTTCCGAGGTGGCGATAGGGGCTGTTCTGTCCCAACGGAACGAACAGACAAGGCTCTTGCATCCTGTGGCATACATGTCCCGGAAACTTAATGGGGCGGAACGTAACTATTGTATTGCTGAGAAAGAGCTTTTTGCTATCAAGATCGCCTTCACCGAATGGCGTCACTTTCTGATGGGAGCCAAACATAAAGTGACTGTCTATTCTGACCACAGAAACTTGCAATTTATGTCTGCTGCACGTCATTTGTCCCCAAGGCAACTTCGGTGGATGCTTTTCTTTTCAGAATTTAACTTTACTATCACCTTTCGTCCAGGAGTAGATAATCGGAAGGCGGATGCCCTCACACGCCAGTCATCCTCGAAAACCCCCGTAAAGGGAATGGACACCTCCATTGTGAATCCTGCTAGGGTGATAGGGGCCATCCAACCTGACGCTTTTCTGCAGGGGATACGCAGGGGCTTCGAGTCGGAGCACTGGAAGAAATGGTTGCAGGGACATCCGGAATGGCAAGTAAGGGACGGTTTCCCTGTCAAACAAGGACGGCTGTTGATCCCTACAGAACCTCTTCGAAAACAAATGTTTTCGTGGTGTCATACCTCACCTAGTGCTGGACACATGGGGGTGGAGAAGACAGTCGAATTGATCACTCGCAAATGTTGGTGGCCATCTGTAGGAGCTGATGTAAAACGATGGATTTCGTTCTGTACCGTTTGTGCCACCGTAAAGGCAGATCATAGGCGTCCCGCTGGTCTTCTTTGTCCCATGCCTACCCCCTCAGTGCCGTGGGAACGCATCTCTTTAGACTTTGTGGTAGGGTTGCCCAGAGATCAGGGATGTACTGCAGTGTTAGTGGTCATTGACTTCTTGACTAAGATGGGCCACTTCATCGCCTGCCCTCAGGTCCCCACGGCAGGTCAGCTGGCACAGTTGCTGATGGTTCATATAGTGCGTTTGAACGGTTTGCCTGCAGTCATAGCCTCGGCCGTGGTTCTCAATTCACCACCAGGTTCTGGAAGTCTTGGTGTTCCTCACTGCATATCGAGACGGCTCTGTCCACAAGCTTCCACCCACAAACTGATGGACAGACCGAGCGGCTCAACCAAACCTTGTAGCAGTATTTGCGGTGCTTTGTATCCCAAGGGAAAGACAACTGGGTGGAATATCTGTGGTTGGCTGAGGTGGCATACAACAACGCCGCGCATTCGGCCATCAAGGTCTCCCCTTTTTACTGCACGTATGGCCGTCATCCGAGGTTTCTACCTTTCTTACAGCCGGTTAGGGAAGATTCGGTGCCTGAGGCAGCTAGGAGGATTGCGGATGTACGGAACATACTGGTGAGAGTCAGGGATGATCTGAAAGCGACCAAGGAGGCGTATAAAGCCTCGGCGGATAAACGACGTCGTCCAGGCCCGCTATACCAGGTGGGGGACAGAGTGTGGCTGTCGACCAGAAATATCAGATTTAAAAGATAGTGTGTTCAATCCTCGTTACATTGGACCTTTTCCTATAGTGCAATGCATTAGTCCGGTGGCCATGAAACTACACCTGCCTCACCATCTCCGGATCCATTCTGTGTTCCACGTGTCTTTACTGAAGCCTGCCTCTGTTGTCGTACGTCGCCTGCCTCCGCCTTTGGTTGTTCCGGATGGGGTGGAGTACGAACTGAGTGGTATCCTGGACGCAAGGTGGCGAGGAAGGGGTTTGAGTTATCTGGTGGCTTGGAAAGGATACGGGCCCGAGGAGAACTCTTGGGAGCCGGCATCCGGAGTGCATGCTCCCTGTCTGGTGAACGAGTTTCATAGGCTACATCCGTTGCGTCCTGGTCCAGTTCGGCGCTCTAGGTGAAGGGGGATGCACTGTTATGGTCCGATTCGCGCCTCACTGAGAAGCTGCCGGGGCATGGAACTACATTGCCCAGAATGCTAAGCGGCAGGAGGCGGGGTATTTAGGCAACCACTTCCTTGGCCCGGTGTCGGATATCCTGAATCCATACCCGGATGTTACTAGTTCGACCTGGCTTCTGCATTGGTGTTTTGGCTAGTCCGTTGTCCGTGTTTCAAGTTCTGGAGCACCGAAGAGTTGCAGAGGCATCTGGAGCGCTACAGAGCAGGCGGTGAGGCAACCGCCACTCCGTGGAGCTATTGACCTTGTTCGCAGTCAGGCGCATCATTCCTGTTCCCTCCGTTGGCGAGCCTTCTTTCCTCGGCTCTTGCGGAGGGGAAACGGTGCGCAAAGGGGAGTCTTCCGTTTCCATTGGCGAGCCGTGGATCTTCGGCTCATGCGGAAACGGGGTTGATACCTCACGATTCCCTTACCATTTCCGTTGGCTAGCCTTCTTTCCTCGGCTATTGCGGAAGTGGTTCTTTGTTTATTATTTGTTCGTCTTCATTGAACCAAACCCTCTGTTGGCGAGCCTTCTTTCCTCGGCTATTGCAGAGGGTTTGTATCGTCTGTGGCCATTGGGGATTCAGTCTAGGTGAAGTCAACCAGGCGCCCTCAGTTCCTATTGTCGGAGGTTTCTGACAAGTGTCTCCAGACAACAAGGTACTCGTTTTTCTTTGCTTTATTGGGTGACGTAACCCCCACCGTTATTTTGAATACTGTTAAGGAACTGTTCCAAGGAATCCACTTTTGGGACTATAAGGGAAAGTAAGAAGGGTAGGTGTGTTACTAATCTCGAATTACTTATGATAGAAGGTAGGGTCCACTGCATATGTGTACTTACCTTTTGTATCAAATTGTGTGTTTCAGAGGGGAAGATTCATTTAGGATACCAAGGCCAGCTATCAGTAGCAGAGAGGTATCTTCTGAGTATAGCAGCCAATCATTCTGTCTCCAAGGTAGGGAGAGTATAAAACGACTTTATCTGATAGAGCAGATCATAAGTACCAGAAACGTTTCCAACCTCTTGTTCTTTGTCTTCCAGCTCTCCCTCCCTGCTGTCCCCTTCCTTACCTTCCCGTTTCCTCCTTCAGCCCTCATCTGATCCTTCCTTAGCCCAAGGCTGTTATAGCAAGCTGGGTTTGGATAGATCTGGAGGGGGCCTTATTATCTACACGCTGATCCTGAGGATAAAGAAGATGACACACGCTTCCAGACCCGGTATTCCATTCAGCACTCACCGAAACAGCCGGTGTCCTCCCAGGCAAGACGGTGAGTTCGGGGTGGGCTCCCAGTAGCAATCCTGTCTACTCGCTTGCATCTGGGGTAGGCTCTCACTTTCAGAGCTCGCAGCACGCTCCGCACAGCCGCTCAGCCACGGTGCTGCCAATCTTCACGGCGAGCTACCACAATTTCGGCGGTGATGGCGTTTTCTTTGGCGCACAGACTCGGCGCTCAACAGCGCAACCACAACTTCGCTCCACGCGGCAGTCCAGCCACGGAGCTGCGGGTATTTACCATTCGCCGATGTAGTCTCGGCGACGCCGATTGTCTGGGACGCGCGTGTCTCTCCAGCGCTCCTCATCGGACGGGGTCACTTGTTTCTAGTTGTGGCGATGGCACAGCACGCCATCCCATCCTCGTCGCCAGCTGGTGTGTCGTCCCCAACAATAACGACAGACACGTGGGTATAGGGTATGGAGCATTTATTCAAGCATCTGCTCGGCACCCCGTCCTTCTCCATACTGCCCCTTTCCTGTCCCCGCTCCTCCTCTTCCTACCACTCCCCAACCCGCCCCCCGAAACACTAGACTGCATTAGGCATCATAACAGGTCTGTTTTATGACAGGGTTTTTTGTGGGGAAAGGCGGGCAGGATAAAGTAGTATTGGAATGGACTGACAGCGCTAGATAGTCAATGTGGTCCTCAGTCGATGTGGAAGAGTCAAGTTAAGGGACTGCACCAACATTGCAAAGGGTTTAACCAGTGAGTTCATTTAATTATTTATTTAAACTTATAAAGCGCACAGCTACCCGCAGTGGGTTTCCCGGCGCTAGGGGACAGACTAAAGAAGAAGAAACCAGAATGCTGAAAATGCTAAAAGGAAGTTACAATTTACTGTTGAAAGAGCCACGTTTTAAGTCCTTTACGGAAGCGCAAAAGATTGGTTTCTGTCTTTAGGGTCATCGGAAGAACGTTCCAAAATTTAGGACCCAGATAGGCAAAAGAGCGGCCTCCCATTTTTGCTAACCTAAATCTGAGCGGCCTCCCATTTTTGCTAACCTAAATCTGGGAACGGAAAAGTCACCATTCCCAGGGGATCTCAAGATTCGATTTGGCTTATAGGCCTGAATGAGGCCCTGGAGATATTTAGGAGCTGAGCCTTGTTTAATTTTGAAGACATGACAAAGGGCTTTGAATTTGATTCTATTAGGGATTCTGAGCCAATGCAGGTCATGGAGTGCTGGAAAGGCAGATATTCTCCTGGGGACCTTGCGAAGCAGCCGGGCAGCTGCGTTCTGAACAACCTGAAGTTTTTTTATGGTTGCCAGATCAGCTCCAAGGTAAAGAACGTTACCATAGTCCAGGCGGGAAACAACCAACGCCTGGACTACAGGACTACAGTTCTTTGTGTGGAGGGGGGCAGCATCCACAGGATTTTTTGCAGCCATCTCAAGGTGGCAAAACAGATAGAGGCTACCTTTACAGCCTGCTGTCTCATTGTAAGTTTCTCATCGATGAGGAACCCGAGGTTGCGTACTACTGTTGCAGGCTGAGGGGTAGGTCCCATAACATTGGGCCAATGGTGGGGGCCCCAGAGATCCTTACCCCTGTCTAGTATCACAACCTCGGTCTTGTCACCGTTAAGTTTCAAGAAATTGTTCCTCATCCACTTGGAGACACGAATCAGACCCTCTCTCAGAACAGAGGCATCAGTGTCCTCTGTATTAGAGAGAGAGAATATGATTTGTGTGTCGTCGGCGTAGGAGTATAAGGTGAGACCGGCTTCCTCCACAATAGTGGCCAGGGGTCTTACGTAGATATTGAATAGTAGGGGACTAAGTATGGACCCCTGGGGCACGCCATGCGCCGATGGACAAATTGTTGAGGAGGCAGAGGCAGAAAAAACCTGAAAGGTACGATCTCTTAGGAAAGAATCCAGGCTAGAGCAGCACCCTCTACACCCAGGGACCGGAGAGTCGTAAGAAGGATGGAGTGAGACACAGTGTCGAACGCCGCGCTTAAATCCAGAAGGATAAGAGCAGATGTTTCTCCGCGATCGACACTGTGTCTTAGACTCTCGGTAACTCCTAGGAGTGTGGTTTCGGTCGAATGATGCGCTCTAAAGCCTGACTGGGATGGATGTAAGAATCCCGTGCTTTCCACAAGAAGAGTTAGCTGCGTGTTAATATGCCTTTCCAGGATTTTTGACAGAATAGGAAGCAATGAGATTGGTCTGAAATTTGACAAGTTGGCAACATCAGCTCCAGCCTTTTTTAGTAAAGAAACAATCATTGCATGCTTCCACTACTGTGGAACAAGAGACTCAGATAACGAAGAGCTGAGAAGTCGCATTAGCACACGCGTGGGTCAGGTTCAAGTAGTTTTAAAATTTTGGCCGGTACAGGGTCCCGTGGGGAGCCAGATTTAATGCTATTCAGGCAGGAAGAGAAGGACTCCTCATCAAAGGGTAGCCAATTTGCGAGTTTATTTAATGCAGGGGGCAGATCAGGAATCAGTGTTGGTTCAGGTAGAGAAGAAACATTAGATGTAGAAAGACTTAATGAGTCGTAGATACGCTCTACTTTAAATATAAAGAAATTTGCAATGGATTTACATTGCGTCACATCTAGAGCAGGGGGAGCTGGTACTACATCTGCCCCTGTTAATTTTTTCACAACCGAAAAAAAGAGTGCGAGGACAGTTTTGGGCATTAGTAACCGTATTGGAAACGTAGGCGGCTCTGGCCATTTTACATTGATGGTGATAGTCCCCGAGGGCTTCCTTATAGGCCACTTTACGAGAGGCAGAGTAAGAGAGCCTCCACTTCCTTTGGAAGTTCTTACAATTGGATCTCATACGCTTTAGGTCCACAGAAAACCAAGGTGCATGCGGGCGATGGGACATAGAATTTTTGGATGTTAAAGGGAGGAGTTCATCAATAGCAGTGCTCAGCCATTTAGTTACTTAAAAGTTCAACGCGGAAGTGGACATATCGGTGTTAGGAAGAGTGTCCATCAAACGCCTGTTGAAATCAGTAGTATCAAGCTTGTTCCATTGGCGTACAAGTACAAACTTACTGCGATTGGCACTAATCGGGGTTTTGGACCGAGATAGAGAAAAATGTACGGCATAATGATCCGACCATTCCAGAGGACGAGCAGGGGAAGAGCATTCCAAAGATAGATTGGAGAAAACAGGGTTCAATAAATGCCCTGCAGAATGTGTTGGCCCTGAATTGCATAACAAGAGGTTTAGAGCTTCCAGATCGGATAAAAACAGTTTGCTAACATTATACTGATTATCTTCCAGATGGAGGTTAAGGTCGCCAAGAATGGTAAAGTTGGCGGCCTTCAAGGATAGAGGAGCAATAATATCTGCAAAGGACGCCGTCCAGGCATTCGCGTTTCCAGGAGGGCGATAAATCAAAAGACCTGATAAGGTAAATTGGGAGCTAATAGCAATTTTAAAATATCCAGCTTCACATCCGGTCATAGGGAAAGCATCAAAGGTACATGTGTATTTTGATTTAAGGATTATCGCAATACCACCTCCTTTACCAGTGTCTCTATCCTTCCTGACCATTATATAACCATCGGGTACCGCTATGGCAATATCTGGCCCAGAGCTCTCATGGAGCCAGGTTTCCGTAAGGAACACTGCATCAGGTTTTGCATCAACTAGAAAATCATAGATATTGTCCTTGTGTTTCGGAAGTGATCTACAATTTACATTCCAAAACTGCAATTTTGAGCAAGAAGAAGGAGATTTAAAACCTCTAGTTCTACCCCTAGGTTTGCCCCGTTTATGAAATAACTTCATTTGATTACACATGGCCATCCGGCCCGTAAAAAAGCTGCAGTGAGTGTATTTAAAATTGTGTTGTGGGTTGGCAATATGCATGTAGTGCACTGTGCAGAGGAAGGGTGACTAAGACGTATTAACTCCTCACCCGTATAAGTAATAGTAGAACCGTGGTGGTCGGGGATAGCAGGGTCCGTGGCTCCTCGGCCCGTCCTGGCGCAGACGGGCAGGACTCTGGCACGACTCCGGCGCGTCCGCTGTACGCGTCCGCTGCGCGGAGTCATTATCATCTCCTTTTAAGCGCGTCACCCGCCAGCCCACACCCAATATGGCCGCCAAACCCGTGAGACCAACCCTCGGCGTCGATGCTCGGCCGAGAGTGGTCCGGGGGCAGAGGGCACAAAGTTCATCACACAAGCGGAAGTAGAGAGTCCAAGAGCATTCGCGTCCCATTGCTAGCCCCTTGAGAAAGGCCCCGGGTGGTAGTGATTTATAAAATATCCCTTGGGAAGTTCTACAATCTGCGCTCGCCCTCACAGAACCACTTACCCCTGGTGCGTGGAGAGTGCTTTCCCCCCGAATAAAGGAATCCCACTCTGTGCATGTGCTGGCAAATGGCATTTGCGCGTGTGTCCTGCACTACAGAAGGATCCTCTTCGACTGCCGCATATAATAAATGTGTGGGATGGCCCCTGGAATTGCAACTAGTGGTGCGCACGCACCACAGCGAAACTGGGGGAAGGGAGCACAGCAGCGAGGCGAACGCGCGCTGCTGCGCATGCTAGCCACCGTCGGAATGGGCGTTACAAAGGTGGGACATGCGCCCGCCTTTGCCCAATCGCGTGCCTTTTTTTGTTAAAAAAAAAACATGCGAAAGCCAATGCCTGACGGCGAAAGCTGATCACACGTACATGCGCGTAGTCAGCTTTCAAAACCCCATACTAAAGGGCTCTCGCTGCGCGAGCCGTGCTGTGCACTGCAACGCAGGCGCAAGCCCAAAAAGTCAGTTTGAAACTAAACCTACAAAAAACAAGCCTTATTTGCTTAAGCAGATAGTAGATTAATGGAGACAACGTAGCACACTCCGTAACAGTGACTAAATGCCTTTAGATCTGCAACTTCGTCTTTACCTTAACCAGTTTCCACTGACTTTCTGCGGACTCTTGCCTGTGTAAAACGTTTGGCGAAACTAGACAGACACAGGAACAGGAGGAACTGAGTGGACCCATACTGTATCCTTGGTGAACACAGTCTTACGCAACGGGCAACTAACATTTTTTGTAAAACAGTAACAATGCTCTTAACTAGGACTACAATCCCCACGATTCTTGCCCATTACACCACATCTGCTCCAATCCTTTCTAAATAATTACCAGGGCTTTCTAGAACCCAGCGTTGGCATCCTACTTCTGGATCATCAATAATGATGTGAACAGAGTAGAAGAAAGACTCCAAGGAGGGAGGAAAACAGAGCAGGTAATCGGAGGAAAGCATACAAAGTCTTGAGTCTAGAAATAACTGCTAGGCACCCACTTGATTCTCCACGTGAACAAAGAATATCATGATTGAAACACAGATACAATACAATGAAGCAGATGCTTGAAAACATCTCATAGCTTAAGTGTCATTTGAGTGGTCTAACAACTTAACCCCAGTGAAGAGAGATCATTGCTCAGAGTTCTACATTGTGTTAAGAAGCATAAGTGAACAAGAGTTAGAAGACCATGAATAAAGCCATGAAAAGCACTATGGTCACCAACCATAAATCATGCAAAACCCATACATTCCAAGCATGTAGAATGGTTACATGACAAGTGGACTCTGTACAGAGGGCCTAGGCATAAAAGAACTTCTTAGGATGATCAGAATGCCTCTTTTTAAACTGGAGCAGGGTGCTCTAGGCGCACGGACATTACTTTTGTTGATATTTATGGTCAGACATAAGGCCATTCAACTCACCTACTGAAACTCAATGAGCCAATCTGCTTTTCTTTCTCTTCTGTAAAAGGAGCTAGCTTGTCAGTGATGCTGGAAATAGTGTCCTAATTGCAAACACAACAGTGATGGACAGAATGTGGATCAATGTCACACATTCACCCCAGTCCAAAGATCTGGGCCCAAATCCATCGTTTTTCCACTCCACACCACCCTGGGTTAGACAATGGCGATATGCAAATCAGCGCTGACCCTGTGCCCCATGGGAACAGTCCAGTCCGAACTACAAAAGCCATGTCCTTCCCAGAACGGAAACAAGCATCCGAGGACCGGCCCGGTTTCGAGGTAACACCTCTCATCAGCCCGGCTAGCTTGATTCCAGTGGTGTGGAGTGCCTGGGACTCACGTCTGAGCATCCCCAGTACACTTAGAGCGGTAATTGCAAACACAACAGTGATGGACAGAATGTGGATCAATGTCACACATTCACCCCAGTCCAAAGATCTGGGCCCAAATCCATCGTTTTTCCACTCCACACCACCCTGGGTTAGACAATGGCGATATGCAAATCAGCGCTGACCCTGTGCCCCATGGGAACAGTCCAGTCCGAACTACAAAAGCCATGTCCGCTCTAAGTGTACTGGGGATGCTCAGACGTGAGTCCCAGGCACTCCACACCACTGGAATCAAGCTAGCTGGGCTGATGAGAGGTGTTACCTCGAAACCGGGCCGGTCCTCGGATGCTTGTTTCCGTTCTGGGAAGGACATGGCTTTTGTAGTTCGGACTGGACTGGTCCCATGGGGCACAGGGTCAGCGCTGATTTGCATATCGCCATTGTCTAACCCAGGGTGGTGTGGAGTGGAAAAACGATGGATTTGGGCCCAGATCTTTGGACTGGGGTGAATGTGTGACATTGATCCACATTCTGTCCATCACTGTTGTGTTTGCAATTACCGCTCTAAGTGTACTGGGGATGCTCAGACGTGAGTCCCAGGCACTCCACACCACTGGAATCAAGCTAGCCGGGCTGATGAGAGGTGTTACCTCGAAACCGGGCCGGTCCTCGGATGCTTGTTTCCGTTCTGGGAAGGACATGGCTTTTGTAGTTCGGACTGGACTGTTCCCATGGGGCACAGGGTCAGTGCTGATTTGCATATCGCCATTGTCTAACCCAGGGTGGTGTGGAGTGGAAAAACGATGGATTTGGGCCCAGATCTTTGGACTGGGGTGAATGTGTGACATTGATCCACATTCTGTCCATCACTGTTGTGTTTGCAATTACCGCTCTAAGTGTACTGGGGATGCTCAGACGTGAGTCCCAGGCACTCCACACCACTGGAATCAAGCTAGCCGGGCTGATGAGGTGTTACCTCGAAACCGGGCCGGTCCTCGGATGCTTGTTTCCGTTCTGGGAAGGACATGGCTTTTGTAGTTCGGACTGGACTGTTCCCATGGGGCACAGGGTCAGTGCTGATTTGCATATCGCCATTGTCTAACCCAGGGTGGTGTGGAGTGGAAAAACGATGGATTTGGGCCCAGATCTTTGGACTGGGGTGAATGTGTGACATTGATCCACATTCTGTCCATCACTGTTGTGGTTGGAAATAGTGTCCTGGCACCAAAAGGTGATTCAGTTAACATCCCTGCTTCCCATCGCTAATGAAGCCGATGGATAGCAGATTATCAAAGTTGGCTACAAATTATATTTATCTCCTGTCCGGTTCTCTTTTAGATTGATTAGCCAACAGTGGTCAAGGTAAATGTTTGGAGTGAAGGCTACCTGTCGGTGGTTCAACCAGTTTATTCTGAAATGGGTCTTGAATCACTGACAAAAAAAATATATAGTTGGGAACAAAAGTGAGGGTTAAGTGGAGGTTTAAGTTTCCAAGGATAGATTGCAGGAACCTGATCTAGACATTCACTCCTTACCTATCGTACACTGAAAAGGGCACTCTGCGGATTTGCCAACAGATGATGTAGTTTCTGTGGGTCAATACAAATATACCTCCTATCTTCATTATCTAGGCAGAAAAAAGTGGAAGATGGAAACCTTAATGGTTGATGACTGTGGATTTAAACCAGGTTCCTGTAAAAATACGGATTGTACTCGCTTAAGAGGGCCACCAGTTTCAGACAGACAGTTCTAGTCTAAACAAGATGAGAATCTTGTACTGAACAGGTCTAATGTTAGTAGCACTATACTATCCATTTCTTGAGTTCAGATTTGTATTTAGAGGGAGGACGAGAAAGGTACACTTGAAGTTGATAATGGATATTGATTCTCTTTGAATAACAATAATGTATTTTTTGGTTAACTGCACAGCCCACATGCTGTACAAAAAGTAATATTTAAACCTAGATTTTCATGGCACATACAGCTGTGCATCTCAAATGCCCAAACCATATTTGAACCAAAGGTAAGTATCACACTTCTAGATACTATTCAATAACCTTCTGATATTCTGGCTTACACATCAGCTATATCATTAGGCAATGTTTAATCATTCCTTCAATAGAGCACAGCTACAGCCCCTTGTAAAACGCTACACACATGATCTGAGCATACCAGAAGTATTTTCTCATCCATCATCACTGCTTCTCTCTGTGTTGCTGCTCCCAAATGTTCGTCCCTCCACTGAGAATGGAAACACCCCCAATCACTGTGTCACCTCAGTTGGTTCCAGGTTTCACCATTCTTGAGATGTTTCTTTAGGTGCGCAGAACTACCCCATAAGCTTGCTACCCTTATAAATGATAAATTCCACATTTCAACTCTCTGTTCTGCAAAATCATCCTACAAGAAACCTGCCAGCAGTGCTTAATTTGTGCTGATGCTTTCGTGTGCTTGGCAATGGCATTTATTTAACACCAACACTTACTTAACACAAGCCACCACATGGTGGTGCTATCTATTGTTGTACGGAGCACATTAGTTTAACAATTAAGTGTACACTTAAACAATTATTCTAAAGGATCTAGGACAATCTTATTGCTTTGGGTAAACTGGAATATTTCAAACTGTCATTTACAGCAGTGTGATGTTCAGAAGGGAGCGTTTATCCTGGCATGCTGTCAGTGATGGCAGTTCCAGTCAGTGCAACCTGCAGTGGTGTACTGGTCAATATCTTTGGCCCTAGCACTTTTTTATTTACAAATGAATCACACCCTGCAGAATCCCTAATTATCTGATATATGTATTCCAGTGTATATTGTTCAGCAATGTCGTACCAGTCCTCTATTTTTACAAATGTTTTCTCTGTGGCACACCCATAGGATTCTTGATCCTGCACACTTTTCCTGCACACAAAGTCTCAGACAGGCAGACATTCAAAGTACGCATCGCTGACCCCTGTTCCTTCTCCACATGCACTATGTTGGATAGGCCCTCAAGTTTCTGTTCCATTCCCCAAACCATTTCCTCCTACGCATCTGCCCCACACTTCTAGAAATTCGGAAAAGGGTCCTCCGCAAGTTGCTGATAAAAAAACCCAGCTACGGACATGCAGAGCTGCAGTCATACAATGTCTTGGAGGACAATCCATTGAACTATCTTGTAAAGCCATTATGCTTTGGAAAATGGCAACCAAAGAATTAGACAACAAACACGAATGAACTGGAGCGGTTCCGTTAAGACTGCTTGGACCACTCTTCTTCTCCGGCACCAACATTATTTCTGGTCTCCTTGTTTACAGTACCGCCTCTCACTGTTCAAAATGTAATTTTAATATGAAAGTTTACTTTACGTATTATCCATGGATGATTATCTAGGTCATGACAGTATTGTGTTTACATCTTTTAGCATCTTTTTAACCCTCATCTATTTATCTATTTATGTATTTTTGTTTTTTTCAACATGTTTGTATTATTGACCTTTTTCCATTCTTATGATTTTTAACAAGATCAAATAAACGTATTTCTGACTGACTGACACTTCCTCGATTGTACCAGACTGGTTGAGTAAGTTAACTTGCTGTTTGACACTGGACTGGAGGGAGGCTCACTCCCATAGCAATATCATTACTTTCTCAGGTGGTACGGGCACAGTGTATTTCAAGGTGTTCCTGCTCACGAGAAAAAAGTCCTCTACCTCTTTCTTCTTCCCCATCACACTGGACTCATAGCTCTGATGGCTTTACTCTGCAGAGAAATCTGATGCATTCCTCAAGAGCTGCACGTGGCGCAAACCTTCCATACAGGTGATGTCTTTAGAGCCGACTCTGATGTCGGAGGAGCGTGGCCATGCCCACTGCTGGGACTTTTTCTGTCTTGCTCACTCCTTCATCGCTCTCGGATTCACAGGCACCTCAAGGTGGCCTGCAATCTGGATTACACTGGGTGAATCAGGTGTCATCACCACGTCCTAGCTGATCGATGACTGCACCTACTGGTGCTCCCAATACTGATCATTGGCCCATACATGATGTATGAGGTGCTCTGGGTTGCTACCGATGACACAGGTGCACTTCTGCAGCGGAGTGCCGTAACAAACACGCTGGTCTATGCACAGAAGCTTGCAGAGAGGCTCCACAACTAGTCCTCTGCCAGCATAATATCCAAGGAAACCCTCCAATCCCCGGGGCAGACAAGGGAAAGACTAGGAGAAGCACTATCTAAAATGTTAGCATTCTTAGAGCAAGGTTGGCCCTGCCTAATTAAGAATTTCTTTAAGTGGCTCTACTTTGGTTTTTGAAAGGGGCTACCCAGGAGTATTTTACAGTGTGTTTATGGATAGATAAATATCTAGCTGGAAACAATGATTTCACTTAGTGAGTCAAAGACACGTTGGATCCCAATATGTTTAGGCAGCCGGTCCGCCTACATTTTAGACCATTGTTGGTGTTGAAGCAGGATTAATTCTGTTTTTATAAGGAATATGTCTTGCAAAGTTGAAGGGCATCCAATTGCAGTTTCAGTATGATGCTTTTCAAAATGAGAATGGTTTGAAAGGTGGAAATACTTTAGTAGAGCTGTACTGTTGTATAGCCTACATATTCGTGTATTAATACTCAGAATGTTCCGTCATTAATCTTAGCAGTTCCTTAAATAGATTAAATAATGTTGGTGCTAGGATGGATCTTTGGGAAATGCCTCATGTGATTGGTAAGGGATCCATGGGTGAATCTCTAGACTTGACACATTGTTTGCTGTTATCTGTAAAGTACAGAACCAACTGAGTACCACATCTTTGAATCTTAGCAAATTTTCAAAGATGTATTTAAGTGCTTGATGGTCAGTAGTGTCAACAGGACAAGAATGCAGGCATTACCTTTGTCAAAAATCGAGTGCATGTCTTCAAGTAGTTTTACTGTCTCAGTTTAAGTGCTGTTTGCAACGTTTGGGAAACCACGATTGGTAGGGGAGAAGATTGAAGTTCTTATTGATAATTGGTGTGTTGGAGGTAGGTTCATTAGGTCAGAGAGTAATGTAATAACATGGACACTATTGAAATATCCTTTTACCTCAATCTTGCACAATGAGTGTAAATGTATGACTGCCTTCATTAGGGAAATAACCATCGGCACTAAGAGATGGTCTGCCTATTCCCCTTCTAGTGGTATGTGACAGAGTATTTTGATTTGTTCCAATGTAACTCGGTCAGGGAGTTTGCCCATGGTTTGGGTAGGGGAGGTGTCAGAGTTGTTAATCCGTTTTTCAACAAGTTTACCACCTTCCACCCCTGAAATCAACTTCTTCAGCAACGACCCCCCCCCCCCCCGGATTTCAACGACTTTAAGAGTGTCGCCCTCCCAGGACCTCAAGGAAGCTATTAGAAGAGTCTGGCCCCTCCGCCTATGGCACTTTGATGCGTCAAACAGACAGGTACTTTTCTTCAACTTTGTGGAAAATCGTTTTTTATAACGAGCTAGGGCTGAAGGCTGGCCTGGACTCAAAATGGCAGCATCTTAAGTAGCCGTGGGCATATTTTCGGTTCGTGAGTGGCTGCTTATGTCAAACAAGGTGTAAGGAAAGCGATTTTGGGAGGTCGTACTTTTCGAAGCTTTATTGATTGTTTTCAAAACCCAGGACAGGTTTGAGGAATCGCAGACTAATCGCCGACTGATCACTGCTTGACCTTAAAATGGCGGTGGTTGAAGACAAATGATCTGCCGGCGCCCTAAAGACATCGGTAACACTGACTCTGCCTTTGTGTGCCATCAATGCTGCGGCAGTCCTGGAGAAATGTGTCATGGGAGTGCTTTTGTGTGTTTGTCTGTGCGTGTATAAGGGGGCATGTGCGGATGCACGTGTGTGTGTGTGTGCCTGTACGTGTATTAAAGACTATGTTCACATTTGTGTGTGCTTGTTCATGTCTGTGCGTTTGATGTTGTGAACATGTATTTGGGTGTTTTTGTTTTAGAGCATATGATTCTATGTGTGCTTGTGTTTGTGCGCACATATGTTTCTGCATGTGTGCTTATGTCTGTGCATCGGACGGTGTGTGCATGTATTTGAGGGTATTTGTGTTAGAGCATGGGATTGTATATGTGCGTGTGGAGGTTTCTGTATGTGCGCCCCCTGTTCGCGTAGGAGTGTGTGTGCGCACATTTGTGCTGTGCATATCTGTGCATGTGATGGTGTGTGTGTGTGGGCATGTATTTGTGTGTACGTCCTTGGGTATTTTTGTACTGGAGCATGTGTGCTTGTGTTTTTGATAGTTTCTGTATGTGTGCTTGTGTGTTTGCGCGTGTGCGTGATTGAGAGTGAGCGCATTTGTGTGTGCTTGTGCATGTCTGTGCATGTGATGGTGTTTGCGTGTGCATGTATTTGGGTGTTTTTGTATTAGTGCTTGTGTTCTTGGATGTTTCTGGCTATGTGCTTATCTGTGTGCATCAGTGTGCATATGAGAGTGTGTGTTCACATTGGTGTGTGCATATGTATGTCTGTGCGTGTGATGGTGTGTGCATCCTGGATGTTATTTTCTGCCAGCCGATGTCCTGATAGTGACTTTAACTGCCTGATGCCTGACCTTAGGATGGCCACCAGTGTACCGTACAGTCCCCTACCTGACCCCAAGATGGCTTCCATAGTGGACCCCTACACGTTGTTTTACTTCCCTAGGACAACAAGTGGACATAGACCAGACCTTGAACCGATCCCCTAACCTGCCTACACATCAGGACTTGGAACCTGCAGAACTTACCACAGACTGTGGAGACCTAGCGATTTGGCTGATGCCCTGTGGAGCTACCATATAGCTAAAGAGGAGATGGGTTGTGGACTCCCCCCTCCCTGCCGTCACCTATCCAGCCAGACCTTGGGTGAATTTTCCCCTCGTCTCTACGTCCTATCTTCCTCCTACCCCTTTACCCTATCCCCTTACCCTTCCTTGCTCCATTCACCTTGTCCCCTATGTTCTTTAAATGCTTTTCTGGATACTTATGTAACTTTTAACTGATGTAATTTTCAACATTATTGTCCCTCATGTAAAGCGCTCCGATTCCATCTGGTCTAGCCAGCGCTATATAATAACTCATTAATTAATTTTGTTCCCATTTAGTACTCTTTCTCTCTTTGCCTTCCTCCATAGCTCCTATCTCCTATCCACTCTCTCCTGAATCTCTCACCTTGGCTGCTAGTCTGCCTAGCCCCCTGTCCTTTGTGCCCTTTGATTAAGCACTCCTTCTCCCCTTGTTGGGGATAGATCCAATATTTATACTCTGGAGTCTCAGCGTACCCGCTGAGAGAGTCCACTGCGCCAAGGGAGCCACTCACAGCTGAGGTATGGTATGGCATCCCTTGCCAAAGCACCCCTTCTCCCCTTTTTGGGGAAGGATCCAGTATATAGGCCTTGGAGTCTCAGAGACCCCTCAGAGAGTTCACTGTGTAAAGAGAGCCTCCCGCAACAGAGATAAGGAAGTGATACCACTTCCCCTGGGATCACAGCTTACTGGACTTTGGACGTTGCTTTGACTCGTCTACCGGTTTGTGTCCCAGTCACCCTTCCCTCCTCTTTCCTTGCGGTGTCCTTCACCCTCCCCTCCTCTTTCCCGCCTTCATTACCTGTCTACTTCCCCAGCTCCTTCCCCCTCCCTTAAATCTTTCCCCTTGCCTGCTTTGCCCCCTACGCATTTGTGCTTATTGTTTATCCTGACCTTACAAGTAACTATGTTGCCATGCTCTAATGACTGTGTAACCTTTTTAACGATGTAACTATGATCTGATACTCATGTAAAGCGCTCAGATACCTCCGGGTCTAGCCAGCGTTATATAAAACCTTTAAAATGAAATAAATAAGTAGGAAGTAGAGAGATAGGGCAGAGGGTTGAGAGGGTGGAGGGATCTGCTGTATTTTCAGAAGTGGTTTGACTGCAGCGACCTTCCAATCTGCAGGGACAAACCGAAAATAAAGCCTACATGAATGTTCCAAAAAAAAAAAAGATTAGATTAGAGTGGCGTACAGTGGATTGGCGTAGAGTGCAAGCAATCAATCAATCAGAGCATTTATATAGCGCACTACTCACCCGGAGGGTCTCAAGGCGCTTGGGGGGTGGGGGGGTCCGCTACTGCTCGAACAGCCAGGTCTTGAGCTGCTTCCTGAAGGCGAGGTGGTCCTGGGTCAGGCGGAGGTGGGTCGGAAGGGAGTTCCAAGTCTTGGCAGCCAGGTAGGAGAAGGACCTTCCTCCTGTGGTGGCTCTTCGGATGCGGGGGACGGCGGCGAGGGCGTGGCTGGTCGAACGAACCTGGCGTTTGGGAGCGTAGAAGTTGAGGCGGCTGTTGAGGTATCCTGGTCCTTGGTTGTGTAGGGCTTTGTGTGCGTGGGTGAGGAGCCGGAAGGCGATTCTCTTGTTGACCGGGAGCCAGTGCAGGTCTCTCAGGTGTCCGGAGATGTGGCTGCGGCGGGGGATGTCCAGGATGAGTCGTGCTGAGGTGTTCTGGATCCGCTGGAGTCTCTTCTGGAGTTTGGCGGTGGTTCCGGCGTAGAGGGAGTTGCCGTAGTCCAGACGGCTGGTGACGAGGGCCTGGGTGACCGTCTTCCTGGTCTCGGTGGGGATCCATCGGAAGATCTTACGTAGCATGCGCAGGATGTTGAAGCATGACGAGGAGACGGCGTTGACTTGTCTGGTCATGGAGAGGGAGGAGTCCAGGATGAAGCCCAGGTTGCGTGCGTGGTCTGTTGGTTTGGGTGCGCTGCCCAGGGCGGGGGGCCACCAGGAGTCGTCCCAGGCGGAGGGTGAGGATCCCAGGATGAGGACTTCCGTCTTGTCAGAGTTCAGTTTCAGGCGGCTGTTCAACATCCATTTGGCTACGTCTGTCATCCCTTCGTGCAGGTTGGCTCTGGCGGTGGCGGGGTCGTTAGTGAGGGAGAGGATCAGCTGGGTGTCGTCGGCGTAGGAGATGATGTTCAGGTTGTGCTGGCGTGCGATGGCTGCGAGGGGGCTCATGTAGACGTTGAAGAGTGTTGGGCTGAGCGAGGAGCCTTGAGGAACGCCGCAGATGACTTCGGTGGCTTCCGATCTGAACGGGGGGAGGCGGACTCTCTGTGTCCTTCCGGCGAGGAAGGAGGTGATCCACTCCAGTGCCTTCTCCTGGATGCCGACGTTGCTGAGGCGCTGTACTAGGGTACGGTGGCAGACAGTGTCAAAGGCCGCGGAGAGGTCCAGGAGGATGAGGGCCGCTGTTTCTCCGTTGTCGAGCAGGGCTCGGATGTCATCGGTGGCTGTGATCAGGGCGGTCTCGGTGCTGAGGTTGGCCCGGAAGCCAGACTGCGAGGGGTCGAGGGAACCGTTCGTCTCGAGGAAGGCAGCCAGTTGCTTGTTGACGGTCTTCTCGATGACTTTGGCCGGAAACGGGAGCAGCGAGATGGGGCGGTAGTTCTTGAGGTCGGTTGGGTCTGCTGATGGTTTCTTGAGTAGGGCGCTGAGTTCGGCGTGCTTCCAGCTCTCCGGGAAGGTGGCGATGTCAATGGAGGTGTTGATGATGTCCCGCAGGTGGGGTGCGATGACAGCGTCGGCCTTGTTGAAGACGTGGTGAGGGCAGGGGTCTGTCGGAGATCCGGAGTGCAGGGGCATAGAGTTCAGTGTTACAGAGCAAAGTGTATTGGCATAGAGTGCAGTTGTTGGAGAGTGGTGTAGAGTGGAATTGCACAAAATAGAGTGCAGTGGAGTAGAGCGAAAGGCAAATTGTGCAGTGGTGAGGAGTGGTAGAGTAGAGTGCAGTAGCAAAGTGTGCAGTGGTGAACAGTGGTAGAGTAAAGAGGCGTAGAGTGGAATGGTGCAGAGTGCAGTGCCATGGAGTGGTGTAAAGTGGAGTGGTGCAGAGTGCAGTGGTGTAGAGTGGTGCAGAGTGGAGTAGCATTAAGTGGAGTATTCATGGTGTGGTAGCACACTTCCATTACACACAACACATTTTCAACTGAAATAACCATTACATTTGCACAGATATACAGTTTTACTAATAAAACTATACACAGATGAAAATGTGTGGAAATTGCACCTCCTAGTGTCATGATTTGTTTTGATCATACAACGTATCTGTTTTTAACACGCTTCAGAAATAACAACAAATGTGCTTCATTTTGTGATATATTGGGTAATACTTACAGTTTATTTAAATGATGTGAGCTAGAAAAAAACTCTTTCCCGCCCCCCCAGTAGCAAGCAAGATTGTCATCTAAATCCTCTCATTTTGAAGTCAGAGAAAGAAAAGTAAACAAGCACCCTCGGAAGACAGTGCCCGACATTTGACCTTGGTCTGAATGCACAGCAAATGTGATGAGATAAGAACAAGATTTACAGGCCTGTTTACAGAAAAAAACACTCAAAAGGATACTGTAAGTAAGGTTTGGGCATGGGAAGCTACGAACTCAAGCTGGACAGCCTAAAACAAATAAAGCCAGCAAATGGAGAGCAAGAACAGTTACAAACCACATAGTCAATGGCAGGCAACGGACAGAATGAATTCCTAGCCCAATTTTCTGAATGCCTCCAAGATGTTGCGCTGTCTGGAAGGAAGCAACCTAAAAAGTATGTCTGTACAATATGCTTCAGTCGCCAGTCTGAAAATATGCCAGAAAAATTAAAAGGATTTCTCAACTGAAACAGAAATTATTAAACTTTTGTTCCATAAACCAGAAGCTACTTGGCTTTAAGACCGGACTTAATAATTATATTAACCTACACATGAGCAACGCTCAGGCTAAAATGCTTGTGGCTATTATTAACTGCACATTTATAGAGTGTGTCCTTATGCCTGGAACAGTTTTGCTTCAAATGTATACTTTTTTTATTAAAAGTGTTTTGTGTCCTCGACAACTGGGCAAAATAATTATGTTTAAAAAAAAAAAAAAACATAGCTATGGTTGGTAGTAAGTATTCCAAGTTCTCCCCTTTAGGCTATCCTCTGCTCCCTGGTGTTTCACCAAGGTAATGAAAGCTATAGCATCCTTTTTGAGCGAAAGAGGGATACGACTGATTGTCTATCTCGACGACATGCTCATTATAGTCCAGCACCACTCTCAAATTCTTCAAGATTCTTAAAGCAATTTTCGAAACTCCTCAGAATTCATTCTAGAGTCAGATGCGAGCCTTCATGGCTAGGAAGCGTGCAAACAGAATCAGAACACAGGAGGTATATGGTCCTATACAGAGAGCTCACACCACAAACTACTTAGAATGAACTTTGGGTCTTTACTCTCCGATGAGCTTCAAATAATCCTTAGAAGGCAGACTGGTTATTCTAAAAATGGACAACGTATCAGACTTTGGCGACTGTTTCTGGAGTCGGGTTCCTTTTTATCCTGAGCGGGAGCTTTCTACCAGTGTCCCCAGTGCAACCAGCAGCGCGGAGTGCGGTCCGCGCTTCCAAGACGGACCTGCAGCAAACTTGGACTCAGTGTGTTTTTTCACATTTTCCGTCTTCAATTGCTGTGCGGGAGAACGCTTTTTACTTTCTGCCACCATTCGTTGCAAAACAACAGGAGCACTTTGGTACGCCGTGAGGGGATCAGCTTAACGCACCTGCATTTCGCCCTTTCCCTGCCGTGAGGGCAACGGCATCTCCAGTCCATCCCGTGCCGTGAGGGAAACGGCTGCAGGGTGACCACGCCGGACCCACTGCCAGCGGGCGGACTACAAATCCCAGAAGCCCCGGGGTCCTGCGCAACGCTAGTGACGCCATCAACGCGCCCGGAGGCGCATTAATAGCCGGGAACGCCTCCAGCCCCGCGGGACGTGCGCGGGCGGCGCCGGGCTAAGCCCGGGCAAAGGGCGGGCCGTCTGTAGCCGTCCGGGGCAGGAAGAGGCAGGGCTGGGCCACTCCGTTAACATCTACAACAACAAATGGGTAAGAGAAAGAAAAATACGAATTTGGAGGAGGGCTGTAAACACGCTAAAGTACCAAGACATTCCAACACTATCATGACATACCTCTCCTCTGCTGTGGGGGCCTTGACAAAGGAGATAGCTAACGCTGAGCAAGAACTGGGCATCACTCCTTCCTCCCCGCTTAGTATAGTATCATCCCAACTTAAGGAGGTCAATGAGAACGGTTCTACCAATATACCTATACTTCCCCTGGAACCAGTTGTCACCATAGTAAATCCACCCCCTCTGGGTCAAATGAGCAAAGATACCATCCATGTCTCACCTACAAACACACATAGTTTGATCACCCAGATAGGCCCGCAACCAGCCAAACGGAAAAAGGGGAAAAACGTCGGCACGACGAGCACCATTAGTGCCTGTACGGACAATCTAGGAGTTAAACTCGAGGATCTCTTTGTGGCCAGGATTGAACCCCTCTTGGTGGGAATTGCCAAAGACATTGTTGACACCCTAAACACCTGTCTGGAAGGTCTTTTAAAGAAATGCTCCCTCATTGATAGACTCGTACGCTCTCTACCTCCCAACATCGCTCTACCAAGTAAAGGTTTGCTTGAGGAAGCGGCAGGGGGCTTGATATCGGCAGGCAACATGATAACTACACTTCCCCCAAGTAGTGCCATGAACAAGGAAGCCAGGCCCCAGGCACCTAAACTGGCTCCACCTCGTCGGATGGCTAGCGCTCTAACCCTGGAGGCCCAGTCAGCTGCATTACCACAGCAGAGCCCACGCCCCCAGAGGAAGGTCACCCCAAGCTCATATAAACTCAACCTTCCCCCAGAGGCGTCTCCCCTGGTAGCAGTGTTCATTGGGGTTGATCCGCTCATGGAAGGGGAGAGGGAATCAACCCGGGATCTTGTGGCCAAAGCGAAATTGTGGTGCTCTAAGAAATGTTGTGGGGAGAATATTGCGGACATGATCATCTATGCAAGGAGGGTGGGCTGGATTGGTAAACAACCAAAAACTACACACGGGGATTACGTGGTAATCAACTTTTGTAGGGCCGACCTAGCTGATAGGCTGTTCTGGGACGGTTCGGCGATCTCTATTGGGGATCACCTGAGACCCGTTCCCTTAGGGTTTTTTTACCAACTCCCGGCACACACTAAACCTACAATCAATTACCAGGCAAGATGGCAGGGCCTGCGGGCAGTAGCAGGACGTAGAAACCCCCAGACCAGCTCAAAGACACAATCTGTAATGGACCTCAATGCCCCACGGATAACCCCCCCTCCCCCCAGGCACCACGGGTTTCAACAGATGTTGGAGGGCTGATCCTGAGTAACCATTATGCCCCCCTGTCTAGTATGGACGATACAGATTGACTACCAAACGTAGAAATAACATCGACTGAGGGGGGAAGCAACCTAAATGGAGCGGTAGCATGTAAAATCCTCAGTTGGAATATCGCAGGAATTAGATCTAAAATTGGAGACACTGACTGGGTTAGATTTATCTCGGGATACAAAGTTATCGCCCTACAGGAAACCTGGGATACCTCATCCTGCTTTTGGCTGGATGGGTTCGTAGGCTTCACTGTAGCTGCAACTCCAAGTAATGCAGGTAGAGCTAGGGGAGGGCTTTTGACCCTTTTTTCACTTGATCTTAAAGGGCCTTTAAAACAGATTAAATATGATTCCCTGAATTTTCTGATTGTTGAAAGGGAAATTTGTCCCTCTAAGTGTACCCTGTTTATCAATTTTTATAATTCATGCAATAAGGACGGTGGCGGCGATAACATTGCCGCCCTCGATTCCTTTTTAAACTCAGTCAGTCACAATACCCATATAAATTATGAATATGTGTTCATGGGCGATTTTAATATTCATCCCTGTGATTTTGGGTGTGGTTCAATGGATCCCATGGTGACCACAGGACAGGAGGGCCCCCACTTTGAGCACACTAAATCAGGGGAAGAACTGGAAGAACTTTTGGCCAATTTAATTTTTTCAAACCAAGGAATTCGGAGGGGGAATCTAGAACGCCTACTTTCAAGGGGACAGTCCCTGGCACAGTTATTGATTATATATTTGTGACCCCAGTCATCCTTAACTGTGCTATCTCTTATTGTACAATCGTTTCCCCCCTTAGTGACCATAATCCCGTCCTCTTGGAGGTGGCATGGGGGGGACTTTATGGGCCCTATGCCGGGGCAGGTCGTGGTAGGACCTGCACTACGTACAATTGATAAGGGAAGAAGGCTCAAGTGGGCAAACGTGGTCCCTAGTAATTTTTATGCTGACATCTGCCCGCAAATCGAGGATCAGATCACGATTTGTATGAATCCAGCCTCCCAAGGTTATGAGATAATGGATGCCTTCCAAACGATCTGTAGTAAAATTTCTTCCAACCTCACGGTGAAACTGAGGAAGGGAGAAAATAACCACTGCCGATGGTTTGATGCTTCCTGTTCAAAAGCCCATAAATCCCTAAAAATGGCGCTTAAAGCTAACCCTAGGGACAGGTCAGCCATCGCCACCCTAAGAAAAGACTACAAACAAGCCATAAAGACCAGACAGGATAATATCAAACAAGAGGCTTGGGAGAACCTAATCTCTATTGATATCTTGCGGGACAGTAGGCAATTCTGGGCCGTAATTAACCAGCCTTACTTCTCTGACTCGCCCAACCTAGACATGGACTGCGTCATCCCGGATGACAAATGGTTGGCACATTTTAGTTCCATCTATGGAGACAATGGTACGGTCACACAGCCATTTAACATGATTGCTCCTGAGGCTATGCCCATGTACTTCAACAGGGCAGAGGTAGAGAAAGCAATTTGTGCTACTACTAGGAACAAAGCCCCTGGTCCGGATGGGGTGCCTGCTGATTTTTATATACATTCGCCAGATCTATGGGCAGGCATCCTAGCTAAAGTATTCACAGCTGCAAACAGCAACACCCCCAACTACATGGGCTACTTCCACAATAGTTTCCATATTTAAGAAGGGGCAAAGGGATGACCCAGGGTGCTATCGGCCTATATCCCTTCTGGACTCTGCAATTAAGATCCTAGGCAGAGTCCTCTTGGCCAGGTTAAGGGATAGCATGGATAGTTGTGGTGGTTTGGCCGACATTCAGTACGGCTTTAGAGAGAAGAGAGGCACGATAGAGCAGTGCTCTAACCTACACCTGCTGATCTCAAAGTACACGGTGGCCAAGGAGGGGTCATTGTACCTAGCGTTCATGGGCCTCTCCTCGGCCTTCGACTTGGTGAACAGGTCCAAGCTCTGGGATATCCTTTTGAAGATTGGGATTGATGAGGCCCTGGTTAGGTTCATGGCCTCACTTCATCAAGAGCTTTTTGCAGTGGTGCGGGTCACAAAAGAAGGCAGATGCACGTCCGTTTTAACTCGAAGCGAGGGGTCAGGCAGGGCTGCATACTCGCTCCTCTGCTATTTACTATTTACATTAATGGCCTAGGTACATACTTAGAGGGCGCTGCCAGAGATGTTCCGCGTGTAGGAGAAGTCAAGATCCCTGCTCTCCTATACGCGGACGACGCAGTGCTGATAGCTCGCACTGGCGTCTGTCTCCAACAGCTTCTGGACACATTCGGTACCTTTATGGACCAATTAGACTTGAAGGTCAACTCAAACAAGTCACACACTATGGTTGTTGGTCCCCAGAAGAAAAGAGCCCTGGTAAAAACGTTTAGATGCAAGGGAGGAGTTGTGTCTAGTGTACCCGTTTTTCCTTACCTTGGTGTGCTTTTCGATAACAAGGGCACCTGGGGCCCCCAGGTAAGGGCCAAAAGCCTGGCGGTGACCAGGACATCAATGGCCCTCCTGGGTTTTGCCAAAAGGTTGGGTCACAGACCGATGGAAGCTATCCTAAAAGTTTATAACAGCAAATGCGTTTCTGTGGCATTGTATGGCGCGCCTTTATGGGGTTATGCATGTTTGGAAAACATTCAAAAGGCGGAAAATAGATTCTTACGCTCTCTCCTATGCCTTCCCCAATCAACACCAACCTTTTCCATACACGCTGAGGTGGGTATGGATTATGTCCATGATAGGTTAAAATTGGCACCCCTAATTTACTGGCTCAAGACATGGCTAAACACAGAATTAACCCTTAATCATTTGATAATGAAGGAAGTCATGTCTTTGGGCTATAGTAGCAGAATCCCTTGGTTGGCCTATTTGAAAAAGTCTCTTTGATCTGGGCCGGCCGGACCTTTTTACTGACCCCTCTGGCATAACAAATCAAGACATAGCCTTCATTAAAAAAGAATTTATGCTAAGGTCAAGAATGTTCCGAGAAGAAAAGGAACTGCTAAAGCCCACACTTAAACGTCACTATTTGTTAGTTACCTCAACTGTATTAGAACCCTATTTATGTTTTGTCACCAACCCTTTTCACAGGTTTCTTTTAACTAAATTTAGATTTAATCTTATTCATTTTTATTTGGGAAGTTTCAACACTTGGGTGAAACCAGAGTCAGCACCGCCCTGTACTTGCGATCATTTTTCTGCACAAGATACCATGCACTTTATTATGTTTTGCGATTTCTTTTCTGAACAGAGGAAAAAACATTTGTTACCTGTTTTAAGGGAAGCTGGTTTCTCCCAGGTGAGACCAGCTATGTTTTACCTCCAATCAATGAACAACATCCGCATCACATTTTGCTTGGCAAATTTTTTAGTGGCGGCGGCTAGATCAAGAGCATGTAAGAAATCATTTAACTCCCCTGTATGAATTGTTTTTATATATTTTAACCGTAATACCCTGTCACATGTATTCGATTGAAATGAAATTGTTTAATTGTATTTTATTTGAATATAAATGTTTTTATGCTCTTTGTATGATTTTTAACTAAATCGAATAAAGATAATTTGACTGACTGACTGACAACGTATCAGCTGTGGCATACAGAAATCTTTAGGGGGTACTAAATGATCAGACCTCAAAAATCTAGCCAAAAAACTCTGAATGTTCTGTCTAGAACACAAGACAGCCCTAAAAGCAAAATGCTTACCGGAAAAAACAACATCACTGCCTTGAGAACTTTAAATCATTTCTGGGGCCCTCTGAAGTAGATCTTTTCGTAAGCAGTCTGACCTTTCTACTGCAGAAATATTTCAGCTGGATGCCAGACCCCGGTGCTCAAGCTGTCAATGCCTTTCTCAAACCATGGAAATTCGAGCATACGCATTTCCCCCATTTGCAATGATCCAGAGAGTCCTCCAGAAAGTGATACAAGACCAATGCTCCATAGTACTAATAACCCCTTTCTGGCCCTTCCAGGCATGATTTCCAGTGAGCCTGGAATTAGCCTGCGAAATACCCTTTCTACTTTCAACCGCGGAAGGCCTTCGAAGAGACATCGGCAAGAAGGAACCTAGTCCAGACAGGGACTTTGAACCTCTTGCCTAGAAAGTGTCAGAAATCTAATGATATCACAGACCTTTCAAGACAAGCTACTATACTCCTCCAAGAGTCATGAATTCCTAGAACCCACTATAGATACATTCGCATCTGGCGAACTCGGTACGCTGGTGCCTTTAGAGGAACCTGGATTCCGTGGAGGCTCCTATCGTACACATAGCAAACTTTTTGGTTGAATATGAGCGAGGGCTTACTTACAGATCAATTAATTGCTACAGATCAGCTATTTCAGCAAGTCACACTCTAATAAATGGCAAGACCATAGGAAAAAAATCCCTTAAAATGCAGTATTCTGAAAAGTATCAGACTAAGGAGACCCGCCCCCCAAAACCTAAATATGAGACCCTATGGTTCGTTAAACTAAAGCAGAACTTATTCACTAATTGGCCTGAGAACAGATATCTAGATGTGAAGAGTATTTCCTTTACTAGCCTCTCTACTCTGCCTAATCTCCTGACATAGAATATCAGACGTTAAAGCACTAGAAGTAACTAATAGAGTCTATGACGCCATTGGTATCAATTTTGAGATTAAGAGAGCTAATACAATGTTGGATAACATTTTCTATTCAAAGTTTAACTCATGCAAAAAACTATGTGGTAGATTGTGTGAAAGAATATGATGCAAGAATGAGCGAACATCGTGCGAATGGCATTAAACAATTACTTATCTCTTTTGTGAAACGCTTCAAACCCATTACATCAGCTTCTATAGCAAGATGGGTTAAATATGCAACGCAATCTTCTGGTATTGACATAAAAAGGTGCCAGGCACACTCAATAACGGGCGCTATGGCTAGTGAATCATTTTGGAAAGGGGGTAAACTAGATTATATTCTTGAAGCAGCTGATTGGACAAATTCTAACACTTTTGCTAAACACTATTGTATACCTATTGAACATATGTCAGATGTAGTGTTACTAAACTACCAACATGCATATGTATGTATTTATGTATGTATGTATTTATTTATTTGTTAAGCGCGGCTGCCACCCAAAGGGTATCCTGGCGCTGAGACTGCGTCTGTACTACAGGCAGGACTGCTATTACATTTTTCTTGGGAACAAGAACGTTTTAAGATCCTTTTTAAAGGAGGGGAGATCCTGTCTACTCCTCAGCGCCAACGGGAGTGTGTTCCACAGAGTAGCGGCCGTGAAACCAAACGCCCGACCGCCCATCCTCACTCTATTGATCCTTGGGACCGTCACTAAAAACGCGGAGGAGGATCTTAAGGATCTAGTGGCGCAATACCAAGAGAAGAGATTTTGAATCGGCGTCGGCCCCTGTCCATGCAGGGCCTTAAAAACAAGACATGCTGCCTTGAACGAGATTCTCTGCTGGACAGGTAGCCAGTGAAGATCAGCCAATGCTCCAGTAGAGGAGGCAGATCGAGGACGCGCTAGGGCCAGCTTAGCTGCCATATTTTGTATCCTCTGGAGTTTTAGGATTAGAAGTAGTGCGTTGCAGTAATCTAAACGACTAAGAATAGAACTGCGCACTACTTCTGTTCTAGCCTCTGCAGGGAGGAGTGGTAGAATCTTGCGTAGGGCGCGAAGTAGGCCCATACAAGTCGCTATGGTCTGTTCACCGAAGCATCAAGCTGCAGGTTGAATTCAAACAGAACTCCCAGATTACGGGCCGACTCAGCGGCCTCTACCGTACCAGGAATAGATACAGGCCAGAAGTCGTCCGGAAGCGGGCGCGGTATACGGTCTAAGGAGCAATGAACCACTTCCGTTTTTGAGCTGTTAAATTGGAGCGAGTTCGCACACAGCCACTCGGCTGTAGCCGACATACAGCGATGAAATGTGTCTATTGACACTGCCTTGGCGCCCTCGAATGAGAAAATCAACTGGGTGTCATCGGCATAATTGATGACCGATATGCCGAATGACTTTATCAAAGCGACCAGAGGTTGGAGGTACAAGTTGAATAAAATTGGGCTGATCGCCGATCCCTGGGGGACGCCTTGTTCCACACGGTGAGTGGCAGATTGGTAAGGTGGTAAAGCCACTGCCTGCTGTCTGTTACTAAGATAGGATGTAATCCAGCTCAAAGCCAGGCCAGTTACTCCTGTATATTCTCCTATACATATTGGTAGCCTGCCGTCTTGTAAAGACATTGTATTTCTCTTACCAACATGACAAGAGAATCTGGATTTCAGTAAAGACACGGAGGCTAACATTATCCCACCCTTTCCCTCCCATGGGTGGGTGGATAAATAAATTACTTAATAGATGCATGATTTATGATACAACCTTTATTCAATGTATTCTTGAATTGTCAAACAACCTTTATTCAATGTATTTTTTTAAATGTTATATAACTTGCCCGCTTTGATATTGCACCTTTCTCAGTTACAACAGAGCACTTATACTCTTTCTTATTTCTAATAACTCCACATAACTGATTCATCTATACTGTTGTTTCCGCAAGGAAGATGTTCAAAAAGAATTAACTCTAGGTCCCCTCGTTTCAACCTTCATTGGTTCTATCCGTTTGGAATGCACTCACAAAAAAAGAAAGAAGAAACATTAAGACAAAGACTTACCTTATTACCTCACATTTAAAAGAGGCAGACTATCCTATGTGCATGGCTATTCTACAGCTGGAAGATTCTATTCTAGATACGTTTCAGTTTATGATTTATTGCTTCTAAATGCTGCTTGGAGTTAGCATTAAAAGAACAATGCATAATGTTAGCTTCCGTGTCTTTAATGAAATCCAGATTCTCTTGTCATGTTATTAGGAGAATCACACTTCTCCCTCAAGCTAGTGATCAGATTAACAAATTGAGGAAAGCGGTAAACACAATTCCTTTCTGACATCTGTGGTATGCAAACTGAAGCAGTGAAGAACTTTGTGGAACCGTTAGGTGACTACAACTCATGGGTATATTCCAAGTGAAAGCTGAGCTAGGGAAGGGCACACTAAAAAAAGCTTTACAGAAGCATAGCTTGTTGTTAAATATAGGTAATGAAAGCTTCTGCAAGTCACACCAAAAGAAAATCAAGGTGGCAACCACCAAACAAACATCTATACAGGACATTCTTACTGAAGTTACAACAGAACCAAGTTAGGTTACTGAAATAAAAGTGCTTTTAAACACCGAGCGAAAAGATAAAATAGTAATTAACAATAAAATAAGAGGGACACAAGGTTACAGTTTGACCAGGATAGAAAGGAGTTAAAAAAAAAACAGGTACTGGGCATCATCTGTCGGACATACCAGAAATCGAACAGCTTGGAGAACATTTGTTTTAGAGTACTAAGGATGATACAATTTGGGAAATTAGCACATCAGACAATGAAACTATCAAATTAATGATTTTTTTTAATTCGGCATTTACAGCAGCGATGTTTTCCTGATGTAATTACATATTTACATGATACATAACAATTAGGAAAAGTAAAACGAGTAAGTAAGGCTGCGTCCGCCCGAATGGTAGCACCGTCATTAGAGTTCACAGGGTTAATCTACCCATAGAACGTTGCCTGACAAGAGCCTATAAGACCTTTATTTAAAACGACTGGACTCTTTGTCAACCCACTATTGGTTTATAATATGTTATGTTCTTTCTCTCCAAAGAAACAAATTAATGCTCTATACATCTAACTGAAATTATTTGTCAACTAAGAAAAAGCATTTTCATTTATTGACTTTTTATTCACACTGGTGACAAAGTGTCTTATTGTGTTATTTTCTTGTATAGTTGTATGAATGAAGTATGAATGTTGTAGGTAGGATGTGTGTAAATTGTAAATATGTAAAAAGATTTTGTTGTGTTATGTTTAACGTTTGAATTGTTTATACATGCACATTTAATTCATGAGACAATTTTCAAAAAACTGAATTAGTGAAAAGAAAATTTAAAAAAAAGAAAAAAAAAAATGTTTGACTTGTGACGCAATATGGACCGTTATGTTTGATTCATAAGGTGACCATTACATTATATTTAAAAGGTTCTCCAGTACTGGCCCTTGTTTTGTTTCTTTAAGAGCATATAAGCTGCACAGTGTTATCTGGAGCAGCTGTAATTGCAGTCAAACAAAGCAAGCAAAAAAATCAATATTGCACTTTGTGAGCAGCAAAACCCTGGATTCTTAATGCACAGTTTTTTTCGTGAATACAAATTTCAAAGTCAAGGCTACTGAAAATGTCTTCAGAAAATGTATGAACTATGACCAGGAACAAAAGCGTAGGGTTAAGACAGCCTTGAAATTTTTGCTTAATAAGGGAACCCTTTAGTGGGTCTGACTACGCTACACTCTACTAATTATGCAGAACTCTCTTCTCCCAATGTCATCTTCTGAGGGTACATAACAGAGCACATCACCTCCACTTTAAAGAAAAATGTGTATAATAAGATAAACTATTTATATGTGAAGATTAAAAACATCAGTCTAAATACCAAGGGGAGTCCCAGTTGGCTTTTCTTGTGTGAATGCTGTAATCTTTGCTTACCCAGAATGCCTTGCAAATTTCAAACTTTGATTCACGAAACAGAATTTCCTTACATTTCTGAGTCAGAAAGTTCTGGAATTTGTTGAGGGTAGAAAATGTCCCATTATCCAGTTATGCAACACTTCTATAAATACAAACAGTACCTCATATATGTGGGTGGGCCTGTCGTAATGCACAGGAACAGGCCTAAAACGTGACTGTGTGAGACGTCATTGTACTGTCAATAAGGTCTTCACACAGTGAACGTTTACTCCTATTCCCAGGGGTGTGGAATTCATATCACCTGACACATGAGACAAGTTGGTTTCCTTTCATGGGCAAGAAGATTTGATGTCTATTTTGTAATACGGGCAATTAGAAATTAACTAACAGTAAGCAGGATAATGGTGTGGCACTCTGGTGCTCATAATCATAAAGGCATAATGAAATTCCAGCAGCATGGGAACCTTATCAAGGCCTGTAATAGGCTATAAACCCAAGACTCAAGCTTGGGATTGGCTGAGGAACTACCTAAGATCACCCCGAGGTAACGCCATTCTTACTGCTGTGGGGTGAGTTTAGGACCAGGCACTGTATCGCTATTGGCCTCGAGGCTTCCACACACTGAAAGGGGCTTTCTTTCTCCCTTGCATAATTTCTTTGCATTACCCCTGTCATAACACTCTTCCACTCATCCTTTCCCCTCACACCCATGTCCTCACTTATTTGCTACGCCTGGCCCTTGATGCCCGTGACCTTTATTCAGACAGTAAAGGGGGCTGGGAAAACTTGTGTCTGAGATCATATATTTATTTAGGTTGATATGCTGAAGTGCTTGTGAGGGGCCTAGGTTTCTTTAGAAGGTGATATAGATAGAGCCACTGCAGCACAGTGTTCCCAACAAACCACCTTTGGAAGGGTATTTATTTTCTTTAAAAATGCCAACATGAATGAATGCCACTACCTGCAGTAAAGAAGTCCTAAATCAGCAAGACCCTGGCCCTAAACCAGCTGGACGGCAGCCCAAATTCTCAAATTTAGTCTGTCTGATTTAGACTACATTCCTCAATTTTTTCCTGAACAAAGACCAGCGAAAGCATGTGTTGAACCTGTCCATTTTTGCTATAGGGGAAGTGTTTTTTGTGGAGGGTAGGCCTGCTGAATGTGTTTGTTGCAGAGTACTGTGTGTCAATGGAAAGGCTATAGAGCTGTATTTACCAGGTGCAGAAGAGTAGCAGTAAGGTGTTTGGTATTGGTGCATGAGTTATGATAAATCCTTTCCGGCAGTGAGAGTGGATTTGACATCACTAATGTGGAAATGCCATTTTGGGAAAGTGGGCATTTCAATGTTCATGGTTCTCTGTGTGCTGGTCAGCCTGTTTCCAATCCACATCTGGATGTTGGGGAGATAGTTACATCTGTGCATTCCTGATAGACGGCCATAAACTATGGGCACTCAAGGGAAATGGAAGACCTCTGTCTCCGAGGGGCCTTCCTGGGACGGAGAAGACAGGGTGGAATTGGCAAGTGATTTCCATGGTGTAGAGTCCTGGCCACACTAAAGATATTGATCAAGCCTCCCAGGGTAGAAGGGCAGACAGGACTAAATTTAGAGGGGTCATGTGCATTTCACATGTGGCTGCTTGAACTTATCTCATCTTCAAAGGCCATTGTGGGTAGAACTTCTGGGGTTCTACCCTAAGGAGTTAGAGAAGCTTTTGGGATTGGAACCAAACTAAGCTGGTTTGACGCTGGGACATTGATAAGAGGAACCATTGGGGCAGGAGGGACTGCAACTGGATTATCTGCAGACTTGTGGTGGCCTGGGGCTTGAGGTGCTCCAGGAAGGGAACTATCACTTGGTGAATTTTGCCTGGATGTTGCTGAACTGCAGCTAAATGCCAACTGCCATGGCCCGGGTACCTGAGCACTCACCAAAGGCCGGGTGGCTGGCCTCCTGTCCCTGAGATCACAGGGATAGAAAGGATCTTCCTATTTCCACTAGATCATAAGGACCACTCAGGGGGCAGAAACGGGTGGATGTTCTCGTAGGTGGGACAAAGACCGTCCTGACGTATGCAGTAATTATACTGTGTAGAGGAGTGTGCTTGTAAAAATCAGTTGCCACCTGAGGTGCTGTAATTTGAGGAGTCCAAGGAATGCTGGGGAAGGTTGTAGAGTCAGAGCTTGCACACAGAAACCTGTGCTAGCTCGGACTTCGTAACGTGTGGTGTCCGAGGGGCGTTGGGGGACATTTGCCGAGTAAGCGCAAACCCAAGCCGGAAGCATGTACAGTCTTTGACCACCAGACCGGGAGGACAACAGTGCCCGACATCAAGGCCTCAGTCCGAGGTCGTCCGCACCGACACCACTAGGTACTCTATTGCTAATATCATGATTGGACCGGAGAGGTCTTGTTGTGCCTTGTGGGCACCCACGGCTGGCTGCCTGGTGCAACTGCGGCTCACACCGCCACCTGGGGGAAAACATTTCTCCAAATTGGAAGCGTGCCAGCTTTCGGTGTCACAGTCTTGCCTACGGGGGCGGTGTGGGGGTAGTGATCCCGCACTAGTAAAGGTGCCTTGATGACCTAATCTGGATGGACGAAACAAAGTAACTGTTTCCTTCTGCTTTAGGTCACCCCGATAATCTAATCTAAGTGTTGTCAGCAGGTGCAAAGTGTATCATTAGCTGGTGTAGTTTGAGTGGCTATGGGGGCAGGGTCACGAGCAATAGTCAAAACTTGTGATTTCTTGACCATTACAACTGTACAGAGTATGCAACATTTAGGAATGTTGTGGTTTATGCTAATGTGAAAGCAGAAAAGTGGAATACCTCTGAATAGCATGCTTATATGTTTGTCGTTTTTGATATAGTAGGGATTGCTTGGATCATAAATACCTCCGGGAAAGGATGCACATGGGTTTATGTTGCCTTCAAGGATGAGGGGATAACGGAGCAAGTAAATTCTTGTGAAGGGTACATATGTGTTCATGCCGTTCCGCTATTAATGGGAGAGTTTGATAAATGCATATAACTGTAATGCATATATCCAATGTGTATGCTGTTTTGATTTCAATGTTTGTGTAATACAAAGACCAGTGTTTTATACATATAGTGTCGAGACATTTTGTAGTGTACTCTGTGTATTGTGGGAGTGGTCCTGTGCCAATACTATACACTTTGACCCAGAGGATAAGCCTGATTGCTCTGTGCCAATTTACCAGAGCGTGAGCACAGGTTATCTGATGAGTATCATGCTCATCCTATCTAGAACTGTGGATTCTGTCTACTCCGGTGTGTTCCAGCTAGCTAGGAACTGCTAGGTCTAACATTTGATAATTAAATATACATTAAAATTACTAATACCTGACACCCAAAGCTATAAGACTAGATGGGCCGGCATGTGTTAGTCACTTAAAATGTATATTGAAAGTCTGAATTGTTACACTCGACTGTGATCGTTAGTTGAGATGCTACTGTCATTGACCGCGCTAGTGAGGGCAATGGATGGTGGAAGCTGCAGTGGCCTTCTGACAATTGCCCTGGCACTTATTTTTTTGTAAAAATTAAGTACTGGTGCAGGGGTGTGTCTCTGCATTGGGTGGGTGTGTGTGTGTGTGTGTTTGTGTTTGTGTGCGCGTGTGTGTGTGTGTGTGTGTGTGTGTGTGTCTGCATTGGTGTGGGTGTGTGTCTCTCTGCATTGGTGTGTGTGTGTGTGTCTCTGCATTGGTGTGTGTGTGTCTGCATTGGTGTGTGTCGAGGATCAGACGTGCAAAGACGTTCTGGATGTGTTGCAGTCGTCCCAGGAGCTTGGCCGACATTCCTGCGTAGATGGCTTTTCCGTAGTCCGGTCTGCTGGTGACTAGGGCCTGGGAGACTGTTCTTCGAGTTTCGGTGGGGATCCACTTAAAGATCCTGCGGAGCATTCGGTGGCTGTTGAAGCAGGATGAGGAGATGGCGTTGACCTGTTTAGTCATGGAGAGAGTGGAGTCGAGGATGACCCCTCGGTTGCGTGCGTCGTCAGAGGGTGTTGGGGTGGTTCCCAGTGCGGTCGGCCACCAGGAGTCGTCCCAGGCTGAAGGGGTGTTTCCGAGGATGAGGACTTCCGTCTCGTCCAAGTTCAGCTTCAGTCGGCTGTTCCTCATCCATTCGGCGACAGCCTTCATGCCTTCGTGGAGGTTGGTTTTTGGCAGCGTGAGGGTCTTTGGTGAGAGAGAGGATCAGCGGAGTGTCGTCTGCGTAGGAGATGATGTTGAGGTCGTGCTGTCGGGTGACGTAGGCAAGGGGTGGCATGTAGATGTTGAACAGCGTTGGGTTGAGGGAAGAGCCCTGGGCTACACCGCAGATGATCTCGGTGGCACTGGAGCGGAAGAGGGGGGGGGGTGAGGCGGACGCTCTGGGTTCTGCCGGAAAGGAAGGACGTGGTCCAGTCCAGGGCCTTCTCTTGGATTCTGGCATCGTGGAGGCGTGTGCGTAGTGTGCTGTGGCAGACCATGTCGAAGGCGGCTTACAGGTCCAGGAGGATTAGGGCCGCTGTTTCTCCGTTGTCAAGCAGGGACCGGATGTCATTGGTGGCGGCAATGAGGGTGGTTTTGGTACTGTGGCTGCTGCGGAACCCGGACTGGGACGGGTCCAGGATGCTGTTCTCCACAAGATAGCGGGTCAGTTGTTTGCTGGCGATTTTCTCAGTGACCTTCGCCGGGAACGGGAGCAGGGAGATGGGTCAGAAGTTCTTGAGGTCTGCCTTGGGTTTCTTGAGTCAAGCGTTGATCTCGGCATGCTTCCAGCTTTCCGGGAAGGTTGCTATCTCGAAGGAGATGTTGATTACTTTTCGGAGATGGGGTGCGATGGCTGTGCAGGGATTGTTGAAGACGTGGTGAGGGCATGGGTCTAGCGGTGATCCGGAGTGGATGGTATTCATGATCTCGCTGGTGTCCTCGTCGTTGATGCAGCTATCTTGAATCCAGTGGCAAAGTGAGCAAGAGACCCACGTCTGGGCATACCCTGCCAACTTAGGGCGGACAAATCGATACCAAAGGGGATGATGGACGGAGCGTTTGAGCAAATCAAACACTCACCCCCAGTCAACTGATCTGGGTTTAATCCATCATCATTCTTTAGCTCACTCCACCACCCCAGTTCAGACATGGCCATATGCAAATCAGTCTGACCCTGTGCCTCATGGGAACAGTCCAGCCTGAACTGCAAAGCCAGGTCTTCCCTGGACCGGAAACAAGCATCCTGGGACCGGTTTCAGGGTTCATAACCCTCAGCCAGGCTATCTTGAATCCAGTGGCAAAGTGCGCAAGGGACCCACGTCTGGGCATATCCTGCCAACTTAGGGCGAACAAAGCAATACCGGTCCTAGGATGCTTGTTTCCAGTCCAGGGAGGACCTGGCTTGGCAGTTCAGGCTGGACTGTTCCCATGAGGCACAGGGTCAAGACTGATTTGCATATGGCTGGGTTCAAACTGGAATGGTATGGTGAGCAAAAAAACGATGGATTTAGGCCCAGATCTCTGTACTGGGGTGAATGTATGACACTGTTCGGCTTTCTGTCCATCAACTGTTATTTTTGCATTTGTCACCCTGAGTGGGACGGGTATGCTCAGACGTGAGTCCTGTGCTCTCCATGCCACTGGAATCAAGCTATCCTGGCTGAAGAGAGGTGAAACCCTGAAACCGGTCCTAGGATGCTTTTTTCCAGTCCACGGAGGACCTGGCTTGGCAGTTCGGGCTGGACTGTTCCCATGAGGCACAGGGTCAAGACTGATTTGCATATGGCTGGGTTCAAACTGGAATTGCATGGTGAGCAAAAAACGAGGGATTTAGGCTCAGATCTCTGTACTGGGGTAAATGTATGACATTGTTCTGCATTCTGTCCATCAACTGTTTTTACTTTCCATATCAGCATGTCCTTTTCGGAGAATCACTGATGACGCTTAGGTGATGGAAGAGATGGAGACCTACCTTGCATCTTAGGTTACAGAAGGCACGGGTTTTAGGTACTCGTTCCCAGCAAGGAAATCATGCATGTAATGCTTTCTTACCTTTAATAAAACACTGGGTTTGCTTGTTCTACTTTTGTGGATGTTGTAGGCCCAACCATGAAGCGGTTGTAGGATCTGGTCCTCTCAATGCGGATGTTGCATTGCCTCTACCTGTGCTTCTTTCCAACAGAAAACCCTACATACACCAATCTTTGCAATAGAGCACCTTCATAATATCATAATTGGGTTTCAGTGAATATTAAGCATTTGCGCATCACCAAGGAAAAGTGTTTTGATTCTATTAAAATCTTTGCTTCAATCACACTTTAGGATTACAAACAAATGTGCTTCTTTTTTGCTTTCGAACTTCTGATATGTTTTGAAATGTGTACAGTTCATTTACAGGTATTTAAATGTGGTTGTATGTTACAAAAAATACATCCTATAGCCTTTTCTTTCAACCCAGCAAGACTGTCACATAGTTCACTTAAAAACATCGTCTCAATTTGCAGTCAGGGAAAAAAACAGTAAACACCAATGTCCATGTTAAAAGAATAAACAGCAATTTATCAGAATACACAGATTAACATTTTACCTCGGTTTCTGAAGCACAGCAAATGTGACGAGGTAAATATAAAACGTAAAGGCTTCGTTATTTATTGATCATTCATGACTCACCAGAAATCAGCTGAGATTGGGAAACACTGCCTTATGTAGTAAAGAATAAGAAAATATATAGGTTTTACACTTTACATATAGTTGAGAGTTTGAAATTCGTCAGTAAACGAACAGTGCGCCTTAAACCAACACTCTTCCACAAATTAGTTAATTGCACTGATATAGCTTGGTTGCGCAGACTTAATATCCTTGGAAAAATCCACACATATATTTGGCATTGGCTGATTCTAGACATTCAGGGTAACGTTTCATTTGATAGCATACAGGTTTTTTTCTGTGTGCGAGGAATGCAACACCAATAATCAGCATATGTGTTAGAAAAATATCTCCATAGTGGTCATATTTTCGGGCTGCAATAACAGTGATGATAAAGGATTTGCGCTAATATATATTTCATGTTATTTATTCTGAAAACTACAGGGCTTGTTATTGCCTAGAAAGAGGTCTTTGCGTTGGATGTGCCCACGGCTCCGAAAAAGACAGTTGGCATGTACTTTTTGTAATATAAAATAGTGACGTATATTGATCATGTCATTGTATGATAACGACATTCGTCTATGTACCTTTTTATTCCTTTCTCCTGGGGGGTTTTGTAATGATTTTAATTAATAACACAAGAATAAAAACTTGAACTTGACAGTTGGCATGTGTGCAACAAGGAACAACAAGATCCAGGTTTTTAAACAGCGCCGGTTTTCTTCAAAAGAAAAACAAGCACTGGCGTTGCCAATAGGTTTCGCATTTGGAAAGTTGGAGCTATTGGTTTTGTAAATGACATTTTATATTTATATATCGTTATTGGCATTGTCAATAACAATATATAAATATAAAATGTCATTTACAAAACCAATAGCTCCAACTTTCCAAATGCGAAACCTATTGGCAACGCCAGTGCTTGTTTTTTTACAGGTGGTGCACCTTACCGGGTTCTGCTTATGCATGCCGCTTGTATTTCAAGCTTGGCTTGCAGACGCTTCGTGTGATCTGCACGCTCTGTCCTAACACTGCTCGTCCTCGCTGAGGCAGTGATGTGGCCTGACGTCTCGGAGTCGGGTTCAGTAGCCTCTCTTACCGCATTTAGCAGGGTTAGAGGGGCATGGGGGGAGGTATGGGTCAGCAGGGGAGCTAAAACAGGTCAGCCAGGAGGAGGGCGAGAGCCAGTAGGAAGAATGGGCGCGTGACAGGGGTAGGCCTCGCGCTCTGCTCGGACATGTATTCCCCCACATGATTCGAATACAACCGACTGAATTGTGATTGCTTGTGAGCACAATTTGCCATCAGCTGTTCTCATTAACGATTTCTGTAATCAGACAGAACGATAATGACCTTTAGACAATGATAGGTAAACAGGACGCTTAGCTTTGACTGACTAATCAAAAATACAATTTCTCAACCCCGCATTAAATCTTTGTAAATGATGTATGTCAAAGTGCATGCTAACCATGGATGATCGCGCGCCTTAATGAGCGGCAGCCTGTTCTCTGGTAAGCTGCGGGTGCTGTATAGGTCTGTTTCATTACTGAAAATATAAGAGTGTTGTTGTATTGTAGGAATCACGACTGCTTACAAAAAAAATCCTGCTACGTGCAAAGGTTATATAAATACTCCATGAATGACAAGGAGTGCAAAAAGATATTGGTTGTGTTTGGAAATAGGCAAGATGGCTCACTCATTTAACGCTCTCTGCTGACGTCTACTCTAATCTGCTGATCAAGAGTAGGAATGTCTTTAACGCAAACCCAGCGTTCATCCTGGTTAGGTGCACGGAAGTGGAAAATCGTAACACTTGCCATATACAGCTCATAGAAGCGACACACGTGATCTGAAGTGCTTGGCATAATATAGTATTATATATGAACTTAAATACAAGCATTCTGTTGAGCAGTTAAAGTACTCCCTACTGACACAGCACTAAAGAGCACAGCACAGGTCATACTCGCTGAACTACTGTAAGACTTACGTAAATATCCCAGCTTGCTAAAGTCTTTATTACGGAAGCTCATTAGCTGAGCTTCCTGCCTGGACGTATCTCCCTCCAGCAGCTGGGGAGAGCGCTGCACTGACCCTGCCAGATTTAGGTCACGAGGTCTCATTTATTATTCAATATTGCATTCTGACCTTTATCAGCGAGATCAGAAGATGGTGTTCTCTTGCTGGCTGAATTTTTATGGTGATAGCAAAGCCAGCAACTCGCACAGATAACATAATTACTGTGTCTTTATTTGGCCTATTCTGAAAGCTTTCTCCATAATGAAGCATATATTGTGGATTGGCGCTCAGTTCATGTATGGCAGTGATCACGTTGGGGAGGTTCAGCATTGATTTGTGCAAAGGGCGCTCACCCAGCAGGCATGAAAATACCCGCACCTTCGGATATCCGATCATTTTGTAATGGCACCTTGACAAACAAGTTACGCTGGAACTTCATTTTCTTTCTCCATAGCCTGCCCTTTCTCTATGTTCACTATTCTCCACCGGGTCCAGTGTCTTCATTTTCGCTTCCTGTTCTTCGCAAATTAAGCATGGGGAAACGCAGGGTGAAGATTGCAGCCCGTAGGGAGGTTACGTTCGACTAGGAGAAGCGACGGTGAGTGGGCAGAGAAGACTGGATGGAAATATGAGGGACGCTAGGTACTCCCTACCGAATTTAACAGTTTGTTTTCACACAAACATTCACTGGCGTCATGTTTTGCCACCCCGTTTCACACAGCACAAACGTTATGTTACGTAATAGGAAAAAACGAACCCTAATAAAGAATACAAATACGTGCTCTTTGGTGAGGGAGGGGGAGGGAGTTAAAGCACGGCAGGACTGTCGAGTCATGGCCTGCGGCCGTGAAACGTGAAGTGATTAATTAGGGGAGGAGAACTTTGTGGGAGGGCAGCTGATGCCTTTGATGTGGGGAGGGAGATGAAGTGATTAATTAGGGGAGGAGAACTTTGTGGGAGGGCAGCTGATGCCTTTGATGTGGGGAGGGAGAGGCGCGTGCTTGTGTGGTCACGTGGTGACTGACTCACATGCACTGTGAAGAAACGCCAGTGGTTTCACGAGTCGGATCAAGCCCTTGAATTTTCGCCTATTACATTCGCAAGCGAATGATAATAGGCGAAACCTAAAAAGCTCAACCATCGGGTGCACAAACATCCTGGCAGTGGAAGGGTTAAAAATAGTACAGACGCTGGTAATAAAAACACGGCCCCATAATGCTTACATCTGATGGTATTA
The DNA here is from genome assembly GCF_964261635.1 of Lissotriton helveticus. Lineage (NCBI taxonomy): Eukaryota > Metazoa > Chordata > Amphibia > Caudata > Salamandridae > Lissotriton > Lissotriton helveticus. The sequence continues at coordinate 451,060,724 of NC_136067.1, forward strand.
TGACATGAAAGCCAAAGGACGGCTTTAAGTGTTTGTCCGCTAATGTACTATGCAGACGGGGCCATGCAAAAACTTGAGTTAGACATAAATGAAAGGGGATCAATTAATAATGAGCATCCTGCATAAAGACGTTTCAAGAGTCTGTCGAGAGAAAATGAAATGCGCGGCCCTGTCTTGGGTTTCACTGCTCGGTGCATCAGAAAGGTACGCTCCATTATCTGGCAATATCACACAACATACAGACATCTGATCCGAACAACACACACTCCACAATTTGTGACCAGGCCAAATCTCCCAACAATAACCTCTTTCTTCAACTGACGCACCGAGTGGCAAGGCTCATGGTGTCATTAAAAACATGCCCTTGCACGAGTGCCAATATTGTTCTTGCACGAACATTGTTGTGAAAGAAAAAAAACAATCTGAAAGACCCACGGAGTCGTTTCTTTCTGTTTTCCATCAGTGCTCTAACGGGAGATCAAAACATTGGCAAGATTTACGTCAGCAGTCGATGCACACAGAAAATGCTTAGCGCAGCAGAAAGATAAGCTGCCAGCAGGGAACAGATATTTCTTTTTTTCAGCGATAGAAAGCTCGAGGTTTCTAAAGACCCTTGCACTAAGACGTATATTAACCGCACGAGGTCCGCGGTAAAGTTCAGTAACAATTCCTCCTTCGTCTATTTTTAGTGAAGCCGCACCATAGCAGTCTCAGAGCAGTTTTTGCAGAAACTTGAGGGCGCTACGCTATCCTAATTGTTGGTGGTGTTTGGCAGACTGCGACCGCACCAGAGCTAGACGAAAGGCAGTATAGATGGGAGGGGGGCAAACATCAAGAATTTAACCAGGAACGGTGAATATCGACATCTCTCAAGGTGAAATTGTAAATTAATCTGAAGGAGAGTGTGCCCTTAACTAGAACTGTAGATGAGCCATGCCTGCTGGAGACTATGAAGTCATGTGGTATTGTTCAATTTTGTTTTCAACTCTGCAAAGCCTTCTATGTGCAGGGTAAGTGCCACTAGGTGACATACAGTAGATAATCGGCCCTTCTGTTGCCACACATTGTCATCAGAGTAAAGAGAGACTTATAGGAGTGATTGTAGTGCTGTCACTGATTATGAGTTTAGCAGAGTAGGAGTCTCAATACTAATGCTTCATGGTGAGTCGCTGCTTCCTGGCAGATTTCAACCGCCTTTAGCAAAACGAGCACTGAGCAAATACACAATGCAGTAGTAAGCAACATTATCTGACTAATGACCTCAATGCTTTCCCTATGGCCTTCCTGACCTTATGTCCAAATGCTTTCAATCTATGGGTGCAAAGCTTTAGTTTTGAACAGTGTGGCCCCATTGGCACCACTGGTGCCACGTGCCACCTTGGGTCTACATCTTTTGAGAAATGGTAAAGAACAGAGCTTAATTTGTAAAAAAAAGAAAAAAAGTTTACACCCGTCATCCTTAGGGTGGGCTTCCCACAAACCTTTTGCCTGCTTACCTTCTCTTTTTGCTGTACCTTTTTGTTGGCTTAGGACTCTGAGCACTTTACCGCTACTGACCAGTGCTAAAGTGTATGTGCTTCTCCCCTAAACATGCTGAGATTAGTGTATACCCAAATGACAGATTTAGTTTACTTGCAAGTCCCTTGTAAAGTGGTATAACATATACATAAGGCCTGTAACCTAAATCCTACTAGTGGGCCTGCAGCACTTATTGTGCCACCCACACAAGTAGCCTTTCAAACTGGTCTTAGGCCTCCCATTGCAAGGCCTGTGTGTGCAGTTTACTGTTCCTTCGCTTGGCATTTAAAATCACTTGTCAAGCCTTAAAATCCACTTTAATGACACATAACTCACTTCTAAAGAAAACCCTAGGTAGCGCTAAGGGCACGGTGCTGTGTAAGTAAAAGGTAGGACATATAGTCTCATGTTTTGCATGTCCTGGTAGTGACAAGCACCAAAATGTGTTTTTCGCTACAGTGAGGCCTATTTCTCTCATAGGCTAGTATTTGGGAATTCCTTAAAACACTTAAGTTGTAATTACTGTTCAGAAAGGAGTGGCTACATCATGTTTTACATCTTTGGAATGGTAATGATCAATCCTCTTTATTAGTAAAGTTGCATTTAACATTACCATTTTAAATATGTCACTTATACAAAGTGTGCATTTCTCTGCTTTTACTGCTCTTTGTGCCTTACAGCCTGTCTCCAATACATATCTGGGGTGGGTGACAGCTACACTTTGTGCATTCACTCTAGACAGCCACAAACATCCAAAGGATGGGTGAGACAAAGAATTAATCTGCATTCTGATAGCTACTCCGGGGCATGAAGTGCGGCGGTGGGACTGACACTTACACCTGAATAGTCAGTGTCCTGTTTTCCACACTAAGAGCTGATTATCCCCTACTGATAACAAGGACTGGGAAGAAAGGGGGAGGTGTGTACTTCAAGGGCCTGCTTTAAAGTCACACCTACTTTAAAGGCACAACTGCGTATAAGTACTGGGCCTCTGATCCTACCAAGACAGTGCATTAACGGACCTGTGAACAACTCTGCCAGGAGTAAAACCTGCTGTGCTTCAAGGATTGCCACTCAGCTCGACTGCTGCTCTGCAAGAACTGTTTTTTCTGCTTTGTTGTGCTGTCCAACTCACTTGAAGCCAGAGTGACTTCAATGGTTTTCTGGCTTGCCACCTGTTCTGAAATCTCAGGGCCATCTAAGACTTCCTTCAACCCTGTAACAGCATCTGGAATCTACCATACGTGAGTCCTACCTTGCCAAGTGGTGCCAATCCAGTCCTGTGCCCTTGAAAGATGACTTCTGCTGTACAGAACAATCAAAACCGACACAGTGATGACTTTGTCACTGTATACCCACCGTTGTGCGAATGCAAGCCCCTTTACCACACAGTAAAAGGCCCCCCACTCCACGGCCCTAGAATCTCTTTCCCTAGTCACTGGAATCCGGGCTGTGCACACAACTTGACAGTTCTTAAACTTCAGTCGATTCGGTCACTTACTCCAACTGGGCCTGGCAGAGGCCAACAAACTAGGGGGATGCACCTTTACTACTTTCCCATAAAAGTAGCAGTCATACACTACTACAAGCATTCTCACATCCCTCTCAGAAATGTTATCTAGCCAGGCCGAAAAGTGCTGCAAGCTGGCTTGGCATCAATCAATCAAGGCTCCCAGCCATCAGACAGTGGTTGCGGTTTATAACAGGGAGATACACTGGCAACGAAAGGAGTCTGTCCAGAAAGGCACAGCAAGGCAGCAAGAGTCTGCTGGCCGTGTGCACCACTTCTCAAGACGCAGTGCATGCATTGCACTAAAGCCACAAGTCCATATATAGTTCCCTTCTCATAAAATACATTAAAAGCCTCACTCAATGTGGCCTTAAGCGATTAATCTTTGCATAGAGTCAACTCCCAAAAGATAAACTGGACCTACCCGAAGAGGGCCAAACCAGAAGCACACCAGTTTGTACTTTGAACACTTTCCATAAAAGTGACTCACTTGATCGAAGAGATTATATAATATATATATATATATATATATATATATATATATATATATATATATATATATATATATATATATATATATATATATATATAAAATAAACAAAAGGTCACTGGGTGCACTCCTGCGCGTCACAAAGCCAGAGACGATCCACCCATTCATGGATAAACTTGGAGACACTCAGCAGGGAAGTTTAAAGGTGGGCGTTTATTCGGCAAACAGCGCAAAGCAAACTGACAGACGCGTTTCGGCAAACAATGCCTTCTTCATTGTCAGTTACCACAACAAACAAAATCGTATTTATGCATACCGGAAAAGTAAACATAATCGTGCACAATAGAAAGTGAAACAGTCCTATTAGATGGAGTTCAAACAATTGTGAGCGTGTCGGCCATCTTAGAATGCATAATTGAATACACAATGCGTATTGATTTCACCGCCAGCTACACAATATGAACCTAATATCGGTGAAGCGGAGTCGAGTCTCTTAATTCACTATACAAATGCACATAAGATAGCCTAAGGTGATTTTACTCTGTTTAAAATGATGATGCTCTGGTGGTGTTTGATTAGCAATGTTAGAAAGAAAACTTTTTTCATAATTTTCTCAGAGGTTATAGAAGGTGCTTTAGAAGTTAAAATGAGAGCATATGTTCTGTAAATTCACACTATCTTCCTCAGCCATGTGAGAACAAAGTGTTGCATATTAAGTAAAACATGTACTTCCAACAGCTGTAGCAGCCTATCAGTTGATTCCTCAGTGTTCTACTGCAATATCCCTGTGTTCTTATAAACAACTAGAGCAGTAGATGTTAGGACGCTCTTCCTGAAATTTAACTCGACAGCTTGGAAAAACGTCTAGACCGTACGAAAGGGCCTAACAAACCAAGCCCCATCACTGATATGGCAAACAGCGTAAAAACAGCTACAAAATGCAAAAAATACCTTATGATTGAAACAGTGCTAGAAAAAGCCAAGAATGAGGATCTGAAAGCCATATCTGTAAGAAATAACTTCCATATTGTAGGAACGCAAGAACCAACTGACAAAGATTGTAACATCTGTTAAGACTTTATTATCTGAAATGTTTGCCAGATTGAACGATTTTACATTGTTTGCGGGTGAGCATGTGCCCAGGGAACCCCTGCAAGACCAAAAATCAGTACACTTTCCAGCTATCAAAATAAGGACAATGTGTTCCCTCTACTAAGAGAAAAGTGAGACATATCCTATTTGGGATCATGCATCAACATCTTACTGGATTTCACAAAGACGTTCAGATGGCAAGAAGGCATGCGCTCCTCTAAACAAAAGAAACACACCCACCTTGACTGTGAAGAACTCTACGAGGAAAAGCACATATCTTTAAACTACAATCAGCCATGGCCCTTGTGAATAAGAGGAAGTTTAACACGCTACTTGTGCGACCAACGTAGAAGTTTAATTCCACCTTAATGAAAAAGAATAAATACCAGACTGTGTGACTTCAGTCATGGTATCCCGGGGTTGATCACCCAGTTGATGATATAGAATTTAGTTGAATATCTATAATGTTACAGTTGTTTCTCAACATTGGCTGCTTGCTATTATTTCATATGATGTTAGGTTAGATTCAACTCATTCTAGCTTACTGACACTGAGGCATGCTTGTAGACAAACCAAAATAGCAGGTGTTCACTCCATGATAAATCAATGACTAATTGCTATTACAAATACTCATGATGCAAACTCTATTGGTACTCTTTCTGACACGTGTGTGTGTGTGTATATACATATATATTACCTACTGGCGGTCGCCAGTAGGTAGTTATAGTTCGGATCGTTTTCCATAGGAAATCCGCAACATTCTATTGGGAATAACTTTGGCGCCGAATGAGGGATCTGCCTGTAATTTCCCTTAACTTTGCCTCGCTGCGCTCCGCTCCTTCGCTGAAAGTTTCGGGGGGATCCGTCAAGCGGGGGCCGAGATAAAAGGGGGGTCCCAAAACGTGTTTTCCCCATGTTCATTTCCATAGGGCGGTTGGACTCACTTTTAGCCCGAACGGCTGAATGGATTTCCACCAAACTTGGCAAAATTGTAGGGACTGGTACCCCGATGTGCCTTTGCTATGTCTCAAGATATATGCTCCAGTGGTTTTTACGAAAATTAACTTTGAAAAAATATATATTGGGCTACATTGGCTATATATATGTTAGAGCCCAAATGTAGCCCAATGTAGCCCAAAGATGGCCACCAGAGACAAAAAAAAACAAATGTAGCCCAAATATCAGCCAGATGTAGCCCAACTATAGCCCAATGACAGAATGTCCCAGAGTGTTCTAAAGAACAACTAGAGCGCTAACAGTCTTACTTATGACAAAAGTATGGCACACCTGAAGTCATCTTGATTGGAATAAAGTGTTAACACTTAAAACATTTAATTTGCAAAGGAACAAAATGAGGGGGTTCATTTTGCCATAGAAATTATATATATATACATATATATATATATATATATATATTCAATGAAAAAACCATAGGTTTCACACCGGTTATAGTTAGGAATTAGCATTTAAAAAACCTATTAAATTCACTGAAAAAACCATAGGTTTCACACCAGTTATAGTTAGGTGGAAATTTTACTCGCATAAAACCATTGAAATTCCCACATTATAGTTAGTTGGACTCACTATAACTTGCGTGTGCAATGCACTGCTGATGACGTCACATATTACATCACTCATGACATGGTCAGTGACATCACACATGACATCACTGATGACAAATGACATCACTGATGACATCATCCAGTGAATGTATCTTTCTGAAAAATAAATATTTTTTATATATGTATATCTAAAGGTTGATGGAAGAATAAATGGGTAAATAAATGTCTAAATGGATTTTTTTGTGTAAAATTGATTGGTTAACTGACTTATTAGATGTATCTTAGTGAATACATATATTAGCGAGTAATGTTTAAATATTTGAATATCTGTATCTGTGTCTCACTTTGTGTATAAGTGGCTGCATGGGTTGGTGAGTAGCTACATGAGTGTGTATATGGGTTATTAGTTGTTTTTTTGAGTATCACTATCAGTGTCTGTATGGTTCGGTGGGGGATATTACTTAGAGCACAGATGCATGAATGAGTGACTCACTATTTGTATGCATTTTGAAGACAGCATGTGTGCAAGACTGTATGGGTGGATGATTGTGTGTATGGGTGGTTTAGTGAGTATGTGTTTTTATAATTGATTGTTTAAGAGAGTAAATATGTTTCCGTTTCTGTAGAAGTATGTTTAGTGGTGTGTATATAGCAGTATAATCAAGTAAATGTTTTTTTGATAGTTTATTTGCATGTGTGAATTTGTGTGTGAATAACTATATGGATGAGTGTTAGTGTGTAACAGGATGTATAGGTGTATGAGTACATATGATGAGTAAGTACATGCATGAGTGACTATATAGAACTGTTGGTGAATGAGTGGATGTGTATGTAGATGTTGGAATTACCTAATAAGTTGTTGTAATTGGTATTGTTTTCTCCTTTTTTAAGAAAATGTTAGTTTCTATTTTTGAATGTGTGTGTCAAAGGTTATTTTATGCTGATAGGAGGTCTGCCACTTTGTCACAAGGATGTTGTCATCAGTGATGTCATTTGAGATGTCATCAGTGATGTCATGAGTGATGTCACTGACCATGTCATGAGTGATGTAATATGTGACGTCATCAGCAGTGCATTGCACGCGCAAGTTATAGTGAGTCCAACTAACTATAACGTGGGAATTTCAATGGTTTTATGCGAGTAAAATTTCCACCTAACTATAACTGGTGTGAAACCTATGGTTTTTTTCAGTGAATATATATATACACACATATATATATATATATATATATATATATATATATATATATATATATATATATATATATTATTATTATTTGGCGATTTGTAGAGCGCCTGGTGACCCGGAGGCATCCCCGCGCTATAAATCAGTGGAGACCAAAAAGGGGGAGGGGGGATGAAACTATTTGGGGAAAAGGAACGTTTTCAATTTTTTTACGAAAAAGGGCGTGACAGGATTCCAGACGCAAGCTGCGGGGAAGTGAGTTCCATCCTGAGGAGGCTTTGACCGCAAAGCGTCGCCCACCGGTGCGGGCCTTCCTGAATTTGGGGACAATGGCCAAGTGTTCATTGTCAGAGCGAAGGAGTCTGGGAGCTTTGTAGGGGTTGACCATGTCTTTCAGGGCGGCTGGACCAACACCGTTGATGAGTTTGTGGGAAGTGCACAAGGCCTTAAATTCTATTCTCTGGCGAACAGGAAGCCAGTGCAGGGCCCTAAGGGCAGGCTTGGCCGAGGCTCTGGGGGAGAGATTCATAATGAGCATCGCCGCCGCATTTTGAGTAGGTTGGAGTTTTGCCAAAGTGAACTCAGGTGCGCCGAGGTAGACGGCGTTGCTGTAATCAAGCCGGGCTAGGATGAGACCCTGAACCAGTAGTTTTCTGGACAGGGGAGGGAGGAGTGGAAGGATCTTGCGAATAGATCGCATGAGTCCAAAACATGTTCCAGCAGTTTTGGCTGCCTGAGTCTTCATGGTTAGGTCAGGTTCTAGCCATACTCCCAGTGTCTTAATTTCTTTTTTTGGTGTTGGGATCTCACCAAAAACGTCCGGCCAGACCGACGGAGGAATGGAAGTCCATTTATTACCCAGGAGCATGATTTCGGTTTTTTGCTCCATTGAGCTTCAGGGAGGACTCGCACATCCAGGTGTGAATATCCTGGAGGCAATTCAGCAGGTTGTCCGGGTGGTTGTCCAGGTGGGATAGTGACACGACGAGTTGAGTGTCGTCTGCATAGTTTACAATTTTTATCCCGTAAGGGGTGACGACATCTTCAAGGGGGGCCATGTACACATTAAACAGGGTGGGACTAAGCGATGTAATATGTGACGTCATCAGCAGTGCATTGCACGCGCAAGTTATAGTGAGTCCAACTAACTGTAACGTGGGAATATCAATGGTTTTATGCGAGTAAAATTTCCACCTAACTATAACTGGTGTGAAACCTATGGTTTTTTTCAGTGAATATATATATACACATATACATATACATATATATATATATATATATATATATATATATATATATATATATATATATATATATATATATATATATATATATATATATACGACAGCTCTCTAATACAGAGTGTTATGAAAAGACAACCATGAAGGCATACAGCAAATCTAGGGACAATCTTAAGAAAGAACTCCTTAGATGGAAGAATGAGGGATTGATTACCTCAGAGGAATATAAGTTCATGCATAATGTAAACCCGGAGATACCCTTTTTAGGTCTCGCCCTGGAATTCGCATCCAAAGGATGCGTCCAGGGTTGGAGACGTATAGTTAGCTGTCTCGAGGGAAGGACGGACGAGAAGGTGCACGAGTTTGTCCAGGCTGGATTGGTGTGCGCGAACGCGCACGTTCCGTCCTGCGCCGCCCTCCCATACTCCCAGCCTACCGCGCATGCATGCATGCACACAGACAGACACAGACACACACACACACACACGCGCGCGCGCACTCGCACTTACACAGACACGCAGGCACCCAGACAGGCAACCCCCTCCTCCCCCACAGTCACACACGCATACACACAGACTCCAAGACACACGCACGCTCACACACATACACAGGCCGCCGCCGCGCGCGCGCCCACACATGCCCCCCTCCCGCCCTCGCAGGCCAGCCACAAAGCGAAGCCCCACTCACCGGCAGCAGGACTCTTCCTCCATTCTTCGGCACCGGGGCGCAGGGTAGGCTCCTGCCTGCTCCGGTGCTGCAACCAATCGCGGCTCTTCCGGCTCTTCCGTGGGAGGCGGGGTAGGCTCCCGCCCTCCTACTTCCTGTTTCCGGTTGTCGCGCCGGCCTGCCTGACTTCCTGGTCGCAGGCCGGCAAAGTGACGGCGGTGATTTGCGTTATTTATATTTTTAGTTAGTTATGCATTTTTATATAGCGCGGACTTTACCCGAAGGCACGCGGGGTGAATAATTTACTCTGCAGATACAAAGAGATAACTACAGTGCAGTTCAACAGGCAAAGTTTCCAGCTGCAGCGACTGTTTTTTCCGGAGCAAACAAGAACTCATGGAGACCTCTGGAAAAGTAAGCATATAACTAACTTTCAACTGCAAAAAGATAAAATACTTAAAACTAGACTTGTATGTTTGTCTTTATATAAAGAAAACACTTTTAATAATCGAATGCGATTGCGAGGTTGCTAGAGTCCACTTATGCACGGGTAGAACTTCGTGCACAGAGCACTCACTGATACTGATTGTGCGAGTTTGAACTCGTTAGTCAGCTGTGTATTTGCCTTCGGCAGAGTTTGCTTAGTCCTGTATGCCCTAATGACAAGCTCTGCTGGACGTTATGCCTCACTCACTAAATGCTCTGTGATAATCTCACCCTGTCTTCACTCTTCAGCCTCAACTTTGGCTTCTCAAACGTGACCAGAAACAAACACCACGTCACTTCAGCGGAGCGCGCAGTTATAGCAGAAAAAAACCATTCACTCACTGTTTGATGAAATTCACAGTGGCGTAACCGTTCACAGAAAACTGTAACTTTTTGGATGACATTCGCAACAATCGTGTAACCGCTCACAGAATATACTGTAACGGTTGTATAGAAACATATATCCGTCGGTGGCAGGGACTATAACCTTGAGGTATATATCGACTATGATTCAATGCGCTATATCTGTAAAATGTACAAATTACACACAGCGTTATAAACACCCACCCACAACCTGACTCACACTGATTCCTACAGACGATCCAGGTCACTGTAGGTGCTATTGCATAATATGCTGGGTGAAAAGAAAACTACAGAAAACCCACCATTCTGGAAAGGCTAATGCTCTTGGGAAAGTAAATTACGTTAAAAGTGAAATGTAAACAGAAGCGACCTCGCTGACATAGGCTGTGTGTATTATTGGGACAGCCTTTTAACGATGTGTTGTCCCCAGTAAAGCTTAGGAAAGAATATAGGATCCCATAGTGCCCCGCGCCTCTTTAACTACAGCTACGGAGGGACCCGCCCCACCCAAAGCCCTGCTGGTTGCTGTTTCATTTTACGTGGACTACAACTGTGAAGCAAACGGAAAATAAACTGGAACCTGTTAACTCCGTCTACAGACGAGATCGTAGCGCGGTTCAGGTTCTGCACGGCGAAGTGGCTCTTATGCATTTCTGCAGCAATGCCCACTTGATTAGTGTAAAGTCAAGGGGCCGAGGCCACATACTTTGGCAATGAGGACACTGTACTTATGGCAACTGGAACTGGCCCTGAGCACCTGCACTCAGGCCCCTTCATTAACTGCCACGCCACTCGTGTTTCCTGTGCTGGATGGGTGTGGGTGACACGAGCTTTTTCAGGCTGGATTCGTGTGCGCGAACACGCACGTTCCGTCCTGCGCCGCCCTCCCATACTCCCAGCCTAACGCGCATGCATGCATGCACACAGACAGACACACACACACACACACACACACGCGCGCGCACTCGCACTTACACATACACAAACACGCAGGCACCCAGACAGGCAACCCCCTCCTCCTCCTCCCCCACAGTTACACACGCATACACACAGACTCCAAGACACACGCACACACGCACGCTCACACACATACATACACAGCCCAGAAGTATTTTATTCACAGTAGCTCATTTCCCCATCCCATTATAATACTTATCACGGCTCAAAAACACAGCTTTAATGATATCACATTCTGATAACTTTTTGGGGATTGCGCCTTAAGCACTATTTTATAGCCTTACTGCTTTCACATGCATCCTTTCTGCTGCAGATTGCCCTCACAACTTCTATTGTGAACAACAGAATCTGCACTTACTCTTCCAAGTCACATTACTTGAATGATTTAAGGCAATACATTCAGGTTACATTATAATTTGTAGGTGTTGGTTTCAAATGCTCTTTCTGGCAGCATCTTCCAGTTCTATGTTAGTAAATATGATTTGAAACGCTGCAGAGGGTCTTGTCCAACCATTATGTATTTAACAATTTTATTCAGTTTCAAAAGCTGCTATTTACAATAGTTCGATTTCACTTTTCATTAAAAACAATCTTACTGCGGCTAATACAGATCATGCGTACTCTGCATAATTTTAAGAGGTGTGCCAGCGTAAAGTACTCGAACAACAATGACGTCTGTCTTATAAATGTCACAAAAAAATGTTAATATTTCACTTCTGTTCTAGGGGTTTCGTGAAAATACAACACATATTGCATTACAAATGCTATAGGTGTCACATTTGTGAAAGTTAAAACTATTGGCATTGTAAATGACAAAGCTATTACTTTAGCTATTTTCATAACCAACACATAAATAAAAAAAATGTAATTTACAATACCAATGGCTCAAACTTTCCTAATGCGAGACCTATTGCATTGCAAATGCTTGTTATACTTGTTGCCTAAGATACATAAGGGGAAGATACCGATTCCCGGGCGTCCGATCATATCGGCTATCAACAGCATGACTGAACGGGTGGGCCAATACCTCGACTTCTATCTTAAAGATCTGGTAAGAGCCATGCCATCCTATATAAAAGACACTGGGGACTTCCTTAAGCATATTAATGACTTTACCTGGTGTAATGACTTTACGTTAGTGACTCTGGACATTGAGTCATTATACACCAGTATTCAGCATGACTGTGGCCTCCAGGGGGTAGCTTACTTTTTAAATACTAGATCTGCAGATTATGCAATGCATAACAAAATGTTATTCTCACTCACTGCATGGTGTCTTGAAAATAATTATTTCTCTTTTGGCAAGGATATGTACAGACAAAGGCAAGGTGTGGCAATGGGGGCTTGCGTGCTTGCACGTGGGGCTCTGGGAGAAGCAAGTCCTCATGGGCAAGTACAGGGACATTTTTGATCATAAGGTTATTGTTTGGTTATGTTTTATTGACAACGTTTTTATGATTTGGAAAGGTGACAACATCAGTGTTCAAGAGTTCATTGATCAAATCAATATTAACGAATATAACCTACATTTTACATCCAATAGCAGTCCCACTGAGGTGGACTTCCTCGATGTACGAATACAGATTGCGGATGAGAAACTGGTCACTAGTGCATTTAGAAAGCCAACTGCAGGAAATGCATTATTACATGCGACCAGTTCCCATCCGAAACATCTGATCGCGAGCATTCCCTTTGGGGAATTGCTGCGACTGAAACGTATTTGTAGTACACAGGAAAAATATGAGAAAAGTAAAAATGAAGCCTTAGACCGCTTCAAGAGAAGAGGTTACACTGATAATGTACTAAGCAAAGCAGTGCGTAAAGCTAATGAAAGACCTAGAGAGTCCTTGCTTCCTACGAAGGAAGTGAATACAATAGAGGAGGACAGTGAGAAAGAAACCCCTAGGCTGGTGACGACATATAGTATGCAAGAGCGGAAGATTAAGGCTATTTTAACAAAAAACTGGCCCATAGTGTTAACTGATAATGTCTTGAAATATAGATTACCTGAGAAACCAACAATGACATTTCGGAGATGTAATACAATGGAATCCTATCTATCAAAATCTATGATGGAAGGAACCTCAGTAAAAATATGGTTACCGGCCAAACAAGGATTTTTTAAATGTACAACCTGTCGGGCCTGCAAATTTGGGGTTAATACTTCGAAATATAATACTCCGTTTAGGGAACAGGAACAAGTAATCAAAGGAAATTTTGATTGCCGCACAGAGTATGCGGTGCACGTACTAACGTGCACTTGTGGGCTCAGATACGTGGGCAGTACCATCAAACAAGTGCGCGTGAGAATCTTGCAGCACATAAGGGCAATCATTAATTGTGATCCCGCCTATCTAGTAGCTAGGCATTTCAAGGCCATGCATAATAAAGACATTAACTGTTTAAAATACTATGTGATTGATCATGTCCCGGTACCCAGGAAGGGAGGAGACAGGGAAACACTGTTTAGACAATTAGAGACCAAATACATCTTAAATCTCAACAGCAAGTTCCCTTATGGCCTCAACAATACAGAGGATTTACATACATTTTTGTAGATTGATCAGTTGAATATTCGCATATTGTCTTCTGTATATTTATGATTTACAGCCTTCAAATTCACTGCCTATTCCTCTATAATTTCTCTATATTTGCCTCCCCTTTCTGTAGCATATTGATAAGAAGATCCCAAGCATAGATGAAATAGAAAGAAGAAAATAGAAAGAAGAAAGAAAAGAAATTAATTATTCAATGGTCTTCTTTGCCAATCTAATGGAGAATTCTGCAGGATTGCAGAATCGGTTCTGGATAACACTGATGGAAATAATCTGTATAAAATTGAATTTAATTATATGGATAGAGACGATGTGAGTTGAACAGTGAATTCCGTCTGATATTGAGTTGTATTGATCGCTTATGAAAGTAACTGTGATACATTGTATATTTGGAGAAGAAACAAGAAAGGGAAAAAAAAGAAAAAAAGTAAATTTACCTGCAAATAGCCTCCCTGTATATAAAATCCATAAAATTACCTTTCTGAATCCCGCAGCGTCCTTTGTTTTTCTTTCACCGTCTGGGAAGGAGAAGTGAATGCATTCAAAGCGCATTGCCTGTGAGCGCACAGAGGACCCTTCCGCTAAAAGATGGCCACGGATACATAGGCATCATTTCAGAGTAACCAAGGTATTGGACTATTTCCGTGACCCGCCACGCTCGTTTACCTAATGCCTTCAAGCTGCACTTGCACTGCGGACCCAGATACTGATTGAAACACTTTTGAACATGATCAGTGCATTGGGTAGAGCTCGTGGCAGGAAGATAGGGACACAGAAGGGCTAAAAACAACGTGCGACTTCCCTGAGCACCGGACCACCGACATGTTGCACTGTGGGACTAGTAGTCTCCTGAATTGGCACCAGTCGGCTAAAGGGAAGCAGGTGAGGCTCCTACACAACTGTGAGGAGGAGCCTATTTCAACAACGTGAGATGGGGAGCACGCATTGTGGACAGTCGCATCTGATGAAAGCACACGCTGAAACCGGTCATGCAAAATCCATAAAATTACCTTTCTGAATCCCGCAGCGTCCTTTGTTTTTCTTTCACCGCCTGGGAAGGAGAAGTGAATGCATTCAAAGCGCATTGCCTGTGAGCGCACAGAGGACCCTTCCGCTAAAAGATGGCCACGGATACATAGGCATCATTTCAGAGTAACCAAGGTATTGGACTATTTCCGTGACCCGCCACGCTCGTTTACCTAATGCCTTCAAGCTGCACTTGCACTGCGGACCCAGATACTGATTGAAACACTTTTGAACATGATCAGTGCATTGGGTAGAGCTCGTGGCAGGAAGATAGGGACACAGAAGGGCTAAAAACAACGTGCGACTTCCCTGAGCACCGGACCACCGACATGTTGCACTGTGGGACTAGTAGTCTCCTGAATTGGCACCAGTCGGCTAAAGGGAAGCAGGTGAGGCTCCTACACAACTGTGAGGAGGAGCCTATTTCAACAACGTGAGATGGGGAGCACGCATTGTGGACAGTCGCATCTGATGAAAGCACACGCTGAAACCGGTCATGCAAAATCCATAAAATTACCTTTCTGAATCCCGCAGCGTCCTTTGTTTTTCTTTCACCGTCTGGGAAGGAGAAGTGAATGCATTCAAAGCGCATTGCCTGTGAGCGCACAGAGGACCCTTCCGCTAAAAGATGGCCACGGATACATAGGCATCATTTCAGAGTAACCAAGGTATTGGACTATTTCCGTGACCCGCCACGCTCGTTTACCTAATGCCTTCAAGCTGCACTTGCACTGCGGACCCAGATACTGATTGAAACACTTTTGAACATGATCAGTGCATTGGGTAGAGCTCGTGGCAGGAAGATAGGGACACAGAAGGGCTAAAAACAACGTGCGACTTCCCTGAGCACCGGACCACCGACATGTTGCACTGTGGGACTAGTAGTCTCCTGAATTGGCACCAGTCGGCTAAAGGGAAGCAGGTGAGGCTCCTACACAACTGTGAGGAGGAGCCTATTTCAACAACGTGAGATGGGGAGCACGTATTGTGGACAGTCGCATCTGATGAAAGCATACGCTGAAACCGGTCATGCAAAATCCATAAAATTACCTTTCTGAATCCCGCAGCGTCCTTTGTTTTTCTTTCACCGTCTGGGAAGGAGAAGTGAATATATATATATATATATATATATATATATATATATATATATATATATATATATATATATATATATATAATTCTTTTTTTTTAACACAGTTGTGTAGTATTCACCATTATGAGCACCATATTTATACAAATAAACCTTTCTTTTCGATACAGGAGTTGAAGTGAGCTGGGTTTTGACAACTGGGACCAGTTGTTAAAGGGCTAAACATGAAATAACTGAATATTTGTGGCACAAGTACATATAGGAACCTGGTATAGTGTTTTTAGATAGCTATTTTGCACACATGCGACTGCATTGAAGCAGGAAAGTTGCACAAAGGGTCACACCCTATAAAATTAGATAATGGTAATTAGAAATAGAGTAGTCATGTTTACAGAGTGGCACATTTTGCACATACATTCTAAGCATTGGAGCTGCAATACATTTAGAACTGGATGTATTGTAAATAAATTGAATGCATTGTGTATATAGTAATTAGTTATTTGTTTAAAACTTTTTCTACATTTTTCATATGCCATATTAACTCATCTTTGTAAATTTGCACAAATCTAGTCTATGTTTACCATCAACGCATTTATGCTGCTATAAATTATAAATACTATGAAGATAATACTCAGAGGGTCAAAATGTTTTTAATGTGCCTACCAGCAATGTAAAAGCCACTTACCCTGTATTTTACAAGTATGTCTTCACTTTCTATGAATCACGTGGTGTGCTTGATAAAAGGTCTCTGGTACCACTGATCCGTTATGTGAACAAGGGTAGTCCATACCCGAAACGCGTCAGGCCAGTGAGAAACAAGGGGATAATAAACTGAACCTTTTGTACTGGACGAGCTGTGTGGTGGTCCTTGTGTTCTGCATGCCGTGCGAGCAGCAGGAGGAGATCGATCGATCGATAGATAGATAGATAGATCGATAGATAGATCGATAGATAGATAGATAGGGTATATGGTCAAAATATCGAGTCCAAGAGCAGAAGGCCTTACATCCTGGTGATAAAAACTTTCTTCCCCAACGAATCAAACCACTTCCAGTCAACAACTGACAGAGCAGATGAACAGGAACAGCGGACGTCAACTCCGTGCTCTAATAAAGCGTCAGACTTAGTGCTAGAGCACAGAAAATCAGGCCCCAACGTTGTGCAGCACAACCACAGACCACCTTACAGGAGGACGGTCTCTACCAAACAAACTTAGGGATTCCATCAGCGTCTCATTTTTCTCAATAAAGGGCATCAAGGGCACTGAGGATAAAGTACCTGACCGGAGACCTTTCTTGAAAAAGCTAATTTTAATCTTGGAACAGAACCGTGGAAAATCTCAAAACCTCTGCAGCTTTCTAGAGAATGCCAGGATAAACCTTCTAATGGAAAATGTGTGACCTTCTCAAAAACAAGTTCTAACACCCATCTACTGGCAGCACGGAAGGCGTGGTAGCCCACCACTGCCCCTGGACTTCGGGGAAGAGGGGCAGGTAAAAAAACTGTAAAATCATCCACTTGCTCACACAACTTCCCTGAAGCCATAATGGGGAGGTAGAGGATCCGGAAGAGTGAGCCATATGAGGGACTATTGGGTTGGTAGACCAAGGTGCCAGGAAATACCTCCACAACAGTCCAAAAGTTGTAGACCTTCCAACTGACAGAATACCAGCCAGCCAGAGAACTAAGTGAGAGCCCCCCGCGAGCGACTGCGCCAAAAAGTTAAACAATGTCTCCGGAGAAAAGTTGGAACATGTCCAGGTCAGGATGAAACAAATGGTCTGCCGAGCCGACCAGGGTGATGACTGCTGACGAAGGAGCAAATAAACGGTCCTGGAAACTCCTTAGAGCCCAATCATGCACCAGAGGGAGTCAGAGCAGACTTAAGCCTGGCCAGCAAAGCATGGGTGCTTACAGCCACTTGAACTCAGTCAGCTCCAAAGGCAGAAAAGCAGGAAGAGGGTCAGACACGACCAGGCACAGTGCTAAAACAGAGCTGAGCACCAGAACGATACCTCTGCCCAGTCAAGCCCAAGATTAATCCAATGAGGACATGGAGGGATGCCCTTGATCAGGTAGCCCACCCAAGATCAGGAACAACATTGGATAGGAGGAACACCTTTCATCCAGACTGAAGTAAAAGGGCTGATGGAGGGCAACCCAGAAAATCAGGATGAGTCCACGTGAGCAGGATACAGACCGAAAGATGTTCCAAGGGTGCCTCCATCCACATGGGCCATCACAGGGGCATCAGGCGAACCAAAGCCTGAAATGAGACTACCCAAACAAACCAGGGTCCAGAAACGGTCAACAACTTCCATACACAAAGGATGAAAAAACTACAGCCCTGCAAAACCTTTAAAACAGAATAACGTAGGAGGAGGGCAACATCAAAGCCACTTTGAAGAGTGCAGAAAAAAGGGAACTGACATCAGAGATGCCACTTGGTGCCATATATGACTGCAACGTCACATCTGGGAGTCCTGGGTCACAGTTCGGGCCATTGCAGAAAAGCTCTTGCAAAATTTCCAGATTCAGACTGGCACCAAAAGGAGATTTAGGAGGCGAGGTATCAGCAGGCAGAAGCATTCTTCAGAACTTCCTTTTTAAGCAAATTTAGCAACCATGTCATACAAAAATAAAATGTGATGTCTTGTGAACAGTCAATACTACTCGTCAGAAGAAATCAAAAAGTTAGCTTCCCCGGTTTTAAAAATGATATATTTTCTTAGCTCATATATTGTTTTGAAATATTCTTTATATAGAAAGCTATGTATGAAGCATACATGTTCCTTCCAAGAGCATTCTTAATTTCTAGCTCGTGCTCGACCCCAGCCTGAACTGAACAGTTACTTTAAAATAGGATTCTATTTCAAGAACTGGCAGCGCATGAACATAAATCCTTGATGCATTCTAGATAGTGTACTGTACGTTTTTAATTATAGTACATTCAACATTTCCTTTTGCAGAACAGCTGTTAGTCTACTGCCCTCTCTTCTGCATCTAACCCTTTCAAAGCCTCTTCAAGGTGAGCTGTCTAAACGCTCACCTCCATTCTGTAACTAACCGAAGAACAGGCTTTTGAGGCATTGCTCAGTTTAAACCACTTCCCTTATAATTAGTTGCCCATATTTCCTCATGTTCCTTCTCATAAACCTTCCACCGCTGTGGTTTACTCCAGACACTAATCTTCCTTCCTGCTTTCTTCACACAAAGCACAATCGGAAAACCACATAGACTATTTCCTATGAACAGAAATAATTATTAACATGTTGGGCAGTTTGTAAGAAAGGAAACGAACTGAATGCAATCTGAAACATCGGCCTTCCCTTAAATACATTTTGCATTTTGGACCAGCCATTTGAAAAAAACAGTATTCAGAGACTACGTTACACAATCTGGGTACATTGTCAATGTTAAAATGAGCTCCGGAACTAAGATGTTATGTGAAATGAATCTGCATTATAAAAAGGCTTACTTGTGAATATGTTGCGAAGCTCAGAAACCAGTCGGGTTATATTCGTTTTTTGCCTACGATTAAGCACTTTTTTAACTTCCACATTTATTTTTATGCAGGACCACCCATCTTTGAATACAAGTGTACCGATTATTTATTTAGGCAATAGGCGGCAGCGCCTTTATTGCTTACCGATTCAGCCAGATCATCCTACAGTTTTTCAAGATGCCGGGGATGACCATATTCTCTGCCCATATGTAGTGGAAAAACACAAACACTGCTATTCACTTGATCACTGTCTGTTAAAACTGACACCAGACCAGACGTGTATCAGTTGCAAAAGAATGGCATGTAGAGGAAATGTGGGCTGGTCAAGGCTCGGGGGTCATCATACTTTCCACCTGGGTCGCTGCCGAAGCACACACTAGGACCAGAGACACAGATCTGAGAGGATCCAGCACATAGCTTGCCTACTGACTTGGCAAGCATGGCTACCCTCATGCTAAGGAGTGTGAGCAGAGGAAGGTAACTATGGACCTCCTGGCTTGCAAGCAAACCATGTAGGTCACTTTTTCAGGAAAAATCAGCAGGCACCAGCTACCACATTACCACACATAGTAAGGGATGCTATTTGAATTCATTAGTGTATTTCATGAAAGAAGGGCACTGCATTTTTTATTTTTAGTTACTTTTAGCATGGTTTTAGGGGCACTGCAGCAGACCAAACAGCCCACCAAGCATACCTCGGCTGCTGTGCTGTGGGAGTGGCTGCACTGGAGGGCAAACATCTTTATCATACTACTGTAACTCTGCATCAGAATGCCAGACATCCAAGGGGTGTGCCCATCCTCTCAGATACAGTATGATTGAAACAGGTCTTAAGACCCCTGGCGAACTCGGACATATGCTTACCGTATTAGGCATGACTTGCCCCAGTCCTAGGATAATGGTGTCCATTGTGGGCATATTTTGTGGATCAAAGGCCTGCATGCACCCAGGCCTGGCTGACTCATAATGGTGCCCATCACGGTCAATGAACTGTGGGCAACTTTAGCATTTGGAGGCCATCCATGATATAAAGGTGGTATTCTTGGCATTATGTGAACACCCTATCTGTTTGGTGTCCCAGCCATAATGGTAGTTCTCCTAGCATTATGCTGTGCATCTTATACATAATGTTGATAATGTGCTCATTTGTGGCATTAGGCTGGTCATTTGCCACACATTTTGGATATTGTTGGCATGGTGATAACTACATCAGCCCAATGCTTACCCCAATACTCAAATAATGAAACAGGCTTCCCCTATTGACCTAGGATTATCACGTTTAGGACTTCTGTACCACCTACGAATCATCAAAACAATACCCGGACATACCTGGCCAAGAAACAAACTTCCTCAGGCAGTCAGCAACCTCCCTGACGCTTGTAAATGACCAAGTTGTACCCTTGGTCTCTTGACCAGCACTTTCTTGTTTCCCAGCTAGGCTTTGCTGTTGAACAAGTTAAATACCTTTGGTAACAATGTATCTGTAAACATGTTAGCTATAGATTCCTTACCTTCGAGTTACCCCGGGCGTTCGACTGGATCTGGAGAATTTTTTCTTAACAGTAGCCCTGTGCATTGGTAGGTGGCGTTGGTCGATTCCGCGCCCATCATCGGCTTTGTGGTCGCCGGGCTTATCGTTGCGGTGCCTACATAGACGCTATTCCTACGAGCTGATGTCAGTTCTGACACGACTATCCACGCCAGAAGCGCAAAGCCATGAAAGACACTCATCACTGGTGTGCCACCAATAGGGCCCTACAAGGGAGTCCCTATCCCTAGAAGTCAGCTTGCGGAACGGGGAAGATGGGTGCGGCAGTAAGGAATCTAGAACTAACATATGTCTCTTACAGATACATAGTTACCGAAGGTAAGTAACTTTGTCATCTGAAAGAGATTGTTAGTTATAGACCTTACCTTAGAGTAGATACCCCAGCAATACCCTCCCTAGAGGAGGGTCTGTGAACTAAGTACACACCAGAAAGTCCAGGAAGACCGAACAGGCAAAATAGCCGACCCTTCAGACTTGGATGTCCAGGCAATAATGTCTGGTGAACGTGTGCAATGATGCCCATGTAGCCGCCTGGGAGATAAGAAGAAGTGGAATTCGACGTGCTAATGCAGTGGTTGCTTTCGTAGCCCTAGTGGAATGAGCATGCAGCCCAACTGAAGGTTCCTTTTTTGCCAAAGCGTAACAGATTTTAATGTAAAGGATGACTCATCAAGAGATAGTACCCTTTTGAACAGCCCAATCTGTTTTGGCACCTACACAGCCCAAGAATAGTTGATCATCCAACTGGAAATCTTTTGTGCAGTCAAAGTAGAAGAACAACTCACTTTGGGGGCCAGACGGTGGAGTCTCTCCTCCTCCTTGGAATGGTGCGGCGGTGGGAAAAAGGTGGTCTAAGTGATCATTTGTCCTAAGTGAAATGGGATAACCACTTTAGTAAGCAACAAGGGCCTTGTCCAGATGCACAGAAAAGAAAGGGGGCTTAGAAGACAGAGCTTGAAGCTCACTCACCGTGAGAGCAGAGGTTATAGGAACAAGGAAGGCAGTTTTTAGAGTGAGGAGCCTGAGAGGACAGTTGTGAAGAGGCTCGAAGGGAGCACACATAACATGAGTTAGAACAAGGTTCAAGTCCCGTTGGGGCATTATGGAAGGAAATGGAGAAAAGAGATGAGTAATACCCTTAAAGAATCTATTTACAATAGGAAACTTAAATAAGGAAGGCTAATCGGGCAGACGAAGGATAGCATAGATAAGAGCAAGATAGCCTTTAAGAGTGCCCAGAGCAGAGCCCTGCTGGGTGAAAGAAAGTACATACAAGAGAACCTCAGAAAGAGGGGCAGAAAGGGGATTGGCAGCCTTTGCTGTGCACCATGCCACAAACTTGTTCCATCTACAGGGATATATCAGTTTAGTGGAGGGAAGCCTGGCTATCAAGATGACATTACAGCATTCGGCTGGACGGTCAAAAGCTATCGATTGTCGCCGCTCAATCTCCACGCAAGGAGGTGGAGGCTAGACAGATACAGGCGAAGCATCTTTAAAGAGCATGGTGTGTCCTGAGTTGTTTTCTGATAAGGAGAAAACAGATGGGCAGAGATGCAGACAATGCTACGTGATAGATGAGGCTGCAGGGTTCCAAGGTTATGCAAGCGAGGAGGAACGGTAGCTAGCAGGGAGGTTGGTGTGAAGCTGATGTTCCTTCTGTTATTAGGCTGTGGGGACGAGAGCATCGAGAATGGGTGTAGTATTGAGGGTAAGACATAGCTGGCAAAAAGTGCAACAAGGTTCAGTATGATGTCGGTGCAGACATTGTAAGCTGTATGCCAGACAGGGGAGCGAAGTGCTGCTCAAATGGATTTTAGAAGTGACCAAAAATAGGATGCACAGGAGATTGCTGAAGTAATGGTGAAGCATGAACTTGTGGTTGGGTGTGCATTTGTGTCCTGGATATTGGATTCTGGGTCCAGGGTACTTCCTGGCATCAAGCCCACATGAGTGTGCTTTGGTGTGTGCTAGTATTTTTCTTGTCTTATGCTGAAGGGTGGAAAAATGGCAGAATCATGATAGTGTGTGGGGCTTGTGGAGACCGGTAGGTGCGTCTTGACTCCTGGGGGGTAGAGGGGTGGGGGGGGGGGGGGGTGTTCTGGAGCTGCTGCACTACACTATTTGGCCTGCGCCGAAAGATGTGAAAACAATTGTCCCAATTGGTTGTATGGCTGCTTGAGGGAGAACAAAATAAAACCGCTGCACCATGGATGCCTTGTGGACATGTAGTGTGCTGTGCTACTGGAAGGGACAGAGTTGCTGGGTTCTCTGGTTTTAAGCTTGGTGCTTGGCAGGAACAAATTGCTGGATACTGAATAGTTCAAGGAGCTGCAGTGTGTGCTAGTATTGATCCTATACAGAGAGAAAGCAAAACAAACTTGCAGGGTCCCAACTGGCTGTGAGGCTGCAGTACCGTCACAGGGGCAAAATGTTTGGTTCAGAGTGGTTTTACAGGTAAGTTTGTAAAAGCCAACATAGGCCCATTGAGAGCATCTCTGGAATGTTGCTCTATTCCTTTTTCCAATTCCCACATTCACAAGCAATGAGGAACATAAAGTTACCATTTAATGTTTTTAAAGACTGTTGATTAATCACATGAACTGTGCTATATGTATTTTCTTCAAGGAAAAACAGGTGAAATAAGAAGGTTGAAATAGAGAAAAGAATGAAAGAAACAAAACAAAATAAGCCAACACAACAGAATAAGGGAAGGACAAATAATAAGAAAAAACAATGGTAACCTTAACTGGCGCTAGGTCCCCAAATTACTTACTCACATCCCAACTCCATTTCTCCAAGTGGTTTCCATCCCAAGGGTGTTCATCTGGTTTACTAGATTCTTGTGTGCCGTGGTATTGAAATATTTAAAGAACCATAGAAAGATCAAATCCACTATTTTGACTTGATCTACCTCCCTGGGCATCCAACACAAAAACCTCAGATTTGATCAACTTAGTTTGACTCTCCCATTGAAAACTATGATGCAAGGGATCCACGCTGCTAAGAATATTGTAGCCAACTCTCTTGAAATTATTTGAACATTCTTGTAAACAATTCCTTTACTTTAATTGAGGACAGACTGCCCCGACCAGTTTTGCACGTTCCATCCTTATGGCACAGATTTGGAGTGAGTTACTACATTCTTTTTGATAGTCTTCCACTTTATTCATCCCTAGAGAGTGATTAAAATGTCAATGGAGTTGCTGTGAACACTCTACATTCCTTCTTAGGCAGGTGTATCGGCGGTCTGTTACTGAAGGCCTACCGTCTACACTAAAATATACAAAGTGGTTTTGGGTTAGCACCTTGCTCATGAATGAATGGCTTTCCCATCTGTCTCTGTTCCCGCCTCCTTGTTCAGTGACAACCTATTCTTGTGTATATCCTGTCTAGGAGCATAGCTTTCTTACAGGAATTTAGATTGAAATACTTCCACTGTTGACAGTAGGGGACTATTTCCTATTTTTGTTCCAGCACTCCTTGGGACTACATCACTTTTCTCTCTCCCTCTCTTTTTCCTCTGTTCGAAACCTCCCGCACTGCAACAATTCTCCTATACAGTTACCTCGCCCTTCCACAACCCTGCTTCATCCACTACACACACAGACACACACACATACCTACCCCTGGGTTCACTATGCCCCCTATATGTCCACCCTGTTCCAGACATCCTAAATTTGCCATTGCCAAGACGGCTGCTTCTGAAAATGGAGATGTACGATATTCTATACTTTGCCATGATGTATTTACAGCTGTATGTTATATTGTGTGTAAATTTAATAAATATTCTCAAAAAAAAAAAAAAAAAAAGATGGTTGCTTCTGAAAAGCTGCATCCACTTCAGGTAACCCAGTTCACGGGTGGTGCTCTCCTGAGGGTGGACACGCCTGTCTTGACCAGATAATTTTCCCGCTTGCCCAGGTCCCAAAGGGCTCCAAACAAAGGGGGTTGGTTTCCTTTCCTGTGAGAGAAACCAGATTTGCATGCCGAAGGAGGTGTGCTAATCCGCAGTTCATCCTGTGGGCCTGGGTGGAAGGTACCGCTTGCTCATGGAAGCTTGGTTTATGGTCCCAGAGAGCAAAGGCCCTCACCCTTGAGGGTCAGAAACTCGCCTCGGGTGGCAGGCTGGTTAGAACCAGTCAAACAGCACACCAGTGGCTGGTATCTTTTCAGGGGGCACCTTTAAGGTGTCCTCTGTGTGCATTTATTACTCAATTCAACAGTGGCATCTGCGCATCTTTATTAATACGAGATGTTCGATACCAAACATCTCTTTTGTCAGTGAAGCTATCATGCAGTTGGGGAACTTGTTTCTACCAGTGTCCAGCAGAGGCTTGTAAAGTGGATTCACTGTTCACTTCTACTGGCAACAATGGAACTCACCAGCAGAGGGGCATACCCACTCATGCGGTGATGCCTTCACAGTAATGGAGTAGTGCGGCTCACTGGTTAGAGGCGGCAGACCCGGGAGCAGAAGTCGGCAGGGACCAGGGTTCGATTCCCGACGCGGCAGGGTCTCGAACCAGCGTCAGCGGACTCGATAATTCTCGCCTCGGTGCCCACTCTAACCAGGGGTCTCACTCGGCAACTCTGGGCATCAGCTTGCCTAATCTCCACAACGGCCCCCCCAACGCTGATTGATTTCACCTTGGGGATTCCAGCAGGGACCATCCCACAGGGAAAGCCAGGACGGGTTCCCCAGCAGTATACAACGCTGAGATGCCCCCCGGTGATTCAAGCGCTTTACAAAAATACATACATACATAAACACACATGTAGTACAGTGCACCCTGCCTTAAGGGTGTAAGGCCTGCTGTAGAGGTGTCTTACCTATACTGCATGCAGTGTCGGCTGTGTGCCATCTCGTGTTTTCACTATCATCTGGACCAAGACAAGAATTCCAGAGTGGCAGTTTGCATGAGCACTGTACGGGGGCCAAAAGGGTGGCACCATTTTTGCTGCTGCCCTAGGGTCCCTCTTAGTACCTCAGGCCCTAGGTTCCAGGGTACCATTTACTAGGGACTTACAGAAGGTACCAAGGGTATTGCCAATGGGCAGGAAACAATTGTATGGTTTTGGGAAAGAGATCTGGCTCAAGGGGCTTGATTAGCAGGAACCCAGTGCACTTCTATTCCAATTTGCATCAAATACAAGGCAAAAAGTGGGGGTGACCATGTCGAAAAGCGAACTTTCCTACAGTTACCTTATCTATTTTGACATTAAGCGCTCTATGGAGCTAACAAGCCCCAGCTCCAACCAATTTATTCTTCTCAATGAACCACTATAATTAATGAAGAGGGGAGTAATAAACAAAGCCATGGGCTCTATATGCTTGCTTTTTTTTCCTCCTTCAGCCTCACAATCCTAGATTACAATTTTAAAAATGGTTGCATGTCTTCGTTTTAAAGCTTTGGCAAGTTTCTTAAACGTTTGTGCGTTTGACCACCTGACTGCCTTCTATGTTTCGTGTGTTTTTAAAAGTATACTTTTCTTTTCACATTTTACTGCAAGAACTCACATTTGTGAAATGCTGGCTTTTCCACCTAACCAGTTGCAGTAATGCTCTCTCATCCTGCAAAGGTCCAATTTTCACTTGCTCCAATTTATTGACCTAGCACAAAATTCTGAAGACTCAAAAGTATCGTCCTTTAATTTAACTTATCTCTTGCGCACCAAAAATAGTCTACAAACATTCTGAAAATATTCCTTCCAAGCTCTTCAACAGGCATAAGCTAGCTCTGCAGCTGTTCTTAACTTGAGCGTACACGGCTAGGCACTGCTAAATTATAAATGGAAAACTCAGGTTATCTAGTTCCATGGAAGAACAAAAAAGGTGTGCACTGGAGTAAGATAAATGTGTGCCATTTTAATGCTGAAAAGACTTCTGGGCAATATTCTCCTATTGGACTGGAGTGATTACCACAGTAAAACGCTGTGGTACAAACTGAGAACGAATATTCTCGACCCATTC
Source organism: Lissotriton helveticus (assembly GCF_964261635.1). Classification (NCBI taxonomy): domain Eukaryota; kingdom Metazoa; phylum Chordata; class Amphibia; order Caudata; family Salamandridae; genus Lissotriton; species Lissotriton helveticus. Next base: position 451,087,494 of record NC_136067.1, read on the forward strand.
ATATAATCCTATGGCTCCCCTCGCCCAAACTGTACTGTGATGTGAGGCAGGGCACTCGCACCCCCTTGCTGTTGAGCCAGCGAGATGACAGCTTTTGGAGATGCACCTGTGCACCAGGGAGAAGTACTGAGACTGATAGGACTTTGGCAGCATTCTCAACAACCCCTGATGTAATTTATTTTTTCTGATCTCTACTGATGAAGGATAACATCCAGAAATGCGTATCTAGAGATGAACAGCATTATCTGCACCAACTCTGGTGAAAACTACAACTAATATTCAAGAAAGCACAAACATTGTACTGCATTTACCATTATTCTAAGGGGTGAACTGTGCTGTGATGTGAGGCAGTGTGCTTCCACCGTCCTACTATATACGGCTGTGCTCCAACCAACTAGCAGCAAAAGCGCCTCTGCAAAAGTATGATCAGCACAAAACTGAGAGGGATCTGGTCCCTGCATTAAGCGAATACCAGATTAACTGCAGATTATGTTTTTCATGAATAAAGAATGCTTCTTTTTCAAACAAACTAGTAATAACTGAACAATCTACTTATTTTGTGATAAGTGGTAACTGTACCCACATGTGTAAGCCGGCATCCCTCGCCTAAGCCTCGACTCCTCACAGCTTAAAAAAGAGTTTAGTTGCATTTCAGTGACCTGCAAAGTACTATCTAACCCACAGAGGGCGTGAATAATAGGAAATACTTGCCAAGAGTAGACATAAAGAGGCCTATGTCCCACTTATCAAATACTGCCACCAACCATCAGTCTATCAATTTCCTGGTGAAGTGGCACTAAGAAGTTGGTACGCTCCACTCTAGGTGGACGTGCAAATTGAGTGCATCCTCAGTCCAGCATATATTACCACTCTGTTCATGAAGCAATAACACAACATGGACCGCTTCCAGTTTCAGCTGAAAACATGTAAATCCTTAAAACCCTTCAAATTAAACTTATAATCCATTGAAGGTGATAAAAATTTGTTATTATCGTTTTATTGATCATCTACCTCCATGGAAGCGAACCAGCATAACTGAGCTCTATCGACTTTACGGAAAAACTCCAAAGGCTTTGGTCCATCAAATTTGCACATGCAAAGCAAACACAAAAGATCAAACAACTAGTTAAAAAAAAGTAAGTAACTCAAATGTAAGTTTATAAAATACCGGATTAGACTTGACCAGACAATTATTTGTTTACGGGACGCTATAACCCCTGTGGCCACTTAAGACCCTGGAACAAGTCCTTACACGTGTAACTTGTATTGCACCGCCACTCTAGCACTTCCAGGGAGTCTGGTACAGAAGCTGCATTTCATCTTATGGAGAAATCTGTTGCACAAGGCACTTTAAACTTGCAACATTCTGCATCATGTTTTACCCATTGTCACTAATCAAAGCATCTCTTTCTAAGGCTATATTTCAAAAGTTGTATGCATGCACTTAGTGCAATGGTTTTAATGAACTGCACACTTGATAAAGTCAAACTTGAAACTACTAGCACCAGCCCTCAAATGCTTATAAAACTCATTTGCTGAAACGAATCCAAAAGCCGAGTCCAGCCAATATCCCTCTTCAACATAGTTGCAAAGCTCTTTACAGGAATTGTGGTTGACAAATTGGGCCCTCACATGCAGAGAATCATTAATTCGTACCAGGCAAGATTTGTTCCAGGGACGAACGCCTCAGATAAATGAGTTCTTCCCATTCTAAATGTTAGAAGAATGAAGGAAACAACCTTACTCTTACTGGTTGATGCGGAAAAGGTATTTGATAGATTGCACCAGTCGCTTCTGAGGAAGACTTTAGAAGTGTTTGGATTCGGCCATAGATTTCGTGCATGGATATTTAGCGGATATAAAGACCCGTAGTCTACAGTAACAGTTACTGACGAAACCTGTGAACTGTTTCAGATAGGAGAGCTACCATGCACCTGTGCCCCATGTCACCCCTCCTGTTCACGCTATATATGGAGCCCCCAGAGACTAAAGTTAGGGCAACAGAAAACATTAAGGGTTTTGAATACACAGAGATGAACACACAATCTTTCGATATGCAGAAGACATTTTGTTGGCCCTTTTGGAATTAACCAATTTGTTGCCACCCCTATTGGAAGGTTTAGACAAGTTTGGTTTTGCCTCAGGTTTAAGAATTTCCTGAAGAAATTCCATGGTTTAAACCTATCCACCCCTTCATATCAGAAAGGCCATATAAAGTCGAGGTTCCCCCTGGACTGGGTGGTCACCAGATTCCATACCTTGTGGTCAAAATACTTCTGTCTCTAGAAGATACAGCATAGTACAGTGAAGTTTTACATTCCCTTAAATCGGACTTTGAAGCGTGGCACGTTAGGCCTGTCCTGGTTACGAAAAATCACAACGGTTAAAATGACAGAGTCAAATTGATTTCTGTATATAGCAAAGACTTTGCCCCTTCAACTGCTAGGGAAGTTGTGGGGGAAATCCAACAAACATGGATTAATTTTGTGTGGCAAGGGAAAATGCCTATACTGGCTGCAATGACTATGTTGGCTTAGCTTGCCTCATATTAAACTATTATCATGCATTACAGTTGAGATACGTGGTTAAAGGGAGTAGAGGGGAAAGCGAGAAATAAAGATCAAGTATAAGCTAGGGATCCAATTTAGAAAAAAGCTTGGCTGCCCGAAAAGCACAGATCCTTGGGATTATACACTTCCCTGGTCACAAGGACCCCATTAGCTATATGGGATTCAGATATGACAAAAAAGGCTTTTCAGTCTGTCCAACCCGCCATCCCATTCATCAGTAATTCAGGCTTTACTCCAGTATTGACTGCGGTCAATATTCAGTGTGGGTGGAAGGCAGGAATGTTTTAAGAGAGTGGTGGACTTCTATGATACCAATGGGCTTAAAACGTTCACAAATTAAGACATTTTTGGCTGCTGGAGCCCAAAAGTATGCGCCATTGCAGATACAGTGCAGGTTTCCCCCAGGGAGATTAACGATCAGCAAGTAAACCGTTGACCTCATATGAGAAACAGGTACTCTCTAAAACTAAAAACAAACATTTACTTATGGTGGATTCTTGACCTGGTAAACTCAAAGGGCAAAAGAGGTGGGAAGCTGAATTAGGATGAACCTCTGACAGATAGGAAATGGAGCAAGAGCTTTTCTTGACCCCGAACAAGCCCTGTTGGGATGGAAGAGTCTTCTGCATGTTAAGAGCGGTTTAACCCTGCCCTGACTGCCAAACGGTACTGCCGTCTGGATCCCTAATGCGGATTTATTTCCTAGGCGAACATGGATCATATGTGTGCACTATGACACACACCTGTCTCACAGATTGCAGTCTTGATGGACCAGGAGAGGAGCCTAAAGTGCTATCTTCTTCCCCGCCTTCACAGGAGTGAAGCAGCACAAGCAGGGTGGTGGCAGCACAACATGTAGTGATCAGTAGTAGTGAACAGGACCTTTTTAGGTCTCCGCCTGCGAAAGACTGGGCACATGCTCGCTGGCGAGACTTAATGGGGTAGAGAGAACATCACTAGCGAGGTTAAGCCCCGCCCCTCTTATCCATTGCTGGCCTCCTAAACGGTGGCTAGACATTGGAGAAGAGGTCCTAGTGACGCTCTTCTTTCAAACTCTTTCTATCAAATCCTGTCCTTTTAAGATTGACGGGCGTGTTTTTGACTGACTTTCTAGGATGTAAACAGCAGTCAAAAACACACCCCCCCAATCTGAAAATGGTGGGGCCTAGAGACAAATGGTTCTTCTTTCTATCTAAGCCCCGTCCTTTTCAGACAGGGGGGCGTGTTTTTGACTTTCTTTCTAAGATGTAAACAACAGTCAAAAACACGCCCCCCAGTCTGAAAAGGACGGGGCTTTGAGACAAATGGCAAGCGCTTGTTATATAGCGCGAACTCGACCCGAAGGTATCCAAGCACGCTTTACATGAGCACCAGTTGCATTACAGACAGACACGTTCAATTTTAGGCACAGGGGACATTAAGTGTTTTGCCCCGAATCACAAAGGGGGTCTGATTATTTGAGTTGTGTTGTGAGCCAATTGGACTCTACATTATATTAACTCAGACTGCTCCCGTGCTCTGTGCTTTATCGGAGCTTTTCAATCCGCAATCCATCTATTCTTTCCTTCGGATGAGGAGACACAGTATCCTGCAGTGAAGCCAGTTTTCGCCCTGCAATCCCCACGGCACCAATTAGGCACGCGAGCCGCTAGCCGGGCTGCAGATAATTACACAAAAGGCGATCTCGAGAGCCCACATCGCCATCTTGAGGAAACTCTGCCACTCTCGGGTCCCGTCATCCAGAGCTGGAGTTTCCCAAAGACGGATTTCCGATTTCGTCCCAATCCTCTGGCCAAGGTGTTAGGAATAGACCACAGCTCACAGAAGCCACTCCTGTCCGCAGGATAGAGCGGGGGTCGGCGGCATTGCGGTGCACCTCCTTCGGCACCAGGCGCGTACTCACAGCTCCCTGGGTGCCATCCCAGTAAATAAATGAAAAGATGTTTCCAGAACTGGGAGCACTAGGGTGAGTAACGGGGGACGACGTGGGGGGGGGTGTGTGTGTGTGTGTGCGTGTGTGTGTGTGTGTGTGTGTGTGTGTGTGTGTGCGCAATAGGTCTTGCATTTGCAGGAGATTAAGCTATTGGCATTGTAAATGACAATGCCATTTATTCATCTGTTTTCAAAACCCACACCAATTAAAAAGTTTGTCATTTATAATGCCAATAGCTCTAACTTTTGCAAAGGCGAGACCGTTGCATTGTAAATGCTTGCTACCCTGTTACAGGCTTACTTACGTTTTTTAATGTTTTGCTGCTGTGTGCTTAGCTCTCACTCGGCCCACATCAGGTAGATGTGGAGTGCTGCGCAGGACAAGTGGCTCTGCGTTGGTTGTAGGTAGGCCTGGGAAGGGTTAAGCACAAAGCTGAAGCAGTACTGTGCAGTGTGGTTGAAACATGTACTGGGTGCACATAAGCCTGAGAGGAATACACTCATTGAGAAAAGTAGTACTGTGCAGTAGGCGCGCAGGGACCACATCTGCTGGGTGCATTTGTGCCTTCGTCAAGCAGAATACATGAAGGATGAAGAGCTGGGCAAACTACATATTTAGCATGTGTGTGTGCTGGCAGTGTGTGCATTTTAAAACATGCATGTGGATTAACAATGCATAGAAGTGTTAGTGTTGAAAAGAACATGTGCTATGAATGTACTAGGAGTAAATGTGCCTGTAAGGTACATTGTATGGAGGACCCTGGGTTCCATTTTGTGAAGCCCAGGCCAGCCTGGTAAAGATATGAGGAGGAGAGTAATCTTCCCCAGACAGATTTGTGTATTGCTGCATTCCTGTGAGCTGGGTGGGGACACACTGGAGGGAAAAGGATGAGACTCCCTTTACATCTTCAAAGACTGCTGTTTGATTCAGTGATAGCTCACAAGGAAGGGGACTGGACACACCTCAGGAAGGGAGATGGGGCTGATAAGAGAATCATATAAAGAGTAGGACTGGACGTCTGGGACTAACCTTTTGATACACCCATCACTGTGGCTAACATACAGATGTGAACTCTGGTAACTCCCATGAATTGTGCTGTGGACAATCAGTTTTGGAGTTGTGCCTGCTGTGGCAGACATCTTTCATGAAGGAAGATGAAAAGGAGAAGCGCCCACCTCAAAAAAAGCAGACTCGCAACATAAAACTTCAAAGACCCAGACCCTAAATCTCGTTCGTTGTCTGGAAAAGGACTGTAAGAAGGGGAGGTTCAGTCCCCAAACATATGTCATCTATCGAACAGCCAAATGGGCTGTTTGAGAAGGGGAAGCTTTGCAAGACTTTTGCCTGTGACCAGGACTGGGGACCAAGACCTGGTAGTCTTCCTGCTGGCTGAGGGGATATCACCCAGGGAAACCAAGACCATCTGCTCTGGAGCCTGGAGAACAAGCGCCTTCCTGCTTACTGAGTGCAGTGCGCCCTATGAGGAAAGTGTAGGAGGGAGCGAGGTCCAGTAGAGACCTCTACCCTGAGAACTCCCTGTGCAAGGATTCTGCTGTGCACCAATCGGGCCATAGCCCATGTACAAGACTGTTTTCAACAACACCCTTACGCCAGGAGAGGGCCGCCGTTGACGGTGCCACTTATCAAGTGCTGTGTGGAGGGTGCCACGCCCATGCAGCCTTGTTGTGGTGACCCTGTATGCTACATGGGGCCACTAGTGAAAAGGTTGTAGGATTGCTTGGGTGAGCAGCTGCACCACTCTGGAGAGTGAACCTGCGCCCACCCGATGCTGCCGTGTGTACCTCAACCAGCCTAACTTCTCAGAGCAGGATCAGACCCAGCAAGTTCCTGCACTGACGCCACCGCTGTAACGCCGAACGCTTCCGTGCTGCAGGAGTAGGTAACACTTGAACTAGGGGATTCACTGCTAAAGTTGCTGCAGCACCACAGACACTTTTGACAAAAGGGAACTCTTGAGTACGGCCCAATAGTTCTCATTCCCTGATGCGGCCACCACTGAATGAAGAATAATCCTGAGCAGGGTACATGAAGAAGAGTGGCACAGAGATTTGACTGACCACTACTAGAGCCCCGACCTAGAGGGTGATTTTGTTGCTGCTTCTGAATGTCGTATTCCTTTGCGTGAGTGGGTAGAAATAAGATGGTACTTTTTCGTACAAAAACACGTATTTGACTGGATATTGTTTTATTCCTCACACTGTCTGTACTTTGTGTTATGAGTCGTGTTCATTGCCTTTATCTACATTCTCAAAGTGCATTTAAAATAAGAAACGAATGGCCCTGGCAACCTGAGGGTGAAGAAAAACTAAAGGGCAGCATAGCTAAACACCCACATAAACAGTGGTACAAGGGGGAGGGATGCACGAGTTGTGGGGAGGTGGTCTTTTACCCTTGCACTTGTCGTAGTCGGTCTCCACGCCGCCACCCCACCTCAACCTACACCTAGAGTAAAGACTGAAAAGACCACTGTGCTGCACTAGCACCCAGCCCTTTATCAATCGTTGGGAGTATGATTCAGTGTGTGCGAGGGTTCACCGTATGAGGAATGTGCAAAGTATGACAGGCACTGTAACATGTTTCGGGCTCACAAGAAAAACAATCTTAAAAGAAAGTAGTGTATCACTTCTCTTCTGTGTATATAACACTAGTATCTTGCAGAGTCATCTTTGGCGCATTCGTATGCCAGCGTATGCCCGGTCCCTCCCCTTATTCATGGTCCAGGAAGGAGAGCGATTCCTTAACACCACAGGGACACCTCTGTTTGAGTTTTTCTGGAAAGGCTAATGTGGAGTCAGTGTAAATCAACAAACATGAATTTCCTTTCTCTTAATAAATAAAAGGCCACTTTGATCTTTTAGGACAACAGACAAATCTGTACTGCAGAATCACATGCGCTTGGAATCTATTTACAAAATAATGGGCGCTCACTAGAAACATCTACAGACGATGGAAAATCATTACATTTATTGTGCATTTATTTAGACGCCCCCCTCCCCTCCAAATACCCTTTATCACTTTCTGGTAATTATCCTATTTTGTTTACATAAATGACCAAGTTTTACAGTACCCCGGTGTGGACAGGCCTCCAGAGACGCTCTTAAGTTAACTCTGAGCTGTTGGAACATGGAATATAATATATAAATCGTGCCTTTCGCATGGACAAGTTTCTGCGATTTTTCGCATTGGTTAAGACACTTTGGGCCATATGTATGAAGCAAATTTGAATTCGCAAACGCCGAAATTTGCAGAATTTCGGTGTTTGCGAATGCGTATTTGCTAAATGGTATGTATAAAGGAAAATATGGTGCAAAATAAGGAATCGCAAAATTTGCGATTCGTTATATGCAATGTATGAAGGAAAAAAATGTTTACATTGTCCCTAAGGAATCGCAAATTACCACCAACTTCAAGTTGGTGGTAATTTGCGAATTCCTTGAAAAATGCCCATTTTTCAAAGTGCCATGTGATGCACATACATGCCCCAAAAAAATGCGAATTTGTACATACATACCAATTTGCGATTCTGAAATAGCGATTTCTTAAAAATCGCTTTTTCAGAATCGCAAATGGGTACCTTGATACATATGGCCCAAGGTGTCCCTCTTCCTCATGTCGGTCCTTTCATTACAAGAATGGTTCACTTTCATATGCGAGACAAAACCGTTAGCCCCTACTCTTGCCCAGAGGACATAAATGCCTGACCTCTAAGCCACAAATCCGGTTTGTCAATTTCTCATTATGCAAACTAAATGCTGAACGCTGCTCTGTATCTCGCTATATTCCCTCTATTTTCTTTGCTTTACGTTTTCGAATTGTTTTCGATACACTAAGAAGTTCTTTCTCTACAGTCTTCTGCTATTCACACCCAGAGCCAAAACCTCTAGCTTTAATATTTGTTTATCAGGCTCAGCCAAGGTATCCAGGCTGCTTTCCAAGAACCTTGGCATACAATTGGAGTGCTTGCTGGACACACTGCCCTGTGGCTCCTCTAGCTGTGTGGTGCAGTCGAGGGCTCTGCACTGGTGCCAGATCACGCCACCCATTGTCATCATAAAAACCGACACATTGGGGTTCGAGAGCAGAATATAGCTTATGGAAAGAAGTAGCCCAAACCCCTTTTTTATAGTGTACAACGACAGAGTTTTGTATATTTGTTTTCAACAAAATGGAAGCAGAGATCTACCTGTGCAGATTGTTTATTATAACCTACCCCTCTTCTCTGGTTGACAGTACCACTTCTTTGGGTTGGGGAGGGCAGATCTCGTCTGTGAAAAGCCTTTAAGTTTGTGGTGGGAGTGGAAGTGCAGTCTCTGATATGCAGATTCCAATAGCTCTCATTTCTACATTGTTTAAATATCACCCTACAAAGCTTTAACCCCTTCGCTGCTGGCCCGTTTCCGCCGCTGTGCGGTAAACAAACGAACAGGGCGGGGCCATGACGAACCCCAGCCGTCATCAGCACACGAGCACCGCGGAGCGCGACGGCTGGGGTTCGTCACCAGCATGCAAGGGGTTAAGTGGAGGAACGTGAGCCCTCAAGCGAGGCTTACTGCTCTTCTACACAAACATCAAGAGAAGTTTGCTAAGAAAGGGTCCTGCAGTTGTGGCTATCACCAGTTTAATTCGATGCGGGGATCAGACCATTCAGGTCCTTTTTTACTGCTTAAGGTCTAGAAAGGGGGTAGAGTGCAGTTTTCTGTATTATGCTTTTGGGATTGTTTTTGGATAACACTCTGAGCATACAGATGACTGAACTGTTGTGCTAGCTGCTTGGTACTCCAAAGAGACTATCCCAGAACCTGTGATCTCCAGATCTGTCTTTTATAGTTAATATTTAAAGAGCGGTTTATTGGTCTGTACCCTATTCTAATTAATATGTACCCTTGCTAGTTTTGCAGCCTAAAGGGAGCAAGACTTTACTGTTCAGTTGCCAAGAGCTAAGGTGGCATGAGCAGCTGCAGCTGGTCCTCTCATGACAACTGAGCAGGTTTTAGATCGAGCTTTTGTGACGGGAGACAAGAGGCACAACCATTGGGGATATGGCCTATTTGTCTCTTTGGGGATCAGATGCAAAGGTATTCGGTTCACAGAAGAGGTGTTCATTTATATCTGTGTTTTACTCTATATGCCAGAAACAAATAAGCCATCTCAATTAAACAAACAAAGAAGGGATTTAAACAAGGCCTATAGGACAACAATGACTTTTGTGACTGTATTTTTGGTTACATGAGTCCAACTGAGGTCAGATGATCCAAACAGCACTGCTACTCGCAATGCATTCAAGCCACGCACGATGAAAGAGCCATAAGCATTTTACAAAGGATACAAATATGATTATGTTAATCTCAATCAGATCTTCCTACTGTACTTGGACTTTGGGGAGCAAAATCATTTGTTCGTGTCATTGAGATAGTACTGCTGCCCAGTAAGAAGAACTGCATACTTAAACAATTCATGTGGGAAGTTACTTGAGTAACTTAAGGGTCGAAACCAACATCTGTGGGATTATTACTCAATACCTTTTACAGCCCTATGGCCTCAGTCTATACTATGACCACGACTCTTATCGGGTGTCCCAGTCCTATTTCATTCCTTATGGACCATGACCTGGCAAGGTGCCAGTAACAAAGACCCTGAAAAAATGAAAATCCTGGCTAAGGTAATTGCCTTTCATGATTTTATTTCCCACTGCAAACAGCTTCTTTAAGGTGGTTAGTAGAAGTGTTGGCTCAGTATGTTGTGATAGTATTATCTACCTTGTGGAGCAGAAGCTGGAACTCTTTGGCCATGGTTTCTGCGTCTCTACAACATCCTTCATCTGGTTGCCGCATTTCCTAATCTTTTTCTCCATCAAATCAGTTTAATTATTTCGGCTTTGAAAACCGCTACCAGCCCGTGCCTTGCGGTTATTAGTGATGGGGGTCTTCTTCCTTGCTGTCACTGTTCAAATTAAAATATTCTGGAGTTCAATATTGATAATTAGATCGTGAGTCCTATTCTGCTCAAAAGAGTTTGTCCTCGTATTCAGGAAAAGGACCTTGCTTGACATCACAGTTTAAGTTTAGGCAGTGTGTCTGTGCATTTTATACCTTACTTTTGGCAGCAACTTAGAGTTTCTTGCAAATGGATTTTGGGTGGCGACTGGTAAAGTCAATCCCCTTTCGGCTTACTTCCTAGGGCGTTTCACAGACATTTACCCGGATCTTAATGATAATTTCTTCATAGTCAACTGGACAAGCGAGTAAAATGTTCACACATTCTTAGTGTGGGGTTTTAATTGACCATCCAGTATGGCTGTACTTCAGGAGACCCGAGTTTGCCATCCAGGATCTTCTGAGGGTTCACTGTCCTGAGGACAATGGTAGACAGCCTTCCCAGTTCCGCATTCTCTCAGATTAGTATACTAGTTTAAAAAAAATATATTGTGTCTCTCCCATTTTATCTGGAGGTGGGTAGCTGATGAGAAAGATACTAGAGCTAGCTTATTTGTGTCAAGTTGTTGGATGATCCCGGACTACTCATGATATAAGAGAATGTGCTCTTGGTCAAAAGTTCTTCCACCATCTGTGTTCCTGAATGCTGGACGATAGTCTTACTGCTGTTGGACCTTACATCTCTATAGTTTTGGTTTGGGCCTTATGGTTCTTGGGCACTTAACCATCCTCAGGCAATGTTATCCCCAAGAGGCTAGCGGATTCACTGTTGCTATATATGGGCTTAAGATGGCTGTCTTTTGTAAGCACTGATTTGATCATTGTGAGAAATTGGGTTGTTGGTTGAACAGGGGTGTCCCCTGTTCAATCAATCAATCATATCATTTGTAAAGCGCACTACTCACCCTGTCAGGGTGCACCACAAAAGTTACTAAATTCGCCTGTGTTTAAATCTCTGGCAGATTGGCACAAAAGCAGTCAGGCTTAACTTAGATATAAAGTTTAAAGTATTTATGCAGCACACAAACAGTAATAAAGTGAAATCACAACAAAAGAAAAATCCCACACAGTAAAGTCCATTTTTATAAATTATTTGACACCAACCTGACAAAACTCAAATCAGTAGAACCGGAGTTATGAATTTTTAAAGTTTAAGTTAAAAAAAAGTGCCTAAAAGATCAAAGCGCCAACCGTGGACATTCAATTGCATGAGACCGGGTCAAAATTGAAAAATATGGCCTACTACAATAGAGCGCGAGTCGGATACAAGAAGTGGATTGGCCCAGTTGGCACTACCTTCGAAAAATGTTCTGAGAAGGTAAAGTTCAGTGAAGCAAGGCTGCAGGTGGAGTCCGAGGAGGTGGTGTCATCATTAGGAAGCTACTAGACGAAGGTGCAATGAACATTTCCATGTTCTAACTTAGCCTCTTTTTTTAAGTCAAAAATCTCCAGTAGGACAAGGAAGGAGGCTGCAGCCGATGAGAGTTCCACAAAGCTGGATACTCCTTGGGCAAAAGACTGCTGAACAGAATTTGCTGCTGCGGAGAAGAACACAGCAGGAGCTATTGTTAAGTCAGCTGACCGGAGATACATCTGGGGCAGATAGACGAGCCGGTTGGTCCAGTCTTCCCTAGTTTCTAAGAGCAGTTTTTAGCCAAAAATGTTCAAGTCTCAATTTTTGCCTTTTTCAGTTGTAGCACTACCACCAAGTGTCAAGGACAAGAGAGGCACCACTTTGGGGGTTAGAACTCACTCAGGCTGGATCCAGGTGTGGGTTCAAGATGGTTGAAGTCTTTTCTGTCCCTGAAGATCTCATCAGGAGGACAGTGAACTAACCCTTGGAGTCACTCTGGTAGTCCTGCATTCAAGTGATGGAGCATGGTTCATGCAGAAGGGAAGGCCTCCGAGTGTCCATGGCAGGCTTCACGCAGCGAAGCAGTCCTTCCAGGTGCAGCAAAGTAGTCTTGTGGAGTACACAGCAGTTCACAGCAGTAGGCTATACTGTGAGTACTTCCGGGGTTCCAGAAAGTTAACTAAAGAGTGGATCTGAGGGTCCTCTTTTTATACCAGGTGCCTTCTTTGAAGTTGGAAGAACTTTCTAGAGGATTTCCTTTGAAGTGCTTGAAGTTTCAAGACTCTCCTACCCTGGCTCCACAGCTGGCTGCATGAACAATAAAGGGGTGACATTTCCTTTGTGTGAAGGCAGAGCACAGCCTATTCAGTTGCAAGTGAAGCTGTGCCCAGCTCCGCCCCTCCATCCTGCTAGTTGATAGTTGATGGCCCATCCAGACACACATAATCCCTCTATTGTGTCTCTGTATGGGAGGAGCAAACAAAGTCCAACTGCACCGAGTCATGTGGCCTAGGACAGGCTGCAGCCATCAAATGGGGAAGGAAAATGCCAACTTTCTGAAAGTGCCATTTTCTAATAATTTGTAACTTAACATTTGACATTACCATTAAAGTGGATGTTTAATTACAATTCTATTCTTCAGGCACTCAAAAAAAATTACTTTACTGTTCTCAATCAAAACTTAGCACTTATTAAATATAATAAAGTAACCAATGCTATACACATTAGTGAAAAACGAATTTTTGAATTTTCAACTACCAGGACATGTAAAACCTAAAAGTACATGCCAACCCTTTAATGACACTGCACCCTGCAACTCAGGCTACCTAGGGTCTCCCTTAAAGATGAATTATAAGCAATAAAAAGGTGTTTAAGGCTTGGCAATGGGGATATATTGCAAAATCAACATGGCAGTTTGAAACTGCAATGGTAGACCTGGGACATGTTTTACGGGGCATGTTAAGTGGGTTGCATAATAATTGGTACCGGCCATTAGTAGCATTTACATTTCAGGACCTAAGTATATGGTATACTACTTTAATAGGGACTTAAGTAAATTAAATATGCCAATCATGTACAATCCAATTTCGCCATGTTTAATGAAGATAGCACAAGCACTTTAGCACTGGTGTGGTACGGTGTCCACTTTCTCAGTAGGCACTGTTCATTCACAGGAGAACATAAAAGTTGGGATGGTGCCAGAGTGATTCACTGCACCCCCTCAGGGTATGTTGGCTTAAAGTCCTAGGAGCTCACAGTGATATCATGAGTACTCCTCAACTTGGTTAGGTAACAAATGGTTAGGGCAACTTCAGAACATGACAATCCTGACTCCCTAAGGAATCGTGGTAACCGATCTAGAACATTTTCACTCAGTCACTTGTGCATAATCATGAAGGTACAGAAGAAATACACAAAGGGGAGTTTCAATAGTCAATGAACCATTGTGATTCTTGTATAACATATATGTGCTACCATTAATAGGCAGAAGCAGATAAAAGTGGTTAGCAGTATAAAAACAGTGAAAAGGATAAAAGATTCCGCTATTACACTAAAACAGTGTAAATGTGCTGGTATTTAAGTGCTGTGTATAGTGTACTCCTATTATGAGCTCCCTAACCTAGTTGCCAAGGGCGGTGTTCTACCAAGAATCCCATTCTAGATAATCTAACTTCCCATTATCTAAAGGTGAGTGTATGCAGGTCCCCGTCTTGGTCACAAGTGGACATACCTCCTCACAGAGTGTAAACAGAAATCAGCTGGGCTGAGAGTCCAACAATAGCGACCTCACAAGGACAGCAGAGTGCTCCTCTGATTTGAACACGGAAATGCGTGTGTATTAATAATATCATCATCCATGCTTCCGTGTCGAGGCTTCAGGTAGGATGACATATGTTCACGGTGTCGCTACAGAGTACTTACAAAGTGGAACTGTAAGCAATGTGGATTCAGAGAAACAAACCCGGCTCTGTCAGGCAAGCAAATGCGTGTCAAAAGTCTTCATGCAAAAAGGAGGCAACTTAAGAAACGTCTGCATGTAAAAATGGCAGTGTTTCTTCCTGGCTATGGTAGCCGTGCGACACTGTTTAGCAGTGGTAAAAGTGCAGAGTCCTACAGCCAGAAAAAACGAATTTCAGCATAAAGTGGATGGTAAAGGCAAAAGGGTTAAGGGTGACCCTGCAGAGAGGGCCAAGTCCAACAATCAGTCATTAAATAATGGTTTACCTTTTGGATTGGCATTTTGGTATAAGTATCCACACAAGGGACCCAAGGAGTGCGAATCCGCACCAGTTTAAGATTTGACACTGCTTATTAAAGTTTCATAATGTAAGAATTGTGAGTAGAGGGACATTCAGAAATGCTCAGATTATTTTTCGGTCATCCTCATGAGACGGAGTCATTACACGGAGTCCAGCTCTTCCTCACCATTCTCAGATTCCCTTGCTCCTTCACTCCTGTTCAGTTTGAATATTACCAGCAAGAATACAAAAAGAGAGGTCATTTATTTAGGTCCTCAAATTGGGGCTCGTGTTTAACACGTTAAATTTAAGAGGCTGCATGGCTGTCTGTTTGCTGGACATAATTACATTCGTACTATAAGGGCGGTGACAAGGAAGAGTAGGACTTATTTGAGTATTATCCATAAGTAACCAAAGCATTCCAGACAGTTCCAAGAAGCACATTCATAAGATGGATTTTTTTTACATAGGTCAGACATTCACTTCTTGACAAATGTGAGACGCACTAAATATTTGTCAAGGAAATGAGAAAATAAGATACTGGTTACAAAACACGGTAAATCATATATTTTATTCCACAGCTTAATTTTAAATGACAAAAACTAGACGAACGAACTTTCATTCTCTGCCATTTTTCACTTGGCTGGCTGGCAAGTGAAACTAAGATGTTCAGGTTTCAAAATTGAGTTTTTCCTATAGTTTCTAATCTCTAAATCTGCCTTAGCACTGAAAACATGCCATTGTTCTTTGCTTTACTTCCATTTCTCTGGCTCCCTGTCTCCTATCGTTTTAATTCCTCTGGTATCTAAAAAATGCAAACGCTTTTTAATTATTTGTATTACTGATAAGCCTGGATGATAACATCGTTGTGTAAAGACCAGCAGAGATTTCAAAATTATTTTAAATCATATATGCATTCTTTTATGAGAAAGACAAGTCAAACAAAACAAATGGCGACAAAGCCAATAGTTTGGGCGCCTGTACGGTGTAATGGCTTCCTCAGGCTTCGCTTCAGGTACCAGCACTGGACAGACAGGTGCAGCACAAGTAAAATTGCCTCATGAGCAGTCCTGGAGCGGAGCAATTATATATATATACATACACGCACAGTACAGCTCAGTCAGCATCATTCTAGTTTGAAAAGCACACAATTTCCCTCAGGTCGGCCATTGTGAGAAGGGCTGGAAAAGTGACTGGTTCGAATTTGTGCCTCTTAGTTTCAGTAATTACCAGTTCTGTAGCTGGTTCAGGCCATCTGAGATCTGATGGCACACTATATTGGTGGTAATGTTGCCTGGCCACTGTACTTCATTGATGGTCAAAAGATCGTTTTAACGTAGTATTCAGTACCCGTACATACCATGATTTGGGTGGAATTTTTTTTCAATACTGGTGTCCTAGACTGGCATTCTGCCGTAAGCCATAGATCGGCATAGTCAGAGACAAAAAGTTATATGTTCCTGAATGACTCAAGCATAGTATTACGTCTTTGTCTCCAGGAAGCATCACACACTCCATGGTCTTCAAACCATGTTGCAGTGGTTTTCCTTCTTAGATATATGATAACCAGCTGACTCTCGACTCAGTTGCTGCTTTAACTCCTCCACTTTCTTCATGTGCCTGTCAGAATCACAACAATCAGAGTTCATCCTTAATCACAAATAGGCAAGTATTCTGTTTGTCGAATACCCTGTTGAATTCTTGTCTGTTAATGTATATTCATGTACATTAGTGCATGCACGCAGGCTTCTTCATAGCTTCTTTTCAGACAGAAGGATTTCCCTTGGCCGATCTACTAGAATGATGTGTTGTAGTGTCTTATCACCATCTCAGCCATTTGTAATATCTTTCTGATTAAGTTGGCTTTAAAATACACTCTCTGATAAGAGTATCCGCAGAAATATTACTGTCACAACTTTTTTCTACTGTAGGAGCTTCCTGGCCTTTTACTGAAACGTCTTGGTGAGATGTGGTAAAATGACCACATACTACTGAGATAAAGTAGATCATTTTCATATCCATTTACGATGATAGAAAGTATATTTACACCAAGTAAGAGACTAGGTGCTCTGTACGTATCCCTTAGGAAAGCTGTCTGGGCCAGATTTTACCAGGTAAAATCCATGGTTCATGGTGGATAAAAGCCTTTAATATACAAGACAAAACGTGCCCAATGGATTCATCATCTTTTTGGTTTATAGGTCCTGTCAGTCACCATTTGGATATGTTAGTGATGGGCTATTGTACATGACGTGTTTCAGGTATGGACTAAGTGAAACTAGCCAGGAAAATGTGTGATTGACTGCATACTGAACTCTTTATACCGGTCTCTTTCTTGAACAATGAATTTTAATCCCGTCATCTATATATGTAGATGGGCACCAGGATGGTCACACCACAGATCTGTGCCAGACAATCTTTGTATTTTAGGTTTCAGTACATCAGTGCTACTATTTTCTTTAGTCCGTATCGTTTGCTATTCCTCCTTTTTCAGGTAAGGAAGATCAGATGGTTAAAGTGTGGGGACATCACAAATAGACGACTAGAATTACATCACTTTCCCCAAGCTAGCATGAGGTTTGGTACTGGTTTTGTATGCCACCATAATGTTATGGTAGACTGTCTGCATAAGATCTAGCTTCGATCTAGCACTGAAAAAGACTGATCCAGTCATCAAACTGCTCTGTAGAAGAATACGGTTTACTTAATGTCCCATTACCAATATTTGTTGAATTAGGGTGTTTGCAGCTGAAACTGGTACAGTGATGAAGCCAGCAGCAGACTATGTTCAGTGAAATGTGTTGGCAAACGAAAGGCAGAATTCTTGTTTTTTCACACAGTGATCCGAGACCTTTAAGGATAATCATGCAACTTCCTGAATACTTTTGATTTTCTCACAAGGGATTTCAGTTTGCAAGTGCTGTATTTCACAAGCATTGATATATGGCTGGCAAAGCGTCTTCCTCCAAACTTTGATAAAACATTGCTCTCAAACTGCGCTGGCTGAAGTAAGAGTGCAGAATTTTGATAGATCTAGCACGGAAAATTAAAATTTAGGGTATAGGTACCCAATTGAGTTTTTTTTATTAATAGATTGAAAACCTAATAGCCACATGAAATCTATCTTTAATCAAAAGGTTCCAGCACCAAAAGGAAAACTGGATTACCTTCTGTCCCTCCCTCACCTTCCTTCTTAACCATTAAGAAGGAAGGCGAGGGAGTCGTACTAGGAGTAATGCCATTATCAGTAAGTAATGGACACATTATTCTTTTTCAAAGGCTTTTTGGTAAGAATCATGCTTTGGTTAGGTCAGTTAAAAGTTTGCTGATTCTAGAAATACCTGGAACGATTTTAGGGTATTAATTATAGAAAAGTAGAAAACTTGTAGTTAATCGGTCTACATTCCAGTTTCTAGATGAAAACTAAAAAGCCCCATAGACAGTTTAGCACAACGATTTTAAGACATTTAAGCACTTCAGGAACAGAGTGATAGTGACAATTATAGTCCAGGAGATGTTTTGATCTAGAACAGTGACCTCACATTCGTTTATCTCCAACACTAAACCTCTCCCCCTTGCCCACACACCCCTCCCCCTTGTGCCTCTCCTGAGCTCCTTAGAAGTTACACTGCTCTCTTGCACCAACACAGGGTTTCAAACGTACTGCAACGTTCGCTCAAGGCACGACAAGCAAAAACTATAATTACATCATCAATTCTTGGGGACGTTGAGAACTTCAAAAGATCTAACCAGTTCTGAGGCAGAGTAGATCAAACACACTGCACACTTTTTTACTGACTCCTTAAGTCTGGTACCAAGAGATAAGATGTCAAGAATCAAAAATTAGCTAGCATTCGCGCCAAGAATTTTCAATTCTATTAAGGACACGGAGGCGAGGATTATGCTTCTCTTTCTTATATTTGCTACTCACAGCAGCCAATGAAAAACGTTTTGTATGCAAATAAAAACTACATTTCCCATGATGCTTGTACATACATCACATCCTGTATAGCCCCATAAGAGCTGCTGTACCCAATGTCTCCTCCTCTTTCTTTGCTCGAACATATACAGTCCACACATTAATAAATACAGTCCTTTTCACAGAATACGAGTCTCAATAACATCCTTCAACATGGAGAACCATCGTCAACTGGAAATATCACGTCTTCTAAGCCAGAAGAACACCTGCTCCTTCAACTTTACTCGAAGCTGAAAAGAATGAGACAGGAAAAACCCGTAACTTCTGCTGATACAGAATATCAAGTACATGCGGGTGGGCAATTATTACCAATACTGTAATAAACCGGGTGGGATAATCCTCGCCTCCGTGTCCTTAATAGAATTGAAAATTCTTGGCGCGTATGCTAGCTAATTTTTGATTCTATTACAGGACCGGAGGCTTCGGATTATGCTAGTTTAACGCTTATCAACACAACTACAGTCTTAAATCTCCCACCGGTACCTAATATACAGTTTAAATAGAGTCTGAGAAACTCCTTCAGAAGAATTAATACTTGCACAACAATGGGAATTATCAAAACAAGGATGGTAAGTATTGTACTTGAGCAAACTGCGTCTCACAATTGGTTCTAACACTCATTCCGGCAAAAGGCCCTCAATCATCGGCTGTAATAGCCTCGTACTCACATATAAAATGTCAATGATCATTAACAGACATATGAACATATACTCGAAAACCTCAGATAGTAAATCCGAGAATCCTCGTTGTAAGCCATGAGGCGTGTGAAGAAACACTCATAAAGTGCTTTATCTCGACTTCGTGTGACCAGGCCCTGACCACATGCAGTTCAGACTTCGCTGACAGAGCAACTTTTTAGAGTAGATACTGTACCTGTAAAACGCGGGCCCTGCCTCGCCATAGGAACACCTGAAGGCGGAATGCTTCGTAACACAGCCTGACAATATTTACTGTCCAGTCGACATACGATTATATGCCTAGTAATAAAAAGGAAAACCCCGACGCAAGTTCAGCAACTCGCCTTGGACCGAGAATGAGCCGCAGAAAAACGGTCAAAATGGAGGCTATACGGTGCACGGTATTGAAGTCCCCGTACAATATTTGGAAAATAATTCACAAGTAGGGAAATCAGGCCTCACAAAGCCGCCAAAAAGGCGTACACATCAACAGAGCGACCCTCTATCGCTGAAACGTATGTCAGGAAGGAAGGACCCAGAGTACAAAATGAACGCCCTCAGCGCGTTCGAAAAACCAGAAAAGTATTGTATGTACCAGAAACTTGATCGTAAACAAAGTAAGTCGGAATACATACACCCTAGGGAAGAACTGTACCTACCACCTGGCCATGAGTCAAACCCAGACCCGTGCTTACTAAACGGCCACGATGAACCCGCGGGCCGTAGCTCCCCGGTGAACCATAAAGGCAACAGCCTTGATCTACATGAGCGCTACGTCATGAGAAAAAGAAAAATAATACGGTCAGGCAGGAAACCGAACCTGCTTCCGCTAACCCAAGGGGCATTGAAATGTCAAAATGGAGTCCACCCTGCACGAAAGTTGCGACTCAGTCACCGAAAATACCAAGAACCGGATGGAACAATCCTTTACCGTCATGAAGGCTAAGGAGGTATACCGCAACCTAAATATGAAAGTTTCGGCAGAATGGCCGGAGTCCTGGAACAAGACCACTTAAGAAGATGAGCTAAACGCCCATAACCGCTGATCGATCTCGCCGTCGAGATATTGCGATGCTGAACAGTAAGCCTCCAGGGGCGTACACGATAAAGAGCCCGAATAGCTGAAGGATCGGAAACAATAATTGGACTGACGGTGTCCAACACACCGCTACCATGGCACCCCTATGAAGGGAACGCTGGTACTGATACCATCGGAAATTCATCCTCGCAATGTAGATTGGGTCATACCACCCCTGAGTCGCGTAGGAAGGAGATAAGCCTGGAACCTAAACTAAGAGCCACAAATGCATGAAGGTAATAACCGGGCTAATCCAGCACATCAATCCAATGTCCGGAAAGGTTAGGCCAAGGCCTGTTAAGATAGACCCATCTATACATAAATGTATCCAGTTAATTTGAAAGGTAAATAAATTCGGTACTCGGAGGGTACTAGAGAGCTGAGAGCTTGGGACAGCCTATACCTCGCCTCAACCATTAGAACCGCCACCGGAACAACTGCCATTGCAGGGAAGGAGGAGATCACCAGACTCACTCCTGAACGCTATATGCCAAAAGCTGCGGAAAACGATGGAAAAGAAGACCAACTAGTATGAATGTGACCACAAGCAAAAAACGTCTACCCTTTATACACTCAACGATAATAAATCTGTCCCATAGGGATCTGACGCAAAAGGCCCACCTGGATCTGGTGTGCTGGTGTCCAACCATATGAAAGGCTATGTGCCACTCGGCGATCTGGCGCAAAGGCGTCATACCGACGCCTATCGCCGATCGTGGCTGACTACAACCTAGATTCGCAGCCTGTCGAGTCTGGGAGTCCCTTTCAGAGATGACTAGAAAGAAGAAGTCTGGCGACGCCGTCGGGCAATTCCTCAGCCATACCCAAAAAAGGGGGGGCGGGGGGGGTCGCACGCCCTAGGCTAAATCGCGTCACACGCGCGCTGCTGCCTTACGTGTTGGCGAAAAAGAAATACGAAATGAAAATAATAAATGAAATAATAAATAAAAGAGATAAAAAATCATGCTCAAGGATTTGTGGTAGCAGAACGAAAAGTGGGCGTCAATCAAGCCCTGTCACCCTTAGATAGGTAACGTCATACTCGAGGCCCTGTTGATCACACAAGAACGGGAAGAACTTGGGTGTCAACATAATTAGTCCAGGAGGCTCTTGCGCTCCTATCAGTAGTTGTCATCCTCCAATATATACATATATATACACATGTCCCACCATCACCCTCAAGGGATATCCGTATTTAATATCGATGGTAGTGCGAAGCACAGCGCAATGGAGGGGGAGCCAACCCTGTGCACACTAAAACAGAGAATGAATAATGTAGCGGCTCCTCAGCAAAGCTGTAGTCATTATACCAGCCCAGAGGGCGTCGGAGTCATAGTAAAATACAAGGAGCGTGTGCGCACTCCGAGGGCCAGCCTATTGTTAAAGCCTGGAGGCTACCAGGCACTCTGCTCAGATAAAGCAGGAGGCACTGAGACCTCAAAACAAAACAAACTGGGGACGCATGCGACGTGCGTAGGCCAAAGTGCCCAAAAGTGAGCCCAAAATTGTGCCCAAGTGGGTTACGCACACCGGAGCGTTATGACTCCATGACCGCACTCGGCTACTAGGGAAAGCCTTTGGCGGAGAAAGCGCGAGACCGCGCAATAATTCAACCAACCCTATGGAAGTGACAGGAAAATCTATTGCAATGTGGAAACAGCATCGTTGGAACCCAATCTAGGAGCTAAAATTCTAGACACAAGCCATCGGTACCCATTTCATCATGGCGCCCTGCCAGCGCCGCATTTCAGCTCCGGAGGGAGCGTTTGAGTCAGTTTGTGGCCGAGTCAGGTCTCCCACGAGGTTTAATGTCGCCGGCAAGAGCAGAGCGACCTCACCACTCCTGCCGGAGCGATCTGAAACTTGTATTGGTGGGTGAAATAAAAAACGCTACCAAGCGCACTACTGTCTTCCAGTATAAATAATGAAAACATGCACCAGGAGAATATCAAACTTAAATAGTAATAAAAGTACGAAAATAGAATTATAAACATTAAATTTCATGTGGCAATTGGAAAATCTGAAGTGGAGGCACCTGGGATCGAACCCTGAACCATGGAGATAAGAGGCAACAGCCTTGCCCCGAGGCCACGTGTAAACCAATCATGACGAAGCTAAGGAGGCTTTTCGGCCCTACTGTCTTCCAGTATAAATAATGAAAACATGCACCAGGGGAATATCAAACCTAAATAGTAATAAAAGTACGAAAATAGAAATATAAACATTAAATTTCATGTGGCAATTGGAAAACATGAAGTGGAGGCACCTGGGATCAAACCCTGAACCATGGAGATAAGAGGCAACAGCCTTGCCCCGAGGCCACGTGTAAACCAATCATGGCGAAGCTAAGGAGGCCTGAAGACCCCTGCAGGGCATCACGGCCCTGGAAAATCAGCGGGAAGAGGCTCAACACTCATACCCGCCCCCTCGAGAAACATAGCCATGCCCGCAGGCCCTCGGGGGGACGGAAAACGTGGCCGGAGAGGCCGAACAGTCAATTAAGTAAAAGCTTCCCCGGAGTACGCCGCTCCCAGCGGGAGCCGCTCCGCCTAATCATAAAACAAGCAATGGCGCCCGCGAGCGCTGGTTCAAGACAAAGCATGGTAAATCCGTTTTAAGTCGACAAAAGATATGGTCAGCATTAAAAACTATTTTTTACATAGCGCGATATAAGCGCAAAGCATTCAAATAACTCGACATGAGCGCAAACATACAGGTAATAACATCAAATGCAATCCAACAGCCAGGTAAAACATGTCATGGCACAATGTTGTGAGTACTTAACTGTCTGCGTGAGCAGCAAAGAAAGAGGAGGAGACATTGGGTACAGCAGCTCTTATGGGGCTATACAGGATGTGATGTCTGTACAAGCATCATGGGAAATGTAGTTTTTATTTGCATACAAAACGTTTTTCATTGGCTGCTGCGAGTAGCAAATATAAGAAAGAGAAGCATAATCCGAAGCCTCCGGTCCTGTAATAGAATCACAAATTTGCTAGCATTCGCGACAAGAATTTGCAATTCTATTAAGGACACGGAGGCGAGGATTATGCTTCTCAATCTTTACTGCATAAAACACAGCAGCCAATGAAAATGTATATTTTCAGTAAACAATAACAATAAAACTTCATTACCCATGAACACCCATGAGTATAGGCACGCCCCCACAGTCCATAAGAACCCCTTGCGTGCTCCCATCATCCTCTTTCTTTGAGGCGAAACAAGTCCAACAAAACTTGAACCATCACAATCCTCCAACGTGGAAGAACAGCTTCAGGCGGAACATCCTGACCTCCGGAGTCGATCAGTCCGACTTCTTATCAGATCCTGAAATAAAGGAAACAACACCACCGTAATCCTTGCATAAAAGGGTGGGTAAGCTTAATACATACAGTACATTAAGCCGGGTGGGATAATCCTCGCCTCCGTGTCCTTAATAGAATTGCAAATTCTTGTCGCGAATGCTAGCAAATTTGTGATTCTATGGCAGGACCGGAGGCTTCAGATTATGCTAGTTTAACGCTGATTAAATACCACAGAAGTAATGTCTCCCACCGGCTTGTAATAAAACGTCTTAAACGTTGAATCAGAGGACCAATCTGCACAATGCATAATATCTTGGATACTGGATCCTAAACCATATGACTTGGACGCCATCGCGCCTCTAACTGAATGAGCACCAAAAACATTTGTATCAACACCTGCTTCCTTCATAATGAACCGAAGCCATCTAGCAATAGTGGCAGCCGCCACTGGTTTAAAGGGCTTCTGAATAGCAATCAATAATTGTGAACAGCCCTGCGGCCGCAAGGCCTTTGTACATTCCTCGTAGGTCTTCAAACAATGGACCACACATAGTTTTTCATTGTCAGGAAAAGCATTATAAGATATATGTCTAGACATCGTTTTAGTACGACCTGTAATATGAAAGGAGACCCCTTCCGGGGTAAACACTCTACCTGTTACGTCGAGCGCTCTGACGTCTGAAGATCTTCTGCAAGAGGATAGACAAAGCAACATGGCTAATTTAGCCCACAATTGCTTCCTGGACAGGAGAGAATTAACCGGCCATCTGTCGAGCAAAGAAATCACAACTGAGACATCCCACAAACCCGTATACTTGGGTTTGGGAGGGTTAGCCACCCTGATGCCTTTCAACAACTTACAAACTACCGGATGCATGCCCACCGGTTTACCATCCACCAGGGCATGCCCCGCTGAGACGGCTGAGCGAAAGTTGTTGACCGAACGATACGCTAGGCCACCTGTCGCCTTCTCGGATAAAAAGTTCAATACTTGGGATAACTCTGCCCCCACGGGATCCAGATGTCGTCCCACGCACCAATCCACCCAGTTCTTCCAGGCAGCGGAGTATCGCTTCCTGGTGGAAGGTGCCCAAGCCTGCTTGATAAAGTCTGCAGTCTTGTCCGAAATTCCAGGCATGTGCCACTGTTCCCTGAAAGCCTCCATGCCATCAGGGATAACCTGCCCTCCAACAGCAATGGGTGCTGTTCCTGACGAGGGCCCTGCAACAACCACTTCAAATCCGGCAGCAGCCGGGGGCGGTCGCAGCTCCATTGCAACAACTTGGGAAACCACGCTTGTGATGTCCACCACGGAGTCACCATGACAATCTCCGCCGCTTGCCGTATCACCTGAGTCATAACTCTGGGAATCAACAGGAAGGGGGGAAACGCATATTGGATCCCCCCCGACCAATCCTGGAGAAACGCGTCCGTCGCTGCCGCCATCGGATCCGGTCTCCAGCTGAAGAACCGGGGAAGTTGATATGTCAACCTGGACGCGAACAGGTCCGTCTGAAACGGACCCCAAACTGCCTGCAACCAGAGGAAGACCTGGGGAAGCAGCTTCCAGTCGCTGTAATCCCTCAAGTGTCTGGAATGCCAATCCGCCACTTGGTTGGCCTGACCCGGGATGTACTCTGCTATGACTGATATCTGGTTCTGTAGACAGTAATGCCAAAACTCTTTGGCTATCTGGACAAGAAGAGACGACCTCGTGCCGCCCAACTTGTTGATATACCTCACTGCGGACACATTGTCCAGGCGCAGGAGGATGCAACATGATGTCTGCTTCGGGGATAACGTGCGGACCGCAAACGATCCTGCCAGTAATTCCAAACAGTTTATGTGAAGTTCCAGATCCTGAGATGACCATCTGCCGCCTGTGGAAACCTCTCCACAGCGCGCGCCCCAGCCCCATCTGCTGGCGTCCGACTCGATTACCACATCTGGTCGCGACCCGAAGATCGCTCTGCCGTTCCAGGCATCCACGTGGCCGAGCCACCATTGGAGTTCGTGCCGAACCTCGTCCGTAAGCGGAACCGAGTCCGTATACGAGAGACCCTTCTGAAGGTGTCTGATCTTCAGACGTTGGAGGGCTCTGTAGTGCAAAGGACCCGGAAATATCGCCTGAATAGATGACGCCAGGACTCCTACAATCCTGGCCAGGGTTCTGAGCGAGACCAACTGACTGTCCAGTAGTTTCCTGATCTCCTTCTTCAGGTCCCTCAACTTTGCTTGCGGAAGAAGCAGCTGCGCCGTGAGGGAATTGACCGTGAACCCCAGAAAATCTATCACCTGAGCCGGGGTCACCACTGACTTCGCTAGATTTATCACAAACCCCAGGCTCTGTAGTAAGGATATAGTCATGGTCAAGTGTTGCTGCAACACTGACCTGTCCTGCGCCATGATCAGAATGTCGTCTAGGTAAATGATCATGCGCACTCCCCTCTCCCTGAGGAAAGCCACCACTGGCTTCATTACCTTGGTGAAACACCAGGGAGCCGAGGAGAGACCGAAAGGAAGAGCTAAATACTCGTACCACCGGCCGTTCCACTGAAACTGCAGGAATCTGCGGTGCGGAGGAAAAATAGGAATAGAAAGATAAGCATCTTTCAGATCCAATCGCACTAACCAATCTCCTTCTTGCAACAAATCCGCTAACATGTGGATACCCTCCATTTTGAAATGGTTGTACACCAGATGCTGGTTGAAGTCTCTGAGGTTGAGTACAAGCCTGTTGCCACCTCCCTTCTTTTGGACCAGAAAGACATTGCTGGCGAAGCCGCGAGGATTTCTGTGACAAAAAGCGATCGCGCCCTTCCTCAGCAAGTCTGCCACCTCTGCCTCTATAAAACTGTGATCTAGTTGGGAAAAATGGAGAGGTGGCGGGGGAAACGCTTGCGCCGGCTGGGAGTAGAAATCCAGCCTGAAACCCTGAACAGTCTGCAAGACCCAAACATCCTGGGTCAACACTCGCCACTGAGGCAGGCAATGTTGCGTGCGACCCCCCAAAGGAAGGAAAGACACATTTGTCGGACTCACCGGAACTTTGGTGGGCCTTGAAATTCGCCCTGTTGTTTCCCGACTGGAAACGGCCCTTGTTGAAGCCTCTTCTCGATGGGTAGAAGGTTCCTCCGCGGGTAGAATCCCACTCGCCGCGGCCACGGCCGAAATCACCTCTCTGGGAGCCTCTCTGGAACCCTCGGCCTGACGAGCGACCCCCGCCTCGCCCGGCCCGGTTGAAAACACCCTGCGTCAGAGCTCGTTTAATACCACTCTGGGCCTTATCCAATGCGGTGAAGGTGCCTACATATTTGGTGACATCCTTCACGAACCTGTCTCCAAAGAGACACCCCCCCGCCAGAGGGCCCGGTTCTGCCTCCGCCAGCTCCGTTAAATTGCTATCCATGCGCATCAGCAAGGACTTGCGCCGCTCCGAAGAAACAGCGCAATTCGCATTGCCCAGGAAACAAATGGCGCGCTGAGTCCATTCCGCTAGGATGTCCGGATCTACTGGATCAGCCCCTTGTTTGGCCGCCAAGGCCATTTCCAGGATCTTCGCCAGGGGCCCTATGACATCGAGCATCTTGTCCTGACAGCCCCGCCAGGCCCTGTCGAGCCCTCTTTTCGGATCCTTTGAAAATTTTTTGAGGAATGTCAGCATACTTGCGTCAATTTCCGGCGTGTCAGCGACGCAGTCCGGAATATCAGGACGCGGGCATTCCGACCGCAGCCGGTTGCGCACCTCCCGGGTGAAGCTCTTCCGGAGGTGGTCATGAATATAATCTGACACATCCGGTGGAGGAACCCAGTCCGAAGACCGAGGGTGAACAATGCTCGAAGGATCGAAGTGAAAAGCCTTAGGGGTCTTATCCTCCACCACTTTGGGAGCCAGTCTGGCCTTCTTAGGGGGCGGAGGCTGCTCCTCCGAAGTATCAGTATCCGTATCGGTACCTGTAGTCGTGGTGGTGGTGGTATCCGTGTCCACCACTACCCTGCGCTTACTAGTAGCCTTGCCTCCAGAACTTGGCTGGCTAGGGACATCCTTGACCGGCAGGGCAGCTAAGGACTGCGCATGCGGCCACATCTGCCGTTCCTCAGGGACTGAAGCCGAGGTAGAGGGAACATCGCGCTTCTGCTGCTTGCGCTTCCCATACCCATGGCGCTTAGCAAAGCCTTTCAATTGTTTTTGAATGGGGCGTAGGGCCACTGCCAGTGCCTGCTGCACAGTCTGGGGGACCTTCCGGTCCAAGGCCTTATCCACAGAAGCTTGGACCGAGGCATCCAAGGCTTCTACAATGGTATCTTCGAGGACAGCCTCCTGCTGTCCCTCATTAGTTACCTCCCCATCTGCCTCACCATCTTCAGGGTACCGAACCCATTCCTCCATGGTGCTGAAAATCAAGGTAACAGGGAACAACCCTGGCAGTATATGGGGGTGGTGGGGGGGGTCAGCCCACTGCACACAACAAGATAATATCACCACCTGTACCCAAACCCCCTCAGCAAAGCTGTAGTCAAAGCAGCCAGTGGCCAAAGTCCTTAATCTAAAGAGCGTGTGCACACTCTGGACGTCCAAAATAATACACCCAGCACAGGCGATCAAGCGTGAGGCAAACCGGTGTGTAGAACGCGCAAAACGCGCGTTCTAGAAAGTCAGGGAGACGTGCCGAGGCGCGCCGCCCAAAACGCGACCAAATCCAACTGAAAACCAGCCCAAATGGACAGCGTTTCTGGGCGCGCGCGTCGGCCGTGAGCCACCCGGCCTGAACGCAGGGCGCACTAGGGAAGCCTCCGCGCGCCCTCAGGCAGCCGGTACCGGGCCCCAGTGGAGAAAGCGGAATGCCCCTCGCCGGTCAAAGACCGTGAAAAACACGCGCTGGCAGTCGCGCACTCCCCAGGGAAGCCGCGCGCTGACAGGCGCTCGCTCCAACGCGGGAGCAGCCCCTCGGGAAAGACGGCCCAAGCGAGGGAGCGCAAGGTGAGCGCTCGAACCTGTTAAAGCACATAAATGAAATAAAATCACACCAGAGAGCACCCCAGTCCTCAATCCATAAGCGGAACCACCCGCATCAGTCAGTAAACACATGCACGTCTCCCAAGACACCCCCAAAGCGACAAGCAGAGTGAGGGGACAGGGAAGGTACACTTAACTCTGGCTTGTGAGCAGCAAAGAAAGAGGATGATGGGAGCACGCAAGGGGTTCTTATGGACTGTGGGGGCGTGCCTATACTCATGGGTGTTCATGGGTAATGAAGTTTTATTGTTATTGTTTACTGAAAATATACATTTTCATTGGCTGCTGTGTTTTATGCAGTAAAGATTGAGAAGCATAATCTGAAGCCTCCGGTCCTGCCATAGAATTCTAGAAGGCATGAAGTAGTCCGAATATTGTGATGTGTGAAAGGAACACAGACGCCCTGAATAGAAGTTAGTTGAGAGACAGTTGCATCTGTTTCCAAAGTTCAGGTTTCCTTTAATCAGTCCCTGTGTTTGTAATAAAAAGGAAATACTCATTCCCAATATGCATTCTGTATCTGACTGCAGCAAGTGCCTTGCAGTGTATTATATTTATATTGTTGCAAATACATTTACGTCCATTAGGAATCTTCCAAAAGAAGCAGGTTCTCCAGGAAGAGTTCTGTGCACTGAACGTTTTGCTCTTCTACGGGAGCGGGTCATTTTTGTGTGCTGGGTAGAAAACAAACACTTGGATGACTGCAATACCTAAATAAATAGAAATGCAGAGATCACATTGTAGAGCTGCAATGTCATAATGAACTTCGGTTCATCAATACACTTGGGACTTCTTCGTAAGTCATGTTAGGCTGAATTTTTCCTCCCCCAGAAGAAGCCAAAGCAATCTTTGGTAGTGGCTGCAAAGTTTTCACTGGAATATTGTTTATTTTTAATAGAACCTTTAAGGGCATTTATTTTTCATCCTGCTGAGTCTGCACATACCCACATTGTGTGACAACTTTAAAGTGATGAATGCCAAGTCTAAAACTAATGTATTCATGTTATAGAATGAGGATAACCAGACCTGTGGGCAAGCATTACCGGTTGATGGGCATGTGCATGAAAGAATTACTTTTGCTGAACATGTAGCGGCAGACATTACCTGTCATGGAGCACAAGGGCGAAGAGCATGTCTCATGTTCGGGTGCGGGATGTTAGACATAAATGTTGGAGGACATGAGACTGTATTAATTGTTGCTGGTTTGCGAATCTCATGTGAATTTACATGACTGGCATTTAGTTTTATTTTGCCCTTCTTGCATAATTTTATTATGTACAGTTTAAATTGACTCATTTTATTTAACTCTCTCCTCTGTGTAGACTACCAGCATTATGCCTCTTGATGACATTAAATAAGCCATGTTCTTCTCAGAGTGCGACCTTCGAGTGGGACGTAGGCGATTTTGGACTGAAACCAATCCTAACACATACAGTCACGTTGTTTGAAGTCAAAGAAAAATAATCATCACTCGTACAACTTGTGCGAGAAGTCTCTACCTGTGCTATATCAGCTAGTGTTATTTGATTCAATTGAAGGAGGAAGCTGCTAGAAGGCAGACGAGCCTACACTGGACAAACAAGTATGAAAAAGTATATTGAGACTACAGCGAAGAACAATGAGGTCAAAAGAGCCACAAGAATTGGCAATGAGAATAGGTATGGCTTAAGAATGTTATGTTATGTTATATTATGTGCCTTTTATATAGCGCACGGCTACTCGATTTGAGTGTCCCGGCGCTTTCCACCTGCAGCTCAGAGTAAAAATAACACAACACAGCAAAAATAAGAAAAAAACAAAGAAGGAGAGCAATAAAAAGAATAAGCAGTAAAAACAAACTACAAATTAAAAAGCCAGGTCTTCAGGCTTTTCCTGAACTGGAGCAGACTGGCAGTGCTACGAAGCGAAAGAGGGAGCGAATTCCACAGCTGGGGAGCTCTGCAGCTAAAAGAACGCCCTCCCACACGGGCCTTCCTCACCCGCGGTACCACCGCTTTATAGAGGGATTCCGAACGCAGGGAGCGGACCGGTCGATAGAAGGCCAGTCTCCGCCGCAGATATCCAGCCCCTGATCCAAACAGGGCTTTATGCATCAAAGTCAGGGATTTAAACTGGATCCGCTTCCGGATGGGCAGCCAGTGTAGTGCCTGTAGCAGCCCGGAAGCTCGAGCTCGTCTGCGCAGGCCAAAAATAGCCCGGGCGGCAGAGTTCTGCACCACCTGTAGGCGCTGAACCAGGTAGTCAGGGAGGCCGAGAAAGAGGGCATTAGCATAGTCTAGCCTTGAGCCGACAAGAGCCTGCACAGTAATCCTCCTGTGCTCCTCAGACAACAGAGGCAGGAATTTACGGAGCATTTTCAAGATTCCGTAGCAGGTGCCAGCCAGACCAAGGATGTGAGTTCGCAGCGACAGCTGGTTGTCTAGCTTGACACCCAGATTTTTAGCCACCGAGGAGGACTGTGCCGGAGGGCTCATGTCGGACGGCCACCATTGCTGCCACTCCGGATCGGCGACGCAACCGAAGAATAGAACCTCAGACTTGCCTGAGTTGGCCCTCAGACTGCTCCGCTGGAACCAGTCGAAGACCAATACAAGGCAGTCCCGAATTCTCTCTCCATCAAACTCTTGGTCTTTCCCGCATGTGAAGAGGAGTTGCGTATCGTCGGCATAAGAGACGATCTGGGCCCCATATGCCTCCACCAAGGCCGCCAAAGGGGACATAAAGATGTTAAACAGCGTGGGGCTCAACACAGAACCCTGTGGAAACCCGACTCCCAGTGGCGGCATCTCGGCAGAACTCTGGGAAACCCAGACCGTCTGGCGGCGGCCTTCAAGAAAAGAAGTAAACCACCTGAGCACCGTCCCCCTGAGGCCGATGTCATATAGCCTAGCTAAAAGCGCCTTATGGGGGACGGTGTCGAAGGCCGCCGATAGGTCTAACATGACCAACATGGCCCTGCCGCCGACATCCAAGGTCTCCCTGATGATCTCAGTAACCTCCAGCAAAGCCGTTTCCGTGCTGAAATTAGGGCGGAAACCGGATTGGGATATATGGAGCAGATTGTTAGCTTCCAAAAAGCTCGACAAGACACCGTGGACGTGTTTTTCCGTAAGCTTCGCTAGAGCCGGAAGAAGCGAAATTGGCCTATAGTTGGCCAGGGCCTCGATGTCGAGACCCGTTTTTTTTTTTAGGAGGGGGATCACCATCGCTCTTTTCCAAGAGCTAGGGACCCTCCCCTCCCTCAAGGAGGCATTGAGGATGGGGTTGACCAGTGGATTCACCACTGCCGCCATCCCGGCCAGAAATTTGGCAGGGCAGGGGTCAAGTGGCGAGCCAGATTTAAGATTGGCCAACAACGATCTGAAAGCCTAGCTGGAAACAGCAGGGAAATCGGACAGCATCACCGCAGGTGTATGCGGAAGTTCGCAGCCCGCCCTGATGACGCCACTTCCATCCGGGCCCTCCGCGAAGGTGGCCTGAATCGCCTTGATCTTATTGGTGAAGAAACCAGCCAGATCGCACGCCCACGCATCCGAGGAGGCAAGTGGGGGCGGATGGGAGCTGGGGGTCGTAAACTCCTTCACAATACTAAAGATCTCCTTACAGGAGTTCGCAGTTGCCTCAATCCTCCTAGCCAGATAGTCCCTCTTGGCGCCCATAATGTCCCGATGGTAGGCTTTCACCGCCCCCTTATAGGCGAGTTTAGCCTCCCCATCATACAAGAGGCGCCAGGCCCTCTCGGCCACCTTGCATTGGCTACGAGCCACACGCAGCGCCTCCGTAAACCACGGTGCAGATTGCCGTCCAGCCTGTCAGTGAGCCATAGCTGCAAGGCCGCAGTGTCGCTATCCAAATCACCCGAAAGATGGCATGGGTGGTCCAGCAGCGCCTGCTCAAGCATGTCAGGTGTCACTCTGTGCAGCGCTCTCGAGGCCGGTCTAAACAGGGTAGAAGCTCTGTTATCCGGCCGCGCGCACTCCAGCACAGAAAATCTGATCAACCTGTGATCGGTCCAGAGCACCGGCAAGGTATCAACCTCCATGAGTGGGACAGACGAAAACACCTGATCCAGGGTATGCCCCTTATCATGTGTTGGCCCTGACACGAACGGTGTGAGACCCAGCGGAGATGTCACATCCAGCAGTTTGACCGCATCTGGGTCATCGGCCGCGTCAAGGTGGAAGTTAAAATCGCCAGCCAAGATACAATGCTGTGAGGTCAGCACCAGCTCAGCGACGGCTGTCTGCAGATCTTCCAGGAAGGAGCCTACAGGGCCTGGTGGTCTATAAACCAGCAACCCCTTCAGAGCCTGACCCGGGGACAGTCTGAGCGTGAAGGCGAGCGACTCAGCGTTCCCAATGGAATTCAGGGGAAGTACTGAGCAGGAAACGCTCTTTTTCACCACTACCGCCACTCCCCCACCCCTCCCCTTCACTCTATCCTGCCGGAAGATGTTATACGCCGGAGGAATGGCTGAGAAGATGTCCGGATTGGAAGCCTCTCCCAGCCAGGTTTCGGTCAATAACAGGCAAAGGGGATTTTCCTTGACCAAAAGATCATAGATATGCAGGGCATGGCATCCTACCGACCTCGTATTCAGCAGCAGGCAAAGATGATTCACGCCAGCTGTTGCAGGGCGAGGAACAGTGGCACGGGTCCAAGAAGGAGTCCAGCCACAGCCCTGGCAACGTCGTTTGCCCCTAAACCGCCCAGGGAAGACGGAGCGACAGGAGCAAGAGTGACCCCGCAAATCCCGCAGCGTCGCAGAGGAATAGCAGATCATCTCAGCCAGAGTATCGCCGTACCGAGGTCCCCCGCCGCCCCGACGCCTCCGGGACGCTGACGGGTGCAGACGGGCAGGACTCCGGCACGACTCAGGCTAAGCGAGGGCGTCCACCTGCGCGTCACGCTGCGCGTAGGGAGCGACTAAGTAGGCGCTCCAATCAACCCTGAGCGTGCGAGTCCGCTCCAAGATGGCGGCCGCCGCAGGCTGAGGTATCCCAAAGGAAGATGGCGCCCAAAGTGACCCCCAGGACCCGGACCCACCAAAGTGGTGGTGCTTCACAGGCAGAGAGAGCCGTTTTTAAGTGCAGGTAAGGGGAGAGAGGGGCGCTAGCTGAAGGCAAGCAGGCTAAAAGCAGGGGTGAATAGAACACAAAAACGAACCCAAATATAAAACAGGAAGCATTAAAAATACACCGCGCTAGTAACAGCGCGAGCGCGGCGATGTGGTAGATGGTCTAACCAGCACTACGCTGCACCACGAATGCACCGTCAAGCAAGACATAACAAGCATTTACAATGCAATGGTCTCGGCATTATTAAAGTTAGAGGTATTGGCATTGCTCATTACTTTTTTTTTTTAAACATAAATAAATGATATTGTCATTTACAATGGCAATAGGTGAGCATTAGAGTAGTAAAGAGTATTCGCGGACACAGAGCCACGCACACACACAGACAGACAGAGCCACGCACACACACAGACAGACAGAGCCACGCACACACACAGACAGAGCCACGCACACACACACACACACACACACAGACAGACCCACACACACAGACAGAGCCACACACACACACACACAGAGCCACACACACACACACACACACACAGACAGAGCCACACAGACAGAGCCACACACACACACAGACAGAGCCACACACACAGACAGAGCCACACACACAGACAGAGCCACACAGACAGAGCCACACACACACACACACAGAGCCACACACACACACACACACACAGACAGAGCCACACAGACAGAGCCACACACACACACAGACAGAGCCACACAGACAGAGCCACACACACACACAGACAGAGCCACACACACAGACAGAGCCACACACACAGAGCCGCACACAGACAGAGCCACGCACACACACTCACAGACACACAGACCGAGACACGCACACACACTCACAGACACACAGACCGAGACACGCACACACACTCACAGACACACAGACCGAGACACGCACACACACTCACAGACACACAGACCGAGACACGCACACACACTCACAGACACACAGACCGAGACACGCACACACACTCACAGACACACAGACCGAGACACGCACACACACTCACAGACACACAGCCACGCACACACACAGCCACACACAAAGACAGAGTCACGCGCACACACAGAGTCACGCGCACACACACAGTCACGCGCACACACACAGAGCCACGCGCACACACACAGAGCCACGCGCACACACACAGAGCCACGCGCACACACACAGAGCCACGCGCACACACACAGAGCCACGCGCACACACACAGAGCCACGCGCACACACACAGAGCCACGCACACACACACACAGAGCCACGCACACACACACACAGAGCCACGCACACACACAGACCGAGCCACACACACACACAGACCGAGCCACACACACACACAGACCGAGCCACACACACACACACAGACCGAGCCACACACACACACACAGACCGAGCCACACACACACACAGACCGAGCCACACACACACACAGACCGAGCCACACACACACACAGACCGAGCCACACACACACACAGACCGAGCCACACACACACACAGACCGAGCCACACACACACACAGACTGAGCCACACACACACACAGACCGAGCCACACACACACACAGACCGAGCCACACACACACACAGACCGAGCCACACACACACACAGACCGAGCCACGCACACACACAGACCGAGCCACACACACAGACCGAGCCACACACACAGACCGAGCCACACACACAGACCGAGCCACACACACAGACCGAGCCACACACACAGACCGAGCCACACACACAGACACACAGACCGAGCCACGCACACACAGACACACAGACCGAGCCACGCACACACAGACCGAGCCACGCACACACAGACCGAGCCACGCACACACAGACACACAGACCGAGCCACGCACACACAGACACACAGACCGAGCCACGCACACACAGACACACAGACCGAGCCACGCACACACAGACCGAGCCACGCACACACAGACACACAGACCGAGCCACGCACACACAGACACACAGACCGAGCCACGCACACACAGAAACACAGACCGAGCCACGCACACACAGACACACAGACCGAGCCACGCACACACAGACACACAGACCGAGCCACGCACACACAGACACACAGACCGAGCCACACACAGACCGAGCCACACACAGACCGAGCCACACACAGACCGAGCCACACACAGACCGAGCCACACACAGACCGAGCCACACACAGACACACAGACCGAGCCACGCACAGACACACAGACACACAGACCGAGCCACACAGACCGAGCCACACACAGACACACAGATCGAGCCACGCACACAGAGCCACACACACGCAGAGCCACACACACACACGCAGAGCCACACACACACGCAGAGCCACACACACACGCAGAGCCACACACACACACGCAGAGCCACACACGCAGAGCCACACACACACACGCAGAGCCACACACACACAGACCGAGCCACACACACACAGACCGAGCCACACACACACAGACCGAGCCACACACACAGACCGAACCACACACACAGACCGAACCACACACACAGACCGAACCACACACACAGACCGAACCACACACACAGACCGAACCACACACACAGACCGAACCACACACACAGACCGAGCCACACACACAGACCGAGCCACACACACAGACCGAGCCACACACACAGACCGAGCCACACACAGACCGAGCCACACACACAGACCGAGCCACACACAGACCGAGCCACGCACACACAGACCGAGCCACGCACACACAGACCGAGCCACGCACACACAGACCGAGCCACGCACACACAGACACACAGACCGAGCCAGGCACACACAGACACACAGACCGAGCCACGCACACACAGACACACAGACCGAGCCACGCACACACAGACCGAGCCACGCACACACAGACCGAGCCACGCACACACAGACACACAGACCGAGCCACGCACACACAGACACACAGACCGAGCCACGCACACACAGACACACAGACCGAGCCACGCACACACAGACACACAGACCGAGCCACGCACACACAGACACACAGACCGAGCCACACACAGACCGAGCCACACACAGACCGAGCCACACACAGACCGAGCCACACACAGACCGAGCCACACACAGACCGAGCCACACACAGACACACAGACACACAGACCGAGCCACGCACAGACACACAGACCGAGCCACAGACAGACACACAGACCGAGCCACGCACACAGAGCCACACACACGCAGAGCCACACACACACGCAGAGCCACACACACACGCAGAGCCACACACACCGAGCCACACACACACAGACCGAGCCACACACACACAGACAGACCGAGCCACACACACAGACCGAGCCCCACACACAGACCGAGCCACGCACAGACACACAGACCAAGCCACGCACACACAGACACACAGCCCGAGCCACGCACACACAGACACACAGACCGAGCCACGCACACACAGACACACAGACCGAGCCACGCACACACAGACACACAGACCGAGCCACGCACACACAGACACACAGACCGAGCCACGCACACACAGACACACAGACCGAGCCACGCACACAGACACACAGACCGAGCCACGCACACACAGACACACAGACCGAGCCACGCAAACACAGACACACAGACCGAGCCACGCACTTACAGACACACAGACTGAGCCACGCACACACAGACACACAGACCGAGCCATGCACACACAGACACACAGACCGAGCCACGCACACAGACACACAGACCGAGCCACGCACACACAGACACACAGACCGAGCCACGCACACACACAGACCGAGCCACGCACACACACAGACCGAGCCACGCACACACACAGACCGAGCCACGCACACACACAGACCGAGCCACGCACACACAGACACACAGACCGAGCCACACACACACAGACACACAGACCGAGCCACACACACACACAGACCGAGCCACACAGACACACAGACCGAGCCACGCACACACACACAGACCGAGCCACGCACACACAGACACACAGACCGAGCCACGCACACACAGACCGAGCCACGCGCACACAGACACACAGACCGAGCCACGCGCACACAGACACACAGACCGAGCCACGCACACACAGACACACAGACCGAGCCACGCACACACAGACACACAGACCGAGCCACGCACACACAGACACACAGACCGAGCCACGCACACACAGACACACAGACCGAGCCACGCACACACAGACACACAGACCGAGCCACGCACACAGAGCCACACACACACGCAGAGCCACACACACACGCAGAGCCACACACACGCAGAGCCACACACACGCAGAGCCACACACACGCAGAGCCACACACACACGCAGAGCCACACACACACGCAGAGCCACACACACACACACCGAGCCACACACACACACACCGAGCCACACACACACACACCGAGCCACACACACACACACCGAGCCACACACACACAGACCGAGCCACACACACACACACCGAGCCACACACACTCACCGAGCCACACACACACACCGAGCCACACACGCACAGACACACAGACCGAGCCACGCACACACAGACACACAGACCGAGCCACGCACACACAGACACACAGACCGAGCCACGCACACACAGACACACAGACCGAGCCACGCACAGACACACAGACCGAGCCACGCACACACAGACCGAGCCACGCACACACAGACCGAGCCACGCACACACAGACCGAGCCACAGACACAAAGACCGAGCCACGCACACACAGACACAAAGACCGAGCCACGCACACACAGACACACAGACCGAGCCACGCACACACAGACTGAGCCACGCACACACAGACACACAGACCGAGCCACGCACACACAGACACACAGACCGAGCCACGCACACACAGACACACAGACCGAGCCACGCACAGACACACAGACCGAGCCACGCACACACAGACCGAGCCACGCACACACAGACCGAGCCACGCACACACAGACCGAGCCACAGACACAAAGACCGAGCCACGCACACACAGACACAAAGACCGAGCCACGCACACACAGACACACAGACCGAGCCACGCACACACAGACCGAGCCACGCACACACAGACACACAGACCGAGCCACACACAGACACACAGACCGAGCCACGCACACAGAGCCACACACACAGAGCCACACACACAGAGCCACACACACAGAGCCACACACACAGAGCCACACACACAGAGCCACACACACAGAGCCACACACACAGAGCCACACACACGTGGCTCTGTGTGTGTGCGCGTGACTCTGTGTGTGTGCGCGTGACTGTGTGTGTGTGCGCGTGACTGTGTGTGTGTGGCTGTGTGTGTGTGCGTGGCTGTGTGTGTGTGCGTGGCTGTGTGTGTGTGCGTGTGTGTGCGTGTCTTGGTCTGTGTGTCTGTGTGTGCGTGGCTCTGTGTGTGTGGCTCTGTCTGTGTGCGCTCTGTGTGTGTGTGTGACTGTCTGTGTGTGTGTGTGTGTGGCTCTGTGTGTGTGTGTGTGTGGCTCTGTGTGTGTGGCTCTGTCTGTGTGTGTGGCTCTGTGTGTGTGTGTGTGGCTTATGTCTTGCTTGACGGTGCATTCGTGCATGTGCGTGGCTCTGTGTGTGTGTGGCTCTCTGTGTGTGTGTGGCTCTCGGAGAGCCACACACACACGGAGAGCCACACACACACAGAGAGCCACACACACACAGAGAGCCACACACACACAGAGAGCCACACACACACAGAGCCACGCACATGCACGAATGCACCGTCAAGCAAGACATAAGCCACACACACACACACACACAGAGCCACACACACAGACAGAGCCACACAGACAGAGCCACACACACAGAGCCACACACACAGAGCCACACACACAGAGCCACACACACAGAGCCACACACACAGAGCCACACACACAGAGCCACACACACGTGGCTCTGTGTGTGTGCGCGTGACTCTGTGTGTGTGCGCGTGACTGTGTGTGTGTGCGCGTGACTGTGTGTGTGTGGCTGTGTGTGTGTGCGTGGCTGTGTGTGTGTGCGTGGCTGTGTGTGTGTGCGTGTGTGTGCGTGTCTTGGTCTGTGTGTCTGTGTGTGCGTGGCTCTGTGTGTGTGGCTCTGTCTGTGTGCGCTCTGTGTGTGTGTGTGACTGTCTGTGTGTGTGTGTGTGTGGCTCTGTGTGTGTGTGTGTGTGGCTCTGTGTGTGTGGCTCTGTCTGTGTGTGTGGCTCTGTGTGTGTGTGTGTGGCTTATGTCTTGCTTGACGGTGCATTCGTGCATGTGCGTGGCTCTGTGTGTGTGTGGCTCTCTGTGTGTGTGTGGCTCTCGGAGAGCCACACACACACGGAGAGCCACACACACACAGAGAGCCACACACACACAGAGAGCCACACACACACAGAGAGCCACACACACACAGAGAGCCACACACACACAGAGCCACGCACATGCACGAATGCACCGTCAAGCAAGACATAAGCCACACACACACACACACACAGAGCCACACACACAGACAGAGCCACACAGACAGAGCCACACACACAGAGCCACACACACAGAGCCACACACACAGAGCCACACACACAGAGCCACACACACAGAGCCACACACACGTGGCTCTGTGTGTGTGCGCGTGACTCTGTGTGTGTGCGCGTGACTGTGTGTGTGTGCGCGTGACTGTGTGTGTGTGGCTGTGTGTGTGTGCGTTACTGTGTGTGTGTGCGTGGCTGTGTGTGTGTGCGTGTGTGTGCGTGTCTTGGTCTGTGTGTCTGTGGCTCTGTGTGCGTGGCTCTGTGTGTGTGGCTCTGTCTGTGTGCGCTCTGTGTGTGTGTGTGACTGTCTGTGTGTGTGTGTGTGTGACTGTCTGTGTGTGTGTGTGTGTGGCTCTGTGTGTGTGTGTGTGTGTGGCTCTGTCTGTGTGGCTCTGTCTGTGTGTGTGGCTCTGTGTGTGTGTGTGGCTCTGTGTGTGTGTGTGTGGCTCTGTGTGTGTGTGTGTGTGGCTCTCTGTGTGTGTGTGTGTGGCTCTCTGTGTGTGTGTGTGTGGCTCTCTGTGTGTGTGTGTGGCTCTCTGTGTGTGTGTGTGGCTCTCTGTGTGTGTGTGTGGCTCTCTGTGTGTGTGTGTGGCTCTCTGTGTGTGTGTGTGGCTCTCTGTGTGTGTGTGTGGCTCTCTGTGTGTGTGTGTGGCTCTCTGTGTGTGTGTGTGGCTCTCTGTGTGTGTGTGTGGCTCTCTGTGTGTGTGTGTGGCTCTGTGTGTGTGTGTGTGGCTCTGTGTGTGTGTGTGTGGCTCTGTGTGTGTGTGTGTGGCTCTGTGTGTGTGTGTGTGGCTCTGTGTGCGTGTGTGGCTCTGTGTGCGTGTGTGGCTCTGTGTGCGTGTGTGGCTCTGTGTGCGTGTGTGGCTCTGTGTGCGTGGCTCTGTCTGTGTGTGTGCGTGACCGAGCCACACACACAGAGCCACACAGACAGAGCCACGCACACACACAGAGCCACGCACACACACAGACAGAGCCACGCACACACACAGACAGAGCCACGCACACACACACAGAGCCACGCACACACACAGACAGAGCCACGCACACACACAGACAGAGCCACGCACACACACAGACAGAGCCACACACACAGACAGAGCCACACACACAGACAGAGCCACACACACAGACAGAGCCACACACACAGACAGAGCCACACACACACACACACACACACACAGAGCCACACACACACACACACACAGAGCCACACACACACACAGAGCCACACACACACACAGAGCCCCACACACACACAGAGCCCCACACACACACAGAGCCACACACACACACAGAGCCACACACACACAGACAGAGCCACACACACACAGACAGAGCCACACACACACAGACAGAGCCACACACACACAGACAGAGCCACACACACACAGACAG
This sequence comes from Lissotriton helveticus, assembly GCF_964261635.1. Lineage (NCBI taxonomy): Eukaryota > Metazoa > Chordata > Amphibia > Caudata > Salamandridae > Lissotriton > Lissotriton helveticus. Next base: position 451,129,091 of record NC_136067.1, read on the forward strand.
AGCCACACACACACAGACAGAGACACACACACACAGACAGAGCCACACACACACAGACAGAGCCACACACACACAGACAGAGCCACACACACACAGACAGAGCCACACACACACACAGAGCCACACACACACACACACAGAGCCACACACACACACACACACACAGACAGAGCCACACAGAGCCACACACACACACAGACAGAGCCACACACACACACAGACAGAGCCACACACACAGACAGAGCCACACACACAGAGCCGCACACAGACAGAGCCACGCACACACACTCACAGACACACAGACCGAGACACGCACACACACTCACAGACACACAGACCGAGACACGCACACACACTCACAGACACACAGACCGAGACACGCACACACACTCACAGACACACAGACCGAGACACGCACACACACTCACAGACACACAGACCGAGACACGCACACACACTCACAGACACACAGACCGAGACACGCACACACACTCACAGACACACAGCCACGCACACACACACAGCCACACACAAAGACAGAGTCACGCGCACACACAGAGTCACGCGCACACACACAGTCACGCGCACACACACAGAGCCACGCGCACACACACAGAGCCACGCGCACACACACAGAGCCACGCGCACACACACAGAGCCACGCACACACAGACCGAGCCACGCACACACAGACCGAGCCACACACACACACAGACCGAGCCACACACACACACAGACCGAGCCACACACACACACAGACCGAGCCACACACACACACAGACCGAGCCACACACACACACAGACCGAGCCACACACACACACAGACCGAGCCACACACACACACAGACCGAGCCACACACACACACAGACCGAGCCACACACACACACAGACCGAGCCACACACACAGACCGAGCCACACACACAGACCGAGCCACACACACAGACCGAGCCACACACACAGACCGAGCCACACACACAGACCGAGCCACACACACAGACACACAGACCGAGCCACGCACACACAGACACACAGACCGAGCCACGCACACACAGACCGAGCCACGCACACACAGACCGAGCCACGCACACACAGACACACAGACCGAGCCACGCACACACACAGAGCCACACACACACACACAGAGCCACACACACACACACACACACAGACAGAGCCACACAGAGCCACACACACACACAGACAGAGCCACACACACACACAGACAGAGCCACACACACAGACAGAGCCACACACACAGAGCCGCACACAGACAGAGCCACGCACACACACTCACAGACACACAGACCGAGACACGCACACACACTCACAGACACACAGACCGAGACACGCACACACACTCACAGACACACAGACCGAGACACGCACACACACACACAGACACACAGACCGAGCCACGCACACACAGACACACAGACCGAGCCACGCACACACAGACCGAGCCACGCACACACAGACACACAGACCGAGCCACGCACACACAGACACACAGACCGAGCCACGCACACACAGACACACAGACCGAGCCACGCACACACAGACACACAGACCGAGCCACGCACACACAGACACACAGACCGAGCCACGCACACACAGACACACAGACCGAGCCACACACAGACCGAGCCACACACAGACCGAGCCACACACAGACACACAGACCGAGCCACGCACAGACACACAGACACACAGACCGAGCCACACAGACCGAGCCACAGACAGACACACAGATCGAGCCACGCACACAGAGCCACACACACGCAGAGCCACACACACACGCAGAGCCACACACACACGCAGAGCCACACACACACGCAGAGCCACACACACACACGCAGAGCCACACACACACACGCAGAGCCACACACGCAGAGCCACACACACACAGACCGAGCCACACACACACAGACCGAGCCACACACACACAGACCGAGCCACACACACACAGACCGAGCCACACACACAGACCGAGCCACGCACACACAGACCGAGCCACGCACACACAGACCGAGCCACGCACACACAGACACACAGACCGAGCCACGCACACACAGACACACAGACCGAGCCACGCACACACAGACACACAGACCGAGCCACGCACACACAGACACACAGACCGAGCCACGCACACACAGACCGAGCCACGCACACACAGACACACAGACCGAGCCACGCACACACAGACACACAGACCGAGCCACGCACACACAGACACACAGACCGAGCCACGCACACACAGACACACAGACCGAGCCACGCACACACAGACACACAGACCGAGCCACGCACACACAGACACACAGACCGAGCCACACACAGACCGAGCCACACACAGACCGAGCCACACACAGACCGAGCCACACACAGACCGAGCCACACACAGACCGAGCCACACACAGACCGAGCCACACACAGACCGAGCCACACACAGACACACAGACACACAGACCGAGCCACGCACACACAGACACACAGACCGAGCCACACACAGACCAAGCCACACACAGACACACAGACACACAGACCGAGCCACACAGACACACAGACCGAGCCACAGACCGAGCCACGCACACAGAGCCACACACACGCAGAGCCACACACACACGCAGAGCCACACACACACGCAGAGCCACACACACACAGACCGAGCCACACACACACAGACAGACCGAGCCACACACACAGACCGAGCCCCACACACAGACCGAGCCACGCACAGACACACAGACCAAGCCACGCACACACAGACACACAGACCGAGCCACGCACACACAGACACACAGACCGAGCCACGCACACACAGACACACAGACCGAGCCACGCACACACAGACACACAGACCGAGCCACGCACACAGACACACAGACCGAGCCACGCACACACAGACACACAGACCGAGCCACGCACACACAGACCGAGCCACGCACTTACAGACACACAGACCGAGCCACGCACACACAGACACACAGACCGAGCCACGCACACACAGACACACAGACCGAGCCACGCACACACAGACACACAGACCGAGCCACGCACACACACAGACCGAGCCACGCACACACACAGACCGAGCCACGCACACACACAGACCGAGCCACGCACACACACAGACCGAGCCACACACACACACAGACACACAGACCGAGCCACACACACACACAGACACACAGACCGAGCCACACACAGACACAGACCGAGCCACGCACACACACACAGACCGAGCCACGCACACACAGACCGAGCCATGCACACACAGACACACAGACCGAGCCACGCACACACAGACACACAGACCGAGCCACGCACACACAGACACACAGACCGAGCCACACACACACAGACCGAGCCACGCACACACAGACCGAGCCACACACAGACCGAGCCACACACAGACACACAGACCGAGCCACGCACACAGAGCCACACACACACGCAGAGCCACACACACACGCAGAGCCACACACACACGCAGAGCCACACACACACGCAGAGCCACACACACACGCAGAGCCACACACACACGCAGAGCCACACACACACGCAGAGCCACACACACACACACCGAGCCACACACACACACACCGAGCCACACACACACACACCGAGCCACACACACACACACCGAGCCACACACACACACACCGAGCCACACACACACACACCGAGCCACACACACAGACCGAGCCACACACACTCACCGAGCCACACACACACACACCGAGCCACACACGCACAGACACACAGACCGAGCCACGCACACACAGACACACAGACCGAGCCACGCACACACAGACACACAGACCGAGCCACGCACACACAGACACACAGACCGAGCCACGCACAGACACACAGACCGAGCCACGCACACACAGACCGAGCCACGCACACACAGACCGAGCCACGCACACACAGACCGAGCCACAGACACAAAGACCGAGCCACGCACACACAGACACACAGACCGAGCCACGCACACACAGACCGAGCCACGCACACACAGACACACAGACCGAGCCACACACACACAGACCGAGCCACGCACACACAGACCGAGCCACACACAGACACACAGACCGAGCCACGCACACAGAGCCACACACACAGAGCCACACACACACAGAGCCACACACACAGAGCCACACACACAGAGCCACACACACAGAGCCACACACACAGAGCCACACACACGTGGCTCTGTGTGTGTGCGCGTGACTCTGTGTGTGTGCGCGTGACTGTGTGTGTGTGCGCGTGACTGTGTGTGTGTGGCTGTGTGTGTGTGCGTGGCTGTGTGTGTGTGCGTGGCTGTGTGTGTGTGCGTGTGTGTGCGTGTCTTGGTCTGTGTGTCTGTATGTGCGTGGCTCTGTGTGTGTGGCTCTGTCTGTGTGCGCTCTGTGTGTGTGTGTGACTGTCTGTGTGTGTGTGTGTGTGTGGCTCTGTGTGTGTGTGTGTGTGTGTGTGTGTGTGTGGCTCTGTCTGTGTGGCTCTGTCTGTGTGTGTGGCTCTGTGTGTGTGTGTGTGGCTTATGTCTTGCTTGACGGTGCATTCGTGCGTGTGTGTGGCTCTCCGTGTGTGTGTGTGGCTCTCCGTGTGTGTGTGTGGCTCTCCGTGTGTGTGTGTGGCTCTCCGTGTGTGTGTGTGGCTCTCCGTGTGTGTGTGTGGCTCTCCGTGTGTGTGTGTGTCTCTCCGTGTGTGTGTGTGGCTCTCCGTGTGTGTGTGTGGCTCTCTGTGTGTGTGTGTGGCTCTCTGTGTGTGTGTGTGGCTCTCTGTGTGTGTGTGTGGCTCTCTGTGTGTGTGTGTGGCTCTCTGTGTGTGTGTGTGGCTCTCTGTGTGTGTGTGTGGCTCTCTGTGTGTGTGTGTGGCTCTCTGTGTGTGTGTGTGGCTCTCTGTGTGTGTGTGTGGCTCTCTGTGTGTGTGTGTGGCTCTCTGTGTGTGTGTGTGGCTCTGTGTGTGTGTGTGGCTCTGTGTGTGTGTGTGTGGCTCTGTGTGTGTGTGTGTGGCTCTGTGTGTGTGTGTGGCTCTGTGTGTGTGTGTGGCTCTGTGTGCGTGTGTGGCTCTGTGTGCGTGTGTGGCTCTGTGTGCGTGTGTGGCTCTGTGTGCGTGTGTGGCTCTGTGTGCGTGTGTGGCTCTGTGTGCGTGGCTCTGTCTGTGTGTGTGCGTGACCGAGCCACACACACAGAGCCACACACACGCAGAGCCACACACACACGCAGAGCCACGCACACACACAGACAGAGCCACGCACACACACACACAGACAGAGCCACGCACACACACAGACAGAGCCACGCACACACACAGACAGAGCCACGCACACACACAGACAGAGCCACGCACACACACAGACAGAGCCACACACACAGACAGAGCCACACACACAGACAGAGCCACACACACAGACAGAGCCACACACACAGACAGAGCCACACACACACACACACACACACAGAGCCACACACACACACAGAGCCCCACACACACACAGAGCCCCACACACACACAGAGCCCCACACACACACAGAGCCCCACACACACACAGAGCCCCACACACACACAGAGCCACACACACACAGACAGAGCCACACACACACAGACAGAGCCACACACACACAGACAGAGCCACACACACACAGACAGAGCCACACACACACAGACAGAGCCACACACACACAGACAGAGACACACACACACACAGACAGAGCCACACACACACAGACAGAGCCACACACACACAGACAGAGCCACACACACACACACAGAGCCACACACACACACACAGAGCCACACACACACACACACACACACAGACAGAGCCACACAGACAGAGCCACACACACACACAGACAGAGCCACACACACAGACAGAGCCACACACACAGACAGAGCCACACACACAGAGCCGCACACAGACAGAGCCACGCACACACACTCACAGACACACAGACCGAGACACGCACACACACTCACAGACACACAGACCGAGACACGCACACACACTCACAGACACACAGACCGAGACACGCACACACACTCACAGACACACAGACCGAGACACGCACACACACTCACAGACACACAGACCGAGACACGCACACACACTCACAGACACACAGACCGAGACACGCACACACACTCACAGACACACAGCCACGCACACACACACAGCCACACACAAAGACAGAGTCACGCGCACACACAGAGTCACGCGCACACACACAGTCACGCGCACACACACAGTCACGCGCACACACAGAGCCACGCGCACACACACAGAGCCACGCGCACACACACAGAGCCACGCGCACACACACAGAGCCACGCACACACAGACCGAGCCACACACACACACAGACCGAGCCACACACACACACAGACCGAGCCACACACACACACAGACCGAGCCACACACACACACAGACCGAGCCACACACACACACAGACCGAGCCACACACACACACAGACCGAGCCACACACACAGACCGAGCCACACACACAGACCGAGCCACACACACAGACCGAGCCACACACACAGACCGAGCCACACACACAGACACACAGACCGAGCCACGCACACACAGACACACAGACCGAGCCACGCACACACAGACCGAGCCACGCACACACAGACCGAGCCACGCACACACAGACACACAGACCGAGCCACGCACACACAGACACACAGACCGAGCCACGCACACACAGACACACAGACCGAGCCACGCACACACAGACCGAGCCACGCACACACAGACACACAGACCGAGCCACGCACACACAGACACACAGACCGAGCCACGCACACACAGACACACAGACCGAGCCACGCACACACAGACACACAGACCGAGCCACGCACACACAGACACACAGACCGAGCCACGCACACACAGACACACAGACCGAGCCACACACAGACCGAGCCACACACAGACCGAGCCACACACAGACCGAGCCACACACAGACACACAGACCGAGCCACGCACAGACACACAGACACACAGACCGAGCCACACAGACCGAGCCACAGACAGACACACAGATCGAGCCACGCACACAGAGCCACACACACGCAGAGCCACACACACACGCAGAGCCACACACACACGCAGAGCCACACACACACGCAGAGCCACACACACACACGCAGAGCCACACACACACACGCAGAGCCACACACGCAGAGCCACACACACACAGACCGAGCCACACACACACAGACCGAGCCACACACACACAGACCGAGCCACACACACACAGACCGAGCCACACACACACAGACCGAGCCACACACACACAGACCGAGCCACACACACACAGACCGAGCCACACACACAGACCGAGCCACGCACACACAGACCGAGCCACGCACACACAGACACACAGACCGAGCCACGCACACACAGACACACAGACCGAGCCACGCACACACAGACACACAGACCGAGCCACGCACACACAGACCGAGCCACGCACACACAGACCGAGCCACGCACACACAGACACACAGACCGAGCCACGCACACACAGACACACAGACCGAGCCACGCACACACAGACACACAGACCGAGCCACGCGCACACAGACACACAGACCGAGCCACGCACACACAGACACACAGACCGAGCCACACACACACAGACCGAGCCACGCACACACAGACCGAGCCACACACAGACCGAGCCACGCACACACAGACACACAGACCGAGCCACACACAGACCGAGCCACACACAGACCGAGCCACACACAGACCGAGCCACACACAGACCGAGCCACACACAGACCGAGCCACACACAGACCGAGCCACACACAGACACACAGACCGAGCCACGCACACACAGACACACAGACCGAGCCACGCACACACAGACACACAGACCGAGCCACGCACACACAGACCGAGCCACGCACACACAGACCGAGCCACGCACACACAGACACAGACCGAGCCACGCACACACAGACACACAGACCGAGCCACGCACACACAGACACACAGACCGAGCCACGCACACACAGACACACAGACCGAGCCACGCACACACAGACACACAGACCGAGCCACGCACACACAGACACACAGACCGAGCCACACACAGACCGAGCCACACACAGACCGAGCCACACACAGACCGAGCCACACACAGACCGAGCCACACACAGACCGAGCCACACACAGACCGAGCCACACACAGACACACAGACCGAGCCACGCACACACAGACACACAGACCGAGCCACACACAGACCAAGCCACACACAGACACACAGACACACAGACCGAGCCACACAGACACACAGACCGAGCCACAGACCGAGCCACGCACACAGAGCCACACACACGCAGAGCCACACACACACGCAGAGCCACACACACACGCAGAGCCACACACACACAGACCGAGCCACACACACACAGACAGACCGAGCCACACACACAGACCGAGCCCCACACACAGACCGAGCCACGCACAGACACACAGACCAAGCCACGCACACACAGACACACAGACCAAGCCACGCACACACAGACACACAGACCGAGCCACGCACACACAGACACACAGACCGAGCCACGCACACACAGACACACAGACCGAGCCACGCACACACAGACACACAGACCGAGCCACGCACACAGACACACAGACCGAGCCACGCACACACAGACACACAGACCGAGCCACGCACACACAGACACACAGACCGAGCCACGCACTTACAGACACACAGACCGAGCCACGCACACACAGACACACAGACCGAGCCACGCACACACAGACACACAGACCGAGCCACGCACACACAGACACACAGACCGAGCCACGCACACACACAGACCGAGCCACGCACACACACAGACCGAGCCACGCACACACACAGACCGAGCCACGCACACACACAGACCGAGCCACGCACACACAGACACACAGACCGAGCCACACACACACACAGACACACAGACCGAGCCACACACAGACCGAGCCACACAGACACACAGACCGAGCCACGCACACACACACAGACCGAGCCACGCACACACAGACCGAGCCATGCACACACAGACACACAGACCGAGCCACGCGCACACAGACACACAGACCGAGCCACGCACACACAGACACACAGACCGAGCCACACACACACAGACCGAGCCACGCACACACAGACCGAGCCACACACAGACCGAGCCACACACAGACACACAGACCGAGCCACGCACACAGAGCCACACACACACGCAGAGCCACACACACACGCAGAGCCACACGCAGAGCCACACACACACGCAGAGCCACACACACACGCAGAGCCACACACACACGCAGAGCCACACACACACGCAGAGCCACACACACACGCAGAGCCACACACACACACACCGAGCCACACACACACACACCGAGCCACACACACACACACCGAGCCACACACACACACACCGAGCCACACACACACACACCGAGCCACACACACACACACCGAGCCACACACACAGACCGAGCCACACACACTCACCGAGCCACACACACACACACCGAGCCACACACGCACAGACACACAGACCGAGCCACGCACACACAGACACACAGACCGAGCCACGCACACACAGACACACAGACCGAGCCACGCACACACAGACACACAGACCGAGCCACGCACACACAGACACACAGACCGAGCCACGCACAGACACACAGACCGAGCCACGCACACACAGACCGAGCCACGCACACACAGACCGAGCCACGCACACACAGACCGAGCCACAGACACAAAGACCGAGCCACGCACACACAGACACACAGACCGAGCCACGCACACACAGACCGAGCCACGCACACACAGACACACAGACCGAGACACAGACACACAGACCGAGCCACACACACACAGACCGAGCCACGCACACACAGACCGAGCCACACACAGACACACAGACCGAGCCACGCACACAGAGCCACACACAGAGCCACACACACACAGAGCCACACACACAGAGCCACACACACAGAGCCACACACACAGAGCCACACACACAGAGCCACACACACGTGGCTCTGTGTGTGCGCGCGTGACTCTGTGTGTGTGCGCGTGACTGTGTGTGTGTGCGCGTGACTGTGTGTGTGTGGCTGTGTGTGTGTGCGTGGCTGTGTGTGTGTGCGTGGCTGTGTGTGTGTGCGTGTGTGTGCGTGTCTTGGTCTGTGTGTCTGTGTGTGCGTGGCTCTGTGTGTGTGGCTCTGTCTGTGTGCGCTCTGTGTGTGTGTGTGACTGTCTGTGTGTGTGTGTGTGTGGCTCTGTGTGTGTGTGTGTGTGTGTGGCTCTGTCTGTGTGGCTCTGTCTGTGTGTGTGGCTCTATGTGTGTGTGTGTGGCTTATGTCTTGCTTGACGGTGCATTCGTGCATGTGCGTCTCTCTGTGTGTGTGTGGCTCTCCGTGTGTGTGTGTGGCTCTCCGTGTGTGTGTGTGGCTCTCCGTGTGTGTGTGTGGCTCTCCGTGTGTGTGTGTGGCTCTCCGTGTGTGTGTGTGGCTCTCCGTGTGTGTGTGTGGCTCTCCGTGTGTGTGTGTGGCTCTCCGTGTGTGTGTGTGGCTCTCCGTGTGTGTGTGTGGCTCTCTGTGTGTGTGTGTGGCTCTCTGTGTGTGTGTGTGGCTCTCTGTGTGTGTGTGTGGCTCTCTGTGTGTGTGTGTGGCTCTCTGTGTGTGTGTGTGGCTCTCTGTGTGTGTGTGTGTGGCTCTCTGTGTGTGTGTGTGGCTCTCTGTGTGTGTGTGTGGCTCTCTGTGTGTGTGTGTGGCTCTCTGTGTGTGTGTGTGGCTCTGTGTGTGTGTGTGGCTCTGTGTGTGTGTGTGTGGCTCTGTGTGTGTGTGTGTGGCTCTGTGTGTGTGTGTGGCTCTGTGTGTGTGTGTGGCTCTGTGTGCGTGTGTGGCTCTGTGTGCGTGTGTGGCTCTGTGTGCGTGTGTGGCTCTGTGTGCGTGGCTCTGTCTGTGTGTGTGCATGGCTCTGTCTGTGTGTGTGCGTGACCGAGCCACACAGACAGAGCCACGCACACAGACAGAGCCACGCACACACACACACAGACAGAGCCACGCACACACACACACAGACAGAGCCACACACACACACACACAGACAGAGCCACACACACACACACACAGACAGAGCCACACACACACACACACAGACAGAGCCACACACACACACACACACAGACAGAGCCACACACACACACACACACACAGAGCCACACACACACACACACACAGACAGAGCCACACACACACACACACACAGACAGAGCCACACACACACACAGAGCCACACACACACACACACACAGAGCCACACACACACACACACAGAGCCACACACACACACAGAGCCACACACACACACACACACACAGAGCCACACACACACACACACAGAGCCACACACACACACACACACACAGAGCCACACACACACACACAGAGCCCCACACACACACACAGAGCCCCACACACACACACAGAGCCCCACACACACAGACAGAGCCACACACACACAGACAGAGCCACACACACACAGACAGAGCCACACACACACAGACAGAGCCACACACACACAGACAGAGCCACACACACACAGACAGAGCCACACACACACAGACAGAGCCCCACACACACAGACAGAGCCCCACACACACACAGACAGAGCCCCACACACACAGACAGAGCCCCACACACACAGACAGAGCCCCACACACACAGACAGAGCCCCACACACACAGACAGAGCCCCACACACACAGACAGAGCCCCACACACACAGACAGAGCCCCACACACACAGACAGAGCCCCACACACACAGACAGAGCCCCACACACACAGACAGAGCCCCACACACACAGACAGAGCCCCACACACACAGACAGAGCCCCACACACACAGACAGAGCCCCACACACACAGACAGAGCCCCACACACAGAGCCCCACACACAGAGCCACACACAGAGCCACACACAGAGCCACACACAGAGCCACACACAGAGCCACACACAGAGCCACACACAGAGCCACACACAGAGCCACACACAGAGCCACACACAGAGCCACACACAGAGCCACACACAGAGCCACACACAGAGCCACACACAGAGCCACACACAGAGCCACACACAGAGCCACACACAGAGCCACACACAGAGCCACACACAGAGCCACACACAGAGCCACACACAGAGCCACACACAGAGCCACACACAGAGCCACACACAGAGCCACACACAGAGCCACACACAGAGCCACACACAGAGCCACACACAGAGCCACACACAGAGCCACACACACACACAGAGCCACACACAGAGCCACACACAGAGCCAGAGCCACACTCACACAGAGACAGAGCCACGCACACACAGACAGAGCCACGCACACACAGACAGAGCCACGCACACACAGACAGAGCCACGCACACACAGACAGAGCCACGCACACACAGACAGAGCCACGCACACACAGACAGAGCCACGCACACACAGACAGAGCCACGCACACACAGACAGAGCCACGCACACACAGACAGAGCCACGCACACACAGACAGAGCCACACACACAGACAGAGCCACGCACACACACAGACAGAGCCACGCACACACACAGACAGAGCCACGCACACACACAGACAGAGCCACGCACACACACAGACAGAGCCACGCACACACACAGACAGAGCCACGCACACACAGACAGAGCCACGCACACACACAGACAGAGCCACGCACACACACAGACAGAGCCACGCACACACACAGACAGAAAAAACGGGATGACAAGCAGGGAACAGAGGCACAGAAAACACCAGACACCAAGAGTTAAGACACAAGCACACACCGCCCCCGCAAGCACTGACTCATAACGGTGACGCCGACCCCGCGCCCCCTGTACTCACGATGGTGACGCTGGCCTTGCGCAGGTCGCGGTTCTCGTCCTGCAGGGCTTTGCACTTGAGCTTGTATGTTTCTAGCTCAATCTTGAGGACCTTGTTCTCCTGCTGAAGAGACACCAGCCGGTTGCTGAGCTCCTCCAGGCAGAAGGGCGAGATAACGATGCTGGACTTGCTAGAGGAGGAGGAGGAGGAGGAGCTCTGCATGGCGGTGGAGCGGGCACGATAGGACTGGATAGCTTATACCTGAATCGCATCTACTGCCTTTCATTATATTGTTCGTAGAATTTTGAGAATGGATATATTTAGACTTTCAAAAGTGTGAAGTAACTGGGGCGTGGCCAGCAGCTGGAGAAGATGGCCGAACATTAGCGCGACTCCATTGCCTCCCGCCACTCTCCCTTAAATATCCTGCATTAATCCACTGACATCTGACACACATCGGAAGGCAGATATATTAGGTGCAGTACAACATTGATGCGAGCAATCGCTGACGATCGCCGGTGACCGTCTTTGCATCCGAGATACTGTGATGTTCTGATGCCTGCGGTGTGGTGCAGACACAAACCTGGCTTAGCGCTAACGGACTGGGCACACTGCGGTGGTACACACAATGACATCGTGGCAAGAGGCGGCTCCCGCCCACCGCTGTATTGACGATCGGGCCAGACATTGGTCAGTTCTCTACAGATCACACATCTCGGTGTAGTTGTTCAGCTACTATGCTGCATCAAGTCAACCACAGTGGCAAATTTTGCAAAGGCCCTAAAGACGCTTTTACAGAGACATAGACATAGGAGCCACAAAAAGTGACTGCATATTCCTGGGTCCTTCACTGCTGGCGAGGGGACAGGCTACCAATTGCCTGCTAGCGCTATAAAGCGCCAGGGCACCCCTGCTGCGTGGGACTGAATACTCAAAATAGGAGAAGAAAACAAAAGGGACTACATGTACCAGGATCCTCTGCTGCTGGCGAGGGGGCGGCTAAACATTGGCAACTGCTTGCATGCGCTATATTGCGCCAGTGTACGTGCTCTGATCCGTAAAACATGGCGGAACTGGCTAATCCTCAATAGGCATATTTACCTTTCTAGGAAGGCCAGAGTACATGGTGCAATAACAGACACCAATGGCGTAGAATGTGGACTGTCACAAGTGGAACGCAGCACCTACTACTGTTCTATTCATTAGGCTTTTTTGAGAGGAATGAACATTGCTTTGAAAATTAAATAAGTCACCCCACAGAAGGCCCTGTTGGTCACAAAGTAGGGTGCCTGGTGTTTAAAAGTGGAACATGCAACAATTTCATTTTGCATGTTGCATTTTCACTGTTAGGGCTACGTCAGATTCTATGAAAAAAGCTTAAGTACAGTGATGTGCTAATTCTGTATCTTTGTTTTGGAATAAGCTACAGAAATAGCCCAATCACTTAATAATATTACTAAAAATCCAGTACAATGGTGAAGGTGGATTTTCGATAAAATATACAGGCATGGTAACTGTTAAAAAGTTATTCTTTCCCTGCCTGAAGTCCCTGTAAGACTACTTCACATTAGCCTGCCTGCAGCTAGCCTCTCTAAGTCTCATTGAGGAGGTGTTAAATACTGCACTCAGAGCAGAGACAATGGCTTGGGACTGGCAGGGTGACTTGGGGGAGGAATGGGACCCAGCTTCACCCAAGCTGGGCAGTTTGAGAATCCAGTAACCTTAATACCTTAAAAGATACCGGGTTGAGACTTGTTCTTTTATAGTTTAGTATAAAGGGAAGTTGGAGAAGAGTCGTCTTTTGATCCCAAAACAAAATATTGCCTCATGGCTTTAGTATCAGTGGAGGAGGTGTTTTGCCACAGAACCAGTGTGGAGTGAAAGAGTTGCGGCAGTGGCGAGAGCGCGACGGAGGAGGGCAGAGGGAAGGGGGCGAGCGGAGCCGAGCAGCTCCTGAAAGCAGAAGGGAAGGGAGACTAGCAGCTCCGGAAACACCACCATGTTTCTCCGAGGCAAGGCGGAAATGTCTCGGAGAAACACACGGCCATTTTCGGATTGGGGGCGTGTTTTTGGCGTTCTGAGTGACGGATTACGCCACAGGGCGAAAGAACGCCAAAAACACGCCCCGAATCCAAAAGAGACGGGGCTTTAATGGAGTGACGCCCCTCTCCTCCAATGGTTGGCCTCCGTTTAGGAAGCCAGCCAATGGGGAAGAGAGGCAGGTTCAAGCCCCCCAACTCAAAAACATAAAATCTTCGGACTCTGCCCACTGCTACGCAGTGCGACGGTCTGAGACCTAAAAATCCATGTAGGTTAATGACTGCCCTCCTCCTATCTGTGCTTATGCAGAGAAAAAAAACACCATAAATGGGGGGAGCCGCCCTTGCTGTCAACTAGGGACTTTACGATTAAGCTTTACGATTGAGGTTGTTGGTCCCAATCTACAGACCTCTACTTCCCCTGCCATAACAGCTACAATGAATTACCTACTAGCAGCGAGGGAGGTGATGAAAATAAACAAGGAGAGCCAAGCAAGCAGGCCAGTCCAAGGCCTCTAGACCCTCCAGGGCCGCTAACCCTAAAAAGCATTGCCTCTCAGACAATCTCCTCGCCCAGCCACCCTTGCCCAACTCTGTTAAACCTTTTATTTTTGGAAGCACAGATCTTGTTCCTAACATGAATTTGGATTTTATTTTGGGCAAATTTCAAGATATACTGACCGTTAGTTTATCCCCAATTTTGGACAGATTTAGTAAACTGAAAGTCACAGTCACCCAGTGTTTGAAATCAACTGACTGTATGAATGAATACAGGTCCCAAAGACATGATTCAGCTGGGGCGGTCACCTTCACAACAATTGTGCACCCTGCCCCTGTCACAGCCCCGAAGCATTACAGGAAGCGAGCACTTGAATGGATACGCTTGATTGCGAACATTTCACAAGGAGAACCCCCTGGGGAAAGGCTGGTCCCGAAATGCATCGGTGATTGGTGTTGATATTCGGGGATTGGTATTGATATTCCTGTGAAATCCGCACGAACATGAGCATCATCACCTGTGCCACTGCCCTGGACCGACCATTATCTAATACCTTTCACCTGGATAACAAGAAACTCCCCTCCCGTGCAAGAACCTAAAAAACATTGGGGTAGGAAATGGTCCAGACTTCCCTCTTCCAAATGGGAATCTGTGCTTGCTCAACTCAAACCCTCGAAAGTTTCTAATCCCAATATAGCCAGCACCAACTTTGACAACTGGATTAATAACTCCCTTGACCTAGTCCTCCCGAAGGAACCCCTGCATTCTATAAAAAGGCAAAAACTAGCCCCTTGGTATACTCCCAGATTAAGGGACGTGAAACAATCATGCCGCAAATTGGAAAGAATCTGGAGACACAACCGCTCACAACTCAAGAAGGAAGATCATAGAGCCGCAATTAGGCTCTATAAAAAGGAAATTAAGTCAGCTCAAGCCCAGTTTTATGAAACTAAAATCAACCTGGCTGCAAATGCCCCTAAAGAAATTTTTAGAATAGCTAAATCTCTCCCCTCCCCCTGAACGAATGTCGCCAGATGGGGCATTAGCCCGTTGCAATTATCTAGCAACCTTCTTCTTTCAGAAGATCCAGAACATCTATTCTTCTTTTATTGCTGACCGAATTGAATCCGATGATGCCACAATACCGAGACCCAATACACTAGCCCCCTGTATACTGGAAAAATTCACTCTTAGATCCGGTCTCTCTAGATAAAATAATTTCTAGAGTAACCTCAGGATCCCCTAGTGACCCAGCACCCCCACAGTCCCTTACCTTGGTCATTGATGCAATCCGTCCAGTTATTCTTGACGTTCTTAACAGCTCAATTATCTCGAGCGCAGTTCCTACATCCTGGAAATGTGCAATGGTCAAGGCTCTTTAAAAAAAAAACACTCTAGATCAAAGCAACTTAGCTAATTTCCGCCCCATCTCCCTGTTACCCTGGATGAGAAAACTGCTAGAAAAGCACATTAATAACATCTTAGTAGATTATCTAGAATCTAACAATCTGCTGTGTGCCTCCCAGACGGGATTCCGTCCCCAACATGGGACTGAGACAGCCTTGCTAGCAGTGACTGAAGAAACAAGAACTGTGCTAGACCAGGGAGGGAAAGCAGCCATCATATTATTAGATCTCAGCGCCGCATTCAACACGGTTAACCATGCCACTTTATTACATTGTCTTAATGGCATGGGAGTGTCGGGCGCGGCCCTGGCATGGCTCACCTCCTTCCTGGACGAGCGCTTCTTCCAGGTGTTTGAGGGGGAGGTTGTTTCAACCAAGCAGCCACTCAGTTGTGGGGTTCCTCAAGGCTCTGCCTTGAGCCCCACACTTTTTAATGTCTACATGAGGCCCCTAGCGGAGATAGTCCATCCGTTTAGCGTGCGTATTGTCACCTACGCAGACGACACCCAGCTGGTGGTCTCATTGAACCACGCTGAGGAGTCGTCTAGCACTCTGAGCCCATGTTTAGAGGCAGTGGCTAGATGGATGGAATCCTCCTGCCTCAGACTAAATGGGGAGAAGACAGAGGTTATGCTACTGGGCAACCCCTCACCTACCACTCTGGCCTCCATTTGGCCTACGTGTCTGGGCCCTCCTCCTTCCCCCAAACCTCAGATAAAAAGCCTGGATGTTTGGCTTGACAAATCCCTGGACTTCACTTTCCAGGCCACCAAAACTGCATCTACCTGTTTTGGGCTGATGAGAATGCTCCGGAAAGTGCTCCCTTTGCTTCCGTTCCAGGCGAGGAGAATCATGGTCCAGGCCCTGATACTCTCTCGCCTGGATTACGGTAATGCTCTCTATCTGGGAGCACCGGTGGCAGTGATCAACAAACTCCAGGTCACCCAAAACTGCGCGGCCCGACTGCTCTTTCATATCCCACGCTGGCAATCGGCCAAACATGCCGTAAGGAAGCTACACTGGCTTCCTGTGGCAGCCAGGATACAATTTTCAAAGCCATGTGCCTTGTCCAAAAAGCTATTCAAAGAACAGGTCCAGCTATAATGTACCCTTTAGCCACTCCCTACTTTCCCCTCAGAGCTCTCCGCTCCAGTTCATTGCAACTGGCCACCACGACTAAGATAAACAGAGCTCGTTGGGGCGGCCGTTCATTTCCGCACAATGCTGCGAGAATATGGAATTCCCTCCTGCCTGACCTTAGAGAGCACAACAATCGGATGGCATTTAGGAAGTCTTTAAAAACTCACTTGTTTGGAAGAGCCTGTTAACACCCCAACCTGCTCGCCTTTGGATTTCAGTTAAAGCGTTGCGAGGCCTTAGGGTAGTGTACGCGCTATATAAATATAATTTTTCATTTCATCATTTGATTGCAATGAAATTTGGAAATATACACGTTGTATGAACATATGGATTTTTCCACTATCGATATATGATGTGAATAAACCACAGCAATACATTTATTCGCGCCGGAGTGCTTACACAAGTTCGTCCTTTCATTGGAGAAGGACTTTTCTTCTACCAAGATCAAAGATCTACATGAAGTCAGTTTTGAGGTAGAAGAGTGTCATGCCACACACCAGCCTATGAACTTTTTTTTTTTTTACATTTCAAAGAGTTTTATTGTTTTTTTATCATAACAAAGAAAAACAGAACAAAGGTGACAACAATATGAAAGTATAGCAGGGTACATGGTAAGCAAGTGACATACGTTGGATCAAATGATGAACTGTGCACTCTACAAAAACAGAAAATAACCTACAAGGGTGGAAAAGCAAAATCCAGAGCACAGTATCTACAGCACAATAAGGGAAAAGTAAAGACATTGAAGGAAATTAAAGAGTGGTTCACTGAGGGACCCATTGCAGTCCACGAATAGGATGCTAATATATCAACCAAATAGAATAGTTATGCCAGAGTATAACACATTTTACCAGTGACAGTACAGCATAAGGAATCCATATTAATACCTAGTTTAGCATACATATTTGGCACCCAGAGATGAAATATATAATATTGGGGGAGGAGGGCGGGGTAGCTGACCTGCTGTCCATGTCTGAGCACTGACTCAAACCCAAGTCCCAGTAAGGGGCAGTCTACATCCCGTGGAGGATTATAGGGGGGTTTGTCGTGGCAAAGTAGCTGTCCAGTGACTCCCAGACGTTATTTTGTGGTTTCGAGGGGGAGTTCTGGAGAGTGAGATTATTTGCCCCTCTTAGGAAGGTAATCCAGTACAGCCAAGCACGAAAGGAGGTAGAAGCGGTGTTCTTCCAGTTGGCCCAAATCGACTTACATGCAGACGTTAGTTGTATGTCCATGTTGGACAGGCCACATGAAGGGCTCGCTCCCTCCCCGCAGGACAGGGCCCGGGCCACCGTCAGCACCATTGCCCAGCCCAGCCGCCATCTTGGACACGGCACCACGCGGCCGCGCGGCCTCAGCCCGACCCTAACCCTGGGCCTGGCCAGGCCCCGACATCCCGGCACCACCCTCCACCCAGGAGGTGAACGGACCACTTGGCAGGTCAATGGGAGTAAGAAGTGTCGAGGGCTCTCCCCCGCCAGGTGCCGAGCACCCCCAGCCTCCTCGGGCGCTGGCTCCACCCCCCTGCTGGGTGTCTGGACTCCCTCATCCCAGACCTCCCGACCTCCAAGAGCGAGGGTCCGGACATCAAAGGGCGCCAGACCTATAACTGAGGCCGCCCCAGGACAGGAAGGCAGTTGTATCCTGGAGTCGAGAGACACCGCGACGAACTCATCCTTGACGGACTGCTGGCGCTGCCACAGCCCTGCCTTGTGAACTATTGTCCTGCCTGCTGGCGCTGCCGCGGCCCTCTGCAACCTTCATCCCCGTGGGACCTGCTGGCGCTGCCGC
Source organism: Lissotriton helveticus (assembly GCF_964261635.1). Taxonomy (NCBI): domain Eukaryota; kingdom Metazoa; phylum Chordata; class Amphibia; order Caudata; family Salamandridae; genus Lissotriton; species Lissotriton helveticus. The sequence goes on from NC_136067.1 coordinate 451,148,904, forward strand.
GGCCCTCTGCAACCTTCATCCTCGTGGGACCTGCTGGCGCTGCCGCGGCCCGGTGTAACCTGCATCCTCGTGGGACCTGCTGGCGCTGCCGCGGCCCGTTGTAACCTTCATCCTCGTGGGACCTGCTGGCGCTGCCGCGGCCCGTTGTAACCTTCATCCTCGTGGGACCTGCTGGCGCTGCCGCGGCCCGTTGTAACCTTCATCCTCGTTGGGACCTGCTGGCGCTGCCGCGGCCCGTTACCACCTACGACCTCTTCGGGACCTGCCGGCGCTGCCGCGGTCTGACCCATCCGAACACCGAGCTCGAGGATTGTGAGCTATCACCGTTGCACCTCCGTACCCGTGGGTACCAAGACTGTCCCGCTACCCCCTTCCCTTACTAAAGACTAGAATTGAGAGGATCATCGTGTCCTGATCGCCTTGTATCATACCACCCTACTACCAGAAGTGCCTATAAAAGGTGTTACCCTGATCTCTGTGTGGTGTCCATCTGTGGGGGGGAAGTTATCTGTCTGTGCGATCACTGTGCTCGGCCGACCCTCCAGGTCCCCGTCTAACAGTCCACAAGAAGTCTATCATTCTGTGAATGGATTTCGGGATCTAAAAATCCCTGAATTAGGGAAAGAAAGTTCTTTTTAACTCAGATGCCACAAAGAGGGTATATAAAGTCAAAAACGCTATCCTAGGAAGAAGAGACCGCACTGCAGTGAAATAGTAGATGGCAGAGGTCCCCGTTAGCTGCATTACAGTTTCCACATGTTGGGTCTTCTCTAAAAGCCATTTATGGAGCTGAGAGAGTCTAGAATGTCCTATCTAGAAGCCAGTACTTTGTTTGGGAGAGAGGGGGTGATCTTGTTGGATACGACTGATTTCCAAATTAGCTGCCAGTTATCATAGAGGATGACCCATGGCTATCCCATTTTCTTATGACTGCCCCCGTGATGGATGTGGATTTTGGTTTTACGAGGTGGTAAAGCTTGGAAGCTTGGTGACCCGCCTTATGAGGGAAAGTATTGCCTGATTAATGGAGGGATCTTGGTCTGGGCAATTTATCTGAGACAAACTGAATTGGAGCATGGCAAAGTCATAAAAATCTATGTCTAGTGGGTTATATTGTTGTTGAAGTTCTTTGAAGGAGAGACTCGCTTCTGGGGTGCCCAGTTGTTTTAAGAAAATGGATGCCTTTCGACACCCATGAGTCCCAGAATATTGGTTTTCCCTGGATTTTGATCTTTGGATTTTGTCAGATCAACATCATATTAGAGTGGTTGAGAGGGGTATCAAGGAGTTTATCGATTTTTCGCTGGGCTCTTTTTGTCTTGTTAAAGATGTATTTACAAGAAGGTGTAGTCATTATTTCACTGGTTAATAATGAGATAGGGTGAAGAACGCCTAAGATTTCTTTTTCAATCAACATCCAGGTGGGGGTATTGTCGAAAAGTCAGCCCATAACGCCCCGGATGCCCAGGCTGCTGGCGCAGGGCGACTCTTCGTTTCCTTCTTGAATAGAGACGGGCACTGGAAGTAGGAAAACAAGAACAGGGTTTATTACTCATGAGGAGAGCCTGTCCTTTGGGACACTCGCATAGTGTCTTCGGGAGGTGCTCTAACAAGTTCTCTGAGGTTTCGCCTTTTATACACAGGTTCGTGACACACAGGCATCCTATATTACAATCAATACATTGTATAGTATGAAGGTATTTCAACACGTGGCTACAGTACGGGCCCTTATCCTCCATGCAAGAGGAGGGGCTGTCACGCAGCTGAGTGTTCTGCTGATTTCCATTGGAATGTGTGTGTCTGATCGAGTCTCGGGGGGGTGGGGTGGCCGTGATCAATAGTAGCTTCTTCCGAGAGAGACGAGCGCATAGAGTAGTGGGCAATAAACCGTATCCTCAGGCTAAGGGATGACCAGTGGTCCGTGCAAACATTCAGGCTCAGAGGAAGAGGTCATCAAAGGAGAGATATTCATGAAAGGGAGGGTCAGTGTGGACAGTCGAATGCTGTGGAAGGGTTGATCACAAGAGGGGTATTCAAGGGCGGGAAGGAGGTGTTGGTCAGGCGCGGGGTGCGATTCTTTAGGGACAGAGTCATGCGGGAGGGGAGGGCTCATGACTTGGGCATGAGAGAGCGGGGGCAGTCAGGGTACACGGGGGGTGCTCGCAGGGTCAGGGAAGGGCGCTGATGAGCGATCGTGAACAGGGAGACCATGGTACCTAAAATGGCTGTTGCGTACGTGTGTGCATGGGTCTATGCTAGGGAGACAACATAGTCAGAGTTTTAGCGATATTCGTTCTGTTTACATCAAGGGGCACTGAGAACACAAATGAACGCCGCTTATGTACATACATATTGCTATTTTTAACAGTATAATCAGGAGACTGGGAGAGCCAAAGAGAGCCAAAGGGAGCCTTGTCTGGCAAGGAAGGTGGTTTGGTACTTTTTGAAATCAGCCACGTTAACACCACCCAGGTGAATGGGTAAGCATATTTTTTTAGAGCTATCCTAGAACATTTCCTCTTTTAATACAAGGGGTAACATACTGATAAGATAGTTAACTATGGGGGTGACCATCATTTTGACGGCCTCAATGAGACTCCACCATGTTAGAAATTTGGGATTCCAACCCTCTGGCAGCGCTTCATTTTTTGGCAGCGCTTCATTTTTTGTCAGCGTAAATTTTCCATTATGGTGGAGCGAATCTAATAAATATGCATTAAATTCTAGACCAAGGTATTTAATCTAGTGGGATTGCCAGGCTAAACCTGTGGATTTGAAAAGATCACTAGAACAGAGGTTCTTCAAACTCGTGATTTCAGACTGGTCCTTATTGAGTTTATAGCCTGACACTCTAGCATAGCCTTCTATTGTCTCTAGCAAGGAGGGGATTGAATGAGACTTGTCTTCCGACATAATCAGAATGTCGTAAGCATATGCAGACACCTTTACTGTCCTTCGTTGAAGGAAACACCAGATATGGAGGGGTTAGTTCGGATCCTGTGCAGTAGAGGCTCTAAAGTCAGAATGAAGAGGGATGGAGACCAGGAGCAGCCCTGTTGGGTGCCCCTCTCCATATTGAAAGCTAAATATAAGAGCGGGTGACAGCTACAGTTTAGGAGCTTGTTAGTTTGGCTTTCTCAATGATGTGGCATAGGAGATGAGGGCTGTCGCTGGACAAACTATTTCTCATGAATCCCACCTGGGCGTGATCTATTAAGGACAGCAACAATGGTTCTAGTCTTTTACAGAGGATTTTGGCATAGATGTTTGCATCAATGTTAATTAGTGATATTGGCCTGTAGTTTTTCACAAGCAAAGGGCTCTTTTGGGATAGCCACTATGGTGGCCTCGCTGGTTGTGTCAGTGATGGTGCCTGAGAATTGTCGAAATAAGGCCAGAAGAGTGGGGTTAAGTACAGAGGCACATGTTTTATAAAACTTAGCCTTGGGGCCGTCGGGCCTGGAGCTTTGTTTGGTTTGAAGGAATCGACTGCCCTAGTCACTTCCTCAATCCTTTTTGGTTCACTATGCATCAGTTTCTCCTGGTCCGAGATAGACGGCAGTGCTATCTTCTTAAGATAAGTCTTACAGTCCTCTTTGTATAGGGATTCGTAAAAAGTCTTCAAGGATCATTATAAATCTATCGGGATTGGAGTGGGGAACATTAATATGAACTATTATTAGGAGCTTAAGGAATACCTTATATCTGGACAAGAAGCCACAGAAACTTGCAAGTTACACTAGACACATGTGCCACACGGGTCTTTGGCGATATAAATTAAGATTGGTTGCCCAAAAGTTCTCTGTGGTGGCCTTTTGCCACTATGCTTTTCCTGGAGGTCAGAATCACTTGCAGTTATGCATTAAAATTTAGAAGGCCCAGAGGAGGAGGCAAAGATTGTTGAGTAACTTTATCCAAGGAAAATGCTTCTATATCGTAATTTTATAGTAATCCACGAACCTGTAAAAGTAGCCAAGTGGGCCATTTAGAAGTATGGGCTTATTATTTCCATCAATTTGTGATAATATTGGAATGTTTTCCCCGATATTATTTACACGATATTGCATTGAAAGAACACAGTCCCACATTAAATATAGCACCACTAAAGGGTATTCTTCACTCTACTGCGTGGTTCAAGGGACTCAAGAAATTGCACCACGTGTCACCTACTCTGAAAGAGCTACAGTGGCTGCCATTTCAAACCACATCATCTTCAGGACCTGCTGCACCAAATCCAGGGCAATAACCAATAGATCAAACATCGGCAAACGAACAGGCTTCACCTATGCAAGACATAATAGCGTTGTCAATGTTTTTTTAAAGATGCTTCACAGAAGAATGGACCAGCGTTGACCGTGTCATACTGCTTTTTTTGTTCACAGTAAATCATGTTGCACAGCAGCTCACACTGGTGAGCGACATCTTTAATAGACATTAACCCCTTCCGGGCTCGCACTCCCTCCCCAGTGCTGCCGTCGACCAACAGCCGACGCAACCCCACCCACCCTTTAGAACGCCCGCACCGCGGGTTAAGGCGTTAAAGTCAAATAGCTCTACGAGATGTAAGATGTTGCAGAGCTGCTGCGTAACATGACTCAAAGTAAACAAGCATTGGAAATGCAATAGGTCTCGCATTAGGAAAGTTTGAGCTATTGGTCTTATAAATGACTTTTTTTTCATTTGGGTTGTTTTTTTAAATATCTAAATTAATAGCTTTGTCATTTACAATGCCAATAGTTATAACTTTCGCAAATGTGACACCTATAGCATTTGTAATGCAACATGTTTTGTATTTACGTGACTTAGATGTATTGATATTACAAATAACAATGGCTTTTAACTTTTTTAAACATAAGGCGCGCCAGCTAGTATAAAAAACAAGTGGTTGTTTGATTTGGGCGGGGGCAGCACATATAATGGCAGAGTGAGTGGTGGGGTGAAGAATTAACACAGACAATGGGAAGGTGAGCGGAAAGAAGGAAAACGAAAGAAGCAGCACAGGCTGGAAAAAAGAAAGAAGCAGCAGCAACACTGACACTGAGATAGAGGGAGGAAACGGGGGTCAGGCAGCATTTTTAAAGTGGACTTGACGAACACCGAGATTCCGTGGGAAATAATATCAGAGCAACGCTCACTGGATTAGCTACCCCTCAATCTGTAAACTGAAAAGAGATGTTAAACCCAAAAAGATGCAAAAAGTTGCAGACCAAAAGTCTGGACTAAGACTAGTTGATAATACCCCACCTGGAGCAGTTTAATCAAAGTTGGCCCATGATCCCCACCCCCCCACCCCCCTCCATTATGAATTCCTTCAGTGTTCGTTGTAATAATGCAGATAATTATGGCCGCTTGGTATGCACGGGGAAGGCACCAGCACTTTGGGTGTCGTTTGTGTGAGTAAATGGGCACTTAAACTGAGCCGGAGATGGATTGGGGGAGGGGGGAGAGACGTGTGGAGGAGGAGGGTGTGAGGGAGAGGTATAGAGAGAGTGAGCGAGAGCGCCCTGCGATGGAGTTTACTGTCAGCCAGAGATGAAGGGGGAGGGTAGGAGATATGATGAGAAGCAGAGACAGAGAGCCGCAGCGAGAGTAAAGAGTACATGGAGTTAATACTGTAAACAGGGATGGATGTGGGTGGGAGGGAGAGAGTGGCAGAGACAGCGAGAAAGCATTGGCATTTAAACTGTCAGCCCGGTGCAAGAAAAGACATACACAATGCGTGTGGAACAGGCACAGGGTGGGAGAATAGATGGGGATTGGAGAGGGGCGGAAGAAAGAAAGAAGCAGCAGCAACACTGACACTGAGATAGAGGGAGGAAACGGGGGTCAGGCAGCATTTTAAAAGTGGACTTGACGAACACCGCGATTCCGTGGGAAATAATATCAGAGCAACGCTCATTGGATTAGCTACCCCTCAATCTGTAAACTGAAAAGAGATGTTAAACCCAAAAAGATGCAAAAAGTTGCAGACCAAAAGTCTGGACTAAGACTAGTTGATAATACCCCACCTGGAGCAGTTTAATCAAAGTTGGCCCATGATCCCCTCCCCCCCGCCCCCCTCCATTATGAATTCCTTCAGTGTTCGTTGTAATAGCGCAGATAATTATGGCCGCTTGGTATGCACGGGGAAGGCACCAGCACTTTGGGTGTCGTTTGTGTGAGTAAATGGGCACTTAAACTGAGCCGGAGATGGATTGGGGGAGGGGGGAGAGACGTGTGGAGGAGGAGGAGGGTGTGAGGGAGAGGTATAGAGAGAGTGAGCGAGAGCGCCCTGCGATGGAGTTTACTGTCAGCCAGAGATGAAGGGGGAGGGTAGGAGACATGATGAGAAGCAGAGACAGAGAGCCGCAGCGAGAGTAAAGAGTACATGGAGTTAATACTGTAAACAGGGATGGATGTGGGTGGGAGGGAGAGAGTGGCAGAGACAGCGAGAAAGCATTGGCATTTAAACTGTCAGCCCGGTGCAAGAAAAGACATACACAATGCGTGTGGAACAGGCACAGGGTGGGAGAATAGATGGGGATTGGAGAGGGGCGGGAGGAGAGTGAATGCAGCTTCACGGATAAGGTGATCAATGGGAAACAACGCTTTTTAAAAACACGTTGCAAACACAACGCTCACATTACAATGTAACAAAAAAACAAGAAAGCCTTACAAAACAAATAATGTTTATTTTATTACAAAACGCTTTTGAAAGTATCACCGACAACATAAACAAGCAAACAAGTAAAAGGCAGCGCTGGAAGGAAGGAGAAATGCGAGTCACGGCCGGAGGCCGGCCGTGAAAACAATGCAGCTCTCCTGAAACTGAAAGCACGGCCGGCCGGCCGTGAAAGCCTTTGATGCCGCAGGGGGTGGAGCGGCACCAAGCTGGGCAACAGATTGCTGACGATTTGATGCTGTGCATGCGCATTTTAGGTCAATGCGCTTGCGCATTGACCTAAAAGCGCACGGGCACAGCACCAAATCGCCACAGTTAGTTAAACTTTGTTTAAAGCCCTATAGTCTCGCTTCTCTCAATGCGCATGCGCATTGATAGGTCACGAGACCTAATAAAAACAAAGCTCTATGGCGAAGCCAAAACTGACCGCGTCATAGCACTTTTTTGGTTTAATGTAGGTGATTTTGCACAGCAGCACGCACTGATATGCAATCTTTAAATAAACATCAACAAAGCCAAACAGCTCTGTGTGAACTACTAGGCTTTGTTAACGTTTTTTCAAGTGGATGTGGCGTTATGGCCAGAATAAATGCCTGTGGACCTGGGAAATTACATTTGAGTCTCGGGGTCAGAACAGCATTGCTGCAATAGACTATGCTACAAACCGGAAACTCCCGCTAACCATTGTAGCAATAGATGCCGCTAAGGCATTTGACCAGGTCAGCTGGCCATATCTATGGGAGGCGCTAGCCGGATTTGGTCTCCCGAAAAACTTCATATCATCAATAAAATCACTTTACTTAAATCCAAGGGCTAGAATCCTGGTCAACGGCTCCCTTACAGATTGGGTTCAGATATCGCGGGGCACAAGACAGGGGTGTCCCCTCTCCCCCTTATTGTTTAATTTATACTTCGAACCTTTGGTTATACAGTTAGGATCGGATCCTTTGATAAAACCTCTCTTTTTACATGAACTAGCTTTAAAATGTGCACTATATGCCGACGATCTGTTAATGTTCACGACTAATCCGGAGATTTCAAATCCCCGACTTTTTGAACAGGCGGAAACTTTCGGGGAAATCTCCGGATATAAAATTAATAAAGGAAAAGCAGAGGTTATGCAGTGGTATCAGGAAATAATATCTCCCTTAGCTAAACCACAGATGAGATACCTTGGAGTTGTTCTGACGCAAGATATCTCAGACATATCAAAAATTACCCTCAATAGAATCCTTAAAGAGGTATGTGGGCTTCTTCTGCGTTGGTCTGGTCTTCCTTCAAATATTTTTGGTAGAGTTAATTTAGTAAAAATGGTTATTTTACCTAAAGTTACTTTCTTGTTCAATGCTATTCCTTTGAGTTTTTGTTCTAAAGACCTAGCTAAAATACAGGGTAAAATTGGAACCTTTATCTGGAACTCTAAATCTCCCCGCATATCCTGGAAAAAACTGAGGAGAATACTTAAAGTTGGGGGGTTGGTATTACCAGACCTACTTCTCTATTGCCATTCATTTCATTTTAATGAATTTCGGTTGCTGGCAGATAAGGCTGATGTGTCATCTTTGGGCCATTTATTTCAGGCATTATCACAGGGTATCCCTCAAGGGCGTGAATATTTTCTTTATAAGTTTGGTGATCCCAGATTCTATAAGAAAGTAAGGTTAAAGATCTTAGAGACTGCCCTGAAGAATTGGGTATTTATTAGGAAAAAACTGGGAATCCCTATTTTGTGTATCAAGCACCAATATGGGATTCTCCAGGGACACCGGAATGCCTTAAAGATCAATTGTCAAATCCCCTCAAGACGGCGGGCATCACACATTGGGGAGATCTACAACACAATACACAGTTAATGGACTGGGACTCCATTTCTAGGCTGACGGGAGGAACTCTTACTAGATTCAAATATTATCAATTGTCAGCTTGGTGGGCTACTATATCATGGGCCCCAGAAACTCTTGAATCTAAGTTAGATCTAGTAAATAGAAAGGGGAAATGGAAGAAAGAAGTATCTTTCTGGTATGAGGCCATGTTAAACATAGATGGAGTCACTGAACAAGAACTTCTAAAGCTGTGGGGAGGGACAATAGACGCTGAAGAAGGCAACTTAAACATCATGTGGGCCGATTCCTTTACGATGTTAAATACCATAGTTAAAGCGGCTCCCCTCAAAAGAAATCACTTATTTACTCTACATCGAGTCTACATCTCTCCCAAAAAATTGGTTAAGACCACTAAAATAGAACATTGTTGTCCAAGGTGCAAAGCCCCCCACGCTGACGACCTTCACATGTTTGTAGACTGTCCTAGACTTTTAGATTTCTGGTCCAGAATAGAAGATTTTATAACTGATGTATTGGGAAAGCAATTTTCCATCACTCCCACAACAATCTTATTTGGTTTAGTTTCAGAATATCAATCTAAAGAATTGGCAACCAACTTTATTTTTTATGTGATGGTCTTAGCGAGGCAGGAAATATGTAAGGCTTGGAAGGACCCCCTGCCCCCTAAATTTTCCGATTGTCTGAAATACATCATATATATATATATAAGAGAATCAGATATAGCCTGTGATAGCTCTAGCCACGATAAAATCTGGGCGGCTTTAGTGGCCTGGCGGAATCAATGAGATTGCTTTGGTTGTATTCCAATGATTTCACCTGGGCACTGTGGGTGTCGGCTCTCCAGTTCAATCCAAGGGCCGTACAGCTATCGAGAGTTGGAGTGGAGCCTGCAAACAGTTGAACTAGAGGGGTATCCATACCTTTTCTTCTCCTTTGCTTGAATAACGTGGAGGTCGGAACATCATTGCAAAGGAGGGAAGAGGCGGATTTCCTCATCTAGAATGCCCATTTTTGGTATATGAGGAATATCCAATAATAAAAAAATAAAGCATTCTGTGATTCTGGGCAAATCAGTTAATCCTCCCTGCCTCTTTTCAAAATAATCGGCTTTGTTGTGCAGTCAATGGGGACTCCATCTACCTTGACTGGCGACATTACACAATAACTAAGCAACAGACAAGTGAGATGAACATCTTGGAACTCTCAAATAAACCCACTTTAAGTATGCAAGAAGACGACTGCAGAAAAGGCGAGACTTTAACCCACTTTACATATGCAAGAAGCAGACTGCAGAAAAGGTGAGAATTCATTCTCACAATGTACATGGAAAAAGGGTTTAAAGAGGCCCCAGTGGGCGCGACGGATCACCAGAAATACATCAACAAAACAAAAGCGGAAATCAACTCATTGAGTATGTAAAATTGTACATTTCGACACCCAAACAATAAACCAAGCTCTCTTTAGCTGTGCTGCATAGGTCCCACCAATAGTCAAAGTGTGTGATCATTACAGAGTGTAGATTGGTCTCTCAGTGGTTACAAATACGATGAGCGTGGCAAAGTGGGGAACAATGAACACCCTGCAGAGAAGCACAACAAGGAGGGAAGGTGGGCAAGGGCTCAAACAGTGGGAGAAGGGTGGGACTGAAGATGCATGCACTTACACTGGCTGCTGGCAGGAAACTGTGCTCAGTCCATGCTCCAAGGCAGAGACACAGACTGAAAGTCTCAGGAGGAAGCAGGAGGCAAGGACCAATCGCAATCAAATAAACGTGACTGGTGTGAAAGCCAACCAATGGTAAGTAATGATAGGTAATGGTCAGCTCCAAGCCCTTTTTCAGGGGGGTTTTGTTGACAAAAGATTTCAGTTACAGCGCATTAAGTCTGACTCAGGCAAAAGCTACAAACTTATTATATCCATGAGTCAATGCGATACAAGAAGCCAGACCATTACTAAATTCAAAATGAAGATCTGCAACAAAAAAAGAAACACACGTTTTTCATCAATGCATCCAGAATACTAAACATGCCCCAAAACTCAGGATTGCCCCTTTACTCTTGCAATTCAGGAAATATGTGAAGACGTATGTTTTCAAGAAGAACCTACACAATCCAGAATGTCCCTGCACCCTGGGCAATTAAGTCATCCATTATCCCTCATCTTCTGGTTATGTACATAATCTTGAATCATCTGGCCTCTTAGTTCTCACATTCTGATTATTTCATGTACAATGAACTGCTACTGTTTGCCAGGTCTGTGTTATGTGAAATACCTGCCCATAATGCATCTGACACCTGCCACAGCTAATCCATATGAAACTATGGCTAGTGGTTATATGAAATTGCATCTAAGCAAAAACTGGGCGTTCCATTACTTCACTTCACTCTAAGTAGGAGCTGTTTGATGCCCTCTAAGCAGGCAGCATTATACTGCCTGTTGCTAAAAAAACAAAAATACGGTTCACTCTTTGCAAAGCCTCACAACTCGACTCTCTGGCCTCTCCAACCACAAACACAATAGCTGCAGACCATTGCTCACTTTTTTCTCTACATCTAAACAAGGAATTTAAGAGTCAACCTTTCCATATATGCAGTTACAGTGCCTTTGCACTCTACACCACCCAAAACTCAACATCCAAAAACTCATGTCACTCACTTTATTCTGCAAGGCTTCTGACAGCAAACTATCTTCTGCCCTCAAATCTGATTACAACAATCATACAGCCTCCTCCTCACCCTTGTTAAGAAAACGTTGCTGTGTCCCTTAATCCCTTCCTGTTCTTCCAGTCACAATCCTCATTCTCCCCCATTCAACTCCTACATGGTGCATAATGCCCAACCAGAAGCCAAGCATCCTCTTATAAGCTACGTTCTTCCAACTCGGAACGCTCTAGCTATTTTCGCACAACAGAGCAGTAGCTCACTGACACCTCTAACTCAGTGATAGCTGAGATGATACCACTGCATTTCAATCTCCTCCACAAATGCCCCTAAGTGTGCAGAGATGGTGGCTTCACCTGCATCTTTATTTCCTGACATTTCAACTTCAAATTTCCTGTGAAAATGTGTTGTTACAATGCTTACTCTTCTGCTTTTTCACTCTACATTTGCTGCTCATCATCTACCAGTCAGTGGCCCCTGTTTCACATTCAATGATGCGTTTGCTTATACTGTTACTCAACAATCTTTGACCCCTGGATCATTTACTCCACCACCTATACTCCAATATTTTCATTCACAATAAGAATTGTTGGGCAGAAGAGACTCCTGCAGAGATGGAAGGGGATGTAGCGCCATTTAAAAAATTATAATACACGACTCATTTTGGAACTAAAGTCAAGAAAAGCTGAAAGTACACTTTGCAAGTGTTAGAGACACCGACACAAAGCAGAGACAAGTGTAGTAGAAGCACCATAAAAGCATGCTTTAAAACGTAAACTAAAGAAACATATATACAACTTAGTTTCTAATGTATCTTTATGTTTCTTTATTTTGGGTCCTGGGTAGTTTTTCACCCCATATCCTCGTACCACCACTAAACGTGTTTTTTTTTTATTTTAACTGTTATTATTGCATATCCATTTCTGCTTTGTTTTTGGATACCATCGTGGGTCATGTTCGCACTATATCAAACTCTAAATAAATTCTGCTTACTTTTCAGCAGGGTCTGGAGAAAAGTTTCCATGCACTTTATGTATCAGTTCAGATGAGGACTGCCCTAAAGATTCTAGCCCACAGACTGTCTGGTTTGACCCACACAACCTCCTCAACGTGGCTCTGAACAAGAATGACCCTTACAATAAAAATCACATTTTCTCTTAAGAAACACATGGCTAGACGGTCAACTCAGGAGATATAAGTAAATCTAAACATTAACTACAGTCGCTCAAATGATAATGGTAACATTCCTACTTGTGTCAAGCTTGCTTACTTTTCTCAGGGGTAAACTCACAAAAGAAACGAGAAAATCCAAGGAAGCGTACTTCTTCACCAAGACTGAGAATGCTCCAAAACACGTGATATACTCAGAGTTGTTACTCAATTCTAAACTTCATCATCGCCAACATCCTCAGTTCCAACCTTCTTTATACTCTGTAAAGAACTCTCCACTTTGCTTACTACCAAAGTACCAACACTGCACAAGGACATCCAGTGCTCCTCTATGGCCCTTTATGCACTCTTGGCAAAACCTTCGAACCTTCCCTTCCATGCCACCTCAACACACTAGAAACAAGAATCAGCTCAATGTCTTCAATCCTATCTAAGTTTCTGTACTTATGAGCCTTGTCCTCCAGCACTTGGCGATCCTTATGTCCTTTTGTTTCTAGTCAGCTACAACACCACTCAAATTCCTCCCTCACTGAATTTTCTGTATCATTCTTCAAACAAGTTCTTGCCATGCACTTCTTCTATAGCTGTTCCTCAGTCCCATCGTCCAAAGAATTATCGCCCTATGTCCGATCTTCCTTTGCACAGCCTAACTCCAGGAACAAGTTTTGACACTAAAGATTCAATTCTATTTTCAGGACATCAACGTTCATGGTGACAAGCAGGTCAGTTTATGACCACTGTGAGGCACTTCGTGATCACAAGTCAGTGAACACATCTTCTAACCACATGTAAATGGTGAAAGATGATATCAATATTGGTGCCATTCTCTTCAATCTACTACATTCTACTTTTTTCAAGCAGCTGTTTCTATGGTTCTGTGGCAGTATAGATCTCCTCATTCCTCTATGACCGAGACAGGTCGTTGTTCTCCCACCTGTTTGGATCCAAATCTAAAAATATGGAGTGTGACATTCTTCAGGGTGTTTCACTTTCCCCTCTTTTTGGATTTCTCCATACTCCACCTGACCTCCAGTATACCCTTTGTCTGACCTCCCATTCCATTCAAGTTCTGTTCTCCACGGATTACATTCAGAAGGGGATGGACAAACATACCCAACAGACAAAACCTACATCAGGGCAAGATGGAAATCCAATGGCAGTTGCACAACAATGGACTGAAGTTAAATTGAGACCAACTGAGGCCATAATCACAAAAGCCAGCCCCCAACAATGACTATCCTCTATCTAGCCAATTACTTCAGTCCATGGTCCAACTTGTCCTGCTCAGGTACAAAATCCCGACATCTGCCTTTATACAGATCTGTTGCTTCCTAAATGAATTCAATGGACGGTCTTGTTTATTCCATCTACTCCCACTACAAATGGTTCCTCTCTACTTAATGTTCCTGAGAAAATATAAATTGGTAACGGTTTACAAGAGCGCACAGCACAGAGTCCAGGTATGAGTAATGAAACAAATAAATCTATTAGGTGCTCAGGAAGAGGTGGGGGACTGGTTACCACAGTCTCCAAGACAAACCAATGGTCCAAATATATACTGTGATCTTCCGAGCACTCAATCATATATCAAAGAGTCTTTATATAGTTTTCACTATATCTTTTAATGTTCAGTCTTCTTTCCCATTCAATCCAAGTTTCCTCAAATGATATTCGCAGCCGCACGTTTCGTTAAGTCCGTCTAGGACTAATGACTTCCTCAGGGCTGCAACCCAAATACACACAATCAGTTTAGAATTACACTCATTGAAGGTAACACAACAAATACAATCTACATTTCTCAACATAAGTCAACTATTAATCATTCTTAATAGTTCCTCCGACCTTAACTTAGGTCCAATATGTATTTACAAGTATTAACACACTGGTTACTCAAAGAAGACCCAATTTTACCAAAACCGTGTTGATGACATCATTAAATGCAAAATCATGTACATTATAAAAAATCACAAGCTATAGTTACAAATCAGTCATATGCGAAGTACTTAGTATAGGGTAAAAGGTTTCGGTCACTGATAACACCCTCAGCTTACAGGTTCTCGGTATATCTCCACAGTCTACCTGTTTATAACTCACCTATTTGAGTCGCGTATCCACACTTAATTTGTCCACATGTGGTAAACCCGTTAAATATCAAGTATTTATCTCCTCATCTGTAAATAAAATTACCAGATAGTGCTGTCAAGTACTAAATGCGGTATCAAGTTAATCAAGCAATAACCAGTAGGTCTATGTGGGCAATATAGTTATAAGTAACCACTGTAACACTCACCAAATTATACTAAACTTCTTTATCAAATGGTCTAAATTCCAACATCCGAGTACATCGTAATCCAAAATGTTTTTCTGTCAGGTGACTAAATCGCTACCTAAAGTAAAGTAACAGCGCAATCAGTACTCTCAATTTAATATCCAACAATCTCAGCAAAGTAACATCAGACTGCATATGTCTGTGCTCACCTTGTACTTCTGTATCAGCGTATTCCCTTTATTAAATATATCTTCCAATCTCTCAAGTATTCTCTAATTTGCCCACGTGTTCGTGTCTGGTAAGAAGAAATATAACAGGATATACTAGTAGACTCCAAAACCGCTATAGTCAGTAGTTGCACAATAATAATCATGTCGCGTGCTTACCTTTGGTCAGTCCGAAGTATTCCAACTTTGGCGTCCAGCACGGGTGCCATCTTGGAGTGGCAATTTATAGTAAACAGCACGGCGCCATCTTGTAGTATCAAATTTTAGTCTTTAGCGCGAGTGCCATCTTGGAATGACATTATTAACTAGTGTATACGGACGCCAGCTAATACTGTCCAATTTTAGTCTTCCGCACAGGTACCATTATGGAGTAACATTATCAACTCGTGCAAACGGGCGCCATCTTGTAGTAGGTTCTAATCAACATTATATTCCAACAATGGTATTCGACACTAAAATAAGTATTGGTCAACATGAACCCAACAGATTCACAATAAGAGTCGATATCCCGTTTTAGTTGTCTCAATGTTATTATAAACCATAATTATTATGGCATAATATAGCTCTTCGTTATCATTAATATTGCCCAAATGTTGGATAAGTTAAAAGAGAAAGTTTTAAATTCAATTGTCATTCTCACCATATTGTTTAGAATATTGACGCAACTATTCCTAACTAACAATCTCTACAACCTGCAAGCCTCGGGGGTCCTCAGGTACACCACCACCTTTTCCCATAGTCATCTTTACATGGCATCCATCAAATTTAAGTGTTCATCAAGAAAAAGACAATTACGAGAGGCAGTAAGTAAAAATCAAAATAAATTCAATTCTCAACCCCTATAGGTCAATACATTAGTATATACTAGCTCTGTGGGTCATTATGCTTTCTCATCATATAGAGTAGTCAGTGTTCGGAGACATTTATATACATAAAGAATAAAGAACAGATGGCACCAAACATACAACTCATATTCCTCTATTGTTATCCCTATACTCTCAGCTTCCTAAGTAGAACTCATACTCATGGTCAACGTTAAGACCACACTCAACTGCTTTGAGTCTAATCAACCAAAGTACCTCACGCTTCCTCAAAGCCAACAATCTATTGCCCCCTCGTGGGTCTGGTTTGATGTGGTCAATCCCATGGTAGCTAAAGATATGTTGGTCCTTATTCTCAAAATTCTGAACAATGTGTGACGCAATTGGGTATCTTGTGTCTCCATTCTTTAGGGCCCTAAAGTGTTCAGCAATTCTCTCCCTGAGCCTCCTCTTGGTACTCCCTACATAGATTTTACCACACTTGCATGAAATCACATAGGCTGTGTCGCAGTTTATAAACATACCAATAGTATATTTACCAGAGTTATTATATTCAAAACACAGCATCTTTTTCGTCGCCCATCTACATGATATACATCTTCCACATTTGTAGAAGCCTTTGAAACTGCTCAACCAGTCTGCTTTATTGTGTTTAGTCGGGTAGCTAGGACTCAACATATTCTTCAACGTTGTCCCTCTTCTAAATGTCACACTTGGTCTATCATAAATGAACGGTTTTAAATCATTATCTATACAAAGTAGGTGCCAATGTTTGTTCAAGATAGTAAATAACTTAGAACTGTCCATCCCATAGTTAGTTATTAGTCTAACCTTCTGATCTGCTGGTCTGCCCGCTTTGTTTCCTCTGATCAGTGTAGTCTCCCTTTTAACTTTTTTCACTCTTGATACAGCTTTAGTAACCACATTCTGTCTATAACCTCGATTAAAAAATCTTGACGACATATCAACTACATTCTGTTCAAATTCAGTATCAGATGAACAATTGCGTCTAGCTCTTATTAGTTCGCCATACGGTATAGCTCTCTTCTGATAATTGGGATGACAGCTCTCAGCGTGCAAAATCGAGTTGCAACTTGTAGGTTTGCGAAACATCCGACTTTGTAACTTGGCCCCTTCCACATACAACTCCACATCCAAGAAAGTAATCCTCTGCATATCATAGGAGGTGGTGAATTTCAGATTACAAGTATTTTCATTTAAATAGTCGAAGAAACCTTTAAGTTTTTCGACTGTGCCAGTCCATATCATCAAGCAGTCATCAATGAAACGACCCCAGTAGTGTATATAAGGGGTCCACTCAGTTCCCTCAGGGCCCCAGATTCGCTCCGCCTCGTACCAACCCATGAATAGGTTGGCGAAAGACGGAGCAAATCTAGAACCCATCGCGGTCCCCAAGCGTTGCCTGTACCACTGACCCTCAAATAAAAACACATTGTTCTCCAATACCAATCTAGTCATCCGCAAAATCATTTGGGTATGGTCAAACAATTCTGCCGGTCTTGCACTAAGGAAATGGTCCAATGCACGTATACCCATATCATGATCTATGATGGTATAAAGGGATACCCTATACTAAGTACTTCGCATATGACTGATTTGTAACTATAGCTTGTGATTTTTTATAATGTACATGATTTTGCATTTAATGATGTCATCAACACGGTTTTGGTAAAATTGGGTCTTCTTTGAGTAACCAGTGTGTTAATACTTGTAAATACATATTGGACCTAAGTTAAGGTCGGAGGAACTATTAAGAATGATTAATAGTTGACTTATGTTGAGAAATGTAGATTGTATTTGTTGTGTTACCTTCAATGAGTGTAATTCTAAACTGATTGTGTGTATTTGGGTTGCAGCCCTGAGGAAGTCATTAGTCCTAGACGGACTTGACGAAACGTGCGGCTGCGAATATCATTTGAGGAAACTTGGATTGAATGGGAAAGAAGACTGAACATTAAAAGATATAGTGAAAACTATATAAAGACTCTTTGATATATGATTGAGTGCTCGGAAGATCACAGTATATACTTAATGTTCCTTCACAAAATTAGTACTGTCTATGCTCTCATTTCGCCAGGATTCGGCAAGGTCTTGTCATCTACCCTGGCCTCCTTTCGTCTTAATCTGCAAACTCCTGAGAGGTACCAATGAGGTCACAAACTTGATTGTTTAGTCTACAAATATTATGACCATTTTAAACCACCCTGGTTTGCCTTAAACGGGCAGCGAGCATCAAATGTAATCAAGTTACTCTACGTTGTTTATTGTGCCTTTAACAAACACGACTCACCCTTAACTAAATTTCAGCAATAGAACACCAACTGAGGTTCTAAGAAAATCCAATCGGTTCCTTGTTTTTACAACTCCTTCTTTGAAAACGTGCCTCCTGGATTCTCTCATATTTATGTTGTTTGGATCTTTCTTCCAATCCTCCAAGCATTCCTCAAGGCCTTAAAAATATGATTTCCCCCAGTTATAATCCACACTGCTTACTGCCTCCACTTCTTACCCGGGGGGGGGCAAGAGACCATCTTGATGGTTAAATGTGCACTCTATAAATGCCAATTACTGCAATAGTAACACGGCAAGAAATATCAAAGAAACGAAAAATAATTCAGGATTGTGACAAACTCATGCTGCCAGGTGCAACTACAGTGACTAATTACTTTGCACCCGATTACAATTTGAAGGATCTAAAGAAACTCTCCATAAAAACGTGTACACTAGTACTCCACAGTCCAGATCGTTAATTTAGATATTGTAATTACAGCCTTCCTTCAAAGTAACTGGTCATAGATCACAACAGTACGCCGCCAAGCTAAGCAATCTACTTTACCAAGTAATTCACTTCCTGCAAATAAGATTAACAGTCTTTAATGCCAATTCTCAGAAATGCCAGGGGTAACTCGTGGGAGCTGTTCGAATGCATTTGTCAACCTGCAGGAGGGAGTGAAGTAGAAGTTATCTTAAAATCATTGTCTAGATTTGAAAACGTCTACAACTAAAAACTGGACAGAGCAACGTATTCTTCTCTTGACAAACTAGAGTTGCGTAACGCAGCATATTCACGGGGAAGCGTTTCCATGCTAGGCGCTACGTACTTTGGGTACAGAAGGCAGTTACTTCCTCAACAATAAATTGTTATGTACTGTGCTGAACAGGGTCCAGGAAAATAATAAACAGCACACTCAAAATGATACAGTACGAAGGGAGAGTCGTTTCATTTCTTTGATGTGTCGGGTTAAAATGACAAACATCCATGCAATGCGGCCTAAAGAACAGAATGTATTCACCTAATTTATCTGAAAACAATTTAAAAAAAATGTGGTTTAAAAAAAATGTATTCAAACGAACGTAAAACCATTTCTGTGCCATTCGGAGGAGCCTTCTTGCGACTTTAACGCGTTGCTGGGGGCATGGAACCGGGAAGGCCAATCGACACGGATATTCTTGGAAAATGGAAATGGAAATATAAATCTTTATCGATACACAGTGCTCGCGAGACGGATTGCCGGGTCCCAGTCACGGCCACGCCGCTCTGCATCCGTTTACACTCACTCTTTCTCTGCTTAAACAGAACACGGAGAGGGTTCGGAAACACTGCTGCTGTTCTTATAGGAAAGTTTCCCTTACAAGAACCTGTACTGTTCGTGTTTATCTTTGCTTCTCCTTTTCTCTGAGGATTGCAGACTCGACAGTCTCAATAGCAGCGAGCTGGTGCAGCACGAGATGCTCCTAAACATGCTGCTAGGGATGTTCAGTGTGGCCGCAATAATACGAGACATTTTATTCCGACAAGGACTTCAAATCCAGGCCACCTCCTTACTTTTATATGTATATCTGTATTTTGTTCAGTAAATCAATAAAAATATAATTTTAAAAAAACAAACATCCACCGTGTAAGGACTCAGACAGGGAAGAAAGTGATCTAGGAGCAAGCCAAACTGATTTTACATAAGGTCTAAAGAGGCGTAATTTGAAACTCATTACTAAGAGCATCTGTTATGGATTGCTCTGCCACCTACACTCCATTACAACAAACAGCCACCGCAGCCCCGAGCGACCGAGAGAGTAGTAGCCGATTATCGTCTTTCGCTTCAGTGAAAGCATCCCCCTGGCTAGGCCACTGGGTGCAATCTTTATCCGCTGCAGATGGAACAGGACCTAGCAGGCCTTCGTCCATCTTCACCTCCTCTGGCTCAAATCCACAGGGTTCATTCAACTGTGGATTATCTGCTCGAGCAGTAGGCAGCAGATCATCTTAGTGAAGGATCCATAGTCATGGCACTGGGGCTGCCCGACAGTGCGGCCCTCACTACAGTTACTGGTCCTACATCACACAATAAGCATACACAATAATTTGGAGACACTCAATAATTCGCAATGAAGACACAATCCTAAAGTTACATTGGCTGGAAAAATCCACAACTCATCCCTTACATTTAATGGAGGAAAACGGACGAATCAAGGAAAGCCAGAGGTCACGGCTTTCAGCACTGCAGGTCTTACTACATCTTGCAATAGAATTTAGTCCCTGGTAGTCCCACTGACTTGGTTTTATTATGCCCCCCAGGTCTCCTGACCTTTAGTCTAAGGTATCTGCTGGCAAGATCTCTTGCCTGGTGCCAATGCCTAGCAGTGGGCAGACTCAACCATTCATCTCTCTTTCGATCGCTGACCAAGGCCATTGAGACCTGTTCATGACTTCGGAGACCTCAGTTGTTACTGGTTCATCAAGGTGTTCTCATACTAACAATTATGCGGAGGTCATTTACTCATGCAAAGCACTTGGAGAGTGAGCCTATATTTTGAAAAGGAGACTTGTTTAAATTCACAAAAATAGCAGATGGTGTGTTCCAGGACTCGCTTAATAGAACAGGGGTATACAATGAAGGAGGGTTGCAGCCAATGGAAACCAGAGTTAGCATAGCTGAGGCAGACAGACGTGCCTTGGGCAACCCTTCAGAAGAGATGCAGCGCTAACATATTTCTTATGAACTTTAGTGGTGAATGTCATATGGTTGTCCAAAGCTTCACAAACAAGAATCTGAAGGTAGAAAACAATCAGGTGTTTATGACCTTCAGAATGAGTAAAGCAAGAGTGAAGTGCACGCACAAAGAGTGAAGTGCGCACTTAAGCTCTTTCAATGGTGCTTGCCCATCAAAAATCCTAATGTAGACAGATGCAGCACTACTATCTTTATGCAGCGCTTACTACCACTGATGAGGCGCGGACGTGCTTTAAACCAGGCAGCACACTGCTTTGGTACCCAAGGTTAGTGGTTAATCCAGGGGTTACGAGTCCTCCCTGACCTTAGCAGGTGTGCCTGTAGGCCTTCAGAAGCAAGAGGAAGGCCTCTCTGAGAATCTGTGAAACACCCAGTTTTTATCGCTAATCTGGCTTACTTTGCTAAAATGCAGAAGATGCTGTAATTAAACTGGTACTAACTAGGCTTTTTAGCAAACAAGAGCTTGTCGGATCGTTTTCAGGCAGGTGACACAAGAGGCATCCTCCTTGGTCTATCTCACTTTGCCAGGTGGCAGACAGTAAAGCTATCGGTCGGTCTCTCAGTCTTTAGATCCATCAGCAGCATCGGACACTACTGATCATGCCATTTTGCACAGTGGCCAGACTAGCACAAGAGTGAAAGGAACTGGGTTATAAGGCACAGCTTCCTTTCTGAGGAAACTGTGTAAGTGAATTCGCACACAGTTTGTGGTGCCATAAAGTAGCTTGTCTTGTGGTTAACAAACGTGTTTTCTTTGAACTGCATGTTTCTCAATATCTAGGCAAGTCCACCCACAAGCCCCCAGCTTTCCATAAATGCAAACAACAGACGGTACTTTATTGAGAGCAAATTATTTAAGTTCAACAGCTACTCCACTTGGTTCATGTCTGGCAGCAGTTGAAGGCTAGATGCAAGGTACTTTTCTAAAATCAAAAGGCAGCAAGCCAAAGGTTTATGGGTGTCTAGTGAGAAAAGACCTTGGACACAGGACTTCTGCCTAAAGGTCTGGAGTCCTTTCCCAGTTTTTGTGCCCTCTCACAGATAAGGAACTTTCTCTCATAATCAGGTAAATGCAGCCATCAAATATTGCCATTCCAAATTTTAAATTATTTGGCGTGTTATGCCCAATTTGCTAAATTGTGGTCTGTTTTCTTAGTCATTCCATCAAGGTAGGAGTATTGCTAGGTGATGTGTTTGGGCGTCCTTCAACATATGCTTGCAGCAATTGAAAAATGCAGTAATATGCAAGGCAACAGGCGCTAGAAGGCAAGAGCATGTTTCCACCTCAATTTCTTATCAGCAGCCATATTAAATTGTTTTGAGCGAACACTAGCTCTCTGCTTCGTGCTGTCTGAAGGGTTAGCATGGTAAGGAGGATGGTGGAGTGAGTGCAGCATTCACAGCCAAAGTTGCAATGTTGTGGCACTCTGTTGCTACTAAGGACCATAAGAGCTACCATCTAGTTTTCCTCGAACTGCTTAAGACATTGCTTTCCAACCAACTACTCGCTTAGCTTTATTATCATTCTCATGTTTGTTATTAGGTGTCTTTTTTTGTTTAATCGGTGTCATTTGGTCTTGGTTGGCACACGTGGACTTTACAAATAAAAACGCACAAATTAAACACTGGCAGAGGAATTGGTTAAGGATGGTGAATAATTAAAAGCATTTATTTAGGATCAGAGGCCTTTCATTTGAAAAGTGTGAAAGTATTAAAAACAGCAACCTAACAGTAACAGCTTGTGTCAACAATCAGCTGCTGTCACAGAACACAATGCCTTATCATTAAACACCGAGTTTGTGCATGTGAAAAATAAGTCTACAATTCACATAAAAACACGTTTGTGGCTAATGCATTGGGGTTATTTTGTTGTAAAGTTATGTCGTTAAAAGTAAACGATATGATAATGCATGTACATATCCGAAAGCAATGATGTAGTCCATTGGACACTCAGGTTGCTGAAAGTATGCTAATAAAATCTGTTATGAAAAAATGCTGCGAGGAGTATAATTTTTCAGTGAAATGCAGGAAAATGTCTAATGGCCCTTGGCAATGAACTGGATAACCCTACTCTCACACTGAACCATCTTATCCTAGAGGACTGTATGAAACTTGATGGGCCCTCGATAACCCATTGCTCAGCTACGTCTTAGAATAGTTCAAGTTCCTAGGCTGTTATGAGTGAGTCACCCAAGCACTCATAACAAGCAGACTGGACTACGGAAACACCCTTTACGCAGGAATCAACAAATCCCTATTCCGCAAACTCCAGACCATCCAGAACATGGCCAGACTCGTCCTCAGCATCCCATGATATGAACACATCACCCAGAACCTTCGAGACCTCAACTGGCTCCCCGTTGAGAAGAGAGTAACCTTCAAGCTACTCACTCACGCCTACAAATCCCTCCACAACACCGGATCCCAATACCTCAACAAAAGAGTCTCCTTCCACGTACCCAAGAGAAACCTCCGCTCCGTCGACCTCGCCGAAACTCAACGCATCCACAGAGCCAGAGCGGGTGGAAGAGCCTTCTTCTACATCGCGAGAAAGACCTGGAACAAGCTCCTGATCAACATCAGACGTTCCCCCACTCTGCACACCTTCAGGAAGAGTCTCAAGACCTGGCTCTTCAGCTGGCTCGGAGCCGCACACCCCCCCCCCAGTGACTTGAGACCCTCACGGGTGAGTTGAGGGCTTCACAATTCCCCGATTGATTCACGAATCATAGGTCAATGCACCCCAATGAGGTGAGATATAAAATCACTGTTCTTAGCAAGAAGGATGGTAGAAATGGAAAACAGGGAACAAACCGAGCGTACAGTAAGGCAATAAGCAATAGTGAGCCCAGGGACCCTAGGACAACCTTATTGGGAGTACATCAGGAGCCAGTATCATCGCTCTCTTTTACCCAGGTTTAGGTTTAATCTTATTCATTGGGGTTTATCTGTCCCTAGGGGCTTTTCCAAGACAGGTGCCTTCATGCCTCGTTCTTGTGATCACTTTTCAGAACAAGACCTTTACACTTTATTTTTTTGGGTCATTTTTACTGCAACTTACAGAAAAAAATATATTCTTCTATTGTTAAAGCATTGTAAATTTGCACAAGTGAAACCAGCCCGGATATGTTTGCAAATACTGTCCTACCCTCTGATTTGTTTTGGAGTTGACCTTTTTCTAGCAGGTGCTTTAAGACAAAGGATAAAAACTGCTCACTGCTTAAGTGTGTCATTTATTGGCTTTTTAGGACTAAGTTGTTTTAGTAGTTTTATTGTATTATACTAGTGGCTTTTATACGTTTGTACTGCACTATTTTGCACTTTACAGGGTGGTTTACATTTCTAGTCTCACTGTTTCCTGAGCCATATACCTTCTGTCTGTCTGATACAGCTATATGAATTATTAATCAGTGCATTTTAATATATTGTATTGATCAGTTTGGGTATTTTTTTCTTAGCAGTGTGTTTTATCTGCTTTTATGGCCTAGGTTGGCCAAATAAAGTTTCTTTGACTCGACTTGAACTGGATAAGTCTTAAATTTTACGGCGGGGCGGAGAGAGAAACCAAGACATTTTTAATAGATAAATGGGACAGAAAGAGTCAGGCACTCTCGATTAAGTGCAGAGACATCTCTGAAATAGATCACTTTTAGCCACACCGAACACGAAACTCATTAACCAGAATTGATGGAACTGAATAATATAGACGTTGAGAAGGGAGAGATTTATGCTGGATGAAACTGTGGGCTAGGATTGCAGGTCCTCGTCCTATGCACATTACTTCTATAATCCAAAGTAAATGTTGCCAGCAGTCTCTTGCCCAGGAGGCAGGCAGTGATGGGGGCACTATAGGGGGGGCTAGCAATCAAAGCTTGGGGCTTCACTCCAGCCACAATAATGCAAACTCACTGACTATTCGCTTGGCCTCCAATCCCCCCGGGCATCTGCAGCTTAAGTACACTGAAAGGGAACTGTAGGAAAATCACTGCCGACGAATAATGAGTACAGAAAGAGTTCAAAGCTCATCAGGGAATAAGCAGCTGATGGTACTGGAAATTCTGTGAATTGTCAGACTGAAGACACCCGTGTGTCGCGTATTGATGAATACATTCGCAGAACAAACAAGACTGCATTTTTTCAAATGATGAGAACCGAATTAAAGTATTATGCAGACGCGAGGATGTCCAACGAAACTAGAAATCCTCTTACTTCAAGAGTGAGGACACATTGTTCAATGTTTGCAGGGCAATCAGGAATCGCTTTCCACAATAGCGTACACTCTGGAGCCTGGGTCACAATTCGGCAACCATTTACAACTGGAGTACTTTCAATATGAATTTTACAATTAAAGCCCCCTTGTCTCACCCACACTGAGCACTTGGTGATATTTTCTTCCTACATATGAGGCTGGATGGCTTAAAAATCTGCCAACAGTGTGACTTTACACAGTGACCATTGTGGCACTCCATATCTCCAATCTTTAGAAGCGGCCACGTTCTCATCTGGATGCCCTGTATAAAAACTCCCATACTTCTCATTGTGTGAGCTACTAGAACATTTCTTCTCTGAAATATTTAGAAGCTGCTATTTTCAGCGCAGGACGCGCAGTAGAACAGCCCCATGCTTTTACCGTAAACATCATATGGTGAGGCTATCGCACAAGAGGAATACTATGCAGCACATCCCTCAATCCGTGCATTTGGCTTAGTGGTATGCATAGATGCAGTGCTACATAAGCAACTAACTAGGCTATACACCAGGGGCACTGAACAAAAAGGTCACCCAAATAGAGTGCAGCAATGTGCCTATAATCGACACAATGAGTCAAATAAACTCACCTAGCAGTTCTTTGTATGAGAGGATAGCTCCCGCGTCCCTTGACATTCTACACAATAGGTCCTTATGTGTTCGCCTCAATGGCACAGAATGACGTTCAACTCTGGTATCCTCTTGTTCCATACATGCTGCAGCCATCCCATCCCACGACAGTAAGACATGAAAACGAGAGAGAATATATGTCTCGTAGAATAATGAATGAATGATTACCATTTGCTACCAAAGTGGTCTGTCACCAATATTGCACCTTTACTTAGTGCCAACATTGCACCTTTCCTGACCACCAACGCGGTCCGGTGTTCCTCAAAAATGTCCTGTTCAAAGAGGGTCTGATCCTTCTTAAGTATGCTAAATGGAGACAGATTGTGTTCTCAGGACTGTGGCATAGTGAGAGGGATAAGGTATGGGGCAGGAAGTCCAAGGATATCGCTACAGTAGCTTTGGAAGCTGTGACTCTCATTGCAAATGTACTACTTTGTGGGGTTTTGCAGGCTTGTTGCCTGGTCATGTGGTGCTGAATCTCGCCAGACTGCAGTTTAAGGCCTAAGCGGATTAGACTTTGCCTCTATGTGAAGCAGCTAATGCCTTTATCCACTTTTGTGCTCCAAGGAAGGCGTCTGTACAGTATTAATGAAGCAGCACTCAAAAATGTTTCCTTTGCTGCTGTGGAAGAGTATCATATAGAGATATTGTGAGTTTAGATGCTTCTTGTCTAGCCACTTCTGTTCAGATGTGGAGGTTTCTGATTCTTTAATGGCTGCAGCAACATCAGCCAGAGAACGAGTGCTGCATTAACTGGGGATGAGGATAGCGTGAAGCAGGAGAAAACACTGATCTGTATGTATTTAATCACCTGGAGATTCAGTCGTATTTATAAAGACATTGCCCTTCTTGTCAATTGAGCCACTATCTGGGAGGGGTCTCACTTTCAATATAAGTAATTCTATAGAAAGCATGCATTGATGCTCCTATACAGTGCTTGCAGTCTGGAAGAAAACAGAAAAATGCATTAATGCTAGATTCCAATAACAGAATTCTGTACATTTTGGACTTGTGATGCACATACTGGAAAAAACATTCCAAGTAGAAGTTCTGCTGAGCTAAGGGTAATGAAATCGACGTTTTGGTGTAAAACAGTCCCCTGAGCCCCCCGAAAATAAAATTATATGGGTAAGGAAATGAGAGAGAGAGAGTTAAAGCTGTGGAAGAAAAAAAGTCATAAAACGTCAGGGAAAAAATACAAAAGCAGGCGACTGGTCAAATTTCGTTTCCTATTCAAAACAGAAAATTGCCCAGCCAGGGTGAAAGCTGAAGGGTATTATTATAAAGCAGCAGAAAATCTGCTAATGGGAAAATTAGGATGTTCCACCTCGCTCTAAAAAGAAACGAAAACTCAAATATAATGACATTCCCTTATCTTCTAGTGATGATAATAATATATTATCGAAAGGTATCCTGGGTTTCTGCAGTGGACTCTACATGTGGAAAGACGAGTCTGCCTTCAATGCTTACAGAACTGAAGGCAATTGGAAAACATAATACTATGTTCTTAATGTAAATGGGTAAAAGATACAGCTTTGTCCAGAGTGGAAATTTGCACCCTAGGCAGAGAGAATCAACCCGGGAAATTTGATTCAAATCCATGCAAAATAACTTTCATACTTGAGATTTTTGAGAAATTAGTGGTGATTAAGAGAGGAAAGATTCCAGAGCAGGAAAGCAGTAAAAATACATATATGTAAAAAGGCAGCAGGTATGAATTTTGAATTAAAAACTGCAAAAGCAGACAACTGAGAGAATATTTTATTTACTGAACCCCCTACTGATAGTGGACACCCCTCGAGCAATTAAGGCTATTTTCTTAACATAAAATGCACCCAATGTCCAAAATGGACCCAAAGATGCATTTTCCATTCCGAAAATAGAGCTAAATGCAACAGAACACAAAGAGCAACAACTGCGGGATAAGTTGGTTGTTCATGTGCTCCTGCGTTAGGAGTTTTGTGTCTTAACTCAAATACGCAAACTGGCATAATCCTGTAATTTTTGGTAATTTTGTGTCAAAAGAAAACGAGAAATTACTCAAGATTACTCCAGCTTAATTAAAATTTCGCCCAGACCTAGCTTTGTAGGTTCATTTCTCAAGGATATAGCCCAAATTAGCATACCAGAATTCAAAAGATGCCACTTGAATGAGGAGCACTATTTTAGAATTTTACAGCGAGAGAGAGTTCCCAGGGTCTAAATATTTGTAAGGTGGCAGCTTGCTCACCCCAGGTCAAGCAATTGAAATCCTCAACTCAGTAGGTATGCTTAGTTGTTGTCACCAATATTAAACTAGCAGGACTAAATCTGACCCCAGAAGGCTTGCTTAAGAAACAACAGAATTTCTCGGTTTCGGTTATGGCTCCTATTAGAAAAAAAATATATATTTTTAGAAACGTGATCCCAAAGCTAGTTGTTGATGTCCAAAATGATAAATGCAGAATTACCATGGGTACAGGAACCAGTA
This sequence comes from Lissotriton helveticus, assembly GCF_964261635.1. NCBI lineage: Eukaryota > Metazoa > Chordata > Amphibia > Caudata > Salamandridae > Lissotriton > Lissotriton helveticus. The sequence goes on from NC_136067.1 coordinate 451,176,934, forward strand.
ATTTCAGAGGTCCTAGAAAGCCATTTTACTTGGTAGTAATACACACAACTCCTATTGCAACAATAAGGGCTTTTGAGATTCTCAGAACTTCATAAATCGAATTTTTTTACTGAGTTATTCATCAATGCCAAACAAACAGTGCAGATTGAGATGAGATTACCGGTCCTGATTATTACAGAGAACTATCTAAAACAACTTCTTTCTCCTCGGGAACGCTAATAGCTTTCACAGCAATTCTCTCAAAGTTCCGAATATTTCTTCACTCCCTTTTATTTTAAAATCAGTTATTTTTTCCCATTGATCATATTTGAACACCATTTTCTTCACCCGTTTTACTGTGTGTTCTCGGTCCAATATTATCTTCAGTCCTATCAAAGTAGGGAGGGGGGCGGGGGGAGTGATGTATCTTGTTTTTCAGTACTCATCCTGTTTTTCTAAAAAAAGGTCTTGCTTTACGATGGTTTTTATCAAAGCAAATTTAATATCCATTATAAGTATGTTTTTGCAAAGTACTGCAAGGATCCCTATTTGAATCAATTGATTTCTAATGGGTCAATAATGGAGGACTTTCTTAGTGACCTTATTATTCTCATCACGCCCGAGTGCGACAGATTAGCAATGGATGGAGCACAGCACTCACGGTGGAAGTGGTGTGATCAGCTGTAGGGCAACTCCCGTCCAGAAAGATGTCTGATCCTAACAGCTTGACAGTGAAGCATATAGAGGTTTTCTGGCCTGCTGGGAACTTGGCTACTGAGATTACTTATGAAAACAGAGGCAAATGGGACTTTATCAGAAGACATACGTTATGACCTCATTACTCTGATTCATAAGACAGCAATACCAGCTGATAACTGCTACACATATTGGCCAATCTCACTTTTAGACCTGAAACAAAGATCCTAGCCAAAGAAAAGCTATTCTTAAGATTGCGTCAGTGACTACATAAGCATCCCTGGTAGTTGAAAAAGTAGATTTAAAATCTTTGAGTGGACAAGTTAGCAAACTTCGCATGGGGAAAGTGAGATCAATACCTTTGGGCTGTTTTCCCCTTCTATCTGACGAGCTGGCAGAGCAAGGGGAAGGGTCCTGCTTGGCTCAGAGACTGACAGCAGGCTCTTGAGCCTAAGCCAGGGAATGGTTGGAAATCTCCACTTGACCTGCCACAACTCTATTTTTAGGTCTGGCGTTAGCCAATACCTTTGTGTTTTAGTAAAATTAGAATTGGATACATAATATACTTCCCTTTAGGGAGTTCAGCCAGCACTTTTCATCCACTGGTCTGTTTAGTCACCCACACTTTTCTTCTGCCCACAACAGCATACAGCATGGGGTAATGGGTCAGCTCACTTAAATCATTGGCTAACTGCACTGTTACCGCATTCAGCTATTCACAAGGAGAACATCCTTACTCAAATTAGTTCCCTTCAGTGCAAGGCACTATTTCGGCATTTATGCTTTCTTGAGGCCAATAAAATATGTTTACTGTTTTTCATTTGTGTTATTATTGCTGGAAGCCTGGTAGCTTCCAAAACAATATTTTACAAAAACTTTGCCAAAACAAAACGGGTATTGATAAAACCAAAAAAAACTGGTAGCCAATGCCAGACTGACTGAATTTGCCAGTGCTTGTTGGTTTATGAGAACATTCAGATTCCTCCACTTCTCCAACCCCATGGTGGTACATTGGGGAGAAGGGAACTATGTTCTCTAAACTTAGTGTCTGGGGCGCGATCTCTTGTCGCAGAAGCATATCAAACAAATGCAGAATAATAACTGATGATAATTTGACGGCTGGATGAGTATTTTAACCTTGAAAGTCAATGGCTTCAGGATTCGGGTCCATTGTGGTTGGGTACAGGGATTATACATAAGCCTTATATGGTCCTGCTTCCAGAGATATACCATATAGAAAATGAACACAATTCTTTACATCTGGCATGCAGGAGCTAAACCAAAGGAACCTGGAGGTGGAATGGTTCGGGTCCTCTTTTGCAAGGGAGCCCCATGTCGGATACATAAGTGGTTAGAAGACCAAGGCAAGCACACTGCAGTCACACATATCTGGGATGGCTGGGAGATTTTGGTGTATCATCTAGTAGTATTTGACAACAGGGTAAGGTAGTGATGAATACTACATATTTTACTCCGGTTCAAAGGGTGACTTCAATGATGTTATCGATGAGACACTTGGCAGGTGGAGGGTAGGTTCAAACTAGCTTGTGGAAAACTGCTGTAACCTTAGGTATGAACGATCACGCACAAGGAGGATGGAAAATACTCTTTCCATTTGGGGAAATACATGGTCCTTCTCAAGGCTTCATTATTTCAAAGTATCTGGAACCACGAGATTCCTGACTGAGGAACCAAGCCCCATTTTAAGAACTATACTGGCTTAGTATAGTTACCCTTTGGAAGCACAGAAATTGGTCCTCTAGGGACAAGCGGTCTCCAGGATAGTGGACTGCCCATGTGCTCCAGCCCAGACATTTGAGAGCGTTGAGAAGGCTGGAGGAACTAGTAAGTAAGCAAGCAAGTAAGTAAAAACATTTGGAGCGCACGAATGCCGAGGCGTCTTGGCGCGGAGTATAGCAAGAAAGCGAGTGAAATCGGGAGATAGAGCATCATTCCTGTGATGGGAATAGCCAGGTCTTAAGCATCTTTCTAAACAGGGATCTGGTAGGTTGAAGCCTGGTGATGCTCGGCAGCAGATTACAGAGCTTCGACGCTCAATAGGAAAGGCTTCTACCTCCCCATCTAGCTTTATGGATTTTGGGGACCTTGACTAGACCTTTACTGGCAGACCTAAGATTCCACCAAGGGGATTACGACTGCAAATGTCTGTAAGTCCAACGACCCTCCACCAGACAGAGCATTATGCACCAGGCAAAGCACCTTGAACTCAATGCGCTGCTTGACCGGTAGCCAGTTAAGCTCCCTAATGCTACTAGAGATATGGTGGTATTTTGGAATGTTGAGCAGCACTCACGCTGCTGCATTTTGCAGCGATTGAAGTTTTAGCAGTTGGTGTTTGTCTACGCTCAGGAAGAGTGTATTACAGTAATCAATTTGAGAGAGAATTAAAGCGACTACAGACGATTTTTGGTGGTCCAGTGGAATAAAAGGCAACATTTTGTGCAATCTAAATAGTAGAAAAAGCAGGATGACGTCAAAAGGTTGATCTGTCCTGCAAGTTTAGTTGGACATCAAAAAGAACCCTAAGTTCCTCGCTTTAGCTGCAGAATTCGGACAGTGACCTGCTTCCACCGGACACCAAGATTGGTTCCAGAGTGGTAGTCCATTCCCAAACTCCATGACTTCCGCTTGGTCTGTGTTTAATTTAAGATAGTTCCGATGCATCCAACCCATGGCATACTTCAGACAGCTGTGAAATCTGCCCACCACGGTTTCCACACTCGAGGAAATGGAGATAACCATCTGCGTGTCGTCGGCATACAATACCAATGAGAAACCGTAAGCCCTTATAAGCTTAGACAGACGTGCAACATAGATGTTAAATAAGGTTGGCAACAGTGAGGAGCCTTGGGGAACACCACAAGTGAGGGAGAACCTCTCAGATTTAAAGTTGTCCCAACACACCCTCTGTTCCCTCGCCATGAGGAACGAGGTGAAAAGGGTTAGGGCCTCCTCTTTGATTCCTATTGCCTTCAGCTGCTGCGTTAATACCAAATGGTTCACAGTACCAAACGCTGCTGATAGGTCAAGTAGGATTAGGATGGCTCTTCCTCCCTGGTCAAGCTGCCTGCGTATTTCCTTCGTGGCCATGATTAGAGCTGACTCGGTGGAGTGCTGTGGTCTGAAGCCATGTTGGGTGGGATCTAGAAGGTCGTTTGCGTCTAGATAGCCAGTTAGGTCTTGGTTAATAGATTTCTGTAGGATTTTGGCCGCCAGTGGTAGGCATGATATAGGTTGGTAGTTTTTCACCTCATAAGGGTCAAGAGAAGGTTTCTTTGGTATGGTTCTGGTAATGCTTTCTTCCAAGAGGCGGGAAAGTTTCCTTACCTGATGACATTCTTCAGAAGTGGGGCAAGAGGAGTACTAATCTTATCCGAAGCCAGGTGTATAATAGCAGGGGGGATATTGATCTGTCGGGGACCCCGATTTCGTAGATAGTAACAGATAAGTTTACTTTGTCCACAGTTAAAAGTGAGGAGCTGGTCAATTGTCAGGAAATGGTAAAGGAGGTAGAGTCCTCCGACGGTGGTAACAAGGGGGTTGGGGGGGGGGGGGGGGACCCTCCCAGCCAATTCGTCATAGACCGTTCTGACTTTAGTCTGAAAGAAGTTGGGCACTTTGTCACACAGGGTTTGATCAGGAGTAAATTGATTCTCTTGTTACATTTTGGAGAAGGCGGTGACAGTCTTTAAAATCTCTCTAGAAGAGATTTTAGCAGACTCAATTTTGCTTGTAATGTTATTCCTTTTAGAGCTTATAATGGCTTCCTTATATTTGGCTCGTGCTAGTTTGTAGGTAAGTTTACCTTGCTCGCTATAGTCTGCCCTCCATACGCACTTTGAGCATCTGCACTTAGATTTTAGAAGGTAAAGATCTGAGTTGAACCAGGGGGCTGAGGCTTTATTTCTCCGCTGTTGGTTTATTATTTCTGGGACCAACTGATCACCAGCCTTTTCTTTGTTTGGCACTAGCACGGGTGGACTTTTATCAAGCGTCTCCACTAGTTTGTCTTTCTTGATTTTATGCCAGGGTCTGAATTAGCAGGGGTAGGTTCTTCGACGGAGACATGCTATTCTTTAAAAAGGATAGTTTGAAGAAGATGGCCATGCGGTCTGTCCAAGTTAAGGGAAGTACTTTGTCCACTGTAATATTGGGGTAGTTAGTGAAAATGCAGTCAAGAGTATAGTAAGCCTCATGTGTGGGCTCTGAGATGAACTGTGTCAGTCTGAAATCCTCCAGATTATCTAGTAAAGTTAAGGTGTCTGCATTCTTATCACTTTCTAGGTGAACATTAAAATCACCTAGTATCATGGAGGTGGGAGAGTCCAGACAAGATACCATGAAGGACTGTAGACCTTGAAAAAACAATGGTTTCGGCCCTGGCGGCCTATAGACAAGTAGACCGGGGAGGGAAAAATGTATTGGTGATTTTAATGTTAAAGGTCATAGCTTCAGTCCCAGGCAGCTGAATAGTCTCAAACGTTGCTTTAAACCAAGACCTGTAAATGATTGCCATGCCACCCCCCTTTTGCTATTTCCGGTCTACAGTCGCAAATGCATTGCCTGCCGGTAGCGCGATAATTCAGTCAGGCTCGGATGTTTCATTGGCCCAGGTTTCCATTAGGAAGACCAGATCCGGGTTTGACATCTGCAGTAAGCATTCAAACACGTACTTATGCTTAATCACTGATCTAGTATTAACCAGAATAGCTTTAACGAACTGCCAACAGGTTTATGCTGATTATTTTTACCTTTAGAGAAGTTACGTGGGGGAACAGATGAGGTCGTAACTATACTGGTATCCGTATCCAAGTCTGGTGAATTGTTATACTTTTTCTGAGAACTGTGGGCGGAAGTCATAGAGGGAAGGTTCGTGATTGTAAATGAGAGGCTGGAGGAAGCGCATTGAAATGTGAGATGATCCCATTTCCCAGCCCATGTGGCAGCGTTATAACACTCACAAAATATTTCAATAAAGTTTTACTGCTTGTGTTCAAAGTTCATTGTCTTTTTATTCACATTTTCATTTTATCTTTTCTGGACATGGTATTAATCTTCTATTTCATAGTATTAATAGCCCATGTGGCCCAATGCATTTCGGGCGTAGCCCTTCCTCAGGGGCCTTATGATTCCTGTAAAAGTAAACAAGTACAGTTTCAATTCACTGTTCCTTCTATTTAGGCTCATGTCAAAACACAAACATAATCTTCAACTCACGCATTTCATAAATATGCCAATAGAAAGAGGTCACGTGTTCAAATTTGCATATATACCCTGTATTTCACCATGTAAACCAACATGAAACGATAAATTTTACTCAAAGATTTCAAAACGATAAAGTGTAACTGAGTCTGAATCCTATTCTACATAATGCTCTTGGTAGACGATACCAGGTAGAAAGTGAGAGAGTGCTGACCTTGTCTGCCGGGTTGGATTCGTTAAGTGAACGATTGACGTGCATGTAGACGAGTCTGCGCAAGAAAAAACAATGTCAACTGCTTGTAACACATGTTTCAAGCATATACTGCTAAATTACGACTGTGAGGCCCGAAAATCGGGACTTACCATAAAGTAGGTAGATGGCGCGTTCGATACTCCTCGTTTACCGGCGTTTCGCAAACCCAGAAGTCCCGCGTGTTAAAAGGACGTACTGGGGTCACGTGTGTCTTACGAACGGTTGGCGAAGTGTGATAGGCGGTACTCGTCCGGTGTATGTGTCAGAAGTTCTGATTGGTCATGTTGAAGTCACATGTGTAAACAGTGTCAGCGTGCGAATAGTGCAGCTGAAAAAAGAATATAGAAAGTGTGTAGCGTTTGATAACAAATACATTTGGTGACAAACGCGAGTCTTAAAAAAGTGCAATATTATCTATTGTGTTGACGGGCAATTATAAAACGTTTACATGATGTTTTCTAATGCAGTGATTGTAATACATTTCAGTATATAGCAGATGTTGATGGATATACTTTACATAAGGAATATAATTCTTATAAATGACAACTAAATTCTAATCGTTCATTAAGCCCTCTCGGGGCTGTGGAGGATAGTCTGTTAATCCAATATAATTCTCTTTTCAAGAGATGCTGTTCATTGTCTCTTCCCGGTAGGACTGGTACGATTTCCAAAATACAGTATTTCAGTTGACTGAGATTGTGCTGATGGTCATTGAAATGTGTCGCTACCGTGGATTTAGCAGTTTTTAATCGAATATTAGAGCGATGTTCTGTTAGGCGAGTTTTGATCTTCCTAGACGTTTTACCCACGTATGGGAGCCCGCACGGGCATTTGAGCATGTAGACCAAGTTGGTGCTGTCACATGTACCATTCACCTTTAATTTGATTTTTACGCCGCTTGATGGATGACTTATTTCATTGCCTTTAATAATTGAATTACAATTTCCACAATTATGGCAGGCTAATGTGCCCCTGTAAGTTGTTGGTGTAACCACTGGCTTGGGTTTTAAGAGTTCTTTAAGATTTCTGGTTCTTTCATATGCAAATCTTGGGTTCAAAGCGAAAATTCCTTTAAAGTCATCTAAAGTCTATATGAGGAACAAAAAGGTCACATGTTAAAGAAATTCAAAGATCGAGGGTATCCAGAAGCTGTATTGGAACTCGCTGTGGATAGAATATCCTCAATGAACAGACAGAAATTACTCACTTCAACAACGAAAAGGGAAGAACAGAGATCCGTGTTCATCTCAAAATTCTCCACAAGAAGTCAGAATATCAAGAGAATTGTTCTAAAACACTGGCAATTACTAGCGTTGGAAGATGACTTTAAAGGAATTTTCGCTTTGAACCCAAGATTTGCATATGAAAGAACCAGAAATCTTAAAGAACTCTTAAAACCCAAGCCAGTGGTTACACCAACAACTTACAGGGGCACATTAGCCTGCCATAATTGTGGAAATCGTAATTCAATTATTAAAGGCAATGAAATAAGTCATCCATCAAGCGGCGTAAAAATCAAATTAAAGGTGAATGGTACATGTGACAGCACCAACTTGGTCTACATGCTCAAATGCCCGTGCGGGCTCCCATACGTGGGTAAAACGTCTAGGAAGATCAAAACTCGCCTAACAGAACATCGCTCTAATATTCGATTAAAAACTGCTAAATCCACGGTAGCGACACATTTCAATGACCATCAGCACAATCTCAGTCAACTGAAATACTGTATTTTGGAAATCGTACCAGTCCTACCGGGAAGAGACAATGAACAGCATCTCTTGAAAAGAGAATTATATTGGATTAACAGACTATCCTCCACAGCCCCGAGAGGGCTTAATGAACGATTAGAATTTAGTTGTCATTTATAAGAATTATATTCCTTATGTAAAGTATATCCATCAACATCTGCTATATACTGAAATGTATTACAATCACTGCATTAGAAAACATCATGTAAACGTTTTATAATTGCCCGTCAACACAATAGATAATATTGCACTTTTTTAAGACTCGCGTTTGTCACCAAATGTATTTGTTATCAAACGCTACACACTTTCTATATTCTTTTTTCAGCTGCACTATTCGCACGCTGACACTGTTTACACATGTGACTTCAACATGACCAATCAGAACTTCTGACACATACACCGGACGAGTACCGCCTATCACACTTCGCCAACCGTTCGTAAGACACACGTGACCCCAGTACGTCCTTTTAACACGCGGGACTTCTGGGTTTGCGAAACGCCGGTAAACGAGGAGTATCGAACGCGCCATCTACCTACTTTATGGTAAGTCCCGATTTTCGGGCCTCACAGTCGTAATTTAGCAGTATATGCTTGAAACATGTGTTACAAGCAGTTGACATTGTTTTTTCTTGCGCAGACTCGTCTACATGCACGTCAATCGATCACTTAACGAATCCAACCCGGCAGACAAGGTCAGCACTCTCTCACTTTCTACCTGGTATCGTCTACCAAGAGCATTATGTAGAATAGGATTCAGACTCAGTTACACTTTATCGTTTTGAAATCTTTGAGTAAAATTTATCGTTTCATGTTGGTTTACATGGTGAAATACAGGGTATATATGCAAATTTGAACACGTGACCTCTTTCTATTGGCATATTTATGAAATGCGTGAGTTGAAGATTATGTTTGTGTTTTGACATGAGCCTAAATAGAAGGAACAGTGAATTGAAACTGTACTTGTTTACTTTTACAGGAATCATAAGGCCCCTGAGGAAGGGCTACGCCCGAAATGCATTGGGCCACATGGGCTATTAATACTATGAAATAGAAGATTAATACCATGTCCAGAAAAGATAAAATGAAAATGTGAATAAAAAGACAATGAACTTTGAACACAAGCAGTAAAACTTTATTGAAATATTTTGTGAGTGCTCTGGGGAGACGTGGCTCTCAAGGGAGTAACGCAAGCAATACATTTGTACCACAATCCTAGTACAGGGGTTGTTACCCCACGGGCACCACCCACCCACAAAGACATTTTGAACATATCAGCAAAGGACGAGTGCGTATCCCAAATCCCACTTTGGCTTCCAAAGCGTTATAACACTTACCATTATTATATGCCAGTAGCTGAGCCCTAGAAAATGGTTGGTGAGAAAAACAGGCAGGGGTCCTGGTGCATGGCGCATTCCGGGTGCAGACGGGCTTGCCTTTGGTAAACGTTTGTCGCGCTAGCAGCGCGCCCGCTGCGCAGTCGCCTCAGCATACCAGATGTATCCCCTCGTGCTAGAACTAGCATGCCGACCTTGCTATGGGCAGGCTCACTCTTACTTACGGGCACCACAGGTCGTGGGGGAGAAAACGCCAAGGCAGTCTGTGGGACAGAGGCCCCTAGGGCAAGGTGCAGTGGGACATAAGCAATTTAAAGACATTAATAATGTGCAATAGGCCACTTTAAAACATTAAGAACATTGAAGAAACGCCATTTACAGTGTCCTAATTCACAGCACTTTCCTTATCAAAACTACATTTCCAAGCTACGCGGTCGCGTCAGCATGCCGGTTTTATCCCCTCGTACTTAGAACAACTAGCACGCCGACCTTGCTATAGGCAGGCCCACTCTTACTTACAGGCACCGCAGGTCATGGGGGAGAAAACAGCAATACCAAAATCTGTAAGCCATGTAACAAGAGAAGAATAATGAGAAGACTTCTAACAGGTTAGGATTGTGTGGGTTACAAATGACATTATGATAGATGGAGGTTCCGAGCCTTTGTATTTACTCTTGACAAAATGTTCACTAGCTCCCATAACTATACACTAAGCTCTTAAGCCTGCTCCGTAATATTTTTTAAATATCCTTTGTTTTATTTTCACTAATACTCACAGAATAATGCTTTTACTCGACTAAAATGAGATGCAGTGTTGTAAATACAATGTTGATAATTGTTTACAAAAAATGCTGCAGCTGGGCCAGACTGCTCCAGTAACAGAACAGTGAAATCAAATCTGAAATGGTAAAGTGTTTTCTTAGCTGAATTGTTTAATCTACTCTTAGGACTCAGAAAATTACCTCACTCCTATTTAAAGCCCAGTGGTGCCTATTTTAGTTTATAGAAGGGTATCCAAACGTTTGCAGCCCCTATAAAGTGTTTGCTATAAGTTTAGACTCTTTTGAATCGTGGATAAAAGAAAGGAAAGCTATTCTCTTCACATGCGGGATTACAGGAAAATATAGGATTCAATAACATGTGTTTATTATACAGCATCTTTATAATGCAGAGTTGTTCTAGTCTATAAATAACATTCTTCATCTTCATTAATGCACTAATGCATTCGAGAAAATATTACTGACACTTTTGTGGTAAAGTTTAAATCCATGAACACACAACTGTCTTGTTTAAGATCACTCCACCTGTTGCATTAAAATGTTGAGATGCAAGATAACATTAATTTCCCAGCCCACTGACTGTAAACAATGGATTGTGCCAAGACAAAATGTCGGTGTCTATGTCAATATTTTTTACAAGCAATATGCTAAAAGACTAGAACACCAGTTATACTTCAACACCTTTAAGTAAACAAATACGTTTGCGTTTGTAATCATGAAAACAGATGATGCTGTACTAATCTTCGAGACAAACCAGGCCCACAGAGCCAGCATGATATATTATTATATACGAAACTTTAATATTAATTTGATCAAAACTAATGTTAAGGTCATTAGATCAAAACTAATATTAAGGTCTTTTGTATTAAATAAAAATCGTTTCATGTATTTGCCTAAACAACCCTTAATGTCCATTGATAAGAGTTCAAATGACATAATTGATTACACCACTGTGGACATCATCCAAGCTTCTTTTGTAAACAATGCTCTATAAACCGGTACACCATTAGAGCTATTAAAGTAAGTGCAAAATAGCACAGAATAATTTGAAGCATCATTACTGTTATCATACAAACAACCCCCATAAGTGAAGCAAGCTTGTGTTATGTGAAACATTGGCCCTATACCATACACTTCATGGGTAGCAGAGTTCATGTTGACTATGAACCACAGATGAAAGGGTAACCTATCCTGCACACAGTGTTAAATTTGTATACAACTGTTCAGGGCAAACCAAGTTCCTCCAGATACTGAAGCCCTGTTACATACTTTTTGACCTACTATGGACAGTCTTCACCTATATCAAACCCCTGACAGTCACTGAACCTACATGGAGAATAGCCATGGATACAAGTAGAAAAGTGGGTACTGTTGACAGTTTACTCCATGACTTCTTTTGCTTTATTACAATAGCTCTCCAACAGCAGCCATTTTAATAAAATAAGGGGGAAAAAATTACTGTTCCCACAAACACTAGGGAAACATTTTAAGGCCAGCATTTGGTCGCAACTCAGTCCACCATTTCTTTCAGGACTCCCTCTTTCTTCGCTGCTCAGCATCAAGTTAAGTCATTTCTTTCTGTGCTCTATATGGCGATGTTATGGTGCTGATATTGCTTTTTGTGCTTATTTCCATTGGTTTGTATGCCATTGTCGCTTTGCCTCTAGATTCCCTACCTATCGCGGGACCGTCTCAGCACTCCTTACGTGACTCTGTCCCTGAACACGCAGTGCTGTCCACCTACTGCTAGAGGGCGCTATCTCTGCGACTCTGTGACACACATCTTCACTCAGAGTGGCAGATGTGCACCATGGGAGCCCAGTGACGCTGGAGCCTTGTCTGCTCTGCCTTGTTTTGACACCCTCTGTTGTCCATATTGTCACTAATTTGCACACCGACGGCCCCTGGCGGTCTGTATATTCATCTCTTCTTGACTCCTTGCAGGGTTTGTCATTTTTGCACAGTTGTGCAGGCCTACGAAGAATCCATTACCGGGTAGTCCCCAGTGACCCATGGGGTGAGTGTCTGAAGGGCTTGCGCAACCTAAATTGTGCACCATCGGCCACCATATTCTCTAGGCCTCCCAGTGCCATATTCACACACCCAACATGCATCATATCAGAGCTTAGCCCACGCTCACATTGTTTGGCCGCTCTCTAGTTCTACTAGTGCCCCCAGTGTAGTGCGCAAAGCACGTGTGCCCTGTGATAGAGCATGCGATCCTCAGACTGCATTTATCAGGAGAAAGATTCCCTGTCCCTCCTCGAGTTGTACGAGGCTGCAGGCGCCTCAATTTATAGGGTTATAAGCCATGGTGCCCCTTAAACAATGCCTCGCGTAAAAAAAAACGTAAATGGGTGCGAATGCGCTAAAATCCCCAAACCTGCCCCCCTCCAAACCCACAAGGCCCCCCCAACAAGCCCAGAGCAAGGGACCACTGCCTCAGAAAAAGCAATGTAAAGGAGGGGTGGATCAGGACTCATTTGCAGGTTTGAAGAAGGCCTTCCTGGCCTAAGTACCGACTCCTAAAGGGTCAGTGGAGCCTGCAGACGCTTATACAGAACCTTCCCAACCGATTTACCGCATCTGTAAGACCCAGACGATTCCTATGGGGATTCGGAGGAAGATGTGGCCCCCTCCTGGCCCTGGTGACCTGCCCCCGATTTCGCTCCCACGCTGAGGAGTGCCTCCGACATGCTGGATGGAGAAGATATTCATCTCAGGTCGGGGACTGGGTCCCAGTGGAGAAGGTAATGGAGTGTGTGGTGATTCGTTTTCACAAACCTTTAGAGAAGAACACCCACAATCACCTTAGGGCAGAGTCTCTGTGTCCCTCTTTAAATGGGAAAGTCACAGTTATCTCGGACATTGACCCAAGGATGGCCACCTTTCTGCCCAAGTTCACGAAAGACCCTAAGAAGGGAATAGGCTAGTCTTGGCGCTTATGCCAAGATACGTTCCTCAAAGTCATAAGCCCCATGATGAAGATCCTTGACATGGCAGTGGAGACTAAGGTCTCGGGTTCCCTCATCCCCCTGGATGTTCTTTCAGGGTGGACCCATCTCGCAATAATCTTTGGGGGGAATGCAAATTGCTTGCTATTCACAGAGCGTCAACGTTCCTTGCTTATCAAGGTCGACCCCAGGAGGGGAGACCTAGCCTCTTTGGAGGCAGTCGCGGGGGCCCAAGAGGGTCTTATGGAGACCCATTTGTGAAAGAATTAGGCAAGCTTGTTGCAATCTTCACATCACTAGATAAAGTTCAAATAAATATTACACGCATCTTTACCCCAAGGGTGTTCCGTGGGGCCGGTCGTGGCAGGGGGCCACACGATCGGCTGCTACTCGGCTACACCTCCTACCAGGGGACAAGGCTCTCGGCACGGTCAGCGGCAGACTAATACGCTTCACAACCTTCTACCTGACGAGTTGCCAGCGGTTCTGTGGACACGGTTTCACGGGCCGAGCCAGCATCGCCTCTGGCAACGGCGAGCGTACTCCCTTATGCCCACCTATAGGTAGGGGAAAGTCTGGCCCAGTTTCTCCCAGCTTGTTTTACTACCATGTCAGACACATGGGTATTGCAAACAGTGCAGGTGTTCCAAAGATTTCTATGGGGTTCCCCAGCAGAGCTCCCGGCCTCTCCCCACTGGATTCTCCCAGCAAGCCGCAGCTCTTACAGACAGGGAGGTCAACCCACTCTTGCAGAAAGGGGCCATTTGCCGCTCAGATACGCATCCCAATAGGTTCCTTTGCAGCCTCTTTTTGGTAGAATAGACTGAGGGTGGTCAGCTACCAGTGATCAATCTCAGTGTTCCACAAGTGGCTGGTTTACCACCACTTCAAAATGGCGGGCCTCCACCTCCTCAGGTATGTTTTGCTCCCATTGGACTGAATGGTGCGTCTAGATCTGCAGGACACTTACTTGGCAATCCCCGTCTTTCCACTCCACTGTCGGTTTCTCCAATTTGTCTGCTGAGCTCAGACATTCAAGTTTGTTACCCTTCTGTTTCACCTTTCGTCGGCCCATGTTGCTTCAAGAAGTTTTTCAAACAGGCGACAGAATAACTTCAGACTTAGGGTATAAGGCTCATAGTCTATCTAGATTACATTTTGCTCCTAGGCCAGTGTCCCCAGAAGCTCGCCCTGCAGCTCCAGATGGCAGTAGATTTCTTACAGAGCCTGGGGTTCACTATCAATGAAAATAAATCACTTCTATCCCCAGCTCAGAGAACAACCTTCCTAGGTTTCATAATAGATTCTACTTTGAGTCTTCCGCCTCGGAAGATGGCAACGATCCGACACGAGTTGCGTCCAACCTTGGCTAAGCCTCCACCTCTCTTAGGCAGCTCCCACACCTGGTGGGCTTTGTCGATCCAAGCAATACTTTTGTGTCCTCTTCATTACAGAGCACTACAGGGCCTCAAGGCGCTCCACCTATGGAAAGGTTTCACATATTCGCTGTCAGTTCCTCTATCAGACGAGGATAGAAACAAAATCAAACGGTGGCTGTTAGACCTGTCTGCCCTTTGAGTAGTCCCTCCTAATTATTTATTAATTTTTGTCCCCTTTTTGCTCCTCAAAACCCTTCATTTTTATGTCCACTGGATTTTTGAGTGTTGACTTAGGGGTTAGATGCTCTTTGCCCTCATAGTCCTTCCTCCTGAGATGTAGGTGCCTTTCTAACTGAATTGACCAGGCCCACAAAATGGTGACTTACAACTGCCACAACTGTTACTTTGGAACCTGGTGCCATTGGGAATTATGTGGAGTTCCAGAACTTTCTGGTCCACTCTAGACCCTCTGGACCTGGGCTATAAGTACTGGAAGGTGGCGCGGCCATTTTGTGTAATGAGAGTGGAGGAAGGCGACACACAGGGCAAGAGCGAGCTGGAGACCAGGCTGAGGAGTGCGAAGATGGGCGCGCGGAAGAGGGTCTGATAGCCTCTGGGGGCTACTCTTCCTTTACTGACTGACGCTCCCCCCTAATCCGAAGACCTGTCCCGGCGAAGCTGTTCCTCACGCTTAACTTGAGGTACTGGTGAATGGCGTTGTTTTCCCCCAATAGACATCGCTGGTCTAGAACATAAGGGAATCCCCAAGTAAGCGGAACTGGGATTGTCCTACTACGGAGAACACAGCCTAGAAGACAAACTCCTGTGGAATCAACTCCCTTAGCTGGAGGTCTTCCGTGAGGGAGCCGCGGGATTTCCCCTCAGTGACAGAGAGACTGTCTGTTCCTACCTTCCCCACCCTCGTCCAACTAAAGGGTTAAGAACCTTACCCAGGCTGGTCCAAGTATCCGGTGGCGGCCGCTTCCCTGGGTCTGTGGGAAGTCGAGGCGGCAGGTCCGCGAGGGCTCTGGTGAGGTGGGGGCGGTGCGCTGAGTGATGTTGACGGCAGCGCCTCCCAATAGAAGCCGAAGGAGGGGGAACGGGACCCGCGCAGGACTTGGTTCCCGGCGGAAGGACGTCTGCCTGTTGCAGGGGAGCCTGACATGCAAGAGATGACCCGGCATTGAAGCCCAAGGCCCGGAAGGGGAAGACCGACGTCGCGAAGGGAGGAGCTCGAACCTCCGAGGGGCGTGGGGCGGAAGAGAAGTGCCAGCCTTGAAGCGCCCCAGCCCCACTGAGTCGGCCGAGCGAAGGAGGCCGTTTGAGCGTAATCGGCCAGGGGAATCCCTTTCAACCCCGAGTGACGCCGTGAGCCTTACGACTTCTGATAGCGTGGCTGGTGAGGGGTAAACCTGAGAAAAAGGAGGCTGGGAACCCCCCCATACGTGCGCAGGCTAAGGAACAAGTAAGGTGGGAACATCATAACCGGAGTTGAATAAAGGTGCTAGATTGCATTACACCTGTTAGAACATTGAAGCCTTTCTACTTAGTGCCAAGCTACCCTATGTGACTTGGAAGTCCCAGGTCCAACAGTGGCTATCCCACATGGAGGCACGGACTGTGAGAGCATTCTCTGGGTCCAACCCTGACTCAGTGTGGGGAATCTACACAGGAGGTAGTTGATCACCAGCTTGCATATCAACTGTTTGGAGCTCCTAGCAGGTTCTTTCGCGGTTCGGTGTTGGACAAAGGACAAGCTTATGTCCTTCTGAAAATTGACAACTTATCGCCGCTACGCTATAACAACCAACTGAAGGGTACCTGATTCAAGGCTCTGACAGACCTGGCGAAGAATTTTGGGAATTTTTGCCTGGAGAACCCCATATCCGTAACGGTTGCATATCTTCCGGGCCAGGCGAATCAGGTGGCAGATCGATACTCTCACCATTTTCAGGATTCAAGTCTGTATAAGCTAGACCCCCAAATCTTCCTATGGCTCTCGGACAGGTGCAGCTGCTGCTCACTCGGTTTGAGCCCTGGATGGAGGATAACCACATAATATCTCATCTCCAAACTAGTTTTCACAAGGGGCGGGGCACAATCGACCAAGTCCTGTAATTATACATAACCTGCTTGAAGTATGTAGCTCTCTGAAACTCCCCGATCTTCCTGGTCCTCAAAGACCTAAAGACAGCTTTTGACAGCCTGGGCCAGTCTACACTCTTGAATATCCTGGAGGAAATAGCTGCCCCCAAATACTTACTGAATGTGTTAATCAACCTCCACACTGGCACTACAACAGCAGTGAAATTCGGTCAGAAAGGCTAATGCATGGCCACGTTTGGTATACATTCAGGGGTCAGGCAGGGCTGCGTTTTAGCCCCAGCCTTATTTAACATCGATATCAATGGCACTGGGAAGTCTCTTAGCGATCTTGGCCTCAACGTACCCAATGTGGGGAATGAGCCTTTTCCGATCCTAATGTTTTCCGATGACGCATTCATCCTAATGCACACACAAATGTCTATGCGTCGGCTGTTGGAAGGCTTTGAACTTTTTTGCAAAAGAAGGAAATTAACAATTAATATACAGAAAACAAAGTTTATGAAGTGAAACCCAAAGCCAAACTAAAATCAAACTTTAAGATCTACGGAAAACCAATAGAGCAGGTCAAAACCTATGATTACTTGGGGATTCGGATAGACCACCAGTTCCATACGGGTGCCCAAGTAACCAAGTCCACAGTGATCTAGTACCAATAGGGTGGAGCTGTTCGGAGATCTGCCAAAAATGTAAAAGTTGTCTTATAAAGCCTGCATTAACCACAACTAAAACCAAAGCAGTGGCAGCTACTTGCTATGGCGCCACAATTTGTGGTCACATAAATGTGCAAGTGCTTCAAAAAGTGTAAAACTCCTACCTGAGGCGATTACTATACTGAGGCCCAGGAACCCCAATGGCAATACTCAGAGTTGTACTGGGAATGGCCTCTGTCTCTGATCACATTACCTTCCACCCAGTAGATCAGGGGATAAGAGTCTGGACTACTCCTGCTCTCAGACTTCCAAAAGAGGTTGAAGGATATCCTGAGAGGCCAGAATTGCAGCACATTGCTTTGGTTTAGACATGTACAGCGCACTCTCAAGTCAATGGACTGCTTAAATCTATGGTACAACTCAGAAAATATGAACAAAGCCACATTAACAATGATGACAAAGAAATACTGGACGCATATTTAGCAAAAGCAAGAGGCAATGAAAGGTGCCCGATTGTCTAAATACCTAAAGGTACAGTCCAAACCCCAGTGGGAGCCATTCCTAGATATGGTTTCATCACCTGAGAAAAGGACTTGATCAGCATTTATAAATGCCTTGTAAGGTTGTCTATGGTATTATATGCGCCCATCTTAGGCATTAATATACCTTATCCCAGGCTCTGTCTTATGTGGATACACTTTAGTTGCCATGGCACAGATAAAGCCATTGAGATGGCCTAATATTTTAATTCTCAGTTGTCTTAACTGTTAATCGCACATGGCATTTTACTTGCTCTCAGTACAGCTATAACATCTACACCAGGCAGTTTATATCCTATAGAACGTTTGCACAATAAGTTAATTGGCCGCACCACTTTAGCAGACACGAGGTTTTTATTCTGGCTCTTTTCTGCACTGGAGTTGCACCTTAAATTCAATCGTTTCATGCTGCTATTTTGTTAATACGTGCCTCCTTCTAGAAATGAAGAACTTTAATAGCTCTGTAGTGGAGGACGATAGCCACATGATTCCTTGGATTAGTCCTCTAGGTTAACTAGCTAAGCAGATGAACTTGTGTACTAATCACCTAGGTTGGAATTCATATTCTAGGGTGCAACAGGGAAGCCCACTATTAATAAGAAACTAACAGCCTGATTCATCAAAGACCCGTTTTGCGAGTCTTTAATAGCGATTCATAAGGAATCGCTATTAAGGACTTGCAAAACGGGATTCATGTAGGAATTGCAAAAAATATAGCGATTCCTACATGTTCCTTATTTGCGATTAGCAAATTGCTAATCGCAAATAAGGAATAACTCCCCATGCATTCCTATGGGCCTACAGGCCCATAGGAATGAATGGGGAGTTATTCCTTATTTGCGATTAGCAATTAGCTAATCGCAAATAAGGATGCGATTTCAAGGGTGCAGGGGTGTCCAAAGGACACCCTGCAGCACCCCTGAAATGTAATCTAAATTGGTGTTGCGCACACACGTCCAAAGGACATGTGTGTGTGTAACATGCAACTTAGAAAAATGCATTTAAATGCATTTTTCTAAGTTTTTGCTATTTACCACGAGGTCTGACCTCTCGGTAAATAGCGGCCCAAAATTGCAATTTCGCAATTTTAAAATGATTCATGAATTGCATTTAAGGAATATCAAATAGAGATTCCTTAAATGCAATTCTTCGCAAATGTGCATATTCTTTAATAGCGAATTTTGCATTTGGGATGATGAATCCCAAATGCAAAAATTGCACTCGCAAAAGGCAAGATTCTGAGAATCTTGCCCTTTGCAAGTGCAATTTAGCTTGATGAATCAGGCTGTAGGCTTCTACGATTAACTTTAGAAAATTGTTTCACATGGAGTATGTAATGATTAAATGTTTTACATGTCTTCATGTAATCTGTAACGAGTAAACTGCAGGCTCAATTTGTGTACGGCTTCATTATAAAGCTGAAACAATAAAAAAAATGAAATGATTCAACAATTATTTCCACTTTCTAATTATAGCAAACATTTTCTGTAGAATATGCACTGGTAGACACCACTAGCGGATCACGATGATACTCAAGATTACATTTACTTGGATAACAAAGGAAGGATTACCCTGACTCCAAATAATGAAAACTCCAAAACCAAATGGAACAGGCAGCCATGCTCTGAAAGCCCTACCGTGCCAACCAAATGTTAAACATGCTGTCCATGTAACATAACAAATGCACGCAAAACGCAGACAGCAGGATCTACAACTAATAAGCTATAAGTACTCCAAATGTTGCCTTTAGGTTAAGGAGTGAGGGTTAAATAACATTACCAGACAATATGTACCCCCACTCAACAGCTATTGCTTTTAGTTTTGTATATCATCTCAAGGTCTCTGTAACACATAGTAAGTACAGTACTCCGTTTAAATATATTGTTTTCTTTTTCACGTCCCTCTTCAACATTTTATCTTCATCATAATTCATTAACTATGGAATAAATATTTAATCAAAATAATATGAAATCTTTATCAATCAGCTTGAGACCCTTATGATAAAAACAATGGTTCCGAACAACATCAACAATCCCCAAAATACAGTGAACAACATATTGCTTGAATTCTTTGCACACTGCGGGTCCATCAATGCCTGGTAAACCGAAAACAACAGGTTGACGCACGATTTGGTGCCTACTGCTCCAATTCGAACAACAACCTTTTTCAGGGCTAAACATTCAGTTCGAGTGCTTTACACTCAGCAGGGTTCATGGCCATTCTTATCCACAATACACTGAAAACAGTAATTTCACACTATTCACGTCAGACCATCAACACAATAACTCCGGAAAGTTGTTTAACTCTCTTCACGCCAAACACACGTGTGAATTCGAACCAATTAAAATAAAGTAAGAAAGGAAAGATTCCATGCCATTAACCCAGGCACAGAATGGCTCGGTTTACTTACTTCCAATGCGCCCAAGCAAACATCTACAAATGACCACTCCAGACTTTTGTGTTTGGGCACTACTTGTCGACGTGTTGTGTGTGGCCTTTGTTGCAAAGTGATTGATTGATGATATGCAAAGATAACAGCAATGGAGATTGAGCGGGAGTATTTATTGTCTGTCAACAAGGCCAACTCATAACTTTAATAATTCGGAGGTTTATAAAATAATACATTTTACCTTTACTGGCTTACAAAAATGCAACTCAATGGCTAGCAGTTAAAAGTGTCTCGAGGGTTTTCTAGACTTGTAAGGCACAGCATAACACATCCTTATGTTCCTAAATAGTTTTGGGCTTGTGTGGCTCAATCAAATTTTGTGCGCTTTCATAATAGTAGTGCAAGAAAGTCTTCTTTAACTCGCATGACTTGATGCATAAACAGGGATTTGCGCATGCTCTAGCATTCCTTTTATCACATTCCTATTGGATCAGGACCAAGACCAATTTTCATATGGTAGGTCTCTGTCTAGAGTGGCAGAGTCGTTTTAAAAAGAAATTGACTGGTATGCGGCCCGAGGCAATCGCCCACGGCTGAAATTAATTATAGCATTCCTTCCATCACTTTGTTGTTTGTGCAGAGACACTCTCGGTAACAGGAATGCCCAGACAAACGTCCCATGCTTCCTGTGCCACAGGAGTCGAGCTATTCCACACTGATGAGGCATAAGTAGGCCAAAACTGGTCTGTGTTACTATATGAAGGGAATGTGGCCTGGTTGTTCAGGTTAGATGGTTCCTATTGGAGCTGGACCAAAACTGTTTTGCATATGGTTGATCTCGGTCTAGAGCAGCAGAGTAGCTAAAACAATGTACTATAATGATGTCCCCAAGCCTTCACAAGTGGGCGATATTAATTCAAGCATTCCTTCAATTGCCCATGTTTGTGGCTAAAGTGGATTCATTGGCAAGAATTCTAATATCTAGTTACACATACATACAAATGGGAAACTTTGAGAGGAGTCAGAGAAATATGGCAGTTGAAAGGGGTAATGCGTATGTGTATGGCAACGAAATCTGTGAATTACAAAATGGCCCTGCTACCAAACTGAATCACGTTCTCTTACACAACTGTGTACAAAGCACTATTATAAGGTAAAGACACAGACAATTATGTTTTACGTCACAGCAGTTTCAGAACTTTAAATATAACCCTTTGACATATCATCTGCATTAAAATTTTGAAGGTCACAGTGCATTTCAAGAGAAAACATGTTTCTACAAAAGAAAATATGTGTTTACTGTTCTACAATTTAGTGTATTTATCCACAGGTTCTTAGAAAACTCATTTGAATTTTGTTATCAACAGTGTTATAGTTATTTAGGATTGTCTACACTCCTTTAATTGTTATGAAGCCATCCATTATGCACTCATCCATCAGATGAACGTTATAAAATTTAGGATATAGACTTTTTCAGTAAAATAATGAATAGGGAACAAAAATACGTTTGCCAAACGTCAATGTTCGTAGTCTCAAAATCCATTGCATATTTTTCTGATGTTTTCATTTACACCTCAGTTTATAAAGTATGGACATACAAGTGGCAGCCGGTGCTTATAGCAGGTAGGGGGGCGGATGGCACACAAATGCACACACTGCCTCGGAGGTTCCAGGAGGATTAGGCCAGCTGCCTTTCCTCATTGGGAGACTTTAGGTCAGCTAATGAGGGGAGGCAGCAGTCCCTACTCGTCACAGAGTGGGAGGGGGTCATTGTGTGAGAAGGGGTCAGTGATTGACACTGCGCTGGACAGTTCAGGGCTTAAAAATGAAGCGCCGAGGTAATCACCGACTGTCCCCCTCGTCACGAGGGGGGGAGGCCTTGAGGTGCTTTGCCAGCCTGAAGATGTCAAGCTCAGAGGAGCTGTTACGTCTTCAGCCTGGCAAAGTTCCGCTCAGGCAGCCAGGAGCAGCGCATTTAGCAGGTCTAGCTCCTCACTGCCTTCCCTGAAAATAAAGACTGTCTGTCACACTGAACTTTTGTTGTGACTTTCTATCTATCATCATACTTACCATCTTCATCATCTGTAACTGGATTAAAAGAAATCACCTTGTTGTAACTTACTACCTGGCTACATCTGGACTTTTTTTACCCACAACACCTTTGCTCAGCCTGACAGACTCTTCTTTTTGGGCAAAAGTTGAGGGGGCCCATTAGATCAGGCCGCAGCTGCATATAACACAATTCTAACAAGCTGCCATCCCTGCAGAAAACACAGTTTATTAATTAAAAAAGTGAGTTCATGGATCACTAGGCCTTTAAGTAGAACCTATATTTAAATTGCCAATCAACACCTGGGAAAATAGTCATGCACTCCCTGGTCACAAGTAAGCTGGACTACAGGGACAACCTCTCTGCCAGGATCAACAAAACGCTTGAGAAGGTTGCAGACCATTCAGAATTCGGCATCCAGAATCACTCTCAAACTTCCATGCCGCACTCACATCACACCACTCCTAAACGAGCTCCCCTAGCTCACCCTATACAAAACAAGCACAACTCGCACTCCTCAGTCACACTTTCAAGGCACTACATAACACTGGCCCAGCATGACAAAAGAATTGCGTCTGTTTTCGCAAACTTCCAAAACACCTCAACTCGTCCAGATTCTTACTTGGACATCGCACACATATGGAAAACCAGATCAAGTGGTCGAGCCTTCCCCTACATCGCTCCTAAAGTGTGGAGCAACGTGTCGCTACACATAAGAGCCCCCTTCATGATTCTTGAATTTTGCAAGAAGCTTAAGGTCTGGCTTTTCCAGTAGTCCCAGTTGGTCCTAAATTTGGCTAGATTAATACCCGCCTAACGCGAGCATATCCTCTAGTGTGATAACGCACTCTACAAATATGCATAACATTTAAACAGGACATTAGTATGATCCCAATAACATAACCTAACACAAAGCTCGAGCTTTCATTAAATTACGTTGTTACAGTCTGGATTAAGACAAAATATTTACATCAGAGAGGATTCTATCGAGCTATATACCCATGGCTCTAGAAGTTGTTCTTTGTGTGACAGGTAATGGTCAGCAATGAGTATTCACATATAGTGAAGCAGCAGTGATTGTCCATGGCCTTTCAGAGCAATGGTTGATTTTTGCACATAAAGTAGGCAGCTGTGGATATTCTGGGGAAGGGAGATAGAGTAATCATAGACTAGAGAGGCAACCTCAGTTATCCGTGGGACTAAATTAAAATGTTCATAAGTTTATAGTCAGTTATTGTGACCAAAAGGGTGAGAGAAGCAGACAGTCATCCACAGATGGGTGGGGAGTTGTGAGTATCCACATGGCAGAACAGTTATTCGTGGAGCTTGGGAGCTATGGTTATCTAGATCGGTTGAGAGACAGTTGTAGCTATCCAAATGTGAGCCATAGCTAACAGCAGGGCTGTTGAGCAGCCATGAGTTAAAGCGAAGTTTGCATACAAATATTAGTAGAGTTACAAACAAGAGCACCAACAGAAGTGGGATTGGGTTGCATCCCAGCTCAGCCCATACTATCAAACATCTTACTATCAGTGCTGGAACGCTCTTACAACATTGGTTCTCAAAGGACATAACATAGCATACAATAGAACAGAAAACACGTGGCTAACGCTCACAACACTAATTTGGATGTGTGCTTATGCAGACCAGTAAACTATGGCTAGGGGTGTCCTGAGCTCATCTGACTGATGCCAAAAGCTTAAGTGTTCCGAGTCTACACAGACTGATACTTTAAGGCACCGTGTGAGGAGTGTAATGTATTTTTCCACAAAAAGTTACGACGGCTACCTGGGTACTTATTGATGGTGTTTGACTGAAGAGACAGTTTAGGCCACCAGAAGTGATGTTTTGTTCTTATGGTGTGGCTGTTGTATTTGGTCTCATATAATGGTATGAGTAATCCAAGTCGTAAAGATTGAGACTTTTGTGGTGCAGCAGACCATTTTAAGTTAAAGTTGTGTAGCATGCACTTGACAAAAGGTGTTTTTGCTTGTTACTTGGCATGTTGTGCAACATTCTTTTGCAGTGTTGATTGTTTATTTTTTCCTCATACTTCATGCACTGGGTTTTAAGATTGCGTTACTAATGTGTATGTGTTGTTAGCCCGAATGCTGAGTTTTGTGTGTCTTTTGCCCTTTGTTAAGTAGGAAAGGAGTGTTGTGCCCATGGTGTGTGATGGGTGTTACTACCAGCTATGTCGGTGATTGATACTACCAGCTATGTCAAAGCTTTTCAAAACCTACTTTTATAAATGTGAATGAATATAGCATATACTTGAATGCCCTAATGGTCATAGTAACGGAACAGTTTAGGAACTGGGTGAACAATGATTATTCTTCTCAAAAGTGAAAACCGCGATTATTTTTGCACAGCGCAAGAGCAATGGTCTTGTTTAATATTGCCATGCCACCGTTCAGGGTTTGTTTTGGTAAGATTTAGGGCAAGCGTGGGAACTTCGACAGGGTCTGAAAACACACATAAGCTATTGCTACACTGGGAGGGTTTAAGGTATTCCAGAATAGAAAGGCGCACTACCTAGTAACCGCACGGTATCGTGTTGTAGAGTGTCAGACTCCAGGCAAGGAGGCGGGCGGTAATCCCTCGTAACCGCTCAGAGGTGGATTACACATCCACACTAATTTGTACAAAATCAACAAAAACCCCTGCTCTAGGAAAATATCATACAGGCTCGGTGAGTCCTGGTTATGGTGCAGTAGTGTATTGCGCACATCAATAGTGTTTCAGAGTCAACAGAAAGAAAGTTCAATGAGGTAGAATCCTTGTTATGGAAAACAAATTTATTGTTCCTCTTGTTCTGGCCAACACGTGTTTCATCGCAGGGAAACAGACTGCGAATCTTCAGGGCTGGGTATAGATACAAAAGATGCATTTGTATGGTTGATTTGACATGAGTAAAAACGTGGTAGGTGACCCTTGGTGGTATAAAACGGGCATGCCATAGGGTGACATTGTGTCATACATGTGTGACTTGATATCTATGTTACTCGTGACTGTGAAAGGTGGTAATCTTTTTATCGTGGGTATACAGATTGTGTGGATGTGACTTTAGCAATCTAAAGTTATTAGCATCCTTAAAAGCAAACACATTGACCAGTGTGCGTGGATAATATTTCAAATAAGACGACATGGGAAAGAACATGAAAAGTGGTGAATAACGAGTGAAAAAGTGTCCGTGCTTGTTGGCGGGTACATGCCCCATTGTGACTTGTAGTGACTTTTTAGTGTCTCAATTATATCAATTATATTTAAAAAGAAGGCTTTTTAGCAAAATACATTGACAATTCCATATAGTACGCTAGGCAGGAGCGAATAGTGCTGTTATATGTGCAAAAAGAGATGTTTTTAGCCTGTTTATTCTTAGTTAATGGATTTTGTCGGTTTGCACGATGATAAATACAAATTGATAGAGCCCTAGTGCTCATTCCCATGTAATCGGTACTCCAAGTATTATTATATTATTATTAGACAAGATCGTTTTGTACGCCACTGGTTAATGTGAGCGCCAACTTGGAAAAGGAGGATATCTATTCAAGAGGGTGTGCTTGGAGAAAGTACTTGTATATTTCAACTCCGAACACCAAACATAAAATAAAATAACTTGTGTTCGTCCAGGACACGCATTTTATGTTATCACAGTAATTGGAGTGTGGGATATATTTATTGTGAGGCTAAATTTAATTTTAGTCCCAAAACAGTATCTAAGCATAGGTGTGCAACTCACCCTTTTGAGAGAAAAGTCGGAAGTAGTGATGTGGCAACGAGTATTGTTAATGCGCTAGGAAGCGTAGTCAGGTGGTTCCTACAGGTAAACATAGTATTGTATCAAAAAAGGTGATGAAACGAGACAGTGATATATATCGTATCACGTAAAACCATTACGGGAGCTAGTACTACATCGAAACAAACCATCGATATATAATCATACCTTAATAAGGTTATAGGAAAACCATGGCCGGGAGGAGAAGAGATTAAAGCTGTTACGCTCGAAATCGGGTAATCAGGCGGGTACACCTGTAGAGTAAATAATGAAAAACCAAGAGTGGTGTAATCTTCTCTCATTATAATTCGGTTTGTTTTGGAGAAGGGAAAAGGTTGGTATGCAAGGCGAGATGATTTACCTGAAAAGATTTGTTCCCCCTCCTGTGGTTCCCGGTGCCGTTGTTCGAAAACGGTCACCTGACAGGAAGTGGGGGTGTCTATTTAAGCCTTACTTCCGATATTTGCTCTGTCAGTCCTAAAAAAACTAGAGCGGTAACGTCTCGTTTAGTAAGTCGAAACGTTGGCCGTATTTAGAAAAAATACTACATTCTAATATCGGGTTGGGTGAATCAATGGAAAAAGATGGTTACAGGTAGAAATCTCAGAATTGGCGTTCTGATAAATGGAGTGAAATATGCGAAAACCCAAGAATCAGTTGGTATTCCGATTTAGCAGAATGAGTTAAAACGGAAGCTAAAAATCAAAAGCGTATTCGCATAATTAGGAGTTAACCCGGTTGATGTCCGGTTGGATGAGAGTATTAAGAGCGAAAATTGCACTAATTATACTGATTCTTGGTTCTGATGATGGTAGTGTTTAGTGTTGTTTGGTGTGACACTAAGCAGACGATTTAACAGCAAAGTACATATTTATAAAACAAAGTAATCCAGTGAGTACATACAGTTACGTAATTTCTAACAAACAGCAAAAAGAAAGGCGTGTGAGACCACATATTAAGCAGATATGTTGTGGTATAATCATAAACATAGGTCTTATTCAGAAAATTTATACCCCTATTGTAATGTGGAATTGGGTTTAAAGATATGTTCTGATTCTTTGTGAGGACTAGTTTTGATTTGATTTAGTTCCCTAAGAAGTATTGCATCTCAGGGTCGTAGTTTAAGCCGAGTTCAATACTGCGAAGACGCATGATCCAGGTCGCTTCTTTGCGTCTCAAGGTTAGCTCTCGGTTGCCACCTCTTATGTGAGTGGGTACTGTTTCAATGCCATAGAAACTGATGCGGAAAGATAGAAGATTTCCGCATCAGTTTCTATGGCATTGAAACAGTACCCACTCACATAAGAGGTGGCCTGGATCATGCGTCTTCGCAGTATTGAACTCGGCTTAAACTACGACCCTGAGATGCAATACTTCTTAGGGAACTAAATCAAATCAAAACTAGTCCTCACAAAGAATCAGAACATATCTTTAAACCCAATTCCACATTACAATAGGGGTATAAATTTTCTGAATAAGACCTATGTTTATGATTATACCACAACATATCTGCTTAATATGTGGTCTCACACGCCTTTCTTTTTGCTGTTTGTTAGAAATTACGTAACTGTATGTACTCACTGGATTACTTTGTTTTATAAATATGTACTTTGCTGTTAAATCGTCTGCTTAGTGTCACACCAAACAACACTAAACACTACCATCATCAGAACCAAGAATCAGTATAATTAGTGCAATTTTCGCTCTTAATACTCTCATCCAACCGGACATCAACCGGGTTAACTCCTAATTATGCGAATACGCTTTTGATTTTTAGCTTCCGTTTTAACTCATTCTGCTAAATCGGAATACCAACTGATTCTTGGGTTTTCGCATATTTCACTCCATTTATCAGAACGTCAATTCTGAGATTTCTACCTGTAACCATCTTTTTCCATTGATTCACCCAACCCGATATTAGAATGTAGTATTTTTTCTAAATACGGCCAACGTTTCGACTTACTAAACGAGACGTTACCGCTCTAGTTTTTTTAGGACTGACAGAGCAAATATCGGAAGTAAGGCTTAAATAGACACCCCCACTTCCTGTCAGGTGACCGTTTTCGAACAACGGCACCGGGAACCACAGGAGGGGGAACGAATCTTTTCAGGTAAATCATCTCGCCTTGCATACCAACCTTTTCCCTTCTCCAAAACAAACCGAATTATAATGAGAGAAGATTACACCACTCTTGGTTTTTCATTATTTACTCTACAGGTGTACCCGCCTGATTACCCGATTTCGAGCGTAACAGCTTTAATCTCTTCTCCTCCCGGCCATGGTTTTCCTATAACCTTATTAAGGTATGATTATATATCGATGGTTTGTTTCGATGTAGTACTAGCTCCCGTAATGGTTTTACGTGATACGATATATATCACTGTCTCGTTTCATCACCTTTTTTGATACAATACTATGTTTACCTGTAGGAACCACCTGACTACGCTTCCTAGCGCATTAACAATACTCGTTGCCACATCACTACTTCCGACTTTTCTCTCAAAAGGGTGAGTTGCACACCTATGCTTAGATACTGTTTTGGGACTAAAATTAAATTTAGCCTCACAATAAATATATCCCACACTCCAATTACTGTGATAACATAAAATGCGTGTCCTGGACGAACACAAGTTATTTTATTTTATGTTTGGTGTTCGGAGTTGAAATATACAAGTACTTTCTCCAAGCACACCCTCTTGAATAGATATCCTCCTTTTCCAAGTTGGCGCTCACATTAACCAGTGGCGTACAAAACGATCTTGTCTAATAATAATATAATAATACTTGGAGTACCGATTACATGGGAATGAGCACTAGGGCTCTATCAATTTGTATTTATCATCGTGCAAACCGACAAAATCCATTAACTAAGAATAAACAGGCTAAAAACATCTCTTTTTGCACATATAACAGCACTATTCGCTCCTGCCTAGCGTACTATATGGAATTGTCAATGTATTTTGCTAAAAAGCCTTCTTTTTAAATATAATTGATATAATTGAGACACTAAAAAGTCACTACAAGTCACAATGGGGCATGTACCCGCCAACAAGCACGGACACTTTTTCACTCGTTATTCACCACTTTTCATGTTCTTTCCCATGTCGTCTTATTTGAAATATTATCCACGCACACTGGTCAATGTGTTTGCTTTTAAGGATGCTAATAACTTTAGATTGCTAAAGTCACATCCACACAATCTGTATACCCACGATAAAAAGATTACCACCTTTCACAGTCACGAGTAACATAGATATCAAGTCACACATGTATGACACAATGTCACCCTATGGCATGCCCGTTTTATACCACCAAGGGTCACCTACCACGTTTTTACTCATGTCAAATCAACCATACAAATGCATCTTTTGTATCTATACCCAGCCCTGAAGATTCGCAGTCTGTTTCCCTGCGATGAAACACGTGTTGGCCAGAACAAGAGGAACAATAAATTTGTTTTCCATAACAAGGATTCTACCTCATTGAACTTTCTTTCTGTTGACTCTGAAACACTATTGATGTGCGCAATACACTACTGCACCATAACCAGGACTCACCGAGCCTGTATGATATTTTCCTAGAGCAGGGGTTTTTGTTGATTCTGAAAACACACATGCCACTGTTTGGGGGTATGAGTTTTGTGACAGAAAAACGTAATAGCTGTATTTGGCCATTTGCCGGCACGGATATTGAAGTGCGAGAAAGTTTGAGATGGGGGTTGAACAAAGGAACAAAAAAAAAAAAAGAACTCTTAGGTGCCCCAAACTCTTGAGAGTTGGCATGCATATATTGGGGTTACATGAAAACACTGTCAGAAAGACGTCCTGGGCATTTATAATGTAGACATGTGACACGGTGCATTAATACCACCAGACAGGCGCCAGCACTTACCTGCGGGGTGAGGAGTGCAGGCTCCGGTTGCGGGCTCTCTTCGTCCGGTGTATCTTCTATTAACACACGGCTCTTGTTCAGTTTCCACATTCTGGGCGGAGAGAAGGAGGGGTAGGCAGATAGCAGCCCCGGGATTCGCTCAGGATTGTGGTGACTTTCTTGTGGCAAATACAGCTAAACGGTTTCCGCGGGTGGAAAACGGTCCGCTGACCTTTCTCAGTATCAGGCACCGCCCCCTGAACTGGAGACAAGCAGCCCTCCTCTTCCCCAGTCACCCCCTGTTCCGGTCGTGCTTCTGTGGATGGCTTCTCACAAAGGTATCAAGTGAAATCGGTGCGACGTGTGGCAGCTAGCGACGGGACTCCTCGCGTTTCGATTCGAGTACAGCTCCTCGGCGGCAGCGGGCAGCTCTGCCAGATGGAAGGAAATGCGGAGCAGCTGTCTTGGGAGGAGACCTGCAAAAGAGGGAGGAGGGAAGAGCAGAGGATAATAATCAGCCAGGCATCAACGAGGTCAGCAGACGGACGAGCACGCTGGGAAAGTAACATAGCGGTTTAGTTTCGTACAGTTCATATGCACCCCAGCATTTCCCGATTTAATCCAGATACTCTCCATTTCCATGGCTTGCTCACGCTTAAACATCCTCCACATCAATAAAATGGATTGGAAATTAAATCCCACTTTTTTTCCTAACTCGCGCATTCCTAGTTGTTGGAGTGTATTAGGATGGTGTAACTCCCACCAAGAATACGCTGTGTCAGTGAGTGAAAGGCCTCAGCTAACGAGACGTCTCATTCTCGCTGAGGGGAGAAGGGGGAGGGGCGGCCCCGTTGCCCAGCACACCCTTCACCTGGGTGTTTCTCGTGCATCAGTGGGCACCAGTTGCAAACTCACCACCATTTTGGTTTTTGGAAGCCGCCATTGACCTTAGCAGGTTGCCCAGGTAACCAGAAAGGGCGTCTGGTCTCCCACTGCCTGCCTTCCTCCCCTCCCAACAAGCAGCTCACCGGAGCACGAGCGCCAACTAAGCCCGTAAGCAAAACTCAGTGTGCAGGCACCCTGCACTTTTAATGACTGACTCCTTAGTTCAGAGGAATGCGCGCCCGTTATGTGAGGATTAGGAAGTGTAGGGGCACGTCGACCCCGGGGCTACTGCTATTTTCTAGAAAGTGGTATTTAACAGCCGTTTTCAACATTATCTTGTTTGTTTGTTTAATTTTCGTCCCGTCATTCGCATCTGCTTTTGATTTTTAGAAATTGTCTGCAGAATAAAAACAGTTGCTTATAGGGGCTTCCAGACAGCCATCTTCATCCTTTGGTGTTGTATTGTGTAATTCATATTTTAAATCTGCTAGCTTTAGAATGTG
Source organism: Lissotriton helveticus (assembly GCF_964261635.1). Classification (NCBI taxonomy): domain Eukaryota; kingdom Metazoa; phylum Chordata; class Amphibia; order Caudata; family Salamandridae; genus Lissotriton; species Lissotriton helveticus. The sequence goes on from NC_136067.1 coordinate 451,208,050, forward strand.
GTGATGGGTTAGCCCACTTCAGCTATCGGTTAATGTGACTGTGAGCGAAGGCATTCTGCACACCCATACACTAAGTGGCTGCCTTCAGGGCCAGGGCCTACAATGGCAATGTGTGCTTTTTGAGAACCAAAACATATTTTTGCCTTTAGCTATTTTATTTACATTGGTGACGTGCTTGACGAGGTTTGCAAAAACGTGAACTTTTGCAACAAGCATTGGAAATGCAATACGTCTCGCAATAACGCGAGTCTGAACTATTAGCATTGTAAATGATAATGCCCTTTATTTTTGCGTTCTGGTTTTTGGAACATAAATAAAAGGCTTTGTCATTTACAAGGCCTATAGCTTAAATTTGCGTTAAAACGAGACCTATTGCATTGCAAATGCTTGTTCTGTTCTTTAGTTCAGACTGCTCGGTTTGATGTTAGAAGTTGATTTAAAAAAAATAAATGATGGCTTAATTGTGTCTGTTTCTCAGTCTACTGTGCCTGTGGTGATTTCAGTGTGTGTGGTGTGATTGGACTGGCGGTTTGATGAGACGTTTCAGAGTTGTAAGACTATTTTGTTCAGTTAAGCATTTTAATGTTGCCTAGTGACATGAAAGATTGAAATGGTTCCTAGAGAAATTTCAAACTATGCAATCAAAATTGGAGCACAAACCTCTTAGCGGTGTATTATTTTGAACATAGTTGGATTGGCATACAAAGAATGACTCTGGCCTCTGGTATTTGATTATATGTGCATTGAACTGTGTGATGAAATAGTTGGTTTTGTCATGCAGGTCAATCTGTTTACATTTTTTACTTGTTTATATAGTAAACTAAATACGTGTTCTAAAAAAACAAATCTTCTGGTCGTGACGTGCGATCATTGGAGGGGGTGCAAGGGATGAGGGAACACGGCCTGGGGGAAGCTGGCTGGGGAGGGGGAGGAGAAATGCAAGGAAGTTAGGGGAGGAGAAGCCGAGAAGCAGCAGAGCGCACGCTGGGCGAAGCCCTTTGATGTGCTGTGCGGCAAATGGAGGGAGGCTGATGCGCGTTCATGTTTGAACACGTGGTTCACATGAACTGCATGAAAACGCCAGCAAAAAGCTGGTGGTTTCATGAGCATTTTGAGCACTTGAATTCTCGTTCCTCAATGCGCTTGCGCGCATTTAAGGTCACGAGACCTAAAAACCATGACATAACAAGTATTAACAAAGCTATAAGACTGCGGGAGGGGGCATTGCCAGACCTACAGGCTTTGCCAATGCTGGTTTTATTACAATTTGTAATAGCCTCTGATTGGTCTACGATTAACTTTGCTACTGATGCTACATTTCGACAGGGATTGTGGATGGAACTGTTGTGAATACATTTGCATACCTATAAACTAACCCTCATTTCGAGACTGTCACCTTCCTTGATCTCATCCCATTACAAACAAGCAATATTCGGCCCAAAGACTTCAATTAAATTATTTGATTCAAAACCTTGGTCACCAGCCAAAAAATGCTTCAACGCCATTGACTCACCCTTAAAAAGCAATAAATATTACCCTCCTACATGACCCAAAAGTTTGAGAATAAGAGCCTGAATACGAGTGGCTCTTAATATTCCGACCCATGCGTAAAGTTGTGTTTACTCAAGGGTCCGAATAACTACTTTGAAGGTATTTAACGCATACGATAATTATCAGATGCGTTAAATACCTCAACTTCCTTGCATTTCAACAGGTTAAACCTGCTGAAATGTAACAGGGGAAAAATATGGTATTTACAGTAACATGCAGATTTTGGTACATTAAATACTAAAATCTGCATGTTATTCCCAATGAACATGTAATCGGTGTTATTTATCGCACTAGATAAATAACCTACTTTATGGTATCGTTATTTATCAGGTGCGATACATAACGTATTCACTCGTAATCAGGCCCTAAGTGTTTATGCAGGTCTCAAACCAATGAAATGCATAAAATGAAGCAGTATATGATGACTTGTTTTTTCTTTTTTCAATCCATAAGTTATCTCTTTACCCGGACTCATTTGGAGGGTCTCACCCACTTTGGAATCATTTTCATCCTCTGGCATTTCTTGATTGGGGCCAAACCTTCCCACCCCCTTCTAAATAAACGGTTCTCCTCCATTAACTTCGTTGTATATATAATGGAGGTGCTATTATCCAGCCACTAAGACACCTTTGAAAGTTAAAAGAAACAAAATCACTTGAATGTCAAGCTTTGTGCCTGTTTCCCTTATGTGTTCTTCAAATCCTACAGGATTGTCAAAAAACAATATTTTACCTAAACACCAGTTAACACGTTGGGAAATTCAACAAACACTGGCAATTCCTCCTCCTCAAAATATACATTCAAGACAGCAAATCAAAGACAAAATGGCTTCAGAAGAATTGTAGAGCAGCCTCAACTATTCTAAGCGAACAGTTGATGAATTGCTATGTTTTAAAAAAAGGATTTGTAATCAGAATATTATAGAAGTTCTTGTTGCTGCTTTTTCAGAATCTGAAATCATGTTTCGGTTACTTACCAGTAATCTTCATTACTCCAAATCCAGGTCTTCCTCGCCACACTATTTACGCAATGAGCTTTAGTTTCCCTACAGAAACTCCCCAGTAAAAAAAGTTTGCATACTAGCCTTCTAACCCTCCAATATGGCATACTTCCCCCTCCCCCTATATGCCATAAAAAAGGAAGTCCACCCTAATAACATCCTGTTTCCAACAGCCATCAACCAAATAATGAAGCCATTTACAATAGGGCAGGGAGGGATGGAACACTATACTGTGGCGAGGAAGACCTGGATTCGAAGTAATAAAGATTACCGGTAAGTAACTGGAGCATTACCTCCTGGTCAGTCTTCCTCCACTCATTATTTACACAATGAGCTTTGGTTTCCCTACAGAAACACCAGAGTTAAAAAAGTTTGCATACTAGCCTCCTAACCCTCCAATATGGCAGACTTCCAATCTGGCAGGATACCAGTTTTGGAAAAAGTAAAATTGAAGGCTCTGTGTATAGCCCATAAGACATTATGGGGAAATGGCCCTGCTATCAACAGCTCCCTCATTACCTCCTTCTGCCCCGGATAATACCTTTGATCGGCCAATCTCAACCTCGCAGTCATCCCCAAAATCAGGAGGGTAAGAACAGGAGGAATATCTTTTTCCTACAATGTAGCCAAACTCTGGAACACAATGCCCCTACACCTCCGCTCAGAATTTCGTCATCTCCCCTTCCTAAAACTTCTCAAGACCTGGGTATTCCAACACTCTGCCCTATAATTCAACTATGTCCCCCTACTGTCTAGCCGCTAGCGCTGGGATGCCCTAGGGTAGCTATGCACTTTACAAATGCTAAATAAGAATAAGAACTTCCCCTTCCCTCTATATGCCATGACAAAGGAAGTCCACCCTAATCACATACTGTTTCCAAAAGCCACCAATCAGATAATGAAGCCTTTCACAACAGGTCAGGGAGGGATGGGAAATTATACAGTGGCGAGGAAGGCCTGGACTCAGAGTAATGAAAATTACTGGTAAGTAACTGGGGCATTACCTCCTCGTCCATCTTCCTCGTCACAGTATTTATGCAATGAGCCAATAATAAAGCCAGAATCAGATTAATTACAAAGGCAATGAAAACACATACCAAAGACATAATTGCAGTACGTGGTTTATTCCAGAAGTCGCCCATGTGGCCGCATTGCAGATCTCCTCCATGGATAACCCTTAAATGCAGCCCAAGAAGCAGACACGGATCTAGTAGATCTCCCCTAAAACCAGTTCTTCACCTGCTGGCCCTGAGACTCATAAGCCGGCAGAATCACCTGCTTAATCCACAGACTGAGTGTAGAGTTTGGGGGTTTCAACCCATTCCTCACCCACCCAGAAGTCCTAAAGAAGCTGTCCACTTTCCTTAAATTCTCTGTCCTGGCAAGGTAAACCAATAAAGCCAATTTCACATCTAAAAGATGTAGTAACAAAACCTCCTCCTCAGACTGAGGATCAGGAAAAACCCACAGAGAGCACCACCTTCGCCGATCTGTGAAAATACAAGGCAACCTTAGGGATAAAGGTGGGGTGAGTCATAAAGACCACCTTATCTGCCAACATCTGCAAAAAAGGTTCAGACCTTAGAAAAGACCCCAACTAATCAATCCTCGGGGTAGACGAGATGGCCACCAAAAACATTACTTTAAGGGTCAAGAATTTTAAATCACAAACTCTAGAAACTCAAACAGCACTACCTGGCTTGTAATACCAAAGGCAAATCCCAGGGTGGGTCTGTCACCATAGGCCTTGGTCTTTTCAATAAAAAAGGATTTCAAACAATCTGGACACCAGTGGCTCCAGATGATCAAATAACGGACTCTTAAATTCTTTTAAGAGCTGCCCATTGAGCCCTAATAGTGCAAGTGGCCAAACCCAACTTAAAGCCACCAGAAAAAATCCAGCACTTTCATGGATTCCACTTCATCAGGAACCAAACCCATCCTAAGTCACCATGCACCAAAATGTGCCCAATGCTTGGCATAAGTCTTCAATGTAGAAGGACAGTGAGATTGTTGAGTCAAATCAGTCAACACTGTAGAACACAATCTAGCCATCAGACTCATCCTCTCAACATCCAAGCCTGAAGGTGCATTGCGTGCAACATGGTGATTGGGAGCTGGGGACCCATCAGGGGATACGTCTGACAAGGAATCTCCCAAGGTGACTGAACTGCCAATTCCAACAACAGAGGAAACCAGAGGCCCCTTTGTCACCCTGGAACTACCAGAACCACAAAGGACTTGTCCAACCTGATTTTCCACAACACTTTGGGAATCAACAACACTGGGGAAAAAGCATACAACAGGCCCACCGGCCATGCAAACGACAGTGCGTCCACCCGCCAGGCCGCCTGGCAAGAAATAATCATGCAGAAGCGTGGCAGCTTGGCATTCTCCACCGAGGTGAACAAGTCTATCCTGGGAACCCAAACTTTCTCTTCAATTGCAGGAACACATCCATCATCAAGGACAATGAACTCATCAAAGGAAACAAACGACTGAGCCTATCCGCTACCCAGTTCTCCATCCTGGGTAAGTAAATCACAGGCAGAGTCGAGAGCTCCTGTTCTGCTCATCTGCAAATATCCTGATTCAGCTGACTGAGGGACTGCACCATGCGGCCCCCACTGGTGATTCACATACCCCATGACCACCCTGTTTTCTAACCGGACATGTACATGATGGTTCACCAATTAAGGGGCAAACACCAGGGGACCCAACTGAACTGTTTTCAGTTCTCGGAAGTTGGAAGAACAATCAAACTGGACCCTCAGACATTTCCCCATAACGGACAAATCCTCTGGGGTTGCACGGAGCCCTGCCTGCTGGCATCTATGGTCACGCCAGGACGTCTCGTCAGGCTTTCGTCAGGACCAAGTTGGTAAGCTACTGCCACTGAAGTGCAAGTTATTTACAAAACAAAGAGTGAAGGTGAAACATATTTTGAAATGCGAAAAACTACCATGAACTTGGAGCCCCAATGTCCATGCGTAAGAAGAAATGTTCTTTCACAATCCTGAAAAAATATAAACAAGATTATATGCATTACACTTCAGTGGCAGTAGCTTACCAACTTGGTCCTGACGAAAGCCTGACGAGACGTCCTTTAGGCTGAAACATGTTGACCACCTGCACAGCGCCATAGTGTAGTCATTAGTTCCAACTACCTGGCGTGTTTTTAACATTAACACTCAGACTTTCTTTAAATAAAATGTTTCTGTCTGAGTCGCTAATTCTAATTTTTTCACTATAGCACTGCACGTACACTTCCATCACCACCTTAAGAGCAACAGTTTGGCATGAGTGTACTATCTTCATCCACTCCCGCACCATTAGCTGATGGTTTGGGCGGTAGAGTCAGGTGTCTTTACGAATATCCCATATGATGAGATTCCGCCAAGAGAGGGTGGTTTGATGGGAATATCTCGGCCAACTGCTACTCTACTATCCACCTGTCTCATAGTTTTTTTGTGTTACCACCCACTTTAGACCTCTCATCCTCCTTGGTATTTAAGTGACTGTTTTTGGAGATGGGATGATAGGTCTCTAAATATATCTCCTTTGACCCTTCTCACATTCCTGTTTTTTAGCACCATAAGGGAAGCAGACGTAAGGCAACTGGAGTATTAGCCAATGTTTTGCTGGAGGACACAGCTGGGCTAGTAACCTCTGAACTTCCGCCACCAGAGTCCACTTCCATTCCACTGGCAAGAAGACCTTCCCCACCAATGTCCTGAAATGCACCCCAATCAAAGTCAGGTCTTGCGTCGGGGTTAGACACGACATCTTGTGGTTCCCCAAGAATCCATGAACCTGTACACAGAGCAAACCTCCTTCACCTGCTATTCTGCCTTGAACTGATAATTTTTACCCAGTCCTCAAAAGCAGCGATACCTCTGCGAATTCTGATGCACCGGGACACATGCAGATAGTTATTCTGTAAATCCTATGATACTAGAAAGCCCCCTGGTTGAGGGAAGATTGTTCTGAAGCAACATCATTTTGAACTTTACATGGGGTATGAACTGGTTCAACCATTTCAGATCTACCAAAGGTCTGAGTTTGCTGGAATGTTTTTCCACCAGAAAGAGAATAGAACACACTCCCCTCCCTCTTTGTGAATGCTGCACAGGAATGATGGGCCCTTTTGTCAGGAGCTTCTGAATTACATATAGTAAGGCTCGTCTGCTTACCCTATTTACTGGACAAGGGGTAGCCTGAATAAGATCTAGTGGGGAATTCACAAAACCAATCTGGAACTCTGCTTTCACCGCTAGAAGTACCCACTGGTCTGTCACTGTCTCGTCTCAAACCTTGGAGAAGAGAGAAATCCAACCTCCCACTTGGGTGACCACCTAAGTTATTTAATCAGGATTTGGTCAAGGGCTGAGAGGAGGTAGATGCATGCTGAAACCGGAATTTGTCAGTGGAAGGGGGGAGCCTCTTTCCCTACCACGAAAGGGCTGGTTGGGTTTACCCTGCCTGGCTACCCAAAAAGCTCTTTCATTGCCCACATTTTTTTCTCACACCATCTTCTCGAGTGCATTCAGCTTGCGATCCCCTTGCGACTTCTTGATATTTTCTTCCAAAGGAGGACCAAACAGCTTTACCCCAGAAAAAGGAATCTTCATTGATAATGCTTTCTATGCATCTACTTTACCCGACCTCAACCAAAACTGGTGTCTGGCTGCTATGGAAGAACCCGCAATGGACACAGGTGAACCCAGGTAATCAAAGGAAATGTCTGATTAACAGACTAACCTGCTGTTCCATGACGGCTAATGTAGCAGTGATATCCTTACCCTGATCCATTAACTTCGCAAGGTATTGAAAGTCTTTTATTAGTGACTGATTGTCATATGAAAAATACGCAGCCGCCCTAATAGCAAAGTTAGATGCGGCAAAGGTACGGTTTACCCCAAATCCATCCTTTTATCAATTCGAACTGCAGGAGCAGTGTTTTCAGAAGTAAACGTTCCTTGGGATGTCATCCCTGCTATTAAAGAATGAACCTTGAAGGATGGCAGGAATTTGTCTGCAAAATCCTGCAATGGATACCTCTTGGCCAAGATTCTAGGAAAGGTGTGTTTATCCACACTCTTCCATTGATTATCCATTACTTTTGTTATCGATGAATGAGGCAGCAGGGATTCAGGCCCCTTATGAAGATACTGTGAGAAGAAATCCTTACTCCCCTCCAGCAAAACCAAATACGCAAACACTAGTTTTTGCCTAATGGGCTGGAGGACCTACTTCAATGCTGGACCTTGCACATATTGCCCGTTAAGCTGATTATCCTCCTGCAGGGGCCACTGTGGTATATAAATAAATAATACCGGATCTATTTTTGGATGAATGAATGAATAACAGATAGCTCAATAAAATAAGAGTCAAGATTCGAGGTAGTAGGAGTTTCTGCAGGTTTATTACAGCATAAGGACAGGATCAGGACACCCTGCATAGGATGACCCAGCAGCTGCTGGGGCTTGGTCTGGGATGAGCGCGCTAACTTTTAATAACAATCCATCAACTTATATACATAGCGCAAACACATAGCATTACATTGCAGTAGGCGTAGCAGTGGGTGGAGCAGAAGGCGTGACGTGTAGCAGTCGCGAGAGATAACAGTAAAAGTAGGTGTAACTGGGAGTATACATAGACATGTGATGCAAACGTAACAGAATATGTCATGAATGGGCGGAAACATTGGAGGGGGCTACCTAAGGAGCCGGGACCTCTAACCTAATGGTGCGCGAAAACTGGCAATGACGTGTTACTAGGAGAAGCTGGGGGCTACGAACTCTGTGCTAGGAGCAGAGACTAAAGTCTGGAGGGTCGGAGCGACATGTACCTAAACCCTATCTGGTATCTGATGTTTAGGGAACATGTTGATATAAACTAGGAGTCATGAGGGGAAAAGCTAACTTGATTCTAAGACTGGACCATGCATTATTCTACATGTAGTGCGTGATGAAGAATATTAAATGACCATTAATACAGTATTTTCTCTAACGTAGAGCCGAGAAGGCTAGACAATGACGGAAACTATTGATGCAGTTCAGTAGCTTAGGAATGCAGAGAAGAAGGACTGAACTGATAGCTGGAATCATAACATACTCTTGGCAGACTCAGAGGCAGAGCCAAGCTGCACCGGGCACTGCGAGGCAGGAAGTAAGTGAAGGGTCGAGGATACAGGTGGGGGCTGTATCGCTCCTCAGCGAGGCTTTCAGGAGACAGGAGCTGAATCTGATGTCCGGGCCCTTTTGAGGCCTGGAAACGGGGACTTTATAATGGAATAACGTGCATACTGAGAAACGTGGCAACATTACTTTACATAGGCCTGATATTCGTAGTATTCACGAGGACTGGAAAATGTCATACCAGAGGTGGACACAACTGTAATTGCGTCATTAATCGGACATGGGGAATAACATATGCATATTGGTCATGCACACATAACATATGATGGATGAGGCGTAGGGACACAGAACATGGCAAAATTTACTTTTCCACATTCCCTCCTTGTCACTACGTTTCCATCAGGAAACATCAATTTTCATGATACCATCTATCATTTCATACAGTACCATTTGCTCGTCTCGAATTATCCTGGAACGGGATTTAGAACGGGGCTTGGGACTAGGAATACAAGAGGTAGCACACATGCTGCAAATCGCAGGGCCACATTGTATACAGAGGCAGCAGCTAAATATGATCGCTACTGCAATACCTAGAAAGGACAGGACTTTCCATCCCCAGGCGGAAATTATATTCCAGAACCAACCTGACCATGTCCAGGTGCCTGGATCTTGGTGTAACAGATGGGCAATTTTATGGAGTCTGGTTATAGCTGAATAAACAGACGGCGCGTTATTTGGAATGAAAATGCAGCAACTAGATCCGATGACTCTACAGGCCCCGCCCCTATCGGCCAGTATGACGTCAAGGACGAGACGATTTTGCAAAACGACAAATCTCATAGCAGATTGTTCTTCGGTTAGGTTACCTAGAGCAGAGGCAGTCTCATTTACTACAGCTTCAAGGGTTCTTGTTAACCTACGGATTAGTTTACTATTCTGGACAGGTCCTACAAAGAAGAAGAAACCTTTATTGAAATCTGTATACTGTTCTAGAGTAGTTTCAGTATAATCGACAATTGGGGACTCCCTTCTATGTCTAATGTGTACTAGATGTGTGTTTCTGTGATAATCAGATGGGGCTAGGAAAACAGGTGGCAGTAGGAAGGCAATGTAACAGGTTCCCTCCCAATCGAGGGGCAGACGGACATATGCAGTTTGACCACAAATAAAATAAGAATGACGTGAAGCTTTGAAAACAGATTTCCCACTGTCACTATACTGGATAACAGTAGTACAGTCACTATGACCTACATGTATGGAACCATAACTACGGACACATAATTCGCCTTTGACAGGTAGTACTGAAATAGCAGGTAAGTCTGGAGTAGTATCAGACTGAACATTCAGGACCATGAAATTCGACGAATAATTACCTAAATTATACACTTCATTTTCTAGATCTAACCCTGTTCTGTGGGGAAGACCTTGCTTGTCTGAAAAACATGTACTGTTAAGAAAAGACATATCTGTTGAGGATGACGTTAACGTGGACCATGCTCCACACGAACCATTGTGTGAGAATGGATAAGGAAAGAGTGGCAGAACTCCCTTCGGTGTCTGGAAAGGGGGGAGTCGACCACACACCCAACAATTAGTGGCATTGCTGGTCTGGTGTGAGTAATGTAACATACGGATAAATGTGTTGTTGCGCATAGCAAGGCGGTAAGAATATTCGTGAGGAGGCAGATCACTAAACGTGTGCTCTACTGTAGCATTAGCAGACATATTTACATGAGGAACTGGAAAATACAGATAGAATGCATAGCTGGTGCAGGAAATCATTATGCTGATGAATAATACGAAACTTAGAAAAACGATACATTGAATTGAGTTATTACTGACTCTCTCACTATGGGGGTCTATTTTATACATGTCAGAAACAGTCTAACCGTTTCACCTAGGGGAGGACTTATACAATCAAACTGACTGACTTATTTTACTAGACCTGAGCTTTAACTTATACTCCTGTTGCGGAGTTTTCTCTAACAAGGGAGGGGTTGTAATAATGTCTTTTGCGGGACAGTCCTTTAAAACAATGTTCTGGCAATCTTTCGAATCCTGGGAAATGTTTTTAGAAACGGGTTTCAATCCATTAAAAAGTTTAATATGAGAAAGGTGGATCCATCCTTTTCTGCCTTCCAACTTGACGGCAGTACGGGTGGTCAAGAGGACCTGACGTGGCTCCTTCCAACGTGGTTCCAGCGGACTTGATCTGTCAAAATTTCTGATCATCACCAAGGAGCCTGGAACGATCTCGTGCGGTGCCACCTCGGTATTGTCTGGAAAGGCGGCAGCAACCTGTGAACGACATGAGTTGAGGGCAGACATCAAGGAAGCTAGGTAATCTGTCAGCATATTACATGAAACATCGGTAATACTTCGGGGTCTAGGAGTACCCCACATGTTAGGGGGGCGGCCGAATACGACCTCATACGGGGACAGACCTGATCTAGAATGTGCGACCATGCGCATATAAAACAAAGCGACTGGCAGAGCTACTAGCCAGTCCACACCTTTTTCTTTACAGACTTTGGCAATACGTATTTTCAGAGTCTGATTATGTCTCTCTACGAGACCGGCTGCTTCAGGATGGCGTACACAATGGAACTTCCACTGGTACCCTAACAAAAGGGAAACGTGCTTCATTAACTCTGAGGAGAATGGCTGACCATTATCAGAATATACGACTCTAGGGAGTCCGTATCTAGGGAAGAATTCACGAACCAACTGCTTGGCAGTGGTCGCGGCTGTGTAATCTGGGACTGGATATGCTTCTGTCCACCTGGACAAAGCGCATACTACTACAAGGACATACTTGAAACCTCGACATCGCTCCATCTGAATATAATCCATCTGGAGGACCTCAAAAGGGTGGTCAGGGGGCTGGAAACCACCTTGTTCCACCGGGACACTTTTACCTGGATTAAACTGACAACATATCATACAGGTACGGACTTTCTGTTTGGCTGCAGCTCGTAAATGCTTGTTGAACCAAATGTTCTGGATACTGTCTAACATAGCTTTTTCTCCTAAATGTGCTGGACTATGTGCGGTATTAATAATGACTTGAACCATAGAGTCGGGGAGAAACCATGTGGCTCTACCCTTTGTTAACCATCCTTGATCTGTCTGGACCCCTCCTTGTTCATACCATTTCTTGATTTCATCGGGAGTAGCATGTAACTGGATATCTATGACATCTTGAGTAGGGTCCTTAACTGTCATGCATGTAATCGGATCTGGAGTATGTGTCAGGTTAACTGGAATGTCTGGAGTCTGTGCTGTAAGCTTGGCTGTGCGATCTGCTAGATCATTACCTTGAGAAATAATGTCAGTAACTTTCGTATGTGCTTTGCATTTCATGATAGCAATGGATGTCGGTAAATGTATGGCATCTAACAGGGCTTGAATAAGGAGACCATGCTGAATCTTGGTTCCATGAGAAGTCATGAAACCTCTCTCCTGCCAGAGCACTCCGAAGTCGTGTACGACTCCGAATGCGTAACGTGAGTCTGTGTAAACATTAACTTTCAGGTTCTTGGCATGTATACAGGCTTGTGTCAGAGCGACTAGCTCTGCTGCTTGAGCAGACAGGGTGTCAATACGGTGTGTTTCAATAACTTCGGTGTCAGTAGTCACTGCATACGCTGCGACTAGTTCTCCTGTACTAGTTCTCATACATGAACCATCCACATAAAGTGTCAGGTCGGGATCTGGTAACGGAATATCTGTCAGGTCTTGTCTTGGCTTTGTCGTAATGTTAACTACTTCCACACAGTCATGTGGGTCTGGATTTGAATTAACTGATGGTAACAGTGTAGCAGGATTCAGAACGTTGCAGCGTCTAATTTCTATGTGTGGCTGGAACAGTGTCAATTCATAACCTGTTAAACGTGCAATTGTCAAGTGCTGAGTTTGTGTTCGGTTTAACAGAACTTCTACTGAATGTGGGACTTGTACTGTCAGGGAATGTCCTAAAACTATGGAATCACTTTGTCTGATAGCTAGTGCTGTGGCTGCAACTGACTTGAGGCACGCAGGCAACGCCTGGGCGACTGGATCTAGTGTGCTCGAAAAATAAGCACAGGGCTTGTATTGACCTGCTTGATCTTGTGTGAGAACAGATAATGCTGTACCTTCGCGTTCAGTAACGAAAAGTGTAAAAGGCTTACTGTAGTTCGGTGTAGCTAGAACTGGAGCTTGACATAGGGCTTTCTTTAACTCGTTGAAACTAAGTGTGTGTTCAGATGTCCAAGGGAGGACAGTCGATACGGCTGCCTCCTGTGTCGTTAACTGTATCAGTGGCTTGGCTAGAAATGCATACTGGGGAATCCATTGTCTACAATAAGAAGTAAGGCCGATAAAGGCACGTACCTCCTTCTGGGTTCTGGGCTGGGGAAGACTCGCTATTAACTGGATACGGTCTGGTGTCAACTGCCTACCCCTCTTGGACAGTAAGTGTCCTAAGTATACCACTTGCTGGACACAGAATTGAAGCTTCGAAGGTGACACCTTGTGCCCCATCTCGGCAAGGAAATACAGGACTGTAAGTGATGCTCGCTCGCAGTCACGTTCAGAACGGGCTGTGATCAGTAGATCATCGACATACTGGAGCAGGGCAGTGTCAGTTGGCATGTGAATATTGTCTAGTTGTCTCTTAAGTGCTTGACTGTAAATACTAGGACTTTCTGTGAAACCTTGAGGAGCGCGTGTAAACATATAGCTCCTTCCATTTAAACAGAATCCGAAAAGAAACTGGCTGTCTGGATGAATCGGAACACTGAAAAATGCATTCTTGAGGTCAATGACAGTGAAAAACATGGCTTCGGAATCAATAGCAGTTAACAGGGAAGAGATGTCTGGAACAACTGGGTACTGAGGAATAATACATTTATTAAGCTCTCGTAAATCAATCACTAATCGATATACTGGGGGTGCATTTGGATCGGTACGTTTCATGACTGGAATGATCGGAGAATTGCATACATTGGAGTCAGTTTCTACAACTACTCCTTGAACAATGAGCTCGTCAATAATTTTGGATAAGGCTGCTACAGCCTCAGGTGGCAATCTGTACTGTCTGATTCGGGGTAACACTACACCTGGCTTGAGAGTCACACGATGGGGTGTGATTTGCATGTAACCTACATCAGTTGGACCTTGCGCCCATAAATGCTGTGGAACTTTAGACAATCTTGAATCAAAATCTCGTAATACATAGTGACCCTTAAAGTCACGTAGGAACAGACGTATTCCCTCTGGGGAACAGCAAATGACTGCACCTAACTCTTTCAGTGTCCTAATGCCTAACAGATTTTCTGGACATGACTTAGTAAGTAACAGATCAGTAGTACGGGACAATGGACCTACTTCTAGAGTAACTGGCTTAGATATCTCATTAACTATTGGCTTTCCTGAAAATCCAAGGGAAACATTTCTTGAGCCTGAGAGCGGAGCCCCTGGAACTTCGGCGTGACTAATTGTGGTCCTACTTGCCCCTGTATCAATCAGAAACTTTCTGTCTTTCCCTAATACTTGACTGTGAACATAGGGACCTTCTTGATCTACAGGTATCTCGATGAGAGGCAAGCCTACCTCCCTCTCTAGGCTGTTTCATGAATACTGCTGGTACTCTGGATACTCGGACTGTGCATACTGGTACATCTGCGATGTAACGTGCTGTGTTGCAGCAATAGGCTGCGGTACTGTAACTGTCTGTGGTGCATTCTGTGACTGAGGAATCTGTGAAACTTGTTCTTGTCTTGGCGGACGTGGTCTTTCTTTAGTCTTACCAGTAGCTATGTTATGTTTCAGGACTGCACACTCGTTTATAAAATGACCTGGCTGTTTACAATAATTGCAGTTCCCTTTAACGGGAGCTGCAGGATGACTGGCTTGATTCGGACCCCTCTTCCGACTGTCTTGAGGAACAGATTGTGCAACTAGTACTTTCATTTTTGTGTCTTTCATACGTTTTCTCTCGTGTTCTTGCTCTTCCCTGATTCTATTCTGGTGATACTGGAGCATCTGGAGCATCTGGGACGGAGTATTTGCTTGCCAGGTGCTTTCGACTTTCAAAACTCGGTTTTTAATTTGTGGACTTGAATTCTCGACTAATTTGGTAACAAAAAGGTGAGGGTATGACTCACTACTTGTCTTGAGACCACTGTTGATACTGAAACATTTTTCAAATCTAGAATAAAAATCACTAATATCTTCATCTTGTTTCTGTTTACAGGCTGAGATTGCATCCCAGTCTTCTTTTCTCGTTGTCAATAATCTGGGTAAAACTTGAATCAATAATTCTGGTAATTCTTTACATTTATCTCCAAGACCGGTACCTGGTACTCGTGCCTTGTCTTCAGCTTCTAGAACTGCCCAATCGATCTTTTTCTCTCCCACCTCCCATTCTTTTTCTTTTAACTTTTCATACACCCCTGCGGGTAACAGGACCTTTAACATTTTAATGATATCTGGGTAAGTGTATTCTCCCATACGGAGCATGTCTTTTAATTCTCTATGGAACCCTGCTGGATCTTTGTCATGACAGGGAATTAATTTCTTCATTTCAAGAAGTTCCATCTTTGATATTGGAGTGTATACAAACACTCGTTGCATTACGCCACCCGCCCCTTGGACTGGGTGGACTTCTCGTAACGGATTCTGTCTGTCTATGTAAAACGGTTTACTTTCTGGGGGTGAGACATGAACAAAATGCGGGTTCAAAAACGTTCTATATTTGTGACGCTGTTCTAGAACGACACTAACTAAATCGGTACCTAGACCTCTCCATTTGTACTGGAGTAACTCGTTCAGGATATCGTGTAACGGGCCTGGATCAGAGTGTTGACCCTCATACAGAGTAATAAGGTACTGGACCATATACATACCCACCAGTCGTTGCTCGGCTGGGGGCAATTTCAGAAACATTTGTGCCACTATTTCGTCTGGAAAAGTGGTAGAATCAGTAATCCATCGGACTGCTGATCGGGCTAGTTCCTGTTCATACATGGTACTTAATTCACTATAACCGATTCGTGATTTCAGAATGTGATCGGTAGCTTGAAATACTTGTTCTAGAGAACCTTGTTCTGGTGCTGGATGATGAAAAATAGACTTGTGTTCTAGACGTAAATGACGATCTGGAAATCTAGATTTTCCTACATACGCTATTCTGGCGGAATTCTCGTTCTCTTCCTCTTCAGGATCAGAAGTACTTTCTTTCTCGCTTACTTGTGCTGCTTTACGCTGGTCGTGTAACCTTATTATTTCTTTACGAATTTTCTTGTACATACTCTCCATAGCACTAATGGTCTTGTGCTTACCCTCGGCTATATTATCACTCCACCTTGTCAGGATTCTCATTTCGGCGGAATCTTTAGACGGGTAATCTTGTTCTCTTATTAGACAATTGATCAGGAACTTTAATATCATGAGCTGAATCTCGGCTTTCCTTTGAGACATAATCTCGCCAATACTTTCTGGATCATCCCCTGTACGGATGAAACGATATATTCTGTCTAGATCTTCTTTCATATTCGGCAAGGTGACTAGATACTCGGTCACTCTCCTTACACGTAAGGAATATAAAACCATATTATACTCGCCTGGGAC
Source organism: Lissotriton helveticus (assembly GCF_964261635.1). Taxonomy (NCBI): domain Eukaryota; kingdom Metazoa; phylum Chordata; class Amphibia; order Caudata; family Salamandridae; genus Lissotriton; species Lissotriton helveticus. The sequence continues at coordinate 451,224,355 of NC_136067.1, forward strand.
TGGATCATAGACACATTCGTTAAGGGTTTGCCTGATTTCTGTAACAGACTGATGTTTGGGCGTGCGCTGTGATGCTTGTGCATGTAATTCGGCTAATGTTAAACGCTTGTGTGGCGGCGGGGTTTGAGGAGGACCTCCTCCTGCGGCCCCTAGACTAGAATCGTCGACTGACATTCTTCGTGGCGGAGCGGGAAGTTGAAACGCTGGCTGGACCGGGGGTACCGTAGCAGGTACTCCGGTGTCTGGAAGAGCGGGAAGTGCCTGATTTACAGGGACTGGCGGAGCGCGAACAGGATTTGCATATTCTGGGACTGTGTCGTCCAAATAGGACGAAATAAAAATATCAGCTGCGGTCTGTTTGTGACGTAGCTTGGTCGGAACTAATGGTGGCGGGAAATTACTAGATGCCTCTGGGGTCGCTTTTGGCAGGCCCTCGGCAAGGAGAGGATACATACCCTTAATGAGGGCATGCCTCTGTCTGTCTGACTGTTCGGTTTTGACTCGTTCACCTATCTCGATTAATTCTCTTTCTTGGGCTCGTTCCTGGGATTCTCTACTTAACTCTGACTTTCTGACTTCTTTCTCGGTTCTTCTATGAGCTTCCTTACGCCATAACTCGATGGCATCTTTCTGTGACTGTCTGGCTTTCTTTTTCCATAATGCTTCTTCCACTCGCATGATACATTCGGCATCCCATGTACCCGATACGGGCCATCTATACTTTTCTTCTAACTGTTTGGTATACTCTACCCATAAATCTAGATACATTATGGCGCTTATGCCATGTTTCTGATACATAAAGTGACCTGGACTGTCCCTGGGCGGGACAGGAACTGCTTCTTCTAATAAACCCTTTCTAGTTTTTAGCTGACGTAATCTTGAAAAGAGCGGCATTGTAAACTTGAATCGGAACACAATACAATACACGAAAAACAATAACAATTGGGAAAACAATTCAGGCATACCACGACATTGGAAATACATTGAACAACATTATAAATAACAGTTTGAACAGAATATTACCTGAAATACTGAGAACAGAAACAGAACAGAATTTCTCGAGAACGGAACAGACTAGAGTTACTGGATGCACTGCTGTAACAGTACGGAACATACCGGTCCCATAAAGGGACGCATCAAGACCCGTATCCACCTAGGTGAACACTTCGTTTGTGAGTCTGGGCACCACCAACCCACGGACCAGGAGTCAATTTAGATTGGTCCTGTCTAGATACTACCCCAGCAATGGTACTCACCGGGCAGCACGGAACGGAAAGCCTCGGACTGGACTGGACGACGGACGACGAACTTCGGACTTCAGTTACAGGTGGGCCTCCGGATACCTCGGACCTTGGACTCTCGGCTTGGGCTCTGGTCGGGACTCGCCGCGTTCCTCCACCGTCTCGTTCGGATGCTGGACCGCCTCCTCCGTCTCCTCCGTGGGCCTGAGGGATACTTGGAGCAGAAATATCTGCCAGTGCACGGTATGGTTCCGTCACGACTGCAGAGGGTCAGGGGGTCGGCGTGGCTTCACCGACGCGTGGGGAAAGGGCAAGTCCCTGTTCGGGCGCCATTATGTGGTATATAAATAAATAATACCGGATCTATTTTTGGATGAATGAATGAATAACAGATAGCTCAATAAAATAAGAGTCAAGATTCGAGGTAGTAGGAGTTTCTGCAGGTTTATTACAGCATAAGGACAGGATCAGGACAACCTGCATAGGATGACCCAGCAGCTGCTGGGGCTTGGTCTGGGATGAGCGCGCTAACTTTTAATAACAATCCATCAACTTATATACATAGCGCAAACACATAGCATTACATTGCAGTAGGCGTAGCAGTGGGTGGAGCAGAAGGCGTGACGTGTAGCAGTCGCGAGAGATAACAGTAAAAGTAGGTGTAACTGGGAGTATACATAGACATGTGATGCAAACGTAACAGAATATGTCATGAATGGGCGGAAACATTGGAGGGGGCTACCTAAGGAGCCGGGACCTCTAACCTAATGGTGCGCGAAAACTGGCAATGACGTGTTACTAGGAGAAGCTGGGGGCTACGAACTCTGTGCTAGGAGCAGAGACTAAAGTCTGGAGGGTCGGAGCGACATGTACCTAAACCCTATCTGGTATCTGATGTTTAGGGAACATGTTGATATAAACTAGGAGTCATGAGGGGAAAAGCTAACTTGATTCTAAGACTGGACCATGCATTATTCTACATGTAGTGCGTGATGAAGAATATTAAATGACCATTAATACAGTATTTTCTCTAACGTAGAGCCGAGAAGGCTAGACAATGACGGAAACTATTGATGCAGTTCAGTAGCTTAGGAATGCAGAGAAGAAGGACTGAACTGATAGCTGGAATCATAACATACTCTTGGCAGACTCAGAGGCAGAGCCAAGCTGCACCGGGCACTGCGAGGCAGGAAGTAAGTGAAGGGTCGAGGATACAGGTGGGGGCTGTATCGCTCCTCAGCGAGGCTTTCAGGAGACAGGAGCTGAATCTGATGTCCGGGCCCTTTTGAGGCCTGGAAACGGGGACTTTATAATGGAATAACGTGCATACTGAGAAACGTGGCAACATTACTTTACATAGGCCTGATATTCGTAGTATTCACGAGGACTGGAAAATGTCATACCAGAGGTGGACACAACTGTAATTGCGTCATTAATCGGACATGGGGAATAACATATGCATATTGGTCATGCACACATAACATATGATGGATGAGGCGTAGGGACACAGAACATGGCAAAATTTACTTTTCCACACCACACCATCCAAACAAGGATTCTTAACTGGAGGATCAGGATGCCTCTCACGAAAAGCAGAATCCACTGCAGCTTGGATCATTTGCTGTATAACAGCCAAAGAAGGAACTGCTTCTGGAACCCCACGGTACTCAACATTGTGGGTCTTTTTCGTAGCCTTGCCACCAGTCTCCAAAACGTAACTGAGTAATGCTTCAGAAAGCCGGCATTTCCCACTTATATCATTGCTAGGTGATTCAGCATGACGTATCAAAAAGTGTCAAAATCGCCTAGAAACCACCCCATAATGCCGCCCGCGGCTGCAAAGGAGCAAAAACAAGCATGCACATAGACACGTTTACTATAAAATGCCTGTTCAGGCTGCCCTCGATTAGCATAATCACAAGAGCAACTGTAGGAGCAGCATAACCCAGCGGCAACCCCTGCACTGGAGATTGTCAGAATACACCTGCTAATGCAAAGCACTCACCTACCGGCAGTCCCCTGGCACGATCTATGCAGAGAGGGAGTCGACTAACCCTGCTACCAGTAAGCGGAAAGAACAACACCGGTGCCCCCTCCTTCTGAGTCCGCTCAAGCAGGAGCTCTTAAAGTAACGGGGAACACATGAGCAACACAAATGTATCAAGTACAACAATGGACTCTCTCACATCATTCACCATTTCATTGCAAAGTAGTGGGTTGGCTAATGACGGAACTTCGACTTTGAGTGGCATTATGAGTCTACTAAAGCCAGACCTCTGCCTCCAAACTTACCTGCAAACTTGATGGAAGCATCACAAGCGAAGTCTTTGCAGAAACTAAAAAAAACAGGATGTGATTACGGTGGACTTCATTTATATGGCATGTAAGCGGAAGGAAACTCAGCCATGGTGGAAGGATGGAGGACTAGTATGCTAACTTTTTAACTTGGGAGTTTCTGTAGGGAGACTAAAGCTCATTGCATTAATACTGTGGCGAGGAAGACGGGCGACTAGGCAATGGACAGAAATTCTTCTGAAATTTCTTCTGTTTTCGACAAGGTCATTGTTTAGAAGTTGTTGGTTATTAAAGGACCAATTTCTTGCTCTGAAGCTACAAACCAATTATGCTTTCTATGCATTTCATTGAACATTGAAGACTGACCATCATTTTAATGACGGAGAACCCGTTACGTCTACATCCCTCTTCCGTTCAGTAAAAAGACAGGGACATTGGGTGATCGTAGCATATTTAGTCAAGCGGTACAAAAGGGGGTGGTGATGGATGGAGCATCTGAACCAATCAAACACTCACACCCAGTCAAAAGATCTTGGTTTGATCCATCACCGTTCTTTAGCCCACTCTGCCACCCCAGTTCAGACGTGGCTATATGCAAATCAGTATGACCCTGTGCCTCATGGGAACAGTCCAGCCCGAACTGCCAAGCCATGCCTTCCCTGGACCGGAAAAAAAGCTTCCGAGGACCGGTTTTTGGCATTCCAGCCGTCTTCAGCCCGGCTTGCTTGAATCCAGTGGCAAAGTGAGCAAGGGACTCACGTCTGAGCATACCCTGCCACACTTATGGCGGCCAAAGTGGTACAAAAGGGGGTGGTGATGGATGGAGCATCTGAACCAATCAAACACTCACACCCAGTCAAAAGATCTGGGTTTGATCCATCACCGTTCTTTAGCCCACTCTGCCACCCCAGTTCAGACGTGGCTATATGCAAATCAGTCTGACCCTGTGCCTCATGGGAACAGTCCAGCCTGAACTGCCAAGCCATGCCTTCCCTGGACCGGAAACAAGCTTCCGAGGACCGGTTTCTGGCATTCCAGCCGTCTTCAGCCCGGCTTGCTTGAATCCAGTGGCAAAGTGAGCAAGGGACTCACGTCTGAGCATACCCTGCCACACTTATGGCGGCCAAAGTGGTACAAAAGGGGGTGGTGATGGATGGAGCATCTGAACCAATCAAACACTCACACCCAGTCAAAAGATCTGGGTTTGATCCATCACCGTTCTTTAGCCCACTCTGCCACCCCAGTTCAGACGTGGCTATATGCAAATCAGTCTGACCCTGTGCCTCATGGGAACAGTCCAGCCCGAACTGCCAAGCCATGCCTTCCCTGGACCGGAAACAAGCTTCCGAGGACCGGTTTCTGGCATTCCAGCCCGGCTTGCTTGAATCCAGTGGCAAAGTGAGCAAGGGACTCACGTCTGAGCATACCCTGCCACACTTATGGCGGCCAAAGTGGTACAAAAGGGGGTGGTGATGGATGGAGCATCTGAACCAATCAAACACTCACACCCAGTCAGAAGATCTGGGTTTGATCCATCACCGTTCTTTAGCCCACTCTGCCACCCCAGTTCAGACGTGGCTAAATGCAGCAGGGTATGCTCTGACTTGAGTCCCTTGCTCACTTGGCCACTGGATTCAAGATAGCCTGGCTGATGAGGATTATGAATCCGAAACCGGTCCCAGGATGCTTGTTTCCAGTCCATGGAAGACATGGCTTGGCAGTTCGGGCTGGACTGTTCCCATGAGGCACAGGGTCAGACTGATTTGCATATGGTCATGTCTGAAATGGGGTGGCTGAGTGGGCTAAAGAATGGTGATGGATTAAACCCAGATCAGTTGACTGGGGGTGAGTGTTTGATTTACTCAAACGCTCCGTCCTTCATCCCCTTTTGTATCGCTTTGTTCGCCCTAAGTGTGGCAGGGTATGCTCAGACGTGAGTCCCTTGCTCACTTGGCCACTGGATTCAAGATAGCCTGGCTGATGAGGATTATGAATCCGAAACCGGTCCCAAGATGCTTGTTTCCGGTCCATGGAAGACGTGGCTTGGCAGTTCGGGCTGGACTGTTCCCATGAGGCACAGGGTCAGACTGATTTGCATATGGTCATGTCTGAAATGGGGTGGCTGAGTGGGCTAAAGAATGGTGATGGATTAAACCCAGATCAGTTGACTGGGGGTGAGTGTTTGATTTACTCAAACGCTCCGTCCATCATCCCCTTTTGTATCGCTTTATTTAGTCAAGCGCCAACACATAAATATATTAGCTCGGAACTACTTCTTCCATAACTTTACAACCATTTCTTTACACAGCTGTCATCATGGAACGTGTAAGCATACTAAACTTCCTATTGCTAGCATGCTCACGAGGATGCCTTGTGGAAGCACCAAATAAAAAGATGTCATGAGCCAAAAGTCAAAGAACACATTACAGCAAATCCCCAATAAATAAATAAGAGTGATTCTAACACTACAGTCCCTCTTCCTTGTCTCAGTCTTCGTTTGCAGTGTCTCCTGCCTCCAATACTGAAAAATATCCGAATGATGTATAAATGAAGCAAACTGTCCAAAGGAGCATACACCAATGACATTATGGTGCTGTTACAAGAAGTACCAAACTGAATTCAGCTGTTCCTCGCAAAGCAAAATAATTTTCACAGGTTTCCTGAAAAGTGGATGGTCACTGATGCAACAGATGGAAATGGGAAGATCATATCAGATTTTAGGTACACAAAGAGAAAAGGAGCAGCCACCCGCATAAGAGCATGTATATTCTGGTATAAACTGGAGGAAATTAAAGCTTCATCCAACTGTGTAAAATGGGAAGTAATAGGCTGATTTTGTTTGGCAAAAACAAGAAATCAGTCCCGTGAGCATATTGATAAATCGGACAAAAGACCTTGAACTAATTACCCTGGGTAACCCATAGCCACTGTAAGGTACTACAAGCATGATACAATTTGCTACATCCTGCAGCTAAGCCTTACTGCCGGTTCTGTATTTGAGGAAGTGTGTTGATTAGGTTAGAAGAGAGCCATAAATATATAGCGCTAGCATTACCCAACCTACAAGAGATGAACATGCTAGCCACAGTTCGATGGTGGGCAGCCGCAGAAGAAATATTTCAATGAGTCTTTTGACAACTTCAGCGAGAGCAGGGGGTGTCACAAGGTCATGTGTCCAAACCGAGGGGACTGAGTAGTCCATCCACTATTGCTGAACACCAGAACCGCAGCCTAATCTCTGTACAGTTGGTGGAAATTATAATCATTGCCGAGTGAACAGCAGACAAGCACTCGTCAAAAATATCAAGGTTCTTGCCAACATGCTTCCCTGCCCCCTGGCTGTGCTTGCTTCCCTGCCCCCCTTGCTGTGCTTGCTTCCCTGCCCCTGGCTGTTCTTGCTTCCCTGACCCCCTGGCTGTGCTTGCTTCCCTGCCCCCCTGGCTGTGCTTGCTTCCCTGCCCCCTCGCTGTGCTTGCTTCCCTGCCCCCTCGCTGTGCTTGCTTCCCTGCCCCCCCTGGCTGTGCTTGCTTCCCTGCCCCCCGGGCTGTGCTTGCTCCCCTGGCTGTGCTTGCTTCCCTGCCCCCTGGCTGTGCTTGCTTCCCTGCCCCCTGGCTGTGCTTGCTTCCCTGCCCCCTGGCTGTGCTTGCTCCCCTGCCCCCTGGCTGTGCTTTCTCCCCTGCCCCCTGGCTGTGCTTGCTGCCCTGCTCCCTGGCTGTGCTTGCTCCCCTGCCCCCTGGTTCCCCTGCCCCCTCGCTGTGCTTGCTTCCCTTCCCCCTCGCTGTGCTTGCTTCCCTGCCCCCTCGCTGTGCTTGCTTCACTGCCCCCTTTCCTTTCTCGAGGCTTGGGTTGAAAAAGTGTCATATGCAATTAAGCATTTTTTCAGTTTCTGAAAGACTCTTTCATATTCCATACTCCCTCTCTCCCTCCCACGCTCCATCTTCCTTCATTTCTTTCTTTCTTTCTTTTCTTCCTGCGTTTCTTTCTTAAATATATAACTATGTGCGTGTGTCATTTCATAATTTATATTATCTTTACCAATCAAGCTATGTATATTTTCATATATGCACATATATAGGGTTACCAAATATGTGTGTGAGCGTGCATGTCATTGCATCATGTCATTATGCATCCCAGGAAAAAAGAGCATATGTTCCCTGCCCCCTGGCTGTGATTGCTTCCCTGCCCCCTGACTGTGTTTGCTTCCCTGCCCCCTGGCTGTGTTTGCTTCCCTGCCCCCTGGCTGTGTTTACTTCCCTGCCCCCTGGCTGTGTTTGCTCCCCTCGCTGTTGTTGCTTCCCTGCCCCCTCACTGTGCTTGCTTCCCTGCCCCCTGGCTGTGTTTGCTTCCCTGCCCCCTGGCTGTGTTTGCTTCCCTGCCCCCTGGCTGTGTTTGCTTCCCTGCCCCCTGGCTGTGTTTGCTTCCCTGCCCCCTGGCTGTGTTTGCTTCCCTGTCCCCTGGCTGTGCTTGCTTCCCTGCCCCATGGCTGTGCTTGCTTCCCTGCCCCCTCGCTGTGCTTGCTCCCCTCGCTGTACTTGCTTCTCTGCCCCCCTGGCTGTGCTTGCTTCCCTGCCCCCCTGGCTGTGCTTGCTTCCCTGCCCCCTGGCTGTGCTTGCTTCCATGGCTGTGCTTGCTTCCCTGCCCCCCTGGCTGTGCTTGCTTCCCTGCCCCCCTGGCTGTGCTTGCTTCCCTGCCCCCTGGCTGTGCTTGCTTCCCTGCCCCCCTGGCTGTGCTTGCTTCCCTGCCCCCCTGGCTGTGCTTGCTTCCCTGCCCCCTCGCTGTGCTTGCTTCCCTGCCCCCTCGCTGTGCTTGCTTCCCTGCCCCCTCGCTGTGCTTGCTTCCCTGCCCCCTGGCTGTTCTTGCTTCCCTGACCCCCTGGCTGTGCTTGCTTCCCTGCCCCCTGGCTGTGCTTGCTTCCCTGCCCCCTGGCTGTGCTTCCTTCCCTGCCCCCCCTGGCTGTGCTTGCTTCCCTGCCCCCCGGGCTGTGATTGCTCCCCTGGCTGTGCTTGCTCCCCTGCCCCCTGGCTGTGCTTGCTCCCCTGCCCCCTGGATGTGCTTTCTCCCCTGCTCCCTGGCTGTGCTTGCTGCCTTGCTCCCTGGCTGTGCTTGCTCCCCTGCCCCCTGGTTCCCCTGCCCCCTCGCTGTGCTTGCTTCCCTGCCCCCTCGCTGTGCTTGCTTTCCTGCCCCCTCGCTGTGCTTTGCTTGCTTCCCTGCCCCCTCGCTGTGCTTGCTTCCCTGCCCCCTCGCTGGGCTTGCTTCCCTGCCCCCTTTCCTTTCTCGAGGCTTGGGTTGAAAAAGTGTCATATGCAATTAAGCATTTTTTCAGTTTCTGAAAGACTCTTTCATATTCCATACTCCCTCTCTCCCTCCCACGCTCCATCTTCCTTCATTTCTTTCTTTCTTTCTTTCTTCCTTTCTTTCTTTCTTTCTTTTCTTCCTGCGTTTCTTTCTTAAATATATAACTATGTGCGTGTGTCATTTCATAATTTATATTATCTTTACCAATCAAGCTATGTATATTTTCATATATGCACATATATAGGGTTACCAAATATGTGTGTGAGCGTGCATGTCATTGCATCATGTCATTATGCATCCCAAGAAAAAAGAGCATATATTCCCTGCCCCCTGGCTGTGATTGCTTCCCTGCCCCCTGGCTGTGTTTGCTTCCCTGCCCCCTGGCTGTGTTTGCTTCCCTGCCCCCTGGCTGTGTTTACTTCCCTGCCCCCTGGCTGTGTTTGCTCCCCTCGCTGTTGTTGCTTCCCTGCCCCCTCACTGTGCTTGCTTCCCTGCCCCCTGGCTGTGTTTGCTTCCCTGCCCCCTGGCTGTGTTTGCTTCCCTGCCCCCTGGCTGTGTTTGCTTCCCTGCCCCCTGGCTGTTTGCTTCCCTGCCCCCTGGCTGTGCTTGCTTCCCTGCCCCCTGGCTGTGCTTGCTTCCCTGCCCCCTGGCTGTGCTTGCTTCCCTGCCCCCTGGCTGTGCTTGCTCCCCTGCCCCCTGGCTGTGCTTGCTTCCCTGCCCCCTGGCTGTGCTTGCTTCCCTGCCCCCTGGCTGTGCTTGCTTCCCTGCTGTTGCTTGCTTCCCCTGCCCCCCTGGCTGTGCTTGCTTCCCTGCCCCCCTGGCTGTGCTTGCTTCCCTGCCCCCTGGCTGTGCTTGCTTCCCTGCCCCCCTGGCTGTGCTTGCTTCCCTGCCCCCTCGCTGTGCTTGCTTCCCTGCCCCCTCGCTGTGCTTGCTTCCCCGCCCCCTCGCTGTGCTTGCTTCCCCTGCCCCCTCGCTGTGCTTGCTCCCCTGCCCCCTCGCTGTGCTTGCTTCCCTGCCCCCTCGCTGTGCTTGCTTCCCTGCCCCCTGGCTGTTCTTGCTTCCCTGACCCCCTGGCTGCGCTTGCTTCCTGCCCCCCTGGCTGTGCTTGCTTCCCTGCCCCCTCGCTGTGCTTGCTTCCCTGCCCCCTGGCTGTGCTTGCTTCCCTGCCCCCTGGCTGTGCTTGCTTCCCTGCCCCCCTGGCTGTGCTTGCTCCCTGCCCCCCCTGGCTGTGCTTGCTTCCCCGCCCCCCCCTGGCTGTGCTTGCTTCCCTGCCCCCGGGCTGTGCTTGCTCCCCTGGCTGTGCTTGCTCCCCTGGCTGTGCTTGCTTCCCTGCCCCCTGGCTGTGCTAGCTTCCCTGCCCCTGGCTGTGCTTGCTCCCCTGCCCCTGGCCTGTGCTTTCTCCCCTGCCCCCTGGCTGTGCTTGCTGACCTGCTCCCTGGCTGTGCTTGCTCCCCTGCCCCCTAGTTCCCCCTGCCCCCTCGCTGTGCTTGCTTCCCTGCCCCTCGCTGTGCTTGCTTCCCTGCCCCCTCGCTGTGCTTGCTTCCCTGCCCCTTCGCTGTGCTTGCTTCCCTGCCCCCTCGCTGTGCTTGCTTCACTGCCCCCTTTCCTTTCTCGAGGCTTGGGTTGAAAAAGTGTCATATGCAATTAAGCATTTTTTCAGTTTCTGAAAGACTCTTTCATATTCCATACTCCTCTCTCCCTCCCACGCTCCATCTTCCTTCATTTCTTCTTTCTTTCTTTTCTTCCTGCGTTTCTTTCTTAAATATATAACTATGTGCGTGTGTCATTTCATAATTTATATTATCTTTACCAATCAAGCTATGTATATTTTCATATATGCACATATAGAGGGTTACCAAATATGTGTGTGAGCGTGCATGTCATTGCATCATGTCATTATGCATCCCAGGAAAAAAGAGCATATATTCCCTGCCCCCTGGCTGTGATTTCTTCCCTGCCCCCTGGCTATGTTTGCTTCCCTGCCCCCTGGCTGTGTTTGCTTCCCTGCCCCCTGGCTGTGTTTACTTCCCTGCCCCCTGGCTGTGTTTGCTCCCCTCGCTGTTATTGCTTCCCTGCCCCTCACTGTGCTTGCTTCCCTGCCCCCTGGCTGTGTTTGCTTCCCTGCCCCTGGCTGTGTTTGCTTCCCTGCCCCCTGGCTGTGTTTGCTTCCCTGCCCCCTGGCTGTGTTTTGCTTCGTCCTGGCTGTGTTTGCTTCCCTGCCCCCTGGCTGGGTGCTGCCCTGCCCCTGGCTGTGCTTGCTGCCCTGCCCCCTGGCTGTGCTTGCTTCCCTGCCCCCTCGCTGTGCTTGCTCCCCTCGCTGTGCTTGCTTCTCTGCCCCCTGGCTGTGCTTGCTTCCTGCCCCCCTGGCTGTGCTTGCTTCCCTGCCCCCTGGCTGTGCTTGCTTCCCTGGCTGTGCTAGCTTCCCTGCCCCCCTGGCTGTGCTTGCTTCCTGCCCCCCTGGCTGTGCTTGCTTCCCTGCCCCCCTGGCTGTGCTTGCTTCCCTGCCCCTGGCTGTGCTTGCTTCCCTGCCCCCTCGCTGTGCTTGCTTCCCTGCCCCCCTGGCTGTGCTTGCTTCCCTGCCCCCCTGGCTGTGCTTGCCTCCCTGCCCCCTGGCTGTGCTTGCCTCCCTGCCCCCCCTGGCTGTGCTTGCCTCCCTGCCCCCCTGGCTGTGCTTGCCTCCCTGTCCCCCTGGCTGTGCTGCTTCCCTGCCCCCCTGCCTGTGCTTGCTTCCCTGCCCCCCTGCCTGTGCTTGCTCCCCTCGCTGTGCTTGCTTCCCTGCCCCCTGGCTGTGCTTGCTCCCCTGCCCCCTGGCTGTGCTTGTTCCCCTGCCCCCTGGCTGTGCTTGCTCTCCTGCCCCCTGGCTGTACTTGCTCCCCTGCTCCCTGGCTGTGCTTGCTCCCCTGCCCCCTGGTTCCCCTGCCCCCTCACTGTACTTGCTTCCCTGCCCCCTCGCTGTGCTTGCTTCCCTGCCCCCTCGCTGTGCTTGCTTCCCTGCCCCCGCGCTGTGCTTGCTTCCCTGCCCCCTCGCTGTGCTTGCTTCCCTGCCCCCTCGCTGTGCTTGCTTCCCTGCCCCCTCGCTGTGCTTGCTTCCCTGCCCCCTCGCTGTGCTTGCTTCCTTGCCCCCTCGCTGTGCTTACTCCCCTGCCCCCTGGCTGTGCTTGCTTCCCTGCCCCCTGGCTGTGCTTGCTTCCCTGCCCCCTGGCTGTGCTTGCTTCCCTGCCCCCTCGCTGTGCTTGCTTCCCTGCCCCCTCGCTGTGCTTCCTCTTCTGTGTGTGTATGTGCTCTGCGTGTGTATGTGGCTCTGCGTGTGTATTGGGCTCTGGGTGTGTATGTGGCTCTGGGTGTGTATGTGGCACTGGGTGTGTATGTGGCTCTGGGTGTGTGTGGGGCTGCCCCCTGGCTGTGCCTCCTCTCCTGTGTGTGTCTGTGGCTCTGTGTGTGTATGTGGCTCTGTGTGTGTATGTGGCTCTGTGTGTGGCTCTGGGTGTGTGTGTGTGGCTCTGGGTGTGTGTGTGTGGCTCTGGGTGTGTGTAGGGCTCTGGGTGTGTGTAGGGCTCTGTGTGGCGGGGGCTCTGTGTGTGTGTGTGTGTGTGTGTGTGGCTGTGTGTGTGTGGCTCTGTGTGTGTGTGTGTCTCTGTGTGTGTGTGGCTCTGTGTGGATAGCTTTTTTTGTAGGTGGCTCTATGTGTGGGTGGCTCTATCTGTGTGAGGGTAGCTCTCTGTAGGGGGCTCTATGTGAATGACTCTGTGAGTGGCTCTGTGTGGGTGGCTATGTGTGTGTGTAGGTGGCTTTGTGTGTGTGGCTCTGTGTGGGTGTAAATGCAATAGGTCATGCATTTTGCAAGCTATGGCATTGTAAATGACAATACCATTTATTTAACGATTAAGCTATTGGCAATGTAAATGACAATGCCATTTATTTATGATTTAAAAAAAAAAAAAGAAATGTCATGAGCAATGCCAATAGCTCTACCTTTAATGATGCCGAGACATTGCATTGTAAATGCTTGTTGAAATTTTTCCTGTTCTTTTCTCGGTGGACGTCCTGTCTGTGAATCGGCGAGCCAGGAGTTTTCTCATCTTCACTGCAGCAGCTGGAGGGCAGCGGCTGCTGAGGCGGAGGCTCGGATGGGTAGGGAGGCGACGCCTACAGCATACTGCGGATTCGGAGGTCGTCAGACTAGGCTCTGGGTCCGGATCCAGGCCACAGCCGCGAGAGTCGGCTTTCCGGGGTCCGCTGGCCACGGTGTTCCACAGCGTGTGGTGTACGCGGCAAGTGCTTCATTCACACAGCGTTTTTCCGCACCCTGCTTGGACCTGGTAAAATGGTCACCGGTTGGGAGTGAGTGGGGTTACATGGATTCGGATTCCACTATTCCTGAACTGACATTGGGGTTAGGGGAGTAGTGGCAGTCCAGGTCTTCAGGAGTGAAGTTGACACCCCAGGAAAGCTGTGTTTTGGCAAGAGGAGCGGGAGGGAAGTGTCCGAATTGGGTCTCCAAAGGGGATTAGTTCTCCCCTTAAAAATCGATATCAGCTGCGGTCCCAGTCTGAGCCTAAAATTAAAAATAGTTTGGACTCTATGGAGTACTCGGGAGGAGTGGTCCCTACGACCCCACGCAAAAAGAAAGGCCACTAAATCAGGGGACATTAGAAGCCAAGAGGATCTAAAGTCACCCGCCCCCCACTAAAAACTACCCCATCACTCAAAACGTATTTCAAGATAATGGAGCAGGCGGTGAGCTCTAAGGAACCAGTTCCAGTCCCACTGCAGAGTCCCCCTTCAATTCTTCTCGAGAATCGCTTTTCTCCTCTCATGAAGATTCCAGAATTTGAGGAAGGCGCGGGTGTTGTTGTTGGGGATGACCAATTGAACCAGTTAAAGCCTTCATCTGGCGGTATTTCTCCTGTGCCAAATCATTTCTGTGGTTTATCTATTAATACTGCTACTATCGATTGGTTTGGACGCCGAGAGAGATGGCGGCTCTGTGAGTCTCTCTGCCCGTGCTGTGGCCGTAATTCAGATCTGGAGCGTGTAAAACTCCTTCAGCGCCGACAACAACGGAAGAATCGGACGCCGGAATGTGAGAGGATCACATAGAGGGCTCGATCGGCGAGTTCCGCGAGGGAGAAGTCGGGTTTTGGCTGCTCCGTAGTTCCGCTCCGGTTGCTGCCGGGCTCCAGTGATCTGCGGCGGAGGAAGGACCGTGTGACCGCCCAGGATGCCGGCGGACGACAGGCGAGGATCCCCCGCGATGTAAGGGCGGACAGCTGAGGACTCCGGTGGCGGACCGGACTTTGAAATAAGCGCAAGGAAAATGAAAACAAAGAAAACCGTGAGTAATACCAGCGCTTGGGGCACAACAAGAGCAGCTCAGGAGGTGCTCACCGCTCGCGCTCATACAAAATGGCGGCCTAACGTACTATTGAGGATCTGCACATCGGATCTGGCTCTGCTGTTACCAACATGTACCACGGGGAAAAGAAGTGAAGACGCTTTCCCATAAAATTAATAACAAGCGGACATGTGGTTTCTGGCGATTTCGAATTCTGAGGCTTTATTACGTACTTGCATGTGAAAGCAGGCCATGGTCTCAAATTACTCAAATTAAGCGAGGTGTTGCTAAGGCTCTAGTATTACTGCAACTCGTATATTGTGATGGCTGAGTGCTGGTTAAATGCGAGGAAAGTGATATTTGGTGACTTATAATGGGCAAATAAGCTATGTGCAAAACCAAGGGCTGGTAAAGGAATTTGTGTGAATACTTGGATGTAGGTTCCTGAAGCTTGCGCCTACTACACGCTGTGCTTAATCATTGCAATGATAAATGACTGTGACTTCCACACCTCGCATTTTACAAAATCTGTGTGCCGGATAAATGTGAGGAATGCAATACGTGGGGATTTTTGAACCACAACTGACCCATGTATTACACCAGTAAACGAGGAAAGGGAAAGAAGAATTTCAGTGAATGCTTGGATGCAGGCTTCTGGGACTGGCCCCTACTAAACGCTACTATTGAGGTTGAAGCAAGCTAGGCTGACAAGGTGGTCCTACTAAGGCAGGATTTACGTGAGAGTGGTGCACGTGGTGACTTTCAAAATGGCGACGCAGGCTTCTACCCTGAAGTGAGGAAACGCACATTTCATCACGGTGCCTGATCCCAATCAGGAAACGGACAATAGGTTGATTATCGCTCCGGCGCCTGGGTGGCCCTGATTTATCATTGGTCATTTGCTGGTATCAGGCCAGGAACAGAGTACCGGAGGCCGGCGAAGAAGAGTGCACCATAACGATCAGGCACAAAGACAGGAGGTCCACCGTCAACGACCAGTCAGTCTACACCATCAGCGATCATGGCAGATAAAGAGCTAGCAAAAAGCCTAAAGAGACTTAAGTCTGATCTGCCCTCACCTGGCAAAGGAAGGAAGGATAACCCGGATCCGATAGACTTAATACTTAACAGACTTGATGAAGTCAGAGATCTGGCGAAAGCTACCAAAGAAGAGGTAGCAGCGATCAGACAAGATAACCGCGACACCAATGCAAAACTATTAGAGGCAGAAACGAGGATTAGCAGACTCGAGGATATGGAAGTCAAGACCTGCAACGCCGTAAAACGCTTATGCATAGCGGCGGATCAAACGACACGGAAACTCGCTGAATTGGAAGACAGGAATAGAAGGGGGAATCTACGCATTTTTGGTATTCCGGAAGGTTCGGAGGATCAACTAGGGAGCTGCGTGGCCTTTCTTGAGTCCTGGTTTACCCAAGCTACTAACATGACTTTTCTACAACCACTTGAATTTGATAGAGCCCATAGAGTCCCGGCCAGGATATCTAAGGATCAAAAAGGTCCCAGAGCTATTGTTTGTAAACCGCTACGGTACCAGCATGTAGAACAGATTCTTACCTTCATGCGAAAAAACAATCACATTTTGTGGAAATCTGCTAAGTTCTATATCTCGCAGGACTATAGTAAAGAAACGGTTGACGTCAGGAAGGCATTCTTGGCGCTCCGACCGCTGTTGAAGAAAAGGGGCTTCCAATATGGATTCGCTGGTCCGGCAAAGTATCGAGTGATTATTCAGGGCTCTCCGCACATTTTTTCCGATCCCCTGAAATTTAAACGTATGCTGGATGGCCCTGAGGACTTAGATATGGAGACAAACAATCCTGAAAGTTCATCTGGCCAAGCTTCAGCCTCAGGTTATAAGTGAAGGCCATCATGCTGCACACATCTTCCAATGGTTTTCTCTTCTTAGTTGTGAAAGGATGCAGTAAGCGCAAGAATCTGCTCCAACTCTTGTGTTGCTCAATCTGTTGTACTTTTGAATGTCCAGGTTAAGGCCCAGGTTAAGGGCGCGCTGGCGCTTCTATTGGTCTTTTGGTTACGGAGTCCATGTCTCCACATTTGTATACTTGTATCTCAAGTTAATACGCTTTAGTATGCCTCATTACATAAGCCTATACCAGTTGGTAATGCTGTTGGTTCTGTAACTCACACACACTAAAGAAATGCCATGTTTCATTTATCTTTTCTCTTGCAGTCCTTGAATTCCATCATATGCACTAGGTTACTAGATGTATGGTTTAACGTAGTTACATTAGTTAGCAACATATTACGAGAATGCAGTGACTATCCACAGGTCCGTATGCTCCAAACTCCTATGGATATGTTTAGGCACGGGGAGGCTGCATCGCACTCTCTCTCCAATCACCATGCCTACTGAATACAGGTGGGGTGGGGTGGGTGGGGGGTTGAGGGGATTAGGGGTTCAGGTTTGTGTTGCATGTCTTTTAATTTTGATTCTTCTTGCTTGCATTTTCGTTATTGCACTAACACTTGATGGTGGTGAGGGTCATAGACTCTATGTTCGCTCATATGTCCTTTCTGAGTCTCAGGGGGTTGATAGATTATCATACTACTGGTGGTCCCTTGTGATGAATGTCTTTCTCCGGATGAAGCATCACTTAACTGTTCACACATAACACGGTGAATACTCCAATGGGAGTATGTAATATGGACAAAATGAAGATATTATCTCTCAATGTTAAGGGGTTGAACCAACCGATCAAAAGACAAACATTTTTAGACTATGTACGAAGATTAAAAGGCGATATTGTATTGTTACAGGAGACAAAGCTGGAGGCTAAACAGTTTTACCACCTGAGGAATAAGTTTTACAGTGAGGTTGTGGGAGCCGAGTCAGTACATAAAAAGAATGGTGTTTTAATTCTTGTTGCGAAGAAGTCAAAGGTGGAGGTTTTGTCTTCCGAGGCGAGTGTGGACGGGAGGTGGGTTACGGCCAAACTGAGTAGGGACAAAACAGAGTTTTATGTTACGAACATATATGCCCCTAACGCCAATGACCTCAAGTTTTGGGAGGATCTAAATAAACATATGGAAAATGTCCCAGATAGTGCTATTCACATAGTGGGTGGTGATTTCAATCTTCCGAAGGACGCAACGTTAGATAGGGACTCCCATTGTCCTTTCAAATCAAGCAAATCTCATAAAGCCTTCATCAATCTGTGTCAACGCTTTCATTTAGTGGATGCATGGAGGCTTCAGAACCCTACAGGGAGGGATTATACTTTTTATTCTGCACCACACGACTCGTACTCCCGGATCGACTACATCCTTATCACACAGAATGGGGTACCCAGAATAGAGTCTACCACCATAGAGCCTCGTGTGATGTCTGACCACTCTTGTATCTCCTTATCCATCGCAAATGCCAAATCCTCCCCTCGTCAGACGTCTTGGCGCCTGAACGACGAGATATTAAGCGATGCTCAAAACAGATCCACAATACAAGCTGCGATTGATTCTTACCTGCAAATTAATAAAGAAGGGGACACATCTGATCTTATTAGATGGGATGCCATGAAAAGTACCATACGGGGGGTATGTATCAAGATTAGGTCAGCCATGAATAAAAATTATAATGCGAAGTTGGAATCCCTGGAAAGTGAAATTGTAGATCTTGAAAGGAAGCATCTACGGCTTAGAGACGATATGACTCTTTATGCTTTGGCAAATAAAAAATATGAACACAATAAATTAATAAGTGAAAGGGCGGGAGTTTGGCTTGACAAAGGACGGAGATTTAAAATTTGTGAATCCAATAAAGCTGGGAAAAGCCTTGCTTCATACTTGAAATTTAAGGTTCAAAAGAATTCTATTAGCATCCTTAAGGACGCCTCGGGGAACTCACACTCTGAGCCAGATAAGATAGCTGAGGTATTCAGGGTATTCTATGAAGACCTTTATGCAAAAAATGCAAAGGTGGAGGAAGATAAGATTAAGAATTATTTGGGTGAGTGTAATCTTCCACGGTTGTCCGACGAGGATCAGGTTGGTCTAAATGGCCCGTTTAGTGCTCAAGAAGTAGAAAGTGCAATTAAAAAATTGAAATCAGGGAAGGCACCAGGCCCGGATGGCTTTACAGCAAAATTTTACAAAACATTCCCCTCTATATTGACTGGACCCTTACTAAACCTATTCCAGGAGATAAATAGCTCTGGTGAAGTCAGAGGTACTCTAGCAGAGGCAACAATCGCAGTACTTCCTAAGGAAGGGAAAGACCCGTCGCTCCCAAAAAATTACAGGCCTATTTCGCTAATTAATATTGACTGCAAGATCCTAGCTATGATACTTTCCGCCCGTCTTCAGAAGGTACTCCCGCAGCTAGTCCATACATCTCAAGCGGGCTTTCTTAAGAATAGGTTGTCCAGTGACAACACAAGGATTTTGGCACATTTGCTGGAAAAAGCTAAACTTCTAGATACCCCCACGGTGGCAATAACGTTAGATGCCGAAAAGGCCTTTGACAAAGTCGATTGGTCCTTCCTTGAAGCAGTCCGTAACAAATTTAACTTAGGGGAAACATTTACACGGCTGGTAATGTCCCTATACTGCTGCCCCTCGGCAAGAGTTAGGGCGGGTGGATCGTTTTCGTCATCATTCTGCTTAAAGCAAGGTACGAGGCAGGGGTGCCCTCTATCGCCCTCGTTATTTTTATTGGCAATCGAGCCGTTCTTATACCATATAAGGAAAGACCCTAAAATCGCAGGCATACCATTTGGAGACTGCACGGTCAAATTAACAGCATATGCAGATGATGTGCTTGTCCTTTCTGAACGAGCGGAGGAGGCAGTATCTGCACTCATGTCGGACATTGAAGATTTCTCTAGGGTCTCGGGCTACAAGCTCAATAAAGACAAAACGGAGGTCAAACTCCTAAACAACATAGGTGATAAGGGGATCTTAGGAGACTCTGGTCTTACATGGCAGCCCAAATGCTTTAAGTACCTGGGGTTGGACTTCGATAAAGATTTATGTCTCCACTCTGAAAATAAATGAAGAATTGACATTGAAAAAAATATCTACTCTACTAGAAAGTTGGTCCCCAAAATTTCTCTCTTGGTGGGGCAGGGCTGAAACTCTCAAAATGATGTCGACTCCCTTAGTTAACTACCTGGCCAGTATGCTCCCTATGACGTTCTCGAATAATTTTGTTTCCAAAATAGACCAGCTGTTTGGTAGCTTCCTGTGGCGGGGCAAGAAAGCCAGGATATCTCTCAAGAAGCTACAATTGGCGAAAGATAAAGGCGGCCTGGGTCTGCCTTCGTTCAGGAATTATCAGACAGCCTTTCTTTGTAAGCAGGGTGCTCAATGGTTAATAAAATCACCAAGTTATACTCCTGTGTGGATTGACATTGAAAGATCAATAGTGGGCCACGCTCCTCTTGAGTCCTTACTCACCATGGATCTGTCGCACCTGCCCCACTCCAGATATATATTGCTAAATACCAGAAGGGCCCTACTTAGACTTGACCAAACGCACAAAACCAAATTAACGTTTTCTAAGTCATCATGTATGTCACTATGGAGAAATCCCTACCTTAGACATGCGGGTATGGAACTCTTTTGGGAGTCATGGTCCGAAAAGGGTATTAACCTAGCGGGAGATTTGTATGACAATAGAGACCCGATCCCGTTCTCAAGCTTACAGCAGAAGTTTGCTCTACCTCCGATAGATTTCTATAATTTCCTAAAAATCAAAGCGACACTAACTAGCCGCAACTTCTCACCCTACACTCCATGGCTGACTACGCATCTCCCACGCATTATGTACGCAGGTCACTTCGTTTCTAGGGTGTATAAACTGTTGCTACCGTTGCCCAGGAAATCTCACAAAACTGTGGAAGCGAGATGGGAAGCGGAACCGAATTCCACAGGAATAGATTTTGACTGGGACTTGATTCATAAGTCAGCACTTGCCCACAAAGTATCACCCATCCTATTCCAGACGAAGTATATGCTTATAAATAGGTCGTTCTGGACTCCGGAAAAGCTATTTAAATGTAAATTACGTGACTCTCCGGCATGCTGGAATTGCCAATCGGGGACTGGGGATCTTGCTCACATGTTATTCAGCTGTCCCTTACTAAGAGAATACTGGGAGAAAATATTTGTATGCATTCATCACGTCTTTAAGATAACACCTGTACAGGACTTTGTGTATGTCATTCTAGGGGGGCTGGAACCACGACTGTCAAATGAGCAAGATCGCCAGCTTTTGGATTTAATGTTAACATTGGCTTGTAAGGTAGTGTTATGCAAGTGGAAATGTGCCAATGAGGTACATTTCAAGATCTGGCAGGAATGGCTGTCTTTCCTAAGAGGTGCTACTAATCAGGCATTACAGTCTTCTACGTGGTGTCCATCCAATAAGAAGCTGTGGAAATCGTTAGATATATCCTCCTTCCATTTTGATCCACCTTGATACAGTGTGTTCTTGTTCTTATTATAGTAACTTGAGATATATGAGTGTGCACCTGCGTCCATATATTAGAGTCATACCCGCTACGTCCACACGTTGAGTGTTCGGCATATTAATCTGTATCAATGAGATAAGCAAGAACTGTTTTTCTCTTTCTTTCTTATTATTTGTAATTTCTGTGCTTGTCTGACAATATCTGTATTGAATCACTTGTAACGGAAGATTTACTGTACTGTCTTTTACTTTGGTTTCTTACTTCAATAAAAACGATTTGAAATAAAAAAATACTGCTACTATCGACACCGCCATCGTCTCCACCCCTCTTGCACCTGCCCTATCAGCTCCACAAGTATCAGCACCTATTGCAGTTTCTGATTCACCAGTTTCAACGGTAGTTAATGAAGGACTTGTAATGCAGGCTTCGGGGGGGGGCTTAAGAATGCGAGCTGCAGCTTGGGTCCTTGCTTCAGTCTCTAAGGAGAGGGGAGACTTGCTCTCTAAGTTTGAAATATCTGAGGCGAATCAGAAGGGGATCCATGAGAAGTGCGAAGCCCTAGAGTCAAAATTGGACGATATATGTGTACGGACTGGCACCCTCGAACTTGAAGTTAAATCCCTTTCAGAATCCATGCAGGCGAATACGAAGGACATAGAGGTTTTAAAAGTCCAAAATAGATCGGTGCAGACGGATATGGAGAGGCTTGAAATGCAAGCACAGAGAAATAATCTGAGGATCCTTAAAATACCAGAGGGGGCAGAGAAGGGTGACATTAAGGCTTTTGTGTGTAAATTAGTAAGGCAGGGAGTGCTGAAAGATAGAGAAGACATCGATCTTGAGTTAGAGATTCAGAGAGTGCACAGGGATCCTTTTAAGCAGCACCCCGATAGGAAAGCCTCTAGGAAAATTTTAGCCAACTTCCAGACATATACAGTGAAAGAATTGATCTTGGGGAGAGCCCTAACGGAGACGGCATTGCATTATAATGCTGGGCTCTATCAAATTTGCTCTGACCTAGGGAGAAGAACAGAGCAAAGAAAGTGGGAGCTGGGCTCTAGAATGCCAGAATTGAGGAATCTGGGGGCACAGGTTCAAATGAAATTTCCTGCATTTCTGAAAGTAATGTGGAAAAATAAGATGCACAACCTCAGCTTCCCCGAAGATGTGGATGCCCTCCTGGTCCAGATGAGGGGGTAGTTATACTATTTGGGGGTTTGGCACGCTCTAAAGTACGGATTCAGTATTGAATATGGGGGATAGATGCAGTCTAACAGAATATTTAAAAAAGTCACATATGAATAGTTTGGGGTTCACGGTTAATGGGCATTAGTGGATGCTTAGTTAGTTTTTAGTCTTTGCTGCTCCAGGGGGGTCCCAAATAGGCGGTTCTTCTATCGCCAAGCGATTAAAGGTGGGTTCCTCATGGGAGAGCAAGGGTGGGGTGCACGGGGTGGTGGGATCAAGGAGGGTAAAATAGACATTTTTTTCCTCATACGAGTAAAAGTAGGTCATGTAGGGGAAGTTTTTTGGCTTGAATATGAGTAGGTCATATGAATTTAAACTCCTCTCCTGGAACGTGAATGGTTTAAGGAGTAGTAGGAAGTTGTCCCGGGTTTGTGAGTTCTTAAAGAATAATGAGGCCCATATCTACTTGTTACAGGAAACTCACTTAGAGGCCCATGAATGTAAACAGGGTTTTAGCAAGTTTAGCTGGACTCAGGAGGGGATATGCTCTAAACAAAGGGGCTGCACTAGAGGGTAGCACTGATCATAAGAGGCAATATGGGGATTAAGGTGGAGAAACTAGATACTGATCAGTCAGGGAGGTGGCTGGTGGCTACCCTGTCAATCTGCGGTTCCCCGATAGTTTGTGCTGTCTACTATGGGCCTTATGAAGATAACTCAGCCCCTTTTAAATCTGGAGGCCAGCTTGCTAAATTCATCTGCTCCAGTCATAATTTGTTTTTTTTATCATTTTATTTATAGAACTTTCAGATACAAGTTACAGTAGCACTAACATACCCCTCCCCCACCCACCAATTTTGCAGTTAATCCCCTTCGCATCAGACACCGGTCCTCACAGTTTCCAATGGTTACACAGCCTTTTAGCCAACAACCCACTTTGCAGGGCAGGCGGCGTTGAAAGTACTAATGTGTGCAATTTTACCTTATCCAGGAAGCGCCAGGAAACGCCAGTGTCAAGATTCAGAGCGTCCGGCGTCTAAATCAAAGGAGTGCTCAACAACCCAGGTCTGGCAGACCAGTAGTCAGCTTAAGGTACCCTGTAGCTCCGCCACGGCAGTGATGCCGCCCGTGTCGCCAGATAAGTATGGTATATCCCCCAGAAGTTCTTGGGTCTACTGGTTGGGGGAAGGAGTTCACTATAGTTCTCGGATTGCGTACAGCAGTACAACATGTCATGTGCCCATCTCTGAGGTGTTGGCTTTGGTCCCCTCATCCAGCAGCATGCCACCACTCTGCGCGCAATCAAAAACCGCATGTCAGCTAGTCTGCGGATTGCTCTCGGAAGTCGTTTAGTGTATCACAACAACGCTGTCAAAGGGTCTGGGGGAATGTCAACTTCTGTGACAGTGCTGATTTCCTCAAAAATCTTGATCCAGAAGTCACTGATTCCCGGGCAGAGCCACGCTAGGTGGAAAAAATCAGCATCAGGTGCATGACACCTCTCACAGTCCGCTGTGGCGCGGAGTCCATATCTGAAAAGCCTAGCCGGCGTGTAATATATCCTATTTAGGAATTTGAAGTGTACCAATCTGTGTCGGCCATTCAGTGAAATTTTCCTGGTGTTAGTGCAGCAATATGTCCAAGTGTCGTCATCTAATACTGTTTGTAAGTCTGCCTGCCAGGCCAATCGCGCTTTAGTGTACGTATGTTCCCTGTGTGATAGCGATAGGCTGTATAGGTGCGAGAGCAGCTTCTGTGGTGAGGTCGATTTTACGATATATGTGAGTTCTTGTACTTCTGGCGGTTCCGCAATGTCGTCCCCTAGAAGGTCCGAAAGAGCATGCCGAACCCTGAAGTATTGGAAGTGCGTCAAGAGTGATGGCGGTGCGATGTCAGCCGCCACCAGCTCCCAAGTCTAAACCACTCCGTCCTGAAACAGGTCACCAGCTGTCGCTAATTTGAGTTTCAGCATTTCGGCTCCCACTCCCTTCTCACGTAGAGGAGGCAACCATCTTGTCCAGTCAATGGGCATGATGGGGGAGTACAGCAGAACTCCACTCTGCCTCTGGAGGAGACTATGCCACGCATGAGTCGTGGCTTCTATTGAGTCTAGGTTCCCCGTCCTGCGATCTGGAGGTTCAAAAATCGTTTGTGGGAGGGAGAGAGGGCTGGCAAACAGGGTTTCCATTTTAACGTGCGGTATGTCCCGGTTCCCGTGTATCCATGTGTGCAAATGAGCCTGCACTACTCGATAGTACAGCTCCAGGTCCGGTGCACCGAGACCCCCCATCTTGTACGGTAGGGTGAGTAGTGACCATCGCGCACGAGGTTGACCACCCGCCCACGCCAATTTCGTCATCACCTGCTGTAGCCGATGGAAGAATATCTTAGGGAGAACCATCGGGATAGTCATAAATAAAAACAAAAATCTGGGGAGTACAACCATTTTCATAATGGCAATCCGCCCCAATAGGGAAAGTGGAAGTTTGCTCCAGGCAGTGACGTCCTCCAGTCTACTGAAGATAGTGCCGTAGTTTGCTCTGAATGTGGTCTCTGGATCCGTATGCAGGTGAACCCCCAAGTATCTAATTGGGTCCGTGGTCCAAGTGAGTGGATACTCCATGTAAGTAGGCTGTGTGATAGGAGTCAAGGGGAATGCAAGCGACTTCGACCAATTTACTTGAAGTCCCGACAACGCGCCAAAACAAACTACTTCCCTCAGGACCGAGGACAGGTTGTTATCAGGGTCGCGGACGTATAGTAAGGTATCGTCCGCGTACATTGACACCACTATCTTGTAGTTCGGGAAGCACACGCCTTCATTGCCATGGTATTCTCTCAAGGCACACGTCAAAGGTTCTGCTACTAGAGCATACAGGAGAGGCGAGAGTGGGCACCCCTGACTAGTGCCTCTAGTGATCATAAAGGAGTCCGTAACTAGGTCATTGATTCTAATTTGAGCCCGTGGTCTGCAGTATAGAGCCCCTATCATCTGTAGAAAAGGCTGCCCGAGTCCCATGCGCCGTAAAACCACCCTCATGAACGACCACTCCACCGAATCGAAAGCCTTTTCCATGTCGAGGAAGACTGCCAAAGCCTTCCTATCCTGGCGTACATGTTGCATCGTACCAAACACCATTCGGATGTTATACGTTAGGTTCCTGCTCGGAATGAAACCAGCTTGTTCCGGAGCTACCAGACTAGGCGCCAAGAGTGCCAGCCGAGTGGCTAAAACCTTGGCAAACAGCTTGGCATCTACATTCAGCAAGGACAGGGGTCTATAAGACCTACAGGCCTCCCTGGGCTTACCCGGCTTGGGGACAGTGACAATCAGAGCCTCCCTCATTGAGTCCGGCATGCATCCCGTGATGCATATATCGTCAAAAAGAGTGGACAAATGAGGAATTAGCTGATCTTGAAATGCTTTATAAAAGCCCGCCTTTAAACCGTCTGCCCCCGGGGCGCTCCCAGATTTCATGCTCGCTAGAGCATCAGTTCTCTTCCAGGGGATCCTCATCAATAGTCACAAGCATTAGAATATTCCCGCCCATGTGCGGGACCCCGGAAACACTATATTATATGTGCCCCACATATATATACTTATATATATATATATATATATATATATATTGTCGCTCGAACTCTCCTTAAGATCCTTTAGGAAAGAGGCAGCACTCGCGGACCAAGAGTAAACCAGAGTTTAATTAGAGGGAACAAAAAAGCACAGACGCGTTTCGGCGTGAGCCTTCGTCTTCGTCAGTGTGTCATTCATCCACATCCTACAATCCATTATATAAACAAACAATTCGTGAGCATTGTCATGGACATAGGACTATACCCCTTTAGGCCACTATGGGCGCCATCTTGGAATGGTGTTCTATCCAGATAGAGGTCTTTTATAATTTAAACATGAAGTTATCACGTTTGAAAATAAAGCCGTGGATCGGCTTGTGTCCTATGGCATTTTGTACAATGCTAACATAATCAAAACAGTGCAAAAAACATAAGAAGTAAGGAAAGTCATCAGGCACATGCAATAGCAGCCAAATAAAATCAGAGCTGAAATATGCTGTGTAGAATTTCCACCATACATGAATAATAAGCATTAGAAACATGAGAAACAACAACAAAGTTTGTTTAGAAACTGTTTTAATGCTCAGGAAGCAGTAGAAATTCTCATAACTCACTGGAAGCATAGAAAGCTCTCAGGCTGCATTGCAAACACACAGTCTAAAAAGACTGAAAAGCTAACCTGTAGCTGCATAGCAATAAACTGACACCGTGCTTTTAAGGCACCCATGACCCCCAGTATCCCATCATGCCTCAGGGGTGACAGTTAGGTCAGTTGTTCTTTCCGGCTCCTTCAGGAAGGATCCTGGTTGCACAGCTCCACTAATTTTCTGTTTTCTGCCAGAAAAATACTTCACTTTTGTCTATTTTTACACTTACTTTGACATTTAACAACTAGTCAAGTAAGATACTGTCTTTTTTAGTCAGTTTAGTGAACATTTTCTTCTGAGAATGCCTTCACTCTTTGACAAATGTCCATCTTGAGGCAACAAGAAGGCAAAATCAGACAATCACGACGTCTGTATCTTGTGTCTGCCTGAAGATCATGTTTCAGACACCTGTCCTCACTGTGAACACCTGTCAGGAAGAACTCTTAAAGACAGGGAGAGGATTCGCATTTATGGCCTGGCTCACAGGTCATCCAGAGGAAGATCTCCGGTGAAGAAGGGTTCCAAGAAGACTCAAACATCTTCAAAAAAGAAGTCTTCACATCCTTCAACATCAGCGTCGGGCTCGGCGCTGAGAAATGAATCACCGGTGGATCAACTCTCGTCTAAACTACCGTCGACGGCGGGCTCGCCGTCGAAGAGAAGACCAGGTACGTCGACGACGTCGAGGATCCAGTCCCGTCGTCGAAATCCCCTCCGCCGTCGTCAACCGGGCGACGATCGGC
Source organism: Lissotriton helveticus (assembly GCF_964261635.1). Lineage (NCBI taxonomy): Eukaryota > Metazoa > Chordata > Amphibia > Caudata > Salamandridae > Lissotriton > Lissotriton helveticus. The sequence continues at coordinate 451,251,124 of NC_136067.1, forward strand.
ATCGAGGAATGTGACTCCGCCGCCGTCAACCGGGCGACGGTCGGCGTCGAGATCAAAGGCCCCTCCGCCGTCGTCAACCAGGCGATGATTGGCGTTGGGGGAGGTCACTCCTCCGCCGTCGTCATCCAAGCGACATCCGGCGTCGATAAGTGTGACCCCTCCGCCGTCGTCTAAGAAACGACGTTCAGCGTCGAGGACCAAGACCCCTCCACCGTCGACAGGGAAACGTCGATCGGCGTCGAGGACGCAGCCTTCGTCGTCGACTCTCGGCGTCGAGGGTGTCCAATACCCCTCCGCCGTCGACGGCTGGTATCGCCGTTCGACGTCGAGACAGAGGGCTCCGTCGACGGCTGGTCATCGCCGTTCGACGTCGAGACAGAGGACTCAGTCGACGGCTGGTCATCACCGTTCGACGTCGAGACAGAAGGCTCCATCGACGGCTGGTCATCACCGTTCGACGTCGAGGCAGAAGACTCCGTCGACGGCTGGTCGTCACCGTTCGACGTCGAGGCAGAAGACTCCATCGACGGCTGGTCGTCACCGTTCGACGTCGAGGCAGAGGACTCCGTCGACTGCTGGTCATCGCCGGTCGACGTCGAGAGACCATAGATCCTCACATCGGTCACCGTTGAGGCATTCGAAGTCGAGATTGTTCGACCCGCCGACCCCCCCAGAGGCGTTCGGCGTCGAGAAAAGAATGCTCGACGTCGAGACTTCTGAAAGAAACTCTGTTATCATGGTTACGGAGTCAGCTTCTCGGCATTCCACTTCACAGTCTTCTGGTTCCTCAACAGCATCCTCGAGGTCCAGAAGCCCTGTCCGCAGATCTCCTGTGCGTCAGCCAAATCGGTCGGCTGCGGAGATCAGACTGTCACCTAGATGGTACAGATCATTGGACCATTGGCGAAATTCAGGAGCTGCCAAACGTATGTATGAGTATGCCAGCTCTCAACACGAGTCTCCTCTTCAGAATCTGGTGGAGGAGATGGACAAGCGTAGTCCTCCCAGGCGCAAATCACCTGTGAGAACACCAACCAAGTCTCCCAGAAGGGAACTTCCGGTTAGACCCCGATCTCCCAGAAAAGACAGTCCGTTCAGGCCTCGCTCGCCCAGAGGGGAAGATCGGGTCAGATCTTGCTCTCCTAGAAGAGAAGAGCATTCAAGAAGATCGCGTGAGAGGAGGCACGGTGCTCACCGTAAACGTCGAAGGACTGCTTCTACTTCATCTACCTCTTCGACCAGAAGGGAACTTCCGGTTAGACCCCGATCTCCCAGAAAAGACAGTCCGTTCAGGCCTCGCTCGCCCAGAGGGGAAGATCGGGGCAGATCTTGCTCTCCTAGAAGAGAAGAGCATTCAAGAAGATCGCGTGAGAGGAGGCACGGTGCTCACCGTAAACGTCGAAGGACTCCTTCTACTTCATCTACCTCTTCGACCAGGTCTTCCAAAAGAGATTACTCTCCTACACTGACGGATAGTCCTACCTCTAGATCCTCTCCGGTGGAGTAGTGTGGCTCACTGGTTAGAGGCGGCAGACCCAGGAGCAGAAGTCGGCCCGGGACCAGGGTTCAATTCCCAACGCGGCAGGGTCGTGGACTTGGGTCAGCGGACTCGATAATTCTCGCTTCGGTGCTTACTCTAATCAAGGGTTCCACTCGGCAACTCTGGGCATTAGCTTGCCTAATCTCCACAACCGCCCCATCAATTCCGGGGATGCCTGGCTCCACCTTGGGGACTCCCAGCAGGGACCATCCCCGATGGTCATCACCGACCGAAAGCCAGGACGGGTTCCCCAGAGTCATACAGCGCCAGGAAACCTACGGACGGGTAGCAGTGCGCTTTACAAGCTCAAATACATACATACATACATACATGACATCGGCACTTATCTGGATGTCCTACAAAGAGGAGCTCAGAAGCTGAGCATAGAAATGTCTGTCCCTCAAGTTACTACGACAGTAATTTTTTTAACTTTGCACAAAAAATCTCTCTCTCGTCCACTGCTGCCTTTAGTCCCGGGGATTATGGACCCTGTCAAGGACGTTTTCCTAACCCCAGCGGCTATCAGAGCGGTTCCAGCCCGCATACATAAAAAATACAAACTGGCTTCTTCTGACCCAGTGTTTTTAAAATCTGACCCTCCAGCAGACTCTGTGATAGTGGCAGCGGCGAGAAAGACACATGCAGTGGCCGCTACCTCTTCAGTTCCACCAGACAAGGACAGCAAATCTCAAGACTCCTGGGGTCGCAAGGTTTGCAATTCAAAAAGAGTCTCCTCTTCAGAATCTGGTGGAGGAGATGGACAAGCGTAGTCCTCCCAGGCGCAAATCACCTGTGAGAACACCAACCAAGTCTCCCAGAAGGGAACTTCCGGTTAGACCCCGATCTCCCAGAAAAGACAGTCCGTTCAGGCCTCGCTCGCCCAGAGGGGAAGATCGGGTCAGATCTTGCTCTCCTAGAAGAGAAGAGCATTCAAGAAGATCGCGTGAGAGGAGGCACGGTGCTCACCGTAAACGTCGAAGGACTCCTTCTACTTCATCTACCTCTTCGACCAGGTCTTCCAAAAGAGATTACTCTCCTACACTGACGGATAGTCCTACCTCTAGATCCTCTCCGGTGGAGTAGTGTGGCTCACTGGTTAGAGGCGGCAGACCCAGGAGCAGAAGTCGGCCCGGGACCAGGGTTCAATTCCCAACGCGGCAGGGTCGTGGACTTGGGTCAGCGGACTCGATAATTCTCGCTTCGGTGCTTACTCTAATCAAGGGTTCCACTCGGCAACTCTGGGCATTAGCTTGCCTAATCTCCACAACCGCCCCATCAATTCCGGGGATGCCTGGCTCCACCTTGGGGACTCCTAGCAGGGACCATCCCCGATGGTCATCACCGACCGAAAGCCAGGACGGGTTCCCCAGAGTCATACAGCGCCAGGAAACCTACGGACGGGTAGCAGTGCGCTTTACAAGCTCAAATACATACATACATACATACATGACATCGGCACTTATCTGGATGTCCTACAAAGAGGAGCTCAGAAGCTGAGCATAGAAATGTCTGTCCCTCAAGTTACTACGACAGTAATTTTTTTAACTTTGCACAAAAAATCTCTCTCTCGTCCACTGCTGCCTTTAGTCCCGGGGATTATGGACCCTGTCAAGGACGTTTTCCTAACCCCAGCGGCTATCAGAGCGGTTCCAGCCCGCATACATAAAAAATACACACTGGCTTCTTCTGACCCAGTGTTTTTAAAATCTGACCCTCCAGCAGACTCTGTGATAGTGGCAGCGGCGAGAAAGACACATGCAGTGGCCGCTACCTCTTCAGTTCCACCAGACAAGGACAGCAAATCTCAAGACTCCTGGGGTCGCAAGGTTTGCAATTCAGCTGCCTCCACGCTGAAGGTCTCCAGTGCGGCTGCGCTGCTGGGTAGATACGACAGAGCCTTATGGGACTCCATGGAAAGGTTCAAGTCCAAACTGCCAAAGGAAGACCAGAAGGACTATGAAGAGACTATGACAGAAGGATGTCTGGTGGCGAACCAGTTAATAAGCACAGCTGCGGATGGTGCAGTGCTAGCGGCACATTCCTACTCACATGGGGTTTGTGCCAGGAGATCGGCTTGGTTGCGCCTTACAGGGCTGAAGCCGGATGCGCAGCATCGCATCCTCAATCTTCCCTTTTCGGGTTCCTCTCTCTTCAGGGAACATGCTGACGAAGAGATGACCCGTATGAAGACAGAACTGGACACAGTAAAAGCGGTGGGTTTGGAAAAGAAGAAAGAATTCAAACGCCGCTTTAAGACCAACAGGGGGAGAGGAGCTCAACAGAGGGTTCAAACCCCTCAGTGGTCCCAAAGTAAGAACCAGGGAAAGACCCAGTTTCGAGGCAAAGCCAACAGAGGTAGAGGAGGTCACCAACAATCCTCTAACACCACGAGAGGAGGAAAGGCCTCTGGCGCCGTTGCCCACTCCAGTGGGAGGAAGTGCTTCACAACACCTGGCAGAGTGGGTCAGCATCACAAAGGATCAGTGGGTGCTGAATATACTGCGCAATGGATACAAGCTTTGTTTCTGTGCGCTTCCAAAGAGCATTCCTCCAAAGAACTCTTGCCCTCACCAGCTAAGCTTGCTCCGAAGAGAGGTGAAAGTTCTACTTCAAAAAAGAGCTATAGAGGAGGTTCCCCCTCTCAAAAAGGAAAGGGAGTCTACTCTAGGTATTTTCTTGTCCCCAAAAAAGATCAGGGAGACAAGTTCAGACCGATACTCGATCTGCGTCTCTTGAACAAAGTCATCATCAGAGAAAAGTTCCGCATGTTAGCTCTTCACCAAATATGCCCACATCTTCAAACCGGAGATTGGATGTGTTCGGTGGATCTGCAAGATGCATACTTTCACATTCCGATTGCTCTACAGCATCGCAAGTACTTGAGGTTCGTAGTGGGAACAAACACTACCAGTACAAGGTGCTACCCTTCGGTCTAAAGTCCACACCCCGAGTCTTTACCATATGCATGGCAGTGGTGGCGGCTTTTCTTCACAAAAAGGGTCTTTTCATCTACCCATACCTGGACAACTGGCTCCTAAAGGGCTCGTCTACGGTTCAGGTAACGCACGATCTGCAACTTTGCCTACATCTGTTGCACAGACTCGGTCTCCATGTCAACCTGGAGAAGTCAGTCCAGCGGCCGACACAGTCCATCCACTACATAGGCTCCGTTCTGGACACAAAATTGGGAAAAGCGTTTCCTTCGGAGGAGAGACTTTTTTCCATGAGTCAGAAATGCGAGATCCTGCTAGAGTCTCGGTTTCCAACAGCCCGACAAGTAGCATCCCTGCTGGGTTCCATGGCGTCCTGCATTTTCCTCATTCCAAACGCCAGGCTGAGAATGCGTCCTCTGCAACAAGCTCTAGAGGACCAGTGGGACCAAGCGACAGGGCATTGGGAAGATCGTATTACTCTTTCCCAAGCGACGAGGGATGCCATCAAATGGTGGACTCGGAGAAAGAATGTGCGGGTCGGAGTACTTTTTCACCAACCTCTTCCATCCCAGTCGATAGTGACGGATGCCTCTCTGCAAGGCTGGGGAGCGCACATGGGTCCACTTCAAATACAAAGTCAGTGGTCTGGGCAGGAGCAGACATACCACATCAACATGCTGGAGCTCAGAGCGGTTTTTCTAGCTCTCAAAGCTTTCTTTCCAGCGATCGAGTCCAACTCAGTCCTAGTTCAGACGGACAATACAACCACCATGTTCTATCTGAACAAACAAGGAGGCACACGATCTCGCCCGCTCTCCCGAGAGGCTCAGACAATCTGGCACTGGCTCCTCTCTCGAGGCCTCACAGTAGTGGCGGTGCACCTTCCAGGCGAGTTGAACGTAAAAGCAGACGCACTCAGCAGGCACTTCGAAGATCAGCCAGACTGGGTGCTAAACGACGAGGTGGTAGAAGAGCTTTTTCGTTGCTGGGGTCGTCCCGCCATAGACTTGTTTGCAGACGACGAAAACGCCAAATGCCACGCCTTCGCATCCAGGTTCCACCGACCAGGGACGCAGGGGAATGCTCTTCTGATGGATTGGTCAGGAACATTCGCTTACGCGTTTCCTCCCCTGGCTCTGATTCCGAAGGTAGTGTCCAAGCTCCTCAGGTCGGACATGGAGATGATCTTAATAGCTCCGGATTGGCCACGGCAGTGGTGGTATCCGGACCTTCTACATTTCTCTGTGTGTCCACACAGACGACTTCCTTGCAGGCCGGACCTGTTGAGCAAGATGGACGGGAGGATACTGCATCCCAACCTCCCATCGCTGAACCTAACAGCATGGCACCTGAGGTCCTGCAATATGGACATCTGAACTTGCCTCCCGAATGCATGAACATTTTAAAGGAGGCTAAGAGGCCTTCCACAAGAGCGTCTTATGCGTTCAAGTGGAAGAGGTTTTACTTATGGTGTAGGGATCATCATCTAGATCCTACTAAAGGGCAGGAGGAGGTAATCCTGCCATACCTCCTTTCCTTGGCAACTTCTGGATTGAAATATGTTTCCATTAGAGTGCATCTGTCAGCCATAGTGGCGTACAGGAAATCACCTCATCAGATTTCTTTCTTTCAGGTTCCGGTGGTTAAGGACTTCCTCCAGGGGTTGAAGAAAGTCTATCCCCCTGTGCGAAATCCTTCTCCTCCTTGGGAATTGAACCTGGTTCTGTCCAGGTTAATGTCACCTCCTTTCGAACCTATCCACAAGGCTTCTTTGCTACATCTATCTTGGAAAGCAGCCTTTTTAGTGGCAATCACATCAGCGCGCAGAGTAAGCGAGATACAAGCTCTGTGTGCGAAGGAACCATATACTGTTTTCCATCACAATAGGGTTGTCCTGAGGGCTCACCCATCCTTCTTACCTAAGGTGGTTTCTGATTTTCATATAAATCAGTCCATTTCCCTCCCTTCTTTTTTCCCAAATCCAGCAACCCCAGCAGAGCGGTCGTTGCACTCATTAGATTTGAAGAGAGTGCCCAAGTTCTATTTGGAAAAAACCAAGGGAATCAGGAAGTCAGATCAGCTGTTCGTGAACTATGGTTCGATGAGAACAGGCTTTCCGGCGGCCAAGAGGTCCATCTCTAGATGGATTGTCTCTTGCATTAAATTGGCCTACTAGCTTGCAGGCAAGCCTTTGTTGGTGTCACCCAAAGCGCATTCTACTAGAGGGAAAGCGGCCACAGTAGCTTTCTTGCACGACATTCCAATGTCAGAAATATGCAAGGCTGCGACATGGAAATCAGTTCATACCTTTACGAGGCATTACTGCCTAGAATCTGATTCCAGGGCCGATACTCAAGTAGGACAAGGCTCTTTGATGAATCTATTTGGGTAGCCTGCGGCCTGTACGAGCTTAGTTGTTACTAGGCTTAGTATGGGTATTACTGTATTGTTACTCCTTTGCCCGCAGGGAGATGAGGTGAGGCTCGCTATTCTATTCTAATGCTTGTGACTATTGATGAGGATCCCCTGGAAGAGAAGGATTAGTTACTTACCTGTAATCCTAGTTCTCTTCCAGGGGTATCCTCATCAAAGTCATAAGCAACCCTCCCGCCTCCCCGGGCAAAGGACATTCTTTAATAAGGAGATATTGTTAACCTATTTGTTACTGGGTTTGTTTTCAGTCTCCGAAAAGAACAACTGACCTAACTGTCACCCCTGAGGCATGATGGGATACTGGGGGTCATGGGTGCCTTAAAGGCACGGTGTCAGTTTATTGCTATGCAGCTACAGGTTAGCTTTTCAGTCTTTTTAGACTGTGTGTTTGCAATGCAGCCTGGGAGCTTTCTATGCTTCCAGTGAGTTATGAGAATTTCTACTGCTTTCTGAGCATTAAAACAGTTTCTAAACAAACTTTGTTGTTGTTTCTCATGTTTCTAATGCTTATTATTCATGTATGGTGGAAATTCTACACAGCATATTTCAGCTCTGATTTTATTTGGCTGCTATTGCATGTTTTTTATATATATATATATATGTATTTATATATATTTATGAGTATATATATGTGGGGCACATATAATATAGTGTTTCCGGGGTCCCGCACATGGGCGGGAATATTCTGATGCTTGTGACTTTGATGAGGATACCCCTGGAAGAGAACTAGGATTACAGGTAAGTAACTAATCCTAATTTCGTCTCGTTCAATTGGGTGCATAAGGAATTCCCTGTCTGCGTTCGTCAGTACAGGAATCTCAATATGGCCCAAATAGTCCTCAATGTCGTCTTCAAAGTCCCCACCCTCACTGGTGTACAGCTTCTCATAGTAAGTTTTGAATGCATTAGCTATGTCGATTGGATCAGTTAGTGTTTCCTCGGTGTCAGATTTTAACTCTGTTATTTGTTGCCGTTTCCTCCCTCCTCCTATGACCCTGGCTAACAGAGCGCCAGGCCGATCACGTTCTCCGTATACCCTAGCAGTGGCGTACTTTCCCATATGCTTGACCTCTCTGTCTGCCTCGTCATGGAATTCAGCTAGAAGTTTTTTAATTTCATCGGCCACCTCACTGTTAGCGCCCCAAACGTGTCTCTTCTCTAGGGCTTCCAGCTGTTTCTCAATTTCTGCTAGACGAGTTCGAATGGCTTTCAGTACACCTGAATGTTTGGAGATCACCACACCTCGAATATATATAGGTTCAAGGGTGAGGTTCATGTCCCCCCCACAATAGTTCGTTATAGTCATAATGCCGAAGTCTGCTCGCTAGTGCTTGATAAAACTCCGGGGAGTCGAAATTGGGACCATATGTATTAACGATTACCAGTGACATGCCTAGACCAGTACATCTAGTGATTACATATCAACCCTCCGAGTCTGCTTCCAGGGTTTGTTGTGTTAATTTTGACTTCGGGTTCACCCATGTCATGACCCCCCTGGCGTGAGTTGTGAATCCCGCTACCGCTACATTGCCCTCCAAGCCTTTACATTTCAGCATCGTGCTATTGTTAGGCAGGTGCGTCTCCTGAATCAGGGCTAGGTCTACATGATGTCGCTGTAGGTAGCTGAGCACTTTGCGCACCTTCCTGTGATCATTGAGACCCCTCACATTCCACGTGAGCGCTTTAAGCCTAACTGGATTCGTGTTTCCTATGTGGTCAGCCATAGCATTAGTAGAACAGCAATAATGCGCGCCGTGAGTGCATGCGGCATCTGGAGATGTAATGAGGAGCTTCCAGCACAAGTTCGGGCTGTAGTGTGAGTAGTTGTGTTAAAACCTGTTATCGAGGAACTCAGTGTGTCTGCACTAGTACAGTAACATTTCCCCCTTCCAAGGAACCTTCCCTCCCCCACCCACAGCAGACCAACCCCAACTCGGCCTCGCATGTCAAAACAGCCCCCCACAAACAATCCCAGAATCCCCAAACTGTCCCCATTTGGAATCATTAGTGCTTACAGCGCTAGGGCAGAGGTAGCCAGGGAAGCAAATAACAGCACTGCACCGGAGTGCACCACAATGTCGCCCCTAGCGCCATCACCCCTGTCGTATCAGTCAACATGAGCCTATAGCGCACCACCGCGCACCTTCAAGGGCCCCCCCGCAACATCACTTTAGCTCCCCCCAACAGTTTTTCGGGCAGATTTACAATATTGATTACGTTGAACGCAGGAGCCACTGCCGCACCCGGCAGGTTCAAGACACCGGCCGGTGAACTGTCAATTATGTAATAGAAAGATCTCACCCAGCCTCAGGTCAGAGGCACATCCAGAGGCCCGAGCAGTTCTCACAGTTCGTTAGTGGTCAGCGAGCAGAGTCCTCTGCGAAGTAGCCTTCAGTTCCTGCATAAAAGTTCTGCTGTGCCATAGTGTCACCAGCGGAAAGATCCACTTTTGAGACAGGTAGCCTACTCTTGTTCGTCCAGATGACTGCTATTGTCCTGGTCACCATCCTGTCTCCTGGGGCTGTTCCTGTGCTCCTTAGTCTACACCTTTAATGATTTTTGGAGCTCTTTGGGATCAGTGAAGAAGTGTGAGTGTCCTTGTCTATTGATTCGCAGTTTGGCCGGGTAGAGCATGGCGTAATCAAGCCCCAGGTCTCGAAGTTGCTTCTTGTACGGAGCAAAACGCCGCTGTTCCTCCTGCACTTTCGCAGTAAAGTCAGGATATATAGAGATATCAGAACATTCAAACTGAAGCTTCCCTTTCTCTCTGGCAACCCGCAACGCCGTGTCTCTGTCCCGATAATTCAAAAGTTTCGCAATGATTGGTCTTGGGGGGCCCCGTGCGCGAGCGCGGGCCTAACGTGCGATGCGCTCTTTCCACAATGAACATGGGTGAGAAAATGTTGTCTCCCAGCAGGGTGGTCAGCAGTTTCTCCACAAAGAGCTCCATTTTACCGGTTTGCGTCGTCTCTGCAATCCCCGTGATGCGTATGTTGGAGCGTCTCGAGCGGGCTTCCAAGTCTTCTGACTTATCTTGTATGACCTGGAGAAGCCTCCCGATCTGCTTTCGATCATTATCTAGTTCCGTCTGTGCTTCCTCTACTTCGGTCAGACGCCTCTCGGACATGTCAAGACGCATGTTTGTCCACCCTCTCTGACATACGATCCATGCGGTATGTGAGGGCGTCGATCTTAGTGCCTATCGACGCCATGCTGTCCTGCAGGCCCTTCTCCATGGTCACCAGCAGATCTCTAATGTCTTCATACATGGAGCCCTCCTGGCCCTTTTTCTGCTGCGTCGGCTCAGGCTCTTGGGATGATGGAGTCCTCGATCGCCGCTGGTCGAACGCTAGCTTCGTTTGTGTCTTGTCGCCTTTTCCCATGTCGGCCTGCTAGGTAGCCGGAGCGGTAGGTCTCACAGCACGTGGTCAAGTGCTGCCTGCGTTGTAGTCCGGCTGCTGGCCACGCTTCAGCCTGCACCGGTAATTCCGATAATGTCTCCAAGCCTCTATATTCGCAGGCTTTAGTATCTCACCTCGAAGTGTGGCGTGTATGGCAGTGTGCGTCCACTCAGCCTGGCGCCCCCCCATCCGCTGAGCGTTGCTCGTCCGTACTGCGCATCACCACTGAGAATGCCAAGAGTGCAGGCAGCCCGTCTTCATTGCACTACAGGCAGGCGCCAAAAATGCCCGTACGTTATGTAGGGTCACCGTGGAGCTTCTAGGGCGGGCCAGGTCTCACCACTGTATGCTGCTCTCCCTGCCCACCTGTACGTGTCCTGGGTAGATTGGTGGTGTGGTACTACGAGTGACCGCCGCAGTGCAGAGCCTAAAGGTGGGTGCAAGAGCAGCTCCTCGTGTCGGTGCCTTCGTGGGAAGCAATCCCGAGGCCCACAGGCTTCCCTCGGAGTGCCAATTTATTGTGCAGCCCAACCGCCAGGTATTTAGCACCTAGCGGGCACCCCGGACCTCAGGCGCCCACCGGCGGTGCAGACTCCCACTCCGGTGAGATTTTCTCCCGGGGAATCTTTCCGTCCACCGGGCCCGCCGGGTCCCGGGCGCCAGCCCCGGCCGCACGTCAGTGCACGCACGCCGGGGAACGAGCCAGGCAAGCCCGCTGCTTCACGGCTCAGTCCGCCGGAGCGCTCGTCCGTTTGTGTGCCTCGCTCCGTCACTCGGGTGCTACCGCGGCCCCCCACTCCGTTGGCAGCAGTCGCAGGGGGACTCGAGGCGCCACTGTTCACGCCCAGGCCCCGCTATGTATAGGATAAATATTCAGGATCGTGGGTGACGGCGCGGAGCTCTTCTCCTAGGCGTCCGCCATCGTTACTGGCAAGCTCCGCCCCCCTGCTCCAGTCATAATTGGTGGCGATTTTGATTTGGTACTTGATAAGCAGTTAGACCGTACTTCTAAAGTAAAATACAATATTCCACCTAGAACATATTCTACGCTTAAGAATGTCATCAAGGAGTACAATCTATTGGACATTTGGAGGGTTAAGAATGGTAATGCTAGGGAATTTTCCTTTTATAGCAAAAAATATAAACAACATTCAAGAATAGATTACTTCTTGATGGATCAGAGTATGCTCTCAGATCTCGAGTCTATAGCTTATATTCCGGCGACTATATCAGATCATTCTGCCGTTGAGTTGGTACTTAACTTTAAGCGTAAAGAGCGCCAGAGGAGATGGACTCTGGATAGGACCTTGCTACTAGATGAGGGGGTGAGGGCTGAGCTTGAAGTAAAAACAGAAGAATTCTTCAGGATTAATATAGATTCCACTAGTGATCAGATAGTCTGGGAGACCTTTAAAGCCTATTTGAGGGGACTCTTAAGCTCCCTAATGATCAAAAACAAAAAAATCCATTAAAGAGGCGGAAGCAGATAGTCTCAAGAGGATTAAGGAAAAGGAGACCCAGCTACAGCAGGCAGCCCTGACCTCTCGGAATCTCATGTTGCAGTTGGAAAGGGAGTTGGTGATTCTGCAGGCAGATTTTCAGGCCAATATTGATAAGATCTTGAAGGATAGATGGGGCCAGTAAATTACAACATTTCGCATATGGCAAAAAATGCGGCTCCCTGTTGGCATGATAATCAAGGGCAGATTGATTTGCACTAGGTCCCTGAGGCGGATAGCCAAGAACCCAGGTCCGCTCTTACACCTGATTTATTGCTGCTAGAACTTGCGAATTTGCACAAAACTCTTTGGCTACATTTTTAAAATTTTAAATTAGCATTGTACATTGTATTGTTGGCTTTAATACCTGCCTCAGCTTTTCAGCAGTCCCCGCAGCCGATTAGGTGCTGACGGGGGACGCTGATAGGTTACGCCACCATCTTTGGTGAGGGGCTGGGTCGCGGACCAGTTGCTTTGCCCGCCCGCCCTCCCGGTATAAATTCCAGCGTTCTCTTTGATCATATTGATTTGCACTCGGTCCCTGAGGCGGATAGCCGGGGAACCCAGGTCCGCTCTTACACCTGATTTATTGCTGCTAGAACTTGCGAATTTGCACAAAACTCTTTGGCTACATTTTTAAAATTTTAAATTAGCATTGTACATTGTATTGTTGGTTTTAATACCTGCCTCAGCTTCTCAGCAGTCCCCGCAGCCGATTAGGTGCTGACGGGGGACGCTGATAGGTTACGCCGCCGTCTTTGGTGAGGGGCTGGGTCGCGGACCAGTTGCTTTGCCCGCCCACCCTCCTCCATTACTTATGGAAGTCACCCCCAGTCCGCGCAGCGGGCGCGCCAACGGCGCGCCAAAGGCAAGCCCGTCTGCGCCCGTCCGCGACCAGAACGCGGCCAGGGCGGGCCATGCTTCTCAAAGTTCAGGCTCGATTGGGATTACTTATAGCCGCAGTGATCTACACACTCTTCGACCACTGGGCTGCTCCCTGAACCGAGTCAATCTTTGGGAGCCTCAGAGTGAGGATCTACTCTGTAGGCATTGTGGCTTCTCCTCGAAGGCTCTTGTAGACCGTTGTAAAATCTCCTTTCGACCGCCCTCACGGGGCCCTAAACTGACCATACCCATTAAAATTGCTTTAATAAACTGCATGTCTCTGGTCAAGCACTCTTTTAACATCCAGCAATCCATCTCTGACAACGACTGGGATTTTCTGTTTTTGACCGAAACATGGCTCACCGAGGATACCAACCCTACCATTCCCCTGGCCATCCCTGAGAGCTTTAGTATTATTTGTGCTAACCGGCATGGTGGTAAGAGGGGGGGCGGAGTGGCCATTGTGTATAAAAAGAAATGGTCCATCACCTCTCCGCAATTTTATCCCATCGACAGTATTGAAGGGCTTCCTTTCTGCATTAAACTCTCAGCATCAGTTTCTTTTACGGGTCTTCTAGTATATAGGCCCCCCAATTCCAGCCCCTCTCACCTCCCGGTTCTATTGGACTATATTAACCAATCATGTGCCCGTTACGCCAATTTTACGGTCCTTGGGGACTGTAACTTGCACGTTGACGACCTCTCCTGTCCTATAAGCTCCAATTTCTTATCCTCCCTGGCAGCCTGTGAACTGCCTCAGTTAGTGGCTCACCCTACTCACAGAGCCGGGCATATACTGGACCTAATTTGTTCCAATCTCCCGGATATCTTCATTGATGACCCTATCCCAGTAATATGGTCGGATCATTTCATTATCCCTTTCTCTATTCTTCTGACCCGCGTAGACAGACCCACAGCTACGCCACGGTTATTAGGGAGAAATTGGAGTAAAATCTCTCACAGCTCTCTTGGGGAGTACCTTAAAGATAGCCTCCCTCCCCCTGCGGAGAAACTGTATTCGCGCATCTCCAATCTTAATGAGTGGATCTGTAAAGCAATCGACTCGCTGGCTCCCCTCAGGCCGATAAAAACATTTAGGGCCTCACCAGCTGCCCCCTGGTACTAGGACGAATTACGTCAACAGAAATCAGCTTGCAAAGTATTGGAAAGACGCTGGAGATCAGGGTACTCTACAGAGAGTAAACAAGAGTACCGCAGAGCCCTCAAAGAGTATCGGAGGCTGATTGTCAAACATAAAAGAGGCTTCCTAGCCGAGAAGATCGATAAAGCCAGCAATGCCCCGCGAGAAATTTTTTCCATTGTCAGATCATTTACTGACCCACAGGCGCTGACCCGACAGCAACCTGTCTCTCAAGAACTTTGTTCCCAGCTTTCCGAATTCTTTGAGGACAAGATCGCTCAGATCTACGCTTCTTTTCCCAGTCGGGACAGCACCGAGCCCCCTGTGGCACAGACGGACCTGTACAACCAAGGTCCTGTCCTCTCCGAGTTCACTGAAATATCTAGTGAATCTTCTCTACGGGAACAACTTAGATGCAGGTCAGGAGCCCCCGGGGATCCTTGGCCAGTAAAACAATATAAAACACTAGCCTCTTTTCTTAATCCCTATCTTAACCCGCTATGGAACTCCTCCCTGAGCACCGGTATTTATCCGGAAGCCTGGAAGCATGCTTTTTTAGTCCCGATCTTGAAAAAAGCCAACTCTGACCCAGAAAATCCGACCAATTATAGGCCGATCTCGCTGCTCCCCGCTCCAGCAAAGATCCTGGAGCGACTAGCCCATCAACAAATTGCCAGCTTAATAGGGAATCATGGTCTTTTTCATGATTCACAACACGGCTTTCGCAAAGGCTATAGTACGGAGTCAGCCCTTACTGAGATGGCGGACTCGGTCCGTTGGACATTAGATCAAGGCTCGAGGGCGGTGCTGGTGCTGCTGGATTCATCAGCAGCATTTAACACCGTCTCTCACCTCATTCTACTGGACAGGCTGAAGACTATAGGAATCCAGGGTAAGGTCCTTAAATGGATTGGCTCTTTTCTGTCAAATCGAACGCAACAGGTTCACACACCCCCGTTCACTTCTACACCCAGGCCGTTGAATTGGGGCTTTCCCCAGGGCTCATCGTTAAGCCCTCTCCTTTTTAATGCCTATTTTTCCCCGCTTGCTGACATGATCTCTAAGTCAGGCATCAAAACTACATCGTATGCCGACGACATTCAGCTGCTTTTCACTTTTAAGGACCCATCCCCTCCCGCTTTCGACCCCCTTAAATCCTACATCAGAGACATCGCCAAATGGATGGATCTTAACTTCTTAAGATTGAATGCAGCAAAAACTGAAGTGCTTTTCTTTAATCAGCCATCCCCACTAAATTCTAATATCTGGTGGCCGGAAGATCTCAGCCAAGCCTCGATCCCGAAGGACTCGGTTAGGAATCTTGGAGTCCGTTGGGATCAACAGCTGTCATTAGAAGGTCAGGTCCAATCAATCACAGCATCTTGTTTTTCTAAGATTAAAATCCTAAAAAAACGTATAAATTATTTGCCAAGCGCCAGTAGAAAAACGATTGTTCACGCATTGATAATCTCGCATCTGGACTATGCGAATGGACTCTATTTGGGTCTATCCTCCGGCCTTTGCCATAAACTCCAAATTGTCCAAAATGCTGCGGCTCGCCTGATTGGAGGTCAATCACGCAGGCAGCACATCTCACCCTATCTTCGCGAACTGCATTGGCTGCCCATGAGCAAGCGAATTGAGTTTAAGGCCATGATATTAGCCTATCGCTCTACTCAGGGAAATGGGTCTGCCCATCTTAGAACCATACTCCGACCTTACTGCAACGCTAGAGCACTACGCTCAAACTCAAAATTCTTACTGGTCATACCCAGATTTAAGAAATCCCGCTCTGGAGGCAAAACATTTGAGCTAGGAGCCGCTCAACGATGGAACAAACTTCCGCTGGATTTACGCATGACTAAAACTGAACCTGAATTCCTTCGTGCCCTGAAAACCTACCTTTTATGTCGGTAAATTTCTGTCTGAAGGGATCTGATGTTAATCAATTAGCGCCGGGACACCCCGTTGGGGTAGCTGCACGCTTTACAAAAGACACAATAATAATAATAATAATAGATAGGGTCAGAAACCATATTAAGACCTTGGCACAAAGAGGGTCAGGTGCCCTGTTACATGATGATGATAAGATCAGGGAGAAGGCAAGATCATTTATGCTTAATCTGTACGAGGAACATATCGACTTCTGACCGGATAAAGTTAGGGAATGGCTAAATTCAAGGGATCTCCCTCACTTGTCCGAAGCCGATAGGTTGTACCTGTGCACCAGTATTTTCGGGGGTGAAATTAGAGAACCACTTAAAAAAATGAGCAAGGGTAAAGCTGCCGGTCCAGAAGGACTTCCAATTGAGGTTTATCTTGGGCTACTGGACAAGGTGGTGCCGGTCTTAAAAACCCTGTTTAATAAAATATACATACTGGGAGAAGGCTCCCCCCTGTCATGGTCTGAAGCAACGGTGTCATTGATCCTTAAACAGAATAAGGACCCGCAGAAAATTGAGGTATATAGACCTATTTCACTGTTAAATTCGGATCTTAAGATCTTCTCCGGGATATTGGCTGCAAGGATGGCGAAAATTATTAAAACCATTGTACATCCTGACCAGAGAGGGTTTATACCCGGAAGACAGCTTAACGAGCTTACTTTTCAAGTCATAGGGGCAATAGATGTTGCAATAGATAAAAAGCTGCCACTCACCATAGTTGCAATAGATGCCGCTAAGGCGTTTGATCAGATGAACTGGTTCTACCTTTGGAAGACCTTGCAAACATTTGGTTTTCCTACTAATTTTGTGGAGGCTGTCAAAACCCTCGAGCAAAAGTTTTAGTGAACGGTGCTCTGACGGAATGGTTCAGTATTTCAAGAGGCACTAGGCAGGGATTCCCCTTGTCACCATTATTATTTAATCTATATATTGAACCTTTCGTGTGCTCCCTTAGAGCGGATCCCCTCATCGTGCCTTTTAAAATCGCAGATCTAGAGCTCAAGTTTGCTCTTTATGCTGATGACCTCCTTATTTATACTTCCAATCATGCAGAAGCTATACCCAGGCTGTTTGAATTGGCTGAGAAATTCGGTAAAAACTCGGGCTATAAAATCAATAGAGAAAAAAACTAAATAATGGGGTGGAACTGTGCGAATATAATACAGTGGGCAAAGAGTCAGATGAGATATCTGGGGATACACTTAGCCCAGAAGCTGGTAGATACATCCAAGATCAGTTGGAAGAAGGTCTCTAAAGAGGTTGGCAGCCTATTGTTGCGCTGGGCGAAACTCCCGCTGAACATCTATAGGTGGGTCAACCTCGTTAAAATGATAATTTTGCCCAAATTAACCTTTTTGTTTAATTCAATCCCATTATCCTTTAGTACTAAGGATCTTGCCATACTTCAAGGTAAAATTGGGTCTTTTATATGGGCCACAAAAACCCAGAGAATAGCCTGGAAAAAGCTCACGAGAGGGTTAAAGTTAGGGGGACTGACTTTACCCGACCTACTTTCCTATTGCCATGCTTTCCATTTTAAGAACTTTAGAATTTTGGCTAATAAAATGGACTCTTCTTCTCTAGGCCTTTTATTCCAGGCTATGCTACATGATGTTCTGCTGGGACAGGAGTTTTTTCTTTACAAATTCGGGGACCCCAA
Source organism: Lissotriton helveticus (assembly GCF_964261635.1). Lineage (NCBI taxonomy): Eukaryota > Metazoa > Chordata > Amphibia > Caudata > Salamandridae > Lissotriton > Lissotriton helveticus. The sequence goes on from NC_136067.1 coordinate 451,268,562, forward strand.
GTTCTACAAGAACGTCCGACTTAAGACCTTTCGAGCCGCACTGAATAACTGGGTGCACATCAGAAGAGTTTTGAAAATTCCGTACTATACAGTACAGGCCCCAATTTGGGGTTCCCCAGAATGCCTTCAGGGTCAACTGTGCCAACCACTTACATTAGCAGGTATCAGTCTCTGGGGAGACCTTCGGAAGGATTCACAACTGATTAGCTGGGAATCAATCTCAAATTTGACTGGTGGGACACTAACGAGATTTAAGTTTTATCAGTTATCCGCATGGTGGGTAACGCAGTCGTGGGGCAACGAGGACGCTAGCACGATTCTTGATTCTGTCTCCAGAACGGGTCCATGGAAACGTGAAGTATCATTCTGGTATGGGGCCCTCTTGGATGCAGGGGATTGCTTGGAATTGGAGGTGGGGAAACTCTGGGGCAGTGTCTGTGCAATAGTCGGCAATAGTCGACCAACGACCATGGGGCTGGCAGCGGGGTAGGTCTTATCGCTTGGACCACAGGAGGCACAAGGCACAGACTGCATGATTATGTGACATGCAGTGACAACTGATTGGTAACACTTCATTAGAAGCACCATTCAGTGTAGATCTTTCCTTTCACTTGCACTGTTTTATACACATCACGGTCCTGAAGAATTGCCACGGTATATTGTTAACCACTAGGGCAAGACACATGTTAACCCAGAGAGTAGAGCAGTCTAGCAACTGACTATCCCGCCCCGAGGGAACTGCCACTCCGCTTTGTTTTTACCAAGGTGGATTACCAACCAGAATAAATATATCTACTTGGACTATCTAACCTTTTTTAATCATCCACGCACTCACTGCACCACTTGACCATCTACACTACCACGGGCCACACACCCCCACTTCATCATACGGCTAAGGAACAAAAGATCTCCGATAAAGAGCCCCTTCGCGGGTGCCCGTTGGACATTGCAGCGCCGGTCCAACACGGAGCAGGTCCAACAAGGAGCAGGTCCAAATGATGAAGCATGACACCTAGCTTGCTGGGTGTGTAAGGACCCTAGTTCCGCAAAAGCGGGATCCCCTATCCCTCTTTCTCCGCCCTACTTCTCCTTCTATTCCCCTTACAGCCCAACCACCCACCACTAATTCTGTTTGGTGGATGGCCACATTCAAAGAGGAACAGCTCCAAACCTTTTGTTGAGCATGACTCAGGTGGGCATGGACCCTGGACCTCTTTAAAAAGCCCCCACTCCTGTTCCCCCCTTTTGTTGAGAGTAAGTGATAGTGAAACCACGTGCTCCAATAGTATCAATATGTGTACTCTCTACTTGAACCCAGGGATGGGAAGTGATGTTCAAGGTTCAGGTGGCTGGCTTTCTGTACTGCTTCAGGGACACACAAGGCCGGAGAAGTGATTTTCCTGTGAAGGAGAACTAGCTGCTCAGTTTGGAGAAGACTGTATTGAATTCTGTGGGTGCCCTGGATGGAGACCTGGCTCCTATAAGCCATCCCCAAAAACCTGGAGCTGTAGGAGATACTAACAATGACTCTTGGAGCCGTTTTGAAAATGTGGCAATATGTCATTTTGTTGGCCTCAGGTGGACCAGGACAAGCATCCAATCTCAGAGAAAGGTGCAGCCTAGTTGACTATGAATTGCTATTTTGTCCAGTTTGGAGTTTTTCCATTCATGTTTGAGGCTACCACTGTAGAACAGAAAAGAAGTATCCAACCCCATGGTGCCGTCATACACTATGCCCTCCAGTCTTGCCACACCTGAGTTTTTAGAACTCCCAAACTAGGCTAAGGACTTGGGACCAGGTAGAGGCAGCAAAGAACACAGAAAAGTGGTCTTGGAAGATATCATAACAAGCCACAGAGGGAAATCTGAGGAACCTCCGAAGGCATCAGGATCCTGCCATGCCCCTCAGGAAGAATCTGCCTTCCAAAGAAAAGACTATTTGCCAATATAAAACTTTTGACATTTGCGACCCGGAAGGCTCGCCAAACCCCACACTCCATTGCGTCTTGCTTTTCACCCACTAGTTTAAGTAACTGGATTAAAGGCAAGCACAGCGTGGCCCTGCCTCCCTGCCATATTCCACCACGAATCAACGATTTTTAATAGAAAGCGTCAATCCTCAGCATGTGGCTACTTCTCTTCAGCTGGAGCCTGACATCACAGTAGCTCCAGTTCACTCTGATGTGGATCCATCCTCTCCACGAATCCGCAAATCACAATGTTGTGACTGCCTGTGGGGGTACCGTTTACTTTGCAGATCTATTCTATGATGTGGGAACTACTGAGGCTCTTATCTGGGAAACCCTGGTAACCCTTTGCCAAAAGTACATGACTCTTCTAACAACCAAGATCTTTCCACTCACTTCGCTTTCCACCTTTTGATATTGGTTCAGCATGTATCAGAGGACCCGTCATAGCCATATGTTTTGATTGCTTTGTCGGGTACAGCCTTCCCTTTATGGATTACTATAGTGGTGTCAATTACACAAATATTTTACAAAGAAAGTCTGCTGAAGCATCAACATCCAGGTCATATCACCATGGTGCACCAGCCACATCTGTATTCTCTCTGTGGTTGGAAGAGTGTCTTTCCTGGGAATATCTTGGGGTTTCCATGGAAATATCATCTAATGCAACAAGATGAATCACCACATTCTGGGACCGAGTAGAGTCTATTCAGGCACTCCATATAGTTCACCTCTACCCAAATGACCTAATTTCCTCCGCCACCTGTGCCAGAAACTGATGGTGTTTAACAACTGTTAAGCAATCAGAGAGTATATAAATTATTTGAAGATGGTTATCTCTACTTGGACTCTGACAACTATGAATAATTTTTTGCTTTCTTCGGTTTTGCAATTGGTACATACGCCAGTCCAATGCCACCTGCAAAATCCACACATTCATGCAATTGAATATTGTACAACTGTTGTACCAAGCAATGTGTCCTTATTTCTATTGTGAAAAAAGACTTATTCAATCTGCAGGTGCCAGAAATTGTATCTAGTGTTTTCGTTATAAGGATTAAAGCCATGTACTCACCTTGATGTATTGACTAGTTTTTCTTTTGGAATCTCACCTAGACACTTCAAAGTACAATTTGTGTTCTGTGGAGTTTAATTGCCACGTTGCAGCAGACTACTGGCTTAGTTTTCACTTCGCTCTCTCACCTGCTCACTCTGCTGGAACCTCAGACATTATTCTCAATTTTACAATCATCCCTGGGGCAGGAACTCAGAAACAAAGAAGTACAGGACTGGTTAGATAGTGGTATTTTCTTTTCTTCCGCTTATGCTCCAGAAGGTATTGCCTTCTGGTCCATCCAAACAAAGCGTGCTTGAACATTTACGATCCCTTGTCCAGACCCCAGGTATGATCCTGTTTCAATCATTACATGTAGCGAAAGTATAAAGAACTACTGGTGAAACTCCCATTCCATTGCATCCATTAAGTGGCATGTACAACAACTTAGGGAGAATGCTAATGTAACAACTTGCCTTTTTAGGTCCCGTAAGTTCAGGAAAACTCATAATATTGTAAAATACGATTTAGGCTCTATCGGACAAGAACATTTAGAAAGTTATGCTGTCACTGAATTATAGCGGTACCTGCAAACACAACAATGATGGACAGAATGTGGATCAATGTCACACATTCACCCCAGTCCAAAGATCTGGGCCCAAATCCATCATTTTTCCACTCCACACCACCCTGGGTTAGACAATGGCGATATGCAAATCAGCGCTGACCCTGTGCCCCATGGGAACAGTCCAGTTCGAACTACAAAAGCCATGTCCTTCCCAGAACGGAAACAAGCATCCGAGGACCGGCCCGGTTTCGAGGTAACACCTCTCATCAGCCCGGCTAGCTTGATTCCAGTGGTGTGGAGTGCCTGGGACTCACGTCTGAGCATCCCCAGTACACTTAGAGCGGTACCTGCAAACACAACAATGATGGACAGAATGTGGATCAATGTCACACATTCACCCCAGTCCAAAGATCTGGGCCCAAATCCATCGTTTTTCCACTCCACACCACCCTGGGTTAGACAATGGCGATATGCAAATCAGCGCTGACCCTGTGCCCCATGGGAACAGTCCAGTCCGAACTACAAAAGCCATGTCCTTCCCAGAACGGAAACAAGCATCCGAGGACCGGCCCGGTTTCCAGGTAACACCTCATCAGCCCGGCTAGCTTGATTCCAGTGGTGTGGAGTGCCTGGGACTCACGTCTGAGCATCCCCAGTACACTTAGAGCGGTACCTGCAAACACAACAATGATGGACAGAATGTGGATCAATGTCACACATTCACCCCAGTCCAAAGATCTGGGCCCAAATCCATCGTTTTTCCACTCCACACCACCCTGGGTTAGACAATGGCGATATGCAAATCAGCGCTGACCCTGTTCCCCATGGGAACAGTCCAGTCCGAACTACAAAAGCCATGTCCTTCCCAGAACGGAAACAAGCATCCGAGGACCGGCCCGGTTTCGAGGTAACACCTCTCATCAGCCCGGCTAGCTTGATTCCAGTGGTGTGGAGTGCCTGGGCCTCACGTCTGAGCATCCCCAGTACACTTAGAGCGGTACCTGCAAACACAACAATGATGGACAGAATGTGGATCAATGTCACACATTCACCCCAGTCCAAAGATCTGGGCCCAAATCCATCGTTTTTCCACTCCACACCACCCTGGGTTAGACAATGGCGATATGCAAATCAGCGCTGACCCTGTGCCCCATGGGAACAGTCCAGTCCGAACTACAAAAGCCATGTCCTTCCCAGAACGGAAACAAGCATCCGAGGACCGGCCCGGTTTCGAGGTAACACCTCTCATCAGCCCGGCTAGCTTGATTCCAGTGGTGTGGAGTGCCTGGGACTCACGTCTGAGCATCCCCAGTACACTTAGAGCGGTACCTGCAAACACAACAATGATGGACAGAATGTGGATCAATGTCACACATTCACCCCAGTCCAAAGATCTGGGCCCAAATCCATCGTTTTTCCACTCCACACCACCCTGGGTTAGACAATGGCGATATGCAAATCAGCGCTGACCCTGTGCCCCATGGGAACAGTCCAGTCCGAACTACAAAAGCCATGTCCTTCCCAGAACGGAAACAAGCATCCGAGGACCGGCCCGGTTTCGAGGTAACACCTCTCATCAGCCCGGCTAGCTTGATTCCAGTGGTGTGGAGTGCCTGGGACTCACGTCTGAGCATCCCCAGTACACTTAGAGCGGTACCTGCAAACACAACAATGATGGACAGAATGTGGATCAATGTCACACATTCACCCCAGTCCAAAGATCTGGGCCCAAATCCATCGTAACCCAGGGTGGTGTGGAGTGCAAAAAAATGATGGATTTAGGCCCAGATCCTTGTACTGGGGTGAATGTATGACATTGTTCTACATTCTGTCCATCAACTGTGTTTTTTGCAATTTTCACCCGAGTGGGCTGGGTATGCTCAGACGTGAGTCCCAGGCTCTCCACACCACTGGAGTCAAGCTATCCAGGCTGATGAAGGCTGATAGCCAGAAACCGGTCCTTGGATGCTTGATTCCGGTCTGGGAAAGACATGGCTTGGTAGTTCGGACTGGACTGTTCCCATGAGGCACAGGGTCAGAGCTGATTTGCATATAGCCAGCGTCTAACCCAGGGTGGTGTGGAGTGCAAAAAAACGATGGATTTAGGCCCAGATCCTTGTACTGGGGTGAATGTATGACATTGTTCTACATTCTGTCCATCAACTGTGTTTTTTGCAATTTTCACCCCGAGTGGGCTGGGTATGCTCAGACGTGAGTCCCAGGCTCTCCACACCACTGGAGTCAAGCTATCCAGGCTGATGAAGGCTGATAGCCAGAAACCGGTCCTTGGATGCTTGATTCCGGTCTGGGAAAGACATGGCTTGGTAGTTCGGACTGGACTGTTCCCATGAGGCACAGGGTCAGAGCTGATTTGCATATAGCCAGTGTCTAACCCAGGGTGGTGTGGAGTGCAAAAAAACGATGGATTTAGGCCCAGATCCTTGTACTGGGGTGAATGTATGACATTGTTCTACATTCTGTCCATCAACTGTGTTTTTTGCAATTTTCACCCCGAGTGGGCTGGGTATGCTCAGACGTGAGTCCCAGGCTCTCCACACCACTGGAGTCAAGCTATCCAGGCTGATGAAGGCTGATAGCCAGAAACCGGTCCTTGGATGCTTGATTCCGGTCTGGGAAAGACATGGCTTGGTAGTTCGGACTGGACTGTTCCCATGAGGCACAGGGTCAGAGCTGATTTGCATATAGCCAGTGTCTAACCCAGGGTGGTGTGGAGTGCAAAATAACGATGGATTTAGGCCCAGATCCTTGTACTGGGGTGAATGTATGACATTGTTCTACATTCTGTCCATCAACTGTGTTTTTTGCAATTTTCACCCCGAGTGGGCTGGGTATGCTCAGACGTGAGTCCCAGGCTCTCCACACCACTGGAGTCAAGCTATCCAGGCTGATGAAGGCTGATAGCCAGAAACCGGTCCTTGGATGCTTGATTCCGGTCTGGGAAAGACATGGCTTGGTAGTTCGGACTGGACTGTTCCCATGAAGCACAGGGTCAGAGCTGATTTGCATATAGCCAGTGTCTCACCCAGGGTGGTGTGGATTGCAAAAAAAACGATGGATTTAGGCCCAGATCCTTGTACTGGGGTGAATGTATGACATTGTTCTACATTCTGTCCATCAACTGTGTTTTTTGCAATTTTCACCCCGAGTGGGCTGGGTATGCTCAGACGTGAGTCCCAGGCTCTCCACACCACTGGAGTCAAGCTATCCAGGCTGATGAAGGCTGATAGCCAGAAACCGGTCCTTGGATGCATGATTCCGGTCTGGGAAAGACATGGCTTAGTAGTTCGGACTGGACTGTTCCCATGAGGCACAGGGTCAGAGCTGATTTGCATATAGCCAGTGTCTAACCCAGGGTGGTGTGGAGTGCAAAAAAACGATGGATTTAGGCCCAGATCCTTGTACTGGGGTGAATGTATGACATTGTTCTACATTCTGTCCATCAACTGTGTTTTTTGCAATTTTCACCCCGAGTGGGCTGGGTATGCTCAGATGTGAGTCCCAGGCTCTCCACACCACTGGAGTCAAGCTATCCAGGCTGATGAAGGCTGATAGCCAGAAACCGGTCCTTGGATGCTTGATTCCGGTCTGGGAAAGACATGGCTTGGTAGTTCGGACTGGACTGTTCCCATGAGGCACAGGGTCAGAGCTGATTTGCATATAGCCAGTGTCTAACCCAGGGTGGTGTGGAGTGCAAAAAAACGATGGATTTAGGCCCAGATCCTTGTACTGGGGTGAATGTATGACATTGTTCTACATTCTGTCCATCAACTGTGTTTTTTGCAATTTTCACCCCGAGTGGGCTGGGTATGCTCAGACGTGAGTCCCAGGCTCTCCACACCACTGGAGTCAAGCTATCCAGGCTGATGAAGGCTGATAGCCAGAAACCGGTCCTTGGATGCTTGATTCCGGTCTGGGAAAGACATGGCTTGGTAGTTCGGACTGGACTGTTCCCATGAGGCACAGGGTCAGAGCTGATTTGCATATAGCCAGTGTCTAACCCAGGGTGGTGTGGAGTGCAAAAAAACGATGGATTTAGGCCCAGATCCTTGTACTGGGGTGAATGTATGACATTGTTCTACATTCTGTCCATCAACTGTGTTTTTTGCAATTTTCACCCCGAGTGGGCTGGGTATGCTCAGACGTGAGTCCCAGGCTCTCCACACCACTGGAGTCAAGCTATCCAGGCTGATGAAGGCTGATAGCCAGAAACCGGTCCTTGGATGCTTGATTCCGGTCTGGGAAAGACATGGCTTGGTAGTTCGGACTGGACTGTTCCCATGAGGCACAGGGTCAGAGCTGATTTGCATATAGCCAGTGTCTAACCCAGGGTGGTGTGGAGTGCAAAAAAACGATGGATTTAGGCCCAGATCCTTGTACTGGGGTGAATGTATGACATTGTTCTACATTCTGTCCATCAACTGTGTTTTTTGCAATTTTCACCCCGAGTGGGCTGGGTATGCTCAGACGTGAGTCCCAGGCTCTCCACACCACTGGAGTCAAGTTATCCAGGCTGATGAAGGCTGATAGCCAGAAACCGGTCCTTGGATGCTTGATTCCGGTCTGGGAAAGACATGGCTTGGTAGTTCGGACTGGACTGTTCCCATGAGGCACAGGGTCAGAGCTGATTTGCATATAGCCAGTGTCTAACCCAGGGTGGTGTGGAGTGCAAACAAACGATGGATTTAGGCCCAGATCCTTGTACTGGGGTGAATGTATGACATTGTTCTACATTCTGTCCATCAACTGTGTTTTTTGCAATTTTCACCCCGAGTGGGCTGGGTATGCTCAGACGTGAGTCCCAGGCTCTCCACACCACTGGAGTCAAGCTATCCAGGCTGATGAAGGCTGATAGCCAGAAACCGGTCCTTGGATGCTTGATTCCGGTCTGGGAAAGACATGGCTTGGTAGTTCGGACTGGACTGTTCCCATGAGGCACAGGGTCAGAGCTGATTTGCATATAGCCAGTGTCTAACCCAGGGTGGTGTGGAGTGCAAAAAAACGATGGATTTAGGCCCAGATCCTTGTACTGGGGTGAATGTATGACATTGTTCTACATTCTGTCCATCAACTGTGTTTTTTGCAATTTTCACCCCGAGTGGGCTGGGTATGCTCAGACGTGAGTCCCAGGCTCTCCACACCACTGGAGTCAAGCTATCCAGGCTGATGAAGGCTGATAGCCAGAAACCGGTCCTTGGATGCTTGATTCCGGTCTGGGAAAGACATGGCTTGGTAGTTCGGACTGGACTGTTCCCATGAGGCACAGGGTCAGAGCTGATTTGCATATAGCCAGTGTCTAACCCAGGGTGGTGTGGAGTGCAAAAAAACGATGGATTTAGGCCCAGATCCTTGTACTGGGGTGAATGTATGACATTGTTCTACATTCTGTCCATCAACTGTGTTTTTTGCAATTTTCACCCCGAGTGGGCTGGGTATGCTCAGACGTGAGCCCCAGGCTCTCCACACCACTGGAGTCAAGCTATCCAGGCTGATGAAGGCTGATAGCCAGAAACCGGTCCTTGGATGCTTGATTCCGGTCTGGGAAAGACATGGCTTGGTAGTTCGGACTGGACTGTTCCCATGAGGCACAGGGTCAGAGCTGATTTGCATATAGCCAGTGTCTAACCCAGGGTGGTGTGGAGTGCAAAAAAACGATGGATTTAGGCCCAGATCCTTGTACTGGGGTGAATGTATGACATTGTTCTACATTCTGTCCATCAACTGTGTTTTTTGCAATTTTCACCCCGAGTGGGCTGGGTATGCTCAGACGTGAGTCCCAGGCTCTCCACACCACTGGAGTCAAGCTATCCAGGCTGATGAAGGCTGATAGCCAGAAACCGGTCCTTGGATGCTTGATTCCGGTCTGGGAAAGACATGGCTTGGTAGTTCGGACTGGACTGTTCCCATGAGGCACAGGGTCAGAGCTGATTTGCATATAGCCAGTGTCTAACCCAGGGTGGTGTGGAGTGCAAAAAAACGATGGATTTAGGCCCAGATCCTTGTACTGGGGTGAATGTATGACATTGTTCTACATTCTGTCCATCAACTGTGTTTTTTGCAATTTTCACCCCGAGTGGGCTGGGTATGCTCAGACGTGAGTCCCAGGCTCTCCACACCACTGGAGTCAAGTTATCCAGGCTGATGAAGGCTGATAGCCAGAAACCGGTCCTTGGATGCTTGATTCCGGTCTGGGAAAGACATGGCTTGGTAGTTCGGACTGGACTGTTCCCATGAGGCACAGGGTCAGAGCTGATTTGCATATAGCCAGTGTCTAACCCAGGGTGGTGTGGAGTGCAAACAAACGATGGATTTAGGCCCAGATCCTTGTACTGGGGTGAATGTATGACATTGTTCTACATTCTGTCCATCAACTGTGTTTTTTGCAATTTTCACCCCGAGTGGGCTGGGTATGCTCAGACGTGAGTCCCAGGCTCTCCACACCACTGGAGTCAAGCTATCCAGGCTGATGAAGGCTGATAGCCAGAAACCGGTCCTTGGATGCTTGATTCCGGTCTGGGAAAGACATGGCTTGGTAGTTCGGACTGGACTGTTCCCATGAGGCACAGGGTCAGAGCTGATTTGCATATAGCCAGTGTCTAACCCAGGGTGGTGTGGAGTGCAAAAAAACGATGGATTTAGGCCCAGATCCTTGTACTGGGGTGAATGTATGACATTGTTCTACATTCTGTCCATCAACTGTGTTTTTTGCAATTTTCACCCCGAGTGGGCTGGGTATGCTCAGACGTGAGTCCCAGGCTCTCCACACCACTGGAGTCAAGCTATCCAGGCTGATGAAGGCTGATAGCCAGAAACCGGTCCTTGGATGCTTGATTCCGGTCTGGGAAAGACATGGCTTGGTAGTTCGGACTGGACTGTTCCCATGAGGCACAGGGTCAGAGCTGATTTGCATATAGCCAGTGTCTAACCCAGGGTGGTGTGGAGTGCAAAAAAACGATGGATTTAGGCCCAGATCCTTGTACTGGGGTGAATGTATGACATTGTTCTACATTCTGTCCATCAACTGTGTTTTTTGCAATTTTCACCCCGAGTGGGCTGGGTATGCTCAGACGTGAGCCCCAGGCTCTCCACACCACTGGAGTCAAGCTATCCAGGCTGATGAAGGCTGATAGCCAGAAACCGGTCCTTGGATGCTTGATTCCGGTCTGGGAAAGACATGGCTTGGTAGTTCGGACTGGACTGTTCCCATGAGGCACAGGGTCAGAGCTGATTTGCATATAGCCAGTGTCTAACCCAGGGTGGTGTGGAGTGCAAAAAAACGATGGATTTAGGCCCAGATCCTTGTACTGGGGTGAATGTATGACATTGTTCTACATTCTGTCCATCAACTGGGTTTTTTGCAATTGTCACTGAATTATAGTGCATTTTACAAACATGGAGTGTATAGAGTTCCCTCGACACTATTCAGAAATTCTGGCAAGGATTAAAACAATTCTTTAATCGAAGATAGTGGAGAGAGCTAGGTAAACTATCGACTGAGGTTTCCCGGCCATCAGAAGCTTCTTTATATGCACATCATTTTGCCTAGGACTCCATAAGGTTCTAATTATGCACGGCTAATAGCGCCATTCTGCAACACTCCTGTAAACATGTGCTCTCTAATGTTGGCATTCTACCCTGCACACGGAATATTCTGCCCTTGGATCACCCTGCAGTTCTGCACGTACTGAATTTCTTCATGTTGACTTACTGGATTCCATTCATCTAGTCAATTTTGGCATGCCACACATGCCACATTGTGCTTTACAGGCACACGCTCAAACCAAAATATCCACCATGTTCTGTATCTTCTTCCTTTCTTGAACCTCCTGTACCATTTGCTTGACTTCCCTCGTTGATATATTTTAGCTTCTTTTAACGCCATTTGTGCTCAACACTTCAGTAGGTTGTGGTATATAAATAAATAATACCGGATCTATTTTTGAATGAATAAATGAATAACAGATAGCTCAATAAATAAGAGTCAAGATTCGAGGTAGTAGGAGTTTTGCAGGTTTATTACAGCATAAAGGACAGGAACAGGACAACCTGCATAGGAATAGAATGGCAGGGCCCAGCAGCTGCTGGGGCTGGATCTGGGATGAGCGCGCTAAGGAAGGAATAACTTTTTAATAATAATACATGAGCATATATACATAACGCAAACACATAGCATTACATCGCAATAGGCGTAGCAGTGGGAGGAGCAATAGGCGTGACGCGTAGCAGTCGCGAAAGATAAGGGTGAAAAGAGGTGTAACAGAGGCGTATACATAGACATGTGATGCAGACGTAACAGAATATGTCATGAATGGGGCGGAAACATGGAGGGGGCTACCTAAGGAGCCGGGACCTCTGACCTAATGGTGCGCGTAAACTGGCAATGACGTGTTACTAGGAGAAACTGGGGGCTTCGAACTCTGTGCTAGGAGCAGAGACTGAAGTCTGGAGAGTCAGGGCGACATGTACCTAAGCAGTATCTAGTATCTGGTGTTTAGAGAACATGTTGATATAAACTAAAAGTCAGGAGGGGAAAGGCTAACTTGATTCTAAGACTAGAGCATGCATTATTCTACATGTAGTGCGTGATGAAGAATATTAAATGACCATTAATACAGTATTTCTCTAACATGGAGACGTGAAGGCTAGACAATGACGGAAACTATTGATGCGATTCAGTAGCTTTAGGAATGCAGAGAAGGAGGGCTGGACTGATAACTGGAATCATAACATACTCTTGGCAGACTCAGAGGCAGAGCCAAGCTGAGCCGGGCACTGCGAGGCAGGAAGTAAGTGAAGGGTCGAGGATACAGGTGGGGGCTGTATCGCTCCTCAGCGAGGGCTCAGGAGACAGGAGCTGAAAACTGGTGTCCGGGCCCTTTTGAGGCCTAGAAACGGGGACTTTACAATGGAATAACGTGCACACTGAGAAACGTGGCAACGTGGCTTTACATAGGCCTGATATTCGTAGTATTCACGAGAACTGGAAACTGACATACTAAAGGTGGACACAACTATAATTGCGTCTTTAATCGAACATAGGGAATACATATGCATATTTAATCATGCACACATAACATATGATGGATGACTCGTAGGGACACAGAACATGGCAAAATTTACTTTTCCACATTCCCTCCTTGTCACTACGTTTCCATCAGGAAACATCAATATTCATGATACCATCTATCATTTCATACAGTATCATTTGCTCGTCACGAATTTTCTGGGAACGTGTTTTAGAACGGGGCTTGGGACTAGGAATACAAGAGGTAGCACAAATGCCGCAAATCGCAGGGCCACATTGTATACAGAGGCAGCAGCTAAATATGATCGCTACTGCAATACCTAGAAAGGACAAGACTTTCCATCCCCAAGCGGAAATTATATTCCAGAACCAACCGGACCATGTCCAGGTGCCTGGATTTTGGTGTAACAGATGGGCAATTTTATGGAGTCTGGTTATAGCTGAATAAACAGACGGCGCGTTATTTGGAATGAAAATGCAGCAACTAGATCCGATGACTCTACAGGCCCCGCCCCTAAAGGCCAATATGACGTCAAGGACGAGACGATTCTGTAAAACGACAAATCTCATAGCAGATTGCTCTTCGGTTAAGTTACCTAGAGCAGAGGCAGTTTCATTGACTACTACTTCAAGGGTTCTTGTTAACCTACGGATTAGCTTACTATTCTAGATAGGTCCTATAAAGAAGAAGAAACCTCTATTGAAATCTGTGTACTGTTCTAGAGCAGTTTCAGTATAATCGACAATTGGGGACTCGATCTCCCTTCTATGTCTAATGTGTACTAGATGTGTGTTTCTATGATAGTCAGGTGGGGCTAGAAAAACTGGTGGCAGTAGGAAGGCAATGTAACAGGTTCCCTCCCAATCGAGGGGCAGACGAACATATGCAGTTTGACCACAAATAAAATAAGAATGGCGTGAAGCTTTGAAAATAGATTTCCCACTGTCACTATACTTGACAATAGTAGTACAATCACTATGTCCTACATGTACGGAACCATTATTTCGGACACATAATTCGCCTTTAACTGGTAGTACTGAAATAGCAGGTAAGTCTGGAGTGGTATCAGACTGAACATTCAGGACCATGAAATTCGAAGAATAGTTACCTAAATTATACACTTCATTTTCTAGATCTAACCCGGTTCTGTGGGGGAGACCTTGCTTGTCTGGAAAACATGTACTGTTAAGAAAAGACATATCTGTTGAGGATGACGTTAACGTGGACCATGCTCCACACGAACCATTACGTGAAAAAGGATAAGGAAAAAGTGGCAGAACTCCCTTCGGCATCTGGAAAGGGGGGAGTCGACCACACACCCAACAATTAGTGGCATTGCTGGTCTGATGTGAGTAATGTAACATGCGGATGAAAGAATTATTTCGCATAGCGAGGCGGTAAGAGAGTTCATGAGGAGGTAGATCACTAAACGTGTGCTCTACTGTAGCATTAGCAGACTTATTTACATGAGAAACTGGAAAGTACAGGTAAAACGCATAACTGGTGCAGGAAATCATAATACTGAGAAATAATATGAAACAGAAAAACGATACATCGGATTGAGTTTTGACTAACTCTCTCACTATGGGGGTCTATTTTATACATGTCAGAAACAGTCTAACCGTTTCACCTAGGGGAGGACTTAGACAATCAAACTGGCTGACTTATTTTACTAGACCGGAGTTTCAACTTATACTCCTGCTGCGGAGTTTTCTCTAACTGGGAAGGGTTCGTAGCAATGTCTTTTGCGGGACAGTCCTTAAAAATAATACTTTGGCAGTCCTTTGAATCCTGGGAAATGTTCTTTGAGACTGGTTTCAGTCCATAAAACTTCTTTATGTGCGAAAGGTGCACCCAGCCTTTGCGACCCTCCAACTTCACGGCTGTACGGGTGGCGAGGAGGACCTGTCGGGGCTCCTTCCAGCGAGGCTCCAGCGGACTTGAGCGGTCAAAATTCCGGACAAGGACCATGGATCCTGGAACGATTTCATGCGGTGCCACCTCGGTATTGTCTGGAAATGCGGCGGCAACCTGTGAACGACAAGAGTTGAGGGCAGACATCAAGGAAGCTAGGTAATCTGTCAGCATATTACTTGAAACATCGGTAATACTTCGGGGTCTAGGAGTACCCCACATGTTAGGGGGGCGGCCGAAAACGACCTCATACGGGGACAGACCTGATCTGGAATGTGCGACCATGCGCATATAGAACAAGGCAACTGGCAGAGCTACTAGCCAGTCCACACCTTTCTCTTTACATACTTTGGCGATGCGGATTTTCAGAGTCTGGTTATGTCTCTCTACGAGACCGGCTGCTTCAGGATGGCGTACACAATGGAACTTCCACTGGTACCCTAACAAAAGGGAAACATGCTTCATGAGTTCAGATGAGAATGGCTGGCCGTTATCAGAATATACAACTCTAGGGAGTCCATAACGGGGGAAGAACTCACGAACCAACTGCTTGGCAGTGGTCGCGGCTGTGTAATCTGGGACTGGATATGCTTCTGTCCACCTGGACAAAGCGCATACAACTACAAGAACATACTTGAAACCTCGACATCGCTCCATCTGAATATAATCCATCTGGAGGACTTCAAAAGGGTGGTCAGGGGGCTGGAATCCACCTTGTTCCACCGGGACACTTTTACCTGGATTAAACTGGCAACATATCATACAGGTACGGACTTTCTGCTTGGCTGCAGCTCGTAAATGCTTATTGAACCAAATATTCTGGATACTGTCTAACATAGCTTTTTCTCCTAAATGTGCTGGACTATGTGCGGTATTATTAATGACTTGAACCATAGAGTCGGGGAGAAACCAAGTGGCTTTTCCTTTTGTTAACCATCCTTGATCTGTCTGGACCCCTCCTTGTTCGGACCATTTCTTGATTTCTTCAGGAGTAGCATGTAACTGGATATCTATGACATCTTGTGTAGGGTCCTTAACTGTCATGCATGTAATCGGATCTGGAGTAAGTGTCTGTGTCGGATTAACTGGAATGTCTGGAGTCTGTGCTGTAAGCTTGGCTGTGCGATCTGCTAGATCGTTACCTTGAGAAATGGTGTCAGTAACTTCATGATAGCAATGGATGTTGGTAAATGTATGGCATCTAACAGAGCTTGAATAAGGAGACCATGCTGAATCTTGGTTCCATGAGAAGTCATGAAACCTCTCTCCTGCCAGAGCACTCCGAAGTCGTGTACAACTCCAAATGCGTAGCGTGAATCTGTGTAAATATTAACTTTCAAGTTCTTGGCGTGTATACAGGCTTGTGTCAGAGCAACTAGCTCTGCTGCTTGAACGGACAGGGTGTCAATACGGTGTGTCTCAATAACTTCAGTATCAGTAGTCACTGCATACGCGGCGACTAGTTCTCCTGTACTTGTCCTCATACATGAACCATCCACATAAAGTGTCAGGTCGGGGTCTGGTAACGGAATATCTGTCAGATCTTGTCTTGGCTTTGTCGTAATGTTAACTACTTCCACACAGTCGTGTGTGGCAGAATTCGAAGTAACTGATGGTAACAGTGTAGCAGGGTTCAGGATGTTGCAGCGTCTGATTTCTATGTGTGGCTGGAACAGTGTCAATTCATAACCTGTTAAACGTGCAATTGTCAAGTGCTGAGTTTGTGTTCGGTTTAAAAGAACTTCCACGGAATGTGGAACTTGTACTGTCAGGGAGTGTCCTAATACTATGGAATCACTTTGTCTGATAGCTAGGGCTGTGGCTGCTACTGACTTAAGGCACACAGGCAGAGCCTGGGCTACAGGATCTAATGTGCTCGAAAAATAAGCACAGGGCTTGTATTGTCCTGCTTGATCTTGTGTGAGAACAGATAATGCTGTACCTTCGCGTTCAGTGACGAAAAGTGTAAAAGGCTTACTGTAGTTTGGTGTAGCTAGAACTGGAGCTTGGCATAGGGCTTTCTTTAACTCATTGAAACTAAGTGTATGTTCAGATGTCCAAGGGAGGACAGTCGGTACGGCTGCCTCCTGTGTTGTTAACTGTATCAGCGGTTTAGCTAGAAATGCATACTGAGGAATCCATTGTCGGCAGTAAGAAGTGAGGCCGATAAAGGCACGTACCTCCTTCTGGGTCTTGGGCTGAGGAAGACTCACTATTAACTGGATACGGTCTGGTGTCAACTGCCTACCCCTCTTGGACAGTAAGTGTCCTAAGTAGACCACTTGCTGGACACAGAATTGAAGCTTAGAAGGGGACACCTTGTGCCCCATCTCGGCTAGGAAATACAAGACTGTAAGGGATGCTCGCTCGCAAGCACATTCAGAACGGGCTGTGATCAGGAGGTCATCGACATACTGGAGCAGGGCAGTGTCAGTTGGCATGTGAATGTTGTCTAGTTGTCTCTTAAGTGCTTGACTATAAATACTAGGACTTTCTGTGAAACCTTGAGGAGCTCGTGTGAACATATAGCTCCTTCCATTTAAACAAAATCCGAAAAGGAACTGGCTGTCTGGATGAATAGGGACACTGAAAAATGCGTTCTTGAGGTCGATTACAGTAAAGAACGTGGCTTCGGAATCAATGGCTGTCAATAGGGAAGAGATATCTGGAACGACTGGATACTGAGGAATAATACATTTATTAAGTTCTCGTAGGTCAATCACTAATCGATATACTGGGGGTGCATTTGGATCAGTACGTTTCATGACCGGAATGATCGGAGAATTGCATACATTGGAGTCAGTTTCTACAACCACTCCTTGAGCCATGAGCTCGTCAATAATTTTGGATAAGGCTGCTACAGCCTCAGGTGGCAATCTGTACTGTCTGATTCGTGGTAACACTACACCTGGCTTGAGAGTCACACGATGGGGTGTGATTTGCATATAACCAACATCAGTTGGACCTTGCGCCCATAGATGCTGCGGAACATTGGACAATCTGGGATCAAAATCTCGTAATACATAGTGACCCTTGAAGTCACGTAGGAACAATCGTATTCCCTCTGGGGAACAGCATATAACTGCACCTAACTCTTTCAGTGTTTTAATACCTAATAGATTTTCTGGACATGACTTAGTAAGTAACAGGTCAGTAGTACGGGACAATGGACCTACTTCTAGAGTAACTGGCTTTGATATTTCATTTACAATGGGTTTTCCTGAAAATCCAAGGGAAACATTTCTTGAGCCTGAGAGCGGAGCCCCTGGAACTTCGGCGTGACTGATGGTGGTCCTACTTGCCCCTGTATCAATCAAAAACTTTCTGTCTTTCCCTAATACTTGACTGTGAACATAGGGACCTTCTTGATCTACAGGTATCTCGATGAGAGGCAAGCCTACCTCCCTCTCTAGGCTGTTTCATGAATATGGCTGGTACTCTGGATACTCAGACTGTGCATACTGGTACATCTGCTGTGTAACGTGCTGTGTTGCAGCGATGGGCTGCGGTGCTGTAACTGTCTGTGGTGCATTCTGTGGCTGAGGAATCTGTGAAACTTGTTCTTGTCTAGGCGGACGTGGTCTTTCTTTAGTCTTACCAGTGGCTATGTTGTGTTTCAGAACTGCACACTCGTTTATAAAATGACCTGGCTGTTTACAATAATTGCAGTTCCCTTTAACGGGAGCTGCGGGATGACTGGCTTGATTTGGACCCCTCTTCTGACTGTCTTGAGGAACAGATTGTGCAACTAGTACTTTCATTTTCGTGTCTTTCATACGTTTTCTCTCGTGTTCTTGCTCTTCTCTAATTCTATTCTGGTGGTATTGGAGCATCTGTAACATCTGGGACGGGGTATTAGCTTGCCAGGTACTTTCGACTTTCAAAACTCGATTTTTAATTTGTGGACTTGAGTTCTCGACTAATTTAGTAACAAAAAGGTGAGGGTATGACTCACTACTTGTCTTGAGGCCACTGTTGATGCTAAAACATTTCTCAAATCTAGAATAAAAATCACTAATTTCTTCGTCTTGTTTCTGTTTACAGGCTGAGATTGCATCCCAGTCTTCTTTTCTAGTTGTCAATAATCTGGGTAAAACTTGAATCAATAATTCAGGTAATTCTTTACATTTCGCTCCAAGACCGGTACCTGGTACTCGTGCCTTGTCTTCAGCTTCTAGAACTGCCCAATCGATCTTTTTCTCTCCCACCTCCCATTCTTTTTCCTTGAGCTTTTCATACACCCCTGCGGGCAGCAGAACCTTTAACATTTTAATTATATCTGGATACGTGTATTCTCCCATACGGAGCATGTCTTTTAATTCTCTATGGAACCCTGCTGGATCTTTATCATGACAGGGGATTAATTTCTTCATCTCTAGGAGTTCCATCTTTGTAATCGGGGTGTAAACAAACACTCGTTCTAGTTCGCCACCCGTTCCTCTAACTGGGTGGACTTCTCGTAACGGATTCTGTCTGTCCATGTAAAATGGTTTACTTTCTGGGGGTGAGACATGAACAAAATGCGGGTTCAAAAACGTTCTATATTTGTGACGCTGTTCTAGAATGACACTAATTAAATCGGTACCTAAACCTTTCCATCTATACTGGAGTAACTCGTTCAGGACATCATGTAACGGGCCTGGATCAGAGTGTTGACCCTCATACAATGTAATGAGGTGCTGGATCATATACATACCCGCCAGTCGTTGCTCGGCTGGGGGCATTTTCAGAAACATTTGTGCCACTATTTCGTCTGGAAAAGTGGTAGAATCAGTAGTCCATCGGACTGCTGATCGGGCTAGTTCTTGTTCATGCATAGTACTTAACTCGCTATAACCGATTCGTGATTTCAGAATGTGATCGGTAGCTTGGAACACTTGTTCTAGAGAACCTTGTTCTGGTGCTGGATGATGGAAAGTTGACTTGTGTTCTAGGCGTAAATGGCGATCTGGAAATCTAGATTTTCCTACATACGCTATTCTGTCGGGATTCTCGTCGTCTACCTCTTCAGTATCAGAGTTACTTTCTTTCTCGCTTACTTGTGCTGCTTTACGCTGTTCGTGTAACTTTATTATTTCTTTACGGATTTTCTTGTACATACTCTCCATAGCACCGACGGTCTTGTGCTTACCCTCGGCTATATTATCACTCCACCTTGTCAGGGTTTTCATTTCAGCCGGATCTTTAGACGGGTAATCTTGTTCTCTTATTAGACAATTGATCAGAAACTTTAATATCATGAGCTGGGTCTCAGCTTTCCTTTGAGACATGGCCTCGCCAATGCTTTCTGGATCATCCCCTGTACGGATGAAACGATATATTCTGTCTAGGTCTTCTTTCATATTCGGTAGGGTGACTAGATACTCGGTCACCTTTCTTACGCGGAATGAATATAAAACCATATTATCCTCGCCTGGGACTGGATCATAGCCGCATTCGGCAAGGGATTTTCTTATTTCTGCTACAGACTGATGTCTGGGCGTACGTTGTGACGCTTGTGTATGTAATTCGGCTGTCGTTAAACGCTTGTGTGGCGGCGGGGTTTGAGGAGTACCTCCTCCTGCGGCCCCTAAACTAGAATCATCGACTGATGCTCTTCGTCCTGGCAGAGTGGGAAATGGAAATGCAGGCTGGACTTGTATGGCGGGCTGGACCGGGGGTACCGTAACAGGTACTCCGGTGTCTGGAGGAGCGGGGAGTGCCTGATTTACAGGGACTGGCGGGGCGCGAACAGGATTAGCATATTCTGGGACTGTGTCGTCCAAATAGGACGAAATGAAAATATCAGCTGCTGTCTGTTTGTGACGTAGCTTGGTCGGAACTAATGGTGGCGGGAAATTACTGGATGCCTCTGGGGTCGCTTTTGGCAAGCCCTCGGCAAGGAGAGGATACATACCCTTAATAAGGGCATGCCTCTGTCTGTCTGACTGTTCGGTTTTAACTCGTTCTCCTATCTCGATTAGTTCTTTTTCTTGTGCTCGTTCTAAGGATTCTCTACTTAATTCTGACTTTCTGATTTCTTTTTCGGTTCTTTTATGAGCTTCTTTGCGCCATAACTCGATGGCATCTTTCTGTGACTGTCTGGCTTTCTTTTTCCATAATGCCTCTTCTACTCTCATGATGCACTCGGCATCCCATGTACCCGATACGGGCCATCTATACTTTTCTTCTAACTGTTTGGTATAATCTACCCATAAATCTAGATACAATATGGCGCTTATGCCATGCTTCTGATACATAAAATGACCTGGACTGTCCCTAGGCGGGACAGGAACTGCTGCTTCCAGCAGACCTTTTCTAGTTCTCAACTGACGCAGTTTTGAAAAGAGCGGCATGTCTGAACTATAATCTGGACACAATACGATACACAATAAACACGATAACTACTTCACACTCATTCCACGACATCAAGATACATGAATAACATTCAGAATAACAGTTCGAACAGAATACTACCTGGAATACGGAAAACAGAATACATGACTTTTCTCGAGAACAGAACTGACTAGAACAGAAACTAGATGCACTGCTGAAACAGTACGAAACTTACCGGTCTCATACAGAGACACGTCAGGACCCGTATCCTTCGGAGTGAACACTTCGTTTGTGGGACTGTGTACCACCAACCCACGGACCAGAGTCAATTAGATTGACCCTGTCTAGATACTACCCCAGTAACGGTACTTACCGGGCAGCAAGAACGGAAGGCCTCGGACTGGACTGGACTGGACTGCTACGACGACGGACGACGAACTTCGGACTTCAGTTACGGGTGGACCTCCGGATACCTCGGACCTTGGACTCTCGGCTTGGGCTCTGGTCGGGACTCGCCGCGTTCCTCCACCGTCTCGTCTGGATGCTGGACCGCCTCCTCCGTCTCCTCCGTGGGCCTGAGGGATACTTGAAGCAGAAATATCTGCACGTGCACCGTATGGTTCCGTCACGGCTGCAGAGGGTCAGGGGGTCGGCGTGGCTTCACCGACGCGTGGGGAAAGGGCAAGTCCCTATTCGGGCGCCATTATGTGGTATATAAATAAATAATACCGGATCTATTTTTGAATGAATAAATGAATAACAGATAGCTCAATAAATAAGAGTCAAGATTCGAGGTAGTAGGAGTTTTGCAGGTTTATTACAGCATAAAGGACAGGAACAGGACAACCTGCATAGGAATAGAATGGCAGGGCCCAGCAGCTGCTGGGGCTGGATCTGGGATGAGCGCGCTAAGGAAGGAATAACTTTTTAATAATAATACATGAGCATATATACATAACGCAAACACATAGCATTACATCGCAATAGGCGTAGCAGTGGGAGGAGCAATAGGCGTGACGCGTAGCAGTCGCGAAAGATAAGGGTGAAAAGAGGTGTAACAGAGGCGTATACATAGACATGTGATGCAGACGTAACAGAATATGTCATGAATGGGGCGGAAACATGGAGGGGGCTACCTAAGGAGCCGGGACCTCTGACCTAATGGTGCGCGTAAACTGGCAATGACGTGTTACTAGGAGAAACTGGGGGCTTCGAACTCTGTGCTAGGAGCAGAGACTGAAGTCTGGAGAGTCAGGGCGACATGTACCTAAGCAGTATCTAGTATCTGGTGTTTAGAGAACATGTTGATATAAACTAAAAGTCAGGAGGGGAAAGGCTAACTTGATTCTAAGACTAGAGCATGCATTATTCTACATGTAGTGCGTGATGAAGAATATTAAATGACCATTAATACAGTATTTCTCTAACATGGAGACGTGAAGGCTAGACAATGACGGAAACTATTGATGCGATTCAGTAGCTTTAGGAATGCAGAGAAGGAGGGCTGGACTGATAACTGGAATCATAACATACTCTTGGCAGACTCAGAGGCAGAGCCAAGCTGAGCCGGGCACTGCGAGGCAGGAAGTAAGTGAAGGGTCGAGGATACAGGTGGGGGCTGTATCGCTCCTCAGCGAGGGCTCAGGAGACAGGAGCTGAAAACTGGTGTCCGGGCCCTTTTGAGGCCTAGAAACGGGGACTTTACAATGGAATAACGTGCACACTGAGAAACGTGGCAACGTGGCTTTACATAGGCCTGATATTCGTAGTATTCACGAGAACTGGAAACTGACATACTAAAGGTGGACACAACTATAATTGCGTCTTTAATCGAACATAGGGAATACATATGCATATTTAATCATGCACACATAACATATGATGGATGACTCGTAGGGACACAGAACATGGCAAAATTTACTTTTCCACAAGGTACACTGCTGAAACTCCCAAAATCATTAAGAGAATCAGTAAAGCAACTTGTAATAACCACACTCGAGCCCTCTAACAATCCACTAATATTTTCCAGCAATCCATGTTAGCCATCGCATGAAGTATTTGATCTGGTTTTATTGTATGCAATGGTTTTAATTAACAATGCAAAATAAATATTGTAATTGTAATTGCATGTAGCTCCTGAACTTTTTCATGGCCCCAAAGAAATTATTTAAATGATATGGGGCAAACGTACAGCATTCTACCCAGGCAATCATACACACACACACACTCACACCCTTCATTGGCCAACGTGAATACCAGTGCATATCTGTTTTGTGGGGCAGTTTCTCTAACAGAAATCATCTCAGCAGTCACATTTATCAAAGCCTCACCAGTGAAACCTGAAGTGCCTTCCATTGTCAAACTCGTCTTCTTATCTGCACCAAGTTCATCCCTACCCCAGTTTGCACAACACAACCTTTAAATCATCAAGAAACAAGCTAAGCCGTCTCCTTATTTTTCCTGTGCTACGTAATGCTAGCAGCAGGAACAATGGTACGCAAACTCCTCGCCAGTTTGATGGTAGCCATTTATAGGGTTTACTTACAGGGTAATAGCACCAGTTTTATAGCTTGTTTTCCAAAGTCAAACGCCGTGTCACATCATTCCCAGCTTGGAGCTCCCATTATTCCTCAAACAAAAAATCCCTTCCTTTTATGTACTAACTCTATAAATGCAACAGAATAATTGTGACCCAATCTAAAAGTCCTGTTTATTCTCACGCCCTTTTCAGTTACACTATTTCAAAATTATTTTGGGTCACCAAATCAATACCCCTTCCATCCCTCACATGATGCTCTAGTCCTCCAGGAAAGATTGGCTGTATTGATTTTCAGACACAATGGCTTCTCTTGTTACAGAACAAGCCAGGACTAATTACAAAGGAGCATGAAACGAAGTTAACCCTTTCTTAGCACAGGCTGGAACATGACCAAATATCAACCACTGGCATACCTTTATTATTTTTTCTTTATCAATCAAGGGATTACAGATAGGTGTTGTCTTACTATTTATATCCTGTCAATCTTTTCCCTCCTTTCATTCCCTGCCTGGACAGTCAGTGCAGCAAATTATTTGCTGATAGTAGCACTGTCTGTAAAGACTGCATCTACGGCAGAGTTTACCAGCAACCTGCCCTTCTGGACTGCCTGCCACAGGTTCAGTGGATCACTCACAGTGAGAGATGTGCACTGACAAACTAAATCGCTGGCACTTCACCGCAGTAATGAGTAGCACCTGGATGCAGGCACGGCTCCCGGAATTTTTATTTGGGTGGGCCAAGGGTGCATTTGGGTGGGCCACTGCGGGCTCGATTTGTCGCATATATGTCTGGGCGGGCCTGCTTCAGGGCCCTCCTTTATCACTTTTTAGTCTTACAAGGCCTAGTAAAACACACTCTTTCCAAATCTCTTTCTAAATATCATCACTCTCAAAAAGTGTTTTTTCCATGTAATGTTCCTTTGATTGGAAGAGGAGGTTTCTGAGGTGGGAGTATCAGGCAAGTGACACTTCACGGGGTCCATCTGTGCGAGCCTTCAGGGAGACTCCCTCTTCATTACTACCTCTAGCTGACCCTGGACTCCTCAACGCACTCCCTTACAGGCTTGATTATCCACTACTCCTCTCCAGTGCACCTTATCTCACAGCTAACCCTGGGCCCCAGCCCTATATCAGGCACCATCGTGCTCCACTTTCATTTTTTTCTGTAAAAACACTAGTAAAATCACCTTCAAACTTAAAACATTGAATATAGCAGTAAATATAATTAGCAAGCAGTTTAAAGTATTTTCCACAGTAGCCCTTATGACCCGACTGCTAATTAAATAAACCAAATCAGAAAGGCAAGGACAGGGACGGCTTTAGCGGTGATGCAAAAGTCTTTGTTGGCGCCACACCAATTACCTCTTTCTCCGTAAATACTTTACTACCACCTTCCAACAGTGCCCCTCATCCCTCCATGGCCCCCCATATTGACCTCCTCCTCGGATTCCCTCACTGCCACACGCCACAAGTGCCCCTCATCTCCCCATAGCCCCTCCCTCTTATAACCTCCTCCTCGGATTCCCTCACTGCCACCCTCCACCAGTGCCCCTCATCTCTCTGTAGCCCCTCCCCCTCATCACCTCCTGCTCAGACTCCCTCACTACCACCCTCCACCAGTGTCCCTCATCTCTCCCTAGCTCCCCCTCCACCCCATGACCTCTTCCTCGGATTTCCTCACTGTCACCCTCCAACAGTGCCCCTCATCGCTCTATAGCCCCTCCCACTACCTCCTCCTCGGATTCCCTCTCTGCCACCCTCCACCAGCACCCCTCATCTCTCCATAGCCCCCCATTGCCCTCCTTCTCAAACTCTCTCACAGCCACTCTCCAAAAGTGCCCCTCATCTCTCCGTAGCCCCTCCCCCATGACCTCCTCCCCAGACTCCTTCACTACCACCCTCCTCCAGTGCCCCTCATCTCTCCATAGCCCCTCCCCCTCATGACCTCCTCCTCAGACTCCTTCACTACCACCCTCCTCCAGTGCCACTCATCTCTCCGTAGCCCCTCCCTCCAATGCATTTCATTTGTTGTATAGCGCTACTCATATCAGTGTAGGGTGTCACAGTACTTTACATCACAAACACATTATACCGAGACAATCAATCATGCAGGTATGTAAATCAGTCTGCAGGGAATGTCACATAAGCCATTGAAGATTACAAGGTGTAGGAATCACATGTCATCCATACTGGTGGGCAGTAAATTTTAAGAGGGTTTGGTCTGGGGAAACACAACCTTAGGATTTAAAGAGTATTCAATGGGGGTCAGCTTTACTGATAAAAATGTATATCTACCCAAAAATACTAATTTTAGCAACATTAGAATAATGAAAGACTGAGGGACTTCTAACTATATCACAAAAAAAAAAGCAAAGTTCTAACTCTACCATTCATGTTTGTATGCAGCTCTTTGGTGTCAGTTCATTGGTCACTGTCTTATGTTAGGATTGAAACTTCTGAACTGCAAGTAACACAAGGATCTGTGTGAAAAAGGCAGTAACCCACTGAGCTTCCTCATAAAATACAGTTCATCTGCATTTTAAAACTACTAACAGACAAATGATTGTTCTTCAGCAGGAACATTATTCACCAGGGTTATCTGGGCATTTTGTATTGTCTTGTTGGGTGTACTGCATCAGCCATGATAATGATAAAAACTGTTCAAATGAAGCACACACTTTGACTTTATGTTTTTAACTGTACAGTTAATTAAAGTCATTACAGTAAAAAACATAAAAGAAAACAGCTAACAAAATAACCACTGTAAAAAATATGAAGGCATCTAATAAAGTTTAGTTACTGTGCCACAAAGTATGTGTCCTGCTGGGCCTGTGCAGATTTTAAAAAGGAAAAGAAATAGTAACACATTCTCTTACCTACTCCATAAAACTAACGTTGTGCCTCAGCCTGATGTGATAAGCCGCTGCAGGGGTTAGGAAAGGTGAATAGGAATAAACAAACTTCTTTTCTCCTGCACCGCATAGAAAATGAAATATATACACAGCAGAACAGTAAGCAAAGGTGACCGTTGTCAAAGAAAGGATATGTCGCCTTTCGCCTTGTGGAGATGAAGGGGTGAAAAAATAAACAAAGCCTGGTTAACATATCAATGGTCTTTTAAAGACCTGTGAAGTACTCGGGTGCGGCTGCGATCATCTAAAAAACTGTCTGTGTGTGTGCACCCGGGAAGCTGTCTCAGCCTGGGCGCACACAAACACACACACTCAGACAGCCCAATGCCCTTGTGGGCCTGCTTTCAAGCCCGCACTGTGAGGGCCAAGGCTCTTGTTTGGGTCCGTCCACTGTTCTTGTAAGGACGATTCCTATTTGTTGACCCCCCACATAGACACAATCTGCAGGTTGCAGTTGGTTGGCCGTGGCAAGGCTGCTGATACCTGGAACTGAAAAGTTCCAACATTTGTAATCGATGCATTGCAATAGTTCAGCATTATTTAATTCTCCATATGTACATTACCAGTCACAGGTGTACCCGGCCCTACACTAAGTCTGCCCATCAAAACCTCTTGGGGACTGGACCCTGGTCTTTTATTCTTTATACTTCGCATGCTGTTGAGGGCTACGAGAAGTGACATCGGGCCTTTTCAGGTTTGTCTCTGCACAGATCTTGGCCATTCTGTACTTTAATCTTCATTTTGACATTCAACAGCCCCCAAGGGCTGAGCGTTTTGGGTACAGTGACATCTCTTGAGTAATATTCAATGGCTTATCAATTTTCTTAACAACTTGGTCTGTAAAATGTGTCCCATTGTCACTGTCCACTCATAATGGGATTCCATATCGAAGAATATGTTCCTTCAACAACAGTTTGCCTACTTGCCTAGTATATGCACACGGGTAAGCCTCCACCCACCTAGAGAACAGACCTACAACTAATATAAGCTTGCACATGATGCACCTTTTTATTTAAATAATATCAATCTGTTTATATAGTCCCTGCTCTACTCTGACTGCTTTCCTGTAGTTAAAAGTCTGCAGACAGGGTAGGAATGGCAATACCGTGGAGCTATAGCTGTAGAATTGGGGGTGTTAAACCTGACTGCCTTCGGGTGGTCTCCCTCTCCCCCCCCCCCAACTTTTTGCCTACCTCCTCCACTTTTTTTACTTCACTTTTGCTGGCTTTAGGACTCTGTGCACTTCACCACAGCTAACCAGTGCTTAAGTGATTGTGCTCTCTCCCCTAAACATGGACATATTGTCTCCTCCCCAAATCGCATATGTAATTTATTATAAGTTCCTAGTAAAGTGCACCACATATGCCCATGGCCTGTAAATTAAATGCTACTAGTGTGCCACCCCCTTAAGTAGACCTCTAACCATGGCTTAGGCCTCCACTGCAGAGCATAGGTGTGCAGTTTAAACTGCCATGACGACCTGGCAAGATAAACCTTTTGCCAGGTCCATACCTTCCCTTTTTATACATATAAGTCGCCCCTAAGGAAGGCCCTGGATAACCCAGAGGATAGGGTGCACTGTATTTAAAAGGCAGGACAGGTAATTTAAAATTTTACATATACTAGTAGGTAAAAACTCCCAAAGTCGTTTTTCACTAATGTAAGGCCTATCTCCCCCATAGGATGGCATTGGGATTACCTTATTATATCTTAGAAGTGTAATTCACAATCTGGAAGAGATAACATTTCAATTTAGTGTCTCTGGAATGACAATTTGATATACAAATTTATGATGGAGTAGGATTCTAAATTGCAATTCTGAAAATGCCACTTTTAGGAAGTTGCCATTTTCTACCATAGCCATTTGGTGCCTGCTGCCTGTCTGATCACTGGAGTGGGTGGCAGCTGGGCATTGTGTCTTTCCTCCAGATAGGCACTCACAATGAGAGCTTAGGTGTGACTTGATGGGCCATTCCGGCAGGATTGAGAGGAGGAGCTGGACCAACCTTACTTACACCTGAATACATAGGGCTGCATACCACGTGTAGTGAGTCAACTTAGGACTGGAAGGGAGGACCTCTATGCACTGTAAACGCATGTCTCTGAAGTCTCCTCCACTTAAAAGGCACAACTGGATATAAGTACTGGACCTCTAACACCACCACTTCAGTACACTTCTGGACCTGTGACTACTCTGTCAGGAAGAAGGGCTGCTTTGCTGCTGAAAGGACTTCCACTCTGCTAGACTGCAGCGTTGCTGGATCCCTGCTTTGTTGTGCTGCCCTGCTACCTGTTTTTCTCCTGCCTGGGTGAGAAGGACTGGACCTGTATCACTTGATGTGATCAAGAACGCCAAAATTACAGGGGCTTTGGGGGATGTGCCTGGGTGCAATATGACGAGAAATTCCGGGAGCGCTTAGTTTGGGACCCTGAAGCAAAGGTATACTGTAAGTTTTGCCATGTGCGCTACAAGTGTTCGGTGAGACATGCCCTCATCTATTGTTTCGGCACGGGAGGTGGGTACCAGGGACAGAGCTCAGTTCAGTGGCAGCCACATCATAGTGGGCAGGGGACACATCAACAGCAACAGGCCTACAGCAACAGAGCAGGGAGGGGGGCATACAGATCTGGTGCAAAACGTTCGTAGTCCAGTTAAACTGGACAGGTTGGAGTACTGGCTGGGTTTCTACAATCATCTGGAGGAGGTGAGAGTTCTATGGGATGGGTTCAAATGGGGATTTCAATTGGGGTTTGAGGGTCCTCGGGTTCAGAGGTGGGCAGACAACTTGCAGTTAGCACAAGAACACAAACTGGCAGTGCTGGACAAGCTTGATAAGGAGTTGGGAGAAGGCAGGATTGTCCGCCCCTTTGAAAACTGGCCTATGTAGGCCTTGATAGTATCACCAGTTGGGGTGGTGCTGATAAAGTAACAGGGTAAGTTTTGTTTAATACAGCGTCTGTCTTGCCTGGAAGGGGGGTGGTGCGGTAAATTACTTAATTTCAGAGGAGGTGGCCTCAGTTTCATATTCCTAGGTGGACGCAGCCATGTCACTGGTGGTGACAGTGTGCCCAGGGGCATTGATGGCAAAGTGTGATATAATGTCAGTCTTTTAACTGCTTCTGGTTCATCCGGACGATTTTCAGCTTTTGTGAGGCAGTGTTACGTGGACAATGCACTGCCGATGGGGTGCTCAATATCGTGTGCATTGTTCAAATGCTTCAGTTCGTTTCTGCAGTGGTTGTTCCCATGGCATACAGGCCTTCAGCTGGTGACTTACTACCTTTATTATTTCTTTTTTGTGGGGCATCCGGCTTGTCAGACTGCCAGCAGCTACTGTTAAGATTCCAAGAGCTCATGAGTGACCTCGGAGTACCTTTGGCACCAAAGTAAAAACCGTGGGCCCAGGAACGGTGTTGACCTTTTTGGGCATTGAAATAGTTTCCCAGCGGATGGAGGCAAGATTGTCTCCTTTTTCTCCAGTGGCAATGTTAGCGCTGTTGAGTTCCAAGCTGGCAAGAGACAAGGTGAAAGTCAGGGAGATTCAGGTGTTGCTGGGTCACCTAAATGCCAAGGAGAACATTTTGTAGGAGACTGGGTTTAGTGCTCTCAGGTTTCTCCTGCCTCATCACGTAGGAAAGTTAGCGGGGGTCAAGAAAAATCTAAGGATGTGGAGTTTTTTCCTGCGTTCCTTCAGAGGGATCCCCTTAGCACGTTGGAATGATATGGCCTGGGATGTGCAGATATTCTCAGATGCAGTGGGTGGGCTGGGTTTCGGTGTGTAGTTGCAGGGCAGGTGGTGTGTAAAGCCATGGCCAGAACAGTGGTAAGGTGGGGGCAGGAGCATAGCGTTTTTGGTATTGTTCCATATGGTGGTGGCGGTAACGTTGTGGGGAGCAGTGCTGACATACAGGAACATGCTGTTCCAGGATGAAAGTATCACTGTTGTGCAGGTTGTGAAAAGACAGTCGGCCAGAGACACACAGGTTTTTAAGTTGCTGAGGGTTTTCGTGTTGGGTTGCTGGCAGCATGACATTTCCCTCAGGGCACACCATGTGGCAGGAGAGGACAATAACATTGCATAGCTTTGTCTCATTCAAAGTGGGGGGAGATTCCGTGGGTTGGCCGAGGTTGTCAACAGAGACCCAATGCCCATACCAGAGAAGCTGTAGTTGATAGGAAATGCAGGATGGTACAGCTGTTGGTAGGGTCTCTCGCGGAGTCCACAAGGAGAGCTTAAAGCCAGGCATGGGCAGACATTTTGGCATTGGGGGCATAGTGCAGGGGGGAGGGGTAGTTGCGGGCTGCAGATATGATTCTGTCTATACTGGATCTAACAGACAAGTGTTTGTCTTGCTTTACCATTGCAGGAAAACTGTCTGTAATTGCTTTCATGGGGAAATTTTTGTGGGGACTTGACCCCTCAGCGGGTGAATTGGGGCACAGGATGCTGGAGCTTTGGGCAAGAGAGCATTGGGAAAGAGAGCAGGGGCGCTTGGGGCAGACGAAGAAGCAGTTATCCTGTAATTTGTTTTGCGCTGTTTTGCGGCAGCTCCCAGAGGTGTGCAGGGATGCATTTGAGACTTGCTTGTTCTCTGCCCTTATGTCCTGGATGTTCTTTGGTGCGTTCCGCGTGTCGGAATTTCTGGGTGGGGTACTGTAGGAGACTGTCACATGGAGGGGGTGTAGGTTAGTGATATGGCTGAGCAGCTTCAAAATGACACAGAGAGCGCAAGGGAAGAGCGAGTGGTTGCATGCTGTTGAGTCGTTGAGACAGTGCCGGGTGGCTTGGGGCGATTGGTGGACTATTTGCAGCGGGGGTGGCAGCAGCTTGGTTTTCAGGCGCCAGACCAGGGGGAAGGTTTCAGTGTACCAACTGCTATCAGTTCTCTGCAAAAGGCTGGTGGCATTGTGTGGGTTTTGCAAGCTGAGGGAAGCACGGTGGGCATGTTTGAAATTCTTACTGCTGTTTTCTTTGATTGCAGGGCCCAGCAGAGGAGGACGTGGCCATTTGGGTGGTGGGCCACTCTTTCATCAAGTGGGCAGAGACAAGCTAATCAGAGGAGATTTGGGGCAAATCTAGGTTTTGACAGACATCTATTTCCTATTACATTAAAAGGGCAAGGGGGGAATGTGTTGGCGGGAGTTGTTGCAATGCCTGAATGGCATGTTAGTCGGCGTTAGATGCCCTGGACATGTTTGTGGCACATCTGAGAGAGAATGATCTTGTGAAGGAAAAAGGGGTAGTGCTGATGAGAGCAATGAAGAAAGACTTATTGCAGATTAAGGCCTGGTGGGACGGAGTGTTTCCTGTTGTGGTCGGAATTAATTCCAAGGAGGATTTGAAGCCAGCAAGCCCTCTGCCATTGATAGAGCACGTAGGAAGGTTAATTGGGAAATGGCTTGTTTTTGTAGTGAAATTGGCTTCGGTCGCATTTGTCATTCAGACATTAAGTACAGCAGCAGGGAGTTTGTTTTAGAGGAGATGGCATCCATTTGTCATGCCTCGGGATGAAGTTGGATATTTTGGAGCTAAAGAAAGTACTTAAGAGGACTCTGAATATCAGGAGATAAGTAGGCTGTATGGCGGGGAACTGTGGGCGGGGGAGGGGGGGGAGAAAAGGTTAGCCGGCTTCCCTTCTGGGTGGAGGTGGCCTGAAAAGTTTTGCAGGAGTTGATAGATTGATAGAAGTTTGGTTGGCGTTGACAGATGGCGAACCATGTGCAAAGGGAGCATAGGCAGGAAGTTCAAGGATAATTTTAGGAAGTGTGGAGGCTTAGAGGTTCTTACATGCAGTCATAGGCTGTAGGATAAATCTAAAGTTGAAAACTGTTGAAATGTCCGACAATTAAATGAGAAAGTTGCGGGTGGAGCATGTGGGTGGGACCGCAGGGGCGGGTGTAGGATATTGGTTAGTCATTTGATGTTTAGCTAGGTTTTTAGTTTTGTAAGGTGGTTAGATAAGTTTGTAATGTGCACCTGTTTCAATAAAGCGGCCTTTTTCACACAATGTAATAGTCTTGGTATTTGTGGCGCCCCTTCTCCCAATTGCTGCTGTTACCCAATCCCAAGCCCTGCAGAGGATATGGTAAACTTTCCATTTCTTTCCCTACCAGACTCAGTTTGTACCCTGCACTAAACTGGTTAATATACCTATAAAAGAAAAAATGTAACATGAACGCATGAAAAGCAGAAATAAATATACCTTAGACGTCTCAAATCAGCCAGGAAAGCCCACCCGAAAGATAGACAAACAAAACAGGATTTCTTAAAGCGAGAGGTACATTTTATCT
The DNA here is from genome assembly GCF_964261635.1 of Lissotriton helveticus. NCBI lineage: Eukaryota > Metazoa > Chordata > Amphibia > Caudata > Salamandridae > Lissotriton > Lissotriton helveticus. The sequence goes on from NC_136067.1 coordinate 451,301,166, forward strand.
ACCATTAGGTAGGGGGTACCTAAAACTTGCATTTTGTGTTCTCATAAAAGAGAAGTAGGACAAATGCTTTCTGAGGAGGTGGTCTTACCTCAATGCATAATGACTGGAAGAAAGAAGAGGACGAGGAAGCATTTAAGTTTTGCATTGGGCACTTTACAGAAAAGATAATAAACGAATAACACATAACTACCCATGATTTCTAATTTTTAAAATTCTGGGGCACATCAATGTTAACTGAAAAATGTGGAAGGCTTTTGCAAAAGCAATCTTGTTGACTTGTGTGGTCAGGGATGGCGGGCCATCGTTTCAAAATACTATAGCAAAGTTTCTTAAACTGCTCAAAGCGATGACGGACATAATTCTGCTCACACCCAAGTACTGCAATAGCATGCATACGTCCGGATTACCCTTCATTTAGCAGCAGTCGTTATAATTGCAAATCATATGTTTATGTTTTGTTGTGATATCTTACTTCGGATTCATGATGGCAGCGATAGACACAAATACAGACGTTTGAAAAGCTTGGGAAACGAGGCTGCAACTAGCCTAAGTGTGACTAAGATGTGTGCTTTAAGTGATTGACAAACCTTAAGATCCGGATCTAAATGCCACTGATTTACAGTGCCTCACTCCTTCTACCATTGGATATTTGAGCCGAAAAAAAACCAAACAAAAATGTTAGGCATTTGAGGATTATAAGATTGCTAACCTCAAGGAGCACACTCCAGTCTGAAGGTGCAGCTCACTCTGCAATAACTAATTTCGGATTTACAATAACGCCTCAGGATAAACGAATCGGGTTTAATAATTATATGATGAGGAATAAACATAAATGTTTCTTTTTCAAAGAAACATGTACTACAACTTAAAGGGACATAGTCATAAACTGCTTTTTGTAGTATGTTTAGTAATACTAAAGTAGTACTACTAATGTACTACAAATTGCTGATCACAAACCTACATGTGGAGATCTCCGCACACATAGCTATATGGTGGTATACGTTTTTAGTAGCAAATGTAGTTGGGACGAGATAGTGACTAAAAAATGGGGAATACTTACTACTAAATGCGAGCTAATTACGTAGGATTAAGGAGGGGTTTAGGGTATGGCATGCACCCACCCACAAAAATGTAAGACCATTGCTATTAGCATACTGCACCTCTAAAATACTGTAGCCGTTAAGGACCCACAATAGTAACACATGTATTCCAGCTCTGACCTGGAATAAGTCCAGCACCACACATGGCCTACCACTGGCACTGCAACACTCTCACCTAGAAAGTAAAGGAGGTAGGAAGGTAGACTTGAACCCCACAGGAAATAAAGTTAAAAGAAATTCATTGATTTAAACTTTTAAAAAATCTCTCAATCCAGAACACCTGCAGTAATGAAACATTGGAGGACATAGAAGACTTGGAGAAGGATCTAGTTTACCCTGCAAGCCCTGTAGTTTCTCTGGAGAGCCCAGTTGCAGCCAAAGGAGCAGTGTGGAAGAGGAAAAGGGCTGCCATGAACTCTAAAGTAAAGAGACTGTGTACCCTGCCCGAGATGGGGGAGGGCATGCCTAACTGGGTGGGCCCTCGGCAATGCCTCATAAAAGTTCACATGATTTGTGTGACAGGCTCATAGCAATGATATGGGAGAGCCTGGAACTCATTTACCTTTGGTTTCGTGCAATTCAGGCCGAAATCAGGAGTTTGAAGGGGGTGGTAACTACCAAGCGAGTAATGTCTAATTCTGCATGGTCCCCATTTTTCCCTAGGGTTAACTCTTCTAACGGATTGACGAGCCAGCAGTTGCCCCATAGAGCACACCAAATGGATGAAAGAAGTAATCCTCATAATAAGAATCCAAGGGGGTACAGGACTCTGCATAGCAAGGGTAATGGTGGGTGTGTGGAGGGGCTGGACCGGTACTATGTAGAAGCAGGGCCCCAGTGCACAGGAATGTTCTTGATACCCTGAATTCGCCCCGAGCTGCCTGTCCCTAGGCTCTCATAATGTGCTTAGCAGTGGGAGTAGAGTAAACCTTTGCACAACTAAAAAACAAAACATTGCATTGGTTGTGCACCTGAGCAGACCTCTCTTATAGAGATGCATGCCACATTCTAATGATTAGGAAAGTCACTTGGGTAGGGCCCCTCCCCACAAGTGTGATTTCGTAGTTATATATTTTAGGGATCCATCCATTGGCCAGAGCCTACTCACCTACTGCCTATATCAAAACCCGAAAGGATAGAATGTCTCACTCCATTAGATTCTTTTTTACTGTCACATGAACGAAAGGGGTTGGCCGGCTTGGCAGCCCACGAAGGGACTGAACAATGAATGTGGGGAGAGGGCTCAGTCAAGAAACAAAGGTCTAGTAAGACCTCCTTCGCCTCTAACTGAGGTTGATTGACCCACCCCCAAGTAGAAGGGCCCCTCTAACAAGGAGACGGTGGATCGAGAAAGTGCAAGTGACAGCCCTAACACAGGTAATATTGGGCCCCTAGATCCTACACATGGTGCCCAACTGGGTGCTATTGGCACCACAGGTCCCCCGACTAACATGGGGCTAGAGTACCCATTATGGCCCCCTTTTCCACCAGACTGCCCACAGAAGGAGGGTGCTGAGGCCCTTTTGCATTACCGGACTGTGCCACTGCTGAAGATCCATATGCTAAGCTGAAACATTGCAGGTATTAGGGGTCAATTTGGGGATCCTGAATGGGGTACTTTGTTGATGGCCACGACATTTGCCTGTACCAGGAAACGTGGGCTCTGGAGCAGATGAATAGGTGTGGCTATAGAAGTTATAATGTACCAGTGACTTAATCTAGCGCTGGGCGCCCCTCTGATTGGCTATTAGTCTTGATTAGAACCACTTTGGCCTATTCAGTCATACCCCTTTATTGGGACTCTCCTGATGTTCAGTGATCGATTCTTTCAGGGAGTAACCTAAATGCCCATTTGATTGTTAACATCTATAAGAGGAGCAGTTCCCTTAGACAAGAATTTAAAATGTTGCACCTATTGGATAGAGGTAAGTATGTAAATAGCCACCAGGTGCTTGTAGCAAGGAATTTTAATCTAACCTTGAAACCGAACAGCTTTGCCAATGACTTGTCTAGAGAAAAGAAGCCAACATGGGGTATACCGGATGTAGTGCCATCTAAAAAAGGGTCTCCTCAAAAGCAACACTACAGGTTGTTGATCTCCCTATTACTTATGGCATTCAGGCATGAAAGGACGTACCCCCTCCGAGAAATATCTTGCCACGACTTTCAGAAGAAGTTCTTATCGCAGTACAATTGACTACATCCTTTTGGATGTAAGATTGTGGTCCACACTGGAAAACATGGTTGTAATAGAAAGAGGAAAGAGTGACCACGATCTCTTCCAATTAAATTGGGAGTATCAATAACTCTCCCTTGTCCTGCCCTCACAGACCTTGCTCGCAGGCAGCTTGTTGCCACAAACAACAGGAGAAACCATGGGTGCCAAAATGAGGAAGAACGACTTGATCTTTGCTAAGTACCATACAGTATTTTCCAAACTGAAGTGTGTCCAAACGAAAGAGGTAGGGGGTAGCCCAAATCCGCAAGTGGGCTGGTTCAATCACAAGTGTAAAAGGGCAAAGTTGAACCTCCTACAAGCTCTAAAAGGAGTGGTCACGAGAGTCATAAGGGGATACAGGGCAGACTACCGAGCTTGCATTAGAAAAGCAAAAGCAGCTTGGGAGGCGAGATGTGGGCTGACCTGTTAGGCGCAACTGTAACCAACAACCAGAAGAAGCACTGGACCATGGCCAGCAGGCAGGAGGGGAGGCGTGGTAATCCTGTAGAAACATCTATTTTACCTTGTGACTGGGTTGCACATTTTAGGAACTTGTATTCCCCTGTAGTGGAGGGAAGTATGGTGCATGTTGATCCCCTGAGCACGAGGAGCGAGACAATTGATTGAGGAAACAGAAAAGGCTGTGATATAGTTCAAACCAAGGTAGGCACCAGGGCTTGATAGAGTCCCCACAAATGTCTTTAAAGCAGACCCTAAGGTTTGGATACCTTACATCAATGTGGTCCCCAATGCCATCGCTGTAGTAGGCGTAATTCCTCCATCATGGAAAGAGGCGGTAAGCATTCAAATTTTTTAAAAAGGGGACCCCTATGCCGTCTAATTACTGCCCCATTAGTTTACTTGACAACCTCCGTAAAAATCTTCTGCAAGCAGGTTTTCGAGCGCCTTTTGGACTGGGTTGAGAACAGACAGGTTCTCTGGGGTTTACAGGCAGGCATCAGGCATAAAGTCAGTGCTGTTGAACAGGCCTTCCAGTTCTTCCTGGTTAAATGGAGGCTGGTCGACCTGGCCAAGGGTGACCTTCATGTGGCGTTCATTGATTTGCGTGCTGCATTTGATCTGGTAACAAGAGGGAAATTGTGGCAGTTGCTTAGTGTTGCAAAGTCATCCTGTGCCCTGGGCACCCCCCAACTTTTTTGGTCTCGCGTGGCGTACTGCGCACATGCGCAGTCGAGCTCGCGAGATTTTATGTTTTAGGGTGACTTTCTCTAGCGAGGGTTAAGCCCCGCCCCTTTTCTCCATTGGCTGGCCTCCTAAACGGTGGCCAGCCATTGGAGAAGAGGTCGCCATGACGTATTTGTTTCTCTTTAAGCCCTGTACTTTTCAGACTGGCTGACTTGCCTTACGTTTGTGGTAAAAGGTTTCCTATCTTCTTTATGGGTCCAGATGGCCCCATAAAGAAGATAAGGAACCTTTTAGCCAACAGGAAGTCAGTCTGAAAGGGACGGGCTGTAAAGAGTAATTTCTTTTATTTTAGTATGATCGGGGCACCCGTGCATTACTTGTAACATTTTAAAAGTAATGCACGGGTGCCGCGATTATACCAAAATAAAAGAAATAGATGTGTTGTCTATTTCGTTAATTTTTGTGTAATCGCGGCACCCGCGCATTACTTTTAAAATGTTACAAGTAATGCGCGGGTGCCGCGATTATACTAAAATGAAAGAAATAGACAAAATATCTATTTCGTTCATTTTGATGTTGCGGCCACCCAACGGGGATCAGGGCTTGATAGGAGTGGAACCGTTGAATTGAAGCAGCTGTGCAGAGGGCCAGTTGGGTTCGGTAGAGTTGAGATAAGGAGGGGAAGATGTGGGAGCAGCAGAGAGGCCCAATGGACCAGCTGATCTCCGGAGTCCAGCATTCAGGCATCCGGGAGCAGCAGAGAGGTGTCTGGAACTAACAGACATAGATCTGGGGGCAGCAGACGGAAACCAGGGAATAGCAGAGGTGATGCTTCAATCGGCAAGGGGGGTGGGGTCACAAATCAGCAGAGGGGTTCGAGGCAGATTGCTGGATCTCTCCGTTACTGCCTGGACACGAGCTGTTGGAATACAAGGGCCCGAGATTACGCCGAGCACTGCAGCACCCCACCAGCAGAGGCACCCCCGAGTCCGCTGGAAGACTGGGGAGCGACGCCATCAACCGACAACAAAGAGCTGCTGCGTGGGGAGACTACGGAGGATGTCCCAGCCAGTGAGGGTGCCCTAGAGATGCTCCCCTGCTCCCCCCCCCCCCGAGCTCCGCAGGGAGCACTTCGACAGGCTCATCAGGCAGTCTAAGCTCTGGTGTTATGCAAAGGGCTTCAGCGCAGATGGGAAAGAGATCCGCCTGTCCTTCGGCAGGGCCCCTGCCTCCAAAAGAGCTCACAGCGGCGGCAGCACCCCCTCTAAGAAGGCTTTCAAGGGCAGCAGCTCGGAAAGGAAAGCTAAAATGAGAAGGCTTCCCAAGGGCACCGAGCCAGTGAGGAAACAAAGCCGTCGCCGCCAGCAGGCCAGGCCAGGGAGGAAGAGCAGCAGCGCCACGCCCACCCCCGCCCGGCAGCCCTTTACTCTGCACGAGCACTTCCCCTGTACCCCCTCCCTGGTGCTAGGGACCAACGGAGACCTCAGTCCGGCCTACTCCGTGGGTGCAGGCCGCTCCAGGTCCATGCCCAAGCTGCACCCATTCTGGAAGTGGTAACTGGGGGGCACTGCCATCCCGCTGCCTCCTAGCCTCAAGTTCAGAAGCTTCCGTCCTGTGGGACACTGGTAGCCTCTGGCACCGGCCTATACCGACCTACCGTACAAGCAACTGTTGAAAGAGGTGCACTTTGAACGGTCACGCACTGTGGCTGAGGAGTCAAAGGACTACAGACGTCCGCCCTACTGGCGCCCCTGGTTCGGCTGCTGGCCGTAGATAGTATAATAGCCAGTGTTTGCGGAAGGTGGGCGGAGGGCGTCTCGGTGCCTCTGATCCTAAGATTGTCTGCATCCCTCTTCCACTTGTATTGTGCTACAGTGTCACAGACTCCGAGTGGGGGTGGGGTGTGGTGTAGGGCCCTGCTTACAGGTCACTTCCTCCCTGTGTGTGAGCATACCGTCCCGCGCCTGGTATTTTCAGCATCTGACGCTCCCGTCCATGGGGTGAGGGGTTCAGCTCACGCCCCGTGTCAGTGTTTGAGTGGGTTTGTACTGCCAGGGCTGTTATTTTATAACCTGCCCCTCGCCCACTTCCCCTCTCCCAGACACTCTCCGCCGTACACGACTCGCGCATTGGCCCCCACGCGCCGCCCAACCCGAAGAGCACGGGTTCGCCGTCCAGCCCCCGAGGCACAGGAAGAGGTTTGGTGGTGGGGGCCATGGCCAAATGCCTTTTGCTATGTTAATGCCAAGTAATGTAGCTATTACAAAAAATCCCCAAGTGTAAACGGCCGCATGCCAACACCCCTCCGGGGGTGGGGAGCGTGTTGCGGGTCGTATCCCACCAGATCCAGCTGTAGCGCCTTCGGGTGCCAAGGATCCCAGGTGGCAGCCTGTCGGAGGTCCGTAGACAGATTATTCCTTGACGCTGACTGCCCCACTCGTCCCCCATCATTGAGCATTTTGCCGCCTGCTCCTGCTTCAGCTCAATGCCCGATCGGATACTTTTATCAGATTCGGAGGCCGAACCCATTCCAGAAAACAGCTTTTCGGAACATGGTCTGTTACACTATGAAGATAAAGACCCCGGGCCGGGTAAAACGCCATCCGAGGCAGGAGGCCCTCCCCGCCCCCATTTGCATGCAGACTAAGCCGGCGGGGGCTAGGATTGGCCCACCCTCAAATGAGGCGAGCCCCCTCCAAATCAAGGGGTAGGCTAGTTAGAGCGAGGGGGGATAAAAGGGGCCAATGGCCCAAGTAGGCACATACACCCCCCCTCGACCGGGCAGGTATCGCACCATGGAGGGGTTGGTGCGGGCGATGATGCCCCCAACCCTCGTTGGCAGCATAGAGCGAGATGAGCAATGGCACGAAACCGGGACATCCGTAGCAAGAATGGGCAGGTAGCGCAACTAGGGGGGAGGAAGCACCAGAGACTCCCAACGGTAATGCTGGAGAAGCAGGTTTGAGTGTCGGCGGCACTCAACAAACTGGGAGGCTTGCCAGATTGCATGCTAAGCTAGTTAAATAAAGCACATTGCATCCGTGTAGTTTGAGGATAAAACCGTGTTTCTGGGTAAATTATACCTGAATGTTATATATCAAAGTCTCGCTATGCACTTGTAATTAGTGTGTGCATCACGGGGATATGGCGCACCTCACGGTACTGGTATAACCAGAAACTCTGGCCTGGTCTGTCTTTTGATCAGTGTGTGCTCTTTTCAGTATCGCACTTAAAATTCACTAATGTGCGCATCACTGATTGATCTTCCGTACACGCTTAAAGAAGCTGCCTGGAGCCTAATCACACCCTCTAAATAGTGTGCACAGGCACAGCACTTATTTGCCCTGCAGGGCATGCGTGGTTGCAGCCGCACATCCCAAAGATGGGAGTCCGTGCACGTTGCTTCATCTGGAACTACTAATCTTTCTAGAAATAGTGTGCACGCCACTAACTGTTAGGTCATACTGATGCCCACAAGTCTTCAATAAACAACCTTAATGTTCATGCCTGAAACTGATAGGAATAAGATGCTGCTGAGAGCAGGTCATGCCGGCTGGCTGCCAGGGGAAAAAAGTGTGCGCTTTTCACAAAAGAAAAAATGTGGGGCGGCTGACGCCGTACGCATGTGTCAATTTTATGTCGGCAAACGCTTTTTTTTCGCGAAAACTGATGGAAAGGTGCGTAGCGGGGTGTACAATTATAGTATTTTTTTTTTGCACCTTTAGAAAATATCCTATGCTTTTTGTGGCTTACCCTTCCTTCCAATATGATTGCAGCAGCACAGTTTATGATAGGCGTTGACTCTTCCACCCCAGAGTTTAATTCTGGAATATTTTGAGATAATGCTGCCTAACTGTAAATCTCAGGCACGTAAAGATGTAATTTAGAAAATGGTCATCTGATGTGACCTACTAGAAGGGACTGGCTTTGTCCCCTTTGAGAGCACAGGCCTGTTTTGACAGCATCACTGCACACTGCCGGTACTGGGCTTGGCTCCCTCGAGAGAAGAGGTGGGCGCTGCAAACCACGCTTTTGACAGATCACTAAAGTGTGTGTGTGAGTATGTGGGTGTGTGTGTGTGTGTCTCTTTGTGTGTGTGTCTCTTTGTGTGTGTATGTCTGTGTGTGTGTGTGGCTCTCTGTGTGTGTGTGTCTCTGTGTGTGTATGGCTCTGTGTGTGTGTGTGTGTGTGTGGCTGTGGCTCTGTGTGTGTGTGTGATATGAGCTGGATTCCCACATCCCACAACTCACACCTCCAGTGTGAGAGACAGGATTGTGTGTAAGAAAGACAACAGTGTGTGAGAAACAGTGGAGTGTGTGAGAGAGACAACAGTGTGAGAGACAGCAGTGTGTGTGCTAGGGAGAGACAACAGTGTAAGAGAGACAGCAGTGTGTGAGAGACAGCAGTGTGAGAGACAGCAGTGTGAGAGACAGCAGTATGAGAGAAACAGCAGTGTGAGACCTTTTATTTATGTTTTGGTTTTTGAAACATAAATAAAACGCATTGTTATTTGCAGTGTCATTAGCTCAAACTCACTGTTATGGTTACTGTTCTTTAGTTACTGTCCCTTTAATAGAACTTTACTAGCTCTACCTTCCTGACATCATTGTCAGAATGTTATGTTTTCTCCTGAAAATCAGTTGCTGTCTTTCCTGGTTGATGGTTGCATCAATAAAGCTCTTTCTACAAATATACCTGCATCAGAGCTTTTATCACTGGCGACGAGGGTCAAGGCTTGATTGGGGACAAGCACCTGCAACCATCAACTCCCCTACCCTTGGAATTTCATTCTAAAACTTGGATTTGAACATTTTTCAAAAATCTCGTTTTTGGACTTTGGACTACACTGGACATAGAATATTGCTTAGGACTGAATTTCCACAGTCTGGATCTTTATTCCACAGACTTTGTTACCTTTTTTCGATTGGATTTGTTTTTCTATTCATTTCTGAGACCCTCTACACAGTACTGGCTGACTGTCTCCTTCTTCGTTTATTTGAACTACACTTGGAGTCATACTGCCTCTACTCTTGACAAGCCCTGCAGTGCCTTCCTCTCGAATTGTACTGAATGGAAAACATCACAAAACAGGTACTGCCATTGATAATGTCTTGAGGCAAACGTTACCTGTTGTTGTTGTTTAAACTGCCTCGCGTGTGCCATCTTCGCGCTTACCATTGCGCGAGCACCTCGTTACCTCCAGCAGCTTCAGGTGAGCGTGCGTTTCATTCTTCTCCCCGCTCCAACACCTGAAAGGAACGTGCACCACTACGCGAGTGCCTTTCTTCTACGCCCTGACAACTCTGACTTCCTGACGTCTGACGACTAACATCCTACGCGTGACGTCATCACGCAGCGGCCATTTTGCTTTTCCATAGCAACCACGCCGATGCGCACGGCAGCGCATTTTGTCTACAAGGATTATCATAACCACAACGCCGATGTGCACGGCAGCGCATTAGTGATTTTACAGAGATTATTGTAAGCACAACGCCGAAGTGCACGGCAGCACATTAGTGAAATTTTTAAATTACCACGTTGATACGCACAACAAACCCAACGCAATATTCAAGAAGAAGAACAAAACTTTCTTCCCTTCGTTGATGTACACAACAATCTCTACTATTTGGTGATATTTTATTATAGTTTTCTTTCATGCATATATATGTTTTTGAATGCTATCACCAAAACTTTAGACAAGCATTACTAATTTTTACATCAGTTTATTGGTATTTATCAATCATCACCATTTATCGGGACACTTTGTGAACTTACACATTTTCCCCACTTATTGTCATATTTTGTTTTACTTACATTCTTTCATTATTTGGTCTGTTTTCACGATGGCTACTACATCTAGCATGTCACAGCCACCTCCATTCCTTTCAGAGGAAGGTGAACCCATTCTCCCTTGGAAGAGTTGGAGGAACTTGTTTGACTCGTATTTGGTCGCTATTGGGGGAGAGAAGTTTTCAGCTTTCAGAAAACAAGCTATCTTATTGCACAATTTGGGTGTTGAGGGTAGACACACATATGATAGTATGGACACTATACCTATGGGTGGAGCTGATGGTGAACCTGCAGATGTTTTCGAAATGTCTATGACTATGTTGGAACAGTACTTTGGTCCAAGGATTAACGTTGTTTTAGAGCGACATAGATTTTTTACTCGAGCTCAAGGTGCTCGTGAGCGTGTGGGAACTTATGTTGCTGCCTTAAAAACTCTCTCACGCACGTGTGAATTTGGTGATCTATCTGAATCTCTTGTCAGAGATCAACTTGTTCGATGCATGAACAGTTCTAGAGTGCAAGAAAAATTATTGGCAAGAAATCCTACACTAAAAGATGCAGTGGATATTGTAGAAGGTATGGAGAACACCTATACATGGGTCAAAGAAATAAGAAAAAATAAAGAAGATGAGAGTCAAACGGTTAGCGATCATAAAAAGAAAACTCCTGACTCTGTACATATGCTAGGAGAAGATGAATTCACTGAATGTCATCAAGATGTTGCCAAAGTTAGTGCTGGACCAAAGGGTAAATCCTTTCAAAAGAATCCATCTTTGCAGAAAAGTTTTTCTGAAACACGCCCTTCTTCTTCTAGAGAATCCACTATTTCTAAGGAACGTGATTCTCGTCAACAACGTTCCTTCACCAATCAAAAAATGCACTGTTTTAGATGTGGGAGTTCCTTTCACACTTCCAATTTTCCTCAATGTTTTGCTAAAGACAGCATTTGTAATAATTGTGGTATCAAAGGACATTATGCACGTGTGTGCAGGTCTGGTAAAAAGAAAGAAGGCAATGAACCGAGTTCTGATATTATACGTACAATTGTGGTTTCTAGTGTTAGCGAAGGTATAGTTGATGTTGAACACATATTCATGCCATTTTGTGATATTGCCATTGACAAATTCGTGTTCAAACTTATGGCTGACTCAGGTTCTCCTTTTACCTTAATCGGGAACAAAATTTGGGATGAGGAGGTTGGGTTAGAGAATGTTAAACTTTTGCCTTCTGATATCTCTCCTTTAAGTTACAACAAGTCAAAGATAGAGATACTGGGTTATACTGTAGCTAACATTTCCTTCAGAGGAAGATGCATCTCTGGCAAGGTTTATGTTGCTGTCAGAGGTGATAATCTTCTGGGATGGCGGCATCAACATGATTTGGGGATTATTCTTGATCCAGGAGCAAAAGATCCAAAAAATCAGATTATGTTGAAGGAAGATTTTCTTGCTGCACACTTTCATATTGCTACTTCTCTTCAAGTAGATTATGTGTCTAGTTCTGAAACATACTTTGCTGATTATCCAAAAGTCTTTACAGATACCTTGGGGTGTTTGAAAAGTTTCGAGCATAGAATTATTCTCAAGAAATCTGCCAAACCGTGTGTGCACAAAGTGAGAAAAGTACCCAACATGATGCTTGAGCCACTTAAGTGTGAAATTGAAAAATTGTTGAATTTATGAGTGATCGAAGAAATAGAATCTTCTGAATGGTTGAGTCCAGTGGTTCTAGCACCCAAGGATGGTGGAAAGTCAATTAGGATGTGTGTGGATTTACGCGGATTGAATGAATGGATCTGGGTGGATCGGCAACCATTACCCAATATAGCTGAGAGCATTAGTACCTTGAAAGGTGCGAAGATATTTAGTGTACTTGATCTCTCTTCAGCTTACCATCAAGTTGTATTACATAAGGATTGCAGGCATCTCACATCTTTTGTCACGCCATTAGGTGGTTAGCAATTTTTACGAATGCCATTTGGCTTAGCTTCAGCTGCTGCGTGTTTTCAGAGGGTAATGAAAATGGTCTTGGGTTGTCTTCCAAATGTCATGTTCTTTCAGGACGATATCTTGTTGTATGGAGTAGATGAGAGTGAACATGGCAAAGTGTTGAGGTCTGTTTTGAGCAAATTAGGAGAGAGTGGACTTACTATAAAAAAAGAAAAGTGTCGCATTGGTGTAAAATCAGTTACATATTTAGGACATATCATTTCTGGGAATGGTATTCAACCTAAACTGGAATTAGCTGAAAGCATTGTTGGAGCACCGACTCCAGTAGACAAAGATCAGGTCAAGTTGTTTTTAGGGATTGCAGAATTTTATTCGAAGTTTGTCAAAGGTTTTGCCAGTCTTGTCGAACCTATTAGATCTCTTTTAAAGAAGGGTGTACATTTTTCTTGGTCTGCTGATTGTGAGAAGGCGTTTGAATCAGTAAAGAAAGAAATTGGTAAAATGCCTACTTTGGGTCATTTTGACTCGAAACTCAAAACTATTCTCACAACTGACGCCAGTCTTAAGGGTTTGGGTGCTGTACTTTCACAAGTGGTGAATGGTGAGGAGGTTGTTGTTGCTTTCGCTTCAAGGGCCTTGAGAGAGGCTGAACTAAATTATTCTTGTATCGAGAGAGAAGCGTTAGCGGTATATTGGTCAGTACTCCACTTTAAATTTTATTTGTGGGGAATTCCTTTTATTGTAAAATCTGATCATCGTCCTCTAGTACAAATCTTTTCATGTCATCAAAGTGATCATATGACGCCTAGGTTGAAGAGATGGAGTGAGGGATTGCAAGAGTTCAACCTTAAAGTACAGTACATTCCTGGATCAAACAATAAACCTGCCGATTGTCTTTCTCGTCTTCCTATAGTAAGAGATTGTGTCACTGAGAATGTTTGTGTGAATTGGGTTTTAGAGTCTAGTATTTCCAGAGAGGAATGGTCACGGAGCGTAACTGATGACGTTAGTTTTCAACTACTTAAGAATATGATTAGAGATGGTTGGCCTAATTATGATACTCTTGAAAGTGTTTTGAAACCTTTTTGTTCAGTGAGGGATGATTTAACTTTCATTCAAGACAACTTAATGAGAGGTGACAGGGTGGTACCTCCAGGCGATTTGAGAGAGAGAATCATTAACATAGCTCATGAAGGGCATTTGGGTAGGAACCTCACGAAAGCTCGTACTAGAGAAAGATATTGGTGGCCCGGTATGGATAGCATGGTGGAAGCTGTTGTCAAGGATTGTCATTTGTGTGCTGTCAATGACAAATCACGCACCACTAGTCAATCTCCTTTGTCACCAATTGAGGTTCCTGTAGCTGTGTGGACTAAATTAGGCCTTGACATAGCGGGTCCGTTTGAACTTATGCCTGCGCATGAAAGATTTGTTGTTTTGTTAGTTGATTTTACTTCTAAATGGGTTGTTTCTAAATGCATGAGTGTTGTCAACTCTAGAACAGTAATTGAGATTCTGAAGGAGGTATTTGGATCAGAGGGTATTCCTAAATTCCTACTCACTGACAATGGTGTGCAGTTCACCTCCAGAGAAATGGATGATTTCTTGAAAGGTCTTGGCATTATTCATCAGAAGACAGCTCTTTACTCTCCACAAGCTAATGGTCTCACGGAGAGAATGAATAGAGTTGTGAAGAGTTGTACACAGAGGGCTTTAGAATCCAAAACTTCTTTTAGCAGTGTCTTAAGGGAAACGTGGTGGGCACATCGCACGACTCCCAATGCTGTCATGCAGAGATCTCCTTTTGAAGCCTTGAGGGGTAGGTTGGCTTGTTCCAAACTCAATCCTACCTGGCTTCCCGAGAAGAGTCGTAGTGATAGTGTGGAAAGAGAGGTGAGAAGGAAGGAAGCGTTGACAAATTACCAACAGAAATATAAACATCGTTATGACACTAAAATGCATGTCAAACTCAGAAAGTGGAATATAGGTGATCGTGTTCTGGTGAAGAAATCCAAATGTGGTCATAAAGGTGTTTCAAACTTCACTGGTCCTTTCACCATTGTTTCCATCAGGAAGAATGTTGTCACTTTAGATAATAATTGTACTTGGAATATGTCTAAATTGGCCAAATGTGATGCTGTTAAGTATTATCCCAACAGCAGTTCCAGTTCTTCCTACAATCCTAGTATTGTTTCTCCTCCTCGTTATCCAAGAATTGTTTCTGGGAGGACTTCTCACCTTCCTCGGAAATTCAATGATTATGTAATGACCTAAGCCTTATTATTTTCATATTTTTATGTTTGTGAAGATTTATACAATTTCCTTCCTGTTTCAATTATTGGAAAGGGGATGTGTTATGGTTACTGTTCTTTAGTTACTGTCCCTTTAATAGAACTTTACTAGCTCTACCTTCCTGACATCATTGTCAGAATGTTATGTTTTCTCCTGAAAATCAGTTGCTGTCTTTCCTGGTTGATGGTTGCATCAATAAAGCTCTTTCTACAAATATACCTGCATCAGAGCTTTTATCACTCGCGTAAATATGCGACCTATTGCATTGAAAATGAAATAGGTCTCGCATTTGCGAGAGATTAAGCTATTGGCATTGTAAATGACAATGCAATTTATTTATCTGTTTTCAAAACCAACACATAAATAAAACGTTTGTCATTTACAATGACAATAGCTCTAATTTTTGCAAAGGCGAGACTGTTGCATTGTAAATGCTTGTTGCTGACTGTTGCTGGTGGTAACTGATTTTGACTGACCCTGGGCTTTGCCAAACCAGGCCCAGGGGCAGTGCTGAGCTAAAAGGAACACATTAGAATACAGTTAAAACACCCAACATACACTAGGGTACACTATGGTATGGTGGGGTACCCCTGTTATTGGCATGACCTACCCCATAGGACCCTAGGATATAATAGGGCAGGGGACTGAAACTACCTAGAAGTCCCCCAGTACCCCGAGGCATGGCAGTTTAGAGTCCAGCAGATTTTTGCTGAAGCCTGAGGTCAGTTTAAAAGCCAGGACTGCTTTTAAACTGTAAATTGTGCCCAAACTCGACTTTGGTGGTAGGGGCACTTAAAAATGGGAACCCTACAATGTTTTGGCATATTAGGGACCCCCAGGGTCTCCCCTAGGTATCCCAGGGGTGGGGGGTCAATTATCTATAAGGTACACCCTTATAAAATGATTTTTTATATGCCTGGGTAAAGTGAAATTTCACATTGCACTCCCCACATTGTGTTAAAGTGCTGCTCAAATTGGACTTTGATGCTAGGAGCACTGGGTAAGGGGGATCTGCAATATTTCTGCAGATTCAGAACCCCTAAAGTCTCCCCTAGTTGCACAGGGGGTGGGAGCCCTGTAGAAATTAAGAAATACTCATAAAGTATATTTTTATAAGCCCTGGGGCTAGAAAACTGGCCCAAGTCACTTTCCCCATTGCAAACCCCATGGCCCATAGGTTAACATGGTAGGAAGTTATTGATTAATAAATATTGATAGGAGAGGACTAGCTGGACCATTCAAAGACTTCCCAGAATGGTAGTAATACATCCAACAATATTATGTTGTCGAATTTCTCCTAAAGTGTACATACAAGAAGTTATAAGACTTTCTTGTTTGTAAGTCCAAATTCAGCCTTCCAGTGGTCTGCCCTGATTGGTCAGAGTTAAGTGGATTAGCCAGGCTACTTCGAAGAGGTGATACAGAACCCCTGGGGTTAACCGCTCTGCTGGGAGGGCAGTGTGCTGGTCTATAGGAATGCCAGGCCAGGGGGTGGAGTCGTAAACCATGCTCTTCAAAGGCAGAGGGGAGGCCTGGGTTTCAGTTTCACTTTGACGATCTTGACCCAGAGTCAGGGCTAGGCTTAAGGATAGTATGTGCAGATGGTAGGGGGAGAGTCCATGGAGATAAGCCATCCCAGGGGGTGTGTTTAGCCAGCTCTTCCCTCCTTGCTGGAAAATCAGCCATTATAGATTTGGAAGATTTGTGCACTCTAGGACAAAATAATGCCACACTCTACAGGATGTGGTCATAATTATGAGGAGTTACCCTCCTCTCATTGGCCAGAAGTGACCTGGTGCTTGACCCAGAGAATTCTGAATACATATCTGAGAGGGGCAGAGCCCTCCAGATCTGCTGCTTGAAGCAAGAAATGCCCTGCTGAGAAGTTTTGCTGTGCAAAGATTTCTACGGCCTGACCTCTGAAGACTGCACCAAGTGAAACTGCAGCCCTGTGGAATACCTTGCTGCAAAAGGACTAAAGAGTGGACTCCCTGCAAGCTACAGGTTAACCAAGCTCACATGGACATCCCCACAATTTCCAGCCTGGAGTACCAGTGGATTTGTAAGGGTGTTGTTCAAGTGGATTGCGGAATTGAAGTTTCACACTTTTCAAGGACCCTCTTGGAGATTCCAGAACCTTGGATCGTTTATTGGATACTTTGGGACCTGCAAGCAGAACTTCAGGAAGGAGTTTTAATTGGACCCCGCCTGCTGGGGAAGGTGGCACATTTGGTGAGATTCTCCAGAACATTTTTTAAAGGTGTCCCTGTCAGAGAAAACAATATGACTAAAAGGGGCACTGTTGGTTTCTAAGTACTAGAAAGTGACAAATCTTTATAAATTCATAAATCTAGTTCCCTGTAGTGGATTTTTTTCGTTTTGGTGTCTTTTAAAAGATAACAATATTACCTATATATATAAACTGGTGTTGGATTTTTATTTTGTGTTGTGTCTTAATTATTTACTGAAATTGTGTTTTTAAATGCTTTACATACCTGTCTTTGAAGTTAAGCCTGTCTGCTCGCAGCCACGTTACCAAGGGTTGAGCATAGGAAAAAATTTCTAAGACCTATGCTGGGTCCTATCATGTGTTAGTGGCCTTATTGCCAGTGGCAGACCTACATTTGCCCCTACCAATAACCCATTCTCCAACACTTAGGGGGATGGGAATGCCACCAGATTAGACTACTCCACTATGGGAACTTTGCAAAGTAGAGTGTAGCACTAATGGTTTCTCAACTGAGGCCTTTCCTGTAGACCAAGGTGTGGTCCGGGGGTTTGTGTTCTCCCCCCAACCCTCTTCATTTTATACATTAACAACTGTATTTCTTTTTTGTATTTCTGTCTGCTTGCTGATATAAAATTTCAATAAATTAAAAAAAAACTGTATTTTTTACTTATCCAACTGTGTTAATGATTCCCCTAGCTTGGTGGGAGTAAAAATACCTGCCCTCCTTTTTGAGGATGACACGCTATTGTTGTCCATGCTAGGACAGGGTTGCAAAGCATGGTTGATAATTTCAACCAGCTTTGCACTGATTTTGAAGTTAAAATATCCAAGACCAAATACATGACTTTCCCCAAGAGGGGGACGATGAGGGGAGTTATCAAGGTGAGATCCGAAGAACTGGAAAGAGTTCAGGAGTTTGACTACTTAGGGATTACGTAAGACGAGTCAGGATCTTGGGACACACAGATTCTAAAGAGAACCATAACTCTCAAACAGTGGGCCGGAGCTATATTAAAGTTTGCCGAAAAGGCAGCTTGGTCTTCTGTATGCCCACCTGTAGAAATCAATAAAGCCCAGGTTAGGGTGACTGCTCTGTATGGGGTGAAATTATGGGGCTATTGTAAAACCAGTGCCCTTTGCATAGCAGAAAATAATTTCATTAGAAGCCTCCTGGGCCTTGGGAAAGGAAGGCCATTGGTGCTGCTTCAGCTGGATATTGGGATTCATGAGATATCGTCACTGTTGGCCCGGAGGCCCTTACTGTATTGGATCCGAATATGGAGTACCATTGAATTGAAGGTATGCATAAAGGTGTGCAGTTCCTGTGGATGAGAAGGTTGGGAGAGTCTGAGGGATCAAGTCAGGGATCTGATCCTTCAGGAGCAAGAGCCCTCACACACCCCAAGAGGTGCCATGCTTCATCATGGGGAAGCTCCTGGTTGGGCTAGTGATGCAATGCCCAACGGGCCCCGCAGGGCACTTTGCCGGAGTTCTTTTAAACTGCCGACATGAAGTATGAGGGTAAGAGTGAGGGTGTATTGAACGAGTAGAGTGGTGGGTTTAAAAATAACCCACCACATGAAGTTATTTAATAAATAATTAAAATGAATTCTATGCCTAACTTTTAGTAATTTAATACATAATAAATATTAAAAAATTACTTTAGGTTGCTGTTTTTAAAATGCATTTAAAAAATGTTAATTTAATTAACCTAAATTAATGAAATATTTAATTCAAAATGAATAGTGGTGTAACATTTTGTATGTATTCTACTTTTAAAGTATAAATTAACAGTAATAATTAACATGAAAATATATATATTTTTTAATTTAACTTTAAAGCTTTTCTCTATACCAGTGATAATCAAAGTACGGCCCAAGGGTCGCGTACGGCCCAAGGGTCGCTTGCGGCCTTCCTTACCTTCACATGCGGCCCCCTGCTGAGCGACCGCTCTGGGCTGCTGTTTAGTTAAGAGAGCACTAACGTTAAGAAAAATGTTAAATAAAAGGGGGAAGCTTTATTTTCAAGATAACTGAAGAAAAAGAAAAGATGCAAATAAGGTGTCCAGTCCCACTTAACTTAAGGAACATTTTCTTTTTTAAGACATCTTGCAATAAACGTGTATAAAAATGACAGTCTCTTCAAAATGTGAAAACGTTTATTTCATTAATATGCAGAAGCGTTTCACTTTAGTACATCAAATTAGATCAGCACATTGGGAAGTATTTATTAAGAGTTATAGTTTTCAAATAATGAATATAGAAACATTCATGCCTCCTCCCACCCTTATAACAATGGCAATAATGAACTAAGAGACAAGTCAATTGTCACATCGAACCCTCTGAGTGGCCTGGGTTGTTATACAAGTGGGAAAATTATAGTTTGTTAAATCAAACACCAGAGAATGTTTGTATATTGCATACCCTGAACACATATTTCAAGGTGCTCTTACACATGATAATGAAGAAAAGAGATGCAAAGTGAAATAAATAAAATTGCCTAGGATCACACAATTTAGTTAAGTGGGGAAGTCAGGATTGATTATAAGTTTTCTGGTTTTACTTTGTGAAATTCTAACTCATTCCAGTTGAATAATGGAGATACTTCTTTTTTTCACTTGACTCCCAAGGTAGTGATAGCAATTAAAGAAGGCTTAGCCCAAGGTGTGGTAGAGGGATAGCGATTCAGATGCTACATAACACAGTATTGTCAAACCTATGACTTTTCTAGAGTGGTTAATTTAAAAGGCAGTATGGAATGAAACCTTCAAAAAGAACTCCATGACTCACTGACCACACCATGTACATGCTTTGCTTTCCCAACGCCCACCGTACCCTGGCCCAGCAAAGCACTACTTACACCCCTCTAGCATCAATGAGGCTCTCAGACTCATCACAGACCCTAGTTTGTGGCCCCGGGAAAATGTTTGCGAGTACCCATGCGCCATACTTTCCCATAGGGGGATCCACCCCAACACATAAGTCTACACTTTTGAGTAACTTTACACTTAAAAATGATGAGTAGCCAAGTTACTCAAAAGTCTAAGAGCAAACTTAGAGGTGTAGATATAATCAAAAGTCTAAGAGTAACCTTACAGGTGTAGATATAATCAAAAGTTTAAGAGTAAATTCATAAGTGTAGATTCCTGCATGCGTGTTTACCTTTGTGAATAGCCCCAAAAAGTGTATTTTTGGGAGGTAAATAGACGAATCCAAACAGTCGAGCAAAGGTGAAAATGTTCAGCGATGAATTATGAAACCAACACCTAAACCAAGTATTTCCCTTGAGAGGGAGAAAGGATAATGTATCCTCATCCCCCCAGAGCCATCACAATTAATAATTAAAATCCTCTCACTGCGTTAAATAGACAAACGGTGTGTGTATAGTCAAGATTTCCAGTAGCTGGGGCCCCGAGTCTTTCCTAAACCTGCACCGTGACACACATGCTCAAACTTCCTTTCGGCGTTCCACGTCCTCTCGTTTCCTATGAGAAGCGGAAATGGGAGGCGAGTGGGAAGTCCGCTGAAAGTTTACTTCCCAGATCTTTAACAATAACAGATCCTGTCGCCCTCATTGAAATAGTCACGTGCTGGTGGCGGTAACAAAGCCACCTGTCCGTAAACACTGAAAGCACCTGGTTTTAAACCCAACCCATATTTAACCTACCAGACACCTACAGCCAGTAAACGTGCAATATTTACAGCAGCCTATTTTCCACGATCTCGAGTCAGCGGCAAGAGTAAAGGGTTTGCCACAGAATGGCAAGATTGTCCGTTTGTTTCCCTATTGGTTTTCACAGGGTTGAGCAGTGCACTAAGATGGGCCAAACGAGAAATACAAACATTTGACCCATGGGGCCATTAGGAATAGCTGGCTGTTGGAAATTAACTGCGCTCTGCCCAAAAAAATACAAAACCTCGAGACTTCCAATTTTCACAGCCCAGAGAGCAGGATGGAGCTAGAATCTTGGGGTAAACCCAATAGAGCGATACAAGACCAGGCAGGCAGTGAGTGCGAGCCAAGCTGGCCGCACATTGCTCTTGGGGTGAAAGCACGGAGGATGACAAGAGCGGGTGCTTATAAAATGAAGACTTCCATCAAGCAGAGACTGCGCTGACGAAAAGGTTTACTTACCCGTGCCAGCCTGGCAGACGGCGGGCGGACTCTTCAGCAAGTAAGGGACGGGGATCCTCCGGGGGCCCACGACTCGCGCAGCTCACCCCCACCGTGCCGCGTGCCCAGTCTGGACACCTAACACCCCGGTTAAGTCGGTCCGTGTAAGCAACCGAGAGGAGGGGAGAGTCGTGGCTGCCTGCAGCCAGCGTTGCTCTGCTGTTACTGCTGGAGCTCAGGTTTCCCGCAGCCTGATTGCCTGCTGCAGGAGCTCTCACAGGACACGACCTGCAAAAACTTGTTTAGAGCGGCGCTGAGGAGGGGGCGCTTATGACTGGAAGTGCATTTTACTGAGCTTTTTACTCAGTCTTCCTTCCCCCTCCAAGATGCGGATAAAGACCAGGGCAGAGCTGGACAAAGATCAAGGGTTTTTACAAGGCGATAAATCAAGTAACCTGCTGCGTGGTGTTTTGGGCTACACGAGGCCTATTCTTGGGAGGAGATTGCATCCTTCCTCTTTGTTTTCAAACTATGGTGTGTGGCCAAGTTTCTGTAAAAGTAGATGATTGTACGAGAGTTGAAGTTGGACTACAAACTCGAATTAATAACACTAGTGCTACACAAATAATTTTCACCATTTTAGGGCTGTGTTCATACGCAGTTTCATAGACATTAATACACTAACCTCACTTTTGAATCTAACCACTATTTACCCAGTGTACGCATATCAAATATTGGTGATTTCATTTTAAATTCACAATAAAAAAAATAATGGTAAAGTTTGTGGTCCTCTTTAAATACGCGTATTTTGATAACGTCATATCACAACACATTTCTGAGTAAAGAAAGGGTTAGGGTTGTGTTCCAAGTCAATTTGGAAATCCTGAGCTGGTGATGCTATATGCCACATGCACACCAATTTTTTTTCTCATAAATATGATTATGCAGAGATTCTTAAAAGGCACAGGTCGCATACTTTGATAACTAAGATACATTAAATGTCACATGTCAAGCTGGGCTGCTACCACTTCTCCGACTTAAGGTGAGAAAGGGCAGAAGTGATGCATGCTTAGGGATGCCATCCTTATCGTACCCAGGGCCGTCTTAACGATTTTGGGGGCCCTGGGCCAATCGTATTTTGGGGGCCCTTGTTCGGTACAGCTTTGAATTGATGATCAAGTTTCAGTTCTAATATGCCCTCTTTGGCCAGGTCACTGACTTTGCACAGACATAATGGAGCAAATTATAAATGTGTTTACTGCTAATATTCAGGAATAGTGGCCTGTGTTTTCAATATTGTACCACAGAAGCATCTCACTAATGTTACTGCGGCCCTCCCATTTCTCATATGTGAGGTCCTGTTTTGCTCTAAAAGAAACTTTTTTTGATGGATCTTGCATGAATCATAAACACATTTTCCTGCAAAATAACTGTAATATATTCTCACACATCACAAACATTAAAAATAAATTTAAGGAAAACGGTAATTAAAACCATCTGTTTAAAAAGTATTTAAGGTTATCAGAGCAAGACTCTCTGCAGAACAGAGCTCAGTCTATCAGGGGGCCCCCTGAAAGCTGGGGCCCTGGACCAGAGCCCACTTTGCCCATGCCTTAAAACGTCTCTGATCGTACCGCACACGAAAGGCTCTCATAGAGATGGGAGCATGTGCAAAGTGTTGCTTGTAGTGTTAATGCGCACCAGAACATTCCTTGAAATCCCAGACTTATATTTCACTTTAGTAAAAAGTATTGGGACCGAATTTAAAAAGCATTGGCAAAGCCAATAGGTCGCGCCTATGCAAGAGCAATTGGTCTTGCCATTGTGTTTGAGCCATGTTGTACACCAGCGTGACTGCTGTTCAGCATGGCTAAAAGTTTGTAGAGTGTCATAGAGTGGAGTGTCATGGATTAGAGAGGAGTGGAGTCGTTTGGTGTAGAGTAGAGTGAAGTCGAGTGGAGGGGTATAGATTGGAGGAGCGTTGATTTTTGTAGAGTGGAGTGGCGTCGAGTACAGTGGTGTGGAATAGAGTGTTAGACCATAGAGTGCTGTAGCATAGAGTGGAATAAACGTGTTGTGGAGTGGCAGAGTCTGGTGTAAAGTGGCATGGAGTGGCGTAGAGTAGATTGGTTTAGGATGGCATGGAAAGGCATAGAGTGCAGTGGAGTGTGGTAGATCAATGTGTTGTAGAGTGGCATGGTGTACTGTGCAATGGAGTAGCGTGGCGTGGGTTAGAATGTCGTAGTGGAGAATGGAGTAGAGTGTCAAAGAGTGGAGTGGCATACAGTGGAGTAGAGTAGCCTAGAGTTAAGTGGCATATAGTGGAGTGCGTAGAGTAGCGTGGAATAGATTGTCAAGATTAGAGTGGAAAGGCAATGAGTGCAGGGGAGTGGTGAAGAGTGGAGGGTCATAAATTGCAGGGGAGTGTTGTAGAGTGGAGTGGCATAGTCTGGAGTAAATTGGCATGGAGTGGTGTAGAGTAGATTGTCTTAGAATGGCATGGAAAGGCATAAAGTGCAGTGGCGTGTGGCAGAGCAATGTGTTATAGAGTGGCATGGTGTACTGTGCAATGGAGAGCGTGGCGTGGGGTAGAATGTTGTAGTGGAGAACGGAATAGAGTGTCATAGAGTGGAGTGGCATGCAATGGAGTAGAGTAGCCTAGAAGTAAGTGGCATATAGTGGAGTGCATAGAGTAGAGTAGCATGGAGTAGAGTGTCATAGATTGGAGTGGCGTGGCATAGAGTGGAAGGGCATAGAGTGCAGGGTAGTGGTGAAGAGAGGAGGGGCGTAAATTGCAGGGGAGTGTTGTAGAGTGGTGTGAGGTAGATCGGCATAGAGTGGAGTAGTGTGGAGTAGAATGTCATAGAAAAGGGTGACGTAGAGTTGAGGGGGTTAGAGTGGAGTGGCATAGAGTGGCCTAGATTTAAGTGGAAAAGAGTGGCTTACAGTGTCGTGAAGTTGAGTGGTGTGGTGTCAAGTGGCCTGGCGTAGAGTGGAGTAGAGTAGGATGGTGTGGAGTAGAGTGGCATGGAGTGTTGTGTTGTAAAGTGGGTTGAGTGGTGTGGCATAGCATAGAGTGTAGTAAAGTGTTGTGGAGTGACGTAGCGTAAAGTGAAGTGAAGTGTAGGAGTGGAGTGGAGTGGCGTAGCGTGGAGAAGCAGGGCATAGAGTGGAGCATAGTATCCTAGAGTGGAGTGGCACAGAGGGGAGTAGAGTGTCGTGGAGTAAAGTGTTGTGGAGTAGACTGTTGTAGAGTGGACTGGCGAGGAGTTGAGTTGTGTAGAGTTGAGTATGCATAGTATGGTAGCGCACTATCATTACAGACAACACATTTTCAGTTTAAATGAGCTTTACACACAGATATACAGTTTTACCCATAAAACTATACTGAACACAAACGATAATCTGTGGAAATGCCATCTGTTAAACAAAGGGTTCAGGCAGGTCAGGTCGATTACCCCTTTTCCCATATTTGCCCGGCGTTAGCCGCTTCTCACCCATCTCATGATTACCAAATAAAGAGCAAGCTCACCGTGAATCAACAGGACACCACCGGCGCTCATTTCTTCAGAGCCCACACCTCGCCGCACCCGCTCCGCGGGTGCCGCATCGCGTGCTGAGACACAGGGCAACTCGGGTGAGAGGCGCTAGCGGGGCTGCGAGCGTGCAGGGACTCCAGGAACCAGGAGTCCCTGCGAGACCGTCCTCCAGCTTCCGGTCCGCTCTCCCTGCTGGCCCTCCCCTCGCTGGCTCGAGGAGTGAAAAGCTGCCCTCACCGCCTCCTCTGTGGGAGAACTTTGTAATTTTGGCAGACAGCAAGCTCACCGTGAATCAACAGGACACCACCGGCGCTCATTTCTTCAGAGCCCACACCTCGCCGCACCCGCTCCGCGGGTGCCGCATCGCGTGCTGAGACACAGGGCAACTCGGGTGAGAGGCGCTAGCGGGGCTGCGAGCGTGCAGGGACTCCAGGAACCAGGAGTCCCTGCGAGACCGTCCTCCAGCTTCCGGTCCGCTCTCCCTGCTGGCCCTCCCCCCGCTGGCTCAAGGAGTGAAAAGCTGCCCTCACCGCCTCCTCTGTGGGAGAACTTTGTAATTTTGGCAGACAGCAAGCTCACCGTGAATCAACAGGACACCACCGGCGCTCATTTCTTCAGAGCCCACACCTCGCCGCGCATCGCGTGCTGAGACACAGGGCAACTCGGGTGAGAGGCGCTAGCGGGGCTGCGAGCGTGCAGGGACTCCAGGAACCAGGAGTCCCTGCGAGACCGTCCTCCAGCTTCCGGTCCGCTCTCCCTGCTGGCCCTCCCCCCGTTCTCCACGCCCCTATAACTTCTGTGGCCCCTCCCGCAGCGCGGGACGCAGCTCGGGGCGAAGACCGGGCTAAGAGCGGGCCGTTTGAGGCCGTTCGAGGACGGAAAGGACTGGACTGGCCTACCCCATTTACATCAGGTACGGACTATACCTAACAACCTAAAGTAACATCTCTTATTGCACCCCTCTCTTACCCCTAACTCCAAACATGAGTCACATGGAGACCAGGAGTAAAGTCAACCAGGCAGTTACCACTAATATACCAACTGCCCCTACTCAGGGTACAATTGATAACTACTTCCTGAAAGCAGGCTCTCTCCTAATAGATGATATCCACTTACTGGAAAGACGCATCTCTCAGGAGATAGAGTGGGTCAAGCGCTCTTCGATGGGTGCTATAGCTATGGCCA
Source organism: Lissotriton helveticus (assembly GCF_964261635.1). Taxonomy (NCBI): domain Eukaryota; kingdom Metazoa; phylum Chordata; class Amphibia; order Caudata; family Salamandridae; genus Lissotriton; species Lissotriton helveticus. The sequence continues at coordinate 451,326,728 of NC_136067.1, forward strand.
AAACCCCTGAAGATAGGCGCCTTGGAAACTTCCAACAAGATGGTCCCCAGGGTGGGGCGCAGCAATTTGATGGCCTAGACCTCACTGAGGACACACTAGGTGACATAGACGATATGAGTCTTTTGCCACTGCCCTCAAAACAAACTGCCCAATTGCCTGAAGACATAAATCCGGGGGAGGCTACTATCGCACCAAATAGGGAGGAATCGAATGTAGCAAGCATCAACCCAATTCCGCCAGGGCCACCTAGCACTAATCGGGGAACACGGGAAGGAGCCATTCAAAAAAGGGTACAGGGGAAACATTCAAATAGGGGTAAAAAGTCTAAAAATCCTACAAAACAAATAGGGAATACTCCCACTCTACCCACCCCTGCCCACAATACTCAGGAGAAAGCTTCACCGGTGATAGTCACTGACCATTCGCAGCAGCTACAGTCCAATATCCCAATAGACTACACACCACCTACTGTAGATCAAAATCAGGAGTTACCTGAAGAGGATATAACTTTAGCAGATATAGGTCACCTCCTTAAGTCAATTATAGGCCCCTTAGAAGCACGCCTAATTAAAATGGAGGCAAGAATAATAAAAATAGAGAAAACTGCTATGCAGATCATGGATACTTGGAAACCTGGGGCCCTAGGGCTTACTCCATCCACCATTGATACACAACATAATAGTAGACCGGATATCCAAAAATCTGCAACACTAAATGCAACAGCGACTACACCCATAATAGGTGAAAATATCTCAAATACAAGCACTAACCAACAGCTATTATCCAACCCCAAACCAGTCACAAAACCGACCCTCGGTCTACCCAAACAGCCACATCCAACAAGTCAGCAAATAAATGTAGACAAGCCTGAAGTGCTTCCTATCCCCCAAGTAATGAACTCCCTAACACCGTCCTCAAATGTTAATCAGAATAGGGACTACCACAAAAAGCCAAAGGTGCCCAGAACGGTTACTGTAAATCTACCACCCGAGGTTGCCCCGTACACAGTCATCTTAGTTGGGGCACCAGAATTAAAAGCAGACTCTTATGAAACGGAAGAATCTCTAAAAAATAAGGTCATCAACTGGCTCTCAACGCACAGACCACTCCCTCGAGGCATGACCAGCGATATCCGCATGGTCAGAAGGGTTTCCTGGGTAGGCAAGAGTCCAAAATCAATCAGCGGTGATTGCCTATTGGTGAGCTTTGGTGACCCTGCAACAGCCACCTTTGTCTGTAATCCATCATTGGAAGACGAAGGAAGCAATATCCAGCCTGTTCCCCTATCCTTCTTTTACCCATCCAATGATCACACGGCTAAGCCTCGTACTAGAGGATATCAGCAGAACTTTGGAGGAAATTGGCAGGATAACCAAGAAAGAAGGAGGACACCCTTTATCCAACCACAGATACCCCCATTCCGCCAAAACACATATAGCGACTCTCATGGATGGGAAACTGTCCCGAGAAGAAGGATGGGAGGGGGTGGATTTGGCAGAGTTGACCCGTGGCCCCAAAGAGTCTATCATCCACCACCTCTACCGCTGTACAACCACTACGATTGTCTCGAACTGGTCGATTGACAGCTGGCCTCTACACCCCGAAAACATGTAGAAGGAAATAATCCTCAGACACGCTCCCCCCCAGTCTGTACCCAGGAGACGGGTAATTCCAGGGTCATAGAACCATGTGATGCTCCACATAAATCGGTCACCTTTAGAGATGCACCGTTGGCAGTTGAGAGGGAAACAATCAGACCTCACTGCCCTGAAAATACAATCTCTATGCCAAAGCAATTAGACACCCAAAAATCCCCACAATCTTTAAACATTCTCTCATGGAATGTCGCAGGCCTGGCAAATAAAGTAGACACAGACGCATGGGCGGAATTAATACAATCAAATAGTGTCTGTCTCTTTCAAGAAACTTGGTCAAGGGAGGAGACCCATTATCGGGGCTTCCATACATTCTCAATCCCTGCGGTATGGGGTGGGAAAGGCAGACCATCTGGGGGCTTGGAGACCTGGGTGGCCTCGGATATAGGATGCCGAGCCTCAAGATATCCAGTAGACTCTCCAGATATATTGGCCGTTGTGCTCGAATGGCCAGGCAAATTGAAGTTGATGGTCATTAATATCTACTCAAGGCCTGTTAAAAATGGGTCTACCTCAAAAGTTATAGAGCTCCTTTCTTCTATTTTGGAGACTATCCCTGAGAATTTGTCTTACCTAATAGGGGGTGACTTCAACTCCCATTTTGAGCCCTTACCTGGTCTTCTCGATGGACCCTCCCTTGAGGAGGATTCGAGTTGGCAGGTTCCTCGGACGGAAGCACCTCCCCCCAGAGCATGGACAACTCTGGCAGTCCAGATTAACACCTTCAACCTCACACACGGGCTGAGGGCTTGCAGCGGTCGTACTCGGTCCGATATCCCCTCACAATGCACTTATAATAGACAAGGGAGGGAATCTAGAACTGACTACTTCCTGGTACAGTTAAAGTCATGGAAAAGGGTGGTTGACTTTAAAATATCAATAAGACAGGATAGTGACCATAACACCCTGGAGCTAGATTATATGATCCCTCGCGAGGAAGCGATTGGAGAGGAGAAACAGACAGGAGGACTCCTTTTAGAGAACAATAGGAGACGGATAAAATGGGATACCCTCGCGTCCAGTGAAGAAAGGCTTACCTCTCTTTACGCTGGAATTATCCCCATTCTTGAGGAGGCTTTCGAACTGGGGGGCCTATCGTCCACTATGGAAAGAAATGAGGCCTTAGTTCAAAAACATACCCATTTGACCCAGAAGCTAGAATTAGTTTTTTCCACTAATGCACGCCCGAAAACACAAGGGCAGTCTAACAACTCCTGGTACAATCGCTCATGCCGTTTGGCAAAACAAGACCTCATCATGACCATAAAAGAGGGAGGCAGTACATTGGAGATCCAATCCAAAAGGCGCGCCTATAAGTCACTTCTGTACAACGCAAGACTCGAGTGGGACACACATCACTGGGAGAATCTGGCCGAGTCCCTAGCTAGCAGGGACTCTCGTAGATTCTGGAGAATCATTAACCACGGCTGCGCAGATCTTCCATCCGCAAGTGAACCAAACATTTCAGCCAATGTTTGGCAAGATCACTACCAGGGGCTATATGCCCCCGAGGCAGAGGAGCTACAACCACCCGAAGCTAGTATCACCAACACACGTAAAACACTTCCCTTCACCTTGAAAGATGTTGAGGTGGCCATAGCGGGCTTGTCACCTGGAAAAGCCCCGGGATTAGATGGGATACCTGGCGATCTCTTTAGGCAAGAACCTGTGATCTGGGCTCCATACTTGATGGTCTTATTTAATGCAGTCCTAGAGGGAATGAGGCTACCAGATACTTGGCTGGGAGCAGAGGTGGCACCGATATACAAAAAGGGCTCGCCTCTGCTCCCCGCCAACTATCGTCCGATTAGCCTCATTGATGTCAGCCAAAAGCTATTCGGAAGGCTGATTTTGGATAGACTCCAATGTTGGATGGAAGAGACCGAGATTCTGAGCCCTCTCCAAGCAGGTTTTAGGAAGGGCGTCTCAACAGTGGACCAAATACTGAGATTAAACATTCTTTTCTGGAAAACTGCATATGTAGAAGGGGGGTCACTGTATGCAGTTTTTGTGGATCTCCGTGCCGCCTTCGACCTGGTCCCTCGGGCCAGGTTGTGGGCGGTACTGGAGGACATGGGTGTCCCTGATGACATCCTACAGATTCTCGTTAGGCTCCACTCCAACAACTACGCCCGGGTAAGGTATGGAAAGGGAGGTAGGCTCACAGATAGGTTCCCTGTCCAACGTGGTGTAAGGCAGGGGTGTGTGTTGGCGCCGACCCTGTTTTGCCTGTTCACAAATGGGGTGATAGAGCACCTGTAAAATCGCTAATATTGACGCGCCATTATTGAACAGCAGTAGGGTGCCCGCAATTATGTTTGCGGATGACACCCTGCTGCTGTCAAAAACGCCAATGGGGCTGCAAAGGATCCTGGATGGATTCTTGGACTTTTGTAATAAAAGGGGCCTAGAAATAAACCCAACAAAAACAAAATGTATGATTCTGAGCCGCAAATATAAAAATTGCCCAAATCCACGTTTAGGGCATACACCTCTGGAGAGAGTTAACATGATTGAGTATCTGGGTATAACACTCAATCACAACTTAACTTGGCTGCCGCACAAAACAAAAGCAACCACTAAACTAATCCAGAGGGCGGGTGCAATCACTAGAATCGCTAGAAAATCCCCCTTTCGCCCGTTGGCACCGGCAATTCAAATCTACAAGGCCCAAGCGCGGGGTGGTATTATCTATGGGGCAGAACTATGGGGCCACACACCACTACACTCCATCCAAGTTGCTGAGAACAACTTTATTAGGCAGCTGACGGCTCTTCCTCTAAGCACTCCACTGATACCGCTAAGAATGGACTTGGCACTGTGCCCAATTAGCGAAGAAGTGAGCCTTAAACCACTGACTTATTGGAGGCGCCTCTGGAGTAGTCAAGATCTGAACCATTATAGAAGCGAATTGCAAGAGCTTCTTAGAACGATATCTGCATCCAAGATTCAATGGCTCAAGTACATAAGAGACATGTGTATGACCCTCGGAGTCCCAGAGCTATGGAATGACCCACAAGCAACATCGCTAAGGCTTCCCAGGAAAGCACTGTCCAAACTCTTCTATGGTTTCATGCTCCAGAGATCTATTACCTCAATTCGGGAGGGCTCATTAAACGACATATTCATTAAAATAAAGGACACTTACAGTTTTGAATATGTCCTTGATGCAATGTCTCCTGTATTTGTTAGGAAAATTTATTTACAATGGAGATATGGCTCTCTTCCCTTGAGATCGCTTACTAAGAATTGGGACGATAAGAGGGCCTCACCCAACTGCCCCGCGTGCAACTATAAACTAGAAAACGACGCTCATGTGGTTCTATTTTGCAAAGCCTACCGCAACATTAGGAGCTCTTGGCTCAAGCCATATTTAAGGAACTTGGGCTTTCGAACTTATGCCCCAGCTTACAGAGTCCTTAAAACTGATCTTTCAGCGCCCACAGTATTTGCAATGGCGAAGTTTCTGGCAGCTATGTGGAGAGTACGCGCAAGGATTATAAGTGACTCCACTGTGTCTTGACCAAATTCTCCTTATTATATTTTTTATGAATTTAACTGTAAAAACTTGAAATTATTGTATTTTAAGAAGCACTTTTTTAAATAGATAGGAATCACTTCATGGACTTTAAATTGATTAACCCTTTTGTACAGTTTTAAACATTGCTTTGTTGTTTGCTTGTACATCTTTTATGATCACACAGATCGAAATAAAGATTGTTGATGATGAAATAAAGAGGCAGGCGCTGGAGACTGGAAGGCAGGAAACAGGAGTTTATTTCCGATGGAACAGAACGCGTCAAATCAGACAACAGGGTATCTTCTCGAGGTGCTCTAACAAGTTTCTCTACGGCTCCGTCTTTTATACACAGGTTTATGATGCACAAACATTCCTTATTGCAATAAAGACACTTTGAAGTACAAAAAGGGCATGCTTGGGATCCCAGCTCCAGGCCTATTCCCATACCGGTCGCTCTGATGTTGTTTTCCCCTCCCAAATGTAACATGTGATTGCAATCTGCAGCCGGACATTCCAACAGGACACGAGGGCAGGAGGGGGTGGTCTGATCTAAGGTTGGGCAGGCGATAAGATCACGTTTTGCTGTGCGGGGCCGGGAAGGGGTACATCCACGAGACCTAGTTTTATGTATTGGGACTGGGTCGAGAGGCCAGGTGTAGCCGGGGGGGGTCATCAGAAGAGAGGAAGGGTGTTCCTGGGAGGAATGCAGGGGTGTCGGTCAGATCTAGGGGTGTGAAGGCCTTTATTAATCACCGCTCCTCTGATGTGAGGCGAGGTCCTACTGTAGGAAGCAATAAACTGCATCTGTTGGGCTAGGTGATGGCCTGGGATCAGGCCGGGCAATCGGGCAGGGAGGAAGAGGTTACCGAAAGGGTCTGTTCTATGGGTGGGATGAAAGAGCGAGGGGGCAGGGGTTCAGCACGGAGGCAGGGTCGTGTTTAGAGGTGCGTTTATGGCCCGCGCAGGAGAGACCGGGGGCTGTCAGGGCGCGGGGGAATACTCGCGAGGCTGGGGAGTGGGGGGGAGAGAGAGAGACGCAGGCTATTGGCAGTGGGCAGAGAGGTCATGACACAAAAATGGCTACTATCTATGTTCGTGATGGGGCCTAAAAGGGGACAAGATGGCGGGGCCACTGTTTCGTGACTTTCGCTTTACCTTCAACAGTGGCGAGGGTGAACACAAATGAACGCCGCTTATGTACATATACATTGTCATTTTCCACACATCCTCAAGTATACTGTTTTGTTTTGATTGTATTAAATGTTTGTTTACACCACACTTCTGAATTGGAAAAAAATGTGCTTCATTTGTGCTTTCCTAATTGTAATATAGTCTGAGCTATTTGCAAAGATCATTTACAGACATTTAAATTTTGTTGTGTGCTAGACAAACAATAGCCAACAGCCTCTCCTGTCACATAACTTAGAGTGTAGTGGTGTAGAGTGGCCAGTCGTAAAGTGCAGGGGAGTATCATAAACATCCTCTCACTTTGAAGTCAGAGAAAGAAAAGTAAACACCAAGCTCCCTCGGACGACAGAGACTTATATTTGACCTCTGTCTTCGAATGCACAGTAAATGTAATAAAATAAGAACAAGATTTAAAGGCCTGTTTACAGAAAGCAAGCTGTGAAAGAAAACAGTAAATAGGCTATGATCCACGCAGGGACAAACTTAAGCTAAAAGCCTGAAATAAATAAAGTTAGCAAATAGAATGCAATCACATGTGAGTTACAAAGCAATGGTAAGCAATGGGCTGAATGCATTCCTAGGGAAGCTTCCATAATATCCCCAAGATGTCATTGGCAAACCAGACAGCTCTGCTGTCTGGTTGGCTTCGACCTAAAAAACTGGGACTGACAAGGGAAATCCAGGTTGATTGATCACCGTAATCCAGACACACATTTATGAAATGAAAGCTCTGGCTACCAAACGGGGCAAGATCATAAACTCTGTACCCCCATCTTATCCAGTCTTTAAGTAGAATGAAAAAGGCGGGGTGTATATAAAAGGGACATGGACAAAGAAGCATAACTAAGGGGTGTGGTCGATGCACTTAAGGGCATGGATTAAAACATCTGATGTAAAATTCTGTGCTTCACATAGAGTGCCACCTGACTGCTAATTATGTGCAGCCCTGTGAGTTTCTCTTATTGCACACAGACATATCACACAATAAACAACATTAATACATAAAACAAGCAAGATCTGTTGGCTTTGCCAATGCTTGTTAGCGGATTCAGATAAATTAATAATAACAATGATTTTGTTGTGAAAACCTAGATTTGAAAATGTGGCTGACTTAGAATGTTATGTTGAACAAGTTACTTACATTTGGTAAGACCTTATCTGGTAGAGATTATATCTAGCTTCAGAGTCCTTATCTTTCAGTTTCCCAGGCACCAGACTGGATCCAAAAGATTTATGCCGGGGCAGTATCCCTGCACGCCGATAGGTGGCATCGAACAGCTCCACATGCATTGTTAGCGTTGTTCGCGCCGAAAGTGACATTGCGGTACTTCTATTCACAACTTTTCAAGATAGAAGCGCAATGCCAAGAAGTACACTGACCAGTGGTGAGTAAAACTAGGGACCTGAAAGGGGTCAACCCTGTCCCTAGAAATGCTGTCCCATAGCAGGGACGATAGGTTGGTCAGTATGGAGTCTATAGCTAGATATAGTCTCTACCAGATAAGGCATCACCAAAGGTAAGCAACTTGTTAATCTGGTAGACTTCTAGATGAATATTCCTTACCTTTGAATAGATACCAAAGCAATACCATCCCCAGAAATGGGTCCTCGGTCCAATTTGACGCAAGGAAGTCCTGAAGGACCAAACGTGCGAAGTGCCCGTCTCTACGGACCTGACAGTCCAGACAGTAATGTTTGGTGAACGTGTGCAGGGAAGCCCGTGTTGCTACCTGATAGATGTTCTGGACTGGAACTCTGTGCGCTAATACCATGGTCACAGCTTTAGCTCTGGTGGAATGAGCTCGCTACCTTCAGGAGGCTGCTTCGGGGCCAGATTTTGAGGGAGAGCACGACCCATCTAGAGATGGTTCGCTTCTGCACCGATCAACCTTTCTTCGCCCCAACATACCCCACAAAGAGTTGGTAGTCCACCCGTAACGCTCATGTGCGGTCAAGGTAGAATGGCAGTGCTCCTGTTGGGTCCAGTCAGTGGACTCACTTCTCTTATTTAGAGGAATGTGGAGGAGCATAAAAAGTAGGAAGTGTGATAGATTGACCTACATGAAATGGGGTGACCACTTTCGGTAGAAAGGAGGCCTTTGTGCAAAGCACCAGTTTGTCAGGATAGACTGAGAGGAAAGGCGGTTTAGATGATAAGGCCTGCAACACACTCACTCTACGTGCAGATGTAATTGACACAAGGAAGATAGTTTTCAGTGTAAGATGCATAGGGGACAGTTATGGAGAGGCTCAAAAGGAGTACACATTAAAAAGGTCAAAACCAGATTAAGGTCCCATTGAGGCATAATAAATGGTGAACGAGGGACGGGATGGATAAGACTCTTTAGAAACCTACGTACAATGCTAGACGTAGACAATGAGGGTTGGTCATGCAGCCACAAAAGGCAGAAGGAGCAGCCCTTAAGAGTGCCCAGCGCAAAGCCCGTCTGGGCAAGGGAAAGAATAAAGAGTAAGACATCAGAAAGGGGGCAGTTGTGTTTTTCTGCGCTCACCGTGCCACAATTTTCTTTTCAACAGCAGGCGTATACAGTCTTAGTGGAGTGATGCCTAACTGCCAATATGACGTTACAGACTTTGGGAGGATGGTCAAATGCTGTCAACTGTTGCCACTCCATCTCCATGCAAGAAGGCGGGAAGTGGATAGGTTCGGGTGAAGAACTCTCCCCTGCTGCTTCAACAGAAGATTCTCCAGAACGGGAAGCCAGATCAGATGATCGATGGACATGCTCAGTAGCTTGGGATACCAGACTCTATGTGCTCAGTCCGGAGCCACAAGGATGACTATGGCCCGGTCATACCTGATCTTCTTGAGAACTCTGGGCAGGAGTGGCATAGACGGAAAGGCATTCTGGAGGCCTTAACTCCACTCGAGATGACAAGCGTCTCTGAGCGAGAGCCACCTTGGAAACTCTATCAAGCAAAACTGCTGAGATTTTGCGGCTTTGAAAGAGGCAACTAGATCTAGCCGAGGCTCCCCCAACTACTGAAAGAGACCATGGGCCAACTTTGAGTGGAGGCTCCATTCGTGATCCGCTGCTAAGTTTGTCTGCCCTGGCGTTCGGAGAGCCTTCCAGGTGTTGAACCACCAGGGATATCCCCGCTGTTCCAGTCATATCCACAGGCGCACCCCACCCACCCTGTTTGTTGCAGTATCACATGTCAGTGATGTTGTCCGTGAACTCCTGCACTAGCCTTCCCTTGATGGAGGGTAGAAATGCTTTCAATGCCAGTTGAATCGCACAGGGCTTGAGCATGTTGATGTGGAATCCAGATTCTGCTGGAGACCAAAGTCTTCTGATCGTCACATATACCAGATGGCTGCCCCATCTCTGGAGTGACTCATCTGTCACTACCATCAGATTTGGTTGGGAAAGGGAGGGGTCTGCCTTTCACCCAATCGCAGTTTGTTAGCCACCACTGCAGATCTTTTGCGGTTCACTCCGAGATCTGAACCATGTCGTAGAGATTTCCCGGATGCTGCACCCACTGGAACTTCAGGTCACACTGCAGAGCCCACATACGTCAGCGTGCATGTGTCGCAAGCAGGATGCAGGATGTCCTGAGGCCCAGCAGCCTCCAAGTCAGTTTCACTGAAACCCAGGACAGCGGCTGAAACATCAGTATCATAGCTTGAATATCTTGAACTCTGTGCTCAGGAGCATGATAAGCCCGAAACTGCACTGTGTCCAAAACACCTCCAATGAAAGAGAGCGTCTGAGGGGGAGTCAGGTGTGACTTCGGCATGTTGATAGTGAACCCCAGGAAGTGCAGGAGGTTTGCCGTATTCTGAAGGTGGGAGACAACCTTGGGTGAGCCTGCCTTCAACAGTGAGTCATCAAGACAGGGGAAGACTGACAACCCTGATCTCCGCAGATGAGCTTCAACCACTGGCATCACCTTCGTGAACACCTGAGGGCGTTGGTAAAACCAAAGTGGAGCATTGTAAATTAAAAATGCTCATGGCCTATGTTAGACCTGGCATCTTTGGCGTGGTTTCCCCTGTCTTTTTGCTTCTACCTCCTGTATTTTTGACGCTGAGCTGGATTTCGTTTTTGCTGGTTGAGATGCTTTGGGCACTTTGCCACTGCTGATCAGTGTCAAAGTGCAAGTTCTCCCTGAGTAAATTGTTATTGTGATTGGTTAGCCATGGTTGGTATATTTTTATTACCAAGAAGTACCTAGTAAAGTGCACTGAGTGTACCAGGGCTGGTGATTCAAATGCTTCTAGTGGGCCTGCAGCACTGATTGTGCCACCCACATGAGTAACCCTTAAATGGTGACTCAGGCCGGCCACCGCAGTGCCTGTGGGCAGTTGCTGACTGCCATGCTGCCCTGGCCAGTGTCCACACTGGCCAGGCCTAACCCTTCCCTTTCTGTACACATAGGACGCCCCTATAAAAGGCCCTAGGTATCCCCCTGGGCAGGGTGCAGGGTATATGACAGGTAGAGCATGTACTGGTGTGTGTGACATGGTCTGGTAGTGAATTACAGCCATTTTTGTTTTTCACTATTGAGAGGGCTATCTTGCCCATAGGCTATAATGGGGAATGCTGAGTATAATGTTTACCTGCATATCTTCCCATAGGAGCAAGATAGAAACTTTCCTGTGATTAAGAACAGCACTTTTAGAAAGTGGCTGTTCTCTTGTCTAACCTTTCTGTGTGCCTTGGCCTGTTTGTGAATTGGCTGTGTGGTTTGTGAGTGACCGGGCTGGGGAGCCCCCAGGAGGGTGGATGAGTCAGCCCTAGGCTGAATGACTGCATTTGCATCTTGAGAGGTGGGAGGGGATATCACCTGGGCCTGAATAGGGCTGTGCCTGCCCTCCACAATGCTGGCTCCTCCTCCTGATGGGCGGCTGATGACCCTGCCCCTCTCTCTGAAAGGAAAGGAGAAGACAGAAAAACAAAGTGCTCAGGAACTGACCTGAACTGGTTCTGACCAAGCCAAGGCCTCTCTGCCTCTAGAGAACAAAGGAAAGACTGGTATAAGAAAGGCTACCAGACTACAGGAAATTAGATCATCCTGGAATCAAGAAGGAGCCTCAGCCAAGGAGAAAGCTGGAAGACTGAAGAGGAAGGACTGTCCTGCTGTGTGTTTGTGGGTTGACCTGCAGTTGCCTTTCTGCCAAGGAGAGGGGAAGGATTTTGCTGTTGCTGTGTCCCCTTGCTTGAAGAGATCACCAAGGGCCTGAAGAGAGCTGACCTCCTGTTAAGAAGTCCCAGGAACAAAAGGACTTCGCCCCCAGCTTCCCCCCTGAACTCTGCTGAGAGAGTTCTGCCCTTCCCTGCTGAATCCGACTGAGGGGCCTCTGGACGTTGTGGCCTGCTGTTTGGGATGCTGGACAAGGAGAAAACTAAGACAATCTGCAAATTTTCACGCATCGCTCGCTTGCAAAGCGCATCCCCGACAGTGCAAAGAAATTCCCACCGCCGCGAAGATCGAGATCGTCGTAGCGCCTTTTGCCGCTGCAAGAACCGACGCATCCTTCGCTTGCGGAATGCATCGGCCCGGTGTGGGAAGATTTCTTTCGCTGCGAGTATCGTAGCAGAGCCTGTCATCGCTGGGTGAGATCACCGCTTGCTTGCGGACTGCATCGTGTCGCTGCGAACATCATCGCAGAGCCATTGCATCGAGGGGATGCCAGAGGAGAAGATGCATATCGCCGCCGCACCTGAGATCATCGCCTTTCCGGAGATCGTCACATCGTGCCTTTGCGAGACGCTTCCTAGGGAACCTGCATATCTGAATCCATACAAGGTATCGCATCCCTCCCCATACAGACCGGATTCGTCGCAACACGCCCGCTGCGTCCAGCGGGGCTGTCGCATCTCCTCCCCAAGGTCTCAGGAGTGACGTATCGTTTGTTTTTAAACGCTGCAGCTTCCATTTGGAACTTTTGTCGCATCTAAAGGTACTTTTGGCTAAACGTGATGCAACTGTGGATTATTTTAACGCAAACTCTAGAACTCTTTGAAAATCATATTCTGGAACTGTGTATGTTGGATTTTTGTTGTTTTGGTCTTGTGTAGTTTAGATTAAAGAACTTTATTTTTCTAAACTGGTGGAGTCCATTTGTGGTGTTTTCACTGTGTTACTGTGAGTGTTGGTACAAATACTTTACACATTGCCTCTGATAAGCCTGTCTGCTCGTGCCGAGCTAACAAGGGGGTGAGGAGGAGTTTTCTAAAGAGTGTATCCCCCTTACCCTGACTAGAAGCAAGGGTTCCTATTTGAACATTGGTACCTACCTCTGCCAACTAGAGACCCCCAGATCTAACATTTGTGGTTAACGGTCAGGATTTGAACTTGTATTTGTACTTGACCCACAGTAATTGGTGTACATCACTAGGTTAGTGCAGACCACTATGCAGCCACATACCGTGTTTTGATTTTTGGTTCTATTTTTGAGTAACTCTTCAAAAGCATCATGTCTCTGAAAGAGAAGGCAACAAGTAAGCCAGCAGAATTGGAGTTCTGCATTGAGGATCTGTATTATTACAAAGTTGAACAGCTCAAACAATTCTGCAAAGATAATGGTTGCCCTGTGAAAAGCCCTAGAAAGGATGAGCTGCAGAGAATCTTGAAGGCCTGGTGGGAGGCCCAAGAAGGAAATGATACAAGTCGAAGGGAGGGGTTTCAACCCCAAGATTTGCCTGTGAGCAACCCAGGCTCAAGGCCTGGCAGCACCCATTCCAGTAGGGGTTTCACCCCAGAAGAGTTAGAGGAGAATCAGAGATTGAGAAACTATGACTTTGAAGTCATGAGGTTAAAGGTGAAGCAATTGGAAATGGAAAAGAGAGAGACAGGGCGGCAGAGGAGAGCAAGAATGCCCGTGCCCTGGAAGAAAAGAAATTGCTTCTGGCTCATGAGTTGAGCATGAGAGAACTGGATATCAAGGCCAAGCAGGTGGATTCCAGTTCAAATGGTGGCAGCGCACAGCCAGTGCAGGGGGGTAAAGTATATATTCCCAAGGATTTGGTACAGAATTATAATAGGAGTGAGGATATCTATGCCTGGTTTACCTCATATGAGATTGCTCCAAGAATGAATGGTGTGTCTTAACAGCATTGGGGAACGGGCCTGTGGAAACATTTTGAGGCTTCTGGGAGGAGTGCTCTAGAGCCCTTAGAATTAGCAGGTGCAATGACCTACCCCGATATGAAGGAGGCCCTATATCTCCGGTATGGACTTACTCCAGAGCAGTATAGACTGCCGTTTAGGAACTCCAAGAAGAAAGAGTCTGATACTTGGATGGAGTGTGTGAATCTGTACTCGCGTGCACTGGAAGGTTGGATGAAGGGCAGCAAAGTAACTGATTATAAGGGGTTGTTACATTTAATTATCTGGGAGCACTTGAGTAGTCTTTGTGTTCCAGAGCTGTGCCAGTATCTTTTAGACAGCAAGCTGACAGACCCCATTGAGCTTGCTAAGGAGGCGGACCGCTAGACCAGTACCTGGGTCCACAGAGGAATTGTGGGTACCACATCCAAAGGTGGGCAGGGTCCCCAGCAGAAGAGTGGGGGGGACAAGGGGGTAACCAAAAGGAGTTCTCTCAAGGGCTCCAAAACAGTTTCCCGGGAAAGGAATCCCAGCCACCCAGACCTAAACCAACCGGGCCCCCTAGGGGCAGGCAAGACAACAGGGGCCCCCTCACCTGCTTTCACTGCAATGAGGTAGGCCACTTTGCGTCTAAGTGCCCCAAGAAACCTCCAGTACCCACTGGTGCAACAACACTGGGTTTAGTGAGTGAAGCTTTGGGAGGGGGTTTCATTTCCAGTGGGGAGGAGGGACTAGCAGTAATGACCCTTGTCTCTTTAGGAGACCAAGAGATGGTCCAGGAAACCTACCTGCCCCCGAACACTAAGAAATACGGGCAGAGGGTGACCGTCAATGGGAGGAAGATAGATGCTCTGAGATACACAGGAGCCAGCGTGACATCCGTGAGGTGTCAGTGGGTGTCTGAAGGGCAGGTCATTTCCAATGTACTTCACCCAGTAGTTGCAGCTGACAACTCGGTGCGCCTCTGCTAAGTGGCGCAGGTTCCATTTGAGTGGAGGGGGGTCTCCGGTCTCTTGAAGGTTGTTGCGAGTCCATCCATGCCTGTAGACTATCTACTAGGAAATGACCTGGAGATTCCCTATGGAAGGAAGTGGAACACCAGGCTCATGTAGACATGTTGGGTCTGCCTGAGTGGGTCTGTGTGTCCACTCGGTCTATGGCAGCCAGTAGGGGTGATTCAGCAGAACTGGAGCCTGAAACAGTGGCCTAGGAACCTGCCAGGGAGAGAAGGGCCAGGGAGTGTGGGAAACCAGCCCCAGCCGTTCCCATGGTCCAGGAAGGAGCAGAACCAGAGGGAGATGCCCTAGAGCCTACAGGGGAACAGGTGGCCGAACTGGGAGACCAACCTGAGCTGACCCATTGGCAGCACGAGGGTGGTCCCTCCAGGGAGGAGTTCTACAAAGCGCAGAGGGAATGCCCTTATCTCATTGGTGTGCGGCAGCAATTTGCAGACCAGGCAGCAGGTGGAGTGTCCAAGGATCATCTCATTTACTGGGAAGATGAGTTGCTTTATAGTGAGCCTAAGTTCGCTGAGCCCGGTTCAGCCCGTGTGCTGGTGGTACCCGAGCGCTTCAGGAACTTCCTAATGGGTCTGGCTCTTGACGTGTCTCTCCCAGGACATCTGGGGCAAGACAAGACCTTACAAAGGCTTGTCACCCACTTCTTATGGCCCCAGATAAAGAAGCACGTCGGTACCTTCTGTAGGACTTGCCAGACATGTCAGGCAAGTGGCAAGATCGGAGTGAAGTGCAAGGCACCCCTCCAACCCTTTCCTGTGGTGAGCACCCCTTTCGAGCGGGTGGGCATCGACATCGTGGGGCCACTGGACCCCAAGACAACCTTAGGCAACAGGTTCATCCTGATCTTGGTGGACCATGCCACCCGGTACCCTGAAGCTGTCCCTCTCAGGACAATCACAGCACCCGTGTTGGGCCGTGCATTGATGGGGATCTTTTCCCGTGTAGGGTTCCCCAGAGAGATGGTCTCCGACCAGGGTACCAACTTCTTCTCTAGGTACATGAAGTCTCTGTGGGAGGAGTGTGGGGTAACTTATAATTTCACCACTCCTTACCACCCTCAAGGAAAAGGGTTGGTTGAAAGGTTCAGCCGAACTCTGAAAGGTATGATTATGGGCCTAGCGGAGCCCAAGAGACGGAAGTGGGACATCTTTTTACCATGCCTGTTGTTTGCCTACAGGGAGGTGCCTCAGAAGTCCTTAGTGTTCAGTCCCTTTGAACTTCTGTATGGCCACCCTGTTAGTGGACCTCTCACTCTGGTGAAGGAGGGGTGAGAGAAATCCAGTGGGAAAACCCCCCAGGAGGTGTTCAGCTACATGCGGGCATACCACAACCAGACACAACGCTTCAGGAAGCTCGCTCAGGAGAACCTAGAAGCTAGCCAGGAAGAAATGAAAAGATGGTACGACCAGAATACCACTCTGATCGAATTTCAACCTGGGCAGAAAGTGTGGGTGATGGCGCCAGTGGAGCCTTGCGCGCTCCATAACAAGTGGACTGGGCCGTATGAGGTGGTGGAGCGCAAGAGCGAAGTAACCTACCTGGTTAACTTGCAGACTCCCAGGCAACCCCTGAGAGTCTTACATGTGAACCGCCACAAACCCCTGGTCTGATGTGACAATGCTCTTGGCTACAGATGCTGGAATGGAAGAAGAAAGAGACCCTCTTCCTGACCTGGCAGCCAAGGAGCAAGACGGATCAGTGGATGGTGTGGTCCTCTCGACAACCCTGACCCCAGAACAGCAGAGGGACTGTCGCCAGGTGTTGGGTCAGTGTGCCACCCTTTTCTCCCTGACCCCAGGTGTCACCAATTGGTGCATCCATGATGTGGACACAGGAGATAGTCAACCTGTGAAACAGAAATTTTACAGGGTAGCTGACAAGGTCAGGGCCAGCGTCAAGGAAGAGGTTTCCAAGATGTTGGCGCTAGGGGTAATTGAGCCCTCCAGCAGCCCCTGGGCTAGCCCAGTGGTCTTAGTGCCAAAAGCTGCTTCGCCCTGTGCCACTCCAGAACTCCGGTTTTGTGTGGACTACCGTGGGCTCAATGCGGTCACCAAGACTGACACACACCCCATCCCCAGAGCTGATGAGCTCGTGGATCGGTTGGGTGCTGCTCAGTACCTCAGGACGTTTGACTTAACATCTGGGTACTGGCAGATTGCCTTAACTGAGGGGGCCAAAGAGAGGTCTGCGTTCTTAACGCCAGAGGGGCACTTCCAGTTCCGTGTCATGCCCTTTGGGTTGAAGAAGGCCCCTGCCACATTCCAGAGACTGGTCAACCAGGTACTGACCGGGCTGGAGGAATTCAGCTCCGCATACCTGGATAACATTGCTGTGTTCAGCTTCACATGGGAAGAACACTTGCAACACCTCTGTGAAGTGTTGAGGGCTCTGCAAAGGGCAGGCCTCACCATCAAGGCCAGTAAGTGCCAGATAGGGCAAGGATCTGTGGTGTACTTGGGACACCAGGATGGACTGGCCAAGTGGCGCCCCTACAGGCAAATATTGATACCATTCTGGCTTGGGAGCCCGCCAAGTCCCAGACAGAGGTGAGAGCCTTTTTAGGTCTCATTGGGTATTACCGAAGGTTTGTCAAGGGATATGGCACCATTGTTGCCCCCTTGACAGATCTGACTTTAAGGAGGCAGCCCTGGAGAGTGAATTGGACCGATGCCTGTCAAACTGCTTTTGATGCCCTGAAGACTGCCATGTGCACAGCGCCTGTGCTCAAGGCAACTGACTTCTCCAATGAGTTCATAGTGCAGACAGATGCTTCAGAGCATGGTGTGGGAGCAGTAATCTCACAAATCAACGACGAGGGCTTGGACTAACCTGTAGCTTTCATTAGTAGGAGGCTACTTCCCAGGGAACAGAAGTGGAGTGCAATTGAAAGGGAAACTTTTTCTGTGGTCTGGGCTCTGAAGAAGCTGAGGCCCTACTTGTTTGGGACTCACTTCCGGGTTCAGACAGACCACAGGCCCCTCAGATGGTTGATGCAAATGAGGGGTGAGAACCCAAAACGGTTAAGGTGGTCCAGCTCCCTACAGGGAATGAACTTTACGGTGGAATACAGCCCTGGTAGAGAACACGCCAACGCAGATGGTCTGTGCAGGTTTTTCCGCCTTAGTGAAGAGAACTCCCAAGAGGGTGGGCAGTTCTCCCCACTTTCAGCTGGAGGGGACACGTTTTAGACCTGGCATCGTTGGCATGGTTTCCCCTGTCTTTTTACCTCTACCTCCTGTATTTTTGACTCTGTGCTGGATTTTGTTTTTGCTGGTTTAGATGCTTTGGGCACTTTGCCACTGCTAATCAGTGTCAAAGTGCAAGTGCTCCCTAAGTAAATTGTTATTGTGATTGGGTATCCATGATTGGCATATTTGTATTACCAAGAAGTCCCTAGTAAAGTGCAGTGAGTGTGCCAGGGCTGGTAATTCAAATGCTACTAGTGGGCCTGCAGCACTGATTGTGCCACCCACATAAGTAGCCCTTAAATGGTGACTCAGGCCGGCCACCGCAGTGCCTGTGGGTAAGCATGGGCGTAAAATCCGCTCCGCTCGCGGATTTTTCGGATTTTCGGCAAATCCGCAATCCGCGAACGCTCGCGAATTTGTCGAAAATCCGTGAATCCGCTCGCGGCGGATTTTTTGCTTGGTTGCGGCGCGCGGCGTGGTGCACGGCGTTCACTTTCCGTCATTTTAGCGTTTGCCGAGTTGTTTTTCTTTGCGAGTGACGCGCCATTTTAGATCTTGCTGCGTGTTCCCGCGGGAGTTTGTCGCCCGCGAATACGTACTCGCGGCTTGCCACCTTGCACAGCACACCTCGTGAGAGTTCGCAATTGCGAACACGTAGTTGCGGCGGAAAGGAACAATCTCGCACTTGCGAAATAGAGATTTTGCAATTTCGCACAAGAAAAT
Source organism: Lissotriton helveticus (assembly GCF_964261635.1). Classification (NCBI taxonomy): domain Eukaryota; kingdom Metazoa; phylum Chordata; class Amphibia; order Caudata; family Salamandridae; genus Lissotriton; species Lissotriton helveticus. The sequence continues at coordinate 451,345,101 of NC_136067.1, forward strand.
CACCAGCAAACAGGATAAACCTTCAGAAAATTATGATTTTTATCAGAATCACTCCTCAGGTTGACATTTGCATGGCCTTTTTTTTTTGCAAGGAGTCCATTTTGGGGGGGGGGGGGAAGGAAGTGCCCCACAGTCTCCAACTTCCTGTTCCTGTCCAGCAGGCTCCTCCCAGTGCTTTGTCCATCTCCTGGTCACTTTCATTTGGATCTGGAGCTGGAAGGATTACTTTTTGTGGGTGCTGCTGGATATTTGGATTTGAGGCCTTTTTGACTGTCTTTGGATCACTTTTGGATTAGAAATCAACTTTCACAAGTAAGTTTGTTTGGGGCATTACAGTTGCTGCAAGTAAAATTTTGGAACTTTTTCAGAACATTAAATAAATTATATTGTGGGTAGCCACAGTATCCAGTAGGACCAAGGTTGGTTAGGGGTGCATGATACAACTGTTTTGTTGAATTTAAACACCATTTAGGCCATGGATGGGCTGGGATTGTGCTGATTTTTGTCTTTTTTTTGGGACTGCTGGTGGGGCCCTTTGCCCAGGGGTGGTGAGTGTTGCATGGGCCTAGTCTTTCTGTGGGGTGTCTTCTTAAATGTAAACATAATTGAGGCCATGGATGGGCTGGGATTGTGCTTATTTTATTGTTTTTTGTCGTTTTTGGGGGGCTGCTGGTGTGGCCTTTTGCCCAGGGGTGGTGGGTGGTGCATGGACTGAGTGTGCCTGTGGTGTGGTCTCACTCTCTTTAATGTAAACATCATGGATGGCATTGGATTGTGGTGATTTCTGGCTGTTTTTCTGTTTTTTGGGGGTGTACTGTTGATGTGGACTGGCCATGTGGGTGGTGGTGGTGGCCATCTTGAGTGCTGGCTGCTAAAGGCAACATGTGCTTGGGGTGTAAGGGGCCATTTTGAGGAGAGGCAGTGTCTGAGGCCTGCACTTATTTTGCCTACTTTTCATCCATTATGCCCAGGGGTAGTGAGTGTTGCATGGGCCTAGTGTGTTTTTGAGGGGTGTCTTCTTGAATTTAAACACCATTGAGGCCATGGATGGGCTGGGATTGTGCTGATTTTATTGTTTTTTGTCGTTTTTTTGGGCCTGCTGGTGGGGCCCTTTGCCCAGGGGTGGTGAGTGTTGCATGGGCCTAGTCTTTCTGTGGGGTGTCTTCTTGAATTTAAACATAATAGAGGCCATGGATGGGCTGGGATTGTGCTTATTTTATTGTTTTTTGTCGTTTTTGGGGGGCTGCTGGTGTGGCCTTTTGCCCAGGGGTGGTGGTGCATGGACTGAGTGTGCCTGTGGTGTGGTCTCACTCTCTTTAATGTAAACATCATGGATGGCATTGGATTGTGGTGATTTCTGGCTGTTTTTCTGTTTTTTGGGGGTGTACTGTTGATGTGGACTGGTCATGTGGGTGGTGGTGGTGGCCATCTTGAGTGCTGGCTGGTACAGGCAACATGTGCCTGGGGTGTAAGGGGCCATTTTGAGGAGAGGCAGTGTCTGAGGCCTGCACTTATTTTGCCTACTTTTCATCCATTATGCCCAGGGGTAGTGAGTGTTGCATGGGCCTAGTGTTTCTGAGGGGTGTCTTCTTGAATTTAAACACCATTGAGGCCATGGATGGGCTGGGATTGTGCTGATTTTATTGTTTTTTGTCATTTTTTTGGGCCTGCTGGTGGGGCCCTTTGCCCAGGGGTGGTGAGTGTTGCATGGGCCTAGTCTTTCTGTGGGGTGTCTTCTTGAATTTAAACATAATTGAGGCCATGGATGGGCTGGGATTGTGCTTATTTTATTGTTTTTTGTCGTTTTTGGGGGGCTGCTGGTGTGGCCTTTTGCCCAGGGGTGGTGGGTGGTGCATGGACTGAGTGTGCCTGTGGTGTGGTCTCACTCTCTTTAATGTAAACATCATGGATGGCGTTGGATTGTGGTGATTTCTGGCTGTTTTTCTGTTCTTTGGGGGTGTACTGTTGATGTGGACTGGCCATGTGGGTGGTGGTGGTGGCCATCTTGAGTGCTGGCTGCTACAGGCAACATGTGCTTGGGGTGTAAGGGGCCATTTTGAGGAGAGGCAGTGTCTGAGGCCTGCACTTATTTTGCCTACTTTTCATCCATTATGCCCAGGGGTAGTGAGTGTTGCATGGGCCTAGTGTTTCTGAGGGGTGTCTTCTTGAATTTAAACACCATTGAGGCCATGGATGGGCTGGGATTGTGCTGATTTTATTGTTTTTTGTCGTTTTTTTGGGCCTGCTGGTGGGGCCCTTTGCCCAGGGGTGGTGAGTGTTGCATGGGCCTAGTCTTTCTGTGGGGTGTCTTCTTGAATTTAAACATAATTGAGGCCATGGATGGGCTGGGATTGGGCTTATTTTATTGTTTTTTGTCGTTTTTGGGGGGCTGCTGGTGTGGCCTTTTGCCCAGGGGTGGTGGGTGGTGCATGGACTGAGTGTGCCTGTGGTGTGGTCTCACTCTCTTTAATGTAAACATCATGGATGGCGTTGGATTGTGGTGATTTCTGGCTGTTTTTCTGTTTTTTGGGGGTGTACTGTTGATGTGGACTGGCCATGTGGGTGGTGGTGGTGGCCATCTTGAGTGCTGGCTGGTACAGGCAACATGTGCCTGGGGTGTAAGGGGCCATTTTGAGGAGAGGCAGTGTCTGAGGCCTGCACTTATTTTGCCTACTTTTCATCCATTATGCCCAGGGGTAGTGAGTGTTGCATACTTGCATGTCCGTAGTCTTTCTGTGGGGTGTCTTCAATGTAAACATCAAGGATGGCATGGGATTGTGCTCATTTTTCTGTGTTTTGTCGAATTTTTGGGGTGTATAACTGAACTGATGTTCCTCTGTCTTCCATTGCTTTTAGGTGCACAAGAAGACTCAAGAGAACCACCAGTGCCAGGAAGAAGTCCTGCAGCGGTGTGTGCAGCATAACGTCACGCGACGTCACGTCTGGACACAGAACCCTCTGCAACTCGTGCAACTGCTGCCTGCTGACCTGCTCTGAAGAGGATGACCCCAAAAAAAGTAACCCGTAGCTCCTCTAGCAAGAAAGGTGCCAGTAAGGAGCAGAAGAAGCAAGTTACCAAGGAGACTGGTGTGCCGCCCGCCCCTTTTTTTGGGAGTAAAAAAAAAAGTAGGCCTGCAGCAGCAGCAGCGGGATCTGCTGGGGACCAAGCTGGCAGCACCCCCCCCACTCCATTGGGCTCAGTGCCACCACCACCACCACGCCAACTTAAGTCCAAGCCCTTGAGTGCTGCAGAGGCAGCCAGTATAGTTCTTCAATCACCATCGACCAGTGATGTTGGCTCATCGCAAGAAAGCAGCAGCAATGTCCCTCAATCAACACAGGTTGTTGTAGCTCATCTGACGAGTGTTGAACAACCACAGCCGCAACAACAATCACATGTGCAAGTACAAGCCCAAGTACATGTGGAAGGAGAGGCAGCGCAAGGAGATGCGCAAGCAGAGGTGCATGGAGGGTCACAAGTGCCCACAATAGTTGTTCCTCCCGAAGTAGGGGCACATCAGGAAATCGACAATCAAGGCGAGGTATCATTTGAGGAAGCCACTCCTCCTGCTGATCCTTCATTGTCTTCCACAACCCTAGCAAGGAAGAGATCAAGGGTGGTGTCTACATCCTCTTCAAGCACACCTCCTTCTGATGATACGGATCAAACTTGGGAACCAGCACCACAGCCGTCTGAGAGTGAGGCACACCATGATCCAACAAAGGTACTTAAGCGTAAAAGGAAGCTCGTCCAAAGTCTCAGACTTATGGAGTGTGATGAGGCTCAACAAGAAGTGGCGGATACTGCTGCTGATGAAGACTCTGCCAACGACGACCCAGTCATCATAAAGGTCACTGCAGCCCCAGCGGGCATGCAGCAAACAGACATTTTGACCCTAGCCCGAAGAGCTGCTGCGCGTGATGATGATGATGATGATGTTGTCGATGAGGAGGCAGTGGAAACACCACAATCATTGGAGTTAAGTAGTACACCAACTCGTCCCGCTTCCATATTTCTTTCTGGCAAGAAGAGACCTGCGTCAACCTCGACCTTAATTAGTGGCGGTGAAAGTGGAAAACGTACAAAAGTTGGGCAATCCAGATCCTCCACTTCATCTGGCATTAGCTTCATGACCACCACCACCAGTATCGCCGCCTCCTCCAGGTCCCACAGACACTTCAAGTCCCCAGTTTGGGACTTCTTTACTGTTTGTCCCAAAAATCCAAAGTTTGCCATTTGTACCCTTTGTAAGCTTGCAGTTAGTCGTGGTAAGTCAGGTACCAACTATGGTACCGGCGGCCAGAGTGGTCATCTTGAGAGAAAGCACGCTGTCAAATGGTTTGCGCACCTAGCTGCGATCAAGAAAGGCCAAAATCAAGGAAACGTTGATGTTTCATCTGATGTTGACAAGCAGGAAGAAGACGTGTCAAACACTTCCCTTACACCCAGTACCCCTGTCAGCAGCACACCCAATGTGAGGCACACTAAGAGTGTTGGAGCGAGTGAGACACCAACGCACAAAAGTTCACCAGCGAGCAAAATTGGGTCAACGAAGTCATTATCAGCCCGTAAATGCTTGGTCCAGGCCAACATTAGAACAATGCTTACTTCAGACGTGCCATATGAACGCAACCACCCACTGACGCGTCTGTATAACACTAAGCTGGCTAAAATGCTAGCTGTGGACCTTCTACCTTTTTCTTTTGTAGAAGCGGTAGGTTTTCTTGAATTAGTTGCAACGCTCTGCCCTAAATGGAAGGTTCCGAGCCGGTTCTATTTTGCCAGAGTTGCGGTTCCAGCACTACATGAAGATGTGCTGCAGGCGATTGGGGCAGCTTTGCAGAAGAGTGCTGTTCACACAATACATCTGACAACAGACATGTGGACCAGTGGCCCAGGCGATGATTACATGTGCATCACTGCACACTGGGTCTCTTTTTCAGGTGTTATAGCAAAGCTAAACACAGGTGTTGACCCGGACCAAGTTTTCAAAGCTGCTCGGAAACATGCAACACTAGCCATGTTTGGCTTGGAGAAAAGTCACACAGCAGAAAACCTTTTGGAAGAGTTTGACAAAAAGGTCTTGACAATGCTATCCCCCCTAAAACGCAAGATTGGTTATGTTTCCACGGATAATGGCGCCAATGTAGTTAAGGCCATGTTCCTTGGTGACCATGTTAGAGTGCCGTGTTTGGCGCACTGTATCAACCTGGTAGTTCAAAAATTCTTGAGTGATAAAGAGAGTCCAGCGTTCGAGGTAATGGCCACCTGCCGCAAAATGTGCAACCATTTCAGCCATTCTTTTAAGGCCCGGAAGCATCTGCGGAGACTGCTACTTCAACGTGGAATGCCAGTGAAAGCACTCATCCAGGAGGTGGCAACACGTTGGAACTCAACCTTCTACATGCTTGAGCGTCTGCATGAGCAGTATACGGTACTCGATCACTATTTCTTGACAGAGGCTACATCTCAGAAGGAGGACCTGCGGATGAGTAAGGCGCAATGGGACATAGTTAAAAGCCTGACAGACATGCTTCGTCCTTTTGAGTTCTTCACGCGTGCAGTCAGCCAGGAGGACTGTAATTTGGGAAAAGCTATCCCATTGTTGTGCATACTGGAGCACCAACTGATGGCGGTTTCTTCTGAGTTTGCAAAAGATGAAAAAAAAAAAAACCATTTCATTTTGTCTGAGAAATTATTACATCGCCTACGTGGTGATGAACGTCTTCAAAACATCAACTCAGATCAGCATTACATTTGTGCTACTATTCTGGATCCACGCTACAAAAAGGCGCTGGCAGACAACGCATTCTTTCCTTTCGCTGATGCAGATGTTCAAAAGTACAAACATTGGTTAGCCTGGTCAGCCAAGAGGTTTGAAAAAGAACGGCAGGTTATTGAAGGAGAAGCCAGTACATCAGCATCAGCATCAGCAGGCCATCCGCAGTCACAAGAATCCACTTCTGCACCTGTGGCTGGGGCACAAGTGACCTCTCAGCCGTTAAAGACACCGGCAACTGGATCATCTGCACCACACACAATGACAACACTAACAGTGGCTGGGGAGGAGGATTGGCTAAGTTTGATGGGGTATGGTTCTCGAAAAAATGTCACAGGCACAGCAAAAAGTAAGCAAAGTGGAGGAACAGTTGATGACCTTGAGTCGATGGTGCAGGACTATCTGAATGACTCAACAGAGGTCTTCCTTAATGATGAGCCATTGCAGTATTGGCATGGCAAAAAACAATTGTGGCCACAGCTCTTCAACCTGGCTATAAACTATTTGTCTTGCCCACTCGCAAGTGTGTCTTCTGAACGTGTTTTCAGTGCTGCTGGTGGCATTGTAACTCCCAAACGGAGCCGCCTCTCGCCCAAAAATGTGGAGCGGCTGACAATGATCAAGATGAATCAGCACCTCATACCACCAGATTACAAAGTACAAGAAAGCACGCCGCATGAAGACGAGGAGGACAGCAACGTAGATGAGGGGATTTTTTCTCTGTTCGGTGCCACTGACCTCATCCAGCCTGAATTCGCAGAGTATGATGACGAAATCTTGTTCTTATTCCCTGACACCGAGCCCTGAAAATGAGACAATCAATCAAGAACTTTCTTTTTCGTCCTTATTCACTTTTATTCCTGTGTGCTTTGTGTCTCTCTTTCTTTGTTTTGCACAGTTAATTTAATTCAAACTTTAATCACCTAATCCCAAAAACAAGACCATCATCAGAACTGTCTTCACTTGTTTGCTTATTGATTTGAAGGTGCCGCAGTCTACATTCCTCAGGTTCACAAGTTCTGAAGAACATGCTCCTCTATCCTCCTCCTCCAGACTGCGATTTCCCTCCAAGCAGAGTGCTGGATTACGCACAATGAAGAAAGACTCAGCACTTGTGGGGGTGTTGTACTTCTTTGCGGGTGAGTTGACGGTTTTGGGCCCATTGCTGTGAAGCTCTAATAATGGACAAAAGTGTTTTGGACCAAATATGAGGTGGAAATTTCTTGCCGTTTTTGCTGACTTGCTTGCCTTTGAGGTGCTCTTTGGCGGGGTTCCGGGGGTTTGTGTGTAATTTTTGGTGTCTGTCGAAGCACTGCTGCGACAGTCTAATCTTGATTGCATTTGCTTTTCAGGAAATCCGTGGTGGAAAACAGGAGTTATGATGATTGATGATGATGACCTAGCTGAACAGCGCCGCATTTGGAACGAAGGCCGAGAGATATTGTAAGTATGAGATTTAGCTTTTTCGCTGTTTGGGGGTGTTGTCGGGTGTTTTTTTGCGGGTGGGTTGGCGCCGGCGGGTCTTGCCTGGGGCATTCCTGGGAAGGTCTAATACCGGATAGAAGTGTTTTGGACAAAATCCATAAGGAACAGCCTTTTTTTTGCCATTTCTTCAGACATCTTGCTCAATGTAGCGTTTTGGGGGGCTTCCTGCTGTTCGTGGGTGGGTTGCGGCCGGGGTCTCTGTCGAAGCACTGCTGCGACAGTCTAATCTTGATTGCATTTGCTTTTCAGGAAATCCGTGGTGGAAAACAGGAGTTATGATGATTGATGATGATGACGACCTAGCTGCACAGCGCCGCGTTTGGACCGAAGGCCGAGAGACATTGTAAGTATGAGATTTAGCTTTTTCGCTGTTTGGGGGTGTTGTGTCGGGTGTTTTTTTGCGGGTGGGTTGGCGGGTCTTGCCTGGGGCATTCCTGGGAAGGTCTAATACCGGATACAAGTGTTTTGGACAAAATCCATAAGGAACAGCCTTTTTTTTGCCATTTCTTCAGACATCTTGCTCAATGTAGCGTTTTGGGGGGCTTCCTGCTGTTCGTGGGTGGGTTGCGGCCGGGGTCTCTGTCGAAGCACTGCTGCGACAGTCTAATCTTGATTGCATTTGCTTTTCAGGAAATCCGTGGTGGAAAACAGGAGTTATGATGATTGATGATGACCTAGCTGCACAGCGCGTTACTTTGGACCGAAGGCCGAGAGATATTGTAAGTATGAGATTTAGCTTTTTCGCTGTTTGGGGGTGTTGTCGCGTGTTTTTTTGCGGGTGGGTTGGCGGGTCTTGGCTGGGGCATTCCTGGGAAGGTCTAATGCCGGATAGAAGTGTTTTGGACAAAATCCTTAAGGAAAAGCCTTTTTTTTGCCATTTCTTCAGACATCTTGCTCAATGTAGCGTTTTGGGGGGCTTCCTGCTGTTCGTGGGTGGGTTGCGGCCGGGGTCTCTGTCGAAGCACTGCTGCGACAGTCTAATCTTGATTGCATTTGCTTTTCAGGAAATCCGTGGTGGAAAACAGGAGTTATGATGATTGATGATGATGACGACCTAGCTGCACAGCGCCGCGTTTGGACCGAAGGCCGAGAGACATTGTAAGTATGAGATTTAGCTTTTTCGCTGTTTGGGGGTGTTGTGTCGGGTGTTTTTTTGCGGGTGGGTTGGCGGGTCTTGCCTGGGGCATTCCTGGGAAGGTCTAATACCGGCTAGAAGTTTGTTGGACAAAATCCATAAGGAAACACCAGTTTTGGCACTTTTTGTAAGTTAGGGTTCGTTAGGGTTAGCCCTAGCAGCAGGATTGCATGTGTTTAGGGGGGTTCTATTGCAACGCGGTTCTGTTGTTGTAGAGCACTGTTGGAGCGATGCTGGCTATGGATACTTTTGCTTGCAGGCAAGTGGTTTGAATACAATCCACGGTCTGTATTTGGGCCTACTGTTACTTTCAAAGTACGTTTTGTAACCATTTTTCTGCTAGGCATCGTTTTTGGAGATATGATTGGGTTCTTCTACATTTTTGCGACTGGCTTTAGTAAGGGTCTTGGTGGGAGCATTGCTGGGAAGGTCAAATTTTGTTCTAAAACACAGTAGTACACCCACCTTGAGGGGAAAGATCCGCTATAATATTTTGGCCATACTTATTGATCCTTAAAAAGGTGACTCAGACAGAGCACGCAATTTCAAAAATATTGTACTGTCTATTAGGGAAATCAAAGTGTCACTTTTTGAACCACACAGCGTACATACCTTTTATTTATTTATCAGTGGTATTGTAATAGCACTTCCTGTTTTCCGTTCAATAATTACAGGCCGGGTTTCAGTCAACATCCGCCAGGCAGGCAGTGGACAGGGTGTCTCTTCTGTCAGTGGTCACCACCACATTGATGGACGAAGCGTCAGCTGGAATGGAGGAGTGCCGCCAATAAGAGGAATTGTTTGCTGCATGCAACTTACTTACCAATTTCAACAGGACAACTCCAACAACATACGCAATACAGATACAGTATCCATTGTTGTCTTTTATTCTATGAGTGTGACTGCATGTGCTTACCTTTAGTTTGTAACCAAAGATTGTCTGTAAACTCTGTATCTTCAATTATTGTTTGTCCATGCTCTGCTTTTTTTTTCTTCTCTCAACAAAACCTACCCAAAAAGAAACCCCCATTCCCATCCATTTTACAAACCCTAACCCTCTTCCCCCGGGCTGTGTTGTTTTGCTTGATGTCTGACTAAAATGACATCAATAATTCCACACACTTGCTGGGGAGGATAAGGTGATAGCAGCAACAGGCTGGTGAAGGAATACGAGGATATCTTCTAGACTTACTCAGCTTCAGTACTATATCTTCTAGTAGTAGTAGCCAATGTCAAATAAATTCAACGCAAGTACTAGTTATACTTGCAAGCAAATACTTTACCATTTGTTAGGCTACATTATGGCACTGTTCTAGTGTACTGTCACCTGCTATTTTCTCGATCGTACCGTAACCGTTGTAATGCTACAGTAAGGAGGACAAACAAGGTTTCGTTTTCTTTTTTTCCATAGGCATGCAACTGCCACTGTGTCACACCACTAGTACCACCGCAATGAGGAAATGTCACCCGCCCAGGATTGACAACGTTAATCCCCATTTCACCTGGAGCCAGCCCTGGGCCTAGCCCTAATTTCTAACACAAATTACAGGTAAGATAAGCGTCTGGTGGGAGGTAGTATAATGGAGTATTATTTCGGAGTAGACAAGAGATTGACGGTTGTACTACTAAAGTCCTACGACTGTTCAGGAAAACAAAGTTACCGTTACACCCCCGCCCCCCACCCACCAGACTGAAAAGCAGTAAAAAACAGGTATGGTCAGATAAAGTTGAAAAATATATTTATTTAGCCCTAACAAAATAATCTCCCTCACCCACCCTAACCCCAACGATTGTCTCTGAAACGTCCCAAAACGATCCCAACTCCCAAATCCCACCCCCCAAAAGTCTATAAAAAAAGGGCAAGGGACACTCCACTACTGGAGGGTGCTGGTGCTGGTGCATGATGCGGCATGGGCATCATACTCCTTGCGGAGGGTGGCAAGCTCGGAGCGGAGGCCCTTAACCAAGTTCTTATACCTCAGGACCTCCTGCTCCAGGTTGGACATGCGGACTCGTAGGCGGCGTTGGCGTTCCTTGCAGCTCCTGTGGGGGGCAGCTGGTATTTCGGTTGCTTGGCGGTGGCGGTCGGCTTTCTTAGCCCGGCTCGGTCCCGCTGGCTTAGTCACGGAGGAGGATGCAGTGGTCACAGTCGAAGATGTTGCCCCGCTCGACTGCGTGTCCTCCTCCTCCTCCAGGGCCACCAGCCGCCGATACTCGGCGACTGTGGCCTCCAGCCTCCGTTGCCGGGCCAATCTAGCCTGCTCCCTCCTTGTTGTTGATTTGGAAGGAGCAACTATATGAAGAAAGAAAGACATAGTCTGTAACCAATGCTCCTTATTAATAACACAAAGTGATTGAGCCGAAAGTTGGGTCACAGAGTACAAGTAGCAAATTGAAAGCACAGTACATAACTATTGAGGACAGTATCTATGTAACCTCCCACTTCTGCATCCTTGCTCTAACAGTAGTGGTAGTTTAATGAACTAATTCTACGACCACTATGGACTTCCATTACAGTCGACTATGACAGTACACCAGTCTTATTCTTCTTCTTCTCTCTTGTTTAGGGAAATGGGTACGTTATCTTATGCAAGCCGGCAGAATGACATGGACACAGCACAGTGAAGTTGCACCCGAGAAAAAAAGTTGCACACCATGATGATGGAGACAGACTTGCGTTACTGTACCGGTCCAGTACATGCAGGTGGTGAAGCTATTACTTTTCTATTACGGGTGGCACTGAGAATACTCTGTTACAAGGGCTACTGCTTAATTAATTTACCTTTCACCCTACAGTGCAAATGAGTACTAGAAAAGGAAACTAAAGAAGCTAACTAATTTGATTATCTATCACTTCACATGGGACGTATTTAATGACAGATGAGATGACTTTAGGTGCTTTGCTTAATATTGAGTGAACAGTGATACACCCACACATGAATGACGTACTACAAGTAAACTAAAGTTATTAAGAGAGGTACGGAGTGTCCACCGTAATAACCAGATATATGCTGTGAATGCAAACGCAATACAAAGTACTGCTACTATTCATGGTAGTATTGGACACATTTACAATTTCTTTTCCTTGCCTTCCCTGCACTGGGACGGACGTGCGGGTGCGGTGGTACATGCTCTTCAAGGTAACACTTACTTCACCTGGCGACCATCTACTCTCTCTAGATACACATGTGCTATGTAAGAGTCAGAGAATACCATGCTCCAGGCATCCATTCAGTCAAAGTATACGCACACATACAGTTTCTGTTTCACCCACCCAGGCTGCTGTCCTTCCACCCATCCTTGCTTCATCATTGACCCAGCCATGCACCATACCATATTCTTTCCTTCCCAGCCACCTCTGGGTCCAAGCAAACACATATCGTTCTTCTTTGCCAGCCATCATACAAGTTCGCGTCCCACTTACTTACACCCTTCTTTCGCTTTTCGTTCATCCCATCCATCACGTTCGTCTAAGAACTAATTGGGATTCTTCTCACCAAAAACTTCACAGCTAAGTCGAAGTACATTTCGAGGAGGCTACTACCTGGTTGATTTGTAATTGTAATACACCCGTGCAGAAAGCACACTATGCAGTCTTCAATCTCAATAAGTAAGGAATATATAGCTTACCTGTTTCCGCCACCACCGTTTGATCCCCCACAGGAACGGTGTTAGATCTGGGGGTCTCTAGTTGGCAGGGGTAGGTACCACTGTCCAAATAGGGACCCTTGCTTCTAGTCAGGACAAGGAGATAACTCTCTGAGATAACCCCTGCTCGCCCTCTAGGTAGCTTGGCCTGAGCAGTCTAGGCTAATCAGAGGCAATGCGTAAAGTATTTGTACCAACACTCACAGTAATACAGTGAAAACACCACAAACTGATTCCACAACAGTTTAGAAAAATAAAGGTATTTATTCTAAAACTACACAAGACCAAAACGATAAAAATCCAACATACACGGTTCAAGAATATGGTTTCAAAGAGTTCTTAAGGTTGCGTTAAAGTTCTTCAAGTTGCGGTAAAAATAAACCACAGTTGCGTGAAAAGTTCACAGTTGCGTCACGTTTACTCACAGTACCTTTAGTTGCAACAAAGTTCCAAAAGCAGAAGCTGGTGCGGTGGAAAACAAGCGATGCGTTGCTCCTGAGACCCTGGGGAGGCGATGCGACAGCCCCGCTGCAGCAGCGGGCGTGTTGCGACGAATCCGGTCTGTATGGGGAGGAAGGCCACTTGTATGGATTCCGGTGCGTAGGTTCCGTAGGAAGTCTGTTCTCGCAAAGGCACGATGCGACGATCTCGTAGGGGCTGCGACGATCTCCGGGGCGACGATGCGCGGTCCAGCGGTGATCCTTTCTCTCGCAGCTCCTCGATGCGATGATTCTGCGACGACACTCGCAGCGACGTGATGCGGTCCGCAAGCAAGCGGTGCGGCGTTCTCACCCAGCGACGACAGGCTCTGCGACGATACTCGCAGCGATGTTCGATTCTCCCGCACCGGTCTGGTGCGTCCCGCAAACGGAGGATGCGACGTCTCTGGCAGCGGCGTCAGGCGCTGCGACGATCTCGACCTCCGTAGCGGCGGGAAACTTCTCGCACTGTCGGGGATGCGCTCCGCAAGCGAGCGATGCGACACTTTTCAATTTCAAAAGTCTCTCAAGCTTTAGTCTCAAGCTTCCCAGCACAGGTCCAACCTCCAGAGGCCCCACAACTGGATCAAGCACTCTAGGAGGGACAGAACTCACTCAGCAGAGTTCAGGGAAGCTGGGGGTGAAGTCCTTTTGTTCCTGGGACTTCAAAACAGGGAGCCAGCTCTTCTCAGGCCCTTGGAGATTCCCTTCAAGACAGGGGACACAGCTCACAGCAAAGTCCTTCCCCTCTCCTTGGCAGCAAAGCAACAGCAGGTCAGTCCAGCAGAGCAACAGCAAGACAATCTTCCTTCTTCAGAGTCAGCTTTCTCCTTGGCAGAGGTTCCTTCTTGATTTCCAGGATGATCTAATTTTCTGTTGTCAGGGGTCCTGTACTTATACCCCTAAAGTCTTTGTTCTCTTGGTGCATGTGGGCCCTGTGCCCGGTCTGAACCAGTTCTGGGTGGATCCTGAGCACTTTGTTTTGGTGGCTGCATCTTTCCTTTCAGAGTGAGGGGCAGGGTCCTCAGCCGCCCAGCAGGGGGGTGGAGCCAGCATTGTGGAAGGCAGGCACAGCCCTATTCAGCCCAGGTGCTAACTCCTCCCACCACTCAAGTCATTCAGCCTAGTGCTGACTCATCCATCCTGCCGGGGAGTTCCCCAGCCCCTGTCACTCACAAACCAGACAGTCAATACACAAACAGGCCCAGGCACACAGAAGGTTCAGACAAGAGAACAGCAACTTTCTAAAAGTGCTGTTCTCAAACACAGGATTTAAAAACAACCTTTCCTAAAAGATGTGTTATTAAATTCTGAGTTCAGGGATACTAGATACTTATGTCCCATCTTGTTCCTATGGGAAGAAATGCTGTTAACCACTGTAGCCAGCATCCCCCATGTTAATCTATGGAGCAAGATAGCCTTACAATAGTGAAAAACGAAAATGGCTGTAATTCACTACCAGAACATGTTACCTGCACCAGTACATGCTCTACCTTTTACATACACTGCACCCTGCCCAGGGGGGTACCTTGGGCCTTCCATAGGGGTGACTGATGTGCACAAAAAGGGAAGGGTTAGGCCTGGTCAGTGGGGACACTGACCAGGAGGACATGGCAGTTCTAAACTGCCCATAGGCACTGCAGTGGCAGGCCTGAGACACCATTTTAGAGCTACTCATGTAGGTGGCACAATCAGTGCTGCAGGCCCACTAGTAGCATTTGTCATCACCAGCCCTGGCACACCCAGTGCACTTTACTAGGGACTTCATGGTGATACAAATATGCCAAACATGTATATTCAATCAGAATAACAATTTACACAGGGAGCACTTACACTCTGGCACTGGTCAGCAGTGGCAGAGTGTCCAAAGCATCTAAACCAGCAAAAACGAAATCCAGCACAGCATCAAAAATCCAGGAGGTAGAGGCAAAAAGATAGGGGAAACCACGCCAAAGATGCCAGGTCTAACACGTGTCCCCTCCAGCTGAAAATGGGGAGAACTACCCACCCTCTTGGGAGTTCTCTTCACTAAGGCGGAAAAACCTGGACAGACCATCAGCGTTGGCGTGTTCCGTACCAGGGCGGTGTTCCACCGTAAAGTCCATTCCCTGTAGGGAGATGGACCACCTCAACAGCTTTGGGTTCTCACCCCTCATATGCATTAACCATCTGAGGGGCCTGTGGTCGGTCTGAACACGGAAGTGAGTCCCAAACAGGTAGGGCCTCAACTTTTTCAGAGCCCAGACCACAGCAAATGCTTCTCTCTCAATCGCACTCCACCTCTGTTCCCTGGGGAGTAGTCTCCTGCTAATGAAGGCTACCGGCTGGTCTCCTCCCTCCTCAGTGATCTGTGAGAGTACTGCTCCCACACCATGCTCTGAAGCGTCTGTCTGAACTATGAACTCACGAGAAAAGTCAGGTGCCTTGAGCACCGGCGCTGTGCACATAGCAGTTTTCAGGGTTTCAAAAGCAGTTTGGCAGGCGTCAGTCCAGTCAACTCTTTTGGGCAACTTCTTGGAAGTGAGTTCTGTCAAAGGGGCGACAATGGTGCCGTAGCCCTTGACAAAACGCCTGTAATACCCGGTGAGTCCTAAAAAGGCTCTCACCTCTGTCTGGGTCTTGGGGGGCTCCCAAGCCAGAATGGTATCAATCTTGGCCTGTAGGGGCGCCACCTGGCCGCTCCCCACCTGGTGTCCCAAATACACCACAGATCCCTGCCCTATCTGGCACTTGCTGGCCTTGATAGTGAGGCCTGCCCTTTGCAGAGCCTTCAACACTTCGCAGAGGTGTTGCAGATGTTCCTCCCACGTGGAGCTGAACACAGCAATGTCATCCAGGTATGCGGCGCTGAATTCCTCCAGCCCGGTCAGTACCTGGTTAACCAGCCTCTGGAATGTGGCAGGGGCATTCTTCAACCCAAAGGGCATGACACGGAACTGGAAGTGCCCCTCTGGTGTTGAAAATGCAGACCTCTCTTTGGCCCCATCAGTTAAGGCAATCTGCCAGTACCCCGAAGTCAAATCAAATGTACTGAGGTAGCGGGCTGCTCCTAACCGATCCACGAGCTCATCAGCTCTGGGGATGGGGTGTGCGTCAGTCTTCGTGACCGCATTGAGCCCACGGTAGTCCACGCAAAACCGGAGTTCTGTGGGGCCACCGGGGGTAGCAGCTTTCTTGGGGACCAAGACCACTGGGCTAGCCCAGGGGCTGCTGGAGGGCTCAATCACCCCTAGCGCCAACATCTTGGAAACCTCTTCCTTGATGCTGGCCCTGACCTTGTCAGCTACCCTGTAAAATTTCTGTTTCACAGGCAGACTATCTCCAGTGTCCACATCATGGACGCACCAGTTGGTGACTCCTGGGGTCAGGGAGAACAGGGAGGAGAACTGACCCAACACTTGGCGACAGTCACTCTGCTGTTCTGGGGTCAGGGTGGGCGAGAGGACCACACCATCCACTGACCCATCTTGCTCCTTAACTGCCAGGAGGTCAGGGAGAGGATCACTATCCTCTTCCATTCCTGCATCTGTAGCCAGGAGCATGGTTACTTCAGACCTCTTAAAGTGGGGTTTGAGGCGGTTCACGTGCAAGACTCTCAGGGGCTGCCTGGGAGTCTTCATGTCAACCAGGTAGGTTACCTCGCTCTTCCTTTCCACCACCTCATATGGCCCAGTCCACTTGTCTTGGAGCGCACAAGGCTCCACTGGTGCCATCACCCACACTTCCTGCCCAGGTTGAAATTCGACCAGAGTGGTATTCTGGTCATACCATCTCTTCATTTCTTCCTGGCTTGCTTCCAGGTTCGCCTGAGCGAGCTTCCTGAAGCGTTGTGTCTGGTTGCGGATGGCCAGCACATAGCTGAACACATCCTGGGGGGTTTTCCCACGGGACTTTTCCCAACCCTCCTTCACCAGTGAGAGAGGTCCTCTAACAGGGTGGCCATACAGGAGTTCGAAGGGACTGAACCCTAAGGACTTCTGAGGCACCTCCCTGTAGGCAAACAACAGGCATGGTAACAAGACGTCCCACTTACGTCTCATGGGCTCCGCTAGGCCCATAATCATACCTTTCAGGGTCCGGTTGAACCTTTCAACCAGCCCATTTCCTTGCGGGTGGTAAGGAGTGGTGAACTTATAAGTTACCCCACACTCCTCCCACAGAGACTTCATATACCTAGAGATGAAGTTGGTACCCCGGTCGGAGACCACCTCTCTGGGGAACCCCACACGGGAAAAGATCCCCATCAATGCACGGCCCACCACGGGTGCTGTGATTGTCCGGAGAGGGACTGCTTCCGGGTACCGAGTGGCATGGTCCACCAAGACCAGGATGAACCTGTTGCCTAAGGCTGTCTTGGGATCCAGGGGCCCTACGATGTCTATGCCCACCCGCTCGAAAGGGGTGCTCACCACTGGGAAGGGCTGAAGGGGGGCCTTCAGCTTCATTCCAGTCTTGCCACTGGCTTGACAGGTTTGGCAAGATCTGCAAAAGGAACCAACGTGCTTTCTCATCTGGGGCCAGTGAAAGTGGGTGACAAGCCGGTTTAGGGTCTTGTCTTGCCCCAGATGTCCTGCAAGAGGCACGTCATGAGCCAGACCCATTAGGAAGTTTCTGAAGCGCTCGGGTACCACCAGCACACGGGCTGCACCGGGCTCAGCAAACTTGGGCTCACTATACAACAAGTCATCTTCCCAGTAGATAAAGTGATCTCTGGCTGCTCCACCTGCTGCCTGGTCTACAGCCTGTTGCCGCAGACCCTCGAGGGAAGGGCATTCTTTCTGCGCCTGGCAGAATTCCTCCCTGGAGGGACCACCTTCTTGCTGCCAATGGGTCAGCTCAGGCAATTCTCCCAGTTCGGCTACCTGTTCCCCTGTAGGTTCCAGGGCATCCCCCTCAGGTTCTGCTCCTTCCTGGACCGTGGGAACGGCTGGGGCTGGTTTCCCGCGCCCTCGGCCTCTTCCTCTCCTGGCAGGTCTCTGGGCCACTGTTTCAGGCTCCAGTTCTGCTGAATCACCCTTACTGGCTGCCATAGCACGCGTGGTCACACAGATCCACGCAGGCAGACCCAACATCTCCAAGTGAGTTCTGTGTTCTACATCCTTCCATGGAGAACTCTCCAGGTCGTTACCTAACAGACAGTCTACAGGCAAGGCATCACTGACAACTACCTCCAAAAGACCAGAGACTCCTCCCCATGCAAAGGGAACTTTCGCCAGCTTGCAGAGGCGCACTGAACTGTCAGCTGCCACTACAGGGCGGAGTACACCAGGGATGATTTGCTCTTCAGACACCCACTGACACCTCACGGATGTCACGCTGGCTCCTGTGTCTCTCAAAGCCTCAACCTCCCTCCCATTGATGGTCACCTTCTGCCCATATTTCTTAGTGTTAGAGGGCAGTAAGGTTTCCTGGACCATCTCTTGGTCTCCTAGAGAGACAAGGGTCATAACCGCTAACTCCCCCCAATCACTAGAAACCAAATCCCCTCCCAAAGCTACACTAGCTAACGCTGGGGTGGGGGCACCAGTGGGTGCTTGCTTCTTCTTGGGACATTTTGGAGCTATGTGGCCCACCTCATTGCAGTGATAGCAGGTAGGTGGGCCCCTGTTGTCTTTATTGTCCCGCCTGCCCTTAGAGGGCCATGGCTGCTTAGGTTTGGGGGTTTGGGATTCCTTTCCCTGGGAACTATTTTGGGGCCCTTCTGAGAACTCCTTTTGGTTACCCTTGTCCCCCCCACTCTTCTGCTGGGGACCCTGCCCACCTTTGGCTGTGGTACCCACAATTCCTCTGTGGACCCTGGTACTGGTCCAGCGGTCCGCCTCCTTAGCAAGCTCAATGGGGTCTGTCAGCTTGCTGTCTAAAAGATGCTGGCGCAGCTCTGGAACACAAAGACTACTCAAGTGCTCCCAACTGATTAAATGCAACAACCCCTTAAAATCAGTTACTTTACTGCCCTTCATCCAACCTTCCAGTGCACGCGAGTACAAATTCACACACTCCATCCAAGTCTCAGACTCTTTCTTCTTGGAGTTCCTAAACTGCAGTCTGTACTGCTCTGGGGTAAGGCCATACCTGAGACATAAGGCCTCCTTCATATTGGGGTAGGTCATGGCACCTGCTAATTCTAAGGGCTCTAGAGCACTCCTCCCAGATGCCTCAAAATGTTTCCACAGGCCCGCCCCCCAATGCTGATCAGGCACACCATTCATCTTCAATGCAATTTCATACGAAGTGAACCAGGCATAAATATCCTCACCCCTATGGTAATTCTGTACCAGGTCCTTGGGAATATATACTTTACCCCCATGCACTGGCTGCGCGCTGCCACCATTAGAACTGGCATCCACCTCCTTGGCTTTAAGATCCAGTTCTCTCATGCTCAACTCATGAGCCAAAAGCAATTTCTTCTCTTCTAAGGCGCGGGCACTTTTGCTCTCCTCCGCCGCCTTTTCTCTCTCTTTATCCATTTCAAATTGCTTCATTTGCATTCTCATTTTCATGACTTCCAATTCATATTCTCTTACTCTCTGATTTTCTTGTAACTCTTCTGGGGTGAGGCCCCTACCGGAGTGGTTGCTGCCAGCTCCTGAGCCTACTCTGCCCACTGGCAGATCTTTGATTTGAAAACCATTTTCTACATCCACATCATCTTCTCCCTCTTGTGCCTCCCAATGGGCCATCAAGATTTTCTGCAGCTCCTCCTTTCTGTAGGCGCTTTTTATGGGGCACTCAAACTCAAGGCAGAATTTCCTAAGTTGCTCAACTTTGTATGAATACAAATCTCCAATGGCAAACTCCATCTCTACTTCTGCCTCTTTACTGGGTGCCTTCCCATGCACAGACATGATGTGTTGAAGAGTTACTCAAAAAATAGAAAAATCAAAACCAAAAACCAGTAGTATGCGGTGGCGTAGTGGTCTGCACTCACTAGTGATGTACACCAATTACTGTGGGTCAAGTACAAATACAAGTTCAAATCCCACCGCCTGACCACCAATGTTAGATCTGGGGGTCTCTAGTTGGCAGGGGTAGGTACCACTGTCCAAATAGGGACCCTTGCTTCTAGTCAGGACAAGGAGATAACTCTCTGAGATAACCCCTGCTCGCCCTCTAGGTAGCTTGGCCTGAGCAGTCTAGGCTAATCAGAGGCAATGCGTAAAGTATTTGTACCAACACTCACAGTAATACAGTGAAAACACCACAAACTGATTCCACAACAGTTTAGAAAAATAAAGGTATTTATTCTAAAACTACACAAGACCAAAACGATAAAAATCCAACATACACGGTTCAAGAATATGGTTTCAAAGAGTTCTTAAGGTTGCGTTAAAGTTCTTCAAGTTGCGGTAAAAATAAACCACAGTTGCGTGAAAAGTTCACAGTTGCGTCACGTTTACTCACAGTACCTTTAGTTGCAACAAAGTTCCAAAAGCAGAAGCTGGTGCGGTGGAAAACAAGCGATGCGTTGCTCCTGAGACCCTGGGGAGGCGATGCGACAGCCCCGCTGCAGCAGCGGGCGTGTTGCGACGAATCCGGTCTGTATGGGGAGGAAGGCCACTTGTATGGATTCCGGTGCGTAGGTTCCGTAGGAAGTCTGTTCTCGCAAAGGCACGATGCGACGATCTCGTAGGGGCTGCGACGATCTCCGGGGCGACGATGCGCGGTCCAGCGGTGATCCTTTCTCTCGCAGCTCCTCGATGCGATGATTCTGCGACGACACTCGCAGCGACGTGATGCGGTCCGCAAGCAAGCGGTGCGGCGTTCTCACCCAGCGACGACAGGCTCTGCGACGATACTCGCAGCGATGTTCGATTCTCCCGCACCGGTCTGGTGCGTCCCGCAAACGGAGGATGCGACGTCTCTGGCAGCGGCGTCAGGCGCTGCGACGATCTCGACCTCCGTAGCGGCGGGAAACTTCTCGCACTGTCGGGGATGCGCTCCGCAAGCGAGCGATGCGACACTTTTCAATTTCAAAAGTCTCTCAAGCTTTAGTCTCAAGCTTCCCAGCACAGGTCCAACCTCCAGAGGCCCCACAACTGGATCAAGCACTCTAGGAGGGACAGAACTCACTCAGCAGAGTTCAGGGAAGCTGGGGGTGAAGTCCTTTTGTTCCTGGGACTTCAAAACAGGGAGCCAGCTCTTCTCAGGCCCTTGGAGATTCCCTTCAAGACAGGGGACACAGCTCACAGCAAAGTCCTTCCCCTCTCCTTGGCAGCAAAGCAACAGCAGGTCAGTCCAGCAGAGCAACAGCAAGACAATCTTCCTTCTTCAGAGTCAGCTTTCTCCTTGGCAGAGGTTCCTTCTTGATTTCCAGGATGATCTAATTTTCTGTTGTCAGGGGTCCTGTACTTATACCCCTAAAGTCTTTGTTCTCTTGGTGCATGTGGGCCCTGTGCCCGGTCTGAACCAGTTCTGGGTGGATCCTGAGCACTTTGTTTTGGTGGCTGCATCTTTCCTTTCAGAGTGAGGGGCAGGGTCCTCAGCCGCCCAGCAGGGGGGTGGAGCCAGCATTGTGGAAGGCAGGCACAGCCCTATTCAGCCCAGGTGCTAACTCCTCCCACCACTCAAGTCATTCAGCCTAGTGCTGACTCATCCATCCTGCCGGGGAGTTCCCCAGCCCCTGTCACTCACAAACCAGACAGTCAATACACAAACAGGCCCAGGCACACAGAAGGTTCAGACAAGAGAACAGCAACTTTCTAAAAGTGCTGTTCTCAAACACAGGATTTAAAAACAACCTTTCCTAAAAGATGTGTTATTAAATTCTGAGTTCAGGGATACTAGATACTTATGTCCCATCTTGTTCCTATGGGAAGAAATGCTGTTAACCACTGTAGCCAGCATCCCCCATGTTAATCTATGGAGCAAGATAGCCTTACAATAGTGAAAAACGAAAATGGCTGTAATTCACTACCAGAACATGTTACCTGCACCAGTACATGCTCTACCTTTTACATACACTGCACCCTGCCCAGGGGGGTACCTTGGGCCTTCCATAGGGGTGACTGATGTGCACAAAAAGGGAAGGGTTAGGCCTGGTCAGTGGGGACACTGACCAGGAGGACATGGCAGTTCTAAACTGCCCATAGGCACTGCAGTGGCAGGCCTGAGACACCATTTTAGAGCTACTCATGTAGGTGGCACAATCAGTGCTGCAGGCCCACTAGTAGCATTTGTCATCACCAGCCCTGGCACACCCAGTGCACTTTACTAGGGACTTCATGGTGATACAAATATGCCAAACATGTATATTCAATCAGAATAACAATTTACACAGGGAGCACTTACACTCTGGCACTGGTCAGCAGTGGCAGAGTGTCCAAAGCATCTAAACCAGCAAAAACGAAATCCAGCACAGCATCAAAAATCCAGGAGGTAGAGGCAAAAAGATAGGGGAAACCACGCCAAAGATGCCAGGTCTAACAAACGGCCACCAGCTCTTCTAACGCCGCCTCCTCCCCAGAGGCCTCCGAGTCCAAGTCCAACACAGCCACCTCCGCGCTGGCCCCGTCACCAGATGTTACACCTACAAAGTACATTTAAGAATGTTAGAATACACCACTCACTACTATATAATATTTGGTCTAGGAGAAATGTTAAAAAAACAGAATACAATGTAATAATTTGTGACTGTCTACTCCATAGTAAAAATGTCCCATTTTCCAGGGAAGGCTGTTGTCTTGCTGCACTTTTATGCACAACTGATGAATGCTTGCTTTTGATTTTTAACACGCACCACTTTTTCTCCTAACAGACAGAAGCTTGACTCCTGAGTCCTAAGAACACGACCAGGATCAAGTTCAAACTAGGTGAGAGTTCGGCTCGACCACAAGAAATGTGTCCAATTAATCGTCAGCACTAACCACTTTTCCGTTTACAGTTAAATAGTTTTATGACAAAGTAGATTTTAATAAATGTGTTTACTTTTAATAAAGCTTTTACACTTAAATAGACTCTGTGGTTTTTGTTCCTCTAGACTAGAGTGGATGAGCTAAAGGTTTTGGAATTTTTGCAAGCATGAGTGCCTCTGACACTTCTTGACTGTGCTGTGACTCCGTACTACTCTCTTGTCCTGCGTACGATAATCTAGAGATCATTGGGGATCTATAATCGGTGACTTCGGGAGCTGAATGACTCTGCCACACTATCTAGTCAGTAAGGAGACAGTGCATAGAGGTATTGCTGAATATAATGGGAGTCCAATGGAATTGCCAAATGTCCAATGTTAGTTAGCTACACAGACAGACTAATAAGAATAGTCTAGTAATACCACAGGGAGTCATATTCGAGGCAGGATAAGAATTTTTATCCAGTCTACAAGAAGATCAAAGACGATTTAGAAAAAATCGAATGAGGAACGCTAGGAAAAAATAGGTACTGTTTATTAAAATGTAAACTTACTGGGGCCAGCAAAGGAGCCCTCGCCTGCCCGATCCTGGCCTGCATCCTCAGCACCCTCCTCCTGTGTCCTCTTGCCCTTGGGGGGAGCTGATGTACAACATGAAAGAAAGAAAAACCAGAAAACATGGATGAGATTTTTCAACCAAATCAAACATTTGAAAAGAACAATAACAACATATTTTGGAAAAATAGCAAATAGATAGACAACTATTCCACGGGATCTATCTCATGTGGTATACTACGTTATTCGTATTGCCTGATTTGCGGAACGTTGACTTAGAAAGTTCCTATGTAACTCAAAAAACAGACTACTAAAGAGGTTTGCCTAGGCCTGGCACTGCAGGCAGCAGTGCGCAACACGTGACAGACAAAGTCCATCCTGCTTGCAGATCAGTGAATACTCAAACTATCAATCCACCCGCCACCACCGCCACTATTTCTTCTGACAGCCATGTGACTGTCTAAAGGAAGGACTGGACTTCAGTCTGTTGGGGCTGATTTATAAGTCCCTTGCGGAAGTTGCGGCTGATTTTCCTCCATTGTTGCGTGCCTTTTCTGACGCAGCGGCAGAACAAAAGACTCGCCATGGTGTTGGTGCGGCGTATATATTAAAAAAAAAACACATATGGGCATATGGGCGATGCATCACGTTGTAAAGCCCTGCGCCATCAGGGGGCGTTCCGGCGCAAGGGAGGGCGTACCTGCGCAGGAACGAATCCTAAAAGTGGCTGAGGGAAATCTACAAGATGTCAATCAGTCACTTTTAGGACAATGATGCATGACTCAAACCCTGCGCGCTTGAAGCCGACGTACGGCTTGATGCAGCATTGGGGAGATAGGGTACCCCAGAGCATTGCTGGAGCTGCGCCATCGTTGGCACGCAACTCCAGCAATGCGCTGCCTTTACGGCACAGATGCGTAAGGCTTCTGTGACGTTTTGGGCCAATGGGTGGTGGTGGCATGGCACACAATTACTGCCGCATCCCTGCTACTTTGCAGGGATGCGCCGGTAATTGAAAATATGACCCTTACTGTCTAGCATTACGCAGTTCTTTTCTTTACAGTACACTCATACATAATTTCTCAGGCCAATGAAATGCTTCTGAACACAACATACAAAACAAAGAAGCATAGTAGCAAGCAAGGCTACTGAGAAGGAGAGCAGTGCACCTGAAAATGAAATGCATAGAAGATTTTGAAATATAATTTACCTCAATGTAATCGGCAGCATTATTGCTCTTGGTAAAGAACAAAGATTTGCAAATAACAGAGCAGGATAAAACAGAGTAGTAAATGTACTACTACTACTACTCACCAAGCCCGGGGACCTCTACGCCGAGCGCGTCCAGCAAGTCCCGCTCCCGGTCCATGACATCGGTCCAGCGGTGGGTGGCCTGGTTATATGTGCGCCGGACCCCAGAGATCTTGTACATGGCCCGGCACACCTTCTCCCACCGCTGGCGGCGCTCCCGGATGCCATAGCCGGTCGCGATCTTGCCGCCTCCCAGGATCGTCTTGGGGAGGCGGCGCTGGACGTGGAAGATCAGTGCCGCCACTTCCTCCGCGCTGAAGATCTCCCTCGGGACCACTTGCTCCCCCCTTAAACGCCCGCACGGGAGCCGGGCACGGGGTGCGGGACCCTTCCCCTTCTCAGGGTGCTTCCCGGCTCCCTTTACCATGGTCTGGGCAGAAATAAACGTAAATGATAAAGAAGAAATAGAATAGTGAAGAAGAAAAGAAAAGAGTTTAAAAAAGTAGTTTAAAAGTAACTAAAAGCTGCAGAAAACACAAAAATATAGAGCTAGAAAAATAGAGGGTTAGATAATAAGTAAAATTAGATCAAAAAAACTTCAAACAAGCAAAGGATGGCAGAGATTGAGAGAGGATAGAGAAAGCATGCCCAGAACCATAGCAATGAATGAGAAACAAGATGGCCGCGCCCGTTCACGACCGCGTGGGTAAGTTCGCGCGAGATTTTCCTTGCGAGTACGCGCGAAATTGTACTAGCGAGCAGCACACTTTGCGAGATTACACATAGCGGGCGGAAACGGAATTACGTCACGCCAACAAGATGGCCGCGCCCGTGTACGACCGATAGGGTAACTTGGCAAACGTATAGCTAGAAGCGCCTCGCGAACACGCGCAAGATCACGCGAACATACACGTCGCAACAAAAACAATTTTGTATTCGCACGTATTCGCGGCTTCCGAAATCGATCTCGCACGGATTCGCGCCCCAAAAAACGCGCGAAATTGCAGAAAAAACGATTTTAGCTAAACTGAAAGCAATGAGCAGGTGCAAAAGTTCAAACTTAACATTAGTAACATTCAAGGTAGTGCTTCCTGATGGGCCCCTCCAGAGTTTGCAACTATTCTATGACCCTGCTATGACCCAAACAGCAGGCTCATAGAATAGCACCATAAAGGTCCTGTGAAAAAAAAATTTCACTGCAACAAAAAGCAAATTACAGATAAGGAAGGAAGCAGGTGCCAGCCAGACTGGAACTTTCAAAATTACTGACACATTAATGAAACACAAATTAATTGATGGCAGTTGAAGAAGGGCAGGTGTGCTTGCTTTTTTCAACCACCATAATCTACATTGATAAATAAACCTAATAGGTGCCAGTGAGGATGTACTAGAGGGTGGCATGGGTGTCCCAGAGGGTGGCAGTGGTGAAACAGAGGGTGCTGTGAACCTGTGATGATAAACCAGACGTAGAAACAACATAGTCGCGGCCGTTGCAAGCCGAAAAGTAAGTTCGCAATTGCGAACTTGTCCCAAAATCGGCGCGAACACGCGCCAACACAAAAAACGGAAAAATCCGCAAATCCGCTAGAGTTCGCGGATCTTCGCGGATTGCGAATCCGTAAATACGCAAGTTCGCGGATTGCCAATCCGCAAAATCCGCCCATGCTTACCTGTGGGCAGTTGCTGACTGCCATGCTGCCCTGGCCAGTGTCCACACTGGCCAGGCCCAATTCTTCCCTTTCTGTACACATAGGACGCCCCTATAAAAGGCCCTAGGTACCCCCCCCCCCCCCACCCCCTGGGCAGGGTGCAGTGTATATGACAGGTAGAGCATATACTGGTGTGTGTGACATGCTCTGGTAGTGAATTACAGCCATTTTTGTTTTTCACTATTGAGAGGGCTATCTTGCCTATAGGATATAATGGGGAATGCTGAGTATAATGTTTACCTGCATATCTTCCTATAGGAGCAAGATAGAAACTTAAAGCCTGGTATCCCTGAACTCAGAATTTAATACCACTTCTTTTAGGAAGGATGTTTTTTAAATCCTGTGTTTGAGAACAGCACTTTTAGAAAGTGCCTGTTCTCTTGTCTAACCTTTCTGTGTGCCGTGGCCTGTGTTAGACCTACCATCATTGGCGTGAGTCTCCCTTCCATTTTTGACGGATTGCCTCCTCTGTTTTGATATGTTTTTGCTGGATTTATGCTTTGGGCACTGTGCCACTGCTAATCAGTGCCACAGTGCAAGTGCTCCCCATGTTAAATTGATATACTGATTGGATTCCATGATTGGGTTATGTGATTTATCTGTCAACCCCTAGTACAGTGCACCATGGGTGCCCAGGGCTTGTAAGTCAAATGCTGCTGGTGGGTTTGTAGCACTGGTTGTGCCACCCACAGAAGCAGCTTGTAAAATGTGTCTCAGGCCTGCCATTGCAAGGCCTATGTGCAGTTTAGCACTGCCATGTCGACTTGGCCAAGTGCACCCACTTGCCAGTCCCTAAATCTTCCCTTTGCTTCATATTAGACACCCCTATGGTAGGCCCAAGGGCAGGGTGCATTGTAAGTATAAGGTAGGACATGCTCTGATGTGTGTAGCATGTTCTAATAGTGAATTGCAGCCATTTTCGTTTTTCACTATTGAATGCTACCTGTTCTCATAGGCCAGAATGGGCAGTTAGATTATTACATTCTTATAATCCTAACTGACTCAGGGAACATGGTAGAAATTCGAATTTAGTATGCCTGAACTCAGAATAATAAAATACATCTTTTAGTAAAGGTTATTTTAATATTCTGTGTTTGCAAATACAACTTTTAGAAAGCAGGTATTTGCTTGCCTAACCATTTGAACCTGCCTCTGCTGGGTTGTGTATTCCTTGTCTGGGTTTGTGAGTGACAGGGCTGGGGAATTCCAGGAGACAGACTGGGACAGCCCAGTGGTGAATAGAGAGATTTATATCCAGATGGGAGGGAGGAGTGCACCTGGGACCTGAATAGGGCTGGGCCTTCCCTCTCCAATGCTGGCTCCACCCCCGGTGGATTGTCTGATGTCTCTGCCCTGCACTGCCCCTCTGCCAGTGTGCTGTTTGCTTCATTGCCAAGGGAAAGGATAAGGAACTTTGTAAGGACTTTCATCTACAGAATATTCTCCAAGGGCTTGAACTGTGCTTGCCTCCTGCTGAAGTCTCAGGAACAAAAGACTTCACCTCCAGCTCCCTCCTGAATTTCCTTGCTGGGAATTCTGACTCCAGACACTTGCGTGCCACTGGGAGCTGGAAGCGCAACGCATTGAGAAGAAGCGTGTCGCCGCCGCAGCTGAAATCATCGCATCGCCGGAGAAGCGAGCCTTCATCACATCTCCCTGGAAGCGTGTGTTCATCGAAGCTGTCTGCTGTCGCATCACCGGAGAAGCGTGACGCCATCGTGAGAGTCGCCATCGCATCACCGGAGAAGCGTGTCGCAGGGCCTGTCGCGGCTCCAAAGTACAGAGTTGTCGCAAGGCTGCCAGGGCGTCATCGCAGCGCCATCGCATCGTCATCGCAGCGCCGCATCAAGGGCGCCATCTTCTTGCATCGCAACTGGATCATCGCATCGCATCAAGGTGCCATCTTGCGCACCGCAACGGACCCGCAGACCAAGAATCTACGCATCACCTCCGCACTGGTGAGGCTCACGATGAGTCCCCTACTTTACGCAAGCATTGAGGAAGGACGCAACCGTTCCCTCGGGTCACGGAACCGACGCATCTCCCCTTTTGCGAGCCTTTTGTTCACTTTGCGTTACGCATCCAGGTACTTTGATGAGAACATTGTCGCATTTACTATCAACTTGAACTAAGAGACTTTAATCATCTTTTAAGTAATCTTAAGGGTAGTATTGTGGATTTTTGTCATTTGCGGTCTTGTGTTTAAGTCTATATAAAGAATACTTATTTTTTATAAAACCTGTGTTGTGTCTATCTGTAGTGTTATCACTGAATTACTGTGTATATTCATAAATGCTTAACACACTGCCTCTGAGATAAGCCTGTCTGCTCGTGCCAAGCTACCAAGGGGGTGAGCAGGGGTTATTAAGGAGTGTGATCTCCTTATCCTGACTTAGAATTAAGGGTCCCTATTTGGACAAAGGTGATAACCATTGCCAACTAGAGACCCCCAGATCTAACATTGGTGGTCAGCGGTGAGGATTTGGACTTTGCATTTGTGTTTCATATACAGTGATTGGTGTACACTACTAGTGAGTGCAGACCAAAACGCGACCACATACTGTTTTTTAGAATCCTTTTTCCTTGGACTGTTAGTTTTTCCTGAAAACTCCCAATTCTTACTTCCATGAGTAAAACAGCATCTGTTGCATCTATGGATCTTGATTTTAAGGAAGAGAAGTTGGAAGCCTACACTGTGAAACAGCTCAAGTATCTCTGCAGGAAATTGAAAGTTGCTACACCAGGCATTTCTAAAAAGGAAGACTCCCAAAAGGCGCTGAGGGACTGGGTAGAAGCAAGAAATGTCCCTGATCTTGTGGTGGAGCCTGTTGGGGATGCAGATGGGCAAATTGATAGGCCAGTGTTTCCAGCCAGGGGTGGGGTGCCGTCGCCACCTGGCAGCAGCATCTCTTCCAAAGACCTGTCCCCCAGAGAGTTGAAAGACAGGGAGAGAAATAGGGTTCACAAGCTGGAGTTGGTTAAGGTTAAGGTGGAGAGTCAGAGGGAAACAGAGAATAACAGGTTGTCTTTGGAAAGGGAAAGAATGAGAATGGAGCATGAAAGAATGTTGAGGGAGTTAGAGATCAAGGCCAAGGGCTTAGAATCAATCCCTCTGGTGGCAGCGCACCATCTGTGCCTTCAGAAGGCAGGGTACATATTCCCAAGGATGTCATCAAAGATTTTCACAAAGATGAAGATATTGCTCAGTGGTTTGCAGCCTATGAGATAGCAATGTTGGCCCACTGGGTCTCTGAGAAGGATTGGGGAGCGGGGTTGTGGGGCCGCTTTTTGACTGAAGGTAGGGATGCTTTGTTAGACCTAACCAGTGAGCATAGGATGTCTTATCACCACATGAAGGAAGCATTGATGACAAGGTATGGGTTAACTCCAGAGCTCTATAGACAGAGGTTCAGGAATTGTAAGAAACTGGAGGGAACCACTTGGGTAGAATATGTATATTTCTTTTGCAGAGCTATGGATGGTTGGGTGAGGGGTAGCAATGTTGATAATTTTCAAGCTCTCTATGATTTGATTGCCAGGGAGCACTTATCTGCTAATTGTTTTCCAGAGCTACGCCAGCACCTTATTGATAGCAAGTTGACTAACCCTAGAAAGCTTGCTGAAGAGGCGGACTGCTGGGTCAGTACCAGGGTCCACAATGGTCTTGTGGGAGACTCCGCCAAAGGTGGGCAGGGTCCCCAGCAGAAGATTGGGGGGACAAGGGTAAACAGAGGGAGTTCCAAAAAGGTCCCCAAAGTAATTCCCAAGGGGAAAAAGTGTAAAATCTATGAATTGATGGAATTGTCTGGAATTAATGTACTGATGATTTGTCTGCTGACATTTAAAACAATAAAAAATAAATAAATAAAGTAATTCCCAAGGGAACCAAGGTAAGGGTTCCCGGCCTCCCCCTGAGAAGAAGTCAGGACCCCGACAGGTAAACTGTTCATAGGGGGCCTGTTACCTACTTTCAGTGTAAGCAGGTGGGACACCGTTGGTATGATCTCCAGTGTCCTCAGAAAGGACAGTATGTGCCACCCCGTGCACCACCCCATCAGATGGCTAGTGTAGCCCTGGGTGGGGAGGAGATGGGTGCCCAAGGTGGGTGGGGTCCCACAGAAATGTCCCTTGTCTCATTAGGAGACTTTGAGATGGTCCCTAAAACTCAGCTGCCTGAGAACACTAAAAAATACAGGCAGTGGGTGACCATCAATGGTTATAGAGTGGAGGCTCTCAGAGACACAGGAGCAAGTGTGACAGCTGTCAAGTATCACTTGGTCTCTGAAGAGCAGGTAGTCCCTCATGCATTCTTCCCAGTTGTTGCCGCTGACAACACAGAGAGCCATTGCAAAGTGGCTAAAGTTCCCTTTGATTGGGGGAGGGGGCTCTGGAACTCTTCAAGTAGCTGTGAGGCCATCCATGCCTGTTGATTGTCTGTTAGGCAATGATTTAGAAAGCTCCCCTTGGGCTAAGGTGGAGAGGAAGGCAAATTTGGAGATGTTAGGTCTGCCTGAGTGGGCATGTGTGACCACTCGGTCTATGGCAGCTAAGGGTGTTCAAGAAACCCTGGAGCCTGAAAGTATGGCCCAGGGACCTGCATTAAAGAGAAGAGGTAGGGGATGCGGGTAACCAGCCCCCATTGTTCCCACCGTCCAGGAGGAGGCAGACCTTGAGGGGGATGCACTGGAACCTACAGGGGAGCAAGTTTCTGAACTGGGGAACCTACCTGAGCTGACCCATTGGCAGCAAGAAGGGGGTCCCTCCAGGGAGGAATTTTATGAAGAGCAGAAGAAGTGCCCTTCTCTTGTGGGTTTGAGGCAACAGGCCACAAACCAGGCAGCATGTGATCAGTCTGGATCACATTGGATCTACTGGGAGAATGGTCTCCTGTATAGCGAGCCTAAGGTTGCTGAGCCTGGGTCCGCCCGTGTGCTGGTGGTACCCCAGCGCTTCAGAGCCTTCCTACTGGGTTTGGCTCATGATGTTCCTTTAGCTGGTCATCTGGGGCAGAACAAGACCTTTGAAAGGCTTGTCTCCCACTTTTATTGGCCCCAGATGCGAAAGAGTTCAGATACTCATTGTAGGACCTGTCAAACTTGCCAGGCAAGTGGGAAGAATGGGAGGAGGCACAAGGCCCCCCTCCAACCTTTCCCTGTAGTCAGTACCCCCTTTGAACGGGTGGGCATTGACATTGTGGGGCCACTGGACCCCAAGACAGCCATGGGCAACAGGTTTATCCTGGTCTTGGTGGACCATGCTACCCGGTACCTGGAAGCCATTCCGCTCAGGACAGTGACAGCCCCCGTGGTGGGACGTGCACTGATGGGGATCTTCTCCCGTGTGGGGTTGCCCAAAGAGGTTTTGTTTGACCGAGGTACAAACTTCATTTCAAATTATATGAAGTCTCTGTGGAAGGAGTGTGGTGTTACCTACAAGTTCACCACTCCTTACCACCCACAAGGAAATGGGCTGGTTGAAAGATTCAACCGGACCCTTAAAGGCATGATCATGGGTCTTGAAGAACCAATGAGGCATAAGTGGGACGTCCTCTTGCCATGCCTTCTGTTTGCCTACCGTGAGGTGCCACACAAGTCTCTAGGGTTCAGCCCCTTTGAGCTTTTATACGGTCACCCGGTAAGATGACCTTTAAGTCTGGTCAAGGAAGGCTGGGAGCAATCTCCCAGGAAACCTCCCCAGGATGTACATAGCTACATGCCGGCCTTCAGGAACCAGACTCGGCGTTTCAGAGATCTTGCTCCGGCAAAACTGGAAGCCAGCCAGGAGGAGATGAAGCGGTGGTACGATCAGAATGCCACTCTGATTTAGCTTCAGCCTGGACAGAAAGTTTGGGTCATGGCCCCTGTGGAGCCTTGAGCGCTCCAGGACAGGTGGACTGGTCCATATGAGGTGTGGAGCGCAAGAGTGATGTCACATACTTGGTGAACTTGCGGTCTCCCAGGAACCCCTTGCGGGTCCTGCATGTTAACCGCCTGAAGCCACACTTAGAAAGGTCCGAAGTGGGCATGCTCCTAGCGACAGATGATGGAATGGAGGAGGAGACAGAGCCTCTTCCTGACCTCCTGTCTGCAGCAGAGCAAGATAGGTTAGTGGTTGGTGTCAGCCTCTCTGCCACACTGACCCCTGATCAGCAGCAAGATTATCGCCAACTGTTGGGACAATTCTCTGATCTATTTTCCGGGGTTCCTGGTGTCACAGAGTGGTGCGTCCATGAAGTGGACACTAGTGACGGTCCTCCTGTCAAGCACAAGGCTTACAGAGTGACTGACAAGGTTAGGGCTTACATTAAGGAGGAAATCTCCAAGATGTTTGCTTTAGGGGTCATTGAGTCCTCAAACAGTCCTTGGGCCAGCCCAGTGGTCTTGGTCCCAAAGGCTGCCTCGCCGGGTGCCACACCTGAACTCGGTTCTGTGTGGACTATAGAGGACTCAATTCAATCAGCAGGACTGATGCACACCCCATCCCCAGAGCTGATGAGCTCATTGATCCGTTAAGGGCTGCCCGGTACCTCAGCACGTTTAATTTGACGTCTGGGTACTGGCAGATCGCCCTGACTGATGGGGCTAAGGAGAGGTCAGCATTCTTCACACCAGATGGGCACTACCAATTCCGGGTTATGCCCTTTGGGATGAAGAATGCACCTGCCACCTTTCAGAGGTTGGTCAACCAGGTGTTGACTGGGCTGGAGGATTTCAGTGCCGCCTACCTCAATGACATTGCAGTAGCCAGCGCCAGTTGGAAAGAACACTTGCAGCACCTTTGGGAAGTGTTGATGGTAATGCGAAAGGCAGGCCTCACGATCAAAGCAAGTAAGTGCCAGATCAGGCAGGGTTCCGTTGTGTACCTGGGTCACCAGGTAGCAAGCGGCCAGGTGGCGCCCCTACAACCCAAGATTGATACCATCCTGGCATGGGAACCCCCAAAGACTCAGACACAGGTGAGAGCCTTTTTAGGACTCACGGGGTACTACAGGAGGTTTGTCAAGGGGTATGGCAACATTGTTGAACCCTTGACTGAGCTGACTTCCAGGAAGCAGCCCAAGAAAGTGAACTGGACTGACACCTGTCAGAAGGCTTTTGATGCCCTGAAGGCTGCTATATGCACAGCACCCGTGCTTCAGGCGCCCAACTTATCAAAAGAATTCATTGTACAGACAGACGCTTCAGAGCATGGTGTGGGGGCTTTTCTATCACAGATTAATGAAGAGGGCCTAGACCAACCTGTAGCCTTCATCAGTAGGAGGTTACTTCCACGGGAACAGAGGTGGAGTGCAATTGAGCGTGAGGCATTTGCTGTGGTCTGGGCACTGAAGAAGTTGAGACCATACTTGTTTGGGACTCACTTCCGGGTTCAGACCGACCACAGGCCCCTCAGATGGCTGATGTAGATGAGGGGTGAGAACCCAAAGTTGTTGAGCTGGTCCATTTCTCTACAGGGTATGGACTTTACGGTGGAACACCGCCCTAGTACAGTTCACGCCAACGCTGATGGTCTG
The DNA here is from genome assembly GCF_964261635.1 of Lissotriton helveticus. Taxonomy (NCBI): domain Eukaryota; kingdom Metazoa; phylum Chordata; class Amphibia; order Caudata; family Salamandridae; genus Lissotriton; species Lissotriton helveticus. Next base: position 451,378,503 of record NC_136067.1, read on the forward strand.
TCCAGATTTTTCCGCCTTAGTGAAGAGAACTCCCAAGGGGAAGGGTAGTTCTCCCCACATTTCAGCTGGAGGGGACACGTGTTAGATCTGGCATCATTGGCGTGAGTCTCCCTTCCATTTTTGACGGATTGCCTCCTCTGTTTTTATATGTTTTTGCTGGATTTATATATCAGTGCCACAATTCAAGTGCTCCCCATGTTAAATTGATATACTGATTGGATTCCATGATTGGGTTATTTGATTTATCTGTCAGCCCCTAGTACAGTGGACCATGGGTGGCCAGGGCTTGTAAGTCAAATGCTGCTGGTGGGCTTGCAGCACTGGTTGTGTCTCAGGCCTGCCATTGCAAGGCCTATGTGCAGTCTAGCACTGCCATGTCGACTTGGCCAAGTGCACCCACTTGCCAGTCCCTAAACCTTCCCTTTGCTTCACATTAGACACCCCTATGGTAGGCCCAAGGCCAGGGTGCATTGTAAGTATAAGGTAGGACATGGTCTGATGTGTGTAGCATGTCCTTATAGTGAATTTCAGCCATTTTCGTTTTTCACTATTGAAGGCTACCTGTTCTCATAGGCCAGAATGGGCAGTTAGATTATTACATTCTTAGTTAGATTATTACATTCTTATAATCCTAACTGACTCAGGGAACATGGTAGAAATTCGAAGTTGGTATGCCTGAACTCAGAATAATACAATACATCTTTTAGTAAAGGTTATTTTAATATATTTTATCACTTTTAGAAAGCAGGTATTTGCTTGCCTAACCATTTGAACCTGCCTCTGCTGGGTTGTGTATTCCTTGCCTGGGTTTGTGAGTTACAGGGCTGGGGAATTCCAGGAGACAGACTGGGACAGCCCAGTGGTGAATAGAGAGATTTACATCCAGATGGGAGGGAGGAGTGCACTTGGGACCTGAATAGGGCTGGGCCTTCCCTCCACAATGCTGGCTCCACCCCCTGTAGCTTGTCGGATGTCTCTGCCCTGCACTGTGAAAGGTGAGAAGAAATCATGTCAACAGAGTGCTCCAGAGCTGTATCTTCCCTCCCCCGTGCTGGCTCCCCCTCCTGTGGGGCAGCTGATGTCTCTGCCCTGCACAGTGCAAGGAAGAAGAGAGCCATGTAAACAAAGTGCTCAGGAACTGGTTTGGACTAGGCAGAGGCCTCTCTCTCTTCAGAGAACAAAGGATTTTGGGGTATAAATATTGGGACACTGGTCCCAAGAAATTAGATCACTTCTGGAACAAGAAACCTTTCTGCCAAGAAGAAGAACCAAGGAAGCTGCAGAAGTTTGGACTGCCCCTCTGCCAGTGTGCTGTTTGCTGGGTTGGCCTGCAGTGGTTGCTTCATTGCCAAGGGAAAGGAGAAGGAACTTTGTAAGGACTTTCATCTACAGAATATTCTCCAAGGGCTTGAACTGTGCTTGCCTCCTGCTGAAGTCTCAGGGACAAAAGACTTCACCTCCAGCTCCCTCCTGAATTTCCTTGCTGTGAATTCTGACTCCAGACACTTGCGTGCCGCTGGGAGCTGGAAGCGCGACACATCGAGAAGAAGCGTGTCGCCGTCGCAGTTGAAATCATCGCAACGCCGGAGAAGCGAGCCTTTGCCGCATCTCCCTGGAAGCGTGTGTTCATCGAAGCTGTCTGCTGTCGCATCACCTGAGAAGCGTGACGCCATCGTGAGAGTCGCCATCACATCACCGGAGAAGCGTGTCGCAGGGCCTGTCGTGGCTCCAAAGTACAGAGTCGTAGCAAGGCTGCCAGGCCGTCATCGCATCGCCATTGCATCGTCATCGCATCGCCGCATCAAGAGCGCCATCTTCTTGCATCGCAACCGGATCTTCGCATCGCATCAAGGTGCCATCTTGCGCACCGCAACGGGCCCGCAGGCCGAGAATCTACGCATCACCTCCGCACCGGTAAGGCTCATGACGAGTCCCCTACTCTGCACAAGCATTGGGGAAAGACGCAACCGTTCCCCCGGGTCACGGAACCGACGCATCTCCCCTTTTGCAAGCCTTTTGTTCACTTTGTGTTACCCATCCAGGTACTTTGTTGAGAACTTTGTCGCATTTACCATCAACTTGAACTAAGAGACTTTAATCATCTTTTAAGTAATCTTAAGAGTAGTATTTGTGGATTTTTGTCGTTTGTGGTCTTGTGTTTAAGTCTATATAAGGAATACTTATTTTGATAAAACCTGTGTTGTGTCCATCTGTAGTGTATTACTGTGTATATTCATAAATGCTTAACACACTGCCTCTGAGATAAGCCTGTCTGCTCGTGCCAAGCTACCAAGGGGGTGAGCAGGGGTTATTAAGGAGTGTAATCCCCTTATCCTGACTTAGAAGTAAGGGTCCCTATTTGGATAAAGGTGATAACCATTGCCAAATAGAGACCCCAAGATCTAACAACCTGTTTGTGAATTGACTGTCTGGTTTGTGAGCGACAGGGCCTGGGGAGCCCCCAGGAGGGTGGATGAGTCAGCCCTAGGCTCAATGCCTGCATTTGCATCTTGAGTGGTGGGAGGGGATTGCACCTGGGCCTGAATAGGGCTGTGCCTGCCCTCCACAATGCTGGCTCCACCTCCTGCTGGGCGGCTCATGACCCTGCCCCCCTCTCTGAAAGGAGAGGAGAAGACAGAAAAACAAAGTGCTCTAGAACTGACCTGAACTGGTTCTGACCAAGCCACGGCCTCTCTGCCTCTAGAGAACAAAGGAAAGACTCGTATAAGAAGGGCTACCCAGACTACAGAAAATTAGATTATCCTGGAATCAAGAAGGAACCTCTGCCAAGGAGAAAGCTGGAAGACTGAAGAGGAAGGACTTTCCTGTTGTGTGTTTGTGGGCTGACCTGCAGTTGCTTTGCTGTTAAGGAGAGGTGAAGGACTGTGTTGGTGCTTAGTCCCCTTGCTTAAAGAGATCTCAAAGGGCCTAAAAAGAGCTGGCCTCCCGCTAAGAAGTCCCAGGAACAAAAGGACTTCACCCCTAGCTTCCCCCCTGAACTCTGCTGAGAGAGTTCTGCCCTTCCTAGAGTGCTGAATCCGACTAAGGGGCCTCTGGACGTTGTTGTCAGGGTTCGGGCTCCCTTTGTGCCTACCTAGCATAAGAACTACAATTCCCATGAGCCTTCGCACCAGGAAGGTACTTAGCGACATCACGCGCATGAGCGGATGCGCGTAATTCTGTTGGTTTCCTGTTTCCCTTGTGGAGGTCCGTAGGAACGGGTCTCTTATCTCTTCGTGGCTGCTTTCCGCCTCGTGTGTTCGGAGGCTTCCATGAGTCCTCGCTGCAACTGTGGGTGAGTGGTCGTCTTGCAGCTCCTCACTTATCTACAACGGAACGTCGTGAGTAGTCCGACCACACGTTACCGTTATTCTCCCAGCTTCTCCTGTCCTCGGGGCTCCGAGGTTTTTCCAGCGCGGCTGCGCTTTTGCAAAACGCCGTGTGTCGGCTGGCCACGCGTCTCTGCAGAGTTCCTCACATTTATCAAACTGATCGCGGAACATAGTGGTGGCTGCCACATGTTACCGTGTTCCCCAGTTCTTCCTTCCTATGAGCGGAGCGCAGTGTGTCCCTGGCCACGCGCTACCATTAATGAGTACTCATTCGGCGTTTGTAGCGGAGTAAGGTGTGTTGGCGAACCACTTGCTGCCGTTATCCCTTTGTTTGTACATTGTTTATCTAATAGAGCGGATTATAGTGGTAGCTGCCACATTCTACCGTTTGTATTGTTTTCGGTTGGGATTCATCTCATCCTTATTTTCCTTTAACCAAGAGCTGGATATGGCTTTACAATAATCCAGGTGTTTTCGGAACTTTGTTGCTATCCAAAGGAACTATTGGTGTACTTTGCTTTTGCTGTATTTCAGGAAGTGCTGAGAGTCAGTGGCTCTTTCAATTGGAGAGAGCTAAGACACCATCCTTGTTATCTCTGCTGGGTATAAATAGACTCTGTGGTTCAGGTGTGTTTATGTGCCAACAGGCGCTCCACTCTTAGCGAGAATTGATGAGAGTAGAATTGATATTGCTATGCAATGTTTAACCGTGTATTCTGTTTGATATCATTTCAGAGCCTTTGTCCCAGCAGTCCCCTCCCCGTTCCTGACTTCCCCGCCTAATGGTTCCAATTCCCTGTGTAATAAGATCAGGGAGCTGGTAACGTTAGGAGGTGGACCCCCATTAGCAACGACCGGATCCTGTGGAACGTAATCTTGACAGTTGTGGCCTGCTGTTTGGGAAGCTGGACAAGGAGAAACTAAGACAATCTGCAAATGTTCATGCATCGCTGGCTTGCGCAACGCATCCCCGACAGTGCGAGGAAATTCCCGCCGCCGTGAAGATCGAGATAGTTGCAGCGCCTGTTGCTGCTGCAAGAGCCGACCCATCCTTCGCTTGCGGAATGCATAAGCCCGGTGCAGGAAGATTCTTGTCACTGCGAGTATCGTCGCAGAGCCTGTCATCGCTCAGTGAGATCGCCGCACCGCTTGCTTGCGGACCGCATCACGTCACTGCGAACATCGTCGCAGAGCTATCGCTTCGAGGGGTCGCTAGAGGAGAAGACCAACACTGCGCAGCGCATCGCCGCCGCACCTGAGATCGTCGCCATCTTGAAGATCGTCGCATCATGCCTTTGCGAGACGCTTCCTACTGAACCTGCACATCGGAATCCATACAAAGTATCGAATCCCTCCCCATACAGACCGGATTCGTCGCAACACGCCCGCTGCATCCAGCGGGGCTGTCGCATCGCCTCCCCAGGGTCTCAGGAGTGATGCATCGCTTGTTTTTCAACGCTGCAGCTTCCATTTGGAACTTTTGTCGCATCTAAAGGTACTTTTGGCTAAACGTGACGCAACTGTGGATTATTTTAACGCAAACTCTAGAACTCTTTGAAAATCATATTCTGGAACTGTGTATGTTGGATTTTTGTAGTTTTGGTCTTGTGTAGTTTAGATTAAATAACTTTACTTTTCTAAACTGGTGTGGGGTCCATTTGTGGTGTTTTCACTGTGTTACTGTGAGTGATGGTACAAATACTTTACAAATTGCCTTTGATAAGCCTGTCTGCTCGTGCCAAGCTACCAAGGGTGTGAGCAGGGGTTATCTAAAGAGTGTATCCCTCTTACCCTGACTAGAAGCAAGGGTCCCTATTTGGACATTGGAACCTACCTCTGCCAACTAGAGACCCCCAGATCTAACAGCCTACCATCAACCACAGATAGCGCCGGTGGACAGGCAGGACGGGAATCTGGAAATAGGGGTACTGCAAGTCCAAAGCTACCATCCACTCTCCTGAGCCCAGGGCAGACAAGACCCGAGTGAATGTGAGCATTCTGAATTTCTTCTTCTTGAGGAAGATATTCAGGGCCTGCCGATCTAGACTAGGACAAAGGCCTTCATCCTTTTTGGGAACCAGAAAGTAGTGGGAATAGCAATGACAGCCTGCTTATGGCACCAGAACCTTCTCTATGACTAAGCCAGTCATGAGATGGTGGCATGGAGGGATGGGTAGTCTTGAAGGAGAAGGAGTAGCTCCTCCGGACAATTTGCAAAACCCACCTGTCAAATGTTATAGACTGCCAGTGGGGCAAATGATGGCGAATGCTGCCGCCAACTGGATGGCCATGGTGGTAAAGGGGCCATTTAGGAAGGTTGGGAAGATGCAGCTACCGGGTGTGGCTGACTGACCAGACCGCTGGCCACTTGACCCATAAGGTCTATGGGCACTGTGCCCTCATCCAAACACAGGCTGGGGAGCATGCATAGCTTGGAGGATTGGCGTGGCGGGAAGCCCCTTCCGCAGCCACAAAAGGTAGATTGGGGTGGCATGGGGCCATAGAAAGGACCAAGGACTTGGCTGTAGCCCGACTTTTCCTGAAGCACTCGAGTGCTAAATAACCCTTGTCTCCGAGGAGACGGGTGCCATCGAAGAGCATGTTCTGGACTTATCTAGAAAAGCCAGACGTCCTCAACTAGTCTGGCCATATACAGGAGCTTCTTCCCCATCCTCGCTCGGAACTAATTCAAGCATTTGAGGCAGAGGATGTAGAAAAAGCTATAAATGAAACACTGAAGAACAAGGCGCCGGGCCCTGATGGGGTCCCTGCAGACCTATATAAATCTGTACCTAAATTTTGGGTCAAGATCTTGACAAATGTTTTTAATTGTGCAAGAGAAAACAACTTTCCTCAATCCTGGGCCAGGTCTATAATCATACCAATTTTTAAAAAGGGTCAAAGGGGCGACCCAGCTTGTTATAGACCCATTTCCCTAATAGACTCTGCCGTTAAGATCTTGGGCAGAGTCATTTTGGGCAGGATAACAACTTGGTTAGAAGGTAGAGGAACCCTGTCGAACACCCAATATGGATTTAGGCCCAAAAGGAGCACCTTGGATCAGTGTTTAAATTTGCATTTGATCATTAGCAAATATACTACAGTGAAAGAAGGGGCCCTGTATATGGCATTCATGGATCTCTCCTCAGCCTTTGACCTGGTTAACAGGTCAAGGCTGTGGGGGGTCATTTTGGATATGGGAATTGAGCGAGCATTGGTGGGCTTCTTGGCAGATCTCCATCAAGGATTAGAGGCCTCTGTTAGAGTCACTCAAGAAGGAAGATGCACTAGCTCTTTTAAATCTGAGAGAGGGGTGAGGCAAGGGTGTATCCTTGCCCCTCTCCTATTTACTTTATAAATAAATGCACTTGAGCCTGCGCTTTCCACCTTGACAGTTGACCTCCCGCGTGCAGGAGAGACCAATATCCCGGTCCTCCTGTACGCGGATGACGCAGTCCTTCTGGCCCGAACGGGTGTGGCCCTTCATAAATTATTGGCCTTATTTGGAGATTTCATGACCTCGTTAGATCTGAAAATAAACACACAAAAATCCCAGGTTTAGAAGTACTTAGGGTCTCCTCCTTTACCTACTTGGGCGTGATCTTCGATGATAAAGGAACCTGGGGCATCTAACATAAGTCTAAAACAAATGCAGTTGCTAGATCCGCTGCAGCCCTCCTGAGCTTCGCTAAAAGAATGGGGTCACGACCAATGGAGGCTATTCTCAAAGTGTATAAAGCCAAATGTTTGGCAATAGCCACCTATGGATCTTCAATCTGGGGATATACAAATCCAGATACTATCCAGAAGGCGGAAAATAGATTTCTTAGATCACTACTTTCCGTCCCCAAGTCCACTCCCACCTTTACCACTCATTCAGAGCTAGGCATTGGGTTTGTCACAGATCAAATAAAATCTGCCCCTGTTATCTGTTGGCTAAAAACCTGGCTTAATGAGGAAATTTCCTTAAACCACCAGATCCTCAAAGATTGTCTGGCCCTGGACGGAGCCCAAAAAATCCCGTGGCTGGCCTATGTAAAATCTATGTTATCATACGTGGGGCGCATATGTAAAAACCTGATGCGGGTCGGGGACAATCGATATTTGCCCGGCGTTATGGCCTCTGTGACCCACGAGTTATTAATCAATGAAGAGGCAGGCGCTGGAGACTGGAAAGCAGGAAACAGGGTTTTATTCTCTCCGGAGGAGAACACAGCAAAACAGACAGCAGGTATCGTTCTGGGGTGCTCTAACTTATTTCTGAGGCCTGGCCCCTTATATACAGGGTTTTGCGGTTTTATTACAGTTTACAAACTCATGGCAATGCTTTGATGCACGGAAAGACATTCCCGGAATCCCCCCCTCCGGGCCCGTTCCCACACACATTTACAGTAGAAGTCCCCACCCTGGTCACAACAGGTGATGATTATCGCGCAGCTGGATATTCCGCCAATTCATGGAATGCGTGGTTTGATCGGATCTCATGGGGTGGGGGCTTTGATCAACTCGGGGGTCCTTTGATGAGGGAAGCTTTCTATTGTACGGGGAGGGGCAAGGAATAGTATCGGCAGAGCTGGGTGTCGGCCTGGGAACGAGGAAGACAAACGGGCACACGGGGAAAAAGGGGTTTGCATCAAAGGGCCGGGGACCATGAAAGGGGAAGAAGGGAGGTGTTGCGCTGGGAACAGGATGAGGTTCTGAGGCAGAGCCGCGCTGAAGAGGGGTTTATGATTCAAGGCAGGTGCGAGCAGGGGGGGGCTGGTCAGCGTGCAGGCTTGGTGAGGGCGAAGGGCTATGTCGGGGGCCAGTGGCATGCAAAAAGGGTTGTTCTGATCAAGGCATTTTAAAATGGCGGGCACGCACGACAAAAGTGTGGCATCAGGGGAAAAGGCAAGATGGCGCAGATAATGTTCACCAAACCGTACTAATTTTCCACAGTCCTCCCTTTAACATATTCAAGACATCTTGCTGGTTCATTTTCTATTCAGGTCTATTATGGTGGGCATAAGAGGAACCCGGGTGAAGGAGTCGTAAACATTACATTTAAGATCACTAGTTTCAGGAGGCGGACCTATTGATAAATTGTGATAAACTTGTTAGCAGGAAAGTCATAGTAATGAAATACAAAAATGATTCGAGGTGAGAGCAGTGAGTACATTTCATAATGTGAACTGATGGATTGTTACATAATAAATACAATGTTGGCTGGGAGAGAAACGAGACGTAGCAGGAATGATAGTGAAGGAATGTTCGAAGTTTAGTAAGTTTTCAGCAATTTTTTTCGTCTTCTGTTGGCACTGTGGAGCACCGGCGGTGGAGCTACGAGTCCAGCTCTATTCTAAGTTCCGTGTTGCAGGGCACGACCTTTTCCTCGCGTTTCTGGTCAAAAAGGTCTTTTTCGCCCTGTGTCCTTTGGGATCAATAGTCAAAAGTTCAGGTGGAAGAAGAGTGTACAAATAGTCCATGGGGTAGGTCGGGGAAAAAGGGGGATGGAGCAAGGCCAGATCGGGAACAAACTAGGGGAACGAGAGATTTCAGGTAGGCGGGCTCATGACCGAGTCTAGAGAGCGGGGACCTCTCGGCACACATTCGAACATTGAGCAGGGGCATCAGGTTAGCCCTTTCCTCTCATTTTGTCGGAGATAGTGCCTCGTCCTGCGGCTCCGTTCTGTCGCGGTCTCGCCTTGGCCCATGTCGCTGACGTTCCATAGTCCGTAGTCAGGCCCCGTGCTCCCACATCCGGTCCTTCTTTCCTCCGACAGCCGTACCCTTGAAGGAGTTGGAAAAGACAGTCTTTAGAGGATTGGTAGAGGAAAGTAACCACATAAGTCTATTTCTCTCCCAATTCCAGGTAAATGAGAATAGAAACGTCCGTTATATTAGGGTTTACAACTGACATATAAATAATCGATGGTGAGCCTGCAGGATTTACTATGAATTCCTTCACAACTGTTTAATATAGTCACGACAGTTCATCTGATGGGGACCCACCTTTGTAATACAAGCCTGATAATGCTATACCGTTCTCTAGGGGTCTATATTTACAAAAAGGGTGTTGTGAGCTATCAGCATGGTACTAATAGGCATCTCGCTGTGGGACGAACATAGGCTAAACATTTTTCATACTATCAATGCCTCCTGCCTTTTAACTAAACATTTTCGCTTTCGATAAGGCTCATTGTAATGGTTTTCTTTGCTCCGGTCTAATCTTTAACTTTGTAAAACATCATTCTGGTTCCTATGCGGCCTAATTACTAAATTAGAAAAGACAGGGATCTCATGGGGAGACAACTAGGGACATAGAAAACGGTGATGGGGGCATCATTTTATTTTGGGTTATAAGGGTACTATCGGCAGAAGGCCACAGTTCAGTCGGTGAGCATTCAGAGGCGTTTCTCGAATTCCAAACTCTGAAATTGGCTTATCAAAAATCACTTCTAGGAACCACAGCTGGCCTGCGTTAGTTGCAAGTCGGCTCATCTTTTACAATCGGGGGTGGGGGATAGTTAAAAATTCTTATCGTGGGGGGCAACTGAACGCAATACTGGGTGCGTCCTGGGAAGATGGGGAGGTTTCGATTACCTTTTCGGTTTGGGTATTGCGACAACTCGGAACGGGGAAGGTCGCGCTATCTGGGGCACTCTATTGCATCAGGGGAGCCGTTGACGTAGTTCCCTTGTGACGGGGCCAGATTAGGGAACCTCAGTCGTTTTACCTGTCCTTTCCTTTATGGCCAAATCTTGGTTTCATCGAAATATTTTTCGGAAAGGAGAGGTGGTGACACAGCGTTAGGGTGATTGTATTAAAGACAAGTTTTGAGCAGATACTGGCGGTATTTGAAGCCAATTGGGTGGTGTGCTAGGGGGGGGGGGGGCAGTCTGCCAATTTCGGAGCTATTCGCTCGGAAGAGTGGGAGTGTGAAGGAGAGAGAGAGAGAGAGAGAGAGAGAGAAGAGAGAGAGAGAGAGAGAGAGAGAGAGAGAGAGAGAGAGAGAGAGAGAGAGAGAGAGAGAGAGAGAGAGAGAGAGAGAGAGAGAGAGAGAGAGAAGAGAGAGAGAGAGAGAGAGAGAGAGAGAGAGAGAGAGAGAGAGAGAGAGAGAGAGAGAGAGAGAGAGAGAGAGAGAGAGAGAGAGAGAGAGAGAGCAACGGCAGGCTAAATAGTACACGTGCGACAGGGAGAGTGGCAGTGTATTTAAGAAAGGCTATTTAGTGCATTACACAGCAAAGGACATTTACGGGTCTGCGTTAGAATCTTGAGAGCATGCAGTTTGAGGCGGACGAGCATTAGACAGGGTAGAGGGGACATGCTTTGAGAAAAAGGAAAAAAAGGAGGTACCATTGTGTCGCACTTTCCTGCATTCTTGGTCCTTCGACCAGTTGAGTCAACGCTTCAGTCACACACACACATTCTCTCATAGTTTCGAATCATACGTGACATGGGTTCATTCGTGCGGTCTGGTTTAAGGGTGATCACTCTTCATCAGATCATACTAATTTTACGGGCTTGTTCGCTACGTGAGTAGTTTGTAGGCGTGCTTAGGCGCCACCTTGCAGCGCTAGTCTGCTTCGTGTATCGGACATGGCAAGGCTTCAGATCTTCGCCACACCTCGGCTGTGATCTCCGATGTAACCTGCAGAGGGAGGGAAAAGAGGGGAAGGGAGGGGGACAACATTCGCGCATATCAAATACATGGATCCGAGAGTCCTTTACTTACCTCATACTCGTCTTTTCCTCCTCGGGGTAGAGTCCCCGGGGATATGGTTTCTGGAGTCGGGGGGGGGGGGGGGGCAGTGTGTCCTTATAGGTCATGTGCGGGGGAACGTAAAAAGGAAACCAGAGGTGCCTAGTGCGAGGTATCTAGTTAGTAAATGTATCTCACTATCGGGGTCCTTAAATCTCCTTCAACGCTGTGACGTTCTAAGGTTCTTCGGTTCTTGGGTCAGCTCTGTTCCCCAATACTTTTGAACGTCGAACTTTATAACATTTACATCGTTTTATTTTACCCTTCTTTTACATTCCCTCATTTATACCGTTCGTTTTACCCATCCTTGGAAGCCGAGGTCTTCCTCCATGCGAGAGTTCATGAGTCAGTCGCGTACCTTGAAGGCAGGGTATCGTGTCGTAGATCCGATCCGTCCTCCAGGGCTGGGCAACCATCTTCTAATAACCTTAAAGAGAGAGCATAGTAGGGTGCACAGAAAAGAACTCTCCCGCCCATCCCCTATTTCAAATAAAGCATGCAATACCCGTTCATTATTTCGAAGACCTTTATTTTTGCAAAATCATAGCACGTGGAATTATGAGGGTGCAGTCGTATTTGGCCGGGCACGGCAATGGCTAAAGTGCGTACAGTGGGGGGTGTTGTTTTGCAGCAATAAAAACATTAGAAAGTTTTATCAATTCATTTGTAGCAAACTAGAACATCTATCAGTTGGCCGGGGGGTTCGGGGGGCGTTTATTTCATAATTTAGAAGCATAGTCAGACTAGTTGCAATCAGATATCCTATATGCATACCGTGTGCGTGCGTCATAAGCGAGGTTATACATCAGCTGTATATATAAAAAATATAATACATTGTACATTTGTAATCATCATTTTTAACGGGATCCTTTTACATGTTCGTCGAGTGAGCTCTCTTTTTTTTTTTTTTTTTTTTCTTGTAACATTAAGTTTGTATAGTGAAAAGGGACACCACGAGGTGTTCGTAAGTTCCTATCGATACCGGCGCCATTTTGGGCGGGGCCGGGTTAGTCCGGAAGTAGCATCAGGGAAAATGTTTCCTACAACCGGCAGTTGGACCAGAGTCCTTTTCGGCAGTTCTAGAATTCATGCTAACAGAAGGAGTGGCAATGTCATGTTTATTTCGTTGGCGATCAAGGCAGTCATCCCTTACCGGAGGCCTGCAGTGGCCGAGGGTTCCTCCGGGGACCTTTGTAGAATCTTCAAGGCTGTGGAGATGTTGTCGGAGGTGGGGGCTCGTGCTCCGGTGGGCGAGCGACCGAGTTATATTGCTGTTCAAAGTTACTCTAGCGGCCGAGACCCGCCTTCCAGCGGACCCAGACGCCATTTTGGGGCCCTGCAGCAGTCCCCTCTCGTCGAGTCTGCAAGAGTGGAAGAGACTTTTCTGGGGACAAAAATAGAGAGTGGAACTCCGTGTTGTGGAAGCGGGACATTCGGCTGGGGTGCGGCTGTGATGCCCCCACCTGGGGGGGCGAGGGAGACTCGTTCGCGCCGTCTCCTTCTCCCGGTGCACTCCAGACCGCTCTCTTCCATGGGCATGCACGATGGTCTCTCCACACCCTGTGCTCCACAAGGCCCATGCCCAGTGTTACGGAGGTATGGCCACCTGCGGCGCACATTCGGTGCTGCGCAAGTATCGGTGCAGTCATTGCATATTCGGTGCTCCGAAAATATGGGCACCATTGCACGTTCGGTGCTGCGCAAGTATTGGGGCACCATCACCTGGCTGGGGGTGCTCGGCGTTGGGCCGGGGGCTGGGAGACCTCCTATCCGTGGAGGTGGGAGAGGCTCGTCCGCGTCGCCTCTCCCTCCCAGCCCAACTTGGACAAATTGTTGTGGAGGTACGTGCAGGACATCCCGCCGCCCAGAGCTGCTGCGGCTGTTACGGAGGGGAAAAGAAAGAGGTGCCTCGTTCTTCTCTGGACCGGGCTTCCTTAGGTTATCGGCTGCAGCCGGACTCAGTTGGCCCCGGTCCCTGGCCATTGGCGGCCGGACCAGGTGGACATGTGGCGGGACTACCTGAAACTATCCAGGGCCGCTGCGGTTGGGCCGAGGAGGCATGTGGCGGGACTACCTGCAACTGCCCAGGCCGCTGGCCCCTGCCTCTCCTCCGGCTCCCCCATATGTTAAGATTTCCTGACCAAGTGTTGGCAGCAGGGCCCGCCTTATATGGGTTGCCGCCGGTTGGGCGTAGCCGTAACCCTGCCCTACTTTGGAAGGTTCCAGAATGTGGGGGGGGCGAATGTTCTGTTGACTTTCATGTTCTACAGTTTACCGTTCTAGTTTTTCTAGCGTTATTGTTTTTGCTTATTATGTTAAATAAAAGTTCGTGTTTATCAGTGGCTTACTGATTTCGTTTCCCATTTCTTTCTTTCCAGGTTGTTTCATGCTAAAATTTCTATTAACATAGTTTATGTAACATGGAAGCACGTGCAGGGGGATGACGCAGATTCGTATATTACGTACGCACAAACTCAGACGGGGGGGGGGCAGCAAAAGCGTGACACACAAGATCCAAAGACAAACATAAAAAACAATTATTGGCCAAAATTATCTTTTTCCGTCTGTTAATTTAGAGCTAGGCTGGGTTCCCGTCTTTATATTGTCCGACCTAGGAAAACTCGAACATGTCGCTGAAATCGTTCTGGCGAAATCTGTGCCATCGGGCATAATCAAACGTGGTGGTTCTATCTGGTCTGTCCATGTGAGTCGGATTCTTCTTTGTCTCGCGCTTTTTCTCATTCTGCCGGCCTGTCTTTCCTGTCGGCCCTCTGCCCCTACTCACGCTCAGTAGAGTCGGGCATTGGGCTTTCCAGTGTCCGACATATCTACAAAAAGCGCATTGGTCTTGTCCTAAGTCTGGCTGTCTTTTGCGTAGTGTCGGGGGATAATTTTTGGGTCGTGGCGCCCCGGGGTTGTCCTGTCGATATATTTCTCTACCTGATTTGTCCTCGTCCTTTCTCTGTCGTTGCATAGCCTCTCTGCGCCACATACCGAGACTGTCGAGCATAATAGGCGTTGTCTTATTATTGCGAAGGGCTATTTCCAACGTTTCTATTTTATCAAGGTCAAAGGATCCTACCAGTGGCCACTGTTTGTCTTGACATTCTTTGGTATACCTGTGCCACAATTTATTATAGGCTATGGTAACTAATCCATAGTTTATGAACATGTCCTTATTAGGGGTGCCTTCCAGTGGAGCTATATGATCCACCTCTAATACACGGTCCGGGCTGAACCAATTATCAATCAGTGGGGAGAAGACAGACATGACGGCTCGCAACGAGGGACAAAAAGTCAGCACTGCCTATCTTATCACTGTGCGCAAAGACTAGACAGAATATTTCTATTCTACGTTGTTTGCAGGCAGTGAATACCTCATGAACTAATAGCAAAGAGTGACCAATAACGAGGAACAATCAATAATAAATAAGATAGAATAGAATCAATGGGGAGAGTAAGTAGGGCGCAAAAGTCTGCGTCCTCTACCCTTTCACTATCCGCAAAGAGGAATCTGTTATTTCCGGTTTGCAGACAGAGAATCTCCAGAAGACAATCTGTGAACAGTAGTTCGGGGTCAAAGAACCCAGTTAATCAGTGTGGGAGAGGGAATCTCCCAAAAGCCGTTAATAAATAATAGAGTCAGTGGGGGAGAAAAATAGGCACGACGGCTACGTTACCTATCCTTCACTGTTTGCAAAAGGGAAAGAGCCTACTGTTTCTCCGCGTGCAGACAGTGAATCTCCAAATAAGTTAACAAAGAGTAATACTAGTATATATTATTTTTTTTTTTTTAAACAATCAAGCAATTATTTCGCAATTCGTCGTGTTTACACGACCTTACCCGGACCGTATGGACAGTTTCTTGTCTTCCGAATCCAGCGCCCGTTCGTCCTCTTTTTCTCGTGTTTCTCACGGCACTCCTAATGGTTCCCAGTCAGGACCGTAGATCACTCGAGAGAGGTCTGTTCGGAACTAGTGAAGTTCAGATGATCGGCTGCCAGACGAGGGTCTATTGGGCAAGAGCTCTCCCGATCGTTGCAGTCGTTCACTCTGTCGTCGGCACCTCTCCCACTGGATCCACGAGTCGCTGATGGGCCCCACGCTTGGGACGCCAATTGTAAAAACCTGATGCGGGTCGGGGACAATCGATATTTGCCCGGCGTTATGGCCTCTGTGACCCACGAGTTATTAATCAATGAAGAGGCAGGCGCTGGAGACTGGAAAGCAGGAAACAGGGTTTTATTCTCTCCGGAGGAGAACACAGCAAAACAGACAGCAGGTATCGTTCTGGGGTGCTCTAACTTATTTCTGAGGCCTGGCCCCTTATATACAGGGTTTTGCGGTTTTATTACAGTTTACAAACTCATGGCAATGCTTTGATGCACGGAAAGACATTCCCGGAATCCCCCCTCCGGGCCCGTTCCCACACACATTTACAGTAGAAGTCCCCACCCTGGTCACAACAGGTGATGATTATCGCGCAGCTGGATATTCCGCCAACTCATGGAATGCGTGGTTCGATCGGATCTCATGGGGTGGGGGCTTTGATCAACTCGGGGGTCCTTTGATGAGGGAAGCTTTCTATTGTACGGGGAGGGGCAAGGAATAGTATCGGCAGAGCTGGGTGTCGGCCTGGGAACGAGGAAGACAAACGGGCACACGGGGAAAAAGGGGTTTGCATCAAAGGGCCGGGGACCATGAAAGGGGAAGAAGGGAGGTGTTGCGCTGGGAACAGGATGAGGTTCTGAGGCAGAGCCGCGCTGAAGAGGGGTTTATGATTCAAGGCAGGTGCGAGCAGGGGGGGGGGGCTGGTCAGCGTGCAGGCTTGGTGAGGGCGAAGGGCTATGTCGGGGGCCAGTGGCATGCAAAAAGGGTTGTTCTGATCAAGGCATTTTAAAATGGCGGGCACGCACGACAAAAGTGTGGCATCAGGGGAAAAGGCAAGATGGCGCAGATAATGTTCACCAAACCGTACTAATTTTCCACACATAGATCTTTTTTATTTCCCTGATAGTATTAAAAAAGAGGATGTTACGATGATAAAATCAACATTGACAAACTCCCTTATGGCAGAGCGGGAGGAGATGGAGATCAAAAAACCGACTGTCAGAAGAAATTATGCCCTCATCACTGTCCCAGGCCCTGAACCCTACCTGGTTGTTGTTAACAATCCATTCCATAGTTTTCTTTTAACTAGATTTCGTTTAAATTTGATACACTTTTTGTTGGGCTCCTATGCTAGATGAGATACTCCTGTTAACGCAAGTCCTTGCGATTGCGATCATTTTGCATTACAGGACACTTTACACTTTACTATGTTTTGCGACCACTATGCACTAATCAGGAAAAAATATCTACTACCGATTCTCTGAGAGGCTGGCTTTTTACAGGTCAGGCCAGCACTCTTATTTTTACAACTTTTGCCTAGTGCACGCATAACCTTCCATGTAGCAAATCTTTTAGTGGCAGGAGTTCGCATAAACAAGAAGCGTAATAAAGGAAGGCAAGGACAAATTTTCACTGAAATATTTCAGCAAGTTCCGGTATTTTAACTTTTAAGATTAGGATAAATGATTATATCCATGATAAATTCATAATGATGTAAGATATGTTTATTTATACTGTTTTTAACGAACGTATGAAATATGTCGATTTTAAACATGATACATTTTTGTATATACTTTTTATTGTTGTACCCTATTGCATTTTTCATGATCTGTATCTTGTGTCTTTTTGTGATTTTTAAAAAATCGAATAAAAGTGATTGACTGTCTTAGAGCCTCAGGGCCACTCTCGACAAAACTGCTGTGCCCAGTCAGTCGGTAGTGTCAAGTCTGCATCGTATAGTGAACTTTGCTGTATCTCTCCTGTCGCAACAGCCAGGGAGAGTATGGCCTGGGCCTCATCCTGGACCCAGAGTGTGGGAATAATGGCCCAAAAGGCATGCAGTGTTCATGGACTGCAATGCCAGGCTTCCGGAAGAAAACATTTTCTTCCCTAAACAATCCAGCCTCTTGATTCCCTATCCGGAGGAGCGGTAGAGAATGTGCTGTAGGAAATTGAGGTCTGGACCACCAAGCTCTCTGGGTAGGGTGATGAGTGAGGATGTTTGGGTCCCCGGGAGTGGGGAGGTGGCAGTAGGCAATTGTCCTATTTACAGGAGCTCCTGTGTTGGGTTGGTGCCAGGTCCCCAAAAGGACGTCATTGAGGGGGCCTTGAACAGGAGTAGCGGTTCCGATATGGAGACTCCTGGCTGAAGCATCTCTTTCAAGATATTGGTCTTGACTGCCACTGAAGGCATCTGAAGATAAAGGACCTTAGCTGCCCTCTGCACCACCATTGCATATGAAGCTCCCTCCTCCGTGGCCATTGTAGGGGGGGAAAGCATACCAGTATCTGGAGAGGTATCCAGTCCATTGGCTTCACCCAGTTCCTCACCACAGTCCATGCTAGGGTCTTCCTCATATGACTGGCATTCTCCAGGGTCCAGTGGCCTCGCCCATTCTTCCCTGAGCCCTAGCCAAAGGGCTCAGGCTCCAATCTAGGAGGCAAGGCTCCTATATGCACCGGAGTAGGCATTGGGTGAGACTCATCCAGCTCTGTATCGGAGTTGGGCATCGCAATGGTAATGGCTAGTGGGTGCCAGTGGTGTCAGGAGCATCAGCGCCGGGGAAGGAAGTTTGAGTTGGTACAACTGTTGCCGGTCCAAATCCAGGAATGGAGCTTGGCCATAGTCAGCGGCACAGAATCAGATTGGGTCCTCTCCAACCCCGCGGGCCCAAAGGCAGGCCAGAGGGGTCCATCCATCCAAATATAAGGCGCATGGCCTCATAGAACACTTGGAGTTGGACAGGGGTCGCTCTGGCTCCCAGAAAATCGAGGGAGGTGAGGAGTCGGCCCAGGTGTAGGCTCTACCATGGAGCCAGGCCTTGAAGGTCGACGCTCCTTTGTCCCATCGGCCAATGGATGAGGTGAAGTCAGAGTCCTCTTTGATGACTTCTTCTTCTTGTGCCTCGACTTACCTGAGTATCCCAAGAACTTGGAATGGGATGACGACCTCAGACTCCGCAAATGCTCCCTGCAACTTCCTCTCAACCGGGATCCTGATTTATGTGGAGTCGCATGCTGGCCACCATGAGCTTTAGGGACTACTCCCTCAAAGCTTTTGGATTCATGGCGCAGCAATCAGAGAACAACTTTGGGTCGGGCTCGTGCTCCAAACACCACATGCAGACAAGGTGTGGGCCATCACTGACATCGGTTGATGACAGGCTCCACAGGGCTTGAATCCCGTATTCCTAGATGACATTTCCTAACATAATAGGAGGAAAATCCTCAAAAACACCTGACAAAATGTCAAAAAAGTCCAGGCAAACAGTGACTGAGTTGCTGCTCTTCTCCAGATCAGCGCTGGCTGGCATGAAAAAAAAGAACTGATGTCAGCGTGCCGCCTCTATAGATTCCGCAATTTCACATCCGGCGTGGCCGACGATGCACGCGGAGCTGATCGATACCACATACCAGTGCGCGGGGTCGTGCTTACAAAAAGTCTTCCCGATCCATTCTTATGCCTGGGAAATTCAAAGGGAAGGAATCTGCAGCTAGAAGTCTCTATCAGAGATATGTTGTTTTTATTCGTAAAGTACACTGTCACCCACCAGAGTATCCTAGAATAGTTTAGTGTTTTTTAAAGTCATTTAGCAAAACTAAAAAGTATTTTTTTCAGTAGAGGGACAAGCCTGAATATGGGGATCCACTTCAAAGTTGTTTTTTAATTAGTTGGGTCTACCACCCGGCAGGACCCACCCCACTTAAACCCTTGAATTATCTCATAAATGTAAAAGCAAAATGTATTTCCATAATTGCTGCAGCGCTACTGTTACTGTACAGTCTCACCTGTGCTGCATCATGGAAGGCCAAATATTCCATTGACCTGCTAAAGTATCATTCAGCCCATCTTGTTTAACACCTCGCAGGTGGAGAGTGAACTGGACAGGGTGCTGCATGGTCCCCAGAGACTTCATAGTCCAGGAGTTAGACTCCCACAGATCACCATCACAAGCTCAGGTGTGCAGAGGTCAGCAGACGGCATCTAGGGTTTGCCAACATTTAATCATTGAATGTTTATCCCTGCATCTTCCAGGTGAGCAGCAAAGGTGACAACTAATGCCAGTGAGCCATTTGCTTCATTTGCTGATTGAAGCAGCTTGGACCTTCCTACCCCTCAGCTGTTTTGGTAACATATCTGCTAGTAATGATACACTCATGTTATCAGGCAACAGATCTTAACCAGTATTATTGTATTGCATTTTAGCACTTTCCTACCATTTGCCAAATCTACAAACAGCTTTCTCACAGCAAGAGTTTACTATATTTCTAAAGCAAGGATTGGAGAAAGGTGTTGGTAGTAGTCACATTTATTAGTGTTGCATTTTGGTGTTGTGCGCAAGGCCCGGTGAGTGTGACTCAGATTTGAGACAGTAGTATGCACAAGTGGTTGTAAGCAAAGGAGTGTGAGTATAGAACCGCAGCATGGATCGGTTAATTGGGTAATTTTATATAGAGCAACCATGACCCAAATGGTTATCAAAGTGCTTTAGAGAGGAGCAGTTTCACTGCCACACAAGCAGTTTCTGCCACAACTGCTGCAGGTCCGTGGGGAGCATGCCGGCACAACTGTGATCTGGAGGCGGTGTTCTTTCACTCAGTATGCGGTCTGGTATTTGCAGCTGTGTCCTGCGTGTCGGTAACCGTGACCCCTGGAAGCCTGCACACTTCTCAGCCATGTTTCTCAAATGCTGCAGAGTACAAAATCTGCGTCCAAGGAACCAAACTATGCCTGCTATCAGTGTTTGTGGTGCCTGCTGTGACAATCAAGTTTGGCACCCCCACACACCATGACTGCTTCCTCGTATTCTCTCACTACCACCAGGCAAAAGTGCCCCTCATCTCTCCAATCATAAGTTATTGCTAAACACAGCGCCCCCCCCATCCCCCCCCCCTTGAGGTCAGCGCCCTCAACACAGGTCTGCGCCCAGGGCGGCCTTACCAGTCACACTGCCCTAAAGACAGCCCTGCCTGCTATTGCTCTAGCTTAGAACTGAACTTACATGCTAAATTGTTTTCATGTACCTGATTTCTCGCTGCATCTACTCTTCCTTTTGTGCTCTAAGAGTCCTGGTGCCCGCTATTTTTGACTGCTGGCTGCTGTCTCTCCGGCATCACTGCTTTTGAGGAAGACGCCAGGGACCTGGAAAACAAAAGTTCTACATGACCTTTACCAACAGTCAACGTTTGCTAAAAGGTGGTAAGGTTCAAAGATTACATTTTGTATGGAGATATTCTGACCTTACTGGATACTCTCTGCCTGTGCACCAGTATTCGAAATTCTGAAGATCCTAAAAATTAAAGACATTATGTACATTGGAATAGGTAATTGTGTTTTCTAGCCTATCACTTAGAACTTTCTCCATGGATTTTCGAGACTTTGATTAGAATTTTCTCTGATCCAGTCTGCATCTTTTGCTGACCATCAGGTAATCAAGAGGGCCCCAAAATGTTTGATTGTTTTTCAATAGACATTGTCCCCAGAAAGTCTCACCTGCTTATGTTACTTGCTTTTCTCTTGAAGTGACTGAACATCAATGTTGTTTTACCATAACCAGAGCCTTAGGTGAGAAAGAGGGAAGTTTTAGGTAAGATGGATATTACAGAACGGTGTCACTCTTTACCCCTGTCCTTGCTGAGAACCTACCGGTTAGGTCCTTGGGTATGGCGCTGGTGTGCCGAGGACGTAACAAATTTCCCACCACGCAGCGTTCCCTTCGGACTCCTGATAAAAACTGTACCTCACTTGCGTGGGTGTCCAAAGCAGAAAACCTAAAAACGTATGAAATGAAAAACTGAGGCGGAACCAAAGTGGGTACAAAAGGGCAGGTTTTTAAAATACGTTTTTTAGGCTGACTCCGCTTTGGGCACGCACACAAGTGAAATATCATTTTTATCGGGAGACTGAGGGAACGCTGGGTGGTGGGAAAATGTGTGCTAGCACGGTGACCTCACAACCATCCCACACAGAAATGTGATGAAAATTTGACTTTTTAGCTAAATTTGAGGTTTGCAGGGGATTCAGGGTAGGAAAACATTGGGGGTTCCACACAAGCCACACCTCCCTAGACACCCCTGGGTGTCTAGCTTTCAGAAATGTCTGGGGATGGTAGGTTTTCCTAGATGGCCGCCAAGCCTGGTAACAAAAACGCAGGTGCCCCTCTTTCAAAACCAGGTAGTTTTGTGATAAGATCATTTGGATGTCTCCACAATACGTTTTTCCCCTTTCCTGTTGCAGGTATGTGGTCCACCCACACAAGTGAGGTACCCTTTTTATCGGGAGTGCTGGGGAACTCTGGGTTGTAGGAAATTTGTGTCAGCCCAGTGGGGAAACATCTATTACAACGCAGGCATTACATCATAGTGCCTTTACAACACAGTCAATACCACAACTGCGAAGTTACCACGCGTTCCATTACAATGTAAGTCATTACAACGACTTGCTTTAGGGAATACTGTGTTGGACTGGGGTTGCATTTTAAGTCCAGCACCTGCCCTACTGATACACTGACTGGAGTTGGAATAGTAATTTAAACTATTCCAAAGTCCAAGTTTCCTTTTTATTCAATATAGGAGACAGCAATTTAAACAATACAAGGGCATTTCATAGCTCAAATACATAAAAAAGGGAGACTACATTAGACAATCGCGTATATCTTTTTGACCACTACTCAATTACGGTCATTGTTCAGATTGCAGAGTATTATCAGATCATTAACATCTACTGTGTCACTCAATGCCTGTTTGATTTAGCAATGTCTCACATACTGAGGAAAAAGGAAAAAGAAAATTTATGGAAAATAGGCTTTCCGTTTATTGTAGAAGAATCTGTTTTTATGGTTATTGTTTTGATGAAAATAATTTTCTGCTTGAAATGAGGGCAGCGTTGAACTTATGATCATTTGCACATACTAATGGATTTGTAGAACAGATTAAATGTTTTTTATGAATAAAGCATAACAGTTTTCTAAAAATATATATTTATGAGGTCCTATTTTAGTGATACTGGGGGTGTATTTTAAGTAATGAGTGAGATTGTGAGAAGAGTATGAAACAGGTGTGAGAATTATTAAGAAACCTAACAGGAATCTTTTTTTTGACTAGATGCCCTGTTCCTTTGGTTCAAGCGGCCCCTCTCTATTTTTACCGACATAGGGCCTCATTATGATGTTGGGAAGATAGCCTCTGCCCGACAGTCAGAATTTCCTATACATCGTTGGAACCCAAACAACGGACTCAGAAGGTTTACAATCCTCCCGACCGATTACGATTTTAATGGTCGGAAAGTAAACTGTGCGGTTATTCCGAATCGGTTCCGAATGGTTCTCGGAGTATCCGTGTCGGTCGGAACTGCATTGTGCACCTCTACTAACAGCGTTTTGGACCGACCCATTATGATGTTGATTTCCAACAGCCTTTCCGCTTTGACCTGTCTGACAATTTAGGTATGAGCGCAAAATCCGTTCCGCTCGCGGATTTTGCGAATTTTCGGTAAATTCGCGATCCGTGAACTCCCGCGAATTTACAGAGAATTCGCAAATCCGCGAGCGGCGGATCCGGGGGCAAAAGTTGAAGCCTTGAGCTGCCTGGCCTGTTGTAACTATTTTACGATGGCGCCGGCAAGCTGCTAGCGCCATCCTAAAATAGTTACTAAGTTAGCTTCAACAGGAAGCTCTAATAGATAAAATAAAGCAGGTGCTCGATTTTATCTATTAGAGCTTCCTGTTGAAGCTAATTTAGTAACTATTTTAGGATGGCGCTGGCAGCTTGCCGGCGCCATCGTAAAATAGTTACAACAGGCCAGGCAGCTCAAATTCAGTGACTCATTCATCAGCCCAAAAACAATCGTGCGCGTCATCGAGGCTGGGCAGGTGTGCCTTCTTCCCAAATCTACCGTCGAAAATCAGCTGTGATGCTGTAACATTTCATTGCCCGGGAGTAAATGATTCCCTCTCCTTTTTAAATAATTCCCCATAATTCGCGTTGAGGAACTCGCCCACTCAACAATTTTGTCATGGCCGCAGGATAACTCATGGAAGGTTGTACAGCCTGCCCCGTGGTCCCTGTTCCACAAACATGTCACTGAATACGACCCAGCGCCCGAGGGAAAGAAAAGGATGAGTTTTAAAAGAGAGGCTTGCAGGGGGTGTTTTGAGTGGCGTGCTTGTAAAC
This sequence comes from Lissotriton helveticus, assembly GCF_964261635.1. NCBI lineage: Eukaryota > Metazoa > Chordata > Amphibia > Caudata > Salamandridae > Lissotriton > Lissotriton helveticus. The sequence continues at coordinate 451,401,858 of NC_136067.1, forward strand.
GATTTGAGATAGCAATCTGTCTTGCATTCCGAAGAGAAAGGAGTTGTTGCATAACAAATTTCGAGAGAACAATTAAATTTGAGGAACGTTGTTTCAAGAAAAGTTAACGGTGCATCTAGTAAAAGTAGAATTAGAGCGCAGGAGGGGCGAGCAACTGTCTCATGCAGTCTGGGGATGTAATTCCCATGCCGGACGACGATCTGCATGCTCACCCAGGTTTACAAGGAGACCTCGATGATACCCTGAGGCGGGCAGGGCAGCCGCCTCCGGAACCGGGGCCCGCAGTCCCATCACCGGTGCCTGTGCCAGCGGCATAAAAGCCTAGCACCACGTGACTCAGGACAATAGCTGGCTTAATCTTACAGACGGCCCCAGCGCCTTGACACCCTCGGGGGTTTGCTCGCGCTTTAATACTAGATATTTACACTTGCCATTGACCCACTATGATGGACAGCTCACCCTGCATAAATCCGCGGATCCGCAAATCCGCAAAATCCGCCGATTTTGCGGATCCACGATCCGCAAATCCGCGGATCGTGGATCCGCAAAATCCGCGCATGAAAAGGCTGTCGGAAATCGACTTTGGGGCCCCTGGCAGGGCCGTCTTCATCATGCAGCCTCCACTTGGGGGCCGAGGGGGTACCTAAGGGACCCCCTGTAAAACTCTGCACTGTATGGCAGGCACCGTCAATGTCATGTATATCGAAACCAGTATGTGACATTGACATATAAAGTTGACAATCACTAAATTAAAGATCTTAACTCATGGGGTGGTGCGATTCGGCAAGCAATTCTAAGTGAGCCCTCTTTGCCCGAACTATTCTGCCCGATTTATTCGGCCAGCTACACACTGTGTGTTGTCAATGTCCCATGTAAGACCAATAGTTCAGGCAGAAAGGGCTCACTTTAAATATATAAATAACATAAAAATATATCAAAAAGGAGGAGGGGCTTCGCGCGCATCCACGATGGCCGCGTGAGCACAGGGCTCCCAAGACCCTTGCCGCCTCCCGCATTTATCCTGTATTATATCCTGATTCCGAAGATGGGTTATTGAAGGCGCAGCCCAGCTGATGTACTAGCTGCTTTCCGGAACTGATTTGAACTTGTAAATGTAAATGTAAATGTCATGGTACTTCTAGAGCGCACTGTCACCAGACGGTCACCTTGCGGTGTCGCCTATGCGGTTTCCTGGCGCTGATACTCATACCGCTGTGGAACCCCTCCTGGCTTTCCCTGTGAAGTGTCCACTCCTGGGCACCCCCAGGGTGAAGCCAGGCATCCTTAGCGCTGTTGGGGCCGGTGTGGAGGCTAAGCAAGCTATTGCCCAGAGTTGCAGCGTGGGGCCCGTGATTAGAATAGGCACCGAGGCGAAAATTAACAGGTCCGAGGAAATTGAGCCCGAGACCCCCGCCGAGGCGGGAATCGAACCCTGGTCCCTGGCCAGAACTCTGCATCAGGGTCTGCCACTCTAACCATTGAGCCACACTCCTCCACTAACTTCGGGTTCCTGAGTTACGCCATCCTGTACTTTTGTGGCCTACCCCGTAGAGCCACCTTGACCTTGCGTCGTGGTTGTACCCGGGCAGTAATTCAACAACAATGGCTGGAGGTGCCCAGATCGCGGCCCGTACCAACTTTCGGTTTCGTTTCTGCTGCCTGGCGTTCCTCCTCACTGAGATAGACACTGGGCGTAGCTGGCTCCCGTGCTCATCATCTGGACCCGGGGCCTGCGAGTGCTTGGCTGTGGACTTCCATTGGCTTGATCGGCCTTTGGTGAGCCCGTGAGTGATTTCTGAGGAGCCATTTGGACCAGATCTCAAGCGCCCCTTCGGGGCACCCAGCCCGCCATGTCAGGCAAGCCTGAGGGTGATAAACGGAAAGTCAAGACCACCTTCCGAGGAGGTGCAACCCAAACAAATGTTATGGACCGTTACACTCATCCCAAAGGGTCCCCCGGTGGCACACCAAAGGTTCGGGAGGAGGCGACGGACGACCCCACTGTGTCGGCGGATCTAACATTGTAGGACGTCATGGGCGCCATTGCTGGCATCAAGACATCTATCGGCCAGCAATACGAGGCCCTGACCCTAAAGTTAGACACAGTGGCCATCGATGTTAATCTCATCAGAACTGATTTGGCGAAGACGAATGAGAAGGTCAAATCTCTAGATCTGAAGACCTCCAGCCTCACGACTGACATGTCTGACTTGCAAACTGAGGGACGCAACTTGAGATCTGCCAACGACTTCTTTGCTCGTCGTCTGGAGGATTTTGAGGGCCGTGCAAGGCGCAATAACGTGCATATTATTGGGATCCCGGAGGGTTCTGGATCGCTGTCCACTGATCTTCGTGTCAAGGACCTTCTCCTCAATCACCTCACCCCCAAGGGACTGAGTACATTTTTTGCCGTGGAGCGCGCACATAGAGTACCGGGTGGACAAGCAAAGCCAGGTTTCCCCCCTCGGCCGATCATCACCAGAATCTTTTACTTTAGAGACCGGGACGCCATTTTGCAGGCTGCGCGGACGAGTGGTCCTACGCAGTTCGAGAACACCACAGTTAACTTTTATCCTGATTTTTCCCAGACCGTCCAGAGGCAAAGAATGGGATTTCAGGGGGTGAAAAGGCACCTCAGAGATATGGACCTGAAGTATGCGATGCTTTTCCCGGCCCGGTTGCGTGTGGAATATGAGGATCGGACACTCTTTTTTGATCGCCCGGAAGGAGTAAGTGACTGGCTAGACATGTTGCCTGCCCGTCACAATAGTGGGGAACAAACAGGTGGTGCGGAAGGGGGGCTATCGGAACAAGAATGAATAATGACGCTCGAGTCCCGAACACTTGTCACACTGGACGACTGTGGCTTGCTGCCTTCTGTGATCGTCTGCTTTAAGTGCATCTCCGGAGGTGGCTGGGAAAGAAGGACCCCTTCCTCCCCAGGGTTTCTTTGTGTAGATTAGTTTTTGCCTGGGCGACAGGCACACTGCAAATTGGGGTGGCTTTCGAGGCTATGCAGGGGTGCAGGGTGGGGGGAGTTCCGCTTGGGTATAGTTGGGGGGAGAGGGTGTGTGTGTTGGGAGTGTTTCATTTTTCCTTTCTTCAAGGCAACGAACTGTTATGACTTTGGACTTTGGTGTGGTGCTCGTTATGAGGTGGGAGATCATTGTGGGTTCGGATGGGGGTAGGGGGTTGAAACTACTGTGCTGGAATGTGAATGGGTTGGGAGACCGGATAAAGAGGGGAGTGGTCTTGCAGATGTTGCGGCGCCTTTCCCCTGATGTTGTGTTACTGCAGGAGACTCATTTGATTGGAAATATTTGCTATGCTCTGAACAGGCGGGGATATCGTCTTGCCGCTCATTCTGGATTTACCTCCAGTTCTAGAGGGGTGGGTATCTTAGTCAGGACTTCTCTTCCCCTGGAAATCGATGACATAGTTCTGGACGCTAGGGGGCGGTATGTTGCTCTCACAGGCAGGTGGGAGGGGAAAACTATCTCACTGGTATCGGTCTACGTCCCACCTGGCTTACAAACCACTACATTTGCAGACTTGGGACGGGTCGTTTTGGGTCTCCCAGATGGTGTCCTGGTACTGGGTGGTGACTTTAATTCAGTAGTCTCCGGGAGGAAGGATCGCTATCCCCCCAGGGGCCTCACGAGCGCGCAATCTTGGTTGGGTGCCTTTTTAGAAGCGTTGGGGCTCGTGGATTGTTGGAGGTTGATGTATCCAGAACAGGCGCAGTATACTTTTCACTCAGGCGCACATGGTAGTCTATCTAGATTGGACTATATCCTGATACCTGCAGCCCAGTCTTCGTCAATTGGAGAAATTAGACATTTAGCTCGAGGTATATCGGACCACTCCCCTCTATGGTTCCAGATAAACATGAACTTAGGTACTGAAGGGAGGGTGGCTCCGATCAATCCATGGTATCTTCATAACCCCAAAACTCGTACTGAACTGATTAAGTCATTAGATTTATACTTTGCAGAAAATGTGGGGTCTGTGTCTTCGCCTGTTTCGTTGTGGGAGGCGTTTAAGACGGTCATCCGGGGACAAGCATTGTCGCTGATTGGATGTGCTAAGAAAAGTAGGAATGAAGCGGTTGTCCGACTGGAGACTGAAATTACTGAGTTGGAGAGTGCCTTGGAGCAGAATATTACCCGAGATGCACTTCATATCCTCAGTCTCAAGCAACTCGAATATAAGAATTTGGTTACCGACGCAGCCAAGATGATGAGTAGGGAACAGCAGGGACGATTGTATGATGTGGGTGATAAGGCGGGGAAGTTAATTGCCTGGCTGGATAGAAAGGAGAGGGCAAGCCGTGTGATTCCTGTGATTGAGAAGGCTGATGGTGTGAGAGTGACCGACCCAGTTGACATTGTTGAATGCTTTGCCGATTATTTCCGAGGAGTTTACTCTCCGGTGTCTGATAGGCCCGAGGAGGATTCTCATTTATTGCTAAGAGATATCGAGTTGCCTTGTCTGTCTGAGTCCGACAGAGACTGGCTAGATGCTGCGCCCTCAATTGACGAGGTAGCTCTCGCAGTGCGCTCTATTCGCTCCGGAAAGGCCTTGGGCCCTAATGGTCTTCCCATTGAATTATATAAATTGCGCCCGGACACGCTAGCGCCATATCTCCGTGACATGTTTCTGGCTGCGCGAGAAACTGGCTCCCTTCCTCGTGATCAGCGTCTTGCGACCATTGTGGTGATCCATAAGGAGGGGAAGCCAAGGGACCGCTGTGCGTCTTACAGGCCTATCTCACTTCTAAATGCTGAGCCCAAGATTCTTGCAAAGCTGCTCGCAAACCGCCTGATAAAAGTAATCAGTGAGCTGATCCATCCGGACCAGTCGGGCTTCATCCTAAATTGTAACACTGCCTTGAATTTGCAGCGCTTGCATGGTGTTCTCGCGAGGGCGACGTCCCTGCGTGAACCGGCCATCTTGGCGTCCCTGGATGCCACGATGGCCTTTGATACAATCGAATGGCCATATCTTTGGGCTGCACTTGCTAAATTTGGTTTTGGCACTGGGTTTATTGGTTGGGTGAAACTTCTGTATGAGACACCGCTGGCACAGGTTGTGGTAAATGGCCGGATCTCCGGGCCCTTTGTTCTTGGAAGAGGCACGCGGCAGGGCTGCCCGCTGTCTCCGCTTCTCTTTGCCCTCGCTTTGGAACCTCTCGCTGCCTGGCTACGGTGGGAGCCCTCGATGAGAGGCATACGCTGGACCCCGGACTTTGAAGACCGCATATCGCTATATGCGGACGATATTTTGCTATACCTCACGTCGCCACAAAGATGGTTAAATGTGTTGTTTGACGTGCTTAACTCGTTCCGGAAAAACTCAGGTCTTGTCATTAACTGGACCAAGTCCCATATATACGTGCTTGCCGGTGGCGTCCCCCTCCTGCCGCGTGGATGTCCTATCCAGGTGTCGCAGTCTGGTTTCAAATATCTGGGAGTTTTTATATCATTGGACCCTGCGGTCCACTATGAGCGTAATCTACTCCCCCCGCTTCAGCGTTTGCGATCGGACGTAGTCAGTTGGTGTAAATTACCGTTGTCTCCACTAGGGCGAGCGGCTCTTTTTAAAATGATGTCCTTTCCATTGTTTTTATATGCACTCCAGAATACATTTGATGTGATTCCGGCGAGGTACTTCTGGGAGGTAGAGTCTTTACAGAGGCAATTGCTGTGGGGCGGGCATTCGCGTATCGCTCTTCCAAAATCGACGCTTCCCTTGTATGACGGCGGTATAGCACTTCCGGATATTAGGCGGTATTATTGGGCTTCCCAGCATGCTGCAATTAACCACGGGATGTATGGCCCGGCGTTTAATCCAGCGTTTGAAATGGATAGATGGCTGTTACCGGGGGGGAGATTATAACAGGGCACTCTATTCTGGACCCTCTCGCTCACAGCTTTTGGGACCCACCGGGATAGCCGTACGAGTGTGGCATAGTGCGACTGCGGCCATGGGCTGGAGGGATCGATTGACCCGCGCGACTCCGCTTTATGCTTCTGCTAGACTGGGTTGCCTGTGGAGAACGAAGGGCTTTGAGAAATGGGCCATGATTGGCATCAGTAAAGTGCGTGATCTCTGGGTTAAGGGCAGGATAAAGACTTTCGCAGAACTACAAATGGAATATAAGCTGAGTGATAAGGAATTCTTCCGCTATGCCTAAGTTCGCCACGCGTTGACTTCGGTTTTCCCCGTGGGTAGCGACATTCCAGAATCCTCCCCCCTCGAAGATCGCATATTAGACGGTCATGTGCCGGATAGCACTATTTCTCTGATCTACAAAAAGATGATCAATGATCGCTCGAGCTTGCTCGAGCACCTCAGGGCAGCCTGGATTGCGGATGGTATTGAATTAGACGACGAGGACTGGCAATCTGCGATCTCCTCTCCCAAGGAGGGGGCGATCCCGGCCTGTCTCCGTTTGATCCAGATTAAAATCTTTCATCGGATTTATGTTACCGGCCCTCGCCTGATCCGTATGGGCTATTCGATGGATGGCCTGTGTAGGCGTGGTTGTGGTCTGCTTGGTACCTTTCTCCACATAATCTGGGAATGTCCTGAGATGGTACTTTTTTGGAATCGCATACATGAGGTGATGAATGAAGTAACGGGTGTTGTGATGTTGCCAGAGGCCCGACGATGTTTGCTGAATGTATGGGAGCCAAATGATTATAATGTGTCGCAGATACGATGGACGACCCATGGTAATATGATTGCTAAAAGAGACATTGCACAGCTTTGGGGATCCCAGAGGCCCCCCACAGTTACGGCCTGGAAGGAGAATATGGACTGGTGCATGTTTAGAGAGAAGACGGTATATGTGGCGAGAGGCAGACCCAGAAAATGGGGGAATATTTGGAATCAATGGAACTCGTACCGGGGAGAGATATGTACGCCCCCTCTCACGGAGGTCTCTAGCCCCTCCCAGTCTCCCTGACCCGACATTCCTGATGTAGTGTAGCGTACTTTTTCCTCGATTTTTTGTTTCCTGCTTCCGGCCCCCTCATCTGTGTACAACAACTCCTGTATCATACTACTGTGTGTCTCCTGTCCTCCTTGAGCACTCGCCCGATTGATGTATTATTGTTGTATTGCCTTGTCTGTTTTTCTATGTTTCTTTTAATATAATAAAAAGTTACAACAAAAAAATATATCAAAAATATCATATATATCAAATAAAATATAAAATGTCTCATAAAATATATAAAAACATAAAATATTATAAAAAGGAAACCAAATCAAGTTTAAATAAAATCAAACATCACAACTTTCTTAAACACAAAAATAATATTTACTACTCTAAATACAATAAAAATAAAATTACATTAAATATAACAGGGCAAAAATTCTACAATTTACTATTTCCACTACAATTAACACAAAATTAATAATTAACAAAAACAAAATCCCACTACACTCAATTCAACATTAGGGAAAGTATTGAATTACAGAGGGGTAAGATGTACTATTCGCACTCAAGTCAGTGAAAAAGTAGGGCAAGCCCTGGATCTCGGAGGGGTAAAATTTACTATTCCCACTACAGTCAGTGCAAAATGTAGGTAAAGTGTGAGATTGTGTAGGGGTAATATTTACTATTCCAACTTAAGTCATTACAACAATAGCGAAAGTGTTGGATTGCGGAGGAGTAAAATTTACTATTCCCACTCAAGTCAGTACAACAGTAGGGAAGTGTTGGATTTTAAAATTAAAAAATATATATTATTCCCACTACAGTCAGTACTACATTACGAACAAATAAAATGTCTACAAAAACTAATTTTAAAAACAAAAACAAAACAAAAATAAATATGTAAAATGTAATATATTAAATGTAAATAAACACAAATGAAAACATTTCTGAACAATAAAAACATCATAATAATCTTACACAACTAAAATTAAATGCAATACTGTTTCACATATAAAAACATCATCTTAAAAAGTATTATTAATAAATTAGATTGAGAAAATACATTTATTAAAATTTCCTCACACCATCTACCCCTACAAAACTTACAATCAAAACATAACAATAAAATAAAAACACTCATATTTTACAATAGAAATATAAATATGTATTAGCAAAAAAATGACTGGCCTGATTCACAGAACTAACTTAAGACAAAATCCTAAACTTACTACCATTTTGGTATTCACAGAATGCACTTATTCATTTTGGTATTCACAGAAGGCACTTACTCATTTTGTAGTAAAGTTAGGACTCCTAACATTAGGACTTCTAAACTGAGAAAAATCCTAACTTTAAAACTTTCGGTATTTACAGAAGGCATTTAAGAGTCCTAAAGTTAGGAGTCCTATCTTTACTACTCATAAACTGAGAAAAATCCTAACTTTAAGACTTTCGGTATTCACAGAAGGCATTTAGGAGTCCTAAAGTTAGGAGTCCTAACCTCTGTGAATACCAAAATGAGTAAGTGCTTTTTGTGAATACCAAAATGAGTAAGTGCCTTCTGTGAATACCAAAATGAGTAAGTGCCTTCTGTGAATACCAAAATGGTAGTAAGTTTAGGATTTTGTCTTAAGTTAGTTCTGTGAATCGGGACCGATATATTCAAATAAAAATTATTAAATATGAAATTAAATTTAATATTCCACAACACACCTCCACAAAATATACATCATACTCCTCAAATGTAATAATAATTGTAATAAACCATTAACACATTAAATTGAAAAAAGAAAATCATTATTATAAATGTTTTAAATATAGCTTAAAACTGATTTGGTCCCACCCTGTACTCCTATAAACCCCACGACCCACACCTAAATGTTTTTGCACAATTAACTTAATTATCATTTAAATAATTAATAGTAATTAAAAAAACTGTTATTTACAAATAAATAACTGCCAATCTTGTACACCCATAAATCCCACAATCGACTCATAAAAATGTTTACTAACAATATTACCATAATTAATGATTAGTTAAATAATTAACATTAATAATGAATTAAAATTAAATTACTTTCCACCCTCTGCCCCAATAAGCCCCACACCCCATATATAAAAAGTAATTTAAAAAACATTATTTACAATATATATTTTTTATTTTATTTTTATTTTTTCTAAAATGTTGTCCTAAACTCACCTCAGACTCCGGCAGATCTTAACAAGTCGAAATGTATTTAAACTGGGCGCCTCTCGACTCACTGCCTTTGCCTAGCCAACCATGGCCTTCCCCTTTATCCCGGGGACAGGTTTAATCATTGGACAAAGTACCAGTTTCTCAATCTTAGTTATTTACCATGTACAAACTGCGTACCCAGGAGAGCAAGGGAGCCCAGATGTTTACAGGGGCTCCTTTGTGGTCTTAGGGCGGCTTTAATCCAGCCTTCTCTAGTGGGGGGGCCGAATCCTTCCATCTAAAGCATATCTCCTTTCTAGCCAGGATCACAAGATAGAGAAGGAGACCTGTCTGAAGTGGTGAAAATGACCTAAAATCATGGTTATTCATACCAAATATCACTAGAGAAAGGTCGACCTCTATATGTGTTTGAGAAATATCTGACAATGTGTCCCCCACCTCTTTCCAGAATACCGCAAATTCTGCGCATTCAAAAAACATATGGATATCGTCCGAATAGAACACCTCGGGCAGACAGGTATTGCGACAGCTGAAGAAATTTTTTTTTGCAATTTTGACTGGTGTATAATAAAGCCTGTTTACTACAAAAAAAAGATTTTCTTTATATTTTTTCAGGTTTTATATATTTATACATTAACTTGATAGATAATTCAAAAAGGCTTTTAGTATCTTAGAGAGGGGGAGTAGAATTCCATACTGCTGACTGTGGGGGGACCTTGTGGTCTACTGCATTTAAGAGATTTGGGTACCACAGCAAAACCTCTTTTTTTCTTGGGCCGGCATCCTGAAACAGCTGCTCAAGTTCCCAGTTCCCAACTGTATCCTGGGCCTCCGCCTCAAACCATGACCTGATCTGAAGGTACTTAAATTTTAAAAAAGCAGGACCAATTTTATCTAGCAGTACCTCCCAAGGAAGGACCCCTTCTAAATCCAGCAAGTCTGACCACTTCTCCAAACCCGCTCTTCTAATTGAAATTGCTAAACTATCGCCCAGACAGATGGGGGTCCCCGGTGAATCCCAAATTGGAGAGAGGGGAGAAAAATATCCAATACCCCAGATGCGCCTTAATTTATACCATATTTGCAAGGCAGATTTTAAAACTTTAAGGCATACCTGCTTGAAAAATCTGGTTGCGGGGAGGAGCCAAGCTGGCGACCGAGATGGCTGCATAGACGCTCGGCTCCGTGAGCCTTCTCACCCCGCGCATACATCCTGGCAACTATCCTGTGCCATAACGGCATATTTAAGTAGGCGAAGGACAACTTTCACTGACCGTTTGCTCCTGAGGCTTTTACGTGCGGCAGACCCGTGGAAATGTCCCCGACTGTTTTGCGGCCTTCACGGAGCTGGGACCGGGGTGTCGAGTGAGGAGTGTGGCCGGCCACGACTGCAACAACAGCGGCCTCTGATGGGGGTGAGGAGTCGGCCGGAGGGCACCGGAGATCTGATGGGCCGATGGCGACAGTGCCGACCCAGTCCATCTAGTGGAGTGCCTTGTGGGATGTGCGGTGGAGCAGGGTCGAGGGGAGTGCACGATACTTGGCCCCCTTTCCAGTGTTGTGTCCGGGCATGATTACTGACTTCTCCCGGAATCGGCGGGCGGCTCCCAGGGAGCGGCGGAGATTTTGTTTAGCCTTTTGGTGACCCTTCGCTGGGAAGCCTGCCTTGACTTTCGGGGTCCTCGTGGTGACTCCTGTTGCGCCCTGGTGTGGGGCCCGGTCCCGAGGTGTGGTGGAGAAGGACGAGGCCGGATCAGCTAAGATGGCGGACGGCACCCTCTTACGCAGACCACATCCAGGCAGAGAAGCTGCTGTGCGGGAGAGTCCTGGGCTCTGGCGACACGAGACAGAGCCCATGTCCAGAGATATACTGGCTGCGCTAACAACCCTGCATACGACCCTGCTCCGGGACGCCCGGGATCCGGCAAAGAAGGATGGCGGCCATTGTTGTCCCACCGTTCCACACGGGCATAGTTCGATCTCATGGAAGCGCTGATGTGCCCGCCTCTGCGTCAGTGATGAGTGCTCCAGCTACGCCTATGTTCGTGGAGACGCTGAAAGACCCGGTTCATGAGATCGCTTTGGACAGATCTGTTGTACATGTGAGTGACTCGTCGGGGCACTTATCTATTCGGTGGCTGGGGAAACAACGTCGATCTATGGTTTGGGCTGCCCCGGCGGCGTTTCGGCGCTTACCGGATGGTGTGACTCTCTCTCCCCGGCTGGCGGGACTGTGTCCGGACTGGAGGATGTTTTCGGGGTCGATACTGACACAGACGGATTTCCGCCATACATACTCGGCTGGGTTTTGGTGGCTGAAGTCCCATGGAATAACAACACTGCCCGGTCCGCCCGGATCACTTGGACCCTCCACGCTGCTCTGTATGCCGATTGATAAGTGGCCGTATGTTGGTACTACTGATAGGAAAGGCCAGGGGTGAGACCGTCTAGGACATAGTGGAACTTATTGTTGGCTGACTGTGATTCGGGGGACACTCAACGGGGATGTTATTGATTGTGCTATCGGTGATTAATGTTTTCCATGGCTAACCTGATCTTGCTTTTAGGATGTTTACTGTGCGCGGTGGTGGGGGGGGGGCCGGGTGGCCAGATCGATGGCCCTTCCCGACATTTTTCCTCTTTTTCTTCTTTTTCTCTTTCTCTATATTTCGGGTCTCTTATTTAGGGCGACAGGCACGCTGCTGGGGGGGATAGGCCATAGCCTTCTGCAGGGGTGCAGGGTGGGGGGTAGGGGGATGGGGTTTGTTAATTTGTCCTTTCTTTGTTTCTATGGCCCTTTGTCTTTCTTCCTCTTTGGTGTCGTCGTTTTTCGTGTTTCCTACAGTATGTTTCGTCTTGAGGGGTGGGGTGCAGCTTTGCGACGTAACGTGTTTGTTTTTACATTTATCCTGACTCGTGTGCCTTACCCCCAATACTTCAAACGTGTTTGCACTATTTGCGGATTTCCTGTTTCATGCTTGCTATTGTATGACCATGTATGACCGTATGGCATTGATTCTGAGTTTTTCTTTATTGTAAAATGAACCTTCTCAAATCCTGAATCTCGCACAATACGCTTGAATACAAGTTATATCCTGGACACTTCTTGGACCCTGATTTTTGGGCTGCTGTATTTTTCTACATTGATTTGCTGTACTTACGACTTGACTAGCGGCCGGCCGGGGTGGTTGTAGGCCCATACTTGTATTTACTTGAAGTGACAATAAAGGTTCTCAAAAAAAAAAAATTCTGGTTGCCCCAAACTTATATAAGAACCCATCCTGTCCATTACCACCCTCTGCTGTTACAAGTTCCCCCAAAAGTCTGCCCCAAGAAGTCTCCGCCGGTGTGCTTAGTAGCATCCTTAAGCCCTTAAATTGAAAGGCCAACAAATATAGATTTATATCTGGAAGTGCCAGGCCTCCTTTCAAGAGCTTCCTTCTCAGTTTCTTCCAAGAGAGCCTGGCACTTTTCGGCCCCCAAATAAAACTACCTATCTTCCCCTGGATCTTATTAATGCATTCCTGCAGAAAGGTAAGCGGAACCGACCCGAAAAGAAAGGTTAATTTAGGTAGCACCGACATCTTCACCAGGTTGACCCTCCTGTAGATCGATAAAGGGAGGTTTCTCCACCTGGCGAAGAGGAAGTCTACGTCTTTTTCAATCTTTTTCCAGTTGATCGATGGTATTTTATTTACGTCTTTTACAATCTTTATCCCCAAGTATTTAAACTCTTTATTACTGTGTCTTGACTATACACTGAGTTTCAACACATAATCTCAGTTTTATCAGAGTTTGCCATGTACCCTGAAATGGCACGAACTCTGCCAACGGATTTCCTAAATGCGGGATAGCGATATCGGGATTTGCAGTATAGATTATGACATTGTCTGCATATTAGGCAATTTTGGATTGTTAATCTCCTGACTTAAAATGATTTATGATATTATCCTGCCTAATTGCCTGTGCAAGGGGTTCAATATAAATATTGAACAAGAGGGGGGACAGGGGACACCCCTGTCTCGTTCCTCTTTGAATTTCGAAACTAGAAGTCAAGGGGCCATTTAATAAGATCTTCGCTTATGCCCCAATCTAGCTATTCTTTCAGGTGTGGACAAACGTCTGACCCATGCCGATTCCCTAAAATACCGCCCATAGATATTTCCAGCACACTCAGTCGAAGGCTTTAGCGGCGTCTAATGCCACTACCGCCAAGGGGTCCCCTCTATTTTCGGCTAGATCAATATTGCCAATTAACAGTTGGATTTTTTCCTGTATGACTCTCCCAGGCATAAAGCTTTTCTGATCGATATTAATCAGACTTGGAGCTAACTTACCCAATCTCCCTGCTAAATGCTCATAAAGATCTTATAATCAGCGTTAAGCAGGAAGATTGGGCGATAAGAGTCCGGTAACAGAGGGTCTTTCCCTGGCTTCAATATTAGAACAGTCCACTCTTGCCTTCCATGCCAATAAGGCACCAGCTCTTTCCCCATATTCAAACGACTCCATATTACGAACCTTCCACTGAGCCTTACATTTCTGGTACAAATATGCCCGTAGATCACGTCTTGCTTCCTCAAGTTTTCCCTCTATCTCATCCACCTCTCTTATATCTCCCTGGGCAATATGACTTCTTTCCTCTTCGTAGGAAGAGATTCTTCCCTACAATGCCTGAAGTTCTAGCGCATTAATCTTATTCCTTGCACTTATTAGGCTCCATAAATGCCCCCTTAGATTTGCCTTATAGGCATCCCAGACCACTTCTATTGTAGTAGAACCGAGATTAAAAAGGAAGAATTCTTGAGAGGTTTTTTAATTGCCTGGATAATTTCCGGGACCAGAAGCATTGACCTATTTAGGGTCCATCTTACTTGTTGAAAAATTATCCTAGTGGAGTACACAAATACTAAGGGGGCGTGGTCAGATAGATGACAAGTGTATACAGATATACTAATAATATTTTCTGTATTATCCCTATTCACCGGAGCATAATCAATTCTAGAGGAATGATGATTCTTTTTACAGTGGAATGTAAATCCATCCACTTCCCCCATCTTTGCTCTCCATATATCTATTAAATTGATGTTCAATAACAAATTTTTCATGACCCTACGTGACCTCGGTGTCCCATTAACACAACTTACATTTGATCTATCCTTGACTGGGTCCAGCCGAACATTAAAATCTTCACCTAAAATTATCGGGGGATTTACCACAATCAGCCTGTCCTGCAACTTAATTAAATAGGATGAGTCATCTGTATTCGGGCCATAATAAGAAGAACAAGTCAACTTCTCTCCCTCAAAGTCTAGCAATGCTAAGACCCATCTACCAGTTTTGTCTGTCTGGACCGAACTTATTGTACACGTAATCCCTTTTTTTACTAAAATGGCGACTCCACTGGTATTCATCTCTTGATGGGAATAACAAAAACATTGAATCCTTGATATTTTAGAGAAGACATCTTCTGACTCTGTCCTATTCAGGTGCGTTTCTTGCAATAGACAGACATGAGCAGAGGATAATTCTAAATATTTAAATATTAATCTGTCTTCTTAAACACCTTGGACCATTCAAATTCCAAGACATAAATTGAATACAACGACCCCCCATCATTTTATCCTTAAACAATTTTGATGCATCTTATCTGTATGAAATTGATTTTTTTTGGTTGATCTAACCCTGAGGGAGTCTGGCAACTTGTGAGATGAGGATTTTTTTTATCCTATTTTACCACCCTGTGCTCCCCTCTGTGATCCCCTACCCCTCCCCCTTACCCATCTAATCCTCCCCAGACCCCCGTGCCCCAGTAAACTACCTTGAGGAACCCTACCTTCCAATAGGTCAATACCTATTCGGACCGAACCCCCCCCCAAGGCTCCATAAGTATATATACAAAAATGACTAGTAAACTTTTCGTGGTGGGGAAACACATTCTCGTCCCTGCAGACACCCCCTACCTCCCACCATGTTTCTTGTTTTGAATCTTAACAATGAGCATATCCGCTTCATTTGTAGACCGGATCATGTACAAATGATTATTCCACATTACTCTCAGTGTAGCCGGGAACCTTAATTGAGCCTTAGCCCCAAGACTGTTTAATTCTGCTAAACTCTTCCCTAGCTCCCACTGTCTTTCAGCTGTTATATGTCAAATATCTGACCTAATGGAGAAGGTGAATGGAGATCTGTCTGAGAAAGGAGAAGATATGGTTCCTGCTTTTAAAGCTGCTGATAAAATCTGTTCCTTCACTGAATAGGAAAGAAAATGAAACAATATTTTCTGTGGTTTCTGCCTTCCCGGGTTTCTTTTAAAGGGGTCTCTGTGTACCCTCTGGATTTCATTTTTTAAGTCCACATTCGGGAACACCGCAGAGACCGTAGCTTCCAATAGTGAGATCACAAACCCCTTTAAATCTTCTCCCTCCATCGCTTCCGGGATGTTCATAAAAATTTCAAATTGTTTTTGCATGAATGGTTCTCCAATCTCTCCACATCATCTTTAAGCTCTTTATTTTGCAGTGCAGCTTCTCAAGCTGGAGAGAGGACGTCTTGATTACACTCTTCATCCTTGGGATCTCCGCCTCAATTGCCTCTGTTCTTGCAGTAACCTCTTCAAGTTTTTCCGCTAAAATCTCACATTAAGACTTAATAGCCGCCTGATTTGCCTCAGAAACTAAAAACCTATTTGCCAGTTCGGCTTGGTTCGCCTCTGACATGGTAAATCTGTTCGTCATTTCATCTTTTAGGGCGAGTAGGGTGTCCACCAGAGAGTGAGAACGTGGGTCGAAGCAGGAGGCCGTACTTAAAGTCAAAGTCCCCTGAGTTTTCGGCAGTGAGCTAGGACTGATTTCACTTCCCAGGCTAGCTGAACTCTTTCCCATCTGGATTACCTGTACAGCCCTGTTTTTATCATTTTCAGACAACTGAATGGTGCCTGCTTCACCACTGTGCTCAGAGGCTGAAACAGGAATGACGGGGTTGGCAGACTCCTCTAGATTTTTTGTATCAGGGCCCTTTCTTTGATCCAACACCGAATATCTATTAGAGAGGGCTATGGCTGGATGCACTTCTAAATTAATGTCTTGTGTCCCGGTGAAGTCCGTTGAGTCCATCAACACTGCCGGTTGTGAAATAGTGATGCCCTCTCAAGGCTGCTTTTGCTTAACCTGTTTAATACTTGGACTCTTTTTTTCTTGGGGTCCCTGGAATAGTTTCAGATGTTGAGAAAACGGCTTGGACCTTACTAGTTTGAGAGCTTGACTCAGGATTGGACTCTGACTTACTACCCAGATTCCCGCCCTCCTCTACTTCAATGGACAAGGGGGATAAAGGTAATGCTTTGGTAGTAGTGGTGGTGGCCATAGCCATAACCTGGTAGTAAGATTTCAGCGACGGGGTATCACGTATTTTCCCCTTACCTCTCTGATTTCTAGGTTTAGATGAAGGGGTTGTTAGGTTTTTACCCCCGACCTGCATAGACTGTTTTGCCGAGAGTTTTACCTCAGCCACCGGTGTAGATACTCGCTGTGGTAAACTGGATTGAATAATCATGTCATTAGAAGCCAAATGAGCCGCCCTAGCCAGCAGTGAGTACCTTGTAAGTTTAGGAGGAGATGTTCCCACTTGTAATTCCACTCCCTTCTCCATACAGTCCAGCAGAGCCTTGTAAAGATTGCCCCAACCTCCTTAACTGACTCAGCCTTACCGTTTAGCGCCTGATATGAATGGGCATCTGGGAAAAGAAACTCATTATTCCCCCAGCAGGAACCTACAGACAGCCCCCCTTCTGCCAGCTCAATCTTTGGATGATCACACCACTCGACTCTGTGCTTCCCCCTGGCCTCAGCTCCTACCTGCAGATACTGCGTGCTCTGTGGGTTCTGGAATCCGTAATTTCTCCCACCTGCTTTGTGCAGCGACCAAGCGAGGGAACCACTTTGCCTCCACTTAATGGCGGCTACTTTCCACCTCCAGCCTGAGCCTGGTATTTTAGATCCAAGACCTGATTCCAGAAAGCACCTGGGAGAAAAAAACACTAGAGCGCCAACGGCGCTAACACCACCTTCCAGCGCTATACTCGCTGCCGCCTCCGCCTCCCGCATACCAGCCGCCAGAGTGCCTCAGGCACCGTCGGATATAGAAGCGTCGACAAGCCGGAGGAAGCAGCAGCGGGGCCAGGCGTCCACCCAAGAAGTCGCCGAAGAAGCACCGCAAAAGCAGCACAGTGAGTACCGTACCCCTTACTGGATTAAATCGCACATAATTCCTGTTGGAAACCGGCTATTTCTGGTAGGCTAAGGCTTATGCCAAAGCCAGGCAGAAACCACCATTCCAGTCAGGGCAAGGAAGTCACACGCCAAGATAACCCCTGCTCACCCTCTAGGTAGCATGGCGCGAGCAGTCTAGGCTAAACTCGGAGGCGATGTGTAAAGCATTTGCGTCAGCGCACAACAGCAACAACATACTAGGTACACCACAAAAGAGACTCCACACAAGGTTATATTAAAATAACTTTTGTATTGTCAAAACATATCAGATAGAAATTACACATGTACATTGTGCCAACGGGCACGGCAATATTCACAAGGGATTATTTACAAGACAGGGCCACATGGGCCACTGTCTGAATCAACACTTTGCAGATATAGAAATACTTGTCAGAAATTAGAATAAAAGTATATAAACTTCACTGTAACACAAAGCAACAGTTATAGATCACATCCAGTAACTACTGGGAACAGGTAAGTACCACCTACGCAACCCTAAACTCCTTGGGAGACTGTCACGCAGGGGACCAGGACCTTACTAGGACCACCTGTACTAAGAAAGAAGAACCACCTAAGTATCACACAGCATTTAGGGGTCTAAGAAAGAATACATTACTCATGATGCAATAAACCTACATTCAGAGGAGTAGAAAAGACAACCACCTAAGAATAAACACATTTAGGGGTATAAACCAGAACACCTTACCCATGATGCATGAACACATTCAGAGGAGTAATAAAGAGAAACACATGAGGCCTAAAGCATTCAGAGGTGTTAAGAATAAAGCACATGATGCAATAAAATACATTCAGGGGTGCAGCGCAAGAAGACACATGATGACTAAACATTCAGAGGTGCAGCGCAGGAAAAGTAAGACACATGATGCATAAACCTACACATTCAGAGGGGTCAAGAGTAGAGCAATAGCGCAAGAATCACATGATGTATAAAAACATTCAGAGGTGTAAGATCAAGGTGCGTAATCATACTAAATGCATTACATTTCCTAGCACCACATCACAATGCGCAAAACTCACATTAGGCAAATACTATCACATGAGCCACTACCTGTGGCAGTCCCTAGGCCAACTGGCCTTGTTGGGGCTCAGACGCCCTGAGTCTCAGTGTCAGGGTGCGTTGCCATGCAGCGCCAGTCTCAAAGTATAAAAAGCCTAAACGTGGCAGCTGCCCACGAAGTGCTGGGCAACTGTGCACCAGAAGCTGTGGCAGGGCTATCAGTAGCCCCTAGAACAAATCTGCGCCACCGGAGCCACACAGGCTCTAAGACAAACACTGCGCACGTTGGGGCCACACAGGCCCTGGCCAACACTGGTCGAACGTGGGAGCCACAGCCACACTGGCTCTAAAGCAATATGCCCCCTGGAGCCTCCCTGGACTCTCCAAGCGTTGGGGCGACCCACTGTCAACTGGGGCCGCCCTTGAAGCCCTCGTCGCGGTGGAGTCCCCCACGGGGAACTCTAACTTCTCAAAATGCCCCCAGAGCCCCTCCGGGCTCTGTGCACGTTGGGGCGACCCACTGCCAACCGGGGCCGCCCAGGAAGCCTTCACGGCTTCCTACTGGCACTAGGCGCGAGCTCGCGCCACTGGGGGGGGGGCGGACACCGACAACGTGTCCCGGCGCCCCTCCTCTCTTCTGCCCCCGCGTTGGAGCCTTGCAGAGCTCAACACAAAGACTGGCCCCTCGAGCCTTCCCAGGCTCTACACACCGTTGGAGCGGCCCGCTGCCATACGGGGCCGCTCTGACGAAGGGGGACCTCCCAGGCACAGCCCCACTCGGCCCGCCCTCAGCCCAGACTCACCGGGGCTCACGGGGCGGCTCCTCCGTCTTCCTGGGGCAGGCGCCGACAATGCGCCTCGGGCCCCCAGGCTCTCCCCTCTCGGCATCGGCCGCCATCTCCCTCGCGCCTTCCTCCTCTTCCTCCCGCCTCACAGGCTGCGGGGCGGGACTTCCGGCCGGCCGCGCAGGGATTGGCCGGCTGGCCAGGTACTTCCGGGTCGCCGCGGGCAGCGCGGCGGCCCTCGCTAGGCAGGCAGGCGGGCAGCAATCGCGAGGTGGGCACTCGTAAATCACATAAACAACTGGGCAAATCCAAGTCGGAAAAATAAGCGGAGTGGGCTCCCGCGCCGATCCGCCGCCGGCCTCCAGCAGCAACGCGCTTCCAAGCGCTATAGAGGCACACAAAG
Source organism: Lissotriton helveticus (assembly GCF_964261635.1). NCBI lineage: Eukaryota > Metazoa > Chordata > Amphibia > Caudata > Salamandridae > Lissotriton > Lissotriton helveticus. The sequence goes on from NC_136067.1 coordinate 451,421,477, forward strand.
CGCTCCAGCACTAGAAGTGCAACCAAAGCGCCATGGGCAGGAAATAAAGCGCTCTCAGCGCTATGAAGGACAAGTCCAGCGCTCCCAGCGCTGGAAGGCAATAAAGCGCTCTCTCAGCGCTAGATGCAGATGAAGCGCTCCCTCAGCGCTACCGGGACAAGTCCAGCCAAGTCCTTCAGGGGGATGCAGCAAAGTCCCTCCAGGGTAAAGCAAAGTCCCCCATCCTTCCAGGACAGGCAGAGGGGTCCCCCAGAGGTCCAGGCATCCAGGGGCTGGGCAGCGCCCGCCCCTGGTAGATTCCAGTCCGAAGTAAGAACAAGACAAGAACATTTTGGAAGGAGACACCGTCCCTTCTTATACACAGAAATGCCTTTGAAGTACTTTGAAGCTTTCGTGCAAGGGGCCCTGAGTACTGGAATGTTTCTGGTTTACGTCTCCCTGACAGCTTCAGGGCCAGAGGTGACAGTAGGCCGCCAGGATGGAGAGCCAGCAGGGTGGGCGGCAGGCACAGCCCGGCACCACCAGACGCTCTTTCCTCCCATCCCTGACAGCAGAGGGGCCTGTCATCTACCCCCTCCTCCGGGGCCTTGCAGACCCTGCAGACCCTGTTTTACTCAAACCAGACAGTCCATCTACCAACAGGCCCAGGCATGCCTGGGCCAGGCCCATCAGCCAATCACGTGCTAGCAGACTCACTACACAATTATGCCAACTTCTAAAAGTGGCGCTTCTAGACTACACACAGCCATGCTGCATACACCATTCTGCAGCATTCATTCTCACGAGTTCATACATATCAAACTCGCCCCTGCACTCCCCACGCATCAGGAATCTACCATGGGCATACATATTTCCCAGTCATTCCTATGGGAGGGCAGGTCACTCACCATCCATACACAGAAAGCACACGCACCTTACACTGTACCACAGTGAAAAAGTGCGCAGAGGCCTACAATCACCAATCCAGGTTCCAAAAACAGGCTAGGAAAAAGCAAAAAGTCACGGGGTAAACCTGCCCAAAGGACCGGGTCCAACACATCCCCCTTCCAGCCAAAACGCCGGGTAGATCAATCACTACACTGATGGTCTTCAATGCTTTGGGCGACAAAACCACGGAGACGGGCCTGCAGGGCAGGGCCCCCTTACAGTTTTTCGCCACTCGGAACCCACAGGGATTTCCCTCAACAAAAGCTCTCTGACACAACTAGGATACCCCACTGGTACACACTAGTCATCCACAGCCAGGACCAGGCCCTAGGCCATCCAAAGATCATAGGTCCTAACCACTCCACAGAGTGGGGGCAGAAGCCCCTGGCACACAATAGCCAATCTCCACTCTCTCTCTCTCAGGGTAGCTACACTACCACCGATCCTACAACCTAGGGACCACACCCTCAGGCTGACTAGAGGTCACGGCAAGAATGCCCGATCCTACCTCTACTCCACCAATGTTAGAACTGGGGGTCTCTAGTTGGCAGAGGTAAGTACCTTAGACCAAGTAGGGACCCTGGCTTCCAGTCAGGGTGAAGGAATAACCCTCACAGGGAAGCACTCACCAGAACACAACTCTCCTACCAGATCAGGACCTCACTCCATCACTGGTCTACCACCTGGAAACGATTCCACTTCTGAGGTACAAAGCACACAGCACAGTCCCTCTTCAAGCAGGTGGGGGCACAGCACACAGCAAAGCCCCCTTTCCTCTACCTTAGTGGAAACAACAAACTGCAGGTGGGCCCCAGAACACACAGCAAGGGCCGCCTCCTCAGTCTCTTCAGTTGATCCACCTTAGTAGAGACTCCTCTTGACCTAGAAGTTTCCTAATCTCCCAACCTAGGATTTACACCCTTAAGTTGCACCGGGGTCAGAAGTACACCGTCCTTCTGCACCCCCTTCCAGTTCCACTATCACAGGCACAGTATGTCTCAGGCTAGACAGAGCACACGCCAGCGGCGTAGCAGCGACACACTCTCCTCCAGTACTCCCTATCACAGGGTGATTCTCAGTATGTTCCAGGCTAGACAGAGCACACGCCAGCGGCGTATCAGCAACACACTTTCCTCCCACCGGGGTCAGAAGTAAGGACACCGTCCCTCTGCACCCCCCTCCAGAGTTCTGCACCCTCCCACCTGGGAGCGGTACCCCTGGAAGCCAACAACCGGTCAGGACACTGATTACCGATGCCCTTCCCTCCAGGTCAGGCTGAACCTGAACCTGGCCTCCCCCCTCCTCGGGGAATGACCTCCAGAGGCCCCAAAAATGGTCGAGCACTCTAGATGGTCAAATGCCCAGCGAACCAGGACTTCTGCACCCTCCACTTAGGAGCGGTACTGCCCAACACTAGGACCGCTGGAGTTCTGGTTACAGAAACTCCCCGTCCTCTTGACACAGGAAGATCTTCCTCAAATGACTTATAAGTACAGCCTAGGCCCCTGACCTGGCGCTCCCTTAGGGAACCCTCCAGGCCCTGAGACAAGGTTTCGGGCTAACGTGGGACACACCGTCCCACACTCACTCCGCCTCCACTAAGACAGGACGTGAGCCCCTACACCCCTATCATCCTAATGGGACATAGCTGGGCTACACATGAACCTCTTCACCTACACAGGATCATCAGATACACAAGCCACTACTTTTAGAATCACTCTCTAATGTCTCTGTAAGACATCTAGCACACCGCCCGACATCCACCTTCTTGTCCAATGCCTCTGCAGGACGTCCTGCACACCACCAGAGGTACACCTCACGTGCAAGCTCCTTAAAAAAAACTCACACGAACTCCTCCAGTTCAAGACACCACTCATCCACACACTCCCCCTCCAGACTGGTGAGACAGTTCCTCACTGCCTCTGACTCTCAACCTGTCACTCTCTTACTGAGCACCAGGCACCATACTCTGGGAACTGGGAATGGGACTTCACGCACTGGACGCATTTAAGCTGCCACCACTGGATCCTACCATACTGGGGAATCCAGACACACACACACTACACTCAGGGAATAACCACCCTCCTGAGCAAGCAATTTCTCCTCCACCCTCCCTGTCTTCCATCTACCCACACAGGGACAGGAATAGGGATTGGACACTGGACCCAGCAAGGGATTCCTAACCTATGGGAACCTCCCCTATCTACTGGCGTCCCGCCCTGTCATTTTCTCTCATCTGCCACTAAACATAAAGCGCAGGAACACCATCTGAAAATGACACTTTTGAGGAAAAACAAAATCAAAAACAATAATCCCAAATATGTGACTATCTGAAAAACGCAGAGTTTTTGTAATGTAGCCAGTTGTCGCTATGGCACTGAGCAAACGCAAGTCCAAATCCGCACCGCTGACCCACCAATGTTGGAAACCGGCTATTTCTGGTAGGCTAAGGCTTATGCCAAAGCCAGGCAGAAACCACCATTCCAGTCAGGGCAAGGAAGTCACACGCCAAGATAACCCCTGCTCACCCTCTAGGTAGCATGGCGCGAGCAGTCTAGGCTAAACTCGGAGGCGATGTGTAAAGCATTTGCGTCAGCGCACAACAGCAACAACATACTAGGTACACCACAAAAGAGACTCCACACAAGGTTATATTAAAATAACTTTTGTATTGTCAAAACATATCAGATAGAAATTACACATGTACATTGTGCCAACGGGCACGGCAATATTCACAAGGGATTATTTACAAGACAGGGCCACATGGGCCACTGTCTGAATCAACACTTTGCAGATATAGAAATACTTGTCAGAAATTAGAATAAAAGTATATAAACTTCACTGTAACACAAAGCAACAGTTATAGATCACATCCAGTAACTACTGGGAACAGGTAAGTACCACCTACGCAACCCTAAACTCCTTGGGAGACTGTCACGCAGGGGACCAGGACCTTACTAGGACCACCTGTACTAAGAAAGAAGAACCACCTAAGTATCACACAGCATTTAGGGGTCTAAGAAAGAATACATTACTCATGATGCAATAAACCTACATTCAGAGGAGTAGAAAAGACAACCACCTAAGAATAAACACATTTAGGGGTATAAACCAGAATACCTTACCCATGATGCATGAACACATTCAGAGGAGTAATAAAGAGAAACACATGAGGCCTAAAGCATTCAGAGGTGTTAAGAATAAAGCACATGATGCAATAAAATACATTCAGGGGTGCAGCGCAAGAAGACACATGATGACTAAACATTCAGAGGTGCAGCGCAGGAAAAGTAAGACACATGATGCATAAACCTACACATTCAGAGGGGTCAAGAGTAGAGCAATAGCGCAAGAATCACATGATGTATAAAAACATTCAGAGGTGTAAGATCAAGGTGCGTAATCATACTAAATGCATTACATTTCCTAGCACCACATCACAATGCGCAAAACTCACATTAGGCAAATACTATCACATGAGCCACTACCTGTGGCAGTCCCTAGGCCAACTGGCCTTGTTGGGGCTCAGACGCCCTGAGTCTCAGTGTCAGGGTGCGTTGCCATGCAGCGCCAGTCTCAAAGTATAAAAAGCCTAAACGTGGCAGCTGCCCACGAAGTGCTGGGCAACTGTGCACCAGAAGCTGTGGCAGGGCTATCAGTAGCCCCTAGAACAAATCTGCGCCACCGGAGCCACACAGGCTCTAAGACAAACACTGCGCACGTTGGGGCCACACAGGCCCTGGCCAACACTGGTCGAACGTGGGAGCCACAGCCACACTGGCTCTAAAGCAATATGCCCCCTGGAGCCTCCCTGGACTCTCCAAGCGTTGGGGCGACCCACTGTCAACTGGGGCCGCCCTTGAAGCCCTCGTCGCGGTGGAGTCCCCCACGGGGAACTCTAACTTCTCAAAATGCCCCCAGAGCCCCTCCGGGCTCTGTGCACGTTGGGGCGACCCACTGCCAACCGGGGCCGCCCAGGAAGCCTTCACGGCTTCCTACTGGCACTAGGCGCGAGCTCGCGCCACTGGGGGGGGGGGGCGGACACCGACAACGTGTCCCGGCGCCCCTCCTCTCTTCTGCCCCCGCGTTGGAGCCTTGCAGAGCTCAACACAAAGACTGGCCCCTCGAGCCTTCCCAGGCTCTACACACCGTTGGAGCGGCCCGCTGCCATACGGGGCCGCTCTGACGAAGGGGGACCTCCCAGGCACAGCCCCACTCGGCCCGCCCTCAGCCCAGACTCACCGGGGCTCACGGGGCGGCTCCTCCGTCTTCCTGGGGCAGGCGCCGACAATGCGCCTCGGGCCCCCGGGCTCTCCCCTCTCGGCATCGGCCGCCATCTCCCTCGCGCCTTCCTCCTCTTCCTCCCGCCTCACAGGCTGCGGGGCGGGACTTCCGGCCGGCCGCGCAGGGATTGGCCGGCCGGCCAGGTACTTCCGGGTCGCCGCGGGCAGCGCGGCGGCCCTCGCTAGGCAGGCAGGCGGGCAGCAATCGCGAGGTGGGCACTCGTAAATCACATAAACAACTGGGCAAATCCAAGTCGGAAAAATAAGCGGAGTGGGCTCCCGCGCCGATCCGCCGCCGGCCTCCAGCAGCAACGCGCTTCCAAGCGCTATAGAGGCACACAAAGCGCTCCAGCACTAGAAGTGCAACCAAAGCGCCATGGGCAGGAAATAAAGCGCTCTCAGCGCTATGAAGGACAAGTCCAGCGCTCCCAGCGCTGGAAGGCAATAAAGCGCTCTCTCAGCGCTAGATGCAGATGAAGCGCTCCCTCAGCGCTACCGGGACAAGTCCAGCCAAGTCCTTCAGGGGGATGCAGCAAAGTCCCTCCAGGGTAAAGCAAAGTCCCCCATCCTTCCAGGACAGGCAGAGGGGTCCCCCAGAGGTCCAGGCATCCAGGGGCTGGGCAGCGCCCGCCCCTGGTAGATTCCAGTCCGAAGTAAGAACAAGACAAGAACATTTTGGAAGGAGACACCGTCCCTTCTTATACACAGAAATGCCTTTGAAGTACTTTGAAGCTTTCGTGCAAGGGGCCCTGAGTACTGGAATGTTTCTGGTTTACGTCTCCCTGACAGCTTCAGGGCCAGAGGTGACAGTAGGCCGCCAGGATGGAGAGCCAGCAGGGTGGGCGGCAGGCACAGCCCGGCACCACCAGACGCTCTTTCCTCCCATCCCTGACAGCAGAGGGGCCTGTCATCTACCCCCTCCTCCGGGGCCTTGCAGACCCTGCAGACCCTGTTTTACTCAAACCAGACAGTCCATCTACCAACAGGCCCAGGCATGCCTGGGCCAGGCCCATCAGCCAATCACGTGCTAGCAGACTCACTACACAATTATGCCAACTTCTAAAAGTGGCGCTTCTAGACTACACACAGCCATGCTGCATACACCATTCTGCAGCATTCATTCTCACGAGTTCATACATATCAAACTCGCCCCTGCACTCCCCACGCATCAGGAATCTACCATGGGCATACATATTTCCCAGTCATTCCTATGGGAGGGCAGGTCACTCACCATCCATACACAGAAAGCACACGCACCTTACACTGTACCACAGTGAAAAAGTGCGCAGAGGCCTACAATCACCAATCCAGGTTCCAAAAACAGGCTAGGAAAAAGCAAAAAGTCACGGGGTAAACCTGCCCAAAGGACCGGGTCCAACAATTCCGCACATGATTCCGCCGATTTTTTGCTGAAATTAGGGTTTAGGATGCGGGCCATTTAAACTTCAATCCCCCACCATCAACAGGAGCCTTGAGGAGGAGTGTCCGCGGCCGTTCACGCGGCGGCCACCATGTTCCTCCGATCCCCAGGAAACCGACAGAATCCAATGATACACAGTATTCAACATTATTTACAATATTAACTTTAATTACCAATTAAATAATTAATACTAATTAACAATGTAAAAAATTATTACACATTAATTATTAATTAAATGGATAATATTTTACAATAAATGAACATTAATTTATTATATTTAAATTACTTCCCACTTTATACTCCTATACCTCACTACCAGCTATGGTGCAAAAAATAATATAACTTACTTAAATAACATTTAATGACTACTACAATGTTCACAAATACATTAAAAAACATAAACAATATTAAAAGAATAAACTCCATCATAGACATATAAAATATATAACTAAATGCATAACAAATAATACAAATTGGTATTATTTAACTTAAATTCGATATTCTTGACAGTGACATTCTTGCACTCGATATTTCCATTCCACGATATTTTTCATGCGATAATACTGTTACTCAATATTTTTTACGGGATATTCTGTCTCATCACCTTCTCAATGAATTGTTTCTAAAGCATCACAGCGTTCCTGAGGGTGCTTTACTCGTTTGGGCACTGAGAGTTAAGAAATTCATCGATTATTTTAAATAGCTTATTGATAGTGCATGCAGCATTGATTTGTTTGCTTTTTAATGGAAAGTCTAGATTTTGTACCTCATATGGATTCACTTTTCGTCATTAGGTTTAAGATTTCCTTTAATTTCTTTCAATCTAGTCTCTGTCTTTCGCAGTTTTACGTCAGAGTTGAACTATTCAGCCTTACTTTTATGAAGTCTTTGCCATGAATCACTATGTCAAAAATCTCAATGAGTCAATGGTGGAATTGATTGCCTGGCATTTTCATCTCAGGAGGGAAGACACGGAGAGCTTTTCTCGAATCAAGTTTAGATCGGAGTTCTTTCATGGTCTATATGCTATAGTTGTATTGAATTCTGAGTGAGTTTCGGGTGCCAAAGGAAGGTTACGTTTAAATTGGTAGGTGGGTTTCGTGTGACTGATATCAGGCCTTACCAGTTGTCGAATCATTGTTCAGGGGCATATAGCCCCTTTGGTAGCCACATCTCTGGGTTGGACTTGGGAGCTCTACACACTAAGCGAGGGGTCCTGCCATCTTGAGAGTAGGAGAGCCAGATGCCTTACTTTGCAGGAAGTGGTCAACAAGGGGGAAGGAACCTAGTAGCCATTTGCTACTGACCACTTCTACTGTGAGGGCACCCCTGGCACCCAGAACCCAGATCTCGTTGTACTGGAAAAGAGAATCAAAGAATGACTGCCCTGCTGAACCAAGGACCCGGCTAAAAGAGGCTACAGCTACCTGAACTGCACCTGCTGAAGCTGGTGGGTAGAAAGGAGAAGGGACTGTGCCTGCTGTGTTCTGGTCATGGACAAGTCCACCCCTGAGCCCATCCGAAGCAATAGAATCCAAGGGCGAGTTGGCTCACCTGCTACTTGCAACACAGGGCCACAACAGCTGAAGAAGCCTGCTAGGTCTTAGTTGGCTGCCCAGATCTTCACATCTCTGCCACCCACCTCCGTGCAACACCAGAGATCTGGACCTGATGCTCAAAGTTGCACTGAGTCTACTGAATCCAGGAGAGTTGTTTGAGTACGGCATGGTAACCCGGAAGGATAGTTATTGTCCCAGTAAGGATTCTGCTCTGACTGCGATACCGGGCGACTATTAGCTCTGAGTCGACTGGACTTCTGCCAGGACCGAGAGGACTTCAAGGGACGTCGACACCTGTGGTCAGGACCACCTCACCAATGTCGTGGACCGAGTGGTATCTGCAGGAAAACCTCCGTCGACCACATTGTTTCTACAGCATCCTTGAGCATCTTCATCATCCTGTATCACTTTCATCAGGACCACTACCATAGGAACCTATAACAAAGAGATAAAAGTACCTTGAAATTACTGAGGATTGCTTCTTCCCAGTGGCGTTGCTAGGCCTTTTGCTGCCCGTGGCGGTCCCAGCTTTTGCCGCCTGCGGTGGCCGTAAGAGGTGGGTGGGGTGCTGGTGATCGATTCCAGCCACTGCCACCAAAGCTCGTGCCGCCGGGACAGACCCCCCCCCCCACTTGTTACACCACTGCTTCTTCCTCTGAGGTAACTGTTTCTGAGGGCTTTGCTGATCTCCCTGACTGGCTTCCTGCCAGAGTTAGTCGCCTAAAATAACTCAAAGTAACCACATTGCTACTTAACCAAGTTTCTATATGTCCAATTCTGTGAATTTGTCAGTGCTTGTTCGCGCTTGAGTAAAAAGTGCATATTTACGGTATCTTGTAATTTACTGTATCTTTGGAATCCTTCTGTGGGTCGTGTTCGTTTTGGCGTCTAAAAATACATTAAAAAAACTCTATTTTAATAAATTGGTGTTGGATTTCTTGAGTGTCTCATGTATTCTTTCTTCATTCATTTTGGTGCTGTTTAAGTGCTTAACACTCGTTTCACTGCTTAGAGAGGCACAGCTACTCAGGGTTAAGCTTTCGGGTTAGCAAATGAACCCACCTAAGTGTATTAAAAGGTGTGGTTGCACAACCACATCATATAATACACCCCATTTCCACACAGTCTCCAAGCTGCTGGGAAAGCTTCTTCTGGCCAGTCCAGGAGCCCCCCCCCCCCTCCCCGGGCATGTTTTTGGGCACTAGGTCTCTCTCCGTTGAGTTCTCCTGCAGGATCTAGTCCTCTTTAGCCACCTGGGCACTCTTTGAGTCAGGAATTGTAAGAAGTTTGATTATTTGGGGTGTGTGACTACCCACCTAGAGGAATAATCACAAAATAGAGTACGATTTAATAAACAAAGTGACACCAAAAAGATAGAATTCCAATAAAGGAAACCAGAGAAATGGATTTGTAAAGTTTTAAGTAGAAATAGTGCCAAAAAGTGCCAAGCACCAATGATAGTCAATGGTCACTTTAGATCTGGACCTAGGTGCAATACGAGGCTAACTGTGATGGAGAGCAGTTTGTCCCAGTCAAAGATTTTAGCTTCTGACTTTTAAGTCCCAATCCACCGCTGGAGTACACATCTAAAGCTCCCCAGGACCAATCCAACACTGGAGTACACTTTTAAAGGCCCCCAGTACCTCAAGGGAGCCACTTAGAGACTCACAGGATGTCAGACAGAGGCCAATAGCAGGGTCCAGTCCAGACCCAGTTGCCACTGGTCATCTGGGTACTTGCAGGAAAAAGCCCTTTGGCGTGCTGTATATATTTGTAGCTTGAACAGGAGATCTAGCTTATGACCCTTTGAGTCCACTCCTATGTACCAGAGGAAGTGACTCCAGCTCTTCTGAGCTCTTCCCAGGTCGCAGACAGCAGGTCAAATCCTCTTCTTATCCTTTGAAGGTCCAGAAAGTATTCTGAAGTGGGTGCCTATAGGTGCCATATTTCTGCCTTGCTTCAGCTAGTGGATGGGAAAGACCACCCACTAGCTAACACTTTACACCAGGGGTAAAAGTTACCTGGGCCAACCTTACCCATTTTGGGCATTTTCATGATGGCGAAAGTCTAAACCTAGGATCGGATGGGTGGGGGGGAGGGTAGTATAATAATCCTAGTGTCCGCCCATATCTAACACTAAAAGTCAGTTTTAGGCAGTCTCTGTAACCCCCAAAAACTTGGGGACAGAATTCTAGTGAGACAAAACTGATCTTTCAAAACCAGACAGTGGATACACACACATTGTTTTGTCATTTTGTTTCCCTCCTTTGAAGAGCGCTGCTAGTGTCATATGAACCCTCCCTACCCCCAAGAGATCTGTCATGCAGGTCCTGACACTCGAGCAGGATCTTACACTGTGATGTCAACAAGAAGCCCACTGGGATGGAGGCTGATCTAGCCGTAGGGACAAAAGAAGGATGAAGGCCTGGGTGTTAGCTACATCTGCTTGTGACAGCATAGGCCTCTTTGAAGTTAATCAAGTACTTGGACTCAGCTCACAGGCCATCCTGTCTAGGACACAACACCTTCCTACACTCAAGGACCTTGGTCCCTCTCTTGAAATCAAGTTCACGCCTCATTTTCACCGATTGAAATGCAAAGTAATGGCTGATAGAAGGAAGAGGGCAAAATGAAGATTTGGCTTTCAGGGAACCTGAGACTTAGAATAGTACATCCATCGGGATAAGGGAAGAATCCTCCTTTACTTATTTCGAAGATGGTCTGAAAAATCACCTGGCCACACTTTAAACCCATGCTACATGCACCTCCTTTCTGTTTGAAGCATATAAAACTGATAGCTTACAAGGTAATGCAAATATTAACGGAAGTACCTACATCGTTGATTGCCATCCATGATTTCCTATTTCAAAGTATGAATATGTATTATACTGCCCATGAAACAGATATATATCCATTCCCCATACCTAAGAAAAATGCTCTACCATTCCCCAGGATAGACTAAACAAAAAGACATATATGTCTGCATTATACAAAAAAGACTGAATGGTTAACTGTGAGCATTGGGTATGTTTTTCGCTGAGGGGTTCTGAGTGACCTCAAATAGACAACAAGAGTGGAATTTGAGTTGTCTGTGATGATACATAGAACTCAGAGGTGGAAAACATTTACTATTCACATATTACCTAACTATAATTTTATTTGCCACCTCCATCCATATACTCTGCCCCTGCTTCCAACATATATGCTGGTATGCTGGTTTAAAGGAGTAATGGGAGAGCCATATTGTGACACTGAAGCAATCATTCACTAACTAAGTCTAAAAAAGACGATATGCTATTTTGAGGTTGTTTTATCCTTCCTTTATTTTAGTACGTTCTGTAGATTATATTTTGTTATTTCCTTCTGTATTGGTTGTTCCCACCCTTCCTCCTGTCCTGTTTCCACCCACCTTTCTCCCACTCTGTCTCTACTCGTTGCCTCAAGTAGTTTTTAATCAACTACAAACCCGGCTATGCACCTGAGAGAGCCACACTTCTCCGGGAATGTGGTGGGGCACCGGTGCTCCTTTTTCAGGTCTCAGGACACTCTCCTCTCTGGGGTCGCGCTTCCCACACAGCAACACCGCCATGGCTCCTCGTCCGCTAAAGTCTCTAGGGTTGCGTCTTCCTCTCGGCTCGTTGTCCGAACTCCTCTTCCGCTTCCAGGTGGGTTCTTAAAGGACTGACGTCGCTTCTGGCGCTCCTCTGCAGAGTCTCGGTCAAATGGGACATCAGATGTGTCGGAGCGGCTTCACTACCTTCTTCGTCAGGACCAGCTGCCACAACAGGTACCGTGGGCTGTAAAGAAGGGAAAGAAGAAAAAAAGGGGGGGTGGGGTAGATTATTGACTTCCTCCTCTCCTTCTCTTACCATACCACTTTGTGGGGGCACTCCGTGTCACATATATCATCTATATATATAAAAAACAAATGTATGTCTGTCTTTCTGTCTGTCTGTCTGTTTGTCCTTTATACATTACTACACCATTTTTCCGATCGCCATGAAACTTTGGGAAGTTGTTGAGTACACTCCCGCGAAGGTTTCTGGCATAAATTTGTTTTAAATATCGGCCCCCCAGGGCCCTCATAATCTTTTGAATACTGATGTACGCACCAGACGGTAAAACAACAAATCGTGTATCCACAAGCACTCGAATAAATAAATAGAATTAAAACGACACTTTGAAATGTTTTCCATATTAAAATGAATACGTTTCAATAAAAATGACACAATGTAAATTGAACATTATCATAACGAGTTTCCTTGAATTTCCTTTCTTCGGAGATCGTAGCAACGCGCGACGGGTAAGCTAGTAATATATAAAAAAAATGTTAAACCTTAGCTCCCATCCCACACCCTCACTTCCATTGAGATATCCTCCCCCTTCCACAAATGAAAAAATAAATGACGGATTTCCAAATATAAAAACATGTATCTGGCCTCCTGCCACCCAACTACACCATTCTGTGCAAATGTGCTTCACTATGAGGTACTGGTGCCACAAATCAAGACCCCGCTCAGAGGTAGTTCCGGCGCAGTCGGCGTTTGTCACTGTTTTAATTCCACACTTCCCAGAGTTTCCAGGCACCGTAGTGGCCCTGCTCAACTCTGTGAATTCTATGAGGCTGTAAGCGTAAGCCTTATCTTTGTTCAGCCGAAACCCTCTGTAGCACCTTTGGGCCCCATGGGTTTAGGAGTGCTTTTGACTGGGGATACGCCAGCGGGTCTGCCCCGATGCCAGTCGGCCTGTCAGAATCTGTTGGTGGGTCAGCATCGGCCTCAGGTGTGGCTTCACAACCTCTCCCCAGGGACTGTTCTAGGGACACTGTTCCTGGCACTGCCAATGTCCATCGGTGGCGCTGAACCCAGTGTGATTCCTGGCTCTGAAAAGGAGCCGGACCAGAATTGCACAACCTCGGCTCTGGTGCCGACCGGGCCCACACGGCTAGGATTGGAGACAAAGACCTATTTCCCTGTAGGGCCCACTGAGGAATACTAATGGAGGGGATCTATGGATCCCTATGGCTATTCCGGCCCCCTAGCAGAGCCCATGACAGATGGCACCAGAGTTGAGGATTTGGCTAACACCAGTGGTCTGGACACCTCAGCAGAGGCTGTCCTCCTCCAACCATGGCAATGGAGGAAGGGGTTTCTTTCACAATGGTAATCACTGGGGCATTTGAGGTCCTGGACTGAATGCTGTCCACAGTTGAAGTCAAGACTAACATTTTAACAGATGTGCTTCAGCCTGGGGTATCCTCCTCAGAACCCTTACTGCCTTTGAATAAAGCTCTCAGAGATGTTCTTCTTGTGCCATGGGCCAAACCTCGCACAGGCACTCCTTTGAACGGGAGCATTGCTCGCCAGAATCACCCCGCTCCTTGGGACCCAGCCTTCCTCTCCCAGCAATTCATCCATGAGAGCCTGGTGGTCCAGGCCGCTACATGCAGGATAAATCCCATTGCTTTTTCTACCACACAAGGCAGTCTCGCCCCAGGTATCTATTCTAAGGTAAGGCATCTACAGCTAGAAGTCTCTAACAGATGAACAAGTTACTTACCATCAGCATTGCCTAATCTAGTAGAGACTCTATCTAGCCCCAGATTCCTTACTGACCCTCCCATCCTGCCCATTCTCTAGACTGTTTGTAATTCTGGACTAACAGAGATCCCTCAGAACCTCACTTGGCAGACTAGTGACTCCTCCTCAGCTTGGCTCCGTTCTTGTGGTGCGGAAAAACAGTCAAGAACTGAGGTCAGTGCACTAGCGTGGGACCTATATAGGCACCACGTAATTCACTCCCAGTGTGGACGACGCCATGTGGAGCCTTCCGACCGAAGGTAAGTAACTTGTTCATCCCTGCCTTTGCAAAGTAAATGCGTCTGTGCTGTATGGTGGAACACTACCTACATTTTTTTTATATCCACAAACATATGTGTTTGGGGAAGTTAGTCACATTGTGAGTGGGCTCCAATCTGCAAGTGGAAACGTCCACTAAGCTGAAAAATGTCCATAAGAAAATTCAGTATGTAGATTTGTTTTTTTGTGCATGTAAATTCTGCTTACACTAAAGAATCGTATGATTCTGCATCGTGATGTGATGGGCCTCTTCTTTTAACTGCCAACTTTTATTTAAAGGATAACCACGAGTGTTAGGAGCTAAACAGAAAATGTAAAATTTACAAAATCGTTCTAGAATCTTTTTGAAGTATAATACTTGATTGGTGTTTTTCGACTCGTGTACGTGTGCGTGTAAAGATTGTTGTCCGTCGAACATGAAATATGTTTGCATGGGTAAAACGCCTGCGCTGATAACAGAAGATTAAGCCATAATTTACTGTACATTTCAGCTAGAATTGTTACAGAACATTGAAACCAGTGTTAATTAAGGCTCAATTTGAGGTTTCTCCCAAATTGGCAACAACAAAGGGATGCCATAACAACCACATCAATGTGCCCGTGACTATTGTTGTTCTGTTGCACTAGTAACTCATCTTCGTTTACTCTATCAGCACTATTAATCTTTTCCCAAGTGAGAAATCTCACTGCTGCTGGCTCTCCAGAAGCTACACTTTTGAGCATTGTGTATGCAAATGACACCCTATGGGACCTCATTAAGAACTAAAGATGGAGAAACACGCTTATTTTAAAATGAAGTTCTTAACCTGCTGTGTAGCGCTTTACACAGAGGAAATTAACTTCATGTGCAAAGTTTCACCTCATGCATTGATGCTCCCAGGGTTAGGCACGGTTTTTCAGAATTTTCAAACCACAATGCTTGCATTTTGTGGTTTAATCATGCAATGTTAAAAAGGAACCTAGGAAGAACAGAACCTTCAGTAAAAGGACATTTTTAGGTCTGGTGTTTCAGACAGTTTTAGCTGTTTCACCAGACAATTGTTTTTCTAAAACGGTCACATATAACATGTAAATGTTGGGAGGCTTTCATCAGCAGATGTCCTTCATTGATCTGTTAAATTGTCATTCACATTTTACTTCCGCCCACCAGAGTATACAACATGGGGCAATGGGTCAGCCCACTTTACCCATTGACTGCCTGCACAATGCAGATGTATTCCCTCATGATTTTATTTGTGTAGTATATAACCAGTGACTAAATCATTTTTTTAGCGTAGATTCATGTTGTGTGAACTGAAAATCAGGGTTTGCATTCATAGACCATGTTATTTGCTTACGATTGTGAATCCAAAACACCATTTTAAATGTAGAATGTGCATTCTTTCTTTCATTAATTGAAAAGTATTAACAATTTCAGCTTTACTTTTCTGCTGTCCTTTCTTTGTTGTAAGAACGGGGATACTCCCAGAAGAAAGCATAACGATCCCAATCTATGAAGACAAAGGCGCTCATTGGAAGTGTAGCTGCAATGGTGGACTTTGTTTTGACAAGGCTAGTGTATAAGGTTTAACTATTTTTAGACTGAAGTCTACCAGACCGTGCAGCTGTCTAGTTTACTAATGCCGTCTTGGGGATATTCTAAAAGCTTCCCTTGGAATGCGTTAAGCCAATTGCTTACAATTGGCTTTTTGGTTTGTAACTCACATTTGCTTGCTTTCTATTTGCTTGCTTTATTTGTGTTAAGCTGTCCAGCTTGAGTTTCTCCCTCCAATGGAGCATCCCCTATATACCATATTCTTCCATGAGTTCTCGCATTCTGTAAACAAGCCTTAAATGGTGTTCTTATCTTGTCACATTTGCTGTGCATTCAAATACCGAGATCAAATTTCAGGCTCAGTCTTTTGAGCAAGCTTGGTATTTGCTTTTGTTTCTCTGACTTCAAAGTGAAGGTAATTTCTTTTTTTTAATAAGTATTTTTATTAGTTTCAAAAACAGTGAAACCAAAACATAATTCAGTTACAGTCATACAGTACCTCATGTTAATAATCAGCATATAAAACAGTACATCTTTATAGCCTTTGTGAGCCCCTTTGTTGCATAACCACGCACAAACCAAAGATTTATGTAACATTTCCACATGGGTTCCCTTTTCCTTTAATACCCTCAACTTGTCATTGAGCCTGAAAAGACTGTCCCTCTGGGTCCATTTAAGCATCCCCTGCTATTACATCAAAGCCATAATATTTTCTCCACCTGCCCCACACCTCGTGGAATTTCTACGGCAGCCCCTTGCCTTGTAGATGACCCTTCGGCCGCCATGTACATATCCATCCCATCTCTCCATTCTCGGAGCATTGGGGTGTTTATGGCTCCCCATTTTCTCACTACATCTCTCTTGACCACTACCAGTGCGGTAAAGATTAATTGTGGTCTACCCAGATCAACATCGTTCGGGATTCCCAGTAATATAAATGTGGGATGTAGGGGTATAGTGACCTTGAGTATTTTGCTTAGTTCCTGTATTATCTTTCTCCAATAGGCCTGCATCTTGGCGCACTCCCAAATTATATGGTGAAAGTCGCCCTCTCCCTGTCCACACCTGGCATTTGTGTTCATGTGCTCGCCCCATCCTATATAGTCTAGCTCGATCGTAGTAGGCCCTGTGTAGTGCTTTGTATTGAATGAGGGGGAGGGTGATTAGATCGCCACCTCTCTAGGGTGCATCAAGGCTACTTCCCAGTCTATGTTCTCCAATGTGCCCAGATTTCCTTCCCAGGTAGACCTCAGCTTGTCCAGTCTGTGTGGTGCATTATTGTTCAGAGCCTTGTAGGTGAGTGGTACGGCCTTGGTCATATTATGCTCCTGGATCAGTCTCTCCTCCAGTGGTGCATATACTGGCAGAGGGGGGAGTCTATGCTTTCTGCTTGCCATTCATATCTGATCTGTGCATATTTGAGGTACTGAGATAGTTGTAGTGCAAATTCAGCCTTGATGGCGTTGAAGCTTTTGAGTTTACTTTTGTCTAGGATGTCTTCTATCAAGGAAATACCTAGGTCATCCCACTGCCCAAATCCCCTTTGTTTCTGCATTTCTTTTAGCCAGGTGTAATGCCAAAGGGGCGTCTCTTTGGTGAGTTTATGTTCCCATCCCATTGCCTTCGTTGCTCTTCCCCATGCCTCTATTGTAGCTTGGGTAGCCGGGAGGAGTTTCCCCTTACCTCTGCCTCCATATAAATAGTACAAGAATGTACTTTTGTATTTCTGTTTATTTTGTTTTCTTTCAACCCTGATTTTACTAGGGTCTTCTGCCCCTTACCTGCACCTCAAAAGCAATTCCACCGCTGCTTAGCGGGTTCGGGTCTGAGGGATCTCCTCTTCGTTTCGAGCGCCGCCATCTTGGGTGTGCTTGCACCGTCCTGGAGGCGCCTGTCGAGCGCTCTAGTGGTGCGCACATTTCACGGCCGCCCTACTTAAGATCAGTCCTCTAGGGGGTCAGCTAGGAATCGAATTTGGAGCACTTGTGTGCTGAAGGACCTGCATGCTGGAACACTTCTCTGCTGCCAGCGCTTCGCGCTTTTTAAACTGCCCGTTTTGTATTTCTGTTTATTTTGTTTTCTTTCAACCCTGATTTTACTAGGGTCTTCTGCCCCTTACCTGCACCTTAAAAGCAATTCCACCGCTGCTTAGCGGGTCCGGGTCTGAGGGATCTCCTCTTCGTTTCGAGCGCCGCCATCTTGGGTGTGCTTGCGCCGTCCTGGAGGCGCCTGTCGAGCGCTCTAGTGGTGCGCACATTTCACGGCCGCCCTACTTAAACCTGCTCTCTAACGCGCAGCGGTGACGCGTAGCGGTCGCGCCTTCACTGCGCCTGAGTCGTGCCGGAGTCCAGCCCGTCTGCGCCCGTCAGCGTCCCGGAGGCGAGCGGAGCGTCGGACGGGGCTGTCTCTGCGGGAATATCCTCTCCTGCTGCCATTATGGTATCATATACGTCGCTAGAGCTTTAGTCTCTCCAAAAGGTATCTTGCTCCTGTCATAAAGTTTTTCCTGGTCGATATAGGGGAAAGAGACGATGCCCTGGTTGCGGTTGGTCACCGGGCAGCGCCCCGGCCACTATTTTGAATAGGGAGGTGGACAGTGTGAAGCATCTCTGCCTGCTTTTAAATACTAGATCAGTGCGCAGACATGCTCAGGATATCTACGATCTCCTGGCCACTGAAAAGCCGCTCTGTCTGATGCTGACAAAGACATGGTTAGGAGATTCGTCTAATCCAGATATTGCTGTAGCAATCCCCCCTGAATATAATATTTTTAGGCAAGATAGGTTGGAGGGAAGGGGCGGGGGTGTGGCACTTGTGGTGAATAAAGGTGCTGCATGCTCCATTATTCCCATGGATGCCATCACAGGATCCGAATCCCTTGCGTTTTCCATAGCATTGGCACCTCATCAATCTTTTAAAGGGCTCTTAGTTTATAGGCCCCCTGGACCGGCTGGTTCCTTCTTTGATGAGCTCCAGCTGGCAATCTCGGCGCTGGTCCTGAGAGCTGAACATTGTGTACTGGCCGGGGACTTTAATTTCCATATGGATGTGGGATCGGACCCGGACACGATCAAATTGATTGATATTACGGCTCCTCTAGGCCTCGCCCCCTACCTCTCTGGACCGACGCATGAAAAGGGCCATACCCTGGATCAGGTCTTCTCCACGTCTCCCATAGAGGTGATGGCACTTCTGCCGGTGCTTTGGTCTGATCATAGGCTGGCCAAATTGTACGTGCCTGGCACAAAGAAATCATCGAGCACTGCCCTTAGGCAGAAGGGTCTAGCATTTAGGGCGTACCATCGGGTGACTCCAGAGATGCTGGCACAGGCATCTCTTGACCATCCCTGCCCTTTTACGGGAGACCTGGATAGGGACTTAGAATCTCTGCAGGCATGGCTGACGGACAGGCTGAACGATCTAGCCCCTGTGATGGCCCCCCGACTAATATCTAAACGGGTTTCTGCCCCTTGGTTTACTGAAGCACTGTCGGCCTCTCGACGCCAGTGCAAGGTGGCTGAAAGGGCCTGGCGTTCACAGTATGATCCCGCGGCCAGGTCTGCGTACAGGACAGCGGTGAAAGTTTACCATCGGGAGATCCTCCTTGAAAAAAAAGGATTATTTTGCAAGGAGTATAGAGGCTGCCTCTAATTCGTGTAAGGAGATCTTTACGATTGTCAGGGAATTTACGGCCCCTCGATCAAATTCGTCTCAGGCCGCTCCTTCCGAGCCGTGGGTTTCTGCCCTTGCCAACTTCTTTACCATCAAGATAAAACTGATCCAGGATTCTTTTCCCTTGAGGGTGACTGAAGTACTTCCCAGCTTCGAGGGTGGATCAGTTTTACCGGCCCCTTCGGGCTCAGTCTTGGCAGATTTTCCGCCAATTTTAGCTTCCTCGTCATTGGCACTTATGGCCAACCTTAAATCTGGGTCGCCCCTTGACCCATGCCCGGCCAAATTTCTGGCGAAGATGGCTGAAGTTGTAAACCCTTTGGAAAACCCACTTCTAAATCTCTCCTTGAGCCGTGGGGTGGTCCCGCAGGCCTGGAAGCAGGCAATGGTTATTCCCCTTCTTAAGAAGCCTGGCCTAGACCCTGAGGCTTTGGCCAATTACAGGCCCATTTCTCTCCTCCCTGCACTGGTTAAGATCCTGGAGAAGCACGTGCACGCCGTGCTTTCCAATTTTTTGAAATCCCATAATCTGCTGCACTCCACTCAATCTGGCTTCCGCCCCAATTTAAGCACCGAGACGGCGCTGTTGGAGGTGTCTGAAGCCATCAAAGAGGCACTTGATTCGGGAGGCAAAGCCATGCTTGTCATGCTTGATTTGTCGGCGGCCTTTGACACCGTCCCCCATGAGGGTCTCCTCGCCAGACTTCATGAGATCGGTCTGAGGGGGACGGTGCTTAGCTGGTTTAGATCATTCCTGGCTGGCCGTCGACAAACGGTCTGGGCCTCACCTAGCTCTGCCGTGATGCCGCCTTTGGGAGTCGGAGTCCCGCAGGGTTCGGTGTTGACCCCGACTCTTTTCAACATCTTTATGACCCCTCTGGCGGCATTGGCGGAGTCTTTTGGGGCCCAGATCGTATCCTATGCCGACGATACCCAGCTCCTCTTTACGTGCGGGAAAGGAGCAGACTTTGATGGAGAGAGTATCCGTGGGTGCCTTGGGGCTGTTTTTAAATGGTTCCAGCTTAACAGCCTCAAGTGCAACTCAGACAAATCTGAGGTACTCTTCTTCGGCTGCCCATCTGATCCAGATTGGCAGGAATGGTGGCCTGTTAATATGTTTCCTCCAGCACGGTCGTCCCAGCTAGCAAAGAATCTGGGGATTAAAATCGACAATGGTCTGACGTTGAGATCTCAGATCCTCGGGCTCACGGGAACATGCTTTGGCCTCCTCAGGATGCTCCGTAAGTTCCTTCCTTTGCTCTCAGAAGATCATAGGAAGACTACGGTGCAGGCCTTAATTGGTTCAAGATTGGACTACTCCAACGTCCTATATCTTGGCCTGCCGGAGTATCTCCTGCAACGGCGGCAGGTGGTCCAAAACTCGGCAGCGCGGGCCATCTTTGGCCTTTACAAGCGAGCCAGAGTCTCCGGCCTGTTGCAGTCGCTCCACTGGATGCCTATCCGGAAACGGATAGTTTTTAAGCCTTGACCTTGGCCCACAAGGCTCTCTATGCCTCGGGAGCAAAATATCTCCAAAGAAGGCTTGCCTTTTACCATCTGGCCCGATCTTTGAGATCTGAATCACTGTTTCTCGCTGTGGTTCCTCGTGTAAAAAGAGCCCGCATTGGAGGTCGTTCCTTCAGGCTGTTGGCGCCACAGCTTTGGAATACTTTGCCTTTGGCATTACGCAGTACTTCCAATCTGTTGACCTTTAGGAAGGGCCTTAAAACTTGGCTTTTTGCCCGCTAGTATGTTTCCTTCCTTCTTAGCCGCGCCTTCTTTTTATTTTCACTGTGTTGTGTTATTTTGCTACAGGCTTTCAATAAAAGCGCCGGGACACTCCATGGAGTAGCCGTGCGCTATACAAGACTAACCTAACATAACATAACATAACGTCTGCTCATGGTTTCCCTCTCTAATCTGTAGGTGGGGTGGGTGCCTGGTGGGTGTATCCATTGATTGGGGTTAGTTGTTCCGCCCACTTAATGGCTTCTATATCATGTAGTGATAGCCCTCCATTGTATTAATTGCACTGTAGGGTAGGGAGCACAATCCTAGGTTGTTTCCCCACCAGAGTGAGCGTAGTTCAGCCTCTATCTCTTGGAAGATTGTTTGTGATAGGGGGAGATATATTTGTTTTGTAGGGCATATAGAAATCGAGGTAGGGTCATAATTTTGAACATGGAGGCCCGGCCTAGTATGGTAAGTGGTAGTGATTTCCATCGCTGCACGTCTCCCTTGAAGTTCTTGAGTATGCGTTTAATGTTTTTCTGGTAGCAGAGGTCTGTGTTTGTGGAAAGGTAGATTCCCAGATAGGTAAACCCGTTGTGTGCAATCTGGAGATCTCCAAGGAGTATGGGCCATATGTTTAAGATACTTGGGCTATATATCACTGATTTATGCCAATTGATTGTGTAACCCGAGTTTTGTCCATATTAGTCTATTGTCTGGAACAGGTTGTGTATCATTGTAGCCGGGTGCCAAAGTGAAGGTAATTTTAAGCTCAAACTATGAACTTAAGGCAGGCACCAAGTGAGCTATTTCTACTTGATTCTTATGGAGCTGAGCTTCACTTCTACCATCAATGACTCTACAAGTTATCAATTCACAACCTATAAGACTTTCTCATAACAAAGAATGAAGATTTGAGTATTACAAGTGTCGTCACCATATTTGGGTCCATTCATTATCTTATTCAGTTTAATTTGACAAAATATAATAAGAAACTGCCTATCAGCATTAACAATTCTGCGTTTACCTTCCCTGTACCTTTGAACCATACGAGACTACTTTTGTGGCCTGAATTGACCGTTCTTAAGTGAACAATGACCATATTTTGAAGCATGTGAATTTTTGAAGGTTTTTCACTTTGTTTATTAATGGCATAATCTTTTATCCGAACTCTAGAAACTGTGTCCTTCCACTCGCTGTTATACATTAGAACTCTAATGTATAAAACAGACCACAGAGACCCGGACAAGATTTTTATTACACTCTATTAACAAATACAAATTAACCATCAGACAATTAGGAGGGGTTACCCAAACCAATTCAATAAACCCACTCATGTTAAGTCAAACCAGAGTTGTGAGAGAATCTCTTTTCAACTGCTGGTTGTTTGGGCAGCAGACCATCCCCAGAGAAGCGTATTCTAAGTTCAATAGTACCAACAATTTTAAAGTTCCTAACTCAATTTAAAAAAAAAGAAAAAAATAATGGGCAAAAAGTCACAAAAGTCATCAAAATAGGTTAAGGGGAACAAGAGGTATGAATTTTTAGGGCAAAACGCTGCAAAAAAAGTCAAACATATTCGCAATGGAATGGGACCTGGGTGCAGTTTAGGCCAACTATGATAGAGGCGAGGTTGGATACCCATGACAGGGTGGCCCAGTCAAAATGTGTGCTTCCACACTTTGTCTCTGTAAAGAAATGCCTCCATTTAATTGGTACCCCCAAATGTTTTGACTGCTGCTGCTGGTATTTTGACTCAGAGAGTACAATGAGGCCTGCTAAGGAGACCTCCGTGCCAATGCCCTGACCCTCACGATCACAAGTTGCTGTCAACATTATTTCAATAAAACATTTACAAAACAAAAGAAAATGCATTAGTCGTGGATCGTTGTGCTTTTTATATACTTGGAAAATGGAAGAGGCAGTTATCAAAGTAGCCCCTAGAGGGCACCACATTTTGATAACAAGACCTGTACCCATCATCTTGGCCCGTCTAGGGCATTGCACCACTTGTACATTCTTGTAGACACCTTCAGGCCACACTAGCTGCAGCCATAGACTTTGCCTCTAGAAGGTGCTTCCCTCATCGCTGTATAGAAAATGCTCCAGCCTTTCGTATGCTCAAAACCTTGCAGGAAAACCTGGGTTGGTCATCGCTTTTTGGACCCTGAAGACTTAGGGTCAATACTGTCTAAATCCTCTGAGGGGAGGCTGCCCCACTCCTGCAGCTCCCTTGCACTATTCTGAGCATTGTTGGTGGTGGCCCTGCTGTCCTGGGACCACCATGAAGGGACAAGAGATGCAAAATCCAAGAGGCATGTAGAACAATATGGGGTTCTCTCTTGGGAGCAGTGAACATTCAATAAGTGGCTCTCCCGCTGCGTCAGGGAGAGCTGCTGCCTTTCTTTATAGTTTTTGTCCCACCGCACAGCCTTTTCTGTTCTTTCCAGGTGCACAGTAGCATCCAGGCACCCTGTGTGCTGCCCATGATGGGGGGGAAGGGGGCAGCCCCAGGAGTACACCCTTAAAATAATAATAATCTACATTTGTAAAGTGCGAACAATCACCCGTAAGGGTCTCCAGGCGCTGGGGACCGTCAGAAAGATTAAGCAGGCTATTGCCCAGAGTCACATGGTGCTGGGCTAATCTGCAGCCGGCGATCGAACCGTGATCCCCAGATTCCAGCGTCAGTCACCCTGGCCGCAGCGCCACACCTCTCCCTGCACCCTTGGCTGCCCCCACTGGCTCCCCACGCGTTCAGCGTGCTTCCATGCTGCCACGGAAGCTGGCAGGTCTCTTCTGCCCTGCCCGCTCCTGTAGGTAATGCACAGGTTGTTGTGGGAGCCTCCCACTCCCCCCGGACATGGGCACAGGGAGTGCGACATGCTGGCCACTACTGGGGGGAGCACCGTGGCACACCCCTACCAACTCCTTGATCCCGGGACCCAGTGTTGGGATCCTGGACCCCTCCTTCTCCCATCCTGGCACGGGAGTAGCACAGCAGCACTGCCCGTCATCACCGCCTTTGGGGACCACCGTGGATGGGGTCCCCAGGCCATCAGAATCCTGGGGAGGGTTTCCCACATACCCCCACTCCTAGCATAAAAATGAGGACTTCGCCTTGCGGTGTCCCCTGCCCACCCCTGGGTGGGGTGGGTTGAAAAGGCTCCGGGAGTGGAGTTCCACGCACTCTGGGCCTTGCTGGAGGGGAGGGGTCAAAGTTCAATATCCTTTTCCAGCTGATATCTCAAGCCCCATTGGGCCATTTCGCAAGCTTTCAGGCTCATTGTGCTCTGGCTGGCCTCAAAGGTGATGAACTTTGCATGGAGCTGGTTTCAAGGCTTCCTTTGCCAACATTTCTCCTTGGGTTCCTCTGGGCCTCTCGCCAGTTGCAGGAGCCCAGTCTCCCCCCTCCTAATACTCTGGAGCCATAAGGGGACCAGGTTCCCTGGTCCTGGTGAGAACCCCACTGATCCTAGGATCAACTTAAGTTACAGTCCTTTAGTCCAGATGGCATCAGGGGGTTCTTCCTTCAAATTGTCCATGGCTGCTGCCTCCAGTCCTAGTATCCAGCAGAAAAACACAACCAATAGAGTGCTCTCCCCCTTGCGTAAGACCTTTTAAGTGGGGCGGGAGATTCGAGCTGAGGCACCTCTGCTCTATCCTAGGATGCCATATCACCTTTCCGCCCCTGTCCCAACCCTCCTGCACAGCCTGTCTTGGACATTTCAAAATGGTGCCACCCAGGAGTCACTTGCCACATCTGCCTCTTCCACCAATTCTTCAAAGGGAGCCACCTCCTGTGTTATCTCCAGAGGTCTGGGTTCCCTCCTTTGTTCAATGGGCTTGGGCAGCTCCATTCCTGGAACAGTGTGACAGCTGGTTGATTTATGCAGAGCATTCCATCACTCCCCTTCCTCCACAGGAACTGAGTGAAGCACTGTTGATTGCTCTCTTTGTGGAGAGAGGCTTTTGTTCCTGCCGCTGGAGAGAAGTGTAATTCACTTTGCACAGCACAGTGACGAAAGGCCTGTGCTATGATCCTGAGGTGCAAAATATGACAATAAGCCGTACAGATAACTTTTTGGATCTTGCAGAATTGATTTTCTCACACAGGTTATACCCCAGTTCGATGTGAAATGGTCTTTGTAGGCCAAAAGGAAGTGAGCCTGCACTCTAAGGCTGCCCTCCCCATAGATGTATAATGGAGTTTCAGACAAGACATTAAATCACACTGACTTTTCCTATTTCCTATGAGTGTGCACTAACATTATGTGACCTACCCCAGGCCAATATCCAATCCTGCAGAGTTCTCTCTGTACCAGGCTAGCTGTGCACAGTTACCAGACTGTGCACAACAGCAGTTTCCCATGAGCAGACCTCACACATGTGTCTATGCGTGAGCCCACATGTTCATGTGTTACCGGCATCGCAGCGGCCTTAATTAAAAAGCGGACACTGGTGGTACACACACAGACTATTTACCGTGATTTTACCGTGTTTGAGTCGCAGGTTATGAGTATCCCCCACAGTAAAAGGTCAACAACCAGGTGATCCAAAAGATCAAAATCTGGTCAGGTTAGATGGGCACAACCCATTATCTTACAATCTTGCTGTGAAAGGAAAAGCTTTTTTTTCTAGCACCCAAAAAACTTTATATGTGTGTAAACAAACCGTGCACCTATTTCAGAATATGTCAGCATTAGGAAAGCACAAATGAAACACATATTTTGTAATTCTAAAATGTGGTGAAAACCTATTTTAAGATGATCAAGACTAATCAATACACTAGGTGATGACATTTCCACACATTATAGTTTGTGTGGTGTATTCTTTTATTAGTAAAACTGTGTCTCCTTGCAAATGTAATGATCATTTCAATTGAAAATGTATTGTCTGTAATTATGGTGCGCTACCGTACCATGCATACTCAAATCTACACAACTTCACTCTATGCCAGTCCACTCCGCTCTGCCAATGTTGCCCTAGCCACAGTCCCTTGCATTCACAGGGCCAGAGCAGGTGGTATATCCTTCTCCTACCTCGCAGCCAAGACCTAGAATGAACTCTCCCCTCGCATCTGACGAAGCCCGACACTGCACCAGTTCAGAAAGGACCTCAAGACCTGGCTCTTCGAATGACCAACAGAGCTGCTTGCACCACCCCCAGCACATTGAGACCCTCACAGGTGAGTAGTGCACTCTAAAAAACCCTGATTGATTGATTGACTTCATTCAACGAGACTCCACGTTATGATACTCCACTATACAGCATGGGACTCCACTCTGTCATTCAACTCTATGCCATTCCACTCTACTCCCCTTCACTCTAAGACACGCTTTGACACACCACTCTACGACACGCCACTCCAATCTAGGGCACACCAGTTCCCTCTACTCCACTCTACTCTATGACACACCACACCACTCCAATCTACACCACTCCACTCTACGCACCATCATTCTGTGCCACTCTATGGCTCTCTACTCCACTCTAAAAAACATTTGCTCCACTGTATGCCACTTCACTCTACAACACTCCATCCCTACGCCCTTCCACTCTATGCCACAACACTCTATGCTACAACACTCTAAGACACAACACTATATGGTACTCTACTTCATTCTATGACACTACAATCTACAACACTTCATTCTACGACACTCTAAACCACTCCTCGACACTCCACTGTACCACACCACATTCAACAACACTGCACTCAACGATACTCCACTCCACTCTATACTATTCCACTATATGATAATCTAATCCACTCTACTCTACAGCACTCTACTCTATTCATTGTAACACCCTATACACCACTCCAGGCCATTTTCCTCCACTCTACGCCACTTCACTCTACTCCACTCCATTCTACTCTGACACTTCACTCTACAACACTCTATGCCCCTCTACTCCCTCCACAACAGTCAATGACATTCCATTCTATGACAGTCTATTCCACTCCATGCCAGGCGACTCTGACAATCTACTCCACTCTATGCCACGACACTCTACTCTACTCTACACCACTCTATACAACTCCCTCTATGCCAAACCATGCCATTTTGTTTCTCTCTACTCCACTCCACTCTGACACTCTAAGACACCCTATACCACTCCATTTCACTCTCTGACACTCTACCCCACTTTACTTCCGTCCACTCTATGCCCTTCCACTCTACTCCCTCAACGACTCTCCATGATACATTATGCCACTCCACGACACTCAGCTGTACTCCACTCTATTCTACGCCACTCGATGACACTCTATACCATTCCATGACACTCCACTCTACTTTACTCCACTCTATGCAACTCCACTCCACTCTCCTCTAACATCACCCTGTATCCTACTCCTACTCCCCCACTCTACACCTTTCCACTTCATGCTACTCCCTCTATGACACTCCATACCATTCCACACCACTCCACTGTACTCTACTCCATTGTACTCTACATCACTCCACACCGCTCAAAGTAATTTCATGCCACTCTACAAAACTGCACGCCACTCTGTGCCACTCCCTGACACTCTACACTACTCCATGACACTACACTCTACTCCATGACATTCCACTTTACTCCTTTCTACTCCACTCTGCTCTATCCCACTCCACGACACTCTACACTCCTCCATGGCATTCTACACCACTCCATAACACTCGCTGACATTTCACTCTGCCACTCCACTCTGACACTTCTCTCCACTTTCCACTAAGCCATTAACTGTTAGCCATACTGAACAACAGCCATGCTGGTGTACAACACTTGCATTGGCGGGACCTATTGGCTTTCTCAATTTTTGTTATTGAAATTGTCAACGATGTTACTTTGCCAACAAACTCTATGGAACTGGCGGCAAGCAGACTCTCATGTATTGTGTGAAAAAGACCAACTCAACCCATACACCAATAGAATAGCAGGAAGAAGGTGGAGGGGGGTGGTGGGGTGACTCAATCGCATTGTAGATGCATGCCAAATTTTACACTACGTTGTTTTGCAAAACAACAAAGATGAGGAACAGACTGGCAAATGAAAAGAGCACCACATTCATGTCTGATACCCAAAGGGAAAGAAAGACCTACCCCAGTAGATTATACAGAGTGGTATCTTTACAAGGGATACCACCATACCACCTTTCACAATTGCAAGCTATACCTGGTGGGAACGCACCAGTAAAAAACAAATGTTTTTTTGCCTACATTTTCACCTTGTGAAAGCAAATAGAAAATGTGCAAGGGAAAGGACCCTGAATTGTGGAATTCCATGCAATAATCGACCTATTACTTCCAGGTAATCTTCATTACTAGGATTAAGAACACCGCATCCCAGTAGTCACTTCTGCGGAATGCCATAACATGTCTGCCTTGTCCAGTAGCTCAAGCTGTTTCTGTTGTAAACCTTTAATACACAGAAAATCCTACCTAGAATTTCAAGTACTCACTACTAGCCTTTTCATCCTGAAGCTTTTCAAAAGTTTGAAAACTAATGGAATGGCCTTATAAATCTTCCCCGATGTCTCTCTCAAACTTTAATTGCTGCCCATTGAGTTGACAAGGCAGAGGGGAATATTCTCAATTTAAAACACATCCCATAAAACGTCCAATATTTGTAACTGGTTGCATGATTACTTCATTTATATTTGCAACAAATCTCAAACATTTTGCTGATGCCTTGAATAAGCCGCAAGTCTTGATGGCCTTCTACATGTTTGAATGTCGCATGCAACCTCCTTAAAGCAACTTACCTCAACTCAGACGCCACTCTACGACACGCCACTCCACACTGTGGCATGCTACTTCACTCTATGCACCTCCACTCTAAGACACTCTACGATACCCCACTCTACGGCACGCCGCTCCATTCTACAGCATGCCACTTCACTCCACTCCACTCTACTTTACAACATGCCACTTCAGTCTATGCACTCTACACTATGCACCTGCACACTATGCCACTACCTTCTATGCCACTCCCCTCTATGGCAGTCTCCAACACTTTACTCTGACATGCCCTTCCACTCTATGCCACAAAACTCTACGCTGCAACCCTCTATGGTACAACACCCTATGCCACAACCCTACACTTCCCTCTAAGACACTCCACTTCACTCTATGGCACTCCACTCTGACACTTCACTCCGTGCCAATCCACTCTGACACTTTACTCCACTCTGACACTTTACTCCACTCTACTTCACTCTACAATACTTTATGCCCCTCCACTCCACAACGCTCTACTCCACTCCATGCCACTCCAATCTAAAACACTACTATTCACTCTGTGCCACTCTACACAACTCCCTCTATACTGCTTCACACCACTTTACTCCACTCCACACTGACACAACTACTCCACTCCACTATATGACAATCTACTCCTCTCTAAGCCATTCCACTCTACTCTGACACACCACTTTACGCCACAACACTATATGACATTCACTCCACTCTACTCCACTCTATGCTACTCCACTCTACGACACTCTATTCCGCTCTATCCCACTTCACTCTACAACACTCTATTCCACTCTAAAAAAATCTATTTCACTCTATGCCACTCTACTCTACAACACTCTACTGCACTCTAAGCAAATCCTTCTACACCACTCCACCTTATGACGCTCCACACCACTCCAGGACACTCTACTCCATGCTACGTCCCTCCACTCTACACCCCTCTCCTCCCTACACAACACTCTATGCCATTCCATTCAGTTACCCTTTACTCTACTCTATGCCACTCTCCTCTATGACAATCCACTCCACCTTACCCCACTCTACTCTACTTCATTTTACGTGATCCCCTCTATGCCACTCCACTCCATTTTACTCCACTCTACAACAATATACTCCCTTCTAACACACTCTATGCCACTCCACTCTGACACTTTACTTTACTCTACTCCCCTCCATGCCGTTCTACTCTACTCCCTCATGACACTCCAAGACACTCTATGCCACTTCACTCTACGCCACTCCATTACACTCTATGCCACGTCACAACCCTCCACGACACTCCACTGTACTCTACTTCACTCTATACCACTTCATGGCACACTACCCCACTCCATGACACTCTACAACCGTCTACTCTACACCACTGTACTCAACTCTTCTCCACTTTATGCCTCTCCAATCTGCTCTGTGACACACAGTGCTACGCCAATCCACTCTATACACCTCCACTCTGCGCTACTTCACTCTATGCCACTCTACAACACGGCACTCTACTGTATGACACGCTTCTCCACTCCACGCCCATCCACTCTGTGACATGACACTCTATGACATTACACTCTACGACACTCTACTCCACGCCATAACACTTTATTCCACTCCGTGCCTTTCCACTCTATGATACTTTACTCTTCTCTATGCTACGCCACTTCACTTCACTCCACTCTGCAACACTTTACTCCATTGTAAGCAACTCTATGCCACTCCACTCAACTTCACTCTACAGTACCCTACAACACTCAACGCTCCTCCACCCTACAATACTCTACTTCACTCTATACTGCTCTGGTACACTTTACTCTACACAACTCCTTCTATGCCTCTCCATGGCACTTTGCTCCACTCTACTCTTACACACTAGTGCACTCTACTCCACTATGCCATTTCTCTCTACACCACTCTATGCCACTCCACTCTACAACACTCCACTCTACTTTGCGCCATTCCACTCTGACACTCCATTCCACGCGACTTTACTTAACCCTACGCCACTCCTCTCCTCTCCGCTCCATTCTACTCTACTCTACTCTATGATGCTCTGTGCTACTCCATGGCACTCTACGCCCCTCTACTCCCTCCACAACCCTTCATGCCACTCTATGCCACTCCATTCTATAACACTCTACTCCACTCTATGCCACTCCATTATATGGCTATCTACTCCACTCTGTGCCACAATACTCTTCCCCACTTTGCGCAACTCCCTCTACACCGGATGTATGACGTTACAACGCACACTTTTACAACACATACCTTTACAACGCATTTTTTACAACGCAACATCCATTACGACGCATCCCATTACAACGCATGCCATTACAACGAAATTTTAAAAACTACATTTACAACGCATTCCATTACAACGCATAATACCTTTGCAACGCATACCATTACAACGCATAACATTACATTTCATGTTCTGGTAAGTATTGGATAGTGTAGGGGTAAAATTACTATTCTAACTCCAGGGGGTGCAACAGTAGGGTAAGTGTTGGATAGTGTAGGGGTAAAATTGCTATTCTAACTCCAGGGGGTGCAACAGTAGGGAGAGTAATACTTTTATTTGATTTATAGTAAAAATCATAAAAGGGTGGAGCTTACCACCATTTGGTCATCTTTACATCTTTAAAACAACACACAATCAGCTTCAGGTCAAGATAAAACAAAAAGAATAGGAAAAGCAAAGAGAATATAAAATTACACAAGCTTTTCAGGAAGGTAGTAAAAATTTAAATTTAAAAAGGTGTTAGGAGTTGAATCAGGGGACACTTTTGTAACATTGAAATTACGCAGACTTTTCAAAAAGTGGTGTAAGGGGGAGAGTAAAACTAGGGGAAGCAAAGTGGGTTGGATCAGGGTACACTTTTATGACATGAAATGAAGTGCTGTAGGATGGAAACAAGAGAGTCTGTTGGGAAAATAGAAGTGAGTCTATGGCCAGCTGTGTCCAGGCCTGTTATCCTGAGTTCTCTTTGGTTTCTGCCTTGTTTCCCAACTCTTGAGCTGCATGCTCCAGAAATTTTATAGTGTTGCAAGATAGTTTTATCCAAGTCCCACTGAGGCATATGATGACAGCTGCCCTGCAGGTTCTCACCTGGGCGACTCTTAAGAGTGGTAGCAGAAGCACTTTCCTTAGTTTCTGAAGTGCAGGGCATATACAAATTAGATGCAGTAATGACTCTGCGCCGTTGTTACAGAGGCGGCAGTTGGAAGTTGACCACGACTGTAGCCATTTGGGAGTGAGATCTTTACTCACAAAGCAGCCCAACCTTAACAAGCTTAATTTCCTCTTGTAATGGTCCCTGAAGCAGTCTTGCAAATATGGATGGGGCTTCATGTGAATGTATGATGGCAGAACAATCCAGGCGTGGCTTTTACCTGCCACTGCAGCTTTGTCCATTAATAGTGACGCTTGTTTGATTGCATTGTTAGTTCGCAGTTTGAAAGCGGTGTAAGTCATGGGTGCAAGCCAGGATTCTTCCAGTGCTAATGATTGAAGCGCTTGCCTGAGGGACTTATATATAGACTTGGGAAGTCCTGCCTGTTTTTCTACTTCCAGCCAGCACAGATGAGCCAGGGAGTGATCTTCTGCATCCCTCATTCGCCAGTAGTATTTGAAGAGGGCTCCTTGTCTTGCCGGGAGCTGATTTGTGAGACTGTATTCCAAACGTATTTGAGATTGCGAAATATAGCGCGGGATTGAAAAAAGATTTTTAAACAGTCGAGATTGGGCGAGGTTTAGCGCTGTGGAGTCCCGGGTTGCCATCATCTCAGAACCATATGTGAGGGATGGCAAGAATTTGGCCGCTACGATCTTTAAAACGTGAGCGGTGGAGTTTCCGCGTAGATGTTTTTGGACTGTTTTAAAGGCGAATTGTAGCTGTTTGACTTTTGATTTCACCTGTTCCAAGTGCTGTTTATATTTTAATTGATAATCCAGTGAGATGCCCAGGTATTTGTATTGGTCTACCTGAGTTAGTATGCTGGAGTTTATCTTCCAGACGAATTTTTTTCTTTTCTTGCGAGAGCCAGAGAAACATAAAACATTTGTTTTTTAAGGTTTATTGTCAGTTGTGCATTCGAGAGGTATGACGCAAGCTTACAGATCATGCGTTGTAGGCCGAGAGGAGTTTGTGACAAAAGCACAATGTCGTCTGCGTATTGTAGACTCATTATGGGTAAGTTACCCAATTTTGGTGGATCTCCCTGAATAGAGCGTAGATTGCTTTCTAGGTCCGTAGTGTAAATATTGAAAAGGCAGGGGGCCAATACGCAGCCTTGTTTTAAGCTGTTTAGTGTGGTGAATTTCTTTGTCAGACATCGGCCGTCTCCTTTTTTCACTTGGACCCAGGTCTTTGAATACAGCTCTATGATTGCTCCCATTAGCTTTGGTGGCGCGCCCCAGGCTTTCATTTTGGCCCAGAGTTTAGATCTTGGCACTTTATCAAAGGCCGCTTTTAAGTCCAAAAAACAAGTGTACAGCGAATTAGAGTTGTCGATTGCCCTTTTTGCTAGTAGGGTTATTGCAGATAAGTTGGTGAGGGTGCCCATTCCTGGCCGAAAGCCTGTTTGAGTCAGGGGGATTAGCCCTATGCTGCTTACCCAAGCCTCCAAATCTATCAGTAAATTTGACGCATAGATCTTTGCCTCCACATCTATTAAGGCTATTAGCCTGTAGTTGTTGGGGTCAGAGCGAGACCCAGATTTATATATTGGGTGTAAAATGCTGCCCCTCCACGATTCGGGAATGTTCCCGGTCTTTACGCTGTAACAAAATAAAGGGAGTAATTGACTGGCCCAGAACGTGGGGTCTTTCCTGAATAGGGCGTTGGGGAGACCATTTGGGCCAGGAGCTCCATCTGCTCTCAATGATTTTATGGTGTTAAGGACCAGCGTTGGTGTCATCAGGTCAGTGTCACCTGTGATATTTCTTATTGATGGTTCGCAAGTAGCTTTGGGGTCAGCGGGCTTTGGGTCTGTCGTTCTCAGACTTGACAGGGCACCCTCCGGGAGAGGCACAACTTTATTATCAAGTGAGGTGTCAAGTGTGAAATTGTATAATAAATCGATGTGGCTACACCAAAGCTGGTCAGTCATGTCGGAGTTGAACTGCCGATGTTTACCGTTGAGCATGAAGTTTATTTTTGCCCAAAATTCTTTTGAGTTCTGCATCTTACTGGCATGGAGTATAGTACATGCTAGTTTTTCCCTATGCATTCTCTTGGCCAGATTGGTCTCTCTTTTTAGCTCTTTTTTTAGGGCTGCAATTGTTTTCAGAGTTTGTTGTGAAAAGTGAGGATCCTTTTTTCGTTCAGCCCTGAGAAATGCATTCATTTGCCTTTTTAGTTGTCGCAGCTTAGGGGTGTACCATTTCCCTCCTCTGTTTCTTATGGCTTTTTGTCCTCTGTGGTTGGATTGGAAATTCTTGTTCAAGTCTGCTACAAAGGACTCCCAGGTCTTTATTATGTCCTTTGATATGTCAGATAGTGAAAGCAATGCATGGCATGACGCCATTAGATTATCGAGGTTTTCTTCATTCCAGTTTAACCGTTGTAAATTAAAAATTTGCTTGTTCAAGGATAGAGGCAGCGCTTGCTGAGACTTTTTTACTTCAATTGTCAAGGTGAAGGTCTGTGGGAAATGATCACTTTCCCCACGTTCCTGGATATGGAAGTCTTTGATGTAAAGGAATAGGTCGGGGTCCGCCAGAGTATAGTCTATGGTTGATCCTGAATTTTTGGAGACCCTCGTTAGGGCAGCTGGTGTGTCCAGGTTACCCCTTCCGTTTAAGGTGTACAATTGGAGGGCTTCCAACTCCATGGCACATTTCCTTCCTTTTGCACTTTGTCTGCAAAGGTTGCCCTGCCGGGGGACAATGTGGGTGGGGAGGCTTCCCTCCTGACGATGAATTAGATTCATATTAAAATCTCCTGTTATAAGCATGTTTTCGCTTGGATAGGTAGACTTTAACGCCTTGATTGCAGTAACTAGTTGTTTTATCCTCTTCCCCTTATGTTTTCCGCCCGGGTGCATATAGAGGTTCACGATCAAGAGGCCCATATTTGGGGACATTTCAATTTTAACGCATTGCATCCATGTAGACTCTAGGTCGATGTGACTAAGTTGCCATGCAAGGTCCGTTGATATGAAAATGGAAAGGCCTCCTTTTGCCCTGCCGGAGCGGGCCTCCTTTTGTGCTGGTGTAAAGAATTCTTTGTATCCCACAAGAGGCGTGTTTGTTATCTGCAGGTTTCCTGGAGCATTAGTATTTTAAATTGCGTGATAAACTCTATAAAGTCTTCTTCCTCCAGCTTCGCTTTTAGACCATAGACATTCCATGAACAGAACGTGCAGCCCTGCTCTTTCCCAACCATTGCTCTACTGTTGGTTCAGTCTGTGTTCCTATGGATTGATGCCGGAGGGGCATGTTGGTGACTTTTGGGCGGGTCATTCACCTGACGAGCAATCGTGATTGTGATTTGCCTGAGTGGGTGGCCTTCTTCTTCTATGCTTCCTCTTAACTCTGGTCCTTTGGCGTTTTTTAGGAGGCCTCGTTTTGGATTTTGTTTCCGCAACGGACTGGGATATCGAGCTGACTCCACTTTTTTTTAGATCAATACCCCACAAGGCAAAATCCTCCCAGTGGGTCAGGATTTGTTCTGTGACGATGTGATCAGTCCAGGTTGTTATCGTGGAATCGGAGCCTGGTTGGAAAGGGTTTGGTTTAAACTCTACTAATTCCAAGTCGCATGATTTTAAATGACTCAGGCCTGGTAATTCCTCTAGGAGTCTTAGGATTGCCCCTCTGTTCAAGATATCATGGGTCCCTATTGAGCAGTATTTTCGAATTAGCTCAATTTTATTGCTTGGAATATGCCGCTTTTGAATTATTGGTCGTCTGATTTCTTTGATGATTGGGGTAGACTTTCCTTCCAGGTCCATATTTGGCTCTAAGGTGTGCTGGTTAGCTGGCTGTGCACTGCTTGTGGTTGCTTGTTCGTTGAGGTCTAGGGCTGGTGGAACTTGTGTTTCTCCCTCCAGCAGGTCTCGTGAATTTAGTTCCTTGATCTTTGCGGGTTTATCTGTACCAACTTGTCTTTTATTTTCTGATACTTGAATGGATAAGATGGTATCCTTTGAACTTTTTCTTCACTTGATGTTTGTGGTTATGACTTGCTCGTCAATTGGTGACTTGCGGTTTGGCTTTTCTCTGGGTGGGTTGAAGATGCTAAATGCCTTTATTGCGTTCTGAATTGAATTTGTGCCATTTGTGGCTCTTTTTGGGGTGGTTATTTCCTTATCAAGGGGTAAGCCTTTTAAGGTTGACCCTTGCTCTGAGGTTGTTCTAATTTGAGGTGGGACACCCTCTGACTGCTCTTTCTCTTCGCAGTTGCTGAGGTCGTTGTTGGTATTTTTGGGGGGCTTTGATGATGCGCCTCGCCTGTGTGCTTTTGCTTTTCTAGCTTTCCTTTGGCGCTTCCTTTCCCTTTTAGTAGGCGCATGTACCTGAACAGTTAGATTGGGACTGTGTTCCGCAATTTGTAGGGACGCCTGAGTTGAATCTGCTTCCCCTCCTTGGTCAGCTAGAGTATGTTTGTGTGCTCTTGCTGGCGTCGTGATATCATTAGAGGTGGTGGAATCTGATTGGTCTTGGGTTTCCAAGCTTGCTTCGCCGCTGCAAACGTCAAGCGGCCTACCTGGACCCTCTTTGGCGTGCTGTTGACTTGTTGAATGTCTTATAGTTGTAGTTGTTGCCTTAGATGAGTCCATTTTGGGTTCCATAACAGCCCCCAATATCTGCGTCATCAGGCTTGGTACTGTGGCCAGTTTGTCTATTATATCTGGACAGTGGCAAGTATAGAAGGTGGAGTCCTTGTTAAGTTGCACCTTCGTGATCATATTGTTTAAATATTTTAAGTTTGATTCAATGCCCTGAACGTGAAGGGCCAGAAGGTTAAGCCGGTCGACTTGCGTGTCCAATTTGTCCGCATGGTAGGACATTGCGACGCCTATGGTTTCCATGGTCTTTAATAGTTGCGGCCAGATGGAGGCCGTTTGGGTGCTCACTAGTATTTCCCCATGTGTGTGGGTGAGCTTGGGTGAGGTGAAAGGATGCCCAGGAGGATTTAGTTGTTTGCGATGCTCGCATGGTTGCGCACTCCTTGGCGATGACCTTTTAACATTGCCTTCTTCCTTACCAGGCGTTTGGTCATATTGAGCTGCGAGCTGGCGCATACTCTGTTCCATTTCTATGCTCTCACTTGCGGTTACGTTTTCTTCCTGTGGGTTCGATAACTCACTGTGTTTGATGGCGTCGGTTTCTTCCGTTACTAGTCCGACAGGTGGGAGGTGATGCTTTTTATCAAGTGCCGATATGGGCTGCCTACTCGATTTACAGGGGGAATTTACTGGTGACAGCGAGTTTTGAATGCAGTTTACTGTTTGTGTTTGTGGGGGGCATTCCTCGATTATGGTCGGGGTCATTTTCTGGGTGGATTGTGGGTTTTGCTCTAAAAAGACCGAGTCATAGCTTGCGTCCGGGGTCCAATGGACTAAGGCACGAGCCGGTGATATATGAGCTATTTGTTGGGACTTGGGAATTGGGTAACCCCTGGTTTGGTCTGAGCCATTGGCAAGTTGTCGGGTAATTTGGTCACACACCCCGGGAGGGCCAGATCCCCCACTCCCAGAGATCCTTCTTGTTTTGGTGTTAGAGGCATTGCGAGGTTCGCTGTAACACCTTATGTGAAGTGATGGTGGTGCTGGCGATATAACGCCTGTATCTGTGCCCTCCTTGAGTGCTTTGCGCTGAGTACTGTTGAAATTGGAGCTAGCATCAAAAGGGGAAAGTTCTGATCCCTTCCCAGTAGAGAGTCTTTGACAGACTTTAAGAAAGTCTGTAATCAGTGCCCGTTTGCTTGATTTGGAGTGCGCTGCTTGAGCTTGAACTTTATGGTTCAGTGATGGCGTAGCATCGTGTTCCGATAATTCATTATTCTTGGCCGGGGGGCTACAGGCTTCGCTGACCTTGTGGAGCCCCCTGGCTCCCGCACCGGGGCTCTGCAATCCGGATTTATCATGTTGGAGTATCGAGCCCGGAGGGGATTTTGCGAGGTTTACTGTACTGATGCCTTGTCCCACCGGGACCTGCTTCTTGGGGCTCTTGCCCCCACCTATGGGGGGCCCGTCCTCTGCCTCGTTGATAGTGCCCGAAGGGTCCCCCTTGGCCTTTTTTGTCCTTGCCTGTGGTTTTTCGGCTGGGTTTTCCTCGCCTCGTATCTTCCCGGATCTCATGATCAAGATACTTCGAGTGTGAGCGATGTGATTGTTCCTTTCGTTTGGGGGGGAACCTGGGCTGAGGGTCCCGTCGGTGTGCTGTCGATGGGTCGGAACTATCCTTCTTTTATCTCTTATCTTTTTTGATGGTTGGTTTTGCAGGTTGGTTTACTAACTGGAACGCTGGATTACTGATTGGGGTTTTGTGGCTGTGGCTGTGGCTGCAGTGGTAGGTGGTGGTGAGGGCGGGCGGATGACAAAACCAATCGGTTGATAAGCGCCTGCAGTCCTCCACGAGATTCGATTAGCACCCACCCTTGCCCTTGGCGTTTGTGTTGATGGTTTATTGGCTGGGCAGTTTTGATTATGAAATGAGGTGCAGGCTTAATCCGTTTTAGTCAGTGCGGGGTGAGGGGCAACAAGCGGAGCGCACAGGGGGACCGCAGGCTGAAAGACCTAGTAAGACAGCCTCCCTCGATCTACTCCCCGGGCTCTTACTTAGCTACCGCCTCTAACGGCGGCTGCGCTTGTGTCGTCCTCTCCCCCCCGCCTCCTACCTCAAGGCCGAGCCGCCAAAACACCGCGGGGGTGAAGCTCCAATGCGCCTGTGCTCAATCCTTCAGTCTGGAGTGCTGAGACCTCGGTGCGAGGGAGCTGGGAGCTGGGCCGCTTCACGCTTCATGGCTCTCCGGCTCGGCTTAGGTCCCGGTGCTGCTGAAGAAAGGAAGGGATCGGCGGGGTACAGCGGGAAGCGGCAGAAACAGCAGAAACCCTATGAACGCCGACTTTTGACCCCCCTTCTCTTGTAGCTTCTCTGCTACCGGCTACCGTGCTCCTCTGCTGCCACTCCTCTGACCGCTGCGCTCACCGTGGCTCTCTACTGCCCCAATAGTAGATCACTTTGTACCCTTTGTGCGTCTCACCACGATTGCCACCTTCTGCTAAGGCGGCTTATGCTGGCAAAGCGCTAGGGTCTGGCTAGGGTCTGGCTGGCGGGGATGTTTGTTTGTTGCTGAAATTAGCAGGCGCTTACCAATATTGATGCAGAGCCCTGCATAGGCTAAGGAGCCTACCTGCTCTCAGTTCACCTACAATCCTCTCTGTGGGTGGGAGGCTTCCCACTGGGAATTCACACACCGATGGTGGTTCCCCGTGGAGGCTGCTGTACTGGCTGTTCCTTCGTGGCTCCAGACTGAGCGAACGCTCCCCCTCCGGCAGCACCGTTCACTCGGAGGAAATGGATCGAGGTACCAGCGCAGGGGGGAGGGGGGAGGGAGGGCGAGGAGCGGGGAGCAACGGGGAGCAACAGTGAGTACCACGGGCGGGTCACCGTAGCCGCTGTTCCAACGCAGCTCGGCCCGGCTCGACTCTCCTCCCCACAGCTCCGACCCCCCTCTCCGATACCAAGCTGCTTCCACCTCCGGCACCGGCCCCCAACTCTTACAGTAGCTCCCCAGACAGTGCTTTAAACCGGGGAACAAACTCCCCAAATTCGCGGCGAGCTCCGGCGGCAGCGTCTCCGCTTCGTGTCCGAGGAGCAAAGCCGTGGGATCTCAGCTGTTGCAGGAACGCCTCCCAGGTGCAACGACAATTGGCAACCGTTGGCAATGCTTTCTCTGAGCCCCTGTTGGCAACAGTAGGGTAAGTGTTGGATAGTGTAGGGGTAAAATTACTATTCTAACTCCAGGTGGTGCAACAGTAGGGTAAGTGTTGGATGTTAAAGTTATGCGTTGTAATGGTATGCGTTGTAATGACTGAGTTGTAATGACATGCGTTGTAGTGGTGTGCGTTGTAGTGTCATGAGTTTTAATGGTTGCGTTGTAATTGCATGCGTTGTAATGGATGTTGCGTTGTAAAAGTTTCGTTGTAATGGTAGTGCATTGTAAAAGTTGCGTTGTAAAGGTTGTTTCCCTCTACACCACTGCAAGCCATTTTATTCCACTCCATGCCACTCCACTTTGTGACATTCCATGACACTCTAAACACTTCACTCCTCTCTACTCTATGCCACAGCATGACACTTTACGCCACACCATGATACTCCACACTTTACTCAACGCCACTCTATGACACTCCATTCCACTCTAAGCCATTAACTTTTAGCCATGCTGAACAGCAGCCACATTGGTGTACAATACATTGGCAAAAC
Source organism: Lissotriton helveticus (assembly GCF_964261635.1). NCBI lineage: Eukaryota > Metazoa > Chordata > Amphibia > Caudata > Salamandridae > Lissotriton > Lissotriton helveticus. The sequence goes on from NC_136067.1 coordinate 451,461,628, forward strand.
CAATAGCTCTTACATAGGCGAGACCTATTGGCTTTGCCAATGCTTGTTATTGAAATTGTCAACACAGTTACCCAGCGGACAAACCCTGTGGGGCTGGGGGCAAGCAGGACCATATGCAATAAGGAAAAAACCAACTCAACCCATTCACTAGTAGAATAGCAGGAAGGAAAAAAGTGGGGCAAACATGACATATCAAAACACAGAGTCACAGCGTAGGAACAGGCCAGATTTTACATTAGGTTGTTTTGCAAAATAAGAGATATGAGGGGATACCCTGGCAAATGAAAAGAGCACCACATTCAAGTCTTATACCCAAAGGGATCGAAGGACCTGTCCCAGTGGATCATGCAAAGTGGCAGCTATACAAGGGATACCAATATACCACATTTAACAATCTCAAGCTTTACCTGGTTGGAATGCACTAGTAAAAATCAAATGCATTGTTGCCAAAGTTCTTCACCTCTTGAAACCAAATAGAAAATGTGCAAAGGAAAGGACCCAGAATTGTGGAATTCCATTCAGTGAAGAACCTATTAAATTCTGCTTATTTTCATTACTCCGATCCAAGCACTCCTCATCCCAGTCATAACCAAGGAAGTAGCCCACCACCCAGACAACCCTTAAACACATCGGTGTGATCAAATACTTAGGCCTACCCCAATTTCTAACTTCCCCATAAGACTCCCCCTTCACCCGATGGCACATCCCGATTTCATAAGCAAAAACATGTTAGTAGTGCCCTATAATGGAGGAGGGGTAGGAATGCCCGAGGATCTAAAAAAAAGCCTCAAAGTCATTTATTTAACCAAATCTCTTCAGCATAAAATTATTTAATTGGAGCTTCAAGGACATCCGTTGCAAAAGTAAGTAGGTTATCTTTATTTAGCGTTGGGTGTGGACCGAATGGCTGCACTCCATATCTCCTGCATTGAGGCCCCAGCTTATTTGTCGCAGGAAGTGGAGACTGACCTGACAAACAACCTTGTGAATTCTCTGGGATCACCACCGGCTGAGAAATAAACCTGTGAGATAGCCTCCTTGACCTGTCTACTCAGTGTGCCCGCTGTGGCCTTCTTTCCCGTATTGACAGCTCCATATGCTACCAACAGAGCAACCTGAAGCTTTATAGAAGGTTGAAAACTAATGGGAATATCCCCAGATCTCTCTCTGAGACCTCTAATTGCTGCTTATTGAGTTGACAAGGTAGAGGTGGATAATCTCAATTAAAAAAAAACACATTCCATACCAAATCCAGTATTTGTAACTGGTTGCATGATTTTGGTTCAAACCCTTTTTTTTGCATCAAATCTCAACATTTTGCTGATTCCTTGAATAAATCGCCGGTCTTGATGGCCTTCTACAAGTCTGAATGTCACATGCAACCTTAAGCTTATCTCTAGGAGATCTACCTGTTCAGTTTCCATGCCCTGAGACACAGAATTTTCAGCTGCATCGATTTCAAGGTTGGAAACTGAAGAGGCAGTGGATGTAAAGGGAGTTGAAGACTGCTTCATCTGCAATTTGATTCATCAGTGGCAACAAAAGACGTCCAGTGCAACATGATGCATCAGAATTACTTCCTCCTTCTCGTTCTGGAATTTTTGCAATTATTTTGGAAGGAGATATATTCGTGGAAATTCAACCAGCATTCCTGACAGCCTTGGAAGCAGCATCACATCCACCCCCAAGCATTCCTGTTCCAAGAGTCCACACAAACGTGAGCTAGAAGAGCATTAGGTGAAATGAGACTGATGTTGGAAGATTGCAACTGATTGAGTGTTCTCTACCCTTGGGATATATGCTGAGATTTAGCAGGTGGTTTCACACCCATGATAAGATCGCTGTGGTAATTTTGGTTAGGGCTCTGCACCTCATACCCACTTGCCTTTTCAAAAAAGGCTTTGTTACCTAATTGTCGGACCTGATCAACACATTGAAATTCTCTAGATGGGAAACAAACATCTGGAGAGCACAACATACTCCCATTAACCCCTCCCAATTTAAGATATGAGGTAGCTCTGCTACAACCCATTTGCCGTTCTCTTCCAACTGTTCAAAAGTTACTCCCTGTTCCAATGACCTTACATCAAAGGTTTTTTCTTGGGGGTTTGGGGGAAACATCCTGAACAATGACTCCAGAACAACGAGTTCCGGAGTCACGCAAGCGGAACAACAACTTTCCTGAGCTCTAGCGTTCGGGCAGGGCAGAGGAGCGTTGCAGTGGAACAGGTAAGGGGATACGTTTCAGGGGATGGGGGAGTTTAGGGTTAGATTGTAGGGGTTGGGGTTTAGATTTTAGGGGGTATGGGTGTTCGTATGTATCTAAAAGGTGGGTGAATTAATTTATAAGGTGTGGAAATCGATTTAAGGAGGTGGGGTGAACGTGAATTTTTTTAGGGAGGGGAATTAGTTTTAAGGGGGTTGAGTACATTTATTAAGGGGTGTGTGGGTGAACTTGTATGAAAATAGGGTGAAGGGAATTAGAAATTAGGGTTTAAGGGGGATAGTGTATAATTTAAGAGTGGGGGAATTAGTTTTTAGAGGGCAGGGGTTTGGGGTTAGTTTTAGGAGGTTGGGGGTTTGGGTTTAGTTTTAAGGGGTGAAGGTGATTGAGATTGTTTTAAGTGTGTTGGTAATCATGTATATTTTTAGGGTCAGGGAATAAGTTAAGTGTGTGTGGGTAATAGTGTTTATTTTAAGGGTGGGAGTAATTCGTTTTTAAGGGGAGTAGGGATCGGGGGAACTAGAGGGAAAGCATTTTTTTTAACACGCATTCCTTTACCACAAAAATCGTGGTAAAGGAATGCATGATTAAAAAAATCATGGTTTAGACGAGGTCGTGGTTGCGACCTCGTTGTTAAGGAAGTCATTCTTGGCAAACTCGTAGTTAGAACATAATACTCTTGCTTGGTTATTGGAGAAATATTTAGTTTTTTAGGTTTGACATGTCTAGTCACCAGTGAAAGTTGGATTTAATCTCCGATGACACTGGGATCAGATCTGTGTTCTAATGTGTCACTGGCAACCAATGATCCAACTGCCGAGACACAACAGGTTTAGGTGGTGATGTGCCCAAGGGACCACCAATGTAGTTGCTGACATTAAACCCTGGATCTGCAGCCAATTTCTGGCTGTCATCTTCTGTAGACACTATTTCTGACAGTTGATTCTGTAAGGATTGAATCCTGTTTTATGACTAAAACACCTGTCCTTCTGAGTGTCCATGAATGTCCCACGCACATGTCTGAACTTGTAATTTATGATGAATCCCAGAGACTCTAGGAGGAAACATACTTTCGTAATGTTGGTCAGAGTCAGAAATGAGCAAGTCATCAAGCTATGTGAATAATTGTATACCTTGTAATTGTTGGTAAGCTACAACTGGAGTCTATACCTTAGTGCACACAGTCTGAGACGATGCCAGCCCAAAAGGGAGTGCTGTAAACGGAAAGAGCTGCTCTTGCATTGCAAATCTTAGAAACTGTTGACTGTTCTCTCTTATTGGAACATGAAAATATGTGTCATGTATATCCAGAGTATCAAGAAATTCTCCCCTTCTGAAAACATTGGAATTACTCAGTGCCAATGTTCTGAATGAAGTCTGTGTACGGATTGCTTTGTTGAGCCATTTCAGATCCAGAACTAGCCTGTGCTTTCCGTCAGCTTGTGGTACCAAAAATATTATTGAATATACACAACACCTTCTCTGCAAAGGTGGTGCTGGGATTATGAGCCCCTTCTGCAACAGAGTTTGCACTTTCACCACCATTGCTTGCCTCTCAGTTGCATATCTGGAATTTGGAGTGGGCAGGAAGTGATGGTTTTGAGGGCGACTTGAAAACTCTTTAGAGTTCATTTGTTTTAATGTGTGCCCTTTCTGCCTAATTCTGTGTCAAACGGCTTTAAACAACACTACTCCATAGTCAGGATTTATGATTTTTCTAATTATCAGACTGTGGTCAGGATTTGAGGAAGCGTACAGCTCCCCCAACCCCGACTTTGGACCCTGCCTTGAAAGGATTGTTTAATGTCCTGTAGTTCAACAAAAGAGAGGGGGGACCAAGGAGCCAATAAAGGTCCAGTGTCCATGCTCCTAAACCAAATCTGTTCACAAAAAGAGGACAAAGTTCCTATACCAGGGTGCAAAAGTCACCCACGTATCTGAGTGCAAATAGTCACCCATACATTAAAAACAGGGAAGAATGGGGAAAAGTAATCCTAGGTAAAAAATACCCTGATGGGAGAGGGAAAGACATACTACATCCTCTGCTGCCCTCACACACCCCGGAGGATGTCATGCTTCATCATCGGGCAATTTTGCTCCTCGTAGGGCCGGCGCTGCAATTCCCTACGGGTCCCCGAAGGGTCACTTTATCGGAGATCTTTTAGAGGATTAGCCGGATGTTGCATGCAGGTGTGTGGGGAAGGGTAAGGGAGGGTAAATCAATTACGTGCAAACATGATAGTGTGATAAAATCAAGGGTATGGAAGCAGCGACAAGATTGTCTAGGTAACCCTTGGCAGTTAAAAGTACTGCTTAAAAATGACTGACCCCACAAGGCCCACTATGCCTGGGTGTCACTAGTCAAGGTCAACATGTTTCGCGCCTCTATCGCCCGTAGGTCATTGGCGCTTCGTCAGGACCAAAAACAAAGTGAAGTGCACGTGAGTAAAATACATAAAAGTTAAAATGAGAACCCTCTTATCTCATCCAGGGCGGATCAGGAGACCTGTGTCCCCACTATGTGGTTGTAGCTGTTACATTGAAGCTGCTCCTGGATGATACCTAGAAAGAGAAAAAGCAAAGTAAGCCACATGTGAGCATCAGTAACAACTTGATGCATCACAAAGTGTCACTTATGTGTACACAGCGCTTCAAATAGAAAGATTACGCGGGCACACAAGACTGGTCCACAGTAGATCGGGGGCTGCTAGTTCAAGGAGCCCTTCGGCTCAAAATAACGCATAAAATGGTGTTAACAGGCAACTAACCTTGGCTGTATAAGGTTGTTTAAACGTATAACAACTATAGGGCAGAAATCTGCCAATGTTGAAAATTGGTGAAAAGTACCAAACCGTGAGGTGGGTAGTTCACATCACAGTGCTTACCAAATATTAGTTAAAGCTCTCCTCTAGTGGTCAAGGGAATGGACGCCCGCGAAAAGTCGGGCTGTGGAAGCAATAGACACAAACCAGGTACATAAGCACAACGGAAAAAGTACCGGTGAAATAAGATGGAATTAATTGAAATGGCACTTACTAAGTAATGCGGGTGTAGCCTCTAGTACACCTACCCCTGTCCAAACGCTCGCCGAGAATGAATTAAAGGCGGCGAAATGCAGAGTTTAAATAAATGGATTGGGTGGGTAGTGGAAAAAAGAGAGAGGCGGTAACTCTTTACGGTGAAGCCTCACAAGGAAGTGTTAAACTGCGCATGTGCGAAACAACGCAGCAGCGGCGCATGCATATTAGCCGTGCACACTGCTCCCTCGCTTCTGCGCACTGGCTTCATAGTCAAGGAATATAACAATGCCGGTAATGATTAAGAGTTCACACAAATCTACAAATTAATCCGGTTTAAGTTACTCCTCACTAGTTCAGGCCTTCCCGTATGAGACAGGTCCTAGTATCATGATTGGACCACACCTCGAAAATTAACTTCAATCTATGTAGGAATTTCCCGTTTGTGACATGTCCTGATGTCGTGACTGGATCACCCCTTGAAAATTAACTTAAATCTATATGGATGTTTCCAAATTCACAACCATCAACATATAGTTGACGCTTAGGCCATAAAATGGGGACTAAGAGAACACAGCCAAATTGCCTAACACCAAGGACAGTATTGTAAATCCTCACGTATTTTAATGCAAAGAATTAATCCCCCGGGATTATCCGAGGTTACCAATTCAAGGCTTAACATAAAGTCAGCACCCAACGATCCCAAGGACCCGTCTCGTGTGCCCACTTGAAAAGGGAAGGAAATAGGGTAGGTCCCGCGGCCGTAAAGCCGTGCATAATCAATTCAACAAAAGAGAGGGGGGACCAAGGAGCCAATAAAGGTCCAGTGTCCATGCTCCTAAACCAAATCTGTTCACAAAAAGAGGACAAAGTTCTTATTTCACCGGTACTTTTTCCGTTGTGCTTATGTACCTGGTTTGTGTCTATTGCTTCCACAGCCCGACTTTTCGCGGGCGTCCATTCCCTTGACCACTAGAGGAGAGCTTTAACTAATATTTGGTAAGCACTGTGATGTGAACTACCCACCTCACGGTTTGGTACTTTTCACCAATTTTCAACATTGGCAGATTTCTGCCCTATAGTTGTTATACGTTTAAACAACCTTATACAGCCAAGGTTAGTTGCCTGTTAACACCATTTTATGCGTTATTTTGAGCCTAAGGGCTCCTTGAACTAGCAGCCCCCGATCTACTGTGTGGACCAGTCTTGTGTGCCCGCGTAATCTTTCTATTTGAAGCGCTGTGTACACATAAGTGACACTTTGTGATGCATCAAGTTGTTACTGACGCTCACATGTGGCTTACTTTGCTTTTTCTCTTTCTAGGTATCATCCAGGAGCAGCTTCAATGTAACAGCTACAACCACATAGTGGGGACACAGGTCTCCTGATCCGCCCTGGATGAGATAAGAGGGTTCTCATTTTAACTTTTATGTATTTTACTCACGTGCACTTCACTTTGTTTTTGGTCCTGACGAAGCGCCAATGACCTACGGGCGATAGAGGCGCGAAACATGTTGACCTTGACTAGTGACACCCAGGCATAGTGGGCCTTGTGGGGTCAGTCATTTTTAAGCAGTACTTTTAACTGCCAAGGGTTACCTAGACAATCTTTTTTTTTTTTGTTTTTTTTTGTTTTTGTTTTTGAAAACCTTTATTGGTCATAAACACATGTAATACAGCTCAGCGCCTACAACCCACATTCCTGGGCCGGCTTCCCCAGTTTCACGTAAGAGGATGGACATGCAGTCTTAATAAGGTCGTGGAATGCACACAGCAAGTCGCCTACAACCCAACCGGGCCGGCCGCGTTAGTATGAAACATGGGTCATAAAGAAAATTGCAGGAGATCAACTTGATTACACTGTGGGCTTTGAGCAGCAAAGCAATGAGGTTATTTTTTACATTTAAAACATCATAACAACATAACATTTCCTTTTCCTTCCCCCAGCGACGCCTCCGTATCGGAGCAGTGGAATGATGGAGCGCAGTTGCGCGGGGGGGCGCAGGGTCGAAGTCACTATCCTGCATCGGATGCCAGGCAATGCTGGCCGTGTCATTACTGCCGCAATAATGTTGACTCAACCACGGGGAAGGTATTGTGCTCGCTTGCCATGCAGAGAGTGCGATATTGTGTCGTGCTATGGATGTGTTGTAGTGGACGATTGCCTGAATGAGAATATCCGTTCCGAACCAAGTCCGAATAACACAAGAGGTGAGAGGGGGAGAGGAGGACTTTCGTCACCCCGTAATCCCGTCACATCTCGTTCCGTATGTTATGGATCAGGGGGGGCGTAACAGTATGCGCTGCACGTGTTCATTTACGCAGGTCCCAAAGTAAGCCATGTCCAGCAGGGGGTAGCATATGTTAGAGGCGCGTGTTGGGGTAATGCTTTCGAAAGTGTGTGAATGGGCATAGCCCCCGTGTGTGAACGGAGCAGTTATCTCTACAGTCTACCTCTCAATTATCCTCTTCCACAGAATGCTCATCATTGTGTAAGTGAAGTAGGTAAGAGGTAAGAGGGCCCCATAGATCTTTGGGTCGCGATTTAGGTGGTAAGAGGTCGGCATAGTTATGTAATTGTTCTTGCCAGGTAGCCATGCAACTCAACCAATCCTTAAATTTAGGCGCCCTCCCTCTGCCCCATCTGCATGCCACCTGACGTTTGGCCAGGAGGAGGCTCAGTGCAAAAAATTTGCGGTTCGTCTTAACAGCAGGGTGAGCTAGCCCGAGCAGCGCTAACCTAGGACAAGGGTCTATGGATAGTCCGAGCATTTCCGAGAGAGCGTCAAACACTTCCACCCAGTACGTGGCGACTGCTTGGCATCCCCATGCTAGGTGTATAAAATCTGCCCCCGGGATGCCACATCGGAGACATCTATCGTCGCCTTTGAGGCCTAGACGGTGCAATTTTGCCGGCGTGAAATAGAGCCGGTGCAAGAATTTATAATGAATCAGTCGGAGACGGGTGTTTCCGGTTACAGCATGTGTGTGAGAGCAGCTCGTCTCCCACTGCTCGTCCGATATGGGTTCGGGTAGGTCAGCGTCCCAGTCCTGCCGGGCTCTAAGGGAGGGGGGCGAAGGAGCCACCTGGACATGTTTGTACAACATGGAGACTACATGCTTCGGGACCGTGGCCTGGAGCAGGGAGTGCAGAGGCGCCATGATTTCTGGTTCGTCCGGAAAATCGGGTGTGACGGATTTTATGTTTTGTCGGAGGCGGACATAGAGGAAAGTATCCATCATCGTGGGGGTGTTGTCCCCAAATATCTGCACAGCTGTGCGGAAGGCACCCTGCAGGTAAAGATCTCCCCACGTGTTTATAGCGTATTTGGCAAGGAATTTACGCCCCAATTCTTCTCGGGCGATACTCACTCTGGGGTCATTAGCCACCGCCATTAGAGGCGAGTAGGCGAATAGTACTCCCATATGCCCCGCAATGCGCTTCCAGGCTCTGACAGTACAGTCCACAGTAGACGGGTCTCTGTCGGTCATGCTGACCGTAGTGTAGAGATACCCAGAGGGTTTGTCTGGTCTCATATAACCATCCTCAACCGCCAGGTGGGCCATAAATGGAGGGGGATGGAACCAGTACGCCGCAAAATGGCCCTGAGCGCAATCGTAATATTTTCGGAAGTCCGGGACTTCAAACCCTCCCTGGTGGTAAGGTAGCATCAGGGTTTTCAAACTAAGTCTAGCTTGTTTGCCTCCCCAGATCAGTCGCGAGAGCTGGGAGTCGAGGGCCCTAAAGAAGCAGGACCCCGGGCTATAGGGAATATTCGTAAAAAGATACAATAGTTTGGGGAGGACCACCATCTTGATAAGTGATATGCGGCCCGCCATGGATAGAGGAAGATGTAGCCACCGTGTAACGCTGTCTGTCAATTTGTCCAGGACCGTCCCATAGTTAGCTCGGATAAGGTTCTCTCTATTCCTAGTGATTTTGATTCCTAGATATTTTATTTCATCGGATTCCCACACCAGTGGGTAGTCAAGAGGAAATTCCGAGGTCTTGTCAGTCAAGGGGAACATAGCAGATTTCGCCCAGTTGATCTGTATCCCCGCTATAGCCCCAAATTTAGTAATCTCGCGCAATAAGGGATTTAGATTATCTCGTGGATTGTCTACGTAGAGGGTCATGTCATCAGCGTACAGTGCAATCAGAAGTTGCCGTTCCGGGTAGACTAGTGCACGATGTTTATGGTGTTGTCTAAGCTTCGCGGCTAGGGGTTCGATGGCGATAGCGAAGAGTATCGGGGACAGAGGGCAACCCTGTCGGGTACCCCGATAGATCTCAAACGGAGCGGAGCGCGCACCGTTGAGTAGCACCGTAGCTTGGGGTTTATAGTATAACAGCCGAATCCAGTCCAGAAAATTGAAGGGGACTCCCATCCTCTCGAGCAGTGTAAGAAGGTAGTCCCACTCCAGGGAATCGAACGCTTTTGTAGCGTCCAGGAAAATGGCAGCAGCCTCGCACCTGGGGTTAATATCTTGCAGCACTGCTTGCAAGGTACGCAAATTATGGGACGTGGCACGGTTCGGAACGAACCCCGCCTGATCTGGGAGGACGAGTCTTTCCATAAGGAGGTTAAGACGTGTGGCGAGAACTTTAGCTAAAATCTTGCTGTCTGTATTCAATAGTGAGAGGGGCCTGAAGGAATCACAATGTTCGGGTGGTTTACCTGGTTTCAGCAGCGACGTTATTAATGCTTCCCGCATCGTGAGGGGGAGTGAGCCTTCTTCCAATGCCGCATAAAAGACCTGTTTCAGTATGGGTGCTAGTACATGTAAGAAGGATTTATAAAAATCTATCGGAAGGCCGTCCGACCCCGGTGCTTTCCCTGACTTCATGGACATGATGGCATCTTTGATCTCATCAAGTTCAAGCTCATGATGAAGGAATTTTTGCTGGGAAGGTCCCAGCCAGGCAATAGCAGTGTCCTCTAGATATTCCTGCAAATTGAGCGTGTCGTTCATATGTGAGGTGTAAAGCGAGGTGTAGTGTTCAGTTAACACTTGGAGCTGTGTCACGGTATCGTGGTGCGGTGTGCCATGTTTGTCCAATAAAGTCGGGACATAATTTTGATATCGAGGGGTCCTGACTGCATTGGCCAGCGCCTTGCCAGGCCTGTCTCCCTCACCATATACCCGAGCAGTAAAGGGCTTACCCAGAAATTTGCCTTCCCTGTCCGCTGCTTCTGAGTATTCGTTCAGTTTGTCCCTGATCTGAGCATGTACTGCGCCGTCCCAGTCTCCCCTCGCCATTTCTCGCTCCAGCTGACGGAGCTCTAATTCAAGCTTGTGTATGTCTGTTCGCAGCGCCTTGAGAACTCCCCCCCCTTTGGCGATACAGCTCCCCCTCATTGTCACCTTAAAGGCCTCCCAAACTGTAGTGAGACTAGAAACTGAATTAATATTCCGTTCAAAGAACTCCGTGATTTCCTGCTCTAATTCAGCCGTGAATGCAGTGTCAGTCAGGTGTGCGGGATTTAGGCGCCAGGTTAGGAAAGGGGGAGTAGTGAGGGGAATGGATAGGGAGAGGAGAACCGGGGAGTGGTCCGAGTATGTGCGCGCCAGGTGACTTGCTTTGGTTAACCATGGGGATAGACCTGCTGAGACAAATATATAGTCAAGGCGGGCCCATGTGGAGTGGAACGCAGAGCAATGAGTACCCTGTTTGGCGGTGGGATGCATATGTCGCCACGAATCGACCAGGCGGTGTTCCTTCAGTATTCCTATTAGTGATCTCTGAGTATTAGTATAATGAGAGGCATGTGGGTGCGATCTATCCTGCGCGGGTATGAGGGCCGTGTTGAAATCTCCCCCCAGCACCACGTGATCTATCCCCAAAGCCTGTATTTTCCCCCATAGGGTGAGAAGAGCACCAGGGTCATCCGTGTTAGGACCATAATAACATGCAAACAGTATTGTGTGTGAGTGTAATTTCCCCCATAGCATACAGTAGCGCCCCTCAGCATCTATCTCAGTTCCAGCTGGAATGAAATGTATTCCTCGCTTCACCAGTATTACCACCCCTCTAGCGTAATTAGAATAGGAGGAGAACACCCTGCTCACAGCCCATTTAGAAGCGAATGGAGGGGAGCCGCTAGGCATCAGATGAGTTTCTTGCAGCATAGCTACAGATATCCCGTGTCTGTCTAGATACCCCAGTATTTGTCTTTTTTTCTTTGGGTTGTTCAGCCCCCGTATATTCCAGGAGGCTACTCGGAACTGCGAAGCGGGCAGTGGTTCAGTTACGTCTCCCATATTTCAAACGGAAAAAATGAGCGCCAATCATCCACAACATCCATGCACAAATAACATATGGCAGCAAATATAGGAATCAAAACCCAACTACCTTCTCGGTACGCCCAACTGCTAACGTGGACAACAAACACTTCTGTTCTGCAGGTAATATGCTGGAACATTCCCCCACCCACTCCGGCAACCCCAACTAGCCGGGCATTCTGAACCCACCCAATCCCCATTATCCCTCCCATCCCCCAACGTAAAAACCCTAGAAATGTCACGTATCCCTCCATTCTATCACAAGAAGGGGGGGTTTGGGGCTCGCCCATTGGGGTACCGCACTAGGGGCACCAAACCTGCCATCCACCTCCCTACTCGCACCCACTTGGAACCAGGCAAAGACCCGGTTTCTCGGCGTGGGACGGAGGTGGGCGATCGAGCCTGCCAAATATGTATACCAAGTCAAGCCACATTATCGATATGTATCTCACCGTGGTGTAGGCTTCTAGTCCGTCACCACTTCTTGTCCTCGGAGCGGTCACTGTGAATATGGACTATTCCTGCTGGTTCATAGGCGAAGTGGATCTGGAGCGATGGGATTCAGCGCCTCCTCTGGTTTCGTCCGCCCTGTGGTGCTTAAGAAAGTCCTCCACCTGTTGAGGATTTTGAAAGAAGTGCTGTTTGCCCCCATAGGAAATCTTTAATTTAGCCGGGTACAACATGGCGTATGTCATCTCTCGATCCTGGAGCTTTTTCTTTACCCCTATGAATTTCCTTCTGGCTTCCTGCACTGCCTGGGTGAAGTCCGGGAAAAATGAGAGTGTAGTGTTACCATAACTCACCGTGCCAATCTCTCTCGCTCGTCGGAGCACTGTGTCCCGGTCCCTATAATTGAGGAATCTCGCTATGATGGGGCGAGGTTGGGCACCTGGCGGCGGGCGTGCGGCCAAGGATCTGTGGGCTCGCTCCACTATTAAGTGCGAGGAGAACGACTCCTTACCAAAGAGTTCGACGACCAGATTTTCAATGAACACCTCCATTTTCCCAGTGTTGGTGGATTCTGCAAGGCCCAGGACGCGGATGTTGTTGCGCCTGGACCTGGCTTCTAAATCCTCGTTTTTCTCCGCGATGATTTTTAAGAGCCTGTCCATTTGGGTCACCTGCCTGGCGTTCGTGGTGGACCCATCTTCCAGATCTGATATTCTATCTTCTGCTTCCTTGAGTCTGGTGTCGTGCTGTTCCAGTTTGGTAACCACACTGTCCATGCGAGTATTGATCGTGTCAACCTTGGCGTCAATGCTTGTCAGACTCTGTTGCATGGTCAGCAGCAAGGCTTTCCAGTCGTCCCCCGGTGGTCCACGGGCAGGAGGGCTACTTGCGGGTTCGTGCATGGTTCTGGAGGCCCGCTTAGATTCAAACGGTATTTTGGTCTGCTTGGCGTCATTGCGGCCCATGTCGTGACTCGGTGCACGCGCAGCCGGCGTGATAGGAGCAGCCAGTGTGTAGCGACGCGAAGTAGCGTCTATGTGAGAAGGCGGAGTGGCAGGGCGAGAAAGAGCACTTGTGGAGGTGGCACTATGGGCGCAGTGTAGATCAGAGGTGACGTCTTTTGGAATTCTTCGGCTCACGAGCCCAAAGTAGTGAGGCAGGGCTAGTGAACAATGTCTCCCCAGCCACCGGTGCCGCAGGAGAATCAATTAACATTAGCTAAATCCGCCCATCAACACATCAGCCAGGGTCTCCCTGTGCGGACCACAACAGTAGAGCAACCCGAAGAGCAGCCAGGAAAACAGTACCTGTAAAGGGGGGCCAGATCTCGTCACGGGCTGCGTCTCATAGCAGAGCAAGTGGTTTTGGGCAGATATCGCCGGCCCTGTGCCGATGTTCAACGGAGCCGGTGGGCAAGGTCACGTAGGCATGCGAAGGATCCGTGAGGCGGCCTCCGCGCCCTGTCAGTGTGCGCTGGGAACGTTGTGCTCTCTGGGCCGGTGTGCTGACAACCTCCAGGCAGTGCACCTCGTGTGTTGAGAGGCAGGAAGGACGCTTCAGGGGAGCAGGCGGGTGCAGAGAGCGTCGTATGAAATGCATGCAGGGTCATTCCAGCAGCATGATCGAGTCCACAGCCCTAAGGGAGCCGGCAGTTAAACCACAGTGCTGTGAGGGCGGCGGGAGGGTCAGAAATAGCAGGTGGGACTAGCGTAGTTTCAGTGCGCTACAGCGCAGGATATATGGCTACTCCCTTCAAGAGTTCAGCTTTGTCCCAGCCTTATCGGCACCTCCACAGTCCCAAAGTAGTGTGGGAAGCGGCTCCAGATAGTGCGTCCTGGCACTGCTCGCCGAAATCTGCTCCGCCGCCAATGGCCGTGTTCGCGCCTTTTTCCGCCGTCAGCGGCCGCCCGCAGTCACTCCCAGGACGCGGCGGCAAGAGGAAGGGTTCACCTTCAATGCATGGAGGCCCCCATGCAGCAAAAGACAGGTGCAGAGGTAGCGGCGGATGATCGTGTGCACCGCAGTTGTTATGTCCGCAGCTCCGGTTAGGCCGCAGATCCCCGGAGTTTCCTGGCCAGTCAGTCCCGGAGCGGCGGGTCACTGGTAGACAGCCCGAGCCGCCTCCGAGCAAATCCGCCGATATCTCCGCTTCCAGGCGGGCGATGACGACGCTGCTGGCACCGCTGAGTGCAGGAAAGCGCTGCGGTCACCTCGGTGGGGAAACAGAACTGGTATCCCCGGTCAGGATGGTCAGCAGGATCGGTCAAAGGCTCGATCTGGCGAGAGCCTCACTACAGTGCGGCCATCTTGGTCTGGCGCCACCTAGCGCCCCTTACCTAGACAATCTTGTCGCTGCTTCCATACCCTTGATTTTATCACACTATCATGTTTGCACGTAATTGATTTACCCTCCCTTACCCTTCCCCACACACCTGCATGCAACATCCGGCTAATCCTCTAAAAGATCTCCGATAAAGTGACCCTTCGGGGACCCGTAGGGAATTGCAGCGCCAGCCCTACGAGGAGCAAAATTGCCCGATGATGAAGCATGACATCCTCCGGGGTGTGTGAGGGCAGCAGAGGATGTAGTATGTCTTTCCCTCTCCCATCAGGGTATTTTTTACCTAGGATTACTTTTCCCCATTCTTCCCTGTTTTTAATGTATGGGTGACTATTTGCACTCAGATACGTGGGTGACTTTTGCACCCTGGTATAGGAACTTTGTCCTCTTTTTGTGAACAGATTTGGTTTAGGAGCATGGACACTGGACCTTTATTGGCTCCTTGGTCCCCCCTCTCTTTTGTTGAATTGATTATGCACGGCTTTACGGCCGCGGGACCTACCCTATTTCCTTCCCTTTTCAAGTGGGCACACGAGACGGGTCCTTGGGGTCGTTGGGTGCTGACTTTATGTTAAGCCCTGAATTGGTAACCTCGGATAATCCCGGGGGATTAATTCTTTGCATTAAAATACGTGAGGATTTACAATACTGTCCTTGGTGTTAGGCAATTTGGCTGTATTCTCTTAGTCCCCATTTTATGGCCTAAGCGTCAACTATATGTTGATGGTTGTGAATTTGGAAACATCCATATAGATTTAAGTTAATTTTCAAGGGGTGATCCAGTCACGACATCAGGACATGTCACAAACGGGAAATTCCTACATAGATTGAAGTTAATTTTCGAGGTGTGGTCCAATCATGATACTAGGACCTGTCTCATACGGGAAGGCCTGAACTAGTGAGAAGTAACTTAAACCGGATTAATTTGTAGATTTGTGTGAACTCTTAATCATTACCGGCATTGTTATTTTCCTTGACTATGAAGCCAGTGCGCAGAAGCGAGGGAGCAGTGTGCACGGCTAATATGCATGCGCCGCTGCTGCGTTGTTTCGCACATGCGCAGTTTAACACTTCCTTGTGAGGCTTCACCGTAAAGAGTTACCGCCTCTCTCTTTTTTCCACTACCCACCCGATCCATTTATTTAAACTCTGCATTTCGCCGCCTTTAATTCATTCTCGGCGAGCGTTTGGACAGGGGTAGGTGTACTAGAGGCTACACCCGCATTACTTAGTAAGTGCCATTTCAATTAATTCCATCTTATTTCACCGGTACTTTTTCCGTTGTGCTTATGTACCTGGTTTGTGTCTATTGCTTCCACAGCCCGACTTTTTGCGGGCGTCCATTCCCTTGACCACTAGAGGAGAGCTTTAACTAATATTTGGTAAGCACTGTGATGTGAACTACCCACCTCACGGTTTGGTACTTTTCACCAATTTTCAACATTGGCAGATTTCTGCCCTATAGTTGTTATACGTTTAAACAACCTTATACAGCCAAGGTTAGTTGCCTGTTAACACCATTTTATGCGTTATTTTGAGCCTAAGGGCTCCTTGAACTAGCAGCCCCCGATCTACTGTGGACCAGTCTTGTGTGCCCGCGTAATCTTTCTATTTGAAGCGCTGTGTACACATAAGTGACACTTTGTGATGCATCAAGTTGTTACTGACGCTCACATGTGGCTTACTTTGCTTTTTCTCTTTCTAGGTATCATCCAGGAGCAGCTTCAATGTAACAGCTACAACCACATAGTGGGGACACAGGTCTCCTGATCCGCCCTGGATGAGATAAGAGGGTTCTCATTTTAACTTTTATGTATTTTACTCACGTGCACTTCACTTTGTTTTTGGTCCTGACGAAGCGCCAATGACCTACGGGCGATAGAGGCGCGAAACATGTTGACCTTGACTAGTGACACCCAGGCATAGTGGGCCTTGTGGGGTCAGTCATTTTTAAGCAGTACTTTTAACTGCCAAGGGTTACCTAGACAATCTTGTCGCTGCTTCCATACCCTTGATTTTATCACACTATCATGTTTGCAAGTAATTGATTTACCCTCCCTTACCCTTCCCCACACACCTGCATGCAACATCCGGCTAATCCTCTAAAAGATCTCCGATAAAGTGACCCTTCGGGGACCCGTAGGGAATTGCAGCGCCGGCCCTACGAGGAGCAAAATTGCCCGATGATGAAGCATGACATCCTCCGGGGTGTGTGAGGGCAGCAGAGGATGTAGTATGTCTCTCCCTCTTCCATCAGGGTATTTTTTACCTAGGATTACTTTTCCCCATTATTCCCTGTTTTTAATGTATGGGTGACTATTTGCACTCAGATACGTGGGTGACTTTTGCACCCTGGTATAGGAACTTTGTCCTCTTTTTGTGAACTAATGTCCTGTAGTGCCTGAATAGGTTTTCTCTGAAATAGTTTTTTGCTATAGGCGCTCAGAATGCATACAGTGCTTTCCTGTCTTCTAGTGACTTTTTCACCATTTCATTGAGAATCAACTTAACACCCTTAAAGGGGAGATGATGAATTAATTACCTTCAAGCCTCCTGCCAGTTACTGATGCACCAGCAGATGTTGCAGTCCACCAGAAAGAGTCAAATGAAGTGTCAGACAATAATCGGGCAAAAGTTCCATTTTGCCTAGCATCTCAGTGGGAACGCCTCCTGCCAACAGCCGACTAACACTTGAAAGTCTTTTAGCATTGTCTGTGATGCGTGTTCGGCGGAAGTGCTGGTCCTCAGTGTAAAGATGTGGCTTAAATGAAGACAGGCACCTTGATGAGGGTGGTTACGTTATTTATTATATTAAATTAATAGGGCACACAGAGCGCCGAGCGTGCTGACTGTGCACCGCTCCGGCACCCGACTGATTCGCGCTGGGGGACGCGCGAATACAAAATGGCCGCTGCTCACGCTAGGTCGTTACGTAGCGTGAACACTAGAGCGGCAACACTACATATCTCCCCTTTTTTATCCAAAGGTCCTAGTCTGTGGCAGCCTCAGCGTCCATCACTCATATCATAGTCCCGGAACCTGGAGGGTCTCACCACCAATCGCCCACCTCTGGTGCACCTTACCGGAGTGGATGTTGCCTCCTTCTCTTCTTTGGCCGGGGACTCCGCCTCTTTACCTTTGCGGGCATACGATCTCTCACCGTCCACTGGCTTCTCGCCTTGTCATGCTTCCCTGTTGGGTTTCTCCACCTTCTTGTTCCAACCCTGGTTCCGTGCTTTCCAACTCTCCTTCATGATTACCTGTTTCATTCTCTGATATGCTCTGATCCATCACTTCATGTTCTCTCACTTCCAGGGGCCATTGCACTATCTTGTTGCATCGAGCCATGCGATCCTGAGACAACACGTTTCCGTCGCTCAACCTTGCTGCTCTCTCAAATACCTCTTTGACTTGGAGCGGTCTGCTGTACTTACTGTCCCCCTTGCGTTGGGGTGTAGCCAGTTTGACTCTTACCCATTCTCCTTCTTCCAACTGCGTGTTTTTTACATTCCTTCTCTTGTTGTAGTGTTCCGAATATATTCTCTGGGCTCTTTCTAAATTTGCTTGCACCACAGCTGGGGACCACTTGCTGGTAATCGTCTTGTCTTTCCACGCCAAATTGTCCTTCGTAAATGGGTCTCTACCTCTAAGAATTTGGAAGGGACTGTCCCCTGTTCCTGTGGGTGTGATGCGATAAGCCCATATCATATGTAGCGTTTCCTTTTCCCAGTCCTTCCCCATCATGATGGCTGCTTGGACGGAGCCCATTAGAACTCTGTTGAACCGTTCTACTTGTCCATTTCCTGCAGGATGATATATGGACGTGTGTTTGGAGCGGATTCCATTTCTTTCCATGTATTTTAGCCATTTGTCTGACGTGAATTGCGGGCCATTGTCACTTAACACACATTCGGGGATGCCTTCTCGGAGGAAGATGTTGGTGAGGAACTTCAGTATGGTGTCCGTGTCCATTTCTTCATTTACATGTAACTCGGGCCACTTCGAGTATTTGTCCACCAGGACACATATGTATTTCGGTGTCCCTTGATTGTCCAGGATGGGCCCTAAAATGTCGATGGAGAGCTCTTCCCATGGATTCCTCGGTGTGTCGAATTTTCCTATGGACGGCCTCAATGGTGTGAAGGTCTTATCAGCTTGTTGGCATTGGTTACATTCCCTTACATGTTGTTCGGTTTGTATGTCCATGCCTGGCCACCAGTAACCCTGTTTGGCTCTCAGTTTGGTCTTCCCAATTCCTAAATGGCCTTCATGTAGTATGGCTAGTAGTCTGGGGACGAGTCCTTCCGGGGGTACCACTTTGTCCCCTCTGTACATAAAAATTCCCTTGTCGCCAAGTGAGAGCTCCTCTCTCACTTCAAAGTACTTCCTCATCTTTCCGTTGAGATGTCTCTTTTCTGGCCATCCACCGGTGATGTATCCTTTCACCTCTTGGATATTCTTGTCTTCTTGGTATGCCTCCTTCCATTCATGGTTGCTTATTACTTTCTCCGGGTCCTCCATCAGTGCCACCATGTCGTCCCCTTCTTCCTTCTCTTCTTCCGCTGAGTCCATAGCTGCTGCCCTGCTCAAGTAGTCAGCAACTTTGTTTCTACTGCCTGGGATGTACTCCACATCATAACGATACTCCAGTAGTTTAAGAGTCCTTTTCGCTATTCTCGGGGTGGCACTCGCGTGCCCACTGGACGTGAGGACCCGCACCAATGGCTTGTGGGCTGTTCTCAGCTGGAACCTTGTGCCCCATAGGAACTGGCGAAATCTTCCAAAGGCCCAAACCACCGCCAACATCTCTTTTTCAATAACACTGAACTTCTTCTCAGTGTCTGTCAGGGTCCTGGACGCAAAACTGAGTGTCTCCACCACTCCACCTCCTCTGTCTTGCATAAGGACCGCGCCGAGTCCTTTGTCGCTGGCGTCAGTTGTTACCACTGTCCGCCCCTGTGGATCGTACCCTCGGAGGGGTATGGCATGGGTCACCTCTTCCTTGATGCCTTCAAACTCCCTCTGGGTTTCTTCTGTCCATGCAAACGCCGTCTTTTCTCTTGTGAGCATCCGCACGTGATGGGTTTTTGAAGCGAAATGCTGTATGAATTTGCTATAATACTCGGCCATGCCCAGGAAGGACCTGACCTCCTCCTTGCTGGCTGGCGGTGGGGCATCACAGATTGCTCTTACATTTTCCTTCTTCGGTGTGATCCCTCGTTCACCTATTTCGTGCCCTAGGTAGGTGACGGATGCCATGCCTAGGTGGCACTTCCCCCACTCTGCAGTCAGTCCCTTGTCTTCCAGTACCTTTAGTACCTTGGTTAACTTGGCGTCGTGGTCCCGTTGGTCAGCTCCCATGACCAGAATGTCGTCTTGGAAGCATTGGACCCCTTCCAAATTCTTGAAGAGACGATGCATCAGCATTTGGAAGGCTGCCGCTGCCGACGCTAGCCCGAAGGGCATCCTGCAGAATTGGTAAACACCCGAACGGGGTGGTGAACGACGTCAACCTCCTGCTCTCTGGATGTAACGCTATCTGATGGTACTCCGACGTCAAGTCGATGGTCGAGTACCATTTCTTTCCTTTGGTCTTCGCCAGCATTTCCTCTATGCGGGGAAGTGGGAACTTTTTCACCACGATATTTTTGTTAAGTTCGCGCAGGTCCACGCACAGCCGGACCTTGCCGTTTGGTTTCATCACCACCACCAAGGGGGCAAGCCACTCCGCACATGTGATGGGTTAAATTATGCAATTTCTTTCCAAATCGTGCAGCTCTTGCTGTACCGCCTCCCTCACTGCTATCGGTACATTCCTCACTTTATGTGACACTGGCGTGGCATCCATCTTGAGGATAATCTTGTGCGAAAACTTAACCAATTTTCCCACTCTTCCCCCGAATACCTTGGGGAAGTCTCTTTTCC
Source organism: Lissotriton helveticus (assembly GCF_964261635.1). NCBI lineage: Eukaryota > Metazoa > Chordata > Amphibia > Caudata > Salamandridae > Lissotriton > Lissotriton helveticus. The sequence continues at coordinate 451,481,871 of NC_136067.1, forward strand.
ACTTCTCCATGTCTGGCCATGTTTCAGGTTCCGTCAATAGTACCTGTACTGCGCCGCCGGGGTCCAGCTTGATGCCCAGGTTTCCTTGGTCCATCCAGCCCAATACCGATGGGCCTTTCTCCATCACATAAAGTTTGCAATCCGCACTGCGTCCTCTTAATTTGAACGTTAGGAGTCGAAATCCTGCTATGGGGATGCGGTTTCCCAGGTACGTGACTGGTCTGATGTCCGACGGTTCCAGGTGTGGGCCTAAATGGGGTAAGAATTTTTCTGTCCACACTGCCCTTTGTACTAACGTGTACGGTGATCCTGAGTCCGCCACGATGCTTATCATCACTCCACCTATCAACATGTCCAGCACGGGTTTGTTCGATCTCCTGGCACCTACGCTCAAGACCTGTTCCTCCATGCATAGTACTTCGTCCTCTTCCTCCTGGCTCCTGCTTTCCCCTTCTTCCTGGTCTCCGTCGACGAATTTCACCATGTTGCGGGCCATTTTCCTCCGACAAACCTTTTCGTAATGCCCCATTACTCTGCAGAACATGCACTTAGCCCGGAAGTTCGGGCATCTTTTGTCATTCGCCTCATGGGCCCAACTGCCGCACCAGTAACACGAGGACTTACTTCCTTTAGTCTGCTTTCCCGGCGGTCCTGACTTTCCCTGCCATTTGTTAGGTCCTTTGTAGGTCGAACCCGTGCTCCTGCTCCCACCTTTTCGCTCTTCGTCCTTTATTCTGTTGACCATAGGCTTTGCCGCCATTTCTCTCTTCGCCGCGTCTGCGCATCTCCGTGCCAGTTCGGCCTTCTTCACCATCGCAATCGCCTCCTTCAACGTGGTGTCCCCACTGGACCACAGCTTGTCCTGTACTGATTTCATTGTCGTATGCATCACTATTTGGTCTCTGATGACATCATCATGGAGTCCGCCAAATTGACACGTGGCCGCCAATTTTCTTAGGGCGGCGACGTACTCATCGATAGATTCGCCCTGCTCTTGCTTCCGCTGTAGGAAATTGTATCGGTCTATCGATACACAAACCGCCGGTCGGTAATGTTCATCGAGCTCTTCCGGGGCGTGCGCATACACATCGTCGTGACTTGATTGTCTCTGCTTGGGTACCAGGTTCTTGAACACCCTGATTCCCTCCGGGCCCAAGTTGTGTAGTAAGATTCTTCTTTTCCGGACACTCGTGAAGGCTTTTTCGTTTTCATCCTCCAGGACTTCAATGTAATTTGTGATGTATTCCTTCCAGTCCTCCCACTTCATTAGGGGCTCTCCTGGTTTTGGTAGGAAGGGAATCGGCACCGTCGCCGAGGACGATTGAGCGCACATGGTTTCCCGCATTTGCAGCGTGACACTCTGGGTTTTGGGGCTGCCTGGCGCGCTGTTTTTCTCCCCTTCACCTGGTAGGAGCTGGGTGTCTCCTTGTTCACCACTCTCTGCGTCCCCTGGATCCGCCAGTGCTACTATCCAGCCAGATTTTTTCTACAGGACAGGTTTCCTGTGCCACCCTGCAGTCCTTCTAGCACCTGGTGAGCCTGGATGGTATCTCACGTACCTTTTTCGATTACGAATGCTTTTGGAGCAGGGTGCAGCCGCCTCTGCCACGCTCTGTGTGTCTCTCCCCTCACCGGTGGTGCTGTCCGACGGGTAGGTCTCTCAGTCCTCTCGTAGTGCGAGGAGAGATGGCCAGGGTTCGAGTTTCTTCCTGTCCCCACTGTTCCCTGTGGGTCCCCGTCTCAGACTCGTTTTTTTTTTCTTACTCCCTCGTCGCCATTGTAAAGATGTGGCTTAAATGAAGACAGGCACCTTGATGAGGGTGGGTACGTTATTTATTATATTAAATTGATAGGGCACACAGAGCGCCGAGCGTGCTCACTGTGCACCGCTCCGGCACCCGACTGATTCGCGCGGGGGACGCGCGAATACAAAATGGCCGCTGCTCACGCTACGTCGTTACGTAGCGTGAACACTAGAACGGCAACACCACACTCAGAGCAAAATGCTCCATTGAATAACCTCTTTTAGAGGCACTTTTGACTTTCCTGTTCACCATATGTGGGAGGAGTGATTCCTCTGATGCTAACAAGGACATTGATACAGTACTGACCACTATAGTATTCACCTTGTGGACTTGAGGATAACTGTCCCCAAATTGCTCCAACCGATATCATTTCATAAGAGATTTCTGGAATTGTGGTTTTTTCCAGATTCTGTCACCTTCAAGCACCATGGTTTTCAGAACATCATGAAAAGGTGAGACGTCAGTTTGAGGTGCAGCATACTGTGCAAGAAAATCTTCATCGTTATACTCTGTTTTTTCTTAGAATTTTGGGACTTCTTTTATATGCACAGTAATCTCAGATCACTGTCTCCCTGTATGTATTATCCTTTTGGGCCACTATCCAGATCATCTGAATCCGTGCACTGTCTTTAATCCGAAAGTTGCATCATTACTGTATTCACTGCCTACCTAATCAGAGATTCCAAATTTGACCTTGTTATTGAAACTACCTCCTCTAGCGCTGGTTGGGGGAGCGGGAGCTTTTGGTGATTTTGTTTCTGGAAGCTTTTTTTATGCTCCATGTCTCCTGGAACTGAATCCAAACTTTCAGCCACAGAGGACGCCTTATTAGCAAGGAAATCGTTTAGAATGAGGGTACATTGTGAGGCAACAACCTTCTTGTAAACTCTAATTAATTATAAAAAAGGCGGCCAGTTTTAAATTTTTATTTATTTTTACAGATAAATAAGATGTTTCCTGCCTGAATTTATTTTTAAAATTGGAAAAATACAGAAAATTGGGCTTCTTGTGAGGAACTTTACTTGCTGTCTTTTATTAATTCAAACTCAGCAGTTTAGCAGATAGACAGCATGGAGAGTTAAAAACAGGATGAAATTTCCTTAAATACAGGCACATGTTAACATGTATTGGTGGTATAATGCTAATATTTACCTATGGATGTAGTGTTTTGTTATATTTGGCTGCTTAATTTGCTAAAACATGACAGGCATCAAAGAATGAGTGCATGTTTATTAATTAAATAAATGTGGAGACATACCATTATACGACTTCATTTATTCTCAAAATGCAAAATAAATATGGATACATTCCAGTAGAATGGCACAAATATTACTATGGATACATACAAACGAAAATGTTTAAAAAATGAATACCATAAAACCCGTAGCCCTAGTAATAAATAACACCCTGGCTACTTGCCTTAATCACTGTGCAGGCTCAGCTGAAGCAGAGTAAACAGACCAGTGCTGACATAGACCCGTCTCCTCACTCAGCATGGAGCTGACACCTATTGCAATGCTCCCCAGCCTAACAAATGAGCAAGGAGCACAAATGGCTCAGTAACACCAAATATGCCATCGGCCACAATCAGCTGCATAAAAAAATATCAAATTAATTTCTCTCTTTTTTCAATAATAAATCTTACTGAATCAGCAATCTGTGCCAGTAGGAGGTAGGGCTCTTAGTGGAAAGTTTAAAATATCAATAGGACTAAACATTTGATCTAACTGACATATGAAAGAACTGTCAGAGGGAGAGGGGCCAACTTACTGATTATGACTGGGAGGAGGAGCGCTGTTGAGGAGGTAATGGAACGTGTAGTTGAAGTGTCTTATAATATTTTCAGCCATTACACGTTTCATGCACAGAAAAGACAAAACATACCTTTTTGAAAAGTTTAGAACAAGATTGAACAAGATGAAGCAAACCAAATGCAACCAAACAACATAATAGCGAAAAATGGTGTCATTGCATACTGCTGGAAAACACAATCGTATAAAGCTTTCTGTGATGAAACTCCATTACACGTAATGTTTTTGACCATGTCCAAGTCAGGGGGGGCCAAATACCAAGGCTCTATTTCCCTCCAACTAAGAGCATAATGATACATACGTGTAGGAGACATAGAGGGCAGTAGGAGTGTTTTTCGGGTTTCTGGTCTGATTTCTCTTCTGCCTACGTCTGTAGTCTGTACCTCCTTGAAGGATGGGCAAGTTGTCCTCACCAAAACTTAAGAATTTAGAGGAAAACATAAAATTCTGTGACATAGAAGCATAGTACAGATACCAGAGTTGGAAGTGCAGCATTAGCTCTAATATGAGGGATTCTGCACCATAGCCAGAATTTTCAAAAGTCTCTAGGGTTCAGATTGAACTGAAACACTAAGGTTGAAGTAGAGATGAGGTTCTAAATCTAGAATTAACAAATTCATACTTTGGCCAAAATGTTACAGAATATCCAAACTGACATCAGGGCATTAAAACTCCTCTTGAGGGTAGGGCAACATGACCCCGATATACAATTGAGCATCATGACTAGTTAAGAAAGTGGGGACCCATTAAAACTGATCCGAAAGAGCATAACTAGGTAAACGAAGGGTTCAAGTTTTCAGATACAACACATACATTTAGCTATTCATTACAACTCTACAAGGGCCAAGGGACGAGTCACTCCCACTGCCACTAGCTGCTCCCTCCGATCGCGCTCGGCTCTGCTTCAGGGTTCGAGCCCTCTGAGCCTCGCCAGCGCTATCCTTCTGGGTTATTGGTTTCATTTCCTGTCCTGCAACTGTTGTTCCTCCTGCCATTTTGTTTTTCTGGTGTTATTTTCACTGCCACAGGCCCCCCCACTCCCCCCACTTGCCTTCTGTGACACTCGCTTCCCGCCGCTTCCCCGCGGCCACGCCCCCTCGCCGCCCGCTCGTGCCTCCCAGCCGCGCCCCCTCCCTCCGCATATATGGCTACCACCGACAGGATGCGTAGCGGATGGGCGCAGCGGGCACGGCGATTGCGCACCGAACAAGCCTGGACCGCGCCCACCATCGGAACCCCTGGACCCCAAAGCCGCCACAGCACCAGACTGCACTACGACTCCAGCACCCTCCACGCACTCAACCCCGGACGAGATCACTCCTGCTACCAGGCCATCCCGAAGCACACTCAAGGGCCCTTTACCGGCCAGAACTGCAGCTTCACCAGCATCCGGCCCGCCATACCATCTACCAGAGAACCCAACCACCTCCGGTGCATCCTCCTCAACACCCGCTCCGCCCGCAAGCACGCCATCGAACTCTGGGACCTCCTAGACTCAACCACCCTGGTCGTCGCCTTCCTGACGGAGACCTGGCTGAATGCCACCTCGGCACCGGACATCGCCATAGCCATCCCTGAGGGCTACAAGATCTCCCGCAGAGACCGCACCAATGGAGTGGGAGGGGGAATCGCCATCATCCACAAGGACACCCTCAGAGTCTCGACCAACACCGATGACACCCTCACTGCCGCCGAACACATGCACTTCCAGATCCACACGGACCCCAACACCACCCTCAGAGGAACACTCGTCTACAGACCACCTGGACCCCGACCACAGTTCAGCGACGACATCACCGACCTCATCAGCACCCACGCCCTTGCTTCCACGGACTACATCCTCCTCGGGGACCTGAACTTTCACCTTTAGAACAACGCCAACTCCACTGCCCTGATCGACAACCTCGCCAACCTCGGACTCAAACAGCTCGTGACGACACCCACGCGCTGGACACACACTGGACCCCATCTTCTCCACAAGCCCCCACGTCACCTTCAACCACACCACCGAACCCCACTGGACTGACCACAGATGCGTCCACTTCACCTTCCAGAAACCCACCACACACCACCACACCCAACAGCTGCCATGCTGTTGCTGGAGCAAGGTCACCAGGGATCAACTGACCACTAACCTCACGCTGAGACCACCCGCCGACCCCACCGACCCCGACACCGCCGCCATCAACCTCAAACAGTGGATCAACGACTGCACCGACACCCTCGCCCCACTCAAGAACGCCACCACCAACCACACCAACAAGAAAGTCGCATGGCTCACCGAAGACCTCCGGACCTCCAAGCGCACCTGTCGGAAGCTGAAGAAAAGATGGCTCCATGACCGAACTCCAGACAGCTACATAGCCCACAAGAACGCCACCCGCAGACACCACCAACTCATCAGGACCGGCTAGACAACAACGTACACAACACCAAAGAGCTCTTTAACATCGTAAAAGAACTCTCCAACCCAGCTCCAACACCAACGACATTCCCCCATCGCAAGACCTGTGCGACTCACTGGCCACCTTCTTTCACCGTAAGATCACCGACATCCACGACAACTTTAACTCTGACACCCCCACCGCCGAGACCACCACCCCTGCGACCTCCACCCACTCCGGATGCCTGACCACGTGGTCCAATGTCAGCGACGAAGACATCATCAAGATCATGAACTCCATCCACTCCGGATCCCCATCCGACCCATGCCCTCACCACGTCTTCAACAAAGCCAGCACAGCCATCGCACCCCATCTCCGGAAAACAATCAACACCTCCTTCGAGACAGCAACCTTCCCGGAGAGCTGGAAGCACGCCGAGATCAGCGCCCTACTGAAGAAACCCAAGGCGGACCCCAAGGACCTCAGGAACTTCCGGCCCATCTCTCTGCTCCCTTTCCCGGCGAAAGTCACGGAGAAGATTGTCAGCAGACAGCTGACCCGATACCTCGAAGACAACAACATCCTGGACTCATCCCAGTCCGGCTTCCGTAGCAACCACAGCACCAAGACCGCCCTCATCGCTGCCACCGACGACATCAGGATCCTGCTGGACAAAGGAGAAACAGCCGCCCTCATCCTTCTGGACCTATCAGCAGCCTTCGACACGGTCTGCCACCGCACCCTAATAGCACGCCTCCATAACGCCGGAATCCAAGAGAAGACCCTGGCCTGGACCACATCCTTCCTCTCCGGCAGAACCCAGAGCGTCCTCCTCCCACCTTTCTGCTCCAAGACCACCGAGATCATCTATGGCGTCCCACAGGGATCTTCCCTCAGCCCGTCGCTCTTCAATATCTACATGGCACCACTCCCCCACGTCGCACGACAACACAACCTCAACATCATCTCATATGCCGACGAAACCCAGCTGATCATATCCCTCACCGAAGACCCCCACACCGCCAAAACCAACCTCCACAGAGGAATGAAGGCCGTTGTCGAATGGATGAAGGACAGCAGGTTGAAGCTGAACTCAGACAAGACGGAGGTCCTCATCCTCGGCCCCACCCCATCAGCCTGGGACAACCCCTGGTGGCCAACAGGGCTAGGAACAGCCCTAGAACCCACCGACCACGCATGCAACCTGGGGATCATGCTCGACTCCGCCCTCTCCATGACCAAGCAAGTCAACGCCGTTGCCGCGTCCTGCTTCAGCACCCTTCGAATGCTCCGCAGGATCTTCAAATGGATCCCCTTCGACACAAGAAAAACCGTCACCCAGGCCCTCGTCACCAGCAGACTGGACTACGGGAACGCCCTCTACACAGGAACATGAGCCAAGCTCCTGAGACGGCTGCAACGCATCCAGAACGCCTCGGCACGACTGATCCTCGACGTCCCCCGATGCAGCCACATCACACCCCACCTGAGAGGCCTGCACTGGCTCCCCGTCAACAAGAGGATCACCTTCAAACTCCTTATCCATGCACACAAAGCCATACACAACACCAGACCAGCATACCTCAACGACGCTTCTACACCCCCACCCGCAGCCTCCGCTCTGCCAGCCTTGCCCTCGCCACAGTTCCCCGCATCTGGAAAACTACCGCAGGCGGCAGATCCTTTTCCTACCTCGCCGCCAAGACCTGGAACACTCTCCCTACCAATCTACGACAGACCCAAGACCTGCTGGCCTTCAGAAGACTCCTCAAGAGGTGGCTCTTCGATCAGTAGCAGCCCTCCCACCCCCCTAGCGCCTTGAGACCCTCACGGGTATGTAGCGCGCTCTACAAATGTTCTGATTGATTGATTGATTGATACAAACATAGTTACTATGCAGATCTGTAGAACTTCTATGGGTTGTTCAAATTCAATGTGAGAAGTGGAGAAGTGTGGCTCTATGATTAGAGCGGCAGACCCTGAAGCAGAGGTCAGGCCCGGGACCAGGGTTCAATTCCCGATGCGGCAGGGTCTTTAGCTCAATGTCCGCGGACTCGATAATTCTCGCCTCGGTGCCTACTCTAACCATGGGTCCCACTCTGCATCTCTGGGCAATAGCTTGCTTAATCTCCACAACGGCCCCAACAACGCTAGGATGCCTGGCCTCACCTTGGGGGTGCCCAGGAGTGGGCACTTCACAGGGAAAGCCAGGAAGGGTTCCAAAGCGGTATGCATACAGCACCTTGAGACCCCTGTAGGGGTGATAAGTGCGCTATACAAGTACAAAATAATAATAATGATATTAACTAAAGAAAGAAAAGATAAAAACAGAGCAAAATCAGGATACTGAAATAGTTCATGTTAGACTGTCATATACTTCTTGGCTATATTTAAACATATATGAAAGCATTAGAGCAGGAGTTTAAGAACTGATATAGGCTACTTTTACTGCACTCCTCAAAATGCCATCTGTAGGTTGACCCCACTCCTTACCTCCAGGGGAATTTGAGAATGTGTACTCACACTGAGCTGTGCCCCTATTTATCTGTGTGACATAACAGTCTCTTAATTATGAAGGCAGGGCTTGCCTCTCTCTTTGTGACTTTTGGCCCACTTATTAATATTAAAATTACTCTCATCTTCATCAAAGGACTCTCTGGCTACTACCGCCTTTCCAACCTTTGGGAAACTCGATCGACACACACAGTCTTCAAGCAAGCAGTCAAAAAGGCAATAAGGATTCTCTCCCTTGTGGAAGATGAAGCCGCCTTTGCTGGAAGAAACCACGCCTGAATGATAATTAATTGATATAACTCATCCGGCACACAGGCATGCTTTAGCCTGGGATACTCTAGGATGACAAAAGAAAAATTCTTAAAATACAGGTTATGAATACTGCCAGCAATCCCACATCTTCCACCATGGTTGATGGGGCAGTCTGCGAACACCTGCTGATTATGTAGCAATGGTATCATGGACATGGCACATTTAATCTGCTCTTCTAAAATGTTTCAAGTTTATTTATTTGTTTGAATAATTAAAATCTTACAAAAATGCTTAAAACATCACCAAGTATAAAAAAAATTAAAACACTATATACACGATTTTTCTCATATCGTATACTTGCAAAACACAGTATATTTTTGGATACAGTGACTAGATAGTTCAGATATTACTCCTCTAGTTTTTTTCCACCAGCACGTAAACATTTTACAAATGCAGAGTTCATAAATATATCTTTAGAGTTTAGGCATGCCATCAATGCTTGCCTACATGTCCTTACTCCACGGGCATTGAATAGTCTCTTAAGAGTGATTTTCCTTTAAATTTCTAATTCAGGACAAAGACATTATAAATGTATAATGTTCTCGTGTCCACATTTACATAACCTACATACAGTGTTCTCCTTATTGCTCTTCCATGTAGGTAAATGACATAAACCCTGCAATAATCCAAAATGTGCTCTGATAAAGATTTATTTAGTTTTTTGCGACCATGATGTTTCAAGATATTCTTGGACTTTTTTTTTCATAAATCCATTTATAATTGGCCATGCATGTCTTCTTTTTACAAATATATCTTTATCTTTTATCAGCGACAGTTGATTAGTAAGTTTGTTAATTGTTTTTTTAAAACTTTCCTGGGTAATTGTATTCTCCCAAATTGGTATTACACCAAATTCTTCCTTTGCTTTATTTAGCGAAGACCAGGCTTGCAGTTTCCGATTATCTTTGACTTCTTGCCATAATAGCTGGGATATTTGGTTTTCATGATTGTTTTTTTATTCGGTTCCACACTTTAAGGGCTTGACCTTTTCTTGCATATAGCTGGTTATTTATCCCAAATTCCAACCTCAGCTGTGCTTTCGAGGTGTTATTCGGTAGGCAAAATATGATTTTATACGTTTTGGCAACTGCGTTTTTAATAATCTCCGCATCTTTTCCTGTTTAATACCTCACAGCTGTATATCAGGGTAGGTAGTAATTTCCCCGATATGATCTTTAGTAAAGGACAATAAGACAAGGCAATTATTGTTTTTTGTCTAATCCTAAATGCTTCAACCAAAGTATTAGCTTTCCTGGTAATATCTTTTTTTTGAGGAAGAAAATTTCCACTGTCATGAAATATAACTCCAAGATACCAGTAGGAATCAACCTGTTCTAATCGAATTTGTTCCATCGTCCATTTACATTTATTTTTAAGTCTTGTATTTTTTGTAACTACCATTACTTTGGTCTTCGTTTCGTTTATTACCATTTCATTTTCTTTTTGCGTACATTGATATACGATTGATTATTCTGCTCTTGCACTAGTCTAAAGGATGAAAGAGTACACTTACACAAACTGCAATTTAATCTCCATGGGATCCATACCCGGAGACAGGCTGTGATTGCATGCTTTAATCCTAAGGATCCGCAGCTAAATGTGAAATTAGTTAAATTCCTAAAACAAGCAGAAGCAAAGCTGGGAAGAGTCGTACACCATCAAAAGCGTAAATAGCTGCTATTGCCACCACGTGGAGTTGCACTTTCCACAATCAAAACTCCATGCCCAGCTGCAGGAGGTCTCTCGGAACAGGCCTCACGTTTGTATACGAATAAACAAAATTGAAATAGACCGAGCCAGTGGCTGCAATACTCGGAGGCTTTTTATAGATTTTAGTAATTACACATTTTAACACACACTACAACAACCGTGCCGACCAAGGCAGAGGCAACAAATTGAGCTACGGTCGACCTCACATCACCAGATGGAGCTCCAATGCTCACCTAAATTGGTAACTCCTGGGAACATACTAATTTGGACATTATTTATGCCTACGGTCTTTTTAAAAGAAAAAATATATCATTTTACAATGTGTTATTGTAATGGTTTTATCATATACAATAAAGTTAATTACCATACCTTACCTTACTGTCATCTTCCACAAGAGTATAGGCACTGGTGTGAATGGCTGGAGGCATGTAGTCTTTTACTTCACAATATGATCCTGTGATCTACCTGGGTAGTGGTGCGTCTCAGCGTGGGTTTATTAGATGTGGTGGGGCCTTTCGTTACCTACTAAGAATGGGATGCCATTTGTTCTTGAATGTCCTGTGTCACACATTTGCTTTTTATATTTTACTTTATTGCATATATTGCATATATGTTCGCATATCACTGTGTGTACTGATATATTTCACAACCAAATATGGATGTTCTTTTTTATTGATCCGTAGTTTCCTTTAGCCTCAATTGTGCTTGCTAAGAGTCATGTTAGACTCTAGTAGGCCTAGAACCAATTTTATTCAATGCAGTGTGTTTGCACATTTCCACAAAGCTCAACCTTGTTCTCACTGTTGGCATCTAGAAACAGGATATTGGGACAACACTGATATCTTCTTTTAAGGATGTCTCACATCTCCTCCAAGAGAAGATCCTGCTACCTTTCTATTTTTGCATTAAACACGGTAGACTAGATGGAAAGAAGTCCTTTCCTGAATAGCGTACCTTCGATTTTAAAAGATTAGCTTACTAACAGAAGAAATTAGAGGATCCTAAAAACAAAATAGATGCTGAACAGTGGCCTCTCTTCATACAATGACTTGAGGATGCATGCAATAGCAAGCCTGAATCCCAAGTCCTAGGTATGAGAGATACCCAGAAGAAATTGAAATACCAAATTAGTCTCTTTAGAGACAGAGTTAGGGCATGTGCTCCAACAGCTTAGCCTCCCCTGTATTCATTTCCCCAGATCACTGAACCACAGCAGAAGAAGAGAGCAAAGACATAAAGGAGGTGGAATTGTTGGACATATTCCCCATGGCAGCCAAAGGGTCTGGAGATCCAGTTGTTGATTAACCCAGAGACATATCAGCTTTTGCTGGACCGCTGGTGACTGGAGCTCAAGGAGGGAATATGTAAGGGAATGCTACAATACAACTAAGTGGCAGTAAAACATTCAGTAGAGGGATGCGAGCAAGCAGACAAAAGGCTGGGTCCACTACTTTCGATCATTCTAGAGTGCACACATGTTCCCTCCCAGGATGTAGAGACTGAAGAGAGCAAATTTCCACTATTTCTTTAGAAAGCTTAGTCCAACTGCAGAAAAACTGTCTAGAAAGTGTCCCACTTCTTCCCATCTAAGTGATACCGACAATGAGGTCTCCTCCTTTTACCCTTCTTCCCTTGAGGGTCTACCTTGGGGCCGGGAGTAAACATATAGTCCATTGACCCCCTCCGATTTAATAAGCATCAAGACACAATTCCCTAGTCACTCTGCTCTAAAAACTTCGAATTCACCTCCTTTACCTCTCTCTGGCATGTCCATAAATGTAGTCAGTTTTTCAAACCAATTAGTTTGCCATTATTTAACTGATCCTGTATCCATTTCTGTAGGACCCATTAGTGATAAGCATCACTTAGCCCAGCTGCCCTAACAAATTTGTTGGGAACTGACATATTATGCAAGCTCAGTAGCACTGGGTTTTGTACCCCAGAGGTGATGTTCTTAAATATACCTCAACAACATGAAAACCAGGTACTCACACTATTATGTGGGAGCTTAAGTTGCCAAAGCGAAGTGGGTAAAGTTCTTATGCTACCTGATTTACAGTCACAAAATGGCTTCCGGGCTAAGCATAGCATGGAGTCCGCTCTACTAGCAGTCACAAAACAACTGAGGGCCTCACAAGACCTAGGGAACACCTCAGCACTGATCCTGTTCGACCTTAGTGCGGCGTTCGACACAGTCTCCCATGAGATTCTGCTCAATCGTCTTGGGGAGATCGGGGTCAGTGGTGGGGCTCTGGCTTGGTTCACGTCATTTCTATCCGACGCTCTTTCCAGATTCATGCGCCGCCATATCTCTCGATCAGGCTCCCTCTTAACTGCGGTGTCCCTCAGGGCTCTGCCCTCAGACCCACGCTGTTTAACGTGAACGTCCACCCCCTGGCCCTCCAGGCAAAAGAACGGAAGATCAAAATGATCTCTTATGCGGACGACACGCAGCTTATCTTTACCTTCTCTAATAACACCGTGCTGGATCAGGTAAAATTCCAGGAAGATGTCCTGGCCATCTCAAACTGGATGACGGAGAACTATCGCCAACTTAACTCCTCCAAAACGGAGGTGCTCCTGATTGGCCGCGACTCACAGAAGTGGGACTATCAGTGGTGGCGTCTGACAATGGGTCCCCCCGATACCTAAGGAGGTAGTCAAGAATTTGGGGGTCTTAATGGACAACTCCCTATCTTTTGAGTTGCATGCAAAAAAGGTTGCTGGTACCTGTTTTGGCCGCCTGCGCAGCCTCAAACCCATCTTGGTTTTATTCGAGCCACCCACCCGTCAAGTAATAGTCCAGTCCCTGATTCTATCCCATCTGGACTATTGTAATGTACTATTGCTTGGAACCAATAAGACAGTCACTAAAAGACTTCAAAGGGCTCAAAACGCAGCTGCCCGGACTCTCTTTGCCCTACCTAAACACTGTCGCACCTCACATCTTCTGCGCCATCTGCATTGGCTGCCCGTGAAACAAAGAATTCAATTCAAGACCCTCTGTCTAACCCACAAAATCTTACATGGCCAGGGCCCCCAACTACTGCAGGGATTCTGCACCTTCTACGTTCCCACACGTGGCTTACGCTCTGCAGACCTCCACCTTGCCCGCACCATTAGGGTGCGTAACAGCAGAGCAGGTGGCCAGTCTTTTAGATCCATGGCCCCACTCTATGGAATTCCATCCCCCTTGAGGCACGTGCCACACAAGACCACTGGCTCTTTCGGAAACAAATGAAAACCTGGCTGTTTGCCTCCATCTAGGGAGGCCGTCGCACCGGTTTCCATAAATTGATCTCACTCCGCTGTCTTCCCGGCTGTGCTTCGGCCGGCTGATCGGTCCGCAAGCGCTGGGACGCCCTGTTGCTGGGGCAGCCATGCGCTTTACAAGAAAATTTAACATACCATAACAACATTTAACTGAACTGCTTTCACAGGTACCGTCCACATGTGGTCCTATGGGGCCAATGAAATGAGATTCATCTCTTTGAGGCCATAAAAGTGAAGGTCGAACCTTCGAAGAAGCTTCCCAGAATTGTCGAGTCCGGCTAAAACCTGAGGAAAAGGCAGGAATCGACCCTGTAACAACAGAGTTTAATTAGGCAAGGAGGTTGGGTTTTAGTACCTATTTTTAATACCTTGATTCACTCAATTCACAAGGCAGGGAAAGGCAAGATGTACAGGTCTTACAAGATCTTAGGGCCATTAATAATGCAACTTTCCCAAGCTTCCCTGTGGTCCCCAACTCTTTCACAATCCTTGCTTGTATCCCTGTAAACCCCCAATTGTTTACTGTGGTTGACCTTGAGTATCTCTACTCGTTCACATTCTGAGAGTCTCAAATTTTGAGGACTTAATTTTGCCAAGAATTTACAGAGTCTCCCTCGATTGTTTCCCAAGCCCTGAAGAAGGATCACCCAGCTGATCCTCTCCCTCACCAACGAGCCAACAATCGCCAGAAACAACTACTGCAAAGGGATAGAGGCTGTCACCACTTGGATAAGAAACCACTGTCTCAAGCTCACGGGTGAGTAGTTGCGCTTAACAAGTACTGATTGATTGATGGATATGTTGGTTTCTCCCTGAGGTTCTACTTTAATCCAATATGTAGACGATTTAATGTATGTCACTCTATATTATTGCAAGGAGGAGTCAGTCCAGCTCCTCACTGAATTGGCTAATAAAAGGCATACAGGACTTGAAAGTAGAAATTATAGTGCTGCCTTACCGGAGTTAGCTACCTTGGTCAGGAAATATATACTGGCAAGCAACACCTGTCCTCTGAATGAGTTAAAGACATCCGTAAGTTGTTTCAGCCTGTATTCGTCTCCCAGGTACAAACGTTGTTAAGAATGGCTGAGTATTGTAGACTATGGATCCAGGAATACCCCGAGATGGGAATGCTTTTGCAATATTGTATCTGAAAACACACACTTGACCCATTGCAGTGGTCTGGTATAGCAGAAATCAATTTTTGAAAATTAAACAAACGTTGACTTCTGCGCAGCCGCTATCCATGCAGGTAACAGTGGTGGGGTGGTGGGACCGGGTGGTGGGGTATTTTGAGGGACGATGCACAGGGAAAATTAATTATTTATTTAATTTCCTCTGAGCATTGTCCCTTGAAATCCCCCCCACCCGGCCCCACACCCTACCGCTATTACCTGCATAAACTGCAGCTGCTTCTGCGACTGCTTTAAGACTCCCTCATTATGCCAAACCTTTTACTTTGTATTGTCATGAATGTAATGAATTTTCATTTGTAGTGTTGGTACAAAGTAATGTAAATCAGAAAAAGCCCATAGCTTATTTCTCTTCAATCCTGGACCCAGTCGTTGCTGAGCTCCTACCATGTTAAAGATCATTGGCGGCTGCCGCAAGTCTTGTTATCTGAAAATATTATCTTGAATTCCCCTTTAACTGTTGCTGTATCCTATTCTGTGTTTGTGCTTCTCCTTAGTACAAAAACCTTACATCTTCAAGTGTTTCGATATGAAATATTATTCGGGTCTGCTTCCCATATCACTCTGGTTCAGTGTCCCACTTTGAATGCCCTCCGGCGAGGATGGGGAGCCCCCACAGTTTTATTCTCATTACTGCCCACATTCGTTAGTTGGTGATCTAACTGATGTGTCAAATATTGACTGTGAATATTTTGTTGATGAAACATGCCTTAGAAATTATGACGGTTCCTAGTTGCTAGTTATGGCAATGTATTAGCCCCTGGTCCACCACGCTTTAGTTTACATCTCCATCTCTCTCTGGGCCTGGGCCAAAGAACTCTTTCATTAATGTTGTGGAGGTTTTTCAGTAGTCCCTGTTGTGCTTTATCACTAGGTTGGGAAGCAGGGGAATAAATGATGATCACAGATTAATGTGCCATATTTTACATATATTGGAGTTGAAGACATCATGCATTTTCATGGAGGTGGAGAATGGCACAGTGATCTAAGGCCTCCCTTTGTCCTAGAACATTTCAGGGGTCTGTCTCAGTTTCAGTTTCTGACCTCGAGTGACTGGCCCTTCAGCTGAGGTAGAGAGTTCTCCCCATCATCTCCAGCAGTGCTTAATTTGTAAAATATTAAGTCCAGGTGCTCAAATTTTTGTAGGAGGCCACTCCCACTTTCCCCGGCTCTGTCCACTTCCTCAACTGGCCCTGCTGAAGGCCAGATGTAATACCCAATCTGAATTTCAGCAAGGAAGCCTTCCTCAAATAAGGTGTTGATAGGAGGTTCCCCTACCCCATTTTGAAAAAGATTAAAACGAACGTGCATTTAAAACGCAATTTTGGAACAAATTGGCTAAAGTGACAATGGCATCACTGAAGTGTTAGGATTGTGTAAAATCCAAGAATCACACAAAGGACAAGCATAGCAAATTAGCCTTGCTCATTCCGGTGGAGGTGGCGAGGGTGTGGTAATGTTAGCAGTGGAGTATTTTGGAAACCACTGTTGCAAACATATTACTAAAGCATTCTGTAGCAGCGCTCTATCAATTACAGACAGCACATTTCCATTGAAATTGCCAAAAAATGCCACTGACTTGCAGTTTTACTGATAAAACGATGTGCCAGTCAAACTATTATGAGTGGAAATTGGGCTTCAGAAAATATTTACAATTTGCACATCACCAAGTAAGGTGTCTTTTTTAATTTTGATCCAAATAAAATCATTGTTTTCATCAGACTTCAAAATTACAAAATAATGTGCTTCACTTCTTTAAATGCTGATATACTTTTGAAATATGTATGCAGTTTCTTTACAGATAGTTCGTTTTACAAAAGCCACTAACTTTACAGTCCTAGAAAGAATAAACAACACTTTGTCAGATAACATAGCCTACCATTTGACCTATCTTTGAATGCACAGAAAATGTGACAAGAAGAAAGGAAAAAATGGTAAAGCATTAGGTTGGCCACTCCCATTTGAACTCTACCCTGATTAATTTGGGACTGCTGCAGCATCATACACACACCTATTTCCAGCACCTATGACCTAGGTCATAACGCATGGAAATGGCACACACTTAGGGGCCCATTATGATAACGGGCAGATCGCCACCGCCTGTATGGCGGTGGCGATCTGCCCGCCAAAAACCACCGGCCGCCTTTAATTTCCCCCCCGCCACATTACCATGGCGGGGGGGACCCCGGCGGACGGGAAGACCGCCTGCCGGTTTTGCGCCGGTAGGCAATCCCTCCGATTGCCTACCGGGCAGAAAAGCAGGTCATATGGTGGCGGTGTCTGGTAGACACCGCCATCCATATTACTATGAGGGTGGGGATCCGCCACGGAAATGCGGGTGGTTTTCAACATTGGGGGCCTGTAGCGGGCCCCCAGGGATTCTGGGGGGTGCACATGGGGGTACGTATGGTACCCCCCAGCAGTTCCATGCACAACATGGCAGGCACTGCGCAGTGCCTGCCATGTTGTGCATTGAAGTGCACAGCATGCCTTCCTGGCATTGTGGCGGGCAGTGCTGACTGCACCGCCCGCCACAATGACAGGAATGCTGGATGCGCCCGCCATTGTGGCAGGCGCATCCTAATGTCCCCCACGGGACCACCGCCCTTATGGTGGGCGGTCCCTTTTTGAGTTGGGATGGCGGGCGGACTTTATGTGCCCCTAAGTTTGGACAAATCAAACTTAGCAGGTTATAACCACCACTACCAGTCCTCTCTGCCTGTGCTGACCTCTACCCTCATGGCTCGACGACACAGGAGAAAACCCCTCACAGTCTTGGACTAAAACTCGAGGTCACTCTGCATTGGAACAGAAGCACCCTTTTGCACATGTGCAAGGCAAGGGGTATCCAGCGAGGGATTACATATCAGAAGGGAGGGGCTCCTGCATATTGCCGAGAGGAACTACTGGGGAGTCCAGGTATGCATTTGCATATTATTTAATGCTTATGCTCTGTGCCGCACGCAGCATAAGCATCAAATAATATGAACATGTGTGCCATAGTGGCGACGAGGGCAAAGGCCACGGGCACAAGGCAGACTGACCACACTAGGGCAGTCAAATTTGTAGCGCTTTCAGCTACCAGATTGAATGATGGTCCTGGGGATGGGGTGATATCTACTTTAACAAGCATTTACAATGCAATGGTTTTGCCTTTGTTAAAGTTAGAGCTATTGGCATTGCTCTTGACATTATTTAATTTTTAAAAAATTTTTTTAACATAAATAAATGGCATTGTCATTTACAATGCCAATAGCTTAATCTCTCGCAAATGCCACACACAAACACCCACAGAGAGCCCCCACACACACACAGAGCCCTCCGCAGACACACCCACACAGAGCCCCCCACACACACAGCCACACAGAGCCCCGCACACACACCCACACAGAGCCCCCCACACACTGCGAGCCCCCCCCCACACACTGCGAGCCCCCCCCACACACTGCGAGCCCCACACACACAGAATGTGTCCTGGGATAGTGCACTCCTCTTGGGGCACGACGGCGTCACGACAGCCCTTGTGCAATGTGTGCCCGCCCCACTGCACGCAAATTTTTTCACACTCAGCGGACACACTCACACAATACACACTCTCACACTGATACTCAACACGTAGACACATATGCAGAGAGACTGAGAGACATGCAGACGGACGAGCTGACATGCACAGGCACACTCACTCAGCCACACAATGCGCAGACAGACGTACACACATGAAGAAACCCGCACAGACACGCGCACAAACACACAGGTGCATACACATAGTACATACACACATAAGTATGTACACACATGTATTAGTACGCTCAAAAGTGTATACACAAACACCATTATTCACGGTGCATTCGTAGGTGGCTGGAGGGGTGGACGGCACGAACCTATCCTGACCTGCTTGCAATAAATAAATAAATTAAAAAAAATAAAAAAGAAAGTCAACTATTGGATTCAAATTTGATTGAGGTGGACTAGCAAATCTGTAATCTCTGAACGCCTTAAAGACCACTCAATTGACAAATGCAGAATGTGACGTGGAAGTTATTGTAGAATTTTGGCAATCTGATGTTTAGACTGGGCATGCAGGCGGGACAAGGTGATCAAAGAAGCGACAGAAGAGCATCTGGACATACAAATTAGTTGGATGAAAATTCACTGGACATATTTTGAATATACCACACAAGTATGGAACGTTATATTTAAATACATAAACAGGGCCTAGATTGGGTATCTGAAACTAGTCCCTCACAAGCTCTTAGTGGCATGAACACAGTATGAGGTGACATGGATCCCCACTTGCTTCATTTCCTTCATGCCATTCAAAGCATCCCGAAGGCCATCATTCTCAAATCTTGGGCGGAGATGTCAGAATTGGAGTATTTAAATATTATCAGCTTTCGATCCTGGGGTGCACAATGATTTCTGCAGCATCTACATTACTTACTCAGGTTCCTCCGATTAACATTAATAAAAAGCAACATACATACGTTAGGAAATCCATGTATCGATTACAAATACTAAAAAGCAAAGAAAGAACATAGAGAGAACGGACACTGATGAGCCACTCTTCCCTGAGGTTACCAGATGGCAGTCGCCAAGGACACACGTTTTCCAATAGCATTTTCCTTCGGCATATAATTGTTTCAAAGATAGCTGTTCCAACTAAACTAACCATGACTACAGCACCCAGAATGCACTCGCTGGTTTGATAAACGCCAAGTGGAAACACAGTCACATATGTAAACACCACTCCACCTGCTCAAAGCACATCATCCGCCTCCACTTGCTCCCTTCCAGCCTCCAACCATCGCTCTCATCTGCCTCTTCCAAAAATAAACACATCTCCCTTCCCCATCAACTCCAGTACTCACCGCTAAGATGTTCACCAGGCTGGTCTTGCCGCTGTACTGCAGCCCGACCAGGGTCAGCTCCATCTCCTCCCGCCAGAAGAGCGAGCGCAGCCAGCCCAAGAGCCGGGAGAGCAGCCCCATCCTAAAGCAGTGAGGCACCGGTGTGGGCAGGAGGAGAACCGGGCGCTAAAAACAGGCCAGGACACTAAACGGCAGAAAGCAACGTTTTTGCAACCGGAAAGATAATACAACTGGCCCATGGTTCTCTTGCATCGTAAGGTTCGGTTGACATTTACAAACCTCTTTTACCCTAATTGCATGCATTATTCCCAGAATCTCGATTTCACTGAGATTAAAATGTATTTTCTCTGACTGCAGTCTGAGGCGCAGATACAGACTGCCGGCATACATGAAACATGTCTGTTTCTGATTATGAAAACAGAGCTGTCGGTTTTGGCAATGGAAACCCTGGGTCGATCTTCAAAATAGATTACGTTTTTTCCTGTTGGACATAAAATCATAGTGACGTAACGAAATATGCACTCTGACCCCTACGCATGAAGTTTTTGTTGGTCTCCTGCGATTACCAGCATGTCAACACCAAGAACTCAGCCAGGGACATCACACATGTTATTTACAAAAGACTTGGGTTTGGTGTCCACTGTCTCCCCAAATCCATGTTATGTCCCTGAAAGCCCCCAGAAGGCAGTGGTGCGACAGTGGCCCTTCCCGTGCATGGGTCCAAGCAAATTCTCGACAGTCGACACTACACACATACATGGAGTAAGGGAAGGCTACCAAAAGTCTCTTGACAAAACATCACGCGCAAATGCGGCATGTGCCAGTGTTTGCCACATTACTAAACCACATGCTTGCATTTCGAAGACACTGGCATTAATATGTAAAACAAACATTTTACACACACATACTGAGATGGAACGAATTCCAAATGTGGCTAGTTTGCTTCCAATACCTCCCCCTGCGTTTCTGGCATTTGTATAGTACACATATGCCTTTGTAAACTTGAGGAATAAGTAAACAATATTTTACATGTGTGGTTTTATCTCCCGCCTTCTCATACCACATTCGAAACAGCTGCATACATCTTTATACATTTTAGATGAATGTCAATGAATGCAAAGAGCGCTGCGGTGTAAATAAATACATGGCAATTGAAATGCACTGTACCTTTAAGAAGTACCGAGGTCCAGATCTTGGTTCTCGGCCGGATAGAGCAGATTTCCTCTCAGTTATTGGGATAACTAACCCAAAACGCGGACCGGCTGCACGATGTTGAATGGCTGCACGCATTCAGCTTCACAGCTCCGCTCCTGCCGTCTCTTCCCCCGGGGCTCCCTCAGCACACGGGAGCCCCGCACCAGCCAGCACTTCTCCTCCGGGGCTCCATGCATCTCCGGGCGGGGGCGGGACTTCCGGCCGGCCGCGCCAGGATTGGCCGGCCGGCCAACCACTTCCGAAATGACGGCGGCTGCAATGAGGGCGGGTGCCGTCAATGCCAGCACAGATTCGGGGGCGTTCCCGAGAACAGGCTTTCGGCTGACGTAGCCAAAAGCGAAAAATTCTCGGGAACGCCCCCGAATCTGGTCCGGGATTAACGGACAGAGCCCTCTCCCAATGGCTAGCCTCCATTTATGGAGCTAGCCAATGGGAGGAGGGGGCGGATACCCGACCCCACAGAGAAAAACATAAGGTTTTCCTAGCGCATGCGTACTTCATACGCATTTGCTAGGCAAAACCTAAAAAGGAAAAAAAAGTAGTGCAGGGTCAGCACATGTTAAGCTGTGTGCACGCTGAACCTGCGCTCTACATTGTGCTTGCTGCTGGCATCGGCTTTGAGGGAGAAGGGGAGGCTGGCAGCATCATGGGCTTGGTGCAGACTGTCACAGTAGCCTTCTTATTTTGTTACTGTAGGCTGATTTTGCAAAAAAATTTCCTCTAGTAACAAAGCCAACTTCCTGTTTCAGAAACGTCCCCATCCCAATATAAAGCAATACCAACCTCAATTTTCCATATTCTTCGAACACCTTGACTGATTGGCAAAGGTGCGAGTAATACACTGCTTTAGGCTTTCTGAGGCTTTCTTAGACTCTCTTTGGCAATATACTGTAGACAAGATATGCCCCTCATCAAGCACCAACTCCAGGTACTTCCTGCTTGTGTTGAAAGCTCATAACTCCTTTCTGGCTCACCTCCACTCATGCTACGAAGAGCTGCAAAGCACTGCTGGGCTACCTGGCACTTGACATTCTGGGTGGTGACTCTATCTGTCAGGCTTCTGCTTCTTAACTCCACTCTGCTGCTGTGCTGAAGTCCTTAAGCAAGAGGCTGCCAACTACAAGTTTTGGCTCCGGTCATCTCTCGACCTGTTGTGAACAATGTGACAATTCCTGTTCAGGCTTTTTCATTTCCATCATATTTGTCTTTTCAGGCTCTACTTTTTTCATTCCCTGCCGTATTCACACGTTACTGTTTCTTATAGTATTAAACATCCATAGAAATGCTAAAGATGTCTGCACCCTGTGCACCTGCTGTGTCATTACGATAATCGAGTTGACACATTTATCGCCATGAATGAATTGCTATTGCTGGATTAGTGCCTGCAAAGTCCCATAATTGTTTTTAAAATATAAAAAAAATCAATAATCGGGTACTATAAAAACCCAGGTATCGGAACATATTTTAGACAGTACATTGTTGCCACGCCTATGGAGAAAGGGTCACGCCAGTTTGCAGCATCAACTTGAGAAGGAGGTGAGAGCGGGAAGAAGTGGACTTCAGCCATATGCTGTTTGTTCCAGCCTCGAACAAGCTGCAACAAGATATATATTGCTTGCTATTTCACAATGAAAACAATTATGCTGCGCAAACCAGTTCTTAAACTCGAGAGCATGCTTGCTATGTATTGCTTTAGCTAAAACTAAGCGTTATGTTTAGAAATAGCTTGAATGTCTTAGGGCAATATCAACTCAGCAATAATGTTAAAGCTTTTCTTGCTGGTCTCATTTTCCATGACGTGTTTCACTGCAATACTTTTCATATTCCGTGTGATTGCCATTCGTGTTTTAAGCACTAGGGTAGGATTTTAAAATATATATTTGAAAATAAAAGTCCTGTCTCTTATGCCTTATTCACTAACGAAATATGGTTTTCAGTTCCACTGTGTCTCTGAACTCATCTTGTGGGACTGATCGTTACCAGGAAAAACTTCCTACCCATTATTGTTCAGTGGGTTGTGTATGTTTTGCAGTCCAACTAGATTTCTAATTCCTATTGGCACATTGACTAAGTCTTTGTGCCAGGGGTTTAGAAATCAGACCCCTTCAAATCTGGGGATAACTGCAAAGAATGCATCAGGCAGATGCAAGGGGATACGTAGCAGTGCCGGATAGTGGCTGGCATGTTAGAATATGAAAAGGGGGCTAAAAAGGCTTGGTAAACTGGGCAGGCAACAGGGATGAGCAAGAAGCAATGAAAGTGAGGAATCCATCAGGGGAGGAGCTGTGGGCAGCAAGCTGCACCTGCAGCTATGCTGAAGCCTCTACTCACAACGGTGACTTTTCCCACAGTTTGCACATACCTAGTACAACATAACATTTGCAAACCTAATAGAATACGTAACTTCAGTAACTAGCAATTAGCCATTCCTTGTCGAAAAACTCATGATGGTCTGTAGCTAGGGAGGAGATGTAGACAAAATAGACAACTCAGGACCAGTTTCTCCGTCTCCAGTAACTGGACATTTTTTATGAGGCCATGATTGTTTATTCCTTTTTGCAGCCAGGAAGGCTTCAGCAGCTCCAGCCTGCATGAAACGTGCCAGGAGACATTGTATCAGACCTTCAATTTCTATAGGTTATGTTATGGTATGGTAAAAAGATTTGTAAAGAGCATAGCTGCCCCAGCCACGGGCTTGTCAGTCTACACCATAAACACGGCATGTAATACGGCACATAATACAACCACAAGGGGAAGTTAAGTACCTAAAAAATGGAGGCAATCTAAACTGTTAATAGCCAGATATGAAGTAGTTTTTGGAAGCTTAGAAGGTTATGTGTTTTCCTTAGATAGAGGAGCAGTTTATTTAAGTTGAGACTCCCAATAATACAATTTCACACCAGCCCAACCCAAACCCGCCTCCTACGGGGAGGATTGGCATTTAACAAAGGATATTCTAGAAGTCTTGCCTGCCCACAATACGGTAGAGACGTGAGCCTGGAGGTCATTGAAAAAGGCTGGCGGCAACTGGTAAGTCAAGTCAGAGGAACTTATTAAGTGCACATATCACCATAGGGTTTCATGGAGCTAGCGGAAACTCCGTGGAGACTGACAGTTGGAGTAGCAGATATTATGGTTGGTCGAATAGCCAGGTTTTTAGACTTTTTTCAAAAAAACTTGTGGTCCATGATGGAAAGGAGATGAGATGGCAGTTTGTTCCAAAACGCAGGTGTGAGAAAAGAGAAAGTTCGACTGCTGCTTCTAGCAGTGCGGAATCTACGAAGGACAAGAAGACATTTAGAACTGGACCTAAGCGTCCTACTTGGTTGATATCGACCAAGTTTCTTAGCAACGTAACTTGGCCCGGTTCCATACATACTCCTATGAACAAGACAAAGGATTTTAAAGCGACAACACTTTTTTATTGGGAGCCAATGGAGGATCTTCAAACTAGGCACTGATGGAGCTCTTTATGGAAGGTTTAACACTAGTCTAGCTGCTGTGTTCTGCAAGACTTGAATCCTGGAGTAGTGCTTCTCTTTTATGGAGGCTAACAGGGCATTACCATAGTCAATACAGCTCATGATAAGTTCCTGGACCAGCGGTTTCCTGGATTCAATAGGAATCCATTGAAATATTTTGAGTAATCTACACAAAATGCCATAACAAATGCTGATTATGTGACTAATATGGCTTTTCATAGACAGCTGATTGTCCATGATAACTCCAAGATTTCGTACCACAGATTTGGGCGATGGACACACGCCCAATTTCTGTGGCAACCAATCACTGGACCAGTGTTCATCTGCCTTACTAAAGAGGATGACCTCCGTCTTACTCCCGTTTAGCTTTAAGTAATTAGTACACATCCATGATCAATATGGGTCATGCAGTCTTTAAAACGAACATTTGTGTCAAAAGGGTCAGGGCCAAGGGTAATCAGTAGCTGCGTGTCATCAGCATATGACACCACTTGAAAACCGTAGGACCTGATTACCCTGGCCAGAGATGTCACATACAGATTAAAAAGCATAGGACTTAGGATAGAACCCTGAGGGACTCTTATGCATACTGACCAACTGCACGAGGCCCGGGTGCCAACTCGTACTGTGGTTGTTCGGTCCATTAGATAATTTCTGAACCAGTCGAGGGTCTTGCCCCTGACACCCACCTCCCATAGCTGCTGTTCTAAGATGCCATGGGAGATGGTAAGGGTAATGCTGGAGGACGTATAGGACCTGGGAAGGGCCACCATTTTGAAGAGGGACCCCTTCTAGCAATCGAGAGGGGAAGCTGCGACCACTGACCCCCAGTCTCTCTGAGTTACGTCTATCAGCAGGGTAACATTGAGCTCCCAATAGCGACTTTCAGTGAAAGCCACCCACATACCCAGATATCGAAAGTGGTCCATCGCCACTTGTAGCTGGGGACTAAGTTCCCCCTGCCACAGGCAAACCCCGCAGGGGCAAGATGACAGACTTCCCCCAGTTGACTCTGAGGCCAGAGGCATCGCAATACAGTTCAAGTATTTCCATCAGCCATGGGAGCATCACACCCGGGTGCTGCAGGAAAAAGAGTATGTCGTCGGCGTACAGTGACACACGGTCATCCATGCCCTCTCGTAACTCAAAGCCACAGAGCCTTGCATCCAATCGCACACATTGTGCAAGTGGCTCGTTCACAAGGGCAAATGAGGGAAGAGAGGGGACATCCCTGCTTCGTGCTGTGCTCGATGGGAACCTGTGCGAGAGGGCACCATTATTCCTAACTCGGGCCCATCGGTCAGAGTCCAGCAGGGAGACCCAGCCTCGGAATCGGGGCTGAATTGCACCTTCTCAAGCACCGCCCAAAGAAAAGGCCAGTGCACCGAGTTGAATGCGCTCTCAAGGTCAACCAGGAGCAACGCCGCTCCCTCCGGATGTTTGTCCAGGCAGGCCAACACCAAGGGAAGGCGCCGGGGGCAATGCCTGGTGCTCCTCTCAGGCATAAAGCCCTTCTAGTCCTGGCAGACTACAGACCGGATCACAGCAGCAAGACATGTTGCCAGGACCGTAGCCAAAATCTTCACCTCCAGATTAATGAGAGAGATTGGTCAGTATGAACAACACTCCTCCGGGAGCTTGCAAGGCTTTAGTATAACCGCAATGGTCACTTCACGGAGGTCTCATTGGAGTTCCTTCCTGTTGTAGGCATCACCATACAGCGCCATGAGGTGGGGGATCAAAAGGGGTGAATATCGCTTGTATAGTTTCAGTGGAAACCCATTCAGGCCCAAGGTTTTCCCCACTGGCATGGACGATATGGCCTGTTGAAGCTCTTTCACTATGAATGTTAGATCATGGTCAGTGCTTTCCATTGCGCAGAACATGCGAACGAGTAAGTGCCTGGTAAGAGGGTTTGCATTCGGTTTCCAAGAGGCATACAGGGCTTGAAATTGGGCAGCAAATGTGCATGCCAGAAGGTCCGCCTCTCTCAACATACCCCCCCCCCCCACCCCTGGAGTGACAGAAGTTCTGTGACTAAGCTATTAGGCTGTGAGGCTGTTGTTAGCCAATGCAACAGCTTGTGTGCCTTGTCTCTGGACTCATATACCCAACCCTGGGAGTGAAGCCGACTCAAAGCTGCTGAATCAAGCAACCTCTGTGTAAGAGTTGCGCGGGCCCATGCCTTATCTCTGAGTCGCAGGTGTGGGAGCAGGAAGGGACCTCCTCTCCATGTCCCCAATATTGCCCTCCAATGGCAGCAGCACCGCTTCCCTGCACCTGTTGCCTTCATCGATGAGGACAAATACCTTGCCCCCGAAGGACCGCCTTAAACACCTCCCACAGGGTGGTAGGGTAGGAAACAGAGTCCTTGTTAACTTCAAATTAGTCTGTCATCGAACTGCGGATATCCTCGGGAAGCCTCTGTCCAAAGGCCCCCAGGCATTCAACTGACCTATGCCTTGCTTGTCTCTATGGGGTTTCCCTATTGTCAATAGTAGCGGGGAGTGGTCTGAGAGCCCCCGGGCAAAATTTGAGTTTGCGCGGCATACCCCACCTCCCTCGAGGGGAGTAAGAAATAATCTAGGTGGGAAGATATACCATGGGGAGAGGAATGAAATGTATACTGTTGTTTGGTCTAGTGCTGCTATCGCCACACATCTACCTGGCCCAACACTATTTATTTTTATTTTTTATTTGAGTTTTATAAAGCGCTTGCTAGACCCGGAGGTATCAGAGCGCTTTACATGAGGTTCCACATTGTTCCGAAGTTACATCAGTTACACATTACATCTGTTGTTGGAGAGCATTTAAAGAGACTAGAAGTCAAGGAAAAGGAGCGTAGAAGGGTAAGGTAAAGGGAAGAAGGGAGATAAGGCCGAGAGACGAAGAGAAGTCTGCCCAAAGTCTGGCTGGGTAGGGGACGGCCGGGGGGGAAGTCCACAGCCCATCTCCTCTATAGCTGTCAAGGCAGCTCCACCGGGGGCCATCGGCCAAAATGCTTGGTCTCAACGGTCGATGGGGGTGGAAGGAGACACAGCGGGGAGACGAGGTGAATGTTGAAAAGTTGCACAACTGATGCATTCATTGACTTTCACCTCCACCATTGAGTCCATCTTAAGGAACCAGAAATTGTTTCTCACTTTATTTTTTGTGATGCTTCTTCCTAAATGTCCTTGTGGGCAAGGCCTATTATTTTGTTCCTAAGATCAGAAGGCAGCACTATTTTCTTATTGTGAGACACTTTATTGTTGTTATTGGCTATTGAAGTGCAATTGGCAGGTCTCTGATAAGTAATGTAGTATCAGAACTTTCTGTCCCGGCACGGAAAAAAGGGCGGTCTCAGATGGAGGTGCTGTGGAAGGAAATCTGAGGCTAATGAGAAAAAAAAATAAAGAAAAAGAATAATGGTCAGTTTGTGTCTTCCCCAAATTTTTATTGATATTTTCATCAACTTCATTGCTTTTTTTTGGCCAACCATTGACTATTAGCCCTTTCAGTGTGTTCATTTTGGTGTCCTTTCTCATGCTCTCTTCGCATTCCTCCTTGGTTAGGGATGGTAGTTGGATGGCTAAAATGGGAACATCACAGTAGAAAGTATCTTTCCCAAGCAACTTTACACACATATACATATAATTGAGACTGTCAAAACAAGTAAATGAGTTCGAAAAATTCTTTAAAAAGTATATATAAAAATTCTTTAATAAAGAATACTGTCACAATCAAATATACATTTAAATATTAAAAACATTTCATATTTTTTTCAATTTTACATAGGTGGCACAAATTAAATCGACGCGCGTTTCGACACGAAAAGGTGTCTTCTTCAGGAAAAGCCAACCAATTTCATAGATTCCTACGGGACTATCTAAGCAGCCCACACCCTACAACGCAGAGGTCTTCCTGGTCTTTGATGCTAGCCGGACCTCATCGGGACGTCATTCCTGCAGCCAGCATCTGGACTCCAGAGCCTTATGATCCTGCTGGTACCCAGGTACGGCGAACAGTGAACAATGAACGAGCCAGCTGGAAGAGGAAAGCCAAGACCCGAGTCATAGCTCCAGGGAGTTTTCTTCTGGTCCGAAACCGGCGTAGTGGAGGTAAATTCCACAAAAACTATGAGCCTGGTCAATGGACTGTAGTGTTGACTAATTTCACAGCCACAAATGTATCCTGGTTTTAAAAAACCACGAGCCCTGATGTCGCCGTTGTGACGGAGAGCCCAGTGACCAGATTTGAAGATATGGCAGAGGATAGCGTCGTCAGCCAAGAGCATGGCTTGACTGTGTCCACACCATCCTCTCCTAGGACCGCTGGCGCAGAGACAAACGTGACCATCCACCCAGTACAGCCACGTGGTGCTATGGAGAGTCAGCGCAGTAAGCCATCGCGATACCACCTCAGAACCAACCCCAAGCCAAGCCAAAGACTCAGACTTCGTGTTAATTTCATTTGGTTGTTTTGAAGGCTGACTTGGAAAGGGATGTAGCGGTCTAGATCCTGCATCATGAACACCCTCATCCCCCTTGGCCCGGAAGGGGCACCACACATTGTAGCACTATCTGGCCAGGCGTGGCCAGAGAGCATAAATAAACAGGCGGAGGTCGCTCATGACTTCTGGCCCGCAGAGTAGCAGTGGTGTCTGTGTGGGTTATTATTGCGCTGCACTGCGAAGCCAAGTCCGGGGTACTACAACTCCTGCCATATAGGTGGGCACTCAACAGTAGGCGCTGCATGTTCCAAAGGCATCGGGTGTGAGAGGAGGAACCCCATTCACCAAGACCAGCTGGGAACACTTTTTTGCGCTTTATAGTGTCAACCAGGCATCCCGCAGCACGGGCCGCGCCCAGCCATGGGCCAGGAAGAGTTGGGGCGGTGCCACCACCTTGGCCTGTACTGCTGGTTGCTGTTGAGATCATTCATCTGTTTCTTTGGGTGTGTGAGGCGAGTACAGATACATTTCTCTGTCTTCAGCTGGCTTTAATTGACACTTGGTTGGAGCAATCACCACTGACTATGGCAGTGATTGGTTGTCACTAGGGCTCCACGCGGTACACTGACAGCTCTTTTTTTGTGGGACTGGGTGAGGAACAGCAGCAACATCTTCCTGGAGGTGCAGGCTTTCTTCTGCTGGGGACTTTTACCCTGATTTAACAAGTTTAGCACATCATTTTTGTTTGTATGAAGTTATCTGTGGGGTAGGGGTAAGCCTTGCTCTATTTGTATTTGCTTACTTATTAGGGCACTGCTTCTAGATTTAGCGCATTAGTTTCTTCTTCTCCCTAGTGTTGAGCTCTTCAATTGGATGAGATTAATTGGAAAACAAAAACACCTGTCGCTAAGTCATTGTCATTCCATGCTGCTCCACGAGTCTCTACCATTGAGAACTTCTTGACTCGAGCTGTTGGGGTGGTTTCTAAGAAGCTTAACTTGGCTAAAATAAGGCCCTCTCTAACAAGGGTCAGCCTTCCTCCAATCTCTCCTCGTTCCCCCTGCTGCACTGTTGCTCCCAAGTGGGTGGTGGAGTTGGGTGGCATAAGTAGCACCAGAGGGTTGGAGGACAATCAGGGTGGCCCCTGGGGGTTATAGTTCCACCTTCTAGAGAGGGAATTGTCTGAGGGTCTAAAACCAGGAACTTACTCTCTTAAGCCCTATTGTTAGCTCCAGGTGTAAGCGGAGGAGTCATTTTACAGCTCCTATTTAGAGGAGCTTTTTAGTTAACGCTGTGGCTTCCCCTGAACTATTGTCAAGTTGTCTCTCACCATCAGACCCCTCTAATAATGATTTTTTGTCCAAGTTTCAGGCTGTCTTGAATGCTAAACAAGATCCTATTCTGCCCAGATTGAAACTTGAGTCTTGTTAATCCTGGACCATGTTCCATTTAGGGCAGTAAACCATACTTATTGTGACCAACTTTTCTGGTTTAGCCCTATTAAGTAGAACCAGTGTGCCTACCAATGACCCAGTTTCTCTATCACAAGCCCCTAAGCCAACTATGAGTTGAACAGGTGTTCCTCCGGTTCCTTAGGGTCAACCAGCATCTAGGGACATGTTCAGCCCCCATGTTGTAGCCCATCCTCCCCCTTCCTTCGAAAGCAAATGGTGGTAATTAATCTGCCCCTGGAAGTGTCTCCATATGTTGTGGTTTTGGGGTAATGGTCCCCACGGATTAATCCTGCACCTGAATCATTTGATGAGTTTAAAAAAAAGTGATACACTGGCTTAACCTGCATTCCAACATTTTCATAGAAAATTTTGATTCAATTAGCATGGTCTGTAGGGTTAACTGTTTGGGCCAGGATAGTAAAAGATGGGCCAGAGATTTTGTGTAGGTAAATTTAAAAAACCCACCATCGCTGCACGTGTCCTGGCCACCCTGAGCTCACTTAGGTCTTCCAGACCAACTAGCATTCAAGCACTCCTTCTGGGGTTTTCTATAAGCCTAAAAGTATGATGTTGTAGCGGGGATAGCGTGCCCTTGGAAGAAGGGGCCCCTGTGGTGCAATGGTGGGTGTCTGATGTAGCTGCCCCTCCCTCTTTTTCCCCACATCAGGACAACTGGCAGACCGAATCCGACTGGCCAGACAACAATGAGGAAGGGGAAGGCTCCTTTAACTGGACGAGTCCCCCGGAGGAAACCACGCCCCTAAATGACGTCTTCGCTGCCGGATTGGTAATAAACAGGGAAGTGGAGAGAACGGCGGGTGACGACACCAAGCCAGGACCCGAGGAGTTGGAGCGGGTGGTGAGGGAGCAGAGAGGAGTAGCAGAGAGCGGAGAAGAGTCGTCCCGAAGAGCAGAGGCGGAAAAAGAAGCGGAGGGAAAGCCAGGAGGCCACCGTCAACGCGAGCCGCCCAGCCACACTCACCAGGGAGTGTGGCTCAGCCAGGTACGGCAGCGCGTTACGGGGTGGTTCGGGAGGAAGGGAACACCGCGTAATGCCGGAGAGTCTGACTGATGTGCTGTAGCGGCGGCCCCTAGAGTAACGAGCAAAACCCCTTTTGTTGAATAAAATTCACAGAGCACGAGTCTGCTGTAACTGCATGAAACACGGTGACCCTGACACACCCCTGGGCTCCCATGTGGGTAACCTCATTAGAAACCCCTTCTAATACTGGTCCTCGCTCTATTTTTTTTCTTTTACATGAACTTTGGTGGAGTAACCAAGGAAGCGCTGGACCCCGAAAGAGAGAGAAGAAGTCCCCTACTGAAAGCAGGAGGAGTCAATCCTGCCATACTGTCTAGAGAACGAACTACTCAGAGGAAAAAAAGGACTTTTGTAAAAATAAAACCCTATCTACCCCGATCCAGTCTTCGTGCCCTTCATTCTCCCCCATCACCCCCGCAATAAGTGGTGTCAGAAGTAGGATCCCCTCCCCTCATCTCAGCAACAGAGATGGACCAAATAATACAACAGCTGATAAAAGGGCAGGAGAAGCTGGAGTGGGCGGTGGAGCGCCAGATGACCTCGGCACATGAAGACCGTGAAACATTCAAGACCGCAATGACAGCCCAGTTAGACGGACTACAAAAAGCGATGAAAGAGCCCGGGGCTATAGCCGTGGCCGATAGAAGACCGCCTGTACCCCATCCCTCCGGTATAGCGCTGCAGAAGTATATGCCTGGGGAAGATCCCGACGCTTTCCTGACCAACTTCGAAAGAGCCGCAAGAGCGTGTGGGTTGCCTGAGGACAAGTGGCCGTTTTTTTTGGCTCCCTTGCTAACCGGTGAGGCACAGTCCGCCTACCAGGTCGCTAACGATAATGGAGTAACCCCCTACCAAGACATAAACATGATAATATTGGACCATCCGTCGTCCCGAAGAGCAGAGGCGGAAAAAGAAGAGGAGGGAAAGCCAGGAGGCCACTGTCAACGCGAGCCGCCCAGCCACATTCACCAGGGAGTGTGGCTCAGCCAGGTACGGCAGCGCGTTATGGGGTGGTTCGGGAGGAAGGGAACACCGCGTAATGCCGGAGAGTCTGACTGATGTGCTGTAGCGGCGGCCCCTAGAGTAACGAGCAAAACCCCTTCTGTTGAATCAAATTCACAGAGCACGAGTCTGCTGTAACTGCATGAAACACGGTGATTCTGACACACCCCTGGGCTCCCACGTGGGTAACCTCATTAGAAACCCCTTCTAATACTGGTCCTCGCTCTATTTTTTTTCTTTTACATGAACTTTGGTGGAGTAATCAAGGAAGCGCTGGACCCCGAAAGAGAGAGAAGAAGTCCCCTACTGAAAGCAGGAGGAGGAGTCAATCCTGCCATACTGTCTAGAGAACGAACTACTCGGAGGAAAAAAAGGACTTTTGTAAAAATAAAACCCTATCTACCCCGATCCAGTCTTCGTGCCCTTCATTCTCCCCCATCACCCCCGCAACAGATGTTCTTTGGAAAATCAGGTGTGTCGGGTGGGATTTACTGGTAGTTTTCCATCAGCCCCGTTGATGTCTCCATCCCTGAGTTTATTGAGTAGATTTGCACCTCCTAAGTACCCCAGCCTCACCTCGGTTACCCTCCAGGCCTACATCTCCCTCAGAAGTCATTTTGGTTAGTAATTCTAATGACCTGAAGTGGTTATCCTGGAATATTCGAGGTTATCTGCCAAGTTTAACGACCTTTACTGGGTGCAGTTTGCCAAGTCTTATCAGATCATCTGCCTCCAGGAACACTGAGAGGAGAAAAACACCTTCTTTTTAGAAGAATATAAGACCTATTTCTCTCCCGCAGTGCCTTCGATGGTGGGAAGGAGCAAAGTGGGCTCTGTCTTGTTGATCAAGGTAGGAGACTCAAATGGCCCCAGGTGGAGCCGTTCCAATTTTTCAAGTTGTGACCAGGAGATATCCACCTGTTTGGACCCAAGTGCTCCGGATAGGTCTGTTTTGTCAGCATTTGCATATATTGCTCATAAAGTTGTGTGTTTGTTCGAGAGCCTCAGTTGTCTGAAGGTGGCTCTAAAGCAGGCAACTGATGCCTCTTGTCAGTTGCAATACAAAAAGGCCTTAGTCAATCATAAATCTATTTTTCAAGAAACGCATGGGAGGAGCTAGGCCAGGCTTGTGATCTTAGAGATAGCCCTCTTTTCTAGAGGGTGATAAAAAAGGCTTGTTTTGCGGAGAGAACTGATCCGGTAATGTGCCATCATATCTCAGTTTACTAATAGATTGACCACTTTAAAGGGATCTTTAATTTTGGGTCCGATGAAAGGTGGAGCGGACAGGACAGAAGCTGTGAAGAGTAGGGTTAGTGTGGTTTTCACACTAGACAGTCTCCCATGACATTTGTGCGGTACCGCATAACAAGGCCCCTGGACTTGACATGCTCCCCCCGGATTTGTTTCTAGATAATATTGAGATCTGGGGCCCACTTTTGACTCTGTTCTTGAATGCTGCTGCTCGGGTGGTTGTGTTGCCTTCATGGTCTCCAGCGGTGATTGTGCCGGTTTTTAGGAAGGGGGACAAGGACAACCCCCATTGTTACCGCCCTATCAGTAGTAGTCAAGGTTCTGGGGAGGGTAATACTAAATAGGTTGATAACGTGGGCAGATGCTAATTGCATTTTCTCAGAGGTTCAATATATCTTCAGGCCTGGAATGTCTACATCTTATCAATGTTTGAATTTATACTTAATTATCCACAAGTATACAGTCGCCTGGTTGGAATCTCTGCATTTGGCATTCATGGACCTTACATTCGCCTATGATAGGGTTAATAGTGAAAAACTGTGAGGCCTGCTTCTTGTGATGGGGGTGGCATGTTTCAGACATGCACTCTGGCACCTCGGCATTGGTGCATTTTTCTCAAGGTGGAAACCGCGCCCAGCCTTTTTCAACAAGTAGGGGTGTTCCCCAGGGGTGCATCCTTGCAACTTGTCTATTCACGCTCTACATTATTGGTCTTAAACAGGCCCTTCTGTCTGTACAGGCAGATTAGTCTGTGGCTGGGAATGATATGGCTCCCGGTATTGTTATATGCCAGCATTGCAGTTCTCATCACCTGCACCATCGTGGGGCTGCAGCTACTATTGGACACATTTGTTGCCTTTATGGATAGTTTGGATATGGCAGTACATTTTACAAAATCATATTTCATGGTAGTTGGCCCTCGGTCCACTGGTTCTAAGACATTTAAGGTGGCTAGCCACACCCTGGCAAAGGTCTCTGCCTTTCTCTATTTAGGAGTGATATTTGATGTGAACAAAAACTGGAAGCCCCTATTTGGCGGGAGGAGGTGAGAGCTTGTTAAGGCCTCGGGGGCAGTTGTCAACATTGCGCGCAGATTGGGTTCCTGGTCCCCACGTATTTTATTCAAGATCTATCAGGCCAAATGTGTTTAGCAGGTCATGCATGGCAGTGAGGTACGGGGGCATGTGAAGACTGACATAATTCAGACCGCCACATATACATTTTTAAGACTGCTGGTGCAGGTCCCTAAAAGCACTGAGGCCTTTTCTATCCATGAGGAGCTGGGAATAAGACATGTAGCTGATATAGTCACCCGCCCCTAAATCCTTCAATTTGTTGGATTAAGATCTGGACCAAGTAGGGACTTAAGCTGACAGACATATCCTTTCAGACTGCCTGTCCCTTGACTAAGCAAATAGAATTCCTTGGATCGCTTGTGTGAAGGCAGCCTTTGCTAATTTTGAATCCCCCCTCTGTCTCTTTTAGAATTGAGAAGAGTGAAGGACATAGAATTGAGAAGAGTGAAGGACATGTTTCTCCTAACCAGAGAACATGCAGAGATGACGAAACCCATGGTGCGGGGGCACATGCTAATGAAAGCAGTTCAGGGCCTAGAACCCTTCCTATCCCAGGTATCCAATGTGAGCGGCGAATTTGTTTTGGCTAATTTTAGACTTAACTTGTTAGTTACACCATCTTTTGGCATCACCCAGCGGCTGGTTTCATTCTGGCACCATGTTGCCCTGGGACTGCGTAAATAGGTCTCTGCAGGACACTTTACATTTTGTAATGTTCTGTAAATATTTGTGTGCCCATAAAGCAGTTTAGTATTCTGTTATTGAAGTCCCTGAACTTTTTAAAAGTACGTCCTGCACTTTTGTATTTGCAGCTGCTTCCTAACGAACATTTTGTATGAGTTATTTCTTGTTTTTTACTAGCTGTGATGAGATGGAGGCTTTCTAGAACCGATTTACTAATGTGCTGTTGCTAAAGGGGGGGTTGGATCTGTTTTATTGCTGCTTGGTAATTAATTTTAACCATTCGTATTTTCTGCACACGTTATATATT
The DNA here is from genome assembly GCF_964261635.1 of Lissotriton helveticus. Taxonomy (NCBI): domain Eukaryota; kingdom Metazoa; phylum Chordata; class Amphibia; order Caudata; family Salamandridae; genus Lissotriton; species Lissotriton helveticus. The sequence goes on from NC_136067.1 coordinate 451,517,689, forward strand.
TGTATGATTGTACGTGTTGTATTATTATGTTCTTTTATCGTTGTTTTTTTTTTTTTTACAAAACCGAATAAAGATTGCAGGATGATGAGGATGAGATCACACTATTATGTCTAGTACTATAACCGCAACTTTGGGACTACTGTCCGGTAGTCGTACATTTCCAATAAATTCTGTAAAAGGGCCGAATGTTGGCTGTAAGACTGTTATAAACTAGAAGTGTTACTATCCTAGGTCTGTGAAAATGTTTGCTTACAGGTAGTAATCTAAGATGTTAATGTGTTTGGCTCGTATGCGCTAATAAAGCATGTTGTCCTTCTAGCATCATTATTGAGAAGCACAAACATGCACTTTTATCAATAAAGCACACTTTTTTTGCTAACGGGTGAGTGATTTATTATATTTGAAGCTGTAAACTGTGTATGCCTGTTCGCAGCAGGAAACATAAAAACTCCAGCCTTGTACAACAACGCCATCAAAAATAATAACAATCATCTTAATGATGATAATAATAATATAAAAATAATCATAACCACAATAATATGTTTAAAAATATCACTACTGACAATAATTATTGCAACAATGATGGTTACCATTATTATTAATATTGCACTAGCCCTTACTTCTCTACAAAGTCAAAACATACCTCTCGAAACCTCACACACCTTCAGAACTGCAACTCAGATAGAGGCATCTCATATCACTATAGAACACCCTTTGTGCTTTAACAGGACTTACGAAGGGACTGTGAGAGTACTACCCGTTCAATCCCGTATACCAAGAACTACTTTGGGGGGGGGAGGAGCCAAGCTCGCGAGCGTAATGGTCGCCTTGTAGCTCGGCTCCGTCAGCCCTCTGGCCTGACTCGCCTATCCTGTTGTACATCCTGCCCAAAGACGACATGGTTCCGAAGAAATAGCAACGCAACGTTTCGCTCTAACTCACCGCTTGGCCTGGAGACTCCGGCGTGCTGCGGTTCCGAAGTTGTGCCCCCCGGAGGGACCTGGGCCCTCGTGGTGTTGAGACCGGGGCCTCGCCTATCGGATCCGGCCTGGCGTTGTGGTGACCGTCGGCCCCGGCCGAGAGACTGCGCCACTGGTGAGAGCCGTTGTGAGAACATCCCGGTGACCCTGATCCGGGCCCGCCTTGACGGCCGTGAGGCTGGTGCAGGGCGCGGTGCTCCGTGGACTGATCGTGGAAAGGGGTCCCCCCGCCGCTGCTCCGTCCATCGACCCTGGACCCTCGTCTTCGGACTCTGTTTGAGAGGAGCGCCAGCGATATTGTAGACGGGCCCCCCGTCTTGGGCGAATCTCCTTTTTTCACCGAGGCCGCCATTGCTGGGTCCCCCCGGAAATCTGTAAAGGCCCGCATTTGTGAACTGTTCCGAGAATCGCGGAGGGTGGTGAGGAGGCTGAATTCACAAAATGGCTACCGACGACCTGTGCTGTGGGTCTCCTCGTGATGACGGCCTTGGATTGCTGGACTGCACGGGGGCCTGGACGTGTGTGCGTGAGCCTACGATTGGAGACGTTCTTGATGCCTTACGATCCTTACGCGCGGCCCTGGCCCCCGGTGCTCCGGAAGACTCGATTCGTTCCACCGCCATCTTGGGTGAACGCTCCTTCATGGTCCCCTCTTGTCTCAGAGATGCCACCGCCTCACCTCCCCCGGTTGCTACGAGGGTTACTGTCGCTATCCATCGACAGGTCTGCTGGCCGGTGGATTTGGAACCTCCTGCTCTTCGATGTTTGGAGTTTGGGGACTTGGATGTCGTGCGGGGATCCGATCCTCCCCGGGTGCCTGAGACCAATGGTGGACAGCTGCCTGTTGTTGCCTTGATGATGTTGTGTTTCCATTTTGCAGGGAAATCCCCGCTTTTCCTAACGGCGAGACTGAACTCCTGTCTATTGTTGCTATTGCTGAGACATTTGAACTGCCTATTTGAACTTTTGCCCGCTTGCTTATTGATTGCCCTCCCTGGCCTACGTTTTGCTCGTACTCTCTTTCAATTGTGTGTTTGCCTCGCATCATGTTGTTTACCTCACACTGTCCTGTGGTGGGTGGTAACTGTGGTTAGGAAAGGACTGGGGTGAGATGCACGACTCCCGGTGGTTAATTGATGTCCGGAGCTGTGGCGAGGTTGCTCATAATTCTAGTACTGTGGGAGACCCCCTCTGTACGTTTTTTGGCGTTCGAGACTATGTCGCTCTGGTTCACTTGTAATATGATCGTATGGTTGGGTGGAGGACTGTGGCCGACCGTCTTTGTTTCTGCACTTTTGCTCCTTCCTCCCATTTACTTCCTTAGTTTTGATTTCCTTTTTTGTCTCCCTATTCTTCCTTTCTCTTGTCTTTACTACATTTCGGGTTCTGGATTAGGGCGACAGGCGCGCTGTTTGGAGGGTAGGCCGTAGCCTTCTACAGGGGTGCTGGGTGGGACGGGTGGGTTGGGTCCTATTTGATGTTTTATTTTCCTCAGTTCTATGGCCCTTTTGTATCTCTTTATTGGAGTGCCGCGTCTGTCCTTGCCTTCCGTGGTATGATTGGGGTGGGGTCAGTAATGTTGCTGATCTCTTTTTGTAATTCTGTTGCTTTCCATTGAGACTCCCATGCCCTCTTCGTTGTTGATATTATTGTTCTTTTATGTGTTCCTTGCTACGGGGCGCTTGTTTAGGCGCGGCAGTCTTCTCTTTCAGTTTGTGTCTTCCTTTCCCTCTCTTCTTTTCTCTCTCCCCCTCCCCCCCCTCCCCTTTTCCTTCTCTCCTAAGGTTGGTATGACGGGTTAGTATTGGTGTTGTCGCTATTCCGGCCCCCTTGTTCTGTGTCCGATGTGCTACTGGGTGGTGGGGATGCACAGTTGTTCTTAATTATATACCGACTTGTGTTCACGGCTCTGGTTTTATACTGATATCTACAGTGCTAACATTCCTGCACGGATGCCCTTTAGCCGTTCTGTTACCGATGGTTTGATTTGGGACTCCGGCTTCTTCTATATAGTCGCAGAGCCTGTCATGCACCTTATTGCCTTAATATAAAAAAAAAATAAAACCTTCTTTGCTCCTGTTTGCTGGCCGTATGGATCCTATCTCCTCCTCCCCCCCTTTTTTTACGATTGTATTGCTTATGTTCTTCTATGATTGATTCTGTAACTTCATTCTAGACTTCATGACTGCTTTCAAGTATTATGGCCGGCCAGTTTGATTGTAGGCCCAGATTTGTATATCCTGTCTATACCAATAAAGGTTTACAAAAAAAAAAGAAAAAAAAAAAAAAGAACTACTTTGGTCCCCTGAAATTTTATGTATCATATTCTAGGAGGTGACATCCTACTTTTCCTGGCAGAGAAGATCTATTCAGTACAGAATAGCTCAGCACCTACCTAAGGTCAATGTGTGATAACAAAATAGTACAGTACAACATCCAGAATAATAGTCAAGCATGAAATAATTTCCCAAAAGAATAGATTGAGTCTTCAGATTCTTATGAAAAAATACTTTTCTTTTATTCCTTTATGTGATGCTTCTTCATCAGACAAAAAGCCAATAAGTAGAAGTTGAGATATTAATTTCTAAAGATGAAAAATAGTCCTTATACACAATAAGTGCCTATGCGGGTTGTCTGGTTGCCTTGGACAATGGCAAAGTCAAGAGCGTATGCCAACTGCAATGGAGCAGGGGCTGGCCATGCATGGCCCATAGAACAAAGTATGTCGATCCTGGTCTCAACAGCGAGTTGGAGGGCACAGCTGAGTGATGCGTCAGTGTTGATCCTTTCATTCAGGATGATGCATCGACGTTCTCCACGCAACAATGGCGATGCACCGATTCAGAACATGAAGCACCAAAGCCATGGTGCATTAGCTCTCAGGCTGATGCGCAAGGGTTCTCCACGCAGCTGAGGGGATGCGTCTATCTTCTCACAATCGAGTGGTGGCTATGCGGTGGATACGATTCGTCGGTTCATGAGGAAATGCACTGGTTCAGAGTAAAATTCACTGGGCCTGTTCCCACAACTGCGGTGATGCATCGATTCTGCTTCCTGCAGCAGAGGATGTATCAGTTCCACTGGAGCAAGCAACTTGATCCACTTCCAATAGACCAGGCACAGTACCAGCATATCGCTGGGTCTCAAAACAGAAGGCAAGCAGGCATCCCCTTGGAGATTACTGTGGGTTCAAGCAAGAGTCCAGTTCTTCCTCAGCAGGGGCAGAGGGTAGTTCTTCCAGGGCCGCACTCCATCAAAATGGCTGTACTTGTAGAAGCACAGCAGTCCTTCCTGGCAGTTTCTTTAGAGATCCAGAAGTGTCTGAGTTGGTGGGGTCAGAGACCCAGTACTTATACCCTGTTGTGCCTTTGAAGTAGAGGTCACCTCAAAGGGGGCTTTGAATGGCACAGAGGTTTCCCTTTCCCAGCCCTGGCTCTAGACTCACTACAGTGGGGAAATCAACCCTTTGTGTAGGAACAGGACATTGCCTATTCAGGTGTGTCAGCTCCTCCATCTCATCCTGCCCAGGGCGACCCATCAGGATGCAGATTGGCCCTCAAACTCACACCCTTCGTTTGTGTGGGGTTTGTCTATAGGGAATGCACAAAGTCCAGCTGTCTCCCACCCAAGAAGTGTATTGAAAACGGGCTCCAGGCGCACAGAGCTTTAATAGCAGAAAAAGACCATTTTCCTAAAAGTGGCACATCTAAAATAGCAATGTTAAATCCATCTTTGCCAGCAAGGAGGATTTATCATTGCCATTCCAATTATATTAAACATGACTGAGCTACCCCTTCTCGATCAGGAATTACAGCTTAAAAGTAATAAGGAATTCCCAATGTTACCTATGATAGGGGTAGGCCTCCGATGGAGTGATAAATGAATTTAAGAGTTTTTCCCTACCAGAACATGCAAAACTTAGAAGTAAAAGTCCTACCTTTTACTTACACAGCACCCAGCCCTACGGCCTACCTAGGGCCTAGACGTTTATGTAATAAAAGTGGAGTTTAAAGATAGGAAAGGGGTTTTAAATGCAGGAGGACATTGTAGTGTAAACGGAACACACAGGGTCTGCAGTGACAGGCCTGAGATATGTTTAAAGTGCTACTTGTGTGGGTGGCACAATCAGTGCTGCAGGCCCATTATTAGCATTTAATTTACAGGCCCTGGGCACATGTAGTGCACTGGACTTGGGACTTACAGGTACATTTAATGTGCCAGTTGTGGATAAAGCAATCAAGCAATGATTTAGGGGAGAAACCCATGCAATCAATCACTCATCAGCATGGGTAATGTGCTCAGAGTCCTATGGCCAACAAAAAGAATACAGAAAAAAGTGGAGGTAAGAAGGCAAAAGGTTTTGTGAAGGCCAAACACAGGCTTCAAGTATAACAGATGTCTATGGCGATAACTCTCCCATTTTCTTATTTTGTATTTTCTTTGTAGTACATTTTACCCCTCTAATTTACACTGCTCTAGTGCTTTTAGCTAGGCTCACACTCAGTAAATACCAATACATACATACACACATACAAGTACGCAATGTTGTATTCTTCTTCTCATTATTATCATTATTATTATAATAATAATTATTTTAAAATGGACTCCTTTGATGAACAATAATGGGAAAAGTTTTGTTGTACCCTCAAAGAAAAGTAATGGAATTAAGACAGAAAATTATGTTTGCATTGAAAATTTTGAAATTAAAACATACACATCAAATATTGCTGTATTGTTAAGAAAGCTTGCCACACATATTTGTTTGTGAACAAAGAAGCATAATACTGCCTTCCACACATTTTCTTTGGGAACAAAGAAGGTGAGAATCCAACATGTTATCATGACAGCCGAGTAAAACTAATAAATACACAGGGGTGATTTATGAATAGAATTGTTCCTTTATTTTATGACAGTTTTTGGTATCCAAAGAGATAGTTTTAAAGTCATAAATCAATTGAAAAATATTGGGCCAGTTCAGTAATCATATGAAAGAATACACGCTGGGCCATATGCTCAAGCTACATGTCATGTTACATGAGCTGATTAACAAAAAGACTCCTTGATCCCATCACCAGAATCGAAAAGGAGCACCAATGAGACAATGCAACCATTGACGAAATACCCTGGCCTTGATGGACTGCTCATCCAAGCAATTGTAAACCATTAAAAACACATGAAAGTCAATGTCTGAAAAGGGCGAACCAAAAGCCCACTCTGTATATATGCTTATGTATGATTTTGCAATTTTCTATAAAGTGCTTGGTTGCCTTCGGGTACAGTGGTGCTATAGAAAAAAATACAACTATTATGTTTTTGTGGCAAAAGCACTCACAACAGTCAATTAGCCCTATCTGTAGAGAAGCCTGAAAAAGATGGTTATTCGACTATGCACACCAGACAATATCAGGCACTATCGACCTATGCGTGTGTGGATTTATGAATTTACCAGTGGGAGTTTTATATGTTCTACATTTTAGTATGTTACTACATCATGTCTTTATTGAATGCCCCTTATTGATTACTGGGGTTGCACAGTAGTTAACGAAGGCACTAATGATAAGTAGTTCATAAGGTAAGTGTAAAGTAATGTATTTTTGATTCTTGCTTATTATTTTAAAATTGGAAACATAACGGGACTAATTAAGCAAAATCTCGTTTTAATTTGGATTCTGTCTAAGGGGTCAAATACAGAAACTCTGTTTGTCTTGAAACTGACCAATGTACCTTTCAGTTGAAATTTTGAATATATTATTTACTTTACCTTAATATTGCTTTACTTTTAACATTTTAGTATGCAGTGTTCTTTCAAAAGCCATGCAACTTCGACATTTAACAATGTGTAAAATGTATCACTAACTTTACAATTTTCAACTTTTAATGCTAAGTAGAATTAATCATGAACCCATAAAAATGTCCATGCCACAAATCTCACCACTCATCTTATGATTCCAAATTTTTCAAATACATATATCTTTTACACAATTATAATTCTTTGTGAAAATATCTCGGTCCTAACACCTTTTCAGGTCTAGTGCTTGCATGCTTCCCTTTCACAAAGAGCACATCCACCCACAAAGTAGTTCCCTTCAGTGCCAGGGAGTTCTATGGTAATGTTTCCTTTTTGATACCATAAAAACATGTTAGCCTTTAGCCAATATATATATATATTTAGATTGATGAGGGCCTTGCAGCTTCTGGAACAGTAAAGGTTGACAAAAAACATGAAAAAACAAAACAAGAATATCAAAAAGGCTGGCGGCCAACGCCAGACCTATTGGCTTGGCAATGATTGTTCTAAAAAATTAGCCCATTTGAGACCATAGCGAATGTGTCTGACAATAATTTCTCCGTTTGTAAAGCACAAGATCAAGAAAACACTGCCTTTATTGCCATTTGCCCTTGTTGATCCAATTGCGGTAATCTCACCATGTGGTCATAATCCGACTTCTCTCCCTCACGTTCTACATAATCACATACCTTAAAAATTTCATTGACCTTCCACAAAAATATAATTTTTATATTAATATTTTACTGGCAATTATCAAGTCATATTAAACCATATGGGGTTGGATTACACAGAGCGCAGTTGTACCACTGACATTTTTCTCTGACATTTATAGATTACATATGTAGTGTCGTTCCAAGGAATTTTCGCATCAATCATTTCACTGCAGACAAATGCAAACTTTGCACTATTCGTTCGGTTCATATGTCTGTGCACATAAGGCAAAATTGCATCAACACCAATACAGTTAATTCTATCCATAAATATTAATGCAAGACAATTTATGTTACACAGTTCCTAAAAATATTTTCTAAAACCAACATGTCGATCGTCCATATGGAGAGAGCATGCGACAAGTACAAGTCACATGCATAACAAGGAAATATTTCAATACAGTCCGATTTCTAAACCATCAACTCCCAGTTCCTTTGTATTGACTGTTATTGGACGGTGCCTCAGCAATCCAATGCAAGTCTCCAATCCTTAACGTCAGCAGTGCTTAGACTAACAATACTGATAGCACACACACATGTACCCCAAATGTCAATTGCACAGCTACCTTCCCCCCATGCTTGCCATGACATGTAGTCCGAAAGAGAAGCAGCCAATACTGAGAACGAAAATGCTTTAAAGCCTTTATAAGCGCAAAAATACTCATTTATTTTCTTTAAATGCTTGTTAAATTGAATCATTTAGCCATGCACGTTACCTATGCATATATTTCAACTGTGTTAAGTTATGCCTCTTCAATATACCAGTTTTTGCTTTCAATGTCAAAAAGTCGAAACCATTGACTCTTACACATATAATTTAGATACCGTACAGTTGCATATTTATCCAACAGAATCATCTGTTCCTCTCTACTTTTCGTGATTAAGAAATTAGAACCATGTCATATGACGAAATTATTGTTAGTATCAGTATTTTGTGGGCTTAGTTTACTGAAAAGAAACTGTTTTGATAACATTGATTGCCCAGGAAACTCACCAGACCTTTCCCTAATGGCCTCCTAAAGCTCATGCATAAGAATGCTTTGCCCTACCAAACAAAGATCAGTTACCAGACTGCAGGAAGAGCGTGATTGGCAAGAGTTTGGCATTGATAGGTCAGATTGTAGACCAAATTGTAGGCTATTTCAGCACCGCAGCCTGCATTATCTACTCCTATTTTAGATTCCGATCCCCATGATCCATTCTACTAGATAAGAGGATAATGTATGTGTTAAATGTGCTTGATTAAGGTACCACTGCCAGATTAAGAAGAATGAGATTTACAAGAAACGCGAATAGTACAGATTACAGAGCTGTTTACGCACCATGCTCATGGCTCTTAACTGACATTGATGTTGCCTTCCTTTTTTTGGTAAAACATTTGAAATTGTCGACGACAATCTTAAATATTAGTACAATTCATTTTAATGGACTTTTTAGGTTGGGGTGGCATTTCAAAGACATAGGTCACTTACCACCCCAATCTCACCATTTGAATGATATGGAAATATGGGTACAGTGTAAAAACTCTCTTGTGACCACATGTTAGGAATCCAAAGAGGAACAATGGGAGCTGGTTCTTTAAACCAGCATGACACTGTAAACTTAGTAAGACGGGGAGGATAAGTAACTAAGCAAAGGGACACCATAGCACATAAAGAGGCCTTGAACATTAAAGTAGCAAAGGGCCAAAAGCCTAACATAAAAATAGAAACAAGGTATGTACTGTGTTCTGTAAATGGGACATGGATATTTTAGATGATGGCTCAGGAGGAACGGCCTGAACCCATACTGGGATGATATGTTTGATGTAGGTATTTAAAATGGATGATGCGGAGATTGCCGTTAGGCGTAAGCAATGTGATAAGTGTGCAACAGGAGACCCAGTCTTCGTCCGTCAGTGGATTATCTAGTATTTTATTCCAATTGTCGCATGCTTTGTAGGTATCAGCTCCTATTTCCATTTGTACCATTTTATACAGTCGTGAAACAATGTGGGAGTGCGTGGTTGCGGCTATCAATGTCTGTAGTGGTTGAAGGCTAGGGGGTTCCATGGGGAATGAGGGGTACAATTCCCTGACAGCCGCTCTTAGCCTCTGATAATTGAATCTAAATAGCAGCGATTGATTTCTAATATACGATAGATCATCAGGGGTGATAAAGGTTCCATCAGGATATAGATTGCCCATCTGCATTATACCCACCTGTTCCAGCAACAGCATACTATTTTGTTCTTGCATGTCAGATATGGCAGGGTGGTTTGCTAGTGGTAGGTTCGGAGTGTATATAGGAGTCTTGTTCTCTAAGTGACCGATGCGCTGCCACACCTGCGATGTTGTACGTATCGTGTTGATTTCTCGCATGGATAGGTGAGGTCGCGTATGAGGATGTATATGGGGTAGCGGTATCGGATCCGCATCGCCATCTTCCACTGCAAGATGTGGTAGGTATTTTACTGGATGATACCAATAGAAGGCATACTGTGTCTGGGCGCATAAATAATATAAGTAGATGTCAGGGACTGTGAAGCCACCTGCAGCGTATGGAAGTGTCATGGTTTTTAGACTGATTCGGGCCTGCTTACCAGCCAATATTAGTTTGACGAAGGCCGTACATATTCTATTAAAGATCGGAGTGGGCGGCGGTATTGGTATATTAATAAATAAATATAGCAGCACCACCAGCTGATCCGCGCCACCAAGAAGAAAGCACTCAAAGAACGACTGGACAACAACGCCCACGACAGCAAGGAACTCTTCAGCATCGTCAAAGAGTTCTCCAACCCCAGCGCCGGAAACAACGACATCACCCCCTCACAAGACCTCTGCGACTCACTCGCCTCCTTCTTCCACCGCAAGATCGCCGACATACACAACAGCTTCGGCGCACAGACCACGCACCCAACCACCGAACCAACACCCGCCACCACCACCCTCTGCAACTGGACCCCGGTCAGCACCGAAGACACCACACGCACGATGAACTCCATCCACTCCGGATCCCTCACCGACCTCTGCCCCCACCACGTTTTCAACAAGGCCGACGCCATCATCGCACCCCATCTCCGGGACATCATCAACGCCTCCTTCCTCACAGCCACCTTCCCGGAGAGCTGGAAGCACGCCAAGCTCAGCGCCCTCTTGAAGAAACCCTCAGCGGACCCCACCGACCTCAAGAACTTCCGCCCCATCTCGCTCCTCCCTTTTCCTGCCAAAGTCATCGAGAAGACCGTCAACAGACAGCTCGCCGCCTTCCTGGAGACGAACGGATCCCTCGACCCCTCACAGTCTGGTTTCCGAGCCAACCACAGCACCGAGACCGCCCTGATCGCAGCCACCGATGACATCAGATCCCTGCTCGACAACGGGGAAACAGCGGCCCTGATCCTCCTGGACCTCTCCGCAGCGTTCAACACTGTCTGCCACCGCACCCTAGTGCAGCGCCTCAGCAACATCGGAATCCAAGAGAAGGCACTGGAGTGGATCATCTCGTTCCTCGCCGGAAGAACCTAGAGAGTCCGCCTCCCCCCGTTCAGATCCGAAGCCACCGAAGTCATCTGCGGCGTACCACAAGGATCATCACTCAGCCCAACCCTCTTCAACGTCTACATGAGCCCCCTCGCAGACATCGCACGCCAACACAACCTCAACATCATCTCCTACGCCGACGATACCCAGCTGATCCTCTCCCTCACCACCGACCCCACCACCGCCAGAGCTAGTCTACACGAGGGGATGAAAGACGTCGCAGAGTGGATGAAGAACAGCCGCCTGAAACTGAACTCAGACAAGACGAAGTCCTCATCCTGGGATCATCACCCTCCGCCTGGGACGATTCCTGGTGGCCCCCTGCCCTGGGCACCACTCCCATACCAACGGACCATGCACGCAACCTCGGCTTGATCCTGGACTCCTCCCTCTCGATGACCAGACAAGTCAACGCTGTCTCCTCATCATGCTTCAACACCCTGCGCATGCTCCGCAAGATCTTCCGATGGATCCCCACCGAAACCAGGAAGACCGTCACCCAGGCACTCGTCACCAGCCGACTGGACTACGGGAACACCCTCTACGCCGGAACCACAGCCAAACTTCAAAAAAGACTCCAACGCATCCAGAACGCCTCCGCACGACTCATCCTGGACATCCCACGACACAGCCACATCTCCGGCCACCTGAGAGACCTGCACTGGCTCCCCATCAGCAAGAGAATCACGTTCAGGCTCCTCACCCACACACACAAGGCTCTCCACGACCTGGGCCCAAAGTACCTCAACGACCGCCTGACCTTCTACACGCCCACCCGCCAGCGACGATCAACCAGCCACGCCCTCGCCTCCGTACCACACATCCGCCGAGCCACCACTGGAGGAAGATCCTTCTACCTTGCAGCCAAGACTCGGAACTCCCTCCCCATCCACCTTCGGCTGACCCAGGACCACCTCTCCTTCAGGAAGCAGCTCAAGACCTGGCTGTTCGAGCAGTGACGTAACCCTCTCCCCCAGCGCCTTGAGACCCTCCCGGGTGAGTAGCGCGCTATACAAATGCCGTGATTGATTGATTGATTGGGTAATAGTACCATTTTTATGAGAGGGAGAATAATCCACCTATTTATTTGCGCCTCCATGCGATCCACTACAACAACATAATTAGATTGAAGTACTATGTCCGTCTCTTGGTGCACCCATATTCCTAGATAATTAAGCCGGTCTTCCTGCCATATAAGGGGACATTTGAGAGTCGGTGCTTTTGTATTTGCAAAATAGATATGTTAACAAATAAAAAAAAAAACCTCTGGAGTACTATCTCCCCGACAGAGACAACGGCAGTCGGATTCATTTGTCAATGGATTACGAAAGTTTCTGTATCGCCCTGCTGTAATTCTCTCGAATCACAACTTCTGGGTCAGTATGTATTTGCATACCCAGGTATTTGGTGGGATCTGACGTCCACTCAATAGGGTAAGTGCACGCAACTGGGAATGTGCTGGGGGCCAGGGGAAACGCTATGGACATGCTCCAGTTAATTCATAGGCCGAGTGTTGGCCAAAACGTTCCACCTCCTGCAAGATTGTTGGTAAATTCTGCGCTGGCTCGTGAACATATAGCAGTGTGTCATCCGCGTATACTGTAATTATTCAATTGTACTGTGGGAGCCATATCGACGGTGTCCGTGGTATTCACGGAGTATACAAGCAAGGGACTCCGCTGTCAATGCATAGAACAGGGGAGACACTGGGCACCCCTGTCTGGTGCCTCTTGTGATGGTTATTGGCTCTGAGAGAAGTACATTCACACGCATGCGTGCAATGGGCTGTTCATACAACACATCCACCAATTTAATGAATATCTCGCCTACTCCCACCCGTCTCAGCACAACTCTCAAGAAGCGCCACAGAATCAAAGGCTTTCTTGGCATCAAGAAAAACTGCCGCTGCCCCGCATTTCTGGGTCTCTGCCAACCATAGTACCAAAAAGAGTCTGCAAATTACTTGTTAACGAGCAGGTAGGCCCAAAGTCTGATTGTTCAAGGGCTACCACCATAGGCACCAGATGGGGAAGTAGTTGGTCCTGATTGGCCTTGTAAAAAGCTACAGTGAGCCCATCAGACCAGGGGGCCTTATTATTTACATAGTTTTCAAGGCGGCTGCAATCTGGGTAGGATGCAAGGGAGCCATTAAGTATTCCCTATAGTTTAGTTTAGTTTATGCATTTATAGCGCGCGTAATTCACCGGCAGACGGTCTCAGAGCGCGAACAGATGTACCCAGATAAGAATGCAGTGTCAAGCAGAGCTCATGGGAGGTGATTTAGAATAACAATGTTTTGAGGCTTTTCCTGAAGGATCGGTAGTTATTATCAGCTCTGAGTGACAATGGGAGGGAGTTCCATAGATCAGGAGCGAGTTTAGAAAAACTGCGATCTCCATTCCTCGCTGTGCGAACTTTAGGGACACATAGAAGGTTTTTGTCAGCCGATCTGAGAGTTCTGGTCGGAAGGTAGCTAGTTAGTTTTTTCTTCAAGTAAGCAGGTCCCTGGGCATGAACTGACTTATGTACCAGGCAGCAGATCTTAAATTTTACCCTTTTCCTTACTGGCAACCAGTGGAGCTTCGTGAGGGTAGGGGCAGAAGGGGTGCGAGACGGCAAGTTAAGAGTCAGTCTGGCTGCTGTATTTTGCAGCACCTGCAACTTTGCCAGTGCTCCTTCGTTGATGTTCGCTAGCAGTGCATTCCCATAGTCGAGGCGACTAATTATGAGGCCTTGGATGAGGGGTTTGCGACATTCTATGGGGAGCCACCTAAAAATCTTCCTGAGGCTTTTCATGATTCCAAAGCTCGTCTGGACTACCTTGTTGACGTGCGGTGACATAGATAGTGTATCATCTAATAGGATGCCGAGGTTCTTCACAGTTTCCTTGGGCATTGGACACTGCCCTAGCTCGTTTGGCCACCAATCGGCTGACCAAGTCTTCTTTGCCGGGCCAAAGAGCATGATCTCAGTTTTAGCCGTATTCAACATGAGATAATTCTTAGCCATCCAGGTGTTTATGGCTATCATGCAGTTGCTAAATCTGGTTTGGACATCTAGCATATTATGTCCCCACTTTATCAAGATTTGGGTGTCGTCGGCATAAGATACCGTATCGAACCCAAAGCTTCTAATAATATTTGCTAGAGGGGAGAGATAAACATTGAAAAGGGTGGGGCTAAGTATTGAGCCCTGGGGGACTCCCTTATCATTCTCCACCATGCCAGATAGGAAAGGGCCTATTTTGACTCTAGATCGTCTGTCCTTGAGATAGTTCTTGATCCAGCTAAGGGCAAGGCCCCCGACACCAAATCTCTTCCAGCCTCTCTAAGAGTATGCTGTGGGAGATGGTGTCGAAGGCTGCCGACAAATCGAGCAGGATGAGAATCGCCGATTGCTTGGAGTCAAGGGCTAGTCTGATGTTGTCCACTATCTCTACAAGAGCCGTCTCCGTGCTATGGTACGCTCTGAAGCCTGATTGAGATGTATCCAGGATGCCGTTATCCTCTAGAAATTTGGTCATTTGAGCATTGATGGAAGCTTCCATGATCTTACTAAAGAGTGGAAGCAGGGTGATGGGGCGATAATTTATCGATTGGTTGGGGTCGGCATTAGTTTTTTTCAGGATAGGTTGGATCATAGCTTCCTTCCAAATGGAGGGGACAGTAGCTTGGCTAAGTGATACATTAAAGATGTTGGTTACGATTGGCACCAGTGCGGGGCCAAGTTTGGTCAGGATCTGAACGGAAGCAACGTTGTTAGGAGAGCCTGATTTAGCTTTGTTCAGCCTGATATTTACCTCTTCCTCTGTGATTGGATTAAATTTATTGAGCTTGTAGTCGCAAGGAGAGTTCAGAGGATTGAAGGGTTCATTCGGGATTGCCCGCACCCTGTCAATGGGTTCATTGGGAAAGGTCCTATGGATGGCATCGATTTTATCTTTAAAATATGAGGCAAGTGTGTCTGCCCATTTCTGAGATTCAGGAGTAGATAGTTGGCATTGCAGGGGAGAAGTAAATCCTTTCACTATAGCGTATAGTTCCTTATGTGAATTACCTGCCTTCCTTATCTTTTCGTTAAGATAAGTTTTTTTGGCCAGGGCAATGTTATTCATATATCTTTTATGAAGGGATTTATAGAGGGTCTTGTTTTTGTTACTCTTAGTCTTCCTCCATCTGCGTTCTGCTACCCTGGCTTCTTGTTTATTTTGCTTTAACTCATCTGTAAACCAGGGAGCTTTATTCGAGGGGCATTTAATTTGTCGTTTAGGCGCTATGATGTCCAGAGCGTTGACTATAGCTCCATCCAAGTCGGAAACAATTTTGTCAATGGGGGATTCAAAACCCAAATCAGATGGAGTAAATATTTTCGCAAACTCGGTTACATTGATGTTCTTCCACGGGCGGCAGGATTTTAGGTTCTTGTTGTGAGATGATACCCTTTTATGACTTTGTAATTCGAAATTAATAAGACTGTGGTCGGACCAAAGAATAATCACTAGATCTATCAGTCTGGATTGTTGGGCGTTGGTACACACTACATCCAGCGTATGTCCAGCTTTATGTGTCGGGCCTGTCTCTAACATCCTTAGATCCAAAGAGTGGAAACTATTTATTAGCTCCGCTGAATGAGGATCTTGGGTCAGCTCCAAGTGATAGTTAAAATCTCCCAATAATAGGAAGTTAGAGCTAGTCAAAACATGAGGTGCTATAAGCTCGACCAGCTTGGTAACAAAATTTGCTTTGGCGTCTGGTGGTCGATATACTAGAGCACCTTTCCAAGAGGTATTATTACCAATTTTGAGCAAGAAGATCAGAAACTCGCCTTCCGCTATCTGGTGTGAGTTAATGATACTAACTTTTAGCCCAGTTTTGTGAATAATCGCAAGCCCTCCACCCCTTTTTACTGTCCTGTCAAGATGGCATATTTTATAATCCTCAGGTAAGGCCAATGCGATGTCCGGTAGAGATGACTCCTGGAGCCAAGACTCGGTAATGAAGAATAGATCAGGGGCCTGTTGATTAAGTAGGGCCCAAATTTGGAGGACGTGTTTAGGCAATGAACGTACGTTGCCGTATATGCAGGATAGTGCTGTGTCTGTGATGGAGGTGCTCTGCTTCGGGTCATTTAGGCAAGGTAATGGTACGGTGTTAAATGATAGTAGCTCCGTCCTAGTATAACAGATTCGCTCCATAGCTAATGTAAATACTAAGGGGAGACGGGATTCCCTGAGTGGTGGAGTAAGGATTAGGCGTCTTGCGGCGCTTGTCCTATGTGAGTTTGATAACCATTTCATGGCTATGTAAGATAAGTATTCTTCATCAGATTTGTCCGATCCGGGGGGCGTGAAGTATAAAGTCCCACGTAGTAGGAGCAAAATCTATCCGCTATCTGCACAGCGCCGTTGAGAATGTTACCATTATCATCTCGCAGCTCCATCACCTCACCTGGGCCACCATCTGGGTGAGTCAAAGCAGCCAACGTGGCACCCGGTCTCTCCCTTTCCCCGTATACTCTCCCTGTTGCGTACTTCCTAGGTGTACTACCTCAGCTTGAGCCTCTTCATTGTATTCCACTATCTTTGACTTGATTTGCGCTAATACCTCTAGAGGAGGGTCAAATATAGCGTGTTTCTCCAGATCCGCCAATTCGGATTCTGTTTCCAGCTTCTGCAGTCTCCCCCTAATCGGGATGGCTTAAATCAACTAGTTAGGGCGCCAACACACTGGGCAGGGATGGAGTTTGTTCCAACTTCACCACACTCCTTACAGATACGCCCACTCCTCAAGCCTGGTCAAATCATTACTTGACCATCTTAATGTCTAATACTGCACAGGCAGCTAAGACAACTCCTATGGCTGTGCCTAGTCACAAATGTCATCTGTTAGCTGCCAACCACAACCTGCGCAAAATTGCCCAAGAAAACAAGCCAGTTCCTACTGGTGAATCTGTAGAGGATTCTTACCGTTTCCACACATGGATGATGGCTATAGGTGAGGAATTAATCCCATCTAAACATGCTACTAGAGGGGATAAAGCAAAAACGCATAATGACCCGTGGTTTACAAAAGATCTAGCGAAGCAGCACCGACACTGCAAACAACTAGAACATAGATGGAGAAGGGGCTACGAGTCAGCCGATTTGCATGTTTTTAAAACTCAGAGGAAACAATATCATACTGCTATCAAATTAGCATAAAAATACTATTTTTCTAACAGAATAGCTATTTCCAAGCACTATCAAACAGAGATATTCTCAATCTTACAATCTTTTATTGACCCCAAAGCGTTACACTCAGAAATTCTCCCCTCTCAGACCCTCTGCAATGATATTGCAATATACTTTGAGGACAAGACTAAGAATATCCAAAAGGATTTTGGAGCATTAAGTTCAGAAGAACTAGTCAACAATCACAAATTGGATCATATGCACAATAGGCCCTCCTTGCAAGCCTTTCAACCTGTCACTCTTCTGATTATACACGCAGCAATTTTATCCTGTAAATCAGGTTCACCACTAGATGCGTGCCCCCCCTGTGATATTACACCAAATCATGAATATGGTAATCCAGTGATTAACCACATTGTGAACTCCTCTCTTGGCTCCGGCATGGTGCCAGACGAGTGGAAACTCGCCATAGTGAAGCAACTAAAGAAAAAACAAAATGTGGATTCATCCAACTTTTCCAATCTTCGGCCAATATTCCTGCTGCTCATTTTGGGTAAAATAATCGAAAGAATGGTCTATAAGGAGCTCTCAAACTTTTTTTAAACCTCTCAGACCTTCCACCCTCGCCAGTCAGGTTTCCACCTCAAACACCCCACAGAATCAACACTGCTTGAGATAACAGACATTCTGACATTCATCACAGATAATGACAGGAAGGCAGTGCTGATTCTGCTTAATTTGTCTGCCGACTTTGATACCATCTCAACAACATACTTTTTGCCAGACTTAAATCTTGCGGCATTTCACTGCACTGGCCTAGATCAAGTCCTTCCTGACCAACTGGAAGCAAGAGGTTCCTCTCGGCCCCTTCCTGTCTTCAGAACACCCCATTACTGCAGGAGTCCCACAGGGCTCCTCACTCAGTCCACTTCTATTCAACATATACATGGCTCCGCCTATCTCCCTTATTTCATCACTTGGAATTGAGATAACATCCTATGCTGACGATACGCAGTGTATCCTGTCCCTTGACAAAGATTCTACGGACGCAGAAGGAAATTTTAAACTCTCCCTTACGGAGGTCATCAAATGGATGCAAACAATCACCTCCTATGTAATACAGACGAGACAGAAATCCTGCTGATAGGAAAAGACAATCCCTTTCAACACTGCAAGCACTCAGATATCTCTAGTGCTTGCAGTGGGTTTCTGAGCAAAACATTTGGTAATGGTACTTATTGTTTTACAAATTAAGCACTGCGTTCAGGGAATGTACAAGTAGCGCACAAGCATTCAGACATCACACGTCCTAACACCTTCTGATGATGTCTGCGTGGTATTCAATCTATGTGTGGGGAAGTATGCATTGTTGCTGCCTTATATGTAAAGGAACATTCACCCCGTTCTTCCACTTGTGCTAAATGCCCTCCTGTACTATGCCCCTTTACCTTGCACTCTGTGTTTTTCTTTGTACTTTATGCTCCCCACCCCTTTGCAGCTTAGACTATTAACCCACAGCCCCATTGTGCCAACCGTTTGGTCTTTCATGTTGTCCCACAAAGCGCATCCCTCAGTCCACCACTTTGCAACACCTGCATGGCCCCGTAGCCAACATTGTGAGAAACCATGGACTGAACATCATATCCTACGCAGACAACACCCAGCTTATTTTCTCACTTTCCAAAGACCCCTCTCCACCAAATGCCAACTTACACCTCTGCGTGACCAGTGTCACTAACTGGATGCAAGACAATTGCCTCAAATTCAGCACAGACAAGACTTAAGTTCTGATCTTTGGGAACACTGCCTCACTGTGGGATGACTCCTGGTGGCCCGCCAACCTTGAACTCCCCCCATCCCCACAGACAAAGCCTGTTAACTTCGTATCATTTTGAACAGCAAACTCACCATGAAGAGCCACATCAACGCAGTCTCATCCGCCTGCTTCCTCACCCTCCACATGCTACGAAAGATCTTCAAATGGATCCCAGGCTCCACTAGAATAACCGTCACTCAAGGCCTCGTCACCAGCCGCTTGAACTATGGCAACGCACTATACTCTGGAATCACATCACACCTCCAGAAGAGTCTACAGACCATCCAGAATTCAGCAGCCAGGCTCATCATTGATCTCCCCAAAAGCACCTACATTACCCCCACCTGAAGAAACTCCACTGGCTCCCTGTCCACAAGAGATGCCAATACAAGATTATGCCTCATGCCTACAAAGCCCAGCACAACCAACGACCAGCATACATTGAACACCGCCTTAGCTTTCACTTTCCCTCCAGACTCCTGTGCTCCGCCTTGTTGTCCCTTGCTCACACCCCCACATCCTCCGCAGCAACAGTGGAGGTCGTTCCTTCTCCTAACTCACTGCAAACTCCTTGAACAGCCTCATCCTCCACCTTCGGACTTTACCGTCCCTTCAGGAGTACAGAAGACCTCAAGACCTGGCTTTTCGTCTGAAGCCCATGGCATGCTCTATAAATCCTGATTGGTTGATTGAAGAGATGGTCACCATGCCCGAAACTGCATTTAATTCAACAATAGAAATAAACATAATTCCTTATATGTTGCTGTTTGATCATTAATGCCTTATATTACATCTTAATATATACATTAAAATCTTGTCCATGCTTTGTTTACATTAGGACACGTATTTATGCTGCAGAAAGCTTTTTTGTCTTGTTCTATTGCTTGAAGCTAAGCTAGACCAGAGGGACCTCTGCACAGAAGTATAAATAGACGTGCATATTTACTCATGTGTACATTTACTACTATACCTAAGTCTAACTTTATATATTTTTCTTTTCGCCATTTCCAAATCTAAATTTACACCTAAAGTAGACTTGCATGTCTCCACCCCTCAAAAAGGGTATCATCCTCTTACCATGATATCTATGACTGTAAAGGTACTGTAAAGTTACTTCAAGTAACTTTACAATTGTATTTCATGTGGACATGTCCGCCACCGTGGGGGTGACCACTAAATGCAGGGCAGAACCACAGGTCATGGAGATGCAGACCTCTGAATGGAAGAGAATGGTCAACCACAAAAGACATGACTCAAATCACAAACAATTGAACAACCTTCTCTTCAAACCACATAAATACAGTCCACATCCTGGGATCTGCCTTTTCCTCTTGGACTACATAATAATGCAGCCACCAAAAACTACTTTCAGTTTCCAGAATGCAGACAGCCCTAATGAGGAAGAAAAACTTTAACCAGGAGAAGACAGCCCTTGTTGTTAAATGAGTTGTAAAATACTGCAAACAATTCAACGATCTGTCTCCATTCATCCTCAGTGGGTCACAGAAGGCAGCCATGCAGCAGGAGGTCACAAAATCTGCTAATGCATTGTGAAAGTAAGCATGAACCATGGTATACATTAAGAAGAATTGGCATGATGAGAGGACGCAGGTGGAAGAAACGTTCTGTAGGATTCACCTGGTAAAAGCTATTGCTGGGAAGGATTTGGATCCCAGCTCTATCTCACCAGCTTCGAGGAGTGTGCCCTCTCCACAATGCACCCCCACATGCAATATGGGCATACTGTTGCAGAGAATCCTAATGTTATACCGCGTAAGAGATAACTCACTTCTCTAGCCCTACAACTATTCACCCAACTCAGTTTGTCTCCCACTCTTACACCGTTATGCAGAATTCACATACATATCCCTCAAACACAGCCTCTAACACAAACCATGTGGATAGGATGACATTTATATTATTTTCTTTTATTCTTCATTTCTCTCATATAGTCATCATTATAAGTAAATTGGTTTCTGCAGTGATTTCGAGTGCAGCATGGCAACACACAGGCTGCAATTAGAGGCCTACCATTTAAATGCAACCTTACAACACACAGAAGCTGATCATTATGCTGTCAATGCCACAAATGCAAGATACTTGATTTCTTCACCTCCTCAAGTTGTTCCATAACATTGATTGTTTTATGTGGGCAAATTACTTTCCTTAACAATAACTTATGTATTCGTGCTCTTAACATTATTATGCTCATACACCTTTTAGTTGAATCCACTTTAAGGCCCTGTGTAGTTAACCTGTCACCACCTCTACTTTTGTTCCTAGTGCAGTACCAAAACCCAGACTTCGCGATCCATGAAATTATCACAAAATCTGCTGAGGAGTCCAATGACCTCAATATTTATCAATCCATACAGCCCTGTGGGACATCACGTTCACAGCTTCCCTGCATTCTCTAGCATGTGGATCCAGAGCGGCGCACGCCTGACAGAATGAAGGGGAAATCAATGCTGTGTAAAGAAAGACGAGAAAACGAAAGTAGCACTTCAGTGGCAAACTCTGTCAGGTGGAGCTGGGTTTGAGTGCGAATAAAACCAATCTAGCCACTTTATCTTGTTTTATTTATTTTGATGGAATTTGGGGAAAAAAGTCTTCCTTTTTTTTCCCTCTGTCCTGAGGCTGCAATTTGAAAGGGAAAATATCCGAAAAGGGAGACATTTTCAGCAATGTTTTTGTTTTCTCTTTTGGATCCATTTCACCGGGGAACGAATGAAGGACAGGAGAGGAATCAGAGGGTAAGACCTGTTTCTTAACCCCTTCGCTGCTAGGCATTGTCTCCCCCTGTGCTAAGCCTTTTTTTGGCTATTTGGGGTTGTGTGCGCTTAGGCCCTTGTAACTTTTTGACCACCTAAGGTATCCACGCCAAATTTACGTCCTTTTCTTCCAACATCATGGGGATTCTAAAGGTACCCAGGGTTTGTGGATTCCCCTAGAGGGTTCCCAGAAATTAGCCAAAATACAGCAACATTTTTTTTTTAATGGGAAAAACGGGCTGCAAATGAAAGCGTCTGCGTTTTTCCCTGCAAATGGTATCAAAAAAGGGTTTGTGGGGCTGAAATTACCATTTCCCCAGCTTTTAGGGAATGACAGACTTTTGTCAGAAAACCAACATTTTTTACACAGTTTTGGCATTTTTCTGGGACATAGCCTATTTTTGCTATGTTGTGTGCTTTCAACCTCCTTCCAGTTAATGGAAGAAATGGGTGTGAAAGCCATAATGGTTCCTGAAAAGCTATACATTTTATAACAGTAGACAACATTCTGAATTCAGCAAGGGGTCAATTATGTAGATCCATCACGTTTTTTTATAGAAACAAACAGTTGAATATAGGAAAAATTGAACATTAGTTGGAAAAAAACAGCCTTTTGTGTCAACGTTAAGCGTTCCCCAAAGTCTTGTCTGCCTCCCACCAGGTTCTGTTACCCAGAATCCCTTGCAAACCTAAAATCTTTAAAAAAAACACATTTCCCCCACATTTCTGTAGTGGAAAGATCTGGAATCTGCATGGATCCACAAATTTCCACACAATTTGCGCTCTCCAAAGTCTTCCGAGAAAAATGGTACTTCACTTGTGTGTGTCGGCCTAGTGCCCCCGACAGGAATTGGCACGAAACGCAACCTACTCACACCTCAATTTCACAGTGAAAAATGATCCTTTTTTTGCAAAGTGCCTAGCTGTAGTTTTTTAACCCTACCTCTGCCGGAACCTAGGGAAACCTAGCAAACCTATACATTTTTGAAAACTAGACACCCAGGGGATTCCAGGATAGGGTGATGTGACTGCCTCCCACCATTGCCAAACTGACACATTTTCCCCACATATCTGTGGTGGAAAGTTCTGGAATCTGCGTGGATCCACGAATTTCCACCCACCCCGCGTTTCCCAAAGTCTTCCGAGAAAAATGGTACCTCAATTGTGTGGGTCGGCCTAGTGCCTGCGACAGCAAACGGTGCAAAACGCAACGTGGTCATACCTAAATTTCGCAGTGGAAAATTACCCTTTTTTTGCAAAATGCATAGCTGTAGTTTTTGAACCCTACCTCTGCTGGCACCTAGGGAAACCTAGCAAACCTATACATTTTTAAAAACTAGATACCCAGGGAAATCCTGGATGGGGTGACTTGACTGCCTCCCACCAGTTTCTGTTACCCAGAATCCCTTGCAAACCTAAAAAATTGCCAGAAAAAAACACATTTTCCCCTAATTTCTGTGGTGGAAAGTTCTGGAATCTTCGTTTATGCACACATTTCCACCCCCACCCCATTCCCCAAAGTCTTCTGAGAAAAATGGTACCTCACTTGTGTGAGTCGGCCTAGTGCCTGTGACAGGAAACAGTGCAAAACTCAACGTGGTCATCCCTCAATTTTGCAGTGAAAAACAACCCTTTTTTGGCAAAGTGCCTAGCTGTAGTTTGTTAACTCTAGCTCTGCCGGCACCTATGGAATCCTACCAAACACACACATTTCTAAAAAGTAGACACCCGGGGGCATCCAGGGAGGTATGCCTTGCATGGATCCCTCAAAGATTTCTTACCCAGAATCCCTAGCAAACCTCAATTTTAGCTGAAAAAAATCACCTTTTCAGACATTTTTGTGTGGGAAAGTGTGGCATCACTGGGCTCACACAAATTTCCTACCACCCAGCGATCCCCAGGTCTCCCGATAAAAATGGTGGCTCACTTGTGTGGGAGGCACAAGTACCCGCGACAGGCAAGGGCCCAAAACCTAGTGAGGCGACATCAAAATTGCCTATCTCAAAACCACCTGGTTTTGCAAGGGGGGTCACCTGGGTTTTTGGCCCCCTGCTCGGCGGCCATCTAGGGAAACCTACCAAACCCCCACATTTCTGAAAACTAGACACCCGGAGGCTTCCAAGGAGGTATGGCTTGCATGGATTTGCCAATGTTTACGTACCCAGAATCCCTGGCAAACCTCAATTTTAGCTGAAAAGATCATTTTATTTTTATCACACATTTTTGTGTGGGAAAGTGTGACATCACTGGGCTCACACAAATTTCCTACCACGCAGCATTCCCCCAGGCCTCCCAATAAAAATGGAGCCTCACTTGTGTGGGAGGCCCAAGTACCCGCGACTCGGCTTCCAAGAAGGTATAGCTTGCGTGGATCCGCCAACGTTTCCTTACCCAGAATCCCTTGCAAACCTCATTTTTAGCTGATAAAAATCACTTTTTTCAGACATTTTTGTGTGGGAAAGTGTGGCATCACCGGGATCAACCAAATTTCCTACCACCCACGTCTCCCGATAAAAATGGTGCCTCACTTGTGTGGGAGGCCCAAGTACCCGCGACAGGCAAGGGCCCAAGGGGGTCAGAAACACTGTGGCTATTTGTTAGGGGGGTGGGGGCATTGGTATGCCCATTCTGGGCAGCCCCCACCACACACATAAAAAAGACAGCGTAATCATTGGCGTCTAGTGGGCTTTTTGCCCCCCGGGGGGCAGATTAGGAGCAACTGCCCCATCTTCCCCCCAGGGGGGCATAAAGGCTGTAATTGTTGCAGGTGGAGTGGGGCAGCCCCCACCCTAATTAAAATTTGCACAAAAAAATCCCTGGCGTCTAGGGGGCCTTTAGCCCGCCTGAGGGGACAAATTGGGGGCTACTGACCCATCTGCCCCCCAGGGGGGTAGGAAGGCTGTAATTTTTGTGGTGGAGGGGTTGGGGGCATGGGCATGCACGTTTTCGGCAGCCCCACTTTAATTCAAATTTGCCCCCCAAAAAACCCTGGCACCTAGTCGGCTTTTTACCCCCAGGTGGGGCACATTGGGGGCTAATGCCCCCATCTGACCCCAGGGGGGCTGAAAGTCCACTAGACGCCAGGGAGTTTTTTGGGCAAATTTTAATTATGGTGGGGGTCGCCAAAAACGGGCATGCCAATACCCCCACCCTAATAAAAATTTTCCCCAAAAAATCCCTGGCATCTAGTGGGCTTTTTGCCCCCGCCGGGGGCAGATTGGGGCTACTGCCCCATCTGCTCCCCAGGAGGGACAGGAAGGCTGACATTTTTGCGGGGGAGGGGGATGGGGCATGGGCATGCCTGTTTTGGGCAGCCCCCACTCTAATTCAAATTTGCCCCAAAAAAATCCCAGGCGACTACTGGTCTTTTTGCCCCCCCCGGGGTGCAGAATGAGGCTAATACCCGCATCTGCCCCCCAGGGGAAACAGAAAGCCTACTAGACACCAGGGATTTTTTTTAGCTAATTTTAATTAGGGTGGGGGTTGCCAAAAACGGGCATGCCAATGCCCCAAACCTAATAAAAATGTGCCAAACAAAATCCCTGGCGTTTAGTGGGTTTTTTGCCCCCTCGGGAGGGCATATTGGGGGCTACTGCCCCATCTGCTCCCTGGGGGGGCAACAAGGGTATCATTTTTGCAGGGGAGGGGTGGGGACATGGGCATGCCTGTTTTGGGCTACCCCACACTAATTCAAATTTGTCCCCAAAAAAACCCTGGTGCCTACAGGGCTTTTTGCCCCCCCCTGGCGGGGCAGATTGGGGTCTAATGCCCCCATCTGCTCCCCAGGGGGGCTGAAAGTCCACTAGACGCCAAGGAGTTTTTGGGCTAATTTTAATTAGGGTAGGGCTGCCCAAAACTGGCATGCCAATGCCCCCATCCTGATTAAGATTTGCCCAAAAAAATCCCTGGCGTCTACTGGGCTTTTTGCCCCCCCCGGAGCCTCCCAGGAAGGGCAGGAAGGCTGTAAGTTTTGCAGGGGAAGTGGTGGGGGCATGGGCACGCCTGTTTTAGGCAGACCCCACCGTATTTCAAATTTGCCTAGTGGGCTTTTTGCCCTCCGGGGGTGCAGATTGGGGGCTACTGCTCCCATATACCCCCCAGGGGGACAGAAAGTCTACTAGACACCAGATATTTTATTGAGCAACTTTTAATTAGGGTGGGGGTTGCCAAAATGGGTATGCAAATGCCCCCACCCTAATACAAATTTTCCCCAAAAAGTGATCTTTTTGCCCCCCGGGGACTAGATTGGGGGCTACTGCCGCATTTGCCCTCCGGGGGGCAGGAAGGCTGCACTTTTTGTGGGGGAGGGGGTGGGGCATGTACATGCCTGTTTTGGGCAGCCTCCACCCTAATTCAAATTTGTTCCAAAAAATCCCTGGCGACTACTAGGCTTTTGGCCCCCCCGGCGGGGCAGATTGGGGCTAATACCCCCATCTGCCCCCCAGGGGGTCTGAAAGTCCACTAGACAGCAGGGAGCTTTTTGGGCAAATTTTAATTAGGGTGGGGGCTGCCCAAAACGGGCATGCCAATGCCCCCACCCTAATTAAAATGTGCCAAAAAAATCCCTGGCGTCTACTGGGCTTTTTGCCCCCCGGGGGCAGATTGGGGGCTAATGCTCCCAATATGTCCCCCAGGGGGGCAGAAAGGCTGTAATTTTTGCAGGGGACGGGGGCATGGGCATGTTTGTTTTGGGCAGCCCCCACCCTAATTCATATTTGCCCAAAAAACTCCCTGCTTTCTAGTGGACTTTCAGACCCCCTGGGGGGCAGATGGGGGTAGTAGCCCCCAATCTGCCTAAAAAAAATCCCTGGCAACTAGGTGGCTTTTTGCCCCCCCCCCGGGTGAGGTTGGGGGCTAATGCCCTTATCTGCCCCCCCAGGGGGAGCAGAAAGCCTACTAGCCGTCAGGGATTTTTTGGAGCAAATTTTAATTAGGGTGGTGGTTGCCTAAAAAAGGCATGCCTCTGCCCCCACCCAATAAAAATTTGCACAAAAAAATCCCTGGCGTCTAGTGGGCTTCTTGCCCCCCCTGGGGGCAGATTGGGGGCACCTGTCCCATCTGCCCCCCAGGGGGGGCAGGAAGGTTGTAATTTTTGTGGGGGAGGGTGTGGGGCATGCCCATTTTGGGCAGCCCCCACCCTAATTCAGATTTGCCCCAAAATAACCCTGGCGTCTAGTGGGCTTTTTATCCTCCCAGGGGGGCAGCTTGCCCCCATCTGCCCCCCAGGGGAGGGCAGAAAGGCTATAATGGTGGTGGGCGTGGGGCCATTGGCGTACCTGTTTTGGGCAGCCCGACCCTAAAAAAAATGGTGCAAAAACAGAAACCCCTGGCGTTTAGTGGGATTTCTGCCCCCCGGGGGCAGATTGGGGGCTACTGCCCCATCTGCCAAGGGGGGGGGAGGGCAGAAAGACTGTCATTTTGTGGTCGGGGTGTGGGCATCAGCATTTCCGTTTTGGGTAGCCCCCACCCCTAATAAATATCCCATTAAAAAACCCTGGTGTCTAGTGGGCTTTTTACCCCCCTGGGGGGTAGATTGGGGGCTACCGCCCTCATCTGCCCCCCAGGGGGGGCAGAAAGGCTGTAATGGTGGTAGGGGGTGGGGACATTGGTGTGCCCATTCTGGGCAGCCCGTACCTTAATAAAAATGGTGCCTAAACAAAATCCCTGGTGTTTAGTGGGCTTTCTGCCCCCCGGGGGCGGCAGATCGGGGTCTACTGCCCCATCTGCCCCCATCTGCCCCCCCAGGGGGCAGAAAGGCTGTAATGGTGGCGGGGGGTGGGGGCATTGGCATGCCCATTTCGGGCAGCCCCCACCCTAAAACAAAAATGGGGCAAAAACAAAATCCCTGGTGTTTAGTGAGCTTTCTAACCCCCGGTGAGGCAGATTGGGGGCTACTGCCTCACTGTAGTTTTGTGGCCAGGGGGTGGGGGCATCGGCATGCCCATGCCCATTTTGGGCAGCCCCCACCCCTAATAAATATACCTATAAAAAATCCCTGGTGTCTAGTGGGCTTTCTTCCCCCCGGGGGGCAGATTGGGGACTAATGCCCCCATCTACCCCCCAGGGGGGGCAGAAAGACGAATTATGCCAAAATAATTATGGGGGAGCAAAGGCCCTTGCCCAAGGGGCAGCTCCCCTCTCCCTGGTGACGAGTGGGTGGATCCCTGCTTTGGGATCGCCCTCCTGGCATGATCCCCAAGCAGGGATCCACTAGGGAGGGGTACCAGTGGCATGGGGAGATTCTCCCCTTTCCAACGATACCTCTCCTGAGGTTCTACATGCTCAGAGGGCTGAGCTAGCCCCCTGATCACGTAGGAACTGAAACTGAAATTCAGTTTTGGTTTCACTGAAATGACGTCAGCGCGATGTGCACGCTGATCGTCATTTAAGGGGAACCAGAGGGGCCTCGGAGCTGGGGAAGCTTTTCCCCAGCTCCTGAGGCTTTAGGGGAGAAAAGAGAATCCCCTCTGGTGCCCTCACCAGAGGCATTTAAAATGCGATGTTTCATGACAAGCAGGACTTGTCATGAGCACACAAGCACTGTGTGCCATGACGAGTCCAGCTCGTAAAGAGCATGCAAGGGGTTAAAGTCTTGTTTTTCAGCAGGTGAGGACAAGCGAGACAGAGACAGAATAAGCGGACAGAGAAGGAGCTGCCTGAGGTCTCACTGACAAATTGACAAATGTGAGCTGCAAGGGACTAGTATCACAGTAAGATGAAGGCTTGGTTTTGTATCAGTGCCAAGCAGTCTTTGGAGTAATTGTGGACATTGCAGGGGCTCATTTAAGAGTTATTGGCATAAACATGCATAAACATGCATAAACATGCCTCAGTCTGCCCCTAAAATGCACAGGTGGTAGATACACTGATCCAGTGGAAGCCCAGGGATGAACACTTCATAAAACAAATGTCTAAATGGGGCCCATACACATTTGGCCAAATGCTCATCCACACTTCCTGGAAGATTCTTTGGGGGTCAAGTTTTAAAATTCGCCTAAGTTCTGATTAGTTAATTCTCTGCAACCACAAACAATTTGTAATAATAGTCAATGCCTAACTAATCTTTCACAAATTAACACTCTTTCCTCTGGTCTATGGACCATTAGTTGAGTTAGTTGATGGTGATATTAACGGTTAACTAATTCACAGATCTCAGTGAAATAACCACAGACACTGGGTAAGATTCATAAGTTTTATCTTAAAGATTTTCAGTCATAAATTGAATGCTCATTAATACAAATTCAGAGTGCAAACTCCATCATTCTTCATATGGGAGAGAAAAATTCATTTAGCAAATACATTAATTGACACAAATCCATTCAACAAATCAATGCATAAGAGTGGATAGATGAAGAGACAAAAGATACAAATCAAATTACATTTGCAAAAGAATATGCAAATCTTTAGATAGAATAATATTTACCCTAATAGGAAATACGGAAAACCACCCCTCTGGCCAAAGGACTGGTAGAGGTCCCCTGAATTAGAATCAGGAGACAAAGACAGTATCAGGACAGGGCAGATACTTACTATTCTTCTCTACAAACCCGACGCGCCGGGGCACATCCCTCTCTTACACTCTCTCCCCCCTCGATGTTCTTCCGCAATCTTCAAATCTATTAAGGCTGTCTCATGGATCAGAATCTTCCCAGACTGTGCTCTTCTTCTTCCACTTGACCCAGCAGCATCAGCTCTCTCTTAGTTCTCTTCTCTCTGTGCTCTTGAATCTCCCCTCTCTTTCTGAGTTACTCTAGATATAGTCTTCATTTCAACATGTCCCACCCTCAATAGTTGCAAATATTAGTAAAAAACGAAATGTGATTGGAAAAGGCTACGGGAGTCTTTATCACACTATGCTGACATATTCATTTTTAATAAGGTAGTATTGTCTTGCAAACCCTTGCCCTTTACCGCATTGATGATTTTCTCTTCCCATACATATATTGTTGCCATTTTAATAATTTAATTCAATACAGGCTACATAGGCTAGTGATACACGTCTTCATTTTCTCATGTCTTCTGTCCTTGGTGTTTGGCAGCTATCCAGCTTTTCAGTCATTGGGTCATTTCACAATCACATGTTAGTCCTTCTTGTGCATGCATGAGAGTTTTTTCCTCTCGAAGTGGGTTAGTCAGTAAGTCTTGTTTGCACATGCCCAAAGCGTTTTTACTGAATTAAAGCGGGTTTTAGTTGCTGTGCATTTTGTTCCATATTAATTAAGCATGCGTTAAGCTTTCTCCCAATGTGTCGATGTCTGGCGCGTATTAGTTTTGTCTCATCTACAATTTTAACAGTTAATAAAAATTAATGAAGAATTGCTCCGAGCAAGTTTCTTTTTCTTGAATCCGTGCTCCATCAATCCCCCCTCTGATGGCATTTTTGAGCCGTCATAAAATACCCATCATTACCAAGTGCCAATTTTTATTTATCAAATTTTTAGTGTCTTCTTCCCCTTCTACACATTCTCCATGTTTCTCTTTCATGTCTAATTCTTTCGTTTTATTATATAGACTTCCTTTTATTTTTTCTAACTCAGTCTCTTCCCTTTTTCTCTTTCTTCCCATTCTTTTATTCTTTATTTCAGCCATCATTCTGGTTCTGGTTTTCCCTTGCAATACCTATATGACATCACTATCATCAGGGTTACTGTCGCTACTGAGATTATAGTGATTAGTATTTTTCCTAATCGACTACTCCCAAAAGTAGAAAACCAACTACCTATAATTGAAATACTTTTACTTAGTCTTTTCCAAACACCGTCAACCTCCAGTTGGGTCAAGTCTTCATGATGCTTTGTAATATTCCATATATATTCCTCAATACCTTTACTTTTGTCTGGGATATATGTACAGTAGTGTTGAGTTTTCAACGTGCCACAGACTCCACCCTCTTTTGCCAATAGTATATCAAGGGCAAGTCGATTCTGCAAAACCATGGATCCAATTGCAACCATTTCAGTATTAATCATCAAGAATCCTCGAGTAGTATCTGTCGATAGACGATCAACTACTGTTGACAATTTACGTATCTTATGTGAATTCAATACAACTCCAACTGATGGTATCAGTGCACCAAATATGTCACCTACTATTTCTGAAAAACTTGTTCTTTTACTTTGTTTTAGTCCTTGACTTACTTCATTGATTCCATTGTTCTTATCTATGTGATAAACTTTTGTTAATACCATCCCAAAGTAACAACTACCATACCATCGAGCAAACAAACAATAATAGGCATTTTTACCACACATGTAATAAATCCCTGGAAAAACAGGATCCGTTCCCCCTTTTAGTCCCCAACCCCCATGATTAGGAAGGTATGTTCACATTCACTGGAACCAATGAAGATACTGTTATAATCTGTTTTTAGTCTATGTATACAGAATTTCCCCAATTTTGACAAGTCTAGGGACATTGCAGCATGAGTCTCGCATTTCTTATAGTCCTCCTCCTGATTAGCCCATGGCGGTGCATGTGACTTCTGCTCAACAGCCTTCTTTTGAAAATCCCTCCTTCTCTCTTCTACTAAATTTAGAAAATCTGGCCGCTCAGAGCTTCTGCTCTGCTAAAGCCCCATGTTCAACAACTAGCGCGGCGCTTAAACCCCATTTCAACAGCTAATTGAGCAATCTCCTGACGTCTGAAAGTTGGGAACGTCTGCTGCTGTGGCCGCCGTTCAAACCAGATGCTGCAATGCCGGGATATCGGCAAATGACCTGCCCAGTGGTATTGCCTCAAGATGGCGCCTGGGATGAAACGGACCCGCTTTTGAAATACCAGAGCTGTGTGGCTCGTCCACTGCACATTGAAAAAATCCCGGACATGCTAGAGGCACCTGTTTGCCGAAGATCGAGGTGAGCGGTCCCCCTGCCCTCCCTGTGCGAGACAAAATGGCGGCTCCCACTGCGCTGCCCACCGTAATGGGAGATGTGCCCCAGCACCCTTTCAGGGTCTGCGCTATGCCTCGAAAGCTTAGGGACACCGGGGGTGATCTTGTGTCCTCGGTAATAACTAATGGGAGTCCGACCCTTCCCTCTCTACAAAGCTCTGTCATACTAGGCACACTCTTGGTTTGGAAAAGGGTCCAAGGATGCCTGACCCCAACATGGCCGACATTGTTGACTTCTTCCCCCCTTGCTGAACTTTTACCTACTCAACCCTTGCTGGACTGTGCCTGATCTCAAGAGGACTTCTAGATCTCTTTATGACCATGGCCTCCCTCCCCCCACACTACTCTGACATTCCCTGAGGACACATGACCTCTTTCCTGACAGCTGAGCCCGAGGTTTATGTCCAACGCCCGGTGGAGCTGCTCTGTTCAGCTAAAGAGGAGATCGGACTTGGTTCACCCCCTGACCGCCACCTGCCCAGCCGGACCTTCGGCACAGTTTTCTCCCCATCTCCCTGTCTCACCCACCCTCCCCCTCATTGTATTCATGCCGTTCTGCTTTTGCTTTGTTCTCCTTTCTATCCACCTGTCTGACCGATAACCGTTGGTGCTTCCTTGAGCACTATAGGGGAGACTGGCCTCGGACTACCTCACTGGCCGTCACCTACCCATTCGGTCTTTGGGCCGACTTTACCTCTGTCTGTTATTCCTTCCTCCCCCTCGTCCTCTCCCTCTTCCCTCTCTACTGATTTCTCCTTTTCTCCTGTTAATGTGTCTCATATATTTTGATGTAACGTAAAATTGTTATTATTGTTGTAACTTTGCAGAACTTATGTAAATCGCTCTGATACCTACGGGTCTAGCCAGCGCTATATAAAACTCTTTAAATAATTAAATAAATAAATCACGCAAAATGAAGGTTAGATTGTTCTTGTGAGCATATGTTATATCTATTAGGTTCGTTGTTAAAAAGAACTCACCCATGAACTCTGCAGCTTTACTACTAAGCACAGGATTCTTCATATTTCTTCGAATAGGGATTTCTGAAAAGACCAAATCCATATTCGAATAGTAATACTGCAACTTGCCTGTTAAATAAAACAGACTAGATACAACACTACATGACACACCATATGTTAAAGGAAGATGGTGATATGTTGCCCCTTCCGAGACAGGCGTAGGTAATTTCATGCAAACATAACAATCACTCACATCCTTTGTATCAACATACTCGTATAGAAGTTTAGTAAATACATTTAACGACGAATCACTATTTGAATTGTCATGATGATACTTACTCTCTTCCATTTGTTCTAAACTTGTAGTAGTAGTTCTTTTAGTAACTGCATCCATTTGTCCACTAATATTTGTGTTATGTTGATTATTAGTTACCATTAGAACAGGCATCACGACAGTTAATAATACCCACATCAACATTAGTATTGAAATACTACAAAACAGCATTTAACACATCTTCCTTTTAGACTAGAATTTGGATGTTCAGTCACTTCCGTTTTTGCCATTTTTAGTACTAAAGAAATTAATAAATATCTAAAATGATTCCTTCTAAAAAAATCTTCAGGAAAAATAGAATCTAAATTCTTCTTCTAAAAAAAAAGGTGTTATCCCACACTTTAAAAGCTTTTCATCTTTTGGCCCCTTTTTCTTTATTTCTTTTCTTCTTTGGTTTCTTTTCTTTTCTTTTCTTTCTTCTTTATTTGTTTGACAATTTCCACCTTTTATATCAAAGTGTTTTCCTTTTAAGGTGGTCTCAAATTTCTTCCATCAGTCCTTTCATTGGTGGCATTTTCTTGTTCTTCATTCAGATCAAGATTCTCAAAGTCCTCAAGTATAATATATGTCCATTCAGGAGCCTTATGTTTTCTGCTTGGACTCTTACTCTTCTTGATTTCCTTAGTGATTTTCTTCTTGACTGTTCTTGCTCAACTTGACTTGATACCTCATTTACTTGCTCTAGTTCTTTCATTGTTTTTCCTCTTAGAATGTATCTCAGTCTTTTCACTTCACTTGGCCAGTGATTACCTTTTCTGACCCTCTTGGTTTGTACTGCCTTTTCACCTTCTTCACCTATTTCAAGTGTTCTTTTATTTTCTCTTTCTTTTAACTGAACTTGTTTGGACTTTCTGATCTCTCTTTCACTGTTGACTGAATTTGTTCTGGATCTTTCAGTCCTTCTTTTTCTTTTTACTGAGCTTGATCTGGATTTTCTGATCTTTCTTCTTCTGTTGACTGAATTTGTTCTGAACCTATCAGTCTTTAATTTTCTTCTTCTGACTGAGCTTGATCTGGATTTTCTGTAGTATATTCTTCTATTCTTTGCTCAATGTGTTCTGGTCTCTCAATTTCTTGCTCTTCCTCAGACTCTACAGCAGTCTCTTGTAACCCAGTAACTGGTGCCCACTCTACTTGACTTGTACTTGGTTGTTCATCATCGATTTCGCTCTTCAGAGTCTGTTTCTCTGATTTCATTGACTTCACAGCTTTCAGCTTCTGATCTTCTCTGTGTTCTACCAGTTGTTGCTGTTGTTGTTCAGGTGGACCTGGGACTCTTTGGGTATGACTGGCATGGATCCAGTTTGGCAAGCCAGCACACTTCACTGCTGTTGTAGTGACCAATGTAACTTGATGGGGTCCTTTCCACCTGGGTCCTAAACACGATTTCCTCGTGTGTTTCTTTACCACGACCCAGTCTCCTGGACATAGATCTTGAGCTTGATCCGGCTGTGCTGTGGTTGCATCTTCTCCAACCTAGTGAGACACAGAACTTACCACATCAGCTAATCCTTTACAATAGTCCAATACCAGATCATCAGTTATATTTATCAGTTTGATTCCAGGTACAAATTCTTGTCTCATTGCTCTTCCCATGAGAATCTCATGTGGACTCAATCCTGTTCTTCTGTCAGGAATTCTTCTAATACTCATCAATACAAGGGGTAAAGCATCAGGCCATTTCATTGATGTAGATGCACACACCGTCCCTAACCTAGATTTTATTGTGCCATTTAACTGCTCAACATCTCCAGAGGCTTCTGGTCGATAGGCACAATGTAGTTTCTGCTCAATTTTGAAAGCTGTACAAATTAATCAAACTATCTCATTGTTAAAATGAGGTCCTCTTTCTGATTCCAAAGTGACTGGAAATCCAAATCTAGGTATGAGTTCTCTTAACAGTAGCTTGGCAACTGTAAGACTGTCATTCCTTCTCGTTGGATAGGCTTCTATCCATCAAGAAAACAGACACACCATGACAAGGACGTACTTTAAACCATTGCACAGTGGCAACTCTATGAAGTCAAGCTGCAGTCTTGTAAATGGTCCTTCTGCCTTTCCAATTTCTCCCCAACTAACAACTGTTATTCTACCTGGGTTTGCTATTGGCACAACAAACACCTTTGGCACACACTCTCTGCAATTATCCTAAACTTGGGATTGTACCATGTTTATCTGAAGTGTCTGATCATGGCAGCCCTCCCAATGTGTGTAGTTCCATGATATACCCTAGCCATTTGTGATAACAAACTATCTGGCATTATTGGTCTACCATATGGACACACCCATACTTCATCATCTGCTCTCCTTGTGCTACCTGATTTAATCCAGAGTTCTGTTTCCATGGCATCTGCCTCATCCTGTAACTGCCTTACTTCAACCATGTTTCAAAAGCAGAAAAGAACATTAGTTGGCAATTGGTAACTTCTTTTTTCAACCCTCTGTTCAAAGACATTGTATTTCGAGTACAAAATTGTGCATCTTGGTCAGCTATCTGTTGCCCTGTGTCACATAATCATTTCCTGACTTATGTGCGGCACATTTGACCACTGCAATTTCTTTTGGCAATTGTAGTGCTTCCAATAGTTCTTTGACATTTTTAGGTCTCGCATAGGCAGCGCAGCTGCCCCTAGGATGCATCAAATAATCAGTATTACTACTGAAACTCCACCCATTGCATGTGTCTTTGTTTTGTCGCTTGCCATTGGTGGAATCTGGCATTGCCGTTCTTATCTTGCTCATTTTTGGCTTGTGGTCCGATACATTATTTCCTTTTTCTTCTGTTTCTGGAGTAAGCAGCATCTACCAACCACAGTTAACTTACGCTGCTGGCTGTTATCTTTTTATTTAGGGACTACTTTATTTCTTTGCTGCTCGCATTTACACATCTGGCAGCTTCCTGCACTTACCCAACCCTGTTTATTTTTTATGTTTAATTCATTCATTATGAAATCACGCTTAACACACTTAAATGATGCAGCTAAATGATGCAGGCCACGCCCGAACCCTGTTCTCCTGCTCCAAAGTCAGCAGCGTTATTTGATGAGCCACCTCCTTGCACTGTTTGTTGTACTTGGTTTCAGATGCTACATTTGTCCGTCTCAACCGTGTTTCTTTTAAATTGCATCTGTCTCCCCCTCCATGTGCATTTGTTTTTAAATGTGTCTCTCCCCACCCCCACTCCGAGATCGCTGTTTAATTTTTAATAATTAAATAATGCAGCCTATGCCAAGGCTCGAACCCTGTTCTCCAGCTCCAAAGTCAGCAGCTTCAGCAGCGTTTGCAGCCTGCCATCTGCTTTGAGTCAGGTTATAAATGCTTTTACTTTGACGGCTTTGCTGCCGCGCTTGTTTTCCCCAGCGAGCACACACCACTCATTCACTTTCTTGTTGTTATTTCAACGTCGTAGAAAATCCACATGTTTTCATCTATTCGCAGTGTTTCGTGTCCTTTCGTGATGTTTCACTATCTCATAGGAAAGGTTCTGGAGCGAAAATTCCAAGATATTTTTTCCTGAGTGAAATTGTGTTATTAATGGTCGGATTTCAGGTTTCTCAGAATGTTTCGCTCCGTGCTGATCGTAGCTCTAACCTGGACTACTCTGTGTCAGAATCCTCGAAATCAAGAAGTAGCTGTACTATGAAGCACTGTGAGACCATGCTAGCGGCAGAAGAGTAAAGCGACATAAACATGTCTAATATTGCATAGTATGGTAGCTTAATAACAAAACACATATCCAAAGCCAGTCATCTTCCATCCCACCCCTCCGCCATGACCCTCACAGACCCCTCCTGCCTCAGCAGAGTCTCCGAGGGGGGCGGACACGGATCATCGCAAGCCAATGGGGGTCGAGGCAGCGGTGAGACAGCCCAGCATGTCAAGGCCACCCTCAGCAAAGACTGACCCCTCCCTCTCAGGGCCGTCAGCAGACACAGTCCTGATGGAATGAGAAACCCGGGCAGCAAGTGATTTTTATTAAAGTCACTGTCGATCTAACCTCAGACCCCTGCGGTCCCCATAGCTTCACCCCAGTTACGGAATCAGACCCTTTAATGGCAACAAGAAATGATGCGGAGTGTAGCACCTCCTAGCCCCCGCCTCTACCCTCATTAGCAGTCCGCAAATTGGAGTGAAAAGCACCTTCGCTGAGCAGTTCATGCGCACTGTGTCTGTCAGGAGATGGATGCGTGCTGAGTGTCACGTGCACTGGTGACTTTCTGACATATCTGTTAAACAACAAAAGAGTGTTGTATGGTTATACAGGACCACACAAAGGAGCAAAAAAAGGGGGTAACCGGCCTCACTTAGGTAGGTTAGGAAGGCCCTCACTCACCACCTAGTGATGACATGCTTCATCATTGGGCCCCACTAAAGAGGCCGAGTGCCTCTTTAGTGTGCTTCGACGCCAGATCTACTGCGGAGCAGGATTTGTGAGTTTAAGGCGTGCAGACTTTCTGACATAGACATTGTCTAGGAAGGTACCTATAGAAGCGTTCATGCTCCATGTAGTGAAGACACACGTTAAGTGAAATGTCACGCCGCATTGTATGCACAGAAACATCACAGTCACATTAAAGATAGGGAGACGTGCATCGTATGTGTCAGTCATGGTCAGCGCCATTCAATTTCTGTGCCGTTTTAAGGCAACTGTGGAAAATGAATGTTCCGTGTCAGAGTTTATTCATTGTGAAACATGCATGTTCTGTGCCAATTTGTGCGCTTTGTGAATTATGCATGTTGACTCTTAACGTGCGAGGTGTGTTAGAGTAGTATTGGTAGAATGAGACTGCTTATCTGTGAGGGGTATGAATGATGTAGGTAGTATTTGACTTCTTGTCTGAGGTGTCTTAGAATGTTTGTGTTATTTGTCAGTTTGTGAGGAGTATTAGTGCTTTGGTAGTGAGTGAAATGTGAACAAATGGGTGTGAGTGTTATTTGTAGTGTTTGACTCCTGCTCCCGGTGGATGTGAGAGGGCTTTAGTGTGACTGCTAATCTGGGTCGGGGTGGGAGATTGCTCTGGTACTGTGTAACTAACTGCTAGTGTGTGAGGGACGTGCAAGGGCTCCGTTTTGTGAGAGAAGCCAGCCTGTGAGAGTCAACTTATCCTTCTTCCTTTCATAGCCACAAACTGACTGAAAACCTTATATTAATTACAACTTGTTTTGATATCAACACGCGTTTGACTAGCCGAAGGGGAAACAATTCACAATTGGAGAAATATAGGAGTGCCGTTTCTCATTTAAGTTTTTCAGTTCTGTACATAGCTTCAGATACTCTTGCACAGAGAAACCAGCAGAGAAGCACAATAAGGGATACCTATTCCCGAAACTGTAACTAGTCTCGCCTAAGGGAAGAACCGGTACTTTAGATGCTTGTTTACTTTCATCTACAAAATGATTTTAGTAACGGACGGACGCCTTCACTGACAAACGTCAAAGGTGAAACATTAGCCAAAGCATAAAAAGCAAGTAATGTTTGGTGCTGTTGCCAAATTTCCATTCGCGAAACTATAGTAACAAGCATTTGCAATGCAGTAGGTTGCTCACTTGCGATAGTTTAAGCTAATGGCATTGCAAATGACAATGCCTTTTATGTATCTGTTTTAAAAGCCAACACACAAAAAAAGACATTGTCATTTGCAATGCCAATAGCTCAAACTTTCGCAAATGCGAGACCTACTGCATTGCAAATGCTTGTTACTGTTCCTGAAAGGAGAACCTGAGAAAGTCAGAAATCCTCTTTGCATCCATAATTGGTCAAAGTCATGCACCACCCCAAAACCATAGTGACTATTTGTAAATATGGTTACTCTCAATCTCTTCCCAATTTTGCATGCTTTTGTCAAAGCGACCAATTCAGCTATTTGTGCAGACTTAACTCCTTTTAGACAGGATGCTTCCAGGCTAGCAGATACGGTACATACAGCATAGGCAGAACTCAATTCTCCATTTGCCTTCCTCAAGCATGACCCA
The DNA here is from genome assembly GCF_964261635.1 of Lissotriton helveticus. NCBI lineage: Eukaryota > Metazoa > Chordata > Amphibia > Caudata > Salamandridae > Lissotriton > Lissotriton helveticus. The sequence goes on from NC_136067.1 coordinate 451,556,602, forward strand.
TCAACAAACAGGACAGAATCTCATTCTTCTAACAAGACGTCATGAATGTCGGGTCTGGGTTTTGTACACATTTCTGTCACATCCAATCAATCATGATCAACTTCCTCTTTTACTTCCTCACATTATGGATCAGGCAACAAGGTTGTGGGGTTTACTGTGGTACACCTTATCACACTCACATTCTCAGCACCCAGAATCACTTTTTCATACTTAGTCAGCCGAATAGGGGTCAAGTGCTGAGTACGAGTCCTTGTTAAAAGGATCTTGACTGAATGCTGCACATATACTTTTAGAGGATGTCCCATTACAATAGATTCACTCTGTTCCAGACTCACACAAGTAGCAGCTACTGCTTTTAAGCAGCCAGGCAATGCCGCAGCCACTCAATCCAGATTAGCAGAAAAATATGCCACTGGACGTCGTGACAATCCATGTCTCTGGGTTAACACTGAAAGTGCACATCCTTCCTGTTCACAACAGAACAAAGTAAATTCTTTTGTATAGTCTGGCATTCCCAATGCTGGTGCTTGACATAAACATCTCTCAGTTTTATGAATGGTTCTTCACTTTCATCATCCCATTCAATGGGATCTGTCACATCCTTTCGTGTCAAACTTATTATAGGCTTTGCAAGCAATGGGAATACACTGATCCACTGACGACAGAATCCAATCACTCCCAAAAACATTTGCACTTCTTTCTTAGTTTTAGACAAACTCATTTGTCGAATCACTTGTATTCTTTCTGGCGTCACTTTCCTGACTCCTCTTTCTATTTTGTGTCCCAAATATTGAACTTCTTGTTGACAAAACTGTAATTTATCTGGTGACACCTTATGTCCTCCTTCTGCCAAATGGTTCAGTAAAGCAATTGTGTCAGTGACACAGGCTTCTCATGTCTTTGATGCCACCACTAGGCCATCAATGTACTTAGCCAAAACCGAATTTCCTGGCATAACCAATGTCTTCAAATACTTCTTCAGAATCTGATTGAAAATCGAGGGGCTCTCTGTGTACCCTTGAGGACTCGGCACCATGCCAAAACATGGTATCTTAACCGGCATGCAAAAGGATATTGGCTATCTGGATGTAAAGGAATCGAAAAGAATGCTTGTCACAAATCAATCACTGTGTGCCAATGTGCATCCCAAGGTATCTGATAAAGGATCACTGCTGGATTTGGTACTACTGGACAACAGGTTACTACTATCTTATTAATCTTCCTCAAATCTTGTACTATTCTATATTTGCCACTAGGCTTTTTAAGCCCCATGATTGGCGAATTACAAGGACTGCTCATTATTTCTTTTAGAATACCTTGTTCAATCATTTGATCAATTACTGGAGCAACTCCTGCTTTTGATTCAGAACTCATTCTGTACTGGGGTGTGTTCGGATAAATTGCACCCTCGTTTATAATGATTTTAATTGGGTCTACATTTTCCATCAGACCAATTTATTTTCCTGAAAAATCCAACACATCTTATCTCACTGTGTTTTTCAGTTCATCAGGCGAACTGCTTTCAGTAAGAAGTGAAAACATCTCATCCACTTCTGTCCCTTGTATTGCTAGCATCATTTTTAATGCAACATCTTCATCAGGTGTTTGGAAAGCAATACCATCAGGCATACTATAGATGGTGTAGTAAATTTTGCACAACAAATCTCTCCCTAACAGATTTACTGGACTTAAATCACATACCACAAACTGATGCATGTTTTTGAAATTGCGAATAATTACTTCTATTGGTTTTGTGACTGACGTCTTTATCTGCTTATTTGAGACTCCTACAACTTGGATAGTTTCTCCCGAGATGGGTAGGTTTGGAATTTCTGCTGCTCTCACGGTAGAACGGGTAGCACCAGTACCCACTAGGAAAGTGATTTCATTACCTTCTACTTTTCCATCAACTAATGAACGTGACTGATCTACCACCAAGGATGCGCCAAATATGCACTCTTCCTCCTCCCTCAGGCACCATCATTGAGACGTGTCTGAATCACTCTCATTACCCTACATCCAAAATTGTTGAACCGTTTGTGTATTCTTATCACTCCCTCCACGAAATCCGGTGTTCATTCTGTATACCTGCACCTGAGCGTTTACATGATTTGGCATATGGGCTTGTGGCACCTCTAATTGAGGAGTAACAACCTGTTGATGTTGCTGCTGGTTCATAACCACCTCATTCTGCATCTGTGGATTTAAAATTTGATGTACCCCATTACTATGTTGAACATTTCTACACTCATTCTCCCAATGTCCATGCTTTTCGCATGCGTGACAAGGATATTTCTTTCTCACTTCTTCTCTACTCATTTGTCCTTTTCCTTTATTTCCATTTGATACTTGACTATTCTGATTCTGATCATTCGACTGGTTATCATATTGAGAACCAGTATTCGCCACTTGGTGTTCTGCCAACTTCACTTGTGCCCACATCATTTTCTCTTTCAGCTTCTTGTGCTTTGCATCATTATCGTCACTACAGTACTTTGCATACTTTAAGATATCACCTAAGGGCTTACTTTGCCAGAGAAGCATATGTTGCTGAATCATCTGATTAATTTCTGATCTCAATCCATAAACAAATCTATGCACAAAATGTCCCGTATCTTTATCACCAATATTTTTTAATCCACTATACTGTTTAGATACCTGCAATAACCTTTCATAATTGGCATGCACTGACTCTTTTGGTTCTTGAGTTGTTCTATCTATTTTAACCCAATCTGTTTCTTTTGGAGGAATCTTGCCTTTCAAGAAAGTAATCACCTGTTGATACCTTTTCATCACATCCTCTGAAGGCGCACCTGTCTTTGCGTCTCTAGGATACTCTTCAGTCGGCCAATCAACAGTGATTTTACATTCCATCCACAAATCAATTGGTATCACTATGTCGAACAGGCCATCCAAATCTTTCAACAGAACCTTCAAAACTTTCACAAATCTTTCTACCTGTTTCTACCATTCAACCGGTTTCTCCCTTAATCTAGGAAAATCATTTGTAAAAGACAAAATATCCTCTCTAGTCCACGGAACATGAACATAGCCACCACCAGGAACTTCCCTCATTGGACACATTCTCTCAACCTTTTCTGTCTCCCTTAATGGGAAAGTAGATGCTTCCTTTGTAGCTGCTTCATCCCTCTTTTTTGTCCATCTACCTCTCCATCTTTCTGCATCTCCCCATTTCTTCAAAATATACATTCATTTTTTTATCTGTAATCTCCTTCCTGACGCATTCAAACTTTCCAAATCCTTTTCAGTAAATTCTGATCTATATGGCTTCTGCAATAATTTTGGACTTTTCTACATCTATTCCAACTTCTGTAGCCACTTCTACTATTTTCTAGTGAAGATTATTTGCTCTGCAGGTTAGACTTTTGCACAAAAACAACAGTTCATCATCTCCATATGAACCTAATCTGTCAGAATTTATTGTGCCAATAATCATTTCTTCCAAATCCACTCTCAACTTTCTTACATCTATATTTTGTGGTTGGGGTTTTTTCTTTTCTATTCCTTTTTCTCACTCCTCTAGATCTTCTGGTGAAAACCCAGTAGAACTTCCTGCCACTGAAGTGACAGTAAAGTTATGTCGTTTTATAAAGCGTACAGCTGCCCCAGCATGAACAAGCAGATATTCTGAGGAAAAGCTCTCCTTCGGGACGGAGAGCAAAGGACCGTACCCAGTCCCCCATTGTGAGAAGCCGGCAGAACCGGCTTGAAAAATAAGTTCAATATAACGTTTTGGAACAATGGTGGTGCAACCGCACACTTACCAGCTCTTCAAACGACAGGACCTCTGGAAACTGTAGTACCTTGGCCAAATGTTTGTGACCGAAGTCAACATTCCAAGGAATATGTCAGTGTTCTATGCATGTCATTGGCACAACAACGCACGGTAGCATCACTCTGACACTAACTGCAAGGTATGGCTGGTGAAAATTTAGCATGTTGTGTCATCTTTGTTGTAAATGTAGAAGTGTTTTTTGTGAATAGCAATGGTCTTACCCTTTTGTGGATGTGTGTATGCATTTTCATGTTTAGTCCTAAAATCCTCCTTAAACTTCACTCCCATTTAGTATGCCCCATTTTCCAGCCGCCCCCCTTGTCCCTCCCATATTTACTACAGAAACACATACCTTTGTTTGCCAATAACTCCTTCACTGAGGTGCAGACATCTGATCAGAAAAGAAAGGTGAGGCTCTGTCTGAGGTCTCTGGCTGAAGGCTGATGGATAGCAGTTTGTAGGATGCAAGTAGTACTACTGTAGTACTGCCTTATGTACCACAAATTGCAGTTTGTGAATAGGCCAGAGATTGAGGGCCGTACCTACGAACCCTCTACAATTTTGGATAAACGGGTATCACTTAAACAGTGGTACTGTTTATTAACAAACAAAGGTACCAAATTGATGGTGAAAAAGGATAACCTTTTGACATTTGTACACAACTTTCAATACCGAATTGGCAATTTTAGAAACATTAAAAATGACAGGTGATAGTTTCAATTACTTGTTTTAAATGTTTCATCTGAAAAAGTTGCAACCACTAATGAATGGCATACTGTAAACCCTATGGATGATAATATGGGTACAACAGCAGCACAGTTGCATTTGTTGGCAAAGATATATTTGGTAAATCATATCTTCTCAATTGGGGGAAGGTGCTTCAGGCAGAACAGAGCAACTTTCTTCTTTTATTCTCCATGCCTCTTTCTTTACTGACCACCAGGTAGTTGCCATTTTGTGTAGTCAGTGTGTGTGTTTGCCATAGACAGCCATGTGGTTTTCGTTCTCCATGCCTTCTTCTTTGCTGGCCATGTGGTGGTAGCCATTTTGTGAAGCTAATGTGTGTGTTTGCCATAAGCTGCCATGTGTTCTTTGTTCTCCATGCTTCCTTCTTTGCTGGCCATGCGACGGTGGCCACTTTGTGTACCTAGGGTGTGTGTTTGACCTATACTGTTCTATGTTCTCCATGCCTCTTTCTTTGCTGGCCATGCTGTGGTGGCCATTTTGTATAGCCAGTATGTGTGTTTTCCTTGGGCCACCAGTTTGTGTTTGTGCTGTATACCTCCTTCTTAGCTGTCCGTGTAGCGGCTGCCATTTTGTGATGCCAGTGTGAACTGTTCTTTTCATACGCCCCACAGTGTCTTTGTTCTCTATGTCTCCTTCTGTGCTAATCATGCAGTGAGTGAAGACGATCTTGTGGCGCCAGTAAGTTGTGTGTTTGATGGCCATTTTGTCTTTGTTTTCCATGTCTCTTTCTTCAATGGCCATGTTGTGGATAAGCTACCTACTAATACTATGTGCCACCCATGTATCTTTCAATCATTTTCTTCCACTTTTAAAATCTATTTTTTAGGAACAATGATAGAAGAAGCCTATGAAATTTTTGTTCAGTTCTTCTTTACTTTCCTGATATATTTATTTGTGCATGTGACTGATTGTAATAAGGGTTGTTGTTTTTCAAATCATTTAATAAAATCTTGCCTGCCCATCCTGGAGGCGCATTAGCAATTATTTATTTATTAGATATTTGTCTGTCTCCCCACCTCTCTATGGTGTCCCCATGAGCCCTGGAGGGGCACCAGCAATTATTTCATTTATTTGTTTTATTTTTGCCTGCCTCCCATAAAGTTTCCATGGAGCCTGGAAGGAAGCCAGTAAACATCTAATTAATGTATGCAATGTTTGCCTGCCTCCCATAGCGTTCTCATGGACCCTGAATGTTCCCAACCAGTATTACATTTATTTATTAGATTTTCCTGCCTTACCCTCCCACTGATTAAGACACCGGAGTCCTCCTCTGCTAAATGCTTCTGTTCATGCTAAGTGCCAACTGCTAGTGCTAAGAAGATGGCTCCTAAAAATGAGGTTCCCACCAAGAAAGTAGCCATTGAGGAGAAGAAGAATCCTGTTGCCACCACTGGTATCAAGACCTCACTTTTTTTTTTAAATGTTATGTACCCGCTACACTGTCCTCTGTGCAGAAAGCGGCTATGAGGATCACACCTGCATCAATGGCACCACCAAAACCTAAGACCATGTCTCTCAGTGCTGCAGTGATGGAGAGCAGTGAATCTGAATGAATTGTGTCAGCTGGCAACTGAATCTTTGCAATAAAGTTGACTACAGGATCCACACTTAGCAATAGATTTTCTCGGAAGTAGGAGCAGAACAGGAGGCTGAACTGCGTACAAACCAAGATGTTGTTGTTGTGAAGACTGCTCTTCCCCATCAGCTTCACAATCTCCAGCAAGAAAAAGCAAGAGTACTCTCCCATCGTCTCCAAGCCACCCTTCTGATGATTTGACAAAGTGTACAAAAAAGTGATGGATGGAAAACTTGAATTAATCTCAACCACTGGTAATTACTTGGGCCACATCCCAGTCCATTGTTACTTTGCATACCTTGCCACTTTTATTTGGAGCCAGCCATATGCAAATCAGTCTTCACCTTGCTCCAATGGGAACAGCTCAACCCTAACTTCCAAGACAGTTCCTCCCTGAACTGGAACACAAGCAACCCAGGACTGGTTTCACCCTACTTAAGGCTCATCAGCCAAGTATAGTTTGGTTCCAGTGACTTGTGTGCCCAGGACCCAGGTTTGGGCATACCCGTCCCACTTAGGGCGAAACAGTAAAGTATATAAAATTATGAATGGAATACTTGAATTAATCTCAGCCACTGAAAATTATTCTGGGGGAACAACCGAGGATATTGAGGGTAATTAGTCTACATGTCTCCAGTTTGGTGCCTGATTATCCTCTAGATGACCGCCCAACCCGAGTTGACAATATATACCTTCTTGACTAATATGCTACAGAAGTTAGATATTATATATACGTTTATATAGATCTATATTCACTGAAAAAAACAAAGGTTACAAGGACATTAGAGTTAGTCTCAAATGTCACTTATACAAAACCAGAGAAATGTAGCAGTTATAGTTACCTAAGCTAACTATGACGTATGCCCTCACATATTACATCACTTATGACATGGTCAGTGACATCACTGATGACATCTCAGATGACATCAATCATGACATCATCCAGAAAGTGTAAGTGTTTGCTAAGAGTTTATGGTTGTTAAACATATATACTAAGCTACTGCAAAAGATAAATTAGTATACAAGGTGTACTGTTAATAAGTTATACTACTTCTAACACAAATTATGTGCGTGCATGTGTGACTGTATGTATCCATGTATGAGTGGGTATCTGAGTGCCTATATGGGTGTGTGAGTGGCTGTATGGGTATATAAGTGAGTGCCTGAGTAGCTGTGTGGGTGAGTGGCTGTATTGTTGTGTAACTGGGTGTGTCAGTGGCTGTGTGGGCGAGTAAGTGACTGCATGAGTGGGTGAGTGGCTATGTGAGTGACTGGATGAGTGGGTGGGTATCTTAATGGCTGTATGAGTGAGTGACTGGGTGTGTAAGTGACTGTATGGTTGAGCGAGTGGGTGTTTGGTTAAGTGAGTTTGTGTGTGAGCGGCTGTATTAGAGAGTGAGCATCTGTGTGAATGGCTATATGGGTGAGTGAGTGGATGTGTGAGTGCTTGTATGGATGTGGGAATGGGTATGCTATTGGCTGTGTGGGTATGTGGGTGAGCATGTGAGTACTTGTATGGGTGAGTGAGTGGCTGTGTTGAGAGACTGGGTAAGTGAGTGGGCATGTGAGTGACTGTATAGGAGAATAAGTGGGGGGGTGAGTAACTGTATGGGTGAGTGTGTGGCTGTGTGAGGAGATGTACAGGTGAATGACTGGTTGTATGAGCACTGTATAGGTGAATGAGTTGTTTTGTGAGTGGCTTAATGACTGAGTCAGTGGGTGTGTGAATGGCTCTATGGATGAGTGAGTGGTTGTGTGAGTACTTGCATTGATCAGCAAATGGGTATGTGAGTGGTTGTATGGGTGTGTGAGTGGGTATATGAGAGCTTCTATGGGAGTGTGAGTGGGTTTGTGAGTAGTTCTGTGGATGATATCATCAGTGATGCCATTAGTGATGTCATTTGAGATGTCATCAGTGATGTCACTGACCATGTCATGAGTGATGTAATATGTGAGGTCATAAGCAGTACTGCGGGGGAGTAAGTTATAGTCAGGGTTGGATTAGGGCCACAATTCAGCCTGGCCAGCCCCCAAAAAAGTGTCTCATATTCGCAGATCACACAATTTTGCAATACACTGCTTGGTCAGGATAATGGGGCTAAATGATGGCAAACCTTTGCGGTACTAAAAGTATTTTTAAAGCTCATAGGGCCAGTACTTAAATAAGAAATTAACATTCCAATGGATAAAATATAGCACAGAATTGTCAAAAATAATGGGAACTCACTTGTAATTTTTTTATCCATATGTTTGCCCTGGATGTTTTGATTAATGTTCACTGGGAAACATGATATAGCACAGACCTAAATGGTCTTTTACAGTCACCCTGGGCTTTTATTACATTTTTTTTATGTTTTCAGTACTTAAGAGAGGTCTTCCAATGATCAGAGACTGGTGAAAAGTGCATCTATTTTTTGTTTTACTTGCTGATAGCATGACATGTACGTCTGAAAAAGGGAAAGATGCCAGTGTGTAAATGCAAAAATAAACAAAAAAATGGTGCCACTTTCCTTAAATGCAATTTTATATAGCATGAACTAGGCCAAAAGGCAGCAGAGCACTTTACATGAGCATCGGATAACATTGCAGAGGGTTGTATATATATATATATTTGTAATTCATGTAGATTACGTGATTTGCCCAGAATCACAGGATGTTGAACTGACCCTGGGACTTGAACCTGGTTTCCCAGCTTCAAAGTCAGCTAAGCCCACAACCTGTCCCTGGTGACTACACTAATTGATATCTGGCAGACAAAGGAGAAGAGCAGAGACTAATTTATCTCCGCATGTTGCAATGAGTGGACAAGGACAAAAATAAACTGAGGAGCTCTCTCGCTCCAGCAGGGGATGCTACAGTCCTCTCCCCTGCTGCAGTCCCCTGCAATGTAAGTGCTAATGGCTTACCATCAGCAGCTCCTTGCAGACTCTGTCACACCTGGAGGGAGCTAGAGGACAGGCACACATATTGCTGTGACATTCGAACCATACCATTGTCATTCTGCCTCTATCAGTCCGCTAGCCTGAATTCACTTATGCATGGGGTCATGTTTGTCAAGGCTGTAAAAAGAGCCTTTTACGTTGTGCACCCGGTGGAGACCTTAGTAGACCAAAACCCCAGCCCACCAATTTGCCTTAGCTAGAGGCCCTTCAGCTGATGGCCAACTGCTCGCCTGCCAATCCAAGCTAGTTATTGCTATCTCAGGAAACTATAACTTTTAAATTTCTATGGTTTTGTATTAGTGAAATCTGAACCTAACTATAATGTGTCTGTAACCTTTAATTTTTTTTGTATTTATTTTTAAGGTGTTTTAATGTTATTTCATAACTCTAATGTCACTGTAACCTTTCATTTTTAAGTGAATTTCTAAGGCTTTTTTAAATTTTATTTCTAACTGTAACCAGTAATTTTTGACAGTGAGTGTGTGAGTGAGTGCATGAATGTCTCAGTAGGTCTGTGAATGTTTGAGTGGGTCTGTCAGTGGGTGTATGAGTGTTTGAGAGAACCTGGGAGTGGGTGGGTGTGTGAGTATCTGATTGCATGCCTGAGTAGGTGCATAAGTGTCTGAATGGGTGTCAGAGTATCTGAATGGATTTGCGAGTGCCTCCACAGGTGTGTGACTAAGTGAACAAGTCTGAGTGGGTCTGTGAGTCTCTGAGTGAGTGGGTGTGTGAGTGGGTTTGTGAGTGAGTACATGAGTTTTTCAGTGGATCTGTGAGTGCATGAGTCTCTGAGTAGATCTGTAAGTGAGAGCATGAGTTTCTGCATGGGTCTGTGAGGGGGTGAATGAGTCTGAGTGGGTCTGTGAGTGATTGCATGAGTGTCTTAGTACATCTGTGAGTGGGTGCATGAGTTTCTGAGTGGGTCTGTGAGAGGGTGCATGAGTTCTTGCATGGGTCTGTGAGTAGGTGTGTGAGTCTCTGAGTAGGTCTGTGAGTGAGTGCATGAGTGTCTGTGTGGATCTGTGAGTAGATGCATGAGTCTGCTAGTTTTTCTGCCCCCATTTTGCCTGTTCTGCTCCTTTTTCAACCTTTGTTTTGCCTTTCCTGCTTGTTTTTCTGCCCTCTGTTTTGCCCTCGTTTGCTCTGTTTTGTCTTTCCTGCATGTTTTATTGCTCACTGTTGTGCCTTTTCTCTTTGTTTTTCTGACCTCTGTTTTGCCTTTTTTGCTCATTTTTCTGTCCTCTGTTTTGTCTTTTCTACTTGTTTTCTGCTCTGTTTTTCCTTTTTTGCTCCCCTTTCTGCAACCCCCATCAGGCCCGACATTAACTGAATGGCAGAAGGGAGATGCATGGCCCAACAGCCCGGGTCGATATCGGCCCTAGGGATTCCCAACCCCTCGGGCCCAGTCATGTCTCCTTGGGTGACCTGGAGCCTACCAAGGGCAACCAGTGTGCCTTGGAACTGAGGGGGACCCTCACAGCCCTAGCCAACTCCCCACTGCCTGTGTTAGACAGCATTGCCATTGCACACAGGGAGTTGTTGGAAATGCAGCTCCCTGTGTGCAAGAGCAAAAGTTATAACTCTTTCCCTGGCCACAGGTGGCGGATGTCAGGAAAAGAGTTGAAACCTCTGTTTCCAGCAGGCGGGATCCCTTTGACAGCTCCTGCCACTGAAACCAGAGTGTTTGCCACACAGGTATTCACAGACCCAATCATAGACCCTTAGCACCACTTATGCACCCACTCACAGACCCACAAAGGCAATCACAAACCGAGTCACAGACCCACAAAACCACTCACACACCTATTCACAGACCTAGAGAGATACATATACAACCCCTCACACACCCACTCAGCCACTAACACACACACACACTCACTCACTCAGAAACTCACTGTCACACTCACACATCCACGCAGAGACTCACTCACATACTCACACGCTGTCAGGACTGGTCAGAGTAGATTTCCCAGCATCCTGAAACTGAGCCTGCTAGGAGGAAAAAGGCACAAGAACACTTATGCCAGGCTTCGTAGAGTCTTGTCATGCAGATTAGTCTCATTCTGGCTCCGATGTCTGCTTCCATCTCCGCGGCGGAATTCCAAGATGGCAGATTTGGTTGCCCGTCTAGTGATTTTGCAGCTTATCCAACTCAGCTGTGCTCGCGCTCCCTTGCGCAAAGCACTACGCACTTCAACTGAAGTTTTCGGGAAAACGGCTGCGTTGTTATATACGCGTCTGTCTTCTTGAGTTCAGAAGGAAATCTCGTTTGTCAGAGTTTGTTTTCACAGTAGGTAATCACTGCGAAGAAGGTGAGTCTTGTTTCTGGAGTCTTTTCAGGGAAAACTTTAACTCAGACTCGTTTGCTGAAGAGACAGATTTCCTTGCCTTCAGCAATAGCTTCGCTCCTCACAGGAAAGTAGTTTGAGGACTTGAAGATACGATTCCTGACTAGCTACCTGTAGTTTTCGACATAGTAGAGCTCAGTGATGTCATCTGAGATGTCATCAGTGATGTCATCAGTGATGTCACTGACCATGTCATGAATGATGTAATATGTGACATCATCAGCAGTGGATTGCGGGTGCGCGAAATATATAGTTAGTGCAACTAACTATATATGGAATTTCATTGGTTTTGTATGATTAAAATATTCACCTAACTATATATGGTCTCAAACCTATGGTTTTTTCATTGAATTTTCAAGGTTTTGTAAATGCAAATACCTAACTATATATGGTCTCAAACCTATGGTTTTTTCTGTGAATTTCAAAGGTTTTTTGAATGCTAATTCCTAACTATATAAGGCCTGAAACCTATGGTTTTTTCAGTGAATTTCAAAGGTTTTTTAAATGCTAATTCCTAACTATATAAGGCCTGAAACCTATGTTTTTTTTTAGTGAATTCGCAAGGATTTTTAAATACTTATTCTTAACTATATAAGGCCTGAAACCTATGGTTTTTTCAGTAAATTTCAAAGGTTTTTTAAATGCTAATTCCTAACAATATAAGGCCTGAAACCTATGTTTTTTTCTTTGAATTTCAAAGGTTTGTTAAATGCTAATTCCATTAGCGGATAACGTTTAAATGTATTAATATCCTAGTGGGACCACCTGAGCAGCCCTAAGGGGTCAGGGTGTTTCTACCCTGCCCCCTTTTTGTGTTCTACACGTTTTTTTTTCTGCTTTCTTGTGCCTCAGTCTACTAAGACCCAAGATGGATGCCAACACCTCCTGGTTAGAAGTGTTGACAGCCAATGAGCATGCAGCTTTCTCGGGAAGGCATGCTGATTGGCTGTCACTGTCTGTCAACACTAGCACAAGATAGATGCCAACACCTCCTGGTTAGAAGTGTTTACAGCCAATGACCATGCAGCTTTCTCGGGAAGGCATCCTGATTGGCTGCCACTGTCTGTCAACACTCAAAACCAGGAAGTGTTGGCAGCCATCTTGTGCCTTGTTAGAACCAAGGCACAAGAAAGCAGTGAAACAAAGGTGTGAAACTCGCAAAGGGGCCAGAGTAGAATCACCCTGACCCCCTAGGCCTGCTCAGGGAGTCCCACAAAGACCCCAAAGGCAAAAAAAAATGTATTTTTTTTGGGTAAAAATCGGGGTATGCGTACCGTGCGCGTACGGTACGCGTACCCCGCGACTTACAAAAAAAATATATATATATATTTTTGCCTTCTGGGTCCTTGTGGGACCCCCTGAGCAGGTCTAGGGGGTCAGGGTGCTTCTACCCAGCCCCCTTTTTGAGTTCTACATGTTTGTTTTTCTGCTTTCCTGTGCCTCAGTCTACCGAGGCACAAGATGGCTGTCAACAGTTTCTGTTTTGGAGTGTTGACAGACATTGGCAGCCAATCAGCATGCAGCTCGTGCGCTTGAGGTGCGCTTACTGTACGCGTACGTGCGCGTACCGTAAGCGCACCGGTAAGCTCACGGGTAAGCTGCTATAGACATATATATTTTTTTGAACCTTAATTTCTCAAAATTCACTGGACCGCATATCTTGAGACCTAGCAAAGGCACATCGGGCTAACAGTCCCTACAATTTTGCCAAGTTTGGTGGAAATCCATTCAGCCGTTCGGGCTAAAAGTGAGTCCAACCGCCCTATGGAAAATTGCATGGGGAAAACACGTTTTGGGACCCCTTGTTTCTCGGCCCCCGCTTGACGAATCCCCCCCAAACTTTCAGGAAAGGACCGGAGAGTAAATGTGCCATTGTCAGGAAAAGTTCAGCCAATTCCGTGAATCAACGCCAAAGTTATTCAACATAGAATTTTGAAAAATCCCATCGGAAAAAAATCCTAACTATATATACCTACTGGCGATCGCCAGTAGGTAATATATATATATATATATATATATATATATATTCACTGAAAAAACCATAGGTTATAGACCATATATAGTTAGGAATTAGCATTTACAAAACCTTATTTTACTCACACAAAACCATTGAAATTCCATATATAGTTAGTTGCACTAACTATATATCGCGCACCCGCAATCCACTGCTGATGATGTCACATATTACATCATTCATGACATGGTCAGTGACATCACTGATGACATCACTGATGACATCTCAAATGACATCACTGATGACATCACTGATGACATCTCAAATGACATCACTGATGACAACATCCAGTGACTGTATGTTTCTGTAAAGTTATAATATGTCTTACATAATGAAGAATGAGTGGATTTATAAGTGTCTGGATGAAGGATTTAGTAGGTGCATGACTGACTGTATGAGTGAGTGATTAAATGTGTCTCACTGAGTGCATGGGTTAGTGACTAAACTGTCTTAATTTGTGCATCATTATATCTGTTGTTCTGTAAACTGCTGCATGTGTTGATCAGTAGCTATATGAGTAACTATATGGGTTATTGATTGGTTGCCCATGTATTTGTATGGGAGACTGAGTGTGTTTGGGTGTCTGGGAGGTGTATGACTCTGTGCATAGATGTGTGAGCAGTTGATTCACTAGATGTATGGATTCAAAAGTGCATGTGGAAACAGCTGTATGGGCGGTTGACTGTGTGCATGAGTGTATTGGTGAGTGAATGGATATCTCAGTGCTACATGTCAAAGTAAGTACATATGTAAAACACAGTACATGTGAGAGTTGACATATATAAATAACTGTGCATAAGAGCCAGTGAATGTGTGAGTGGCTGTATGGATCATTGTGAACTTGTATCCGGGATTGTATAAGAGAGTAAATATGTGTTAGTATGTGTTTGAATAAGTAAGGTGTGTATAACTGTATAGTTGAGAAAATGGAGGTGTGATTGATTCTTTGCATGACTGACTAGGTGTGTGTGTAACTTCATGGATGAGTGACAGTCTGTGAGTGTCTGTTTACACTGAGTGTATCTAAGGTTATATTAGAGTCTGAAGAGGTTCATCGTATTATCACATGAATGATGTCTCAGTGATGTGATCAGTAATGTCAAATGAGATGTCATCAGTGATGTCATTTGAGATGTCATCAGTGATGTCATCAGTGATGTCATTTGAGATGTCATCAGTGATGTCACTGACCATGTCATGAATGATGTAATATGTGACATCATCAGCAGTGGATTGCGGGTGCGCGATATATAGTTAGTGCAACTAACTATATATGGAATTTCAATGGTTTTGTGTGAGTAAAATAAGGTTTTGTAAATGCTAATTCCTAACTATATATGGTCTATAACCTATGGTTTTTTCAGTGAATTTTCAAGGTTTTGTAAATGCTAATTCCTAACTATATATGGTCTATAACCTATGGTTTTTTCAGTGAATTTCAATGGTTTTTTAATAGTAAATATCAAAAGCTTTAAAATGTATTCTTCTTTAAATCGAAAAATATATTTTATATGTTTTTAATACAATTTTTTAATGTATTTTTTTAAATGATTTTTTTTGTTTCGCTCCCGGTCCGCGAACCGGGTAGCTTCCCGTTAGCTCAATTTGCTGCCGCGACCCGGTCCGCGAACCGGTAAATGTTCCGTTTGCGCAACTGCCACGTTAGAAAACAACATCGTGACGCATCGCGTAATCGCGAAGTATCGCGTTGTCGCGTAATGCGTCATATGACGCGTCGCGTTAGCGCACCCGGAAGTGCTCCGGTACGCGAAGCGAGGCGCGAAGCACAGCTTCCCGGAAGCGATCCGGGACGCGGCGCGGAGCGCGTAACGTAAGCTTAACAGGTCATGTGACTTGTTAATAACACTTTTCATTGGTTCATTTCACTTTTGGTTTCCTAATGATGTAAGGCTAGGTCATGTGACCTAAAAATAACACTTTTCATTGGTTCAGAACTATTTTTTTCCCAAATGATGAAAACCCCTCCTTGTTTCCTCACTCTGACTTTCAACTTTGTGAGAGGAAGACCTTTTTTCATCACTTAGCAATGGCAAGTGTTGTAGCTTCAGCTGGTGCACCCCCACCACCACCACCACCTCCTAGGAAGAGAGGACCACCTCCTCAGGTAATCCTCAATCAAGAGGAGGAAGAAGAGGAAGAGGAGCAAGAGAGGAGGCAGTTTTTGGAAGAAGAGCCTAGGACGTCCCGTGTCAAAGAGAGTTTCATTTGGCAATTTTTTAAATATCCCCGGGGCCAAAAAAAAGTGAATGCCCAGTATGTAACTTGCCTTATATGCAAGAAAGATCTGTCCAAAGGGACAAATAAAAAATACAGTTATGGCAATTATACGATGCATCGCCATATGGAGAGGTGGCATCCTATCAACTTCAGTGCTGCGCAGCTACGTGACATGCAGGACAACCCCCCTCCTGTGGCCCGAAGATCAAATGTAGAGGAAGTGACGGGACCAGAGGCGAGGGACATGGTCCCAAATATACAGATGAGGTTCGGGACAATCAATCAGTTGATTTGCTACAGAGAAAGTAGCATCAATTTTTATCAACTTAGCAATTGATAATCATGATTGTCCGAAACGCCCCTGAGAATAAATTCTTTTTTTTTGTTGCTCCTGTTGAGCCCTTTACAATGAATCGTTTTCGTTTCCCCCCCCCAAAAAAGCAAAAAATATATAAAACCATTCAAAAAATACAATAAAAGTAAAAAAATGTTCAGAAAAATAATAAAAAAATATAAAACAACAAAAATAATTAAAAAAAAGTTCTTTTCAGAACTACCTCCCCTTTATAAAAAAATTGCTAGAATGTTTAGCACTCTGGCAACCTCTATTTCTTTTGGTTCGCTTCCCGGTTCGCTCGCCGGTACGCGAACCGGAAGCGAAACAAAATTTTTTTTTTTTTTTAAAAAGAAGAGTAAGTATAAGGGAAGGAAACAGAGAGTAATGTTAAAAGAAAGACAGCTATAGGGAGTAACACAGAGATACTGTTTAATAGATCTATTTACCGAAGAAAAGATGGAAGAGGGTATAATTGTGAAAACCAAAATAGATAAGGAAGTGAAAGAAAAAAAGGAGAGTAGAAGAATAATAAACAAGAGTTTCTTAGTGAATGTGAGTGAATGTTCAAAATAAGATTAAAACATGTGGAATAACAGAGAGAAAAAACAGAAAGCAGAAAAGAAGAAGTAACAGAAAAGGAATGATTGAAACAGCAAAGAAATGTAAATAACATAGGGGCATATTATCAACATAGGTGATAAAATTATCGCTGCTTTTATCGGCAGAAAACTGTCGCTAAAGCCGCTTTTGCGGCAGTTTTCTGCCGATAATCACTGCTTTTATCGGCAGAAATCTGCCGCTAAAGCCACTTTTGCGGCAGAAAACTGCCGCTAAAGCCACTTTTGTGGCAGTTTTCTGCCGATAAAAGCAGCGATAATTTTATTGCCTGTGTTGATAATATGCCCCTTAGTGTGCTTGAACTATAGGGAGAAAGCATAATGAACTATTAGTGAAAGAGTGATCAGTCAGAGACAGTGAGAGTAATAGAGACAGAGTGAGTGAACAGGAGTGAGGAACTATGAGAAC
Source organism: Lissotriton helveticus (assembly GCF_964261635.1). Classification (NCBI taxonomy): domain Eukaryota; kingdom Metazoa; phylum Chordata; class Amphibia; order Caudata; family Salamandridae; genus Lissotriton; species Lissotriton helveticus. The sequence goes on from NC_136067.1 coordinate 451,573,626, forward strand.
AGAGGGACTGAGAAAAGGAGTGGAAGGAGTAGAGTAAGTAAGTAATAGGGAAAGAAATGAGAGAAGTAGCAAAGGCAGGAAACTGAGGGTTAAAGAAATGGAGCAGTGGAACTAATAGAAGTTAAATGTGATAGAAATGTAATGAAAAGAGTACAAAACATTTACCTTATAATTGTCGTTAACTTAGTCACTTGTTATTTTTATACTCTCAATCTGTGAAAGAAAGAACAAAAATTTGAAAAATATTAAAACATGTATTTAAAAATTAGAAAAGACAAAGGAAAAGATTGAAGGACAAACAGTTTTTCAACAACTTTGACACTTACAGAAGCCTCTGCTTCTCCATGCCCCCTACACAGTCCTAAATATATACATTTTAAACTAACAGTATCTTGTTGCAGATGAAGTGAGGCCTATCTTGCAACATGGTGCATCTTTTGCATCACTGCTGCATCACATAAGTGATGCAACAGCGGCACAAAAGAGGCGCACGGCCATCATAAATCTGCCCCTAACATTTTAAATGATTGATTCAGGATGCCGATAAGGTGTGGCCTATCCAGAGGTTTGTTTGAGGTGAGGCCTACTCAGGGTTGCAGATGAAATTTAGGCTTGTTGAAGAGTACAGAGGAGATAATACATGTGCAGGCCTACCAATGAAGTGAGTCATGTCCACTTCACTCTTGAACAAAGGCCAGACCTCTTCTGTGTCCGTGGACAGGCCTAAACCTCATCTGCACAATGCGATTCGTAAAGTTAGGAAACACAGGTGATGTAATTGAAAAATGTGGAATTTCTTTTCCTCATTTCACAATCACATCACCTGTGTTTCCTTTGCTTAGGTATCTCATAGTGCAGATGGAGTCTAGCATATCAAAGAGTACACAGAAGTTGAGCACTGTATACAACAATTTTGACATTTACAGAAGATTCAGCTTCTCCATGCCCCCTACACAGTCCTAAATGTTTACATTTTAAACTGACGGTATCTTGTTGGAGATGAAGTGAGCCCTGTCTTGCAACATGGTGCATCTTTTGCATCACTGCTGCATCGGTTTCATGTGGCACAGGACTTTACAGCATGACACATCTGCCTAGATGCATCAAGTTGTAAATATGTCGCAACATAGCAAATCTTTTGCACCACCGCTGCGTCACAAAAGTGACTCACAGTGGCGCAAAAGAGGCACACGGCTATCATAAATCTGTCCCTAACATTTTAAATGATTGATTCAGGATGACGATAAGGTGTGGCCTATCCAGAGGTTTGTTTGAGGTGAGGCCTACTCAGGGTTGCAGATGAAATTTAGGCTTGTTGAAGAGTACAGAGGAGATAATACGTGTTCAGGCCTACCAATGAAGTGAGTCATGTCCACTTCACTCTTGAACAAAGGCCAGACCTCTTCTGTGTCCGTGGACATGCCTAAACCTCATCTGCACAATGTGATTCGTAAAGTTAGGAAACACAGGTGATGTAATTGAAAAATGTGGAATTTCTTTTCCTCATTTCACAATCACATCACCTGTGTTTCCTTTGCTTAGGTATCTCATTGTGCAGATGGAGTCTAGCATATCAAAGAGTACACAGAAGTTGAGCACTGTATACAACAATTTTGACATTTACAGAAGATTCAGCTTCTCCATGCCCCCTACACAGTCCTAAATGTTTACAGTTTAAACTGACGGTATCTTGTTGGAGATGAAGTGAGGCCTGTCTTGCAACATGGTGCATCTTTTGCATCACTGCTGCATCGGTTTCATGTGTCACAGGACATTACAGCATGACACATCTGCCTAGATGCATCAAGTTGTAAATATGTCGCAACATAGCAAATCGTTTGCACCACCGCTGCGTCACAAAAGTGACGCACAGTGGCGCAAAAGAGGCACACGGCTATCATAAATCTGTCCCTAACATTTTTAATGATTGATTCAGGATGACGATAAGGTGTGGCCTATCCAGAGGTTTGTTTGAGGTGAGGCCTACTCAGGGTTGCAGATGAAATTTAGGCTTGTTGAAGAGTACAGAGGAGATAATACATGTGCAGGCCTACCAATGAAGTGAGTCATGTCCACTTCACTCTTGAACAAACGCCAGACCTCTTCTGTGTCAGTGGACAGGCCTAAACCTCATCTGCACAATGCGATTCGTAAAGTTAGGAAACACAGGTGATGTAATTGAAAAATGTGGAATTTCTTTTCCTCATTTCAGAATCACATCACCTGTGTTTCCTTTGCTTAGGTATCTCATTGTGCAGATGGAGTCTAGCATATCAAAGAGTACACAGAAGTTGAGCACTGTATACAACAATTTTGACATTTACAGAAGATTCAGCTTCTCCATGCCCCCTACACAGTCCTAAATGTTTACAGTTTAAACTGACGGTATTTTGTTGGAGATGAAGTGAGGCCTGTCTTGCAACATGGTGCATCTTTTGCATCACTGCTGCATCGGTTTCATGTGGCACAGGACTTTTTACAGCATGACACATCTGCCTAGATGCATCAAGTTGTAAATATGTCGCAACATAGCAAATCTTTTGCACCACCGCTGCGTCACAAAAGTGACGCACAGTGGCGCAAAAGAGGCACACGGCTATCATAAATCTGTCCCTAACATTTTAAATGATTGATTCAGGATGACGATAAGGTGTGGCCTATCCAGAGGTTTGTTTGAGGTGAGGCCTACTCAGGGTTGCAGATGAAATTTAGGCTTGTTGAAGAGTACAGAGGAGATAATACATGTTCAGGCCTACCAATGAAGTGAGTCATGTCCACTTCACTCTTGAACAAAGGCCAGACCTCTTCTGTGTCCGTGGACAGGCCTAAACCTCATCTGCACAATGTGATTCGTAAAGTTAGGAAACACAGGTGATGTAATTGAAAAATGTGGAATTTCTTTTCCTCATTTCACAATCACATCACCTGTGTTTCCTTTGCTTAGGTATCTCATTGTGCAGATGGAGTCTAGCATATCAAAGAGTACACAGAAGTTGAGCACTGTATACAACAATTTTGACATTTACAGAAGATTCAGCTTCTCCATGCCCCCTACACAGTCCTAAATGTTTACAGTTTAAACTGACGGTATCTTGTTGGAGATGAAGTGAGGCCTGTCTTGCAACATGGTGCATCTTTTGCATCACTGCTGCATCGGTTTCATGTGGCACAGAACTTTACAGCATGACACATCTGCCTAGATGCATCAAGTTGTAAATATGTCGCAACATAGCAAATCTTTTGCACCGCCGCTGCGTCACAAAAGTGACGCACAGTGGCGCAAAAGAGGCACACGGCCATCATAAATCTGCCCCTAACATTTTAAATGATTGATTCAGGATGACGATAAGGTGTGGCCTATCCAGAGGTTTGTTTGAGGTGAGGCCTACTCAGGGTTGCAGATGAAATTTAGGCTTGTGGAAGAGTACAGAGGAGATAATACATGTGCAGGCCTACCAATGAAGTGAGTCATGTCCACTTCACTCTTGAACAAAGGCCAGACCTCTTCTGTGTCCGTGGACAGGCCTAAACCTCATCTGCACAATGTGATTCGTAAAGTTAGGAAACACAGGTGATGTAATTGAAAAATGTGGAATTTCTTTTCCTCATTTCAGAATCACATAACCTGTGTTTCCTCAGCTTAGTTATCTCATTGAGCAGATTTAGTCTAGCATATCCAAGAGTACGCAGAGGATGAGCACTGTATCCAACAGAGCAATGTACATTACTCACCTCCTTTGACACTTACAGAAGCCTCAGTTTAATATTTCTCAGTTCAATATTTATTTAAAGAAGCACACAAAATATGACCTTCTCCTAAATGTGAAAAGCGTTTTAAAAAAAAAAAAAACGATTTTCTGGTCATAATTTGAAAACACAACACAGGTCCTATGTAGAAGCACATCCTATCAGTACTTAAATTAGCCAAGCACATATGGGGGCGTATTTACAAGGACCTTACACCACAGGGAAATAACTTAAATTAAAATGGGGAAAATAACATCGAAGGGACTCAAAGGCCTTTTAAATATGCCCCAAGCAGCCTATGAAACTCTAGCAGTACATATCAAGAAACTTAAATGACTTCAATAAACGTTTTTAAACACATCAAGTAAAGCAGTTATTCAACTACATTCATGGGGAAGTGACTTAAAATGCCCTAACACACATGAAAGCGTATTTTGAAGGCCCTTAAACCATTTTTGCATCACTTTTAACATGGCTATGTAACTCAAAGAAACAAAATCTAAATTTGCCAAGCACACATGGGGGCGTATTTACAAGGACCTTGCACCACGGAGAAATGTCTTAAATTAAAATGGGAAAAATAAAATCAAAGGGACTCAAAGACCTTGTAAATATGCCCCAAGCAACCTATGAAACTCTAGCAGAACATATCAAGAAACTTAAATGACTTCAATAAACGTTTTTAAACACATCAAGTAAAGCAGTTATTTAACTACATTCATGGGGAACTGACTTAAAATGCCCTAACACACATGAAAGCGTATTTTGAAGGCCCTTAAACCATTTTCCCATCACTTTTAACATGGCTATGTAACTCAAAGAAACAAAATCTAAATTTGCCAAGCACACATGGGGGCGTATTTACAAGGACCTTGCACCACGGGGAAATGACTTAAATTAAAATGGGGAAAATAACATCAAAGGGACTCAAAGGCCTTGTAAATATGCCCCAAGCAGCCTATGAAACTTTAGCAGTACATATCAAGAAACTTAAATGACTTCAATAAACGTTTTTAAACACATCAACTAAAGCAGTAATTCAACTACATTCAAGGGGAAGTGACTTAAAATGCCCTAACACACATGAAAGCGTATTTTGAAGGCCCTTGCACCATTTTTCCATCACTTTTAACATGGCTATGTAACTCAAAGAAACAAAATCTAAATTAGCCAGGCACACATGGGGGCGTATTTACAAGGACCTTGCACCACGGGGAAATGACTTAAATTAAAATGGGGAAAATAACATCAAAGGGACTCAAAGGCCTTGTAAATATGCCCCAAGCAACCTATGAAACAAAGCAACATTTTAAATACACAACTTTCTTCATAATTTTCTCCTTAAAGCATACTATTCTCTATCTAAATTAAATGAATTTTTTCTCACCTTAGCAAATACTTTTTGAGTTTCAAAACAGTCTCAGACACACACCAATTTGTCTTCAGCAGAGCAAAAGGTATGCACTCCAGAGGCTGCAACCAACAATGGCACAGAAATGCTGGAATTCATCACACATATCTCTCATGTCACCCAATCAAAACTCTTACCTCACTTTTTTCAAATCAACACCCTTCCCCCCTCTGCCCTTTCTGCCTTTTTTCCATAACAACCACCTCCTGAAAGACCTCTCATGTTTGCAAGTTCACACAACAATGTTTCAATTGAACTCTGAACTCTCAGTACACCTGCGTATCCAGTGCAATCTTTCATAAAATGATTTTTTCTTGACCATTCAAATTACATCTTTCAAAGAACTCATCCATGCACCCTAACTTTCTGTTTTCAGCAATCAAAATCCACCAATCACTGCTACTGATTAATAACCACAGAAACTCCACAGTTTTTTGCATTACATACTCCTACTGTTTTAACTGCCATTTCATTACCACACTTCATCTGACTGCAGCAGAACCTCCTCTCACCATGTTTTCTGTCTGGATTGTTGGACATAGTTATATCCACTGGGCTCAAAGGTATGCTGATAACAGAAATTTACACAACCTCAATTTACAAAATGTGGAAATCAACTGGATTGGCCACAGAGGATTAAGATGTCACCAATTGATACCATTGGTGAAAACCTTTTTGCATTTGCCAAAACCTGACCTGTTAATTGTGCACTGTGGAGGAAATGACTTGGGCACTTTGACTGGGGTAGGTCTGGAAATGCTTTTAAAGGACACCTTTGAGCAATTGATGGCACTATTTCCTCAAACTGCCTTGGTATATTCAAATATATGCCAAAGACAGAAATGGAGGTGGTCAAACCAATTTTGATGATTGACGATTTTTAACTTCATTTAAAACTTATTTTAACTTGTAAATTTGCACATATACATTTATACCGCTTGGCTCCCGCCTCGTTCCCCGCAGCTGCCTGCTGTTTGAGTGGAGGGCGTGGAGACCGGCACCTGAACGCGCAGGGCGGTTCCGGCACCACATGGGGCGGAGCTGATTGCAAGCTCCGCTCAGTATTTTAGCTGGGTAACTTCACAGCTCACCGAGGATCGCGGTGAGTAGGCGGCTGCCTGTCCCCCCAACACCCTCTGTGTTTACCTTTGTGCTCTGCATACTTCTGACATTGGGGGCATTATCTCTGTGTGAAAAACTGACAGAAACGCTAGAAAAATGTTTTAGAATGATGTAAAATGATTGACGATTTTTAACTTCATTTAAAACTTATTTTAACTTGTAAATTTGCACATATACATTTATACCGCTTGGCTCCCGCCTCGTTCCCCGCAGCTGCCTGCTGTTTGAGTGGAGGGCGTGGAGACCAGCACCTGAACGCGCAGGGCGGTTCCGGCACCACATGGGGCGGAGCTGATTGCAAGCTCCGCTCAGTATTTTAGCTGGGTAACTTCACAGCTCACCGAGGATCGCGGTGAGTAGGCGGCTGCCTGTCCCCCCAACACCCTCTGTGTTTACCTTTGTGCTCTGCATACTTCTGACATTGGGGGCATTATCTCTGTGTGAAAAACTGACAGAAACGCTAGAAAAAGAAAAATGTTTTAGAATGATGTAAAATGATTCACGATTTTTAACTTCATTTAAAACTTATTTTAACTTGTAAATTTGCACATATACATTTATACCGCTTGGCTCCCGCCTCGTTCCCCGCAGCTGCCTGCTGTTTGAGTGGAGGGCGTGGAGACCGGCACCTGAACGCGCAGGGCGGTTCCGGCACCACATGGGGCGGAGCTGATTGCAAACTCCGCTTCCTATATAATCAATGTGTCTGAGAACGCGCAGCGTGCGAGCGCAGCGGGCTCGCCTAAGGCAAGCCCGTCTGCGCCCGTCCGCGCCAGGCCCGCGCCCAGCGCCAGTCACTATGCCCAAAATGACTCATCGATACGCCGGAGCTGGTCTAGAGAAAGTCTCCTAGATCTCAGACCCGTATCAGTTGACAACCACCCAAGGTACATCCCTACGTTAATGTTGCAAAGCTACTCTTGCCCTAATTGTCATTTTTCCCTGCAACCGGCGAGTACCAATTCATGTAAGATTACCAGCATGAGCTGTCACAGCTCCCTTTTGCGTGAAGTGAAGGCTTGTTTAGTCAACTGCCGCTCCCTGCCTAAACACGCTAGTGACATCTGGCTCTCCCTCTCTACTAATGCCTGGGACATGCTGTTCCTCACGGAAACTTGGACCAAAGAGCACTCGCACCCCGACATCGCCCTAGCTGTCCCCCCGAACTATCAATTTGCTGGGCTTGATAGACCTGGCTCCAAGACAGGGGGTGGAATAGCTATCATTCTCAGAGCCCACTGGACAATTTTCTCTAGGAAACTAGACAACTTGGGCCCCATTGAAGCTATGTATTTTTGTATCTCTGAGGCAGCTCTCCTTATCTGTGCAGGGGTACTTATCTATAACCCCCCGAACACCCCCCCCACTCATATTACGGAATTAATATCTAGGTTAGCTGACCTCTCACTAAAACACTCGCACTTTACTGTTTTGGGGGATTTTAATCTACACGCAGATGATAGTAACTGCACTAAGGCTTGTTCTTTGGTAGAGACCTTGGAGGGTTTCAACCTTCTGCAGAAAGTGGTTGGCCCCACACACTCTGCAGGGCACACGTTAGATCTGGTCTTCACTAACCTCCCCGGTCTCTCCACCGGTACCCCGCTCCCTGTGACTTGGTCAGACCATTTTACGATCCCTTTTAATCTAAAACTCGTCACGACTCTGACCTCAGTCTGTAGGTCAGAGAGGACGGGTAGAAAGTGGTTTAAAGTTACACTCGAGGAGCTTGAGCCCGCCTTAGCCAAACTGGAATGGCAACCCTCCGCTGATATCAATGAGGATGTGGCTAACCTAAACCAATATTTCATCACGGCCATTGAAAAGATCGCCCCCCTCACTACCCTTTCCTCAGCCAGAACCAAGCCCTCTGCTCCCTGGTTCTCCCAGTTGCTGCGGGAAGAAAAAAGCAAATGCAAAAAGCTTGAACGCCTCTGGCGGCGTGCCTATGATCCAGGTGCCAAAATAACGTACAGAGGGGCACTAAAAAATTTCCATAAACTTAAGCAGACTGCCATGAGGGAATACTTTGCTAGTAAAATCAAAGCGGCAGATAACAGCGCCAAGGCACTCTTCCAAGTTGTAAAAAATTTCACTAATCCCTCTGCCCTTCTACAAAAGACAGAGCCCTGTCAAGAACTCTGCGACAATCTATCCAATTTCTTTCATGAGAAAATTTCCCTCATCTATGCAACTTTTAATACAGGATCCGACCTCGATACAGATGTCACCCCCCTTACTGACGTCAGCCCCGAGGACAAGAGGTTTACGGCGTTCAAACCCATCACCTTAGATTCTGCACTATGCAAACTTCATCTATGTAAATCAGGCTCTCCCCTAGACCCGATGCCTGCCCACGTGTACTCCACAGTTGCTCCTGTGATCGTGCAACCCCTACTATCAATATGGAATTCCTCCCTTAGATCAGGACAATTTCCAGACATGTGGAAGCAGGCAATTCTCATCCCCCTGTTAAAGAAACCCGACGCGGACCCGGCGGTCCTCAGTAACTACCGTCCGATATCCCTGCTACCAAAACCGGCCAAAATTTTTGAAAAAATAGTACAGGAACAACTAGCGGACTATATTGAAAACCAGAACCTGCTGCATGACTCGCAATCCGGTTTTAGGAGCGGCTACAGCACGGAGACGGCATTACTAGAGGTGGCGGAGACGGTGCGGGAAACCGTGGACAGGGGAGAGGTGGCTATGTTAGTGCTCCTCGACCTGTCCGCGGCCTTCGACACGGTCTCCCATGCCATCCTCCTGGGGAGACTCCGCAAGATGGGGATTCATGGCACCCCTCTGGCCTGGATCTCCTCCTTCCTCACAGGCCGCACACAACAAGTCTGGTGCCGCCCTTTCTGGTCCAGGGATGAGAAACCACTCGATTGCGGGGTGCCCCAGGGCTCTGCTCTTAGCCCCCTCTTCTTCAACATTTATGTAGCGCCCCTAGCAAAGGTAATCGAGTCTTTAGGGGTAAGAGTGATATCGTATGCTGACGACACTCAGCTTATCTTCTCTTTTAAAGATCACTCACCTTCAGGTTTCGACAATTTTAGAAGCTGTCTTTCCAATATCGTGGCCTGGATGACCTCTAACACGCTAAAGCTAAATACGGATAAGACTGAGGTGTTATTTTTTAATCAGACTCTTCCCCTACCCCCCTCTACCTGGTGGCCTGTGGAACTCAACCCTCCACCTACTCCGGTGAGGGTGGCCCGCAATCTCGGAGTTCAATTTGATAATGATCTATCTTTTAAGACTCAGATTCAGAAAGTCACCTCAGCATGCTTCGGGAAACTCCATATGATTAGAAAGATTTCCCCCTTTCTTCCCATTGAAGCTCTGAAAACAGTGACACATGCTCTAATTACGTCACACTTGGACTACGCGAATAGCCTGTACGTAGGACTCCCCGCCTACCTGCTGCACAGACTGCAAATTGTGCAGAATGCTGCTGCCAGGCTGATTTGCAAAGTCCCCTATCGTCACTCAATCTCCCCCCACTTGAAGAAATTGCACTGGCTACCGATCGCTGCTCGCGTTAAATTCAAGGCCCTGATACTAGCCTTTAGAGCTCTTAAGGGGAAAGGCCCTAAATATCTGAGTCACAGACTAAAACCAGTGCATTCCACTCTTAACCTCCGATCGAACCACCTTCACCTGCTGTCTACTCCCCGTTTCCGTTTTGCGAGAAAGGGTGGTAGAGCCTTCACAGTGGCAGTATCCAAACTGTGGAATTCTCTGCCCATCAGCCTTAGGATGACCGACACTGAATCCCAGTTTAGGGGCAAACTGAAAACCTTTTTATTTTCAGCCCACTAAGTTAATACTATAAACATGCTACTGCCACTCCCACCTGCATTCCTCAGCGCCGGGACACCCCCGTTGGGGGTAGCTGTGCGCTCAACAAATGTCAAATAATAATAATAATAATCAAATAATAATTTTGTCCACAAATTGAGAAATCGAGGAAGCATGTAAATAAATCTGTTTCAGCTTACATGAGAGACCATGGAATGGGCTCCATCTACAACAATAACTTGCGTTACTACATGCAAGATATCTACAGAGCAGATGGAGTTCACTTCTCAGATGAGGGGAACAGAATTTTCATCCTCAATTTAAGACTGTGCATTGGTACCTACTTGTAGGTACCTACATCAGCCACAGGACCCAAAAGCTCTTTTCAGAGCTACCCTACATCTGATCACTCACAATTATTATTTTACTCTAACTTTGTTCACTAATTTTCACCAAAGTACGCTCCCCGGAGCGCTACCCGGTATGCGCACCGGACGCTAACCGCGCAAAAATTTGAAAAAAAATGTTTTTTTTCTCGCACATATGGGCCTCCTCAGCCACCCTCAGAAAACCGAGGGGGTCAGGATACGTCTACCGTGCCCCCTTCTACCTATTCTGAACATTATTTGCCCTCCATCTTGTATCTCAATTCTACCGAAACACAAAATGGAGGACTCCCGTAACGCTGCCGGTTCGCGTACCGGGGCGCGCACCGGGAAGCGCTCGCTCAAAAAAGGTGGGAAAGTAATATACAGAAAAACCACTGGAGACACTTTCACCAAATATAGATTAGCTCATACTACATACCAATGCCTACCATTTTCACAAATTTGGTTGGAATTCCATTTAACACACGAAAGATACTGAAGGTCTGTCGTTAATCCAAAACTCGATGCAGAGCCTGATAAGTGTTCTACACAGGTAACTGGAACCAGAAAATTCTTATACTACAGGAGACACACAGAAGAAGAAGTGAATACAGAAAAATAGTTCAAAGTAAGAACTCAGTTCAGAAAGAGATTATGAACCCATAGAAAAGTACCCATCAGCCCACTCAATAGTGGAACTTCGTCATCTGGGATTTTTCGTTTGAGAAATTGGTGTCCAACATGCCCTTCCTCAGATGAAACTTGAGGCTAGCTGAGGACCCAATGGTTGAACCCTCAACCAAAGAAGATGACAGAGTATGCAGGCTGATAAGGCTTAGTTGCAGTGCTTAAAAAAAGTGTAAGAGAAGAAAATAGTACTCAGCGTGATTAAAAATACCTATCTTTATGTCAATAAGAAAACTTTATTATGTGTGCCCATCAAGATGGTATAGTTAAAAGCAGAGTGAAAATAGCAGTAAAAATATTTGCTATTTACCATAGATGTTTAAGTGGTCAACATGTTTCAGCCTCTCCAGGCTTTCGTCAGGACCTATAGTTCACTACTGCAACACTTACTTTTTGTGCTGTGAAGGACAGACTATATATATTCTTTGAAATTGTGTATCATCTCCTGTAGAACAACATAAACACAAAAAACGAAAAAACCATACAACAACCAGTTATGGTGATTTCAACGATAATCATTAGTTAGTGTTTTACATACATGTACATTTTATTGTATGATTTATGACTTACCCAATATTATGGGATGAAAAGCCTCACCTCACCTGGCAACGGCTCAGGATAAGGAGGCCACGCACTGTAGAGGATTGAAAGAATAGTATATTATAGTTCATCTCATTGTTTATTTAAGTGCATCTCATATTTTGGATAAATGTATCCAAATTGCGTTCTAGTAAAGACACAAGGTGGCAAGAAAAATGGCCAAAGCTTTTATGACTCTAATAGTATGTTATTTTTGTTCAAATCTCGCTCCTGATTGTTCCTGATCATCAGAAGTGGCAAACATATGACTTTCTACCCCGAGTGTTATGGGCACGTTTGTATCTTAATTCATTTCATTACCACTAAGGCTGAGAAAAAAGTCAGTAAATCAGGCACTATTCCAGCTCTAAACCGGTCACTTAACAATGCCCTTTCTCGATTTACAATAATAGCATGTAATAGCCGGTATTTGAGGCAGAGACTATAACGCAAAACCCACCGCCACCTAGAGCACACTTACCTCTCCGTCGTTACCTCGTGCTTCACCGAGCCGAGGGGGAGGTAATGACCCAGTGCGGTGCGCTCGTTTAATAGCGCGGCCTGCGGACCTTGGAGAGAGCTGCCTGTCTCTGCAATCCGATAGGCTCATGATTTGAGCCAATCGGAATATGCATGACGACAGCCCTGAATGCTCGTCATTGGTCGTGGTAGACTTCGTGTTTAGCCAGTCGTAATAATACTTATGCGGACCGCTCCGGGAACTCGGATGGCAGAAGCTGATAGGCTCCGCGGCCTCTAAACAGGAAACAGAATAAAGGCCAATGCAATTCTACTTCTACATGTGTTTTTGGCTTTCAGTCTCAGCGCTCGTTTCATGTAAAGCGCAAGTTAACACACAAGTCCATTGGGAGGCTGAATATTGGGATTTTATTACGACGAGCCTAAAATAATTTTTTTAATTTGAGCTGGAATAAGTGTGAAAATCAAGTTATGAAGAGGTAGTCCACTTCATACAGCGCTACTAAATTTAACCGCCGTCTTGACAGGGTATGCAATCTTATTGTGTTGCATTAGGGCATTCATTTTTATACTTGTTTATTTCTTTCGTTTTTGTAATGCAGCACACCATAGTTATATGAAGAGCCAAAGTGCATAAGGAGTGAAAAAATGATTACCCCTTAGATGACTTTTGCTGATGGCTGGGGACAGTACATTTATAGTTTTTTCAGTTCTTTCACACACGTGTTTTGATAAAGAGGTGAGACCACCCCCATGACTCATAAACAGAAACAGTGGGGAACAGATCCATTTAATGGCATAGTTCAGCCGGCATGTGTCTTACTTACTAGCCAGGCCATGTTGTAAGTAAAGGTGCCATGGATTGTGTTCTGTATATAGGGCACAATTACAACTGTATCCAAGGGTTATCATCGTTCAACCCCTCTGTGTCACATTTCAATTTGTGTGTTAACTTGCGCTTTACATGAAACGAGCGCTGAGACTGAAAGCCAAAAACACATGTAGAAGTAGAATTGCATTGGCCTTTATTCTGTTTCCTGTTTAGAGGCCGCGGAGCCTATCAGCTTCTGCCATCCGAGTTCCCGGAGCGGTCCGCATAAGTATTATTACGACTGGCTGAACAGGAAGTCTACCACGACCAATGACGAGCATTCAGGGCTGTCGTCATGCATATTCCGATTGGCTCAAATCATGAGCCTATCGGATTGCAGAGACAGGCAGCTCTCTCCAAGGTCCGCAGGCCGCGCTATTAAACGAGCGCACCGCACTGGGTCATTACCTCCCCCTCGGCTCGGTGAAGAACGAGGTAACGACGGAGAGGTAAGTGTGCTCTAGGTGGCGGTGGGTTTTGCGTTACAGTCTCTGCCCCAAATACCGGCTATTACATGCTATTATTGTAAATCGAGAAAGGGCATTGTTAAGTGACCGGTTTAGAGCTGGAATAGTGCCTGATTTACTGACTTTTTTCTCAGCCTTAGTGGTAATGAAATGAATTAAGATACAAACGTGCCCATAACACTCGGGGTAGAAAGTCATATGTTTGCCACTTCTGATGATCAGGAACAATCAGGAGCGAGATTTGAACAAAAATAACATACTATTAGAGTCATAAAAGCTTTGGCCATTTTTCTTGCCACCTTGTGTCTTTACTAGAACGCAATTTGGATACATTTATCCAAAATATGAGATGCACTTAAATAAACAATGAGATGAACTATAATATACTATTCTTTCAATCCTCTACAGTGCGTGGCCTCCTTATCCTGAGCCGTTGCCAGGTGAGGTGAGGCTTTTCATCCCATAATATTGGGTAAGTCATAAATCATACAATAAAATGTACATGTATGTAAAACACTAACTAATGATTATCGTTGAAATCACCATAACTGGTTGTTGTATGGTTTTTTCATTTTTTGTGTTTATGTTGTTCTACAGGAGATGATACACAATTTCAAAGAATATATATAGTCTGTCCTTCACAGCACAAAAAGTAAGTGTTGCAGTAGTGAACTATAGGTCCTGACGAAAGCCTTGAGAGGCTGAAACATGTTGACCACTTAAACATCTATGGTAAATAGCAAATATTTTTACTGCTATTTTCACTCTGCTTTTAACTATACCATCTTGATGGGCACACATAATAAAGTTTTCTTATTGACATAAAGATAGGTATTTTTAATCACGCTGAGTACTATTTTCTTCTCTTACACTTTTTTTAAGCACTGCAACTAAGCCTTATCAGCCTGCATACTCTGTCATCTTCTTTGGTTGAGGGTTCAACCATTGGGTCCTAAGCTAGCCTCAAGTTTCATCTGAGGAACGGCATGTTGGACACCAATTTCTCAAACGAAAAATCCCAGATGACGAAGTTCCACTATTGAGTGGGCTGATGGGTACTTTTCTATGGGTTCATAATCTCTTTCTGAACTGAGTTCTTACTCTGAACTATTTTTCTGTATTCACTTCTTCTTCTGTGTGTCTCCTGTAGTATAAGAATTTTCTGGTTCCAGTTACCTGTGTAGAACACTTATCAGGCTCTGCATCGAGTTTTGGATTAACGACAGACCTTCGGTATCTTTCGTGTGTTTCATTGTTCAGTTGGGGGACAAGATACCCTGAGGTCTATAAACTATATTCCCCTTGGGCCCTTCTCCACTATGTGTTTATAAGTAATTTTGAGCAGCTACGGCTGCGGGCCCCTCTCTTTTCCTTCTTTTCAAGACAACGGCTCCATCCAACGGTGCACTGATTTGTCTTTCTGTCCTTTTAGTTCATCTCTCTTTCTAGTGACACTATGGCAGACTTTGGTGGCCTAGGTTTTGATGACGAATTTCTTTCTTCCATCTTGAGTGAGAACCCCAGCATGTTAGACCAACTCCCCCCCACAACTACAGCAGTGGTAGGGGATTGGGAAACAGTACTAAATCTGAAAAAGAGTCTCTCTCGTACTACAGTACATGGCCAAATAATGGCTGAATATCTACATGGGAAATGTGCACCCACAGGGCTTATAGTAACGAATGCGCCAAGACTTTTCCTGACGGATAAAGCCTTCATCAAAGACTGGTCACTAATAGCCTGGCGCTGCACCAGAGACTGGCTCATTCTTATTATCACAACAGCTAAAAGAATTGCAGATGCCATCCTGGTTGAAATCCAAGTCCTTGAAGGGCAAATTAAAACTACATTAACAACAAAAAAATTTGAAAAACAACAGGACGATTCCAACAAAGCAAACAAAGAATATAGGGACCCAATATTCTTTGCAAAAATAGAGAAATTCAAAAAGGACTTAGAGAAATTCTCACATGAAAAAATATACCCGTATACAAGTGAGAATTATAACCCTAATGACTCAAATAAACAGAAACAAACACACGGGTCTTCCTATGCTACTTCCTCAGATTCTGACTCTTCAGACACTGATAAGAACAGTACCAACCAATGGAGAGGGAAAGGTCGCCAAAATCGCGGAAATCGCAGATATAATGGGCGAGGCAATATGTACCAAGCAGGACCATGGTGGCCGCCAGCCCCATGGGGATATCCCCAATTCCCTCCTCCAATGTCGCACTATCCGATGCAACCTCAATATTTTGACAGTCAGGCTTTTTTAGGACAGGGCCGAGGCTGGAATCGAGGCAGACGGAGGGGACAAGGTCAAGTCCAATGGGCGGACGATCAAGATCTTCCCACAGCCCGCAGCAAATGAGGCCATCAAGTACTGTCCCTGAAGTTGAAGAAGACCTCGTAGTGAATCTGAGCACTCGGATATTGACCCTCAATGAACAAAAGGTACTCAATAAAGGTCTCGGGTTCGTTCCTACCAACAGTGGAGACTCTTTTCAAATTCGAGGGGAGATTGAGAAATTTTTCAGAACCGTGAGATTGCACTACCTCTACAAAGACAAAGACTTAGAGGAACAAACCGTAGATAGGAATACAGGTTTGAGGGTGAAGTCCACTTTTATGCCGCTGCTCCATCAAGTACCGCCTAAAGTAGGTGCGTTCGAAGCAGCTGTACTGAATGACTTGAAATCCTTGGATTTCTCCAAACAAGATAACTATCAGAATATGTCAAAATCAGAGAGAGATGCTCTTGACACCTTGTCCAAAGACACCAATATCGTGATTAAACCAGCGGACAAGGGGGGTGCCATAGTTGTCCAGGACACCACCACATATCGGACTGAATGTCTAAGACAACTAGGGAACACCCAGTTTTATACACGTCTGGATGAGAATCCAACAACCAGGCTTACCAATGAGATCAAACACCTAATAGAAGAGGCCAGCACAGAAGGCTGGATTACGACACAGGAGGCAACTTTTCTAGTAACAAAATTTCCTGTAATTCCTTATTTCTACACGTTGCCAAAGATTCACAAAGCAACCAGACCACCTCCAGGTCGCCCTATCATCTCGGGCATAGGGTCTCTATTAGAACCCTTATCCTCATTTGTGGAGGTTTTTCTGAGTCCACTGGTTAAGACGATGCCATCGTATCTACAAGACACGAAGGATGTCCTCCGTTTACTTCCAGAGGTACAGTTCGACACAGACTCTGATATACTGGCTAGTCTTGATGTCGAATCTTTGTATACATGTATACCCCAAACAGACACCCTGGAAACAGTTCGAGAACTTCTAGAGAATTCTGCCCCGGACAGCATAACACCTATCCATTTTATATTGGAATTAGCAAGAATTGCCATGACAGAAATTTTTTTTGCCTTTGAAGATGACCTGTACCTACAGGTATCAGGTACGTCTATGGGCAGTAAATTTGCTCCCAGTCTGGCGAATCTTTATGTTCATCAGTTTGAGACCCATCATGTCCTTAATACCAACAACCCTCACCATCATCAAGTGATGATGTGGAGAAGGTATATTGATGATATTCTCCTAGTCTGGCGAGGAGATGAACAATCTTTACTGTCTTTTCAAAGTTGGCTCAATAGCCAAAATGAATATCTTAGATTCACCTTGGATCACAGTAAGACTGCACTCCCGTTTCTAGATCTCCTAATTTTTCCACAAGATGGACATCTAGCGAGCACTCTGTATCGAAAACCCATGGCGCGTAACTCCTTGCTGAGATTTGACAGCCATCACCCTCGGTCTCTTCGGGAAAATCTGCCATTCGGTCAGTTCTTGAGGGTCCGTAGGAACTGCTCAGACAAAGTGGACTTCCAATCGCAAGCACAAGATCTTTCGATGAAATTGAGAACAAGGAGATACCCAGGAACTCTGGTCAAAAAATCTCTCAAACGGGCAGGAAACAACCACCGTGAGGCGCTCCTGGCACCCCCAGTCAACAAACCACCTTTGGACAGACTGGCATGTGTCACCACTTTCAATACCTCATCTTCTAAAATCCAGAAAATCATAAGACAAAGATGGAGGATTTTGAACAGTGCTGGAGAGACTATTCCTCTACCACTTTTTTCTTTCAAGAGAGGAAACAATCTGAGGGACGAACTGGTCCACACAAGACCACGACACACTACGATGGAACCTATCCCTACTCTATGGAATCTCCCTCCTGTTCAGGGACATCACCCTTGTGGGAATTGCTCAGTGTGTCCCCAGACGCAAAGAACTCTGAATGTAGACATTGGCACAACGCGACCATGGCTGTTAAAACGTCACACTAATTGCAACAGCGAGAGAGTTATTTACTTAATTACCTGTCCATGTAGTTTGAGATACATAGGAATGACGACCAGGAAAATTAAGTTACGTATACAGGAACACAAGAGCACAATCAGGCGTAACAAACAGGCGACTCGCCTGACTTCCCATTTTCTCACCGCCCAGCATCAAGCTGATGAGATACGATGGGTGGTTCTGGAACAACCCTATATACCTCAACATGTCACTAATATATCCCAATTTCTACTAAGAAAGGAACAAAGATGGGTCCACAAATTGAAATGTGACACAGAGGGGTTGAACGATGATATCCCTTGGATACAGTTGTAATTGTGCCCTATATACAGAACACAATCCATGGCACCTTTACTTACAACATGGCCTGGCTAGTAAGTAAGACACATGCCGGCTGAACTATGCCATTAAATGGATCTGTTCCCCACTGTTTCTGTTTATGAGTCATGGGGGTGGTCTCACCTCTTTATCAAAACACGTGTGTGAAAGAACTGAAAAAACTATAAATGTACTGTTCCCAGCCATCAGCAAAAGTCATCTAAGGGGTAATAATTTTTTCACTCCGTATGCACTTTGGCTCTTCATATAACTATGGTGTGCTGCATTACAAAAACGAAAGAAATAAACAAGTATAAAAATGAATGCCCTAATGCAACACAATAAGATTGCATACCCTGTCAAGACGGCGGTTAAATTTAGTAGCGCTGTATGAAGTGGACTACCTCTTCATAACTTGATTTTCACACTTATTCCAGCTCCAATTAAAAAAATTATTTTAGGCTCGTCGTAATAAAATCCCAATATTCAGCCTCCCAATGGACTTGTGTGTTAACTTGCGCTTTACATGAAACGAGCGCTGAGACTGAAAGCCAAAAACACATGTAGAAGTAGAATTGCATTGGCCTTTATTCTGTTTCCTGTTTAGAGGCCGCGGAGCCTATCAGCTTCTGCCATCCGAGTTCCCGGAGCGGTCCGCATCAGTATTATTACGACTGGCTGAACAGGAAGTCTACCACGACCAATGACGAGCATTCAGGGCTGTCGTCATGCATATTCCGATTGGCTCAAATCATGAGCCTATCGGATTGCAGAGACAGGCAGCTCTCTCCAAGGTCCGCAGGCCGCGCTATTAAACGAGCGCACCGCACTGGGTCATTACCTCCCCCTCGGCTCGGTGAAGCACGAGGTAACGACGGAGAGGTAAGTGTGCTCTAGGTGGCGGTGGGTTTTGCGTTATAGTCTCTGCCTCAAATACCGGCTATTACATGCTATTATTGTAAATCGAGAAAGGGCATTGTTAAGTGACCGGTTTAGAGCTGGAATAGTGCCTGATTTACTGACTTTTTTCTCAGCCTTAGTGGTAATGAAATGAATTAAGATACAAACGTGCCCATAACACTCGGGGTACAAAGTCATATGTTTGCCACTTCTGATGATCAGGAACAATCAGGAGCGAGATTTGAACAAAAATAACATACTATTAGAGTCATAAAAGCTTTGGCCATTTTTCTTGCCACCTTGTGTCTTTACTAGAACGCAATTTGGATACATTTATTCAAAATATGAGATGCACTTAAATAAACAATGAGATGAACTATAATATACTATTCTTTCAATCCTCTACAGTGCGTGGCCTCCTTATCCTGAGCCGTTGCCAGGTGAGGTGAGGCTTTTCATCCCATAATATTGGGTAAGTCATAAATCATACAATAAAATGTACATGTATGTAAAACACTAACTAATGATTATCGTTGAAATCACCATAACTGGTTGTTGTATGGTTTTTTCGTTTTTTGTGTTTATGTTGTTCTACAGGAGATGATACACAATTTCAAAGAATATATATAGTCTGTCCTTCACAGCACAAAAAGTAAGTGTTGCAGTAGTGAACTATAGGTCCTGACGAAAGCCTGGAGAGGCTGAAACATGTTGACCACTTAAACATCTATGGTAAATAGCAAATATGTTTACTGCTATTTTCACTCTGCTTTTAACTATACCCTCTTGATGGGCACACATAATAAAGTTTTCTTATTGACATAAAGATAGGTATTTTTAATCACGCTGAGTACTATTTTCTTCTCTTACACTTTTTTTAAGCACTGCAACTAAGCCTTATCAGCCTGCATACTCTGTCATCTTCTTTGGTTGAGGGTTCAACCATTGGGTCCTAAGCTAGCCTCAAGTTTCATCTGAGGAAGGGCATGTTGGACACCAATTTCTCAAACGAAAAATCCCAGATGACGAAGTTCCACTATTGAGTGGGCTGATGGGTACTTTTCTATGGGTTCATAATCTCTTTCTGAACTGAGTTCTTACTTTGAACTATTTTTCTGTATTCACTTCTTCTTCTGTGTGTCTCCTGTAGTATAAGAATTTTCTGGTTCCAGTTACCTGTGTAGAACACTTATCAGGCTCTGCATCGAGTTTTGGATTAACGACAGACCTTCGGTATCTTTCGTGTGTTTCATTGTTCAGTTGGGGGACATGATACCCTGAGGTCTATAAACTATATTCCCCTTGGGCCCTTCTCCACTATGTGTTTATAAGAAATGGAATTCCATTTAGCTATTTAGCCTGTAGACCTCTCTAAATACCCTGAGGTAAATTACTTCACAAAACACATCTGAAGTGTTGGAATTGACAACCAATTAAAATGTTACTTTCATTTTCTACTTTTTTTACCTGACATTTGATTGGTTATGTACCTGAATATATATAAAGAAAGAGAGAGAAACACAGCCATTTTGACTACTACTTCCTGAACTACATTGCAAGATCATTTTCACTGACAACTTAAACTTGTTTTTAAAAGGTAAGATGTTATTTTATAAATTTGAAAACATTTTCAGATAGTTATATACTATCCCTCTGTAAGAGTTAGACATTGAGAAAGGCTTGTTTATTATAATTATGGATTGATGTAGGTTTCTGTGGTATAATTATGAATTTACTTAGGCTTTTTCACAGGCACTTTTTAATAGTACTACTTCACGCCTGAAAAGTACCTGTCTGAACTTAAACCCAACAGTGCCCTATCTCTACTGATATATTTATTTTTTATGCAAATTTCAGCACAAAAATGGAAGGAGAACAGAACGTTTCCTTTGAAATTGTCCTAGAGATGAACAATGAGGAAATCATTGAACCCATTGACTTGGAATTCATGGATGAATCACGAGACCATGAACTTCTACAATGTGTAGAATCTGTGGATTTCTTACTTCAATATGAGGACGGTCAAATGTGGGAAGTTATGTTCAGTCAAAAAGAAGACATATCGGACAGTCAAATGTTAGACGTTCTATTAAATTTTGAAAAAGATCAGAAAAAATTAATAATCAAAAATTGTTCGAGTCTTTAATCATTTTTATATCTAATTCATAAACTAGTACCAAATTGATTATAATGTAAAGTCAGACTTATAGTATACTGTGCAACTTTATATTATCTCCAATGTGTATTTAACATCTCTTTATCATCTCCTGCCTCCATATTGTTTCTGCTTTCCTGACACACTATGGTATGAATTCCATATTCCACAATAACTTCTGAAACAACATGCAAGATATCTACAAAGGAGACGGTGTATATTAATTTTTTGACTCTGCATTGGTACCTACATATTGCTACTTAAATAAAAAAAACGGAAAAAAACAACAAAACGAACAATCAATAAACATACAATATTTAAAAAGTCTATCATTCTTTTTTCCTTATAATACGCTCCCCGGACCGCTTCCCGGTGCGCGTACCGGGCGCTCCCCACGCAAAAAAAACATTTTTTTTTTTTTCCCGCGGGGCCCTTTTAAAGCCTCCACATCAAACCGAGGGGGTCAGGGAGGATCTGCTATGCCCCCTTATGGTCATTTACCCCTTTGTTTTGGCCTCCTCTTGTCTCTCGATCCTACCGAGAGACAAGATGGCGGCCGCTCCGGACCGTTTAGAATGTTGACAGACACCGGAGAGCTAATCAGCTTCGCGAAGTTCCGTTACGCGTCAGGTACGCGAACCGGGGCGCTGCCCGGAGCGCGCTTACAGATATATATATTTTTTTGAACGTTAATTTCTCAAAATCCACTGGAACACATATATTGAGACCTAGCAAAGGCACATCGGGCTACCAGTCCCTACAATTTTGCCAAGTTTCATGGAAATCCATTCAGCCGTTCGAGCTAAAAGTGAGGCCAACCGCCCTATTTTCTCGGCCCCCCCTTGACGAAACCCCCCCAAAGTTTCTGGGGCTGCTCAGAAACAAAATGTTCAATTTTCCTGAAAATTTCAGCCAATTCCGTCCTCAAACGCCAAAGTTATTCGACATAGAATTTTCAAAAATCCCATAGAGAAAAAATCCTAACTATATATACCTACTGGCGACCGCCAGTAGGTAATATATATATATATATATATATATATATATATATATATAAAATTTCTATGGCAAAATGAAACCCCTCATTTTGTTCCTTTTCAAATTAAATGTATTAAGTGTTACCACTTTATTCCAATCAAGATGACTTCAGGTGTGCCATACTTTTGTCATAAGTAAGACTGTTAGCGTTCTAGTTGTTCTTTAGAACACTCTGGGACATTCTGTCATTGGGCTATGGTTGGGCTACATCTGGCTGATATTTGGGCTACATTTGGGCTCTTTTGTCTCTGGTGGCCATCTTGGGAGACTGCATATCAGAATTTCTTTAATGAAATATAAGAGGATTTGAGAAGTCACTCAAAATGTGCCCTAATTTTTCTTTCTTCAGCACTAATCATAATTTCTATGGCAAAATGAACCCCCTCATTTTGTTCCTTTGCAAATTAAATGTTTTAAGTGTTAACACTTTATTCCAATCAAGATGACTTCAGGTGTGCCATACTTTTGTCATAAGTAAGACTGTTAGCACTCTAGTTGTTCTTTAGAACACTCTGGGACATTCTGTCATTGGGCTATAGTTGGGCTACATCTGGCTGATATTTGGGCTGCATTTGATTTTTTTTGTCTCTGGTGGCCATCTTTGGGCTACATTGGGCTACATTGGGCTACATTTGGGCTCTAACATATATATAGCCCAATGTAGCCCAATATATATTTTTCAAAGTTAATTTTCGTAAAAACCACTGGAGCATACATCTTGAGACATAGCAAAGGCACATCGGGCTAACAGTCCCTACAATTTTGCCAAGTTTGGTGGAAATCCATTCAGCCGTTCGGGCTAAAAGTGAGCCCAACCGCCCTATAGAAAATTGCATGGGGAAAACACGTTTTGGGACCCCCCTTTTTTCTCGGCCCCCGCTTGACGAATCCCCCCCAAACTTTCAGGGAAGGACCGGAGAGTAAATGTGCCATTTTCAGGAAAAGTTCAGCCAATTCCGTCCATCAACGCCAAAGTTATTCAACATAGAATTTTGAAAAATCCCACAGGAAAAAAATCCTAACTATATATACCTACTGGCGACCGCCAGTAGGTATATATATATATATATATATATATATATATATTCACTGAAAAAACCATAGGTTATAGACCATATATAGTTAGGAATTAGCATTTACAAAACCTTATTTTACTCACACAAAACCATTGAAATTCCATATATAGTTAGTTGCACTAACTATATATCGCGCACCCGCAATCCACTGCTGATGATGTCACATATTACATCATTCATGACATGGTCAGTGACATCACTGATGACATCACTGATGACATCTCAAATGACATCACTGATGACATCACTGATGACATCTCAAATGACATCACTGATGACAACATCCAGTGACTGTATGTTTCTGTAAAGTTATAATATGTCTTACATAATGAAGAATGAGTGGATTTATAAGTGTCTGGATGAAGGATTTAGTAGGTGTATGACTGACTGTATGAGTGAGTGATTAAATGTGTCTCACTGAGTGCATGGGTTAGTGACTAAACTGTCTTAATTTGTGCATCATTATATCAGTTGTTCTGTAAACTGCTGCATGTGTTGATCAGTAGCTATATGAGTAACTATATGGGTTATTGATTGGTTGCCCATGTATTTGTATGGGAGACTGAGTGTGTTTGGGTGTCTGGGAGGTGTATGACTCTGTGCATAGATGTGTGAGCAGTTGATTCACTAGATGTATGGATTCAAAAGTGCATGTGAATACTATGCCCACAACAAAATGTTGTGTGAATTGATACATTGGTGTTTGCATAATAACTATTTTATGTTTGCTAAGAATATTTGGAGACAAGTCCGTGGTGTGGCGATGGGATCATGCTTCTCCCCCAGCTACGCGTGTCTTCACGTGGGCTGGTGGGAGGAGCGTGTTCTAGTGGCCACACCAGGTTTTAGGCATGTGAGACACTGGAAACGGTTTATAGATGATGTCTTTTGTATTTGGGAGGGTGATGAGGTGAGTGCGCAGATATTTGTTGATGCACTTAATACCAACAGTGAGAATCTTTTTTTCACCTCTCAAATTAGTAAAGTACATGCGGACTTTCTTGATGTCCATATAAACATTGAAGACAACAGTATAAATACATCGCTTTTTCGTAAACCGACGGCCGGTAATAGCATACTCCATGCCGGTAGCAGCCATCCACAGCATGTCATTAACAATGTTCCATATGGAGAACTGGTGCGGGTGAAACGAATTAGTAGTACCCCTGAACTATTTGAACAAGAGGCTAAGAACACAATTGGCAGACTTAAAGCCCGAGGATACAGCGATAAAATTCTGAACGGTGCACTAAAACGCTGCCGTGAAAAACCCAGGGAGTCACTGTTCAGGTCTGATACATCGTTAGTGACTTCAGAGAATAATACTCCCCGCCTGATCCTGACTTATAGTAAACAGGAAAAGCAGATCAGGTCAATTGTAAGAAGACATTGGCCTGTTCTGATGACAGATGGCTTCTATGGTGAGATATTGCAGGGTTCTCCTACTATTACGTACAAGAAATCGTTCAGCATGCATAACAGTCTGGTCAAAACTAGTCCAGAGTCAAGTAGTGGCAGTACTTGGCTCAAATATAAAGGATTCTACAAGTGTTCCTCATGTAGGGCGTGCAAGTTTGGTGTAAACACCACTCATTACAGCACACCCTTTTGCCCTACCAGAAAGATTATCCGTGGCAATTACAACTGCCACAGTGAGTTTGCAATATATGTTCTGACCTGTACCTGCGGGCTGAGGTATGTCGGCAGCACCAAGTTGCAGGTGCATGTCAGAATATTGCAACACTTACGGGCAATAGTTAACAACGATAACACCTACCCGGTAGCACGCCACTTTAAATCAACCCACAATAATGATTTATCTCAGTTGACGTACTTTGTCATAGATGTGGTGGCTCCTTTAGCACGGGGAGGTGACAGAGAGGGACGTCTCAGAAAAAGAGAAACTGAGTTTATAGTAGAACTGGACAGTAAATATCCAAACGGTTTGAACACGACTGAAGATTTACACCATATGTTATAATAATTTTTCATATTAGTTCACTAAGGGCATAAGCTCATGTAATATCTTGAGTTAATAGGAACTATATCGTTATGTGATTCTGTGTATTTCATTTGTGTCTCAGTCTCTTAGGGCTCTAAGAAAATCTATACATCATGTTTTGATAATCATGAATACTGTTTGCTGCATCAATTGGCACCGTGGGGGGACTGGGTGTGACATCACATCTGCTATGAGAATGAATTTGATAACGAGCTAAGTGATTGTCGAAACTCTCTCCCAAAAATCATGTAAAATATAATATCACTGTATATAGTATATTCACTTTTTTAGTTATTTGCAATCACAAAGGGTGCCTAGTGGTACTTTGTTGGTTTATTAATTATTTTATCATCACTTAGTAGTTTGTTGTCACTAAGGGTATGAAGATGGGCATAGGGGGATATGTTAGTGTAATGAAACCTTGAACCTTTGATCTTATGTGTATACATTTTCATGACTTGTTCCAATTAGGGTTATGATCATTTAGGCATTCATTTCAGGGATGGTGGACTGTCCAAATTATAATGTTTTTGTATATAATTGTACAGTGATGTAATTATGTGAATATAAAAGAACACGTATATATTTTTATATGGATATATATATATTTTGTTATGTGTATATACATTGTTTGAGTAAGCACTATTATGATTAATTTTGAGTTTTGGTTATAATAGGACATCCTCAAATTTCGGCTTATATTAATTGTAGTGAGGAATGCTTCAATAGATCAAGGGGGTTTTTGCATTTATGCAGATATACTAATTTCCCGGCCTTATGTAAATTAAGTGCAGTGATGGTGGGTGTCGAAGTAAATAGCATAGAAAAATGTGTTTTCCATGTCTATGCACCATGTGATTCACTCAGGGGGTGGAGCACTGCAAAACAAAAAAATGTATTTAAATGAATGCTGACCAGGTGCATGGTGTGTGATCAAGAGCACGAGTTGCTCGAAACGCGTCGCCTGAGAGGTGAATAAAATCTCCCTTACTGCAGCCTGGGGTCCGTGTCTTCTTTGTGCAAGGATTGAAGATTTGGTGTTTGATATATATATATATATATATATATATATATATATATATATATATATATATATATATATATATATATATATATATAATCAACAAAATGCCCTCAGCATTTGCCAAAGCACTCGACAGTGCTCTGACCATCCGGCCTTCATTCAAATGCATGCCTGCCTGTTTCACAAATTAAGAGTTGCCTGACGCGTTTCAGGGTCGAAGACCCCTCTTCAGAGGCTGCTAAAATGACACACAGGAATCGCCTCATTTCATTTCCGGCTGGATTTAATTACCAAGTCCTCCAGTAGGCGTTGGTTACATGCATCATCAAACTAGGCATTGCTGGGACTTGTAGTCCGTGAGGCGATAGTCATTATTTCCTTGAGTAGGTCTGTATGTTCATTTTAAAATCATGCTTTCATTTAAATACCTTCGTAGGTCGTGTCACATTTCAGCATGCTTCGTTTTTGTACGCATTAGCAGAGTAGGGGATAGTGGAATTTTCATCTGCTCCTGCAGAGAATCAAATTTCTGGTACTGGTACAGGTACTTGACACATGCCCACTCATAGACCCACACAGGAACTCTCACACTCACTCAGAGAATCACACAGGCCCTCACACAGCACTCACATATCCATGCAAATACTAAAAAATCCACTCACAGACCCACACAGGCACTCGGAGACCCACTCATAGATTCACGCAGGTACTCACACACATTCACTAACAAACCTATGCAGACTATCATATGCCCACTCATGCATCCATCCACACCGAATTACAGACTTTCACAGGCACTTGCACACTCACTCACACACCTCTGTAGGCACTCACAGGCTCATATAGGTAGTCACACACTCACTTATAGACTCACACAGGTACTCATAGATCCACTTGCCGACCCACACACCCACTCACAGATCCACAGAGACACTTATACACTCACTCACAGACACAGACAGGCACGCACACACCCACTCACAGATTCACACACACAGTCATACATCCACACACAAACCCATACAAACAAATCCTAAATGTGCTGCTTTGCATTGAATGTGTGCTTTTGGTTTGTAGTTCTGCAGATTCAAGTAAAGTTTAAAAAAAAAAGATTTAAAAAGAAGATGAACAGGCCTTTGTCTTTATGGTGTGCAGCAGATGATAACTACACACAAAAGAGGATACATTCATTCAAGTTGTTGAGGAACACCCTGTTACCTTTCTCTGTAAAATGAACTACATACTTTCTATTGATACTGTCCATATCAAAGTGTAAACTGTTGCGTATATAGAGCCCATGTTGTGGTCTCTGAGGAATGCAGAAACAGTTTTATTAACATGTTTGCTGCATTTGTTTATATGTGAACAGAATTTTTTTGACCACTTCCACTTCTGCCTTTGGCAAATGATGGAGAACAACAATACAGTGTGTGGGAAAAGTGCCATTAATTTACCAAAGGTATCCATCATTAGGATTTCCAGCCCAACACCAGTATTTATGCCTGAGTCATTGCAACCACAGTGCACATGAGGTCTGGATGTTGGCAATCAACATTGCTTTCAACCACAAGTAGCAATTGATTCCACTTTAATCCTCTTTGGCCAAGCCAAGAAATGGCTACATTAGGTAAGCCCAAGACCATGTCAATGCCGTTTTGTTTAGCACTCACTCTGTTCGAAAAACACAAAAATATGCTTCCACACTCTAACCATTGTGGAGGCACACTGGAGTAGCACACAGAAGAAGGCTCTAGCCGAATGAGGCAGTTTTCAAAATGAAAGGTAGTTAAAATGGAGGATAGCACCTACATTAAAAAAGAAACAAATTTGATTGGATGCTGTTAATATGCAGGTGGTTAAAAGTAGGTAGTGATTTTGAGAAAAAAGTAATTACTTCTGTGATTGGCTTTGGAAAAATAGAATAGAATTATGTTATTTGGGATATGCGTAATATTCAGAACAGTCAACCACATCTGCTACAGTTCAATTTGAAGGTAGCATGGTGCTCACAGAAAAGGTTGTGAACTTTTGACCTACTGCTAGCAGTGAGTGTTCTAAACATGGTTACTATGGAAACAGAGCTAAGAGTGTGGGATTGGAAAATAAAAAGACTGCAAAGTAATACTAAAGGAGAGTGGTGAGGACTCACTGCTTATTGTGGGCTATTTGTCTTCATAATCACTAGTTTCTTAGAAAGTGAAATGTATATGCAAAGCATAATGAAAAATCCATGTACTGGCTTCCGTGTGGTATTGTGAATCCGCTGCAAATTTTCACAGGGCCCGCGCTGAGTGCCACGGTGGATCTACGACTCTGACCAAAAGCAATACCAAATTGGGCTTCTTGACAGGAGTCTGATAAAGGGTTAATAAGACTGACCATTTAGAAGTGCTATAACAAAAAGAAAGTAAGAAAGGAAATTACGATTTGCTAACTACATCAGTATCACTGAGAGGAGAGTGGGAATGGTTGCCATTATTGGTTTGTCTGTATTGCGAGTGGTATACTATTTTTGTACAACTGGCTTGAGATTTTCCCGGAGAAGTGACTCTAAGTGACATTTGGAGCAGCAAATAAATTTCACAGGTATGTCAATAAGGGTGTTCCTTTCAAAAAGTGTATGTATATAGTAAGTTGTGAGTGTATGTAAGGTGAAAGAAAGTGAGTAGGTTGTATATGACAATAAAAGGAAAAATATATGACAGGGTAGATGATGATAAGAAAAAGCATATTGAGTTGCAAAGGAAGTAGGACAATGTATAAAGGGAAATAGAGGTATTTTATAAAGGTACTGTTAAAGAACGTGTTTGGAAGAAGATGTGAGTGGTTGATTATAGTAGATAATTTAATAGTATATAATTTGTACCTAGTCACAGAGACAGGCAAACACTGATATAGTCAGTGACAGTCTTTAAAAAAACACTTATGAACCCAAAGCAGATGTAGCCAGACAGTAACTGACAGACTGAGAAAGACTCTAATTAAAGAATTCACACATGCATTTACAGAGACGTAGCCTCATAACGAAGACGTACTGGTGGGAGATAATGCCCAAGACTCAGAATCTATGGTCTAATTTGTTTAAAGGGAGATTCAAGCCTGCTTGAGAATCACAATGCCCTGAGGAAGCCACATGCCGGATGGCCATGTAAAGTGGCGAAACACGTGTTGGCTGTTTGTCACCTTTTTGTCAGAATTTTCAAATGAGTTACAACACTTTCATATAAAGATTTTCACCATATAACCAGCGTACTGGAATTTTTCTTGAATAAAAACGACTACCCTGACATGTCCAGACAACTTTCTGGAACTCTCGTGTGATTAGGGGGTTAGGGGTTTCCCCCTGTCCATGACAAGTACCGTAAAAATATACCTGCTCAATAATATACAGCTAGGAAGGGATTGGGACCCATCACCCCTTTTTTCCTCACACTGATACAGTCACCTACACATTAAAAACACAGAGTTAGCTCATTGTTTGACTAAATGGTGGTTCTAAAAAGAACCGTTTTTGTGTTGAAGGGATATTTAGCATTTTATTCTTGTTTCTTTCATAAAAAGTAAACTAGGTACTAAAAGACTAGGGTAAGTGAAATTCAAAGAAGCAATTGGTTTCAGTGTTAAAAAAAACCTTAAGTGGCAACTGTGAGCTAAACAAACTAACAGCAGTGCTTTTTCATTGTAGACAAGAATGCACCCACAGAACACATTTTTGCAGTGACATCTCACTTAATTCTTCACTGGCAGCTGCTATTGAAATGACTCTAGCTGATGATAGTTCTCTCAAGGGCACTGCAGAGATGCATTGTCCTCTGCATCTGCTTTCTCCCGCATCATCCAGTTATAGACCCTTTCATTAACTTGTCCCATGTAAGTACTTATTTGCGTTGCCCCTGGATACCTGCTTGCCACAAATACTGCACTGCACATATTTGGCTGTAACCTTCTTATTACCCTGAAGGTATTGTAAAATGCTTCCAGACATCACTTTTCTTCTTGGAGGTGGTGTATCTTGCTCCTCATCCTCTGCAGTTTCTGGATGTTCATCCTGGACAGAAGATGCAGCTTCAGCCATTCTATAAGATTATTCAAGAAAGTGAACAAAAAATAGAGCACCACTGGTGCTGAATCCTCTTTTTACAGAGTTTATTGGAGAAGACAGTTTTATGGTGTGGTCTTACATGTCCACGGGTGTACTCCTAATGTACCCAATCAAAAAGAAAAGGCTTGGGTGTGTCCTCGAGCGAATGAGTAACTTTCTTGAAAAAACAAACATAGTGTTCCTTACATATACTTATAAACATGTTCACCCTGATGTTACTGACCATGTCATGAGTGATATATGGGGTCCTAAGCAGTGCATTGTGGGGGCGTAAGTTATAATTAGCTCATGTAACTATAACTGCTGAATGTATGTGGTGTTGTGCATGTATAATCTGAGTCTAACTATAATGTTACAGTAATCTTAGTTTTTTTCAGTGAATGTTTACATTTCTAAGGAGTATTATTTAAATGCTATTTCCTAACTATAAATAAGGCTTGGCCTGGTGGTCCCCAGGGCAATATTCAGCCTGGGGGGGGGCCTCTTCGCCCCCCTCTATTATTTAAAAAATGCCCCCTGGACCTAACCCACCTGGCGGCTGATAATGAGCAAAACGCGGGAGCCGATGCTTCAGTTTTATTTTTGCCAAGATTTTTGTGGCGACCACGCAGTCATTATTTTTTTTTTAATGCTTTTTTTTGCATGGTGGGGTCCGAGGGGCTTGGGGGTCAGGGTATTCCTACCCTGCCCCCTTCTCTTTTTTTCACTTTTGGGTTTTTGGGTCTCGGTGAAGCAGAGTCCCACGATGGCTGCCAGCAATTCCTAGCTCAAGTGTTGGCAGCCTATCAGAGCTGTGCATTTCCCTGTACAAGCTCGTCTTTTTCCGCAAAGGCCTCGCAGACAGAAATATCACTAGCGTTTTCTGCTTAAATTTCTTAAAAACTACAGATTTGCACCAAATATCAAAAAGCCCAATCAGTGGAACAACATTTACATTTTTGCCAAAGTTGGTGTAATTCCATCCAGCTGTTCGGGGATGTAGGTTTGACTATTTATTTATTTATTTAATGGTTTTATAAAGCGCGTAGTAACTCGAAGAGCATCCCAGCGCTAAAACCTGCTTCTCCAAAGGTTTCTGCCATCTGACGGGATTATATTTGCGGGAAAAGAAGAGTTTTTAAAGTTTTTCTGAACTGGAGGTAGTTCAGTTCTGTCCTTAGTCTCCGTGGTAGTTGGTTCCAATGTTTGGCCGTGTGGACCGAAAAACGACGGCCACCGGTCCTGGCCTTTTTGACTCTTGGGACCGAGATCAAATTTTCTCCACTAGAGCGGAGATCTCTCTCCGCTTTGTAGGGAATTAGGAGTTCTTTCAGGAGGGGGGGGCATTGTTGTTAAGGGTTTTATGGGCCAAACAGAGGGCCTTGAAGACCACCCTTTCTCTGACTGGGAGCCAGTGGAGGGACTTCAGCGCTGGCCTAGCAGAGGATCTTGCCGGTGTGTCCGTAAGTAGACGGGCAGCGGCATTTTGGACTTTCTGAAGAGTGTTAAGGGTGGTTTCAGGAGCTCCCAGATAGATGGCGTTACAGTAGTCCAATCTTGCCAGAATTAGACCCTGGATGAGGAGCCTCCTTGCGGTTTCGGGGAGCAAGGGGAAGATCTTCCTGCAGGCTCTGAGTAAGCCAAAGCATGTCCCTGCCGTCCTTTTTGCTTGAGTTTTAAAGCTCATGTCCTTCTCGATCCATACACCTAGGCTTTTGACCTCATCCTTGGGTGCGGGAGGGTTACCTAGGCAGCTGGGCCAAAGGTTAGGTGACAGGGAGGGCCCCTTGTGTCCCATCAGCAGTATCTCTGTCTTGGACCCATTTAATTTTAGCGAAGAAAGATTCATCCATCGGTAGACTTCGGAGAGGCAGCTGTGAAGGTCGGAGGGGGTTTGGTGGGGGTGTGAGAGGGTTACGACCAACTGGGTGTCGTCGGCGTAATTAATTACTGATACGCCGAACGAGCTGACCCTCTTCTCCAATGGGGCCATGTAAACGTTGAATAACGTAGGGCTCAGGGAAGAGCCCTGCGGTACTCCACATCGGAGCGGGATAAAGGGTGAGTGGCTGTCATTTTCCCGTACCTGAAAGGAACGTCCGGATAGGAAGGATTTTAGCCACTTCAAAGCCATACCCTTCAGTCCAATTTCTCCCAGTCGGTGGATTAGGGTAAGGTGGTCTACAGTGTCGAAGGCCGCACTGAGGTCCAGGAGGATCACTGCCACTGATCCTCCCGTATCCAAAATGCTTCTGGCCTTCTCCACTGCTGCCAGGAGGGCGATGTCCGTGCCCTGGCCTGGACGAAACCCTGTCTGGGAGATCCCTAATAGATTATTGCTCTCCAAGTAGAATGACAATTGCTTGTTAACCAGCTTCTCCGCGACTTTACTATTTCCTGGGAGAAGGGAAATGGGCCTATAGTTGGAGAGGTCCTGTGAGTCAAGGGAGGGTTTTTTTAAAAGGCCTTTAACTGCTGCCGCTTTCCAGCTAAGGGGAACTATACCTTCCGAAAGGGAGGAGTTGATTAAGGCCGTGAGGGGGGGGATGATGGTACTCGATACCTTTTTCAGGAAGCGGAGGGGTGCAGGGTCGAGGGGGGAACCACTTTTGATTGAGGCCAAGGTTGCCCCTACCTCTTCCGTTGTTACAGGGCCAAAGATGTCCAGGGAGGGTTGAGGGCTGGCCGGTGGCAGGGGTGGATTAGAGATGATGATGTTAGATCCTGGTCCAAGTGAGCCAGTTCGGGGGAGGGAATAGCAAGAAGAATTTTTTGAATCTTCTCGTCAAAGAAGGTGGCCAAGTTGTTACATTTGGCTTCAGCTTCTTTGGGGTCGAGAGATTTAAGTGGGGGATCGGGGGCGTGAAGGAGTTCTTTGAGAACGGAGTAGGTTTCATGAGCCGAGCAAGCCGCGTTTCTAATTCTATTCTCGTAAAAGAAGATTTTAGTGCTACGGAGCTCTTTTTTGTAGGATTTTACAGAGGTACGGAACATTTCTTTTTTCCCTTCTGTTTTTTCCTTCCTCCAGAGGCGTTCGTTCTTTTTACAAGCTTTGCGCAGGAGGTTGAGTTCCGGGGTATACCAGTGTGAGGGGTTCACTCTCTTGGTGTGTTTCAGAGAGTGAGTTTTAGGCAGAATGACGTCGAGCGATTGGGTGATCCAGGTGTTAAATTCTTTGTCCCCTGCTACGGTGTCATGAGGGGGGTCAGGGACATTTTCCCTGAGTTTAGCTGCCCATTTGTCTGGTTCCAGTTTCTGCCATCGCCTGGTATACGTTCTTATTTTGGGGGG
Source organism: Lissotriton helveticus (assembly GCF_964261635.1). NCBI lineage: Eukaryota > Metazoa > Chordata > Amphibia > Caudata > Salamandridae > Lissotriton > Lissotriton helveticus. The sequence continues at coordinate 451,607,382 of NC_136067.1, forward strand.
TTGAGGGGGCGGAGTAATAATGTCCCATATGAGGGGGACCAGGAAGTGGTCTGTCCAAGGAAGGGGGATATGATCAAGGATTTTCAGATCGGGGATATTGGAGAGGATGGGATCAAGCAGTTGCCCTCTTTCGTGAGTGGCCTGTGGGTTTTTAAGGTCAAGGCCTATTGAGACGAAGTCTTGAAGTAGTTCACTGGCCTGTTTGTCAGCCGGGTCCAGGAAGTGTACATTAAAGTCTCCCAATAATACGTAATTGGTGGTTGACGTACATTTAATGGAGGTCTGCTCCGTGATTTTATTTGGAAAGTCTGCTAGATTGCCAGGCGGGCGGTATACCAGTGTTCCTGACAGTGAGGTAACTGTAGAGATTTGTATCGTGAAGTGGCAGCTTTCGTATCCCTTGATGTTACCATCAGATGTTCTACAGGTGAGGCCGTCTTAAGGATTATGGCTAGTCCACCTCCCCTGCCCTCAGGTCTATTCAATGAGCACATGAAGTACCCGGGGGGGAGTGCTAGGACGGTGTCGGGGCCACTGCTCGGAGTGAGCCACGTTTCTGTGAGGAACAGAATATCTAGGGCGTAGTTAGTGATTAAGAGGTTCACTTCGTGCGAGTGTTTCACGAGCGACCTGCAGTTAAGTAGGCCTAGGAGCAAGCCCTTGGGTGCCGAGGTTTGTTCGGCAGGATAGCAGAGGTTGCATCCGGAGAATTGCATATCACCCTTCAAGATGTGCGTGCAGGAGGGATGTTTTTTGATGTTTAAGGCTAATAGTTCCTCACGGGTGTAAGTCCAGTCTGACAAGGGCAGAGTGGCTGGGCCTAAGGCCGGCTGGGCCCGGACGGGCCCAGACGGGCTTGCCTTTTGCGCGCCTTCGGCGCGCTGACGGCGCGCCCGCTGCGCCCGTCCGCTGCGCGTCCGGTGATTGCACATCCTTATAGGTAGAAAAGGGGGCGGGTGGGCGTGGCCTGAAGGTAGGCGTGGCCTCGATTCCTCGCCGTCAATGGCGGCAAAAATGTTTGTTTTTGCTTGGTTCGGTGCAGCGAAGGGGTCGCTGTTTAGGCGTATCTCGAGCCCGCTACGGAGGTGCCAGACGGGTGAGTGCGCTTTAAAAATACAGTTTGTGAAATTAGTGACACAAGAAAATACAATTTTTTAAAAAATCGGTCGTCTCCCGGCTTCCGCCTCAGGAGATTGCAGGGTTCTGATTTGTTTGCGCTGTCGGCAGCGTTTTATACTGTGGCGGGTGGGCGTGGCCTGAAGGTAGGCGTGGCCTCGATTCCTCGCCGTCAATGGCGGCAAAAATGTTTGTTTTTGCTTGGTTCGGTGCAGCGAAGGGGTCGCTGTTTAGGCGTATCTCGAGCCCGCTACGGAGGTGCCAGACGGGTGAGTGCGCTTTAAAAATACAGTTTGTGAAATTAGTGACACAAGAAAATACAATTTTTTAAAAAATCTGTCGTCTCCCGGCGTCCGCCTCAGGAGATTGCAGGGTTCTGATTTGTTTGCGCTGTCGGCAGCGTTTTATACTGTGGCGGGTGGGCGTGGCCTGAAGGTAGGCGTGGCCTCGATTCCTCGCCGTCAATGGCGGCAAAAATGTTTGTTTTTGCTTGGTTCGGTGCAGCGAAGGGGTCGCTGTTTAGGCGTATCTCGAGCCCGCTACGGAGGTGCCAGACGGGTGAGTGCGCTTTAAAAATACAGTTTGTGAAATTAGTGACACAAGAAAATACAATTTTTTTAAAAATCGGTCGTCTCCCGGCTTCCGCCTCAGGAGATTGCAGGGTTCTGATTTGTTTGCGCTGTCGGCAGCGTTTTATACTGTGGCGGGTGGGCGTGGCCTGAAGGTAGGCGTGGCCTCGATTCCTCGCCGTCAATGGCGGCAAAATTTTTTGTTTTTGCTTGGTTCGGTGCAGCGAAGGGGTCGCTGTTTAGGCGTATCTCGAGCCCGCTACGGAGGTGCCAGACGGGTGAGTGCGCTTTAAAAATACAGTTTGTGAAATTAGTGACACAAGAAAATAAAATTTTTTAAAAAATCGGTCGTCTCCCGGCTTCCGCCTCAGGAGATTGCAGGGTTCCTATGGGAATTAAAAGGGGAAAACGCACTTTTGTTGAGACGCTTTTTCTCAGCCCCCGCTTAACTGTTTACCACGTAATTTCCCAGGCACAAAAAATTTATTATGACACTTGTTTTGTAAACTTTCATGAAGATTCGTTAACCGGCGCCAAAGGTATAGGCAAGTCAAAAAACGCTTTTCCTATGGAAACTAGGTCCTAACTATAACTACATACTGCCGACCACCGGTAGGTAATATATATATTCACTGAAAAAAACAAAGGATACATGGACCTTATAGCTAGGTTCAGATTTTACACGCCTAAACCATAAAGATTCAGCAGGATTGCACCAAATATCAAAAAACCCAATCAGTGGAACAACATCTACCTTTTTGCCAAAGTTGGTGTAATTCCATCCAGCTGTTCGGGCTGTAGGTTTGACTACGTGTCCTATGGGAATTAAAAGCGCAAAACACACTTTTGTTGAACCCCCTTTTTCTCAGCCCCCGTTTAACGGACTACCCCGTAATTTCCCTGGCACAACAAAACTTATTATGACGTGTGTTTTGTAAACTTTCGTGAAAATTCGTCAACCGGCGCCAAAGGTATAGGCAAGTCAAAAAACGCTTTTCTTATAGAAACTAGGTCCTAACTATAATAACATACTGCCGACCGCAGGTAGGTAATATATATATTCATTGAAAAAAACAAAGGATACAGGGTTGTTATAGCTAGGTTCAGATTTTACACACCTAAACCATAAAGATTCAGCAGTTATAGTTATTGTTATCTCAAGTAACTATACCTCGTGCCCCCGCCATGCACAGTTTTCTCATCCATAATTATACTGCAAATATTGCAGTGATATTATCAATTATGTCATAGAAGATGTCATGAGTGATGTAATACATAGGGTAATTAGCAGTGCATGGTGAGGGCAGTAGCTGTGTCTTTATTAGGCTCACCTTTTTTACAACCTCCATTATAATTTTAAAGAGTCACTAAGGCAGAGAGTACAAATAAATTATCAAAGGAAGAATACAAGGCTGCCTTACACTTACATGTAGGAACGGTCAGGCAATAAGGCACTTCCTGAGGCCTCAGCATCTGACGGAAGTAACATAATGACGTTGGGCTTACCTTTGTTGTCCTCGTTGTTGTTTTGATGTATGTTGACAGACCCCATTAGTAGTCACTAGTTACAGAGGGTAGGGTAGCCGTAAGTAAGCAGTAAACAAGTTAACTACTACTGATGGGAGGATGGGTGCAGTCTAGCCTGATCAAGTCATAAATGATGGAAGCCTTGTTTTGTCATAGTAAGTTTTTTGTTTGGGCCTTGGGATGGACAATGTCTGACAATTGCTTTGAGATGGGGTAGGTGCGGTAGACAGCCTCTTGTCACTATGTTGGTAGTGCTTTCTGTTTAATTAAGTGTTACACAGACTAGTAATGGAAAGACAAACATTCAAGTTAAAAAGTAACCTATTTATTAATTAAAAAGATTATTCTCTCCCTCTCCTCCCATAAAAACAATACCCTAAAACCCCTAGCAGTTCTTCCAGGTCTTGCGTGATTTTTTTGGAGGACAGCAGAAGTAGATAGTTGTAATGGTGGTTGTGATGTGACTTGCAGGGTGACTGTGGCTGGGAACCACGGCTGCCTTCAGCAGCAATGATAACATTGCCTGGGCCCCTCTGGTGGCAGCCCAAGGCAATGGTATCTTCTGCCTCTTCTTCCTCCTTCTCCAGCACCACCAGCGTGCAGTACTCTGCAACAATTACGTACATTTCCTGGAGGCACAACTGAGTGTCTGTCTGCCTCCAGAGCAACCCTCCGGTGTAGGTTCTTTGGAAAGAGTAGTTAGTTGGTCAAAAGAAATTACAAAAATTAACATGAATTGTAGTACGCAGTTCAAACAATTGTTTATATAGTCATACAGACATAGAACATTGCTGATTACCCTAGGGCCATTTGAAGTTTCTTAATGTGATTCTTGGTTACAGGGCCAATATTGTTCCCATACATACCTTTTATGACATTCTTTTGGGGTCCATGTTGACCATCTATGTGTCTGTACTGTTGATGTTTTGCTCAATAAAGCTTTCTGTCAACCTACATGTTATGACTGCTTAGGCCTGCAGTTGTACCATTACAACTATTACCACTTTATTAAAATGGTAATAGATAGGGAAAAATATTTATACGTTTTTTAATATATTTTTTAAAATGTACAGAGTACTGCAATACTGTCTCGGTAGTCCTGCGGGTCTTGATTAAAAAATATGTAAAAAGAAAAATACACTGCGGTACCCTATATTTTACAGTATATAGGGTACTGCAGTGTATTTTTCATTTTTAACATATTTAAATCTTCAGTAAAAAGTCTATGCTGTACTGCTCTAATAACCAAACATTTCTGCACTACTTATAATAGTTTTTTTTAAATGTGTGATTCTCCCTAAACTGTTGTAAAAATATATAGAAATTATAAATACATTTCTATTCCTAGTAACCAGTTAATAAAGTTGTAATAGGTGGGGAACAATTATTAAACATACTGCTTACCTAGATCTAAGACCCTAAACCAGGAAGCAGCTAAAGCAGAACACTGACAAAATGTGCTGAAAACAACATTGCTGCCTTTTACCTGTGGTAAACACAGCTATTAGCCAATCACATACTGCCATATCATGCGCATGTACAACGATATACTGCGGCACAATATATAAGTATTTTAAAAGTATAACTTTACCACCACTACTTATATTATTCAAACATACTACCAAAAATACCCATTTACACCAAGTAATCTATTTTCTTGCCACATTAAATCAACATCTGTTATCACACTTTCACACCACGTCTGTTTCAATTACAACACTCCACTGTACACCACTAAACTCTATGCCACTCCACTCAATGCTACTACACTCTACGCCACTCCACTCTACATCACTCCACTATACTCCTCTACACACCACTCCACTCTACTCTATGCTAATCCACTGCATGCTACTCCGCTCTACCCCAGTACAGTCTATGCAGCTCCACTCTACACCACTACTCTGTACGTTATTACCCACTACGCCAATCCATTTTATGGCTCTGCAGTGTACGCCAACACACTGCATGCCCTTCCACTCTACCCTATTCCACTGTATGCAATTCTACTCTATGACATTGCCCTTAGCTATTCCACTCTATGCCAGGGCACTGTACGCCACTTCAGTGTACACCACTGCATTGTATGCTATTCCTCTGTACGCCACTGCACCTTATGCAAGACCACTGAATGCCACTCCACTCTACAGAAATCCACTCTATGCTAATACACTGTACATAATTCCCTTCTACACCACTACACTCTGCGCCACTCTACTCTATGCCAATCTACTCTACCCTACTACACTCTACGCTATTTCACTGTACAACACTTGACTCCATCTCACTCTACTCTACGCTATTCTACTTTATGCCACTCCACTATCCATCACTACACTGTGCATGTGCACTGGACAGTTCCCCATCTTACTGGAGGGATATGTGGATATGCCACTTGTCACCCCTAGCGTGAGGGGAGCTAACACAAACCCCCTTACAGAGTGAGGAGGAAAGTAACTCCAACTCCCCAGCTTGGCATCAACAATTGTCACACCCACTGCCTTTTTCACAGGTAATATGTTGATATTAGGTGGTTGTTACAACAAAGTTGCTGGGGGCCTGTGGGACACATACAGGGACTGCAGGGGTGCTGGTGCTGACAAACAGAAAGACTGCAATGAAGTAATGCATGTGCACATCAAATTTCATATAATTAGAATTATATGCCAACACACCCAGCATTGTGCATACCAACCGATATCAAACACCAATACACCCATCCCCATACATCCGTACAACCAACATAAAACAGCAACATACCAACCATTATATGTGCACACAAACCATATCATATTCAAACACACCCACCATCATTCTTCAACAGACCCAGGCCCAGATTTATCAATATTTGATGCTGCACAACGCAGAAAGACAACTTCCTGTGCTGCACTGCATAAAATGGAGAGGGCAGGAATGTGCCATATGTTTGATGACATGGTACATTCCTACTCTCTCACTATGCTAGTTATGTGCTTCCTCGTGCTAACCCAGAGGGCAGGAATGTGCCATTTTTGCCAAGATATGGTGCATTCCTACTCTCTGCACCAGCACAGGCACACTTAAGCTATGGTGCAAGGGTGCTTGTGTTGCAGGCATGATTGTTTTCATGCAGGAAGGGCTACCTTCCTGCACAAAACAATCCTTAGACTTTTTGCCTATTTTGAGAATTGGTAAAGAATGCAGCATGCATAAAAAGTGGAAACAATGAGAAATAAAGATATTTCTCGTTGTCACACTGTACTGGGAAGGTGAATATCTTTGAGGCATTCCAAGGGTTACCATCTGGTTGAGGATACATTTTTAAATGGGCCCAAGCTCTCTCAGCTGGTAGCAGAGAATGGTTAGCTCATGAAGTAGTGGGAGACAGACCCTAACCAAGAATAGTCTAGACCAAGTCTTAGTGGCTCAAAATCCAGAGTCTCGAATCGAAACACAGAGGATAGATGAAGTTCCTATTGCGTATGTCGAAGCAGTGACGGCAGAGTAGTGAGGATTAATGGGATGTGTGAGGATCATGCTTAGATTGCGGTGAAGTATCAATTGCTCGGTGTATAGTGGAGATGTTGTGGGTATTGTGTGAAGTTGTCAAAGTTGTTGAAGTTGTTATCGGGGCCAGCGATGCACAAGATCCCCGGGATATATAATAAAGGTGCAGAAGACCCAGCATTGTGTTTGTCTGGTAAGGTTTTGTGGGGTTTGTCGTGAGACATCGCCAACAGCCCAATTGAGAAATGTAATTAGTGTAGTGGATCTCTTTGCACAGAATAAAAACTGTACGGATTTATTCCCCAGTGGTCGAAGTTTCATTGTGAATGAGTGTATTCTTTGAGTGATTGAATTCTATTGATCTTCTAGTGGATCTGACAATTGTTGTTTTAGTATAAATCAAAGTGAATGAGCAAGAGTGCGGAGAGAAAATTGTGAATGAGGGATAACTGTTGCGAGGAGTGAGAGTGATGTCAGAGTGTGCCGTGTTGGGATGCGTCAGTTGGTGTAATGCTACGGTGAGATTGGTTGAAGTCGTCATCTGGTGTTGCACTGTTATTGCGTTGCAGTGTTATTGCCAGTTGTTATGAGACGAATTTGGAATTTATTAACTCTGGAATTGATTGTAATTGACTGCATTAAAGAATTCAAAACAAGATGTTTTAAGGCAATAAGAGAACTGATACAAGGAGACCTAGATGTACCGACTAGAATTGGTGAGGAGGCACCACTGGAGGATATGCCAGCTCATTGTATGACGACAAATGTAGGACTGGATATTATTATTTGGCTTAAAAATTGGCACAAGGCTACGGAGAAAGAGGATGCATTGACATTTTCATGCTACGGTACTTTTAATTTGAGAATATTTGATCATTAGAGATAAATATTGTTTGCAATGAAGCCATTACCTAGACCAAAACAGTATGAAGCGCTTAATGCATGAGAACATACAGCTCATGTAAAACAAAGAAACAGATACGAAGGGAAGATGAAGAAAGCGATGCGTACAGACGGAGACACGAGATGGGATGACCAACAAAGGAGATGGAGAGTGGACATGATCAATGGAGCAAGATTATAACCTACCATAATGAGCGAGGGAAATGACACTGAGAAAAGGAGAACGGACAAGAAAAGTATGGGAAATGGGCGTGAGGACAGTGATAGAGATTGTAGGGAAGTGCCCCTTTTTGCATGGTTACCCCCTATTTTTTTGCCCAATACCTGATGACAACTTGACTTAGTGTGTGCTGGGATCCTGCTAACCAGGTCCCAGCACCTGTGCTCTTTCCCAAAACTGTATCTTTGTTACATGCAGTTGGCACACTTCTGGGCCACCTGTAAGTCCCTTGTAAAAGGTACCCCTGGTACGAAGAGCCTTGTGATCAAAGATGGCCTCTGAGGGCTGCTCCCAACAGGTATCAATTGGAAGACAATTTCAACAGGTGTATGCAGTATGCATTACAAAGGAAAGAAAATAAGGAGTCACTGCAATTTTTGAAAACAGGCGGGTATTATTCACCACTTAAAGAGCAAGGCGGGTCTGTTGCAAAGTTATACAGTTAGACAGCACTGTACACATCAAATGGGGTGACAACCCGGTGGCACTTGGTGAGGGTGATATATACATGAATATATACAGTGAATAGTGAGGGTAGTGCAAGTGCTGGGGTGAAACAGCGTGGTCGGCGCGTTGTGACAATAGGTAAAATATACAGAGTAATGGCTCCAGGGATCAAGTTGTAGTCACTTAAAACAAGAATGAGTCAATTTCCAGGAGTACAAAACAAGTAGGACGCCATAAAATTAAGCTGTGTGGTCGACGGCGTTTCGATCCCCGTCAGTCGGGATCGTCATCAGGACTGGGTTGTCGAGGGAACAGTGATGTCCGCCAAAGGCAAATTCATGCAGGCGGAGGGGCTGGTTTGTCAGATCCAATGCTGAGTAGCGATTTGGAGGGCCTGAGGCAGCGGGGGAAATCGGCGTCTGAGTCAATCAGGACGTCGGGTCGGCTAACGCGAACAGCAGCTTCTGGCAATGAAGGCGGGAGCCAGAAGCTGCCGTTCGCGTTAGCCGACCCGACGTCCTGATTGACTCAGACGCCGATTTCCCCCGCTGACTCAGACGCCGATTTCCCCCGCTGCCTCAGGCCCTCCAAATCGCTACTCAGCATTGGATCTGACAAACCAGCCCCTCCGCCCGCATGAATTTGCCTTTGGCGGACATCACTGTTCCCTCGACAACCCAGTCCTGATGACGATCCCGACTGACGGGGATCGAAACGCCGTCGACCACACAGCTTAATTTTATGGCGTCCTACTTGTTTTGTCCTCCTGGAAATTGACTCATTCTTGTTTTAAGTGACTACAACTTGATCCCTTGAGCCATTACTCTGTATATTTTACCTATTGTCACAACGCGCCGACCACGCTGTTTCACCCCAGCACTTGCACTACCCTCACTATTCACTGTATATATTCATGTATATATCACCCTCACCAAGTGCCACCGGGTTGTCACCCCATTTGATGTGTACAGTGCTGTCTAACGGTATAACTTTGCAACAGACCCGCCTTGCTCTTTAAGTGGTGAATAATACCCGCCTGTTTTCAAAAATTGCAGTGACTCCTTATTTTCTTTCCTTTGTAATGCATACTGCATACACCTGTTGAAATTGTCTTCCAATTGATACCTGTTGGGAATTGTTCTTATTTACAGTATACACCCATCCCAACTTGGTCTATGGGTTTTCTCCTGTTTATCCTACACTCTGAGGGCTGCAGCATGTATTATGCCACCCTCAGAGACCCCTCACCTTAACAACCACCCACTGCCAGAGCAGGCTGCGTGTTTGATGTAGACCATACTAAAGAGTAGCATGGTACACATCTCTGTGTGCCAAGCCCACCAACACTGCCTGTTGCATGGGTAAGTCACCCTCCTAGCATGCCTTACAGCCCTAAAGGCAGGGTACACCATACCACAGATGAGGGCATAGCTGCATGAGCAATATGCCCCTACAATGTCTGTGCCATTCACAGACATTGTAAGTGCAGTGAAGCCATTTTGAGTACAAGGGCTGGGAGTTTCTCAACACGAACTCCGCAGCTCCAAGATGGCTTTACTGAAGTCTGTGACGTCTGGTATCAAACTTCCCAGCATAGTAAACCCACACAGATGCCAGTGTTGGATTTAATGAAAAATGCACACAGAGGGCATCTTAGAGATGCCTCCTGAAAAATGATCAACTCTGGTGTGGTTCCTGAATGGCTCCCCTCCATCTGCCACCACCAGACAGGTTCTGGACCCCTGGGTTGAGAGCCCTGTTCTCTCTGGCTCCGGAAACAAAGCACATCCTTGGCAGAGGTGTCATGCCTCCTCCCCAGGATGGGTAGGTTCCCCGAAGAGGGGCCTTCAAAGGCCTTTGTTAGCTACCTCCAGCCTTTTGCTGCTATCAGCAAATTGCTCCTCCAAGTTCTGACCCCCATTTTGGGTGTTAGAACCAACGGGAAAACCTAGCTAGGAAGGGAGGTATGCCCACCTTTTCCAACCCCACCTCTCAGGTGGAGAAGAATGGGTGAAGCCCACATCTCAGTCCCTGCCATCTTGTAGATGGGGGGACCCCTTCAATCAGGAAGAGGCTTATGCCAACCTCCCACTGAAGAGTGGCATACTAGTGGGTGTAGACAGCCCAGGGAAGGGACCCTTTGGTATCAAACTGCACACCCCTGTAACTCCCCTATATATAGTATTTAGTGGCCCCCTGACCCTTGCCTCTTCAGATTCGACATGACAAGATGCAGAAGGACCAAAGAGATGTGCTGCAGAAGAGGAGGATGATGACAACTGCTTTGGCCCCAGACCTACCGGCCTGTGTTCTGCTCCCGACCCTGCAAGCTGACCTGGCGCCCTGCCTTCCCAAAGAACTCTGATCTCCCGTGGACATCCAGCTCTTGCAGGAGCTGCGAGTCCTTACTACTCTGCACCAGACACTCATGGCCCGAGGTCGGGTGGCCCAACAACCCAAGAAGGTCCCACCCATGATCCTAACCTGTGATCCAGCATTGGACGACCAGCCACCAACTTTCTCCTCAACGTCTGCTGCCTCATCCTGAAGGGTCCCCCAACCGCAACCAGAACTGGTGAGAAGAACCCGACATGAAAGGACACCCCTGCACCCGCAGCCCCTGAGTCTTGAGGTGACCGACTGACTATGTCCTGGTGTCAAGCAACTCTTCAATTTCATCCTACAGTCGGTGGTACCCTTCATTCAGTCTTCTGGCACCAGCCTGCAGTCTTTTTCTGCAACCAACATCCTCCATAGAGAAGCATTGGGCTCCCAACACCTCCTTAGCAACAACATCCACCCGGCCGCTCCTGCGTCGCTGTTGGTGTCGACTTGGTGCCAACCTGGGACCCTCATTGCCTTTAACTTAACCCTAGGAGCTTGGGTCCCGAGACAGAGTGGCCTGCCCATGAGCAACTCCCAACCGAGGTGCCCCTAGCCCCATTGGCCAACATTGGCAACCAGCACTTTGCACCCGGCCGCCCTAGTGCCGGAGATGGTGCCCCGTGAGTGCCAACCTGAACCTTGGGAACCTTGGTTCTATCCCTCAAAACTCCAACCCTAAATCCATTCTTACTTACCTGTAAACTTAACACTTTGTTTTCTCCATAGGACTGAATGGTCGGTTTTCTCTGATAATTCTTGTGTTGAACTGTCTTGACTGCAACAAAAAGTAACTTTGAGCCTTCACCAGAGTAAACATGCTCATCAATGTCCTGTGTTGCTTAAACTGTGTTAGGAGTGTGTTTCGTGTCAAACTAGAAAAGTAATCATGAAGTAATCCAAAAGGAATCTACAGTAATGTCTAGTGTTTTTGAACAGTTTATCAATGGTTTTTCTCAGCTGCAAAAGTAATCTAAATGTTCCCACCAAACCAGTATTCACTGTCTTTTGAAAAGTAACAGTGTATGAAGAGTTTACCTTACTTGCAACTAAGTACAACTTGGTTCTAGAAATAAAACAACAAACAAAATGTATACAAACAATTGGTCTGGATTCAGTCTATGAGTGTATGACTTCATTTCTTGACTGAGTGTGTACAACAAATGCTTAACACTACCCTCCTGATAAGCCTGACTGCTCTACCACACTACCACAAAAGAGAGTAATGTAGTATCTACTTTATCCTCTTCTTTACCTCTGTACACACTTTACTTTGGTATAGTATATACAAAGCCTGCTTCCTACAGTGATGCAAGCAAAATCCTTTTGGATAGACTGTTAGCTGAACGCCCACCACTATATAATTAGACACACCTTGGAGATGGGCTAAATAAGAGTGGTACTGACATTTCTGGTAGTCCTTCAGCACTGGCTGCTTTTAGCTCTGGTATTGTAGAGGTCATATCGACAGGCACAACTCCCATTATTATGAATGGGTTTAACCTGCACGCCTGTTTTATAACTGACTGAGGTATTATAATCAGATTGTGCTATTTTTATCAATGTGTGCTACCTTGTGACCCTGATCTGCTCCTGCCAAGTTATGATATCCAAAAGTAAATGTGTACAGATCTTGTCACATATGACAAGGTGCACTACTCAAGCCCTTACTGGAACTCCAGTCTTTTGTCAGCCTAGACCACCAATGCAGGAAATATTATGGTGTAATATCCAGAAAACGTGAAGTCGCTCGTGGTATTGTAGTAGTTGCGCCTTTCCATTTTTGAAAATGCTACCTGCTGGCTGCTCTGCACTTCTTCGTATACCGACATTCCTTTAACAAATAGTGCACAATCGAAATATGGTTCCATTACATAGTCAAATAGCAGAGCTTTTAAGGACAGAGGCCCTTACTCTGAACATCTAGTGCATTCATGCTGTTGCTCACAAGGCAATAATGCCGTCTGATTTGAAGATAACCAAAAATGTGTGCTTGCCCTTAGTCTCATGCACCATGCCCATTGATGCCCATTACTCATGTGCCTTTGAGGTAAGACATTTGCCTCATTGGGCGCAACATAAACATTATTTGGTGTATGAAGAAGTGCAGAGCAGCCAGCAGGCAGCATTTTCAAATGTGGAAAGGCGCAACTACTACAATGCAACAAGTGACTTCACGTTTCCTCGATATTACACCATAATATTTCCCACATTGGCGGTCTAGGCTGGCAAAGGACCGGAGTTCCCCTGACGAAGGGGTTTCCGAAATGCATTGGGAACATGGCATAGAATAGGATTTGTTCACCATGATGTAGAAAGATGATCTGTTCAATACATGTTACATCAACAAAAGGTTGATTGGAAAATGAAGCATTGTTGATCTCATTATTTAGGCTTGTTGATTATCTTTTGGTTGGTTAGTTATCTAGAATACATGGCAGTATGATGCGTGTATAGGCTTCGCAAAAATTGTCACAATCAGTTGTATATTTACAGTTTTGTTTAAAAATAGAGAGAATTGTTTTTCTATTTATTTCACTGTAAGGGCTTGAGTAGTGCCCCTTGTCATATGTGACAGGATCTGTACACATTTACTTTTACAACTCAGACTGTCGCAAGTGAATAATGACACACATGTACCGTGCTTGACAGGAAATTGTAACCCTAATTTGGCTTCAAAGCTTCTGGATGCTTTTACAGTGCGGGCAACTATTTGTCCTATAGTCCATAAGTACGATCCTAGTTCACTAGGGAACAGAAGTCAGAGACTTCCTGCCTCTACAGAAGTAAAGGTAGCAGAGAGAGGAGAAGACAGGCAGAGAATGCAATTTGTCCTATTGATTCCAATGAATGCAAGCTCACCATGTGCAGCGAGGACAGACCCTTCTGTGGTACAGAATGGATTAAGACTTATAAGGTCGTTTTCTGGATTGCAGGTATGGATTCTCCTGTATGGGAAACTCTTCAAAATGTATGTGATATAACGGCTCAAGAAAACGATACACAGAGAACGGCTTCTGAAAGCCAACATCTATTTGATGTTCAAGAATTAGAACAGTGGTTGAAAGAGCACAGTAATACTTTAAATACAAATCAAAGTACAGAAACAAGTCATGGAACTATAAAATCGGCTATAAAAGTGGATTTGATGGATGTGATTAAGTTAAAGACCGAATTGGATGAAATGATAAGTGGGAATCTAGAACTCACTAGAAAATATACTTATTGACAAAGTGAACTGCTATTTATGTGTAAAGATGTCACTAGGAGAGAGAGGCAAGCTCAAGAGAAATTGTCTGAATTGGCACAGAGATATGATATTGATATAGAACAAACAAAGGCTTTCCAGAAAAATCATAGACTTGCATTTAGTGATCATGACATAGAGAATTGGAGATTACCAAGATTGAAGACACAAATCTGAGAATTAATTCTGAACATTTGGATTTGGAGTACATTGGATCAGTGGGAAGAAAGATGGGCAAAAAGGAAGGGTTCTAAAAGAGCAGTGGGAGAACCTCCTCCTTCAGGGGAAAAAGGGAAGGGTTTCCAGGCTTTCCCCTCACGAGAAGTACAGAGTGGAGGCTATGTGCATATACCCTGAAGAAGGGACTAGCTTTCCACATTTACCAATGATTTCCCAAGATTGAGAGAGAAGCCTATAGAATGGTACAAACATGTTGATCAATTTGTGAAGATGTCAAAGGTATTGTGTATCGATCCGAACACTATTTGAAGTTGTAGTCTTTAGTGATTTGCGGTATGCATGTACAATAGCTATGGAGTGGCCTGAAGGTGAGCCTGAAAGAGACCCAGTGATGCATGGTCCGTCACCCATAGTGATCAAGAAATACGAACAGGTGATTACTTGGCTGAAGTCTAAGAGCTCCCACAAGATATTGATTGGGTGAAAATTGAGAGAACAACCCAAGAACCCAAAGAGACAATTCATGCCTTTTACGAAAGCGTGTTGCAGGCTTTTAAAACAGTATGATGGGATGGATACCCTTGAGACCAAAGACATGGGACAGTTTGTGTCTAAATTTATGACTGGATTGAGACCTGCAATTAGTATGATGAAACAACAGCATTTGAACTGTTGGCAGAATAAGTCAGGCGATGAGATTCTACATTATGCTAAATATTGCTGTGATGAAACACAAGAAGTTGAAAGAGAAGTTGACAATGGTGCAGATGAAGGATGCTCAAAGGGGTCAGGGACAGCCCTATGTAGGGAATACGTCCCAGATGCACAGAGTCTATCAGTACCGGGCTCCAGTGCAACAAGGTGATGTATTTTAAAGAAGAGGAAGAGATTTTCCTATAGATCCTAAGATTGGAGTTAATTTTGCTACTTTGAAGAAGTCCAATCCATACCACTATTGTAATAGGTTTAGGCGCTAGAAGTGAGAATGTCATTTAAATCCCGCAAATCAGGAACAGAATGGAGGAGTGGTTCTGTCTCAGGGGAATTTTGTACAGTTTCAGAATGTGTATAGACCAAGATCTCAATGTTTTTCTGGTTCCCAAGGTCCTGTAATGCAATTTCCGCAACCCTCGATGCCACAGTAAGCAACAGGCAATTATAAATTTAATCCAAACATGGACATGAATTAAAATCAGAATGTATCTCATAATTACCCGATGTTTGAGATTTCCTACGAATATTGTTCAGACCAGTCTTGATGATGGTGCCCGAAGGGGGAGGAAGACTGTACACTTGGTGCACGCTTGGAGGTAGACCAGAGTGGACCATATGTTGATGCCGCCATAGATGTTTTGATTGACACTGGTGCTACCCGCTCTACTGTGAGAACAACAGAGGTCCCAAACCTACCCCTCTCTGGAAAAACTATTCAACTTGTAGGAGTTGCAAATGAGAAATTAGTGATTCCCCTGTCTCAAGAAGCACCTGTAAAGATAGGGACATTTAAGGATAATAACTAATTTGTAGTGTATGACTTGAGTCCTGTATGTCTCTTAGGACACGATCTGTTGTGCAAATTGAACTGTACTATCTATTGCACACCAAAATGCACTGTGCTTCAAATGAATGATGAGAATATTGCCTTTAAATTAGCGAATCAGAATCTGAATGTCTCATTGTTTCCCTTGTCAACAGTGGAAGACTTGCTGTTGAATCTTAGAAACACAGTACGAGACACTTTTTATGGTTTTTCTGGAAAGGACACTGGACTCATAAAGAAGTTGAGCCTGTCCACATTCAAATCAAGCCAAATGCTGAATACCCAGGAACTCCACAGTACAATGGACACTTGAGGTAGTTGCAGGAGTCACACCTGTGATTGAGACTATGATTGAGAAAGGCAATTTGAAAGAGATCCTGGGGAGTCCATGTAACTCACCTATTATGGGCTTACAGAACCCAAGCGGTGAATATCGCATCGCACAGGATCCCTGGAAACTTAATAACCTTCCTTGTTGTCCTATGGTCCTGAATCTTTCTGTGATATTGTTTCAGATTCCATGTGAGGCTGAATGGTTCACAGTCATTTGATTTCTCCCCATCAGGAAAGCCAATTTTTATTTATTTTCCATCTGGGAAAGTATATTTTAACATGGTACAGTATCCCACAAGGGTATACAGAGAGTACGTCCATATTTAACAAGATCTTGAAGAAGATTCTGGAGTCTTTGATTATGCCCTGCAGTTCCGTCTTGGTCCAGTATATTGATTACCTGTTGGTTACATCGAATACTGGAGAAGCATGTAAGACTGATACAATTGCCCTGCTGAACCATTTAGCTGAAAATGTACATAAGTTGTCCCCCAAGTAAGTTGCAATACTGCATGACAGAAGTTCTCTACCTAGGATATCACATTGTGGCGTTAATTTCCCATCGGGCCGGATCAACAATACCATCTATGACCCAAATGTCATTTTTTGTGCCCCTCTTTCACCCTTGTCAATAATTGGTTGAATACTGTGACTCAATGTTTTCTACTGATGTAATGGAATGCTTATAGTGTGGTCTGAATGTTTGAATGAATATCTGATGAAATCACAGCTGTTTGGGATATGAATGTGGCCATAAATGCCTTATGAATGTTATGATGTATGGGACTCTTTTGTTTTGCTATTAGCTCCACATGTTATCAATTTGTATGTGGATGTCAGTATGTATTAAATCTTTTTTATATAAGAACCTGTGAAAAAAATAATTATGAAAATAAAAATGATCAAAATTCTAAATATTGATGTAGCCAGAAGATAAATACTTTGTGTGACTTTGATTATACCTAGTGTTGCTTTTTGCAAATTGATAGGATCCTCTAACGGGACCATTTCTCATTAGGGCGGCAGGGTTTTTGTTCTTGTTTTTGTTCTTGTTCAGGGGCTAGAAAGGGGTCACAAAAAAGAATATCGGTGATCATACAAATGAATCTGCCCCGCATCCACCAATAAGTCAGGATGTTTCTTGGAATGGTGGGCTACTGTCACTAGTGGATACCCAGCTTTTACCTAGTGGTCAAACCTCTACAGAGGTTGACATACAAGGATGTGTCGGATCCGTGGGGCCCTAAGGTGCAACGATTGCTTGAACGCATTCCTGGAGTTGAGAGAAAGCCTTTGTTGCACTCCTGCATTAGGAATGCCAAATTACAACAAAGCGTTTTCGCTATTTTGCAGTGAGAGACAAAGTTGTGCACTCTCGGTATTGACTCAGAATCATGGAAGTGCCTGTAGACCAGTTGCCTACTTTTCAGCTACTCTAGATACAGTGGCATCAGTGTTGCCCGGATGTCTCAGAACCATTGCTGCAACAGGTGTAAGCATAGAGAGATGCTAGAGCATCGTAATGGGTCACCTTTTGACTGTATACGTTCCTCATTCAGTTTAAATATTGTTGACCAGAACACATATTCAGCACCTAACAAACTGTAGGCTCACTAGGTATAAGCAAACAATTTTGGCCACTGAGAACGTCCCCTTGAAGAGATGCTCTGTCCTTAACCCTGCCACATTCCTTCCTTTACCTGATTACTACACGGATGAGATCAAAGTAGAGCATGACTGTCTCAATGACACTGGACTGTGCACCAAACCTCATCCCGATGTTACTGATGAGCCATTGGTAACTACACAAAATATCGAGTTAAAAATATCGACTTACATAAATATCGACTTCACAATATAGAATGGACAAAATATCGAATGGACAGAATATAGTCAACAAAAATATCGAATTTAAGGTAAGTAATGTAATATCGATTTTTATAAATATAGAAAGTCAAAATATCGAAGTATATAATATAGGTTATTAAAATATATCGAATTTTTATAATATCCAATTTTTTAAAGTGTTTTGTATGTTAGTATATGTGTAAAAAGTGTATATTTTTTTGTAATTTATTTTAAGTAATGAATTTTATGTTATTTAATTTTTGTGTAATATAATTCTGTAGCGGGTTGTGGGTTTATAGGGGAATAGGGTGGGAAGTCATTTAATTATATTAAATAAAATATAAATTTTTAGAAATTATTCATTATTTTTTATTTAATTTTGCGTTTTAGTTATGTAGCGGGTTGTGGGGTTATAGGGGAATAGGGTGGGAAGTAATTTAATTGTAATTAATTCAATATTTTAATTTATTTATTGGTATTTTGAATTAATTGTTAAATAATTTATAATTGGTAATTAATTAATTTTTAATTGGTAATTCAATTATATTAATTGATTAATTGATAATTATGTGAATTTTATTAATTTATTTTCCATAGCGGGTTGTGGGTTTATAGGGGAATAGGGTGGGAAGTTACTTAATTGTAATTAATTAAATATTTTAATTTATTTATTGGTATTTGTTTTGAATTAATTGGTAATTAATTTTTAATTGTTAATTAATTAATTGTTAATTGGTAATTAATGTGTATTAATAGTTAATTAATTGTAATAATTAATATTTATTTGTTTTTTAATTGATTAATTATTATATTATATTAAATGGATAATTACTTTTAATACATTTTTTATTGGTATTGATATTTAATTTATTTTTATTAATATATTAAATATTTACTTTCCCTACTGTTAAGCTCACTAGAGTGGGAATAGTAATTTTTACCCCTACGCTATCCAACGCTTTCCCTACTGTTGCACTCTATGGAGTGGGAATACTAATGTTTACCCTCCCGCTATCTAACGCTTTCCCTACTGCTGCACCCTCTGGAGTGGGAATAGTAATTTTTACCCCTACGCTATCGAACGCTTTCCCTACTGTTGCACTCACTGGAGTGGGAATAGTAATTTTTACCCCTACGCTATCCAACGCTTTCCCTACTGTTGCACTCACTGGAGTGGGAATAGTAATTTTTACCCCTACGCTCTCCAACGCTTTCCCTACTGTTGCACTCACTGGAGTGGTAATAATAAATTTTACCCTCCCGCTATCCTACCTTAAAAATATTGTATGTTTTTTTATTAATATTATGTTAATATATATATATATGTTTAAAAAAATAAAATTGTATGTTTTTTATAGCTTAAATTAATTATTTTATAATTTTAAGGTTATTTAAGTATTTTTAAGTATGTTTTAGTTAATTATTTTTAATATTTCATTTATTTTAAATAACTTTTAAGACATTTACAAAAATTCAATATTTTGACTAACTCAATTTTTTTAAACGATATTTTTGATTCAATATTTTTGTACTTACCTGTTTGTAGATAGGAATTTGATATTTTTGCATTCGATATTTTATCCTCGATATTTTTGTAAGTCTATATTTTTTAAATCGATATTATTTCAGTGATCCGAGCCATTGTCTGAATCTGATTACACGCTATTCGTGGATGGATCCTATTTCCGAGACAATGTGGGAAATCTAAGGGCTGCCTTTGCTGTCTGCCCTATTACGGGAGTGGTGGAAGCTGCCCGGCTTCAAGGAGTGTTCTCCGCTTAGGTAGCAGGACTGACCTTACCAGAGTATGTTTCATTTCAGCCTACCTGGAAGTGCCAATATTCACAGACAGCCAGTATGGATTTGGTGTAGTTCATGATTTCGAACAGTTATGGTCTCAACGGGGATTCATGACCGCATCATGTTCCACTATCCGCAATGGAGAAAATTTGAGAAAACTGTTAGAAGTCCTACAGATGAAAGCACAAGTTGCTGTTGTCAAATGTTCTGCCCATTGTAAGGGAAGCTATTTTGTCACAGTTGAAAATCGCTATGCAGAGAAAGTTTCACGCTGTTGTACACTGAACATTTGCACTTTTAATGCTGAATACACAAATGTAGGAAATGTTAAAACCAATTTCAACCTTTTGATGGCAATTCCTGAAACATGGAAAGAAGTAAAGAAGTTGCAAGAGCAAGTGACTGAGGAGGAACAGCAAGGTTGGATTAAAGCAGGATGTGTGAAACTAAATAATGCCATTTGGGTTTCAGGAGATGAGAGGCCAGTGTTGCCTAATAGCTTGTTGCCCCCGATGACGAGGTACTATAATGAACTGATACATGTAGGAAGGGATGCTATGGTGAGATTGTTTAGGCAGACTTGGTTTAATCCAACATTTTGAGCGATGGCTGAAGCATTGTGTCACAGATGTGTGATTTGTCAGCAAATTAATGTGGGAAAGCTGACTGCTGGTGCAGTGAGTCACTTAGGAAGATCGGGAGGTCCTTTTAACAGGATGCAGCTGGATTGTATTGCAATGCCAATATGCAATGGATTGACGTACACTTTAGTGGTGGTTTGCATCTTTTCACGTTGGATGGACGCCTACTAGACTAGGAGATGTAATAGCATTACTATAGCAAAACTGTTGTTGAGGCAAATATTCTAAGATTCAGATTTCCAACCTCTTTGGAATCAGACCGAGGAACTCATTTTAATAATGAGGTTTTAAGAATGCTGTGTGCAGCACTGCAGGTGGAGCAGAAATTACACTGCAGTTATCATCCAGAAGCATCAGGTATCGTGGAACAAGTCAACTGCAGTTTGAATTTCTAAATTCTGTGCTTCGACATCTCTGAAATGGCTTGATGCTTTGCCTCTGGTGCCGATGAGTCTTTGTAGTATTCAAAATCGAAGGACAGGACTGTCCTCTCATGAGATAATCATGGGGTGGGTTAAGTGGCTGCCTGCTGTGCTTGCGAATATGCCTGTAAACATCACAGAAGATTTGGTGCTCGATTACTGTAAAGAACTGGCCTATTGGGTTTTACACCTGGCAGAATTACACCATTCGCTATTATTTTTAATTTTAATAACCCATTTTTAAATCTGTACTTTTAAGGTTTACAGGGGCCTTGGAGAAGAGTGACTCACAGGAAAGATTGGGCTATCAGCCACCTGGGCGTAGCTAGTGTTAGCTCAACCACACCTAGGCTAATGGGGAAGCGGAAGTCACTGGAAGAGAGCGGGGAGGGATGTGAGGGGGGGCAAGACGTGACACTAGGAAAAAGGCAAAAAAGGCACGGAAGGCTGCAGCAAATAATTGTGTCATGGACCGAATATATACGCTTATTAGTGAGTTTGAGGACATCCTTGAATCATCCCCCCTTAAACATGCAAATAGTAGCACCAAATCTAATCGAAAAAAGAAGCTCCCCGCAAAGCAAGTGAAGCCTGCTATCACCGATATGATTTGCGAGGCCAGAAAGAAACAGCCGTCCACCACAATCAACATTGGGCAGGACCATAGTGCTATCTTACCAACTGTAATTGAACATGAGTTTGGTGAGCTTTCTCTAGATGTAGACTATGTAGCCCATAAAGACCCAATCGTTATCTGCACTAATAGATTTCAACCACATGGAGACATACAAACGCAGAATAGGGAAGGAGAGGATAACTTAATGCGAGCACAAATTCAAACCCAAACTAATAGCCTCCCACAAGAGCAAACTATTGCCGCAGGAATACACGCGCAGACATTGCAAAATATGTCACAAGAAGTTTCCATACTGAGAGCTGAGGTGCAGGCAATGAAGGGTTCATTGGAGGAGATACTAGCAATGGTTAACTCTTTAGTATCGGGGGTGGGGCCACAGGGACACCACAGCGTTCAGGGCGCTAACAACATGGAATCCATTCTCCGTCCTCTACCCAAAGATTTTCTGGGCCCTCTGACCAACTCAGGTTTACCTGTTAACAAAGCCTTTTGAGAAGCAAGTTTAAACCAGAAATCATACCCAGCCACGAAAGGCTCCAATGGCTCGTACGCTCAACCAGTGAGGCAAGTAGTCCCCGCCGTAGGCTCCTCCAACACCAATACATTGCATAGTACACTATTAGACAGGACGAACTACCCGCCCCTCAGAAATAACGCTTACACACATGGGGGCTTAACGCTCCCAGGACCTAGTTTGGGGACAAACAGAGAGCATAAGCTTAATTTGCCGAACTACCCTAAAATCTACATGGTAAAAAATGTCCCAAAACTTGATTCTAATGGCGGTATTGATAACAGGGACTCTCTAACTAATAAAGCCATCCATTGGATAAGGCATGTGAGAGGTTGCTACTCAGTGATTAGGGAAGACATTACAGCCGCGCATAGGATCCCTTCCCCTAGCCATCCTCATGATAGTATCGAACTTACTATGATAAGCACTGACCTAGTTGAGAATCTTTTTACACTGGAGTTCCGCACTAGCCCTCCTGAGAACTCACAAAATACAATTCAGACGCTTCCTTCCTGGCTATGACAACATGGCCTTTCAGAGATTGCATAGATCACAGGGCTGCTCTACTCTTGAGAATAATGATTGACTAAATCATAAAGAAATACCCAGGGTACATAGAGGTCCCACAATTACATTTTTAGGGAGGCGCCTCTGAAGAGTATACCACTTCTTAATATGGCTCTGGTTCCATCACCAGAAGCAGAGGGTGTGCTAGGAACGATCATCCCACCAGCACTGAATCAAACTACGTCCCAGATCCCAGGTCTTCCATCACCTGAAAGTGACACGAGTGGGAACATCGCAGGGCTTAACATTAAGTTGGGCTCACTTGTATCAGGAATGGCCAGCACTCCAGTACAACATAATATAATGCCCCAGATTTTAGACATTCCGCCATCAGAAAGTAGCGTCTTGAGCTGGAACATCGCAGGTCTTAACTCCAAGATGAGCTCGCTTGAATGGCACGCATTTGTAGAGACATGATATATGCCTCTTTCAAGAAAACTGGGCTGAAACATCCCAGTTTTGTGTGGGTATTTGAACTTTTTTGTAGCCAGAGATAAGAGAGCAAAAGGATGGCCCTTGGGTGGTTTAACTATTTGGGTTTGCCAAGAGCTTGAGGCTAATATCCAGGTTCCCCCCACTCAGAGCCAGGATATACAGGCAATTAGACTGACCACACGTGATCATTTATCAATAGAGATATATAACATCAATGTTAGGGGCACAAGGGGGAAAAGATCGAGAGTTTTAGTGGCTCTCGAAGACCTCCTTGATATACAACCTGATGTTTCAAACGTGATAATAGCGGGGGATTTTAATACAATGTTGGAACCCCTTACCCTAGAAGATGGCTATTGGACAGAGGTAGAAGATAGAAAATGAGATTTCCCACCGCTAGAGTTAAAGCCTATTAGGAAATGGACTGATGTGGTCATTCAATTAAATAATATCTGTATGGAACAGGGCTTACGGGCTCTAAATGGGCGCACCAAATCAGATAGACAAGGAGCGAATACCTTTAACAATGGCTATTATGCCAGTAGACTAGATTATGTCCTGGTAAGCGTGGGTCTATGGCACCTGGTGGTGGACATGAAGGTCATTGATAGGCTAGAAAGCGACCATAACCCACTGTGTGGAACCCTGCACTTGAATTGTCAAATGACGGATTCACACTCTAGGAATAGGCACCACCTTGGTGAGGTTGTTCCAACTAACGATCTGAGGAGGCTTAAGTGGGTAAAGTTAATAGATTCGCCAGCCTTTTTAGATAATATCGCTCAGAGCATGGATCACGCTACTAAAGAACTAGAGGCCTGTGTACAGCAAAAAAGAGATCTAGCTAATATAACAAGTACACACACTACATTTTTTTTACTTTTACGCTCCTACTTTTTCAAGCAGGGAAAAAATCTTAAAGTATCTGCCCGGAAAGAGGGGCGTTGGTATAACGTTGACTGCAGGCAGCGCGCCTGGCCCAAGGGAAAGCCATCAAAGGGGGTGACCCAATAAAGGTTCGTGAAGCGAGGTCACTTTACAAGTGTACTCAGTCAAACGCTAAGAAATCATGGGACGATAAAAGAAGGCAGGAATTAAGGGACACCTGTGCCAGGAATAACCCAAAACAATTCTGGCACGTTTACAAATGGTTCACCGGGGGACAGGCTGAGCGCCCCCAAAACCACATCTCTTAATCTGACTGGGTAAACTGCTTTAAACCCCAATATGCTTCATAATCATTAGTATGTTGTACTCGAAGGAAACATTCACTAAGGCCGAAGTAGAGACCTCACTGAAATCAATATTGGCCGGAAAGGCACCAGGGCCTGATGGCATTCCGGGCGATATCTTTCTAAATGATAAAGCCAGATGGTGCAGGTATATTCTTTTGTTATCGAACGCCATTGCACAAGGCGCCCCGATACTGACTCCTGGAAGAGCGTGGAAATCATCCCTGTCTATAAGAACGGGGACAAATCCAGCTCGGGGAATTACAGGCCTATCAGCCTAATCGATTGTCTTCAGAAAATAATTGGTAGGATGGTGCTAAATAGATTAAAGGAATGGATCGAGGAGTCTGGGGTTTTATCCCCATTGCAGGCTCGATTCCGAGCGTTCATAAGCACCATCGACCAGGTGTTTAGATTTATTTTGATACACTGGAAGATTGTGACGTTAGAAAAGGGTAACCTCTATGCCGCCTTTGTAGACCTAAAGGCGGCATTCGACCTTGTTCCCCGTAGGAAGCTATGGCTAGTTTACAACAGCTTGGGCTCCCATCAGATCTCCTGACTCTGATTGAAAGGCTTCATGAAGACAACAGCGCCCAAATTAGATGGGGGGGGGGGGCAGGGGGAAGTCACTGAATTATTCTCTCTAGAACGCGGCGTGAGACAAGGCTGTGTTATGGCCCCTACGCTATTCTTATTATATATTAATGGGATAGTTGAATATATGAGTGCAACGCCAACTGATGCTCCCACACTAGCCTGAGATATTGATGTTTGCTGACGACACATTGATCTTGTCCAAGACCCCTAGTGGGCTTCAGAAAGCCCTCAAAATTGTTGAGGACTTTTGCTCACAGAGGGGCTTGAAGGTCAATGTGTCTAAGACAAAGTTAATGGCTTATATTGCTCGAAAGGCCTACATGGGGGGCTTTAATATGAAGGATGGACCGCTAGAATTAGTTAAGGAGTTCACCTATCTAGAAGTGAACTTCCAAGAAAATATGAAGTGGGATCATCGCGTCCCTTAAACACAGGCATATTTCAGGGATTTTCTACTAGGAACATAATCTTTCGCACTCAAAGCCCATTAGGCCAGCTCTAGAAATCTACAATTTGAAAGCTGTTAGCTCAGCCCTATATGGCTCGGAACTCTGGGGGTGTAAGAACCTTGCAGCCCTTACCCCCTCAGAAAACAGGTTCTTAAGAAAAATCACCAGATTACCTCAAAGTACCCCAATGAGCCCATTATTAATTGATCTAGGAAAAAAACAGATTGCAGCAGTAGCAAAAGGTTTCCTAGAAATAATAAGGCCCGATACCTCACACCGTATCAAATGGCTATGGGCGGTCAGAAATCTTTTGGCGGATATAGGTATGATCTCGATATGGGTAGACCCTGAAAACTCTCACTTTCCAACAAATGAGCTGTTGAAGGCTAAGTACTGGGATTGGTTCCAGGTAAACAACATCAGGCAAAGGGAGTCATCTACCCTCACTAGCCGTTTCTTGGACCATAAAGCCACCCCGAAGCTGGAATCTTACTGGGACATAATAACTAAACCATTGGACCGTAAGTTGTACTTCCAGTTCAGGGTGGGAACGCTCCCGGTGAGATCATTTACCATAAAATGGTCAGCTCAAGTAGCTTCTACACGTCCGGGGTGCAGGTTCTGTAACAAATCCCTAGCCCACATCCTTTTT
The DNA here is from genome assembly GCF_964261635.1 of Lissotriton helveticus. Taxonomy (NCBI): domain Eukaryota; kingdom Metazoa; phylum Chordata; class Amphibia; order Caudata; family Salamandridae; genus Lissotriton; species Lissotriton helveticus. Next base: position 451,633,129 of record NC_136067.1, read on the forward strand.
GTCTGTGTTGCTTATGCTGCTCCGCGTCGGGCATGATTGCTCCCAATCTGCAAGCTCCTGGGCTCTAGGTGTGCAGCTGAACCAGAACGCATTCTGCGGACCGACACCTCACCGCCTATTGCAATAGTCATGGCAAGGGTGGTGTAGTAATTTAGTCCACGCTGGTTGTGGTATTTCAAGAGGATTTAATTAGATAAGTTACAGCATTGAAGTATAGATGTAATCAGCCCCACCAGGAGCAGCCAGCAAGGCTGTCAGCCCTTCTCCAACTGTCTGCTGCATGCCCCAACATTCTAGGTGACATCAACATTATAGAGTTCTACAGTGGAGGGTGAAAAGCATGTAAAACATTTTAACTAAGATATTACAGGTGGTCATGGACTTTGAGGACTCACCTAATATCCCAGAGTGAGAGTATTAATTGAGACGCTCTAAACTAACGATTATTCCACTAAGTAGCACATGGCGGAATAGAGCGAGTGATCCACTGTGCCTTATATTTTTACATATTATAATTGTTTTTATGTCACTCTCTAATGAGATTTTACCCATCAGGATAAGTGGACTCGCTATATTAGAAACATGACTCCCATTTTGGGAAACATCCTTTACGACGAAACTTTTACAACGCGCTACCGTTACCACACAGGTTTTACAACACAAGTCGTTACAACGACTTGCGCTGGAGGTCGCTGTAGGATAGGGAATAGTTTAATTTACTATCCAACACCTTCCCTACTATCCACGGGGACTGGAGTTGGAATAGTAAATTAAACTATTCCACTATCCAGCGCCCCCAACGCAAGTCGTTGTAACGACTTGCATTGTAAAACCTGCGTGGTAACGGTATGCGTTGTAAAAGTACGCGTTGTACCGTCATACATCCACTATTTTAATTCATGGAACATATAAACATGGAATGTGAAGTAGTTTTACCTATGTGTATTAATGTATGTTTTTTTATTGATCCATGTTTTTATATAATTAATTCCATTTGTATTCTTGTGAAACGCTTTTATGACTGTAAATTGTCGAATAAAGCTGTTGAAATGGTAAAATGGTAAAGAACTGGCTGACATGGGTCATTCTGTGTCACCAGGTTGAAGTTGCAACAGCACCGCCACAAAAGGAGCAATGCCATGGCCTTAGTCTGGGAGACTGGGTAGTGGTGAAAAAGCATGTGAGAAAGAACTGTCTTGAGCCCTGTTAACGTGTTCCATATCAGGTGATCTTGGTGACTACGACTCCAGTGAAGTGCAGTGGTCTTACTAATTGGGTGCTTGCATCCCACACTTGTAAAGTCCTGTGTCCCCTTGAACGAGAAACAGCGCCCCTCCCAGAAGAGATGCCAGCTGTCATCAAAAAGCCACGGGAAGCGGTCAGCCAAGCTGTAGAGGATCAGACAAAGCTTGAGACATCACTAGAACGATCTGAAAGTGGTCTTGATGAGTCCGAAGTTGTTGCTGAATCTATATTTGAAGAAGCTGATGCTGTAGTGGTGAACAAGTCTGATTCCAACCTTATTGAAAGTACTAGTACTGTGGGATCATGAGTAGTGGAAGAAGAAAGCTGACCAAAGAGCAAAGAGGGGAGAAGGTTGAAGTTATCCTCTGAAGGAGCTCTTGCAACTATAACCAAAGCATCTGATGAATCTGAGATAAGTGGAAACAAGAGTGCAGGATTGGATCTCAGAAGGTCTTAAAGATCGAGGGTGCCTTGTCAGAGGTACTCATCTCATGAGTGGACTTATCTTGCTACTGATGACAACGAGAGCGACTTCTGGGAATTCTGGAAAAATAGTGGTTTGTTTAGATTTGCACTACCATGCAAGACTTAGTGCTTTGAGAAACTTAGTGCTGAATGAGACTGAATTTCCTTATTTGAATTGGGCAGTCTCCTGTGCTCGTTGATGAACTGAGAATAATGTTACTGGAGATGCTCATAAATGAACTTGGTCCTCATATTATTAGAGATGATGAATGAACCTTGTTGAGTTGCTTAAAGAAGAATTACTAGGCCCGAGAGGAAGAAGAAACATGTTACTGTCACCAATTTAAAGGAACATGGAGTAGATCTAGGGAAGTCTCACGAAGATTGAACATAAATTTGTAAATAAAGTTGAGCAAAGATAAAGATGGTTTGCTGTTTTGCTGGTTGCACAGGTGGAGATCCACAGAAAAGATTCTGTTGCTTCGATTTCTTCACCCACTTGGTTTGAGTCTAAATAGAATGGAAATGAATAGCACTAGTCGTAGTTTAGGTACATAATAGGTGCAGTGGTAACCGTTTTAGTGTTTGGCTTAATAGTGGTAAATATAGGATTAAACTTAGGTTCAACTAATGCTAAAGAAGGGAGACATACATCTGAGCAGAAATCATCACATAAAGTAGATATTCATTAGAAGGACAGAATGTACATGAAGGTTTATCTAGGGGAGATTACTCATTAAATACTTTCACTAATTTGCTTTATGAGTATGTTAACACAATGAAAGCAAGAGATCGCTATCTTTGTATGCATTTACCTGCTTCAGTAGCTGAGGGAATTACATATCACCACATACCATTGACTTATGGCATTATATGTAGTTTACTGTTGTGTCTTTTCTATGGACAAGGTAACTTTCAGTATTATTATTCAAATTATGATTTTGGGCCATATATGTATCAAGCCAAATTGAGTTCGCAAACGCCGAAATTCGCAGAATTTCGGCGTTTGCAAATGCAATTTGGACAAATGGTATGCATCAAGGAAATCTGCTTGAAAAATAAGGAATCGTAAAATATGCGATTCCTTATCTTGCGATTGCATTTAAGGAATCGCAAATTTTGCGATTCCTTAAATGCAATGTAAGAAGCTAATAAATAGCAAATTGGCCTTAAGGAATCGCAAATTACCACCAACTTCTAGTTGGTGGTAAGTTGCGAATTCCTTTCAAAATGCATATTGTTTCATTTTTCAAAGTGCCATGTGACGCACATGCGCCACATGTGCACCCATGCAGATTTCAGGGGTGCAACAGGGTGTCCTTTGGACACCCCTGCACCCTTGAAAATATTCTTAATTTGCGATTAGCAAATTGCGAATCGCACATTTCCCCTTCATTCCTATGGGCCTCCTGGCCCATAGAAATGAATGGGAAATGATTCCTTAATTGCGATTAGCGATCTAAGGAATTTTAAGAAATTGCTAAAAAGAAGCCCATTTCTACATACATACCATTTTGCAATTTCTAAATAGCGATTCCTTAAAAATCGCTATTTAGGAATAGCAAAACGGAATGTTGATACATATCGCCCTTAGTCTTTTCAGAAGTTCTGATATTCAAGCAGTTGAATAGGCATTTGTATGCTCAAATTGCTGAAACTGTAAATAGGTATTCTGAACCAGTTAACACGTTAGACACGGCTTATGAACATAGAAACAATTAGAATTGTGTCCTTACTGATATTGAAAAGAAAATCCTAGGGCAGGTAGAAGATAGATATCCATACTAATATTATAAAGAGAGAGCCCAAACATTTGAGGCGGGCAATCTCAGTAACCACAGGACCAATCACAACACCCAATACAGCGTTGGAAAGGGCAGTTGCAGCAGAAGGACATAGGCTATGCAGACGCCCACCTTATACATTTAAGAGGTAAAAGAACCATGCCAGCAAAGTAGTCCCTTGTGGGCATGTCTGCGTTGTGCTGTGGACGACACGAACGCTGGGGGCGTGTGGTACGTTCCGCCCTTCATGCGATGTCTCATATCGTGTGCTGTGGGCGTGTGCTGGGGGCGCGGCATTACGAAAACATGTGGTACGTTCCGCCCTTCATGCCATGTCTCATATCCTGTGCTGGGGGCGTGGGTGTGTGCGGGGCGCGGCATCGCGAAAAAAAAAAACGAGCGTACATTCCAGCTCCGGGTGTGCTTGCCCCGCGCTCCCAGTGCCGTGCACCTGCTTTACTGTATGTAGGTCAGGCTTGGCGCTATTTCCAAGGGCCGGAAGGAGCGCAAACAGGGGCCATTGTGCAGGAAATCTAATCTCGCCTTATCGTCCGGTGACGCCTGATGCGCACACTGGAGATTTACCACTTCTGTTGCGCACAGGCCTCGCGCGACGCACATCCGGAAACAAGGCCCACCTCCACAGTAATAGCAAGAAAGCCCTATCCCTCCCCCAGTAAGTACATTGCTGGCACGGCGGGCCACATCTCCAGCAACATACTCATATTGTTTCACCACCCATTTGAAAAATGCACAGGTCTCTCTCATTGATGGCCAGCACTGAGATACACTTTTAGACACACCTCCCGCCAGAAGTTCTATGGAGGGCGCTCACATATTAGGATTTAGGCATTTGTTATGGTCATTTTTATTGGGCAATATTTCGTGTTCTGGGGGCGTGGCCAATGGGCACGACAACCGGCCGGCAGCAATTCATACCCGGACCACGTCGGGACGGGCTGCTAGTTTAGCAATAAAGAGAAATGCAGCTAAAGGAGTTAAAGATATAAGTTGGTCACAAGAAGAAATACAACACCAGACTGCAGGAAACATGAGAGCATTGGCATTAGATTGGGAAAATCAAGGGAAGTTGTGCATACACAATGACAAGAATGAATATGATACTATTGTTGTTGCTGAAAGTGAGTGTGATCATATTTTTGAAGTTCGAAGAACTTGGAAGTTATTCTTGGATGGAACTGATCCTGTAGTTTAAACTGTTTGTGGAAAGAATGCTTAATTTAAGTTGCTTAATAAATGGTATGTAACATGTTATATATGTTCATTGCTTCCAATGATTTATCATGTGGAGAATTTTTAACATCCTGTTTGACAGAAGAAATCTAAGTCTAAATGAGGTGCTAGTGCTGGAGAAATTGTGGGAGATATCTTTGGAGTGATCATAGCAAATGTAGGGGTGATACTGAATTACATCAAGATTAGAAATCTTTCCACTGTAGTCGATCAGCTGTCTAGTAATACTGTTGGATATTTGTTGCTTGAAAACACTGAGATGGTTTACTATTAGGGCTATGGTTTTGCAGAATCGTCTTGCGTTAGACATCTTTCTCGCAAAGGAAGGAGGAGTCTGTCAGATGTTGAAGGTACAACAATGTTTTACTTACATCCCAGACAAGAGTAAGGGATTGCAGAAGTACATAAAGGATATTACTGCCATTCATAATGAGCTGAGTGGGTTGGCAGCAGAAGGTGTTTGGGATTCAATTGGACATGTATTTAGTGCTGTACATATATGGGTGATACAAAAGGGGATGATGGACGGAACGTTTGAGCAAATCAAACACTCACCCCAGTCAACTGATCTGGGTTTAATCCATCACCATTCTTTAGCCCACTCAGCCACCCCATTTCAGACATGGCTATATGCAAATCAGTCTGACCCTGTGCCTCATGGGAACAGTCCAGCCCGAACTGCCAAGCCATGTCTTACATGGACCGGAAACAAGCATCCTGGGACCGGTTTCGGATTCATACTCCTCATCAGCCAGGCTATCTTGAATCCAGTGGCCAAGTGAGCAAGGGACTCACGTCTAAGCATACCCTGCCACACTTAGGGCAAACAAAGCGATACAAAAGGGGATGATGGACGGAGCGTTTGAGCAACTCAAACACTCACCCCCAGTCAACTGATCTGGGTTTAATCCATCACCATTCTTTAGCCCAATCAGCCACCCCATTTCAGACATGGCTATATGCAAATCACTGGGGTGGCTGAGTGAACTAAAGAATGGTGATGGATTAAACCCAGATCAGTTGACTGGGGGTGAGTGTTTGATTTGTTCAAATGCTCCGTCCATCATCCCCTTTTGTATCGCTTTGTTCGCCCTAAGTGTGGCAGGGTATGCTCAGACGTGAGTCCCTTGTTCACTTGGCCACTGGATTCAAGATAGCCTGGCTGATGAGGATTATGAATCCTAAACCGGTCCCAGGATGCTTGTTTCCGGTCCAGGGAAGACATGGCTTGGCAGTTCAGGCTGTACTGTTCCCATGAGGCACAGGGTCAGACTGATTTGCATATGGCCATGTCTGAACTGGGGTGGCTGAGTGAACTACAGAATGGTGATGGATTAAACCCATATCAGTTGACTGGGGGTGAGTGTTTGATTTGTTCAAACGCTCCGTCCATCATCCCCTTTGTATCTTACATATATGGGTAGCGAATTTCGGAAGTGGTATAGTTGGTTGAATTTTGAGACTGCTGTTGATTATTACACTTTGTCTAATAATTTTGATTGTGTGTTTGAAGGTGTACAGGAAATGCAAGGTAAAGAAAAGAGGTTTTCGAAATAGAAGAGACATACTGATAGAGAGGAACAGGACGAATACTATAATGAGATGAATCATTCGGAGGAGTTAAAATGAAAAACAATTGCCACAACAAGGTTTCAACTTTTTTAAACAGATAAGATCACGAGATAAGATTAGGAGATTATGTGATGGCTTGATATGCCTTCAGAGGAGCAGTTGAGTAGCACCATTTTGGTCCCATCTTGGGATAAAGTCAGCACTCAAAAATATGTTGTGTGATTAACATTACTAAAAGAAGATGGAGTACTGCATCTATAAAGTGCTCCACGTGTAACAGAAACTGTTTAGAAAAACGTATGTTTAAAATGTGACTAATGGAGAAGTTTAATTAATGCTATAGAGAAAACCTATATATATGACATGATTTTTCATGAGATTAATGACACAAGATGTACAAACTAATGTTTAGAACGTCATGTGTAACACAGCATTGTATTCACTTGAGTGAATTTTAATTAATATTGCTTAATAATCTTTTGCATTATTCATGTGGTAAGAGATTTAATTTGTGATGCATTTACATTTGTGCATGTATTTGTAAACCAGTGCACTAGTTAAATTGACTCTCCCTTTGAGGTTCTAAGGTACAATTTCAGTTCAAACTCATGTATAATTTCATTTTAGCCTAATGTTTATTTCAGTGCATGCTCACGTTACAGTCTTTGCTCAACCTTTAAATGTGGAATGTTTTCATTACATTTTGCTTCCACTGCAGATGTGGACAAATCCTCATCAGTTAGCATAGAAGAGTTTTGTTTTTGCTAGATAGCAAGGTATGGGAAGGTTGAGTTGGCAAGGAGAGTCGCGGTAATGAGCTAAGAGATGAGTTCCAATGGCGGAGGAGAAGAAGGATGAAGGATGAATAAAGTTGTACCTTATCTATGTGGGAAAGATGTAGGGAGTATCCAATTTAAGCTGGAAGCATGGAAATGTACTGGACATGAGTCACATGGGACTGTCTACCTTGAATGCAACTGATGTACACGCTGTGTTAAGTAGGGGACAGCAAGAATCAATCTGAGACTTTGTAGGGTGCAGACCTATGCTTCTGCATGAGTAGCATTATGCTACCTGATCCATGCTTAAAGTATTTCTAATGAAGAATCGAGCAACTGACACCTTTCTTTCCTAAATCAAATGTCATTCTTACTAGAGGAGTTGGTCCCATTAGCGTAGTGTAGGGAAAGCTAGGACTAATGCTTTCTTTTGGTTTCAAAATTCTTTTTCCTCATTACTTGTCTAACCATAATTGAACTAATCGTATTCTTTCTAATGTAAAGGGTGAATCTTTTCCGGAGATTTTGACATCTTTTGTTCTGTACTTCTATACCCTTATGCTAAGATGGGTATATTTCAATTTATTTTTAAATTTATGACACAAATCTGACTAATCCCATATTTACTCGTGGTCGGTATTATTGTGTGACCCAATTAGTTAGACAGTACTGAAATTCTGATGACTGATAGTGTTCTCCATCTTACCTCTTTTGCAGCTAATAAAAACCATCTGGTTGAGGGTAAATGGACCCAAGCTCTCTCACCTGCATAGTCACTTACTGTATTACCAAGCTAAAAGATCCCTTCAATTGTTTTTTTTTTAATTAGTACGGTGACAAGTAAATCGGGGCTCAGAGTAATTAATATTTCTTACGTTTATACAACATGTGCACCAAAATCAGAGGGAAAACCACCTCAATCCTGAAGACGACAGTGTGACAAAGTGTGAGCAGAGGACCACGAGGCAGTACAAAAAGTCTATCTCATACGCTTCTTTGAATGCTGCCCAGTAAGTCAGCATTCGCCTGGTTGATTTACCCTGGAACGGGCCGAAGAGACTTCCTGTAGTGTTCTCAGATGCCATGATAATAGTCTTCCTGAGCTACCAACTGAGAGTAGATGAAGAGGGTTGCAGACCCTTACCAGACAGACTAAATGTATCACAACAAGTGACCACACCATTTTATGTAGACCCAGCATTTTGTAATAACATTTGTTAAATTGGTTTTATCCCATACTTGAGCCTTAGCATTATCACACATTTACATGCATTTTGAATTTACCACCATTTTGATATCCCATGCTAGACATTCACATTTACCCCGACTGTTCAAGTAATGTAGCTTTGTTCTGAAGTTGGCACAATGAAGTGAGAATTGCAGATTCAGTGAAGCCTGCCGTTTGTTATAGCCGCCTCACCTTTTTCCCACCTGAAGTGCCTGGCGCCTGTTCATTAGCATCTATCAGGAGATTCTATTTGATCACATGTTCCGGCCTTTGCTTATTGCATTGAAAAAAACTGTATAAAAGAAGTCCATAAATGTACAGGATTTAGCAGTCCATGCTCCAAATGTTCAGACGAAGGCGCCCTGGTCCCTTCTTTCACAAGGGCATTACCGTTCTTAAATTAGATTGGTCTAGCCACATCCACACTAATAATAGGCGGGTAATCTCAGTAACCACAGCACCAATCACAACACCCAATACAGCGTTGGAAAGGGCAGTTGCAGCAGAAGGACATAGGCTATACAGACGCCCACCATATACATTTAAAAGTTAAAAGAACCGTGCCAGCAAAGTAGTCCCTTGTGGGCGTGTCTGCGTTGTGCTGTGGGCATGTGCTGGGGGCGTGACAAACGCTGGGGGCGTGTGGTACGTTCCGCCCTTCATGCCATGTCTCATATCGTGTGCTGTGGGTGTGTGCTGGGGGCGCGGCATTACGAAAACATGTGGTACGTTCCGCCTTTCATGCCATGTCTCATATCCTGTGCTGGGGGCGTGGGCGTGTGCGGGGCATGGCATCACGTAAAAAAAAAAAACTAGCGTACATTCCAGCTCCGGGTGTGCTTGCCCCGCGCTCACAGTGCCGTGTGCCTGCTTTACTGCATGTAGGTCAGGCATGGCGCTATTCCCAAGGGCCGGAAGGAGGGCAAACAGGGGCCATTGTGCAGGAAATCTAATCTCGCCTTATCGTCCGGTGACGCCTGATGCGTACACTGGAGATTTACCACTTCTGTTGCGCACAGGCCTCGCGCGACGCACATCCAGAAACAAGGCCCCACCTCCACGGAAATAGCAAGAAAGGGGTTATCCCTCCCCCAGTAAGTACATTGCTGGCACGGCGGGCCACATCCCCAGCAACATACTCATATTGTTTCACCACCCATTTGAAAAATGCACAGGTCTCTCTCATTGATGGCCAGCACCGAGATACACTTTTAGACACACCTCCCGCCAGAATTTCTATGGAGGGCGCTCACATATTAGGATTTAGGCATTTGTTATGGTCATTTTTATTGGGCAATATTTCGTGTTCTGGGGGCGTGGCCAATGGGCGTGACAACCGGCCGGCAGCAATTCATACCCGGACAACGTCGGGACGGGCTGCTAGTAGGTTGATAAAGCTCTATGCTAGGGTAGGGAATGAAAAAGTACCTCTTCCGGAGAAGGTGGACAGGAAAAATCCACAGGAAAAATGAGAGACCCAAAGGAACTAGAGCCGACAACTTTGGAGGCAAAATCACCTTGTCTGATAAGAATCGAAGGAGAGTCGGAACTTACCAGAGCAACCAGTTCTACGATTCGTTTTCCTGAACAAACTGTCACTGGTAAAAGAACCCTTTATAATAAAAATTTGGGGTTAACTAAATCGAGCGGTTGCCCACCATTTATGTAGAGAAACCAAAATCTTGAAATGAATGTGTCTTTGAATGAGGAGCAAGGAGAGGAGTGATGAGGGGCTGATGATAACAAGGAGGTGAAGGACAGGTGAGCAGAGAATCAGCGATTGAGGGTGAGGTGCAAGCGACGAGTAGAGGATGAGACAACTAAAGACTGGTGAGGAGGAACGATGAAAATGGATGAGAAAGTAATGGGTGTTTTTCCCCTCAGAGGACGATGGCAGTCGATTTCTGTGTACTTTTTTGAAAAGTACCATTAGACCAAACGTGTTTTCTTGTTTACATATGCATGAACTGAAACTAACATGCCTTCTGTGGCCCAATTTAAATGGAAAACACAATCCTCTAACTTCTACCTTGAAACAATTTCTGCAAAAGAAGAGCACCAGCCAAAGCCTCCATGTTCGTTTGGCATTTTTTGCATGCACTTAAAATCTCAGTGTTGACGCGCACCGAAAAAGTAAACAAACCTTTTGAAGAAGCGGCTGTGAAGGAGATTTAAGGCTGGTAATCTCTTGAATGTGCTCAAGCAGGAAGCAGGTGTCTTTTCTGATGGTTGCGACCGTACGTGAGGGTTGTTTCAGCTGAGAGACCTGGAAGAAAGATCAAACACATCATGGTGGTGTTTATGATTTGTGCTCATGTTGAAACTGGAAAGTGGCATAACACGATAAGCTCTTCTGTTGAAGCCATCTCACATCCAAGAGCCACCTGAAATAAGAAATGTAGTCTTCAGAATCTAACGTGTAGACAACAATATCAACCGCGCGAATAATTATGCATATTAAATCACCTATGTGTATACATACCTTCGCTTATACGGACACATGCCAAAGTATCTGGAAAAAACACGGCGGGTGGTGATAGTAAACGATAATAGATTACTCCGTGATCGAGATTCATATTAAAGACAGAAGAAAATAATCCACACGGTACTACTAACCCACATGCACTGAGACAACTTTATATACAGACACCTTTAATTAGAGTTGTTCAGTATGAGCAGAGCAAAAGCAGTATAATGACCATGCCTCTGTTTTACAAAAGAAGTGAACGCGTGCCTGTACATTGTTTTCTTGCACTGTATCCCTTTGTCATAAAAACATTTAGTTCAGAGTTTTGACGTGAGCTGGCATAAAGCTTCAAAGAGCTGAATCTTCCAGCCAGGCTTGATCGCGCCGGCATCTCTCCCCTTTCCTTATCTGCCGTGTGTGACACACCTGGTTTCCTGAGCCTGGGGGCAGGCTTCTAATCGCAGACCTGTCTCGTCACGGGAGGGGAGACAGCTGTCTGGGTCTTTGCTTCGTTTAAAATCTTTAGGCAGCGGAAGCGCGTGTTTGGAGCGCGCAGATTCGGGCACGTTACAAAGTTCAGTAATTGCCTTGCTGTCGAGAGATTACAACATAAAAAAAATACTTTTAGCCCTTCAGTACGGTGTAAAAAAATCTGTATTTATCAATGGAAATGCTTAACCAGGGTTTGTTCAATAAGGTAATGCAATAATGTACTCGACTGTTTTTCACCTACAAAAGCATTTTAGCCTTTCCAGTGAGTTAGGTTTCATTCAGGTTATAATTCTCTCCCTGTAGGAAGTTAAATAAAGTACAGCCCCAGCTCAGGGACGTCGGGCTCCTTGCACTGACTGAGAAAGAGCAGATTTATATTCACAAGCGTAAGGCCCCTTCTGCAATGTAACTTCTGTAGCTGCTGGCTTAGTGCCAGTTGGTTCCATAGAGAAAGGTTCGACATGTGTAAGGGGGGTGCTCTCCATCACGCCTTAGCGTGCTTTCAATGGAGAAGCATGTGCTAGGGCATGGGATAATATGTTTAATGTCTGCTACCTTAGATGTCCTGCATATTTAGTGTGCATCTTGTGGCATTTAGGAATGTCTAAAGCATAATTCAGGATCCCCACCTTCTGAAGTAATTGGGGTGCAAATGTGCCTGTGCACATCTTGCCTTTTAGGTGTGGCTGCGCCAAGAGATGTCCTTGCACACCCGCCCCAAACCTTTATGCATAAACTTTATCTTGGGGAAGTCTTTAGAATCCTATGAGTGGGGTGCTGCAGAACACCTTTTTGAAGCAGAGGGTGGACCCTTTGGTCCTTAATTCTCCTGTGTCCTCTCTCTGGTGTAGGCACATACAGAAACGTAGGCCCGGGTTTATTAAACTTTGATACTATACAGCATGGGGAGTTGCTGCACTGCCTGGCATGAAAGCGAGACAGTAGAAATAAGCCATATTTATAAAGAGATGGTGCAATTCTTCTCTTTCCTAGTATTGGCTGGCTCACGTCTGGCTGCCTAAAGCCAATGCAGGAACCTTTATGACCACAATGTATTGTGGTCAGAATAGTTTTAGTGCAGGGAGGGATACCATCCTGCAGTGGTGGCTAGCAGGACTAAAATATGGTGAGGTGCAATGGCATCAAACTTACCATATATGCGGCACCCCAGGTGCAGCACTTTTCCCATGGCGTCCACCAGCAGAAATGGAAGGACTTCCTTCCTGCTCAGTGGAATGTGAATCCAACCAATCCTGGCGATGCTCTCATTTTGTTTTCAGCATGGGAGCAGCTCCAGGATTGGTGGGAGCAGACTAACTCAATGCTCATTTTGAGGCTGGGGGCCTTTGTCAGCAATCCCCCAAATTGTCCTTGGATTGCTGGAACTACAGTGCGCATGTGTCGCAATTCTACACTATAGGGAGGCAAGGCAGGTACACATGCACCATAGAATTCTCTCCTGTATATATGGGCACCGGTGTAAATGACACGGGAGCCCGCTGCACTACATTTCCCAGAAAGCAGCGGGGCCTATTAGAGACAAACGGAACTGTCGTATGTAGAAACGCCTCCTTTATAAGCACTTCCTTTGCATTAAGAAGGTGCTTGACAATTTGACCCATGCTTCTCGGCGAGAGCGGACGGTTCTTCCCCGCTGGAGGAATTGGTTTGCAGCATTTCTAGCCGAGTGCGGTCCGAGGAATCTGAGGCTCCGTGTAAAGACATATACAAAGTTTGTCTTTGATTGGCCTAAACACTTTGACCACGGTTTTTAGGCCAATCAAAGACAAACTTTGTATATGTCTTTTATTTAGTGAAATTCATGCTGTTGATGGCCTGTTATGGGTTTTCATTAAGTGTCTCTTCAGTAAACATTTTGTAAAGTATTTTGGGCTAGTGTATGATAGGATGTGTGGTATGTGGTGTGTAGTGACGGGTGTGTAATGATGGAATGATTGAGTTGGCGAATCTGACAGAGTGATTGGGGTGTGGAGAATGTGCACAAGTAAAGTCTGTATGAAAGAAAAATAGTTACGTAAATGTATGTGAGGGAGAAAGGGAGGTTCGATATATATGTTCCAAAAAGTGAAAACATTCTAAGATGTTCGTATTGTTTTTTGTTTTTGATGAATTGCTAATGTAAATTGTGCAAAAACCTTGGGATTAAATCCAATGGAAAAAGTGGTTGGCGTGACATTGTTTCTTTCAATGCACTGTAAATAGAGTTTGAAGGTGGTAGCAGCACTGGCGCTTTCTTTGTTACTTGATTATAGTAGGCTTGGCCTTGCTGTGGTCCAAAGAGTTATGGTGTCTGGAGGATTGTTGTATCCAAATTATTATAGGAGAATCGCTGCAGGGCTCCTTGTGAGTGAAAGACACATATACAAAAACGTGTTGACTGAACCTGGAGAGGTGTGGCGCCGGCCAGGGCGACTGACGCTGGAATCTGGGGATCAGGGTTCGATCCCCGGCTCCGGCGGCAGGTTAGCCCAGCACCATGTGACTCTGGGCAATAGCTCGCTTAATCTTCCCGATGGCCCCCAGCGCCTAGAGACCCTTACGGGTGATTGTGCGCTTTACAAATGTGGATTATTATTATTATTGTATGTGGGTGTCTGTGTGGCATTTCATGCTTGTCTCTCTCTCTCTTTTTAGGTCTCGTGACCTACAATGCGCGCAAGCGCATTGAGGGATCGAGAATTCAAGTGCTCGAAATCCTCGTCAAACTAAGGGCTTCTTGCACTGCGGTTTTCTTACAGTGCACGTGAATGACGTGAACAAACAAGCACGCGCATAAACGGCCGCACAGCACATCAAAGTGCTTCGCCCAGCGTGCGCTCTGCGGCTTCTCCTCCCCTAAGGCTTCTCCTCCCCTAATTAAACATGGCTGGCTGGCCGGCCGGCAGGCCGGCCCCCACACACCATCCCCCTCCGCTCTCTCCCCCACGGATTGCTATTTCTTTTTGCCCTTGTTGCCTGCGATGTCTCCTCAGTTCTTCTTTTTTTTATACATTCAGTTTCCCCGTGTTACCTAACTAGTCTGCTCAGTCATTCAAACGGAATGTGTTTCCGAGCCAACGTAAGTGCTGTTTCCACACTCCGAACTCTTAGTCTTCAAATATACGCACAATTTATCTTCTACATCTTGATCTCTACATCTTAAAGCTTCTAGCGAGAATTCCCATTAGAAGTACATCTGTTATGACAGCATAAACAACACACTTCAGCCCGATGCAGTAACTATCGAGTGAAAACGTATTTGGCTCCTGACGACCATCTCAAGTGAATTATCAGCACAGACCACTGCTGTTCTTCAATCTCCTCGCTCAATCTCTCTCTCTCCCCAGCCAGCTTCCCCCAGGCCCCTGCTGCTTCACACCCTCATTGCAGCTCGGCCCCCTCCCATGCCCGCCGTGTCGCATTTCTCCCCCCCCTCCCCTTCTCTGCCTTCCCTCCGTCTTGTTCACATTGCAGCTTAATTCATATGGGAAACGAAAAATAAAGCGACCATTACCAAATAACATTAAGTCATGAGAACTGCATTAGCCCAACAATACAGTTTTTTAATTAAGTACACCAATTGAGTACACCGGAGAAGTGTGGCTCACTGGTTAGAGGAGGCAGACCTGGAAGCAGAGGTCAGCCCGGGACCAGGGTTCAATTCCCGGCTCGGCAGGGTCTTGAGTCCTAAAATGTCCATGGACTCGACAATTCTCGCTCCGGTGCCTACTCGATTCACGGGTTCACACTCTGCGACTCTGGGCAATAGCTTGCTTAATCTCCACAACGGCCCCTCGCGGTGGGATGCCTGGCTTTCACCTTGCAGATACCCTGCCGGGGTTATCTCACAGGGGAATACCAGGACGGGTTCCCTAAGCAAGCGCTTAGAAACCGCTTGGTGATTTGCGCTATATAAATTCCTGTACATTTACATTTACAATTGCCAAGAAGCGAATCATCGAACGAACCAGTGAAACATTTCTCATCAGCCGGATCGGTTGCCACAGTAGGAATGTAAAAATATGAGGGCCAATGTTAACTGCTGCATGATGTAGTGTAGCCCTCATGTTCCACATAGCACTTGGCAAGCGCGGCGCTTCACGTGCTTGTAGTTACGGCTCATTTCATGGAAACAGAACCTAAGACCACAGGGCCTGAATTATTGATACAAAATTAAAGCTTCTAGCGAGAATTCCCATTAGAAGTACATCTGTTATGACAGCATAAACAACACACTTCAGCCCAATGCAGTAACTATCGAGTGAAAACGTATTTGGCTCCTGACGACCATCTCAAGTGAATTATCAGCACAGACCACTGCTGTTCTTCAATCTCCTCGCTCAATCTCTCTCTCTAAATCCATTCACCCTCTCCTATTTTCCCTCTCTCTACCTCCCTCTCTTCCGACTAGAAGCACCCCTGCGCCTGCTGCAATTATCATCGGGGAGCTGGGGGCGGGTAGCTAGAGACAAGGGGACCTTCTTCTGTTTGCACACAGTTCTTGTTGTTCCTTCGCACTTTTTTCTTCAAATAAGCGGTTTGTGGCCACCCCATTCCTAACTCTTAATCTTTGACAGCCTTCCCTCCTTCCAAATATTTGTTTTAATTATAACTTCCTGCCAATACAGCGCAAGTGTTCGGAAATAGAAAACACTGTGAAATATGCAATGACACAGCCCAATAAGAGCTTGCAAAGAAAACTGCTGTTTCTGCCTATTCCAGCAGGAAAGGAGTTTATACAGCGAAGACGAGCGAGTAGACAGGATTCCGCGGTGTACATTATCTGGCATAAAAGCGGCAGTCATGCGCGGGCGTCGGCGCGTGGTGTGGCAGCAGACAGGACAGTCCCCGGCCTTCCTTGAGCGCGAGGTGATGTGCAGGCGCTCGCGCAGCGCCTCAGCGAGCCACCAGCTGACTGACAAACTGGCTGACGGCGCGACAGTGCCGGGGATGGGGCACCGCACACACTCTGAGGGACTGCGGACATCCGCTCTGCGCCGGCATTGGCAGTGCAATCTCGGTCACAAATTCCTGCAGACTCATGACAGTTCTATTACAGTACGGGGCCCGCAGCTCGAAAATATATTATAGCACTGAAAGAGGAGGTTATAGTTTACTAGATGTAATAATATGAATATTTAAATATGCACTGTTCAATTCATTACATTTTTTATGTTAATTTTGCTGGTATTGCGCATACTGAAGAATTAAATTGGTGCTCTGGAAGGCGCACAAAAATGGTATAAACTTCGAATGCAGTCACCGGAAATATAGCCGGACTGAACAGTACAAGCTGATAGGAGAGGCCGGTAATGGCGACAAGTAAATAAGAGCTTGCATAACTGTCGAGGGGGTCTACAGAGTTACAAAGGTCAGGACCCTGTCCATGAGCTGCAATAGCTAAGAGGATTCATATGTAGTGCCCCTAAGACACTCCCTGAGCAAATCACACTAACAGAAGTGGCATGCATTAAGTATAATAATATAGACAAAATAGGACGGCCATAAAAGAGGTGAAACATGGGCCTGCAGAAGAAAGGGACGAGTATCTTCAGTAATACCAGTGGAACTGTTTCCCATATGAAATAAAAGACAATCATTTGCAATGCAATATGTCTCGCATTTAAGTGAGTTTGAGCTATGGTCATTGTAAATGACAATGCCTTTATTTATGTTTTGGTTTTTAAAACAAAAATAAAAGGCATTGTTATTTGCAATTGTAATAGCTCCAATTTTCCTACTGCGAGACCTATTGGCAACGCCAGTGCTTGTTTCTCCATGCAGTGCATTAACACAAAATTAGGATATTCAGAAACCTAGACCAGACCTAGGAGGCAAGAATTCCTGGCAGTACCCTTTGTTATTTTGTCCCCTTCCCTTTTCCCTGGGGTGCTATTTTCCATAGCTGTGTTTACTACACTGTGGGGAGTTGCGCTCAGGAGAGTAGGGAGGCTCCTCTTCACGCCATCGTCCCCGCTGGCTGCTAGGAAGAGGTTAGTGACGTGTTTTATCTGTCTTGTGCTACTGACAACCTGACAGCATGTCGGTCTGCCCGTAGCAAGACAACAGGCCAACCTGACATGTGTACTGAAAGGGGCAGCAGGCATGCTGCAATCGCAAGTTTTAGCCCGCCCCCCTGCACTCAGGACACACTGTATGTACACAGCGTGTCCTGGTGGCAAAATAAATTGTCATTATTATGTCATTTTATTTATTTGTGTTTGCTTGCTGTGCCCGCCCCAGGCGAGGCGACGCTCCCCCTCTTTGTATGTATGCTGCAGAATGCAGCACAAATGCAAAGAGGAAGCCAATCAACCACTCAATCAATCAGAGGTTAGTAAAGCTCAGCTTTTCACCCTCGGGGGTGTCCTGATGCTGGGAGGTAGGGGGGCTGCTCTGTCGAGTGCTGGGGTCATTTGAAGAGCCAGGTCTTCCTGAAGTGGAGCAGTGTGGGACTTTGCTGAAGGTGGAGCAGGAGGTCGTTCCAGGCCTTGGTTGAGAGGTAAGAGAAGGACTTTCCTCCAGTTCTGGTCTTGTAGATGAGTGGAAGGTTGGCCAGAGAAAGAACAGCTGATCGGAGGTGTCCTTTAGGTGCGTGGAAGGAACGGCGGTTGTTCAGGTATGTTGGTCCGGTGTTGTATGCGTTAGTGAAAAGTCAAACATCTTACAATACATAAGAAAACCTCAGAAATTGGTTAAATTGACATTATAGTTAGATGAAAAAGTCACACACAATTTAACATTTAATTAAAATACTGAAATTCACTAATGATGTTTTCTGAAAGAAATATAACTTGAGCCCTCGCCAAGCACTGTTTATGACCTCACTTATTATATCACTCATGACAAGTTAAATTATATGACATTTTTCACAGTATATCGTAAAATATTGCAATATGCAATATTGCATTATGCTTCCGTTATTGGCATTTACTGATGTCCAGGATGTGCCCAGCAAAGTTCTTGATTGCAGAAAATGCAAGTCACATTTTGGGCATTGTTTTTTTTTCTGCCCTTGAGGAAGTGTAAAAAACTGTCACACAACAGATTACTTATTATGTATATGTAGGCACCACTTCATCCTGAGATGGTGATGTTAAGTTAATTCTGGTGATTCCACTGGTAGATGGCTTCTTCATGAAGGTATAATCTTTTCCAGCTGTGTCTCTCAAATACCAATCATAAATTATATCAGGAGCTTTCCTCCAGCTGTTCTCTATAACTTAAGTGTCTTTTTTGTGTTGTTGTTCATTTTGTGGCCAGGAAAATGCCTGCTTTCGCTTATGTTCAACCCCCATTAACTACTGTGGAACTCTTGTGGACCCGGAGAGCTATTGAAGCTGAGTTGTGTCTGAGCCGGTGGAGGTGACGACCTCGAGACAACGCACCTGCGCGCCTTAAGAGGTATCTGGACCTATGAATATTTTCGGCAGCCCACGCAGCAACCCAGTGCACACGCCTAATCCCTGCTGATGAGCGTTAATGAACGCGAAACACGTGTCCAGGGATGGCAAGCACACCAGTGAACACCCTCAAGACTTTAAACTCGGGTAGAAGCGCACCCGCTGATACCGACTACATCGACCATCATGCTCCGGGGTCACACGCTGATGGGACGAGCAGTGTGCGACCTCATTCGGACTTACTATTTATACAGGCTCCCTTGAGCCGGTGGAGGTGACGACCTCGAGACAACGCACCTGCGCGCCTTAAGAGGTATCTGGACCTGTGAATATTTTCGGCAGCCCACGCAGCAACCCAGTGCACACGCCTAATCCCTGCTGATGAGCGTTAATGAACGCGAAACACGTGTCCAGGGATGGCAAGCACACCAGTGAACACCCTCAAGACTTTAAACTCGGGTAGAAGCGCACCTGCTGATACCGACTACATCGACCATCATGCTCCGGGGTCACACGCTGATGGGACGAGCAGTGTGCGACCTCATTCGGACTTACTATTTATACAGGCTCCCTTGAGCCGGTGGAGGTGACGACCTCGAGAAAACGCACCTGCGCACCTTAAGAGGTATCTGGACCTATGAATATTTTTGGCAGCCCACGCAGCAACCCAGTGCACAAGCCTAATCCCTGCTGATGAGCGTTAATGAACGCGAAACACGCGTCCAGGGATGGCAAGCACACCAGTGAACACCCTCAAGACTTTAAACTCGGGTAGAAGCGCACCCGCTGATATCGACTACATCGACCATCATGCTCCGGGGTCACACGCTGATGGGACGAGCAGTGTGCGACCTCATTCGGACTTACTATTTATACAGGCTCCCTTGAGCCGGTGGAGGTGACGACCTCGAGACAACGCACCTGCGCGCCTTAAGAGGTATCTGGACCTATGAATATTTTCGGCAGCCCACGCAGCAACCCAGTGCACAAGCCTAATCCCTGCTGATGAGCGTTAATGAACGCGAAACACGCGTCCAGGGATGGCAAGCACACCAGTGAACACCCTCAAGACTTTAAACTCGGGTAGAAGCGCACCCGCTGATATCGACTACATCGACCATCATGCTCCGGGGTCACACGCTGATGGGACGAGCAGTGTGCGACCTCATTCGGACTTACTATTTATACAGGCTCCCTTGAGCCGGTGGAGGTGACGACCTCGAGACAACGCACCTGCGCGCCTTAAGAGGTATCTGGACCTATGAATATTTTCGGCAGCCCACGCAGCAACCCAGTGCACACGCCTAATCCCTGCTGATGAGCGTTAATGAACGCGAAACACGAGTCCAGGGATGGCAAGCACACCAGTGAACACCCTCAAGACTTTAAACTCGGGTAGAAGCGCACCCGCTGATACCGACTACATTGACCATCATGCTCCGGGGTCACACGCTGATGGGACGAGCAGTGAGCGACCTCATTCGGACTTACTATTTATACAGGCTCCCTTGAGCCGGTGGAGGTGACGACCTCGAGACAACGCACCTGCGCGCCTTAAGAGGTATCTGAACCTATGAATATTTTCGGCAGCCCACGCAACAACCCAGTGCACACGCCTAATCCCTGCTGATGAGCGTTAATGAATGCGAAACACGTGTCCAGGGATGGCAAGCACACCAGTGAACACCCTCAAGACTTTAAACTCGGGTAGAAGCGCACCCGCTGATACCGACTACATCGACCATCATGCTCCGGGGTCACACGCTGATGGGACGAGCAGTGTGCGACCTCATTCGGACTTACTATTTATACAGGCTCCCTTGAGCCGGTGGAGGTGACGACCTCGAGACAACGCACCTGCGCGCCTTAAGAGGCCTATCTCCTGAGGCGGAAAGCCGGGAGGGATATCTGTGTATTTTTTAAAAATTGATTGTCACGATAATATCTGTGTTTTTAACCTCACCTGCTCGTGAGACCATCTCAGGGCACTTGCTCGCCCCTGACCGGCCCGCACAGCGGATATTAGCGCTGCCGCGAAGCCGCACCAAGACACCCTCCGACGCCATTACCGGCGACGGCAGAGGCCACGCCCCTTTCTAGGCCACGCCCACAATCACTAGGTTAAAAGCGCTGATCAAAAGCGCCGCATTCAGTAAGTCCTATCTCCTGAGGCGGAAAGCCGGGAGGGCTATCTTGTACTTATTTTAAATCTGATTGTCACCTATTACTTGCTTTTACTCACCTAACGCCACTACCAGCGGAGACAGAGGCCACGCCCCCTTCTGAGGCCACGCCCACTGCCGCTGGTACAAAAGACGCTGAATCAAAAGCGCCGCGCTCTGTAAGTCCTATCTCCTGAGGCGGAAAGCCGGGAGGGATATCTGTGTATTTTTTAAAAATTGATTGTCACGATAATATCTGTGTTTTTAACCTCACCTGCTCGTGAGACCATCTCAGGGCACTTGCTCGCCCCTGACCGGCCCGCACAGCGGATATTAGCGCTGCCGCGAAGCCGCACCAAGACACCCTCCGACGCCATTGCCGGCGACGGCAGAGGCCACGCCCCTTTCTAGACCACGCCCACAATCACTAGGTTAAAAGCGCTGATCAAAAGCGCCGCATTCAGTAAGTCCTATCTCCTGAGGCGGAAAGCCGGGAGGGCTATCTTGTACTTATTTTAAATCTGATTGTCACCTATTACTTGCTTTTACTCACCTAACGCCACTACCAGCGGAGACAGAGGCCACGCCCCCTTCTGAGGCCACGCCCACTGCCGCTGGTACAAAAGACGCTGAATCAAAAGCGCCGCGCTCTGTAAGTCCTATCTCCTGAGGCGGAAAGCCGGGAGGGATATCTGTGTATTTTTTAAAAATTGATTGTCACGATAATATCTGTGTTTTTAACCTCACCTGCTCGTGAGACCATCTCAGGGCACTTGCTCGCCCCTGACCGGCCCGCACAGCGGATATTAGCGCTGCCGCGAAGCCGCACCAAGACACCCTCCGACGCCATTGCCGGCGACGGCAGAGGCCACGCCCCTTTCTAGGCCACGCCCACAATCACTAGGTTAAAAGCGCTGATCAAAAGCGCCGCATTCAGTAAGTCCTATCTCCTGAGGCGGAAAGCCGGGAGGGCTATCTTGTACTTATTTTAAATCTGATTGTCACCTATTACTTGCTTTTACTCACCTAACGCCACTACCAGCGGAGACAGAGGCCACGCCCCCTTCTGAGGCCACGCCCACTGCCGCTGGTACAAAAGACGCTGAATCAAAAGCGCCGCGCTCTGTAAGTCCTATCTCCTGAGGCGGAAAGCCGGGAGGGATATCTGTGTATTTTTAAAAAAAATTGATTGTCACGATAATATCTGTGTTTTTAACCTCACCTGCTCGTGAGACCATCTCAGGGCACTTGCTCGCCCCTGACCGGCCCGCACAGCGGATATTAGCGCTGCCGCGAAGCCGCACCAAGACACCCTCCGACGCCATTACCGGCGACGGCAGAGGCCACGCCCCTTTCTAGGCCACGCCTACTGGCCACGCCCCAGCCTATATCATGTGCCTCGGACGGAAGCGCAGCGGACGAGCGCAGCGGGAGCGCCGTTTGCGCGCCGAAGGCGCGCCTAAGGGAAGCCCGTCTGCGCCCGTCCGCGCCAGACCAAGCCCGAGGCCCAGGACCCTTGTCTCTTCCACCTCTTTGCCCATCAGGTATACCAGGGAAAGCCTCCTCAGTCTTAGGGACGCTCCTCCAGTTCCCTGTCACAACAGCATAGCTGTAACAGGCGGACCCTCATGCTGTCCAAACTGCCCATTCAGACTAACGCCTCGTCTCCCCCCGAAACCTCGCTCAATCGAGATGGCGCTGCTTAATTGCAGATCCCTCCCGAAACATCAAACTGAAATCAACTCCCTCCTACAAGACTCAGTGATTGAGATTCTCTTTTTAACAGAAACTTGGATCAGCCCTAACTCAGACCCGGACATAATTCAAACCCTCCTTCCAGGCTATCTTATAAAACATCTGGACAGACCCTCTGGGACGGGAGGTGGTATAGCCATCATTTATAGAGATCACCTGGTCTGTCATCTCAAGGACAGCCCTGTTCAGGATTGTGAAAACGTCCTGTTCTCCATTCACTTACCCCCATCCACCACTCTTTCGGGTTTCCTAGTGTACCGTCCGCCAGGACCGCAGCGATCTTTCTGCGATTCGCTGGTGGAAAGTACAGCCTCATTGTCCTGCTTGGCCCCGAACTTTATGGTCTTAGGAGATTTAAATCTCCACTTCGACGATCTCACAAACAACATCGCCGAAGATCTAAAAAAAGACCTAGCCTCACTCAATCTCCACCTGAAAGGCAACCAACCCACCCACTCTAAGGGCCACCTGCTAGACCTCATTTTCTCGAACCTCACTAATCTAACGGTGAGCAACCCCCTTCCCCTTCCGTGGTCAGACCACTTCCTAATTCCGTTTAAACTCCAACTGCGGTCCGAAACCCCGGCTAGAGCCCCTCCTCAAGCACCATCTCGCCCATGGCAGAAATTGAATACTGCTTTATGGACTGATACCCTCGCTGCCTCCACGCCGGTGCTCGACCCAGATCCTTCCAGAGCTGATACGCAACTCGGTGGCTGGATCGAGCAGTCCCTCGATGCCATCCTTCCTGCCATACCCCGTCCCAGTAAAAAGAGAACGCTCAAGTCCCCATGGTACACGCAGGAATTGCGTGAACTCAGGAAAAATTGTAAAAAGCGAGAACGCATATGGAGAAAGGACTGGGCCACAGCTAATAAAAACGACTATAGGGCCGCTGTAAAGCAATATAAAACTTGCATAAAAACTACGCAGGCAAGATTTTTTGAGCTAAAAATTCAAGCCGCAGCTAATTCAGCTAAAGAAACGTATCGCATAATACGGAGTCTCACTAAAGTCCCTGACCCCCCGCCCCTACTAGACCCCTCGGGCACTAGGTGCAACCAGCTTGCGGAGTTTTTCTCAGCAAAAATCCATACCATCCTCTCTACCCTCCCCCCCCGACCACACCCCTTCCCTCCCTCTCCGTCATGTCCTGTACAGAAGCTCCTGGTCTCCATACTTACGACCAGGTGACCATCGAGTTATTCCTTACCACGCTGCAATCAATAAAGAGCGGGGCACCTTCAGACCCAGCGCCAACCAGCAAACTTCAATTAGTCGCCACTACGGTGGCCCCCTCCTTCACCAACCTCATTAATGTGTCCCTGGAAATGGGCACCGTACCAACCAATTGGAAAAAGGCCACAGTCAGGGCACTTCTTAAGAAACCCCACTTAGACCCTACGGACCTATCCAACTTCCGACCCATTTCTCTCCTCCCGGTGATTAGTAAGGTGGCCGAACGAATTGTCAACCAACAACTCTCCTCTTACCTGGAAAAAAATAAACTCTTACGCAACTCACAGACGGGGTTCAGACCAGGACAGGGGACAGACACCGCACTACTAGCCGTGGTCGAGGAGGCAAGATCCATCATAGATCAGGGGGGATCAGTGGCAGTGATCCTCCTTGATCTAAGCGCCACCTTCGACACGGTGGATCACGCTATCCTTATCCATCGACTTAGCGTGATAGGCATAGCTGGTGCCGCCCTGTCCTGGATCAAATCCTTCTTGGAAGGGAGAACCTTCCAGGTATCAGACGGTACAAGCACGTCCAAAGCACTTCCATTACAGTGTGGGGTCCCACAGGGCTCCTCCCTGAGCCCCACACTTTTTAATGTTTATATGTCCCCCCTGGAAGACATCATCTCCCCGTTCGGCGTTAAGTCAGTAATGTACGCCGATGACACACAGCTGGTGGTGTCAATAAGCCAGTCAAGAAAAAGCCTAGACAACCTAGCAGCCTGTCTAGAGAATATCTATGAGTGGATGACGGAATCACGGCTGAAACTAAACGGCGAGAAGTCTGAAATCCTCCTCCTGGGAAATCCACGCAAACTCCCTTCATCCCTCGTCTGGCCAAGCTGTATGGGCCCACCCCCCCCACCCAAAGCAGAAGTTAAAAGTCTTGGCATTTGGTTAGACCAGGACCTGAATTTCAAATCTCAGGCAAGAAAAACTGCCGGGGCCTGCCTTGGCCTCATCAAAACAGCACGAAAGGTCCTTCACCTAGTCCCCTTCCAATCCAGGAAACTACTCATGCAGGGTCTAGTGAACTCCAGGCTGGACTATGGAAACGCTCTATACCTAGGGGCTCCCGCCTCGGTCATTCACAGATTGCAATGTGCACAAAATGCCGCGGCAAGACTCTTGACAGGAACCAAACCCAGATGCTCAGCCAAACCAGCGCTCAAAAGCCTACACTGGCTACCGGTCAAAGAAAGAATCAACTTCAAGACCCTATGCATCTCGCATAAAATAATGCAGGGGAAAGGGCCACCGATTCTGAGTTCCATGATCAAACCCCACCACTCAAACAGGCAGCTAAGATCGGATTCCCTTTCACTGGCCAGTGTCCCCAGAATACAAAAGACTCGATCAGGGGGGCGAATGTTTTCCTATAATGCCCCGAAGTTGTGGAATTCCCTACCAATCTTTATCCGGAAAGAACACAATCTTCTTGCCTTCCGTAGGCATCTAAAAACATGGCTCTTCCCATAGTCCCCATCTCTTCCTTGGTAAGATAGGTCTTCTGTCAGCGCTGGGATGCCCTAGGGTAGCTATGCGCTCTATAAATCCCTATCCAAATCCAAATCCAAATCTGGACCAATGAATATTTTCGGCAGCCCACGCAGCAACCCAGTGCACACGCCTAATCCCTGCTGATGAGCGTTAATGAACGCGAAACACGAGTCCAGGTATGGCAAGCACACCAGTGAACACCCTCAAGACTTTAAACTCGGGTAGAAGCGCACCCGCTGATACCGACTACATCGACCATCATGCTCCGGGGTCACACGCTGATGGGACGAGCAGTGTGCGACCTCATTCGGACTTACTATTTATACAGGCTCCCTTGAGCCGGTGGAGGTGAGGACCTCGAGACAACGCACAAGCGCCTTAAGAGGTGTCTGGACCTATGAATATTTTTGGCAGCCCACGCAGCAACCCAGTGCACACGCCTAATCCCTGCTGATGAGCGTTAATGAACGCGAAACACGTGTCCAGGGATGGCAAGCACACCAGTGAACACCCTCAAGACTTTAAACTCGGGTAGAAGCGCACCCGCTGATACCTACTACATCGACCATCATGCTCCGGGGACACACGCTGATGGGACGAGCAGTGTGCGACCTCATTCGGACTTACTATTTATACAGGCTCCCTTGAGCCGGTGGAGGTGACGACCTCGAGACAATGCACCTGCGCGCCTTAAGAGGTATCTGGACCTATGAATATTTTCGGCAGCCCACGCAGCAACCCAGTGCACACGCCTAATCCCTGCTGATGAGCGTTAATGAACGCGAAACACGTGTCCAGGGATGGCAAGCACACCAGTGAACACCCTCAAGACTTTAAACTCGGGTAGAAGTGCACCCGCTGATACCGACTACATCGACCATCATGCTCCGGGGACACACGCTGATGGGACGAGCAGTGTGCGACCTCATTCGGACTTACTATTTATACAGGCTCCCTTGAGCCGGTGGATGTGACGACCTCGAGACAACGCACCTGCGCGCCTTAAGAGGTATCCGGACCTATGAATATTTTTGGCAGCCCACGCAGCAACCCAGTGCACACGCCTAATCCCTGCTGATGAGCGTTAATGAATGTGAAACACGTGTCCAGGGATGGCAAGCATACCAGTGAACACCCTCAAGACTTTAAACTCGGGTAGAAGCGCACCCGCTGATACCGACTACATCGACCATCATGCTCCGGGGTCACACGCTGATGGGACGAGCAGTGTGCGACCTCATTCGGACTTACTATTTATACAGGCTCCCTTGAGCCGGTGGAGGTGACGACCTCGAGACAACGCACCTGTGCGCCTTAAGAGGTATCTGGACCTATGAATATTTTCGGCAGCCCACGCAGCAACCCAGTGCACACGCCTAATCCCTGCTGATGAGCGTTAATGAACGCGAAACACGTGTCCAGGGATAGCAAGCACACCAGTGAACACCCTCAAGACTTTAAACTCGGGTAGAAGCGCACCCGCTGATACCGACTACATCGACCATCATGCTCCGGGGTCACACGCAGATGGGACGAGCAGTGTGCGACCTCATTCGGACTTACTATTTATACAGGCTCCCTTGAGCCGGTGGAGGTGACGACCTCGAGACAACACACCTGCGCGCCTTAAGAGGTATCTGGACCAATGAATATTTTCGGCAGCCCAGGCAGCAACCCAGTGCACCCGCCTAATCCCTGCTGATGAGCGTTAATGAACGCGAAACACGTGTCCAGGGATGGCAAGCACACCAGTGAACACCCTCAAGACTTTAAACTCGGGTAGAAGCGCACCCGCTGATACCGACTACATCGACCATCATGCTCCGGGGTCACACGCTGATGGGACGAGCAAGGTGCGACCTCATTCGGACTTACTATATATACAGGCTTCCTTGAGCCGGTGGAGGTGACGACCTCGAGACAACGCACCTGCGCGCCTTAAGAGGTATCTGGACCTATGAATATTTTCAGCAGCCCATGCAGCAACCCAGTGCACACGCCTAATCCCTGCTGATGAGCGTTAATGTACGTCAAACACGTGTCCAGGGATGGCAAGCACACCAGTGAACACCCTCAAGACTTTAAACTCGGGTAGAAGCGCACCCGCTGATACCGACCGCATCAACCATCATGCTCCGGGGTCACACGCTGATGGGACGAGCAGTGTGCGACCTCATTCGGACTTACTATTTATACAGGCTCCCTTGAGCCGGTGGAGGTGACGACCTCGAGACAACGCACCTGCGCGCCTTAAAAGGTATCTGGACCTATGAATATTTTCAGCATCCCACGCAGCAACCCAGTGCACACGCCTAATCCCTGCTGATGAGCGTTAATGAACGCGAAACACGTGTCCAGGGATGGCAAGCACACCAGTGAACACCCTCAAGACTTTAAACTCGGGTAGAAGCGCACCCGCTGATACCGACTACATCGACCATCATGCTCCGGGGTCACACGCTGATGGGACGAGCAGTGTGCGACCTCATTCGGACTCACTATTTATACAGGCTCCCTTGAGCCGGTGGAGGTGACGACCTCGAGACAACGCACCTGCGCGCCTTAAGAGGTATCTGGACCTAGGAATATTTTCGGAAGCCCACGCAGCAACCCAGTGCACACGCCTAATCCCTGCTGATGAGCGTTAATGAACGCGAAACACGTGTCCAGGGATGGCAAGCACACCAGTGAACACCCTCAAGACTTTAACCACATGCGTGCGGCATGATTCCCCCCCGTACGCTGGATTTTGCGAAAGCGCACTTTGCATGACGAGCTGGGCTCGTCATGAGCGTGCCAGGAGGCTACCTCATGACGAGCCCAGCTCGTCATGAGCGTCGAAGGGGTTAAACTAGGGTAGAAGCACACCCGCTGATACCGACTACATCGACCATCATGCTCCGGGGTCACACGCTGATGGGACGAGCAGTGTGCGACCTCATTCGGAATTACTATTTATACAGGCTCCCTTGAGCTGGTGGAGGTGACGACCTCGAGACAACGCACCTGCGCGCCTTAAGAGGTATCTGGATCTATGAATATTTTCGGCAGCCCACGCAGCAACCCAGTGCACACGCCTAATCCCTGCTGATGAGCGTTAATGAACGAGAAATACGTGTCCAGGGATGGCAAGCACACCAGTGAACACCCTCAAGACTTTAAACTCGGGTAGAAGGGCACCCGCTGATACCGACTACATCGACCATCATGCTCCGGAGTCACACGCTGATGGGATGAGCAGTGTGCGACCTCATTCGGACTTAATATTTATACAGGCTCCCTTGAGCCGGTGGAGGTGACGACCTCGAGACAACGCACCTGTGCGCCTTAAGAGGTATCTGGACCAATGAATATTTTCGGCAGCGCTCGCAGCAACCCAGTGCACACGCCTAATCCCTGCTGATGAGCGTTAATGAACGCGAAACACGTGTTCAGGGATGGCAAGCACACCAGTGAACACCCTCAAGACTTTAAACTCGGGTAGAAGCGCACCCGCTGATACCGACTACATCGACCATCATGCTCCGGGGTCACACGCTGATGGGACGAGCAGTGTGCG
Source organism: Lissotriton helveticus (assembly GCF_964261635.1). Classification (NCBI taxonomy): domain Eukaryota; kingdom Metazoa; phylum Chordata; class Amphibia; order Caudata; family Salamandridae; genus Lissotriton; species Lissotriton helveticus. Next base: position 451,662,038 of record NC_136067.1, read on the forward strand.
ACCTCATTCGGACTTACTATTTATACAGGCTCCCTTGAGCCGGTGGAGGTGACGACCTCGAGACAACGCACCTGCGCGCCTTAAGAGGTATCTGGACCTATGAATATTTTCGGCAGCCCACGCAGCAACCATGTGCACACGCCTAATCCCCGCTGATGAGCAATAATGAACGCGAAACACGTGTCATGGGATGGCGAGCACACCAGTGAACACCCTCAAGACTTTAAACTCGGGTAGAAGTGCACCCGCTGATACCGACTACATTGACCATCATGCTCCGGGGTCACACGCTGATGGGACGAGCAGTGAGCGACCTCATTCGGACTTACTATTTATACAGGCTCCCTTGAGCCGGTGGAGGTGACGACCTCGAGACAACGCACCTGCGCGCCTTAAGAGGTATCTGAACCTATGAATATTTTCGGCAGCCCACGCAACAACCCAGTGCACACGCCTAATCCCTGCTGATGAGCGTTAATGAATGCGAAACACGTGTCCAGGGATGGCAAGCACACCAGTGAACACCCTCAAGACTTTAAACTCGGGTAGAAGCGCACCCGCTGATACCGACTACATCGACCATCATGCTCCGGGGTCACACGCTGATGGGACGAGCAGTGTGCGACCTCATTCGGACTTACTATTTATACAGGCTCCCTTGAGCCGGTGGAGGTGACGACCTCGAGACAACGCACCTGCGCGCCTTAAGAGGTATCTGGACCTATGAATATTTTCGGCAGCCCACGCAGCAACCCAGTGCACACGCCTAATCCCTGCTGATGAGCGTTAATGAACGCGAAACACGTGTCTAGGTATGGCAAGCACACCAGTGAACACCCTCAAGACTTTAAACTCGGGTAGAAGCGCACCCGCTGATACCGACTACATTGACCATCATGCTCCGGGGTCACACGCTGATGGGACGAGCAGTGTGCGACCTCATTCGGACTTACTATTTATACAGGCTCCCTTGAGCCGGTGGAGGTGACGACCTCGAGACAACACACCTGCGCGCCTTAAGAGGTATCTGGACCAATGAATATTTTCGGCAGCCCACGCAGCAACCCAGTGCACCCGCCTAATCCCTGCTGATGAGCGTTAATGAACGCGAAACACGTGTCCAGGGATGGCAAGCACACCAGTGAACACCCTCAAGACTTTAAACTCGGGTAGAAGCGCACGCGCTGATACCGACTACATCGACCATCATGCTCTGGGGTCACACGCTGATGGGACGAGCAAGGTGCGACCTCATTCGGACTTACTATTTATACAGGCTCCCTTGAGCCGGTGGAGGTGACGACCTCGAGACAACACACCAGCGCGCCTTAAGAGGTATCTGGACCTATGAATATTTTCGGCAGCCCACGCAGCAACCCACTGCACACGCCTAATCCCTGCTGATGAGCGTTAATGAACGCGAAACACGTGTCCAGGGATGGCAAGCACACCAGTGAACACCCTCAAGACTTTAAACTCGGGTAGAAGCGCACCCGCTGATACCGACTACATCGACCATCATGCTCCGGGGTCACACGCTGATGGGACGAGCAGTGTGCGACCTCATTCGGACTTACTATTTATACAGGCTCCCTTGAGCCGGTGGAGGTGACGACCTCGAGACAACGCACCTGCGCGCCTTAAGAGGTATCTGGACCTATGAATATTTTCGGCAGCCCACGCAGCAACCCAGTGCACACGCCTAATCCCTGCTGATGAGCGTTAATGAACGCGAAACACGTGTCTAGGTATGGCAAGCACACCAGTGAACACCCTCAAGACTTTAAACTCGGGTAGAAGCGCACCCGCTGATACCGACTACATTGACCATCATGCTCCGGGGTCACACGCTGATGGGACGAGCAGTGTGCGACCTCATTCGGACTTACTATTTATACAGGCTCCCTTGAGCCGGTGGAGGTGACGACCTCGAGACAACACACCTGCGCGCCTTAAGAGGTATCTGGACCAATGAATATTTTCGGCAGCCCACGCAGCAACCCAGTGCACCCGCCTAATCCCTGCTGATGAGCGTTAATGAACGCGAAACACGTGTCCAGGGATGGCAAGCACACCAGTGAACACCCTCAAGACTTTAAACTCGGGTAGAAGCGCACCCGCTGATACCGACTACATCGACCATCATGCTCTGGGGTCACACGCTGATGGGACGAGCAAGGTGCGACCTCATTCGGACTTACTATTTATACAGGCTCCCTTGAGCCGGTGGAGGTGACGACCTCGAGACAACACACCAGCGCGCCTTAAGAGGTATCTGGACCTATGAATATTTTCGGCAGCCCACGCAGCAACCCACTGCACACGCCTAATCCCTGCTGATGAGCGTTAATGAACGCGAAACACGTGTCCAGGGATGGCAAGCACACCAGTGAACACCCTCAAGACTTTAAACTCGGGTAGAAGCGCACCCGCTGATACCGACTACATCGACCATCATGCTCCGGGGTCACACGCTGATGGGACGAGCAGTGTGCGACCTCATTCGGACTTACTATTTATACAGGCTCCCTTGAGCCGGTGGAGGTGACGACCTCGAGACAACGCACCTGCGCGCCTTAAGAGGTATCTGGACCTATGAATATTTTCGGCAGCCCACGCAGCAACCCAGTGCACACGCCTAATCCCTGCTGATGAGCGTTAATGAACGCGAAACAGGTGTCCAGGGATGGCAAGCACACCAGTGAACACCCTCAAGACTTTAAACTCGGGTAGAAGTGCACCCGCTGATACCGACTGTGAGAAGTTGGCCTGATATATGATGCTCACTAGTTCTAGTGATCACCTTGTATCAGTCCAAACAACCCTTATGGTTATTGGTTGTAAGTCAACCTTATAGACCAGCTATCCTAATGGTAGCATGGACAAAGCAGTCTTAGGCTAAACTCTTTTGGCATGTGAAGCCAGCTGTTTTACCACAATATAACCCCTTGAATACCAAGTGAAAGGACACCACACAGGTTGTTATGAAAATAAACAGTATATTTATTAATAACAACACCTCTGAACTCTTTATGAGGTCAGAGGGCTAAGCACATGACAATCTCTTACGAAAAATAGTACAAGTTGCACAAAATTACAATGGTGCCCTAGGGGCACGACAAACCATATACTAAGTAAGTGGAATGTGAAAGTCGATAAAAGGAATGGAGCTGTCCAGAGGCTGTAGGATCGATGGGACCACGCTACACTAACTTCAGGTAAGTAATAGGAGGCCCACGGAACGCGTGTGCAGAGTGTGAACTCACACGCGAGATGCGTAACAACGTCTATGGACAGTATAGTTCAAGTTAGAGGTGAGTACGGACAATCCTGACTGGGTAGGACTAAAACGACTGTGGAACTGGACACTAGGACAGTTACACTACCCTTGAGCACCAAAATGCTCTTGTTACCTCACCCACGGGCCGCGGGTGCATAGGTGTCAAAGTGCGTCGGGTTCTCGCGTTGAAGTCAATGGAGCCTGAAAGAAAAGATGCTGCAGGCGACCAGGAGGAAGATATCCGGTGCAATCCAAGGGTGGATTGTTGAAGAAGGATACCTGAAAGCAGAGCGGACAATGTTCACAGTCACTAGCCAGTGACTGGAGTGGAACCAGGAAGGAACCAGATGTCGTCGTCGCGATCAGGTGAAGAGTGGACGCTTGACTCTGCAGCCACGTGGACCAGGAGGCGTCTTTGATGACCAGGATGGAGGCACGAGCTGTCCCACGCAGGCTCTCGCTGTTGGCGGTGTCGGATACGGGATTGGACTCAACAGGCCTTGGCAAAGGCAACCCACGCGGTGAGTGAAGAAAGCGTCTGGTGCGGAATAGGAGAGTCCGGGGTGCCCCTCTTTTGGAAGGGAGCGAGGGCCAGTCTGGAGCAACCAGACCAGCAGTGAAGATTCAAAGGTTCGTCATCTGGGAGGCCACTAGCCAGCCGGCAATTGACCAGACAACGCGTCGAGCAGCAACAAAGCAGAAGGGCCCCACGCAGATCTCGTGGATGCTGGAGGGCTGATTTTCGGTGCAGGGGCTGCTCGGGGTTGGGGCTTCTCAGTCCCCAAAGCACTTGGTCGAGTTTACCTCGGGAACCGTGCTGGAAGCGAAGTGCAGGTTCGTTCAAGATGGCCGGTCCCACGTGTCTCGTCGCACCCACGGGTCTCAGCTTTGCTGTAGATGTAGGTAGAGGTCGTAGAGGTCTGGGAATCCGGGTCTCGTTGGGCTCTAAAGTCTGGATCCTCGAGGGAAGACGACAAAGTGAAGCCGCTGGACGCTTGATGGTGCCTGCAGTTGCAGGGTGGACACTCCTTGCCCACAAGGGAGATTCTTCAGTCTTCTGTGGAGCAGAACGTCGAAGGCCAGAGTTTCTTCTTGTTGAATAGTTCAGGATAATCTAATCTGGAATGGGACCAGCTCCTACCTTTATTCTCCTAAAGGGGGCTGCACTACTGACTAGGTCCCTCCCCTGGGTGGGACCAGGAAGGGGGGTGGCTACACCCCCTATCCTTTGTCCGGCTTCCCGCCAGAGCTGGGGCTGGGATGCCCCAGCAACTGGTTTGAACCGGTGTATGCACAGGGCACCTTGTGTGCCCCAGGCATGTCTCATTCCTTTCAGGCCTCCCTACCTCAATACACAAAATCCTGTCTGGGGTGGTGCTAGCACCTCCCAAGGCAGGAAACCCTTTTTCCAGGCCATCCTCGCTGGAAGGACTCCCAGCAGCAGGAGGTCAGACTTGTGTCTGTGGTGGCAGCATCCATTTTGTGATGCTGAGGCTCGAGTTAACTTGAACCGGGGTTCACAGTTACATACATGTCGTGTCCCTCTAGAAGGGTGGAATGCTACCCCCGTCGCCAGAATTGGCGAGGGGGTAGTATTCCAAATCGTATGACACCTTACTCGACATGTTTTGATAATGTTATACCAGAGTTAGCATTTAACCACGAGGTTTATAATGCACTTAAGAGTATATGGTATAGCGTTATCATGGAACAGCTATTAGGACTTGGTTCCGCAAGCTGCAAACGGGCTCAGCTCATGCTAGAGCACCATCTCACATAATTCCAAGCACTCTGCCTTCAGGATTGATAAGGCCTTCCATAGGAGTGATTGATAGGAATATATGTGTCTATTTTAGGGTTAGATATAGGTATACTATATCTACAGCAAAGGGTGTTTACACCACCTTGCCCCAGCTGTCATGCAGCCAGTTGTGTCAGATTTAGATGGCCAGTCAGGGGTGGCATAATACATGCTTCAGCCCCTGGTAGGCCCTGGGTACACCTATGCCCTGGGTACAGGGACTGATAAGGTGGCCCAGTACCAATTGGTAAATGCACCTAAAGTACATGCTTGTCAATTTAGAGAGAGAACAGCTAGGCTGTGGGTCTGGTTAGCAGGCCCACAGCCAGGGAAAGTCGTAAACCAGTGAAGCAAAAAGCAAAATTCTGGGGTGACCATAGGATTGTAGACCCCACTCTCCTACACCGACTACATCGACCATCATGCTCCGGGGTCACACGCTGATGGGACGAGCAGTGTGCGACCTCATTTGGACTTACTATTTATACAGGCTCCCTTGAGCCGGTGGAGGTGACGACCTCGAGACAACGCACCTGCGCCCCTTAAGAGGTATCTGGACCTATGAATATTTTCGGCAGCCCACGCAGCAACCCAGTGCACACGCCTAATCCCTGCTGATGAGCGTTAATGAATGCGAAACACGTGTCCAGGGATGGCAAGCACACCAGTGAACACCCTCAAGACTTTAAACTCGGGTAGAAGCGCACCCGCTGATACCGACTACATTGACCATCATGCTCCGGGGTCACACGCTGATGGGACGAGCAGTGTGCGACCTCATTCGGACTTACTATTTATACAGGCTCCCTTGAGCCGGTGGAGGTGAGGACCTCGAGACAACGCACCTGCGCGCCTTAAGAGGTATCTGGACCTATGATTATTTTCGGCAGCCCACGCAGCAACCCAGTGCACACGCCTAATCCCTGCTGATGAGCGTTAATGAACGCGAAACACGTGTCCAGGGATCGCAAGCACACCAGTGAACACCCTCAAGACTTTAAACTCGGGTAGAAGCGCAGCCGCTGATACCGACTACATCGACCATCATGCTCCGGGGTCACACGCTGATGGGACGAGCAGTGTGCGATCTCATTCGGACTTACTATTTATACAGGCTCCCTTGAGCCGGTGGAGGTGACGACCTCGAGACAACGCACCTGCGCGCCTTAAGAGGTATCTGGACCTATGAATATTTTCGGCAGCCCACGCAGCAACCCAGTGCACACGGCTAATCCCTGCTGATGAGCGTTAATGAACGCGAAACACGTGTCCAGGGATGGCAAGCACACCAGTGAACACCCTCAAGATTTTAAACTCGGGTAGAAGCGCACCCGCTGATACCGACTACATCGACCATCATGCTCCAGGGTCACACGCTGATGGGACGAGCAGTGTGCGACCTCATTCGGACTTACTATTTATACAGGTTCCCTTGAGCCGGTGGAGGTGACGACCTCGAGACAACGCACCTGCGCGCCTTAAGAGGTATCTGGACCTATGAATATTTTCGGCAGCCCACGCAGCAACCCAGTGCACACGCCTAATCCCTGCTGATGAGCGTTAATGAACGCGAAACACGTGTCCAGGGATCGCAAGCACACCAGTGAACACCCTCAAGACTTTAAACTCGGGTAGAAGCGCAGCCGCTGATACCGACTACATCGACCATCATGCTCCGGGGTCACACGCTGATGGGACGAGCAGTGTGCGATCTCATTCGGACTTACTATTTATACAGGCTCCCTTGAGCCGGTGGAGGTGACGACCTCGAGACAACGCACCTGCGCGCCTTAAGAGGTATCTGGACCTATGAATATTTTCGGCAGCCCACGCAGCAACCCAGTGCACACGGCTAATCCCTGCTGATGAGCGTTAATGAACGCGAAACACGTGTCCAGGGATGGCAAGCACACCAGTGAACACCCTCAAGATTTTAAACTCGGGTAGAAGCGCACCCGCTGATACCGACTACATCGACCATCATGCTCCAGGGTCACACGCTGATGGGACGAGCAGTGTGCGACCTCATTCGGACTTACTATTTATACAGGTTCCCTTGAGCCGGTGGAGGTGACGACCTCGAGACAACGCACCTGCGCGCCTTAAGAGGTATCTGGACCTATGAATATTTTCGGCAGCCCACGCAGCAACCCAGTGCACACGCCTAATCCCTGCTGATGAGCGTTAATGAAGGCGAAAAACGTGTCCAGGGATGGCAAGCACACCAGTGAACACCCTCAAGACTTTAAACTCGGGTAGAAGCACACCCGCTGATACCGACTACATCGACCATCATGCTCCGGGGTCACACGCTGATGGGACGAGCAGTGTGCGACCTCATTCGGACTTACTATTTATACAGGCTCCCTTGACCCGGTGGAGGTGACGACCTCGAGACAACGCACCTGCGCGCCTTAAGAGGTATCTGGACCTATGAATATTTTCAGCAGCCCACGCAGCAACCCAGTGCACACGCCTAATCCCTGCTGATGAGCGTCAATGAACGCGAAACAGGTGTCCAGGGATGGCAAGCACACCAGTGAACACCCTCAAGACTTTAAACTCGGGTAGAAGCGCACCCGCTGATACCAACTACATCAACCATCATGCTCCGGGGTCACACGCTGATGGGACGAGCAGTGTGCGACCTCATTCGGACTTACTATTTATACAGGCTCCCTTGAGCCGGTGGAGGTGACGACCTCGAGACAACGCACCTGCGCGCCTTAAGAGGTATCTGGACCTATGAATATTTTCGGCAGCCCACGCAGCAACCCAGTGCACACGCCTAATCCCTGCTGATCGTGTCCAGGGATGGCAAGCACACCAGTGAACACCCTCAAGACTTTAAACTCGGGTAGAAGCGCACCCGCTGATACCGACTACATCGACCATCATGCTCCGGGGTCACACGCTGATGGGACGAGCAGTGTGCGACCTCATTTGGACTTACTATTTATACAGGCTCCCTTGAGCCGGTGGAGGTGACGACCTCGAGACAACGCACCTGCGCGCCTTAAGAGGTATCTGGACCTATGAATATTTTCAGCAGCCCATGCAGCAACCCAGTGCACACGCCTAATCCCTGCTGATGAGCGTTAATGAACGCAAAACACAAGTCCAGGGATGGCAAGCACACCAGTGAACACCCTCAAGACTTTAAACTCGGGTAGAAGCGCACCCGCTGATACCGACTCCATCGACCATCATGCTCCGGGGTCACACGCTGATGGGACGAGCAGTGTGCGACCTCATTCGGACTTACTATTTATACAGGCTCCCTTGAGCCGGTGGAGGTGACGACCTCGAGACAACGCACCTGAGCGCCTTAAGAGGTATCTGGACCTAGGAATATTTTCGGAAGCCCACGCAGCAACCCAGTGCACACGCCTAATCCCTGCTGATGAGCGTTAATGAACGCGAAACACGTGTCCAGGGATGGCAAACACACCAGTGAACACCCTCAAGACTTTAAACTAGGGTAGAAGCACACCCGCTGATACCGACTACATCGACCATCATGCTCCGTGGTCACACGCTGATGGGACGAGCAGTATGCGACCTCATTCGGAGTTACTATTTATACAGGCTCCCTTGAGCCGGTGGAGGTGACGACCTCAAGACAACGCACCTGCGCGCCTTAAGAGGTAGCTGGACCTATGAATATTTTCGGCAGCCCACGCAGCAACCCAGTGCACACGCCTAATCCCTGCTGATGAGCGTTAATGAACGCAAAACACGTGTCCAGGGATGGCAAGCACACCAGTGAACACCCTCAAGACTTTAAACTCGGGTAGAAGCGCACCCGCTGATACCGACTACATCGACCATCATGCTCCGGGGTCACACGCTGATGGGACGAGCAGTGTGCAACCTCATTTGGACTTACTATTTATATAGGCTCCCTTGAGCCGGTGGAGGTGACGACCTCGTGACAACGCACCTGCGCGCCTTAAGAGGTATCTGGACCTCTGAATATTTTCGGCAGCCCACGCAGCAACCCAGTGCACACGCCTAATCCCTGCTGATGAGCATTAATGAACGCGAAACACGTGTCCAGGGATGGCAAGCACACCAATGAACACCCTCAAGACTTTAAACTCGGGTAGAAGCGCACCCGCTTATACCGACTACATCGACCATCATGCTCCGGGGTCACACGCTGATGGGATGAGCAGTGTGCGACCTCATTCGGACTTACTATTTATACAGGCTCCCTTGAGCCGGTGGAGGTGACGACCTCGAGACAACGCACCTGCGCGCCTTAAGAGGAATCTGGACCAATGAATATTTTCGGGAGCGCTCGCAGCAACCCAGTGCACACGCCTAATCCCTGCTGATGAGCGTTAATGAACGCGAAACACGTGTTCAGGGATGGCAAGCACACCAGTGAACACCCTCAAGACTTTAAACTCGGGTAGAAGCGCACCTGCTGATACCGACTACATCCACCATCATGCTCCGGGGTCACACGCTGATGGGACGAGCAGTGTGCGACCTCATTCGGACTTACTATTTATAAAGGCTCCCTTGAGCCGGTGGAGGTGACGACCTCGAGACAACGCACCTGCGCGCCTTAAGAGGTATCTGGACCTATGAATATTTTCGGCAGCCCACGCAGCAACCATGTGCACATGCCTAATCCCCGCTGATGAGCGTTAATGAACGCTAAACACGTGTCCAGGGATGGCAAGCACACCAGTGAACACCCTCAAGACTTTAAACTCGGGTAGAAGCGCACCCTCTGATACCGACTACATCGACCATCATGCTCCGGGGTCACACGCTGATGGGACGAGCAGTGTGCGACCTTATTCGGACTTACTATTTATACAGGCTCCCTTGAGCCGGTGGAGGTGACGACCTCGAGACAACGCACCTGCGCGCCTTAAGAGGTATCTGGACCTATGAATATTTTCGGCAGCCCACGCAGCAACCCAGTGCACACGCCTAATCCCTGCTGATGAGTGTTGATGAACGCGAAACACGTGTCCAGGGATGGCAAGCACACCAGTTAACACCCTCAAGACTTTAAACTCGGATAGAAGCGCACCCGCTGATACCGACTACATCGACCATCATGCTCCGGGGTTACATGCTGATGGGACGAGCAGTGTGCGACCTCATTCGGACTTACTATTTATACAGGCTCCCTTGAGCCGGTGGAGGTGACGACCTCGAGACAATGCACCTGCGCGCCTTAAGAGGTATCTGGACCTATGAATATTTTCGGCAGCCCACGCAGCAACCCAGTGCACACGCCTAATCCCTGCTGATGAGCGTTAATGTACGCGAAACACGTGTCCAGGGATGGCAAGCACACCAGTGAACACCCTCAAGACTTTAAACTCGGATAGAAGCGCACCCGCTGATACCGACTACATCAACCATCATGCTCCGGGGTCACACGCTGATGGGACGAGCAGTGTGCGACCTCATTCGGACTTACTATTTATAGAGGCTCCCTTGAGCCGGTGGAGGTGACGACCTCGAGACAACGCACCTGCGCGCCTTAAAAGGTATCTGGACCTATGAATATTTTCGGCAGCCCACGCAGCAACCCAGTGCACACGCCTAATCCCTGCTGATGAGCGTTAATGAACGCGAAACACGTGTCCAGGGATGGCAAGCACACCAGTGAACACCCTCAAGACTTTAAACTCGGGTAGAAGCGCACCCGCTGATACCGACTACATCGACCATCATGCTCCGGGGTCACACGCTGATGGGACGAGCAGTGTGCGACCTCATTCGGACTTACTATTTATACAGGCTCCCTTGAGCCGGTGGAGGTGACGACCTCGAGACAACGCACCTGCGCACCTTAAGAGGTATGTGGACCTATGAATATTTTCGGCAGCCCACGCAGCAACCCAGTGCACACGCCTAATCCCTGCTGATGAGCGTTAATGTACACAAAACACGTGTCCAGGGATGGCAAGCACACCAGTAAACACCCTCAAGACTTTAAACTCGGGTAGAAGCGCACCCGCTGATACCGACTACATCGACCATCATGCTCCGGGGTCACACGCTGATGGGACGAGCAGTGTGCAACCTCATTCGGACTTACTATTTATACTGGCTCCCTTGAGCCGGTGGAGGTGACGACCTCGAGACAACGCACCTGCGCGCCTTAAGAGGTATCCGGACCTAGGAATATTTTCGGCAGCCCACGCAGCAACCCAGTGCACACGCCTAATCCCTGCTGATGAGCGTTAATGAACGCGAAACACGTGTCCAGGGATGGCAAGCACACCAGTGAACACCCTCAAGACTTTAAACTCGGGTAGAAGCACACCCGCTGATACCGACTACATCGACCATCATGCTCCGGGGTCACACGCTGATGGGACGAGCAGCGTGCGACCTCATTCGGACTTACTATTTATACAGGCTCCCTTGAGCCGGTGGAGGTGACGACCTCGAGACAACGCACCTGCGCGCCTTAAGAGGTATCTGGACCTATGAATATTTTCGGCAGCCCACGCAGCAACTCAGTGCACAAGCCTAATCCCTGCTGATGAGCGTTAATGAACGCAAAACACGTGTCCAGGGATGGCAAGCACACCAGTGAACACCCTCAAGACTTTAAACTCGGGTAGAAGCGCACCCGCTGATACCGACTACATCGACCATCATGCTCCGGGGTCACACGCTGATGGGACGAGCAGTGTGCAACCTCATTCGGACTTACTATTTATATAGGCTCCCTTGAGCCGGTGGAGGTGACGACCTCGAGACAACGCACCTGCGCGCCTTAAGAGGTATCTGGACCTATGAATATTTTCGGCAGCCCACACTGCAACCCAGTGCACACGCCTAATCCCTGCTGATGAGCGTTAATGAACGCGAAACACGTGTCCAGGGATGGCAAGCACACCAGTGAACACCCTCAAGACTTTAAACTCGGGTAGAAGCGCACCCGCTGATACCGACTACATCGACCATCATGCTCCGGGGTCACACGCTGATGGGACGAGCAGTGTGCGACCTCATTCGGACTTACTATTTATACAGGCTCCCTTGAGCCGGTGGAGGTGACGACCTCGAGACAACGCACCTGCGCGCCTTAAGAGGTATCTGGACCTATGAATATTTTCGGCAGCCCTCGCAGCAACCCAGTGCATACGCCTAATCCCTGCTGATGAGCGTTAATGAACGCGAAACACGTGTCCAGGGATGGCAAGCACACCAGTGAACACCCTCAAGACTTTAAACTCGGGTAGAAGCGCACCCGCTGATACCGACTACATCGACCATCATGCTCCGGGGTCACACGCTGATGGGACGAGCAGTGTGCGACCTCATTCGGACTTACTATTTATACAGGCTCCCATGAGCCGGTGGAGGTGACGACCTCGAGACAACGCACCTGCGCGCCTTAAGAGGTATCTGGACCTATGAATATTTTCGGCAGCCCACGCAGCAACCCAGTGCACACGCCTAATCCCTGCTGATGAGCGTTAATGTACGCAAAACACGTGTCCAGGGATGGCAAGCACACCAGTAAACACCCTCAAGACTATAAACTCGGGTAGAAGCGCACCCGCTGATACCGACTACATCGACCATCATGCTCCGGGGTCACACGCTGATGGGACGAGCAGTGTGCGACCTCATTCGGACTTACTATTTATACAGGCTCCCTTGAGCCGGTGGAGGTGACGACCTCGAGACAACGCACCTGCGCGCCTTAAGAGGTATCTGGACCTATGAATATTTTCGGCAGCCCACGCAGCAACTCAGTGCACACGCCTAATCCCAGCTGATGAGCGTTAATGAACGCAAAACACGTGTCCAGGGATGGCAAGCACACCAGTGAACACCCTCAAGACTTTAAACTCGGGTAGAAGCGCACCCGCTGATACCGACTACATCGACCATCATGCTCCGGGGTCACACGCTGATGGGACGAGCAGTGTGCAACCTCATTCGGACTTACTATTTATATAGGCTCCCTTGAGCCGGTGGAGGTGACGACCTCGAGACAACGCACCTGCGCGCCTTAAGAGGTATCTGGACCTATGAATATTTTCGGCAGCCCACACTGCAACCCAGTGCACACGCCTAATCCCTGCTGATGAGCGTTAATGAACGCGAAACACGTGTCCAGGGATGGCAAGCACACCAGTGAACACCCTCAAGACTTTAAACTCGGGTAGAAGCGCACCCGCTGATACCGACTACATCGACCATCATGCTCCGGGGTCACACGCTGATGGGACGAGCAGTGTGCGACCTCATTCGGACTTACTATTTATACAGGCTCCCTTGAGCCGGTGGAGGTGACGACCTCGAGACAACGCACCTGCGCGCCTTAAGAGGTATCTGGACCTATGAATATTTTCGGCAGCCCTCGCAGCAACCCAGTGCACACGCCTAATCCCTGCTGATGAGCGTTAATGAACGCGAAACACGTGTCCAGGGATGGCAAGCACACCAGTGAACACCCTCAAGACATTAAACTCGGGTAGAAGCGCACCCGCTGATACCGACTACATCGACCATCATGCTCCGGGGTCACACGCTGATGGGACGAGCAGTGTGCGACCTCATTCGGACTTACTATTTATACAGGCTCCCATGAGCCGGTGGAGGTGACGACCTCGAGACAACGCACCTGCGCGCCTTAAGAGGTATCTGGACCTATGAATATTTTCGGCAGCCCACGCAGCAACCCAGTGCACACGCCTAATCCCTGCTGATGAGCGTTAATGTACGCAAAACACGTGTCCAGGGATGGCAAGCACACCAGTAAACACCCTCAAGACTTTAAACTCGGGTAGAAGCGCACCCGCTGATACCGACTACATAGACCATCATGCTCCGGGGTCACACGCTGATGGGACGAGCAGTGTGCGACCTCATTTGGACTTACTATTTATACAGGCTCCCTTGATAAGGTGGCCCAGTACCAATTGGTAAATGCACCTAAAGTACATGCTTGTCAATTTAGAGAGAGAACAGCTAGGCTGTGGGTCTGGTTAGCAGGCCCACAGCCAGGGAAAGTCGTAAACCAGTGAAGCAAAAAGCAAAAATCTGGGGTGACCATAGGATTGCAGACCCCACTCTCCTACACCGACTACATCGACCATCATGCTCCGGGGTCACACGCTGATGGAACGAGCAGTGTGCGACCTCATTTGGACTTACTATTTATACAGGCTCCCTTGAGCCGGTGGAGGTGACGACCTCGAGACAACGCACCTGTGCGCCTTAAGAGGTATCTGGACCTATGAATATTTTCGGCAGCCCACGCAGTAACCCAGTACACACACCTAATCCCTGCTGATGAGCGTTAATGAACGCGAAACACGTGTCCAGGGATGGCAAGCACACCAGTGAACACCCTCAAGACTTTAAACTCGGGTAGAAGCGCACCCGCTGATACCAACTACATCGACCATCATGCTCCGGGGTCACACGCTGATGGGACGAGCAGTGTGCGACCTCATTCGGACTTACTATTTATACAGGCTCCCTTGAGCCGGTGGAGGTGACGACCTCGAGACAACGCACCTGCGCGCCTTAAGAGGTATCTGGACCTATGAATATTTTCGGCAGCCCACGCAGCAACCCAGTGCACACGCCTAATCCCTGCTGATGAGCGTTAATGAACGCGAAACAGGTGTCCAGGGATGGCAAGCACACCAGTGAACACCCTCAAGACTTTAAACTCGGGTAGAAGCGCACCCGCTGATACCGACTGTGAGAAGTTGGCCTGATATATGATGCTCACTAGTTCTAGTGATCACCTTGTATCAGTCCAAACAACCCTTATGGTTATTGGTTGTAAGTCAACCTTATAGACCAGCTATCCTAATGGTAGCATGGACAAAGCAGTCTTAGGCTAAACTCTTTTGGCATGTGAAGCCAGCTGTTTTACCACAATATAACCCCTTGAATACCAAGTGAAAGGACACCACACAGGTTGTTATGAAAATAAACAGTATATTTATTAATAACAACACCTCTGAACTCTTTATGAGGTCAGAATGCTAAGCACATGACAATCTCTTACAAAAAATAGTACAAGTTGCACAAAATTACAATGGTGCCCTAGGGGCACGACAAACCATATACTAAGTAAGTGGAATGTGAAAGTCGATAAAAGGAATGGAGCTGTCCAGAGGCTGTAGGATCGATGGGACCACGCTACACTAACTTCAGGTAAGTAATAGGAGGCCCACGGAACGCGTGTGCAGAGTGTGAACTCACACGCGAGATGCGTAACAACGTCTATGGACAGTATAGTTCAAGTTAGAGGTGAGTACGGACAATCCTGACTGGGTAGGACTAAAACGACTGTGGAACTGGACACTAGGACAGTTACACTACCCTTGAGCACCAAAATGCTCTTGTTACCTCACCCACGGGCCGCGGGTGCATAGGTGTCAAAGTGCGTCGGGTTCTCGCGTTGAAGTCAATGGAGCCTGAAAGAAAAGATGCTGCAGGCGACCAGGAGGAAGATGTCCGGTGCAATCCAAGGGTGGATTGTTGAAGAAGGATACCTGAAAGCAGAGCGGACAATGTTCACAGTCACTAGCCAGTGACTGGAGTGGAACCAGGAAGGAACCAGATGTCGTCGTCGCGATCAGGTGAAGAGTGGACGCTTGACTCTGCAGCCACGTGGACCAGGAGGCGTCTTTGATGACCAGGATGGAGGCACGAGCTGTCCCACGCAGGCTCTCGCTGTTGGCGGTGTCGGATACGGGATTGGACTCAACAGGCCTTGGCAAAGGCAACCCACGCGGTGAGTGAAGAAAGCGTCTGGTGCGGAATAGGAGAGTCCGGGGTGCCCCTCTTTTGGAAGGGAGCGAGGGCCAGTCTGGAGCAACCAGACCAGCAGTGAAGATTCAAAGGTTCGTCATCTGGGAGGCCACTAGCCAGCCGGCAATTGACCAGAAAACGCGTCGAGCAGCAACAAAGCAGAAGGGCCCCACGCAGATCTCGTGGATGCTGGAGGGCTGATTTTCGGTGCAGGGGCTGCTCGGGGTTGGGGCTTCTCAGTCCCCAAAGCACTTGGTCGAGTTTACCTCGGGAACCATGCTGGAAGCGAAGTGCAGGTTCGTTCAAGATGGCCTGTCCCACGTGTCTCGTCGCACCCACGGGTCTCAGCTTTGCTGTAGATGTAGGTAGAGGTCGTAGAGGTCTGGGAATCCGGGTCTCGTTGGGCTCTAAAGTCTGGATCCTCGAGGGAAGACGACAAAGTGAAGCCGCTGGACGCTTGATGGTGCCTGCAGTTGCAGGGTGGACACTCCTTGCCCACAAGGGAGATTCTTCAGTCTTCTGTGGAGCAGAACGTCGAAGGCCAGAGTTTCTTCTTGTTGAATAGTTCAGGATAATCTAATCTGGAATGGTACCAGCTCCTACCTTTATTCTCCTAAAGGGGGCTGCACTACTGACTAGGTCCCTCCCCTGGGTGGGACCAGGAAGGGGGGTGGCTACACCCCCTATCCTTTGTCGGGCTTCCCGCCAGAGCTGGGGCTGGGATGCCCCAGCAACTGGTTTGAACCGGTGTATGCACAGGGCACCTTGTGTGCCCCAGGCATGTCTCATTCCTTTCAGGCCTCCCTACCTCAATACACAAAATCCTGTCTGGGGTGGTGCTAGCACCTCCCAAGGCAGGAAACCCTTTTTCCAGGCCATCCTCGCTGGAAGGACTCCCAGCAGCAGGAGGTCAGACTTGTGTCTGTGGTGGCAGCATCCATTTTGTGATGCTGAGGCTCGAGTTAACTTGAACCGGGGTTCACAGTTACATACATGTCGTGTCCCTCTAGAAGGGTGGAATGCTACCCCCGTCGCCAGAATTGGCGAGGGGGTAGTATTCCAAATCGTATGACACCTTACTCGACATGTTTTGATAATGTTATACCAGAGTTAGCATTTAACCGCGAGGTTGATAATGCACTTAAGGGTATATGGTATAGCGTTATCATGGAACAGCTATTAGGACTTGGTTCCGCAAGCTGCAAACGGGCTCAGCTCATGCTAGAGCACCATCTCACATAATTCCAAGCACTCTGCCTTCAGGATTGATAAGGCCTTCCATAGGAGTGATTGATAGGAATATATGTGTCCATTTTAGGGTTAGATATAGGTATACTATATCTACAGCAAAGGGTGTTTACACCACCTTGCCCCAGCTGTCATGCAGCCAGTTGTGTCAGATTTAGATGGCCAGTCAGGGGTGGCATAATACATGCTTCAGCCCCTGGTAGGCCCTGGGTACACCTATGCCCTGGGTACAGGGACTGATAAGGTGGCCCAGTACCAATTGGTAAATGCACCTAAAGTACATGCTTGTCAATTTAGAGAGAGAACAGCTAGGCTGTGGGTCTGGTTAGCAGGCCCACAGCCAGGGAAAGTCGTAAACCAGTGAAGCAAAAAGCAAAAATCTGGGGTGACCATAGGATTGCAGACCCCACTCTCCTACACCGACTACATCGACCATCATGCTCCGGGGTCACACGCTGATGGGACGAGCAGTGTGCGACCTCATTTGGACTTACTATTTATACAGGCTCCCTTGAGCCGGTGGAGGTGACGACCTCGAGACAACGCACCTGCGCGCCTTAAGAGGTATCTGGACCTATGAATATTTTCGGCAGCCCACGCAGCAACCCAGTGCACACGCCTAATCCCTGCTGATGAGCGTTAATGAACGCGGAACACGTGTCCAGGGATGGCAAGCATACCAGTGAACACCCTCAAGACTTTAAACTCGGGTAGAAGCGCACCCGCTGATACCGACTACATTGACCATCATGCTCCGGGGTCACACGCTGATGGGACGAGCAGTGTGCGACCTCATTCGGACTTACTATTTATACAGGCTCCCTTGAGCCGGTGGAGGTGAGGACCTCGAGACAACGCACCTGCGCGCCTTAAGAGGTATCTGGACCTATGAATATTTTCGGCAGCCCACGCAGCAACCCAGTGCACACGCCTAATCCCTGCTGATGAGCGTTAATGAACGCGAAACACGTGTCCAGGGATCGCAAGCACACCAGTGAACACCCTCAAGACTTTAAACTCGGGTAGAAGCGCACCCGCTGATACCGACTACATCGACCATCATGCTCCGGGGTCACACGCTGATGGGACGAGCAGTGTGCGATCTCATTCGGACTTACTATTTATACAGGCTCCCTTGAGCCGGTGGTGGTGACGACCTCGAGACAACGCACCTGCGCGCCTTAAGAGGTATCTGGACCTATGAATATTTTTGGCAGCCCAGGCAGCAACCCAGTGCACACGCCTAATCCCTGCTGATGAGCGTTAATGAACGCGAAACACGTGTCCAGGGATGGCAAGCACACCAGTGAACACCCTCAAGATTTTAAACTCGGGTAGAAGCGCACCCGCTGATACCGACTACATCGACCATCATGCTCCGGGGTCACACGCTGATGGGACGAGCAGTGTGCGACCTCATTCGGACTTACTATTTATACAGGTTCCCTTGAGCCGGTGGAGGTGACGACCTCGAGACAACGCACCTGCGCGCCTTAAGAGGTATCTGGACCTATGAATATTTTCGGCAGCCCACGCAGCAACCCAGTGCACACGCCTAATCCCTGCTGATGAGCGTTAATGAACGCGAAACACGTGTCCAGGGATGGCAAGCAACCCAGTGAACACCCTCAAGACTTTAAACTTGGGTAGAAGCACACCCGCTGATACCGACTACATCGACCATCATGCTCCGGGGTCACACGCTGATGGGACGAGCAGTGTGCGACCTCATTCGGACTTACTATTTATACAGGCTCCCTTGAGCCGGTGGAGGTGACGACCTCGAGACAACGCACCTGCGCGCCTTAAGAGGTATCTGGACCTATGAATATTTTCAGCAGCCCACGCAGCAACCCAGTGCACACCCCTAATCCCTGCTGATGAGCGTCAATGAACGCGAAACAGGTGTCCAGGGATGGCAAGCACACCAGTGAACACCCTCAAGACTTTAAACTCGGGTAGAAGCGCACCCGCTGATACCGACTACATCGACCATCATGCTCCGGGGTCACACGCTGATGGGACGAGCAGTGTGCGACCTCATTCGGACTTACTATTTATACAGGCTCCCTTGAGCCGGTGGAGGTGACGACCTCGAGACAACGCACCTGCGCGCCTTAAGAGGTATCTGGACCTATGAATATTTTCGGCAGCCCACGCAGCAACCCAGTGCACACGCCTAATCCCTGCTGATGAGCGTTAATGAACGCGAAACACGTGTCCAGGGATGGCAAGCACACCAGTGAACACCCTCAAGACTTTAAACTTGGGTAGAAGCACACCCGCTGATACCGACTACATCGACCATCATGCTCCGGGGTCACACGCTGATGGGACGAGCAGTGTGCGACCTCATTCGGACTTACTATTTATACAGGCTCCCTTGAGCCGGTGGAGGTGACGACCTCGAGACAACGCACCTGCTCGCCTTAAGAGGTATCTGGACCTATGAATATTTTCAGCAGCCCACGCAGCAACCCAGTGCACACCCCTAATCCCTGCTGATGAGCGTCAATGAACGCGAAACAGGTGTCCAGGGATGGCAAGCACACCAGTGAACACCCTCAAGACTTTAAACTCGGGTAGAAGCGCACCCGCTGATACCGACTACATCGACCATCATGCTCCGGGGTCACACGCTGATGGGACGAGCAGTGTGCGACCTCATTCGGACTTACTATTTATACAGGCTCCCTTGAGCCGGTGGAGGTGAGGACCTCGAGACAACGCACCTGCGCGCCTTAAAAGGTATCTGGACCTATGAATATTTTCGGCAGCCCACGCAGCAACCCAGTGCACACGCCTAATCCCTGCTGATGAGCGTTAATGAACGCGAAACACGTGTCCAGGGATGGCAAGCACACCAGTGAACACCCTCAAGACTTTAAACTCGGGTAGAAGCGCACCCGCTGATACCGACTACATCGACCATCATGCTCCGGGGTCACACGCTGATGGGACGAGCAGTGTGCGACCTCATTCGGAATTACTATTTATACAGGCTCCCTTGAGCTGGTGGAGGTGACGACCTCGAGACAACGCACCTGCGCGCCTTAAGAGGTATCTGGACATATGAATATTTTCGGCAGCCCACGCAGCAACCCAGTGCACACGCCTAATCTCTGCTGATGAGCGTTAATGAACGCAAAACACAACTCCAGGGATGGCAAGCACACTAGTGAACACCCTCAAGACTTTAAACTCGGGTAGAAG
Organism: Lissotriton helveticus; assembly: GCF_964261635.1. Classification (NCBI taxonomy): domain Eukaryota; kingdom Metazoa; phylum Chordata; class Amphibia; order Caudata; family Salamandridae; genus Lissotriton; species Lissotriton helveticus. The sequence continues at coordinate 451,682,353 of NC_136067.1, forward strand.
CGCACCCGCTGATACCGACTACATCGACCATCATGCTCCGGGGTCACACGCTGATGGGACGAGCAGTGTGCGACCTCATTCGGACTTACTATTTATACAGGCTCCCTTGAGCCGGTGGAGGTGACGACCTCGAGACAACGCACCTGCGCGCCTTAAGAGGTATCTGGACCTATGAATATTTTCGGCAGCCCACGCAGCAACCCAGTGCACACGCCTAATCCCTGCTGATGAGCGTTAATGAACGCGAAACACGTGTCCAGGTATGGCAAGCACACCAGTGAACACCCTCAAGACTTTAAACTCGGGTAGAAGCGCACCCGCTGATACCGACTACATCGACCATCATGCTCCGGGGTCACACGCTGATGGGACGAGCAGTGTGCGACCTCATTCGGACTTACTATTTATACAGGCTCCCTTGAGCCGGTGGAGGTGAGGACCTCGAGACAACGCACCTGCGCGCCTTAAGAGGTGTCTGGACCTATGAATATTTTTGGCAGTCCACACAGCAACCCAGTGCACACGCCTAATCCCTGCTGATGAGCGTTAATGAACGCGAAACACGTGTCCAGGGATGGCAAGCACACCAGTGAACACCCTCAAGACTTTAAACTCGGGTAGAAGCGCACCCGCTGATACCTACTACATCGACCATCATGCTCCGGGGACACACGCTGATGGGACGAGCAGTGTGCGACCTCATTCGGACCTACTATTTATACAGGCTCCCTTGAGCCGGTGGAGGTGACGACCTCGAGACAACGCACCTGCGCGCCTTAAGAGGTATCAGGACCTATGAATATTTTCGGCAGCCCACGCAGCAACCCAGTGCACACGCCTAATCCCTGCTGATGAGCGTTAATGAACGCGAAACACGTGTCCAGGGATGGCAAGCACACCAGTGAACACCCTCAAGACTTTAAACTCGGGTAGAAGCGCACCCGCTGATACCGACTACATCGACCATCATGCTCCGGGGACACACACTGATGGGACGAGCAGTGTGCGACCTCATTCGGACTTACTATTTATACAGGCTCCCTTGAGCCGGTGGAGGTGACGACCTCGAGACAATGCACCTGCGCGCCTTAAGAGGTATCTGGACCTATGAATATTTTCGGCAGCCCACGCAGCAACCCAGTGCACACGCCTAATCCCTGCTGATGAGCGTTAATGAACGCGAAACACGTGTCCAGGGATGGCAAGCACACCAGTGAACACCCTCAAGACTTTAAACTCGGGTAGAAGTGCACCCGCTGATACCGACTACATCGACCATCATGCTCCGGGGACACACGCTGATGGGACGAGCAGTGTGCGACCTCATTCGGACTTACTATTTATACAGGCTCCCTTGAGCCGGTGGAGGTGACGACCTCGAGACAACACACCTGCGCGCCTTAAGAGGTATCTGGACCAATGAATATTTTCAGCAGCCCAGGCAGCAACCCAGTGCACCCGCCTAATCCCTGCTGATGAGCGTTAATGAACGCGAAACACGTGTCCAGGGATGGCAAGCACACCAGTGAACACCCTCAAGACTTTAAACTCGGGTAGAAGCGCACCCGCTGATACCGACTACATCGACCATCATGCTCCGGGGTCACACGCTGATGGGACGAGCAAGGTGCGACCTCATTCGGACTTACTATTTATACAGGCTCCCTTGAGTCGGTGGAGGTGACGACCTCGAGACAACACACCAGCGCGCCTTAAGAGGTATCTGGACCTATGAATATTTTCGGCAGCCCACGCAGCAACCCACTGCACACGCCTAATCCCTGCTGATGAGCGTTAATGAACGCGAAACACGTGTCCAGGGATGGCAAGCACACCAGTGAACACCCTCAAGACTTTAAACTCGGGTAGAAGCGCACCCGCTGATACCGACTACATCGACCATCATGCTCCGGGGTCACACGCTGATGGGACGAGCAGTGTGCGACCTCATTCGGACTTACTATTTATACAGGCTCCCTTGAGCCGGTGGAGGTGACGACCTCGAGACAACGCACCTGCGCGCCTTAAGAGGTATCTGGACCTATGAATATTTTCGGCAGCCCACGCAGCAACCCAGTGCACACGCCTAATCCCTGCTGATGAGCGTTAATGAACGCGAAACACGTGTCTAGGGATGGCAAGCACACCAGTGAACACCCTCAAGACTTTAAACTCGGGTAGAAGTGCACCCGCTGATACCGACTACATCGACCATCATTCTCCGGGGTCACACGCTGATGGGACGAGCAGTGTGCGACCTCATTCGGACTTACTATTTATACAGGTCCCTTGAGCCGGTGGAGGTGACGACCTCGAGACAACGCACCTGTGCGCCTTAAGAGGTATCTGGACCTATGAATATTTTCGGCAGCCCACGCAGCAACCCAGTGCACACGCCTAATCCCTGCTGATGAGCGTTAATGAACGCGAAACAGGTGTCCAGGGATGGCAAGCACACCAGTGAACACTCTCAAGACTTTAAACTCGGGTAGAAGCGCACCCGCTGATACCGACTGTGAGAAGTTGGCCTGATATATGATGCTCACTAGTTCTAGTGATCACCTTGTATCAGTCCAAACAACCCTTATGGTTATTGGTTGTAAGTCAACCTTATAGACCAGCTATCCTAATGGTAGCATGGACAAAGCAGTCTTAGGCTAAACTCTTTTGGCATGTGAAGCCAGCTGTTTTACCACAATATAACCCCTTGAATACCAAGTGAAAGGACACCACACAGGTTGTTATGAAAATAAACAGTATATTTATTAATAACAACACCTCTGAACTCTTTATGAGGTCAGAGGGCTAAGCACATGACAATCTCTTACGAAAAATACTACAAGTTGCACAAAATTACAATGGTGCCCTAGGGGCACGACAAACCATATACTAAGTAAGTGGAATGTGAAAGTCGATAAAAGGAATGGAGCTGTCCAGAGGCTGTAGGATCGATGGGACCACGCTACACTAACTTCAGGTAAGTAATAGGAGGCCCACGGAACGCGTGTGCAGAGTGTGAACTCACACGCGAGATGCGTAACAACGTCTATGGACAGTATAGTTCAAGTTAGAGGTGAGTACGGACAATCCTGACTGGGTAGGACTAAAACGACTGTGGAACTGGACACTAGGACAGTTACACTACCCTTGAGCACCAAAATGCTCTTGTTACCTCACCCACGGGCCGCGGGTGCATAGGTGTCAAAGTGCGTCGGGTTCTCGCGTTGAAGTCAATGGAGCCTGAAAGAAAAGATGCTGCAGGCGACCAGGAGGAAGATGTCCGGTGCAATCCAAGGGTGGATTGTTGAAGAAGGATACCTGAAAGCAGAGCGGACAATGTTCACAGTCACTAGCCAGTGACTGGAGTGGAACCAGGAAGGAACCAGATGTCGTCGTCGCGATCAGGTGAAGAGTGGACGCTTGACTCTGCAGCCATGTGGACCAGGAGGCGTCTTCGATGACCAGGATGGAGGCACGAGCTGACCCACGCAGGCTCTCGCTGTTGGCGGTGTCGGATACGGGATTGGACTCAACAGGCCTTGGCAAAGGCAACCCACGCGGTGAGTGAAGAAAGCGTCTGGTGCGGACTAGGAGAGTCCGGGGTGCCCCTCTTTTGGAAGGGAGCGAGGGCCAGTCTGGAGCAACCAGACCAGCAGTGAAGATTCAAAGGTTCGTCATCTGGGAGGCCACTAGCCAGCCGGCAATTGACCAGACAACGCGTCGAGCAGCAACAAAGCAGAAGGGCCCCACGCAGATCTCGTGGATGCTGGAGGGCTGATTTTCGGTGCAGGGGCTGCTCGGGGTTGGGGCTTCTCAGTCCCCAAAGCACTTGGTCGAGTTTACCTCGGGAACCGTGCTGGAAGCGAAGTGCAGGTTCGTTCAAGATGGCCGGTCCCACGTGTCTCGTCGCACCCACGGGTCTCAGCTTTGCTGTAGATGTAGGTAGAGGTCGGAGAGGTCTGGGAATCCGGGTCTCGTTGGGCTCTAAAGTCTGGATCCTCGAGGGAAGACGACAAAGTGAAGCCGCTGGACGCTTGATGGTGCCTGCAGTTGCAGGGTGGACACTCCTTTCCCACAAGGGAGATTCTTCAGTCTTCTGTGGAGCAGAACGTCGAAGGCCAGAGTTTCTTCTTGTTGAATAGTTCAGGATAATCTAATCTGGAAAGGGACCAGCTCCTACCTTTATTCTCCTAAAGGGGGCTGCACTACTGACTAGGTCCCTCCCCTGGGTGGGACCAGGAAGGGGGGTGGCTACACCCCCTATCCTTTGTCGGGCTTCCCGCCAGAGCTGGGGCTGGGATGCCCCAGCAACTGGTTTGAACCGGTGTATGCACAGGGCACCTTGTGTGCCCCAGGCATGTCTCCTTCCTTTCAGGCCTCCCTACCTCAATACACAAAATCCTGTCTGGGGTGGTGCTAGCACCTCCCAAGGCAGGAAACCCTTTTTCCAGGCCATCCTCGCTGGAAGGACTCCCAGCAGCAGGAGGTCAGACTTGTGTCTGTGGTGGCAGCATCCATTTTGTGATGCTGAGGCTCGAGTTAACTTGAACCGGGGTTCACAGTTACATACATGTCGTGTCCCTCTAGAAGGGTGGAATGCTACCCCCGTCGCCAGAATTGGCGAGGGGGTAGTATTCCAAATCGTATGACACCTTACTCGACATGTTTTGATAATGTTATACCAGAGTTAGCATTTAACCGCGAGGTTGATAATGCACTTAAGAGTATATGGTATAGCGTTATCATGGAACAGCTATTAGGACTTGGTTCCGCAAGCTGCAAACGGGCTCAGCTCATGCTAGAGCACCATCTCACATAATTTCAAGCACTCTGCCTTCAGGATTGATAAGGCCTTCCATAGGAGTGAATGATAGGAATATATGTGTCCATTTTAGGGTTAGATATAGGTATACTATATCTACAGCAAAGGGTGTTTACACCACCTTGCCCCAGCTGTCATGCAGCCAGTTGTGTCAGATTTAGATGGCCAGTCAGGGGTGGCATAATACATGCTTCAGCCCCTGGTAGGCCCTGAGTACACCTATGCCCTGGGTACAGGGACTGATAAGGTGGCCCAGTACCAATTGGTAAATGCACCTAAAGTACATGCTTGTCAATTTAGAGAGAGAACAGCTAGGCTGTGGGTCTGGTTAGCAGGCCCACAGCCAGGGAAAGTCGTAAACCAGTGAAGCAAAAAGCAAAAATCTGGGGTGACCATAGGATTGCAGACCCCACTCTCCTACACCGACTACATCGACCATCATGCTCCGGGGTCACACGCTGATGGGACGAGCAGTGTGCGACCTCATTTGGACTTACTATTTATACAGGCTCCCTTGAGCCGGTGGAGGTGACGACCTCGAGACAACGCACCTGCGCGCCTTAAGAGGTATCTGGACCTATGAATATTTTCGGCAGCCCACGCAGCAACCCAGTGCACACGCCTAATCCCTGCTGATGAGCGTTAATGAACGCGGAACACGTGTCCAGGGATGGCAAGCACACCAGTGAACACCCTCAAGACTTTAAACTCGGGTAGAAGCGCACCCGCTGATACCGACTACATTGACCATCATGCTCCGGGGTCACACGCTGATGGGACTAGCAGTGTGCGACCTCATTCGGACTTACTATTTATACAGGCTCCCTTGAGCCGGTGGAGGTGAGGACCTCGAGACAACGCACCTGCGCGCCTTAAGAGGTATCTGGACCTATGAATATTTTCGGCAGCCCACGCAGCAACCCAGTGCACACGCCTAATCCCTGCTGATGAGCGTTAATGAACGCGAAACACGTGTCCAGGGATCGCAAGCACACCAGTGAACACCCTCAAGACTTTAAACTCGGGTAGAAGCGCAGCCGCTGATACCGACTACATCGACCATCATGCTCCGGGGTCACACGCTGATGGGACGAGCAGTGTGCGATCTCATTCGGACTTACTATTTATACAGGCTCCCTTGAGCCGGTGGAGGTGACGACCTCGAGACAACGCACCTGCGCGCCTTAAGAGGTATCTGGACCTATGAATATTTTCGGCAGCCCACGCAGCAACCCAGTGCACACGCCTAATCCCTGCTGATGAGCGTTAATGAACGCGAAACACGTGTCCAGGGATGGCAAGCACACCAGTGAACACCCTCAAGATTTTAAACTCGGGTAGAAGCGCACCCGCTGATACCGACTACATCGACCATCATGCTCCGGGGTCACACGCTGATGGGACGAGCAGTGTGCGACCTCATTCGGACTTACTATTTATACAGGTTCCCTTGAGCCGGTGGAGGTGACGACCTCGAGACAACGCACCTGCGCGCCTTAAGAGATATCTGGACCTATGAATATTTTCGGCAGCCCACGCAGCAACCCAGTGCACACGCCTAATCCCTGCTGATGAGCGTCAATGAACGCGAAACAGGTGTCCAGGGATGGCAAGCATACCAGTGAACACCCTCAAGACTTTAAACTTGGGTAGAAGCGCACCCGCTGATACCGACTACATCGACCATCATGCTCCGGGGTCACACGCTGATGGGACGAGCAGTGTGCGACCTCATTCGGACTTACTATTTATACAGGCTCCCTTGAGCCGGTGGAGGTGACGACCTCGAGACAACGCACCTGCGTGCCTTAAGAGGTATCTGGACCTATGAATATTTTCGGCAGCCCACGCAGCAACCCAGCGCACACGCCTAATCCCTGCTGATCGTGTCCAGGGATGGCAAGCACACCAGTGAACACCCTCAAGACTTTAAACTCGGGTAGAAGCGCACCCGCTGATACCGACTACATCGACCATCATGCTCCGGGGTCACACGCTGATGGGACGAGCAGTGTGCGACCTCATTCGGACTTACTATATATACAGGCTTCCTTGATCCGGTGGAGGTGACGACCTCGAGACAACGCACCTGCGCGCCTTAAGAGGTATCTGGACCTATGAATATTTTCAGCAGCCCATGCAGCAACCCAGTGCACACGCCTAATCCCTGCTGATGAGCGTTAATGTACGTCAAACACGTGTCCAGGGATGGCAAGCACACCAGTGAACACCCTCAAGACTTTAAACTCGGGTAGAAGCGCACCCGCTGATACCGACCGCATCAACCATCATGCTCCGGGGTCACACGCTGATGGGACGAGCAGTGTGCGACCTCATTCGGACTTACTATTTATACAGGCTCCCTTGAGCCGGTGGAGGTGACGACCTCGAGACAACGCACCTGCGCGCCTTAAAAGGTATCTGGACCTATGAATATTTTCAGCAGCCCACGCAGCAACCCAGTGCACACGCCTAATCCCTGCTGATGAGCGTTAATGAACGCGAAACACGTGTCCAGGGATGGCAAGCACACCAGTGAACACCCTCAAGACTTTAAACTCGGGTAGAAGCGCACCCGCTGATACCGACTACATCGACCATCATGCTCCGGGGTCACACTCTGATGGGACGAGCAGTGTGCGACCTCATTCGGACTCACTATTTATACAGGCTCTCTTGAGCCGGTGGAGGTGACGACCTCGAGACAACGCACCTGCGCGCCTTAAGAGGTATCTGGACCTAGGAATATTTTCGGAAGCCCACGCAGCAACCCAGTGCACACGCCTAATCCCTGCTGATGAGCGTTAATGAACGCGAAACACGTGTCCAGGGATGGCAAGCACACCAGTGAACACCCTCAAGACTTTAACCGCATGCGTGCGGCATGATTCCCCCCCGTACGCTGGATTTTGCGAAAGCCCACTTTGCATGACGAGCTGGGCTCGTCATGAGCGTGCCAGGAGGCTACCTCATGACGAGCCCAGCTCGTCATGAGCGTCGAAGGGGTTAAACTAGGGTAGAAGCACACCCGCTGATACCGACTACATCGACCATCATGCTCCGGGGTCACACGCTGATGGGACGAGCAGTGTGCAACCTCATTCGGACTTACTATTTATATAGGCTCCCTTAAGCCGGTGGAGGTGACGACCTCGAGACAACGCACCTGCGCGCCTTAAGAGGTATCTGGATCTATGAATATTTTCGGCAGCCCACGCAGCAACCCAGTGCACACGCCTAATCCCTGCTGATGAGCGTTAATGAACGCGAAATACGTGTCCAGGGATGGCAAGCACACCAGTGAACACCCTCAAGACTTTAAACTCGGGTAGAAGGGCACCCGCTGATACCGACTACATCGACCATCATGCTCCGGAGTCACACGCTGATGGGATGAGCAGTGTGCGACCTCATTCGGACTTAATATTTATACAGGCTCCCTTGAGCCGGTGGAGGTGACGACCTCGAGACAACGCACCTGTGCGCCTTAAGAGGTATCTGGACCAATGAATATTTTCGGCAGCGCTCGCAGCAACCCAGTGCACACGCCTAATCCCTGCTGATGAGCGTTAATGAACGCGAAACACGTGTTCAGGGATGGCAAGCACACCAGTGAACACCCTCAAGACTTTAAACTCGGGTAGAAGCGCACCCGCTGATACCGACTACATCGACCATCATGCTCCGGGGTCACACGCTGATGGGACGAGCAGTGTGCGACCTCATTCGGACTTACTATTTATACAGGCTCCCTTGAGCCGGTGGAGGTGACGACCTCGAGACAACGCACCTGCGCGCCTTAAGAGGTATCTGGACCTATGAATATTTTCGGCAGCCCACGCAGCAACCATGTGCACACGCCTAATCCCCGCTGATGAGCAATAATGAACGCGAAACACGTGTCATGGGATGGCGAGCACACCAGTGAACACCCTCAAGACTTTAAACTCGGGTAGAAGTGCACCCGCTGATACCGACTACATTGACCATCATGCTCCGGGGTCACACGCTGATGGGACGAGCAGTGTGCGACCTCATTCGGACTTACTATTTATACAGGCTCCCTTGAGCCGGTGGAGGTGACGACCTCGAGACAACGCACCTGCGCGCCTTAAGAGGTATCTGAACCTATGAATATTTTCGGCAGCCCACGCAACAACCCAGTGCACACGCCTAATCCCTGCTGATGAGCGTTAATGAATGCGAAACACGTGTCCAGGGATGGCAAGCACACCAGTGAACACCCTCAAGACTTTAAACTCGGGTAGAAGCGCACCCGCTGATACCGACTACATCGACCATCATGCTCCGGGGTCACACGCTGATGGGACGAGCAGTGTGCGACCTCATTCGGACTTACTATTTATACAGGCTCCCTTGAGCCGGTGGAGGTGACGACCTCGAGACAACGCACCTGCGCGCCTTAAGAGGTATCTGGACCTATGAATATTTTCGGCAGCCCACGCAGCAACCCAGTGCACACGCCTAATCCCTGCTGATGAGCGTTAATGAACGCGAAACACGTGTCTAGGTATGGCAAGCACACCAGTGAACACCCTCAAGACTTTAAACTCGGGTAGAAGCGCACCCGCTGATACCGACTACATTGACCATCATGCTCCGGGGTCACACGCTGATGGGACGAGCAGTGTGCGACCTCATTCGGACTTACTATTTATACAGGCTCCCTTGAGCCGGTGGAGGTGACGACCTCGAGACAACACACCTGCGCGCCTTAAGAGGTATCTGGACCAATGAATATTTTCGGCAGCCCACGCAGCAACCCAGTGCACCCGCCTAATCCCTGCTGATGAGCGTTAATGAACGCGAAACACGTGTCCAGGGATGGCAAGCACACCAGTGAACACCCTCAAGACTTTAAACTCGGGTAGAAGCGCACCCGCTGATACCGACTACATCGACCATCATGCTCTGGGGTCACACGCTGATGGGACGAGCAAGGTGCGACCTCATTCGGACTTACTATTTATACAGGCTCCCTTGAGCCGGTGGAGGTGACGACCTCGAGACAACACACCAGCGCGCCTTAAGAGGTATCTGGACCTATGAATATTTTCGGCAGCCCACGCAGCAACCCACTGCACACGCCTAATCCCTGCTGATGAGCGTTAATGAACGCGAAACACGTGTCCAGGGATGGCAAGCACACCAGTGAACACCCTCAAGACTTTAAACTCGGGTAGAAGCGCACCCGCTGATACCGACTACATCGACCATCATGCTCCGGGGTCACACGCTGATGGGACGAGCAGTGTGCGACCTCATTCGGACTTACTATTTATACAGGCTCCCTTGAGCCGGTGGAGGTGACGACCTCGAGACAACGCACCTGCGCGCCTCAAGAGGTATCTGGACCTATGAATATTTTCGGCAGCCCACGCAGCAACCCAGTGCACACGCCTAATCCCTGCTGATGAGCGTTAATGAACGCGAAACAGGTGTCCAGGGATGGCAAGCACACCAGTGAACACCCTCAAGACTTTAAACTCGGGTAGAAGTGCACCCGCTGATACCGACTGTGAGAAGTTGGCCTGATATATGATGCTCACTAGTTCTAGTGATCACCTTGTATCAGTCCAAACAACCCTTATGGTTATTGGTTGTAAGTCAACCTTATAGACCAGCTATCCTAATGGTAGCATGGACAAAGCAGTCTTAGGCTAAACTCTTTTGGCATGTGAAGCCAGCTGTTTTACCACAATATAACCCCTTGAATACCAAGTGAAAGGACACCACACAGGTTGTTATGAAAATAAACAGTATATTTATTAATAACAACACCTCTGAACTCTTTATGAGGTCAGAGGGCTAAGCACATGACAATCTCTTACAAAAAATAGTACAAGTTGCACAAAATTACAATGGTGCCCTAGGGGCACGACAAACCATATACTAAGTAAGTGGAATGTGAAAGTCGATAAAAGGAATGGAGCTGTCCAGAGGCTGTAGGATCGATGGGACCACGCTACACTAACTTCAGGTAAGTAATAGGAGGCCCACGGAACGCGTGTGCAGAGTGTGAACTAACACGCGAGATGCGTAACAACGTCTATGGACAGTATAGTTCAAGTTAGAGGTGAGTACGGACAATCCTGACTGGGTAGGACTAAAACGACTGTGGAACTGGACACTAGGACAGTTACACTACCCTTGAGCACCAAAATGCTCTTGTTACCTCACCCACGGGCCGCGGGTGCATAGGTGTCAAAGTGCGTCGGGTTCTCGCGTTGAAGTCAATGGAGCCTGAAAGAAAAGATGCTGCAGGCGACCAGGAGGAAGATATCCGGTGCAATCCAAGGGTGGATTGTTGAAGAAGGATACCTGAAAGCAGAGCGGACAATGTTCACAGTCACTAGCCAGTGACTGGAGTGGAACCAGGAAGGAACCAGATGTCGTCGTCGCGATCAGGTGAAGAGTGGACGCTTGACTCTGCAGCCACGTGGACCAGGAGGCGTCTTTGATGACCAGGATGGAGGCACGAGCTGTCCCACGCAGGCTCTCGCTGTTGGCGGTGTCGGATACGGGATTGGACTCAACAGGCCTTGGCAAAGGCAACCCACGCGGTGAGTGAAGAAAGCGTCTGGTGCGGAATAGGAGAGTCCGGGGTGCCCCTCTTTTGGAAGGGAGCGAGGGCCAGTCTGGAGCAACCAGACCAGCAGTGAAGATTCAAAGGTTCGTCATCTGGGAGGCCACTAGCCAGCCGGCAATTGACCAGACAACGCGTCGAGCAGCAACAAAGCAGAAGGGCCCCACGCAGATCTCGTGGATGCTGGAGGGCTGATTTTCGGTGCAGGGGCTGCTCGGGGTTGGGGCTTCTCAGTCCCCAAAGCACTTGGTCGAGTTTACCTCGGGAACCGTGCTGGAAGCGAAGTGCAGGTTCGTTCAAGATGGCCGGTCCCACGTGTCTCGTCGCACCCACGGGTCTCAGCTTTGCTGTAGATGTAGGTAGAGGTCGTAGAGGTCTGGGAATCCGGGTCTCGTTGGGCTCTAAAGTCTGGATCCTCGAGGGAAGACGACAAAGTGAAGCCGCTGGACGCTTGATGGTGCCTGCAGTTGCAGGGTGGACACTCCTTGCCCACAAGGGAGATTCTTCAGTCTTCTGTGGAGCAGAACGTCGAAGGCCAGAGTTTCTTCTTGTTGAATAGTTCAGGATAATCTAATCTGGAATGGGACCAGCTCCTACCTTTATTCTCCTAAAGGGGGCTGCACTACTGACTAGGTCCCTCCCCTGGGTGGGACCAGGAAGGGGGGTGGCTACACCCCCTATCCTTTGTCGGGCTTCCCGCCAGAGCTGGGGCTGGGATGCCCCAGCAACTGGTTTGAACCGGTGTATGCACAGGGCACCTTGTGTGCCCCAGGCATGTCTCATTCCTTTCAGGCCTCCCTACCTCAATACACAAAATCCTGTCTGGGGTGGTGCTAGCACCTCCCAAGGCAGGAAACCCTTTTTCCAGGCCATCCTCGCTGGAAGGACTCCCAGCAGCAGGAGGTCAGACTTGTGTCTGTGGTGGCAGCATCCATTTTGTGATGCTGAGGCTCGAGTTAACTTGAACCGGGGTTCACAGTTACATACATGTCGTGTCACTCTAGAAGGGTGGAATGCTACCCCCGTCGCCAGAATTGGCGAGGGGGTAGTATTCCAAATTGTATGACACCTTACTCGACATGTTTTGATAATGTTATACCAGAGTTAGCATTTAACCGCGAGGTTGATAATGCACTTAAGAGTATATGGTATAGCGTTATCATGGAACAGCTATTAGGACTTGGTTCCGCATGCTGCAAACGGGCTCAGCTCATGCTAGAGCACCATCTCACATAATTCCAAGCACTCTGCCTTCAGGATTGATAAGGCCTTCCATAGGAGTGATTGATAGGAATATATGTGTCCATTTTAGGGTTAGATATAGGTATACTATATCTACAGCAAAGGGTGTTTACACCACCTTGCCCCAGCTGTCATGCAGCCAGTTGTGTCAGATTTAGATGGCCAGTCAGGGGTGGCATATTACATGCTTCAGCCCCTGGTAGGCCCTGGGTACACCTATGCCCTGGGTACAGGGACTGATAAGGTGGCCCAGTACCAATTGGTAAATGCACCTAAAGTACATGCTTGTCAATTTAGAGAGAGAACAGCTAGGCTGTGGGTCTGGTTAGCAGGCCCACAGCCAGGGAAAGTCGTAAACCAGTGAAGCAAAAAGCAAAAATCTGGGGTGACCATAGGATTGCAGACCCCACTCTCCTACACCGACTACATCGACCATCATGCTCCGGGGTCACACGCTGATGGAACGAGCAGTGTGCGACCTCATTTGGACTTACTATTTATACAGGCTCCCTTGAGCCGGTGGAGGTGACGACCTCGAGACAACGCACCTGTGCGCCTTAAGAGGTATCTGGACCTATGAATATTTTCGGCAGCCCACGCAGTAACCCAGTACACACACCTAATCCCTGCTGATGAGCGTTAATGAACGCGAAACACGTGTCCAGGGATGGCAAGCACACCAGTGAACACCCTCAAGACTTTAAACTCGGGTAGAAGCGCACCCGCTGATACCAACTACATCGACCATCATGCTCCGGGGTCACACGCTGATGGGACGAGCAGTGTGCGACCTCATTCGGACTTACTATTTATACAGGCTCCCTTGAGCCGGTGGAGGTGACGACCTCGAGACAACGCACCTGCGCGCCTTAAGAGGTATCTGGACCTATGAATATTTTCGGCAGCCCACGCAGCAACCCAGTGCACACGCCTAATCCCTGCTGATGAGCGTTAATGAACGCGAAACAGGTGTCCAGGGATGGCAAGCACACCAGTGAACACCCTCAAGACTTTAAACTCGGGTAGAAGCGCACCCGCTGATACCGACTGTGAGAAGTTGGCCTGATATATGATGCTCACTAGTTCTAGTGATCACCTTGTATCAGTCCAAACAACCCTTATGGTTATTGGTTGTAAGTCAACCTTATAGACCAGCTATCCTAATGGTAGCATGGACAAAGCAGTCTTAGGCTAAACTCTTTTGGCATGTGAAGCCAGCTGTTTTACCACAATATAACCCCTTGAATACCAAGTGAAAGGACACCACACAGGTTGTTATGAAAATAAACAGTATATTTATTAATAACAACACATCTGAACTCTTTATGAGGTCAGAGGGCTAAGCACATGACAATCTCTTACGAAAAATACTACAAGTTGCACAAAATTACAATGGTGCCCTAGGGGCACGACAAACCATATACTAAGTAAGTGGAATGTGAAAGTCGATAAAAGGAATGGAGCTGTCCAGAGGCTGTAGGATCGATGGGACCACGCTACACTAACTTCAGGTAAGTAATAGGAGGCCCACGGAACGCGTGTGCAGAGTGTGAACTCACACGCGAGATGCGTAACAACGTCTATGGACAGTATAGTTCAAGTTAGAGGTGAGTACGGACAATCCTGACTGGGTAGGACTAAAACGACTGTGGAACTGGACACTAGGACAGTTACACTACCCTTGAGCACCAAAATGCTCTTGTTACCTCACCCACGGGCCGCGGGTGCATAGGTGTCAAAGTGCGTCGGGTTCTCGCGTTGAAGTCAATGGAGCCTGAAAGAAAAGATGCTGCAGGCGACCAGGAGGAAGATGTCCGGTGCAATCCAAGGGTGGATTGTTGAAGAAGGATACCTGAAAGCAGAGCGGACAATGTTCACAGTCACTAGCCAGTGACTGGAGTGGAACCAGGAAGGAACCAGATGTCGTCGTCGCGATCAGGTGAAGAGTGGACGCTTGACTCTGCAGCCACGTGGACCAGGAGGCGTCTTTGATGACCAGGATGGAGGCACGAGCTGTCCCACGCAGGCTCTCGCTGTTGGCGGTGTCGGATACGGGATTGGACTCAACAGGCCTTGGCAAAGGCAACCCACGCGGTGAGTGAAGAAAGCGTCTGGTGCGGAATAGGAGAGTCCGGGGTGCCCCTCTTTTGGAAGGGAGCGAGGGCCTGTCTGGAGCAACCAGACCAGCAGTGAAGATTCAAAGGTTCGTCATCTGGTAGGCCACTAGCCAGCCGGCAATTGACCAGAAAACGCGTCGAGCAGCAACAAAGCAGAAGGGCCCCACGCAGATCTCGTGGATGCTGGAGGGCTGATTTTCGGTGCAGGGGCTGCTCGGGGTTGGGGCTTCTCAGTCCCCAAAGCACTTGGTCGAGTTTACCTCGGGAACCATGCTGGAAGCGAAGTGCAGGTTCGTTCAAGATGGCCGGTCCCACGTGTCTCGTCGCACCCACGGGTCTCAGCTTTGCTGTAGATGTAGGTAGAGGTCGTAGAGGTCTGGGAATCCGGGTCTCGTTGGGCTCTAAAGTCTGGATCCTCGAGGGAAGACGACAAAGTGAAGCCGCTGGACGCTTGATGGTGCCTGCAGTTGCAGGGTGGACACTCCTTGCCCACAAGGGAGATTCTTCAGTCTTCTGTGGAGCAGAACGTCGAAGGCCAGAGTTTCTTCTTGTTGAATAGTTCAGGATAATCTAATCTGGAATGGTACCAGCTCCTACCTTTATTCTCCTAAAGGGGGCTGCACTACTGACTAGGTCCCTCCCCTGGGTGGGACCAGGAAGGGGGGTGGCTACACCCCCTATCCTTTGTCGGGCTTCCCGCCAGAGCTGGGGCTGGGATGCCCCAGCAACTGGTTTGAACCGGTGTATGCACAGGGCACCTTGTGTGCCCCAGGCATGTCTCATTCCTTTCAGGCCTCCCTACCTCAATACACAAAATCCTGTCTGGGGTGGTGCTAGCACCTCCCAAGGCAGGAAACCCTTTTTCCAGGCCATCCTCGCTGGAAGGACTCCCAGCAGCAGGAGGTCAGACTTGTGTCTGTGGTGGCAGCATCCATTTTGTGATGCTGAGGCTCGAGTTAACTTGAACCGGGGTTCACAGTTACATACATGTTGTGTCCCTCTAGAAGGGTGGAATGCTACCCCCGTCGCCAGAATTGGCGAGGGGGTAGTATTCCAAATCGTATGACACCTTACTCGACATGTTTTGATAATGTTATACCAGAGTTAGCATTTAACCGCGAGGTTGATAATGCACTTAAGGGTATATGGTATAGCGTTATCATGGAACAGCTATTAGGACTTGGTTCCGCAAGCTGCAAACGGGCTCAGCTCATGCTAGAGCACCATCTCACATAATTCCAAGCACTCTGCCTTCAGGATTGATAAGGCCTTCCATAGGAGTGATTGATAGGAATATATGTGTCCATTTTAGGGTTAGATATAGGTATACTATATCTACAGCAAAGGGTGTTTACACCACCTTGCCCCAGCTGTCATGCAGCCAGTTGTGTCAGATTTAGATGGCCAGTCAGGGGTGGCATAATACATGCTTCAGCCCCTGGTAGGCCCTGGGTACACCTATGCCCTGGGTACAGGGACTGATAAGGTGGCCCAGTACCAATTGGTAAATGCACCTAAAGTACATGCTTGTCAATTTAGAGAGAGAACAGCTAGGCTGTGGGTCTGGTTAGCAGGCCCACAGCCAGGGAAAGTCGTAAACCAGTGAAGCAAAAAGCAAAAATCTGGGGTGACCATAGGATTGCAGACCCCACTCTCCTACACCGACTACATCGACCATCATGCTCCGGGGTCACACGCTGATGGGACGAGCAGTGTGCGACCTCATTTGGACTTACTATTTATACAGGCTCCCTTGAGCCGGTGGAGGTGACGACCTCGAGACAACGCACCTGCGCGCCTTAAGAGGTATCTGGACCTATGAATATTTTCGGCAGCCCACGCAGCAACCCAGTGCACACGCCTAATCCCTGCTGATGAGCGTTAATGAACGCGGAACACGTGTCCAGGGATGGCAAGCATACCAGTGAACACCCTCAAGACTTTAAACTCGGGTAGAAGCGCACCCGCTGATACCGACTACATTGACCATCATGCTCCGGGGTCACACGCTGATGGGACGAGCAGTGTGCGACCTCATTCGGACTTACTATTTATACAGGCTCCCTTGAGCCGGTGGAGGTGAGGACCTCGAGACAACGCACCTGCGCGCCTTAAGAGGTATCTGGACCTATGAATATTTTCGGCAGCCCACGCAGCAACCCAGTGCACACGCCTAATCCCTGCTGATGAGCGTTAATGAACGCGAAACACGTGTCCAGGGATCGCAAGCACACCAGTGAACACCCTCAAGACTTTAAACTCGGGTAGAAGCGCACCCGCTGATACCGACTACATCGACCATCATGCTCCGGGGTCACACGCTGATGGGACGAGCAGTGTGCGATCTCATTCGGACTTACTATTTATACAGGCTCCCTTGAGCCGGTGGTGGTGACGACCTCGAGACAACGCACCTGCGCGCCTTAAGAGGTATCTGGACCTATGAATATTTTTGGCAGCCCAGGCAGCAACCCAGTGCACACGCCTAATCCCTGCTGATGAGCGTTAATGAACGCGAAACACGTGTCCAGGGATGGCAAGCACACCAGTGAACACCCTCAAGATTTTAAACTCGGGTAGAAGCGCACCCGCTGATACCGACTACATCGACCATCATGCTCCGGGGTCACACGCTGATGGGACGAGCAGTGTGCGACCTCATTCGGACTTACTATTTATACAGGTTCCCTTGAGCCGGTGGAGGTGACGACCTCGAGACAACGCACCTGCGCGCCTTAAGAGGTATCTGGACCTATGAATATTTTCGGCAGCCCACGCAGCAACCCAGTGCACACGCCTAATCCCTGCTGATGAGCGTTAATGAACGCGAAACACGTGTCCAGGGATGGCAAGCACACCAGTGAACACCCTCAAGACTTTAAACTTGGGTAGAAGCACACCCGCTGATACCGACTACATCGACCATCATGCTCCGGGGTCACACGCTGATGGGACGAGCAGTGTGCGACCTCATTCGGACTTACTATTTATACAGGCTCCCTTGAGCCGGTGGAGGTGACGACCTCGAGACAACGCACCTGCGCGCCTTAAGAGGTATCTGGACCTATGAATATTTTCAGCAGCCCACGCAGCAACCCAGTGCACACCCCTAATCCCTGCTGATGAGCGTCAATGAACGCGAAACAGGTGTCCAGGGATGGCAAGCACACCAGTGAACACCCTCAAGACTTTAAACTCGGGTAGAAGCGCACCCGCTGATACCGACTACATCGACCATCATGCTCCGGGGTCACACGCTGATGGGACGAGCAGTGTGCGACCTCATTCGGACTTACTATTTATACAGGCTCCCTTGAGCCGGTGGAGGTGACGACCTCGAGACAACGCACCTGCGCGCCTTAAGAGGTATCTGGACCTATGAATATTTTCGGCAGCCCACGCAGCAACCCAGTGCACACGCCTAATCCCTGCTGATGAGCGTTAATGAACGCGAAACACGTGTCCAGGGATGGCAAGCACACCAGTGAACACCCTCAAGACTTTAAACTTGGGTAGAAGCACACCCGCTGATACCGACTACATCGACCATCATGCTCCGGGGTCACACGCTGATGGGACGAGCAGTGTGCGACCTCATTCGGACTTACTATTTATACAGGCTCCCTTGAGCCGGTGGAGGTGACGACCTCGAGACAACGCACCTGCTCGCCTTAAGAGGTATCTGGACCTATGAATATTTTCAGCAGCCCACGCAGCAACCCAGTGCACACCCCTAATCCCTGCTGATGAGCGTCAATGAACGCGAAACAGGTGTCCAGGGATGGCAAGCACACCAGTGAACACCCTCAAGACTTTAAACTCGGGTAGAAGCGCACCCGCTGATACCGACTACATCGACCATCATGCTCCGGGGTCACACGCTGATGGGACGAGCAGTGTGCGACCTCATTCGGACTTACTATTTATACAGGCTCCCTTGAGCCGGTGGAGGTGAGGACCTCGAGACAACGCACCTGCGCGCCTTAAAAGGTATCTGGACCTATGAATATTTTCGGCAGCCCACGCAGCAACCCAGTGCACACGCCTAATCCCTGCTGATGAGCGTTAATGAACGCGAAACACGTGTCCAGGGATGGCAAGCACACCAGTGAACACCCTCAAGACTTTAAACTCGGGTAGAAGCGCACCCGCTGATACCGACTACATCGACCATCATGCTCCGGGGTCACACGCTGATGGGACGAGCAGTGTGCGACCTCATTCGGAATTACTATTTATACAGGCTCCCTTGAGCTGGTGGAGGTGACGACCTCGAGACAACGCACCTGCGCGCCTTAAGAGGTATCTGGACATATGAATATTTTCGGCAGCCCACGCAGCAACCCAGTGCACACGCCTAATCTCTGCTGATGAGCGTTAATGAACGCAAAACACAACTCCAGGGATGGCAAGCACACTAGTGAACACCCTCAAGACTTTAAACTCGGGTAGAAGCGCACCCGCTGATACCGACTACATCGACCATCATGCTCCGGGGTCACACGCTGATGGGACGAGCAGTGTGCGACCTCATTCGGACTTACTATTTATACAGGCTCCCTTGAGCCGGTGGAGGTGACGACCTCGAGACAACGCACCTGCGCGCCTTAAGAGGTATCTGGACCTATGAATATTTTCGGCAGCCCACGCAGCAACCCAGTGCACACGCCTAATCCCTGCTGATGAGCGTTAATGAACGCGAAACACGTGTCCAGGTATGGCAAGCACACCAGTGAACACCCTCAAGACTTTAAACTCGGGTAGAAGCGCACCCGCTGATACCGACTACATCGACCATCATGCTCCGGGGTCACACGCTGATGGGACGAGCAGTGTGCGACCTCATTCGGACTTACTATTTATACAGGCTCCCTTGAGCCGGTGGAGGTGAGGACCTCGAGACAACGCACCTGCGCGCCTTAAGAGGTGTCTGGACCTATGAATATTTTTGGCAGCCCACACAGCAACCCAGTGCACACGCCTAATCCCTGCTGATGAGCGTTAATGAACGCGAAACACGTGTCCAGGGATGGCAAGCACACCAGTGAACACCCTCAAGACTTTAAACTCGGGTAGAAGCGCACCCGCTGATACCTACTACATCGACCATCATGCTCCGGGGACACACGCTGATGGGACGAGCAGTGTGCGACCTCATTCGGACTTACTATTTATACAGGCTCCCTTGAGCCGGTGGAGGTGACGACCTCGAGACAACGCACCTGCGCGCCTTAAGAGGTATCAGGACCTATGAATATTTTCGGCAGCCCACGCAGCAACCCAGTGCACACGCCTAATCCCTGCTGATGAGCGTTAATGAACGCGAAACACGTGTCCAGGGATGGCA
This sequence comes from Lissotriton helveticus, assembly GCF_964261635.1. Taxonomy (NCBI): domain Eukaryota; kingdom Metazoa; phylum Chordata; class Amphibia; order Caudata; family Salamandridae; genus Lissotriton; species Lissotriton helveticus. The sequence continues at coordinate 451,702,488 of NC_136067.1, forward strand.
AGCACACCAGTGAACACCCTCAAGACTTTAAACTCGGGTAGAAGCGCACCCGCTGATACCGACTACATCGACCATCATGCTCCGGGGACACACACTGATGGGACGAGCAGTGTGCGACCTCATTCGGACTTACTATTTATACAGGCTCCCTTGAGCCGGTGGATGTGACGACCTCGAGACAACGCACCTGCGCGCCTTAAGAGGTATCCGGACCTATGAATATTTTCGGCAGCCCACGCAGCAACCCAGTGCAACGCCTAATCCCTGTTGATGAGCGTTAATGAATGCGAAACACGTGTCCAGGGATGGCAAGCACACCAGTGAACACCCTCAAGACTTTAAACTCGGGTAGAAGCGCACCCGCTGATACCGACTACATCGACCATCATGCTCCGGGGTCACACGCTGATGGGACGAGCAGTGTGCGACCTCATTCGGACTTACTATTTATACAGGCTCCCTTGAGCCGGTGGAGGTGACGACCTCGAGACAACGCACCTGTGCGCCTTAAGAGGTATCTGGACCTATGAATATTTTCGGCAGCCCACGCAGCAATCCAGTGCACACGCCTAATCCCTGCTGATGAGCGTTAATGAACGCGAAACACGTGTCCAGGGATAGCAAGCACACCAGTGAACACCCTCAAGACTTTAAACTCGGGTAGAAGCGCACCCGCTGATACCGACTACATCGACCATCATGCTCCGGGGTCACACGCAGATGGGACGAGCAGTGTGCGACCTCATTCGGACTTACTATTTATACAGGTTCCCTTGAGCCGGTGGAGGTGACGACCTCGAGACAACGCACCTGCGCGCCTTAAGAGGTATCTGGACCTATGAATATTTTCGGCAGCCCACGCAGCAACCCAGTGCACACGCCTAATCCCTGCTGATGAGCGTTAATGAACGCGAAACACGTGTCCAGGGATGGCAAGCACACCAGTGAACACCCTCAAGACTTTAAACTTGGGTAGAAGCACACCCGCTGATACCGACTACATCGACCATCATGCTCGGGGGTCACACGCTGATGGGACGAGCAGTGTGCGACCTCATTCGGACTTACTATTTATACAGGCTCCCTTGAGCCGGTGGAGGTGACGACCTCGAGACAACGCACCTGCGCGCCTTAAGAGGTATCTGGACCTATGAATATTTTCAGCAGCCCACGCAGCAACCCAGTGCACACCCCTAATCCCTGCTGATGAGCGTCAATGAACGCGAAACAGGTGTCCAGGGATGGCAAGCACACCAGTGAACACCCTCAAGACTTTAAACTCGGGTAGAAGCGCACCCGCTGATACCGACTACATCGACCATCATGCTCCGGGGTCACACGCTGATGGGACGAGCAGTGTGCGACCTCATTCGGACTTACTATTTATACTGGCTCCCTTGAGCCGGTGGAGGTGACGACCTCGAGACAACGCACCTGCGCGCCTTAAGAGGTATCTGGACCTATGAATATTTTCGGCAGCCCACGCAGCAACCCAGCGCACACGCCTAATCCCTGCTGATCGTGTCCAGGTGTGGCAAGCACACCAGTGAACACCCTCAAGACTTTAAACTCGGGTAGAAGCGCACCCGCTGATACCGACTACATCGACCATCATGCTCCGGGGTCACACGCTGATGGGACGAGCAGTGTGCGACCTCATTCGGACTTACTATTTATACAGGCTCCCTTGAGCCGGTGGAGGTGACGACCTCGAGACAACGCACCTGCGCGCCTTAAGAGGTATCTGGACCTATGAATATTTTCGGCAGCCCACGCAGCAACCCAGTGCACACGCCTAATCCCTGCTGATGAGCGTTAATGAACGCGAAACACGTGTCCAGGGATGGCAAGCACACCAGTGAACACCCTCAAGACTTTAAACTTGGGTAGAAGCACACCCGCTGATACCGACTACATCGACCATCATGCTCCGGGGTCACACGCTGATGGGACGAGCAGTGTGCGACCTCATTCGGACTTACTATTTATACAGGCTCCCTTGAGCCGGTGGAGGTGACGACCTCGAGACAACGCACCTGCTCGCCTTAAGAGGTATCTGGACCTATGAATATTTTCAGCAGCCCACGCAGCAACCCAGTGCACACCCCTAATCCCTGCTGATGAGCGTCAATGAACGCGAAACAGGTGTCCAGGGATGGCAAGCACACCAGTGAACACCCTCAAGACTTTAAACTCGGGTAGAAGCGCACCCGCTGATACCGACTACATCGACCATCATGCTCCGGGGTCACACGCTGATGGGACGAGCAGTGTGCGACCTCATTCGGACTTACTATTTATACAGGCTCCCTTGAGCCGGTGGAGGTGAGGACCTCGAGACAACGCACCTGCGCGCCTTAAAAGGTATCTGGACCTATGAATATTTTCGGCAGCCCACGCAGCAACCCAGTGCACACGCCTAATCCCTGCTGATGAGCGTTAATGAACGCGAAACACGTGTCCAGGGATGGCAAGCACACCAGTGAACACCCTCAAGACTTTAAACTCGGGTAGAAGCGCACCCGCTGATACCGACTACATCGACCATCATGCTCCGGGGTCACACGCTGATGGGACGAGCAGTGTGCGACCTCATTCGGAATTACTATTTATACAGGCTCCCTTGAGCTGGTGGAGGTGACGACCTCGAGACAACGCACCTGCGCGCCTTAAGAGGTATCTGGACATATGAATATTTTCGGCAGCCCACGCAGCAACCCAGTGCACACGCCTAATCTCTGCTGATGAGCGTTAATGAACGCAAAACACAACTCCAGGGATGGCAAGCACACTAGTGAACACCCTCAAGACTTTAAACTCGGGTAGAAGCGCACCCGCTGATACCGACTACATCGACCATCATGCTCCGGGGTCACACGCTGATGGGACGAGCAGTGTGCGACCTCATTCGGACTTACTATTTATACAGGCTCCCTTGAGCCGGTGGAGGTGACGACCTCGAGACAACGCACCTGCGCGCCTTAAGAGGTATCTGGACCTATGAATATTTTCGGCAGCCCACGCAGCAACCCAGTGCACACGCCTAATCCCTGCTGATGAGCGTTAATGAACGCGAAACACGTGTCCAGGTATGGCAAGCACACCAGTGAACACCCTCAAGACTTTAAACTCGGGTAGAAGCGCACCCGCTGATACCGACTACATCGACCATCATGCTCCGGGGTCACACGCTGATGGGACGAGCAGTGTGCGACCTCATTCGGACTTACTATTTATACAGGCTCCCTTGAGCCGGTGGAGGTGAGGACCTCGAGACAACGCACCTGCGCGCCTTAAGAGGTGTCTGGACCTATGAATATTTTTGGCAGCCCACACAGCAACCCAGTGCACACGCCTAATCCCTGCTGATGAGCGTTAATGAACGCGAAACACGTGTCCAGGGTTGGCAAGCACACCAGTGAACACCCTCAAGACTTTAAACTCGGGTAGAAGCGCACCCGCTGATACCTACTACATCGACCATCATGCTCCGGGGACACACGCTGATGGGACGAGCAGTGTGCGACCTCATTCGGACTTACTATTTATACAGGCTCCCTTGAGCCGGTGGAGGTGACGACCTCGAGACAACGCACCTGCGCGCCTTAAGAGGTATCAGGACCTATGAATATTTTCGGCAGCCCACGCAGCAACCCAGTGCACACGCCTAATCCCTGCTGATGAGCGTTAATGAACGCGAAACACGTGTCCAGGGATGGCAAGCACACCAGTGAACACCCTCAAGACTTTAAACTCGGGTAGAAGCGCACCCGCTGATACCGACTACATCGACCATCATGCTCCGGGGACACACACTGATGGGACGAGCAGTGTGCGACCTCATTCGGACTTACTATTTATACAGGCTCCCTTGAGCCGGTGGATGTGACGACCTCGAGACAACGCACCTGCGCGCCTTAAGAGGTATCCGGACCTATGAATATTTTCGGCAGCCCACGCAGCAACCCAGTGCAACGCCTAATCCCTGTTGATGAGCGTTAATGAATGCGAAACACGTGTCCAGGGATGGCAAGCACACCAGTGAACACCCTCAAGACTTTAAACTCGGGTAGAAGCGCACCCGCTGATACCGACTACATCGACCATCATGCTCCGGGGTCACACGCTGATGGGACGAGCAGTGTGCGACCTCATTCGGACTTACTATTTATACAGGCTCCCTTGAGCCGGTGGAGGTGACGACCTCGAGACAACGCACCTGTGCGCCTTAAGAGGTATCTGGACCTATGAATATTTTCGGCAGCCCACGCAGCAATCCAGTGCACACGCCTAATCCCTGCTGATGAGCGTTAATGAACGCGAAACACGTGTCCAGGGATAGCAAGCACACCAGTGAACACCCTCAAGACTTTAAACTCGGGTAGAAGCGCACCCGCTGATACCGACTACATCGACCATCATGCTCCGGGGTCACACGCAGATGGGACGAGCAGTGTGCGACCTCATTCGGACTTACTATTTATACAGGTTCCCTTGAGCCGGTGGAGGTGACGACCTCGAGACAACGCACCTGCGCGCCTTAAGAGGTATCTGGACCTATGAATATTTTCGGCAGCCCACGCAGCAACCCAGTGCACACGCCTAATCCCTGCTGATGAGCGTTAATGAACGCGAAACACGTGTCCAGGGATGGCAAGCACACCAGTGAACACCCTCAAGACTTTAAACTTGGGTAGAAGCACACCCGCTGATACCGACTACATCGACCATCATGCTCGGGGGTCACACGCTGATGGGACGAGCAGTGTGCGACCTCATTCGGACTTACTATTTATACAGGCTCCCTTGAGCCGGTGGAGGTGACGACCTCGAGACAACGCACCTGCGCGCCTTAAGAGGTATCTGGACCTATGAATATTTTCAGCAGCCCACGCAGCAACCCAGTGCACACCCCTAATCCCTGCTGATGAGCGTCAATGAACGCGAAACAGGTGTCCAGGGATGGCAAGCACACCAGTGAACACCCTCAAGACTTTAAACTCGGGTAGAAGCGCACCCGCTGATACCGACTACATCGACCATCATGCTCCGGGGTCACACGCTGATGGGACGAGCAGTGTGCGACCTCATTCGGACTTACTATTTATACTGGCTCCCTTGAGCCGGTGGAGGTGACGACCTCGAGACAACGCACCTGCGCGCCTTAAGAGGTATCTGGACCTATGAATATTTTCGGCAGCCCACGCAGCAACCCAGCGCACACGCCTAATCCCTGCTGATCGTGTCCAGGTGTGGCAAGCACACCAGTGAACACCCTCAAGACTTTAAACTCGGGTAGAAGCGCACCCGCTGATACCGACTACATCGACCATCATGCTCCGGGGTCACACGCTGATGGGACGAGCAGTGTGCGACCTCATTCGGACTTACTATTTATACAGGCTCCCTTGAGCCGGTGGAGGTGACGACCTCGAGACAACGCACCTGCGCGCCTTAAGAGGTATCTGGACCTATGAATATTTTCAGCAGCCCATGCAGCAACCCAGTGCACACGCCTAATCCCTGCTGATGAGCGTTAATGTACGTCAAACACGTGTCCAGGGATGGCAAGCACACCAGTGAACACCCTCAAGACTTTAAACTCGGGTAGAAGCGCACCCGCTGATACCGACCGCATCAACCATCATGCTCCGGGGTCACACGCTGATGGGACGAGCAGTGTGCGACCTCATTCGGACTTACTATTTATACAGGCTCCCTTGAGCCGGTGGAGGTGACGACCTCGAGACAACGCACCTGCGCGCCTTAAAAGGTATCTGGACCTATGAATATTTTCGGCAGCCCACGCAGCAACCCAGTGCACACGCCTAATCCCTGCTGATGAGCGTTAATGAACGCGAAACACGTGTCCAGGGATGGCAAGCACACCAGTGAACACCCTCAAGACTTTAAACTCGGGTAGAAGCGCACCCGCTGATACCGACTACATCGACCATCATGCTCTGGGGTCACACGCTGATGGGACGAGCAGTGTGCGACCTCATTCGGACTTACTATTTATACAGGCTCCCTTGAGCCGGTGGAGGTGACGACCTCGAGACAACGCACCTGCGCGCCTTAAGAGGTATCTGGACATATGAATATTTTCGGCAGCCCACGCAGCAACCCAGTGCACACGCCTAATCTCTGCTGATGAGCGTTAATGAACGCAAAACACAACTCCAGGGATGGCAAGCACACTAGTGAACACCCTCAAGACTTTAAACTCGGGTAGAAGCGCACCCGCTGATACCGACTACATCGACCATCATGCTCCGGGGTCACACGCTGATGGGACGAGCAGTGTGCGACCTCATTCCGACTTACTATTTATACAGGCTCCCTTGAGCCGGTGGAGGTGACGACCTCGAGACAACGCACCTGCGCGCCTTAAGAGGTATCTGGACCTATGAATATTTTCGGCAGCCCACGCAGCAACCCAGTGCACACGCCTAATCCCTGCTGATGAGCGTTAATGAACGGGAAACACGTGTCCAGGTATGGCAAGCACACCAGTGAACACCCTCAAGACTTTAAACTCGGGTAGAAGCGCACCCGCTGATACCGACTACATCGACCATCATGCTCCGGGGTCACACGCTGATGGGACGAGCAGTGTGCGACCTCATTCGGACTTACTATTTATACAGGCTCCCTTGAGCCGGTGGAGGTGAGGACCTCGAGACAACGCACCTGCGCGCCTTAAGAGGTGTCTGGACCTATGAATATTTTTGGCAGCCCACACAGCAACCCAGTGCACACGCCTAATCCCTGCTGATGAGCGTTAATGAACGCGAAACACGTGTCCAGGGATGGCAAGCACACCAGTGAACACCCTCAAGACTTTAAACTCGGGTAGAAGCGCACCGGCTGATACCTACTACATCGACCATCATGCTCCGGGGACACACGCTGATGGGACGAGCAGTGTGCGACCTCATTCGGACTTACTATTTATACAGGCTCCCTTGAGCCGGTGGAGGTGACGACCTCGAGACAACGCACCTGCGCGCCTTAAGAGGTATCTGGACCTATGAATATTTTCGGCAGCCCACGCAGCAACCCAGTGCACACGCCTAATCCCTGCTGATGAGCGTTAATGAACGCGAAACACGTGTCCAGGGATGGCAAGCACACCAGTGAACACCCTCAAGACTTTAAACTCGGGTAGAAGCGCACCCGCTGATACCGACTACATCGACCATCATGCTCCGGGGACACACACTGATGGGACGAGCAGTGTGCGACCTCATTCGGACTTACTATTTATACAGGCTCCCTTGAGCCGGTGGATGTGACGACCTCGAGACAACGCACCTGCGCGCCTTAAGAGGTATCCGGACCTATGAATATTTTCGGCAGCCCACGCAGCAACCCAGTGCAACGCCTAATCCCTGTTGATGAGCGTTAATGAATGCGAAACACGTGTCCAGGGATGGCAAGCACAGCAGTGAACACCCTCAAGACTTTAAACTCGGGTAGAAGCGCACCCGCTGATACCGACTACATCGACCATCATGCTCCGGGGTCACACGCTGATGGGACGAGCAGTGTGCGACCTCATTCGGACTTACTATTTATACAGGCTCCCTTGAGCCGGTGGAGGTGACAACCTCGAGACAACGCACCTGTGCGCCTTAAGAGGTATCTGGACCTATGAATATTTTCGGCAGCCCACGCAGCAATCCAGTGCACACGCCTAATCCCTGCTGATGAGCGTTAATGAACGCGAAACACGTGTCCAGGGATAGCAAGCACACCAGTGAACACCCTCAAGACTTTAAACTCGGGTAGAAGCGCACCCGCTGATACCGACTACATCGACCATCATGCTCCGGGGTCACACGCAGATGGGACGAGCAGTGTGCGACCTCATTCGGACTTACTATTTATACAGGTTCCCTTGAGCCGGTGGAGGTGACGACCTCGAGACAACGCACCTGCGCGCCTTAAGAGGTATCTGGACCTATGAATATTTTCGGCAGCCCACGCAGCAATCCAGTGCACACGCCTAATCCCTGCTGATGAGCGTTAATGAACGCGAAACACGTGTCCAGGGATAGCAAGCACACCAGTGAACACCCTCAAGACTTTAAACTCGGGTAGAAGCGCACCCGCTGATACCGACTACATCGACCATCATGCTCCGGGGTCACACGCTGATGGGACGAGCAGTGTGCGACCTCATTCGGACTTACTATTTATACAGGCTCCCTTGAGCCGGTGGAGGTGACGACCTCGAGACAACGCACCTGCGCGCCTTAAGAGGTATCTGGACCTATGAATATTTTCGGCAGCCCACGCAGCAACCCAGTGCACACGCCTAATCCCTGCTGATGAGCGTTAATGAACGCGAAACACGTGTCTAGGGATGGCAAGCACACCAGTGAACACCCTCAAGACTTTAAACTCGGGTAGAAGCGCACCCGCTGATACCGACTACATCGACCATCATGCTCCGGGGTCACACGCTGATGGGACGAGCAGTGTGCGACCTCATTCGGACTTACTATTTATACAGGCTCCCTTGAGCCGGTGGAGGTGACGACCTCGAGACAACGCACCTGTGCGCCTTAAGAGGTATCTGGACCTATGAATATTTTCTGCAGCCCACGCAGTAACCCAGTGCACACGCCTAATCCCTGCTGATGAGCGTTAATGAACGCGAAACACGTGTCCAGGGATGGCAAGCACACCAGTGAACACCCTCAAGACTTTAAACTCGGGTAGAAGCGCACCCGCTGATACCGACTACATCGACCATCATGCTCCGGGGTCACACGCTGATGGGACGAGCAGTGTGCGACCTCATTCGGACTTACTATTTATACAGGCTCCCTTGAGCCGGTGGAGGTGACGACCTCGAGACAACGCACCTGTGCGCCTTAAGAGGTATCTGGACCTATGAATATTTTCGGCAGCCCACGCAGCAATCCAGTGCACACGCCTAATCCCTGCTGATGAGCGTTAATGAACGCGAAACACGTGTCCAGGGATAGCAAGCACACCAGTGAACACCCTCAAGACTTTAAACTCGGGTAGAAGCGCACCCGCTGATACCGCCTACATCGACCATCATGCTCCGGGGTCACACGCAGATGGGACGAGCAGTGTGCGACCTCATTCGGACTTACTATTTATACAGGTTCCCTTGAGCCGGTGGAGGTGACGACCTCGAGACAACGCACCTGCGCGCCTTAAGAGGTATCTGGACCTATGAATATTTTCGGCAGCCCACGCAGCAATCCAGTGCACACGCCTAATCCCTGCTGATGAGCGTTAATGAACGCGAAACACGTGTCCAGGGATAGCAAGCACACCAGTGAACACCCTCAAGACTTTAAACTCGGGTAGAAGCGCACCCGCTGATACCGACTACATCGACCATCGTGCTCCGGGGTCACACGCTGATGGGACGAGCAGTGTGCGACCTCATTCGGACTTACTATTTATACAGGCTCCCTTGAGCCGGTGGAGGTGACGACCTCGAGACAACGCACCTGCGCGCCTTAAGAGGTATCTGGACCTATGAATATTTTCGGCAGCCCACGCAGCAACCCAGTGCACACGCCTAATCCCTGCTGATGAGCGTTAATGAACGCGAAACACGTGTCTAGGGATGGCAAGCACACCAGTGAACACCCTCAAGACTTTAAACTCGGGTAGAAGCGCACCCGCTGATACCGACTACATCGACCATCATGCTCCGGGGTCACACGCTGATGGGACGAGCAGTGTGCGACCTCATTCGGACTTACTATTTATACAGGCTCCCTTGAGCCGGTGGAGGTGACGACCTCGAGACAACGCACCTGTGCGCCTTAAGAGGTATCTGGACCTATGAATATTTTCTGCAGCCCACGCAGTAACCCAGTGCACACGCCTAATCCCTGCTGATGAGCGTTAATGAACGCGAAACACGTGTCCAGGGATGGCAAGCACACCAGTGAACACCCTCAAGACTTTAAACTCGGGTAGAAGCGCACCCGCTGATACCGACTACATCGACCATCATGCTCCGGGGTCACACGCTGATGGGACGAGCAGTGTGCGACCTCATTCGGACTTACTATTTATACAGGCTCCCTTGAGCCGGTGGAGGTGACGACCTCGAGACAACGCACCTGCGCGCCTTAAGAGGTATCTGGACCTATGAATATTTTCGGCAGCCCACGCAGCAACCCAGTGCACACGCCTAATCCCTGCTGATGAGCGTTAATGAACGCGAAACAGGTGTCCAGGGATGGCAAGCACACCAGTGAACACCCTCAAGACTTTAAACTCGGGTAGAAGCGCACCCGCTGATACCGACTGTGAGAAGTTGGCCTGATATATGATGCTCACTAGTTCTAGTGATCACCTTGTATCAGTCCAAACAACCCTTATGGTTATTGGTTGTAAGTCAACCTTATAGACCAGCTATCCTAATGGTAGCATGGACAAAGCAGTCTTAGGCTAAACTCTTTTGGCATGTGAAGCCAGCTGTTTTACCACAATATAACCCCTTGAATACCAAGTGAAAGGACACCACACAGGTTGTTATGAAAATAAACAGTATATTTATTAATAACAACACCTCTGAACTCTTTATGAGGTCAGAGGGCTAAGCACATGACAATCTCTTACGAAAAATACTACAAGTTGCACAAAATTACAATGGTGCCCTAGGGGCACGATAAACCATATACTAAGTAAGTGGAATGTGAAAGTCGATAAAAGGAATGGAGCTGTCCAGAGGCTATAGGATCGATGGGACTACGCTACACTAACTTCAGGTAAGTAATAGGAGGCCCACGGAACGCGTGTGCAGAGTGTGAACTCACACACGAGATGGGTAACAACGTCTATGGACAGTATAGTTCAAGTTAGAGGTGAGTACGGACAATCCTGACTGGGTAGGACTAAAATGACTGTGGAACTGGACACTAGGACAGTTACACTACCCTTGAGCACCAAAATGCTCTTGTTACCTCACCCACGGGCCGTGGGTGCATAGGTGTCAAAGTGCGTCGGGTTCTCGCGTTGAAGTCAATGGAGCCTGAAAGAAAAGATGCTGCAGGCGACCAGGAGGAAGATGTCCGGTGCAATCCAAGGGTGGATGGTTGAAGAAGGATACCTGAAAGCAGAGGGGACAATGTTCACAGTCACTAGCCAGTGACTGGAGTGGAACCAGGAAGGAACCAGATGTCGTCGTCGCGATCAGGTGAAGAGTGGACGCTTGACTCTGCAGCCACGTGGACCAGGAGGCGTCTTCGATGACCAGGATGGAGGCACGAGCTGTCCCACGCAGGCTCTCGCTGTTGGCTATGTCGGATACGGGATTGGACTCAACAGGCCTTGGCAAAGGCAACCCACGCGGTGAGTGAAGAAAGCGTCTGGTGCGGACTAGGAGAGTCCGGGGTGCCCCTCTTTTGGAAGGGAGCGAGGGCCAGTCTGGAGCAACCAGACCAGCAGTAAAGATTCAAAGGTTCGTCATCTGGGAGGCCACTAGCCAGCCGGCAATTGACCAGACAACGCGTCGAGCAGCAACAAAGCAGAAGGGCCCCACGCAGATCTCGTGGATGCTGGAGGACTGATTTTCGGTGCAGGGGCTGCTCGAGGTTGGGGCTTCTCAGTCCCCAAAGCACTTGGTCGAGTTTACCTCGGGAACCGTGCTGGAAGCGAAGTGCAGGTTCGTTCAAGATGGCTGGTCCCACGTGTCTCGTCGCACCCACGGGTCTCAGCTTTGCTGTAGATGTAGGTAGAGGTCGGAGAGGTCTGGGAATCCGGGTCTCGTTGGGCTCTAAAGTCTGGATCCTTGAGGGAAGACGACAAAGTGAAGCCGCTGGACGCTTGATGGTGCCTGCAGTTGCAGGGTGGACACTCCTTGCCCACAAGGGAGATTCTTCAGTCTTCTGTGGAGCAGAACGTCGAAGGCCAGAGTTTCTTCTTGTTGAATAGTTCAGGATAATCTAATCTGGAATGGGACCAGCTCCTACCTTTATTCTCCTAAAGGGGGCTGCACTACTGACTAGGTCCCTCCCCTGGGTGGGACCAGGAAGGGGGGTGGCTACACCCCCTATCCTTTGTCCGGCTTCCCGCCAGAGCTGGGGCTGGGATGCCCCAGCAACTGGTTTGAACCGGTGTATGCACAGGGCACCTTGTGTGCCCCAGGCATGTCTCATTCCTTTCAGGCCTCCCTACCTCAATACACAAAATCCTGTCTGGGGTGGTGCTAGCACCTCCCAAGGCAGGAAACCCTTTTTCCAGGCCATCCTCGCTGGAAGGACTCCCAGCAGCAGGAGGTCAGACTTGTGTCTGTGGTGGCAGCATCCATTTTGTGATGCTGAGGCTCGAGTTAACTTGAACCGGGGTTCACAGTTACATACATGTCGTGTCCCTCTAGAAGGGTGGAATGCTACCCCCGTCGCCAGAATTGGCGAGGGGGTAGTATTCCAAATCGTATGACACCTTACTCGACATGTTTTGATAATGTTATACCAGAGTTAGCATTTAACCACGAGGTTTATAATGCACTTAAGAGTATATGGTATAGCGTTATCATGGAACAGCTATTAGGACTTGGTTCCGCAAGCTGCAAACGGGCTCAGCTCATGCTAGAGCACCATCTCACATAATTCCAAGCACTCTGCCTTCAGGATTGATAAGGCCTTCCATAGGAGTGATTGATAGGAATATATGTGTCTATTTTAGGGTTAGATATAGGTATACTATATCTACAGCAAAGGGTGTTTACACCACCTTGCCCCAGCTGTCATGCAGCCAGTTGTGTCAGATTTAGATGGCCAGTCAGGGGTGGCATAATACATGCTTCAGCCCCTGGTAGGCCCTGGGTACACCTATGCCCTGGGTACAGGGACTGATAAGGTGGCCCAGTACCAATTGGTAAATGCACCTAAAGTACATGCTTGTCAATTTAGAGAGAGAACAGCTAGGCTGTGGGTCTGGTTAGCAGGCCCACAGCCAGGGAAAGTCGTAAACCAGTGAAGCAAAAAGCAAAATTCTGGGGTGACCATAGGATTGTAGACCCCACTCTCCTACACCGACTACATCGACCATCATGCTCCGGGGTCACACGCTGATGGGACGAGCAGTGTGCGACCTCATTTGGACTTACTATTTATACAGGCTCCCTTGAGCCGGTGGAGGTGACGACCTCGAGACAACGCACCTGCGCCCCTTAAGAGGTATCTGGACCTATGAATATTTTCGGCAGCCCACGCAGCAACCCAGTGCACACGCCTAATCCCTGCTGATGAGCGTTAATGAATGCGAAACACGTGTCCAGGGATGGCAAGCACACCAGTGAACACCCTCAAGACTTTAAACTCGGGTAGAAGCGCACCCGCTGATACCGACTACATTGACCATCATGCTCCGGGGTCACACGCTGATGGGACGAGCAGTGTGCGACCTCATTCGGACTTACTATTTATACAGGCTCCCTTGAGCCGGTGGAGGTGAGGACCTCGAGACAACGCACCTGCGCGCCTTAAGAGGTATCTGGACCTATGATTATTTTCGGCAGCCCACGCAGCAACCCAGTGCACACGCCTAATCCCTGCTGATGAGCGTTAATGAACGCGAAACACGTGTCCAGGGATCGCAAGCACACCAGTGAACACCCTCAAGACTTTAAACTCGGGTAGAAGCGCAGCCGCTGATACCGACTACATCGACCATCATGCTCCGGGGTCACACGCTGATGGGACGAGCAGTGTGCGATCTCATTCGGACTTACTATTTATACAGGCTCCCTTGAGCCGGTGGAGGTGACGACCTCGAGACAACGCACCTGCGCGCCTTAAGAGGTATCTGGACCTATGAATATTTTCGGCAGCCCACGCAGCAACCCAGTGCACACGGCTAATCCCTGCTGATGAGCGTTAATGAACGCGAAACACGTGTCCAGGGATGGCAAGCACACCAGTGAACACCCTCAAGATTTTAAACTCGGGTAGAAGCGCACCCGCTGATACCGACTACATCGACCATCATGCTCCAGGGTCACACGCTGATGGGACGAGCAGTGTGCGACCTCATTCGGACTTACTATTTATACAGGTTCCCTTGAGCCGGTGGAGGTGACGACCTCGAGACAACGCACCTGCGCGCCTTAAGAGGTATCTGGACCTATGAATATTTTCGGCAGCCCACGCAGCAACCCAGTGCACACGCCTAATCCCTGCTGATGAGCGTTAATGAACGCGAAACACGTGTCCAGGGATCGCAAGCACACCAGTGAACACCCTCAAGACTTTAAACTCGGGTAGAAGCGCAGCCGCTGATACCGACTACATCGACCATCATGCTCCGGGGTCACACGCTGATGGGACGAGCAGTGTGCGATCTCATTCGGACTTACTATTTATACAGGCTCCCTTGAGCCGGTGGAGGTGACGACCTCGAGACAACGCACCTGCGCGCCTTAAGAGGTATCTGGACCTATGAATATTTTCGGCAGCCCACGCAGCAACCCAGTGCACACGGCTAATCCCTGCTGATGAGCGTTAATGAACGCGAAACACGTGTCCAGGGATGGCAAGCACACCAGTGAACACCCTCAAGATTTTAAACTCGGGTAGAAGCGCACCCGCTGATACCGACTACATCGACCATCATGCTCCAGGGTCACACGCTGATGGGACGAGCAGTGTGCGACCTCATTCGGACTTACTATTTATACAGGTTCCCTTGAGCCGGTGGAGGTGACGACCTCGAGACAACGCACCTGCGCGCCTTAAGAGGTATCTGGACCTATGAATATTTTCGGCAGCCCACGCAGCAACCCAGTGCACACGCCTAATCCCTGCTGATGAGCGTTAATGAAGGCGAAAAACGTGTCCAGGGATGGCAAGCACACCAGTGAACACCCTCAAGACTTTAAACTCGGGTAGAAGCACACCCGCTGATACCGACTACATCGACCATCATGCTCCGGGGTCACACGCTGATGGGACGAGCAGTGTGCGACCTCATTCGGACTTACTATTTATACAGGCTCCCTTGACCCGGTGGAGGTGACGACCTCGAGACAACGCACCTGCGCGCCTTAAGAGGTATCTGGACCTATGAATATTTTCAGCAGCCCACGCAGCAACCCAGTGCACACGCCTAATCCCTGCTGATGAGCGTCAATGAACGCGAAACAGGTGTCCAGGGATGGCAAGCACACCAGTGAACACCCTCAAGACTTTAAACTCGGGTAGAAGCGCACCCGCTGATACCAACTACATCAACCATCATGCTCCGGGGTCACACGCTGATGGGACGAGCAGTGTGCGACCTCATTCGGACTTACTATTTATACAGGCTCCCTTGAGCCGGTGGAGGTGACGACCTCGAGACAACGCACCTGCGCGCCTTAAGAGGTATCTGGACCTATGAATATTTTCGGCAGCCCACGCAGCAACCCAGTGCACACGCCTAATCCCTGCTGATCGTGTCCAGGGATGGCAAGCACACCAGTGAACACCCTCAAGACTTTAAACTCGGGTAGAAGCGCACCCGCTGATACCGACTACATCGACCATCATGCTCCGGGGTCACACGCTGATGGGACGAGCAGTGTGCGACCTCATTTGGACTTACTATTTATACAGGCTCCCTTGAGCCGGTGGAGGTGACGACCTCGAGACAACGCACCTGCGCGCCTTAAGAGGTATCTGGACCTATGAATATTTTCAGCAGCCCATGCAGCAACCCAGTGCACACGCCTAATCCCTGCTGATGAGCGTTAATGAACGCAAAACACAAGTCCAGGGATGGCAAGCACACCAGTGAACACCCTCAAGACTTTAAACTCGGGTAGAAGCGCACCCGCTGATACCGACTCCATCGACCATCATGCTCCGGGGTCACACGCTGATGGGACGAGCAGTGTGCGACCTCATTCGGACTTACTATTTATACAGGCTCCCTTGAGCCGGTGGAGGTGACGACCTCGAGACAACGCACCTGAGCGCCTTAAGAGGTATCTGGACCTAGGAATATTTTCGGAAGCCCACGCAGCAACCCAGTGCACACGCCTAATCCCTGCTGATGAGCGTTAATGAACGCGAAACACGTGTCCAGGGATGGCAAACACACCAGTGAACACCCTCAAGACTTTAAACTAGGGTAGAAGCACACCCGCTGATACCGACTACATCAACCATCATGCTCCGTGGTCACACGCTGATGGGACGAGCAGTATGCGACCTCATTCGGAGTTACTATTTATACAGGCTCCCTTGAGCCGGTGGAGGTGACGACCTCAAGACAACGCACCTGCGCGCCTTAAGAGGTAGCTGGACCTATGAATATTTTCGGCAGCCCACGCAGCAACCCAGTGCACACGCCTAATCCCTGCTGATGAGCGTTAATGAACGCAAAACACGTGTCCAGGGATGGCAAGCACACCAGTGAACACCCTCAAGACTTTAAACTCGGGTAGAAGCGCACCCGCTGATACCGACTACATCGACCATCATGCTCCGGGGTCACACGCTGATGGGACGAGCAGTGTGCAACCTCATTCGGACTTACTATTTATATAGGCTCCCTTGAGCCGGTGGAGGTGACGACCTCGTGACAACGCACCTGCGCGCCTTAAGAGGTATCTGGACCTCTGAATATTTTCGGCAGCCCACGCAGCAACCCAGTGCACACGCCTAATCCCTGCTGATGAGCATTAATGAACGCGAAACACGTGTCCAGGGATGGCAAGCACACCAATGAACACCCTCAAGACTTTAAACTCGGGTAGAAGCGCACCCGCTTATACCGACTACATCGACCATCATGCTCCGGGGTCACACGCTGATGGGATGAGCAGTGTGCGACCTCATTCGGACTTACTATTTATACAGGCTCCCTTGAGCCGGTGGAGGTGACGACCTCGAGACAACGCACCTGCGCGCCTTAAGAGGAATCTGGACCAATGAATATTTTCGGGAGCGCTCGCAGCAACCCAGTGCACACGCCTAATCCCTGCTGATGAGCGTTAATGAACGCGAAACACGTGTTCAGGGATGGCAAGCACACCAGTGAACACCCTCAAGACTTTAAACTCGGGTAGAAGCGCACCTGCTGATACCGACTACATCCACCATCATGCTCCGGGGTCACACGCTGATGGGACGAGCAGTGTGCGACCTCATTCGGACTTACTATTTATAAAGGCTCCCTTGAGCCGGTGGAGGTGACGACCTCGAGACAACGCACCTGCGCGCCTTAAGAGGTATCTGGACCTATGAATATTTTCGGCAGCCCACGCAGCAACCATGTGCACATGCCTAATCCCCGCTGATGAGCGTTAATGAACGCTAAACACGTGTCCAGGGATGGCAAGCACACCAGTGAACACCCTCAAGACTTTAAACTCGGGTAGAAGCGCACCCTCTGATACCGACTACATCGACCATCATGCTCCGGGGTCACACGCTAATGGGACGAGCAGTGTGCGACCTCATTCGGACTTACTATTTATACAGGCTCCCATGAGCCGGTGGAGGTGACGACCTCGAGACAACGCACCTGCGCGCCTTAGGAGGTATCTGGACCTATGAATATTTTCGGCAGCCCACGCAGCAACCCAGTGCACACGCCTAATCCCTGCTGATGAGCGTTAATGAACGCGAAACACGTGTCCAGGGATGGCAAGCACACCAGTGAACACCCTCAAGACTTTAAACTCGGGTAGAAGCGCACCCGCTGATACCGACTACATCGACCATCATGCTCCGGGGTCACACGCTGATGGGACGAGCAGTGTGCGACCTTATTCGGACTTACTATTTATACAGGCTCCCTTGAGCCGGTGGAGGTGACGACCTCGAGACAACGCACCTGCGCGCCTTAAGAGGTATCTGGACCTATGAATATTTTCGGCAGCCCACGCAGCAACCCAGTGCACACGCCTAATCCCTGCTGATGAGTGTTGATGAACGCGAAACACGTGTCCAGGGATGGCAAGCACACCAGTTAACACCCTCAAGACTTTAAACTCGGATAGAAGCGCACCCGCTGATACCGACTACATCGACCATCATGCTCCGGGGTTACATGCTGATGGGACGAGCAGTGTGCGACCTCATTCGGACTTACTATTTATACAGGCTCCCTTGAGCCGGTGGAGGTGACGACCTCGAGACAATGCACCTGCGCGCCTTAAGAGGTATCTGGACCTATGAATATTTTCGGCAGCCCACGCAGCAACCCAGTGCACACGCCTAATCCCTGCTGATGAGCGTTAATGTACGCGAAACACGTGTCCAGGGATGGCAAGCACACCAGTGAACACCCTCAAGACTTTAAACTCGGATAGAAGCGCACCCGCTGATACCGACTACATCAACCATCATGCTCCGGGGTCACACGCTGATGGGACGAGCAGTGTGCGACCTCATTCGGACTTACTATTTATAGAGGCTCCCTTGAGCCGGTGGAGGTGACGACCTCGAGACAACGCACCTGCGCGCCTTAAAAGGTATCTGGACCTATGAATATTTTCGGCAGCCCACGCAGCAACCCAGTGCACACGCCTAATCCCTGCTGATGAGCGTTAATGAACGCGAAACACGTGTCCAGGGATGGCAAGCACACCAGTGAACACCCTCAAGACTTTAAACTCGGGTAGAAGCGCACCCGCTGATACCGACTACATCGACCATCATGCTCCGGGGTCACACGCTGATGGGACGAGCAGTGTGCGACCTCATTCGGACTTACTATTTATACAGGCTCCCTTGAGCCGGTGGAGGTGACGACCTCGAGACAACGCACCTGCGCACCTTAAGAGGTATGTGGACCTATGAATATTTTCGGCAGCCCACGCAGCAACCCAGTGCACACGCCTAATCCCTGCTGATGAGCGTTAATGTACACAAAACACGTGTCCAGGGATGGCAAGCACACCAGTAAACACCCTCAAGACTTTAAACTCGGGTAGAAGCGCACCCGCTGATACCGACTACATCGACCATCATGCTCCGGGGTCACACGCTGATGGGACGAGCAGTGTGCAACCTCATTCGGACTTACTATTTATACTGGCTCCCTTGAGCCGGTGGAGGTGACGACCTCGAGACAACGCACCTGCGCGCCTTAAGAGGTATCCGGACCTAGGAATATTTTCGGCAGCCCACGCAGCAACCCAGTGCACACGCCTAATCCCTGCTGATGAGCGTTAATGAACGCGAAACACGTGTCCAGGGATGGCAAGCACACCAGTGAACACCCTCAAGACTTTAAACTCGGGTAGAAGCACACCCGCTGATACCGACTACATCGACCATCATGCTCCGGGGTCACACGCTGATGGGACGAGCAGCGTGCGACCTCATTCGGACTTACTATTTATACAGGCTCCCTTGAGCCGGTGGAGGTGACGACCTCGAGACAACGCACCTGCGCGCCTTAAGAGGTATCTGGACCTATGAATATTTTCGGCAGCCCACGCAGCAACTCAGTGCACAAGCCTAATCCCTGCTGATGAGCGTTAATGAACGCAAAACACGTGTCCAGGGATGGCAAGCACACCAGTGAACACCCTCAAGACTTTAAACTCGGGTAGAAGCGCACCCGCTGATACCGACTACATCGACCATCATGCTCCGGGGTCACACGCTGATGGGACGAGCAGTGTGCAACCTCATTCGGACTTACTATTTATATAGGCTCCCTTGAGCCGGTGGAGGTGACGACCTCGAGACAACGCACCTGCGCGCCTTAAGAGGTATCTGGACCTATGAATATTTTCGGCAGCCTACACTGCAACCCAGTGCACACGCCTAATCCCTGCTGATGAGCGTTAATGAACGCGAAACACGTGTCCAGGGATGGCAAGCACACCAGTGAACACCCTCAAGACTTTAAACTCGGGTAGAAGCGCACCCGCTGATACCGACTACATCGACCATCATGCTCCGGGGTCACACGCTGATGGGACGAGCAGTGTGCGACCTCATTCGGACTTACTATTTATACAGGCTCCCTTGAGCCGGTGGAGGTGACGACCTCGAGACAACGCACCTGCGCGCCTTAAGAGGTATCTGGACCTATGAATATTTTCGGCAGCCCTCGCAGCAACCCAGTGCATACGCCTAATCCCTGCTGATGAGCGTTAATGAACGCGAAACACGTGTCCAGGGATGGCAAGCACACCAGTGAACACCCTCAAGACTTTAAACTCGGGTAGAAGCGCACCCGCTGATACCGACTACATCGACCATCATGCTCCGGGGTCACACGCTGATGGGACGAGCAGTGTGCGACCTCATTCGGACTTACTATTTATACAGGCTCCCATGAGCCGGTGGAGGTGACGACCTCGAGACAACGCACCTGCGCGCCTTAAGAGGTATCTGGACCTATGAATATTTTCGGCAGCCCACGCAGCAACCCAGTGCACACGCCTAATCCCTGCTGATGAGCGTTAATGTACGCAAAACACGTGTCCAGGGATGGCAAGCACACCAGTAAACACCCTCAAGACTATAAACTCGGGTAGAAGCGCACCCGCTGATACCGACTACATCGACCATCATGCTCCGGGGTCACACGCTGATGGGACGAGCAGTGTGCGACCTCATTCGGACTTACTATTTATACAGGCTCCCTTGAGCCGGTGGAGGTGACGACCTCGAGACAACGCACCTGCGCGCCTTAAGAGGTATCTGGACCTATGAATATTTTCGGCAGCCCACGCAGCAACTCAGTGCACACGCCTAATCCCAGCTGATGAGCGTTAATGAACGCAAAACACGTGTCCAGGGATGGCAAGCACACCAGTGAACACCCTCAAGACTTTAAACTCGGGTAGAAGCGCACCCGCTGATACCGACTACATCGACCATCATGCTCCGGGGTCACACGCTGATGGGACGAGCAGTGTGCAACCTCATTCGGACTTACTATTTATATAGGCTCCCTTGAGCCGGTGGAGGTGACGACCTCGAGACAACGCACCTGCGCGCCTTAAGAGGTATCTGGACCTATGAATATTTTCGGCAGCCCACACTGCAACCCAGTGCACACGCCTAATCCCTGCTGATGAGCGTTAATGAACGCGAAACACGTGTCCAGGGATGGCAAGCACACCAGTGAACACCCTCAAGACTTTAAACTCGGGTAGAAGCGCACCCGCTGATACCGACTACATCGACCATCATGCTCCGGGGTCACACGCTGATGGGACGAGCAGTGTGCGACCTCATTCGGACTTACTATTTATACAGGCTCCCTTGAGCCGGTGGAGGTGACGACCTCGAGACAACGCACCTGCGCGCCTTAAGAGGTATCTGGACCTATGAATATTTTCGGCAGCCCTCGCAGCAACCCAGTGCACACGCCTAATCCCTGCTGATGAGCGTTAATGAACGCGAAACACGTGTCCAGGGATGGCAAGCACACCAGTGAACACCCTCAAGACATTAAACTCGGGTAGAAGCGCACCCGCTGATACCGACTACATCGACCATCATGCTCCGGGGTCACACGCTGATGGGACGAGCAGTGTGCGACCTCATTCGGACTTACTATTTATACAGGCTCCCATGAGCCGGTGGAGGTGACGACCTCGAGACAACGCACCTGCGCGCCTTAAGAGGTATCTGGACCTATGAATATTTTCGGCAGCCCACGCAGCAACCCAGTGCACACGCCTAATCCCTGCTGATGAGCGTTAATGTACGCAAAACACGTGTCCAGGGATGGCAAGCACACCAGTAAACACCCTCAAGACTTTAAACTCGGGTAGAAGCGCACCCGCTGATACCGACTACATCGACCATCATGCTCCGGGGTCACACGCTGATGGGACGAGCAGTGTGCGACCTCATTTGGACTTACTATTTATACAGGCTCCCTTGATAAGGTGGCCCAGTACCAATTGGTAAATGCACCTAAAGTACATGCTTGTCAATTTAGAGAGAGAACAGCTAGGCTGTGGGTCTGGTTAGCAGGCCCACAGCCAGGGAAAGTCGTAAACCAGTGAAGCAAAAAGCAAAAATCTGGGGTGACCATAGGATTGCAGACCCCACTCTCCTACACCGACTACATCGACCATCATGCTCCGGGGTCACACGCTGATGGAACGAGCAGTGTGCGACCTCATTTGGACTTACTATTTATACAGGCTCCCTTGAGCCGGTGGAGGTGACGACCTCGAGACAACGCACCTGTGCGCCTTAAGAGGTATCTGGACCTATGAATATTTTCGGCAGCCCACGCAGTAACCCAGTACACACACCTAATCCCTGCTGATGAGCGTTAATGAACGCGAAACACGTGTCCAGGGATGGCAAGCACACCAGTGAACACCCTCAAGACTTTAAACTCGGGTAGAAGCGCACCCGCTGATACCAACTACATCGACCATCATGCTCCGGGGTCACACGCTGATGGGACGAGCAGTGTGCGACCTCATTCGGACTTACTATTTATACAGGCTCCCTTGAGCCGGTGGAGGTGACGACCTCGAGACAACGCACCTGCGCGCCTTAAGAGGTATCTGGACCTATGAATATTTTCGGCAGCCCACGCAGCAACCCAGTGCACACGCCTAATCCCTGCTGATGAGCGTTAATGAACGCGAAACACGTGTCCAGGGATGGCAAGCACACCAGTGAACACCCTCAAGACTTTAAACTCGGGTAGAAGCACACCCGCTGATACCGACTACATCGACCATCATGCTCCGGGGTCACACGCTGATGGGACGAGCAGTGTGCGACCTCATTCGGACTTACTATTTATACAGGCTCCCTTGAGCCGGTGGAGGTGAGGACCTCGAGACAACGCACCTGCGCGCCTTAAGAGGTATCTGGACCTATGAATATTTTTGGCAGCCCACGCAGCAACCCAGTGCACACGCCTAATCCCTGCTGATGAGCGTTAATGAACGCAAAACACGTGTCCAGGGATGGCAAGCACACCAGTGAACACCCTCAAGACTTTAAACTCGGGTAGAAGCGCACCCGCTGATACCGACAACATCGACCATCATGCTCCGGGGTCACACACTGATGGGACGAGCAGTGTGCAACCTCATTCGGACTTACTATTTATATAGGCTCCCTTGAGCCGGTGGAGGTGACGACCTCGAGACAACGCACCTGCGCGCCTTAAGAGGTATCTAGACCTATGAATATTTTCGGCAGCCCACGCTGCAACCCAGTGCACACGCCTAATCCCTGCTGATGAGCGTTAATGAACGCGAAACACGTGTCCAGGGATGGCAAGCACACCAGTGAACACCCTCAAGACTTTAAACTCGGGTAGAAGCGCACCCGCTGATACCGACTACATCGACCATCATGCTCCGGGGTCACACGCTGATGGGACGAGCAGTGTGCGACCTCATTCGGACTTACTATTTATACAGGCTCCCTTGAGCCGGTGGAGGTGACGACCTCGAGACAACGCACCTGCGCGCCTTAAGAGGTATCTGGACCTATGAATATTTTCGGCAGCCCTCGCAGCAACCCAGTGCACACGCCTAATCCCTGCTGATGAGCGTTAATGAACGCGAAACACGTGTCCAGGGATGGCAAGCACACCAGTGAACACCCTCAAGACTTTAAACTCGGGTAGAAGCGCACCCGCTGATACCGACTACATCGACCATCATGCTCCGGGGTCACACGCTGATGGGACGAGCAGTGTGCGACCTCATTCGGACTTACTATTTATACAGGCTCCCTTGAGCCGGTGGAGGTGACGACCTCGAGACAACGCACCTGCGCGCCTTAAGAGGTATCTGGACCTATGAATATTTTCGGCAGCCCACGCAGCAACCATGTGCACACGCCTAATCCCCGCTGATGAGCGTTAATGAACGCGAAACACGTGTCCAGGGATGGCAAGCACACCAGTGAACACCCTCAAGACTTTAAACTCGGGTAGAAGCGCACCCGCTGATACCGACTACATCGACCATCATGCTCCGGGGTCACACGCTGATGGGACGAGCAGTGTGCGACCTTATTCGGACTTACTATTTATACAGGCTCCCTTGAGCCGGTGGAGGTGACGACCTCGAGACAACGCACCTGCGCGCCTTAAGAGGAATCTGGACCTATGAATATTTTCGGCAGCCCACGCAGCAACCCAGTGCACACGCCTAATCCCTGCTGATGAGCGTTGATGAACGCGAAACACGTGTCCAGGGATGGCAAGCACACCAGTTAACACCCTCAAGACTTTAAACTCGGGTAGAAGCACACCCGCTGATACCTACTACATCGACCATCATGCTCCGGGGTTACACGCTGATG
The DNA here is from genome assembly GCF_964261635.1 of Lissotriton helveticus. Lineage (NCBI taxonomy): Eukaryota > Metazoa > Chordata > Amphibia > Caudata > Salamandridae > Lissotriton > Lissotriton helveticus. The sequence goes on from NC_136067.1 coordinate 451,726,745, forward strand.
GGACGAGCAGTGTGCGACCTCATTCGGACTTACTATTTATACAGGCTCCCTTGAGCCGGTGGAGGTGACGACCTCGAGACAATGCACCTGCGCGCCTTAAGAGGTATCTGGACCTATGAATATTTTCGGCAGCCCACGCAGCAACCCAGTGCACACGCCTAATCCCTGCTGATGAGCGTTAATGAACGTGAAACATGTGTCCAGGGATGGCAAGCGCACCAGTGAACACCCTCAAGACTTTAAACTCGGGTAGAAGCGCACCCGCTGATACCGACTACATCGACCATCATGCTCCGGGTTCACACGCTGATGGGACGAGCAGTGTGCGACCTCATTCGGACTTACTATTTATACAGGCTCCCTTGAGCCGGTGGAGGTGACGACCTCGAGACAACGCACCTGCGCGCTTTAAGAGGTATTTGGACCTATGCATATTTTCGGCAGCCCACGCAGCAACCCAGTGCACACGCCTAATCCCTGCTGATGAGCGTTAATGAACGCGAAACACGTGTCCAGGGATGGCAAGCACACCAGTGAACACCCTCAAGACTTTACACTCGGGTAGAAGCGCACCCGCTGATACCGACTACATCGACCATCATGCTCCGGGGTCACACGCTGATGGGACGAGCAGTGTGCGACCTCATTCGGACGAGCTATTGAAGCTGAGTTGTGTCTCTTCTGTGGGAGCATTAGTTCCTTTTCCAGGTTCCACAAGAGTCCTACGGCACCTGAAAGTTAATGAAAAAAGTTGTGTTTACTATAAAAGAGTGCTTGCATTTAAACTTTGATCCTAGAGGTTACCTCATAGGCACGGGGAGCCACATAAGAAGGATATTTGAGGTTATTAGTGAAATTTCAGTTTTTTTAGCTGTGTTGGTACCTGTGACTCGCATTTAAGCACCATCTCATTGCCTAATGCAATTAATCTGAAGAATTCTCCAGTTTTCTAGAAGCTCTTACTCTTTTAAGGGAGTGGCATTTTATAGCATTAACACCCTGTCCACTCTGTCCTCACTTTTTTGGTGGTTGCAATTTTTGGTGAGAATTACCAAAAACAATGGCATCTTAGGAGGAATGAAGAGCAGAGCAGTCCGTAGAAAAACAACAGCAAGAGGAGCAGTAGACCTCAGCTCAGTCTATTGTTTGGGACTGCTTCACTATTCTAGCTGTGAAGAAAAAAGTATCAGCAAAGCTGGTTGCTTGTAGGCTTTGCAACTATGAGTTTTCTTGGGGTACTGGAAAAAAGTACTCCTTTAGAGCATTGGTTATACCGAAACACCTAAAAGCTTTGAATACGGTGCAATTCTCCGCAGCTAAGAGGAAAGGTCACCAGGACAAAGAAGCCATCACATCAACTGCTCCTGTACATACTGTCCAGCCTGGGCACACTGTTTCTCTGATGCTACTGCCATCTTGACTCGTGGTCGAAACTCCTTCTATCTCCAAACTACATTGTATTTTATGGAATGCAGAACATTTGTGTTTGCTGGACAACAGAGTACCCAAGACAGGGACCAGGTGATGACTGCACATGAGCAAGTCTGTAAAAAGTATTGTTTCGCTGTTGGATACACATCTCAATGCCTTTGTTGAATCCCACCCCAAAATAAAAAATACAAAAAAAAGTTACAAATCTCCACAGTGAAGATTTGTGAAGCAGCTAGAGAACATCAGTTCCTCCATTATTTCATTACAACATGGACTAAAACAGAGTACTCAGTGATGTTTTAGCTACAATGCAGACTACAACTTCTCCCTCCAGTGCATCATCAACGGACACACATCCGCCATGTCTACTCCTCAAAGACAGCATGAGGAGCATGATCCTTCATTAAAGGAAGAAGATGTAGGCATCAATATCCTGCATCGCAAGATAGGTGAATAATCATCACTGAGGCTTTCTTGACCAGTTTCCATTCCTTCCGCAGTCCTATCTTGGTGTTGCTGTGTATATTTTTGTCAATGTATTGCTTACACAAAGCTTCTTTCATGAACATGGCAATTAGGAGTCTTTTGTTGTAAGTTTCATTTGTTAGCGCTTATATTTTTGTACATCAATGATTTGTGATTGTTATGTTTTCTACCCTGTAAATAATATTTTGATTTATTTTTATTGAATTTGAGTCAACAGCAAATAATATAAAATATAAAAATAATACACATATTTGGTTTTATAGAGTCCATTTTTCTGTGTGCCTCATCATGTTTTTTATTATTTTGGTAAACAACTTACTTGTTATAAGACACTGTTTATTCACTGTTTATTTCACACAGACAACTCAATGAATGCAACAACACTTGGAAACGTAATGTTACTGTATCAACCCTCATTTTAAATTTGACTTGATACTTACATTTAATTGAAGTTCCAGTTACATAAAAGCACAATATATTATTTTGATCTAGATTACCAGAAGTTTAGAAAGGGCGAAATGTGCAATTATCTAGCATATAGATATTGTAAATATATAAGAAAACAACATACTTGTCCTGGACATTAAGCAGCAATACAGGATAGAAACGGCTCTTGACCACATCCAACAGCTTCTAGCCCAAAAACTTTATATCCAGTTCAGGCATGGGGCACTCTATGTGGTGCACCCGCAGAGCTATCCTTAAGCAAACTCCTCTTGGAAATCTGTAGCTCCCTAGTAATCTCTACATACATATGCTTTGCTAAGTCATGCAATAGATGAAACAATGCGGTTTGTACGCACCTACATTATGGTTATCCCCACTACAAATTAACCTTCTTTGATGGCCTTTTAATCATATAACTTTATCTGTTTTAACCCGGACCCTTTTTAACACCTCCCATAAATATTTTTTAGACAAAGTCAAAATGCTTTTAGCAACCGATAGGCATTTTATCTACCAATGAATTAGCTTTTAGCCATAATATCTGCTATTTTATTTCATCTAGTATTAATGCAGAAATTGCAAATCCTTTGTACATTGGACTTTATGAAGCCATGGAACACCGTGTAGGGAGTCAATCTAAGAATGTATTAAAAGCTTCTATAACTTGGAGTTTTCCAATTTAAAACGCAGATATCATGTACATAGTTTTTATGATGATAAATTGTATTCTTCTTATTTCTTTTTCTTTCTTTTATGTACTACAATGTATGCATTGTTTTTTCTTTTTTATGTGTTTTTATGGCCTGTGTGGTCAAAATAAAGCTTTTCTTGACTGACTGACTGACGTACTTGATTTATCAATCATTGCTATGCAGAGGAATGGTTGTATATTTTTTGTTTCATTTTCATGTCAGTAATGTTGCATTTAAATTTAGTAATGCCCCCTTTTTTGTGAAAATTATAATTAAAAGCCATTAACTTTCTATTTTGACATTGATATATCCCATACACACCAGTGGAACATTATGCATGGAGTGAAAGGGTCACATATCGAACTTTCTAAGTTCATGTTACTCTTGTATTGACTCTTATAGTTTGTAGTTTTTGTATATTTTATCTTGAAACATTGACATTACAGAAATATTATGAATGGCTTATGATTTTATATGATGCATTACTTTCATATCACTATGTGCAGGGGCACACCTATCCACAAAACAGGGCAGGTATTAAAGAGAAAAGAAGCCTTGCCTGCTTACTTTTCCCTAATTTGTGATGATAAATGGGCACACATCATGTCCTTGAGTGTAACAAACACGCTGAATATTTGACACACATATGTATACTTTAACATACTGGGTGCCAGTATTTTCTTATCAACTATGGAGTTCAATATGACCAAATAGCCATTATTATTTTCTATATTTTCCATAATTGCCTGTAGGCAACAAGCAATGATGCATGATAATATTCAAGTAAGATATGAAGAATTAGCACATACATATCTAATCATTTTATCTTAAATTAACATTTTTACAAAATAAGTATGAATGGTGACATGTGAATTGCTATTAAACCCTTGCCTACTGTCGGACTCATTTTTAGGTTTCGCCTGAACACGCTTGCTCTGTGCTTGTGAAATCTATTATATTAAATATTTCTTAAAAGGTACTTACTTCCTGCCCTAACTTCTTATTGCTCCTTGTTCTTGCTCGTAACTTTTCCTCATTTCTATTGTTTGTAGGCATTCTATTTCCTGTACTTTCATGTGTTTTTCTCGTATCAGTTTACCATCTGCAAAGTACTGTGTTCATCTGCTTTGGTGGAACTTCTTTTAAGCGTCTAAGTCAGCGGTTCCCAAACTGTGCGCCGCGGCACCCTGGTGCGCCGTAATGAGGTGCCAGGGGCACCGCGCGCAAGATGTGGGAAATTGCAGCCTCGTGTTTGCTGCCCGCCATGCTCTGCCGTGCCTCGTGGGACCCTCTCTCTGCACAAGGAAATAGGTTAGTGAAGTCCTCCTAAATGCCAAGAATTAGCTGCAGCATGCTAGCGAGTAATGCTGCTAAAATCTGCGTGCAGTGTGAAAGCCGAGAAAAGGGCCAGCCCGGATTGTTCAGTGACGTCATCCTTGTCATTATATCTCTGTGCAGTTTATTCGTTTGTTGGTACAGAAAGTGGGTCTGCCAGTGCGGTAAACAGATGACGGCAAACAAAACATGGAGAGGGAGTTGCACATGGTGCGGATTATTTAAAGTATCTCTTGCAACACTTCACCCAGAGAAGTGCTGACATTTAAAAGAACTGTTTGCAGATTTGGACTTCCCACGAGGCTGCGCGACAGTTCTTAAACTTTGCTCAATATTTTTGAATGTTTAATTAACCCCTGGCGACCAAGTAGAGCCAGGACCTTGCCAATTTGCTATATTAATTAATTATTTATATATCTAGCTCTTGCACATATCCTGAAAATATGTCTGGATCCAGCCTTCTAGGGCCTGTGTTGGACACACCTGCACTAACAGATGTTATGATCCGGAGGTGTGAGAAGTTGTGTTTATGTGACATGTTTATGATACTATTTATGAAAAATATAGTTTGCTCGTATCTTGCTGACTTTGTTTTCATGCGCAGGCATTCCCAGCATAAAAACATAATGCGAGATACTGCCAGGGGCTGGTTTGAGCAAGTCATTATCCACCTGAACTAGTCTCTTGCCTGCGGAAAATCAGAAAATAAATCACGTATTGGAGATTTTCTAGCAATGTTGCAAGTAACCGCAAATTCGGGAATTGTTTTAATTTCTCTGATATAATTAACATTTCACTACTAATATTATCTAAAACTTACAGAAAAACCGTTCTCCCTTGACAAGGGAATGAGAGTGACTGAGCATTATAGTAGAGAGGTGCTTGTGCGAGTGAGAGTATTGTAAGGGATGAGATGATCGTGAAGAGTACAGCTGAGCAAAGACCATGGGCAAGGAAAGAAACTGATGACACTGCAGAATTTGGCCCAAGGCCCAGAGTCTGCACCATTGGAGAGCCAACAAATAAATCCAATCCAATTGTTCTTTGTTTTTAATTTAAGTGCCACAACAATACTTTCATATGCTAATACATTCAAACTTCAAATCATACATTCTGATGCTTGTCGAACCAGATTCCTAATACTGGAAAAACAGCAATTAAAAACAACTATTGATAACAAGTATTTAAATGATATAAAAAGGGGCTAGTTTCCAAAGGTCGAAATATTGAATGTTGCCATGGTAACAGGGTCGATTTATATCAGTCCTCAGAGAAAATCTGTCTTTCAAATGTACATTTATTCAGGTGTCCATTTCTTAAAAAATGAGTGCTGATGGTAGGGAGCGGAAACTTTGCCTCCTTCTTCATAGCTTCACTGCAGGCTCGTTCATGCCATTCAATTGACATTGTATTTATTCCGACCCCCAATATGGCTGCTTAAGTGGGGTGTTGCCTAGGCCTCCTCCAGGAGCTCTACTGTTAGATGCAGAGGACATACTCCTCTCAATTATAACTTCCCAATTCTTTTGTTGGAGGTATCATTACTGCTAATTTTTAGAGGGAGGATTTTAATGATTTTAAGTTGTAAAACAGACAATGTGTTGACGACCTGGAGCCCTGGCCATAAGGCAAGTGGAGACCAAGACACCAGTTGTAAATCTGGCATGTTTGACACCTTAAGACTAAGATAGATGGGTTAAATTTCTCAAGCAGCCAGTACTTCATTGTTCATGGATCTGCGGTCTGGCCCTCTCAGCAGAACTTTAATTCGCAGGCAACAAATGTTTTAGAATCTTTCCTAAATCTGGAGTTGTGGGCATGGGTGGACAAAAGCTGCCATATTGTGCAATGGCGTGTCCAACTCCACTCTGAGACTGATGTGGTTAAAAAAAGTTGCATGGAAACATATTTGGCTACTACCGTTTCTCACTTAACAGTTGTTTAATAAAAACTCGTTGTCTTCTCATTTTGTTACAAATATGATTATAATACCTTCATTGCGTCCCAATTACTTTAAGGAAGACAACAGGAAGTGCTCCAGAGGTTGGGCTTACATCCTCCCCACCCGCCCACCGGTAAAAAAATGGTGGGGAGCCACGGCCAACTGGCGATTAGGTCAAGGGAGCCACAGGTCAAAAAAGTTTGGGAACCACTGGTCTAAATCAAAAATTGGGACAACCAAAATAAAAACAAGAGCTACACCCCTGCTTTAAAGTTACAGTGCTGCCCAAGTGCCATGGGCTCAGCACGCTGTTATTATCTTCCTGGAGAACCCCCTACATGCTTTTTATTCCTTCTCCATCCTCCAGACAAAGCACGCAATACCTAGTACTAACGGGGCACAAGCAGTCACCCACTTGAGTGCGAATGTCATCACATGCACTCCATCGTTCCCCCCAGCGCACAAGCAGGCATCCACTTCAGTCCTTGTTTTTGTGGCACCTTTGCCTGTCTGCTGCTGGTTTGTATGTGTTGTAGTAGCATGCACACATGTGTGCATGTTTTGTTACCTTTGGTTGCCATAGTAGTGTTGCCATTTGCATTTGCATCCATACTCGCACAAACTAGGCCCGTTAAACACACGTGAGGAGCCCATGGTTGCATTAGTGCGGTACTTTTGCTTTCTTCGCTGCGTTGCCATTTCAAGATTCATTGAGCCATCGTTGCTTTCCAGAGGCAAAATTGCTGTGTGGGAGCAGAGTTCCCACTCAACTATCTTTTGCCTTGCTGTTGTACCGGCGGGAGTGGTGCGATGCACAAGGTGCTGGTACTCAGAGGGGAGCACGCCCAGAGAGTCTGCACAGAGTGCTGGTGCTTAGAAAGGTTTTAGAAAGAAACAAGGGAACCGAATAGGTAATTAAGGACCTTGGGTAGCAATTCGTGTAACAACAGTGGTCCTTAAAAAATCTTTATAGAGCATTCAGATATAATATAGCCCACAATAAGTACTATATTCAACAATGTCCAGCCGGACACAGAATTTAATCATGGAGTATATAAAGGAGTTTTTCAAAAAACAAACAATACAGTGGGATACAATCCTGTATCCAGTACAAGAGAACATAACAAACAAAACAAATAAACAAAAGGTATTTCCGGCAACAAAGAAAAAGGATGCTTCTGGTGAATGATAGTACACAAATGAGCTATCCAAAATAGTTAAAACACTGATAGAACTCAATGGTTGACTGTGTGTAACTATATAGGTGGTTGACGGGATTGCGATCCCTTTGAACGAGTAATAGGATCATCATCAGGACTGCATGTATTTAAAAAAATCTGTGAAGGCCCCTCACTCTTTTCCGACTCAACTGACATTCCTAGCAACACCAATTCCACACTCCCTGAACAATTCGAGAAATTAAGGAAAAAACAAGTTTCTCTACAGCTTATGACCCTGATGCTTAGGAAATACCTTAAGGCAGATATAATTCCGGTAGGACTACAAGTGCGGAATATCCCCGGGATATTCACTTATAATCCGAAATATATTAACAATTTCAGTTATATTGGGACCACTTGTTCTAGACATTGGCTTGTTCTAGGGATCGACATCGCCACTGAGACCCTAGTTACTTTAGCTGGAGAAATTGCTGACATTGAAAAACAACTCCAGGAGTCAAGTCCAGTCACTGAGTGTAAGAAATTGCTTGATCAAATCCAAAAAACTGTAGACGACTTTCATAGAATTGAACAGAATAAAAAGACCAACAAGGTCAAGAAGGATATCAAATCTTACAACATTGAAAACACCTACCCTTACCTGCAGAAGGACTTCTACAATAATAGGGCATACACCAACCCCCAAAACACTAGACTCTGGGGTCGCCTTAATAGGCGACAAAATCTAGTGGGGTTCTCAGATACCTCAGCGGACTTCTCAGACAATTCTGACACTGGGGAAAATCCAAGCACATCTAACAGAAATCCTAGTCCTAACAGTAATTTTTTAGGCAGAGGCCAGCACGATACTCCCAAACGGGCAGAGGGAAACGAACCCAGAGCTGGTACAACCAACCAGGCGAACAGCAGACGCAACAAAAATTCTACCAATGGTGACACAAACTGACACCGATATGACACAAGCCAAGATTATTCCTATTTTTAACCTCTCTAGACACACCCTATCTGAGGCTGAAATATCCCTTCTCAGTAAAGAGCTTTATTTTGTGCCCACTATTCCACCAAACTTTTTGGATTTGCACACTGAACTATTGAGGTTCTTCTGCCGCATTCGCTTACAAGCCTATTTCCAGCGAAACCCCTCGCCTACTGCTGTAGTCAACACACCCTTCCGCCCACCATCTACCTTCTCACCTACATCAGGTATGCTTCCACCTGAAGTTATCACCTTTGAGAAAATGGTAGTTAAAGATCTCACTACACTCAGAGAAACAAGAAGATGTATTCCTTATAATCTATCTCTTAAGGAGAAAAGGGCCATTCAATCACTTAAATCTGATGAGTCTCTCATCATTAAATGTGCTGACAAAGGTGGTGGTATCGTCCTTCATGAAAAAGGATTTGTACAGTACTGAGATCTTGGGACAGCTTTCCAATACTGACCTCTACACGAGATTGCCCACAAACCCCACTAAAGAACTACAGGGTCTTATCACACAGATCACTACTGAGACTTTGGAAGCAGGATTCATTAACAAAAAGGAATTTCTATTCCTCAATGTTAAATCGCCAAGAACACCTGTGATCTATACACTTCCAAAAGTTCACAAAAATCTCACTAGTTCCACTTGACCCGCATTCACTCTAATTCCTTTCCTGATTGGCCCTCACTCACGTACACCTTATTCACTTTTTCAGGTACCGTTTGTGCCCATTACATCGTTTGATTGTAAAACGCTACTTTGCCAACAAGGTTAGTCTTCTATTCCCGTCCCGCAAGTTCACTGCGTCTCCCCACCCCTCTTTTGCACCCTAGCGTCATAGTTCGTGATATCCATAGAATTTCTGCGGCACTGGTTCCTCCTTGACATTCTTGAATCATCCGGTTTTAATGCTCGTGACGCTGTCGACTCACTCTACGCCACCTGCCTTGCGCATCGGTTGTCACTGTCCTTGTACCGCTCGCGCATGGTGCTGACCCTCGCTCGCATCATCAGTACTTCCTATCTCCACCTTGGCTCTTTATGTCCGCCTAGACCAGAGGTCTTCAAACTTTTTTAGGTTGAGCCCCCCCAGCTGAATTTATTTAGATGTCGGGCCCCCCCACCACTTGACAAAAAATTCTGGAACCTGGTATTCTACATAATCGACGGTCATCTGCATTTCCCAGTCCATATCTGGCTAATAATGTTAAACACAGTAAGAGTGTTTAGAAAACTGCAGGTTTCGAGTTGGTGTGGTGAAATGACAGAGGCTTACTACACAGTCCAAAACTACATTTTTCAAGATAAAATGTGTGCAAATTGTTACGGGTTCTCCACTTAATTCTTGCAAAGCCTCCTCAAAGAAACTTCTGTGGTCAATAACATGAGTACCATTCAAAGACTATGCTCTCCACTGAGAAGCACTGTCCAATGGCATTAAAAAAAACAATTTCAACTCTGGCCATCCTAAGCAGCACTGCCCCATTCTCACCTCCCAGAAAAAACTCCCCATTCCTGCACTGCCCATCCTATCACAGCTTCTCTTTCCATGAAAAAAAGCGGTTGACACCCTCTGCCAGGCATTGAGGTAAGCAGTTTATTTGATACACAGGTTGTAGCAGGTGTCTTCCCTGGCAGAGATGTTTTAAGACATAGGCAACGTGGGCTCTGGCCCAGGGCCCCAGCCTTTAAGGGGGACCCCTGATAGAGCCAGCTCTGTTCTGGAGAGAGTCTTACCCTGACTATCTTGAATCATTCTTAAACAGATTGTTTTAAATAGCATTTTCCTTTAATTTATTTTTACTATGGTGATGTGTGAGAGTCTACTAAAGACATTTTGCAGACAAATGTGTTTAAGTTTCATGCAACACACATGAAAAAAGTTTATTGTAGAACAAAACCGCACTGCACACACAAGAAATGGGAGGGTGTCACAGAGATTATTTGCAGTAATATTAGTGAGCTGCCGCTGTGCTACAATATTGAATACACACGTCACTATCCCTGAATATGAAATGTCAACACATTTAGAATTTGGACCAGTGTGCCAGTGCACGGTCAGTGACCAGACCGAAGAGGGCATGAAAGAGCTGAAACTGGATCATAAATTCAAAGCTGTTCTGAATATGGCCCCCCCAAAATCCTTAAGATGTCCCTGTTCCCTGGACCTGGGAATGAGGCAGGTGTTTTCTTTGGGACAATGGTAGTGGTCAGGATTTCTGGGATCAGGTGAACGAAATAACCTGCAGAAAATCCTGGCACATTTTAAAAGCCCTTTTGGAAGGAGAATGACATTTATTTTCACAAAAGATTCTAATTTCAACTTTTTCTCAATCCATCTGCAGAAAAGTGCAAATAAGCATATACTGGGGAAAATGGGTTTCTCATACTTACGCTTTTTCTACCTAAGCGCGCTATGGTGAGCCCAGGCGGTCCATATGTTACTGTAAGTGACAAAAAGACCACTGTTAAACACTTTGTAAAACAATAAATACATAAATAACATACTCACGTTCTTGTTTTCACTTATTCTCGTTCACTTGCACTCTTTTCCTCTTTCTCTCTCCCTCACACACACTCTCATCTTCTCTCATTCCCTTTCCCTCCATTTTGTTGCCCAATGTTACGCTTCTTCTTTCCCATTTCGCTTTCTATCTCTTCCTTTCTCTTTTCACTCCCTTCTATTCCACACTCACTTCCTATCTCCCTCTTCCTCCTACTCCCACCCTTTTTTCATACCTCCTAATCTCTCTCTTCCTCTGCCCGCCTTCTTTTTCTCAACTTTCAGTATATACCTCTCCTCACTTCTAAGGCCTCGTTCATCCCCTTCCCCTCCCATGTTTTCTCGTCCTCCATTCTGCCTCTCCCTCTTCCACTCTCCTTCCTCCTCTGCTTCTCCCTCTTCCTCTCATTCTCCTTCCTACACTTTCTTTCACTCTATGCCCCGCTCTAATCCCAGATCCTTTTATGAGTTTCATCTCCTGCCTCCTCCAGCTTGTCTTTAACTGTCCCAGTTCCCTCTGGATGCCAGCAAAGCCTCGGTGTAAATGCCAGGCCGGGTATGATGCCCCTGCCCTCCTGTTCTCCGGACAGATCTGGATCCTTAATTGTACCCTTTTTAATCTCTACCGGAAAGGGCGCGGTTTCTCCAAGGAGACCGAAAATCTCTCTAAATATTTTCATTTTACTGGTACGCTGTTAGACAAGTATTGCAAGGATTCTGGAGAAGGGGACGCTATTTCCGTGGTGCCTTCACTGAGTCTTCATTATTTTTTATGCTGCCAGCAGCCGGTGAATAATTTCGCAGATATTTACAATACGTGCAATAATCAAAACTGGTGTATTAAAAAATGATTACCCGAGCCAAGAACAGGCGCGCAACGCCCATTGGACTTGAAGGGCTTCTCTCCCCCACCCCCTCCTGCGTCTCTGGGTGGCAGCCCGAGATGAAACAGCTTCAACTTCGCAGACACACAGCCGCACCCGAGTACTCCACAGGTCTTTTAAAGACCTTTTGCATGTTAATCAGGCGTTGATGTCTTCACCCCTTCTTAGGGCCCCTGCAGCTCCACTCTGCCTCTCCGCCTGGCAAACAATGAAAGGTGAAATACATTTTATGGCGGAGAGCGCGCCCCCCCTGAGATGGCGTCGCGCCCCCCCAGTGGGGCGCGCCCCACAGTTTGAATAACTCTGGCCTAGACACTTTTCACGTCGCACCTCTTCATTGCATGACGTTCTGGTATTATGGCATCCAGTAGAGCTTCTCATGGGTTCTACAGTGCCTCACTGCCTCATCGAGGACTCTACACTTTTCCCTTTACTCTCTTCCTTTACCATGTAATTAAGCACTTTCTAGTATTACGCAGGGTTGCCTCACAATGCATGGTCTACTCCATAATGTGGTTTAACAATGCTGGATGTTGTCCACCTTTAAATACTACCTCTTCCTTTTCTCCCCTGCTTTTCCCGCAGGCAGTTATAAATTATTCAGGCATGTGATACATGCAGTCCTGATGATGATCCTATTACTCGTTCAAAGGGATCGAAACGCCGTCGACCACCTATATAGTTACACACAGTTAACCATTGTGTTCTATCAGTGTGTTAACTATTTTGGATAGCTCATTTGTGTACTATCATTGACCAGAAGCATCCTTTTTCTTTATTGCCTGAAATACCTTTTGTTTATTTGTTTTGTTTGTTATATTCTCTTGTACTGGATACAGGATTGTATTCCACTGTATTGTTTGTTTTTTGAAAAAATCCTTTATATACTCCATTGATTAAATTATGTGTCCGGCTGGACACTCTTGAATATAGTACTTATTGTGGGCTATATTTTATCTGAATGCTCTATAAAGTTACACGAGGTGCTCAGAAAGGAGCACACATGCCAGGAAAAGGGTGCATGCTTTGTTACCTTTGGTTGCCAATGTAATGTTGCCATTTGCATTTTCATTCATACTCCCGCACACTAGGCCTGTTAAACGTGTGTACCTGAGATCTTGTATTATTCATTATTTCAACATTGGATTTCTTTGTGTAAAGTTCCATGTTTGTGGCTGCTACTATAAGGGGCATCTCCTGATCCAATTACTAACTCACACAGAACGTTTACTTAAGATGACCTTTTCAGCGTCAATTTTCAGACATTAAAAACAAAACCGCAAATAATTGCTCCAACTGAAACTGAACCACAGGGCCAGGCATATGGAAACCAAAAACCAAGATACCTTTCATTTTCTGTGGTTGGTTGAAACTGCGAGTGGCTGAGGCTGGGGCCACAAACTGTGCTGCTCGAGACACCGTTCTCAGAAAAGCATGCAAGGCAGGATCATTGACCCGCCAATCCTCTCCTGTGATTATCTTTCCAGATTACAATTTGGAGGTCCAACAGCAAAGATGATCCTTACAAGAAGTGAAGGGCCATGGAGGTCACCTATATGCTTCTCTTCCCAGCCCGCATAAAGGTCATTTTTCAATGCAAGACATTTTTCTTTGATACTTCTAAGGCAGTCTGGAACTGGATAGAAGAGCACTCCTCACAGAACATTGGGGACCTACTGTCCCAGAGGGGGCAGGCGGAGGGATGGGGAGGCTTGAGGTCCTCCTGGAGAATGGCACACAGCTTTAAAAAGGCGGCCGCACCACAGGGACTGGAGGGCCCGGTCCTTGGGACTTGAACAATCCACCAGGCAAGATAACTCTTCTGTGGTGGCGAAGGACTTGGCTACACTGACTACCAATGACGGCCCCTCATGGTCACCTTCAGACACTCTGTGATGTACAAATGGTTGAAGGTTGCTTCTGCCTCTGCAATATTCACTGCAGAGGTCTTGCATGACTCACAGGCTAGCCCTCTCATTTCTCTCTTTTTCTTACCCTCTTCCTCTACATTCCCTTCCATTTTCTGTTAGTGGGTTTGAGTTGGTTTTAGTTGAAGTGGAGGTATGCACGGTAGGGGAGATGCACATCTCAGTTTAGCCCTGTTGGCTATGTTCCCTGGACACACCATGACAGATACTTCCAGTTCACAGATTATGGGGTGGGAGTTGTGGAAGGGAGAAGGTGTTTTTGAATGGTTTTTGGTTTCTTCTCATTTGGTACTATTGGACACAGATGCATGACAGACACACAAGACAGGCACTTAGGGTCCATTGATGTGGTTAGAGAATGACCAATTCATCAGAACGCATGGCTAGGACATGGTAGCAAGTTCTCCCAGGTAAACTTACAAACCTCTTGTGGACTGTTAATGGCATGCTCGACAAAATCAAGATAGGCGCATTACTCAGGGTAGCCTCAAAGACTGATGCTGACATTCTGATGCTCCTAGAGACTCACCTTCTTGGCAATCATTGTCCTTTTCTGGTCCTCAGGGGTTACGCTCAGGTATATCACTCAAGTTTCCACCGGGGTTCCTGAGGCACGGCCATCCAGCTCCAAAAACTCATGGCTTTGGCAGTGTCTAAAGTATGGCATGATAATCTGGGCTGGTACTTTACAGTGACAGGCACCCTACAATGGCTCCCAATCTCTTACATTTGTGTCTACCCCCCCCACCTCTTACATTAGAATTCTTGGAACAGCTAGACAGCTTTATATTTGAGCTGCAAGAGGCTCTATGGCTACTGGGGGAGATCTTAATGGGGTGTGTCACCCGGACCTTGATCGTTCCTCTAACCCTTTGATAGCTGGCTGAGATCTGACACTCTTATTGGCTTTCCTGCACAACCTGACTTTGGTCAACACTTGGCGAGCACACCATCCAAGAGAGAGGAGGTACACTTTTTATTCTGGTGCCCACCGTTCTTTATCCCAGCTAGATAATTTTCTCATGATCTGCCATAAAAAACGCTAAGTTTTAGATGTATGAGTATTAGCACCAGGCATCTAGGATCACTCACTGGTGGCAGTGGATTTGGCCTGGGTCCCTTCCCTGGCAGCAACATGTTGGCACCCGAATGGCTGGAGCCTTCAAAAGTAAGAGGTTAGAGAGATGTTTCAGTGCAGGTGACAATAGTTCCTCACTAAAAACCAAGAATCAGTGGACTCATAGGGCATGATGTGGAAGGGCCCAGAAGGCCACCCTCTTTGGAGATATTATCAGTTATTCCAAGAGCCAAAAAGTCTGAGCCTAATGAAAGGTTAAAAATCTTGAGGAGCATGTGTTTGGCCTAGAGAGCTGTTATGTGGTGTCAATGGAGGAGTCCCTCTTGAGGAACTTGCTGCACATGCAAACATTGTTTAGGCAGGAGCTCACACAAGAGGCCTGAGAGGCCTGGAAGGCCACTCAAAGTTGAATCTATCAGTTGGGAGCAAAGGCTAGAAAGACCTTACATTGGTTGTGCACCCCTTGGGAGACTGATGCAGCCATGGCCTTCTTAGTGGCTGAAGATGGCTCAAGAGTAACAGGCAGTGAACCCATTGCACATGCCAAGACCTGTATGTCTCTGATTCCTGGAGCCCGAACAGTCCTACACTAATTGTTTACAGACCTACCGTTGTCCCGCCTATCACCCACAGACTGTGAGTCCCTGAAATCTGAGGTCATCTACAAAGAACCAACAGCAGCTTTCGCGCAGCTTCAGGGGGGCTAGGCTTGGTGACCTTCTGTTTTCCCGAATGAGTTATGGCGTTTGGATTGGCACGAGATGGGTGCCTTGCTGCTGGCAGCCTTCAAAGATGGGATAACACAAGGAGAGCTGTCGCCAGATGTCAGGGCAGCTGATATTGTCGTAATCCCGAAGCCACAATTGGACAGGGCACATTGTAAAACTATACACCGATTTCATTACTGAACTCAGAAGTGAAAATCTAAGTCAAGATGTTGCCCATTTGGCTCACAAAAACCATTACTTACCTCGTCGTTCTGAATCAGCGTCCACAATGTCATTGAACTGTGCAGGGTCGTCCCCAAGATAGAGCCTTACTCTCAGTTGACTTTAGGAAAGCCTTTCACTCAGTGGACTGGGAGTATTTATTTTCCCTTCTGACTCATCTTGGGTTCAGGCCAAACTTTATTGGATATGTGCGCTTGCTATACACTAATTGTTAGACTTAGCATCTTTTGGCGTGTTTCCCCTGGGGATTTGCTTTCTGACCTCCCGGTTTTGACTCTGTTTTTGCTGGCTTAGTGTCTTTGTGCACTTTCTCACTGCTGTTCAGTGTTAGATTGCAAGTGCTCCTGTTGTAAATTGTGTTATGGATTGGTGTTTCCATGATTGGCATATTTGATTTACTTGTCAGTCCCGAGTGAAGTGCAATGAGTGTGCCAGGGCCGGTAAATCAAATACTGCTAGTGGGCTGCAACACTAGATTGTGCCACCCATGCATGCAGCCCGTAAATGTAACTATGCCCTGCCATCGTAGAGCCTGTGTGCAATCTGGGACTGCCATGTCGGCTTGGCAAGTGTACCCACTTGCCAGGCTATAACCTTCCCTTTTCTTACATGTCAGTCACCCCTAAGGTAGGCCCAAGGTCCTCCTGTGGGCAGGGTGCAGTGTATTTGAAAGGTTGGACATGCCCTGGTGTATAAACATAACTGGCCCTCGGAACGAGGTGGAAAAATAAAGTTTAGTATGCCTGAACTCAGAATCTAAAGATGCATCTTTTAGGGAAGGTGATTTTTATATTCTGTGTTTGAAAATACCTCTTTTGAAAAGTAGGTATTTTCTTGCTCAGCTATCCAGTAGGCCTCTACGAGATTCGTAGATTGACTGTCTGGGTTTTGGATGACAGGGGCTGGGGAGAAGCCATGGCTCTAGATAGTCTAGGTTGGTCAGGAAAGGGCTGAATAGATATGGGCACCATTTAGAGTAGGGGGAGGAGATTTCCTTTCACCTGAATGGGCCTGGTCTGCCTCTGACAATGCCGTCTCCACCTTCTGCCAGGAAGCCACACCAGAGAGGGCAGAACTGGTTCTGGCTGGGCACAGACACTCTCTGCCTGAGAGGACAAAGGATTTTGGGCGTGACCTGCCAGCATTGTAACGAGCAGCGCATCACTTCGCACCACGAGCCTGGTCTCACCGACAAAGGATTTTGGGCTATAAAAAGTGGCGCCAAAACCCTGAACTCTAGAACTCTTTTGGACCAAGAAGACTGCCAGGAAGAAGAGCTTGAGAAGCTGTGAGGAGGAACTACTACTTTGCTGTGTGGTTTGCTGTGTTGGCCTGCAGTGGCTGATTTTGTCTTGGGCAGTGAAAGGACTGGACTGAACTTTCTACAACTTTTTTCTTTGAATATATCCAAGGGCTTGAGGTAGAAGTCTCAGGAATAGCAAAGACTTCAAGTTCATCTGCCCTCAGCACTGGGGGCTGTGTGTTTTGTGCTGCAACAGAAGAAAAAGCAACCCAACGCTGTGTACGATGCTGCCACCATGACCCTGGTCTCACTGACACCGGCTGCTGATGCCGCCACCAAGCCGCTGCTTGCACCGTGACCTGTGGGCATCACACTTCACATCACCTCGCTTCACGACGCCACCTTGGTATCCCCGACACCGCCACTCCATGCCGAAATCGACGCTGCTGCTTGCACGGTGTTTTTTAGGCACCTCTCATAAAGTTACACGACGCACCGCCCTCAACCCACATCACAGCCTTGGCCTACCGACGCCAGCTCAATCGACGCCAGTTTGTCAACGACGACGGTGCTTCAGCAACGACGGCGCCTTTGCTTGCATCGTGACCTGCCAGCATTGTAACGAGCAGCACATCACTTCGCACCACGAGCCTGGTCTCACCGACTATGCCATCTGATGCCGCCACCGTGCTGCTGCTCTCACCGCGACCTGAGGGCATTGCACGCCGCACCTCTGCACTTCACACAGCAGCACCCGAAGCCTGCGGTCCTGACTTAAACCACGAGGAGTTCGTTCTGCAATGCATGTGACTTCGAGGGCCCTACGACTCCTGCACTGACCTCCGAAACCGACACCTGCGGACGCCGTGCTTTCAAAAGCTCAACGAGAGGTTGCCAACACCCTGCATTTCTAAAGGTAATGTTTTGCGGGTCTGCACAACACCTTAGCTGGCTTGCGATGCCGCGGTCAGCCAGAACTGTTTGGATTTTTTTGGTCACGATGCCGTGATAGCCCCGGATGGAGCTATCGACTTCAATTAACTGTATTTCAAGGTTATTTTGACAACTGAAGATTTCTAAGTACTGTATTGTGTTTTTTAAAATCATTTTTGGTCTTGTCTTGAGTATATAAAAATATTGGATATTTTTCTAAACTGGTGTGGTTTCCTTTTGTAGTGATTACACTGTATTACTGTTTTTTATGTGTAAATGCTTTACACACAGCCTCTAGAATAAGCATGACTGCTCATGCCAAGCTACCAAGGGGGTGAGCAGGGGTTATTTTAGGAGTGTAACTCCCTTATCCTGACTAGAAGGAAGGGTCCCTATTTGGACAAAAGTGCACAAACTTGCCAAATAGAGACCCCCATTTCTAACACTAATCTTAGAGCCAGTGTGCGTGTCGAGGGTGCAACCTCAGATTGGTTCCCAATAGAGAGAGGCACTCGCCAAGGTTGCCCTTTTTTCTTCTTGCTATACGCTTTGGTGGTATGAGTGTTAGTGGAGCCCTGTTCCGGGTCTTCCAATGATCCCCCGAGATAAGTGACGGAATTGCGCTGTGCGCTGATGATGTAGTAATGTTCCTGGATGATCCGGAAATGAATGGGCCGCGGGTGTGTTAGATCCTTCAGATCTTTGGTTCGTACTTTGGCCTACAAATGAACACTCCCAAGGCAGGGGTTGTGCAATTAGATCCAAGTAACGTGGAACAGTTGTGAATTACTCACTCTGTGTGGTGATTTAATATGGAGCTGAGAACCACCCAGCATAACCTCCAGGACGATTTTCAGCTCCATATTGAATCACCACACAGAGTGAGTTTCACTTTTATAGAATCAAATTGCACAACTCTTGGTGCATTTTTGTTCCTGAAACTCGCATTGACATTGGGAATTTCCATTCAAAAGACTTCTTAGTGTATTTTCAAACATAATAGCTTGGGTGAATTTCGTTCCCTCTTTGTACTGAGGAAGCCAGATTGAGAGGCCGAAACAAATCGACTTTCCCTACCTAGGGCCCATACTGTTCAACATAAAGAAAAGAAAAAATTCATTCATTTTAGACAATAGAACTATTATTGTATTCAATTAATTTGCAAAATACGCTAATTGGTCTACTGTGAATTGTTAGTTCCTTCCTATAGACGGTCTATTAGGTTTTGTCCCAAAGAAGGGCTCATCATCCATCATTTGCGGATAACTATTCCACCTATTTTATTTTTCTCTAGAATTTTTTCCATACTTTTGTAAAATTCAAATTCAAGAAGCTTTATTCGATATTCAATAAATGAATATATAAAAGCATACAAGTTAAAAAAGAAACAACAATCACAGCATGTCACAGAAATACAGAAAGATAAAAACATAGAAGGTTAAAAAAGCGGGCAGATCCGGATTGAATAAAAAACAAGTGCTTTAAGCACTATATGAATATACAAAAATGGAAAGCTTAACATTGAATTTCTGAACCTAATCAATAATTTTAAAAAGCTAGACATAGCCTGAGCCACAGAAACATTTTCCAGCTGTTGCAATCTGACGTAGGCTATTCTGCAAGAGCGGTGGCCCCATGCTTTAAGGATTGGTTTCAAAATAATCCTCCGTTAAACAACATAAAATTTACAAAATAAAATACAGTGTAGGTTTGATTGAGGGGATAACTCATCACAGGGGCAGGTGGGCAAATCCCTCGACCAAGTGTTACAAGATGGAAAAGTGATAATACGAAAGAAGGTTCCACACCTGAACCGTGTTAATAACATTCTTGAGTAACAGGTTAGATCACTTACAAGATACAGTTGAGGCCCTGGATTAATAGTAATTTCCTGAAAGGCCAAGACTGTGTTTTAAAGTTTTTCTATGGACCATCTTTTATTGGTTAAATGATTCATGTCAAGTTGTTTCAATGATTTTCTAGTGATCATTTCCATACTAAGAGGTCTAGAAAAAAACTCAGGATGGCCCAGTTCGATCATCAGGGATTGTACGTGGGACAGCCATTTTATATTTCTAACACCATCCAAGGTAAGACAGTCAGAAATTAAATTGTGATTAAAAGCTGTCTCCGGGGTGACCCACACCTTGTGCCATAAAAGGATGGGTGCAATTTTTATAGTGTCAGAAATAAAAGGTAATCCTAATTCAATATGGGTAAGGTAGTTTGCTGAAGATTTAGGGGCCCCCACCATACTTCTGTCTTTATTCTTTGTTACCATGGGTTGTTACCATGAATTGATTTTGTATTATGAATCTATGTATTGTGACTCACTATTTGACTATTAGAAATATGATTCTATTAAGTAAAGCATTTTGAAGAATGATGCCATCCTGCCATTTTCCTTGACTTTGCACAGCAATACCTTTACAATTGTTATTGATTTATTGCATATGTAGTTGTTTGTGAACATGAAATAATCACAGCAGGTGAGTTATTCCGCCTGAGACCACAAATAAAAAGTTGTTTGCTTGTTTAATTCAGATCATCCATCCTGCTAGACCGTTTTCCCTTTATTATACATTCTGTGGTGTAGCCCAGGCTCTAGAGGGTTATATGGGTTACCCCCTTCTTATCTGTACAGGAAACTCGCTGTGGTGAAGTAATAGACTCCCACAGGTCGTGGCTCTTAAAGGTTTCTCTGCTTCGGATACCATAGGCATCTCTACCTTGAGATATGTGATGCCTAATGGGTCACTGAAGTCCTTTCAAAATTTACCAACATGAATATGATGTACACTGCACACAGTTCTTTTGATACCTCCAGCTCCGCATGCGCTCTTACCGACTATACAGTCCGAAGAAGACATCCCCAAATATTCCCCACTCAAAGCGCAAATTCTCCTTACAAACATCAAAGACCATAAATTATCTCACATATATAAAAATATTCTCTGCAATTTATCAGATCCAATGGGGGGGTGAGGACGGTTTGGTAGGGGGACTCGGGACCGATGGATGACGAGGATTGCCGGAAGGCGCTGGAGGCCCCATAAGAGGCGGTAATAGCCTCCCAATTTCGACTGATACAGCTTAAGTTGCTTCACTGCACATATGTCACTAGAGAGTGGCTGCACTGCATGTGAATCGTCTGCTATGTGATGACCTGCTGGGGGATTTACCCCATACCTTCTGGCACTGCCCCGCACTTTCACATTTTTGGAATGGGGTGCTGAGAAGCCTAGAGGGAGCGCTGAGCTGGAGCATACCCAGAGACCCCATGTTTATCCTGCTGCATATTACAGATGGCTTAGAGGGTAACAGGTATAAAAGAGCATTGCTATGGTTAGGTCTGATAATCAAGAAACAAGATATTGCCCTAGCATGGAAAGACACTGAGGCTCACTTCATCGAGCAATGGGCCACAGGCATGGATTTTTGCATGGCATGGGATTGGAAATACCAATTTACCTGGGAAGAGGGTGCTCCCAGAAACACCATAAGGTGTGGAAGGGTTGGGCTGGGTGATGAGGTATACATTTATTGCCCTGCTCAGCTAGGCCATGGTCCATTTCTGGAGATAGGCGCTCACATGACTCTGAAGTACAAAAATTACACATGGGGTAAGGGACTGATGGTTTGCTATGCAGTCATGTGTTGTCTTGTTGTTCAGCTGCTCTGTTGTAACAGTGACAGCATCTTTTATGCCTTTCTGTTTTAATGCATGTACCATTTTTGGGAGCAGTTTGATAAAATCAATACAAATGTTTTAAAAATAAAAAAATGAATAAT
The DNA here is from genome assembly GCF_964261635.1 of Lissotriton helveticus. Taxonomy (NCBI): domain Eukaryota; kingdom Metazoa; phylum Chordata; class Amphibia; order Caudata; family Salamandridae; genus Lissotriton; species Lissotriton helveticus. Next base: position 451,748,553 of record NC_136067.1, read on the forward strand.
GCTCTCCATCTGGACTAAATAACCTATGATATTCCTGTATAATTTATACATGCTTCACTAAGCCTATACCCTGCTCCAGGCAATACCCCTCCCTCTTTATTTACTTTGCTCCACTGTTTCTCAGCTCCACTGAAATTCCCGGCTCTCCGCCACACCCATCTTGTACGAACTTTGTCTACATAACCTATGCACAAGCCCACATCTTCCTCAGCTGCTTAAGACCTGTTTCCTGTCTTTCAGTAACTGCAGTCCTGATAAATGAAAAATATGGTTTGATTTTAAATCAAGTGATAGCAGATGGGGCAGACCCTCTCCTTAAAGTAATCCGCAAGGCATGGCAACAACTGACCCCCACCTCATGGCACTCTTTCCCCACCATGAGACTACGAATCGGGTGCCATTCAAAGCCAGCTGTCTCCCAAAAGCCTTGACTTCATTTGCTTAGTGACCCATCGCATGAAAAGTACTCTACGAGCAACGCACTGGTCTTGCAAAACACACCCAGTATCAATAAAAACAACAGTGATATGGGCAAAAACTCTGCATTATCACATTTCAGAACTTATCTAGCATGATGCAGCTTCCACAGCATTACTATGTCTATGTCTATGTACTGTTTCTTGTAGAGCGCATATATCACCCGAGGGTCTCCTAGCGCTTTGCTGAGACTCAGGAACAGATAGAAAAAGATGGCTGGGAATAAAAGAGATTTAAAATAACTAGGTCTTAAGGGACTTACGAAACTTTATATGCTCAGTCCCGATCGTAGGTGCATTGGCAGAGAGTTCCAGAGGGTGGGGGCCAATTTCGAAAAAGATTTGCTGTCATGCTTAACTGTTCGAACCTTTGGAATTATTGGTAAGTATTTGTTTGCCGAGGGAAGTGGCCTTGATGGCTGATACTTCTTCAGTTTATTTGCCAGGTACTGGGGACCCTGCCCATTTAGGATTTTATGGACGAGACAGAAAATTTTGAAATCTATTCGCTTCTTGATAGGCAGTCAATGAAGCGACCTCAGGCTAGGTGCAGAGGGAGAGCGGGCTGGAAGGTTCAAGACCAGTCTGGCTGCTGTATTTTGCAGAAACTGGAGCTTATCAAGGAGTTCTGTGTTTATGGAAGCCAACAAAGCATTCCCATAATCCAGGCAACTGACAATCAGACCCTGGATCAATGGTAAACGGGAAGGCAATGGGACCCATCATCCCCTTTGGTATCGCTTTGTTCGCCCTGAGTTAGCAGGGTTTGCCCAGACGTGGGTCCCTTGCTCACTCTACCACTGGATTCAAGATAGCCTGGCTGATGAGGATTATGAATCCGAAACCGGTCCCAGGATGCTTGTTTCCGGCCCAGGGAAGACATGGCTTGGCAGTTCGGGCTAGACTGTTCCCATGAGGCACAGGGTCAGACTGATTTGCATATGGCCATGTCTGAACTGGGGTGGTGGAGTGAGCTAAAGAAGGCTGATGGATTAAACCCTGATCAGTTGACTGGGGGTGAGTGTTTGATTTGCTCAAGCACTCCGTCCATCATCCCCTTTGGTATCAAATATTAGCTAGCATGCCTCCTGTGATCGGTCTTCTTTGTCACCTTTCACATGCCGAGCCCGCATTGATCCTATACCTTAGTACCCCTGCTGATGGTTCAGTGCTCATGAAGAACTTACTGTAGAAGGCAATCCCAGTCAACTTCCCCGTAATGGTTACTGCTGACAAACTTTTACCTATCTGCCCCATAAAAAAGTGCACCATGTTTTATATAAGTTTATTCGATCAATAACATGATCATTTACATCAGCAAATATCACATCCAATATGAAAATTCATTACAGCATACAAATCAGATTTAAAATAAAAATAGGGTTTCGCTTCCCTCCACCAGTATAAAAATGTATAAAATTTGGACTTCCATATGTAAATAAAAGAGGAGAATTTCACATTTACATCAAATCTGAAATATAGGAGTTCAAGAATTCTAAGCCCCGATGATCCCCTGGTGACCTTGAGACCAGGTTACTTACACGATCATTTATCTTTCTCAGAGTAATTTTTTATAATTTTTAGTCTCGTCCACCTGGCATGAAGCAAGGAACTCGAGATTATGACTACGAGCAACCTTGTAGTGTCAGATCTAGAGATACATAGGGCATCGGAAGGCGTGAGAAAGATAGCAAACAACAGGCAGGAATTTCCCAAGTTTTCCTGAGATTAGTATAGGAGGAACAAAAAAAAACAAAATGTTCTAAAGTCTCAGGAGAAGAGTGGCAGGTCGGGCACAAAGATGTTACAGAGGCATTAGCCCAGGTACTTTTCCTAAAATTTAGATGGAGAACCCCATACCTAAATTGGATATAAAGTGCTCGTGCCTACCGAGCTTCAATACCATCCATAAACATTTCAAAGCTATACCATCCCTTAACATTCATAAAACTGGAGGTGAAAGTGCCATGTGCATTAATATCAGTGCACCATGTTGTGTCCTTTTTAAAAAAATATTTTTATTATGAATTTTTCCCATTTTTTATGGTACATATACAGGACACGAAATGTGAAAACAAAACATTATACAAACACACATATTTTCACCCAAGTTGGTTACAATAGTCACATTCTGCATTATTCTTTTATATGCCAAACATAGTAGCAAAGAGACAATGAAAGGAAAAAAAAAGAAAAAAAAAAAAGAAACATAGTGTACACAACCTGCTTAATCCTGCTCTACAAGCTACCTTCTTCTTTCCATTTCCTGATCGGATCCCAAATTTGCTCCCCTAGCTTTCTCCCTTTTTTCCCCTTCCTAGCATAAATTGCAGTTTCTAAATTATAAATCGACAACAATCTAGCTAACCATTGATGGTATGTCGGAGGTGTAGTGTCTAACCAAGCAGAAGCTATACATAGCCTGAGAACTGCCATTGCAACAAATATAAAATATCCCCCCTTCATCTGCCTATCATTGTTGTTTATGCCAAGCAATATCATCGAAGGAGTCAAGATAATCTCCCCACCTAACACTCTACTAAGGAATATCTCAATATCTTTTTGTGCTGATTGCAGGTGTGTACATGTCGCAAAAATATGTGCTAAATCAGCCTCTGCGCTTCCACATCTAGGGCAGTTAATTCCTGAAATCCCTCCCCATTGTGCAATTCTCACAGGGGTATAGTATAGGTGGTAGACAGTTTTACAATGTTGTGCCTGGAGAGGTGCAGAACACAAAATATTCTGCCCCAGATCTAATGATAAGTGAAAGCACTCTTCCTCTATTTCCAGCTTGGTCGCCCATTTCTCAGCCATCCTATCCATATCATCCAGCTTCGTTTTTATCAGCTCGGAATAAAACCTTCTGATTGTACAGTCCAAGCCTGCTTGTATAATATCCATAATGGGGATTTTGTCGAATCCTGCCGATCCCCCCCTCTTTGCTTCCAAATAGCTTCTCACTTGCAGAAATTTAAAGAAATGGCTTGACTCTAAACCATACTTCATCTGTAGCTCCGAGAATTGAAGCACTCCTTGTGTACCCATAAGATCGCTAATCATCCTTATCCCCTTCCTCCTCCATTCTCCAAAAACCGACCCTGAAAAAATATCTAAAGGGAATGTAGGGTTAGCACTCAACCTAGTGTAAGCATTATACTTCCCAAGTCCAAAGCTCTTTGCAAGCGCTTTCCATACAATTCCTAAAAAATCTTTATTTCGGTAAGATTTTACCATAAAAGACATTTTTAACATACATTTTAAAACTGATTTTGATAAAAGGTTTATACAACAAGGTTGTAAAATTTATAAAATCAACTTTTACAGAATCCCAAGTTGCACAGGAATAACCTGTGTGCAGAAAAGTCAGTTACCAGCCCTAAGGCATTTCCTTCTGATGGACCAGAGAGCGCCCAGGTACTTAGCCACCGCAAACACAATATGGTCGGTCAAGTCAGTTTTTAGGACTCTAAAAGCGGCCATGCACTTCACAAAGCCCAGATTCCTGCATAAAGGAACAATCCAGTACTTGCGGATCTCTCGGTAGGCGGGGCAGACAAAGAGGATATGAAGTTCAGTTTCATCCGAGGTTCTACATGCTGGGCAGGTGCTACTTGCGTCGTCACTCCATTTAGTTGAAAATGTTCGGATAGGGAGGGAGCCATGTCTCCACTGTAGATATAATTTCCTAAGTAGAGAAGGGTATACTTTATCCAGAATCGGTTCAAAGTTATAATTAGCCTTGAAGGACATGAAAGAGTCTGTCAGAGTCCCAGGTTTGCATTGATTGAAAAGCAGGGATAATTTACTATCGCGATATGTCTTGGCTAGCTCTTTTTTGGAAATGAGTTGGCACGTAGACAAGGGATCGGACCACATTTTAGAAAGTCCCAAATCCTCCAGTTCCAATTTGATGAAATTGAGCCATTTGATTTTTCCAGCACCTGGGATAGCAAGGACCTCCTGGAGTCCTTGTCTATAACTGGCCAATTCTGGAGTTGTCCATAGTCTACGCCAGAAGGCCAGCGGGCGGAGGGCCAGATCATCATCTAGCGGACATAAGCCTAGATCCATCCTAAGGGGGACTAGGGGAGTGCTAGATGGTAGTCCAACAAGATTTCGGATAAATTTGTTCTCCACTTTCAAAAGGGCTGATGTTCCAACATGGCCCCAGAGTTCAGACCCATAGATGGCAGCCCCCTTGGCCTGGGATTTGTAAATTTGCATTGGAGGGCCAATGGGCCTGATTGTGGATTTATTGTTCGCCAAAAGCTTCATAATGCCCCCCGAGTGTTTGGTCAGTTTGAGTAAGACCTTCTCCAGGTGCGTATTCTAGGTTAATTTGTCATTTAGCACAATGCCCAGATATTCGAAGGTTTTCACTCTCTCAAGCCTGTTGTGTGCAATGCTGGGGCTGAAATGGAATTTCTGTGGGGGGTTGAGGACCATGAATTTTGTTTTGATGGCGTTAATTTCCAATCCATGGGCCTCACAGAAATCCACAAAGCCATCAAGGATGCGCTGGACACCCGTTGCCGACTTTGATAACAACAAAGTGTCGTCGGCAAACATGATGGCTGGCACCCTTTCGGCAGCTAATTTTGGGGCATCAGAATTGGGTACCCCCTCTAAGTGGGAGATAACCCCGTTGACATAAAGGCAAAACAGGGTCGGTGCGAGCACGCAGCCCTGTCTTACCCCCCTGCCAACGGGGAACCTCTCGGACAGTGCACCCATCCTGCCACATCTCACCTGGGCGAAATTAGTGCTGTGGAGGCGGATTAGCATTTTCAGCAAGCCTTCAGGAACCCCCAGTTTGGCAAGAACCTCCCACAGCTTGTTCCGGGGGACCAGGTCGAACGCTGCCCTCAGGTCCACGAATACAGTATAGAGGCTGCCACCCTCCAACTGCACCGTTTTCCAATAGATGAGGACAAGCCGAAAGACCTGGTCAATGGTAGAGACCTTCTCCCTGAAACCTGCCTGAAAAGGGCTCAGGATGTTAAAATCCCTGATCCACTCGTGTAGGTGATTTAACAGCAACTTTGCAAAAAGTTTTTGGGACACGTCAATCAGGCTTATTGGCCTGTAGTTGGCCGGGAGCAGAGGAGACCCCTTCTTAAAAATTGGGACTATCTCTGCCCCCGACCATGTCGGGGGGATTGACATGCCTTTCAGGATAGAGTTAAATAGCACCCTGAGATAGGGAGCCCATATCTTTGGTTCGTGTTTATAAAGGTCGCCTGGGAGCCTATCCAGGCCCGGCGCCTTGCCAGCAGCCAGGGACGTAATTGCCATAGTGATTTCCTCAACACTAAATCCATCCATGTCAATTACACTGTTGTTGGAGGAATATGACACTTCAACGAGTTCGCTCGTCACCTGGTCGCTGCTATGTGATTTATATAGATTTTTAAAATATTCCTCCCAGACAGAGGGTGCTATGTTGGCCTCTACAGCTACAAGTGGTTCAGCTGAGCCATGCCTGACGATCTGCCAGAAGGTCCGAGCATCTCGACATGCAAGGGCAGCTGTCATTTTAGACCAATTCACCTCGTCCCAATCTATTTTGGCAGCACGGAGGGCTGATTTATAGGATAATCGTTTCTCCCTGATTACACTTGTGGTATCTCGCGCTTTAAGTGATTTCAATAGTGCAGCTTTTGCTGCCCCACAGGAAGCGCTGAACCAGGTGGCTCTTTTCTGCTTGGACTTGTGAGCCCTGGCCACTGGGTTCAGCACCTCTGCGAGGTTAGTGCATAGCTCGGAGTGAATGGTACCAAGTTCGATCATTTGTGCCGGCTTATATAGGGGGGAATTAGATACCCCAGGATTACCTGTGGGATCGAAATCAGATTCACCGACTGGGTGATGCATGCAGCGCTCTACCTTTTCGAAGGCGGGGTCGACTAATGCATAAAGTCTCCCAATGTTACTTTGGTTTTCCATCAATTTGGCCCATTTAATTCTGCGCCTATTGCTAGATAGTGCAAGGTCCACCTGTGGTGCGGAATTATCGTCAACCTTATCTATTTGTCGGCCCTGTATCTAAAATTTTAGTGAAAGCAAATTGTGGTCGCTATCGAGTCTGGGAATTACGCGAAAATCTTTCACTTTCCCCCATTCCCTGGTTGAGACCATAATGTAGTCAATTCGTGACTCGTAACCCAGTCTATTAAAGGTATTTTTAGGCGGGATATCTCCTTTAATCCGGCCATTGCAGGCCCTCAACGAGTGACTGAGCGTGAGGGACATTATTTGAGCGGCAAGTGGGGAGCAAGCCCTGGCCAGTCGGTCTGTCAGGGTGGGGATGTTCCATAACTCGTCCTCTTCACTAGATATACCCGCCAGGTGCTCGGGGAGCGGTTCGTACTGCTGGTTAAAGTCTCCACCTACAATTAATGGGGAGCAGAAATTAAGTGAGTCGAGAAACTGTGCTAAGTCCTCGACTGGTCCCGAGGTGGCTGCAACCCCCACTGGTCTTGAATATATATTGATCAGTGTGACTTTTCCTCCACCTGGCCATTCAAGGGAGACACACTGGAAGTCCAAAGAATTGGTTTCCAATTGTGCGCCCTACAACCCAAGTGGGACCCAACCCAGGTCGAGAGTCCTCCTGATGGTCGGCCCTTTCCTCCCCATTTTGCTTCGGTGTCAAAAATAGCAAAACCCGGCCGGGAATATTTTCCCCTTGCCCATGTCTCTTGTAAAAGACATACATCGTACCCTTCAATGAGTGCCCCCCAATCAGGCGTGTCTACTTTGTTGGCTAACCCTGCGACATTCCAGGAGAGAATGGAAATTACTCCCGAAGCTTCCGATGTGCTATTGGTGGCTAGTGGCTGAGAGCATTCATGTGCAAAGAGTTTGCCTTGTTGGTTAAGTGGAGGAATATCCAGTAGGACGCTGTTCAGTTTAGGGCTATGCAATATGGGGGGACTATCTTTATCAATCGCATGGGATTCAGTTTTTAATGGCTTTGGTGGGCTGCTGTCACGCCTACCTGGCCCTACTCTAAATTTGTGAGCCTCCGACTGGTTTGGTGATAGAGGAGGAATTAGACCAGCCGTGTGTACATTTGGTGTAGTGAAAATTAATAATGATTGACCCGTTGAATGGAGCTGAGAGCTTGTTGGGGTGGGTGGTGAGGGTGCGATGATTGGCAGATGTGGACGTCAATCCACCTCCTCAAGACACCCGTATCTATTGGAAATCGGTACCCCATTCCAGCCGCTGAGTGCGTCCGCCCAGTAATTACTTTGCCCTCCCCACGTACACTTCCTATCCGGAATCCTTCTCCAATTCCCCCCCTGGGTTGAGTAGGGGCGGGGTGGATAAAAGAAAGTGAGAGGTCTGGCTACTATTGTTGAATTTGAGCTATGGTTGGTCCAGGAGTAGATGGCGTGCGCAGTATTTGGACCCTCAAAGGAGACAATCACGCAATCGCCACTACTGGACTTTTGCGTGGTGCCTACCCAAGGTACCCTACGCACCATGAGGATTTTGCTCCTTCGGTGGGTGGGTATTGGCTTGTTGACGTCGAACCAGTGGATCACCTTGTTCTTTAAGGAAGCAAAGTTTTCCTGCTGGTTATACGTCAATTCTGTAACCCCTGTCAGCACTACAACATAGGAACTAACCTCTGGGGGAAGATCTACATAACCCCTTGGGCGTATGTGGTTAGTACTAGCTATCTGAGATGAGAGATGATTAGGATTCTGGCCATTTTGCCTCGAGTTTAGCTGACCTGTCGAGGATGGTACCTTTTGGCCTGGCGTGGCTGATGGGGGTGGCGCTGAATTTTCAACCGCCGGTTGAGTGATGGTCATCATCATTACCCTATTAGTTGGTTCATTAATGTTTACCATGCTCCGAGGTTTTGGAATTGGTTTGGCCTTAAGAATAGCAGTGGAACTGGCAGATAAGGGTACAGTGGGGGGGGAAAGTGGGATAGCTTTGGTAGGTCCCAGAATCTTAGCCTTCACAGGGGCCAGCGAGTTTACAACAACTGGGATTGCAGAAATGGGTGGTGCTATGAGGGGCGGAGTTCCATGTGGGCAGGTTGATTTATTGTTCTGCATGGTAATAGTTGCCAGATTTAAAATACTTTTTTCAATTTCCAGGAGCTGTGTTTCTATATGTGTAAATCTCACTTCAAGGGGGGAGAGAAGTTTTTTGAGTGTTTCCCAGACGATTGACAGAAACTCAACGTCCTTCCCTCTAATAGTACAGAGCGGAGCTCCGGTGATGTCACTTTCTATTGTGAGATCATTATTTTCTTCGATGACTACCGAGTGTGGGGGAATATTTTCTAGGCTCGTTTCCGAGGGGAAAGTGGTGGTCATTGGGGAGGGAACTGGGGGAGCCTGGGGTGGTGCCTTGGTTAGTAGCTGGGCCTTTGCTACTTTGGCTTTTTTCCTTGAATATGCCGAGGTGTTTTCGCGCTTCCTTTTGCTATATAGTCCATTTTGTAACGTGGGGGAATTACCTCCTTTTGGTGGCATTGCATTATTGATTGTCACTTTGGGGGATAGGCCCGCCTCGGCTTCCTTCTTTTGCTCAGCAGTTTCACCCAGATGGAGTTGTGGGGAATGGGTGGGTTTTGGTGTGGATCCGCCCTGTGGTGAAGGTATGCTAGCCATTTGCGGATGATGGATGTCAACGTGTGTGACGATCGGTATAGGAACAGTGCCTTGTGGGCGCTCAGGTGTTTTGGCCCATGCAATAGAGCCTAAGGAGGATTTTTTGGCAGCAGTTAGCTCTACGGACAGTCTTCTTGCGGCTTCTAATTCTATAGAGACCCTATGCTGCATTTTAGTTATTTCGTTGTCGATTGCAGTGTGGGTCCTAGTGATGAAATCGTCCAAGGTGCCATTTTTCAATTTAGATTTGGCCGCTCTGTCTCTGAATTCGCGGGTTGCCATGGTGGGCGTGCAGGGGAATCTACGAGGTGGTAGGTGTGAGGAAGAGCGGTAGAATCAAATGGTCCGGCCCAGCCCAGTCTCTAAATGCCTCTAACGGCCTCAAACAGCCCGCTCTTTGCCCGGTCTTCGCCCCGGGCTGCGTCCCGCGCTGCGGGAGTCTAAGAGAGTGATATAGAGGGGCGTGTTAGGCGGGGGGCGGGCCAGCAGGGAGAGCGGACGGGATGGTGGTTCCCGGTCTAGCAGGGGCTCCTGGTAGTTGGAGTCCCCTGCACACTCGCAGCCCCGCCAAGCCTCTCGCCCAGACCGCCTTGCTGGCTGAAAGTCCGTGTCCCACGCACTCCTGTACGCTGCGGCACCCGCGGAGCGGGTGCGGCGAGGTGAGGTCGCTTTTACCGGGATCAGTGCCGCCTTGAAAGATGTGCCTCCGTGGCTGTTGTGCAAAACTGGAAACCCGCCTATAGAAGGTGGAGAGCACCTTTACAGCCCTCAGGTGGGCGGGGGGCGGGCCAGCAGGGAGAGCGGACCGGATGGTGGTTCCCGGTCTAGCAGGGGCTCCTGGTAGTTGGAGTCCCCTGCACACTCGCAGCCCCGCCAAGCCTCTCGCCCAGACCGCCTTGCTGGCTGAAAGTCCGTGTCCCACGCACTCCTGTACGCTGCGGCACCCGCGGAGCGGGTGCGGCGAGGTGAGGTCGCTTTTACCGGGATCAGTGCCGCCTTGAAAGATGTGCCTCCGTGGCTGTTGTGCAAAACTGGAAACCCGCCTATGGAAGGTGGAGAGCACCTTTACAGCCCTCAGGTGGGCGGGGGGCGGGCCAGCAGGGAGAGCGGACCGGATGGTGGTTCCCGGTCTAGCAGGGGCTCCTGGTAGTTGGAGTCCCCTGCACACTCGCAGCCCCGCCAAGCCTCTCGCCCAGACCGCCTTGCTGGCTGAAAGTCCGTGTCCCACGCACTCCTGTACGCTGCGGCACCCGCGGAGCGGGTGCGGCGAGGTGAGGTCGCTTTTACCGGGATCAGTGCCGCCTTGAAAGATGTGCCTCCGTGGCTGTTGTGCAAAACTGGAAACCCGCCTATGGAAGGTGGAGAGCACCTTTACAGCCCTCAGGTGGGCGGGGGGCGGGCCAGCAGGGAGAGCGGACCGGATGGTGGTTCCCGGTCTAGCAGGGGCTCCTGGTAGTTGGAGTCCCCTGCACACTCGCAGCCCCGCCAAGCCTCTCGCCCAGACCGCCTTGCTGGCTGAAAGTCCGTGTCCCACGCACTCCTGTACGCTGCGGCACCCGCGGAGCGGGTGCGGCGAGGTGTGGTCGCTTTTACCGGGATCAGTGCCACCTTGAAAGATGTGCCTCCGTGGCTGTTGTGCAAAACTGGAAACCCGCCTATGGAAGGTGGAGAGCACCTTTACAGCCCTCAGGTGGGCGGGGGGCGGGCCAGCAGGGAGAGCGGACCGGATGGTGGTTCCCGGTCTAGCAGGGGCTCCTGGTAGTTGGAGTCCCCTGCACACTCGCAGCCCCGCCAAGCCTCTCGCCCAGACCGCCTTGCTGGCTGAAAGTCCGTGTCCCACGCACTCCTGTACGCTGCGGCACCCGCGGAGCGGGTGCGGCGAGGTGAGGTCGCTTTTACCGGGATCAGTGCCGCCTTGAAAGATGTGCCTCCGTGGCTGTTGTGCAAAACTGGAAACCCGCCTATGGAAGGTGGAGAGTACCTTTACAGCCCTCAGGTGGGCGGGGGGCGGGCCAGCAGGGAGAGCGGACCGGATGGTGGTTCCCGGTCTAGCAGGGGCTTCTGGTAGTTGGAGTCCCCTGCACACTTGCAGCCCCGCCAAGCCTCTCGCCCAGACCGCCTTGCTGGCTGAAAGTCCGTGTCCCACGCACTCCTGTACGCTGCGGCACCCGCGGAGCGGGTGCGGCGAGGTCGCTTTTACCGGGATCAGTGCCGCCTTGAAAGATGTGCCTCCGTGGCTGTTGTGCAAAACTGGAAACCCGCCTATGGAAGGTGGAGAGCACCTTTACAGCCCTCAGGTGGGCGGGGGGCGGGCCAGCAGGGAGAGTGGACCGGATGGTGGTTCCCGGTCTAGCAGGGGCTCCTGGTAGTTGGAGTCCCCTGCACACTCGCAGCCCCGCCAAGCCTCACGCCCAGACCGCCTTGCTGGCTCAAAGTCCGTGTCCTACGCACTCCTGTACGCTGCGGCACCCGCGGAGCGGGTGCAGCGAGGTGAGGTCGCTTTTACCGGGATCAGTGCCGCCTTGAAAGATGTGCCTCCGTGGCTGTTGTGCAAAACTGGAAACCCGCCTATGGAAGGTGGAGAGCACCTTTACAGCCCTCAGGTGGGCGGGGGGCGGGCCAGCAGGGAGAGCGGACCGGATGGTGGTTCCCGGTCTAGCAGGGGCTCCTGGTAGTTGGAGTCCCCTGCACACTCGCAGCCCCGCCAAGCCTCTCGCCCAGACCGCCTTGCTGGCTGAAAGTCTGTGTCCCACGCACTCCTGTACGCTGCGGCACCCGCGGAGCGGGTGCGGCGAGGTGAGGTCGCTTTTACCGGGATCAGTGCCGCCTTGAAAGATGTGCCTCCGTGGCTGTTGTGCAAAACTGGAAACCCGCCTATGGAAGGTGGAGAGCACCTTTACAGCCCTCAGGTGGGCGGGGGGCGGGCCAGCAGGGAGAGCGGACCGGATGGTGGTTCCCGGTCTAGCAGGGGCTCCTGGTAGTTCGAGTCCCCTGCACACTCGCAGCCCCGCCAAGCCTCACGCCCAGACCGCCTTGCTGGCTGAAAGTCCGTGTCCCACGCACTCCTGTACGCTGCGGCACCCGCGGAGCGGGTGCGGCGAGGTGAGGTCGCTTTTACCGGGATCAGTGCCGCCTTGAAAGATGTGCCTCCGTGGCTGTTGTGCAAAACTGGAAACCCGCCTATGGAAGGTGGAGAGCACCTTTACAGCCCTCAGGTGGGCGGGGGGCGGGCCAGCAGGGAGAGCGGACCGGATGGTGGTTCCCGGTCTAGCAGGGGCTCCTGGTAGTTGGAGTCCCCTGCACACTCGCAGCCCCGCCAAGCCTCTCGCCCAGACCGCCTTGCTGGCTGAAAGTCTGTGTCCCACGCACTCCTGTACGCTGCGGCACCCGCGGAGCGGGTGCGGCGAGGTGAGGTCGCTTTTACCGGGATCAGTGCCGCCTTGAAAGATGTGCCTCCGTGGCTGTTGTGCAAAACTGGAAACCCGCCTATGGAAGGTGGAGAGCACCTTTACAGCCCTCAGGTGGGCGGGGGGCGGGCCAGCAGGGAGAGCGGACCGGATGGTGGTTCCCGGTCTAGCAGGGGCTCCTGGTAGTTCGAGTCCCCTGCACACTCGCAGCCCCGCCAAGCCTCACGCCCAGACCGCCTTGCTGGCTGAAAGTCCGTGTCCCACGCACTCCTGTACGCTGCGGCACCCGCGGAGCGGGTGCGGCGAGGTGAGGTCGCTTTTACCGGGATCAGTGCCGCCTTGAAAGATGTGCCTCCGTGGCTGTTGTGCAAAACTGGAAACCCCACTATGCGCAGCCAAGATCGTCTTAATGACCTTGTTTTGAAAACTCAATAAAATGTGTTTTAAAAAAAACAAAAAAAAAAAACGTCTTAAACCGTGTCCTTTTGAAATAACTAAAATCAGTATGCCTCAAAAACAAATTCTCCGCTTCTGCCCCTAAACCTAAACCATAAATTGCTAATGACCCAAACTCATCTTGCCCCTCTGTTTCTGCTCCCCCTAAAAGGCCTGCCATATACTGTAGTGCCGCACCCCAATAGTAGAGCTTTAGATCTGGTAACAACCAGCATCCCCTATCTCGAGGCAATGCCATATACCTAAGAGCTCTCCTCGTCTTTCCCTTGGCCCAAATAAACCTGTTAATCATGTGCTCACATCCCTTAAACCATTTAGATTCAAACAGCAATGGAATTGCTCTAACGATATATAAAAACTTGGGCACAACCATCATCTTTACAATATTGGTACGTCCCACTATTGAGAGATGCAAATTTTCTAACCTATCCAGATCCTTCCTCACTTTAGCCAATATTGGTATTATATTTTTCTCCACTAAAGTGCCCAAGTCAGAAGTGATAGTTACCCCCAGATATACTCCAGCCTGCACCACACGATGATCAAGACAGTCCGTAAATTGGTTTTTAATTATCTGCGTCTTGGTGGTATTCAATGCATATCCTGAGACCTGGCCGAATCTCACGGCCTCGATCGCCACCTGAATTATAGCCTCTGTGGGGTTCGGTGTTATTACTGCCACGTCATCAGCGTATGCACCTTACATGCCCCATACGTGTATGCTGCGGGGTAATCCTCTCACACCCTTCTAGACTTCGAATCAGCGGGTCCATATACATCGCAAATAGCAGTGGGGAACATGGGCAGCCCTGTCTCGTGCCTCTCCTTATTTGAAGAGGGCGGGTCGATCCTGCATTAATCCGAATTGCAGCCCTCGGATCCGTATATAATGCTTGGATTGCCTTAATGAATCCATTTCTAAAACCTGATCTTTTTAAAATATGCCACAGATAATCCCAGGAGACCCGATCAAAGGCTTTCTCTGCATCTAATAGCATTACTGCCATCGGGTCTCCTGCGACCTCATCAAATAGCGTAATAACCTTCCGTGTATGGTGAGTTGTACCCCTACCTGAAATAAAACCATGTTGGTTGGTGCTCACCAGGGTGCCTATTATTTGAGCGAATCTTGTTGCTAATAATTTAGAAAATATTTTTGTGTCAGAATTCATAAGTATAATTGGTCTGTATGACCCAGGTTCAGTAGCTATTTTCCCCTTCTTTAAAATTATAACAATATCGGCACCTCCCCATGACCCTGGTATAGAATCCCCTACCTGTGCCTTCTGCATCGTTATAACCATATCCTCACAGAGTACCTCCCAGAATACCTTGTAGAACTCAATTGGGATTTGGTCTGGCCCTGACGCTTTTCCAGAAGGAAGATTTGATATGGCGACCTTAATCTCTTCTAAATCTACCATTTCTTCCAGTTCTTCCGCTTCTATGTCTGTCAACCGTCCCATCGGAATATCCTCCAAATACACCCCTATTTCCTCAGGATCTCTGCCTTGCCGGTCATCGTACAGTGTGGCATAGAACTTTCTAAACACTTCCCGTATTTCATCATCGTCTATATGTAGTCTACCTGCTGTATCCCTAACTTCCCTCACCTCCCCTGAAGCAGCCTTTTGCCTTGTACGTATGGCTAACGTTTGCCCAACCGCTTCACTATACTCATGACATCTCTCCATTCTGGTCATAAAAATCTTAGCTGCCTTATTTGCGATGTCCTCTTCCACCTCCATTTTTGCCTTTGCTATCTTCTGCATTAATCCGAATTGCAGCCCTCGGATCCGTATATAATGCTTGGATTGCCTTAATGAATCCATTTCTAAAACCTGATCTTTTTAAAATATGCCACAGATAATCCCAGGAGACCCAATCAAAGGCTTTCTCTGCATCTAATAGCATTACTGCCATCGGGTCTCCTGCGACCTCATCAAATAGCGTAATAACCTTCCGTGTATGGTGAGTTGTACCCCTACCTGGAATAAAACCATGTTGGTTGGTGCTCACCAGGGTGCCTATTATTTGAGCGAATCTTGTTGCTAATAATTTAGAAAATATTTTTGTGTCAGAATTCATAAGTGTAATTGGTCTGTATGACCCAGGTTCAGTAGCTATTTTCTCCTTCTTTAAAATTATAACAATATCGGCACCTCCCCATGACCCTGGTATAGAATCCCCTACCTGTGCCTTCTGCATCGTTATAACCATATCCTCACAGAGTACCTCCCAGAATACCTTGTAGAACTCAATTGGGATTTGGTCTGGCCCTGACGCTTTTCCAGAAGGAAGATTTGATATGGCGACCTTAATCTCTTCTAAATCTACCATTTCTTCCAGTTCTTCCGCTTCTATGTCTGTCAACCGTCCCATCGGAATATCCTCCAAATACACCCCTATTTCCTCAGGATCTCTGCCTTGCCGGTCATCGTACAGTGTGGCATAGAACTTTCTAAACACTTCCCGTATTTCATCATCGTCTATATGTAGTCTACCTGCTGTATCCCTAACTTCCCTCACCTCCCCTGAAGCAGCCTTTTGCCTTGTACGTATGGCTAACGTTTGCCCAACCGCTTCACTATACTCATGACATCTCTCCATTCTGGTCATAAAAATCTTAGCTGCCTTATTTGCGATGTCCTCTTCCACCTCCATTTTTGCCTTTGCTATCTTAATAAGAACATCATCTAGCGGGACCCCTGTTAACACACAATGATTAAGCTCCTCCTCCACATCCATTACTGCCCTAACCAACTCTTTATTCCTAATCTGCTCCTGTTTGCGTTTAAAAGTGTTGAAGCTTAAGGTCTCACCGCGCACTCCCGCCTTAAAGGCATCCCAGACTACTCCTGCAGCCGCACTACCCCTATTAATTTCAAAAAAATCTTTAATCCATTGCGACATGTGCTGTACATAATTTTGATCCTGCAGGAGCCCTCTTTCAAATGTCCAATCTCTCTCCTTTCTACTTCTTATTGATGCATCCATACTTAGTATCAAGGGATTATGATCGCTAAATATTCGGGGAAGTCTCTCCATCTTAACACAAGAAATCAATGAGTTAGAAACGAGGAAGTAATCCAGTCTTACGCATATCTGAAGAGGGGCAGAGTAATACGTAAACCCTTTATCACCAGATCTTGTTATCCCCCATACATCAGAGAGCATATTGTTTCTTACCATTTCCCCTATTGCTCGATGTACTCTTTTTTTCCTCCCTTGATACCTCCCAAAAGATCCTACCCTAACCCATCCGCTCCATTGATATTGAAGTCCCCCCCCAAAACAACACGGGGAGCCCAAGCCGCCAGCTCCAAGTCTAGAAACTCAAAGACCTCCGGATCATCCTCCGTTGAGCCATAAATTACCCCTAGTGTAGTCCACTCCCCCTCCAGAAAACACTCAACTAGTGCCCACCTGCCCCATTGGTCCTCGAGTTTCCTTCTGGTTATCACATTCCTACTTCTTGCTAATATAGCAACACCTCTGTTCTTAGAGCCTTGTTTTAAATATGCTAAAACCTGAAAACCTAGTTGGTCCAGAAGGTACCCCTGTGAAGCCATAACATGAGTTTCTTGTAACAATATAAAGTCCACATTCATCTGTCTTAGTGATACAGCAATCCTTTGCCTTTTTTTTTTTTTCAGAACAAATTTTATTTGGTTTTAGCAGTTGACAGAATGTAAAAGAAAACACTGCTTCCATTGAAGCAGGAAGACAGTGAGCTTATAAGTGCAATAATGGTCAAGGTATTCAATCAACATGTCCCTAAACCCCCTCCCCGTAAACCAGCCCAGTACCCACCCCCCACCCCGCACGGTGTTTACATTGTCCAGAACCGGAGCTTAAGCATCTCAGTAACAGCATGTGGTTCAGTTCACTCAGGGGCAGTGCGAATTGGGTCTATATCCGTGGCACGTGTCGTCAGGGGGTCCAGTAGTAGGCCCCTATAGTCCGCCCATTTCTTCCAGATCCGATAGTGTTTCTTGGGGCAGCCCCTGGCTTCAAAGATTGGGCGTTCCAGGCCCATGTTGAAATCCATGCCTCGTTTCCACACCCCTACCAGTGGAGCCCTGGGGGCTTTCCAAGCTTGGGCTATGTCCCTCTTGGCCACCGAAAGACCCAGAAGAAGTAGGTGGCATTTGTATCTATTACCCCCCACTTGTTCCATAACATGGAGGAGGCCCAGTTTCGGTGTGCGAGGGAGTTCCCATGCCAATACGTCCTCAAGACAGTCCCACACGCCAGTCCAAAATCTCTGCAGTCGTACACATCCCCATACCGTATGCAAGAAGGAGCCTATCGCACTTCCACACCTCAGGCACTCTGGGGAGGCTATCAGCCCCGCCTTCCACAGTCGCTCTCTCGTAAAGTATGCCCTATGTAGGTACTTGAATTGGATAAATCTCAGGCGTACTGCTATCGCTGCTCCCCTAGGGGCCTCCAGGGCTTCCCTCCAGTCTTCCTCCTCCAACTCCCCCAGCTCACCCTCCCAGACCGCCCGCAGTTTATCAAGAGAGGGGGAACAGTGGGTCACCAGCATTTGGTATATGGTCGAAATTTTCTTGGTTTCCAATTCACCCATAAATATCTTAGCTTCTAAGGGACTAAATTCTGGTAGAGATGTTATGTCTGTTATTGCGGGGGTCAGAGCGTGTCGGAGCTGTAAATATCGGAAGAATTGGGACTGGGGCATGTCATATTCCTCCCGCAATACCTGGAATGATTTGAGGGTCATGCCCTTTAGAACGTGGCCCAGCACTGAGATGCCAATAGCGTCCCAGCCTTCAAAGCCCCGCAGTGAAGCCAATCCTGGCAACCGCCCATTGTGCCACAGGGGAGTCTCGCTCGTCAACCTATTCCACCACCCCATGCGGCGGAGGGCGTCGCGCCATACTCTGAAGACTACCTGGGTGACCATCAGAAGTCTTTTCCGGATAGCTGCCGAGTATAGGATAGTGTGGAGCGTGTCCGGGTCCATCATATACCTCTCCAGGGCATAGGTCGGGTCACTTCGATCCCCATACCACCATTCGTTAAGGACAAGTAGGTGCGACGCCTGATAGTAGGACTGGACGTCCGATGTGGCCAGCCCCCCACAGTAGGTCGACAGGAAGCAGGTGCGGAGCGCCACTCTCACTGCTCCCCCGGTCCACAGGAAGCGACCCAAGGCGGAGTTCACCTGCCGAAACCACTGCGGCGGAACAGGGTACGGGTGATTTTGCAGTTGGTAGAGGACACGGGGCAGGGCCACCATCTTAAAAATGGCTGAGCGGCCATAGACATTCAGGGGCATCCTGGACCACGTCTGCATATCCGAACGGATTGAGTCCCAAACTGGCACTATGTTGCGGGACCACAACACTCCCGGTATATCCGTCAGAAAGACGCCTAAGTATTTAAGGCCTCCCGTCGCTTCCTGCAGACCTGAGGCCCAGGGACCCAAGGCCCCCGCGTCACCCAGGACCCATAATTTCGACTTCCGTAAATTAAGTCCAAGACCTGACACCTCACCGAAAACGCGCTTGATTTCCAGGACCCTCGGCCCTGATTTATTGAGGTCCGTGAGGAAGAAAAGCACGTCGTCAGCATAGAGGGCAATCCTATCAGACGGGCCTCCCACCCATTCTACTCCGCGCAATTGGGCATCAATCCTCACCCAAGCCGCAAGCGGTTCCATAGCTAGCGCGAACAGGTAAGGTGAGAGAGGGCATCCCTGCCGGGTGCCTCGGCCAATGGGGAACGAGCTGGAGACCGCCCCCGCAACCCTGACCGCTGCCGTCAGGTCCGTATACAGCAAGTGGATGTAAGACAGAAAACGTGGGCCCAGATTGAGTCGGAGGAGGAGTACCCGAAGATAAGGCCAGCTTAGGGAGTCAAAGGCGCGGTCTATATCTGCCAGCAGGAGGGCCGCGGGGATGCCCGTCGCCCGAACCGCCTCCACCACCAGGTGCGCGCGCCTTATATTATGTCTCGTTGCTCTGTGGGGCATGAAGCCTGCCTGATCCGCATGGATCAGATCCGTGATATATGGGAGGAGGCGGTTCACCAAAGCCTTTGCCAGTATTTTCGCCTCAACATTCAGCAACGAAATCGGACGATAAGATTCCGGGCTATCTTGGGGCCTCCCCGGTTTGCAGAAAACCACAATTTCGGCATGTCACCAGTCTGCTGGCAGTCTTCCG
Organism: Lissotriton helveticus; assembly: GCF_964261635.1. Classification (NCBI taxonomy): domain Eukaryota; kingdom Metazoa; phylum Chordata; class Amphibia; order Caudata; family Salamandridae; genus Lissotriton; species Lissotriton helveticus. The sequence continues at coordinate 451,767,728 of NC_136067.1, forward strand.
CGGTCCCTAGCTACTTCTAGGGCCTTCTTATAGCGCAGCCCTAATTGGAGATGAAACGCCTTCATATATTCACACGGGAATCCGTTGGGCCCAGGGGCCTTGCCCGCGTTCAGTCCGCCTAGAGCTGCCCCTAACTCCTCCGCCGACAACGGGTAGTCCAAGCGATCACGGGCCTCATCCGAGAGCGCCCGGGGTGGAAGGTCAGCGAGGAATCTGTCAATCTCCTCCGCTTGGAGGGATTCCCGTGGGGCATACTGTGTCTCGTAATACTGTGCAAACGTCAGGGCCAGAGCCCCGGGGTCCGAGATGGGGTTACCCGCGGCGTCTCGGAGGCCCGGCAGGGGTTGAGCTTGATAGGTATTCTGACATAGTCTATATAGCATCGTGCTAGATTTGTCCCCCCATTGATAGATTCTGCTCTGCGTAGCGAGCCAGGACTGTCGGGCCTCATCCAGCAATAGGGAGGTGTATGACCGCTGGAGGTGCAGTAGCTTGGTCACCTCATCTCCACTCTCTCCCGTCAGGCAGGTCGCCTCTTGGCTTCGCACCTGGGCAGCCGCTTCCGCCAAAGCCAATGTGCGGGTCCTACGGTGCGCGGCGCACCACGCGATGTCCACGCCCCGAAGCACCGGCTTCATGGATTCCCACAAGGTCATGGCATCTACATTTGGGTCTTCATTCTCCGCCCAGTAATGTGCTATTGCCTCCCTCATGTGAGATTGGTAGTTATCGTGCTGCAGGTGCCACGTGGAAAGACGCCAGCGAAATGGCTGTCGCTGCACACCCAGGCTCAATGACAGTGCGGTCGGGGAGTGGTCCGACAGGCCCCTAGGAAGTATGGAGGTAGAGTCAACCCTTCCTATCCAGGGCTGCGGGATGAACAGGTAGTCTAGGCTGGAGAAGGATTTGTGGACCGCGGAGACAAACGTATATTCGCGATTGCATGCATGTTGGTAGCGCCAGGTGTCAATCCAACCCATCCCTCGCGCCATTCTGCTCAGTCGTGTAGTATTATCAGAGATCTGACCTCCCCCGGGCCTACAGCGATCAAGTCTCCCATCCATGACGTCGTTCCAATTGCCACCCACAATCGTCAGCACAAGTGGGACGTCCGCCCATACATCAAACAGTCGTTCAATCAGAGCGTCTTGGAGGGGGGCGGGGCATACACACTGCCAAAGACCACTGGCTCACTCCCCAACCTTCCCTTAATAAACACGTACCGTCCATGCACATCCAGCCACTGTGTGTCATGCGTGTAAGGGACCCTACGATGTATCAGGATTGCGACTCCCCTGGACCCTCTTGTGAACCCAGCATGGAACACTTGTTCATAGCCGTACCTCCGTAAACTAAGGACTTTGGTGCCCATAAGGTGCGTCTCTTGAAGTAGCAAAACATCTGCTTTTTCAGTCTTCCCCAACCGTAGAACCGCACTCCGTTTAATTTTATCGAGCATCCCTCTCACGTTCCAGCTCAATATACACATTGAGGCTCGCGAGATGTTCGCCCCCTGTCCTTCAGCCGCCATCAGTCATCCAAAATCTAAGATCGTCGGGCCACCAAGACCACACACGCACATATCGCTGCCTCCAAGTTCTCGTAAACACCATGCTAGGGCTAGACCCAACTCCCCCCTCCCCCATCCCCGGATCACCCAAACCCCCGTCCCCCCCCAACACCCCCACTCTTGCCCCAAACTGTACCAACGACCCTCCCTCCAACCCCCCACCCCATACCTCAGTAACATTGAAGTACCTGTCGCGGTGCAGGCAATCTCAACCCTCCAACGGGAGGTCCAAGACCCACTACACCAATGGATCCCACCCAACTACCCACCAAGTACACAACAACCCCCCACCCAGTACGTGGGGATGAACTCCGGGAGTAGGCCCGCTCTCATGGGAGCGCCTCCCGACCTACCGCCACCCATGGGTAGGTAATCACGTAGTTCATCTGGGAGTGGCATGTCCAGGAGCAGAGTCAGGCCTGCTCCATCCGTCAAAGTACCACATCAGCCATATAGGCCCAGTTCTGGAATCAGCGTGAGTGTGAGGTTCTCAAGATTTAGAGGGGGAAGAGTCCGTCCCCCCCGGTGCCTCAGTCGTCTCGTCGCGGGAAGGCGGGCGCTTCCGGGAGCGTGCCCTCCAGTTACTCCTGCTGCGTGATCTTCTAGGCTTTTTCGGGGGTCCCCCAGCGGCCGACGAATCCGAGTTCCTCCTAGGGGGAGTGTTCACTTTGACTCGAACCGTTTCGTCTGTCCACTCAAACACTTCCTCCGGGGAATTAAAGAACTGGGTGCGGGATTGAAACACCACCCGCAGACGTGCCGGGAAGAGTAGAGCATATGGAATTTTGAGCTCTCGCAGGCGTGCTTTTGCCGCGGTGAACGACTGTCTCTGCTGCTGGACCAGTTTTGTGTAGTCCGGGAACACAAGGATTTTGTGGTTCTCAAACATTAGAGGGTCTTGGGCTCGGGCTTGACGTAGGATGACGTCCCTATCGTGGTAATTGAGCAATTTGGCAATCACCGAGCGGGGGCGAGCTCCAGTGGGTGGTTTGGGAAGAAGTGCCCGATGCGCCCGCTCCACCACAAAGCAGCGTGACAGGGAGTCCGGGGGGAGCCACCCCTCCAGCCACTGGGTCAGGAAGGCCTCCATGTTCCCTTTTTCGCAGTTCTCCGGGAAGCCCACGAAGCGCAGATTATTCCTTCTGGCCCTCCCTTCGGCGTCCTCCAACCGCAGTGCAAGTCCCTTCTGGATTCCCTCCATGGCGGCAACTTTCTTCTTGAGAATCACCACATCGTCCTCAACCTCCGTGATCCTGGATTCTGTTTCGGTGATGCGTGCGACCGCATTGCGTAGGTCTTGGCGGAGCAGGGTTACGTCGGCTCCAACTGCTCCAATTTTCGCGTCTAGCATGTCCCTCGACTGCGTGATCGCCGCCATCAACGCTGCATTGTCCGGTCCAGTGCTCTGGGGATCGCCAGAAGCCCCCGCACTCCCACTGGGACCCGCGAACTTGTCCATCGGGCCCTGTTTGGGATTGTTGCCGCTGTTGCCCCCTCTCGTCATGGCGCAGACAAAGTAGTAGTCTCAATCCCGGGAAAATCGGCAGCCGAAGGCACCACTCACTGCACGTGCGTTTTCGGAGGATGAGTGTCTTCGAGCCCCTGTAAGTTACTATGTGTCCAGTGGCCGGAGACAGTGCTGGGTCCACACGGCCGAGCCACGCGGCAACGGGGGCCACTCACTCCGCCACAGGTCTGCTAGAGGTAATCCAGAGTCTGTGCCGCGTCTTCCTGCTTCTATGCCCACGTGGCTCAGGGGTCACCGGCCAGTTTGTGTCTGTGGAAGGGCTGTGGGGGTCTGTCCAATTTGCCCCCCCCCCACCGCGGTCCGACGCGACCGCCGAGCCGGGGTGCACCCAGTGTCCGGCACCCGGGGAGAGTCCAGCGGAGTCACTATTCAAGTGAGGGGGGAGGGGGGGACCGTGAGGGCAGTCGGTATGGCAGCCGCCTCCCTGGTGTATTGGTATGCCTGTGCCCCGCGGCTCGAAACCGCCGCCGAGTGGGGTCAGGCATGGTCCCGGAGTGTCCCCTCCCCCACTGGGTCACACGCCCCACCACCGCTCCTCACCCTGCTGCAGCCGATGTTAGGGCGCCTTCGCCGTCCTCCTCCAGCCGTCGTTGGCACTGTCGCGCCGAGCGTCCAGGCGCGGGCTCCTCCGCTTCGTCTCACCCGAGCGGCACCTTCCGCCGGCGCACCCCGGCTTCCCCTCGCTTCCGGTCGGGCTGTTTGGCAATCGAGGTCCCGGCTGCAGCCAGAGATGAAGGCCTCGTCGCCGTCGGGCTCCCGGCGGCTGTATCTCACTGGCCCCGGGCCGCCGGGGCTCCAAAATCGCCGTCGGGATGCCGCCTTCAAAGCCGCTTGTGGCCACTCGAGTTTGGGGGCAGTATGGTCGGGGCGACGCAGGATGCAGGCAGGATTAATAATCGGCGGGACGGAGCTCATTTAGGCTGCGTCCGGCATGTTCGCCGTCTTGGCCACGCCCCCTCCTTTGCCTTTTTTTTTTTTTTTTTAAACCTTTATTGTGCAGTATCAGCAAACAATTACGGGCCTACAACCATCCGGCCGGCCTCGACGTCGGTCTAAGCAAATGTCGCAAGTGATACACTTCGCAAGTTATACGGTGACTCAGCAGTATATCATTACAAATCAGTAAGCATTCAGAATTACACTGGAAATCATCAGACTGCCGAGAATCAGGAGAAATCAAGGTACATTTTAAAATTTTAAAAGGTGTATTTTTAAAATCTAAAAACAGAAAAAGAAGGATCAGCAAACCATACAGGCCACAGAGGGCAAGAGTGGGCAACGCCTACCAAAGGATATCCAACAAACAATTAAACATAATCAGAATAGCGGCACAGGAAGACAACGGAAAGGATAAACAACCACTAAATATATGACGTGCCGGTCCATACCCACCCCCTACCAAGCCACAACACTGACCCAAAGAAAGAAACAAGAAGAGAAAAGAGTTAAGAAAAGGAAAAGTGAAAAATAAGGCCCATAGAACCGAAAACGGACAAAATAAATCCCCCCCTCCTCACCCCCCACCCTACACACATGCAGAGGCTACGGCCTACCCCCCCCCTAGCAGTGTGCCTGTCGCCCGAAAAAGAGTACCCGAAATATAGACACAGAATTAGGAAAGAAAGAAAGGAAAAGAAATCATATAACCCGGAGGAGGGCCATACGTATGTGCTCCCGGTCTCCCCAGCCACAATTTTATTTTCCACCCCAGGATTAAAAGGCAGTAACAGCAAGCAATAATCATGATAACGAATGGGGAGAGTTATCACATCGTGCGCAGTCGAGAATATCATAAGTACGTGTCAATCCGAGTCCCCACCAGCCAAGCGGTCATCAACTAGGAAAGGGAACCATTCAACCCTGGCCTGTTCGTGTGAAGCCCCCTAAACATGGCCCCCGAGGAACGCCCGCCCCACCCAACACAAAGGAACAAAATGGCCACACACGGCCGAGGAGAGATCTGTAAATGCAAAATGGACGTCGCCAGTTACCAATGAGTCTATCTTCCCCGACGAGCATCACCCCCAAGTTCTTACGACGACACTCATTCCACAGCAGGGTAAGCGGGGCTCGAAAGGAGGAAGAAGTCACTGGGGTTAACAGCTGCCAAAACAGTGTCCAAGCCAACAATGGCGATACAATGAACAGAGTCTCAGTCCTCGGCTGAAAGCGATACACTGCAGCGCCACAGGAATTGGCGGACAGCTGTCCGCAGGCACCAACACAAATAGGGATAATCCGCTCCCCTCCGCACTCGTGTGGAAACATAGCCGCCCCCTCAAGAACAGGAAAAAGCAAATCGTCGCACCCCTGGGAGCGGTCCAGCCGTAAGTGCCCCGAAGTGGACGCAATGTCGTCAAGCTTCTCTCCCAGTGCTCGGAACCCATCCCTCAACGCAGATCGTAGGTCCCCAAGAGCAGCAAGAACGGCGCCGCAGGATAGCTCAGGCAGTAGGCTCCACTTCTCAGCCGTACGAAATGAGTCGCACGCCCCATCACACAGCGCATCAATAGGTCGGGTAGTGCAATCCATCCCGTCCAGTGAGCCATCAAGCGCTTCAATCATTGAGGGAAATCGATGAGAAAATGGGGGCGAAGGCAGCACCGGTAAACAGCGGTCCAAGTCATCGATGCCAACAAGGCATCCTTTCAGGGAGCGTTCCTCGGTAATAGCCATTTCTTCTGTAAGTCAAGGCCGGGGCAAATTCAGGAGTGGACCGCAGAAACCGGGCAAATTCAAAAATGGGGTCGACACTGCTCACCTCCAGCGTTGCACAAATAAGTGTATTAACAGTGAGCCCCCAGCGCGTAGATGCACTCCATTCTCATGGTGCAGGGCGCCGCACTCCGACAGAGAGAATCCTTGTTTTGTCCCCTCCGGCAGTCAAAGCATCCCGAAGGACCGGCTCCGCCCCGGCCCAGCTGGCCGCTGTTGATCAAGCAGCGCCCGGCGGCGGTCAGCGGCATAGATCCCGGCGCCAGGGCTGTGGAGGCCACCGAACAACTTCCCGAATATCTCCGGCTACCAGGCAGGCAGAGACCTGAATACCATTGTGCAAAGTGTACCAACTCCTTCCCACACCCATTCTAGTCCACCTGTGTATTTTTTACTATGTCGTGCCCTGTACCCCCTCTCCCCTCCCTCCCCCTCCCTCCTCTTCCCTCCCCCTCCCCAGACACCCCACCCTCATACTCCCCCCCCCTTACTGGCAAATAGGTCAATCCTGACCTATACGTGTCAGCTCGGCCCCAGGGTGTTTCCCCCCCTCTCCTCTTTATTCGCCCTACATGATGCTTATTTCTCATGTGCTGATCCTGTTGTTACATCATTTTATCACCTTATATCCCCCGGGTTGTGCTATAATTTATTTGCTAAGTCAACTCGCACTAACGTTGTGACTTTCGGTTAACTTGTTTCAAGGCCACCATCTGACTATTCTGCCCTCTACTCTCCTTCAGGGAAGTACGGTACTCCTGAGCCAAGATTTCAGAATAAAAAACCCTAAACTGCCCGTTAACTCCTACTTTAAGGCGGGATGGGAACATCAAATAAGCTTCACACCCAGCGTTTTTAAATGAGGTTATTAATTGTCTCATCCGCCACCGTCTCTCAACGGTGGTGTGACAAAAATCAGGGCGGGTAAAGAAAGTTACATCCTTGTAGGTTCGTTTAGTTTCTGGCTTTGCCTTACTCATCAATTCTTCTCTTAACAAGAAGTTGCCTACATATAACAAAATCGCCCTTGGTTTACCAGCTGTGGTCCCCCTTTTATGCACCAGAGGAAACCGATGTACTCGCTGGACCTCGCTTTCCCAATCCCACTTGGTTAATTCGGGAAATGCTCCTCTGAGCAGCTCCACCACAAATGTCCGGATGTCCTGACCCTCCTTCCCTTCTTCGATTCCCAGCAGTCTTATGTTGTTTCGCCGTTGCCTATTTTCAAAATCTTCAAGCTTCCAGAGGACATCTGATGCTGTTTTGTCATGCTCCTGTTTATCCTCCTGTAGCTTTGCAACTGCATCTTCCAGCTTCCCAGTCCTTTCCTCCACCTCTGTTACTCTCCCAGCCATATCCGCATACAGTTTGTTAACTTTCGCAGAGACCCCTGTATTTTTTTATTAGCATGCCTAGCTCTACGCCCTTCAGCTCTCGCTTCACTCTGCATCTGCTTTAAGGTTGTAAATAGCAGGTCAAAGTTAGAATTTTGATGCTGCGACTGATTAGACTGATGAGAACTAGCGCCTGCCCCCTCCCGGTAAATCTGCGACGTGGCCGAATAGTCCCAGTGCAACTTCTTTGCCACTTCCAGTTGCGCTGGGTTCAGCGAAGTTTGTGCTCTCGTGTGTGCCCTCCTTTTAGCACTGTTTGACTTCCGACGTACGAGAGCTCTGTGCACTGTTACCCGCTCAACTTCTGATGTCTCTAACTCAGAATTCTCTGTTTGGTGTTCTGGTGATACCAAGGCCGGGTCTGAGTCCAAATCTGTGCTTCCACTCAACCCTGAGCCTGAACCAGTGTCTGTACCGGAGCCATCTTCGTCATCCTCATCATTCACAGAAAAGAAACACTCATCACTAGGTGAGCCCGGCACTGTTGAGCCTAGAGTGGTGTACACTTCACTACACTGCCCTCCTCCACTATTTACCCTGTTTTCCTTTAGGCCGGGCAGCTTTCTCAGAGAAGATTCCCCCTCCGAGTCTTGCATTATCAACCCAATGTGTCTTGCGAGTGCTCCAACTAAATTGGTACCAGATTCCAGCGCAGGTAATACTGTTGTTCTCGGTTCACTCAAAGTACTCAAAGTACCCTCCCCCGGGGATTCAGGTTCATTGGGTGGGAGGTCCCGCTCCCCAGTCTCTCCCTTCTTCATCACCTGTGTGGTCGTATCAAGTCCCATCACACCCTCGCTGTCCCCCTATGCCATCACCTGCTCCTGCACCTGTACCTGCACTTCCGAGATGGTCCGTTCTGCTTGTGGAGTCAGACCTTCAACCTGCTGTACTTGTAGCAGAACCCCGCAGCTCTCACCTCTCCCACCGAAATCCGTGTTCTGCAATTCTGGAGCCGAACCTGTGGCCTGCGTCTTCATCTCTAAAGATTGCTCGCTGCTCGCCTTGCTTGCCTCACCCCGAATGCGTGAACCGCCGCTTGTCTTTGTTTACGTGAGCAAGGGGAGGCGGTAGGCAATGTGGATGCTCCTGCACTGCCTTCGAAGGTGCTGACCCTGCAGAGAAAGCCTCCAACAAGGTAGGTTGACGGAGGACCAGCTCTCTCCCCCCTACCGCTGCTGTTCCTGGCTCCGCATCGAGCAAACGATCCTTAGCGCTTTTTTTACTCAAAAGTGCTTTCATCTTCCGTTCTTTTTCCTTTTCTTTCTTGGTTGTATTGTCGGTTATTTTCTCGTCCTTCTCACCGCCAGCTGTTCTCCCCAAGTCCTTCCGAGCCTTAGACTTCGCTCTCAGGTTATCTGCTGGGGCGCCGGGGTCGCTAAGTGCTGCACTCTCCCATTCATTATCCATCTCTCCCTGCAGCAAGTATTTCAGCTCCTTCACTGCCCTCTGGTATTTCCGAGCCATAATTTGCGCTGATTCACACCGGTGACGGCTAGAGCAGATAACAGTCACTTTAATTTGGATGTCAGCACTCCGGGTACTGATTCTATGCGCCAAACTTAATTTCTTCAGCTGAAGAAATCGCATCACCATGTGTTATCCAATATATTCCGAGGTTAGTGATGCACTTCCATTTTTAGCTATTTTGCTACACAGTTTAGTCTATGGCGCCAAAAAGACGGATCAGCACCATGTTGTGTCCTGATGTATGATGGTACTATGAATACTAATACCATGCGTGCCATTACAACACAGGTATTACTACGCTATTACCCTTACAATGACCTACCATTACAACGCATTCTTTTACCATACATATGCCTTTACCATACATGCCATTACAACGCAAAGGCATGCGTGCTAAAGGCATACACTTGGTAAAAGTACCTAAGGTAAGTTACACTACCCTGCCCTACTCTATACCCTAAATCAGTACCCCTGCATGAGCCCCCAAGCCCCAATCCTTTCCTTTCCCTACCCTAAACCCTAACGCACTCCCCCTGCATGACCCCCTACCCTAAACCCTAAACCTTAAATCACTACCCCTGCATGACCCCCCCAGGCCCCAATCCTTTTCTTACCCTAAGCCCTAAAACACTACCCCTGCAGGACCCTCCCCTGACCCCAAACCTCTTTCTACCCTAAAACACTATCCCTGCACTACCCCCAACCCTACCCTAAACTCTAAAACACTACCCCTGTACGACCCTTCCTCGACCCTCAGTCCTCTCCCTACCCTAAAACACTACCCTGCACAACCTCGATCTCCTTTTACCATAAATTAGTGACCCCCACCCCAGGCCCAATCCCTTTACCTGTCTCTCCTCGTGGTTCCTCTCTCTCCTCGTGGTTCCTTGTTCCTGCAGTCTGCGGTGCGGTGCACGTCATTGTGAGGAAACGGAAGAGCCTCCTTCTCCTCACAATGACGTGGATCGCCTATATTTTTTTACAACGTATGTGCTTTTACCATACACACCTTTACAACAAAATTTGTTTTAAAGGTATGCGTGGTAAAAGCACATGCGCTGTAAAAAAATGCATAGTAAAGACTACGCATTGTTACAACGCATGGTAACACTTGTATTATAATAGTATGCAGGGGCTAACAGCTGCGATGTAGTGGCTGTTTCCCTGTCCCCTGCCTTCTGCAAATCTACCCCTGACACCCTATCTTTACTTCCCCTCTGTCTAGGACCTCCCCCACGCTTTCATATGCCTTACTTGTGATATGGGGGTCACTGAATTCTCTAGGAACCCATATTTTCCCCCAGGTGTCTCAAGTCCGATAGTCCCTCTGATGTCCTGGTCTTAGTCTCTTTTGCAACTGGGCCAGTTCACAGAATCTCAACTAGTGTGATCGAGAAAGTGCTTCTGCAGTGTTATTGTCTGCTCCGCAGACATTTCCGATCCCAAACACAATAATACATTTCAGGCAGCTTAGGATAAATACATACAATGATTTTAGAACTTTCTCACTACACTTAACCAACATAAGGGACCCAGCTATTGACATCCTTCTGCCTCCCTGTCCAATTCCAGCCTAAGATACCAAGTTTCTAAATATATTATAAATAAATTATTAAAATAAGGACAAAGTACCCTCTGGAACATAACCAAGACAAGGATCTTTTTGTGCACTTATAAAGCTGAGAAGATTTGTTAAGAAAGTGTTGTTAACATAATGATTATTGCAGAAACGTTTTGTAAAGACACACTAATATCAACAATTTGAGGCATGGCTTGAGTTTATCCAATTTGATGTTTGTACACAGGCTTTTTTTCTCTTATAGTCTGATTTTTTATGTTATCGGTCTTTTTCAGATAGGATATCAATTATATTAATTGCCCACTAAATGGCGGCATGAATAATAATGTCACAATTTGTCACATCATGAGTCATTTCTATGATTTATCAGGAACATCGACATATACTATACAATGTAACAAGGCATTAATTTGCATAAGTGAACAGGGAAGTGTTTATACTGTACATATAAAGTTGCCCACTGCCCTTGCTAAAGGCACATCGAATATTGCCAGTGGATGGGATAAAATGTGAGGCTATACAAAGAATAAACTAGGTTTCTCAGGAGCCAGTGATAATAAAACAAGGGAAAGATTTTGAATGACATAGCGTGGGTATGATGTGAACATATTTCATAATTTGATTTGTATGTGATATTGTGGCTCAAATTAATTTCATTTGTAAAAAAAAAAAAACATCATATTGTTTGGTTCCTTGACACCTGGTTTTGTTCTGTTTGCCCTCACAAGCGCTAGGAGACCGTTGGTGATTTTGTGCTATACAAATGGCATTTAACATAACAAAACACACACTTGAAAAAGTACAATAAAAATGGCTGTCTCCTGCCATAGTGGCGGCTGGGGAGCTGGCAATGGCCACAGGGGCCCCAGGGCTCTCCCCGCACACCCCAACACAGACACATTGTGGGTGACACAAGTATGCATTGGAGCACCCAACAAAATAGAAATACAGAAGAATAAATTAGCAGCAGGAGACACTGATTTATTATTCCCTACTCCAGCATGGAGCATCCCATAGGGCAGGGGTACCACTAAACATTTGTTATAATGTTGTAGAGGGCTGCGGGACGCGCAGCGGAGAGCGCAGGGGAACCCTAACAACATTTTTAATAAAACACAGTAATTCTCCGGGGTCATTGAATCCATGACCCCAGGAGAGTTTACCATATTGTTTTTAAAACACTCCTAGCCAGAGCTGTATGCTCTTCATCTGGGGTATATGGACCCCTTGTGGTTGGTTCTATAGAGGCACTCGTGGCCTGAAAAATGTTAAAATAAGACTCAAAGACACTTTTTATGTTTTTAAAATAATGCTATATTGAAAAACATTTTGTGAAAATCACTGTTATTAAACATTGCAATGTGTGAATTTATAACATATAAATTTGATTATCGTTAGTGGTGAGTTTTTGATAAAGCCAATTGGTCTCCTTTATATATGATGATGTGCCGACACCTTGATGAAGACAATAGGCCCACAGTTTTTTATATTTTGGTGTTTTTATCCTTTGACAAAGCCAGTAGGTCTGCTTTACTTACAGTGACACAGTTATACTATTATATGACATTGCTGTATGTGCCCGAAGGGCGTGTGGGGAGGGGGTGTCTGTGGGGATGAGTGCAGGGCCTGGCCATTGACCACAATCCCGGATGTACGTTGTTACGACACGTGGTATTACCACGCGTACCGTTACAATGCATATTTTACAACGCAAGTCGTTACCACGACTTGCGCTGTAGGGGTGCGGACTTAGTAATAGTTTAATTTACTATTCCAACACCAGCCTACATACAGTAGGGAAGGTGTTGGAATAGTAAATCTACTATTCCTTGTCCTTTAGCGCCCTCCAGCGCAAGTCGTAGTTACGACTTGCGTTCTCAAATACGCGTTGTAAAGGTACCCCGGGGTAACATCCACATCGTAAAGGATGTTCCCCCACAATCCCTGCTCAGTACTCAAACAACACACACATTTTTGTGTTTATCCATCCCACCGCAGCATAGGTATGGAAAATCATATTTTGTTCCTATTTTTATTTTTTTAATTTCATTTTACACAATAAAATTAACCATCTGCATTATCATTTGGCTTACCACATATATCATACATCACGGCACCCACATGAGTTTTCATTATAACTTAACACATTTCAGTATATCATTATACGTTAGCCCCTTACCATCTCCCCCACACTCATTACCATTTATCGATTACATCTTTTTGTTCCTATTTTTTAATAAACCCCAATTGCACCTTTCCCCTGTATGTCATGTCATGTGTGCCTGGACCTGAACCTGGGTACATTTGAGTAATGTCGTTGAAGGTGGTGGTGTCAAGATCCAAGGTTGCTGGGGATACCCACCTTATGGCAGCACTGACTCTGCAATACAAAATTAGCAGAGGTTCAGAGTAGCCAGGCGAGGGTAAGGGTTTGAGGAAGGGTAGTGCAGAGAGGGAAATCTGGGAGAAAATATCAGAAGGGAAATTTGTACACTTGTGTATTCAGTGGTTACTTTACTCTGATAATTTTGAGATAGGACCGTTCCTGGCCCTATGCAATAGCTCACTGTAGTTTTTGTAACACAATGCGATTGGTCATTGCAGATTTGTCGTAACACATGAGGGAGAACCATTTACCAGGACACTGAGTGTAATCGGCACTCTGGTAAGCTAGGAACAAGAGTAGACCTTAGAATGCTTCAAATCTCATAAGCACATTTGAAGAGTAGCGGATGCGCAACCAGTTCTGTATAGTCTAATCTTCTGCCAAGGCAGAGTCCTCCTGTAATAAATCCCAAAGGTCAATAGGAAGATACACTTTCGGTTTTGTACCAGCCACTCTGCTACTTGTTACTGTCACCAAGAATAAACAGGATGGGTCTTACCCCGTGCTTTAAATGGGGAAAAAAGTGCAGGTACTCATCAAATTGAGCTGTGGCCTGGGGGCGTGGCAAGAAGGCGGGGGTAGGAGGCGGGACAATGGGCGGGGCTAATGTCACTTTAAAAGGCGCAAGACTTTTTCGACGGTGCGGATAATGATAAATTGCTTCAATCTGTAATATATTGTTGATACCCTTGCATGTATTAAAGATACTTTTAACATTCTCTTTCAAATGTTGCATATGAAATTGCCGGTGCACAAATGGCACATGAATCACATTTATTATGCACAGATTCAGATTCCCAAATTGTGTGATCCTAGGCAAACAAAAATGTAAGTGAGAACCCATGATATTCACTAATCCACTTGTTAGGTACAAATCTAAACCCCCAATTTTGGTGTAAATTGTAGAGTCGTATAAAGGACAACAACTATAAAAATGGCAAAATACTGAAGACCAAAACAGTGTATTGCACTCCAGGGAGCATCAAAATTACACGTCTGATTTTTTAAAGGCCTGCTAGCCCAGATACCAGTCGCTGCTGCCAAACATTTTAATTGTACAAACACCTGGCCTGCATAAACGCCATAAAACCGTACAAAATGCTGACGTATAATTAAAAGCATCCCCACACTCAGGAGGCCATGAGCAGAATGAGCCAACAGGGCTTTCATGGTTGTGTTAGCACAGAAAGCACTCCCTAGCTTCCAGCCCACTGAGAAAATACTACGGGTGGCCCTATGGCCACCACTGTTCAACCATGGCATTGTGCGGTGTTTCTGTTGGGCCTCCTGTGTGCTTCACTGTGCAGCACTTGGCAGACTGCAGAAAAATTAGACCATTTAGTAAGCGCTGGAAACTGAGGTTTGAAATGTGACTTTTGGGGTGGAAATGTGGGGCATGTGCCCTCGATAAATTGTGTTCCAGGAGTCACTATGTAGCAGCTCTCTATTGTGTGACTGTCCGGGAGGAATTCACAAAGTCAAACAGTTAGTTACACCCAGTCATGTGAACCAGACCAGGCTATAGGCACAAAAGTTAACTTTCTAAAAGTGGCACTCTTTTAAATTGTGATCAACAGACTGACTTCACCACTAAATAGGGCTTTTTATGCCAGTTAAAGATCGGAATATCTCTTCCCATTTGGAAATTACACGTATAAAATATAATAAGGCAACTACAATATTATCCTATGGTAGAGGTAGGCCTTGCAGTACTGAAAAAACGATTTTAAGAGTGTTCGTTTTTCTTCTCTACCAGGACATGCAAAACCTAAAAGTAAATGAAAAACTTTTTGAATATACTGCATCTTGCCCATGGAGCTGTCCAGGGCCTACCATAAGTGTGTCTTATATGTAATAGAAAGGAAGGTTTGGTTCTGGCAAAAGGTTTACTTTGCCAGGTCGACATGACAGTTTATACTGCACACACAAGCTCTACAGTGGCAGACCTGAGACAGGGCTAATTAAGTGGGTAACACAATCAGTGCTGCAGACCCACTAGTAGCATTTAATTTTCAGGCACTGGGTACATGTAGTACCACTTAACTAGGGACTTATAAGTAAATTAAATATGCCAATTTGGTATAAACCAATATTCCCATGTTTGGAAGCAAGAGTACAGACCCTTTAACACTAGTTAGCAGTGGATAAGTTAACATAGTCTTAAAAGCCAACACAAACAGGTTCAGAAAACAGGAGGGGTGAAAGTAAGAGGTTTGGGGGTAACCCTGCAGAGAAGGCCAATACCAACAGTATGTATATGTATGCACATGGTATTTCAGCAGCACACGCCTCGTCAAAAGGCAGCAGAGTGCTGTATACAGTCAAACACAAGCATACAGTTAACAAGTAAGATCATAGAAAGCTAGGTTGTGGATGGTTAATGTATTGTGATGTGGTGTTTTTTTTAAAGAAGTGAGTCTTCAGCACTTTCCTAAAAAGGAGCAGCTTTGGGATTTCCTGATTGGTTACCGGGATGTTGTTCCAGTCCCTGGGTGCATAGATGGAAAACACATGCTGTCTTGTTTCACTTTTTTACACTTCTTATTCTGCAGTAGGATTGCGTCCTGGTTGTAGGTGTAAAATGATCCACTTGTGATAGTGAGCTTGTCTGCAAGATGTGTGAGCATGGTGGTTGTGATAGTTTGTAAACGATGCAGCTGATTTTTCAAGAAGATGTTTGCTGACACTGGGGAGCTAATGGAGTGCCATTACTTTGGAAATGCTATGATAATATTTTTTCAGTCCCTGGATGTTGTAGGATGCCCCTTGGGGGTGCCAGTCTGGAGTCTGGGAAGCAATGGAGTAGGGCATAACCATCATCCAGATGCGACAGTACAAAGGCTTGAATTGCATTTCTGAAGTCACTTTCAAGAAGGAACGGTTTGACTATCTTTAGAAGAGCTAGCTGGTACCAGGCCGTCTTTGTGTTTTTTGGAAATGTGTTCCTTGAAGCTGAATTGGTGTCCAGGTGAATCCAGGTGACTAGGCTCTTTGTGACAGCTGGGGCTCCAAGTAGTCAAGGTTCATGTCATTGAGCCAGAATTGCGCTGTATCTTGTTTATTCTTGGAAAATAACAGGATTACTGGCTTGATAGGACTGATTTCAGGTAGGCGCTGGACATTCAGATCTTGATTATGTGCAAGCAGTGTTTGAGGTGTTGGATGTCTGAAGCAGGGGAGACTTTCAAATAGAGTTGTCTGCATATTGGTGACTCTTGATGCTATTATCTGTGAGTAGTGCACCAAGTGGCTCCATGTATAGGTTGAAGATGACAGGAGACAGTATAGAGCCCTGGGGAACTCCACAGATAATAGGGTTGTTTTGTGATCTGAAAGTGCTCATGTGAACAAACCGGCAAAGGTTGAAAAGGTAGGAGAAGATCAAGTGAAGGATATTGCCGGTGAGTCTCATTCAAAACTCCAGATGTGTATGAGGGTGGGATGGGTGCCTGCATTGAAGGCAGCTGAGAGGCACAGCAACATCATAAGGCAGGGGTCATCCTCATCTGTCGTCAAGAGGACATCAACTACGATGCGTGAGGTGGTTGTTTCCCTGCAGCAGCGCGATCTGAAGGCAGACTGGTAGGCGTGCAGGAGATGGTTGGCACTGACGTGGTCTTGGAGTTGAACATAAGCTATTTTTTCAATGATCTTGCCTATGAATGGTAGGTGAGTGATGGGCCAGTAGTTGGCGAGGCCATCAGGTTCTAGTGTTTGTTTCCTTAGGAGTGGGAGGATATCGCTTATCTTGACAGCTTCTGGGAAGATGCTTTGAGTGGGGGGTGCACTGACAATGGTAAATAGGGACAGGCCTAGAAAATAATCACACAAATGTTACCAGACCTGCAGGTCTAGTGACCTGAATAATCTACTTGACCTAACAGTAATGTGCTTGACCTATAAACAGGTCTCAAAGTGTGTGTTCATAGGCAAATATTTTATTTTATTTCATCGAGGCGCCTTTTTCTTCTTTACAAATATGAGAACACCTTTAAATATGTGAGCTCAGCATGTCGGCTGTACAAAAACTATCTTGTTTGATTTAATAGGCAAAACGTTTCTTGCTCCATGTATAATACAAATCACATTAAGGGCACACATAACCCCTGACTTGCCTCTTTGTTCTTTAATAGCATTGTCATCAGGGCGGGCACAGGAATGTTTCTCAGTCCAACACTCACTTTTATTAAATACGTTACTAAAGCATGATGTGGTAGTGCACTATTATTTATAGACAGCACACTTTCATTTAAATACCCACAAACGTTCCCAATGAAATGCTGTTTTACTGATAAAAACCATATAGCATAAAAACGATAATGTGGAAATCTGGAAACATTTGAGCAAATATTTATCATTCGCACATCTACTAGTAAAGTGCTCTGATTTGTTTTGATCCTATTAAAATCAGTTTTTTCCATCCCACTTCAGAATTAAAAAAAAATAGTTTCCCAACTATGGAAATATATTTTGGAATATTTGTACGGTTAATTAAGTAGCTATTTAAATGTGTGTTATAAAAAAACAGACACCATATAGCCATTCAGTTTACGTAGCACAGTTGTCAAGCAGTTCACTTTACTTTTCTTTCTTTGACCTTAAATTTGGAGGATTTTGTAAACTTGATCTCTAGGATAAAATAAAAAGCAATTTGGAAGAAGACATAAGCTTCTCTGTCTTTGAACACACATCAATGTAAGATTGAAGGACTTTTTATTGCTCATTCACTTTTTGAAAGAACAGAACACCTGTTCTTTGTCAGTTGGAGTCTCTCACCAGACCGGGCCAGTAGTCTCTAATAATAGCTTGCCCTGATACAATCTCACTCGCCAAAGAAAGGCGATTTCTTAAGGGCTGAATAGGAGCAAGAGAGCTTTAGTGAAGGTGGATGTTAAGACATCATCGTCATTAGAAGTAGCTTTCAGGGAGTTGAGTTTGTCAGCGAGCTCTGGGAGAGATGAGGCTATTGAAGGCTGACCATTGCAAGATTCTGTGGGAAGGGGTGGGTGTAATAATTGAAGCAGGCTTGGTGTTGTTGCTATGCTATTGGATGTTGTGTATTTTTCATGGAAGAGGTTGATGACATTGCACTTTTCTGTGGACTGAAGAATGGGTGGGTCTGGGAGGGGTTGATGCAGTGCTTTACTGTCTTGAACAGATTTCGGATTCTGTTGGTGACTTCATTGATGGCATTGATATAGTACTTTGCTTTGGCTAATGTGATGAGCCGTCTGAGTGTTGAGCAGAGGGATTTCAGCATCAAGAGGTCCTCAGCAGTTCTGTTTTTCTTCCATTATATTTCCATTCTGCAGATGGATTGTTTATTCTCAGCAGAGTTGTTAGAATACCTGAGTCCTGAAGGCTTTGGCTTGGACTTGCATGTTTTAAGAGAGGCTTGGATGTTCACAAAGCTTTCAAAACAATTGTTAAAGTTGTTTGGTCGGGTGTTCACTTTGGATTAGGATGGCTATGGAAAAGTCTTTGAAGGAACGGAAGGTTTGGTCTTCTATTTTGTGCTGAGTTTGGTTTGTTGGTAGAACGTTAAGCATGGCAAAGTGATCGGTCCAGTCCAGGGGTATGGGTGGTTTGGACTGGATTGTTGGTGAGGTTGAGAAAGCAAGATCGAGTATGTGGCCTTTGCAGTGTGTTATGTGTATGACGTGCTCTACCACATTGAGTGTATCAATGATATTGAAGAGAGAATCTTGTGCTTTTTTTAAGCTTGCATTGTCTAGGAGGTTGAAAGCACCCAAGAATGTGGTGTGTGTATGTCGGATGAATGAGATGGCAAACAGATCTGACAATTCATCAATGAAGTCTCATTCTGCCAGAGATGCCTGTAGATAAGATGGAAGGTGGAGGTCTAAGTTCAGTTGCAGAGAGTGGAAAATGACATGTCAGCAGTCCCAAGGATTTGAGTATTACTTGCTAGCCTAGGGTGCAGGACAAGGAAGGCTTATGGCAAGTGCTTGGTCCATACAATGGATGGTCTAGCCAATGGAAAGAAGGACGTCTAGAGTGTGCTAAGATGTGGGTGTGGACCATGTTTCTGTGATGAAGAGGCTGTCAAGCTTGTTATACAAAATGAGGTCTGCAATGTCTAATACACAGAGTACTGCAGAGCGTGCATTGATGAGCGTTAGTTGGGATATGTGTTATGTAGTCTCATTGTGTTAGGTAGTTAGTGGATGCAGGTCTATGCGTTGTGCGAATGCTATATCAGTATATCTTACCTTGTAAGTTTCAGTGAAACAGCAGTTCTGTCCCAAGGCCCTTCCTGTCTATAACAGACCCAAACAGGCCATACCCTTGTCTGTGGACGCTGTAGAGGCTATGGGGCGCCCTAAAGAGTTGACTACAGTCAGTAGAAGGTAGGAAGTAATTTCACTTCCTGTGTAGATGGATGATACTACATCCATTGGCGTGACTTCCTGTGCACATGGATGATAAGAAGTCCAGTGATATAACTTTCTGCGGCTTCCTGTGCAGTGGTGTCACTTCTTGCGCAGATGGATGATGGGAAATGAAGTCATCTTGATTGGCTTCTTCTTTTAAGGTGGTATTGACAGGGAACCTGTGATGGATGACGGCATATCCAGTGATGTCATTTTCTATGCAGATGGAGGAAAGGAAATGCAGTAGTGTCACTTCCTGTGCTCTGCAGGTGGATGATGGGAAGAAAAGCAAAAAATTATCCTTTCAGCAGAATAGAATTTACATGAGTGCATAACTCGTAATACAAGCTGTGCCTCTTTATATTATACATTCAAGTTATGTTTTAAAACTTTTTTCTGTTTTGGTTTTCCTCTTTGCTCACATTGTAATGCTCCTGGAATTACCTCTTTCTAAAACGAGCATCATTGCATATATACATATCTGTATTACATGTGTGTTTCATTAGAGGCATTCTAAGATTTAAGATTTCAAACCCTTAAAAGAGATGCTACATGTTGCAGAATATTTGAAAATGAACGCCCGTTTTAACAAACTTCACCTTTGAAATAGTATTATTAAAAGAAGTCCACCTTTAGAAATATTGTCTGTGATATAAACATGAATTTTTAGAACAAATGTAGGAATTACATCTAAATATGTTTCTATTTGCTGTGGGCAAAATCCTTTGCTCAGCCATTATCTCAAGAAACCCTTACTGAAAAAGAAACAAAGTGGTCGATTACAGTCTAATGTTTGGTGACTGTGGCGCTAGGGCACAGAGGTTACATACTGCCTTCGGTGGAGGTGTAGATTCTGGCACAGATTTACTAACATTTGATGCAATGTCAAGACAACTTGCTACACTGTGTCAAATGGCTAGAGCACGAATGCACCATATTTACTAAGATATCTCTCTGCACTGGTGAACTGAGCGCTGCTTAGCACCAATGCAGGCATCATTCAACAGCCTGCAGGGGAGCCTGCATTACGAGCAGGATTGGTTTTGTGAAGGAAGGGACACCTTCCAGCACAAAAACAATCTTCAGGGACATTTTCCTCTTTCTTTGTGTGCTGCAGATCACAGCACATTTAGAAAGAGGAAAGCATGAGGTGCTAAACTCTCTCGTTCTCCTCTTTTGGGATGGTGTAGCATTTTGATGCATTTCCAGGTTTGCTATACTATTTGTGCTGCCTTGTATTACCGTGGATTTGCTAAGCCATGCAGAGCCACGCACAGTGGCTTTGCGTAGCTTAGTAAATATCTCTTAAGCCCTTGTGCTCAGTCGCGGCCGGCATGACTCGTGGGTGGAGGGTTGCGCGAGGAGGTACACGGAGGTGTTAATTAAAAAAAATAATTTAAACTTAACTTCGCCTCCGGTCCTGTGTCGCTTCGCCTCTCCTCTCTGTGCCTAATGCCTTACAGGAAGCAAGCAGCCTCCCTCTCCTCCCCTAAACCAATCACAAAGCTGCAATGGCCGCATTGTGATTGGCTAGGAAGCCAACCCCACAGGCGTCTATGGGGAGGCCATTTTCTCCATATAGGCTGCATGCAGCCTCCATAGAGAAAATGCAGAGTGTGCATGACTGGTTTGGTCGGCCGTAGAGCTGAGCAAACTATCAGCACCCACAACAGTGGGCAAGCCACTCCTCCCCTGCCTGGAGCAGGAATGCCCACCTGCCTGCCCCCAACCAGGCATACCCTTCTGCTTTCTTGCAGTGCGAGAAGCAGAAACATAAAATGGTATTTAAAATACCATTTTATGTTTCTGCTTCTCGCACTGCGAGAAAGCTGTGGGACGATGCTCCTCCACCCACGTGGAGGAGTTGCCCCTGCTTGTGCTACCCAATTCGCCTTGTGTGACGCAATGGCAACGCAAGGGCTTGGTATATCTGGGCCTCTCTTTTCAGGTTTCTTTAAGCAGCTCTAGTAGAATACTCCAAACACCTACCAATATTACTTAATTGTAAGGCTAGACCTTAGCGTTCAGTCACCCGACCTGTGTCCCTCACCTTTATTTTTAGGTCTCACCTAGTGATGCAGCGCATGCGCTGCTCGCCTTGTCAGTTTCGCTACTGAAGGGGACAGGAGATGTGCTTCTGCCCGTACAGGCGATGTGCACGTGTACGGCTTCAGCACAATGTGCGCATGGCGCACTTTCACTTTCCCTCTTCATCCGTGCATTCTGCTTTATTTGAAACTGAAGAAGCTTTTTCAGTTGAAAGAGAGCGAAGATGACAAGTAAACTTGTTTGGGCAGCTTTCAGAGGATGTGGAAGCTATACTATTTGTGCTGTCACCGGGCCCAGGGGTGGAGTCAGACAGGATGTTTAAGTCCTCACTCTGGAAAGTCTCCCTGCAGAGCAGACCGGAGATACTATGCCTTCCTGCAGAAAATGTGTATCGGTGCTAAACTCTCTCGGCTTAGTGGCAACATGTTCCTGTGAGTACTTTATTTTTATTCAAGATTAATCACAGTGAGAGATAGTAAGAGCGAGAGTAAGAGAGAGGCGGAAAGGGCTTGTTATATTAACCTAATACCTCGTATGATGCCCGGCTATTCAAGCATGCAAGCTATGAGTTCATTGCCAATGCCTGAAACTTGGATACTGTTTTGGTAAATTTAAGGATCTTGCATTTTATTGCTGTTAAGTCTTCGCGAACTATGGCAAATCCATGACTTCTGTGTATACTTCGTTTTACCAGCAGGATAAGACTACCTAAAGCTGGTTTCATACGTAAAGAAACTTGCTTGGATTCAATCCTCTCGAAATAACATGTAACAAATTAACCAACATGTTGAATGATTACTAATAATTGTACCACATGACATTTTAGTATCTAGGGGAAGCTTTCCTATGTGCTTTTATTAACAGTAACCCAAATGTCCTAAAATGTCTGCTGAAAACGCGGGAACCTTTCTGCGCATGCGTCTGCTATATCTACGTGGTGTGATGTATCTATGACTTTTGGTGGGAATTCTTTGCAGATGCGCACTAGTGTCAAAGATGGCCTCATCATGCTTCACATACTAATGCACATACTCCTGCTCTAACTAAATTTTGTATGTCCTGCTTAATTTTTAATGCTATTGTTGAAATAAAGTAATGGGGTTAGAGTAGAAATAAGCGGTATACAGTCAATCATTTATTTTCGTATTCTAACATGTCTCTCTTTGACTTTATTATTAGCTCTTATTTGGACCTGAAGGGTGTCGCAAACTCCAGTTTGAAAAGGCTGTGTCTGCGCAGATGATCACTGAAAACCTTGAAGTGCTGTAATTGAACTGTAGCCAAAGGCCTGTCTTATCCGCAGTGTTCCTGGGAACCTGACCGTGTGACCCCACAAGAGGAAAAAATATTAACTGTATTAATACATTGTATATGAATTGAAGCTAATATTGCTGGGTGGAATAAAATCATGGGAAAGTAAAATTATGGGCGGTAACATTGATCAATTACATCGAATAGAAATGATCTCATACTGGTATGGTGTGATGACCTCTCCTCATCTTTCTGACCAATCAAATGAAGGGAAATCACATATTCGCAACATTGGGGGTGCTACATACCCTGGAAAATGGTATAACTAAGGTAGGTTCAGTTAGTTAGATTATCCGACTTGTCACAGACCTGTCACTGACTGAAGGAGATCGTGAATTGCCGCAGGCCTCAGAGGGCTCGTCGAGCACTCTGAAAGAAGAATCGGTAAATTGCTGAGGGAGAAGACTCTGTCACCCAGAAGGGGAACAAGAGTAGCTGCAGAGAGGGATGTGACGCTGGCGTTGCACTTAGTGGATTATACCGGTCCTGTCTAGCACCTGTACTGTCCTGTTGGCACTTGATAAGTCGGGAGCCCCTTCTTGTCCCAGCCCATGGCCAGGGTTGGTCCTCACACCATTCTAGGTAAATATAATCTGTGTGGTATGTCCTCGTACCGTTTTCCCTTTCTCACCCTTCCCAGGTACCAATGTCTAAAGGTATTTGCTTAAAGTCACATTAGATTTTTTACTTTAATAATTATTTTCTTACTTACAAAGTCCCTAATCTCACTGTTATGGCACTTGACTCACAAAATATTGCACAGATAAAGTATTTAAAACTTTCCAGAGTCTGTGGTTATTTTTTATAAAGGTAAATGTTATTTTATACCTATTATTCTAACTCCTTTGATCCAACAGAATTAGGGCTTAAACCATAAGTGACAATGATTTGGTAAGTCATGGTGTACAAGTGTAAGTCCTAAGGTGAAATAAACTCTGATAGGCAGGTAGATAATTTGATTACCGGTTCGGAGTGTGAATGTTTATGGGCCCAGGTGAGTATGGTTAAACTGAGCCGGTAATCCCGGTGCCATCACAAGGCACAAGTGTTAAAGAAAAAAGAAGTGAGATTAATTAGCAATATGAATATCACAAATATGTCATATGCAGTGACGTCACAAGAAGTGATGTCATGCTTTAATAAGGGCCTAGGGCCTGTTTACAAAAGCAATAAGTTAACATAATCACAAAGGAATGAGAAAATAACCTTTTTGATTTAACTTTTTATACACCAAGGGGCCGATTCAGATCCGGTAAAATCCCCCACGATTCGCTGTACGGAGCGTTTTTCCCGTACGATTTGTACACCTACAACGTCCCTGCACGTTCAATGAAGTATGATCCTAACATAAAGCATATCTACATACGAATCGTACCAAACACCATACGACACAAAAATACATGCGATTCATATCCGGGTCACGCAGTACGCGCCGTCCGTACATAAACAGCCAGCAGCTTCCGGCCCAGCAAGTACGATCCGTATTGACGACACTCCGTACGACCCTTCTGCTAGGGGAGTTGAAAACAGCCGTAAAAGCAGAGTCCGGCCCGAACCGCACCCCGGTACGCGACAGACACGCCATGAACTCCCTCGGCTGTGTCATCCCAGTCCTGTACGCCTACACAACGTGCCTCAATAGGTCGGTCGTAGGTCGAAATCTTTATTCGATTGTAGGTTTTACAATCATAAAAGTGCAATTTTTAAACACACGATAAAAATAACATTAAAAACAATTCATTTCAGTTGGCAAATAAAGACACAGTATACAGTACAATATATTAGGCAGTACGAGCATGGGCAACATATGATTAAAAATATAAATAACTGTGGTATTAAAAACGCCTAAAAGAGATGCAGTGTAATTAGCCATCCATGCTTTTCCTAAAGCTGATGGCTTTTTTAAGAAAGTTACAAACAAATAAAGTGCAATCGCTATTCAGTAGTTGTAAGTAATAAAGTGCAGGTTTAATTTGTGAAAAACTCAGCTTTTTGAGGCACGGTTTGAGGTATAATTTCCGTGGGATCAAATAATAGGGGCAAATGAAAAGGAAGTGTGCCAGGTCTTGTGGAGACTTTCCGTCGCAGCCACAAGCTGGCAACACTTCTCCCCGTTGAGCCCCACTGGGGACTGCCAATAAAAGATGGAAGAGGTCAAAGCGGAACCTTATTAACAGAAATCTTTCATAACTGGACATAGGCCAAGTCAGGTAAGGTTCCGTGTTCAAGCAAGTTTTTAGTAGAAAATGTTTCCTAACACTGGCCTTCTGCATCTCAACCTCTTCTCTGTCGGTACCTCTTAACAATAATATAGCGTTCTTAACCAAGCTGACATCTGTTTTCGTAATTAAATTTGGGGCATAAAACAGATCCCGTCGGTCAATTGCCGTTAGGCTGTCCTTTATGTACTTCACCCACGGTATTTTGAACCTCCCATCAAGCTGTAAGACTTCTTTCATTATGGCATGTGTTAATGGAATATCATTGTTCAGCCAGCAATTCAGCCAGCATATAACAGGGCTTACTGCTATTCTGTCATCTAAGTGGGGAATCTCTAGCTCCTCATGAACCGAGAAGTTCCCAATACCCCTGGGAAGTCTCAGGATCTTTTTTAGAAAGTTATTTTCTGTGACCACTAGGTCTTTACTCTTACGATAACCCCAAAGCTCACTCCCATAGCAGGCACCAGCCACGCTTTTTGCTTGGTACAGTTTGAGCAATGCGGCCATCGGGCAGTTGCCGATTTTTTTTGCAAAGCCAAGGATGGCCGCATTGACCCTTACTGTTGCTCCCTTCTTCTTGGAGACTGCAGGGCCCCAAGACAATTTGTTGTCAAGCAGAACCCCAAGGTAAGAGAAAGAACTGGTTGATGGTATTTTCTCGCCATTTATACTGAAATGGTCGATTTTCAAACCACCCTTGCCTACTTTCATGACGAAGGACTTGGCGTTGTTTATGCTCAAGCCACGTGACTCCATAAATTTGTGGAAGGAGTTTAAAAGTTTCTGAAGACCGATTGCTGTTCTTGAAATAAGAACAGCGTCGTCTGCGTAGAGTAATACAGGTACCCCTCTGCGTTCAACTAAGGGATAATCTGCTTCCACGTTAAGGAGACAATCCTCCAGTTCGTTAATATACAGGTTAAATAAAAATGGGGCCAAGATGCAGCCCTGTCGGACACCTCGATTTATTTTAAATTCGTCCGTTACATTAAGGTCTTGGGAGTAACGGACGTTCGCTCTGGTATCTGTATGCAGATCAGCGAGGAAGTGGACAAGGTTACTCTCTACACCCATTCTCAGCAAGGCAGCCCAGAGTAGGCTTCTGTCTACACAGTCAAATGCGGACGACAGGTCCATAAATGCCATGTAGACAGTGCCTTGTCTTGCCAGTGTATACTTGCTAAGGATAAGATATAGGTTCAGGCACTGCGTGATGGTCGAATGTCCTGATCTGAACCCATATTGTATGGGTGAAAGGATGTTATTATCTTTGGCCCAGGTGGATAACCTGTTGAGAATTACGCCCCCCACCACTTTAACTACTGAATTTAATAAAGAAATAGGCCTATAACATAACGGGCTACTGCGATCGCCCTTCTTAAAAATGGGGACTATGGTGGAAAGACCCCAGATTCTAGGGCACCCAGTTGTCGCCGCTGCATTAATTACAGCGGTAAGAACCGGAGCCCAGAAAGGGATACTGGACTTAAACAGATCCGGTGGTAGACCATCCGGACCTGGGGCCTTATTGGTGGTTAGACCCTGTATTCCCCTAACAATCTCATGTACTGTGAAGCACAATGGAGTCACAGTTGAAGATAAAACATCAAAGTCTGCCCGGTGCTCATTACTCTTAAAAATTGCACTGAAGTGGGAAATCCACTCCCCCTCTGAGATGTTTGTCCCAAGGGCTGTGTCATTTGGATTATCAAACAAAGGTTTGTTAATTATTTGCCAAAACTTGCTGCTATTCCCCAACACTGTGGGGTCTAAGAGGGATTCAATGACATTGGCCTTGATTTCCTTTTTTCTGGTAGCTAAGGCTTTCCTATAGGCCAAGCGGAGATTTCTTATCAGATCGCAGTCTCTAGGTTTGGATTTTAATGCCTGTTTCAAATCCCTACTTGCCTTAGAGCAATTTTGATCAAACCATTTGGAGTTATTCTCACTATCTCCCTTGGTAGGCGCTGTAAGCATGGAGCCAATTTTAGTGACCAGCCCCTCGAACCTGGACAGAATGTTCACAGGGCTTGAATCAGGCAATAAACAGACAGATAGCTCCTCTACACATGCACTGGTTATTTTCGTGTACAGGGTATCTTGGTTGATCATTGACCATCTAATGCGTCGTCTGCCATTTACACACCTTAGCGTCCCATGGTCAGTGCGTGACTGTCGTTTCGCTAAAAGTGGACCACCCAACTTTAAAAGAAGTGGGTTGTGATCACTGTAAACGCTAGTAAGAATAGTGAAATGCGAGACCCAATGAACAACGTCCGGAGACATTAATATATGGTCAATAAAGGTTCCCTGCCCATGTCCTTTAAAGGTTGGAGTCTCAAAGATTTTTGTATCCGGGACCAGCGACATGGCTACAGTCAGATTGTATTCGTTCACCAAGTCGTTTAAATTCTTACCGCCCCTACCATGAGAGAAGTGAAAACCATCCTCAATATTACACCCTAGAGACCCCATTGGCGTCTTCGCTGGGTTTCCACATGGTTGAACATTAAAATCACCTGCTAGCAACAGATATCGTGATACAATATAGACATTTTTGCTCAATATATCAAGTAGGGAGGCAATATTACAAGCTTCGTTACTGCTGGTTGCATTATAAAAGTTGACCAATGTCAGCACATTCTTACCATTTTTTATATCAATCATCTGTGTATTCAAGTTAACGTTGTGACAGTTGCTTATATTACAGCGCAGACCTTGGTTAATAAAAATGGCTAATCCGCCCTTGGCTCTGCCCCTGGTCGAAGCAACCGCTGGGTTAATAAAACTTAGAAAACCCTCAATGTGGACATTTTTGTTCTCCATCCAAGTTTCTTGAAGACACACAATGCTAAATTTATTAATAAATGTAAGCCATGCTGGGTCTCGTAGCTTATTTGCCAAACCTGCGATATTCCATGAAATTAAATTGACACATTCCTCAAGTGCAGGGCAAATGACCGGCTCTCTAGTAAGTGGAGTAGATATTAAAGTAGGCAATGCTTCGCCAATTACCTCCAGATCCAAAACACTCATTACAGTTAATTCCCCATACTCTGATGCCCCGTACTGGGTGTGAGAATTCACGGTTTTAACTAAAGGATCCGATATTAACAATGGTGTGTTAGGAATGTTTTCATGGTTACCTACTGGGCATTCTGTCTTATTTGTACCACATTCTGAGGCATCATTTACTGACCTTAAATCATCCGCAAATATTAAAGGCACCTCAATCTCCCCCAAGAACACTGAAGGGGACACTCTAGGCGAACTACTGATTATATCACCAATTATAGGAGCAGTGAACATGCCTTTTCCACTACAACAACGTCCCAACTTCATAAATGGACTTATGGTACTTGAGGCACTATCCCCAACCCCCGTGTCTGCGGTACTCCTTAGGCATCAGTCACAATCTTCCAAACCACTAAACGCCTCGAACCTATTACAGAGCTCCAGGGGCGTGAATGGTAACAAACTTGACATATTCCCAAATGAGCCTGTTTTGTGGTGAAAAGGTATAGTATTCCACCCATGTATAACTGGAAAAGAGGCCGGTTGGTACATGTATGCGGGATTTAAAGCAGACTCAACATTGTGGAATTGGGAAGAGGTGAAAGGATTGTTATTAAGATGCTGTTGGGGGAGGACCGTAGATCTAGGATAGAAGTACGTCAGGGGGCGTGGTACTACACAATTCTTTTCATTACCATATGGCCAGTTCAAGATGTGATGTACAGCTTTTCTGTCTCTGAAATTTATAACTACGACATCACCGCCAATGTCCTTCGCTCTGCCCCCCAACCAGGACAGGCGCCGGACATGGACTATCTCTCCATTAATTGCAGTGGGTTTAGGTCTATAAAGGGAGAGCCAATGCGTTATTTTGTTTTTTAATTGTGAATAACCCTCTCGTTTGCCATTAGGCAATTCCGGAACCCCAGTGAGTATAACCACATACGGTAATGCTTCTGGGGGAAGTTCTGTAGGAGGTATCCTAGAGTGGCCCCCGCTGCCCCAATTATTTTCCTTCCCTTCAGGTCTAGGGAATCCGTCCGGGAAAGTACTAAGTTCCCTAGATGGATTACTGTTTGTATTACTAGGTGGTATTAAAGTAGTGAGTCTACCTTGGCCAATAGAAGGGGCTGTTGGTAAAGATTTATTGCTAATGTTACCAGCATGAACTTTCGGGGGCCACATTTGGGGGGTTCAGGGCAGCTGGAATTACAACAGCTGCCTGGCTATTGCTTATGCTAGGTTTCGATGAAATAGGGCCCATAGTATTTTTTAGGGGGGGTTGGGTGGTAGTATTGACTTGTTGGTGTTGAGCTTTAGGTTGACCCTGTAAACATACAAAGTTCCCTAGCGCAGTCAAATCCCCCTCAATTTTACCTAGTCTTTGCTCCATCCCCTTAAATCTTTCTGCCAATGCAAGCATATAGCTACGTATGATCAGTTCAATATTGTCCAGAAGTGACTTAGAAGTGGTGGATTGCGGGTCCACCTCCATCTGGATATTGGAAATGTCTGAATCTAAAGTCACTTGAGCTGGAGATGACGAATGAACAGAACTAGCAGTTATAGCTTGAATGGTGTCTAAAGCTCCCATTGAGGTTGTGGTAACAGTGTTAGTTTTTTTACCAAACTCGGAGTGACTTATCTTGGGCTTATTCACAGTTGTTGTTTTCCTTCTTCTTTTGGGTGGAGGGGGCCCAAGCATTTTTTGTGTCACTGGCGGCAAGTTTTTGCCTCTTACAACTTTACCCAGCCTTATAGTAGGAGATATCAGGGACTTTGGTGTGATGTTGGCAACAGTATTCACTGGTACGATGGCTAATTGAGTTTGGGAGGGTGACACTGCCGGGGCTAGGCAATCTTGAAAAAGCAAAGGGACACTGGGGGTCGGTGAAATATTGACTACTGAAGGGCTGATCAAATCGTCGATCAAAGAGACAGACATTATAGGTTCAGAGAGGGTTCTGTTTTTTATACGTTCAATGGACCGGCGACGATCGGCCCTCCTCTCAGCTAATGTGAGCTCCTTATTGCCTTCTATAGCTGGTTTAAAGAAATAGTCATCCAGTGTTCGGTTAGTGATGTTTTTATCCGGCCCCACTAGGGCAGGGCTTGTAGCTGCAGTAGCCATACAGTGAAGGGGAATAATGGCGGGGTATATACAAGGCAAAAAAAGAACTTACGATGTCCTTGAGCCAGGACCTCTGGCCCAGCCCAGCCTCTTCTGGCCGATGAGGGCCCGCCCTTTGCCCGGGCTTAGCCCGGCGCCGCCCCGCGCGCTCCCGCGAGGCGGGGAATGAGGCTCTGATTTTAATGCCTCCTGGCGCTGTGCGGCAGGATGCGACTTCCGGCCGCTGGGGCTGATGGTCAGTGCAGTTCCCAGTCCCCTCGCGGTCTCCCCCGCTCTGCGGCTGCACTCGCGGTGTCAGGAGTGCGTCGGCGGGGGGAGAGCGGGAACAGCAGGGCAGAAGGGCTGCGGCAGACAAAGGCAGCAAACAACGAAGAAGGGTCCACACAGCAAGTAAGTCCAGAGGAGTCCCCGCTCTGCCGCAAATGAGGCTCTGATTTTAATGCCTCCTGGCGCTGTGCGGCAGGATGCGACTTCCGGCCGCTGGGGCTGATGGTCAGTGCAGTTCCCAGTCCCCTCGCGGTCTCCCCCGCTCTGCGGCTGCACTCGCGGTGTCAGGAGTGCGTCGGCGGGGGGAGAGCGGGAACAGCAGGGCAGAAGGGCTGCGGCAGACAAAGGCAGCAAACAACGAAGAAGGGTCCACACAGCAAGTAAGTCCAGAGGAGTCCCCGCCTCAATAAAGGAAGTGTACTTGTACGGTGCGTCACACGCTCGTGTACAGCATCACTGCAGTAGTGATAAGAACCGCACAGACATCACTAATGTTGGGGTACGGTGCGTCACACGCTCACGTACAGCATCATTGCAGTAGTGATAAGAGCCGCACAGACGTCACTAATGTTGGGGTATGGTGCGTCACACGCTCGCGTACAGCATTATTGCAGTAGTGATAAGAGCCGCACAGACGACATCAATGTAGGGGTACGGTGCATCACACGCTCGTGTATGGCACCAGTGCAATAGTGACACGAGCTGCACAGACGTCAATATTGTTGGGGTACGGTGCGTAACATCTGAGTGTGTGGTGGATATGACTCCCAGCATTGCCCACACATAAGAGGGGTGGGTGGATATGACTCCCAGCAGTGCCCAGACATAGGAGGTGTGGCTGGATATGACTCCCAGCAGTGCCCAGACATAAGAGGTGTGGGTAGATATGACTCCCAGCAGTGCCCAGACATAAGAGGGGTGGGTGCAGAGAACTCCCAGCAGTGCCCAGACATAGGAGGGGTGGGTGTAGAGGACTCCCAGCAGTGCCCAGATATAGGAGGGGTGGGTGCAGAGGACTCCCAGCAGTGCCCAGACATAGGAGGGGTGGGTGGATATGACTCCCAGCAGTGCTCAGACATAGGAGGGGTGGGTGGATATGACTCCCATCAGTGCCCAGACATGAGAGGGGTGGCTGGATATGACTCCCAGCATTGCCCAGATGTAGGAGGGGTGGGTGGATATGACTCCCAGCAGTGCCCAGACATGGGAGGTGTGGCTGGATATGACTCCCAGCAGTGCCCAGACAGAAGAGGGGTGGGTGCAGAGGACTCCCAGCAGGGCACAGTTATAGGGGGAGCATTGTCATCCTCATACCACAACTACATGGGGCTATGTTTACAACCCTAACCTGTGAGAGTCCTGATAGTGCCATAGCAACACATCACTTACAGCAGTGTCACACTACACGGATGATGGATATCTGTCATACACAGCGTGAGACACCACATGTGGGTGTGATGTCAGATCCCACATGCATATCCACCCCTGGAGGTTGCAGGCAACCTACATACCCTACCATCATGACACAATAGTGTATAGTCATGTAACAGCCCAACAAACAAAGACAGCAAAAGGGAACACACACTGTCATGTACATCCCTGGGCTGCTATGGATGTCCAGGTGCTGGTCAGACCGCCAACATGTACTTATTCATGGAAGGAATATGGTTGAAAGACCTTAGATACAATGCACAACATTGTGATTCATGTGCACAAATACCCTGCAGAACCAATACAAACATAAGGGTAAGGCTGTGATTATACATCTGCATATTTGGAAAAAGGGTGAATGTGTCCATGAAGGCATCTCTACATACTCTAAATACAAGTACAGTGAGTCGCATGGATGGCACACGGTCATGATCAGTAGTCATCTGTGAGCAGGCATTGCCATTGTTGAGTGAACATTCAACAACATAGTGAATATGCACACATGTCAGCACAACCATTGTGCAACTGTCTGTAGTGAAGTTCTCATTGTATAACTGAGGAATGGACACTCCTTGGGACAATGTCTGTTGGAAAACTGAACACACACAACCAAAGATTAATTGCTGTTCCTTTGTGATGGCACAAAGATACCATGGTCCATCCTCATTAACATCATAAAATATACATATTTCACACAGCACCTAAAGCAAGTACCTGAAATGCAATAGTTTAGAATAAAAAAGAAAATGCTTTATTCAGCTCCAAAGTAAAAGTAATTTAAAAATGAGTCCTGTCTCCAACAAGGCCAATGGCCTGTTTAGGTGACGTTGTGGAGGTTGTCGACCCCCAACTTGCCTGCACATTCTGGAGCTAAAGGTGGGTTGACCCGTGGGGGCATCATCAGGGTCAGGGTCTGGCACCGCAGGGACAGTTGAGGGAAGGGTAGGTGTTGTGGGTGCAGGGGGAGGAATCCTCCTCAGTGGCTTGTGCAGCGCCAAAGGTGGAAACATATTCAGCGCTGCACACTGCTGCTAGTTCCGTCACACCACCACCTGCACCCGGGGACACAATGGGAGTGGAGGTAGAGGCTTGTGAGTCAGGCGTACTGTCTCTGTGGCTGCCTGTCTGCCGTCTGACCCCTGGCCCTGTGGGTGTGCCTGCATCCCTCTGAGATTGTGTGCCAGGAGATCTACGCTTACACTTAGGTGGTGGTGGTGGTGTGCTGGTTGTGGGTGTTGGCATGCGTCGGCGTGTGCTTGGGCCAGGTATGGGAGAGGGGTGTGTGGATTGGTCAGAAGGAGGGGGGACTGACCGCTGCAGGAGTGAAACTGCTGCCGTCAGTGAGGAGTCCATGGACACTAGTATCCGACGTTGGTCAGACATCGCAGCTGACATGCACTCCATGAATGACAACAACTGTGTCAGAATAGCAGTGTGGGCATGGAGGACAGTCAGCATTGATGTCTGACCAACATGAATCTGCCATAGTAGGTCCACAGACTCGGCACTGAGGGCAGCAGGGTAGACAGGGGAAGGGGCTGCGGTGCCAGGGACGAAGGAGACATGGGGGGCAGCACGGACAGAAGGGACCGGAGCAACTGGTGGAGTGGAGATGGGTCTGGAGGAGGTGGAGACGGACACAGTGATGGTAGCTGCTGTTGCCGCATACTCCCCCTCCTCCTGGGAGTCAGAAGCTGAGCCATCCGCATGGTAAGAGGTGTCGCATTCCAAAGGTCCGGCCGTCTGACTCCTCTCACCCTCTGTGCCACTAGCTCTCTCCAACTCCTCTGCGCTGGTGGCACTGCAGCTGGGTCCCTCCTCCTTGTCCGTGCTGATGTCTCCTCCTGTGTCGGTTGATGATGCTGTGGGCAAGGAGAAGAAACAAAAATGCATCAGTCACCTGTACACATCTGACACATGAGCACAAAATCATTTGGTCATACTGCAAATCATGGCAGGCATCATGAGTAATAGCCAGATAGCTCAGCACTGAATTGACACTAGTACTGCCCAGTTGGTATAGACGCAATTCTACTTGGACACAAGGATCCAAAGAACAGACCAGGCCACAACTTGAATGAGAGTCACACTGAGTAGCTTCTGTTTGTTTACAGGAGAGCAGATCTATACAATGAAGTGATGCCACCTCAAGTTCACAAAGAAATAAACAGTTGTGTTGCCCCTAAGGGCAAACAAACACACCTCACTCACCAAGGTGACACCACACTCTGAGCCCTGTAAGTACATTTTGGTGAAAACTGATCTCACAAATTGTTGGCATCTTGGGACTCACCATACTTCACACATTCAACATGCATTCTATGTGTAAATTTGCCATCTTGTGAACATAACACGTAGGTGCCTGCATGAAAGATCTCTCACAATGAAATGCACACCAAAAACATAGACACATTCATTGAAACAGCTGACACACTTTTCAATGAAACACTGTCACAAACAAATGGCGTGGAACATGTACCATATACATGCTCCGACGAAGGTCTTGATGGCTTGACACGCATTAGTCTGTGCAATTGACAACAAAGGACTCTCAAGCACTCCAGAACACTGTATGGACATGTCTATGTAGATCAAGGCACACCATCAATCACGAACACTGGCCTCCTCAAAAAGCTGCCTGCTTATCCAAAACATTGCAAATGTTTTTTGGTGTGCACTACCTTGTGAAACAACTATAATGCAGACACATAAGTGTTACCTACACAATTTGTCATATGAACACATTCAAAACATGAACAACTCTTAACAAGTGTTGTGAGTGCCAAGGTACATACCTCAATGTGAGACAACTTCTAATGTGTCAGTCCACACAGGGGCATCTATCACCAGATCATACAGTTTCTAGCACATAACACCCACTGGATGTCATGTGAAGCGGCCCACATGTCCCAAATCACGACAATAGGTAAGCTAATGTACCTGCATTGTGTAGTTCAAAACCATTGCTGCATCGTGGACACACCCTCAAGATTGAGGCACAATCATCTCTGGAAACAAATGACATAGCCTGTAAAGCCCCTAATGAGAGCACTGTCCACCATCACAGGGGAAGTGCCTAGTTTAAAAATCCAAGACACAATTTACATCCACAGGTCAAAACTGCCAAGGGCCAAACAGGCAGGCCCATTACACCACTCCAGCACAACACCCACATCACTCAGTCAATGTGATTGATACAGCCCAAGAAGTGAGAACTCAGAATCAGGGTAACATAAACAGTGCAGCAACTTCACAAAAATTACACCAAGGTCACCTCGTGGGGCTCGCAATACATATTAGTCACAACCAAACAACAACAGATTGTTCTGAAAAGGCACACAGGCACTGGCCAGTGTGAGCATGCACAATCCAAATCTTGTATCCATGGCCAGTGTGCACATGTAGCAGACACATGATAAATACAAACTATGCAAGGCACAAATCCCACAGACCTGACCCATCCTGAACACACATAGAATGGGCACAGTTTTGCATGAAACAATGATTTGGATACCAGGGTGTCTCAGGGGACTGTAGTGGGCACACAGATCCATGGGTCTAGAAAATGCTGACTGTCTCAGGATTACCCGTCATGACAATATGCATATCTCACAAATGATGTCTGAGAATGCAACATGGGTCATGCATGCTGCAAGTGTGTGCATTTTAAACAGCACACTCCTATGTTGAGACTCATCATCAGTGCAAACACATGTGAAGGCCAAACACAGTGCACAGGTCAGGGCACAGGCAAGGTACCAACACATGTCACAAACGTCCCTCACACATGATGCGCTAATCGATGTGTAGTCCAATTACTTTGCAACCTAGAGGAACATGTGCAAATGTGAAAACACACAGACCGGGGCACACCTGTGGAGGAGGGGAAGGGATGAAAAAGAGCACCAGCTGAATATGTGGAATTGAAGATACAATGCACAATTAGCCTGTCTGACCAGATACCCCAACTGTGGGAGTGTTTCCAGGATTTATAGCACCTCAAGTAGCAGCTGACACACAACACTACAAACAGCCATGTACCTACCCCCTCCTTGCTGCTGTCCCTCCTGCAACTGCCTATGGAGGTCTGGAAAGACCACTGCCAGGACCCGGAGCATCTGGGAGGTGAGGTGGCGGCTTACACCATGCCGGTGTGGGGCCTCCATCTTCAGCTGGACCTGGGCGATACGCGGGGTCCAGCACCGGATGTCTTGCCACCTCTTCCTGACATTCCTCAGCCACCGGCGATGGCCCCCGCACTCCTGACAGCCCTGACGATGTCCATCCACATCTCTCCCTTCTCATAGGCAGATACCTGTCAGGAAAAACAAGTGAATCAACATCAGTACACCTGCTCCATGTCCCAGAGACACACACTTGCACACCATTGTTAATGTGAATAGGGCATAGGATGCTGACAGGACTTGCATTATTGTCCATGTGAATTAGGCATATGGGCAAACCCAAACACATCACATGCCTTTGAAAGTCAACATATGGCAGAAGGGGTCCAACACACTCACTGATCATGGCACACACTGTAGAACACATGCAAATGCAGGTTGTGGGACAGCACGTGACAACCTGTCACATATCCTACTCCACTTAAGAACACTCAGAAGACCAGACAGACACACCCTGGCACACATCACTCGCCTGTCAGTGTCAACAGTGTATAAAACCTTCCTTTTGCACATGTCCCACTTGATTAAGAGGTGCCACAGGTGTTGTGCTAACTGTGCAAGTCAGGCACACAACATAGCATACTTGTCACATCAGATGGCTACAGCCGCTGCATACGCCATGCAGCTGTGGTGCAAACCATCACATACACACTCAGCCAGGTGACAAGGAACATTCACACTCTTCAATGTCCATGAGTTCAAACACAGGTGAACACTATTACAGCTCAGTTAATTATGGCTAAAAAACCTGCAAGGTGTGGCACAGCAGAATGTGTAAATCAGTATGCATTGAATGTCACCGTTAGCATAATGCAAGTACGGAGTAAACATACTTTAACTACAACATGCTCTGCATGGGAGACAGCACAATGTACACACACGGCACTCACTGCCAAACCACATTGCATGTCTGTTCCACAAATACACAATGCCGGTAGTGCCACTCACACAACAGGTGCACAGTCAAAGCAAGTGCTGTCATCACTCACCTGCTCCCTTGGTCTCCCATACAGCTTGCTATTGTTTGGTAGGAGGGCATTCAGCAGGGCCTGGTTCTCCTCCTCACTGAATGCAGGTGCCCTCTCCATGGCCAGAAAATTCAGAGTCCAGGGAATGCAGAGACAGCAGCAGTGTGGTCCACTCCAATGTTCTGCAGGCAAGTGCTCACTCACAGACACATGCAGCCTTAAATCTGTGCTGCTGAGGGGCTTTCTGTTTCTGGAGTACAGTGCGATAGGCCAGAATACTTTGTATCCTATGTTTAATCCAATCCATTCAAACATAAGGCCCTGACTCACATTTGCATGCTTTAAAATTTGAGCTTCAGCTCCAAATACTAATTGCAACATTGTATATTTCTGCCCAACTGACTTTTGCAGGACACCTGTAGAACACACTCAAATCTCAGTATCCATGACAACCAGGCTGCATTCAGGGCCCATTATTTGCCCCATAGGTGTATCCTAGCTAGTTTCTGAAATCAACACACTTCTACGGTGCTTTCCACATCGCGTATGGCATGATTGTAGTAGTGAAACACGGCGCACACACGCATGTCAGGTCGGGGTACGGTTCGCTCACGTATGGCACCATTGAAGTAGTGAAACGAGGTGCACACACGCACATCAGGTCGGGGGACGGTTTGCTCGCGTATGGAACGATTGTAATAGTGAAACTAGGCACACACACGCACATCAGGTCGGGGTACATTTCGTTCGCTTATTGCATGATTGTAGTAGTGAAACGAGGCGCACACACGCACATCTGGTCGGGGTCCGGTTCACTCGCATATAGCACCATTGTAGTAGTGAAACGCGGGGCACACACGCACATCAGGTCGGGGTACGGTTCGCTCGCGTATGGCACCATTGTAGTAGTGAAACGAGGCGCACACACGCACGTCAGGTCGGGGTACGTTTTGCTCGCATATGGCACGATTGTAGTAGTGAAACGAGACGCACACACGCACGTCAGGTCGGGGTACGGTTCGCTCGCATATGGCACCATTGTAGTAGTGAAACGAGATGCACACACGCACGTCAGGTCGGGGTACGGTGCGTTACACCCACTGTGGTGAAGGCAGGGGTACGGTGCGTTGCACACGCTCACTTACTGCAACATTGCAATAGTGTTACGAGGCGCACACATGGCACCAATGTTTGTGTACGGTTGAAACCAGGATGTATAACAGGTTTTTGTCATTGCATACTTACATGAGCAGTGCCTAGGTGTAGCAGGCTGTGACATAGCACAGGGCATCTGACCCTTTCCTCAATCAGTGTGACGACCTGTTGACACCTGTCATGTGTGATGGGACAGTAAGTGTAACACATCACCTTAACACTTGTCCCCTATGTATCAATATGTGCATTCATTCATGTACATCAACACTGGGATGGCACAGCCATCACTTTGGGCAGCTGTCTCATTATGCCAGTGACCGGGGCCCCTTCTCACTTGACGTATTAACGCTCAGCATGACACTATCTGACAATGTCATTTGTGTGTCATGGTAAGAGTTGCAATAGCTGTTTGTGTTGCATTAACTGCATATGTTGTTGGTGCATCTCTCATGCGTCTGTGTTGTGATTGACATGTTTGTCCATGTACGCACACCATGCCACATGTGCTTTTCAAAGGATTTTGTCTGGTGGCATCATACATGATTTATCCCTAGGCATACATGTCTGCATCGTGACAATGGCTGTGGTGTTGCTTTAACACATGCACACCTCATTTACTATTTGTCCAATATGAAATGTTGGAGTGCCAGTAAGATGCCATATGTGTCCTGGAGGCTTGCACACGCCAGACCCCATAGTGACTTGATGTGTAGTTGCAGTGTTGCATGTGCTATGTACATTGGTACTGTTGTTGGCTGACAGTTGTTCTCAATTCTTCCCAAATATTTCCTGCAGGGCACCGCCTTTGACAAAGGCCTTTTACGGACTTGGAGACAATGAGGGAACGTGACTGCATCCGACTTTACCGATTCACTCGAGAGTTGATTCAGAACTTGTCGGTCAGGCTGGAACCACATCTCCAACTGCGACACAGGTATCCGACTACGCTGACACCCAAGCTAAAGGTGATGGCAGCACTATATTTCTTTGCTACAGGTACGTTTCAATTTCCCATAGCTGATGTTGGGGGGATGTCCCAAACCATGTTCAGCCGTGTTCTACGTGATGTGTTAGCTGCTATGTTGCAGCACATTGATGAGTTCATAAAATTTCCAACTGCATAATAGTTGACAGATGTCAAGGGGGACTTCTATGCCCTGGGAGGGATGCCACATGTCATTGGGTCCATTGATGGTACACATGTGGCTTTGGTGCCACCACAGGCTCAGGAGCACTCAATAAATGCACTGGTTGTGTGTCTTGCTAACATGCTGATTTCCCCTGTTTGTGCACATTTTCCAGGATGGTGCCATGATGCATTCATCATGAGGCGTAGTAGGGTACCACTGATGATACAGCAGCTGCACAACGAGCGGGCATGTCTTGTTGGTGTGTAAACTCTGTTTGTCCTGTATGTCTCATTTATGTTTTATGTATGACAGCATCTCATTACACACTTTTTTGCATGATGTTTACTTGTAGGAGACGCGGGATATCCCAACATGCCGTGACTCATGACACCGCTCCGCAATCCCAGAACAGCTGCAGACCAGCGGTACAACAATGCACACGGGCAGACCAGGTGAGTGATAGAGTGGACTTTTGGACTCCTGAAGGGTCGATTCCGGTGCCTTGATAAGACCGGTGGATCCCTCCCATACGCCCCACAAAAGGTGTGTAACATCTTCATCGTGTGCTGCATGCTGCACAACATGGCAGTTGAGGAGGCTGTGCCACTCATCCTGGATCCTGATGAGCTGGAACATCCACCCGTTGAGGATGCCGGCCTTGGCCACGATGAAAGTGATGAGGAGGAGGAAGATGATATCCGGAGTCAGCTCATACGCAACTTCTTCTCTTAATGGTGAGTCACTGTAAATTATTGTGCAAGCTTGTAGCATAGAGTGACATGTGTTGCAAACTGTGTGTCCAGCTGACTGTATGGAAAATCACTTTGATGTATGTTGTGATGTGTCACACAAGTGCTGATGTTCGGCCACACACATATGCACAATGAGTGATCCTGAAATGTACATGTGTACTACATTGTTTGTGTATTTTACATGACCATGACTGTAGGATATTGATTCTCAATGTAAAGCCTTGTGTGCCTGTTATTTGCAGGTTGCTCTGCCTGTTGTCTGTTCGTGTCATCTTAGTCCTCCTGCTATTCCCCATGATGATTGCAACGTGTGCTGAATCAGCGTGCCATACACAGACATGTGGAAATGTCAGTTCTGGTAAGAAATCCAAACAGGCTGTATTGGGTTGGTATGGTTTTCGAATGTGTGTGAACTGTTTCAGTGCATGTTGTTGAACCATACCTACATGTCCCATTCCAATTCATCAAATTACATGTTGCACTACTCCAATGACAGAACAGTCACCCTTCTTGACAGTCATCTGTTGTGGACTTTTGACTCTGGTGAATGCATCAATGTGTGCATACTAGCCCCAGACACATTGCGGCTGACACCGGTTGACATAGCGTGGGACATCTCAACAACAGGCTCTGTGTGGAATTGCAGCCTCACTGTGTGCAGCAGGATGTGTCTGGCTCATCCCCTTTATCCTGTGTGCCAGTACAGTTTGATCTGCAAACAACCATGTTGTGAAGTTGTGGGACAGTGTATGTCCCACATGGTCTGTCAACTGTCCTGTGAGTCTGTTTTTAGGGATGCATTGCCCCTTGTTCTCGTGTTTAATGTCATGTCATGTCGCTACCCCTGTGCTGGTGGAGAACACTGCTTTGCAAGCCTTCTCTGTAAGTTGATGTTAACTTTCTATTCCCATGATGGCAGGTATGTAGCACTGATGACATCACAACGTTGTGCTGTGGATAATGTTTACACTTCTGTGGCACCAGTCGGGTGACGTCAATCCCAGGATTCTTTTGTGCTGTGCTGCATATCCTGGTCACGGTAGGGGTGGTTTATTGGATTTGTAAATGATTTCTCTCTTTGTAGTTTGTTGTGACCTGCTTGTCATGTTAGGCATCGTAAGGCACAGTTGGACAAGCCAATGACCGGCTCTTGTGGGGCTACCTTGTGTTTAGATGATTCCCTTCCTCGTTGGTTGAGCTTCTTAGGGCTCTTGTGGGTGATGTATCATTTGCCTTCATGACCGTCACTGATTCCCAGGGATGACTACAGATTGTGGGCTTTGTGTGAGTAGCAATGCCACACATTATATTCACTTTAAGTTTGAGCCTCATTCATACACTGTGAATCTATAGATGAGTGCATGGATCTCATTGCATTGATGCTGTCCTGTTGAGCGTTACACCCCCTTCATTTAGGTGACAAACTCTGCTACCTTTTATGTGTCCGTGTTCAATGTTCTGATCTTGTATCATTTCCGAATATGTATTCCCAATTAGGATACAGTGGCTGTGATCATACTTCACATGTGTAAATGTTACAGTATAGGTCCAGAGATATTCTGTTAATCTGTGACAAGAAGTGTGGAATGCTTATGCTTCTTTACCTTTGTTTCAGATCTCACTCCCTGCTGTTCCCATCCTCCCCTTCCCTTGCCTGATCACCCTTTTGTGTCTGCCATTTAAACTCGGACCAAGGGGCTATTGGGAGATGGGCCCATTTCAGCATCGCACAACTCTGAGGCCCAAAGGTACCAACAGTCCCTGGCAGTTGTGTGGCTATTGGTTGAACAGCATTACAGGTAACATCATTGCATGTCTGTTATCTTCATCAGAGCAATGCCACTGACCATGTACATTGTGCAAAGCAGCATGGCCTCATAGGAAATGTGATAATTTTTTGTAGTGAATGTGTTACCCACAGTACGTTGTGCATCATTACTGTCACCGCAGATCTTCAGCCAGTTTCCATGCGTCCTATGTTTTTATTTACAATGTTTGTACATATGTGCTTATGTGTAATGTGGCAACATGCATGCTGTTTTTTAAATGGCTAATGGTCCATATAGGGCATGACGTACATGGTTGGGTATGTCTTGTTTAGCTGGCTACCCACAACGGGAAGGCAACACCAGATGACGCTGTGTGTCCTGTGCCCCCCCCTTGTCCTTTTGGTGCCTGATCCTGTGTCCATCATAATTTGTGAGTGTTCAACAAGTTTTGTCCAGTGACCCATGAGTAGCCACACACTCCTTCCTTTGCATACACATGTTACAGGGTGCTTTGCAATAATCCTTCTCTTTGTGTACTAGTTTTTCATGGTGTGTCAACCCTTCTGCCGTCATGTGTTCAGTCATTCATGCTGCTGCCTCACCAGCTACACCACAACACGAGAGCCCTGATTCTGCAACACACACGCCTCCAAGATGTCCCTTCAGCCATCCATTCTTAAGGCATTCCACAACTTGTCTATGCCACTGTTGCACCAACTACGTGCAAAAGGCAGGACCATCAGCGCATGCAACGTGTACAATGCAGGACCCTCTGGGCCATCCATGACGCAGGTAACACAGCAGACTCATGCTCCAGCCACCCTCCACACGGTGTAGGTCAGACATTCATCCACCTGCGATCAGGCAACCCCTAGGTGCACACATGACACCTTTGCAGGCTG
Organism: Lissotriton helveticus; assembly: GCF_964261635.1. Lineage (NCBI taxonomy): Eukaryota > Metazoa > Chordata > Amphibia > Caudata > Salamandridae > Lissotriton > Lissotriton helveticus. The sequence goes on from NC_136067.1 coordinate 451,810,051, forward strand.
TGTGTGTGACTCATACTGCCAACACCACGCTGCACCACATAACAGTGCATGTCCGTACAACGAGGTCATGTGCCTCATACTGCACACACGCTAATTCCATCACAAGCCCATTGTTATCTGTCAACTCATCAACACAACAGCCCCACTTATCTCCTTCATTCATGTGACCTGTTTGTCCACAACCTCAGCACACTACTTCAACATTGCCATCACAGCCAGATAGTGGTACACCCGCAGGGACCAGAACAAGATTCCAGGAGTATGATTTGCCATACTCTACGAGGTACACCCTCTGAGTTACATACAACACCAAGGACACACTCCGCATTGTCAAACTTCTGCACTTCACCTTTCACACCAACACCTGGCCCACCCTCAGTGTAACTATCATCAACAGCTCTCCAAGCCTACACCCACATATCTGCTAAGCCATCTAATATCATCTTAATAGTCATTAATTGTGCGCACAACATTTAACCCCACGGGCTGTTCTTGCCGTTTACTCAAGAGGGGCAGGAGTAATGGGTGTCTGCAGCCATTCAGATTAGTGGCCAATCTGAGGTACAGGTTACAAATGGTGTTCAAATGGTGTTTGGGAATCTTAGCAAGGATGTTGTATTGCTTTGAGGGCATGGGGTCCATAGGGGAACAGGATTGACACATCTGCTAATCGAGCAGAGAAGCTTCAGCATTAATAATGTCAAAATCTGAGACTACTGAGCTTGGAATCGACACAACTGAGTGCTCCTCAGACATTGGAGTACTACATCAGCACACAGGTCTGCACCTACACAGACTACATGGGTCATAGGTAGAGCAAGTCCTGGCTGGATGAGCTGCACACCAACATCCAGCATTGGTACGTTACCGTTTGCATCCAATTCCCCAAGACAACACTATCACTACCTCATGCTGCAGTTCCCTCCACATGCAGGAAATGATCTTCAGATAGATCCACTCCTAGTCAAGACAGACAGCCACCCAGGTCCCCGACATCAGGCAGCTGTACTACGCCAACAACATCTTTGCAGGAACAAGAGCCATACTCCAGCAGTACTTGTACACATACAGGGTGCATGCACACACATCATCCTCAACTTCCCCTACCACATCCACATGACCGGCCACCTTAGATACGTACAATAGTCCCACAGTCATCTGCAGGAACACCTTCATACTCCTCTGCCACACTCAGTAGGCACTCCACAACCCAAACCAATATTAGCTGAAATATGTACGTCTGCCAAACTACACCCCGTTGGGCAAAGTCCGTCCAGCCACCGTTGCCCTGGGGACCATTCATCACATCCACAATACAACTGCATGTGGGTGATAGTTCTTCTGCCTAAACAAACAGACCTGGTACTCCCTCCCTGGACACATACACATTACACATGACCTCTACACATTCATGGGACTGTTCAGTAACTGTCTGTCATAGGAGTATGGCAAGCCCCCCCCAGCAGATAGTAACCATCACAGGTGAGTATTGCCCTCCATGTATGTAGTTGATGATACATTGTGACCTATGTGTGTCCTCAAACAGACTCAGACTCCACTGTATGGATGGCTTTAGTTTGTTCTACACTGTGGCATACTTTGACGTATCCCAACACGTAGGTTGTTGAGTCTGGGAAAAATAATTAGTACATCAATACGTATAGTGGTTGTCAAATTTATTTGACCATCTTGTGAGTGAAATGTGAGTAGGTGGTAGGTGCTGTATAAAAATGTGATGCCTTGCAGTTTGAGTCAACAGAGTCCAGCACACATTGCTTGGCATCATTGGTCACACTGCGACCAGCAAAGCCATGTGGGAGAGTTGGAAAGTCAATAGGGTGATGCTGTTGCACAGAAAGGCAAGATGACCTGGGAGATGCGCATGGCCCACTGCCTCTCAATGTCTTCTACGTGGACGACCCACCTTCCTTGGGGGACCCCCATATGCAGGCCTTGATGATGCCTGGGATGCTCCGTCGGACGATTCTTCCTCCTCCTCCCTCCCTGTGCCTGTTGTCAGTCTTTGCCTTGATGTTTCTGGCCTGGTAACACAGGGAGGCTGCTGCATGTTGTCAGTGATCCGACGGAGTGAGTGGCTTATGTCCCTCTGCACCGCCAAGAGCTCAGCCAGTCTTTCCTCCATCTGTCCTTGGTGTTGTCGTTGACTGGCATGTTGCTCGGCCTGCTGCTTTGTTAAGTCAATGAGGGCCCCCACTCCCTGGCTGAACTCCCTGGTGTCCCGCCGGTATACCTCCATGATGTTTCTCAGTTCAGTTATACCGGGCCCTGCAGCTTGCTGGTCAGGTTCTCGACTCCGCCTTGTGCCACTCCCACCACCCCTGCCCACACGAGCCTGGCCTGCTGTGGTGGGCACATTGGGTTGCCGGGACCCCTGAGGGTTGACAGTGATGGTGTTGTCTGCCACCTCCTGTGTGTACAGCGAACCTTGTCCCTCATTGTCAGACTGGCTCAGTTGTGGATCGTGGGCAGGGCTCCAAGCTGTCTGCTGGGATGTGGCAGGAATGGGTGTGGTGGTTGGCACAGATGGCCCTGATCCAGCTGCTGCAAAGGTTTGGGAATCAGAGGTGCCAGGTAGGTCTGTGTCATCCGTGGAGTGGTGGGAGGCGTCGCAGTTGGTGGGATCAGGATCCTGCGGAGCCTGGGATTGTGATCCATCTCCCCCCTGGTTGGGGGTAGATACCGCACATTGCCCTGTGGGTGTGAGAGGCAGCAGATGTTAATGCCATGTAATACAACATCAAATTTCCATATACATTGTCTTTGTCACTGTTCCACCTGCTTTGGTTTTTTCATATCGATCACTTGTGGATGTTTATTTTGTGGGGTCAGATTGATCTGTGCTCAGGAATCATTGACATGTGAGGGTCTATTTACAATGACTGGCAGAGCCAGGCATATCAGCAGTGATTTGGCATTCATCATGCATCACAGCTATGCCAAGATGGATGCAAAACATTAACACTGCGGATCACCATGGTGGAAGAACAGAACAGCTGCGTCACGTATCTATGCCATGGAAGTGGCACATTGCTGTAGTTGTGTAGCTGGCACAGTGAAGATCCTGTTATGCTCTGTGTGGCCCTATCTGCACAATGCTGTGTCAATACTTACATCTGCTTCAAACATGCACAGGGTTTTGAGGCAGCATGTGCATAGAAGTGACTGAGTGAAATCTTTACGATTACAGTCAGCAACTTTTAGGAGGTGTTGCTGCGCCATGACAGGCAAACACCGCACACCACAACACAACCAGTACACCGACTTCTGACGCTGGGCTTTAGTACGTGGCACATCTCTAAGGTGCATCACCTTGACATTACCCAGCACCATGGCACGATTTTTTGAATCCACTGCCTCACTGAGGTGAATCTAGAGTGTTGTGGTATCAGCGCAAGGGACTTGTGCATCAGCACCGTGCATGTTTTGCTTGGATGCTTCATCAGATGATGATTGTGACAGTGGGGCACTCCATTGCCTGTCCTAGGTGGCTAAGTATATGTAAGGGGTGTGAGTGACAGGCTGTGCTGGTATTTTGAGTCAGGTTTGCAACTGGGCATCCCTCGTGGTGTGGCTGTTCCCCCATAGGGCATGCTGCCATCACAGTGGTTGAGAGTTCCTGTTCAAGATATCTGTCCTTGTTGTCCTGGTGTTGGTATTTGCAGTGGTCATAGGAGGGCCTTGTGCTGCCTACATCAGGGCCCCGTGTCAGCTATGTTGTCAGTACTTTCACACTCCCTGTACATTGGGCATGAGGCATGGTGTGTACCTGGGCCATATGGGATTGTACATGGATGTGCACAGTATTGTTGATGGGGATAGCAATTTTTAAGATTATTTACAATCCCCCTTGCACCTTTCTACACTCCCACTTGCACCTTTATCAGTCTCCCCCAGCAGCCTTCAGGCCCTGCCCCTTGCACCCACCCCCATACTGTTGACCACTGCTGGGAGTCATATCCACCACCCCTCCTATGTCTGGGCAGTGCTGGGTGTCCCTGCACCCACCCCTCCTATGTCTGGCCTCTGCTGGGAGTCATATTCACCCACCCCCATACCGTTGGGCTGTGCTGGGAGTCATATCCACCCACCTCTCCTATGTCTGGGAAGTGCTGGGAGTCCTCTGCACCCACCCCTCCTATGTCTGGCCTCTGTTGGGAGTCATATCCACCCACCCCCATACTGTTGGGCAGTGCTGGGAGTCATATCCACCTACCCCCATACTGTTGGGCAGTGCTGGGAGTCATATCCTCCCACCCCTCCTATGTCTGGGCAGTGCTGGGAGTCATATCCACCCACCCCTCCTATGTCTGGGCAGTGCTGGGAGTCCTCTGCACCCACCCCTCCTATGTCTGGCCTCTGCTGGGAGTCATATCCACCCACCCCCATACTGTTGGGCAGTGCTGGGAGTCATATCCACCCACCCCTATACTGTTGGGCAGTGCTGGGAGTCATATCAACCGACCCCTCCTATGTCTGGGCAGTGCTGGGAGTCATATCCACCCACCCCTCCTATGTCTGGGCAGTGCTGGGAGTCCTCTGCACCCACCCCTCCTATGTCTGGCCTCTGCTGGGAGTCATATCCACCCACCCCTCATATGTGTGTCACTGCTGGGAGTCCCCCCATGTTACATGAGTTGTTGGTATACTCACCAGGCTCCCCGACTCCTTCAATTCCATGTACTCCCACCGGTGATAGCAGGGCCATGACCTTCTCCTCCCAGGGATGGTACTGTACTGGTCTGCAGGGACCACCACCTCCAGTGGACTGGCTCTGGGCGTAGTCCTCGTCCATCTTGCGCTTCACCATCCTCCGCAGATCGTACCACCTGGCCTGGGAAACCAACCTGGTGTGCCTGATGGGTGCAACAGCATTGACCCTACTGACGATCTTCTCCCACAGGTGTGTTTTGTCAGCTATGCTGGTCTGTTTGACCAATGCGCCAAACAGCTGTGGCTCAACTCTGATGACCTCATCTACAAGGATTACCATCTCCTGGTTTGTGAACTTTGGATTCTTTGGTGCAGACATGTTGTGGGGTGATTGTGATTGGGGGGGTGATTGTGTGTATGGATGGGGTGTGTGGGTCTGAATGTGAAAGGGGTGTGTGGGTCTCAATTTGATTGGTGGTATGTGTGAAGGCGGATTTGTGCAGTTGTTGGCGTGTTGTCAGTCTCTGTTGTAAAATGTGTATGTTGCAAAGGATGCTGGTTTGTGTGTGTGGGCTCTTTTTATTGGTCCATTTGTGGGTGTGGCTTATTTTGAATTTTTGGTGGGTGTGTTATATGGGGTGGGTCTGAGTTGGGCCCTCTGTTTGGCAGTTTTGGAGTGTTGTGCGACTACTTTGCACCTTCCTTGTGCTGTTTTGGGGGTACGCGTGCGCTTTTTTTGTGGGGGTTCGTTTCGTGATTTACTGTGTAGCTCTCTCTAACGCGATGTTTTTGCAGGGTACGCGTGCGCTTGGTTGGGGGGTTCATTTCATGATTTACTGTGTAGCTCTCTCAAACGTGACATTTTTGCGAGGTACGCGTGCGCTTGCTTGGAGGGGTTCGTTTAGTGATTTAACGTTTAGCTCTCTCAAACCCGACATTTTTGCGAGGTACGCGTGCGCTTGGTTGGGGGGGTTCGTTTAGTGATTTACTGTGTAGCTCTCTCAAACGCGACGTTTTTGTGGGGTACGCGTGCGCTTGGTTGGGGGGGTTCATTTTGTGATTTACTGTGTGGCTCTCTCTAACGTGACATTTTTGCGGGTACACGTGCACTTGGTTGAGGGGTTTGTTTAGTGATTTACTGTGTAGTTCTCTCAAACGCAACATTTTTGCGGGGTACGCGTGCGCTTCGTTGTGGGGGGGTTAGTTTCGTGATTTACTGTTTTGCTCTGTCAAACATGAAGTTTTTGCGGGGTACACGTGCGCTTCATTATGGAGGGGTTCGTTTTGTATTTGATAGTGCGGCTCGCTCATACGCGAAGTTTTCCGTACAAATCTCAGTTCATACGTGACGTTGTTTTCCCGTACGTATGGCGTTCTGGGTACCCGATCCGGATTGTACTTTGCGGGTCGTACGGCATGTTTACAAATCGGACGGTTCAATTCCCGAGTCTGTATCGTACGGAGCTTCGCTCGTTTTTCGTACGGTTCGGAGACATTCGGATGTATATTTTGGAAATGGATCGTACTACGCGATTTGGACGTTTTTGTACGATTCGTACGGAAACGGCTACGAATACGATTCGTCGGACATTTTGTTTTCCCGAATCGGAATCGACCCCCAAGTACATTTTTACTAAAAAATGGCTGAAAGTGAAAGTGTATTCAAACCGGCGTGGAACTTCGAAATATGTTTAACTGCTTTTTGCTAATTAGTAAAATATGCTGTTAATTTGTTTTAGTCGCTTTCTGGTGTTTTTTATCTGTGCCCAAAGCACAAAAGTGCTTCACATTTTCAATGCATTAAGCAATATAAGAGCTAACATTGTCAATTTGTCCGTTCCTCATAGAAGAGATTAAAAGATAACCTCTCCTGGGATATTCCTGCAAATGAAGGAGATGTTGCTAGCAGGAAAGAGATTTGCAAATGCAAGCAGCTGCAGTGCCTGGGCACAATACAACACCTCTCTTCATCAGGTTACAGGAACAGACTCCCCTTTTTAGGTTGAGCCTGGGTAGAGAATGCTCTGCGAGGCATGCTGTATTTAGGTAGGGACTTGGAGCTCCTCCCACTCTCCACCCATATTTTTCATTGACTTGTGTCATTGTCCACTGTAAACTGTGGCTGTTCATTAGTCAAGAGGCTTAGTAGTCCCTTGTCTAATCTTGTATCCTGCCATGGCGACACCCCGTTACCTGTGTTGTTGCTCAGTAGGCATTAAGTATAGCCTCTGAGCACTATTTTCTCAAATAGCTTTTGCAGGCAGGACACCCTCACTCCTAATGCTTTTTAAAAATGTCATTGCGAGAGATCAGGCTATTGGCATTGTAAATGACAATGCCTTTTATTTATCTGTTTTAAAAACAACACATAAATAAAAGGCATTGTCATCTACAATTCCATTAGCTCAAACTCTCATAATGCGAGACCTATTGCATTGCAAATGCTTGTTTAACTTGGGTTCTGTTTCTGTATGGTTTCTTTCGTTGTATCACTTGTTTCTGTGTTTGACCCATCAGCCTTCTCCATTGATTTCAGTGTGTTCCAGAGTACTGGACAGGCTCTGGATAATGTGTACACACTTCACTGTTAGTCTCTGTGGGGTGACCCGTAAACTTGTAATCCGTTTTTAATGAATCTCTTATGTAGCCCCTCTGCTTCCCGAAACAATCTACAGTGCTAATAGTTCTTTCCAGATTGTATTTTTACCTTGGTCCTTACCCACTCATATGGTCGTATTTAAAGGAAGATGCATATATTATTAAAGTGGCAATTCAGCAATTACCAGGAGCTTTCCCGCTCTACTTTATTCTAAATCTGGCATCCTCTGCTCAATGTTTTCTTGCTGTTGGAGATTAATAATGGTGAAGGTTGGGATTTACATCGAGAGTCCATATTGTGAACCTGACACCATAAATTGGGAAAGTTAACAATATCTCTAAGCAAAGTATTAATCTAACTGATCGCAGTGATAAACAGCTATAGGTTTGGAAGTATGCATTTGCAAAGTGTATGATGCAGCGATACAGTAAGTGTGCAGCATTTTAATAACTTTTGTTCCGTTGGAGTTAAAACCAAATTTTATTCTTGAATCCTGAAAAATATTCTAAAAAAGGTGTGTTAGCTAGCAAGTGAGTTTAATATTCCATATTTACGTGGAAAAAAACATGGCAGCAGAATTGCATACGTTCAATGGCCCCGCACGTACAATTTATACAACTAGGAGTATATGTTGTGAAGGAGCCTCACAAAAGCAGATCTGTTTTAAAACCCATACCAATTTACAAGCAATACACGTTATCATCCAACATTCAGAACTCATGAAGTGGAAATGTCAGTTTGTTCTTAATATTCTATCCAGTCATATATATGCTTATCCTGTCAAGTAGCCAATGTCAGTAGTGACATCCTCAGACAGTTCTGTGTTTTGTCTGCCGACTGAGCTTTGCCTTCGGGGAATTTGCAAGTTTGTTTTCACTATTACACATTTAAGCTTAAACAGCTCAGATACCAAAGCCATCACATCCAATACCATCACAGCACAAATTTTACAACACAAGATCCATTACAACGCATGCCTTTACAACGCAGATGCTATTACAACGCATGTAGGTAAGTATGGGTAAGTATTTATTTTAAAAATTATTTATTTAATATTATTGTAATTGACTTAAATGTCTTAAATTCATGTTATTATCCTAATTAATTGTAATTTTTTTATTTATTTTATTTTATCCAATTGGAGGTTGAATAATTATTTTAATCCCTGGAGTAAAAATAGTAATTGTTACTCCTATACTTTTATGCACTACTCTTTCCAATACTTACACTACTATTACACCCATCTGGAGTAAAAATAGTATTTGTTACACCTATTCTTTTATGCACTAATCTATCCAACACTTACATTACTATTACACCCATCTTGAGTAAGAATAGTAATTGTTACTCCTATACTTTTATGCACTAATCTATCCAACACTTACAATACTATTACACCCCCCTGGAGTAAGAATAGTAATTTTAACCCCTACACTATCCAACACTTACCCCACTATTACACCCTCCTGGAGACAGAATAGTAATTTTAACCTCTACAATATCCAACACTTACCCTACTATTACACCCCCTAGAGTTAGAATAGTAATTTTAACCCCTACACTATCCAAAACTTACCCTACTATTACACCCCTCTGGAGTTAGAATAGTAATTTTAACCCCTACACTATCCAACACTTACCCTACTATTACACCCCGCTGGAGTTAGAATAGTAATTTTAACCCCTACACTATCCAACTCTTACTCTACAATTACACCCCCTTAGAGTTAGAATAGTAATTATAAGCCCTACACTATCCATCTCTTACTCTACAATTACACCCCCTTGGAGTTAGAATAATAATTATAAGCCCTACACTATCCAAAACTTTCCCTACTATTACACCCCCCTGGAGTTAGAATAGTAATTTTAACCCCAATACTATCCAACACTTTGACTACTATTACACCCCCTGGAGTTAGAATAGTAATTTTAACCCCTACACTATCCAACACTTAGCCTACTGTTACACCCCCTCCCCTGGAGTTAGAAAAGTAATTAATAATTGTTTGTGAAAATAAATAATGAACTTTTATTAATATTAAAATTAATATCAGTAATTAAAATTATTTTAAAGTAAACTAAAGTTTTTAAATAAATTAAATATATTGATTTAGGATAAAAATAGTAGATATTATTTTATTAAATAAAAAAATATTTTAAAATAATTTCACACGCTTTTACGTTGATTGCAAGGTAAAGAAATATCCTTCTTTTATTTCCATAGATGTCTAGGTGATTCCCCCGTCTATCTCAATGGATGTCATTTGCAGTGTAACGCGGGAAGGAGAAGAAGACTAATGGAGCATCCGTAAGGTAAGAATGTTGTTTAAAACTAAAGTACATATTTAAAAACATAGTAGTACATTTTTAATTAAATTGTTAAAAATAGAACAGTTAAAATGCGAGAATGTTTTATTTAGTTTATATATTAAAATATTTTATTTTCAAATTAGATATTTTAAAAAACATTAAATAATTTATTAAACATATTGGTGAACTTTATTTAAGAATAACATTTATTTAGATAAAAAATTAATAATAAATATAAATAGTAAATATATTGTCCGTTTTCTTTTTTTGCAGCTCAAGATGACGTATACGCGTATACGTGAATCACGAAGGCAGCCATTTTCAGGTGTGTTGCCAGACAGAGCAGAAGGTAAGAAACTTTATAAACTTATATTCAATTGTGAATGATGGTGTGAGTGACATTTATTGCAAGGAGAGAAGAGGGAGGTTGAGATAATTTGACTATATGTATAGTTAGTATGTTTTTAGCATGTCCCTGAGCTAGTTGCTAGTGGATGCCCAAGTCGGGTCACGTGTTAACTTATGTTTTAAAAAAGTATTTGTAAAAAAGTATTTACAAAGGATATTTAATTGTATAAACTGAATATTGAATGTAAAAAAGCAAAAAGATTTTCTTTTAGAAAGATCAGAGCAAGAAGAAGATCGATTTGACATGAATGGATTAATTGTTTGGAAACCAGATAGATTTTTGGGGGATTTTGGATTTGAGGAACACTTCCATGTTATTGTTTTTTATTTTCATGGGAACAGTTTACAACAACTGTGGGTTTGGAAGATATGGATTTCATTTTCGAGAAAGAAGATGGATAGGTAATTCGTTTTTTTTGGGGGATTCGAGAATATTTGGATATGGAGAAGAAATATTTTTGGGATTTTTTGGGGGGGAAAATCGATCTTCTTCAAATGATTCATATTTGGAATGGAGTATCAATTAATTGAAATGGTTTTCTTTTAGGATTATGTTTTTAAAAAAGAAGATTATCCGAATGGGTTTTCATTATGTGGATTTGAATTTAGAAAAAAAACAAGCTTGGGAAACATTGTTATAGATTGGATTATTAAAGAAAAGAAAAAAGAAGACATCTAAGGTAAGGTGACCGAACTTTAATTTTTAAAAACATGTTTTGAAAAATGCCAATTTAAAAATGAAGTTATAGAATTTAGGGCAAAACAGGAAATTAATAGAGTAGGATGAATTAGTAATATAGAATGTGTGCAACATTATCCAGGTAGTCTGAAGCCACGCACAACGAAAATTGTTGTAATGCACCCAATAGTCTATCAGACATTTCTTTTGATCTTTTAGAAATCGTGGATTTAGACTACCTGCTAATGCTTGTGACATTCTCATTTCTTGGAAACTTTGCTCCTTCCTCAAAGTTTCTAAAAAATGATAAAAGTTAGGGTGAGGTTTGCCAATTGTATGGTTGAAGGAGTAGTGCCATCCCTCTATGGCATTGTTTGTCTTTGCTTCTCCTTCTAAGCAGCTCGAGTAGCAGTTCCACCACTCCACATGGAAACATGGTTTCCTCCTGCGACCCGACCTGCTTAGATGCCCAATCCATGTGTCTACAAAATAATTTAGTAAGGGTGCCAATTTTTCTTCGTTTGATTCGTAAAAGTCTGATTCTGTAATTGCAGTGTAGTACTCGTCTTCACTATCAGGAGGAACAAAGCAAAGTGCAGTTAGTTTTTCAAATTCGAATTGCAGTTTGCTATCCGATACGTAATCCACAACTAAGGATGTTTTTTGGTATCTTACGCCAAAATGCCTGGGAAAAGTGGAAAAAACTTCCTTGAATTTGGGTTTCCATGTACGTTTTAAAAATAACAGTTATCATTACGAATTCAAAATCAATAATAATTTTCCTAGGACTTTTGTTTGATATTTTGGATTTTAATACTGTTAAAAGTTCAGTGTTAGTTGTGGATTGTTTATCCGGTAACAAACTGTATACTAAGGGGACTACTGTATTGTTAATCTTTGCGTGAATAGTATATATTTGGGTGAATCGATGGGGCGTGCTTTTAAACATCCCATCCATCATCCAAACATCACTATTCTCTAACTTTGCTAAATTACGGGGTGTGCTAAAGATAATTATTCATTTTTGAGGGTTTTTGTTGTCATGCAGTATGAAAGGTTCGTTAGATAAGGATACAGAGAGTTCAGGAGGAATAAGAATATCAGAGTATGTTTGAGGTGTAACTCTTTGTGGGTTATTTGCCTGTTTTTTGCGTTGTATAATTCGTCTCATATTGGGTATGATGGGCATACTACTAGCATCATGACTAGGGACATGCTGAGCAACCTCCCTCAAAATGGAACCAGAGAAGTCATTGGAGGTGCTTGCAATATCTTTTAATTCATTGGTTGTTTCTCTCACTTTAATCTCCATTGCAGAGGCAGAGTGGTTATGGTCTGTGATTTTTACAACTGTCTCACCTAGAGTAACCGCTCTGCCTGTGGAATGGGTTGAGTAGTATTGCATACACCTCCAATGTCTCCTTGGTTCTAATATTTTCACCTTGCAATAAATGTACCCTGCATGCTTAAGAAGACGGTTTCCTTTGCTTGATGTAATATAATGGGCTGTCTTATTCGTTGACTTTATCTGGAATGAAAAGAAAATGAAGAAAAGATTGTAAGAATTTTTATTTATAAAATACTAGTTTTTTGGGTCTGCTTCTGTTTCAAAACTTGTTTTAAAAAATTATATGAAACATTATATGCTTGGTTTGTTTTGTAATTAAACTTTTCATTCATCCTGTTGAGATAAATATGCATAATAACATTTGTTTTGGGATTTTTTACCTTTTGAGTTGGTTCTTTGTGCTTTAAGATGGATTCTGTTGTTCTGGTTGTTGGTTGCTGGAATTTTGAAAAGATTGTGCTGAAAGATAAAAGGATATTTATTTGTTTTATTTTTAATGTCGTTTTGGTATGTTGGTCTAATTGGAGAAAATTTGGTTAATTTTATCTTCATTTAATTTAGAAAAAAATGTTACCTTCACAATTATTTTAGGGAGTAGTGAAGTTGCTGCTGATTTTCTTTTGAAGGTGTCCCAAAGCTGAAGTTTATTCTTTTTTGTTAGTGGTCTGTTGTAAATGTTGTTGCCTGTTGTTGGATATAATATATTTACATAATTAATTTTGATTTATTAATTCTCTATTTTTAGGGATAACAAACTGCATTATTTGAATCAAACAAGGCATTTTATAATTTCGAAATATAATTTTGACAGCAAATAATTAAAAACAATAATTTGCAAAAATACAATGAGATATCAGTTATGAAACACTTTCAGAAATGTACAGGATTTTATATATCAATGTGAGCATATTTTTTTATTATTGCACATGTTGATTAAGTGTTCTTATAAATGTATTTACCTTGAACAGAGATGTCCTTTTATGTTGGTTTACTTTGTTGTATCACATTAATATTGATATGGTTACCAATATTATCTGTATGCTGGAATTATTTAACAATGATCAAAATTAGCATTTTTATGAAAACATGAGTAGATGTTCAAAAATTATTTATTCTTTGGTAATATGATATTTTATTTCTTCATACACAACACTTTATATTTTGAATTTCTTTTTAGAACAGCACTCATCAACTGTCTTACCTATTTACGCAACATTCACATTTTTGTGTATTTACTGGTTTCGTAATTTAAAATCCTATTATCTATTTATTGTGTTACTTACTGAAACATTTCTTTTTTGTTTCACACTGAGTATTTATTTTTAATGCATTTATAACTTTTTATTTACACATTTTGGTAGACCATATATCATTTTGAAAAAAAAAAAGGGTATAGCACGTCATGCTTTGGCTTCATTAAGAAGAACATTTTTACATTTGCAAAACCATTCAAAATAGTATTTCATTATTTCACTTACTGTCAAGTTTAGTAATTTTAATCAAATATTACGCTCCTTTGGTTATAGTCTGTCAAGTTTTCAAGCAACTGAAAAATAATATATATTCTTTAAATTAATTTTTTGTTGGTTTAATAATTAAAGTTATTATTTCATTAGCAATGTGTTCTATTTACTTGTTTGTTGTCAATCGTTGATATGCCATGCTACTGTGTTCCTTTCTGTGGGAGAGTGAGAGACAGCGTGAAAAGCCTGTGCTCTCACTGGTGGTCAGTTGACCACTAATTTCAAAATGGTGGACAACCTTTATTTATAGCTTTTTTAGTGTCTCTCTATTATTTTCGTAAAAATATTCATTTTGAAACACTTTTTTTTTGGGTTCTTTCATGTGAGAACTTATAATTTAATTTATGTTTTTAAATGTGCCTGTTCATTGGGTTCGTCAATGTTTACGCCTCCATTTTGTTTGCTCGAGCCTCTATTTTTCGTCATGGAAACTGTTGTAGGACTTGTGTTTGTGCCATGCTCATAAAATGGTGGTCCACTTTTAGCTATCTCTGTACTTTTCTATGTTAACTGTGTTTTCGTACGATTTGTTAATGTATTTATTATATTTATAAATTAGTTTATTACTTAGGAAATAAAAATGTTTAATTTGTATTTTATTTTATAATACTCGATTAATACTCTAGTATTAAAATTAATACTTGAGTATTAATTTTCAAAAATTGGTCCATTTTTGAAAAATTATGTGATCAGTTTCTACCCACATTTTAATACACTTACCCACCCAAAACCCCTATTTTCCCTGCATCCCGTGCCAGGAGTTATTTTACAAATTTTAAAAATATATATTTTTATTTACGCGTTGTAACGGTATGCGAAGTATTGATTTGCGTTGTAATGGTACTTTTAATCATTTTTTATATATTTCCTTGTGTTTGTATGCTTTGTTAAAACATTCGTTGTAATCGTTTTTTGCGTTGTAAAAAATGCGTTGTAAAGTCATGCGTTGTAAAAGCATGCGTTGTATCGTCATGCATTCTACCAAAGTGCTTCTGGCTCACACAGACACAACTATGTGACATATGATTTTAGGAACATCAAGATCTTCTCCCTATTGTACAATCTCACATACAACCATTGTGTCCCAACTGCTTATCAGCCTGTGCCCTCATTGTGAACACATTCATGTACTCCAGAGCTGTACATCACTCAGAGCTGCAGATTCACAGCTTTCATTGTTCACCTGATACATAACACCCAGTGGTATCTTGATGCGCAGCACCCAGAGCTTCCATGAGTCACTCGACTGACTGCTACAGTGAGGCTCATTACACAGTCTCCCTGACACACATCATACCTCTAATTGGTGTCACCCAGTGGTAACTCTGGGTGCTACCACTAGATGCACCACTTGTGCTCCTCTGAAACACATCACACTATGCTGTTGTGCTGACCTTCTCCTTGTGCCACTTGCTGTACAGCATCCTGTGCTCATATAATCCACATCACAATGCACCCTCTGTTGCACAAGGTCATGCATGACTGATTGCCTCTGTCCATTGATGCCTTTTTTGGTCAGCATGTATGGGGGCCTCTACA
The DNA here is from genome assembly GCF_964261635.1 of Lissotriton helveticus. Lineage (NCBI taxonomy): Eukaryota > Metazoa > Chordata > Amphibia > Caudata > Salamandridae > Lissotriton > Lissotriton helveticus. The sequence continues at coordinate 451,825,131 of NC_136067.1, forward strand.
GTTTTTGGTCTGAAAGGGAGCCGTTTGTTTAAGTGACGTTGTGAGGCGTGTTGTTCTGTATGGTTGTGTTTATGCTCTTTACATGCACGTGTACTGATGGGTTGTATCCCTCTCTTTGCATAGACTATACAAAGGCAAAACCTTTGGTAGGTTGTCCCTGTCTGCTAGTTGTGCAAAATGCTGCAGCGAAATCCATGTATTTGAAAAGGTTTACAAAAGTCGATGACTCAGCACCTCTTTGCATCATTGCGGTCAAAACAGAAGAGACAATGCAATGAGATAAGATGGGCCAGGTGTTCAGCACGAAACAACAGGGCTCCGACTCCTACTCAGCAGCGGTCGCAAGGAGCTCATGGATTAGTTTCCCTGCTGTGTTCCATTCACGAAAGTGGTCCGTGAAAATAAAATGTTCTGGGATGTGGACAGTTGTGATGTAATAAGGGAGGCATCTGTAGCACACAGCTCAGGATAATTAATCCGGATGACTGGTGTTGACGTGCATGATGCATGCTGGTGTTTTTGTGTTTACTCATTTTTCTGTGGGTGTAGAGCATCCCTCTATGACCATGCTGCTATTATTATAAGGTTGGTTTACAAGTGTTCTGCTTTGCCGTGCCACACATCCCCATTGGAATTAATGAGTAATTCCTAATAGCTGGAATGAACACGATGTTACCGAGTTCCTTATGGTTTTATTTTGATCTTGCCAAGCATGTTTGCGCTAACAGGTTTGTGATTTTGGCACGAGTACAAAAGGCGTGATTGCTTTATTCTTTTGCCAGCGTGGGCTTTGATTCGGCACCTGCTCCAGGAGCAGAATATGTCTAAGCGTATTTTAGATTGCTTAAATTAGGTTATTGAGCTTTTCGGACGTTTCAAAAATAGAAATCAGCTAAATTCATGCATCATACAGACATTCTTAAGCGCAAAAAAAAGAAAAATAATGGCTTACCAGGAATGTTGATCATGTGGTGTTGGATTGTGGCATGTATAGCAAAAATATTAACATCGGTCCTTTTTAAAACTTAATTACAAACATAGGACGTTTCCCATAGAACCGGTAACTTTCGGAAAGTGTGAGAAATCTCAATTACAAAATGCAACATGTTTACATCTCACAGTGTAAATTACAACCATTTTTCCAATGACTCTCTATTAAAGCGGGAAATTATTTGTGGACCAAAAGGAAAAGTTTTTTTCTTTGCCTTCTCCTTTTTCCGCTCCATTCAGATGGATTACAAGTGGTTGCATCCTGCATTAACTCCACGTAGGGTTGCTACCTTTCCCAGAGAAAAATACAGGCCATTTGTGCACATTTTATGCTTCTACAAAGGCCCAGACATCATACTTAAACAGAACTCTAAATAAAACAGTCTGTTTTCATTTTAAACTTGACATTTATATCTTTGTTTACTTGAATTACCAGTCACGAGTCATTATGGCAGCTCGACAGCACATTTTAAAGTGCGTTTCTTCTTATAATTACTGTTTTGGTTTAAGTCTGAAGTGATGGGGGAAAATACCACCTTTAGTTGATTTTCGTAATTATTACGACTGGGACTTTAAAATGGCTTAAAAAATGGCTTAAAGTTAAAAAAAATAAAGTGCTACGCCTCGGCCAGCATAGACTGCATCATAATGCTTTTTTCCCTTTTAAGCCATGTTGCACATTAGCCCGCGCTGTGAAACATGTCTATAGATTCTCTCTACCTTAACATGTGCCCAGCTCGAGTTGCTCTTTGTCCGTCCAAAGTTTTTAAACTAAGGTTAGTTTAAAGTTTCATTCAGAACAAACATTTTTATTGCCATGTTTTGTTTTCAGGACCTATCTTCTCAAGTGGCAGAATCCTTACATTTCCTTCCACTATACAACTTCTTTTAGATCCTTCCTCCCTTTCACCTTTGAGGTGGGGGAAATAGAAAGAGCTGTCAACCACTATTATTAGGTAGGTATAATGTACAGTAGTCTCTGCATATCTGTCAGCAGGCCAGGCAGCACCTTGCACATCAGGGGTTGTTCTACCAGAGGTACGGCGGCCTCCTCTGTAGTAATGAGCGCCTTTATGAGGAATATGGGGGGCTTCCCTTCACACCTTTGTATGCCATTACTGGTTAGATTTGAACGTTTGTGTTCAAGAAACATTTCAAAGGGAGCTCTGCCTTCTATGTTTGATTGTGTTTAAAGCATTTATTGTTTGTCAAATAAAACATTATTTGGAAGGCATGGCAGGGGATGACTGACAGGCGCTATCTCCAAACTACATTATATGCCCTTATGATATCCTTCCAAATCCTGAGACATACCTGGCCATCAGCCGTGCTGAAACAGTGGAAGAGAAATTCAAACCTGTAGCTTGTTGGCAACTGGGATTCATGCTGCATCAGTGTACATAGAAGTCTTTCCTGAAACCCACTGTATTGGGTAAAGTAGCTGAAAGGAAGACGAAGACGCAGCAACCTGAAGGTAGGAGTCCAGTTTATTACGTCCAACAACCTCCAGGTCCCGGCAGCAACTGAACTGTTGTGGAGGCCAACACTCTAGAGTGGAACCCCCCTGACAGCATGAGCTCACACACGAGCTTGGTAGTTAGCTACACACCCCTCCCTTCACCACAAAAAAAAAATGGAAGGAAGAAAAAAAAAAAAGCAAGGAAAGTAGGAAAAAACAAAGTCAAAGACAGCAGGATAATAAACAGAGACAGCATTTCATAATCATGAAACTTCGCAGGAACATATTTCAATCTGGTAGATACACATCTAGAAAGAACACGGTCGTGATGAACAGGTTCCCTACCATGAACATTGGAGGGCACAACCGTAGGGGAATAATGAACAATACATTTTCTGTTGACATAGTCAAGCATGAACTCAGGTACAATGGAAACAGCACACTTGTTACACACTTTTCCGTTCTCCAACATAACCACATGATCCTTCACTGCAGACACTCTTTTGGGAGCTGAAAAACGAGACTCCCCCTTGCGAAGAAAACCGGGTCTCTTAACTCTCACCCAATCCCCTACCTTGACAGGCAAAGGACGACATACTCCAGGCCTAGTATCATACTTAGCCTGAACAGCAGCCCTGACATCAGTTACAACTGACAATTTCTTTGTGTCCACCTCCCTCCAGGACATCCATTCCAGGTTTAATCTGGAGCCAGCTACCCTTCTCCTCAGTAAGGTAAACGGAGCAATGCCAGTACTGACATGGGGGTGGTCCTCACAGCCCACAGCATGTCACTAACATCTTGCCGCCACTGCAACCCATCAATCAATGCCAACTGTCGGTGTTCCTTGACAACACGGTTGAAGCGCTCAACAAGACCGTTGCTGCAGGGTGATAAAGAGACGTAAGAGTGTGTTTAACACCAATATTCTTGAGAAATGTCACCATCTGACCTGAAACCAATTGAGTACCATTGTCCGACACCAATTCCTCAGGAAAACCCTCCCTGAGAAAAACATCCTGCAAAAAGTTGATGACTGATGAGGAGTTCGCTTTGTCAACAAACCTAATTTCAGGCCATTTTGACATGAAGTCAATTCAAATGAAAGCATATTTGGGGGAACTCCCAATGAACTCAAAAGGACCCGCAATGTCAAATGCCATCTTAGTCCAAGGAGTGTTTTTCACAACAATAGGTTCAACAGCAGAGGGATGGGTCACCTGGGATTTATCACTTGCAACACAAGTACAGCAGTCACAAACAAAATGTTCAACATCTTTTTTCCAGGGCAGGCCACCAAAAATCTTGTCTAATCCTACGTTTCATTTCACGAACAGCTGGATGGCCCTCATGAACCAAAATCAAACTCCTCTTGCGTAAAGATACAGAAACTACTAATAAACCACAATGCCTTAATACTCCATCAACCACAGATAATTTATCCTTGACTCTCTTGTAAGGCCCTAGCTCAGAAGGGCAATCCTTGTCACTAGGCCATACACCAGCTAAGAGATCAATGACCTTAACAACATCAACATCTTCAGATGCACTTTCCAATCATTCATGTTCCGAAAGAATACACAGCACACACAAATTCTAAATCTTCACACCCCACATCATCATCATCATCACTGGAAAGAGGTAAACTAGATAAACAATCAGCCACATGGTGCTTGGCTCCAGCTACATACTCAAGCCGATATCAAAACTCTTGCAATCTGTATTGCCATTTAGAAATACGTTTTGTAGCTCTCCCACCACCCTTGGTGGTAAACAAATCAACCAAAGGTTTATGGTCAGTTCTAAGAATGAATTCATTGCCCCACAAAACAATTCTGAAATGTTGAACGCCCACCACAAACCCAAAGCTTCCTTTTCAATAGTAGAATAGGTGCTCTCAGCACCCTTTAGAGTCCTTGAAGCAAAGGAATGGTTTCTTCATGACCACCGCTCCTTCTCTGAAGAAGCACCGCCCCTAAACCGACATTGCTAGCATCTGTAGATACAATACATACATCATTAATTTAAAAAAGTTTATGAGGGTGAGCATTTACAGTTTCCTGCTTGATGGACTCAAATTTGTTGTTACAGTCAACATCCCATGCATATTTAACATTTTTCTTTAGTAAATTGCGCATGGCAGCAGTTTTAGTGGAAAAATTGCTGACAAATTTGGCATAATATTCTACCAACCCTAAATAGGAACGGAGTTGGTCTTTGTTCAGGGGTGTTGGTACATTACATTCTGAGTTGCTACAATAATCTTTAGTTTAGGTTCAATGCCATTAAATGAGATATGATGGCCAAGATAATCAACACCCTCTTGAAGAAATTTACACTTGTCAGCCCTCAACGTTAAACCACTAGATCTAATTATATTTAACACATGCTTGACTATCATCATGCTCGGATTCAGATTTCCCATAGATGAGAATGTTATCCTGGAAAAATACAACACCATCAATGTCCTTGAACAAATTGGTCAATAGTCTTTGGAAGACAGCAATAGCTGACGCAAGGCCAAAAGGCATGCAAATATAGCGAAAAGCACCCTCAGGAGTGATAAAAGATGACAAATGTCTAGATTCCTTACACAGTTCAATTTGATGATACGCTGGAGAAATATCCAGGGAGGAAAAAAACTTAGCACCCTGTAAAGTGGACAACATCTCGTTAATGTTTGGTAGGGGTTGGCGATCAATCCAGATGTTGGCGTTGAGATCTCTCAAGTCAACACACATCCGGAGAGATTTGTTGGATTTGCATGCTAAAACAATGGGGGCCATTGTTTTCAATGACTCCTGCACTACATAGACGTTCCAATTCACATTTGAGTTCCTTATCTAGACTCAAGGGTACCTTACGAACTTTGTTAGCTACAGCGTTTGCACCATCCTTAAGTACAATACGATGTTGAAACCCCTTGAGCTTACCAAGATCAGCTCTAAAAAGTTCAGGAAAAGTGCGCACCCACTTGTTGTTGGATAATTGAGAAACGCAGCGAGAAGAGGAAGAGTCAGGTGATGCGAGATTGTAAAATTGGCTGAGGGAACTACGGGACACCACCATATCAGGATGATTTGGGTCTATAATGATGTTAAGGGCACCCTGCTCGTCCCAAACCAGCACTTTTCTTGACCACAAATACAGTTCCACCAGCTTGATCAGCGCCAAAAACTAAATTTGCTGAAAATGTTCCTAAAACATCAACTCTCCTGCCCCATATGCAAAGATTTTGTTATTGTACTGTTCCAATTGAACATCAGCTACTTTTCCAAAATCATTGGCGTTATGAGAGTAAATAGTGAACCAGAATCAGCAAGAACACTCAGAAAGATGCCATTAACAAGAATAACACAAGAAGGAGATATCCTTTTCTGAGATCCCCCCAGAGAAGATAGTTCAACGACATCTTCGGATGAGGGAGACAACATCAACAGTTCATGCCATTCCTCATCAGAATCAATTGAATCTTCTGCAATGGCTTTTACAACATGAGTAGGATTCTTTTTAACAATAACCGCTTTGCACATTCTGGAGTAATTACCTTTTTTCCCACAATTGTAACAAGTTTGATTAAGAGCGAAACAAAGCCTGACATTGCCTAAATGTAATTTGCTGCCACAATGAAAACACCTAGGGGTCCATTAGGATGTCGGGCGGATTGCCCCCGCCAGGGTGGCGGTGGCCACCGCCACTCTGGCGGGGGCAACCTGCCCGACATCCGCATTCTAATTCCCCCCCGCCATATTAGGATGGCGGGGGGGACCGCGGCGGACGAAAACACCGTCTGCCGCTTTTCCGCCCCGGTCGCATTGCGGCCGGGGCGGTAATGGAACCATATGGTGGCGGTGTCTATCAGACACCGCCATCCATATTAGGGTGCCTGTCTGCAGCTGCTTTTCCACGGCGGCAATGCCGCCACGGAAAGGCAGGCGGGGATTGCTGTGGGGGCCCCCTGCAGGGCCCCCAGGTTCACGACACTGTCAGGGGGCACATGGGGGGTACCTATGGTACCCCCCCACATTTGCATATGCAAAGCGGCAGGCACCGCGCGGTGCCTGCCACTTTGCATATGCAAATGCAAAAAAGCATTTTTAGCATTGTGGCGGGCGGTGCAGAGTGCACCGCCCGCCACAATGCTAAAACTACAGGATGTGCCCGCCACTGTGGCGGGTACATCCTAATGCCCCCCACGGGACCCCCGCCCTTATGGCGGGCGATCCCGTTTCCCACTATGGTGACGGGCGGACAAAGTCCGCCCGTCATCATAATGACCCCCCTAGTCTCATTAGATTTGACTTTGGAAAAAAGGTGGAATAGTGCCTCGTTCAGATCTGTCCTTGGAAAGAGATGTGGTTGAAGAGCTGGGGGTAGATCCTTTTGATCTGGAGACTGGTTTGGTATTTAGGAGTTTAACTTCGCCAGTGGAAACAACATTGCTCATTTCTTTCATGCAAAATTGAGAATGCTCAACGCTCTTGGCTAAGGTGAGTGCGGGTTCTAAATCAGGATCATCAGAGGAAAATAATTTCTCTGGAATCTTTTTGGTGTTTGTCCTTTCAATTAGTTGGTCATGTATAATTTCGTCTCTTAATTCTCTATAGTTGCAGTTGACTGCTAAAATCCTAAGAGTGGCAACAAAGTCATCAATTGACTCGCCAGGAATTTGAGCGCATTGTAAAAACGTATGACGTTCAAGAACCACATTATTTTTAGGGCTGAATCTTTCATCCAAAATCTTGATGACCCTAGCATAGTCATCAACACGAAGAGAATCCCCACTGTCGCCACCACTTACAAGAGTACTAACTACTTTAAGATGTAAAGTTTTCAAAATGTTCCTACCTTCAGCACCTAAAAAATATTGAAAAGTGTGTGTATCACTGAACACAAGAAAACAAGGGTGTGTGCATCACCGGACGCACAACATGGCAATTGCAGTGAATCATGAGGACAACAGAAGACATGCAGTAAGAAAAGCAGGTATGTGCATTACCGGATGCACGATGATGAATATGGAAAATTACTATACCAGAGTGCAGGTGTGCGCGTCACCGGATGCGCAGCATCAGTGTAGAAGCAAAGCAGTACAGTTAATAATGCAGGAAACACAGGTGTGCAAATTACCGGATGCGCAGTGAAAAAAAAACAAGCTTACAATATCAGATAGGAGACAGGTGTGCCCATAACCCGGTGTGCAGCGTCGATTACTGAAGGAACAGACCGGTAGACAGTAGTGGAACAGGTGTGCACATCACCGGGTGTGCAGCGTCAAAGTACCGAAGTAACAGGCATGAAGACAGTAGTGGAGCAGCCTGACTTCAAAATGGCCGCTAATACTTCGAGGTGTCTGACGTCATGGACGTAGGGCGTGAGTATGTGTCATTACGATGAATCCGTGGTGTGGTAGGTTGCTGGGAGACAATGCGCAGACTCCAGTCGAACCTTAGGAACAGCACCAACTGACACAGGAGTGAGTGCTCGAGGACAAAGCAAGAAAATCAACTAATACTTGCGAGGATTGCCACAAACTCCCGAAATGGTGCACAGGAACACACATCCAGACGAGGAGACATCAAGAAGGACGGCAGACAGCAACACCGGCAGATCCGAAGAAAACAGCCGGAGGGATCCAGGAGACGGAACACAACGTGGCACAGCTTCGGGGGTGCCAAAGAGGGAATCTGGAGGCGTTGGATAAGCTTGTCGCCACTGAAAGGAAGACAAAGACGCAGCAACCTGAAGGTAGGGGTCCAGTTTATTATTACGTCCAACAACCTCCAGGTCCCGGCAGCAACTGAACTGTCGTGGAGGCCAACACTCTAGAGTGGAACCCCCCTAACAGCACGAGTTCACACACAAGCTTGGTAGATAGCTACCACCAGATCCCAACAGTAGCTAAAATCTCAGTCGGGCCCACACCAAAGAAATTATAGTGGTTTTATGATCATAACAGAGAGTAGCTGATGGGGATGTGGAGTGAATGAATGAATGAATGAAGGGCCATTTGTAGAGCGCGTGGCTGCCCGGAGGCCTCCCAGCACTAGGCAAAACTACTAAGTTAGTGGGCAGAGCAGGATGATATATTATGGGAATAGGAGGGTTTTAAGCAGTTTCCCAAAGGAGCAGTGACTAGGTTCGTTTCAGAAATGGAGAGGTAGAACGTTCCAAAGTCTGCCTGCGTTCAAGGAAAAAAGTCTGCCGCCACTTCTAGATTGTTTGATTCTAGGGGTAGTGATGAGGTGAAGGACATCCAAGCGCAGTTTTCTCCTGGCTTTGTATGGTTGAATTATGGCTGAGAGCAGGGGCTGACCTTTCTCCTGAAGAGAATTATGTACGATGCAGGGTGATTTGAAACTGATTCTCTCTTTCACAGGCAGCCAGTGAGGGAGGCGAAGGGCGGGTTTTGCAAAAGACAGTTTGGGGGTTTCCGTCAGCAGTCTGGCTGCATAGTTCTGGATGACCTGCAAGTGGTTGATGACCGAGGTGGGGGCTCCCAGATAGAGTACGATACCATAGTGCAGTCTGGAGAGCAGGATAGACTGGACCATGGTTTTGTTGGCTTGGGGAGGGAGCAAGGGGAGGACTTTCCTTGCCGTTCTGATCAGGCCGAAGCAGGTTGCCACTGTCTTGCTGGCTTACACTTGGAAAGTCAGATTATTATCTAGCCAGATGCCTAGGCTCTTTATTTCTGGCTTAGGAATTGGGACTGGGCCCATACATACTGGCCAGATGGTTCTGAGTGCCGTATTATCAAAGTTTCCCAAGGTCATGACCTCGGTCTTTCCTCCATTTAATTTCAGGTGGGAATACCCCATCCAGTTTACCACTTCCGTGAGACAGACTTTCAAGGTCGTGGAGTGAGGTGTAGATTGGTGTAAGGCTGAAGATTGGAGTAACGAGGCAGCTGCATGCTGGAGAGGACCCAGTGGGCTAGTTGACATTAGGAGAGTCAAGCTTGAGGATCAGCCAGACCCCGTGGCAGAGTTGAAGAGGAAAAGAGCTGCAAGGATGAAAGAGACGGAGGAAGCAGTCGTCACCAATACAGGTGAAATGTTAGAAATGCACAATACTATGCATAGGGAAACAGGAAACCATCTATGTTTTGGAAGCACAAGTGGAAGATGCTGAAAGTACACATTGTGACCAGATCACTGACATAATATCGACGGACACTATATCGAGTTGCTAAAATATCGACAGTCAAAATATCGAAAATATATCATTATCGACAATAGTTTTTATACATTAAAATTTTTTTTTTACATCTTGCTTTCTTAAACTATAAACACTTCAAAATACATATAAAATATATATAAACATTTGGAAAAACACATTAAGTATTTGTAGCTTTTTTACCACATATTATCTAAACATTGCAGCATATACATTAATAAATACTAATTATTAAACATATATTTCCACATTAATAATACATATTTTGCAATATAATAACATTTTTACGACATTCAATGCTGAATCCTTCTCAGTTTTGCTTTTTCACAACAAGAAGCCAAGCAATTAAATCTAAAGAAATTCAAACTAACCAATAAAATGCACCCTTTCGTAAAACATCCAAACAAATGAATGAACACATTGAATACACACTATAAAAGGAGTACATTCCTACAGCCAATTCCTGCTGGTAAATCTATAGAAAAAAGAAGGCTACACTTTGACAACGTTATTCCTTAGAATTCTACTACAGAAAGCAAGACTTCTACATAAATAATTCAAGTAAGTTTTGACAATTTTTTTAACTAAACAAGAACTAAACTCGAAAATTAAATATGTAACTTTCTCGTGAAAATACCATTTATTGTTTACTTTACTATTCCTTCTGCAAACATTTATAAAAATAATAAAATAACCTATGACAAATTCTTAATCACTACATACTCATTTTAATTATATATAAATGTTTTGTAACACACTAAATACATTTCTTTACAAATCTTTAAAAATATCCTTTTCTTCTTTATTCTATTTTCTTTACAGATATTCACAATACATCCCAACTTTACTCCACCTAAAGAAAATAGCACAGTACTTAAACATGTAGGTATATAGGTTGGCTTCCTAAAACGCACTAAAATGTTAAATTATTCCAATAATAAACTTTTTTTCCCTTTTATATTCTACACAGATATTCAGATTAATTCCTAATTAAACTCCACCTAAGGAAAAAACTACAATATTCTAACAAGTAAGTATATCTGTTGGCTTCCTAAAAGTCACTAAAATGTTTAAGCCTTTTAGTAAAAAATATTTTTCTATTCTATCTTCTTCACAGATATTCCAAAGACATCCTAATTATACTGCACCTAACTCAAATACTACAGATTTCTAACAAGTAAGTATAACTGTTAACTTCCTAAAAAAGCCCTAAAATGTTTTGAAATTTTTCTAATAAATATATTTTTACATTCTATCTTCTTCACAGATATTCAAAATAAATCCTAATTATACCCCAACTAAGGCAAAGACTACAAAATTTTACCAAGTAAGTATATCTGTTCCCTTCCTAAATGTCACTAAAATATTTAAGCATTTTTATAAAAATTATTTTTCTATGCTATCTTCTTCACAGATATTCAGAACACATCCTAATTAAATCCCATCTAAAGCAAAGAATACACAATCCTAACAAGTAAGTATCTCTGTTAACTTTCTAAAATGCCATTAAAATCTACCTACTAAACACCTTTCCCCTAGAAAAATCAACAATTATTATAAAATAATAACTAATCACATTCTTACTCTTCTTACCAACAGAAACAAAAGAAGAACATACAAGAAATATTTTGTAAACAGCTTTTCAGCATTTCTCTACACTGCAAAACACAACACTAAGTATAAACTGTGAAATATAAATTTCTAACAAGCATATAAAACTGTATTTGACATTAAAATATTTTTCTTACTATTTTTCCCTAGCAAAAATATTAGAAAAATGACTGAAGGAGCTGAATTTGTAATGTCACAAAAAAATAAACTATTGCTATGCTATATGGGCTATGTTTATAATCAGGAAAGACAAACAGGAACGAAAGTATTTTGGAAATGTACAAAATATTATTCAAATAAATGCTATGGTAGGGCTACTACTGATGAAGCAAATGTATTCTCTACTAGATAACACAACCACCCCCCTAATGTCACAGAAATAGAGATCAGGGATGCTTTAGAAAGTATCAAAGAAGCAAGTACAGGGAGTCAGAAACCAACAACACAGATCCTAAAAGAGGAACTTTTGAAAATTCCTAGCCATGCTTCAGGTCAACTGCCATCAATTCACTCCCTAAAAAGGACAATTGCACGCCAAAAAAGACTCACTACTACTACTGAACCTAACCCTACAACATTTGAGGAAATTGTAATTTCGCCACAAATGAGCATCACACATAATAAGGATAAATTCATACTATATGACAATGAAAGCACTACAAACAGAATAATTATGTTTGCTACTGCTACTAATTTAAGGAAACTACAACAATGCGAACACTGGATGATGGATGGTACTTTTAAACCATGTCCTAAACCATTCTATACCATACATGGATTGTACCATCATATCAATATCCCATTTATTTACTGTTTATTACCTAACAAACTACAAAACACATATACAGAAATACTAAATGTAATAAAAAACGAAACCAATAATTACTTTCCCCAGAAAATAATTATTGATTTCAAGCTAGCAATGATTAATAGCATCTTAAAAACATTTCCCCACACATCAATGAAAGCTAACCATCGATTTTAAGATTTTTTAGCTTGTTTTATCTGTGTATTGTGGCTAAATAGCCGTTTTTAAACCTGTAAAACGGGGAATACTGTAATGACAGATCGTCGATTTTAGACTTTTTAGCTCACATTATTTTGCAAAGCACACACTGTGAAAGCGCTTGATTTACACCTACCTTAGACCCCTGCTGGACCCCCCCGCAGCCGATTTGGGCGCTGCTAGGGGGCAGGAAAATCAAGCTAACAGCTGCCATCTTGGGGGAGGTGTGAGGGGAGCGCTGCTGCTGCCTGGCCACGCCCACCCCGAGACACTCCTCCAATAAATGTCTGGCCCTCACAGGAGGCGCAGCGGACGGGCGCAGCAGGCACGCCAAAGGCAAGCCCGTCTGTGCCCGTCCGTGATCGCCCGGGATCAGGGGCAGGACCCTCTGTAGGGTCCAACCTCCAGAAAAGTTATAGCGCCCTAGAACTGCGGAAGCTATGTCCCCCTCTAGAATATCCCTGTCGACATAGTCTAAAGGTAAACAATCAAGAGAAAAAGTGTGCACACTGCTCCTTCTCGGTTAAAAGACAACTGGGATCGAGACACAAAGGGAAGATACTGAACCTGGCCTTACTAAACTGCCGCTCCCTAGGGAAACACAAGATGGAGGTACATGACTACCTAACAGACGGTCGAATAGATGCCCTCTTTCTCATGGAAACGTGGCTGAACGCCACATCGGCACCAAACATATTGGTGGCCCTCCCACCAGGATACGACATCAAAAGAATAGACAGACCAAAGGGAAAAGGGGGAGGAATCGCTATAATTCACAAACAAGATCTGATCTGCACTCTAGAGGGACGGGATCTTGACAAAAGCGAAACAGGCCTTTTCTCCATCTCAGTGCACCAGGGATACTGCATCAGGGGATATCTTATATATCGCCCCCTCGGGCCCCGCAGCCACTTCCCCACCCAACTGATGGAAACCCTTACGCTCTCTGCTCTAAAACATGAAAGACTCCTCCTGTTAGGGGATTTAAATTATCACTTTGATGACCCCAAGAACAACGAGGCCCAGGAAATTAAACAGGAGTTAGCTGGCATCCAGATGCTACTTAAATCAGAACATCCAACTCACTGTCAGGGACATCTCCTAGATCCCATCTTTGCCAACTGGGATGCCTTAACCATAGACCCACCCACTCCAGTTATATGGTCTGACCACCTCCTTGTCACTTTTAGGGTATCGGTACCGGATGATGGATTACACAAGGAACCCACCCACGCCAACAAACGTAGGAAATGGGCTAAATTCTCCACAGAGGCCTTCAATAAAATCATAACATTAGAAGCCCCCCTTGGAGACAAAGATATAGAATCCGCCTGCTTAAATCTCAATAAGCTGATCCTAAAGGCGCCTGACCATACAGCACCATAGACTCATAAGGATCCGGTAAGACGGACCAAATCCGCCCCTTGGTTCAATGGTGAACTCCGAGACCAAAAAGCAAAATGTAAAAATTACGAGAGGAAATGGCGGATACACTACCTCGAGGCAGACAGAATTGAGTATAAGAACAGTCTTAAAATATACCATGCACTCATTCGAAAAACTAAGAAATCCTACTTCTGCACGAGAATCAAAGATGCCGACAATTCCATGAAGGAAATGTTTTTAGTATACAGAGAACTCTCTGATCTTACCTCATTAGCCACCCCCATGACGGGATCAGTCAAAACGTGCGACTTAATAGCCGAGTTCTTTGCAAACAAAGTGGACAAAATCTACGCTGGCTTCCCAGACAAGGCCAGAGCAGGCAGGGAACAGGTAGACAACCACATACAGACACAGGAGGATAAATGTCTCTCAGCATTCACAGTTCCGCCTAAGGAAACCTTATGCTGTATAGCAAACAGTATTAAATCAGGATCACCGAGTGATCCTGCAACCCCCAAAAGACTCCATGGCAGCATCACCACCCTGGAACCCCATATTAGTCACCTCCTGGCTCTCTCTTTTAGTACAGGACAAGTCCCCATCCCATGGAAAAAAGCGACTGTCCTGCCTCTGAGGAAAAAACCCAATATCAGTATAGAAAAGTTGGACAACCTCAGACCCATCTCCCTTCTTCCCTACTTCGCAAAAATCGCTGAAAAAGCTGTGAATATACAGCTCTCAGCATTTGCTGAAGCTAATGGACTTCTCCATCCCTCGCAGTCGGGATTTCGAGCCCTTCACTCGACCGAGTCGGCCCTGCTGTCTTCAACAGAAGCCCTACGAGGATATGCTGATAAAGGCCAAACGGCGGCACTAATTCTCCTTGATCTTAGTGCCGCCTTCGACACTGTAGCCCACCACACACTGCTACAGTGTCTGAAAAAGGGAGGAGTGAGAGGAAAAGCCTGGGAATGGATGAAATCCTTCCTAACCGACCGAACCTTCCAGGTCTCCCAGGGCCAGTTTAAGTCCAAGGAAATAAATTCAATCAGGGAGTGCCACAGGGCTCCAGTCTCAGCCCCACTCTTTTCAATCTATATGTGGCCCCCGTAGGAGGAATTACAGATACGTTTGGGGTTGAGATAGTATCGTATGCTGACGATACGCAATTGACTGTAACCCTAACGCAACCAGAGAAGCAAAGCGCCACCAACTTTGCGGCTTGTATGCAGAAGGTGGCACTCTGGATGGCAGACAATTGCCTCCGCCTGAATGGCAACAAAACGGAGGTATTGATCATAGGCAAAGCTCCATCAGTATGGACTTCAGCATGGTGGCCGGAAGAGCTGGGTGAACTGCCCACTCCAAGCCATTTAGTAAAGAACCTAGGGGTCTGGCTAGACATAAACCTTACGCTCGACCACCAGACCAAACAGGTAGCAGGAACCTGTTTCGGGATACTACGGGTCCTTAGGAAAACGCTTGACCTTATGCCCGTACCAGTGCGCCAGACCATAGTCCATAGCCTGATAACATCTAGACTAGACTATGGGAACGTTCTGTATCTAGGAGCCAACGAAAAAAGTCTTTCTAGACTTCAACGAATACAGAACGCAGCGGCCCATCTGATCCTACAACTACCCAGGAGAGCTTCATCTAAAATAGCTCTGAAAACCCTCCACTGGCTCCCGATCAGGGAACGGGTGGCTTTCAAAGCCCTATGTACAGGTCATCGCATTCTGCATGACAAAGGTCCAAGATACCTACGTGGTCTTCTGAAATGGTACGAACCCACCCGCCAACTGAGATCATGTGGGACGGGGCAGGTTCATGTCCCGAGGGTCCAAACAGCCAAAATGGGTGGAAAATCCTTCAGAGTCAAAACGGCCAAGAAATGGAACCAACTGCCAGTGGAACTGCGCTCCGAACCATCAGAAACAAAATTCAGGAAAGACCTGAAAACACTACTCTTCCCTAACAACTAAAATCGAAAGAAGCGTCAGCAACGAATTACTACTATTAGCATTTACAGCGCGGGGACACACTTGCTAGTGTAACCAGGCGTTTCACAAAATACTAATAAATATATAAATAAATAAATACAAGGATGCTATTATCATTTTAACCAAAGCATATGGAGACATCTCCAAAAATCAACATTAAGCATCCTATATGCAACAGATAGGAATTTTGCATATCAAGTAAAAAAATGAATTGCACTTTCCTATGTCCCTGTAACTGATGTTGCAGAACATTATAATATACTAATAGACAGTCCATACTACAAAAAATATGAGGATCAATTGGCCCCACTTCTAGACTACTTTGAAGATACTTGGGTGGGAAGGTTACATAGATCTGGACACAGACGACAACCTAAATTCCACATACCCTAGTGGAATGTATATCTAAGTACATTGAATCAGGAGGCTAAAACCAACAACAGTGTAGAAGGATGGTATAATGCATTCCAAGCTACCACTAACAGAGGAAAACCCACCATCCACAATCTAATATCAGCTTTACTAAAAGAACAAAGCTACCAAGAACTACAAATGGAACAATCTGTAACAGAAATAGGGCCAAAACTAACAAAACAAACAAAACAAATGTTCCGACTACTTCAAAGCCAGGTCACACTATATCCTTCAACAAGAGGTTTAGAGTACCTATCCCTAATAGCAAAATCTCTTCTCTAAAACATCCTTAAAAAAATTACTATACAGTCAGATCTATACAATATCTTAATATTTTGATATCATAAAAAATATTACATATTTGTAGTACATATTTTGAAAGTTTTACACAACAATTTGTAAACAAATATGCAATATTTATTATAATATCAAACATTACAATAAATAAACAATGTACATTGCCCACCCAAATAATATAATATAAACATACTTACAATTTATGTCACTGACATCCAGTTAAAATCCATCCAATCCTTTGGCAATCCATTACAAATCCAATTATCGAACCATTAAAAAACCCGAAATAAATTTAAAAATTAAAATAACGCTCCAGGGAGTCCCCAAAAATGAAGTGTGGTACGTTTTAATAAAAAGTAATATACCCACACGTAAAATTACATAAAAATAGCTCCAGTAACACGAAAATAAACAAAGTGTGTAGAAAAAAAACGAGCATACACACACTTTGTTTAAAAAAACAAACGCATTGTCTTCTCCAAGTCCATTCCAAACGAATACCCTTAAAGACCCGAAAAATATAAAAAATAGAAAGAAACGCTCCAGGAAACCACGAAAAAAGGAGAAAGAGTTTTAAATATTACATTACAAAGTAATACACTCATTTCTAAAAAAAAACGCTCCCTTCTCCGGAAATAAACACCGTAATACCGGAACCTGTAAAAAAGCATTCAGAAAACAAACCCACCCACATAAAATCCATACATGTCCAAATATAGACATAAACATTTATATAAAGCATTAAAATACACATATAACAACATCCAAAACATGAAAGTACACTACTCATCAAACACACACGACACCTCCGTTAAAAGTTTTTTATCACCTTTAACATAGCAAAAGAGCTAGTACATACACACATTACTACTACAAAACTATAATATACACTCAAACACTACTATTCTGTTAAATATATAACTTAAAATACACCTTACCTTCCTGAACGCGACACAGCTTCCAACCGCGAGCTTCTCCAGACCTGAATGTAGCAAAATAACCTTACGTGGTAAAAAAGTAGTCCACTTTAAACACTATTAGGAAGTTAAACATACAAAATACAATGTTCCCAGTGTAAATAAAATATATAAATGCACCTATTATTTTATACACTATTATGTAACACATATAAAATTATTATTATCTTAAATATCCTTTAAAAATTAATATTAAATAATATTTTTATAATAATATTTAATATTAATAATATAAAAATATATTAACATTGCTATAAATACATTAGAAGATTTTTTTTATATTTTATACATATTATATTTATTTTTTTGTTGATTTAATTAACCCTACAACTATATTCCATATGTAAATTAATAATATAAATAATTAATAAATATTAATTATTAATATTATTAATAAAATGTATATAATTATTTGTTAATAAATGCAATGCAAAATATAAATCTGAATACATAGTTGTACCTTGCATATATTACATTTTATTTAAAATGTTATTATTTACAAACATTATAAATTAATTATAATAATTAATATAATATATTAATTCCTATTATTAAAGTTGTAAAACATGTATATAATTTGTTAAAAATTACTAATGAAACATTATATCCAACTTACTAAATGATGTACTATTTAATATACCAGTATGAATAATTTTTTTCCTCAAATATATATATACATGTAATAATGATTATTTTTTTGACTTTATTTGATTTTGAATATTGTATTTAATATGTACCAATTTTTGTTACATTGTATTTGCATTTTAATTATAAACATAAATATATAACTGCTAATTTTTTATATTTATGTTTATATATAACATATATATTTAATAATATTAATACCTTATATATTAACATTATTAAATAAACAAAAAATGTACTTATAAAATATACATTTTAAATATGTTAGAAATGTTACTATTTTTTTTTAAAAATTTGTAAAAACTCTTTATCATTTATTGTTAAAATATAATTAAAAAAATGTGTGCAGAACATTTTACAACATTTATGAAGATAAATAAATGTAATGTAATATATATTGTGTAACTACATAATTGTGTAAAATAAAAGAAATACTGTATACTGTACTGTGCATATTATAAATACAATTTGTCAATAAAAATCTTCTAAACCTCCATGTCTACTTATTTTTGAGAAGTGCATAAGTTATTAAAAATTTATATGTATTAATTATGTTCTAAATTGTAAATTTCAAACCACATGTACCATTACATATATCATTAAAACAAAGAAATTACGTCTAATTTTTTTATAACATTATTTATAAGATACATATTTTACATATATATAACACACTATTACCACTTCATTAACCCCTTCCATGATCATGACGAGCTCAGCTCGTCATGCAGTACACTGCTCCTGTGCTGATGACGAGCTGACCTTGTCATGAACAATGGTAATCAAGGGGTTGCAGCACAGAGGGGGAATTACCTTAGCACTAATGTGGTTAAAATTAAATAAATAAATAATACAATTATGTAAAGTTGCCCAATTCAAATCAGAAGTCTAAAAAATTCAATTAAATATCATTAATATTAGTGGACACTAATCCATTGTAATTTACTATTCCAACTCCAATGTATAAAATATCTGAAAAGATGCTGAACACTGACCCATTATAATTTACTATTCCAACTCCAGTCAGACAAATATTAGGGAAGGTGCTGGACACTGACCCATTATAATTTACTATTCCAACTCCAGTCACACAAATATCATGGAAGGTGCTGCACACTGACCCATTATAATTTACTATTCCAACTCCAGTCAAACAAATATCAGGGAAGGTGCAGGACACTGACCCATTATAATTTACTATTCCAACTCCAGTCAGACAAATATCAGGGAAGGTGCTGGACACTGATCCATTATAATTTAATATTCCAACTCCAGTCAGACAAATATCAGGGAAGGTACTAGACACTGACCCATTATAATTTACTATTCCTATTCCAGTCAAACAAAAATCAGGGAAGGTGCTGGACACTAACCCATTATAATTTAATATTCCAACTCCAGTCAGGCAAATATCAGGGAAGGTGCTGGACACTGACCCATTATAATTTACTATTCCAACTCCAGTCAAACAAATATCAGGGAAGGTACTGGACACTAACCCATTATAATTTAATATTCCAACTCCAGTCAGGCAAATATCAGGGAAGGTGCTGGACACTGACCCATTATAATTTACTATTCCAACTCCAATCCAAAAAATTACATAGAAGGTGCTGGACACTAACACATTATAATTTACTATTCCAACTCCAGTCAAACAAATATCAGGGAAGGTGCTGGACACTGACCCATTATAATTTACTATTCCAACTCTAGTCAGGCAAATATCAGGGAAGGTGCTGGACACTGACCCATTATAATTTACTATTCCAACTCCAATCCAAAAAATAACATAGAAGGTGCTGGACACTGACACATTATAATTTACTATTCCAACTCCAGTCAAACAAATATCAGGGAAGGTGCTGGACACTGACCCATTATTATTTACTATTACAACTCCAGTCAAACAAATATCAGGGAAGGTGCAGGACAATGACCCATCATAATTTGTTATTCCAACTCCAGTCATACAAATATCAGGGAAGGTGCTGGACACTGACCCATTATAATTTACTATTCCAACTCCAGTCAAACAAATATCAAGGAAGGTGCTGGACACTAACCCATTATAATTTACTATTCCAACTCCAGTCAGGCAAATATCAGGGAAGGTGCTGGACACTGACCCATTATAATTTACTATTCCAACTCCAATCCAAAAAATAACATAGAAGGTGCTGGACACTGACACATTATAATTTAATATTCCAACTCCAGTCAAACAAATATCAGGGAAGGTGCTGGACATTGACCCATTATAATTTACTATTCCAACTCCAGTCGAACAAATATCAGGGAAGGTGCTGGACACTGACCCATTATAATTTACTATTCCAACTCCAGTCATACAAATATTAGGGAAGGTGCTGGACACTGACCCATTATAATTTACTATTCTAACTCCAGTCAAACAAATATCAGGGAAGGTGCTGGACACTAACCCATTATAATTTACTATTCCAACTCCATTCAGGCAAATATCAGGGAAGGTGCTGGACACTGACCCATTATAATTTACTATTCCAACTCCAATCCAAAAAATTACATAGAAGGTGCTGGACAGTAACCCATTATTATTTACTATTCCAACTCCAGTCAAACAAATATCAGGGAAGGTGCTGGACACTAACCCATTATAATTTACTATTCTAACTCCAGTCAAACAATTATCAGAGAAGGTGCTGGACACTAACCCATTATAATTTACTATTCCAACTCCATTCTGACAAATATCAGGGAAGGTGCTGGACACTGACCCATCTTATTTATGTATTTTTCAAATATAATGTACTTTTAATAATGTAATAACGGTAAATTTCATCAATCACTTGTTAATTTTTAATTAATAATTGTACATTTTTTTAAATTTTGAAGTATTTTAAATCCAAATTTTAATATTTTAAATTTTCTCACATTATTTAAATATTATATAAAATTTGCTCAACATTTTTACTTAATCAATTTAAATGTATTATTATTTAAAAATGTGTTTTATATTTTTAATTTTTTGTATTAAAATTGTATGAATTTATGGATACTTTTTTTTTTCTAAAAATGTAAAAAAAAAAAATTAATTTTCATTATTTTAATTTTTCCAAATTTTTTATTTCTTACTACACAGCCTTATAACCTAATTCCCCAACATCCCACTCCGAATTTTTGTAAATTTTAAAATTATTCAAAAAAATTTTGATTCCGAAATTAATCATTATTATTATTTTTTTTTAAATTTAACTTTTCATCAGGTTTTAAAAAAAATTTAATATACATTTTTTAACTACTCTCCACCCTTATCCCCTAATAACCCAACATCCCGCTTCTAAACATGATATATATTTATTGTTAAAAATATTTTTGAGTATATTATTTTATTTCTATTTTTAACTTTATATAAAATGTATTAAAATTAAATAAATATTTTCAAAATGTATTTATATTTTTCCTAATTTATTTTAAATTACTCCCCACCCTTATCCCCTAATAACCCAACATCCCGTTCCTAAAAATTAAATATCTATTACAATTTTAATATTATTTATTTAAAATTATTAGATTAAATAATACATAAATTTGATTTTCTTTTTATTATTCTTACTAATTTTTTTTGGTTTATAAACATAAAATGTTTTTTTTAAATTTTTTATAACATTATTAACAATCGATATTTATATTATCGATATTTTTGACAACACTAAAATATTGATATTATGACTACTCGATATTTTTGATTAGATATTTTTGTTAACGATATTTTTACACTGTCAATCTTAACGATATTTTTGTACTCGATATTCTACTATTCGATATTTCCCTATACTCAATATTTTTGACTCGATATTATGTCCTAACGATATTATGAATTCGATATTATGACCAGTTACCATTGTGACCATCTGCATTTTCTGGGATCCATGAGAAAGTTGAGGGCCTGTTAGCGGGATTTGTCTTAGAACATGGGATCCTGGAAACATTGAGATCCAGTGGATTGCCCAAGATGTTTTTTATTAAGAGAACTCACAGGGCATTGATGCAGCCACACAAGCCTGCTCCGCTCCAGTTTCATGGCTTGTCACAGGTGTTCTCCCTTGCTCCCATCTTCCTCTGCTCCAGGGAATAATTATTCACTCCTTCTATCCCTCCCATCCCTTGCTCAGGGCATTGCCACTTACGATGTCATCCTTAATGAATAACAAGAGTTAAGCCATCCAGAATTGTCGCTGTCATGTGTGCTGTCTAGTTGTGACCCTCCACCGATCACCAGCCGAGTCCATCCTAAAAGCTGCCCCATCTGAGTTTTGGGTTCAAGGATATACTGCAGGTTTATTAGGTTCCTGGGATGTAAGGATCTGGGGATTCAAGGACTTACTGCAGGATTAGAGGATCCCACAGTCTATAAAAGCCATATCTAGGGCATTGCAGGTTGCATGGCTTTCCCCTTTGTTGATAAGAGAAAGCATTTCCTTGTCCTGCTCTTCCCTGTGTTTGTCTAATTATGCTCAGCTAGTCACCTGTGTACCTGGCTAGTCATTAAAGATTATCTTGAAGACAGACCTCAAGAACATCTTCCCAAACTCTTTCTGTTTGCAGTGTGCAGTATTCGGTTCTTGTGAATGTCCTGCCATTATCTACCCCCTGCTCAGCCAGTTTGAATGCATGGAATGTTGGAGTGATGATGCGTATTGGAATGTTGGGTGCCTGTGAGGTGAAGTGTGACCACTGGAGAATGGGCTGAGCAGCAGGCAGGCTGCTCCTGGTGGGGCTGCTACCCTGGAACTAATCTCCATGTAACTTACTTCAATAAATCTACTTAATGTACACCCTACCTGCATGGACCTCTTTACTACATTATTTTGGCAACAAGGATGAGAGTAACCTACGTGTTACAACTGGACTTCATTGTAACTGGCTATCCAAAGCACACCTGAATATGAAGCAATCTACAGAGCCTACAGATGCTGCCAATGCAACATACTTTACCAAGAGGAGGTATCCACTGAAAAGAAAAAGTGCTCACAAGAAACAAAGGAGTCCTAAACAGAACAGCGATGACGTCCACAAGAAAGCAAGGAGTACTTCACAAGCAAGCAAAGATGTATACAAGAAACCTATGAAGATGAAGCACTACGCCTCTCAGCCCCACCAGTATCCTGTGCTGATCTGGATTCTTACTTAATAGCACAGAATTTCTTTGTAAACCTCAGTCATTTTTGTGTTTGCTTCAATCTTTTTTTACCCTTTATATTTATTTAACATACATTTGATTAATGGAGAATCCACACCCATTGCATCAGTATCTTTTGTAGATCCTTTGGGAAGAATAAAGAAAACTGAAGTAGAGATTTTTTTACTACAGGTTACCGGCTGGAACCTTGATATATCATTATATTAATTGTCAGACTGAATGTGCTTAAGTAAATCCCTTGCAGGTACCTTTACCTGTTAATACTTAAATTTCCCAAGCGTTCAAGGGTCGATTGGGTTGCCCACTTTCTTTTTTTGTTTTCTACAATACAAGCACAACTTCTGCTTCTGATGCCTCTTTCTCTTCCTTGGTTAGTGGGCCAAACACCACTTTAATTGGATCCTTCCCATTAGTATCCTTTTTTTCCTAATCAAGGACAACTACTGGATAGTTCCCCTAGTTCTGCATTCTTTCCCTCTCCAAGTCTATGATCCAATTTCACTACTAAATTAATCAAGTCATTGCAGGAATCAGGAGGATAACTTGTGCCAGGAATTCTGTTAAGTCTTTGAAAAGACCTCAATCAAAGGTATGGAATGTTTCTCTTTGGTGCAGTTTGTCTCTGCAACTAATTGATTCAATGCTGTTCAATACAAAAGAAGATGCTTATATCATTGCCTTAAGTTACGTGACCCATTATCTACCACAGCATGTATATGTATTTAGCAAAACAGTTTCCTCATAGCCTTCTTTAAAACAACAAAGTTGCATGTAATGGACTATTTTGCTCAAGGGGTACTGACCAAATCATGGTGTTCCCATCCAAGCATGACAATAAAGAGGCTACATTGGATGAAACATTGGGGAATGCATTTGGCAGACACAAGAACTGTAAGCTTTAATATGACAACATCACACTATTGTTATGAAAGAGCTCGGGTGGAGCTAAAGGGCCCGGATGAGAAGTGCTTACAGGCACAACCAAAAGCTGGTGTCCTGTATGGTATGAAGAAGCAAAACTGGGCGGAGGATTAGATGTCAGGATGAAAGTTGGCTTCAAGAGGGTTGCACCCCAGAGTTCAATCTGCCTTGGGAAGGACCATGGTTCCCCATTGGGGTGCTACCTCTCTAGTTTTGCCCTGAAGGACTGATTTCTAGACAAAGGGAATGTAATTGCTTGAATGCTAGCTAAAGTGACTACAGTTTGAGAGTTCTGGCTGTAGTCGTCTAAGGCAGCTGACATGCCTTGGATATTCAGAGCTGGATGGTTGACTATGTCAAAGCTGCAGAGAGTTCAAGGTGGTCCAGGATGCCAGGGTTTGTTCCTGTTGATGAGGACTTCATTGTTGACTACTTAAAATGTGGCTCTCAGTGCTGCAGTGTGGTCTAAAGCATGATTGGTAGTGATTGGTAGTCCTGTAGAAGATTATTCATACTGATGCGCTCCTGTAGCTGGGTGGCGACTGCTTTCACAGTAGTTTTCCATATGAATGGAAGGAGGATAGTAGGGCAAAAGCAGGTGAAGTCGACTCGGTCAAAGTATCGCTTCTTTAGCCGGGTAATCAAGTGAAGTATCTGGATTGTCAGAGCATCTAGTTTGTTGTTTTTTACTTAGGGAGTCATTGGCAATGTGGAGAAGTGTTAAGGGCCTCTTCTTGGAGTGATTTGCTGATGGAAGAAGAAAGGTTGTTGTATTCATAGGAGGTTGCCTCAAGGTAGGCATATGTAAACAGCATGAGAACAGACTGAAATGTATGATGTGGTACCCATTTAAACTGCATATACTGAAGGAGAATAAATCACTTTTTTCTGTTGCCCGAAGTGGGCCTGGGATTGGATAGAGGGCTGGGAGAGGCCTAAGTGAAGCTGCAAAAATATGAATGCCCACAATGATGTTGCATCCACAGAGAATGAACCAACTGCGGACACAGTGGAGCTTGAGAACTCTAGGACGAAGGAAGATGTCACTGACAAGCAGAATCCTAGTGAACCAGGATGAGACTGGAGAAGTAATTCTGTAGAGAAGAGGCTGGTAACCAGAATGCATGAACATAAGAATAGCTGGAGGGAAGGGTGACAAGTAAAATAAGAGGACTGGATGACCTTTGACTGCTGTGCACCCCTTTTGGTCTCTAGGTTTGATACAGGTGCCCCCCTTTGCTGGATTTGATACAGGTTCCATCACTGCGGGTGCTGAGAGGCAGGGGCTGGAGGATGCTAAGCCTGTCCCAGAGCATGGAATAAGTATATAAAGGGCAGATACTTATGTTCTGGAAAGTGTGGTGTGGTACTCAATAGGTTGGAACTTTGGAGAGCAGTTTGAGTTATGGTAAAAGTTATCAAGCTGATATTGGTTCCTACGGTGGGGGGTTGGTTATACGTTTATCCACTGAGTGTTGTTTAGTGGTGGAAAAGAGAACAGTGCAGTTGAATGAGTTGGAAGGATGTAAACAAGGGATAAATAGACTGGGGGCCATTGGCAAACAGACAGTCTATAGTGGGAAAAGCTTGTGTGATGACCTGGAATGTACAGGGGCTGAATGAATATAAGAGATATGCAGTGCTCATATACCTAAATTTGCAGGGTGTGAGAATTGCGTTTAATACAGGCTATGCACCAAACTAAGGAGGAATATATTAAGTTAGCCTGTAAATAGAAGGTAGTCCCTAATTATCATATCCAAAGGGTACTGTAATTTGAGTTGGAAGATTGCTCCATTCTGGGAGCTGTGGGTAAGTAGGACCCAGAGGTTAGATATGTCCTCGTGCATGGAGTTCTGGATGGTCAAGATATTTGCTTGCTTAATGAGTATGACCCCATGATCCAGAATCTGTCATTCCTACCTTAGCTTTTGGAGTTGGTTGTCACTATTCTTAATAGTCTCATGATCTGTGCTGGGCTTTTTAATTGTGAAATGATTTTATTCTCTCTACACAGTTCGTATGGCAGATTAGACTGCATATTTATAAATCAGAGGGTTTCAGAGAGGTGATATGACAAGGGCTGCATCCTGTCAGACCACTCCTCCCAATGTATGGAATACCTTTGGGGTGGCTATAAGGTTGTTGTTCCCACATGGAGGCTAAAGGCTGAGCTTTCTGAACAGAGGGTGAAGCATTAGGTGAATTATTTACAGTTAACTGTGACTCAGCTTTAAATAGGGTGGTGAAATAGGATGCCATGAAGGTAATCATGAAAGGGACATACATAGTAAAAAAAAAGGTGGAGTTCCTCAGCAATTAAATGTAGATCTAAAGAAGGCAGAAGAGACAATTGCTGAACTGGGCAACAAAAACTACACTTGGTCTAGAATGTACCCAGCAACTGACAGCTGCTAAGAAGTGATATGAGGTGCGTACAAAAGTGGATTATTATTTGGGGTGAGGAGTCACACACCTCAAGGATTAATATAACTAATTTGTGAGGGGAAAACCCTAAAAGTCACTTACTTAGCCTGAGCTTAACCCCCTGGTACTTAAAGAACAGAGCAAACAGACGTACACAGACCAAGATGCAAAGTATTTCTGTAGTACCAAACAGTAATAAAGTCAAACCACCAAATGCACTAAGCCCCAATGACAGTTTATGGTCATGTAGACCCAGAACTAGGTGCATTGTGAGGTCAACTTTCATGGATCCCAAAATTAAATACTCCAAGTGGGATGGTCCAGTCAAGGATTTTACCTTCAGACTTAAGGCCTGATTAAGAGTTTGGCAGATGGGATACTCCGTCATAAATGTGATGGATATCCTGTCTTCCATATTATAAGTTTCATAGGATACAATGGAATTGTAATACCGGGGACAGGATATCTGCCACGTTTGTGAAGGAGTAACCCTGCCCGCCAAACTTGTAATCAGGCCCTTTGTTTGCAAAATGGAGGAAAGACACTTTCAACACAGAAGGGCCGCAAGCTTTGTCCAAAGACTTCAATGCAAAGCTGAATAGCTGTTGGGTGAGGTCCCACTGAAGCCATTGGTTTAGGTGGGAAAAGGCATCACTAACAGAATTTTGGAAACAGCAAGATCTTGTGGACAGAATATCATGTCAAAAATATCGAGGACCAAAATATTGAGAAAGTAAGTGCAAATAGATTTACTATTCTTAACTCCACATCTATGTACCTTGAAGATATATGTATACCTCTAACAAAAGAGAGGGACCCATAATCCAAAGGGGTAGGGTACCAAAGGACAAATTGTCAGAAAAGTTTCCCCTTTGGTGAACTTACAAAATAGTCAACACTTATATCCACATCATTCCATACAACATTAGTTAGAGCAGCAAATACAGAGCAAAATGATAATGACAATAATGGTAGACTATTAAAAAGTGTACAGTTTATTACAATATATATTAAAAAACATAGTATACAATGTTATATCCCTAAAAATCAAATACAAATATACACATAATGCTACATCCGGTGGGAAAAATAATAAGGAAAATGATTCCAATTAAAATGAGATGAGTACATTAGCCAAAGAATTTAATCACACTCCAAATCCTATGCTACTATTGTGATTGGAGTAGTTGTATTCCAAAGACTGAATGTGTCACAGCTCAAATACATCGACGCGTTTCGGTTTGGCACTTGTCTTTAAAGCCAACACCTTCTTCAGGATTAAAAATTCAATTCCCAAAACTCATATACAGTATCTGAAACAAGAGATATAATACATAGCATAAGATAAACAGAATAAACAGAATAAAAAGTACACATTACATTATTCCATACATCATTGCTCCTATACAGAGTGCTCCAATCTACAACAAAGCTTTTAAACATTCTATTCACTCTCAAAGACATTTCTCAATATTCATCTGTTGCATAGCAATCAGGGACAAACGGATACTATGTCGCCAACCTTAGTGTGTCTTGACTCTTAGACCCTTTCTCATAATTCTCCTATAGAGAGCAGAAGTACAGCTTCACTATATATGAACTACAGCCCCAAGTTAGGTCTATAGGAATGTTGTACTATGGATGACTAAATTTGCATCCCAGCTGCTAAATTTTATGGCAGGAGACATTTGTCTAAAGGTCCTGCCTATAAATATAAACAGAAGTATTTTTTACCTTAAGGCGGATCAGACAGAGACCTCTGACCTTCACACTTGTCCAAGATGATTAAATTATTTGGCTAATGTACTCATCTCATTTTAATTGGAATCATTGTCCTTATTATTTTTCCCACCGGATGTAACATTATGTGTATAATTGTATTTGATTTTTAGGGATATAACATTGTATACTATGTTTTTTAATATATATTGTAATAAACTGTACACTTTTTAATAGTCTACCATTATTGTCATTATCATTTTGCTCCGTATTTGCTGCTCTAACTAATGTTGTACGGAATGATGTGGATATAAGTGTTGACTATTTTGTAAGTTCACCCAAAGGGGAAACTTTTCTGACAATTCGATATATGTATACCGTCAAGGTACAAATATGTGGCGATATATATATAAAGCTTTGGTTGCCTATAGAAACTTACCTTCACAGTATTTTTGTTCTCGATATTTTTGGCACAGTATTTCATCCACACAATATTTTTTCCCCAATATTTTGTCTAAACACTGGGAATAGCTGAGAGTCAGAGAAACTTGAAATCCCCGCACACCAACGTTTAACCGTCTCCCTGATACTTTGCATGCATTCGGCCAGTTAGGATTTTCTCGTGGAGACGTAGTGGGCGATATATAGATACCTAGTCGTTATCATCCGCCTGAAAAAATGTATATGTGAATGGACCTTAGGTTTAATTATTGCGGATACTATTCCGTCCCTACAGGAAAGCCCTGGCGGTAGGGGTCGGGGAAATTTGCCAAATATTCCCCTTGCCAAGGTTGGGGTCTCCAAAGGCGAAGGGAGCATTGTTTTTTATTTTCAAAAAGAAAATCTTACATCACTTAATTTACATTAGTTTGATTTCTTTGTTGACTTGACAGAATTTTTTGCATGTTATGTAATTACTACTATTACTATTGTAATGTATGTTTCATTTTATAAATTGTATAGAGTAAGGTTTGAAATTGTATCTCTCTGTTTCTGGCAGCAAAGGAGACCCCAGCAATTATATCTTAGCTGGTTAACATATGCATTTCATTGAGTTTTTAATTCCCAGATACCTGGACCACAATGAAACTGGAGCCTGATTATGTAAGCAGTTGTCTGGCATGCTTAACTGCAGGACAGGTAGGTGTCAGGGACTGTCCGGGACTATGTCAGGAACACAATCAGGGACTTGGGTAAGGACTGGGAATGGGGTAGAAAATGTACACAAGGACTGGGAATGGGGTAAAAAATGTACTCAGAGAGGAGTACAGCACTTCCCAGGATCACACAGGAAGTCAGAAGAGTAAAAGGGATCCAAAGGGGAAGCCTGTACAAGTGAACATGATGACTAAGATTCAGAAAGGAAGGGCACTCACAAGGCAATTTAGAATTCAGACTAACTACACCCAGGAGGGACGTGCAAGACATATATATAATGCAACATTAACAATAAAGGGGAGTGTGGGGTAAAGCAGTCAGGAGCTCCACACAGTAAGACTGAAGCTCAGTACGTTTATTCACCCACAATTGCTGTTACAGATACTGACTGCAAATACCCACATGTAGGATATGCATGCAAAGGCAGGGTCCGTGGAGCTTATACCTATGGTGATGTTATAAATGTAACTCAAAGACAATACACACAGTGAACAAGAAACACCAACTTGGTAGTCAGCTGTGCCCATGGATCCTGGCGATCAAACAGGAACACGCAAGGCAGTAACAGCAAGAGGGTAGAACTAAATACAAGCACAATAGACAAGGAGCTAGCAAGGAGGAGTGCTTAGCAGGGAAGGAAGGAAATCACTGGGCACTCTTGGCAGAAAGCAGGTAACAAACATAGAAGGCAACAGAAGCAAGACAGCAGAATAGAAAGACAGCAAACTAGGATATGGAACCAAGGAATTGGGAAGAAAGGCAGGGTCTGGAAATGGATATACAGAAGGGGCGGCTACAAGGGTATACTAGAATAGTGCAGGTTAAGGAATCAAGAAAACAAAGTATCATAGAAGGCCGTGCTGGGGCAGGAACAATAATTGAGCTAAAGCTCAGGAGTCAAGGCAGCACTGCACACAGTGCAGGTTCAGAAACAGGGAATTACCAAAGCTTCAGGAGTCATGGCAGTGCCAGTTCAGGAACAGGGATTTGCTAAAACGTTAGGAGTCAAGGTAGGACTGTAGGCAGTGCTAGTCAAGAAACAAGACATAGCTACAGCTCAGGAGTCAAGGTAGCACTGCAGGCAGTACTGGTTCAAGGAAACAGGACATAGCTACAGCTCAGGAAACAAGGAGTCAAGAGAGCACTGCAAGCAGTGCAAATCAGGAACAAGAAAATAGCTGAAGCAGAGGAACAGGAACAAAGCATGCATCAGGTGTGAGCAGGCTAGCAGCAGCCAGCCACAGGTGAGCTGAATTCCTCCACCCATCCTTGGCCTGCAGGGGTGGAGACAAAGGAGTGAGCAGGGGATTCTGGGTAATGGAGTTTCAGGCATGAGTAGGCTGGCATCAAGTATAAGCAGCCTGGTTTTCACAAAACCTGTCATGGATTGGGAATGGATGTCAATTTCCAATAAGTGTCCAAATGGCTGGAAGTCAGGATATGTCTGCAGGGGAGGGACTGGAAGCTTATTAGAAGACTGAAAAGTCCCACTATGCGGGCCCCTGGTGGTAGGTACGAGAGCACAGGGAGCGAATCATGACAGTAGGTCTCCATTCATTGACATCTAGTGCTCACACTTTGATAGGTGACACTGGCTTTTATTTGCATCGTGCAGCTATCGTAGTGATTGCATAATTTGACATTCTAATACCAGGGATACACTGTAATATTCTTACATTTTTATTTGATGACCCTTTGTAGAAAGAAGCAATGCCCTGTTAATAAATACATCTCGATCCCCGGCGCCCGCGTGACTCTGGGCAATAGCTCGCTTAATCTTCCCGAGGGCCTCCAGCTCTGGGAAACCACCTCGGAGGTAGCTGTGCGCTTTACAAATTCAAGGTTATTATTATTATACTAGCAGTGCCTCATGTAACC
The DNA here is from genome assembly GCF_964261635.1 of Lissotriton helveticus. Lineage (NCBI taxonomy): Eukaryota > Metazoa > Chordata > Amphibia > Caudata > Salamandridae > Lissotriton > Lissotriton helveticus. Next base: position 451,856,386 of record NC_136067.1, read on the forward strand.
CATTTTTATAAAAGAAGTCAGCTTATTTGAAGTCAGCAATCCCCTACAGAAAATTAAATTAAGGATGCAAGTAGTCTTAGTTTCTTGGGGTTGAAACTGCCTGGCCCAGGCAACATCCCTTTGCAGGACCTAGAGAATCAAATCAATGGATGTTCTCTAGTACCCCGTGGGAGACTAAATACAGTTAGACTGGGTTCTGTCATGCACAGGCCTTACCAGGGAGGGAAAACTGCAGACCACAGTCAATCATTTTTTCCACATCGTTTATTTATTGAAAGTTGTATCATATTTGGTACACGTTTCATAACAGCAACTTTACATAAAGTATAAAGCACTTTTATTTCCCCATTTTCACAGTATCTAAAATCAATTACAATGGCCAAAATAGTTTTGAACACCTGTTGATATGAAGTCCCTAATTACTTTTGACCTAAAAGAAGTAATTCCTCTTTCAGACACCTCTAAACCTAACACACACAGCTAGTTTATGTTACTTCATATATAGCAAAGAGTACATGTGCAATATTGCAAAAGCTACAAAAGACGCTGGGTTCTCGAACCATAAACTACTACACACTGAAGCACTGTCTAAATGGGTTACATTTCATCAACCACCATCCTCAGGACAACCTTGTTGCTGAAAAAAATCTCCTACACAGAATATAAATAAAAAATGGCATCTCTACAATAAAGAAACTTGTATGCTTTAATATTGGAATTAAATCAACATACATACATCTTACAATCAAGATCAAAATATTTAGCATACTACAATTAAACCTCCTTCTGTGCCACTTTAATTAATTGATAAAAAGAAGAACAAGCAGCTATAAAACAACTTAGAGATTAGAACAGGACAGGAAATCCAATTTGGAACAGGATAGGGCTGGAGTACTTCACATTAAGTAAACGAATAAAATGTTATGTAGGAGTAATTCAAATCTGGCCAACAACGAAGATGGTTGGAGCACTTTGAAGAACAGCTGAACCAGCCCCTGCTGCAGTCTCCATCAAACATACAACCAGATAGCAAGGACTTGTGAATTAATTGCAGCAAACCAACCAAGGAAGAATAGGGCAAGCCATCAAACATCTGAGAAATGGGAAGGCAGCAGGACCCGGCAACATACCAGCATAGTAACTGAAGACAGACATTGAATATGTTATGTTATGTTATGTTATACTACATTTCTAAAGCGCTCAGCTACTAAGAGTATTCCGGCGCTGCTACCCTAAACCCCCCACCAGCTGAACAGGAAAATGGACTTAAAATATTAATGTTTTTAGGTTCTTTTTAAAGACAGCCGGATCCGCAATCCTCCTAAGAGCAAGAGGAAGCTCATTCCAAGCTAAACCAGCCTTATGAGTGAAAGAGCAGCCCCCCAGCCTCTGGCGTAAAAAGGGCGGGTTCTGAATAAGAAGTTGGTCCGAAGACAGCAAAGTCCTAGAAGGAATATAGAACAAAAAGCGCTTCTGTAGATATAGTGGGCCCAATCCATACAAGGCCCGATGGACAATCACTAGCATTTAAATTTCAAGCGGGCCTCAACAGGGAGCCAATGAAGGTGGCGAAGAAGGACCCGCACGCTCTGCCTGGAAGAAAGACCCCGCAGAAGACGCGCAGCCGCATTTTGAACTACCTATAGTTATTTTATCAGGTAGCCTGGGCATCCCACTAAAAGTGCGTTGGAATAATCCAGCCTGGAGAGAATCAATGCCCTAACTACAGTTTCTTTCGCCTCATCCGGCAAAAGAGGGAGGAATTTGCGCAGGGTTTTAAGTATGCCAAAACAGATCCCTGTGAGTTTTTTGACATGTGTCGCAAAATTCAAATTTTCCTCGAACCAGACACCCACGTTTTTAGCAAGGCCCTTGTCAGATTGGGGGGGTGAAAAGTCAGTTGGCCACAGTCTGGATCGGAAATCCACAGGAAAGGCTCCAAGCAGGAGCACCTCCGACTTTTCCTCATTGCACTTAAGTTGTGCATTGGCCAACCAGCGAAACACCATGGAAAAACAGCGCTGAGCCGTGTTGACCGAGTCCTCGCCCCTTCTCCAGGTAAACAATAACTGCGTGTCATCCGCATAGGCCATCACCCTAGCCCCCAGTGACTCCGCCAGATAAACCAGGGGAGTCACAAAGATGTTAAACAAAAGGGGGCTAAGGGAAGAGCCCTGAGGGACACCAGTGGAAAGAGGGGAGGGGGACGAGGCAAACGGAGGGAGCCAGACTTGCTGTGACCTATCCTCTAAAAAGGATTGCAGCCAGCTCCACGCCGAACCCGCGATGCCGATGTCAGAGAGTCGATCCAGGAGGAGGGAGTGGGGGACCGTGTTGAATGTCACCGAGAGATCCAGCATCACCAAAGCTGCTCTCCCGCCGGCATCCAAACAGTCCCTGATAGACTCAACCACCTCCAACAGTGCCGATTCGGTACTATGGGCGGCCCGAAACCCCGATTGCGCAGGATGAAGCGCGCCCGACATCGTAACATAGTTGGTAAGCTGCAAGGTGACCGCCTTTTCACAGATAGTCAGTAGACATGCTCTACCCAATGTTTAGAAGGATCTGGAATGAGGAAAATGTGCTGTCAGATTGGAAGAATGGATATCTCATCAAGATCCCTAAGAAAGGTGATCTGAGTAACTGCACAAACTACATGCTCATAACTCTTCTTTCAACCCCAGGCAAAGTGTTCAACAGAATCATTCTGAACAGAATGAAGGAACAAGTTGATGCTCAGTTGCAATATCTGCAAGCTGGCTTCAGCAAAGATAGATCCTGACCAGACAAGATTGCAACATCATTGAGCAATAGATGGAATGGAACTCCCCCCTCGATGTTAACCTCATTGACTACAGTGTGCCAGATAAACTTGTAAGAATCAACAGAACACATACAAGGGAATGACCTGCACAATAGTACATGGAGGACAACTCATGGAACCTTCCATTTGAGGACCAGAGTTCACTAGGGTTGTTTGCTATCGTCTTTTCTCTTCCTGCTGACCATAGACTGAATCATAAAGACATTCACAGCAAGGAGAAGAAATGGGTTCCAGTGGCTAAACCTCTGGCCCCACTTCCCCATACCTATGCAAGACAAGACCGGCAAGGTGGCAGCCACATCACCACATTTTGGCCTCAACAAGATCCTGAAGGCTAACATGGCCAGCACAAGTGCAGTCATTCTTGCAAGCGATGCGCTAGAAGATATTGAAGCCTTCACATGCCGAGAAAGTGTCATAGACAATCAGGGTAGCACAGACGCCGACAAGGCAAAAATCAGCAAAGCAAGGACTACCTTCATTCAGCTAAAGAAGATCTGGAGCTCGCTCCAAGGACCTAACACTGCAGCCCAAGATCAGATTTTTTGACACCAACATGAAATCAGTCGTTCTGTATGGAACAGAAACTTGGAGGACAACAGTGACCACCACAAACAAAGTCCAGATCTTCATTCACACCTCCCGAGGAAAATCCTCCAAATCCACTAGCCGAACGCCATCGGCAACATTAACCTATGCCAGCAGACTTTCCAACTCTTTGCTCATGAAGAAATCATGAATAGGCGCTTGATAGGTCACATCCTCTGCAAGCCCGCATTAACCATCACCAGGCAAGTGCTGACCGGGAACCCTCAGGGGAAAAAGGAAAATAGGAAGACTAATAAACACCTGGTGCCTAGGCCTCAAGGCAGACTGCAAGGGGATGGGTTACACCTGGAGTCAGATTTCCCAGGGTAGAGGTGGCTGGAGAGTCCTGGGAGTCCTGGGAGGGAGGGAGGGAGGTTGTATCACAAGTAACTAATCCAAATCTGAACATGGTGGTAGTCTAAACAAATAGCTCAAAATGAGGAGGAAAAACATTAAATCAAGAGGCACAGAGGATGAAGATTGGAAAGTGAAAAGGAAACACCAAGGCTAGAGGTGAATGAGTTAGTAGAAGACAAGAGAAAGTGAGCTCAGTATCAAATGTAAGACAGCATTGAAGCAGTGACAACTGGGTTTACTGGTTTTATATAGGACGGCTCCTAAAGGAGACCTATATAGGTGTCATTCATTTCTCCCACATGGATATGTCCACCACATATGAATAACCAGGTTTTGTTAAGCTTTGAAGATGGTTGTTGTTTGGGGTGTATGCATGTCTCCTACACCTATGCTTTTCACCTGTGGGCCAAAATTCAAGGTGGATGGCATTCACTTAGGCCAACCTTTGGTGCCTAGATGGTGAATCTAGACATCCATATAGAGGCAGGGAGCTGCAGGAAGTGTCCAGTTGGTATTTCTTTTGTGTGGCACAGTATAGCAGCCTGCAGAGTATTTTGCTTTAGAAAGGTATCACTGACATTAACTTTATTATGGTGGACTCCTTCAATTCTGCAAAACAACTTTTTCTGCAGTTACGGTGCCCTGACCTTTCCCCTTCAAAATTGAGTAGGTTCCATCTCTGTTAGGCTTTCTGTACCAGGAGCATGACAGCTGTGTTTAGACCAGTCCTACATTTTCAAAATAATCTCTGCCTTGGTAAAACTGTAGGTCCAGCCAGTGTTGTCCAACCCACTTTGAGCCACAGTGTTGAAAGCTCCCTTTTTCCAATTAGAATTTTTTCAACACAGCCATGAGTGGATCAATGATCCTTTAAATCACGGATACCTATGCTCTATGTCACCTTACCTTCTACAGCCTTCTGGTTTAGCCCCCTGAATTTTTTATCTAGAAGCGTTTGTAAATTAGAATGTGAAATCCTTCAACTGCCCAAGTCCCATGCACTTATTGGTCACTACATCCAAGTAAGACTGACTTTATCATTTTCTTTAGGTTTATACATAGTTCCCATTAACTCACATTAAAACAGAGGTGTTTCATTTTTCCAAATGGCAACCTTGTCTAAGCTTTAACCGTTTGACAAATTCAAAATGTAGTATCAAATACTGAACTGTTGATGACATGGATGCGGCTGATGCATTACCTTTCTTTTTCTTGGGTCATTCACTACCTTGTATTGCTCAAACAGGCATTGAAGCATGTAGAAGGTGGATTTTCAATGCCTTGGAATGTCCTGTATGAGCTGATGTGCATTAAGCCCATTGCTTTCAAGAAAATCCTTACCTTTTTCATGACGATATGGCGATGGCTAAAATCAGTAGACATCATACGAGAAATGACCAGAGTGTCATGAAGGATGAATACTCTCTGGTTTAATGGAACACATTAAATGCCATGATTCTTATGGAAAGGGTACTTGATGGTATGCAGACACTGAGTGCTGTTTAGAAAAATACTATGGCTAGTCTGCCATGGCATTCATTTAATCTATGTTCAGGTATGTGTATCAGACTACTTTAGTTGTCTGTGTGCAAGGCATTTTGTTTCCAATACACTGCATATACAAAGAGTGGGCTTTAGGTCTGCCCCACCCTAATGATTTCATAATTTTGTTTCAGTTCTCTGCTCTTGATTTGATGGCTCTCCTCAATATTCTTGTGTTTGTCCCTCATAGGAACATTTTGGTATCACAGTGTTCTGATTGGTTGAGTTTTATTATTCCCCTGCATACTTGAGTAACTCCTACTTAGTATTTACTTTTGGGCACTCCAGAGGAGTGCATGTGTTGTATTGCTCTTTCCCGCTTTTTAGGTTGAGCTTAGCCAGCACGCATGCGCTATCTGCAAGACATGCTTTATTCAGTCTATGGCTTTAACCATATCCATCTCATGCCATTGATTCTTTGTTGAGCTTGTCCTAAATGCTTCCTTTTTATTGGTGCATTTAAATGTCCCTCCTTTGTGTGCTACGTTGCCTCCCAGGCTATTTCACTAAGTGAACATTTTTGTTGGCCATCACACTACGTTCAAGCGCATTCACGCTTACTCCTGTTCCAGCATGTGAAGGCCCCTCGTCCTTTCTGTGCATTGCAGCCTTAGTGTTCTTTTGGTTGTCCATAGCTGGCGCCAACAACAAAGCAAGCAACAGAAATGAAAGTGGTCCTCTATGCTCCTTCTATGTGAGGGCTCGACAGAGCCCTCTCGGGAATCTCTGTGCATGCCGCGGACTGTTCCTTGTGGTCGGCCATCTCAACGCGTTCAGGTATGGTTATCAGATGGCTCCACAGCTTATGTCACTTACTCTTCCCGTCCCTCCACCCCCTCACCCCTCCCACAGCACTCTCCTTCCTCTACATCTCCTCCGGTAAACCCTCCTCACAGCAGCTCCTGTAGCTCCTGCAGCTCCCTTCAATGGCCCACAAGAGACCGTGGGGGACTGCATCCCTATTGCGCCTCACCTCCTGCTGGGCTTTCTTCACCACCACAATCACAATTCGGCGCAATATTTGGCTTTTTTGGCAGTGACAACGAAGGTACCAAGCCTCCTCCACCTCATTCACAGATCCGGTGCGCCAACACAGATGTTTTTGGCAGCAGACAATACTGAGCTCTTGTTCTCCTGGTTACTGACATAAATGGTACTCAATTTGCACACTTTACAATGATAAAAGGCTGAGCAATGCTCTAGAATTTCCAATTTGTGGCTAGGAGATTCCACCATTCGTGAGAGCTTTGAGGGCCAATGATGAATGAAAAATAATATAAGTCCAGATCTGCCATTGTTTGAGAACATGGTGAAAATCAACAGTTTAACTGAAAAACATAAAGCGCAGCACGCACATTGGGCAGGAACCCACTACACATACTCTTAATTTAATTATGGGAAGAATCTGTGTGTTTTTTAACTAATGTAAGAGAGCTGTCCAGTGACGGGGATATGCTTGTAGAACTTTGAAAGAAGTTGAAGTTGGCACTCGTAATTGGTCTGTACCACTGGCATGTCCACTTAACACTAAGCCCTGTCTGCAGTTGAGGTTCATAACCTGATGCAACTTGTTACAACTTAAGCATTTGTTTTGAACCACCACCGGGATGCATGTGTGACCTTGGCACTGCCCATGTTTACATTCTTAAGTGCCACATGCACTAAAACGAGCTTCCCACTTCTCTCTGATCAGGAGGTGCCTTCTCCTTTGGTCAAACTTTATCTAGACATTTTCTCTTACTTTCTCCATTTGAAATGCCCCTCGGTCAAACACAGTCACCGGCCAAGTGCAGCTGTCTTTCTTTCTGCTGTGATGTCTCCATCTTGACTGTTCCCACACTCAGGCATGTATGTCTTGTTAGACACGTGGGGGAGAAGGGCACTCCACGAAATGAAAATTTCTTTCACTTGGACTCATTTCAGGTCCGACACTTGTGTGGTTTGTTTATTGGGATGGCATATAATGCTCTCACTCACTTCGAGAAATAAGTGCTAAATCCGCCAATATAACAGCTTCGAATGCATTACATTTGTTGGGCATAGGAGAAGTGCAGGACTTGATTCAAGGTTTACTTTTCAGTGCAAGCAATATTCAGTTAGCATAGGTGAGTCATTTTTGAGACTGTTCTAAAATATATTTACTTTAGTCATAAGTTACTATATTTAAAAACATGTCCGCATTGATTTTTTTGTAATATGGCTGTTTCACCCTGTTCCTGGTAATTTCTACCTTTCAGCATGATTAGAGTGTGGGAGAACCCTTAGTTGCTCACTATGCCCGACACCGAAAATGTTGTTGAAAAGTGTGCCATTCAGGGCATGTAATTGCCCACTATTGACCTGTGAAGAGGGAAAATTATCTTGTGAAAGCAGTACATTAAGAGTAGTCATCCACAGCATAATACATTAGTGCGTCAGTGCCCAGGCCGATGGAATTTATTTGCTCAAGTGCTCTGCAAAGCGCTGCAGAGGCTGCTTCTATTGATGTTCTGGCAATGCTTGGAAGTCCAACGGGCGATTGATGAGAAATGGGCATGTCTGTGTCTTCCATGCAGCGTGAGTTTGACCAAATACTGAAGCAAATCTGTAAATTCTTAACACCTGGTCCGATGTCTTCTGGCAAATTAATCGAGGTATCTAATAATTGCTGACAAACTATAGCTATTACTAATGAGCTTACTTATTCATTTATTTGATGGCTTTTTTTTCAACAGCATATTAATTATGTCTCCCGCCATTAATTTATCACAAACGTTGATGTCTTTAATGGCGAATGTAATGTAATGGATAATGTTCTGCATGGCAAAACCCTTTTAAGGTACCAAAGGCTATGCCAATGCTTGTTCTTTCCTATACTCCCCTCCACCCCCTCTCAACTGCCAGCACGCTTTCTTCTCACAACCCCTCGTCGCCCCTGAATGCTTCCTGTCCCACTCGCCATGTTCCTGGTTGTTTCAGATTATTTTTATTTCTTTATCTTTTGTTTTTATGAGGCCTGGCAGCAGTCCAGTACAGCCAGGTTGCTCGTGTTCTTGTTTGTGTTCATCACGCTTTCGATTTCATTAGTTAACGTTTTATTTTATTGTTCTGACATGAACATAAACCAAAGTCAATTGATCAGACATTTAAAGCCAAGACGTATTGGCTTTGCTGATATTTTTGGTATTAGATGCCCATTTACCTAGATAGCTTGGTTGGCACGTCTGAAGTGCATGCCAACTCACAATTTGTTGTTTCTTGTGCAAGCAAGGACGATTGCAGGCAACCAAATATAGGGCTTGCCATAGTTTTAATTATACCTTGCACACGTATCTGAATCCGCACGTGGCTCAACTCGTTTCTGACGCTTAGATGCAAACATCCATGCTTATGCTTTATTGGAACCACGTCTTCTTTGACTCTCATCGTATACTTGAATCCCTTCAGCTTAATTTAATTTGGCATGTTTCTTCAAAACATCTTCAGTGGTTTACCAAATCACAGGTTCATGTCCTAATTAATCCTGTTCTTGCCTCCTCAAAATAGTGTGCAAGCATCCCTTGTCTTCACCCAAAAATGCCTGAATTATTGCCACAAACACTTTTCAAAATATGTAACTTCCTTTAAACAAAGTTTGCACCTCAGATAATCCTTTGTGTAATATCTTGGTCGCACTCCATGTTACTGGATAAATGTTGGAGACTGCAACCCCTCTACACTCTAGAAAATGTCCCACCTGATTTTTTTTGCATGATTCAGAATACATCCATGGTGGCAAAACAATCCCATCAATTATTACTTCTGGCTAAACAATTTTCACATTTCTTAAAAATCTTTTCACACATTTGTACAGTCAGAAAACTATACTTGCCACACTCTTTTGTACTACACATTAATATACTACTGCATTCGCACCTAATTTCTTTCACTTCGCTTACTAATCCTGGCAAAATGCCTTAACATGCCACATTTGTACACTCACACTTGCAGGGAAAAGTTTGTGGGTCGCTGTATGGCCCTTTGAACCTCACCAATAACACATCTTATGTGAGTTCGACATTACACATTATTACTTGTTAGATCCTTGCTTCCTTGAGTGATTTAACTGAACACACAAACACATCAAACGTCTTACTGAATATTTTATCAGTCTTATGTTATCAGTCAAGGCTATTGCCAATGTCAATGGCCTCACCCAATAACGGGCTCTTACACCTTGCAGTCATTCTTGAATTTGTTGTAGCACAGCTAAACACAAAATTGTTTCAGTAGAGAGTCACAAAACTGAGGTGTTAGCATTCACCTGCAATAACATCCACTTGCACTATATCACCAAGGCAGGCGCACAACGCCCATTGGGCCCAAAGGGCTTCAGCCCCCCCTGTCATTTGTGTCAGCCTGGGCTGAGACAGCTTCCCAGGCACACACACAGCCGCACTCGAGTACTTCACAGGTCTTTAAAAGACCATTTACTTGTTTTTTAAGTTCAAAAGAAATTTTATTGAATAAAAGCAAGGTGTCAATACAAAGTAAACAATTCAAGAGCGAATAAAAACAATCAAGTAAAGACAATATGTTAGGAGCAATAATAAAGAACTAAAAGTAGGACTAAAAGTGGGCTTCAAGGCAAAACAGAGAAAAAAAGAAGGGTTATGAATACAGAAACAATGCAATAATGGGCAGTATAATAAGATAATGAAAATATAAGGAACGTCAATGGTATTTAAGGAGGTTTGGAAACTTCTTGTTGAAGAGGCTGTAAATGAAACAAACGTTTTGCACATACATCCAGATATAATGTAACTGGAAGCCATAAATGCATACGTTTCGTTGCCATATGGATAGGGAAGACAAAAGCAGTATCCAACCTGTGATTGTGACATACATTGTACCACCATGCTTAAAAGGAAATATTTGAAAAGTCTTTCCAATTAGCTGTAATCTGCTGGAAAGCAACAGCCAGCAACAAATCAATAATGCCGATGTTAAGAGAGACATTCTCACAACAGGAGGAAAGACTGCCCAGGAAGATGTGAGTAAAAGAAAAAGGAATGTGGGTGTGGAAAATGTCATTGATTTGGGACCATACCTGTATCCAAAACTTATGAACAGCCTTACATGAAAATAACATATGAAATAGAGTAGCGTGTGGGGAGGAGCAGGACCAACAAAGGTCTGGGATTACGGAGAATCTCTTGCTAAGATCCAACGGTGTGAGAAGAAGCCTATTATAAATGAAGAAAAGGGATTGTGTGAAGGACGCTGCTCTGGATGATTTGCGAATCTTAGTCCAAATCTTAGACCAAAATCACGTTGGCCAAGATGTGGCAACGTCGCATTCCCATTGTTCTTCTACTTTGTATTTAGGTCTAATGGATTCTGTGATATGAAGGTACTTGTAAATGGCGGCTGCTTTAGATGTGGTTCGAAGGAAGGAGTGAAGGTGCGAAGTGGAAGTAGGAGGTGTGGAAGAGGCGCCAGATTGTGAGAGTCGAGTATATGCCGACAAGACTGCATCTTTAAGTACAAGATACTTGCGGGCAAATGGAAATAGGTAGGTCAAAAGAGTGGCAAAGTGTTGAGAAAGGTAGAAAAGTGGAATTAGAAAACAGTTGAGATACCCAAATTAACCCTTTTTGCCTCCAGGACTTCCAGTAAAAGGGCTTATTGTTAACTAACAAATGTGCGTTATGCCAAATGGTGGAACTAAGGAGATCAGCTACTGTAGAAAGGGGGAGAGGTGTGGCGGTTAGGAGCAATTTGGTGGTAAATTTATGTAGGGGAGTGGATAGTGAAGGGGGTTTGTGAGAAAAATACATATATTCAGTGAAGGAGAAAGGGGAGAGTGGGAGACGCTCAACCGTGACCCATAAAGGGCAAGGATCAACAGGATCCTGTAACCAGAAAGAGGCTTGACGCAAAAGAAACGCTTTCTGGTATGCTGGGAAATCCGGGAAATTAACTCCACCCTCCAATTTCGGTCGCATTAATCTACTAAGGGACATCGAGGTTTTTTGCCATTCCAAAGAAAGGAAGATAACATTGAATTAAGTTTCTTAAAGAATTTTGAAGGGAAAGGCACTGGAATATTAGAAATCGTGTAAAGAATAATAGGGGGCAACATCATCTTGATGGTGTCAAGGCGACCCCACCACGACAAGTAAAGGGGGTGCCATCTGGACGTTAAATCTGAAATTTTTTGAGTACACTTGTTCAGACAAAGAGAGACTGTTTCTGAAATAGAGGAGGTAACATGTAGTCCTAAATATTTAATATGAGAAGAACTCCATGTGAAATTAGAGTCACTGAAATCAGGTTTGAAAGCGAACCTTGTTAGAGGTAAGATCTCACACTTGTCATTATTAAGTTTGTAGCCAGAAATTAGAGAGTATTCACGGACTACATAGAGAAAGGCAGGAATGGATTCAGTGGGATTGGACATAAAAAGCAAAATGTTGTCAGCGTATGCAGCCACTTTGATACGAGAGTGCGGGGTTTGGAAACCATGTATGTGAGGGTGTTGGCGAAGCTTGGAAAGAAAAGGTTCTAAAGCTAAATTTAAAAGAAACAGGGACAAGGGGCAACCCTGGCAAACACCTCTTCCCAAATCAAAGAAGGAAGAGACTAAACCATTAGCGCAAACTGCTGCACGTGGACTAGAGTAAAGAAGGGAAACTAGAGAGATGAATCGAGGGCCGAAGCCAAACCTTTCGAGGGTAGAAAAGAGATAGGTCCACTCAACCCTATCAAACGCCTTCTCGGCATCCAAGGCAATCGCAGCAAGTGAGTGCGGCAGACGCGAGGACTTTGACAGGACATTAAACAAAAGTCTAGTGTTGTCGGTGATGAATCGTCCTTTGATGAAACCAGATTGCTCCAGGCCTAACAGATCGGGTAATAGGAGATCTAGTCTTGCTGCGAGTGACTTGGCAAAGATTTTGTAGTCAATACTGACTAAAGAAATGGGTCTATAGTTCTTGCAATATTTAGTGTCCTTCCCCTCCTTGGGAATTAGGCAAATGTGAGCGTCAGAAAAGGAACCTGAGGAGCGACCTAGAGAAAGGAATGTGCCTAACAGGTAGTGTAGCTTAGGTATGAGGAGCTTTGAGAAATGGAGATAGAATTCAACTGTGAAACCGTCTGGCCCAGGAGCCTTGTCTTTTTTGAGATGTTGAAGTGCATTGAGGAATTCTTGCTAGGAGACATCTAATTCCAAGGAGGTAAGGTCAAGTGGAAAGTGTTGAGGTTTGTGTATTGTAGAAAAGAAATATGATAGGGATTGGGGGAGGGCTGAGTTTCAGAAGAATATAAGGTATTGTAGAAGAGAGGGAACTCAGATAAAATATCAACATCTTTGTGTTTAAGATTAGAGTCAATGTCATAAATTGATTCAATATTCAACCTATTGTGTTTAACCTTCAGATAATTAGCCAATATCTTCCCAGCTTTGTTCCTACCTCCATAAAATTTTGCACTTGACTTCAATAGGTATAGGGAAGCATCTTTGGTAGATTTTTTGTTAAAGTGCATCTTAGCATCAACAAGAGCAGTTAAACTATCTTGAGAGTGTGAAGTATAATTGATGTGTTCCAATCTCTTGATTTCCTGTAGGAGATCACCAGTGAATTTGCGGGCAACTCTGCGCTTCTTGACAACATAATTAATTACGAAATCTCTCGCTGAGGCCTTAATGGTACGTTTTGGTATGGAGTGCGTATCATTAATCTTGAAAAATTCGCCAAAAAAGTCAGCAAAAGAAGCCATGAATTTAGGATCTAAGAGAAGAGCGTTATTACAGCGCCATCTCCTAGGCCCAGTAATTTTAGGAAGAATATCAATATGTATTAAGACAGGGGCATGATCCGACAGTAAGATGGGATCGATTTCAGCATTGGTGAGAGTTTGGGCAATATTGTGGGAGACAAAAATGTAATCAATCCTCGATTGGGAAAGATGGGAAAGCGAGTAAAAGGTGAACTCTTTTGACGTCGGTTACAAAGACGCCAAGCATCAATGAGCTTGTGTTGCGAAATTGCCTGAGCAAAAAGCTTATGGGATTTGTTTGGAATAAAGGAAGCTTTGGAGTTCCTATCGAGAAAAGGGTCAAGAGGTTGATTACAATCTCCTGCCAATATGAAATTATCATCTACGAATTTAGTGATGTGCGTAGACATCGTATGCCAAAAAGTATGGTCTTCACCAGTCGGGGCATACACGTTGAGGAGAGAGATTGGAACACCTCTTAGAGATAGTTTAACATAAATCCATCTACCTTCAGTATCAGATGCTTGGGTTACTAAAGAAAGAGAGAGGGATTTGCGACATAAGACTACAACCCCGTTACATTTGCCATCACCAGGAGAGTAATAGGCTTCACCCACCCATCCCCTTTTGAGTTTGGCAGATTCTGCCTCTGAAAGATGAGTTTCTTGTAAAAATGGAAAATCAACATTTAACTTGGCTAGATGTGTCAAAATTCTTTGTCTTTTGATAGGAGAATTAATACCCTTAACATTCCATGTGACAACCCTTAACGACATACAATATAATATTGATTATGGTAAACAAATCGAACAGATTCATAAAAAGAGCCCATCAAAAGAGAACAAAAGGCAAGTAAAAGAGTATATGAGAGAAATAAGAAGAAAGAGAAAAGGAATTCAATAAAACACAATGCATTGAGAATGAGAACAAGAAAGTGTGAAGGAGAAGAGAAGAGAAAGACAAGAAGAAATGAAAAAGTATTAGGAAATAAAGAATGAGGAAATGAGAAAGCAGAGGAACAAGAGAAGAGAAGAAGAGATAGAGGCAGTAGCAATATTGGGAGAGATGTGATAGAAGACCATAATGCAAATGAATAGGCAACAGGATGAAAAAGGAAAAATAGAACAAGAGAGCCAGTTAGTGGAGAAAAAATGACACCCGGTAATGAAAGAAGAGAAGGGAAAAGGAGGGAGAAAACGAGAACATATGAAGAGATAAAAGTGAGAAACAATGAAGGGAAAACATAGCTACACAAAAGGGCAGGGCGAGGGAGGACAACCAGGATCGCAAACAGGAACAGGAAGAGGGAGGGAGGGTGGAACCACATGGAGCAGATGAGACCTGCAGGGTCAGCAAGGCGGACGACCTGAGGAACACCTCGGAACGCTGTTGAAAATCTACAAAAACAGGAGAACAAACATGAAATAGTAGACCAAAAGAGGAAACGAAAACATGGAAATCCAACAATTCATAAATATGAAAGGCACACGAACGAACTCGGAAATAGCCAATACAGTCAGAGCCAAACCATGAAGAATTATCTACAAAGGAATAGGAGAATCAACTGGAGAAATAAAGAACAGACAACAATGGAAAGAGGAACAATATTGAGAGAAGTCATGTGAAAGACAATCAGGGGGGCAAGGAAGAGGGAAAAGGACCAGACAAGTCCATGTCGGCTGTCTTGCAAGAGTTCAAGAAGCTTCAAAGGCATAAAGGATCCTCATAGGTCGTCGTTTTGTTGTTATAAGTGACCTTGAAAAGGCATGGATGGAAAAGGCCATAGCGGGCCCCCATAGCACGTAGGTCAGCTCTCATATCCAGGAAAGCTTTGCGTCGACTTGCTGTGGCTTTAGCGTAGTCTTGCGCGAAGAACAAAGATGATCCGGACCATGTGAGCCGGGGAGAGGCTCTAGCTGCTGACAGAACTTTCAAAAGGTCTGTGTACTCCAAAAAGTATATGATGACACCTCTCGGTTTTGATGGAGCGTAGACTGCAGAAGATAGTCGCCCAAGCCTGTGAGCGTGCTGGATATTGAGCACAGGTTCATCTGGCATACGCAAGAGCTTGGGAAGAAAAGACTTAAAGAAGGCAATCGAGTCGGTCCCCTCGCAACCTTCCACCAGGCCGTAGATACGCAAATTATTGCGTATGTTGCGATTTTCAAGCTCCTCCACCTGACGCTGAAGAGAAGAAACCTGCGAATGAAGGTGAGAAACCTTGGTTGTGGTTTCTTGAAAAGAAGTGATACTCCGCTCCACTGAAGTAACTCTAGCATCCATCTGCGTACAGTTGTCCGTCAAGACCTGCAATTTGGTATTTGTTTCCTCCATGAAGGGGCGGAGAACCCTAATTTCCTCCAGAATGAGTTCCATAGAGACTGACGGTACTGATTTAGGCGGCGAGGGAGGATCTTTCTTCAGCCGTTTGGTGGTGGCTTTGCCTGGAGCTGGCAGCGTCGATTCCATTGTAGGCTGCGAGTCTTGAGAAGATGGTAAGGTTGGAGATTCAAGTTGAGCAAATACAGAAAATTGCTTAGAGTTATTGATGTAATTATGTTTAAAATTATGAGAGGCAATATGATCACTATTACTGCCTATAGGGAACAAAATAGCGAAGTAAAAAGTCTCTGAATGCAGGAAAAACCTGAAATGTACTCTAAAGGCACCAACAGCAAGCAATGCAAGAGGAAACCTGCAATATGGAGAAGCAGGCAGTCAGAGCGTTGGCGACAGAGCAATAAAGAAAGCTGCAAGGCTGGTCCGAGGGGAAGTCAAATAACAGTCATCAATTCGGAGTAAAAATTGCAGGCATTAGACAAAACGCTCAATAAAAGGAAAGGGGGAGGAGCTACATCCTATGCTCAACTGCAACATAAGAAAGCAGCACTCTGTGAGAAAAAGGTGGAGCTGGGCAAAGACATAAAATGGCTGCCTCATATGTAGGAAGGCTGCGTCATTTGAGGAGAAGATAAGACCAGCAGAAGGAAGGTGATCCAAATAAAGAGCCAAAATGTGCCAGGGGGAGAAATAAATCCACTGAAATCAGCATGGCTCAACGATAGTCAATTTTTGAAGAGAAGTACAGGCGAAAGCTGCATCGCGCATAACGCGCGGTAAAAAAGAAAAATAAATGGCGGCCGCGTCCGATAGGCACTTATAACGGACTTACTTTGGCCGAGAAAAGCATGAAAACCACCACCATGAGCTCCGGAATGTACACCAACGTGTGCCCACCGATTTCCGACATCCGAAACAGCCACTGGATATGTCTGGCGGTAGCGCGAACCGAGGGTCCCAGGCATCGCCGCCGGAGCGCTCACCCAGGCACGTCCATGCTCCGTGGGTGCCAAGCCACGCCCCGACCATTTACTTGTTAACGAGGCTGTGTTGTGTTTTCACCCCTTCTCAGAACCGCTTCATCTCCACTCTGCCTCTTGCTGGAAGAATTAGCCCCCCTCCCCCCGAATTTTTTATCAGCCACCCCTGAAATTTGGCTCTAGTTGCGCCTCTGCATTAAGATATTACCGATCTGGAGTTAGAATAGTAAATTTAGACGTTCCCCTGTATACTACAGTCACGAGATTGGAGCTGATTGCAGGTTGGGCGGAGGGGTATCCTGGGCGCTATACCACTCTGCCTGATTACAAGTGGCCTGGTGTTCCAGCACCCATAATTCATGACACCAGGAACACCAGGCTGTATGTTTCCATGTAGAAACATCAGTGAGTGAGAGTGCTGACAGAGGCTGCGGAAACAAGACAAGACCTTTCCCCACCTGACTCTCTTCCAGAGTATGTGGAGCATGCATTGTTTCCTCCCAAATGGTCCACAGACTGCCCACTGAGACGCTCCCCACTGCCATTTACCTCCTCCTCAGATCAGGTGGTAATTGGGAGCAGATTTATCCCAGAATCGGGGATCATCATGTGGGAAAGGACCCAATTGTTAAAGGTCTGCATGGTTATTTCCCCTTTTTCAGGAACAAAAACTCATAATTGCATGGGGCATAATTACAATGTGCAAATACTGGCTGGAATCAGTGATTCTGGACACTGTAATTTCACCACTCATGCACCCTGCAGTGCGTAATAGTGGCCAACAGGCTGTTGACCCTGGATGGACATCATAGAGCATTCCACATTGAATTTCCAGTCTTAACAATGGCTCACTGGGATGAGGCATTGAGGCTTTTCAATAGACTTCGATTAAACAGTGCCTTAAGTGGGTTGGGTGTCCGTGCTTCCTGGCTAGACTTATTATGGGTTTGAGATGACTTAACAGTGCCTTATGCAGGATGGGATTTAATCGATTTTAGGTAAGCCCAATTCTGGTGTAAACTACTATGGGAGAGCAAAAATCGCAACCCAAGAAAATTTTGGGCCTTAATCCATCGTCAAAACTCTAGATTATCCACCTTTGGGTGTGCAAACATTGCAGAAGCCGACTGGTCTGCCTTTTTGATTGACCACTTTAGGACCACAGAGGGAACAGCCTCTACAGACATATGTGCTCTCAACCCGACGAAAGTAAGCCCGAGTAAGGGCTGGAGCAGTTCCACTGAATTTTCAGAATCTCCAAGTGAAGATTTGCAGATCGCCCTAGAAATGGTCACCAAAGTACTAATAAAAGCAAGATCAGATGGAGCGCCTTGCCCAAATGGCATACCACAGATTTTGTTCAAAACAAATATAAACCTTTGGTCAGGATATTTCAACTTTGCATTAAGAAGTTCAACCATACCGGATTCTTGGCGAGGCGCAATAATCCACCCGATCTACAAGTCAGGCTCTCACGTGTCTCCAAACAACTACAGACTAATCGCCCTTTTAGACATTGAGGCAAAGTATTACGCAGGTATTCTACTGGAGGAGCTGAGAAAACCTGGGCAGACCAGAATAATTTGAGCCCAAGGAACCAAACTGGCTTCACTGCAAATTCTGGCACCATGACTAACCTACTGACACTGTCTATAATTGTTGATAATGCACTTATTACATCTAGGGCTGTTTTTTGCTGCTTTGTAGATTTTAAAGCCGCCTTTGACCGGGTCCCCGGGGCTGCTCTTTGGGTAAAGCTAAAAAAAATGGGGGATCCCAGCTAAACTTCTGGAGGCGATTATCCAACTGCACTCCGGCACATGGATACAAGTCAAACTGGGGACTGGCACACATCTCTCTCGGAAAATCATGACAACTAGAGGTGTCAAACAGGGATGTGTGCTAGCCCCATTACTTTTTAATTTGTAAATAGCAGACTTACCAGCCACCCTAGAAAAAATAAACAGCCACCCACCCAAGATTGGTGGTGCGTCAATAAGTAACCTTTTATACGCTGATGACTTGGTCCTTTTTAGTCTCACCCGGGTAGGACTGCAAAGGCTACTAAACAAATTACACAGCTATACCATCATGAATACTTTATAGGTTAATCTAAAGAAAACCCAAGTGGTTATCTTTGGTAGAAAACATAACCACGGTGGTGGATGGCTATACAACAATATGAGTCATACAATAGGAAAAACATATAAATATTTTGAGGTCAACCTTGACTCTAGGGGTACCTTCGCCAAACAACATAGCGAAATATTAATAAAAGCCATGAACCTTCAGGTGAACCTTTCTAAGCTCTCAAAAAAACTGTCTGGTCCGAGTTTATCACCACTGTTGGAAGTCATGAGAGCAAAAATCGGGCCTACTCTGTCGTATGGCATTGAAATTTTTAGGGGAAAACTAAACGCCAACTTAAACCAACATGTGACCAAAATTTACAAAAAAGTCCTTCACATGCCTAAAGCCGCCTCTGCCGCACAGATTAGATTAGAACTGGGCTTACTAAACTATGAAATTTCAAACACTGGCACGTATTTGAATCCCTGCCACAAACTTAGGCAAGCAGACCCAGGTTCCTTGGAGTCATTACTTTGGTTAGACATTTCTCAGAAAAACCCAGGTGGCTCTTATGGCTGATTTTCTAAGGACTCCGTCCAGCAAATGTCTGCGGGCGATCTATGGGATCTCAACCCCAGCAAGGTAGTTTTTAAAATCAGCATTAAGAAACGCATTTGAATGAGGTCCCTAATCACTGATAAAGCTCACTTTGCTATACGTAGACACGCATGGGCAATAATGAATTCTAATGGGCTTGCCTCTCCTTCTTATCTGTCCTGCACCTATCCCTTGTAGTTAAAACTTAGCTTTATGGCTCTAAGATTGGGTGACTGGCAATTTTTAAAGGATTAACCCTCCTGGCGTCGAACGTCAGAGGATCTATTGTGCAGAGGGTGTGGCAAGACGGCTGAAACTTTGGAGCATGTAGTATGTCTTTGCCCCGCTCTACTGCCGCAGCACAGACGAAAATTGAAAATTGAGTGGAACAGGCTGGGAAACCGGACCTGTAGACAGGCATTTATCGCAGCTCTGACTCCTGAAAATACAGCTTCAAACATAGGCCTTACAATTTTTATTCGCTATGCATACCGTAATTTCACTCAGTAACCGGAAGGGCCTGCCAATGCTTTTTTAAAGAAACCAACATGGGACAAAGCTAGATTTTAGTACCAATATTGATACATTTTTCTTTTTTCTTTTTCTTCTTTAAAACAAGCAGTTCCATCACATTTGAGTTATTTTAACTGTTTATTTATGTATATGCTTGTATGTACTCCACTTTTATGATTATATTTTTTTAATCAAATAAAGTATATATTATTGAGGTAAGCTCCATGAGGAACAGCTTTGGTAGCCCCAGTGTATTGGACCACAGTACAATACAGCATTTTCCCTACTGGTTACTGTTGATGTATATAAATATCAGTTTCTTCTTATCATACAGTCCACTCCTAAAGATGGTAAAACCTGAAAGTGCAGCTGTGCCCATTCCCATACTCTCTGTAAAACATAAGCTTATAGGTGTCAACATTTTGCTGCACCGTGCTCGTTTACTTCTTCAGCCAGAGTCACCTCACCTAGTATGTTCCATATAGGCTGAACTATAACCAACACCCTTTCAACCATGACCTTGTTGGGCGCCCATCAACCCAATGCAAACTGCTTGACTTCGCTGTGGGTGTAAGATGCTACATAACAGATGTAAGATGGTACATGTGACAAATTGAGCAGCACTTTTGGCCTCGCAAGGGGTGCAAAAAGTGGTATAGAAACACCAGTACAAAACAGTAAAATGAAATCTATCAGACCCTTTACTTGCTATTTCAGCAAAGGTTACAATGCCCCTAAAATGGGATTACTAAAATTGCCCCTCTTCTCCTCTGGAAGTAGTACCTTGCTGCTGACTTAGACTCTATTCGGCCAACTTTAAATTACTACACTAAATTTACCGCCAAAAAATTAAAGATTTGGCACTAGAAAAGCAAAATAACACATTTTCGTAAATCTTTGGAAGTTTTGGAGATGGACAGTGGAGGATAAAGTTGAGTATTCAGACAATTTAAATATTGAGGGATTATTAGTGATTCAAATGTGCCATTTCGTAAGAAGTGGTCAGATACTGTCTCGTGAACACGGTCTTGTTCACCAATAAATATTTAACACTTCATCAAAATTATACTGGTTATAAAATGACGTCTTGCTGACAGCCTCTAAAAAGGAAGTTTGAAGTTCAGGCACATATATCTAAACAAGTGTACGCCAGTGTTTCATGGACTTTCTGTCGAGTTATGCAGTTACAACGATGTTGCTGTTGTGAGTATCTGTACCTTTAAGTGAATTTTAAACACCTTTTCACTCAACCAGACAATGAGAGGGCACATGGCCAAGGAGTGGCAAAGCTTGCTGAAGCCCGACATAATTAATGAAGGTCATTATTTGTGGTTCTGGTTCATTACAAGAGTGACATATTTACTTCACTACATTGTTAGAGTGAAAGCTCTACTTTCACAGTTAATGAGTACATTACATAAGGTGGGCCACGTCAGCATATCCAAGATATGTCTCATATGTCACGACACAAGTATGGCTTCTTGGATGTATACAATTCTTGTAAAGTGGTCAAAGGTTAAAAAGACCTGTGGAGCGTAGGGAGATAGGTGCCATAAGAAGCAATCTATTTTGCCTTATTCTGCATTTCTCAACAGTAAATAAAGTGGAAGACATTCAGGCGATCTTCCCAAAGGAAAGGGAATCTAGTTGCCTTACCCCCTCCTTGAAAGTAAGTGATAGATTGAAAAGTATCAATTTTTAGATCTTTTCTCAAGTCAGGATCTCCTTCAGACACGTGTCCTCCTGCAGTTTTGAATAAACTTCCGGACTCCGTTCTGGATCAGCGCATCCATTTATTAAATGTATCTTTGTGGAAGGTACTGTCCCTAAAACCTAGAAGACGACATTAGTCACTCCACTGTTGAAAAAACCCAATTTTGATAATCTTACTTGTTCCACTTACACTACTATTTATTTGCTACCTACCATTTCTAAAGCATCAAATAAACGTGAGTAAACAACTTAGAGATTTACAGAAGTTAATATTCTTCTGCAGTCCTCGCAATCTGGGTTCCTTGCAGGTCATAGCAGTAAATCATCTCTTCCCGGTGTGATGAATGGCCTAAGATATCAGTTGGATAATGGTGGAGTTGCTGCACTGATTCTTTTGGATCTCAGTGTAGCATTTGATACAGTGAATCATAGTACACTCCTCCAGAGAATCCAAGGCATAGAAATAGAGGATACAGCCCTTTCCAGGTTAATATCTTTTTTGAAGGATTGTACTTTTCAGGTACATATCAGCCAGTACAGATCGAAATCTCTCCCACTTGTTTCAGGTGTGCCTGAGGGGTCGATTCTGAGTCCTTTGCCTTTTAATTTGCATGTTAGACCTCTGGCAGATTTTGTTGAGAATTGGGGACTTACACTTTTCTGGTATACTGATGATACACTGATTGTTGTATCACTGTCAGCTAGGGATAACCACAATGTGCAGGCTTCCATTTCATGCCTTGATCAAGTATCAGCTTGAATGTGCTCCAACTCCCTAAAATTAAAGGGTGATAAATTCGAGGTCCTTTTGGTAGTGAATCCTTCTATTCCCTGGGACTCTCAGCTATAGTCTTCAACCAAAACAGTCCTCCGAGTCCAGTATTGGTCGTAACAAATTTAGGATAGTAGATCTATGACAAACTCACTATGAGTCACCAACTTAATAAGGTTACCGCTACCTGTTTTGGCATCATGAAATGGCTTAGAAAAATGCTATACTGTCTCCCTATTGCTGCTCAGAGAACCATTGTCCAGGCCTTGGCTGTCTCACGACTGGACTATAGGAATGTGTTATATTTAGGCAGAAACAAATTTACTTAAACACCTCCAGTCTGTTCAAAATGCTGCTGCACGGCTTCTGCTCCACCCACCTAAATTGCCTTCTACAGCCACCTTGCTTTGGACGCTTTATTGGCTACCCGTTGAGCGTAGGGTGTATTTCAAGGCTCTGTGCTACATGCACAAATACCTTGCAAACGTAGGACCTTCATATCTTAGAGCGTGGGTGTCTTTGTACATTCCCTCTCGCTCACGGCGCTCCAGTGATTCCAGGTTGGCAGTAATTCCTAGAATCAGGAAATCACACCAAGGAGGTCGTACCCTTTTTCCTTGTTCGAGAATGTGGAATGATCTTCCTCAGAGATTGAGAGTGTGTCAATCACTCTCTGTGTTTTGTAAATCCTTAAAAACGTAGCTGTTCCAGTACTCTAAATTCCCCTAAGTAGGGTCCCCTTTAGTGGCCTTGCCGATCCTAATCTGCCTGTAAATGATCCTAGCTCTGGGAAACGTTTTTAGGTCTCGCTGGAGGCTGCGCATGCGCTGGTCTGCGAGACATTTAGAAACTGGCTATTAAAAGTGCTACCAAAGCCTTTTGCCGGCCACCAGCGTGCGGTCACGCGCGCGTGAACGTGCACAGGCCATCTGACTTTTGTAATGGCTCATTAAGCCATGCTCCTCCACCCCCTCTCTCGCTCTGCTCTCAGTTCCCCCTCTCTGCTCCCTCCCCCTCTTCGTCACTTCCCGCGCTATGATTGACAAGCCAATAATGTGGGACCAACGCGAGGGTGGACGTGGCATGGGTTACGTGACACCGATGCAGTCTCTCTTCGGGATAGCAGCCAGCGTCTATTGTTCGTTTGGTGGCTTCCTTCTGCATCTTCCAGCAGAGTAACGGGTGCCCCAGTCTAACTAGTGACTTACTGCTCATGAAAATAATACATTATCTTTCATGTAATGTTTTCGAATGTACCCTTTGCTCTTGGCCCTTCTTGGAATATTAAGATTTATTATTTTGTTTTTTTCTTTAGTGGAATGTTTTGCACGTTTTTGCTATTTTTCTAGCTCTTTGTTTACTTTTTTACACGGGCATATGTATAATAATAGTGTCCACATGTTTATTGTTGCGCTAATTAACCGACCTTAACAATGTCGCATTAAGCTGGATGTAAATACTCTTCCTAAAGCATTGGACCGTTGTTAACTTGTATGTGGTCAGCAGTTTGAAGATTTTCATTCTGTGGCACAGCACCGTCAGCTGGTCGCCTCTCGGCGCTTCCAAAATGAAATAAAGAACTTCCTTGTTTAAACAAAAAAAAAGTTGTAATCAATTCAGCTAAAGCTATCGGTCACAACACCAAAGTGAAAATGCATGTGTAGTTTGAAATGCCCAGAGGGAAAACAGTATGCAAGCTGCGTTCTTTTTCACTCTCCAACTTATATGAAGTGCATTTGTTGAGGCCAACATTTCCCCTCAAGTTCTATCATTTTTGTTGTATCGTATATCTGATGATATAACTGCCCGTTTCATTTGTTTCCCACCTTATAACCATGTGTCCTTGTGTACGCACCGTGGGGTGCATTGGTTGACACCGTAAACCCTTACACCGGCTCTCATTGCTAGCATTGAAATTGCTGGGGCGTTTTCTAGGGCTTCCCCTGCACGACTTTGTACTATACAATCAGGACTTATTGAAAGATGTACTCCTTTTAAACCGTTTGACAGCCCCTTCTCGTGTCCTTTGCCTTTTACATTGAAGTGATGTACATGAGGCAAATGATTCATGCTAATTTAAAATTGATCCGGGCCCCGCGCTTTGAGTTGTCGGAAATTTTCTACCACTTTTCTAACCCTCTTCTACCCCTCTACCCCTCTACTACTCCTCTACCACCCCTATTTTACCCCTCTACCCTACTACCCCACTTCTACCCCTCTACCCTTCTACTCTTCTACCCCTCTTCTACCCCTCTACCCCTCTTCTACCCCTTCTACCCCTTCTACCCTCTTCTACCCCTCTACTAGCCCTCTACCCCTCTATTACCCCGTTACCCCTCTTCTACGCCTCTACTACCCCTCTACCCCTCTTCTACCCCTCTTTGCTACTACCACTTTACTACCACTCTACCTCTCTACTACCCCTCTACCCTTCTTCTACCCCTATACCCCTCTTCTACCCCTCTACCCCTCTATCCCTCTACTACCCCTCTACCCCTCTACTACCCTCTACCCCTCTACTACCCCTCTACCTCTCTACTACCCCTCTACCCCATTTCTACCCTCTACCCCTCTTCTACCCCTTTTCTACCCTTCTACCCCTCTATCCCTCTTCTACCCCTCTATCCCTCTTGTACCCCTCTACCCCTCTTGTAACCTCTACCCCTCTTGTACCCTCCTACCCCTCATGTACCCCTCTACCCCTCTACTCTTCTACCCCTCTACCCTTTTCTACCCCTCTTCTACCTCTCTACCCCTCTTCTAGTCTTCTACCCCTCTACCCCCTCTGTCCCCTTCTACCCCTCTTCTACCAACTGTAACTAGCAAAGACACTGTGTCATGGCAGCATCACTCAGTGCCACCACAGCATCACTCAGCGCCACCACAGCATCACTAAGCATCACCACAGCATCACTCAGCGCATCCACAGCATCACACTGCACTACCACAGCATCACTCTGCACCACCACAGCATCACTCGGGCCAAAACAATATCACTGATTGCCACCACAGCATCAGTCAGCACCACCACAGCATCAGTCAGCACCTCCACAGCATCAGTCAGCACCTCCACAGCATCAGTCAGCACTACCACAGCATCACTCAGCACCACCACAGCATCAGTTAGCACCACCACAACATCACTCAGCGCCACAATAGCATCACTCAGCGCCACCACAGCGTCACTCAGCGCCACCACAGCATCACTTAGCACAACCACAGCATCACTCAGGGCCACCACAGCATCACTCAGGGCCACCACAGCATCACTCAGGGCCAGCACAGCATCACTCGGACCAGCACAGCATCACTCAGGGCCAACACAGCATCACTCAGGGCCAGCACAGCATCACTCAGCACCACCACAGCATCACTCAGCGCCACCACAGCATCACTCAGCAGCCCCACAGAATCACTCAGCACCACCACAGCATCACTCAGCACCACCGCAGCATCACTCAGCACCACCACAGCATCACTCAGCACCATCACACCATCACTCAGCACCACCACAGGAACACTCAGCACCACCACAGCATCACTCAGCACCACCACAGCATCATTCAGTGCCAGCACAGCATCACTCAGGGCCAGCACAGGATCACTTAAGTGGCACTTTTTTATTAAAAAGTTTTTGCATGCTGCACAACAGCCACACTTCACTATAGCACAGCTTAAACACATTGGCAAAGTCAATAGCTCTGCCTATACACTTATAAGGCCCCAAAGGCGAGACCTAATGGCTATGCCAATGCTTGTTTAGGTAGTTACTTGCTTTACAAATTACGAAAACAATAATAATAAATTGAGGTAACGAGGACCTGCCTCACTTTTCTATTAAAAGATCAATGAATAGACGTATTCTCTATAAGGTTATTATCATGACATGACATTTATTAGGGTTTTTGTATTATCTGCAATGCCCCTTTGTCCTGTGTGTACCTCTATCTCCTTCTAACACCCACGTTCTACAGTAGTTATCTCATGAACTTCAGTTCCCCAAACTTCCTGGGGTAGCGGAAGCGACAACAGTCATTTTACCTCTACTTTCACTTACCCATACACACACATTCACACATAAACATAGCCTCACAAAAACACACTCTCAAACACTCACACAACATACCTTTTGAAGTATTTTGTACTTACCTCAGCTGTCATTGAGGCTCATATTCCAGCTAATTGCACTCCATTCTTTATTACACTACTTGTGAATAATATATTATTCACTGTTAGTGCAATAAAACATTGACAAAAAACAAGGAAAGTGGAACCCAAACCGACGATCATAAGTACGAGCTGTTGCTGTGTTCCTCATACTGGTTTTAGTTAAATATTGTAGGGATTTGTTAATAATGTACCCCTTTAGTCGTCCCATTTTTGAGGAAGAGCAGCCCTTTGCAGTTCTTCGTCCTAATTCCTAGGACCCAGTGTGGTCCTCCTGGTCCTAGATATGATTGATGTTCTAGCCCTCATAAAAGGAAAATGGACAAGTAGCCCTGAAAATGTTTACTAGATGGTCTTAGGGTTTGCTTTAGCTTAGGACTAAAGAAAATGATAATTCTGTTTGTAATAGTGGTCATTACTCTCTCCTACTGTCTGTATGTTAATTATGACCTAATGCTTCGTTCCCTTTGTATTCGTGCTTATACTTTATATATACCCGCTTAATGAAATGCTTAGAATGGAAAATGCCCACCTAGCAATGAATTAGGATATTGATAAATTTATGAAAATTAATGTGCAAATATTTTCTATGTTCCTACTGGATCATAGGAATGTCTTTAGCTCATGCTAAAAGGACTATCTGTTAAATATTGCAGGGATTTGTTAGCATGAGCTGAAAGCCATTTTGTATTTCTGGCCGCCATCTTGTTTGCCGTGTGCTGCCATGTGCTCCCCATGTGCTTTGTCCTCCCTCAGTGTTGACTGCTCATGTAATCTGCCTAGAAACTAACTATATTTAGCATCTTCCACCTTCACATATGCTCAGAAGGGCCTAGCTAGTAGAATGCACCTGCTTCTCTAGTATAACTGTCAGGCTATTTTTGCTGCTGCATGGAGAAGTAACTCTCCTCCCACTTTGTTGAGCAAGCAGATCTTGCATGCCCATCTTAGGCATTTTGCATGCTTACATGAGCCAGGACTGCCCCTTGGTCTTATGCTGACTATGTAACCCTAAGCATATATAAGGCCCCTGTTTTCTGTACTCCTTAGACTGCCTCATTCAGTTGCTAAGGCTTCTGTGTGACGTAGTCTCCCTCATCTGAGTTGAATAAACGCATTCTCTTTATATTTTAGCTTCTGTGCCAATTTCTTCTTTGTTGGTTTAAAAGGACCAAGTATCAGTGGGACCCCTGAGAAGGTTTCTATTTTTTCCAATGGCGCTACAACGTGGACCTCATCAGAGAAGTGGCTATCTAAGGAGTGATCTTGTCAGGAGACAGAAATCTACTGTGGAGGACAGGACAGGACTCTACTAAGGAGATTCTGGGGATTCTCTGTCTCTGCAGCCCAGTATATTTCTGGTCTTCCTGATTTTGATCCTCCACATGATGTCACTCCTTACTGAGAACCTTTTTGGCGTGAATATTCTAAAAAAGACCGTGAGGTAATTCAGAACTTGGCAGTTAGAATTTGGACAACCATTTGATTGGTAAGAGTCGTTCTGCGGCACTTGCTGTTGGTTTTGATGCCTTGGATTGGTAAGGTAGTTTAGTAACACTTACTGTGGCTTAGATTTGTGTTGGCCAACTTTTGATTAGTATGTATGTAATATGTAAATTGCAATTTATGTAGGCAGGTATTGAGAAGATTTTTCTCTATTTGAATTTGTTTGAACGGCGCAACGTACGAAGAGTACCTTAAGCGCTACTTTGATTATAATACTGCATAGTTTGCACTATTTTTGGCATGCCTGTTTCAAGCACACATCGAAGAATGTGCTGCTTTTTGGAGGTACCATAGTGAGATGTGAAGTGACTTAGCCGGCTCCCTTGAGGGAATACCTAAATAGGTTTAAGTTTAAAAATATATTTCTTCCTTGGTGATTCTGTATCCCCATGGAATTCAAATATGGACATAATACAAACAAGGATCCTTTTCTACGCACGTTTATTAAAGGAGATATGCAGAGCGATTTTTTGGTGTTCTGCCAGCCAAAGCTAGTGAATTGACCGTATTTTGGCTTCTTGGAAATAAAACATTTGTTGGGTTGTTTTTTTGCAGTCTTTTGGAATACTATTGAGAAGCGCTCTTGTAAATATGACTTGCAACTAGTATTTACAAATGGTTTGGTTTAAGAACAGTCTGTGGGCTGTCCTTTGTTTCTGTCTTAAGTGTTGATCTGTGGGTAAATGTGTGTCTAAATGTCTATGTGGTTTGTGCTTTTCACATTAGTGATACTTCTGTAAGTAAATAGGGATTGCGCTCTTTGTGTAAGGATTGCTAGCCTTAAGCACGCTGTATTATGTGATTCTGAGTGTATGACCCCTTCTGTATATGTCTGGAATGAGCTCAATGTGTGTGTTTGTGTTTTCTTGCTGTCATCAGTCTGTTATGCAAAATGTCATTTAATTAATATTAAATAAAAATTAAATAAAAATCCAGAAATGAACCATATGATATGCTAAATAACTGCATGTTACTATTAAATTGATAAGAGTAAGCAACTGTGCGCATGTACAAACTGCCAATGCTTAAAAAATAAAATTAGAATTCATATTGAATAGGAATAAAATTGGCTTAAAAAAAAAACGAAATTGTGTGTTTTTGCAATAAATAAATAATTATAAAATGTTACAACATTTTCCTTAGATACATTGTATTAGATATTAACAGGCAAACACATCATCTGAGTAAATTGGATGTTGCTGAACTACACACACATATTAGAACTAGAAATGCCTCAGTTTTAAATAGACAGTCACCGTGCTTCCATTTCAACACTAAAAAAAGCTTTACAACAGCTGTGTTTTAACTGCTGAGCAGCAGCTGTTGTTTTGATTGTAGGCCACGGAGAGACAGAAATGTTGACTTAGCCAAGATTTTGTCACTACAGAACATGGTGTAAAACCCTGCATTTCAGACTGCTGTTTTAAAAAGTTACAAAAATCAGGTTCAATATTTTGGATAACAGGAAAACATCTAAAGTAAGGATTTCCTTTCTTAAAGCCTTTTTTTATAAGCATATTTTTGGTTCTTTTTATCAAGGTGCGTCATTTATGCAAAAAATTGGAGACGTATCCATGAATCCATAAGTCTTTGGACGGATTCCAACATGAGCCTGCTTTGTTTAGGGCGACCGACGCCTAGGCTCATGTTGGAATCCGTCCAAAGAATTATGGATTCATGGATACGTCTCCAATTTTTGGCATAAATGACGCACCTTGATAAAAAGAACCCCGGTACGCGTGAGGCCACCCACTACATCGCAGCGTTACATGAGTGACATTCGTCTGTCACGCCCAGTTTCGGCTCCATCCAGTCCGTGTCCTGAGGAGAACCCACACTAACATTGTGGTTCAAAACGCGTTGACCCCAAACCCGGGAAAAAGAAGAAGGGTGCCACTAGGGCCGTTCAAACTTATACAGTGTTATCCCTAGTTTTGCAACCCTAGAATTCATTTCCCCATCCCTGGTTTAGTAAGACAGGCAGGCAGTGCTTTTTTAACTGTTTGTCCGCTTGTCTTTTTGTACTTAATATAAAGGACTGGTTCCTAATGTGAATTTATTGCCAGGTATTTGATCAATTGTTTTTGGTGTTGCCTTTATGAACTGATGGACTTTGAGCACTTGTATAGCAGTTGTACATTTATGTACATTTCACTTGTCTGTATGTATTTTTTTCACTGTTCGTTGACTGTCTGTTTGATGACATATATAAATCAAATGGTTTAATGTTTTTCTAAAATATATAAAAATACTAAAATAAAACAGATGACCCTCCAGAACTGATCCGCTGGTTTGGGATCGAAAATCTAAAAAATAAATCTGTCTGGCTATTCTGTTTGTTCAGCCTATATCATGAGAGCATGGTCCTAAGCGTACAATGTAGGTGCTTTTAGGTTTAAATCATTTTTATTGAAGCAGCACAAAAAAACAGAACATACATTGCATGTGAGATGCGGGTCTGCGATGGATAGCAGTGCGTGTGGGGCTCGGAAGCCCTCCTGATGACATTCCAAAAGTAATCCGGACAGCAGAATTATATCGGTATAGGCAGTGCTACAATAATGGAAAAAACTCCCTCTGAATAGACCCCCCCCCCGAACCCCAAACTCCCCGGCCCCTCCCACCCCCCCTCCCTCCGTCCAGTGCTCAGGCCCATCCCACCTCGAATCTCCCCGCCACCACCTCGGAAGGACCTCCCATTCGGAGCCAGTTCAGGTGCAGTGAGCCATAATAGGCGAAGATATCTCGGGCAGGTGATTTCCTTAAATTCAGTGACCAACAGGGAGTGGAATGGCTTCCAAAGTTCATCCAACTGATCTATATCTCCAGCTAAGGTAAGTGACAACTTCTCCATCCCCAGCACATGCCACAGCCTATGTAACCACCCCGTAAGTGAAGGGATCGTAGTAGTGCGCCAATGTGTAAGGATATTCTGCACCGCAGAGCCCATGGCAATAGCAATCTGACGTCCCCTACGGGAGCGCAAGGGGTACGTCAATCGGTTAGGGAGCCCCAGTAGAATGTAGGCAGGGAAGCGGGGCAGTTCGGTCTTAAAATGGGCGTCAATGTCATCTATCACCTGTTTCCAGTAAGAGTGTAAAAGCGGACAGTCCCACAAGATGTGTGTTAATGTGCCTACCTGCCCACATTCCCGTGGTTTTGGTCTTGCTGCGGTCCATCTCATGTATCCGTTCCGGGTATAATACCAGTATGTAGATACCTTGGTCAGTGTTTCTGTTAGCCCTGTGTGGTATGCTGAGTGTCGAGCTCTGTACGAAATCTGGTCCCATTCTTTATGACTCAACTGCCTCCCCAGTTCCCGTTCCCAGCGTTCCCGGCCTGGGTTATGGAGGTGCGTGGATGGTGGTTGCAAGAGTCTGTAAAGATCGGATATAAGTTTGGCGTCCGAAGTGCGGGATACAAGCCACTGTTCATAGGGTAGGAGTTTCCTGTCAGCCGTCTCCCTCACTTGTGGGTGCAGCGCCCAGTGACGGACCTGCATGTAGCGCAGCCGTTCCGTCTCTGGTAATGTGTATTCCTGTTTAAAGAGTGGGAAGGGGATGACGCCGTCCGGATCATATATATGCTAGAGGAAACGACACCCCGCGGGTCGCCAGTGTGTAAAGGCTCCCTTCTCTAGCCCCAGAGTGAAATCTGGGTTATCGACCAATGGTGTAAGTGGTGAAGGGAAAGTGGTGAGCTCGTGTATGGTGTTAGTGGCGTCCCACACCTTCAGGGGAACTCTCGTGACAAAGGAAGCGTATAGATTAGCGGGCCGGTGGGCTTTGTGTAGGAAGGGTATTTCCTGGAGTGGGCGCCCTGCTACTGCCTAGTCCTGGAAGAGCCAGTGTTTGTCCGACTCCCACTTGCTCCATTCTACCAGATAGCGTAGCTGTGCTGCCTGAAAGTATTTGCGTAGATCCGGTATCCTCAGTCCCCCGGCCTCTGGAGCCAGAGTGGACAGTGTCCTCTTTGGTCTGGGTTTCCGACCTTGCCAGATGAAGCGCGAAAGATCTGCCTGCGTTTGCTGAATCCAGCCCACAGGCGGCTGTAGTGGTAGCGCTCTGAATAGATAGAGGATCTGGGGGAGGACGGTCATTTTGACAGCGGCAATTCTACCCAGCCAAGAAAGGGTGCCGTGTATCCAACTTCTCAACTCCTCTTGTATCTTCCCATGGAGTGTGGCATAATTGGCCCTTACCATGGCCGGCAAAGTAGGGGCCAGCTGGAAAGACATGGCTTGGTAGTTCGGACTGGACTGTTCCCATGAGGCACAGGGTCAGAGCTGATTTGCATATAGCCAGTGTCTAACCCAGGGTGGTGTGGAGTGCAAAAAAACGATGGATTTAGGCCCAGATCCTTGTACTGGGGTGAATGTATGACATTGTTCTACATTCTGTTCATCAACTGTGTTTTTTGCGGTTTTTACCCCGAGTGGGCTGGGTATGCTCAGACGTGAGTCCCAGGCTCTCCACACCACTGGAGTCAAGCTATCCAGGCTGATGAAGGCTGATAGCCAGTAACCGGTCCTTGGATGCTTGATTCCGGTCTGGGAAAGACATGGCTTGGTAGTTCGGACTGGACTGTTCCCATGAGGCACAGGGTCAGAGCTGAATTGCATATAGCCAGTGTCTAACCCAGGGTGGTGTGGAGTGCAACAAAATGATGGATTTAGGCCCAGATCCTTGTACTGGGGTGAATGTATGACATTGTTCTACATTCTGTCCATCAACTGTGTTTTTTGCAGTTTTGATCCCCAGATACGGCACGAGGTCTGACGACCATTGTAGAGGGAAGAGGTCCTGCAAGAAGGTTCTGGTGGCGGGAGCAAGGGACAGATCCAGGGCTATGGATTTATCTAAGTTCATTTTGAATCCCGCAACCTTTGCGAAGGTGTCTATCTCCGCAATGCAGGCCGGGAGGGCCGTTCGCGGATTCTCTAGCGACTGTATGACGTCGTCTGCGTAGAGACTGATAGTGTGGGTGAAACTGCCAAACTTCACCCCCGTTGCCGCTGGGGTCTGGCGGATTCTCTGGGCGAATGGCTCCATATATAAGGCAAAGAGTAGGGGTGACAGCGGGCACCCCTGTCTCGTGCCCCTCTCGATGGAGAAGCTTTGCGAGCTGTAACCATTCACGGGCACCACTGCCGTGGGGAATTTGTAACAATTAAATACCGACTTTCGTTAGAACCCTTTCTAGGTATGGACAGTGTACCCGGTCAAATGCCTTTTCAGCGTCCACCGCCAGCATCAACCTCTCTCCAGGGATCCGGGAGGCTTTTTCTATGAGATGGACGATTTGTTTGGTGTTGTCCACCGTCTGTCGTCCGGGAATAAACCCCGCCTGGTCTGGATCTATGAGTCCCGGCAGGTGGGGGGCCAGTCGAGCTGCAGGATCCCGGTATATAACTTAAGATCCACATTCAGGAGTGATATCGGCCTATAGGAGCCGCACTTGGTTTGGTCTTTTCTCGGCTTGGGGATGACTGTAAGGGACGCCCGCAGGAGGTCAGGTGGAATGGTGCCTGGTGCTGAAAAGGAATTGAAGAGGCGAGTGAGAATCGGTGCCAGCGTCGTGCAAAATGTTTTGTAAAAGAGGGACGTGTAACCGTCTGGCCCTGGAGCCTTCCCATGCTTGAGTTTGGCAATGGCGGAGATCACTTCCTCTATGCGGATATCCTTGTCTAGGTATTCCGCCTGTGATGGAGTCAGGGAGGGGAGAGCAACCGAGTCTAAATATTCCTCTGCCGCTAGGTCGTCCAGAGGGCTACCTGTATAAAGAGCCGCATAGAAGCTGCGGAAGGTGTCCGCGATTTGGGCATCCTCCGTGACCATGGCCCCGTCGGACCCAGAGAGTTCCTTCACCAAGTGCCGTTGGCGCGCAACCCGAAGCCAATTCGCTAGGAGACAGCAACATTTGTCCCCTCCAGTATAGTAAGCGTGCCGCAATCGCAATGCTGCGTACTCCGCCCGGTCCATGTCCAGGGCTGCTAGGAGTTTCCTCGCCACTTTAAGTTGCTTCCAGATTCTGGGAGCTCCTGTGCGTTGATGCATGTGTTCGAGTTCGCGCACCCGCTGTGTGAGCTCATCTCGTTTGCATTGCCGCTCCTTATTTTCGGCGGAGGAAAGGGCCAGAAATTCTCCCCTGATTACAGTCTTCATGGCTGCCCATTGGGTTGCTAATGAGGTGCTGGTGTTGGCGTTGTGGGATAGGTAGTCGCGGATAGTGTCCTGGATGCGTGTCACCACCGCTTTTTTGTGCAATAAGGTGTCTCTGAGACGCCAGACCCTGGGGGGGTATGATATCGGTGGCAGCTGGATTGTGGTAGATACTGGCGCATGGTCTGACAGGGAGATAACTCCTATCTCAATCGTGGTGGCTAAGGCGCACACAGGCCCCGTGGCCAGGAGATGGTCCAGTCTGGCGTACATATTTTTTATGCGCATTGGAGTAGTACGAATATTCCCTATCCTGGGGGTGTGAACGGCGCCAGAGATCGTGAAGATCAAGGTCCGCCAACCGGTCCCTACACTCGGACGAGAACGTACCAGTTTGGGGGGTGCGCTGGGCGGACCTGTCCAAAACAGTGTCGAAGACCATGTTGAAGTCCCCCCCAAGGACGATGTGTCTATCTGGCGTGCCTGTAATGTCTGTCAGGGCCGAGTGCAAAAAGTGTTCCTGGTTCTCGTTAGGGCTATATAGGGACCCAACCGTAAACGTGAGGCCCCCTATCCGAAATCAGTATGCCAGAAGCCTCCCCTTCAGTTCTGCGCATTTGTGTAGAACCTCCCCCTTAAAATGCCGTGCCACCAGAATCGCCACCCCTGCTGTCTTTTTTTTTTATATTTCTTTTTATTAAAATTTAAAACATAAACAATAAACAATAAAGAAACAAGGCAATACAATTGTTACAAATGGAGAAGCATCCTGCGGGAAGGAAGACACACAACCCTGGTACAGTCAACAATAGAGGATGGGGGAGAGCAAGGGGAAACCGCAAGTCAGGAGGCATTCTAGCTGAAACAGTAATAGGAATGTCGGGTCAGGGGGAAGGTGGAGTGGTCTCAACATGTGTGGAGGGAGGTGTACATATTTCACCTCGATAGGAGTTCCACTGGCCCCAGACTTTTCCCCATTTTCGGGGCCTGCCACGTGCCACGTATGTTGTCTTCTCTCTAAACATTCACTAGTCCATGTTTTCCTTCGATACCGGAACAGTGGGTGGCCTCTGAGAGCCCCACAATTGGGCAATATCACTCTTGGCTATCATATTCCCGAGGGTCACCCACTGAGTCTGAGCCACATCGTAGTCAGTCGGCTCCCAAACATTCAACAAACATCTCCTAGCTTCAGGCACCAACGCAACACCCGTGACCTCTTCCATAACCGCATGCACTCGGTTCCAATAACGCACAACCGCCGGGCACTCTCAGAGTATGTGATGAAAAGTGCCCAGTAGACCGAATCCACGCCTACACATCCCGTCCGAGGAGTACCCCATACTAATAAGGCGAGGACCAGTCACATACCTCTGGTGGAGGATTTTAAGCTGCACAAACCGGAGACGAGCTGGAATTGCAACCTCCTTCGGTGAAGATACCGCCGACTGCCAGTCTTCATTGTCCAACTCCAGACCATCGCCGGTCCAGGCCACTCTGAGACGGTCTAAGAGGCCAACCCGATTATTTATCAACTTTTTATAGATCAGAGAAATTGTACTGTCGGGGACGTGCCCATCTAGTACCCGGTCTTCAAGTGGTGATGCCTCCGGGATAGTGGTACCCGACGGAAAGACTGAGGTCAACGTGTGGCGAATCTGCACATAACGGAAAAACTCCCTATCACTCAACTCGTATTCCGCCTTCAACTCCTCAAAAGTCTTGACCCTGTCCTTAACCCAGACATCATTCACTCTGCAAATACCAATCACGTCCCACCTATCAAAGCCTTTCGTCTTCCACAGGGAGCCAAGCCTCTCGCATGCGTAAAGTGGAGTCGCTCGAGTCAATCTATCCTTCCATCCCATTGCAGCCTTCGCACAATACCATGCTTGCACCGCTATCTTAGTTGGACCCGTGAGCATCTTCCCGGCAGATTTTGAATAGAGCGCCCTGTTGTAATCCCCGCCAGGCAACAGCCACTTGTCCATTTCGAACGCGGGGTTCGACTAAGGACCATACGTGTCATGATTGATTGCCCCCAGCTGGGAGGCTCAATAATAGCGCCTAATATCTGGGAGTGCGATTCCACCATCGTACCAGGGGAGTGTCAGCTTGGTGAGGGCAATGCGAGATCGCCCATCCCATATCAGTTGCCTCTGTAAACCTTCCACCTCTCGAAAGTAGCTCGCTGGGATAACATCAAATGTATTTTGAAACGCATATAAGAACCGGGGCAGTGACATCATCTTAAATAATGCTGCTCGTCCGAGGGGGGACAACGGAAGCTTGCGCCAGGCCATAACATCAGTCCTTAGGCGTTGAAGCGGGGGGAGCAAGTTACGTTCATAGCGGACCACAGGATCTAGGGCAATAAAGACCCCCAAGTATTGGAGTCCCGCCTGTACTACCTGTATGGGACAACCACACGGCAAGGGAGGAGATTCACCCGAAAGGACATATACACAAGACTTAGACCAGTTAATTACGAGGCCGGAATTTTTCCCGAAAGAATTTAGAACATCAAACAACACTATCAGCGACTTCCGAGGTGACATGAGGTACAACAGGATATCATCTGTGTAAAGGGACACTCGGTCCTCAAAGTCCGGGGTCCACCGAATACCCCTCATCGATGGCTCCCACCTCAGCCAGGCTGCCAAGGGTTCCAAGGCGAGGGCAAAAAGAAGCGGAGACAACGGACACCCCTGGCGCGTACCCCTTCCGAGGGTAAACGGCCCAGAAACCCGACCATTCACGACCACCTGAGCCAATGGTTCCTCGTACAGCAATCTCACCCAGCCGATAAAAACAGGGCCAAAACCAAACTTCGCAAGGGCCGCCCATAGGTACGGCCATTCTAGCGTATTGAACGCAATTGTGGCATCCAAGGAGGCCAATGTGGCCGGCTCACGTAGCGACGCAGCCCTCGCAAGGGCGCCATGTAAGCGCCGCAGATTCAATGCCGTGTTACGTGTGGAATGAAACCGGATTGATCTGGATGGATCAGGTCGCCAATTACAGTTCTCAAGCGGTTTGCGAGCACCTTCGCGAGGATCTTGGGCTCAGCATTTAAGAGCGATATAGGTCTGTACGATACACAACGATCTCGTGGTTTCCCCTCCTTATGAAGCACGACAATAGATGCAAGTCGTTGATCAGAAGGGAGGGAGCCCACATCTAACGACTCCAAAAACATAGACCGAAGATACGGCGCTAATTTATCAGGGCGCAGTTTGTAGAGCTCAATGGGGAGTCCGTTAGGGCCCATGGCCTTTCCAGATCGCACGGAGCAGATAGCAGTTGCCACCTCCTCGACAGAAAGCGTCGCATCCATCGTTTCCCTGTCTAAATCCGACAAGCGGAGCAGCGCAATGTCTCTTAACAGCAAATGCAAGTCCTGCTCCGGCCTGTCGGAGACAGGGGAGTATACAGTTTGGAAGTGTTCCGCAAAACACTCCACAATCTCAATAGGGTCAGTCACTATCACTCCATCCACTCTCTCAATCAAGGAGACCACACGACTCGCCCTCTCCTTCTTGTCTAGCCAGGCAATCAACTTTCCCGCCTTATCTCCCACATCATAAAAACGTCCTTGCTGCTCACTACTCATCACTTTGGCAGCATCCGTTACCAGTGCCCTGTAGTCAAGTTGCTTGAGACTGAGGAGGTGGAGCTTGTCCTGAGTGACACCAAGCTCCAATTCCCTTTCCAAGTCAGTTATTTTGGTCTCAAGTCGGACCACAGCCTCGTATTTACGTTTCTTAGCGCCATTGATAAAGGATAGCGCCTGGCCACGGATAACAGTCTTGAAGGCTTCCCACAGCGAGATAGAAGACGACACAGATCCCACATTTTCCGTGAAATATCGATCCAATGAGTTGATCAATTCTGCACGGGTCCTAGGATCGCGGAGGTACCAAGGGTTAATCGGGGCTACCCGACCCTCAGTTCCCTGCCTCGCTTCCATCACAAGCCATAACGGGGAGTGGTCCAAAATACCCCATGCCAAATGTCTAATCTCCCTGACAGAAGAGGCCTGTGTCGCGGGCATCAGAATGTAATCGAGTCTCGAGAGACTACCGTGTGCACCAGAGTGAAACGTGTATTGTAACTGCCCCGGGTGCAGAAGCCTCCAGCAATCTATTAATCCCAACGTATCCAAGAAGCCACCCAGCCAGGACCGCAATCTTACGAGTTCCCTGGGGGGGTAGCGATCGTCACCTCCAGAAACAACCGAGTTGAAATCACCACCCACCACTAGGATACCCTCCGGAAGCTCCAAAATCACTCTCTCCAAATCGGCAAAGGTCGTAGTCTGAAGGCCAGGCGGGACATAGACAGAAAGCAGATTGATAGTCCTCCCCTCCCATCTTCCAGTGATGGCGGCGTACCGCCCCCTATCATCAAGGATGATATCATCCACCTCTAGAGGGAGGGAACTCCTGACCAGTATGCCTGCCCCCCTAGAGCCAGTGGTGAATCCAGAATGTGCCCGAAGACGGTAGCCCCGCCGATTCATAGCATGGCATGTATTTCTTATCAGATGTGTCTCCTGCAGTAGTACAACATCGGGGGAGAGGCGTCTCAACAGTTGTAACACAACACCCCTCTTTATCCTATCCCCCAACCCATTAACATTCCAGCATAGTAATTTCAATCCCCTACACCCCATCCCAGGAATAATCGCTGCATCCACCCCACAACGAACACGACATCCAAATCCAGAAGTCAATCAGTACATTGCCTTGAAATAAACGGAACACCAACAACTTCCCCCCCTCCATCCCCCAACAAACACCCGAAACCCGACCCACCACCCTGCACCCCTGCGTTAGACTCAAAAGCCACCTCAACTTGCAGTGTGCCTGTCGCCCTAACATATAACTAATCTATGAAAAGAAACCCCAGAGGAGGAAGAGTCCCAACCCCCTGCCACCCCTGGGTAATCACTACTATCAAGCCAGTTTAAGAGTCAGCAAACCACAGCTGGACGATCTGTATGTAATCCAGGAAACTAGGTCCATTTCTCATTCCTGCTCCATCGGGCCACCTTCAGCTCCGCCAGAATGTTCAGAGTGTTCCTGCTGCCTGGGCAGCGTGTCGAGCCAGTCACTAGTGGCCTCAGGGTGATCAAAGAAAAACATCTGATCTCCATATTCCACACGCAGCCGAGCTGGAAAGAGAATTGCGTATTTCATGTCCCTGTCCCTCAATCGTCTCTTTACTCCCAGGAACCCCATCCGTTGCTCCTGCACGAGCTGGGTGAAATCCGGGTAGAAGCTCACCGTGGTATTTTCGAATTTCGTGGGGCCACCCAGCCGCGACGCCTGCAGGATAGCATCTCTATCTCGAAAGTTGAAGATCCTGGCGATTATGGGTCGTGGGGTAGCACCCAGCTTAGGCTTTCCTCCCGGCACCCTGTGAGCACGCTCAACGGCAAAGAAGTTGCTTAAGCCTTTAGGTGCAAGATGGTTGACGATGAGGTCCTCAACGAGGAGATCCACAGCTGGGCTTTCTGGTTTTTCAAGGACCCCAACAATACGAACGTTGTTTCGTCTTGCCCGACCTTCAAAATCCTCCAGTCGGCGAGAAAAAAAATCGTTGGAAGACCATAGATTGCGGCCCTCTGTTTGTAGATCGGAGACATCAGTCGTGAGGCTGGAGGTCTTCAAATCCAATGATTTAACTTTTTCATTGGTCTTAGCCAAATCCGCCCTGATCAGGTTGACATCGATTGACACAGTATCAAGTTTTAGGCGCCCATGACATCACGTAGGGTCAAATCATCTCCCGCCGTCGAGTCATCCCCCACATCACCCAGGGACTTACTCACACCACCGGGGGATCCCTTAGGATGCGTGTATCGGTCCATAACATTCGATTGTACGGTACCCCCACGGTGGACAGACTTGGTCTTTCGCTTCTCGATCTCCGGTTTGCCGGCCATCTTAGAAGTTGCGCCCCGAGCGGTCCTCGAGACCTGGTGAAAATGGCTCCATTCAGCTCACCCAAAGGGGTCCGCTAAAAAAGCAGGTGACAACTTGCCATACGACGACCAGTGACATGTGATCACGATACTGGAGCGAAGTTGCGAAGTTGATTACGCCATGGGCGGTAGGAGCGAGACGGGAGAGGGTCCAAGGCCAAAAGCGAAAACGAAAGCTAAGACCTGGGTAGAAAGCAGGATCAGGCAGGCCGATGTTGTTCAATTACTGTCCGGGCAGGCCATTGACTCGAGCCCGGGGCAGTTCTGTGGAGCAGGCCACAAAAGTTCAGAGTTCCCGGAGTCCAAATCGAGTTCTGAAAACAGCTATTATATCAGCTGGGTTGCATCTTCAATGACCCGTCGTCATAACCAGGATAGTGGTGGCGAAGGTCCGGGAGCCCTGTGCTTGCGCGGCCATCACGGTTGCGCGCGAAGCTCCTCCTCCACACCCCTGCTGTCTTGTTGTGACCAGAAGAAAAGAGTTGAGTCGGGAACTTGTGTGAATGGAGTCGGTGGCAGTCGGGGGGTAGCAGATGAGTTTCTTGCAATAAGCAAATGTCTGCTTGGGTGCTTTCTAAGTGGGACAGTATCGCGTGCCGTTTTACTGGATTATTTAAGCCCCGAACATTAAGGGTCAGAATCTTAAAGGTTGTAGGTTGCATGTGGGACAGGGAGACTAAAACGCTGTTTCCCTGCCTGAGCGGCATTTGGCGTGGACTTGTACCCCCTGTATCTGAGACCTGCTTAGAGCAGTGGACGACCCACCCCCTCTCCAAACCCCCCCCACCCCTCCCGGTGCCCACCCTTACCCCAACTTCAGAATCCTCAGCCCTCTCCCCCAACTCCAACCTCCATCCCCCCATCCCTACCCCAAAGTGAAAAACCCAAATGCAAACGATAGTCCCGGGCCTGTTAGAACGAAGTCCAGGTCCGTAGCATGTCATCATGTAAGGAAACGTGGCAGTGGCAACCCATCTGGCTCCCCGGCCCTTCCCACCCGTCAAGGCAAAGCGTTAAAGGTGTCCCCCCAAATTCAAGGCCTCTTAGGGCGCAGCTGTGGTATCCTTGACCACCTCCTGGACGGCCGCTGCTTGCTCCTGGGCCATTGTCTCCGGATCAGGTTTGAGGTGCACCTTCGATTGACGTCGTCGCCGAACTCGCTGCCAGCCCTCGCGGGAGTGCTGTGCGGGCCCATCCTGCGACCTGCGTGGGGAAGCCTCCCCGGACTCCTCGTCATTCCGGCAGGTCGATTTTCAATAGAGTGCATCTGTCACTAAGAGAGCGGAGTTGGTGCAAAGATCCCTACCATTTGAAGACAAGGCAAAATGGATGACCCCAGGAGTATGGCACCTTATTGTCGCGTAGAAATGACGTGACCACTTTGAAAGATCGCCTCTTCTGCAGCGTGATGGCCGATAAGTCCTGGAACAGGGCGATGGAGTCGCCCTGGAACTGCAGAGGCTGTTCTGGTGGGCTACCTGTAGAATCCGCTCCGTCAGGGGGGAATCTGGGAGGTATGCTAGGATGTCCGGTGGTGGGGCCGGTGCACGCCTCGTCAGGCCCACTCTGTGTGCACGGTCAATGCGAATGACAAATTCAGGTGGTTCCCCAAGTATGTCTCTGAAGAGGTCCTGTAGGTAGCAAGTGATGCTATTCCCCTCCGCCTTTGATGGCACACCCCGGACCCGAATGT
This sequence comes from Lissotriton helveticus, assembly GCF_964261635.1. Lineage (NCBI taxonomy): Eukaryota > Metazoa > Chordata > Amphibia > Caudata > Salamandridae > Lissotriton > Lissotriton helveticus. The sequence goes on from NC_136067.1 coordinate 451,897,944, forward strand.
TGTTCCTCCGGGAGCGGTTCTCGAGGTCCTCCGCGTGTGCCTGTAGGTCCACCTGTTGTTCCTGAAAGCGGAGGACCTCCTGCTGAAGGTGAGCTAGCTCTTCACTGCGGGTATGGTCAGCATCTTCCAGTGCAGCCACTCGCTCTCCCAGTCCGTCAATGTCTCTGCGTAGTTCTCGCTGCTCCCCAGCCAAGTCCTGCTTCAGTGTTTGGAAATCTTCCCGCAGGGTATTAAAAAGGGATTCCAGGAAGGACCTCGTAATGGGCGCCTCTCCTTCCTCTCGATGTTGCCCAGTGGCGTCGGTCGTTGGCGAGGGGGGCGCCTGTGTTTTCCCTCCTTTAGGGACGTTTTTGCTGAGCATGTCGGTTATCGCGCGATTGCCCTTTCGCCCCCCGCAATCCATACCGCTGTCGGGTTCAGGGATCTCGAGGACCGCGGGGCCCTGTGTCCTTCAGGGGGCCGCTGCAGCGCAGCCCAGTCTCTTTCAGCGCCCTAGTCCGTCTAGAGAGGGGCGGCCGACCCCCGAGAAGAGCCAGCCGGCCTCTCCTCTATGCCTGGGCTTCCGGGATCAGGGCCACCGTGGCGTGGTAACAGGTAAGTAGGGAAGCAGTCTGCGGTGAGGCCCGCACAGTGTGCAGTCGCTATGGAGAATCTCGAGCCCCCCCTCAGCGTCGGCGGCGCCCGGGCGTTCCACTCCAAGTCCGGGCTGTGGCGCCGACGACGAAGGGCAAGGCCCCCCGGCTCAGTAGCAACAGGGTCTCCAAGGGCTGGGTGTACGGGTGTCGCAGGGCCCGCCGGGAGGGTCCAGTCCCCAGACGTGTAGGCCGAGAACCCGTCCCTGCCGATGTTAGTCTAGGCCCAGCGCCGGGGATTACATTTGGAAGGCCCCCTGTGCCGAGTGCGCAGGCTTCTCCATCCGCCGCCGTCTCTCAGGGCCGCACATGCCAGGGGGAGGTCTGCCTCAGATTGAAAAAGTCTCTCGCCCTCCCCCCCGGAGTCCGGCCCCCGTATCCGCGCGGTAGGCGTGGTTCTATCTGGCACCGGGGGTAGGCCCAAAGCCGGGCTCAATTTTGGCGACTGCCTGCTGCTCACCTTCGTTGGACGTACAATGCTCCTACACCAGTCGCCGCTGGGTATGGTGCTTCCGCACTCCGGGGACCGGCCACACCAGTCTGGCATACAGCTGGGGGTTCTCGCCCAAGGGAGCAGCGGTCAGCGGAGTTCCTCTCAAAGCTGGGCCAGTCCTGAGACCGTAGGCTTCACTCGAAGGTCGGGCGGGCCCGGGAAGGCCAGGTCACCACCGGGTACAGCGCCCGGTGGACCCCAGCGCCTCAAGGACCAACCGCCAATGCCGGGCTCCGGTCTCTGCCTCCGGGTACGCCGTTGCACTCCACTGCTCTCCTGTCGGATGCGGGACAATGGTCCGACACGCAGGGCGTTTCAGGCCGTCGCCGCCATGACAGTCGCCCCTCGCCCGGTGCGCCGTGGAGGATCAGAAAGGGGCTCCAGCCATCATTTCCCTCGCCAGGAGCTGGGCAAGCGCTTCTCGCCGTGTCACCAAACGCAGGAAGGTGGAATCGGTGAGTTTTGAGGGGATATTCTGCTAATGATAGAGTAATACGGGGTTTAGGGCCGGGGAGCAGATGGAAGGACGTCTGGTCAGGTCGCCATCTTGGCCACGGTCCCCATGTAGGTGCTTTTAATAAGAAGAATCAATTTAGTGTCTGCAGTCCTGTAAAAGTAATGTCAAATTTATGAGCAAAAGTGTAGAACATTTCCTTTTTTTGAGGGTTTTCAGATTAGTACACAGGAATACACCACTGTAAGGATTTAGGGTATGTCTGTGTTGTTTTTCTCTTTTCCTCACAATCTAGTAAATGAATACAGACTTCCTTGGCTGCTTGGGTTTTAGTGATGTATTACTCTTGTCAGTTTACCAAAGAGTTCCTTTTATACTTGCCAATTGGTCCAGGCTGTTGTTGTTTTTTACTCTCTCATAGATAGATGAAAGTGGTTCTTGGGTGCCTTGCTAATATATGGGGCGTCCCAAGACTAGGAAGTATTCTAAGGGTATTCTCCCTTTGATAGACTGTTTCTGTGCCTTGTCGAAAGACCTTTTGTTCTGTCCACCAATAGATATTTGCTGCCTTACAACCATTGCCAGAGGGGCCCGGACATCAGATTCTGTCAGGTATTCCGGGACGCGGCGTGGCTCCACGGGGCATGACAGCGGAATCAGCCGCAGAACCCGGCATCAGTGGGCGCACAGGTAACTACAAGGACCAGCATGCCTGGCGCGACTAGCGCGCACACGGAAATGCGTACTTAAGACTCTGAGGACGACGGGACGCTGTCGGATATTTGGATTCTTGCCGGCCTCTGTGTTTCCCGCAGTTCTCTTGTTTTCCTGAGGAAGCCAGAACTGTGCAGCTTACTGAAGGTGACGGACCCGCAGTTCTGGGTTACAGGACCGCGTAAGGAGGTAGGGCGAGCGGCTGCTCGTTCTATCATAACTCTGAAGGAGTCTTGGTCGAGCGTTGGTTTCTACGCTCCCAGGACGGATTGTGAGGCAGAGACGCACACCAAGGGAGGTGTTTGCCGCGTCTCTGCTTGGGCTTAAATAACAACTGGACCCATCGGTAGAGTGCCCGGCCGGGCATTCCCGAGTGTTGTGTTTTCTCGGCGCAAAGACACCAATACACGCGCTGTTAAAACATTATCTGCCCCATCAGGCGTATTCGAACGGCATTTTCGGCCGTTACTTTGTACGGTGTCCTCTGTTGGAGTAATACCGGGACCGGTATTTCTGCAGAGGACGGTTGGACCTCGGCCCTTTAGGGACCAGGGCGACGGCTGATGGGTATTGTATAATTTATGTTACATTCTTCTTTAACCGATGTTGGATGGGAGCATTCGCATCGTAGCAAGACAGTGTAACGATCATTCTTACTTTCCTTTACCCTTATATATTGTGTACAATAAACAGTTACTGTATTGTCAAACCTAACACCTTGCTATTGCTGTGGATCTCTTACCGTCTGCCCCATCCCGAGACCTTAGGTAGATTACATAATATCCGACCCTATATATACAAATCTTCTCCCGATCGGGGAAAGAGGATCATGGCCACCCTGGATGACGTATTGGCTGCTCTGGCCACTGTCCAAATCGAGCTGACCGCTTCCAGGCAGGAAACAGCGGATTTGAAGGCCAGGTTCGAAGCGACGCAGCGGAATCCTTTTGATGCTGGAAGCCAGGCTGTTCCCCCTTCTCTAGCGGTTGTGGTTGAGATGCCAGTCTCCGTTCCCTTGGCCACACCAGAACGATACAACGGAGACCCTAATACCGTGCAGGTCTTCCTGACGCAGGTGGCATTGCACCTGTCCTGCAAACCCAATGCTTTCCCCACTAGTCAGGCTAGGGTGGCCTTTCTCATCTCGTACCTTGCAGGAAACGCAGCTCAATGGGTGGTACCATTGGTTAGCAGGGATGACCCAATACTATGTGATTGGGGGGCGTTTCGCGAGGAGTTTCGGAAGGTCTTCGATAGATGTGCGGATACATACACCGCAGACATAGAACTGCTTGAACTACGTCAGGGCAGCAACGATATAGTGCACTACCTGAACTCCTTTCGTCGTTTGGTGGCAGAAACCAAATGGCCAGTCTTGAAGCAAATAGCGCTGTTCTACCAGGGACTGAGCGAGGAGCTCAAGGATGTCGTCGCCCAGATCGACCCACAGCCCAAGACATGCGAAGGTCTCATCGCCTTGGTCTTACGCTTGGACCATCGCTTGAGCGAACGCAAAGGAGACCACAAAAAGAAAGGAAAACCTATGCCCTTGCCAGGGATGCCTGGAGCTCCAGAAAACAACACCACCGCCAGGGCGGAACCCATGGACATTGGAGCCATTCGGGCCAGCCTTACCGCCACAGAAAAAGAGACACGCCGCAAACAAGGCCTCTGCTTGTACTGTGGCAAGAAGGGGCATTATGTACGAGAATGCCCGGCCAAGCCAAAGAATAGCCGCTTCAGGACCAATAGACCGGTAACCGCGGCAGTTGACGTCCAGGCGGAAAATGAACAGACTCCCAGAACAGCAAATGGGCCTCTCTGAGTTGTTATAGCATCCCTTCTTTGTCACGCCTTGCTCATACAAGACCGCAGCACCTGTATGTCACCGTTCAAGTATCCGTAGATGCCAGGTGGATTCCCGTAGAAGCCATGGTTGACTCAGGGGCCACTGGCCTGTTCATGGACGAAGAAGAGGCACGGCGGATGGGCATAGCCCTCATACCCAAGGACATACCAGAGGAAGTATATGCTGTGGATGGGAGACGGCTGGTCACCGGCCCCATAGGTCACCACACAGGTGTACAGCCTGTGAGATACGGGGAACAGCACGATGAGGGCATAGACTTCAGTATCATCCGAGCACCTCAGTATGGGATAATACTGGGTCTACCATGGCTCAAGAAACACAACCCGACCGTTGATTGGGTGTCTCACACGATCCTGATGGCTTCTTCGCACCGTCGCCAACACTGTGGGGTACAGACGGGGTCCGCCACCGGTCAAGGGTTGGATCACACAGTGGCCACAGCGGCAGAGAAAGCAGTTACGTTACCCAGAGTATACCATGCCTTCAGGGACGTCTTTGACGAAGCACAAGCCGAGGTCCTTCCCCCGCACCGGATGTACGATTGTCAAATCGACTTGGTTCCGGGTGCCTGTGTCCCCAGCGGCAGGCTGTATGCCTTGACGAAACCGGAGAACGTGGTTCTGCGCTCCTACCTTGATAAACTCTTAGGGCTGGGATTCATCAGACCCTCTAAGTCCCCAGCAGCTTCACCCCTTTTTTTATCCTGAAGGCCAATGGTGAGTTGAGGGCCTGTGTGGACTTCAGGGCATTGAACGCAATTACCGTGAAAAACCGGTACCCTCTGCCACTCATAAGCGTCTTGTTGGAAAAAGTAAAAAAGGCCCGGGTCTACACGAAGCTTGACCTCAAAGGGGCATACCATCTGGTGCGTATGCGGAACGGCGACGAGTGGAAGACGGTGTTTAAGACCAGATTCGGCCTCTTCGAATACCTCGTCATGCCGTTGGGCTTTGCAACGCCCCTGCGGCCTTTCAGTACTTCCTAAACGAGGTATTCCGTGACATCATGGATGAGTACGTGATGGTGTACATTGACGATATTCTCGTCTATTCAAACACAGAGGAGGAACACGTACGACATGTAGCCACGGTACTCCAGAGACTCAGAGAAAACCTGCTGTTCTGTAAGCTCAGCAAATGCGATTTCCACGTCACATCTGTGGAGTTTCTTGGGGTGATGTTGAGCCCTGATGGACAGGAGATGGCAGAGCGCAAGGTCCAGGCAGTGGAAGACTGGCCAACGCCACAGGGGGTGAAAGACGTGCAGTGCTTCATCGGGTTCGCCAATTTCTATCGCCGTTTCATCGAGGGATTTTCAGGGTTGGTGGCCCCGATTACTCAGCTGTTGCGAAAGTCGCAACCCTTCGTATGGAACGCGGATGCTCAGGCCGCCTTCGTGGCGTTGAAGAAGGCGTTCGTTTCTGCGCCCATCCTGGCTCATCCTAACCCGGACTTGCCGTATGTGGTGGAGGCGGATGCCTCTGAGGTCACGGTGGGGGCCATCCTGTCGCAACGGCACCAGCACTCCGGAGCGCAACATCCCGTGGCCTTCATGTCTAGGAAGTTGAACACTGCAGAAAGAAACTACCACATTATTATTATTATTAATATTATTATTATTATTATCATGCGTTCTTATATAGCGCTCGATTACCCGCAGGCATCTCGGCGCTTGCCTTGGGAACCCGTCCTGGCTTTTTCCCTGTGAGATACCCGTAATGGGCATCCCCAAGGTGGAAGCCAGGCATCCCGCCGCGGGCGGGCTGTAGTGGAGATTAAGCAGGCTAATGCCCAGATCTGCAGAGTGTGAACCCGTGATTCGAGTAGGCACCGAAACGAGAATTATCGAGTCCGTGGATATTTGGGCTCAAGACCCTGCCGCGTCGGGAATTGAACCTTGGTCCCGGGTCTGACCTCTGCTTCAGGGTCTGCCTCCTCTAACCAGTGAGCCACGCTTCTCATAACCACATAGCAGAGAAGGAGCTATTGGCCATAAATGACGCATTTGCGGAATGGAGACACTGGCTGATGGGAGCCAGACATGAAGTGACTGTATACACGGACCACCGCAACCTGCAGTTCATGACGGCGGCAAGACACCTTTCGCCTCGGCAGATGCGGTGGATGCTTTTCTTTTCCGGGTTTCACTTCCACATCACTTACAGGCCTGGCACTGAAAACAGGAAGGCAGATGCGCTTTCCCGTCAATCGTCTGTTTTGGCTCCGTCACCTGCACCAGTGCACTCCATCATACCTCCGGGCGCTGTGCTAGGAGTTATACAGCCGGACATGTTCCTCAAGGGCATTCAGAGGAGGATACAAACCTTTGCCTGGAGGAGATGGCTCGTGAGCCACAGAGACTGGCAGGTGAAGGACGGAATACCAATGAAAGGTCACCGCTTGCTAGTGCCTACTCCCCTGCTTAGGAAACAGGCCTTTACTTGGTGCCACGAGTCGCCCAGTGCAGGCCATCTGGCGTTCGAGAAAACCGTGTCCAGCCTGGGGAGGCATTTCTGGTGGCCGTCTTTGCGTGCGGATGTCCGGAGATGGGGAGAAGACTGTTCCGTCTGTGCAGCCATGAAATCGGACCATCGACGCCCACAGGGCCTGCTGCGGCCTCTTCCAACACCCTGCAGGCCGTGGGAGAACATATCCCTGGATTTTGTCGTGGGGTTGCCTGTGGATCAGGGCTGTACGGTGATCTTGGTTGTAGTGGACTATCTCACGAAGATTGGGCACTTCATAGCCTGTAAGCAGGTACCCTCGGCAGGCCAGCTAGCCTTGCTCCTTCTGAGGAATGTGGTACGGTTGCACGAGCTGCCCAACCTGATTGTGTCGGACAGGGGATCGCAGTTCACGGCCCAATTCTGGAGGAAGTGGTGTTCGGCGTTGCACGTTACATCTGGTTTGTCAACAAGCTATCACCCACAGACGGACGGCCAGACGGAACGCCCTAACCAGTCACTCAAGCAGTACCTACGTTGCTTTGTGGATCAGGGGACCGAGGAGTGGGTGGATCACCTGTGGCTTGCGGAGGTCACCTACAACAACGCCACGCATAGCTCCACCAAAGCATCCCCTTTTTACAGCAACTATGGTCATCACCCCAGGTTTCTACCGTTCATACACCTCGTCAGGGACCTTTGGGTGCCAGAAGCCGCCAAGAGGGTAGAGCACATCAAGGAAACGCTTGTTCGATCTAGGACTTTCCTGGAGGCGGCCAAGGTGGCGTAGAAAGCTGCGGCGGACAAGAAACGGCGGCCTGGACCTGTGTACGCTGTTGGGGATTATGTCTGAGTGTCCACCAGGAACCTGCGGTTCCGCAAACACAGTGTGTTTCATCCCCGGTACATCGGTCCGTATCGCATCACTAAGCGCATCAGCCCTGTGAACGTGCAACTGTGTTTGCCTGGCCACCTGAGAGTACATCCTGTGTTCCACGTGTCCCTGTTAAAGCCCTCTGCTCCTGGCAGACGTGTGCCGCCTGTGTCGGTGGACGCCGATGTGGAGTATGAGGTGGCAGGTATTCGGGATTCCAAGTGGCGGGGCAACAAGCTATGGTATCTCGTGGCTTGGAAGGGGTATGGCCCGGAGGAGCAGTCGTGGGAGCCCGCCTCTGGTGTCCACGCCCCTAGGTTGTTGGCCTCATTCCACAAGAAGCACCCTGCCTGCGCGGGCCCCGTGAGTAGGGGCTGATGGGAGGAGGATGTACTGTCAGGTATTCCGGGACGCGGCGTGGCTCCACGGGGCATGACAGCGGAATCAGCCGCAGAACCCGGCATCAGCGGGCGCACAGGAAACTACAAGGACCAGCATGGCTGGCTCGACTAGCGTGCACACGGAAATGCGTACTTAAGACGCTGAGGACGACGGGACGCTGTCGGATATTTGGATTCTTGCCGGCCTCTGTGTTTCCCGCAGTTCTCTTGTTTTCCCGAGGAAGCCCGAACTGTGCAGCTTACTGAAGGTGACGGACCCGCAGTTCTGGGTTACAGGACCGCGTAAGGAGGTAGGGCGAGCGGCTGCTTGTTCTATCAGTCAGTCAGTCAAAATTCTTTATTTCGATTAATAAAAATCATAAAAAGCAGCAACAATACATACATACAAAATGCGGGAGATAAGATAATATTATATACAAAGTAAAGAATTGTGCAAGTATTCGCAAACATTCTTATATGTACAATATTTACATTATTTACATTATTTATAGATCCTATAAGATATGTAGTGATAACAATGTTCACTCCAAATTTAAAAATCCACTCTATAATTTCAGTTAAAATCAAAAATGCATCATGTGTGTTAACATAAAATATAACGAGGTACCCCCTTCTTCTCCTGCTATACCTGAAACATACGGGTATTACAGTTTGGTTTGTTAATCCTCGCAGCTGCCACCAAGAAGCTTGCCACACTAAAAATAGTGCGCACACTACCCAATATCTGCAGATATAGGAGTGCTGGTCTTACTTGCACAAAGGCAGCCTCTCGTAAAATGGGGTATACATTTTTTTTACGTGCATTGGAAAACTTTTCGCAAAACATAATTAGGTGGAGGGTATCTTGAGTTGACAAATTGTCGCAGGAGCATGGTGGCGATTCTTCCGGTTTACCCCATTTCGGAAAGAATCCTAAGTTCAGATGTATTAAATTGAACCTGAATCTTGTCAACAAGAAGCGATGAAAAGGCTTTGTAACAATCTTCAGATAGGGTTCAATTAGAGGGGGGGTCTGTAAAAGATAAATACTTCTAGTACCCAATTTTCTAAGCTCCTCCTCTTCCCTGTCTGCCTCCAGCATCAACCTAAAATTATGTTTGATCCAGTCCACATCCTCTTTCCTAATACCCTCTGGAGCTGTATAAAGTTCAGGGCGACCAAGTCTGGCACACGCCGCTCTAACGTATGCCAGCCATGGTATGCTGTTTGCCTTGTCGAGGGCTAGGCAGTCTTTAAGGATAAGGTGGTTAAGGGTGATATCTTCATTAAGCCATGTCTTCGCCCAACAAATTAGGGGGGCTACTTTTAGCTGGTCCGTAATGTAGCCTAGACCCAATTCAGAGTGGATGGACAGAGTCGGGACAGACTGAGGGACCACCAACAATGATCTAAGGAATCTGTTCTCCGCGATTTGAATTTTACCCACAGTGGCATATCCCCATATCGCGGCCCCGTACGATGCAATCGCACAACATTTAGCCTTATATATCTTGAGTATGGCCTCCATAGGCCTAGCTCCCAGTCGTTTAGCGAAGCTAAGAAGGGCAGATGTGGATCTTGTGACAGCATTGCTCTTTTGTTTCTGCTGGGGGCCCCAGTTACCCTTCTCATCAAACAACACTCCAAGGTAGGTAAAAACCGGTACCCTAGAAAGTTGATTGCCCAGACATCTGAACGTGTTTACCTTCCTAATCTTCCTTCGGGATCCAGCGATTATAACATGAGATTTGCTGCTGTTAACCTTTAGGTCTAATGACTCCATAAAGGCGCCGAAGTTATCCAGCAGCCTCTGTAGGCCTAGGCCTGTGCGAGCGATAAGTACAGCATCGTCCGCGTACAGGAGGACCGGGATACCCTTTCCCCCTGCACGCGGAATATCTGCACCTGCCCCAGTTAGTGATTTTTCCAGACCATTAATGTAAATTGTGAAGAGAAGGGGGGCCAGAATGCAGCCTTGTCTGACCCCCCGCCTGGATTTGAATTGGCCCGTGCACCTCCCGTCCTGCGTGACCCTAACAGCTGCCGCTAGGTTCTGATGAAGGTCACTGAGGAAATGAACCAAAGGAGCATCTACACCCATTTCCAGCAAAATATGCCATAATTTTGAATGGTTCACCAGGTCAAACGCTGAAGACAGGTCCATGAACCCGCGATATAAAAAGCCATCTTTTGCCACAGTATATTTATTAATCAAAAGATGTAAATTTAGGCATTGGTCCATGGTGCTTCTATGTTGCCTGAAACCATACTGGAGGTTCGAAAGCACCCCCCGCTCCAGCATCCAGTCTCCCAATCTCTGCAAGAGGACTCTGCCCATGATCTTGACGGCAGAGTCCAACAGGGAGATTGGCCTATAACAGGCGGGATCCCCTCTACTCCCTTTTTTGAAGATGGGTACAATTATTGAAGGTCCCCATGATAGGGGGAAACCCGTTATGGATGATGCGTTGAACACGTTGGTTAAAATCCTGGCCCAAAAGTTAGGATATAGAATGTAGAGATCAGCAGGTACCCCGTCAGGCCCTGGGGCCGTATGTTTCAGAGTATCTCAAATGGCTTTTTCTACTTTTGCAGTTTCAAATTGAACTATTTGGGTAGGGTGACCCATAATGGGGCTTCCCGAGTTTGACTTTTGGTGCTCCTTATCACTATAGATCCACACATCATCTGGGATAACACATTCTGTGTCTAGGTTGTCAGTTTCCGAGAAAAAGGACTGATTTATTACGGCCCAGAATTTCCTACTATTTTTTAGCACGTCGATTGACTGCAGGTTGTCCCACGCCTCCTCTTTAATTTTGCGTTTCCGCATGAAAATTGCCTGTTTATACTCCTTACGGAGAGAGGAGACTAGGGCCTTGTCCCTTGGTTTAAACTTGAGTGCTTTTAAGAGCGCCCCATGTGCCTTAGAACAAGAGGAGTCAAACCATTTAAATGCCTTCTTAAGTCGTGGTCTGCTCTCAGTGTATAGATTTTCTGCAATTTGGTTACAGATTGCTGCAAAAGATGTTATAGTTTCTGTGGCCACAGCGTGCTCATCAAGACAGACGCCTAAATGGGACTCTGCCTTGATGGCCAAATCTTCAAAAAAGGCCTCCGGGACTACGGCTTCCCACTTTATCCGTCTTCCTTTGTCCTTAGTCGCTAAGTGCCGTGGGGCCACCCTACCAGAATCATTGATAGCAACCTTGCACCGCAATGCCACTTCCAGTACAAGTGGATTATGGTCGCTAAAGGTTGATATCATGACTCTGTACGCCAGGGTTTTGGTCATAATTTGTGAAGAGAAAAAATATAATCAATCACAGATTCAGCACCTCGTCCTATGAAAGTAGGGGGAGCCTCTCTACCACCTTCCTTGGCCGGTTCAAGTAGATTTAGACTGGCTAATAATTCTTCCAGAGCATCACCCTGTTTATTATGTTCAAAATGTGGTGCTCCCACATTCGCAGGTCCCACCACCTCTTCCCCATAGCAACCCCATTTGCAGGGCTGTAAGTTAAAATCTCCCATTAAAATTATTTCATAATCACAAGAGTTGCTAAGCTTATAGACTGACAAACAGTGATCTAACACACTAAAATCTTCTTTTTGAGGAGAGTTTCCCATTGCATTATATAGATTTATTAGTAGATAATATTGGTCCGCATTAAACCATTCTATTATAAGGAAATTATCTGACTCCTCATTAAGTTTTCTAAAAGTGCCAGCGAGGTTAAGGGAAATAAGAAAAAGTAAACCCCCCTTTGATCTCCCTGCGGTCCCCCGGACTGCTGGAATGGTGAAACTTTGATATCCATCTAGGTTAAAGACAGATTCAGGGTCCCATGTTTCCTGGAAAGCAAGGATATCAAACTGTCTTATATATTGTAACCAAATGGTATCCGAGCTTTTTGATCTAATTCCTGCCACATTCCAACTTAACAATTTACAAGTATTCAAATGATTTTGCACAATATGGGTGTCATCCCCTGAACCAGCTTCTGGGGCCATGATTTCATGTTCCAGTCAATCATTGGATTCCATCTGTGAGAGAGGTGAATATCGATTACACAGCTCTATCGTCTCCCTGTTGGAAAAGTGTACTGTGGGATCTGACTGTATGGAGGTCAACATAGAAGTTGGTGGGGCAACAGCTTCCCCCTCAAGAACCATTTCCTGAACAGGTCCCCACTGTTCCCTCATCCTGGCCTGATATGAAGTTGTACATGTCTTGTTGTGGTGGGAATTATGGCGTATATGCTGCAGAATGGGTTGCTGTTGATGGTGGTAGTGTGTGCTCACCGGTGGATAGAAAAACCCAAAGGGAGGGGTCTGATACCCTTATTTATGATATTTGAACCATCCCAGAATAGTCTTTCAGCACTATGCCTGTTGTTAAAATTTACCACCACACAATCCCCAGGAATTTTCTTAGGACAATGCCCCACCCAATGAATCCTTCTTGCCATAGTAAGAGCAGTGGCCACTTCATCACCGCCTGTACTGTGCTGGTAACACCATTTTCTGGCTTGAGACATCAAGTCAGCAGTTGTTTCAATGGTGTCTCCCCTGATTGATGGTACCCCAGTGAAAACGGCCACAAAAGGTGCTGCCTCCGGGGGCAGCTCCAGAGTATGACCCGGCTGCTGTATGCGACCAATCTTATCCACTGGCTGGCTACGTGTGTTTGTTTCAGAGAAGCTGCCCTTGGTCCTCGACTCTACTAGTGGGTGTCCTTTCTAAACTACCAACCCTGTCAGGCTTTTGGAACTACCTGCACTTGTGTTGGCGGTATGAGTATCAATTGTAGAAGGGATGCCGTTTAGGGCTTCTAACTGGGTGGAGCCCCTCGTTTTCCCCAAATGTTGATTTAATAATGCATCAATCTTTTTACATTTAGTCATGAGTCCCGCGACACAAGTGTTCAAGGTGCCAACAATGTCTTTGGCAATGGACTCAAGAGCTGGTTTCAGACGTGAACTAAATAAGTCCTCCACCATTTTCCCAATATGTGCCTTTAGACTAGGGTCTAATCGATGTGTCTTAACTGTGGCTATCTTCCTTCTATCCGCCATGTTTAAGAACTTTCTTTTCTGCTTCAGGTGTGGCTTATGTGAAGAAGCAACAGGTGGGGTAGATTGTAGTAGGGGAGCGTCTGCCTGTGGGATAGATGGGGTTGCGTGAGTTGGGCTCCCTCCTCGGTTGGTAATCACGACATTTGGCTCCAGGGGGATTAGCCGGCTATTGTGTACCGGAGGGGCCTGAGTAAGATCTGTCATATTAAGGCCCAGCTCTTTCTCTGCATTGGCAATCTCTTTGGTTAATACCCCCACTGCGGATGTTAGGTATGAGATGATTGATTCTGACTTTCTGGGGTGTTTGGCTTTTGTACCCTCGTCGTTTTTAACACATACCTTTTTCCTTTTGCCCATCGTGGATGCTGCCGTGAAGGATTTAGGGGGTGGCCCGTCCCGTCCCTTATCGTCCCCAGACGGCCACAGACGGCCCGCCTTTGCCCGGGCTTAGCCCGGCTTGGTCCTGCGCGCGTCCCGCGACGCAGAGGGAGCCTCCTCTGTTTTCAGCGCCTCCGGGCGCGCAGAAACTGGAAGTGTACCGCTCGGCCTGCTGGGAGCTGTAGTTCGCCGGCGGCCGTGCAGATGGATGGCAGCGGTGGCGTGCAGAACAAACAGCGTGTGGACCCCAGCAGCGGCGGAGTATGCCCGGTAAGTCCTTCCTGCACCCTGGTGCTTGGTGCTGCGATGGTCCCCCGCTCCTCAGTGGGAGCCTCCTCTGTTTTCAGCGCTTCCGGGCGCGCAGAAACCGGAAGTGTACCGCTCGGCCTGCTGGGAGCTGTAGTTCCCTGGCGGCCGTGCAGGTGGATGGCAGCGGCGGCGTGCAGAACAAACAGCGTGTGGAGCCCAGTGGCGGCGGAGTATGCCCGGTAAGTCCTTCCTGCACCCTGGTGCTTGGTGCTGCAATGGTCCCCCACTCCTCAGTGGGAGCCTCCTCTGTTTTCAGCGCCTCCGGGCGCGCAGAAACCGGAAGTGTACCGCTCGGCCTGCTGGGAGCTGTAGTTCGCCGGCGGCCGTGCAGGTGGATGGCAGCGGCGGCGTGCAGAACAAACAGCGTGTGGACACCAGCGGCGGCGGAGTATGCCCGGTAAGTCCTTCCTGCACCCTGGTGCTTGGTGCTGCGATGGTGCTCGTTCTATCATAACTCTGAAGGAGTCTTGGTCGAGCGTTGGTTTCTACGCTCCCAGGACGGATTGTGAGGCAGAGACGCACACCAAGGGAGGTGTTTGCCGCATCTCTGCTTGGGCTTCAATAACAACTGGACCCATCGGTAGAGTGCCCGGCCCGGCATTCCCGAGTGTCGTGTTTTCTCGGCGCAAAGACACCAATACACGCGCTGTTAAGCAGAAAACATTATCTGCCCCATCAGTCGTATTCGAATGCCATTTTCGGCCGTTACTTTGCATGGTGTCCTCTGTTGGAGTAATACCGGGACCGGTATTTCTGCAGAGGACGGTTGGACCTCGGCCCTCCAGGGACCAGGGCAACGGCTGATGGGTATCGTATAATTTATGTTACATTCTTCTTTAACCGATGTTGGATGGGAGCATTCGCATTGTAGCAAGACAGTGTAACGATCATTCTTACTTTCCTTTACCCTTATATATTGTGTACAATAAACAGTTACTGTATTGGCAAACCTAACACCTTGTTGTTGCTGTGGGTCTCTTACCGTCTCCCCGATCCCGAGATCTTAGGAAGATTACAGATTCAGCCTGGGGAGTCAGCGTCAGCACCAGTCCAGCTTGAAGCCAAAGTGAAGGTAACGAGCACAGGCATTGCTGGCAACTAGGACCTCAGTGAAGGCGGAAGCCCTGAAATGAAGTGTGTACCCCTGCCACTGTCTTGGGCGAAAGACGGGGTCACAAATCAGAAAGGAGAAATCATGGATCATGCCCAGCTGAGAGTCACAGAACGACCAGAATGGCGAGGAAGCTTTGCTTGAGGTGACCCCTTTTGAAACAAGGGTTGATTCAGAGATCCTAACATCAGGCCTCTGAATCCTGGTCCCAAAGTGAATACAAGTTTGCTTCTTTGTTTGTTGGCCAAGAGGTGCCTGAGCACACTGGATGCAATGTGTGGCCCCAACGAATGAGCAGTACGCCAGCAGAGCAATACAGGAGTTAGGGAAGGACTTGAGTTTAGCGTACAGGTGCTGTGTCTCTGGTGCCTGTTAGATTGAAGTGAAGAAAACTGGTGCACTGCCTGAGACACTGGATAGGATCGCTAAGAGCATTTGCCTGGTGGGTGACTGCCCTATCCTGAAAGAAGAGACTTTTTCCTTGAAACTGGGCTGTGATTCTTGAGTTGCGAATTGTGCAGCTCCACCGTGGAAACAACAAGAGCCTGCCTGTGAGGCTCAAACGGACACAGGGAGAAGACTCACCTCTGGTTGGTTGTACACAGCTTCAATTTCCCCAAGAACTTCTTCTTTTTCTTGTTAATAATGTACCCCTTTAGTCGTCCCATTTTTGAGGAGGAGCAGCCCTTTGCAGCTCTTCGTCCTAATTCCTAAGGCCCTGTGTGGTCCTACTGGTCCCAGATATGACTGATGTTCTAGCCCTCATAAAAGGAAAATGGACAAATAGCCCTGAAAATGGTTACTAGATGGTTTTAGGATTTGCTTTTGCTTAGGACTAAAAAAATGATAATTCCGTTTGTAATAGTGGTCATTACTCTATCCTACTGTCTGTATCTTAATTATGACCTAATGCTTCGTTCCCTTTGTATTCGTGCTTATACTTTATATATACCCGCCTAATGAAATGTTTAGAATGGAAAATGCCCACCTAGCAATGAATTAGGATATTGATAAATTTATGAAAATTAATGTGCAAATATTTTCTATGTTCCTACTGGATCATAGGAATGTCTTTAGCTCATGCTAAAAGGACCATCTGTTAAATATTGCAGAGATTTGTTAGCATGAGCTGAGAGCCATTTTGTATTTCTGGCAGCCATCTTGCTTGCCATGTGCTGCCATGTGCTCGCCATGTGCTCTGTCCTCCCTCAGTGTTGACTGCTCTTGTAATCTGCCTAGAAACGAACTATATTTAGCATCTTTCACCTTCGCACATGCTCATAAGGGCCTAGCTAGTAGAATGCACCTGCTTCTCTAGTATAACTGTCAGGCTATTTTTGATGCTGTATGGAGAAGTAACTGTCCTCCCACATTGTTGAGCAAGCAGATCTTGCATGCCCAACTTAGGCATTTTGCATGCTTACATGAGCCAGGACTGCCCCTTGGTCTTATGCTGACTATGTAACCCTAAGCATATATAAGGCCCCGGTTTTCTGTACTCCTTAGACTGCCTCATTCAGTTGCTAAGGCTTCTGTGTGACGTAGTCTCCCTCATCTGAGGTGAATAAATGCATTCTTTTTATATTTCAGCATCTGTGCCAATTTCTTCTTTGTTGGTTTAAAAGGACCAAGCATCAGTGGGACCCCTGAGAAGGTTTCTATTTTTTACAGTTTTGCCACTTCTGATGCCAGGGATTGCGAAGGCAGTACCAGGGGTCACAAGGGGCAAAACCTCTTGACCCCTAAATCACGTGCATGGGTTAGTTACCTTTCAAGAACTCATGGTATATCTTTTGCATCAAGCACACTTTACTTTGTTGACCACAGACAGACACACTGACAAAATTGTATAAAGCACAGTGTGCAAAGAATCACATCAGGGCATACATGGTATCCATTCGAAGAATATAAAACCAAACTGTTGTGTCAAGTTTACTGAAGTGGCTCAGGTGATTGGCTAATATCAGGTAGATGTCGGAACTGCACATTGTCTCATGGACTTTAAAGTGAACTAAGGATGTTCTAATGTCCCCAGTGGTGACTGAAAACCCAGAGGACCAGAAGCCAATAGGGTCATTGCAAATTGAACTCAAGGCTTATGGAGGTTGATATATGACATGTCCTAACTACTTGTGCACCAGAGACATCACAATGTGGATCCTGAAAGATGGGGAATAACTGGGTGATAAACATTACCATACTGAATTCTGTGGGATAGCTCTCATTTTCATCCAGTTTCCCACCAAGACATTTCGGCCTATTTTGGAGTACAAATGTCTGGATAGGAGTAGTCGGTGAGCATTGTAAACTGGTGCTTTCACTTCGCTTGTGATCCCAATGGGACCTGTAACTTCTATTAATGGCCACATCAGGATTACTGGGTGACTTCTAATGGGCTATTGAGAAGAGAAGTGCCCCCCGTCCAAGTGACAAATTAATTAATATCAGTGATTCAAGGGGATGCTCTCATGAGTGGGATGATCCAAACGCCTTTTGTAGAATTGGTCCCCTGGTCATCGAGACCATCTCAACCACCGAGGTGAGTTAATTATAGAATAAATGAGGCTACTTTTGCTTACCTGTCCCCGTCATTCACTACAAATGTACTTTGGGAGTTCATGGAGGAGATAAGTTTGGCATTATAAAGACATTTTGGTACTTGCAGAGAACGGGAAAGCTGTGCTTGTCTCTATACCAGTTATGTGGGGAAGTAAGGATGTATCATTAGACAGGGACCCACAAAGGATCATATCTCCAGGGGTTCTATTGCCAAGGCAAAGAGGAGAAGGGACAATGAACAATACTGGCTCGTACCTCTCCCTATAGGTATACAGTTGGAGAGTACAGTCCCATTTGGGAAACTGGTTTGGTGTAAAGTAGTCGGATCCATGAAATGAATACCTGGTCAAGACCCCTCCTCTGTAGCACCTCCCAGAGATATTCCTATCCAAGGGTGTCAAAGACCATTTCGATCTCCAGCGCCACTGCCTCTGCCCCCAGGCTGGAGCCTGCCACAGAGTGGAGACTCTATAAATTCACCTGTGTTCCCCTACCCGGCATAAAGCCACATTGGTCCTTGTCAACAAGGTGGGTCACCACACGTCCCAGCCGCATTGACAGGGTCTTGGCCAGGACTTTAGTGTCAACACCCAACATGGACAAGGGACAGAAGGAACCAGAGATCACTGGATCCTTACCCTGTTTTGGGAGCATGACAATTTGGGCCTTCTGCATAGATCATGGTAGTGGAACCGGTAAGTCTAGATTCCTGTAGGGTCTCCAGCAAATGGGGCAGCAAGAGACCAGTGAATGCCTGATAGAATTTCACAGGGAGTCCATCCAGGTCAGGGGCCCGGTAGCAGGCCATGTCGCCAAGAGCATTCTGTAGTTCCTCCAACTGGAGGTCTTCCTCAAGACCCCGTCCCTGCACCACAGTGAGGTGTGGGAGTTCCATATCATAATCAGACCACAATACACAACTGCCCCTGCCCAAAAGAAGGGAGGGAGTAAATAGAAGAGAAAGAAATATAACTTAATAAAGAAGAAGAAAGAATAGAGATTGACATTGAACACACCCCGAACCCTCATTAAACACACTTAACCTCCCACATACCCAGTGAATAATCCGGTGCTGAGGGTGTGGGCTGGCGCCAGTCGCAACTGCAGTAGCACCCGACCACACACCAACCCACCCTATCGCTTTCTCTAACACCGACTCTCTTCTCAAAATTCCCCAGTAGCTGGGGTCTCCTCCACCACATCAGCAACACTATCATCTGAGTTGGTGCCTGTAACGGCCTCCGCAAGTGCTCTCGCATCTTCGTTGTCTGCCCTCTGATGTTCCAAGTCCAGAGTACCACCATCCACGTGGAGTACCAGAAAGCCGCACCCCAGTGGCAAAGGAGTTTCCCCACCAGCCTGGTGCAGTCCACTATCTGGGTTCAAGACCCCAAGCCCAGGGATGTTGGAGCTAGTATTCAGCCATCTTCTTGCACTTCCAGACAGTCCCACACCACCTCGGATGTGTTGAAAAAATATTTGCGGTTGGCATGTAGCACCTTCAATTTTGACGGATAGCGGAGCATGTATCGGAGTTCCATGACCCTTTGTTTTTGCTTCACTCCTCCAAATGACATACGCATCTGCTGTACCTTCCTTGTGTAATCCGGAAAGATTCATGTCACCTGGTTTTCGAAGAAGGGGTTTCCAGCTTGCCGGACTGCCCGCAGGATGACATCCCTGTCCCTGAAATTGAGTATCTTCAAAATCATTGTGTGTGGTGGTGCCCCACTGGTGACCCTGGGGTCAAGGCACTGCCCCAATTAGGTGCACTGCGCTCCCCCTCTGTTTATACCCCTCCGTTGATTACACTGATCCGTAGGCTTCACCTGCTTGTAATCAGGTTTCTGTCTTCTCTACTGCTGCTAACCCAAGTGCTGGGATACAGAGGCCACCAGGTATCCACTCCAATGTCTGCAGTCACTTCGGTGGAACTCTGAACCACCCCAGCCACCCACGCTGTTATGTAGGCACTTAGGACTGCCACGTCTCTCCGTGGTATTTACTGTTGGTCCCTTAAACCTCCAGTCATCTTGTAAGCTATCCTCCTCAGTACGATCTCCTTACGAATGACATACCCACTCAGAAAACTAAAGCATTTACAGCAAATCTACATGCCATAGGTTGAGAACCTGTTGGTCAGCCATACATAAATGTACCGCGCTACTACACAACATAGAGCCATACCTAGTACGGAGTGATACCACTACGATTACAAGTGCTACCAAGCCTTGATCAACATATTGTCAAAAGGTACAAAATGACACCCAAGTGCACGATAATGCTGTGCTTATAAATGCTGCAAGGCAGAGATCAACCAGGTGTACGCAAGTGCACAGAGAAGCCAGTAGCAAAGTGACCTTAATGCAAGAAAAAGTTGTCTGCCTACCAGAAGTAATTAGAGAGGGTCTTCATAAATTGGCTCTTGGTGAAGGTGCCTAACGAGAAGTGCCTGGGGTTTTTCCCATGGAGCAGTCCATACCGAAGAGGCGAGCCACGAAAGCCACTGATCGGGGCTCAGAACTACTCCACAGGGGTGGAAGAGTGAAAGTCCGTGAATGGTTTGGAATAGTGAAGGTTGTTGTTCTGATGGAGACCAAGAAGAAATTCTGTTTCCAGTTATCATCAAGGATAATATAGAGGCCAGTAAATCACAAGGTCTCAGAGAGAATGAGCTAGAAACAGTGGCCGAAAGACAGCCCCGTCCCACCTCATTAAGCTCTACATTGGTCTACATTACTGCTGCTTTCTTGAAACCACCATAATCACTTGATACTGCCAATAAGCAAAATATCGGCGATGGATGGACTACGTGGATAGAGACATTTGAAGATTTCATTGATGCACTTGAAGAGACTGACAACTAAAAAAATGATCAAATACCTCACAAATCTTGCTGGTGATGGCGTAAATGAAGTCATAAAGAAAATGCCATGAACTGACAAAGAAATCACATACCGTCAGATTGAAGAAACCTTAAATCTCAAGTTCAATCCAATGCCAAATGATGACTATGAAAGATATATTTTAAGTCAACAACAGAAAGTTGGCAAACCCATTGATGAATTTGTAGAAAGACTTGAAACACTCATCAAACACATACATCTCAGGGTCATTGAAGGATGCTTATCCTGTTCATTCAGACGGCGAATTCTGAGAGAATCTCTGAGTCTTCAATGAGTGTTAATTGCTGCTAGAGGTGAAGAGTGTGTCGATCGACAAGCTGCTGACATTGAGGCTTGAGGTGCCTAGAAAGAATCAGTCATAAGTTTGAAAAGCAAGTCAAAGCAACAGGCTGAAAGACACCAGGTGATGTCTACACGTAAAAAAAAGTTATGTTTTAGGTGTGGATTTTCGTTTCCACACGACGATAAACTTCCGACATTGGACAATTATGTAAGGGATGTGGAAAGGAGAACCATTTCATGACGGTGTATAAAGCATAGGGAAAAACAAGTGCTGCAAGGCGCGAAGACAAAATTTGCTGCAGGAAGCTCCAGAAGCAACATTCGATGTGCTCCTATTAGATATGGTATGATCAGGTATGACAAATCTACACTGAACTAAGTAAATTGTCATCAAAATCATCATCGAACAGCAAGTGAAAGTGAAAGATGGTTGTGCCATGCTGATGTGTACATCACAAGAAGCGTGCACGTGTTGGACTAGCCGCATGTGAAGAAAATGTCAGTCAAGGAAAAGTAGACATGCCAAAGCAACAAAGTATTTGAAATATTTCTGAAAATTAAACTGAAAGTTAATAGTTGTTAAATGCCTTTCATCCTCTACAGTGGTGCATCAATAAATATTATTCCTGAGAAGAAATATAATGAATTTCATGCCTTACCACAACTTATGCCGTCAAAATCCAAGGTGTATAGATGGGCTGCATCAACATCCTTAAAAAGTCAAGTTTCATTTGAAGCGAATATGAAACACAAGAAAATGAAGGTGCAAGCACCCATCTATGTGCTTCACATGAAAGCGTCATGTGCCTAGCTATTTAGCATAGCAGCAACAAATGGTGGACAGGATACCAAATAAATCAAACATTCACCCCCAGTCGAGAGATCTGGGTTAAATCCATGGTGAATCAGCTTGTTGATGTGCAAGCTGCGGTCATCAAGTGAGATCAAGATATAGAGGATGTAAGTAAAGGTTAGATTGAGCACTTTTCTGCAATGAAGAGAGCATGAAAATAGTTATTGGCTGTGAGGTGGTCTATGTCAGTCGTATGCAGGACTGCTGATTTTGCCTTTTTATGTTTAGTATGAGTTGGCACAGGTGTTTGATGTAGGTGATGGACTGTGAGATGTTGATACATTTCTCTGGGATTTTGGAGTATAAATTGTGGTGTGCGCATGCTTTTGAGAGCTGAAATGTGGCATGATTTAGTGGAGAGGATAAACGTGAGGGCAATGTTGTTGTGCTATAGTGTGAGAAGTAGGGGTTATGGCTCTATATTAGGCCTTAACAGTGACCCAGGTCTGTGACTGGGGGTGAATGTTTTGCCAATGTGCAACATTCCGTCCATCATTTTGTGTGTTTTGCTGTTCGCCCTATGTGGGAAGGGTATGCCCAGACGTGGGTCCCATGCTCACTACGCCACTGGAGCCAAGCTTTCCTGGCTGATGACGGCTGATAGCCAGAAACCGGTCCTAGGATGCTTGATTCCGGTCCAGGGAAGACATGGCTTGGCACTTCGGGCTGGACTGTTCCCATGAGACACAGGGTCAAGACTGATTTGCATATGGCCATGTCTGAACTGGGGTGGCGTGATGAGCAAAATAACAATGGAATAAACCCAGATCTGTGACTGGGGGTGAATATTTTGCCAATGTGCAACATTCCGTTCAACATTTTGTGTGTTTTGCTGTTCGCCCTATGTGGGAAGGGTATGCCCAGAAGTGGGCCCTGTGCTCACTACGCCACTGGAGTCAAGATTTCCTGGCTGATGACGGCTGATAGCCAGAAACCAGTCCTAGCTCTTGATTCCGGTCCAGGGAAGACATGGCTTGGCAGTTTGGGCTGCACTGTTCCCATGAGGCACAGGGTCAAAACTGATTTGCATACGGCCATGTCTGAACTGGGGTGGCGAGCAAAATAACGATAGATTAAACCCAGATCTGTGACTGGGGGTGAATGTTTTGCCAACATTCTGTCCATCATCTTGTGTGTTTTGCTGTTCGCCCTATGTGGGAAGGGTATGCCCAGATGTGGGTCTCGTGCTCACTACGCCACTGGAGTCAAGCTATCCTTGCTGATGACGGCTGATAACCAGAAACCGGTCCTAGGATGCTTGATTTTGGTCCAGGGAAGACATGGCTTGGCAGTTTGGGCTGGACTGTTCCCATGAGGCACAGGGTCAAGACTGATTTGCATATAGCCATGTCTGAACTGAGGTGGCGTGGTGAGCAAAAAAACTATGGATTAAACCCAGATCTCTGACTGGGGAGAATGTTTTGCCAATGTGCAACATTCCATCCATCATCATGTGTGTTTTGCTGTTTGCCCTATGTGGGAAGGGTATGCCCAGACGTGGGTCCCGTGCTCACTACGCCACTGGAGTCAAGCTATCCTGGCTGATGATGGCTGATAGCCAGAAACTGGTCCTAGGATGCTTGATTCCGGTCCAGGGAAGACATGGCTTGGCAGTTTGGGCTGGACTGTTCCCATGAGGCACAGGGTCAAGACTGATTTGCATATGGCCATGTCTGAACAGGGGTGGTGTGGTGAGCAAAATAACGATGGATTAAACCCAGATCTGTGACTGGGGGTGAATGTTTTGCCAATGTGTAACATTCCGTCCATCATCTTGTGTGTTTTGCGGTTTGCCCTATGTGGGAAGGGTATGCCCAGACGTGGGTCCTGTGCTCACAGCGCCACTGGAGTCAAGCTATCCTGGCTGATGACGGCTGATGGCCAGAAACCGGTCCTAGGATGCTTGATTCCGGTCCAGGGAAGACATTGCTTGGCAGTTCGGGCTGGACTGTTCCCAAGAGGCACAAGGCCAAGACTGATTTGCATATGGCCATGTCTTAACTGGGGTGGCGTGGTGAGCGAAACAACGAAGGAATAAACCCAGATCTGTGACTGGGGTGAATGTTTTGCCAATGTGCAACATTCCGTCCATCATCTTGTGTGTTTTGCTGTTCGCCCTATGTGGGAAGGGTATGCCCAGACATGGGTCCCGTGCTCACTACGCCACTGGGGTCAAGCTATCCTGGCTGGTGGCGGCTGATAGCCAGAAACAACCGGTCCTAGGATGCTTGATTCCGGTCCAGGGAAGACATGGCTTGGCAGTTCGGGCTGGACTGTTCCCATGAGGCACAGGGTCAAGACTGATTTGCATATGGCCATGACTGAACCGGGGTGGCGTGGTAAGCAAAATAACGATGGATTAAACCCAGACCTATGACTGGGGGTGAATGTTTTGCCAATGTGCAACATTCCGTCCATCATCTTGTGTGTTTTGCTTAACAGTTACTGTCCTTGGCTATGCCCCTCTTTGCTCTGTATGCATTAATGAAGGATGATATCAGGACGGGAGCACAAAAGGCGAGAGCAAGGCTGTTTAGCTGGAATACTAGTGATGAAGTAAGGGCTGGTCTGTCAATGCCGGCCCCCACCTGGGTGGTGGGTCAATATGAAGCACTACTGCTAAACAAAACAGGCCCCCAGCATTCCTAGTTTTGTTACTGGGGCTGATATTGCACAGTTGCTGCAAAACTGGCCCCCAGTAACAAAACCACCCCTACCGCTCCAAAACCGACCCAAGCGTGATGCCCGCTATGGCCAGTTCAGCCCTGGATGAAGTCCTGCTCTCACATCAACTTTCACAGTGCATAAACAGATTTTTTGGGGCCTGTGTTAGGCTGGAAAATATTAAGATCATCTACTCAGAGATTATATTAAGGTCCGTTTGGCAGAGTGCCCTATTCACAATAGTGGCAGAACCACTATGCAGCAAATTAAACATAGCATAGAAACATTTGACATGGTTTGGCTCCTGGATTATATCAAACTGTCTGCAAAACTGAAACATCGTGAGAATTTGGTTTAAGGTCTTTATTAATCAATTGTTGACGTAGACATGTTACTGATGAGTCAAAGGATTGCTTTTAACTACAAGCAGTGCACAAGCAACGATACAACTATTAACATTGGACATAATTAATGAGGAATACGTAACAGCCACATGGAGAGTAGCAGTTGGGCATGGGACTAGGTAATAACAATGCAGTTTATGCCGGACAAGGACCTGCATTGATTCAAGAAATATATTTGTAATTGGGAATTATTAATAATGGTGTCCAAGAATATGTTAATGTTGAGAAAGTCAATGTCAATATGAATGACGATATGTTCATGTACAAAAACGAAATTGCATCTATCTTGACAAATTCAATCATTATGAATTCCGTGTCAACCCCAACTCTGAAATACATAATCAGGCAGGCCCTGAGACCCAGGTCCGAGGTTACTGATTGGCAGGTGACAGGCGGGGTGGCATGAAGCCAGCAGACAAACGAGCGAATAGGAAACCCTAGTTCAAGCCCACAGATAGGCGCAGCAACACTACAATGGTCCAGGGAGATTGGCCCCAATAAAACAAAAATGGCAGGAGAGGGATGCACCACACGAAGTTAGGAACACATTGCCAATCAGGACACAGCACACACAGTACACGCAGTGGTCACCCGCCCCCCCTATGCCGGACATCTGAACACGTTACCCACGGGCCGTTTTGTGTCCACGCAAGGTCTAGGCCCACCTGGATTCCTCATCAAATACATTCACTTATGGCTCTAAAGACAGCAGTTCACATTCCTTACCAAAAGAGGATAGCTGAAACTATTTTATGGCATTCAACAAATTGTATAAAAATCCAAGGCTGATCGATTGTAAGTTGAGACATTCCTCAGGCCCTATGCCTGTAACTGTTCTCCCGGCCAGACTGTTTAATGAAACAAACTGTTCCTGTTTTGACAAACCCCTCTTGTCTTTTTTTATTTCAAGGTATTTCATGTTTAAACAACAGTTACATGAATCAAAGATAGAAAAAGGAAGCTAGACTCATGAACATCCACACCATGGTTGAAAGATGAATTCGGCGACAAACTTCTCTTCAGTCTTTGAAACCTTCCGGCATGAACTTGTATTTATAGAAAATGCATTGGGCACAAAATAGATTAGAAGTTAGTTAGAAAATCAACCACCCAACAGGGGGGCCCTGGCATGACAGAAATCCACTTGTCCACTTTTGACAGAGTTGCAGTGTGGTACTATACCAAAATGAAACCAGAAGCACAACCAGAGGTAAATGTCGTTTACAACGCGGTGTTTACGCCGCAAGACCTTTACCACGCTGCCATTACAACGCAAGTCGTTACTACAACTTGCACTGGATGGCGTTGTTGGTTAAGGAATATTGTAATTTTATATTCCAACACCTGCCCTACTGTTACGTGGACTGGTGTTGGAATATAAAATTATAAAAATCCACAATCCGCGCCCTTCAACGCAAGTCGTTGTAACTACTTGCGTTGTAAAATCCGCGATGTAAAGTACCGCGATCAAAATGATCGCGTTGTACTATCATACATCCATTTTATTGTTATTTTGTGATTTACTGTTTATTACCTGTTTTTGCATGTGCTTCGAAGGTTCTTTGTATTTGCACTCTGGAATCCTTCTGCATGAAGTATTCCAAGCAATGGCTCCCTTTGGCACTTTCTCATGGACTTTCATGCTGAAGGGTGCATTCCAGTGGGCTCCTCATTTAATGAGAATAAGCTTTAGTGAAGCCTCTTCTTCCCTCTCCTGTCCATTTATTCTTAAAACATATTTTTGAAAAATGAAACCAGAAGAACAAGCATAGTACGGCTGCAATTATGTAATAAGAGGCTGTGAGTGGTTCACAAGAACTCGGAGTGTAACTTTTGTGATGCTCCGGAGGTGCAGTGTGCCGGCCAATATTTACAAGGCCACACAAAACCACCTTGCATGGCTTTTCATGACCCCGTAAATATGGAGTAAGGCAATCCCTTACTCTGTGTGAAAGGGACGTTCCATGGGTGTTGTTGAGGGTGCTCCCACACAGCACCCTTGGGTTTTGACACTGCCCCAGATTTACAACATAGTGTAACTCTGGGGCAGCGCCAAAATGAATGCGTTCCCAAGAAGGCGTAACGAGGAGAAATGCTTACATTTCTCCTACTTTTTTCCTCTTTCCATGCATGCTCCATCCTACGGCACACATCAAACAAGGAAAACGCCTCCTTTGATTATTTTTGTGCAGGAAGGTGTCCCTTCCTGCATAAAAAGAAGCCAAAAACAGATAGCAAGGGTACCTGCATTGGTGCACAGCAGCAGTTCTACGCCAGCACTATCAGAAAGGACAGGAACATTCCTGCCCTTTTCTTTTGATGTAGGGCAGCACAGCTAGAAGTCCTGCGGCTTTGCTCTACGCCATAATATTGTTAATATGCCCCTAGATGCGGGCATGCAGCAGAGGAGCTCCAACATGAGAAAAGCCTGCCACTAAACAATACTGAGAGTGCCGTAGGTGCTATTTAGACGGGCTAACGAAAAAACAAATACATTGGGGACAAAATATTGTGTCAAAATTATTGAGAACAAAAATATTGTGAAGGTAAGTGTCTATAGGTAGGTAAACTTTTACTATCCATACCTCCACATCTATGTACCTTCCTTGACGATATATTTATCTTCAAGGCACGTGGATGTGGAAAGGCTGCCACCCTGCCACGTCAAGGGAGGCGATGGCCTCGGCTTCCTTGATGACGACCTCCTACCAGATTTAGAGATCCTCGCCTGCTTGGCAGGGGTCTCCCTGCCTTCAATGAACCTGATCCTTTTTCAGACAGGTGCCATATTTGACTTGCCAAGTACTTTGTTGTCTGAAAACAAACTCCCAAAGCGTCAGTTTGTTTTTTTAGCAAACAAAAAGCACCCCAATGACTCTGACGTAGTTTTCTCCCTATATGTTGGGGAGGCGGGTGAGTCAATATGTGTTTTCTATCTGGTACTTCTATGCTTCACATGTCGGTCCCAATTAGGGAAATATATTGATGGTCTCCCGCCTTAAATGGGGTGTGGAGAGCCCCACTGTGGCCTGGCTGATATATATGGAGGACAGTCTGCCAGGTCAGTGGTTTATGTCGGCTCACTCAGCTGAGGTTTGCCTGTGTAAACACAATGCTTCATCCCGCTTTAAGTACGGGTTATTGGAATGCAGAGCAGATGTGATTTTGAGTTTCACCACTGTCGCAATCAGATTATCACAGATGATAAAAAGATTGCTTATTAGCGACTCACAAAAGTCATATAGTCTCACTCATCGCTAATGAAGGGTGAAATAAAAGCAGCTTAAACATTTCATATTAGTGTACAGTTATTTCATACCACCAACAAACTTTATAAATGCCTTTTTCGAAAATGTTTCACTGCGAAAGTGTAAGCCTGTTACATTAACTGGTTGCCAAAATCAAATCATGTATGCCCTAAAATGATGGATCCATATTTGTAGGCACATTTATTGATATGGAAACCAGTTCGTGCATTAAAAAACGCAGTTAAAAACACATCTAATGGCGATACGTTAAGCTGACAAATGCATATGCAAATCAAGTGATAGCATGCCTTTTATTTAAGCATTGTTCTGAAGAAGGTGGAATATATAAGCAGCAATTCATCACTTATGCAGCTGCGAATGGTACTCAAAAACGTGCACGTTCAAAGACATGGGTCATTCATCAGACATGTCCAGCAGTATGATTACATCAAAGATTGAATTGGAAGTTCTTATAAAAGGCAGCAATTCATTAGTCTCCATCATTATTACACCTTTAATACATTTGTCAAATAGATGTTGTGTTAACTTCTTTAATCTGCAACCGTGGATGCAATAACACATTTCATCAATCTTTTGCGCCCATGTGAAGAAAGTATCATTAAAGTAAAATGAATTTTCCCTCAGCTTCAATGTAGAGAGTGGAAGAATTCCTACTGCTCCATGGATCCTTTTAATGTCAAGTATAGGAGTTCCATAGTGCTGTGCAAATCTGCAATATATATATGCCTGTGTCCTCGCTTCAAAATGGCCACAAAAGGTGGAAGGTTCTTTTCTATACTTACTCCACTGCTGTGGAATAAGTTGCCAGTTTCCTTGCGCAAAGAGTCTAATCTTCTTTGCTTTAGAAAGCAGTTGAAAACTATCTTGTTTAGGGAGGCCTTTGGATCTACAGATTAATCTGTATACCACCTCATCCTTTTAGCTGGTAAGAATATAGAGGCCGATTATGATGGCGGACGGACCTGAGTCCGTCCGCCACCATAGAGGAGGAGGGACCGTCCGCAGGGGCAGCGGCGGTCCCTCCGTGCTAATTAGGATGTGACCGCCACCCTGGCGGTCACATCCTGTATCTTTATCATTGCGGCGGGTGCTGCTTGAAGCAGCACCCGCCGCAATGATAAAAATGTATGTTTTGCATTTGCATGCACAAAGCGGCAGGCACCTCGTGGTGCCTGCCGCTTTGTGCAGGCAAATGCAGGGGGGTACCATAGGTACCCCCCATGTGCACCCCCCACCCCCCCTTCACCCCTGGGGGCCCGCAACGGGCCCCCAAACACAAATCCGTATGCCTTTACACGGCGGAAATGCCGTAGTGTAAAGGCATCTTTCTGCAGAAATCCTAATATGGCTGGCGGTGTCTGATAGACACAGCCAGCCATGTTGAAGCTTTTCCGCCGCGGACGGAAGGCGTCCGCGGCGGAAAAGCTGCGGACTGAAAAAAGACCCCCCAGCCATCCTAATCTGGCGGGGGGTCTTTTTCAGTCCGCAGCGGTTTTCCCGCATCCTCCGGGCCGGCGGTGGCTTCCGCCGGCCCGGAGGATGCGGGAAAACCACAATCGTAATCAGGCCCATAGTGTGGTTCCTTTGGTCTAGAGCGCCTCGAGACCTGTTGGTGAGTTGGCGCTATATAAACCAAAGTAACATAACATAACATAACACTGACAAAATCAGAATGAGTGGACAGTGAAATTCATCTGTGCAAGATCCATAAAATAAGCTGGACTATGATGCCCAAAATTGTGGATCCTTATCAGTGCGCTATGCATGCACCTATATAGCGCACACCTTGCTATAAACCAGCGGACTGCTGTACAGAAGAGAAGGGTGCAAGCAGAGAATAAGTATGGCTTGCTTACAGTAAGGAGAGTGTTCTTCATAGGCGTCTATTTGGGATAAGAATTCAAAGTGGATACTACTGGACAAGATGTTCCCTGAAGAGGAGGCTGTCAGCTTCGTGTTGAAGCAGAGGAGTGAAAATGTCTGTGGTATTTGTATTTTGAGATTGTTAAAGTTTTTGTGCGTTTTATGTTTTTGAGGACTATTAACGTGCAGAATGTGGATTTACTCTCAAATTTACACATACATATTGACATGATGCTATTGCACTTGAAACAATTTTGCTATGATCTATAAAAGTGAGTTTTCCTGGTGTGACAAAGGAGAGGGAGGACAGGATGGTGAAGAGCAGGAAGAGGACCCATACTTCATCTGTGAGCCGGAGTGCGTCACTCACGCTGCCTTCTGTAATAGAGAACAAGCATTGGCAAAGCCAATAGGTCTTGTCTATGCAAGAGCTATTGGCTTTGCCAATATGTTTTAGTAAAGTTGTACACCAGAGTGGCTTCTGTTCAGCAAGGTTAAACGTTAGTAGGGTAAAGGAAAAGGAGGCAGAGTGGAATGTCGTAAAGTGGAGTAGAGTGGATTATGAAGTGGTGTAGAGTGGCATTCAGTGGAGTTGAGTGTTGTGGAGAGAACTGAAGTGGAGTGCTATGGGGTAGCGTACAGTGTTGTGGAGTGTCATGAAGGGAGTAGACAGAGTATCGTAGAGTGGAAGAATGTAGAGTTGAGTGGCGTAGAGTACAGTATCAGAGTTGATTTGATTGTCTTAGAATGGAGTGGAATAGAGTGTCATGGAGTGGTGCCGAGCAGAGTGGAGTGGCATAGAAGGTGTTGGGGCGAGTGCTATATAGTAGAGTGGCATAGAGCGGAGTAGATTGTCCTGGAGCAGAGTGGCGTAGAGTGGAGTAGTGGTCATAGAATAGAGTGGATAAAGTGGCATTGAGGGGCATAGAGGGAGTTGTGTAGAACATCATAGAGTGTAGTAGTGTCATAGAATGGCATAGAGTGTAGTACAGTGCTATAGAGTGGAGTGACATAGAGTGGAGTTAAGTGTTCCTGGAGCAAAGTTTAATGGAGTGGAGTATCAGAGTGGAGTATCATGAAGTGTCATGGAATGGAGTGCAGAGGGGAGTAGATTGGCCTAGAGTGTAGTGGTTTCAAGTAAAGAGGTGTACAGAGCATTCGCATAGAGTGCAGTAATAGAGAAGCATAGAGTGCAGTGGCATAGACTAAAGCTGTGCAGAGTAGATTGCAGTGGCGTAGAATGCAATGGCATAGAGTGGAGTGGCATAGAGTGGAGTAGAGTGGCATAGAGTGAAGTGGCAAACAGTGCAGTCATGCAGAGTAGAGTGTCAAAGTGCAGGGTCATAAAGTGCAATGGTGAAAAGTGCAGTAGAATGGTGTATAGGTGAGTGGTGCAGAGAGCAGTGACATAGAGTTCAGTGGTAGAGAGTAGAATAGAGTGGTATAGAGTGCAGTGGCGTAGAGCCAGTGACAAAGAATGCAATGGTGTAGAGTGATGTAGCGTGCAGTGGCTTAGATTTCAGTGTCATAGAGTAGATTATTGTAGAGTATAGTGACATAAAGTGCAGTGGTGCAAAGTACTTGGCGTAGGTGCAGTAGCGTAGGGTGCATTGGTTCTGTGTAAAGTGATGTGGAGTTCACACGTGTGCAATGCAGCACTTTAGAGTACAGCAGCACAGCATAAACTGTAGAGGCATAGAGTGCAGTGGTGTAGAGTTGAGTAGAGTGTCATAGAGTGCAGCGGCATAGAGTGGAAGGGTGTAGAGTAGATTGTTTCAGAGTGGAGTGGTGCAGGGTACAGTATAGTGGTGCAGTGTAGAGTGCAGTGGCAAGCAGTAGAGTGGTGTAGAGTAGAGTAGTGCAACATTGATTGCAGTGGTGTAGACTGGAGTGTCGTGGAGTGGAGAAGAGTGGTGTATAGTACAATGACATAGAGTGCAATGCGTAGAGTAGATGTTTCAGAGTAGAGTGCAGCATTGATTGCAGTGGCATACAGTGGAGTGCAGCATTGATTACAGTGGGGTACAGTGGAGTGGCGCAGAGTGGAGTAGAGTTTTGTAGAGTGAAGTGGCATAGAGTGGACTGGTGCAGGGTAAAGTGCAGAGGTGAAGAGTGCAGTGGCGTAGAGTGCAGTGGCATAGACTGTACTGGTGGAGATTGCATTGGTGTGCAGTAGAGTGGCATAGAGTTGAGTGGTGCAGAGTAGAGTACAGTAGCATAGCGTAGACTGTGGTGGCAGAGAGTGCAGTGACGTAAAGTGGAGTAGAGTGGTGTAGTGTGTAATTGCATAGAGTGCATAGAATGCAGTGGTGTAAAGTAGATTGTTTTAGAGTAGAGTGGAGTGGTGGAGGGTAGAGTATAGGGATGCAGAGTAGAGTGCAGTGGCATAGAGTAGTGTGGTATAGAGTAGAGTGGTTCAGCATTGATTGCCAGGGCCGGACTGGCCGTTGGGGGCACCGAGTGGCGTGGTGCAGGATAGTGTGGATTGGTGCAGGGTAGAATGGAGTGGTATGGAGCAGTGGCGTAGAGTGGATTGGCGTAGAGTGCAGGTTTGCAGAGTGGAGTGGCGTTGAGTAGAGTGGTGCAGAGGGGAATGGCCTGGACTGGAGTAGTGTAGAGTGCAGTGACAAAGAGTACCATGGTGCATAGTAGAGTGGGGTAGAGTGCACTGACATAGAGTACAATACAATACATTTCTAAAGAGCACGTCTACCTCACAAGGTGTCCCGGCACTAGCGGAAGGATAGCCATTATGTCAGAATATGAGAACCAGACTTAGGAAGTAATTGAAGCAGAGTCAAAGAGAAGCATTTTCAGTACTTTTCTTAAAATCATATCAGAAGGACGCCTCCTCAAAGCCAGAAGCAGTGCATTTCAATATCTGGCCATCAAGTAAGCGAAGGAATGGCTTTCTCTTCTGGCCTTATATATGCTGGGAATTTGAGACAGTTTGAGGTTGTGAGAAAGCAATGAGAGTTCCTGAAAGGACAAATTAAACCAGTGCCTAAGATAAAGAGGTCCCTTTAGGTTAAAGATTCTAAAGGCTTAATTGAGGGCCTTGAACTGGATCCTTCTGCTGATCGGTAGCCAATGAAGCCAGTGCAAATGACTTGATATTGAAACACAGGGGGGGGATTTTAAGGAACAAACGGGCAGCAGCGTTGTGAATAATTTGGAGATGCTGGATAAGAAAAATATGAAGCCCGAGGTACAAACTGTTAGAGTAATCCAGTTTAAAGGTGATCAAAGCATACACAATTGTTTTTTTAGTGTTCCAAGGGAATAAGCTTCAACATGTGTCTCAAGGATCTCAGGGTCATAAAACAAGAACCAGACAATGCTTTCATTTGAGGCTCAAAGGTGAGCAGTGGTGTAGAGTACAGTGTTTTTATTAGTAGAATAGAGTGGTGTAGAGTGCAATGATGCAGAGTAGAATAGAGTGGTAATGAGTGCAGTGATAGAGTACAATGTTGTAGAGTGCAGCGGCATAGTGTATAGAGGCGTAGAGTGTGAGTGGTGCAGAGTAGATTGGAGTCCATTGGTTTTGAGTAAAGTGGTGTAGAGTGCATTGACATAGAGTACAGTGGCTAAGAGTGGTGCAGAGTAGAGTGGAGTGATGCTGAGTGCAGTGGCATAGAGTAAACTGTTTCACAGTAGAGTACAGGGGTGCAGAGAATATAGTGGTGATTGGAATAGAGTGCACTGGTGTAGAGTGCAGTATCATAGAGTGCAGTGTTGCAGAGTACGGTGGCATAGAGTAAAGTGGTGCATGGTGGTATAGAGTGCAGTGGTGAAGAGTGCAGTGGTAAAAAGTATAGTAGTGTGGACAGAGTGCATTGGCACAGAGTAAAGTGGAGTGGTGTATAGTAGAGAGGAGTAGAGTGGAGTGATGCAGAGAAGAGGACAGTGAAGCGGTGTGGAGTGGAGTGGCATAGTGTTGACTGGTGCAGAGTAGAGGGCAGTGGCATGGAGTTGTGCAGGGTGGAGTGGGGTAACATGGTATGAATGGTATGGTAGCACATGGCCATTACAGACAACACATCTACAATTGAAATGACCATTAAATTTGCACTCACATACAGTTTTACTGATCAACGTATACAGCCCACAAACAATAATGTTTGGAAATGTCATCACCCAATGTCTTGATTTGATCGTTAGCACAGTTCATTTACAGACATTTAAATGTTGTTGTGTGCTAGAAAAAAAATAACATTGTACAGCCTTCTTCAAGCAGACCGCCAATAGCCAGCTTGATTGTCACATAAATTCTCTCACTTTAAAGTCAGAGAAAGAAACATAAAAATCATGCACCTTGGAAGACACAGCCTGACATTTGACCTCTGTGTTTGAATGCACAGCAAGTATGACAAGATAAGAACAAGATTTAAAGGCCTGTTTACAGAAATCGAGTTTGTGGAAGAATACAGTAAGCAAGGTTTGGGCAATGGGAGGGACAAACTCATGCTGGACAGCCTAAAGCAAATAAAGCCAGCAAATAGAAAACCAGAAAATGTAAGTCACAAACCAGAAAGCCAATGGTAAGCAACGGGTGAAATGCATTCCTCGCTCAACTTTATGGCTGTCCCCAAGATCTCTTTAGCAAACCAGACAGCTGTACTCTCTGCTAGGTGCGACATAAAATAGAGGAAAGTTAGTAGAGAGAGATTAAGGACCAATAGGAGGGAGGAGACTAAACACTAAAATATACAAAGGGCTCACATATTTTCCACAGGAGAAACAACATGAAATTGAAAGGCAGAAGTCAGACAGAAAGAGGGAAATAGAAGAAGGACATCATAAAGAGGAGGAGACTATTAGGATTGTGGATCAGAATTCCTTTTACCGGAATTGCTAACATGATAATTGTTAGCATGATGTAGCTGCATACACGCATATTCATAGTTTATGTATCATTTGATGTTAGTAACGTAAAGTAGCTTTTGTTTCTTACATATAGGTTAAGTTGCACAGTAGTTAGAGAAACTACACTAACGCCATTTTGTATTTGTCGACTCGGGCCTGGGTAGTGATCACGTGTTGTTTTCTCTGTTACTGGGCGAGTCTCAATTAGTTGAGTTGCAAGACAGCTGAATTCATGATGTTTTTTTTGCTCCAAGGCCCAAGGTCGCATCTGGCTTTAGAGGTGATAAGCACATTCTTGCCGGCGCTGGGCTGTTACTCCCATGTACTGAGACTAAAGGGAGTTACCCTTTCTGACCTTCCCCCTAATAGCAGAAACAGACTTCTGAGCAGGCTTTGTGTGCCATATATGGTTCTTCCTTAAGATCCTGTACCTTTTGGTAGGTTGCCAAATAAGGTTATTTCATGTAATGTAACTATGGTATAAATGACTTGTCTCATGTGTAAATCGTCAGTCTTCTCGGCACACTGATTTGGTGTGGACGAGGGGGCTCCTCTGCGCAGAGTATTTTTGTTAATAAACGATTGCCTTTTCTTCACTGCCAACTGACTGGTTATTTGGTAATAGTTATTGGGCTATTGGTAAGTGTGGCCCTTCTCGATATTTTTCCAGTACTACAGTTGGCGACTCCGCCGGGACTCCGCATCTGGGGTCGTCCTACCGTAATACGGGGTGAAATAAGGACATTAGGGGGATTGCTCTGGTCGAGGGGGTGGACGGACTAGCGATTTTGGCTGAACTCCGCTCTTGCGATCAGAGAGCCCCAGCTGCTAGTGACCCCTCGCCAGAGTCCTACGGGTGTAACCCAGGAACTGATCCGAATTGATCTTCAGGAGTGGGCAGTGGAGAACTCGCAATCCTACTTCAGGGCACCAGGTGAGTGTATTAGTTTGTTGTTTATGGATTGTGCTGTTGAGCGATGTTTTGGAAACAGTTAACTGATTTTTGTGGTTTGGTGGTCGGCGTACCGCGAGGAGTTTTGGAGATCTGACGGGGCAGCATTGAGCTGCACGGGCAGATGCTCCGCGGACTTGTTTGGTGAATACTAGAGGTTGCAATCAGATGCCTTGGTGTGGCATTTTCTTTAGTGCACACCCGGCCGGACTGCCCACGGAAAAGCCCGTGGTTGTACCTGGGTGACTTCTGGACACATCTGAAGCGGCGCTAAGGTAGCGGGCTCAGTCAGAATAGTCCTGAAGGTGTGTGGAAAAGTAAATTTTGCCATGTTCTGTGTCCCTACGCCTCATCCATCATATGTTATGTGTGCATGAACAATATGCATCTGTTATTCCCCATGTCTGATCAAGACGCAATTACAGTTGTGTCCACCTCTGGTATGTCAGTTTCCAGTCCTCGTGAATACTACGAATATCAGGCCTATGTAAAGTTATATTGCCACGTTTCCCAGTGTGCACGTTATTTCATTATAAAGTCCCCGTTTCCAGGCCTCAAAAGGGCCCGGACATCAGATTCAGCTCCTGTCTCCTGAAACCTCGCTAAGGAGTGATACAGCCCCCACCTGTATCCTCGACCCTTCACTTACTTCCTGCCTCGCAGTGCCCGGTGCAGCTTGGCTCTGCCTCTGAGTCTGCCAAAAGTATGTTATAGTTCCAGTTATCAGTTCAGTCCTCCTTCTCTGCATTCCTAAGCTACTGAACTGCATCAATAGTTTCCGTCATTGTCTAGCCTTCACGTCTCCATGCTAGAGAAATACTGTATTAAATGGTCATTTAATATTCTTCATCACGCACTACATGTAGAATAATGCATGGTCCAGTCTTAGAATCAAGTTAGCTTTTCCCCTCATGACTTCTAGTTTATATCAACATGTTCCCTAAACATCAGATACCAGATAGGGTTTAGGTACATGTCGCTCCGACCTTCCAGACTCTAGTCTCTGCTCCTAGCACAGAGTTCATAGCCCCCAGCTTCTCCTAGTGATACGTCATTGCCAGTTTACGCGCACCATTAGGTTAGAGGTCCCGGCTCCTTAGGTAGCCCCCTCCAATGTTTCCGCCCATTCATGACATATTCTGTTACGTTTGCATCACATGTCTATGTATACTCCCAGTTACACCTCTTTTTACTGTTATCTTTCGCGACTGCTACGCGTCACGCCTTCTGCTCCACCCACTGCTACGCCTACTGCAATGTAATGCTATGTGTTTGCGCTATGTATATAAGTCCATGTATTGTTATTAAAAGTTAGCGCGCTCATTCCAGATCAAGCCCCGGCAGCTGCTGGGCCCCGGTTGTCCTGCCGGGCCCTGTTACCCCTGTTCTATGCAGGTTGTCCTGATCCTGTCCTTGTGCTGTAATAAACCTGCAGAAACTCCTACTACCTCGAATCTTGACTCTTATTTTATTGAGCTATCTGTTATTCATTCATTCATTCAAAAATAGATCCGGTATTATTTATTTATATACCACATAATGGCGCCCGAATAGGGACTTGCCCTTTCCCCACGCGTCGGTGAAGCCACGCCGACCCCCTGACCCTCTGCAGTCGTGACGGAACTCTTCTGCGCAGTGGCAGATATTTCTGCTCAAGTATCCCTCAGGCCCACGGAGGAGACGGAGGAGGCGGTCCAGCATCCAAACGAGACGGTGGAGGAACGCGGCGAGTCCCGACCAGAGCCCAAGCCGAGAGTCCAAGGTCCGAGGTATCCGGAGGCCCACCCGTAACTGAAGTCCGAAGTCCGAAGTTCGTCGTCGTAGCAGTCCAGTCCCGTCCGAGGCCTTCCGTTCCGTGCTGCCCGGTGAGTACCATTGCTGGGGTAGTATCTAGACAGGACCAATCTAAATTGACTCCTGGTCCGTGGGTTGGTGGTGCCCAGACTCACAAACGAAGTGTTCACCTAGGTGGATACGGGTCTTGATGCGTCCCTTTATGGGACCGGTATGTTCCGTACTGTTACAGCAGTGCATCCAGTAACTCTAGTCTGTTCCGTTCTCGAGAAATTCTGTTCTGTTTCTGTTCTCAGTATTTCAGGTAATATTCTGTTCGAACTGTTATTTATAATGTTCTTTATGTATTTTAATGTTGTGGTATGAGTGCGATGTGATTTCGTGTTTTTATTGTGTATTGTACTGTGTCCAGATTACAGTTCAGTCATGCCTATATTTTCCAAGTTACGTCAGTTAAAAACTAGAAAGGGTTTATTAGAGGAAGCAGTTCCTGTTCCGCCTAGGGACAGTCCAGGTCACTTTATGTATCAGAAACATGGCATAAGCGCCATATTGTATCTAGATTTATGGGTAGAGTATACCAAACAGTTAGAAGAAAAGTATAGATGGCCCGTATCGGGTACATGGGATGCCGAATGTATCATGCGAGTAGAAGAAGCATTATGGAAAAAGAAAGCCAGACAGTCACAGAAAGATGCCATCGAGTTATGGCGTAAAGAAGCGCATAGAAGAACCGAAAAGGAAGTCAGAAAGTCGGAGTTAAGTAGAGAATCCCAGGAACGAGCCCAAGAAAGAGAATTAATCGAGATAGGTGAACAAGTCAAAGCCGAACAGTCAGACAGACAGAGGCATGCCCTTATTAGGGGTATGTATCCTCTTCTTGCCGAAGGTTTGCCAAAAGCGACCCCAGAGGCATCCAGTAATTTCCCGCCACCATTAGTTCCGACCAAGCTACGTCACAAACCGACCGCAGCTGATATTTTTATTTCGTCCTATCTGGACGACACAGTCCCCGAATATGCAAATCCTGTTCGCGCTCCGCCAGTCCCTGTAAATCAGGCACTTCCCGCTCCTCCAGACACCGGAGTACCTGTTACGGTACCCCCGGTCCAGCCACCATTTCAACTTCCCGCTCCGCCACGAAGAATGTCCGTCGATGATTCCAGTTTAGGGGCCGCAGGAGGAGGTCTTCCTCAAACCCCGCCGCCACACAAGCGTTTAACATTACTCGAATTACATGCTCAAGCGTTACAGCGCACGCCCAAACATCAGTCTGTTACAGAAATCAGGCAAACCCTTAACGAATGTGTCTATGATCCAGTTCCAGGCGAATATAATATGGTTTTATATTCCTTACGTGTAAGGAGAGTGACCGAGTATCTAGTCACCCTACCAAATATGAAAGAAGACCTAGACAGAATATATCGTTTCATCCGTACAGGGGATGATCCAGAAAGTATTGGCGAGGCCATGTCTCAAAGGAAAGCCGAGATCCAGCTCATGATATTAAAGTTCCTGATCAATTGTCTAATAAGAGAACAAGACTACCCGTCTAAAGATTCCGCCGAAATGAGAATCCTGACAAGGTGGAGTGATAATATAGCCGAGGGTAAGCACAAGACCGTCGGTGCTATGGAAAGTATGTACAAGAAAATCCGTAAAGAGATAATAAAGATACACGAACAGCGTAAAGCAGCACAAGTAAGCGAGAAAGAAAGTATCTCTGATCCTGAAGAGGAAGACGAGAATCCCGCCAGAATAGCGTATGTAGGAAAATCTAGATTTCCAGATCGCCATTTACGCCTAGAACCCAAGTCTATTTTTCATCATTCAGCACCAGAACAAGGTTCTCTAGAACAAGTATTCCAAGCTACCGATCATATCCTGAAATCACGAATCGGTTATAGTGAGTTAAGTACCATGCACGAACAAGAACTAGCCCGATCAGCGGTCCGATGGATTACTGATTCTACCACTTTTCCAGATGAAATAGTGGCACAAATGTTTCTGAAACTGCCCCCAGCCGAGCAGCGACTGGTGGGAATGTATATGATTCAGCACCTCATTACTCTGTATGAGGGTCAACACTCTGATCCAGGTCCGTTACATGATGTCCTGAACGAGTTACTCCAGTACAGATGGAGAGGTCTAGGTACCGATTTAATTAGTGTCATTCTAGAACAGCGCCACAAATATAGAACGTTTTTGAACCCGCATTTTGTTCATGTCTCACCCCCAGAAAGTAAACCGTTTTACATAGACAGACAGAATCCGTTACGAGAAGTCCACCCAGTCCAAGGGGCGGGTGGCGTAATGCAACGAGTGTTTGTATACACTCCAATATCAAAGATGGAACTTCTTGAAATGAAGAAATTAATTCCCTGTCATGACAAAGATCCAGCGGGGTTCCATAGAGAATTAAAAGACATGCTCCGTATGGGAGAATATACTTACCCAGATATCATTAAAATGTTAAAGGTTCTGTTGCCCGCAGGGGTGTATGAAAAGTTAAAGGAAAAAGAATGGGAGGTGGGAGAGAAAAAGATCGATTGGGCAGCTCTAGAAGCTGAAGACAAGGCACGAGTACCAGGTACCGGTCTTGGAGATAAATGTAAAGAATTACCAGAATTATTGATTCAAGTTTTACCCAGATTATTGACAACGAGAAAAGAAGACTGGGATGCAATCTCAGCCTGTAAACAGAAACAAGATGAAGATATTAGTGATTTTTATTCTAGATTTGAAAAATGTTTCAGTATCAACAGTGGTCTCAAGACAAGTAGTGAGTCATACCCTCATCTTTTCGTTACTAAACTAGTCGAGAATTCAAGCCCACAAATTAAAAATCGAGTTTTGAAAGTCGAAAGCACCTGGCAAGCTAATACTCCGTCCCAGATGCTCCAGATGCTTCAGTATCACCAGAATAGAATCAGGGAAGAGCAAGAACACGAGAGAAAACGTATGAAAGACACGAAAATGAAAGTGCTAGTTGCACAATCTGTTCCTCAAGACAGTCAGAAGAGGGGTCCGAATCAAGCCAGTCATCCTGCAGCTCCCGTTAAAGGGAACTGCAATTATTGTAAACAGCCAGGTCATTTTATAAACGAGTGTGCAGTTCTGAAACATAATATAGCTACTGGTAAGACTAAAGAAAGACCACGTCCGCCTAGACAAGAACAAGTTTCACAGATTCCTCAGCCACAGAATGCACAACAGACAGTTCCCGCACCGCAGCCTATTGCTGCAACACAGCACGTTACATCGCAGATGTACCAGTATGCACAGTCTGAGTATCCAGAGTACCAGCCATATTCATGAAACAGCCTAGAGAGGGAGGTAGGCTTGCCTCTCATCGAGATACCTGTAGATCAAGAGGGTCCCTATGTTCACAGTCAAGTATTAGGGAAAGACAGAAAGTTTTTGATCGATACAGGGGCAAGTAGGACCACAATTAATCATGCCGAAGTTCCAGGGGCTCCGCTCTCAGGCTCAAGAAATGTTTCCCTTGGATTTTCAGGAAAACCCATCGTTAACGAGATATCAAAACCAGTTACTCTAGAAGTAGGTCCATTGTCCCTCACTACTGATCTGTTACTTACTAAGTCATGTCCAGAAAACCTATTAGGTATTAAGACACTGAAAGAATTAGGTGCAGTTATTTGCTGTTCCCCAGAGGGAATACGTCTGTTCCTACGTGACTTTAAGGGTCACTATGTATTACGAGATTTTGATTCAAGATTGTCTAATGTTCCACAGCACTTATGGGCGCAAGGTCCAACTGATGTAGGTTACATGCAAATCACACCCCATCGTGTGACTCTCAAACCAGGCGTAGTGTTACCCCGAATCAGACAGTACAGATTGCCACCTGAGGCTGTAGCAGCCTTATCCAAAATTATTGACGAGCTCATGGCTCAAGGAGTAGTTGTAGAAACTGACTCCAATGTATGTAATTCTCCGATCATTCCAGTCATGAAACGTACTGATCCAAATGCACCCCCGGTATATCGATTAGTGATTGATTTACGAGAGCTTAATAAATGTATTATTCCTCAGTACCCAGTTGTCCCAGACATTTCTTCCCTGTTAACTGCTATTGATTCCGAAGCCATGTTTTTCACTGTCATAGACCTCAAGAATGCATTTTTTAGTGTTCCAATTCATCCAGACAGCCAGTTTCTTTTCGGATTTTGTTTAAATGGAAGGAGCTATATGTTTACACGCGCTCCTCAAGGTTTCACAGAAAGCCCTAGTATTTACAGTCAAGCACTCAAGAGACAACTAGACAACATTCACATGCCAACTGACACTGCCCTGCTCCAGTATGTCGATGATCTACTGATCACAGCCCGTTCTGAACGTGATTGCGAGCGAGCATCCCTTACAGTTTTGTATTTCCTTGCCGAGATGGGGCACAAGGTGTCACCTTCGAAGCTTCAATTCTGTGTCCAGCAAGTGGTATACTTAGGACACTTGCTGTCCAAGAGGGGTAGGCAGTTGACACCAGACCGTATCCAGTTAATAGCGAGTCTTCCCCAGCCCAGAACCCAGAAGGAGGTACGTGCCTTTATCGGCCTTACTTCTTATTGTAGACAATGGATCCCCCAGTATGCATTTCTAGCCAAGTCACTGATACAGTTAACGACACAGGAGGCAGCCGTATCGACTGTCCTCCCTTGGACATCTGAACATACACTTAGTTTCAATGAGTTAAAGAAAGCCCTATGTCAAGCTCCAGTTCTAGCCACACCGAACTACAGTAAGCCTTTTACACTTTTCGTTACTGAACGCGAAGGTACAGCATTATCTGTTCTCACACAAGATCAAGCAGGACAATACAAGCCCTGTGCTTATTTTTCGAGTACATTAGATCCAGTCGCCCAGGCGTTGCCTGCGTGCCTCAAGTCAGTTGCAGCCACAACACTAGCTATCAGACAAAGTGATTCCATAGTTTTAGGGCATTCCCTGACCGTACAAGTCCCACATTCAGTAGAAGTTCTTTTAAACCGAACACAAACACAGCACTTGACAATTGCACGTTTAACAGGTTATGAATTGACTCTGTTCCAGCCACACATAGAAATTAGACGCTGCAACGTCCTGAATCCTGCTACACTGTTACCATCAGTTAATTCAAACCCAGACCCACATGACTGTGTGGAAGTTGTTAACATTACGACCAAACCAAGACAAGACCTGACAGACATTCCGTTACCAGATCCCGACCTGACACTTTATGTGGATGGTTCATGTATGAGAACTAGTACAGGAGAACTAGTCGCCGCGTATGCAGTGACTACTGACACTGAAGTTATTGAAACACACCGTATTGACACCCTGTCCGCTCAAGCAGCAGAGCTAGTTGCTCTGACACAAGCCTGTATACACGCCAAGAACCTGAAAGTTAATGTTTACACAGATTCACGTTACGCATTCGGAGTTGTACACGACTTCGGAGTGCTCTGGCAGGAGAGAGGTTTCATGACTTC
Organism: Lissotriton helveticus; assembly: GCF_964261635.1. Classification (NCBI taxonomy): domain Eukaryota; kingdom Metazoa; phylum Chordata; class Amphibia; order Caudata; family Salamandridae; genus Lissotriton; species Lissotriton helveticus. Next base: position 451,940,581 of record NC_136067.1, read on the forward strand.
TCATGGAACCAAGATTCAGCATGGTCTCCTTATTCAAGCTCTGTTAGATGCCATACATTTACCGACATCTATTGCTATCATGAAATGCAAAGCACATACGAAAGTTACAGACATTATTTCCCAAGGTAATGATCTAGCAGATCGCACAGCCAAGCTTACAGCACAGACTCCAGACATTCCAGTTAGTCAGACACATACTCCAGATCCGATTACATGCATGACAGTTAAGGACCCTACACAAGATGTCATAGATATCCAGTTACATGCTACCCCCGATGAAATCAAGAAATGGTCTGAACAAGGAGGGGTCCAGACAGATCAAGGATGGTTAACAAAGGGTAGAGCCACATGGTTTCTCCCCGACTCTATGGTTCAAGTCATTATTAATACCGCACATAGTCCAGCACATTTAGGAGAAAAAGCTATGTTAGACAGTATCCAGAACATTTGGTTCAACAAGCATTTACGAGCTGCAGCCAAGCAGAAAGTCCGTACCTGTATGATATGTTGTCAGTTTAATCCAGGTAAAAGTGTCCCGGTGGAACAAGGTGGTTTCCAGCCCCCTGACCACCCTTTTGAGGTCCTCCAGATGGATTATATTCAAATGGAGCGATGTCGAGGTTTCAAGTATGTCCTTGTAGTAGTATGCGCTTTGTCCAGATGGACAGAAGCATATCCAGTCCCAGATTACACAGCCGCGACCACTGCCAAGCAGTTGGTTCGTGAATTCTTCCCTAGATATGGACTCCCTAGAGTCGTATATTCTGATAACGGTCAGCCATTCTCATCTGAACTCATGAAGCATGTTTCCCTGTTGTTAGGGTACCAGTGGAAGTTCCATTGTGTACGCCATCCTGAAGCAGCCGGTCTAGTCGAGAGACATAATCAGACCCTGAAAATCCGCATTGCCAAAGTTTGTAAGGAAAAAGGTGTGGACTGGTTAGTAGCTCTGCCAGTCGCTTTGTTTTATATGCGCATGGTCGCACATTCCAGATCAGGTCTGTCCCCGTATGAGGTCGTATTCGGCCGCCCCCCTAACATGTGGGGTACTCCTAGACCCCGAAGTATTACCGATGTTTCATGTAATATGTTGACAGATTACCTAGCTTCCTTGATGTCTGCCCTCAACTCATGTCGTTCACAGGTTGCTGCCGCCTTTCCAGACAATACCGAGGTAGCACCGCATGAAATCGTTCCAGGTTCCCTTGTGATGGTCCGAAATTTTGACAGATCAAGTCCGCTGGAGCCTCGTTGGAAGGAGCCACGTCAGGTCCTCTTGACCACCCGTACTGCCGTCAAGCTGGAAGGCAGGAAGGGGTGGGTCCACCTTTCTCATGTAAAACTTTTCAATGGATTAAAACCCGTCTCCAAGAACATTTCCCAGGATTCCCAGGATTTTAAAAACTGTCAAGACATTGTTTTAAAGGACTGTCCCGCAAAAGACATTACTACAACCCCTCCCTGGTTAGAGAAAACTCCGCGGCAGGAGTATAAGTTAAAGCTCAGGTCTAGTAAAATAAGTCAGTCAGTTTGATTGTATAAGTCCTCCCCTAGGTGAAACGGTTAGACTGTTTCTGACATGTATAAAATAGACCCCCACAGTGAGAGAGTTAGTCGAAGTTCAATTCAATGTATCGTTTTTCTGAGTTTCGTATTATTCATCAGCATTTTGATTTCCTGCACCAGTTATGCATTTTTCCTGTATTTTCCAGTTCCTCATGTAAATAAGTCTGCTAATGCTACAGCAGAGCACATGTTTAGTGATCTGCCTCCTCACGAATATTCTTACCGCCTCGCTATGCGTAACAACACATTTATCCGTATGTTACATTACTCACACCAGACCAGCAATGCCACTAATTGTTGGGTGTGTGGTCGACTCCCCCCTTTCCAGACACCGAAGGGAGTTCTGCCACTCTTTCCTTATCCATTCTCACACAATGGTTCGTGTGGAGCATGGTCCACGCTAACGTCATCCTCAACAGATATGTCTTTTCTTAACAGTACATGTTTTCCAGACAAGCAAGGTTTCCCCCACAGAACAGGTTTAGATCTAGAAAATGAAGTATATAATTTAGGTAATTATTCGTCGAATTTCATGGTCCTGAATGTTCAGTCTGATACTACTCCAGACTTACCTGTTATTTCAGTACTACCTGTCAAAGGCGAATTATGTGTTCGTAGTTATGGTTCCATACATGTAGGTCATAGTGATTGTACTACCGTTATCCAGTATAGTGACAGTGGGAAATCTGTTTTCAAAGCTTCACGTCATTCTTATTTTATTTGTGGTCAAACTGCATATGTTCGTCTGCCCCTCGATTGGGAGGGAACCTGTTACATTGCCTTCCTACTGCCACCTGTTTTCCTAGCTCCATCTGATTATCACAGAAACACACATCTAGTACACATTAGACATAGAAGGGAGTCCCCAATTGTCGATTATACTGAAACTACTCTAGAACAGTATACAGATTTCAATAAAGGTTTCTTCTTCTTTGTAGGACCTGTCCAGAATAGTAAACTGATCCGTAGGTTAACAAGAACCCTTGAAGCTGTAGTAAATGAGACTGCCTCTGCTCTAGGTAACCTAACCGAAGAACAATCTGCTATGAGATTTGTCGTTTTGCAAAATCGTCTCGTCCTTGACGTCATACTGGCCGATAGGGGCGGGGCCTGTAGAGTCATCGGATCTAGTTGCTGTATTTTCATTCCAAATAACGCGCCGTCTGTTTATTCAGCTATAACCAGACTCCATAAAATTGCCCATCTGTTACACCAAGATCCAGGCACCTGGACATGGTCCGGTTGGTTCTGGAATATAATTTCCGTATGGGGATGGAAAGTCCTGTCTTTTCTAGGTATTGCAGTAGCGATCATATTTAGCTGCTGCCTCTGTATACAATGTGGCCCTGCGATTTGCAGCATGTGTGCTACCTCTTGTATTCCTAGTCCCAAGCCCCGTCCTAAATCCCGTTCCAAGACAATTCGAGACGAACAAATGATACTGTATGAAATGATAGATGGTATCATGAAAATTGATGTTTCCTGATGGAAACGTAGTGACAAGGAGGGAATGTGGAAAAGTAAATTTTGCCATGTTCTGTGTCCCTACGCCTCATCCATCATATGTTATGTGTGCATGAACAATATGCATCTGTTATTCCCCATGTCTGATCAAGACGCAATTACAGTTGTGTCCACCTCTGGTATGTCAGTTTCCAGTCCTCGTGAATACTACGAATATCAGGCCTATGTAAAGTTATATTGCCACGTTTCCCAGTGTGCACGTTATTTCATTATAAAGTCCCCGTTTCCAGGCCTCAAAAGGGCCCGGACATCAGATTCAGCTCCTGTCTCCTGAAACCTCGCTAAGGAGTGATACAGCCCCCACCTGTATCCTCGACCCTTCACTTACTTCCTGCCTCGCAGTGCCCGGTGCAGCTTGGCTCTGCCTCTGAGTCTGCCAAAAGTATGTTATAGTTCCAGTTATCAGTTCAGTCCTCCTTCTCTGCATTCCTAAGCTACTGAACTGCATCAATAGTTTCCGTCATTGTCTAGCCTTCACGTCTCCATGCTAGAGAAATACTGTATTAAATGGTCATTTAATATTCTTCATCACGCACTACATGTAGAATAATGCATGGTCCAGTCTTAGAATCAAGTTAGCTTTTCCCCTCATGACTTCTAGTTTATATCAACATGTTCCCTAAACATCAGATACCAGATAGGGTTTAGGTACATGTCGCTCCGACCTTCCAGACTCTAGTCTCTGCTCCTAGCACAGAGTTCATAGCCCCCAGCTTCTCCTAGTGATACGTCATTGCCAGTTTACGCGCACCATTAGGTTAGAGGTCCCGGCTCCTTAGGTAGCCCCCTCCAATGTTTCCGCCCATTCATGACATATTCTGTTACGTTTGCATCACATGTCTATGTATACTCCCAGTTACACCTCTTTTTACTGTTATCTTTCGCGACTGCTACGCGTCACGCCTTCTGCTCCACCCACTGCTACGCCTACTGCAATGTAATGCTATGTGTTTGCGCTATGTATATAAGTCCATGTATTGTTATTAAAAGTTAGCGCGCTCATTCCAGATCAAGCCCCGGCAGCTGCTGGGCCCCGGTTGTCCTGCCGGGCCCTGTTACCCCTGTTCTATGCAGGTTGTCCTGATCCTGTCCTTGTGCTGTAATAAACCTGCAGAAACTCCTACTACCTCGAATCTTGACTCTTATTTTATTGAGCTATCTGTTATTCATTCATTCATTCAAAAATAGATCCGGTGTTATTTATTTATATACCACAGGTGAACCAGGAAGATTGCGGGATGGTCTGTAGGCCGGTCTGTGGTTAATTCCTGTCTGATGACCTTTTGGTAGTCTCCGGACTGCCTGTTTTCTTTGTTTCTGTTTGGTCCGGTGGCTGGAGGTTCACAACTTCTCTATGAACGGGAGTCGACGGGCTCCATTCTTTGGTAGTTTCATATTGATCGAGAATTGAAAAAGAAAAATGTTTTCCTTTTTAATGTGAAAGGTTGTGTGCTTAAATTTGTGTGTATGGTTTGTGTGGAGTCAACGAAGATTGAGAGTGAATGAAACATGGCCATGTTCTGACTGTTTGTGACGAAGTGTGAAGAGTGATCACTTAAAAAAAATTTGTGTTTTAGTAAAATATGTTTTGGATGTTGTTGTCGGCGGAAAAATACACGATTAGATGAAAGTCAGCCTGCCCCACCAGAAGGCAGTCCAAATTTTGATATGTATGTAAAACATGGCCTTACGCCCATTTTATTTAGCAATCTATGGCATAAATATACCATGGATAACGAAGAATTACAATAGCCCGTAACCGGGTCTTTTGATGAGAAGAAAATACAGTATTTACAGGATCGTTTGTTCTCTAAAAGAAGTCAGCAGGGAATGTTTGATTCTTTGCGATTATGGCAAAAGGAGGCAAAACGTCGCCGAATTAGAGAAGAAAAGTTGTTAAAAATACAGAATGGTCAGACCATAACTCAAAAGGCTATAGTGTATGATAAATGACAAACTGAGAAAAAGATAGAATGTTTAGACAGACAGTTCCGATTGCAAGCAGATAAAAGTTACACAGCTCGACCTGAGGCGGAGGATGAAATAGAGTACTTATTAGATACGCGTCCCCCACCCCCTTATGCTCCGCATCAAGTGTATCCTGCAATACCTCTGGCTAGTGCCCTCGGTGCACCTGTCGTGTTAGCTACAGCCCCTGTGTCTCCTCCCACAACTATGTCAACATGAACTATTTTACTCCTTCCTCTACGACACCTGCTATGGCTACTTTATTGACAGACGATTCATTGACCCCTGTCATGTCCCCAATGACATTGATCTCACCTTAGTCTTCTGCGGCTTGGCCTTCCCAGTCAGCCACTTCAACTCCTGCCAGGATAGATTCGACCCCCTCCCATGCTCCCGGGATTGGGGGCGTTCGACGATTATATACACGTGCTGTTGTAGGATGTAAGGAGAAGCATATGGTGATAGATCAGGCGTCCCAGTGGGTGCGGAATGCTATTTATACTATTGAGGATATTTGGGGAACTATGAAGGATTAAGAACCGGTTATGCAGCAATATGCATTAGAAACTATGGCTAATTGGTTAATTTCTCTATGGGAGCAATGTTTTGAAGACGGGAGAGCCCCGCAGGTCCTATGCGATATTGTGGACCGGGCCCATAAGTTTGAACTAGGACAGGAACATGTATATGGGAACTTGGTCACCATTATGTGATATCGGCAAAGATTATTTACAAAATGTCCAACATGGGATTCTCAGCATACCATGTGAGAAGTCCATCCCATTTACCATCCCGAAATTCCGGAACTTAAGAATAATGCCAATCAGGTCATTCAGGCCCGTGTTGAAGCACGGTTTCAAGAACGGTGGGTATATACTCCTTGGAAGAGAAGCGAAGTTCTCTCCCTAAAATCTCATTTACCTGATCCGCGTAAAAATCCCACCGCCTATTATAAAGAGCTTATTGAAGCGGCTTCTTCAGCTGTGATGACTTTGGCTGACATAGAATTATTTTTTGGACTGTTGGTTCCAGTTGATGTGTGGCGCCAGGTACATGACCAACCTCACGCTAATGAGTTAGGGGGAACGTGGGAGCAATTCAAGGTTTGGGATGGGGAATGGAAACCTGGAGATAAACCTAGAGCTGAAATTTTGGCCCTGCCAGGTCGAATAATTACATATATGCACACTTTAATCCCACCCCGGAAGGTGGATTGGGATAAACTGACTGCTTGTAAACAGAAAAAGGATGAAAGTGTATCAGATTTCTTTACTCGATTTGAAGGTGTGTTTATTGATTTTAGTGGACAGGATTTATAGGTAGAAGGGGGAATAAGATTGTTTGTTAATCGTTTTGTGACTAATTTGTTGCCGGAAATATCAGCACGGCTCCAGGCTGCAGAAAGTACCTGCACCACCTCTACTCCCTCAGTTATATTGAGTATGGCTCAATATTATGAGCATAGGGAGAATGAAAGTAAAGACAAGTCCGATAAAAAGACTAAGGATCTTAAAACCTGTGTATTATTACAACAAGTGGCCCGGGACGTGGCAGGAATGGAGGGGGAGGAAGGGGGTTTGTTCTAAGAGGGGCAGGGACAGGACGGGGAGGAGGAGGTCCAACTGTTGCTTTGGGCCAGGATCAGTGTGCTTATTGTAAGCAGGAAGGGCACTGGCGGGCTCAGTGTCCTTTCCTTTTAGCACAGAATGGAGCTGTGAGAGGCAGAGATAGAGGAAGAGGGCGGGGTGGTGTTGATCGTGGCGACATGAAAAGAGACGAAGTGATACGAGGTGAGTCCAGAGGGAATTATTTTGATAATACCAATGGGAGGCAGTATTACAATGAATGGACGAATCAGATGGATATTTTTATGCATAGGACAGCCACGGACAGAGAAGGGGCCAAGAGTCAGTACCCGTTGACAAAAGGGGCCTATGTTAAAGGACAAATAATGGGAATTTCTGAAAACTTTTTAGTGGACACGGGTGCAATGAATAGTTCGATTGCTCGTTCATTGGTCCCAGGGGCTGCTCTGTCTGGGCATAATAATGTTTCAGTTGGATTTTCTGGTATTCTAGTGGTAAGCCCCATTTCGATGCCACTTTCATTCACGATAGGTCCAGTTACAGTAGATTCTCCATTTTTGTTGACGTCGCAATGTGGGGAAAACCTATTGGGATTGGATCTGTTAAAAAAGACGCATGCTAAAATGTATTGTTCTCCGGATGGAGTATATTTGACGGTTCAATCACCAGAACAATCCACTAAACAGGATTTAATGAAAAATTACCTGCTCCCTCCGGAGCTGGCGGCCATTCCTTCTACGTTGTGGGCAACTGGTGATACTGATGTAGGCTTATTGAATATTCCACCAGTTTCCATTACATTAAAATCAAATGCCCGGTTGCCTTGTATTCCACAGTATAAAATCTCCCCAGCAGGTGAAAAGGCATTAATGTCGATAATACACGATTTGATAGACAAGAGACAGCTTCTAACTCATGTAACAGCCCCATATTACCGATTTTGAAGAAGGCTCCTCTAGGGAGCAGTCCTGATTAGGCTGATACGTACCGCTTTGTAATTGACCTCCGAGAGGTTAATAAGGTGGTAGTACCACAATATCCAGTGGTCGCACATATTACAACAATACTTACTATGATTCCCCCTACTGCTACATTTTTCTCAGTTATTGATTTAAAGAATGCTTTCTTTAGCATTCCTATACACCCTGAGAGCAGACATATTTTCGGCTTCTCGTTATCAGGCCGTAGCTTTAGATTTTGCCGTGCTCCTCAGGGCTATACAGAGAGCCCTAGCATTTATAGTCAGGCTTTGAAGGTAATTTTGGATGAACTGACCCTACCTCCAGGAAATGTTCTTCTCCACTATGTCGATGACCTATGGTGGCGTCTGAAACGGAGGAGGGCTGCAAAGAGACTACTGTTAAACTATTGTCCCATCTAGCAGCCCATGGAAATAAAGTATCTCTTTCTAAATTTCAATATTGTCGACAGGAGGTGACCTATCTTGGTCATCTACTGTCGAAAGAGGGGAGGAAGTTGACTCCTGAACGTGTGTCTGCTATTTTTAACATGCCTGTTCCTCGTACTCAACGAGATGTTTGTGCATTTCTTGGCATAACCTCTTACTGTCGCCAGTGGATTCCTAATTTTTCTCTTCTTACTAAACCACTGTTATATTTGATTACGAAAGAAGTGCATGAACCCTTACCTTGGACGGATGAGTGTCAGAATGCTTTTGACTCTTTGAAAACTGCTCTTTGTTCTGCACCTGTCTTAGGAACTCCTGACTACCGAAAACCTTTTGTACTTTACGTGCACGAGGTGGACGGTTGTTCGCTTTCAGTGTTAACACAAGGATTTGGTGGTAAGCAAAGACCTTGTGCTTATTTTTCGGCAGTATTGGACCACGTTGCTAGAGCACTTCCTAGCTGTCTGAGGGCTACTGCCGCAGTGGCGGTGGCCATTAGGCAGTCGGAAGGACTCGTGCTAAATTCTGACCTCACAGTGATGGTACCGCACGCTGTGGACACACTCTTGAATAAAACGAAGACACAGCACCTTACTAGTGCACGTCTTACTGGATATGAATTGACTTTGTTTGCCCCTCATATTGCCATAAAAAGGTGTGCCACTCTGAATCCAGCCACATTACTACCCCTCCCTTCGGATGAACCAAATAATGAGATACATGGTTGCATATTTCGAATGAAGGGATGGGTTGACCTCACAGACACGCCCCTATCTGAACCCCAAGGGGAGTTGTATGTGGATGGCTCTTGTTTTAAATTACCAGATGGCACGACGAAAGCTGCATACGCAATCACCACTCTGCGTACTGTAGTTGAAACGTCTCGAGTTCCCTATCATTCTGCACAGGCAGCTGAGCTAATAGCCCTGTTACGAGCATGTGAGCTAAGTGAGGGACTGGAGGTAAACATTTATACTGATAGCCAGTATGCCTTTGGCGTGGCTCATAGTTTTGGGAAGCTGTGGGCGGAAAGGGGAATCTTCACTTCTCATGGCCAACGAATACAACATGGCCCTTTGATATTAAGGTTGTTAACTGTGTTGACCATGTCGCGGAAGGTAGCAATTGTTAAATGTAGTGCCCATAAAGCCATAGTGGATACTGTGGGAGAAGGAAATGCTTTCGCTGACCAAATTGCAAAAGACACTGCTAAATCTAAAATGTTCCCGATGTATGTAAATTCAGCCAGGTGGGTGGAGGAGTCTGATATGTTTGATAACAACATGGAGAGTGTCCGAGAGATGCAGAAGGAAGCTACCTCTGCTGAATTGGCCCGATGGGAGAATGAAGTAGGGAGGTTGGATGATAATGGTTGCTGGGTAGATTTAAGTGAGAAGCAGCGATGGATGCTTCCCAATGCTTTTGTTAATGCTGTAGTGACTTTGGCCCATGGGACTGCACATATAGGAGCAAAGGGAATTTGTCATTTGTTGGACCCAGTTTGGAATAATCCCAATATTTCTAAAATTGCCACCCATCTGGTTCAACACTGTATGGTTTGTTTACGACATAATCCTGGAGGAAAAGAGCCTGTTGTTAGTGGGAATGTTGCACCACCGTCTTTACCCTTTGAGGTGCTCCAAACGGATTATATCCAACTGGAGAGAGTGAATAACCTGAAGTACATCTTGGTAGTGGTTTGTGCGATCAGTAAGTGGGTAGAAGCTTACCCTACCAAGGAAAATACTGCACTAGCAACTGCTAAAGCTCTAATCAAGGAATATTTCCCTAGATACGGGGCCCCTCGGGTCATATGGTCAGACAACGGGACCCATTTTAATGCTGATCTTATCATGCTTATCTGTAATGGATTACACATAAAACAGAAATTTCATGCTGCTCGACATCCTCAGTGCGCTGGATTGGTCGAAAAATATAATGGGATTTTGAAGTTAAAGATGGCTAAAATTCAGGAAAGTACCGGGTCGCGGTGGCCGGACACGTTGCCTTTGGCGTCTTTACACATGACCCCCCATTCCCGTTCAGGTCTGTCCCCGTATGAGGTTATTTTTGGACGACCAGCTAATGTATGGGGCGTACCTCGTCCGAGAAGTTTTAGGGAAATAGATTATCCAATGATGACAGATTATTTGTATGCATTGACTAAAGACCTTCGTTCTATCCACCAACAGGTATCTGATTTATTGCAGCCCCTGCCGGAGGGTTCTGGACATCGTTTGGAGCCCGGCCAATGGGTAATGGTGAAGAATTATCAGCGAAAATCGAGCCTTTAGCTTAGGTGGATGGAACCGGTGCAATTTTTATTGGCTACCCGAACAGCGGTGAAGGTGACTGGACGGAAGCGCTGGATCCATGTTGCCCATGTTAAAAATGTGCCTCTTCCCCTTCCTTTTGATCACCTGAATCCAGAAGGAATATTGACCCAGGAAAGTGAAAGAGCTCCTTGCGTGGTTCCTTTTTCCGACACCCAGGAAATTGAAGGGCAAGAAAGGGGAGCCGAGGGCCCGAGAGAGGCTGCGTCACCAAGTGCGGAATTGGCCTCTGAATCTGTTGCTCCAGTTGTTGAATGAAAAGTTCATGGAAAATGTGGCACCTTGAATGCTTCCTCATCTGTTTTATTTAATGATCAAGAATTGCCAGGTCAGGCTCGATACTACCTGCGGCCCAGAAACTGACACGGTACCCCCCATAATTGCAGGAGATAGGGAAAGACTTTACTAACAGGGGCTTACTAGAGAATTTTGGGGGTACTGAGCGAGACACTGGACTGAACCGTTGAGAGCTGGAACGTTGTGTTGCTCTTTTCAGAAAGAAAGACTGAGAAGCAAAGAAAGGGGGCACAGGTTATAGTTGGAGAAAATAACCAACTAGATGATTTGTTCTTTTGATGAACGATAGGAGCCTGCCTGTGAGGCTCTAGACGGACACAGGAAAGAAGCACCCTCTGGCAGGACAGACTGCATTTTTTTAGTATAGTTTAGACTTTAGTTAGAATGCACCCTTTTGGTCGATTTATTCCTGAGGAGGAGTGTCCCCTTGCTCCTCCATATATGCCCATTTATGTACCTATGTTTTAATCATGGACAACACGAGTGAAGGTTGCTTTCGTGATAACCGTTGCAATGTTGTTTATCATAATAATGAGTGTGTTTTTATATCTAGAATTTCATCACCCCATGCATACTGTGATAGGGACTCCTATCCCGCTAATAGAGCACCACTTCTTTACGTTAGTCCCTCACAAAGAAAGACATCGTCAGACATATGTTAAGAATGTGTTTGTGGAAATGCTGCATCAGACTCACAGTGCTACCAATACGACAAATTGTTGGGTTTGCGGTCTGTTACCTTCTGTAATGCATCAACACGATCTCTTTACCTCATTGCCATTATCCTATTTAGGAAGTTGTGAAGCCTGGGTTAAATTACTGAGTATGATGTACTTGCATTACACTGTAGATACCTCTCAATATACAGAGAGGGATTATGAGATGATTTTGATTTGTATAGAAGTACACCAAGGTTTTGACCCACAGGGAAATAATGGGGAGGGGTCCCTGGACCCCAAGGCTTGCATGAATCTGTATACCAAATATGAGAATGTCACATGGTTGAAAACGGAGATACTGGATTTTGCTGAATTTAATTTCACCCAGTATTTACAACACTTCCAGGATCGAAATGTTACCGATGACAAGCCAATCCCGGTGCCCATATGAAATAGCACCTCTGAATTTTGTGTACAAGGAACAGGACATATCCTGGTAGGAGACAGTCGGTGCAACTACACCTATCGATTACGTACCTTTAGTAGTCCACCATTGATAACACCCCCGATGAACGCCTCCTCAGCACCCGACATCGCCATCGCCATCCCAGAGGGCTACAAGATCATCCGGAGGGACCGCACCGTCAATCAGATAGGAGGAGGCATCGCCATCATCCACAGGGACACCATCCGCGTCACGACCAACACCGACGACACCCTAACCACCGCCGAACACCTACACTTCCAGATCCACACTGACCCGAAGACCACCCTCAGAGGCACTCTCATCTACCGACCCCCGGGACCACGCACACGATTCAGCGAGGACATCGCCGACTTCATCAGCCCGCACGCCCTCCCCTCCGCCGACTACATTTTCCTGGGGGACCTCAACTTCCACCTGGAGAACGACAGCGACCGTAACACCACCACCCTGCTTGACAACCTCGCCAACCTCGGATTCAAGCAGATGGTGTCCACCCCCACCCACCTCGCCGGACATACACTCAACGCCGTCTTCTCATCCAGCAAAGACATCGCCTTCACCCACGCAACAGGACTCCACTGGACAGACCACAGCTGCGTCCACTTCACCTTCAAAAGAACGACGACCCACCACCACCAGGAACAGGTTGCCCGAAGAAGCTGGAACAAGATCACAGCTGACCAGCTCACCGCCTCCCTGAGCCAGCACCCTCCGGCCGGCTCAGCAAACCCCAGCCAGGCCGCCAACAACCTCACGAAGTGGATCAGCAACTGCGCGGACGAACTCGCCCCTCTGAGGACCCCGCCCAGCAGACCCGGCAGCAGAAAAGCCCCATGGTTCACCGACGAACTCAAGAACTCCAAGAAGAACTCCCGAGCCCTCGAGAAAGTCTGGAGAAGGGAACCAACAATGGACAACATGACCACCCTCAAGCTCGCCACCCGGGAACACCACCAACTGATCCGCGCCACCAAGAAAAATGCATACAAGGACCGGCTGGACAACAACGCACACAACTGCAAGGAACTCTTCAACATCGTGAAAGAGCTCTCCAACCCCAACGCCGGAAACAACGACATCACCCCATCGCAAGACCTCTGCAACTCCCTCGCCTCCTACTTCCACAACAAGATCGCGGACATACACAACAGCTTCAGCATCCAACCGACGCACGCCACAGCCGCAGCATCGCCACCCACCGCCACCCTCCGCGCCTGGACCCCAATCAGCACCGAAGACACCATCCGCACAATGAACTCCGTCCACTCCGGATCGCCGACCGACCCCTGCCCTCACCACGTCTTCAACAAAGCCGACGTTGTCATCGCACCCCACCTGCGAGACATTATCAACACCTCCTTCGACACCGCCACCTTCCCTGAGAGCTGGAAGCACGCCGAACTCAGCGCTCTACTCAAGAAACCAACAGCGGACCCCACCGAACTCAAGAATTACCGTCCCATCTCACTCCTACCGTTTCCGGCCAAAGTAATCGAAAAGACCGTCAACAAACAGCTGGCCGCCTTCCTCGAGACGAACGGATCCCTCGACCCCTCACAGTCTGGCTTCCGAGCCAACCACAGCACCGAGGCCGCCCTCATCGCCGCCACCGATGACATCCGAACCCTGATGGACAACGGAGAAACAGCGGCCCTCATCCTCCTGGACCTCTCCGCGGCATTCGACACTGTCTGCCACCGCACCCTAGTGCAACGCCTCGGCAACATCGGAATCCAGGAGAAGTCACTGGAATGGATCACCTCCTTCCTCGACGGAAGAACACAGAGAGTCCGCCTACCACCGTACACGTCAGAGGCCACCGAAGTCATCTGCGGCGTCCCTCAAGGTTCCTCGCTGAGTCCCACCCTCTTCAACGTCTACATGAGCCCCCTCGCGGCCATCGCACGCCAACACAACCTCAACATAATCTCCTACGCCGACGACACCCAGCTGATCCTCTCCCTGACCAACGACCCCGCCGCCGCCAGAGCCAACCTGCACGAAGGGATGAGAGATGTAGCCGATTGGATGACGACCAGCCGCCTGAAACTGAACTCAGACAAGACGGAGGTCCTCATCCTGGGCTCCTCGCCCTCCGCCTGGGACGACTCCTGGTGGCCCCCCGCCCTGGGCACCGCACCCAAACCGACGGACCACGCACGCAACCTGGGCTTCATCCTGGACTCCTCCCTCTCCATGACCAGACAAGTCAACGCCGTCTCCTCGTCATGCTTCAACATCCTGCGCATGCTACGGAAGATCTTCTGGTGGATCCCCACCGAGACCAGGAAAACTGTCACCCAGGCCCTCGTCACCAGCCGATTGGACTACGGCAACGCCCTCTACGCCGGAACCACCGCCAAGCTCCAGAAGAGACTCCAACGGATCCAGAACGCCTCAGCCAGACTCATCCTCGACATCCCACGAAACAGCCACATCTCCGGACATCTGAGAGACCTGCACTGGCTCCCCGTCAACAAAAGAATCACCTTCCGTCTCCTCACCCACGCACACAAAGCCCTACACGACCAAGGCCCGACCTACCTCAACAACCGAATCAACTTCTACGCCCCCAAGCGCCACCTCAGATCAACCAACCACGCCCTCGCCGCCGTCCCCCGCATCCGGAGAGCGACAACAGGAGGAAGGTCCTTCTCCTACCTGGCCGCCAAGACCTGGAACTCCCTCCCGGCCGACCTACGCATGACCCAAGACCACCTCTCCTTCAGGAAGAAGCTCAAGACCTGGCTATTCGAGCAGTAACGGCACCCCCCCCCTCCCAGCGCCTTGAGACCCTACGGGTGAGTAGTGCGCTCTATAAATGTCTTGATTGATTGATTGATTGAATGTTTATTTTGTCTGTGGGGAGAACGCATATACTTGGCTTCCCCGGGGGTGGATGGGCCGTTGTTATTTATCCTTCCTGTATCCACCTGTATATATAGCTCCCTAAAATTATCATAAGGATCATCGGTTAGATGGACAAGGGTCACTATTAAAACGTGATAAAAGAGAATTGGACATGTCTGAAGTAGATCAAACTGATACCACGGAGCAGCATTTTGTTGATATAGTAAAGGGAGTGTTTCCTATTTGGGGACCCATAATAACCAGTAAGGAGGTGAGATGATTATTCAGAGTAGTTGAAAGAGTCATTAATACCACTGCTGGTATATTGACTGTAGAGCTTCAGGCTACGAGGCTCGTTTCTCTTCAAAATCGTATAGTATTAGACGTCATCCTAGCAGATCGAGGAGGAGCTTGCCGGGTCATTGGCAGCTCCTGTTGTGTATATATCCCTGACTCCGCCCCCTCTGTCCATTTAGCCATTAAGAAATTACACCGGTTAGCAGCAGAAATACATGCTGATACAGGAAGTTGGTCCTTCTCCGGCTGGTTTTGGGGCCTACTGTCAGCCTGGGGATGGAAGATCTTAATGGTATTAGTAGGTATAGTGGCCTTGTACCGTCACCCTCGATGAAGGAAAAAATCTCAGATGGTTCAACAGGAAATTCGAGATATGATGCAGATAGATGAGGGTATCTTTGAGGATTGATTTAGCTACATCACGCTAAAAGGGCGGTTCTGTGGAACAGAATTCCTTTTACCGGAATTGCTAACATGATAATTGTTAGCATGATGTAGCTGCATACACGTATATTCATAGTTTATGTATCATTTGATGATAGTAACGGAAAATAGCTTTTGTTTCTTACATATAGGTTAAGTTGCACAGTAGTTAGAGAAATCACACTAACGCCATTTTGTTTTTGTCGACTCGGGCCTGGGTAGTGATCACGTGTTGTTTTCCCTATTACCGGGCGAGTCCCAATTAGTTGAGTTGCAAGACAGCTGAATTCATGATGTTTTCTCTGCTCCAAGGCCCAAGGTCGCACTTGGCTTTAGAGGTGATAAGCACATTCTTGCCGGCGCCAGGCTGTTACTCCCATGTACCGAGACGAAAGGGAGTTACCCTTTCTGACCTTCCCCATAATAGCAGAAACAGACTTCTGAGCAGGCTTTGTGTGCCATATATGGTTCTTCCTTAAGATCCTGTGCCTATTGGTAGGTTGCCAAATATGGTTATTTCAAGTAACGTAACTATGGTATAAATGACTTGTCTCATGTGTAAATCGTCAGTCTTCTCGGCACACTGATTTGGTGTGGACAAGGGGGCTCCTCTGCGCAGAGTCTTTTTGTTAATAAACGATTGCCTTTTCTTCACTGCCAACTGACTGGTTATTTGGTAATAGGTATTGGGCTATTGGTAAGTGTATTTTTCCAGTACTACAAGATTCCAGCTGCAGATAGCGTAGTCAGTGTACATGAAATGTCAGAGCCTTAATGCATGATCTACTCCTTTGTTAGTTCACTAAGTTTGTACTTTTGTGAAGGCCCATAACTCTCATAAGAAGCCGTCTCACCCATAAGCCAATGCTTGGCTTACTGTTCCTGACTTATGACCACGCCCCCTCCTTGTTCTGATCGAATTCCTGCTGTTTGCCTTATTGTTTCCTGCTTGCCATCCCCGTCTCCCGAATCCTAAGTCGCCTTGGAGACTCTTGATAGTTCCCCTGAAGTCTTGCTACTTCATTTGTATTCCTCATTTTGGCGTTGGGTGTTTTACCACGTTTGATACGCTCCCTCTCCCCCCACTGGAGACGGCCAGCACGGCACGCCGCTTGCTCATTACTGAACTCGTGTCAGCGTCTGATCCGCTCCTGCTCCTCACTGGAGCCGGCCAGCGGGGCACGCCGCTTGTACATTTCCATCGTGCCTGAAGGCGTGTCTGCTTCTGATCCACTCCTTCTCCTCCACCGAAGCCGGCCAGAGGGGCACGCCGTTTGCACTTTCCCTTCTTGCCCTGAAAACATGTGTGCTGCTGATCCGCTCCTCTCTCCCACCGGAGCCGGCCAGCGCGCCACACCTAAAATTCCCTTTCAGTTTATTTTGAAGGTGGTGCTGCTCCGCTCATCTTTTAACCTTGAAGCCGGTCAGCATGCCTTAAGTTACCTCACACCCCCTTTGTTTTGTTCTTTCAGGCTCTCACTCTAAAGCCCTTGTTATTCCCTAATGTACCCTTGAATGACTGTGGTTGTGAGTGGCTTAACACCATCCCTTACTTGCTCATTCTCCCAGTAAACGCTTCATTCCCTCCAGGCATATCACGATGATCCTCCATTACCTGTGGTTTTCTATGAGATACTGGGACATTTTATGAAATACTGGGACATTCCATCTGTTAAGTGAACTATAATTAATTGGAAGTGACATGCATTAATGTTCTAAAACTGTTATTAGTTCATTAACACCTTGGCTGCTTGTCAGATTTATCCCCTGTGCTGGACCTTTTTTTTTAAATTATGCACAACAAATCTTTATTTGGATATAAAATAACATCCTTAAAAGAGACACCAACAACGATACACAATATAAAAAGAGAAACTTAAAAAACTAGCAACACATAAGCAGCAACGGTAAGTACAGGTCAGAGACATTATACAACTCCCCTTTGTAAACAATCCAAATAGTGTTAAACTAACTTTAATAGGGAAGAAAGTTGTAGTACCAGTAATTGGCAATAATGGGCTTGTGAACCAAACAACTGTTAGCAAATAGTTACAAATGTTAAAAATGAATACGAATAAAAATAGCAGCAACAGTTCAATAGCAACAGGTTATAAGAAAATGCAAAGATAAAAAGAGTTTTTAACAGTTTAAAAATCTTGCAATTTGATTTAGGTTGTTGTCGACAGGAGGCGATATACAAGGCGAATGAAGGTTGTGAGGCCTATGTTTAAAGCTGTGTTTTCTGGGCTTAGGGCCGCGATAATTGCTTGTCTGCAAGACCGAATTCCCATCCTGTTCCACTCCGCTTTCAATTTGAGTCTGCGCAGTGACGTAAATGCTGGGCAGAGACAGATCACATGCTCCATTGTTTCAACCGTTCTTCCGCACCCTCTGCACCATAGTACATCAGACATACGGCGCCAGCCTGGCAGATCTTTTAGAAATTGCCAGTCACCGAGTCTGATGGCCATAAAACTAAGTTTTAGGTGCAGAGAATACGTGCATGACAGATAGGATGCGGGAGCTATACGCCCGTACGAGTTCATAATAGCCCAGGCGTGTCTACGTTTGGCAAGGAGGTTTTTATCAGTAATGAGAGAGCTCATTCTAACACATTTCTTGACAGTGCTTTTAAATACTGACACGCTGGGGTTGAGGTCCCATAGGTCGCCCGCAGAGAGTTCTACGCTGGAATCTTTAAAAAGGCGACCATACGAGCCCCCTGGGTTTTTCTCGATGATGTCTAGCCAAACTAGTGACTCCAGTGTGCCTACGTCTGCTTGTCTCAGTTTAAAATTTAAAAACGTGCCAGTGCTAGAGACTTCGTAGTTTAATAAGCCAAGTTCTAGCCTAATCTGAGCAGCAGAGGCACTTTTGGGCAAGCGGAGGACCTTTTTATAGATTTTGGTGACATGTTGGTTTAAAGTCTTGTTTAGTTTACCCTTAAAAGTCTCAATGCCATATGCCAGTGTCGGGCCAGTTTTTGCTCTCATTACCTCAAGTAAAGGTGTTAGGCTTGGGCCGGCCAGCTTTTTTGAGAGCTTTGAGAGGGTCACCTGTAGAGTCACAGCTTTAACTGATATCTCCTTACGTTGTTTAGCAAGGTTGCCCCTTGAGTCAAGGTTAACCCCTAGGTATTTATATGTGCTTCCTACTGCAATACTCATGTTGTTGTACATCCATCCTCCCCCTGCTTTTCTTTTTTTACCAAAGGTAACCACTTGTGTTTTCTTTAGGTTAACCTCTAGTTGATTTACAGTGGTGTAATTGTATAATTTAGCTAGGAGCCTTTGTAACCCCACTCGTGTGAGACTAAAAAGCACTAGATCGTCAGCGTAGAGCAAGTTGCTTATGGGAACTCCACCCATCTTTGGTGGGTGACTGTTGGTTTCTTCTAAGGCTGTCCGCAAATCAGCTATAAACAGATTAAAGAGAAGCGGGACCAACACACAACCCTGCTTGACACCCCTGGTTGTCATGATTTTCCGGGAGAGATGTGTGCCGGACCCCAGCTTCACCTGAACCCATGTATCTGAGTGTAACTGAATAATTGCCTCCAGGAGTTTTCGTGGTATTCCCCATTTCTTTAACTTTTCCCATAATGCTGCCCTGGGGACTCGGTCGAAGGCGGCTTTAAAATCAACGAAACAACAAAAAACCGCCCTGGATGTGGCGCAAACTTTGTCAACGATTATGGCCAATGTTAATAAGTTGGTCATGGTCCCGGATTTAGCAGTGAAGCCTGTTTGAGTCATGGGGATCAAGTTGTTCACGTCCACCCATGCTCTCAACTCATTCAGGAGAATGCCGGCGTAATGCTTGGCCTCAATGTCCAAGAGAGCAATTAGTCTATAGTTATTTGGGAAGAGTGGGAGCCTGATTTATAAATTGGGTGGATTATTGCCCCACGCCAGGAGTCCGGTATAATTGAGGTTCTGAGAGAGTAGTTAAAAAGGTTGGTTAAATGACCCGACCAAAATGGTACATTTGATTTAAATAAATTCTGTGGAAGGCCATTTGGGCCCGGGGCTCCGTCCGATCTTGCTTTCAACAATGCTGTAGTGACTCTTTCTTGGGAGATCTGGAGGTCATCGGTGCATGGGTCCCAGCAACCAGTGGACCCGCTCCAGCTGTTGCTTGAACCTGTTTGCTTCAGCCTGAGAGCACATGTGTCTGTAAGCGCTGTTTCTTCTGGGGACTTAAAGTGCTCTCCCAGAAAAGTAAACCAACTGGCTTCTTGAATGTTAGCTGACCCAAAGCTGCACTTGCTGGAGTTTTGACGATTAATTAAGGCCCAGAATTTTCTTGCGTTGCAGTTTTTGCTTTCCCAAAGTAATTTGCACCAGAATTCATTTTCTTGAAGTTGCTTTTCTTTCTTTACCGCCTGCCTGAACATTTTTTGTGCAGATTTATATGCCTTAAGGTGCTCGGCATCTCCCGGAGATTTCATTAGAGACCGCAGTGCGCTGTTCCTAGATGTCTTTAGCGCCCTTGTTTCTCGTGAGATTGAATGCTGACGACTAGCCGAGTCCATCTGATAGTGGTGTTTGATTGGAAAAAGGGATATCAGTTGTGCGCAAAGCGTCGACCATGCCGCGGCTGAGGAAAACCCCGGGTCAGAACAATCTGAGATAAAAGCCTGGCTTGCCTCCTTGACGAGGGGTATTATATCGTCGCTCCATCTTAGGCGTTTCAAATTGTCACAGTGCATTCCTGTGAATGAGTTTCGAGCAGTTTTGTGAAACTCTGGATTTATTTTGAGGATTACGGACTGAGGTCGATGATCGCTTTCAGTTCGCGGGTGAATGCTAAAGTTGCCCAGATGTTTCAGCAAAGCCGAGTTGCAGATGGTATAATCTAAATACGAGTGCTTGCGGCGGTTCGTCCAAGACCAATTTGGAGGAGTGTCATTTTTGGATCTTCCATTTATTACCAGAAATCCTGCGCTGTGGAGTTGCAGCACGCAGAGTTCTCCCAGACCGCAATAGCCTTGGTTTGGTGGTTTAGACTGTTCTTTTACCTCTGCAAATGAAAATGGGGTTAGCCCTTCGCAATCTTCTGTATTACCTTGAAATAGATTGGTGTTGAAGTCCCCTGTGATTATACAATCTGCGTGAGGTTGATCCGCAGCCAGGGCCCGCACAATTTTCATTAGAAGAGTTAGATGGCTCTTTTTTGTGCGGGTACTGGGATTGATGTAGATGTTAAGCAACAGGAGTGGACGTTGTTTACTCCACGAATAGATTTTGATACCCAGTAACCAGTCTTCGTCGAAATTTAAAGACACAATCGGGCCTTTTAGATTTTCGGGGACATAGATCGACAGGCCCCCTTTGGGATGGCCAAAGAGGCGGTCTCTAATTGCTGGTTTCCAAAATTCAATGAAGCCTGTAACTGGGGAGTTTTGGGTGGCCCATGTTTCTTGAAGTGCTATTACTGTGTGCCCAAATATAAAGGAGTGTGTGTCCAAATTGGTGTTTTTGTTGTGGAAACCACTGATGTTCCATGAGCACAAAGTAAATGAGGAATCCCGGCCTGAAATTGGGGGCTTACAAGTAACACAGCTCGGGGTATCGGGAGGACCGAGGTCTTACAATTTGAATTTAAAAGAACAGATTCTCGGGGTCAAGCCATTTTGTTGCAAGACAGGGCTGCTGGAAGCCACCCCCAGTCTTTCGTTTTGCCCAGGTTGGAGATTATGTTCAAGGGAATCGAGTTCCCCTCCGTTGTCCCCAGGGCGTTTCTTAAAATAGAGTAAGGCCTAGGTTTGGCTCCTGGTTCTATAGTTTCGGCTTTTTTCAAGGTGTCCAGGTGGTTAAGCAGCTGCAAGGGATAACCTGGGGGATTATGGGGGTAGATTTTAATGCCCCATTCCCGAAAGATTGCACTATTTTCAATAAATGCTCGTGCCCAGGTTGCTGATTTAAGTGACACCAGGGTTACCTCAGAGGGTTGATTGCCTCGTGGTGGCAAGAATTCAATGAACTCAATGTCTTCTGTTGTAAACGCCTCAAAGCCCGGTACTCCGTTCGCTAGTTTTATTATATTTGACCTGTTAAGGGTGTCATGTCGACCCTTTGAGATGTATTCTGGGGCGAAGAGTATTTTGGCACCCTGTGTGTTGCCTTTGACCCCCTTACTGCTAGAGCTTGTATTGGGGTGAAGAATATTTACTGTTGGACAACCCCCGTCTGAGCCCAGTCGGGACTGAGGAGAATTTAGTAAGCCTCTACCCAATGTCTGATTGTTTAAGAATGGGGTTGATTTGTTGTTATGGGCTTCTGTTACAGTGCTGGGCCCAATGATTGGGTTTGCCTCGATTAATTTATTGTTGTGGATTACTTTTACGAAACTGGGACTAGTAGTTAAATTAGCCTGCTGAGGTAAACTAGAAGTAGGGGCAGATTGAGGTTGTGCTGTCGTAGCTTTAGTCATTGATTGAGTTGGGTCACTGGAGTTGGCTATTAGTGGATCGGTGGGGGGTTGAGACTCAGTTATTGCTGCGATTGTGCTGGACCTTAATGTAAATGGGTGTGGTCATGACGAGCTCAGCTCGTCATGAGCACCCTAGAGGTATACCTCATGACGAGCTGAGCTCGTCATGAGCACGGAAGGGCTTAAGAGTAAACAGTAAGTTAGTTTATAATTTTTTTTTAGCACTCTGTTGAACCACATCAATAGTACATTACCTGGTTCCACATTTGGGGAAGAGTGGTTGTCACTCCATGGTTTATTCCCCTCACTTTTGGCGAGCAATTTCCTGCGAGTGAGCTACTATACCTTCCTCCGGGAGTTGTTTTCTGAAAACGTTGGGACCAAAATCTTCGCTCCTGTGGAATCACACTTGGATCCGGCTGGGATTTAGGTTTCAGTTGCAACAGAGTTGCAGGAGGGTGAGGGAAAGGAGACGTGCCTTTTCTGAGTGACAATATGTATTTTCCGCACACCCAGTTCTCTGTTCCCCTGAATTTGGGAAACCTTTTATTCTTCAAACTGATGCTTCCAACATAGCGTTGGGTGCTCTTCTCTGTCAGTTGAATCATATGATGATCAGGAAGAAAACCCGACCCTATACATAAGTAGATAAGGGTTCTTGTGTAAATTTTCTACGATTGAGAAAAAAGTGTTAGCCCATAAAATGGACCATTGACTAACTCCAATATTATCTATATGGCCGCCACTTTTTCCTTTACATCAACAATGCCCAGCTCACTTTGGTGTATAGGCACAAGGACTGTAACTTCAGAGTTCTTTGTTGGTTCCTGTCTCTGCACCCATAATCCTTTGAGGTCAGGCACAGAACAGGGAAGAACCATGCTAAGGCTCACTTTTTGTCCTGTACCATGTTTTTCCCTATCAGAACAATTTAACGGGTGGGCGTTTGTGACAAAGGAGAGGGAATATAGGAGGGAGAAGAGTAGGAAGAGGACCCATACCTACAGGTGACTGGAGTGGGTTCCTCGCCCAGCCTTCTGTAAAAGAGAAAACTGAAGAAGAAAGTTAGTAGAGAGAAATGAAAGACCAATAGAAGGATAGAGACTAAACATGAAAATGGACAATAGACAAATGACACACAGTTTGTCCACTGCAGAAAGAACAGGAAATAGAAAGATGGAAATAAGGCAGAAGGAGAGAAATAGAAGGAGGACAGCATAAAGAGGAGAAGGAGTTGCAGGAGGGAGCGGGACTGACTGTTATCTGTGGCCCATCACAGCACTGACCATGTGAATCAACCTCACCTGTGACAAAGAGTCACAGATCAATAAGAAAACAAAATGGCAACTTAAAAAATTAAAAATGAATGTGGAGTAATGAGGCTACCGCCTCGGTATCCAAAACACACCACTGTAAGAAGGAATCTAACAGCCAGAGAAGAAGACGACAGGAGGGCACGGGGACAGGAGAGGCAGAGAGAAACCGAGAGCGGAGAGCACTTGAGGCTCTTCTGGTTGTAGACCCTGGAGAATACATGCGAACCGGAGAAAGACAAGGAGTTATCCGAATTCTGAGAAATGCAACCGCTTCAGCTACTGTGCCTCTCAAGTAGCAGAAGGGCCGGAGAAGCATCCGCCCCACCCATGTTCACAGGGGAGAGTGGCTTGACCAGGTTAGTGCTCGGATACGGGACTGGGAAAGACAGTCCTGGCAAAAGGGTGGAGGGAGCTGGAAATGGTAAAAGCAGCTCTCGGGTCACGTATGATCATACCCATAGAGAATGTAGTCAATCTGTGATTGATTTTACTTTTGAGTTTTGCACAAGTATAATCGAGTATGCACGATAATCAAGGACAATTTCCATCCTGTAGGTCAATGCATAAAAGTGTGAGGGTGTTTTTTTTTATTTGTTCTAATTTTAGAAACGTTATTTTTAGGTAACATGCGCTCTGTAGTTCACCTGAAAAGGGTAAACAGAAGGAAGGTGGGTAGGGCTCCAAGAAAGCTAAAAGGAAAGCTAAGGATAAGGGAGATAAGAAAATGGAAAGGAAAAGAAAAAGGGGAAAGAGAAAATAGACAAAAACTTACTTCCACTCTCTGTTCTGTCCAAGACATCCGATCCCCTGGGCAAAAAGTCTGAGGAGAAGAGAGAGGAGACCTAGTCAGAACAGAAGAACGGGGAAGAGAAGGGCAAGAGAAAGGGACAAGCTGAGAAGTACTGAAAATAGGACTCTCCGAGATAACCCAATGAAGACCCTTTAAGTATGCCTTTAAAGAACTGACTAGTCTGGAGTCTTCTTTCCACTAACTGCGGCATTGCTTTATGACACTTGGCTTATGTTTACTAGGCCTCAATTAAGCCTAGACACCATTTTGCTTAGATTAGGAATCTCTTCTCTGTTGATTATTTCTGACTCACACAGTCAAGCAGAGTTAGGTTTGTTTATTTACATTGACGTTGTTCTTGCTTTTCTCAAAAACACTTTCCAGTACTGGCACAGTAATGTTTAGACTGCTCCAGGCCCCTTATGCTGCTGGCTGTATTTATTCATTCATAATAGCTTGCTGTTGCTCTTGTAACTAGTTTGCCCTGCCATCTCCGGATGACATAAGCATGAAGTGGGCAAAATCAATATAATGTAATTGGATAGTGCTTAGGTGCTAGGGCAATATGACGTTGTCCTTTGATTTTCTGAGAATGTAACTATTTTGCTCACACCATAATGATTTTGCAATTTGTGATGATTCAAGGCCCTTGATTGTCGGGGTGAGAGAGAAGATCTTTCCTGAGTGCTACTAGGGATGCTGTCTGATTGCTTATTGCTTTTGCTGCTCTTAGAATTATTCTGATTTTGCACATTACCCTGTATTGTTCTATCTGCTGAGAGCCTTTATTACAATTACTTTATGCATTTTGCATTTAAAATCTATGTAGCATACATTTTGAATCTTTGTAATACATCCTTTGCATTTTTAGTTCAGCTCTGGAACTCACTTATTGAGTCTGTCCTTACTAAATGGACTGCTTTTTTGATATCCTGTATGGTACCTTCTCTCGGGGACACATTGCCTCATGAAACTGAGGTTTAACACTGCCTCCAATCCATCCACTCAAGGTGTGCTGTTGACGTAATATATTGGGTTGTAAGAATTTAGAGGTTCCCTGAACCAACCAGATGACGTTAAAATTTCTAAGACTGTCTTCTGGGGTTTTCTGTTAGGCATCTCTGTTTCACGCCTGGTCAGGACCTCTCTGGATGTCCACCCCTGGAAATCTTGGTTACCAGGTACACACAGTATTTTTTTATAGGTTATAGTCTTGACTTTTATACAGCAGATTTTGACAGTCATTCGAGCTTGGATGGGGAGGTAATGTCTTTCCTGGGTGTTAAGCTAAGCCAGTCATACAGCCAGTCATACTTTGTCAGTACCTCTGCTGCTTGTAGGGAGGTCTAGGTGGTGTCGCCCAAAATAAATCAGACCACAACAACCAACATCACTGATAGCGTAAAAGGCCACTTTATTAATAAGATCAGACAATTTTCTAATATCATAACATACTATCACATGTTTTATATTTTCTTCAAAACCGTAAAATTTAGAACTTTATACCAAACCCTTATATTTCCTTTCAAACTTTATTTCGTTGTAACTGTATTGACCAAAAACCATCCATAAGCTTCATTTTATGAAATCACCCCATATTTCACCATATTTCCATTTTCCTTCTTTTTATTTTCATTTTCCCCATTCTGATCCTCCCCCACCCTCTCTCATGAAGGACGATCAAGTCCGCTCTAGACATTGACCTCCCCCAATTCCGCCTGAAGAACTATATATTAGGGGAAATTGCCTGTCCTAAAGTGGCATACTGACTTGGACGAAAAATCTCGTCTCTCTTTTTGATTTTTTTTTGTTGATTTTTTTTATTATAATTTTTTTTATTTATTATTATTATAATTTTTTTTTTAGGGTGGGTGGGTGGTTTTTCGCAAACGCAAACACCCTCCTAAAGCTACTAGCTAATATGGCGCTCCCACCTATTCTAACTGCCCACCTGCCTAGCTCGCGCTGTTCCCTGCACGCTACCCAATCACAGCCGTGGCCCGATCCATTCGGGCGAAAATCCCCGGGGGGAGACCGCTTATCGCTCTGCTCCCCCCGAGGACCCCATTAGGGAGAATAATGAGTTTCCAGCAAGCAGGATGTTGCTGCTATTTGAGCAGTTCTAGGTTGTGCTCTGGATGGTATATTGGGGATTAGAAGAGAAGTTAAAGCTGGTGCCAGGCTTCCTGTGGGATATTAGTGATGTTGGACTTCAGTAGGGATGTAAAAAAGGTTGTTTTTTGCACGAGTAGATGTTTTGTGGTTTCTTTTATTGGGCTTTACATGAGTTGCATAGATTTCTGGTTATCCTATGTCTGCCCTGACCTTGTATGGTCAACATAAATATCTCACAGCTACTGTGAAAGTGGGTGCCAGTCGCATGTAGTGTGCCAGGAATGGTCCCCTCATGACTTATCAAAACCACAATTGTATTTGATTAGCCAACATGTTTGGAGTATTTTAGTTTTGAGTGAATTCAATCACAAAACACATTCTGTGGAACCTTAACTTGATAATCATGCATTATTAAAATATTTTTTACATAAGGAGGACCATGGAAGGAGTAGGGACTATTCCTATGCACACACCTTCTACCTGCTGTCCTGTAGACTCCTTCCTTTTATTTATTGACAACCATGCTATTATGGATTTACAAACTGGAAGGAATGCATCATGCAGCATTATTTAGGAAACTCAAGTCATTGTTTATTTGTAAGATATTTCTCTTTAAGGGCCGATAGTTGAGGCAAAAACGGCACCAACTACATTCCTCTATTTGGATTACTTTATTTTGTGTTTCTTTCGCTGGGAATGCAGGAAAGCAGCATCCCGAGTGAAATAAATAGTAGTATTGTGAAAAACGCACGATTAACCACAATCTTCTGTGACTCACTTCTATCCTGTAATCACCAGTTTGCACATGGCTGTAATTAGTTGGGGAGCCTAATTTACTGCTAACTGATTGCTGCATGTTACTACCTACTCCCACCACTGGCTGTTTATCTGGATTATCCATTCCCCTTCTCCCAAGATTAGAATAGGTGTGGTAGCATCAGTACAGAAAGTTGCATTGTCCTTGTTGACCAGCGACTCGTTAGTTAAATACTCATGTGTGGATGCAGTAATGACTGTTAATTCCCTGCAACACTGCACATTTGCATCGCATGGCATCCATGTTGCCAAATACTCTGCCTAGTATTGAATGGCTCGTTGCAATATTCCCACATATTTCACTCATAGCATGGCAACATTATCTATAAGGTCCAAAAGTCCTCACATTACTCTTGCTGAAGACTAATAGCTTGCCACATTATGTCAAAACTTTGCATAGTCATCCATAGCTTTCAAGCTGCACCTGGTTGGTCACTCTTTTAGAAATAATGTGTGCACTTTCATATAGATGTTATGCACAGATATGTTAATCCTGATGAACACTTTGTGTTTTTTCAACTCCTGTGGACAGCCGATCCATGAGAAGGCCGACTCACCCCCCCCCCCCCCACTGTGCATGACAGTTGGTCGTGCACAGTGGGTGGTTGGCCAAGCCTTGTGCTTAACCTCCCAGCCGTTGGTCAACCCTACATGAATGCTGAACCCCTCCAGCATACAGCATGAGCCATGCTCCGCATAGCATTGGCGGCAGGGGCTGGCCTGTGGTCCTGTACCCAACCTTCCTTCTTGTGCCAATGCTCCTCAGGCACCAAACCCCAAGGCCATGCATGGCATGGGTTTGGCCACAGGGCTTGGCCTGTTGCCAGGCCCTGCACCCAAACCTGTGTCAGTATCCTACCCCTGTGGGCACACAACACCTGCTGCACAAGGCAAAAGGCCATGCGCTGCCTAGGGTTGTCTAAAGGGCTTGGCCTGTAGCCAGGCCCTACTGCCCAATCCATTGGGCGGGTAAACCCCTGCCTCGTACATATGTAAGCCCTGCCAGGCTCTGCTTTTGGGCCTGCGCAGCATGGGGTTAGCTGCAAGACCTGGCCTGTGCCAAGTCCTGCTCCCAACCCCTTACAGGCAGCCAACCCCACGTATGACCAACTCCAGATGGGCAGCCAACACCTGAAATCTCTAAAAAGTGTGGCGATGGCCACTGGGCCTGGCCTGCAGCCAACCCCCCCATGGGTATTCAGCCCCCGAGGGCAGCCTTCCCCAAAGGCTGTTCATTGTGTGCGCTTGGGCGATGCCCTGTGTACAACCCCCTTCAGAGGCATATAACTCATGGGGGCACCCAAGCCCCAGAGACAGTGCCTGGTATGCAGTTGGACATGGTGTAACCGTCCACAGGTGGCAAACACCATGCACACACGATTCTAGATTTTTACCATTTATTTATTCTACAACACTGCAGGTCTCTGCAACTTAAGCAAGAAATCACATATACAGCAAACATATTGGCTTTGTCAGAAAGTCACCACAATAATTTATCAATAACATAATCAAAGCAAACAGTATACATACACATATGGCAATGTACAATAATTATTGTCTCAAAAATATTTAAAATAAAGCATGTTTATCTCAAACTAAATCTAAATATGTGTTTGAGTCTTTCTTTTACACTCTTCAGGCAATAAAATGTAGCCATAGAACCAACGACAAGAGTTCCCTGGACTCCAGCTGTAGAGCATACAGCTCAGAGTGCTTTAAAATAATGGTAAGCTTTCCTTGCATCATGCATTTAATATCTGAGAAGACTTTTTGCAACATTTTATATGTTCCTGGGGGGTTGCTGCACTCCCTGCAGCCCCCCACAACATTTAAAATAAAGCGTGGTGATGCCCTGACAATTCTAGGGTCACCATGAGCCGCAAAAAGTATTTAAGAAAAATCTCTTGTAGGGTATTAGGGGTGCTCTCAAGCTGGAGCAGTGAATGTGAAATGAGTGGCTACTCCAGTCATTTCACATTCCTACTTTATATTTATTGTTTTATTTGGAGAGGGGGTATGTGGTCCACCTCCTTGAGCCATTTATTGGCCCAGAGAACCCATCCGTGAGTCTGATGCCTTTTTTAATGGGGAGGGGAGGGATTGCATCGACACCCTAGCCTTTGGAAGGCCTATGTGACCCCATCACATGAAGCACATGTATTTTGTATTTGGGGAGAGGGGTGTAGGGCCCACCTCAATAATATGGCCCTGTGAGATAGGGCCCCTCTGAGCCATCTTGTGGCCCTGGGGACACTGTGCGTTACCCTGTCCGTTAGAGCACGGGCAGAGAGAACTTCATCTCCCTGCCCACTCTTTTGCTGCAGGGAATACAGGGTAGTTAAGACTCCCACTATGGCCCAAAGGCCCCGAGTTGCTCTGATTGTACTGGGTGGAAATAGGGCACCCAGAGCACATTTTGTTTAGGCCTCAGGAGATGTGGTCTCCGGGGACATGCAATTGATTGGGGCGCATGCCTCTTCCCCATAAATAATGAAGCCAAGACCCCCAAGAATACGGTCCAGTCAATAAAAAATATCAATTTTTGGCACCAGTGGAACCCCCTCTCCCTTGACCAGGGTAAGGGGTTCAGGGTTTCCCTACCCAGCCCCCCATATGTTTTCGAAAATACTTTTTTAGGGACAGGGGACTGAGTCCCTGAGCCCTAAAATGACTGAATCAATATCTTTGTTGATGCAGTGACCACCACTCGTATCTGTTGGATCTGTGCATCTTCTGTGATGTGAAATGTACATACATTTTGAATCTTAATTACCCAAAAAAGACGTAATGAATGCACACCAGATCACAAAAAGCACGATTTCTGGATCACGATCTAGCTTTCTGCCAAATGTGGTGTAATTCCGTTTAGCAAATCGCATGATGAAAATGCATTTTGGACCACCCCTTTCATCAGTCTCCACTTGACAGATCACCCTAAAACATTTCAGGAAAAAGCTGAGGTTGATGAGACTTAAAAAAAAGTATTATGAAGAACGGCACTAACATTTATTGCAAACATAAAAATCTATTTCCTACGGAAACTTAATCCTAACTATAACTAGAATAGATTACCAACCTTCCCACCAAACCAGCCCTAGAACACCATGGTATATTCTCAGTCATTCCATCCTTGGAAGCTGGAAGTAAATGGACCATAGTCATGCTCATAAGAATCAAAAATATCACCTCTAAATCGGATCAATTTGAGAAAGTAAAAACATACCCAACACATTTCCAGATCATGAATATATAAACACTAATGCCCACCAAAAACATGTTTAAGAATTGGCAGACTAGAAAGGTACACTTTTTTACGAATCCAGAGAACCCATCAAAAGACTGGTATTGATAAAAAAAAAGAAATCACATCCAAGCAGGAAAATCTAGAAGATCATTCTAAAACAATGGAAAATAATCGAAAGAGATAAGAATTTCTAACAAAATTCTAGGCAGCCCCCCATTGTTACTTGTCACAGTAGCAGGAATATCAAAGAAAGGATTACTACTTTTAGGGCCACCACTCACCTGAAAACCAGTATTTACTACTGGGGAGACAAATGGCAACCCAGACTGCTCTGGAACAACTCTCAATGTTCGATTAGTGACAGTTACTGGCAGATGTTCCAGAGAAGAAAGGGGGTTGAAATTAGAGTGAAGGGATGAGCCAGTGGGTTTTGAGACATATCACTTCTTGTTCTCCCAGTTAGCAGGGTGCAGGGATTCTTCTTCATGGAGCAAGGCGAGTGAGTCATCGTAGACACGTTCTCTGTAGTTTGGGATTCAAGAAAATATTCCTTAAGAAATGTTTGCAAACCTTCTATACTGTTACACAATCTTTAAACATTAACATTCCCTTACTGAGTTTCTTGTTTTTACCTATTCTCTCTAGGTACCAATCTGAATATCTAAGTTTTCAATAAGAGGGTTCTCGCAGGTATCAAGCAATATACTTTTTCCCTGGAAAATATTCTTAAATGCCTCAAAGCTGTTTACAGAACAACCAAGACAAACACCAGTATTGCCAATTTCTTCAAAGTAAACTATTTTTACATACAGACTACCTGATTTAAACAGAAAGTCATTTGACTACTTTTTCGGTCCTGAATTAATCATTTATTTTTTCAAATTTAATAAACCATATCACATTTTGAACAAGGATTCACAAATTTTTTATGTACATTGCTTACATCAATCAACACTCACTCATCTCTAAAATGTTTTCCATTCATACAGTCAGGCATACACGCTGCGCAAGGGAAAAAGGGAAAAGAAAAACAAGCTATACATCAGTTATTACACAATATTTACAAACATTAAATCACAGGATAGCATTGGGAACATTTTTAGATTCCAGGTATTTTCGATTTTCACAATAGTACTCCTAAAGCTATATACAAGTAGGTCTACGCGTTTCGAAATCCCTGTCTGTCAAGGGAATTCTCATCAGGACCACGTAGCTCTTTCTAGTGCTCACAATTCTGTAAGTGTGGGTTATACAGCGTGGCTGTCTTCGGGCAGTGATTTTTAAATGACGTGTTGTGTTTCTCCAAATCCTTGTCCTTATATCAGATGTAACTGATGGCGGGGACTTTGTTTACCCGCAGGATCTGTTGCCAGCGTCCTAACTCTCGCTGCCTCAAAACGACTCCATGCGCCCTTGTCAGAGACTCTCTGACAAGGGCGCATGGCAAGGGCGCAATGGAGTCATTTTGAGGCAGCGAGAGTTAGGACGCTGGCAACAGACCCTGGGGGTAAACAAAGTCCCCGCCATCAGTTACATCTGATATAAGGACAAGGATTTGGAGAAACACAACACGTCATTTAAAAATCACTGCCCGAAGACAGCCAAGCTGTATAACCCACACTTACAGAATTGTGAGCACTAGAAAGAGCTACGTGGTCCTGATGAGAATTCCCTTGACAGACAGGGATTTCGAAACGCGTAGACCTACTTGTATATAGCTTTAGGAGTACTATTGTGAAAATCGAAAATACCTGGAATCTAAAAATGTTCCCAATGCTATCCTGTGATTTAATGTTTGTAAATATTGTTTAATAACTGATGTATAGCTTGTTTTTCTTTTCCCTTTTTCCCTTGCGCAGCGTGTATGCCTGACTGTATGAATGGAAAACATTTTAGAGATGAGTGAGTGTTGATTGATGTAAGCAATGTACATACAAAATTTGTGAATCCTTGTTCAAAATGTGATATGGTTTATTAAATTTGAAAAAATAAATGATTAATTCAGGACCGAAAAAGTAGTCAAATGACTTTCTGTTTAAATCAGGTAGTCTGTATGTAAAAATAGTTTACTTTGAAGAAATTGGCAATACTGGTGTTTGTCTTGGTTGCTCTATTAAGGAGGCTTGTCCTTATTGCCCGTGAGCCCAGACCTAGTTTTGGTTACGGGTTAAAGCTGTTTACTGCACAGCAATTAGTCCAATGTATCTCAACAAAGTCTCTTTGTCCCTTCTGCTTGGAAGTTCATTTCTTCCTTAAGTCTCTGCCATAATGTAGTCTCTCTCCCTCTATTGAGATTAATGTTCCCCGTTAGTTGTAGTTAACAAATAAAATAAACTCAGCTTGGGAAAACTCAGTCACGTGGCTTTCACTAACCTTAGTTAGACGCGGGTAGATGATTGGAAGTGTGCCTTTCCCAACTTGTCATTATTCTCTTGTAGGTTTGCGAATGTATACTGTTGGGAGCCCGCTTCACAGTTGAGGATGTGCTGCTCTGGATTCAAGATGCAGCTAAGGGTCCTTCTTTCTCCTGGTCACAGTGGGGGGGAACGCTGGTCTTGACTTCTTGCTCTGCTGGTAATGAAGCCAAGCCAAGTAAGAGCCACATGTCTGTGGCATGGTATTTATACGTACCCCAGAGAAGATGTCCTCCGGGTTATGTGATCCTGCATAGTCTCATGAGAATTTAGGAGACTACACCGATTTAACAAATAAGGGAGGCCAGGGGAGCAGGCACTGAGAACCTTTTACCGCTACTGGAGGCATTAATCCTCATGTTTCAAGAGGGGGGACAAGGGAACACAACAGGGGCAACACATGATGGAAACCTTTGATTTGATGCATATTAAATATCACACAGATGATGCATCCACCCCCGTGTGGGTCATAACAACTACTAGCAGAAAAAGCAATGGTGAAAATACCTTAAAAGAAAAAATGCCTCGCTATAATTGCAACATTTGTCAGAATAATATAAAGTGTCCTATGGTATTTCATCCATCTACTGAAGCAAAAATTAAACTGACGCTCACGACTGCATGATATATCACACATTGTGTATTCTTAATCAAATATGAAAAAAACAGAAAGGAAAATTAAAACCTAAAAATCTGAACACAAAAGTACTATCAAGTTAAAAATTCTACATTGGGAACAGCAATACTTTTCATGGAGAAAAAATACACATAGCAAGATTTAGATTCTAAGTTCTGGAAGTAATATGGCACATGAATTTTGGTGAAGATACATCAATTAGACTTCTACTATAAGAAATCTTCTGGATTACTCACTACAAAAAATTCCTAGGGGATTGATTGACAAATTTGAATGACATTGTTTTCTTTGAATTATGCACAAGGAGATCCTTGATCTCGCTTATCAAGAGTTTAGTGTATCTTTATCCTTGACTCCCTCACCATCATTATTAGTTCTTTAACATGGATACATTTCTTTATTTTGGTATTTTTTTTACTAGCCATTCACCGTTAGGTGCAGCCTTTATTTGGATCTATTTTAACTTAATTAGCACAGGAAGGGCATCAGTAAACTCTGTCGGTTTGTATGAGCCTCCATTACAGTTCCTACAAAGCTATTTAAAAGTTTAGTGTGCATAGGTCAATGGTGATTGATATGGAATACAAATGCAAATGCATAAAAATGCAGGTTCAGTATTCAGCAACAAGAGTATGCAGCACAGCATCAGATGACATTGGTACAGGCCATTGTCGAAGACCCAGACTTCATCATTCATACCTAAACTCAATAACAATTTCCAGGGTATGTATCTTTATATGCATATGCATTTGGATAGCGTACATCATCTCCTTAGTAGTATTGATGATACTTTAAATCCAAATATTGATACTAGAAATGCAATCACCCCAGTGTAATTAATAGCAGTACTTCATTTTCTTGCTACTAGTTCTTTCCAGGTGTCAGTGACTACATTGCTTGGCATGGCACAGCCAACTTTTAGTTCAGTTAAGAGGCATGTATTGACCGCAGTACTGCGGTTATCTTCTCAATATAGTGTTTCCAACAGAAGGACAAGCACTCAAAGCAACACAAGTAACATTGTACTCTTTATTTCTTTATTTTACTTTATTTTGGCCAATGGCCATAAAAAAAATAACAATTAAAATGATTAGAAAAGGAAGCACAATACAATGTGAGCTGGAAATATACAGCTACAAGGCATAAAGTATTCGTAGAAGTATCCCCTCTTGTGCTAGAGACACAGAACAGACGTACAAACACTGGACCATAGACAAAAACCTATTGTGGTCCATCATGCCTAAATGTACAGTTTATGCATGCCATGCTATAGTAAGGGTGTTTGAAAAGCGTCGGACTAGAATAATAAACTTTAAAAAGTAGATACCCCAATAAAATGCATTGCTAGGCGCATGCATACTACATTTAACACATAGAACATAGGGATTTAGCAATTGAGGAGCAAGATGGTACAGATACAGGAATACAACAGGGGTTAAATACCCTTCCCTGTCGCACAGACAACGTAGCTGAATAAAGTGCAGGTGCTTCAGTTTACATTATAATTAAAAACAAATTCTAAAATCAGTAAAACCATGATACACAAAGAGCGGGGATATGCTTTAGACAGAGGGTGAAAAAAGGGTAAGAGAGCCAATATTTTGACGGATTGGCCATATTCTTTCCAAAAATTTAGCAATGGACAAGACAATGACCGGAGACCTGTCTACTCTACCTCGTCTAATCGCTTTCCTGCATTAGGCAACACCTAAAAAGTGGCACAGAGGAGCAATCCAATGCCTACGCTGCTTATAATACATTGGGCAAAAAAAGAAAAGATGATCGCCAGTTTCTTCAGCACTTCTGCAATCAGGACACATTTTACTGTCACCTTGTTGACTATTCCATCTAGTGATAAAGGTAGCAAGCGGTAATGTACCTGACCTGAACCTTATATAAAGAGCTTTTGTGAATGGAAGGTCAATATTATTCAAATAGTTTTCAAGATAAGAAGTGGGCTTGAATCCTATGAAACAATCAGTCTGTTTGCCAAGCCTACCTATTTAGAGATTATGACCTCCTCAAGCTCCAAAATGATGACCTTCACTCTCAGGGGCATATTCTCAAGGATTTATCGCTGAGTTATCTGCACTTTATTGCAACCAAAGTGGCGATACATTTATCTCCTTATTCACAAGCTGGTGCTCACAGCCGATATCACCAGTTTACCTGCAAAAGCAGCCACAAAAAACATCACCACAGATGACACCGGCAACTATCGGTAATGAGATGCAGAGTAGGCATTCCTGTGCAAAAAGCCACGACAACACCACTCCGCAACATTCACAATGACCAGCCAGATCAGTGATAAGAACCCAAAACAGATGATAAGGCACGTTAGCAGCAGGACATTAACACCTGCTCTGACCTGGTGTAAAGTCGGACGCCAACCTGCACCAGAAAAGGGAGCCCAGGCCAGAGCCACACCTGAAGATCAACAGATGCTATGGAGCCAAAGATTATGTAGCTCAGAGCCCCAACAGGGCCACAACACCAACCGCCACCACCCCCAGGTCCGCCACCACCCCCAACCCCATCCTCCCGGACCACCACAAAGGCAGCACAGACAAAGACAGAGGACCTTCAGAAAATGCACCAACCTCAAAGACCCAACACCAGAGAATATCTTTGCCCACTACAGGCTCAAAAGGACAACCATCCTCCGCATCCTGATCATCATTGCCCACAGGCTGATGGTACCAATGCAGCGGACAACCAACATCCCACCTCAGACAAAGCTGCTGGCCGTGCTGCACTTGTTGGCCTCTGGTACCTTCCAACCAACAACCGCCAGACTCAGAGGATTCTCACAGCCAGCCCTATTCAAGTTCCTCACAGCTGTCTTGGATGCCATCATCAGCTTGGTACCCCAGTACCTATACTTCCCCCACACTGCACAGGAACAGCTGAAGACCAAGCAAGGCATCTACGCCATAGCTGGCTTCCCACACTTGTTAGGGGGCAATTGACTACACACATGTCCTACTTGTGCCCCCTGCTGACACTGCACACAATTACCACAACAGAAAGCACATACATTCCATCAATGTGCAGGCAATAGTGGACCACGGGAGAATCTCCACCAACATTGTTGCAAACTACCCAGGCAGTGTGCATGGTTCCTACATCTTCCAACAGTCCATCATCAACCAGATCTACCAGAACGGCACCCATGGAAATGCACTGCTCGTTGGCAAGTACCAAATGAACACACCACACCTCAACTCCACAATCATGCAACTCACAACACTGGGAATGCAGATGTTACAAACTCACATACAACATGCCAAACAACATGCCCACCCACCAGACACTACAGCACAACTTACTGTGAGAACCTGAGCCAGCCATGTACATAAGCCATCAATGGCATGGCACCTCAGCCACACAATAGCAGGTTGTGAGGAGAGGTGGGAACCAGGCATGTGCAAAGGAATCAAGTGACCCATGAATGAGAATATACACAATGCCAAGTGTGGCGTGGATGTGCTGGACAGACAGCAGTATGCAGGCCACAAACATATCCATGTTGACATACACTAATGATGTTTGGAGTGTAGTGACTGTGGATGCAACCATGTCACCCCAGCCACTGGGGAAGATTGCGGAAATGTAGCTAGTTACGTCCCACCCGGTATGCGTGAGCGGAGTGGGCTGGCCCAGCATACACCAGGCGTGCTTAAGGGTGTGAATAAAAAGCACGTAGCCCTGAGCGTGGTTCTCTTCTTGAATGCCCAACGTCTCTGCCAGGGCGGCACCTCTCACCCTGCCACAAGGCTAACGCCGCCACCGTGAGCGGTGTTGCCTGCGATCCTGTGCGCCTGCTGCACCCTGGGCCGCTGGTCCCCGAACCCGTCTTGCCCGCCCCTGGTGCACCCAGGCATCACTGCCCAACTGTAGACACTGGCGTGTGTCAAAGAGGGCCCACCACATGCAGGTGCAATCGCCAAGCCTGAGGCCCGCTACCTTGGCAGCCTTCTCAGACCATCATGTCCTCCAAGAGCAAGGCAACGGAGGAATGAGTCCTCCGCTCTCGTTGATGTACTCCACAGGCATACACAGCGGACAAGTAGGTCACACATTTGGAACTGAGTCTTGATTACACTATGGCAGAGTAGATTTTTTATGGCAGAGTTTATATCACTATACTCCCTTTTCTGTGGTGCCACCAAGTCTGTGTATAGCATTCCAACCACACATGTGTGTGGGCCCTCGCGGACAACTGCCCTGGGCCCACACTGTGCTCGAGTAAGTCACACATTTGGAACTGAGTCTTGATTTCTTCATGACAGAGTTCATATCATTGCACGCAAGGAGAGGTGTAAGAGGAAGACGCTTTACAGACAGGAGGAAAAAAGGATCATCGTTACGGACGTGATCGAACACTACCAACAACTGCCCTGGTGTCACTAACTCTGTGCATCGGAGCCAACGATACGTGGATGTGGGCCCCTGCTGATCGCAGCCTCCGGCCTCCACTGCAGTCGAGTAGGTCACACATTTGAGACCGAGTCTTGATTTATTAATGGCAGAGTTTACATCATTGTACCGGCCACATCGCAGATTGCATCCCCTCTCAGTCCCGGTGCCACTAAGTCTGTTTCCCGGCATTCATGGACACTCTCTGGTTGCACTTTCGTGGTGTCTGAGTCTATGGACTGGGGGTTGTCTTCATCATCATGTAGCTGATACTGAGTTGGTGGTAATAACGAATCTGTAGTATTACACTCCTCAATTTGCCGCTTTCGGATGGCTTCTGCCCTCTGCATCATGACCTGGAGGACACCTTCCACTGTCCCCCGCAACCCTCTGCCACATTCACCTTCGACATCGACAAGGACCCGCTCAGTCCACATTGCCCTACCTCATTGCACTACAAGTCACTGCCCCATGGCGGTGTACCTGTGCCGGCGGCACTGCATCCTGGGCCACTAACTCTGTACAACTCAAGTCAGGGACCCTGTCTGATAGGATATTGGATGGCCTCTGGGTCGATGGCCTTGGGGTCATCAGTGCCCTGTGTCTGTGACCCTGCGCTGTCCGCTGCCTCTGGCGTCAACTGCGGTCCACCAGGGCTCACACAACAAATCTAGTCCTGACCGGCCTGGACGTTGCATCACAACAGGAGGCACACGCCACCACCGCCAGGACCACCTCCAAACGCCAACTGCCAGAGTCAGAACAGTCGTACCCGCAGACTAACAGAGTTGCTCACACCTGTTGTGGATGCCATCATCGGCCTGATACCCTGCTCAGCACTCCAGGTGCCACTATCTCAGTGCACCACAACTCATGGACCATTTCTGATTGAGTGTTGTGCTGTGGAGAGCTCACACAGCAATGTCACCTCAGGCAGTGTGGGAGACCTGGGACAATGATGAGGAAGATGATGCAGGTGTAACACACCCCATTGCAGCTGTATCAGGAATATCCCAAAGGGACACAATTCTAGACAATTTATTCACATGAGCACGCTCAGCCCTAGTGTCTCAACTTCAGTGCACTGCAACTCATGGACACTTCTGTTTGCATATTGGGTGACCTCTTTACCTGCTCCGGCTACCACCATGTTGCTTCGCAGCTGTTTATGTAATACTGGTGTTTTCTGTTTCCGTTTTAATATTGATCACTGTTCAAGTTGTTGCCAGCACCAACCACCCAGTGAGGGCTCGCTTACACTCACCACCCACACATCCAGCACAGGCGTCACTTTACTTGTGACCCTGCCAATGAAGGAGCCGGGCGCATGTGCCCGAAGCCAGTTCCACATACTATCTGCGTGTGTCGGTGTGGTCATAATGTATACATGAGGGTCCTGGGCCCTACAACATTACATTGTGCTGTGTACAGTGGACAAAACCATGTCACCGCATACAGCGGGTAAGTCCTTGGACATGTAGCTTTGTCGTCACCCACTCAATATGTATGAGGAGTGGACTGGGCCGTCATACGCAGATCCAGCGTGTGTGTGTGAATGATAATTTAGGGGCTCTGGGCGTGGTTCAGTAAGGAAATGTGCAAATGCATGTGTCTCTGTCGCAGTGTGGGTCTCCTTTGTGGGGTGTAGGTAGTCGCTGATGGGACTTAGACTCACACGTATGTCATCTAGTTTGGCTTCCATGAGCTCTGACCCTTCCCGCACCTGTTCGTCCACCTCCTTTTGGCATTCTGACATCTGGCATTGGAATGCGATGTGTGCCTCTGTGAAGTTTTGGGAGCCAGCTGTGCTGGCGGGTGCTTCCTGCTGTGTGGTCTATGTAGGCGCTGGGGTCTCCTCTATGTAGCTTGGCTGCCCTGCTCACGAAGGTGGGTTGCTTAAGATGTCCATGTAGGGCATTGGTGTCGAAGGTGTGGTGGTCCTCTCCTGCATCACTGTTGAGTTGGTCTGCTCTGCTGGATGGGTTGTTTCTCCCTCTGCAATGTGACGGGGAGATACATATTGACATTGTGTTGACATGTATGTTGGTGCATTGTTCTTGTTTACATGCAGACTGTATGACAATGTACATTGTGACTGTTTGGGAGGTGCTGAATATTTGATGCGGGACAGTGGACATTTGGACTACATGACGGATGTGAGGTTGCACACGTACATTTCCATCTCGCAGTTTCCTGCTGTGTTAGATGTGATTGGCCTGTTTCTGTGCATGAGCGGACCCAATTGTGTCCTCTGTTCTGCAGTGTCAGTGTTGAACTTTGTACCATATTGCCGTCAATGTGGATGTGCTGTTATTGCTAGGCGTGTGTGCTGCAGTGTGCCACGGGGATCAGGGACATGATCCTGGGTCATTGTGGTTATGCAGTGTGCTACACATCATTGTGCATGTGTGCCATTGTGCCCATCTCCCCCAGTCCCTCCAGTCCCTGGTCATTACTCACCCTGCTGATGTTGTGTCAGGTCCTATCAAGCTGTGTCCGGACTCCCAGCTCCTTGCACCATCTCCACACTGATGACTGTGGCCTCCATTTCCTCCAGCACCTCCTGTGGCGCAGGACTCCCACCTCCTGTCGCCGTTGCTGCCTTCCTGTTGGCAGTGGGTTTGTGCTTGGTTTGGCTTTTCACACCATGCGAGCGCTTCTTGACCTCCATTGACCTCCTCGGCACTCCGACTGCATTCACGTTTGTCAAATTGAAGTTCAGTTCATGGTAGTGTTCTGTCACCTCCGTCATGCTGATCTGGTTTTCCTGCAGACTGCACCCCGTCTTCCTCTTCCTCTTCTCCTTGCCCTTGCCCGACCCCAAGGTTCCTTGCTGGTGGTCTGTGGGTCTTGTGGGGTTCGTGTTGGCCTCTGTACTCGGCCCGAATGCATCCATGGTGCTACGCAGTTTATTTTTGTTTCCCTTTGCCTTTTTTCTGCTTTTATGGTGCCTTTTCCCGCTTGACGCGAGGGAATTGCAGTCCTGTTGCTGGTTTTTGCTGTTTTTTGTATCATGATTGGCCTCATCGCAACTTGTTTTGCGTTCATGTTTTGCATTTTTGCGGCATTGCATTGACTTCATGACAGACAATTGGCGCTCTATCGTGAGCCTATCGCATGGTACAGCCGTGTTCGAGAATACGACTTTAACAGGGCATTATTTTCACGTGATAGACTGCGATGTGAAGAGTTGCATTAAGCTAATTTTGTGGTAATTATCACTCGTTCTTGAGAATATCCCCTATATTTTGTAGAAGATGGGATACTTTCAGGGCACAACCAATACTCGTGTAGATTCATAGTCCAACCAGGGTGGCAGAACACCCCTCTGTAATTTATCGAGAACATCTCCTAATCCCATCCTATATCCTGCCAGCTGGGGCGCAGACCAGATCCGTAGCCAAAACAGAATAGGTTTCAGGAGTGCTGGGGTACAATAGACCGGAAGCCTAAGTCATGTTTAAAAATCAGTGGGGTGCTTTGGGGCAATTTAAGAGCTGCTCTTAAAAATGTATTGTTAGCCACCTCCCGGGCTTTTAAATTAACATATCCCCAGAGTTCAGCTCCATATGTTGCAGCAACTACAGCTTTAGCCCTCCAGACCTAAAGAAGAATGGAAAGTGGATGGAACAAGGTCTTGTTGTAAATTCAAAAATTGCTGCCGCCTGTAATGTTCTACTCTGGGCCTATTCATACAAATTGGAAACCACACATTGCTTGCATTTGTGGTCAGTGTAATGCCTGCCACGCCCAGGGTCCTGGGCCTTTTATTAACCGCACAACGTGCCCTCCGTACTAACGTCGGGCCAAACTATCTATCCCACGCTCGTGGGGGTGGCGGAGCCCCAGGGCTATCTTGGCTGAGGGCCACAGTGGTTGCGCCCACACACTGCAACATTACATTCCTCCTTTACCCCAAAGTGAAAACATCAAAATCAACATAACATGACTATCAACATTTTTGAACATAGTCTCTGGAAACTGCAGGGATGCAAAAGGAACAGTCTTACTTTTCCGTAGACAGAAGTACAGCTCGAACTCCTTCACCATCTGCATCGGGCCACAAAATCTCGGTACCTCTGGGAAGGTTTCAGGCAGGGGCACAGATTGTACCTGCTTTGGCTGCGCTCGCCTGATGGAGTTTGAACTAGTTCTTCGGAGTCATTTGCCCCCGTAGCTCCTGGGCAGCTTTGGGCCACCGGTGACTCGAGCCCACTTTGGGCCGGTGTGGCTGAGTCTGTTCTTGGTTATTCCTCCTCGCTAGGGCTGTCTTCTTCCGCTGGTTCTCTAGGGCCTTGTGTCGGTCCTGGGAAGGGTTCTGCGGGGTCAAGGAATTCGTCGCTTTCTCCACTTGTGATTTTCTTGAAGAACGATACGTTTCTTGTGACTCTCTCTCTACCTCTTGCCGCCATGATCATGGTGCCTTTGGCGTTGATGACAGTCCAGGGGTCTAGCTCGAATGGGAGGCGGAACTTTCCGCCTGGATGGCGGTCTTTCACGAGCACTTGGTCGCCTACTTGGATGAGGCTGTC
This sequence comes from Lissotriton helveticus, assembly GCF_964261635.1. Classification (NCBI taxonomy): domain Eukaryota; kingdom Metazoa; phylum Chordata; class Amphibia; order Caudata; family Salamandridae; genus Lissotriton; species Lissotriton helveticus. The sequence continues at coordinate 451,982,697 of NC_136067.1, forward strand.
CGCAGCTCTTCTTCTCCGGGATGCTTCTCTGTTGGACTTTGTTCGCTGTTCCACAGATCGGTTGCAAGGAGCTGGAGACGATGCCCACAAGGGGTGGTGTGGGATAGAGTCTGTGACGGCCCTATTGAAACATAGACGGCTTGGAGGGACCCCCGTGGTGCAGTGGGGTGTTAGCCTGTACTCTCGTAGGAACTGGTAAAGGACCAGCTCTAGGTTTTGGCCGTCCGTCATTGCAATTTGAATAGTCTTGTTCAAAGTCCTCATCAGCCTCTCAACTTCCCCGTTTGCTTGAGGCCATCTTGGGGTTATCTTACGATGTTTGATGCGGTGTGATTGTAGGTATTCTGCTAGTTCACAGCTATTGAAAGGGGGTCTATTGTCTGCGCGTAGTTCCTCCATGAGGCCATGGGAAGCGATGATCTTCTCTAGCTTGGGAATCACCTCAGAGGCTGCGGTGGAGGGCAGGATCTCGATTTCGGGGTATCTTGAAAAGTCATCTACCACCACAAACATGTACTTCCCACCGGGAAGGCTGCCAAAATCTGCACTAGCGCGCACCCATGGGGATGACGGTCCCTCCTCTGTGATCACAGGCGCTGGAGGGTTGGGCAGGCTGGTCGCTAGGCACACAGGGCACCGCTGGACGACTTCTTCTACTATCTTGTCGAGTCCGGGGAACCAGAGTTTGCTCCAAAGTCGTTTTTTTGATTTTACAATGCCTTGGTGTGCGCCATGGGCCAGAAGGGCAGCTTGCTGTGTGAGGTTGTCAGGCAGCACCAGGCGAGGGCCTCTCAGGAGACATCCTTCCGGAGAGATGGACAGCTCGCCTCGGACTTGGTGGAGTGCTTTCAGTGTCGCTTGGGCATTCAGGGTGCGGAAGGACACTGGACTCTGGAGTGGCTTCCAGTTTCCCGACTTGATAGCCTGGATGGCGATCTGCAAACAGTCGTCGTCTTTGGTGGCTGGCGTCACGTCTTCAAGGGAGATCGGCAGGGGTCTAGATCTTTCCACGATCATCCTGACGTATTCTTCAGTGGCATTGGCTTCAGCAGCTTCCGCTTCAGTGACCGGGCGGGCGTGCCTCGACAGGTAGTCGGCCGGGTTTCGAGTGCCGGGCTGATATTCCACGGTGAAGTGGAATTCTTGTAGCTGGAGTACCCACTTCTCGATGCGAGGGGGGGCCGTGAAGATGACCCTCGGAAGAGTGGGACGAGGGGTTTGTGGTCTGTAATTACTACGAACGGGTGCCCATACAAATAGATGTGGAAATGTCGGCACCCCCACAAGATGGCGATGGCCTCCCTCTCGATCTGTGAGTATCGTTGCTCGGTTGCCGTGAGGGTCCTACTCGCATACGCTATGGGGGCCCATTCTCCACATGCTTGTTGTTGAGTCAGGACGGCTGCCAAACCGGTCGGGCTTGCGTCCACCACGAGCTGTGATTCGTTGCGAGGGTCGAAGTAGGCCAGGGTCGTGTCCGCAGAGAGTGCTGCTTTGGTTTTCTGGAAGGATTCTTGCTGTTCTGGCCCCCACTCCCAAATGGCTGTAGACTTCGTGAGGTCACGGAGGGGGCCGGTGAGGTCTGACAGATCTTTGATGAACCTCCCGCAGTATGTGACCATCCCAAGAAAACTGCGGACAGCGGTCACGGAAGTTGGAGCGGGGGCTTCGTGGATGTCTTTGACCTTGTCAGGGTCCGGTCCTACCCCCTGGTCAGAGAATTTGTAGCCAAAGAAGCTAATGTCTTTTCGTAAGAACTCGCACTTTTCCCTGTGGAGGGTTAGACCCCGCTCTTGTAGTCTGGCAAAAACAGCTTGGAGCCGCCGGATGTGTTCATCCAGGGTTGGGGCGTGGACCAAGATGTCGTCGCTTACATTCAACACGCCGTCCAGCCCTTGCAGGACATTCTGAATGAGGTTCTGAAACACCTCTGCGGCGCTCGATATCCCGAAGTTGAGCCGGGTATACGTGGGTGGAGAAAGTTGTGATCGGGCGGGAGTCCGGGTGTAACGGGATTTGGTGGTATCCTGACCTCAGGTCCATCTTAGAAAACCACTTTGAGCCTGATAACTCTCCAATGATGTTGTCTATGGTTGGCGTCAGATGGCGCTCTCGCTTGATAGCGAGGTTGGGGATGCGCATGTCAACGCAGAGCCGCACAGCGTCGGGTTGCTTCGTTTCTTGGCTACCACGATGGGCGACACCCATGGGGTGGGCCCGCTTACCCTTTTGATGATTCCAGCTCTTTCGAGTACCCGCAGTTCCGCTTCCACTTTGGGTCGTAGGTGGAACGCCATACGTCGGTGCCGGAGGGCCACTGGGGCGACCGATTGGTCTATGTGGAGATGGATGGCAGGTCCTTTCAAGCAGCCAATCCCCTCAAACAGTGAGGTGTGTTCTAGCACAAGATGGTCGAGGCTGTGGGCTCGGACGGTGAGCGCGAAGTGTATAAGTCCCAGGTCTTGAGCCGTTCTGCATCCAAGTAGGAATCCGGATCCCTCTTGTGACACATAGACCTTGGTGTGCTGGTGAGTGGAGTCGTGTGACAATGAGGTCCGGAAGACCCCACACAGGCGTAGGGGGCGACTGGTGCCGTAGGCGTATACTTGTACTCTTGTGGGATGGAGCGCTGGTGGAGTGTCTAATGTCCGGTATATGCTGGCCGCCATGAGATTGATGGTCGCTCCGGTGTCAATCAGGGCCGCCACGGCTTGATCTTGCACGTTGACTGTGCACATGGGTTCTGCGGATGGTGTAGCTGCCAGGGTGTTGAGCATTCGCACGACGTGGACGGAGGCTGCGTCGGCTTCGTCATCGTCAATGTCGCTGTAGGTGGAGGTGTTTGGCAGTGGTTCTAGCTGTCTCACTCTCCGGGGTGGGCCACCCTGCTTTTTCCTCTGTGTCAATAGGCACACGCTTGCAAAATGGTTGGCTTTTCCACAGGCGCTGCAGATCTTTCCTTGTGCCGGACATGCTCCGTTGTGAGGCGTTGCTCCTCCGCACCATGCACAGGCGCGGTCGTGGGAGGAAGTAGTTGGGCCTTGCCTCCCTCGCCGGGGTTGTCTCGTGCGTGTCTCGGTGGCACTGGTTTTGATGGCGCACACCGGTTCCACTTTGACTGCGACTGTGGGTTTTGGCTCCATGTGCGCGGCTCTGGCCTTCGACAGTTCTTTGGATCGCCCTAACGCCAGGATGTCGCGCATGGGCATGTTGTCCCTTTCTAGGACCCTTTCGCGCAGTTTCGAGGAAGCGCAGCCTTGAATGAACTGGGCGCGGATTTTGTCGTCGACATCCGGGAGGGTGCACGTGCTGGCCAGCTTCTTTAGTCTTGCATAGAAGACGTCCACTGACTCTTCAGGGAGTTGGCGGGCTTGGCGGAGCAGGAATCGCTCATAGTCCACGCTGGTGAATGGTTCGAAGTATTCCGTTATGGCGTCGCGTAGCGTGGTGTAGTTCCGGGGCGGGCCACCTTCCGCTACGTCCTTCGAAATGTCGTGGATCGCTTCGCCTCCTAGGTGCAATCGCATCGCACGCCGTCGTTCAACCGCGATGTCCGCCGCCACGAAGTAGTTCTCCAGGCGTTCCACCCATTTCCTCCACCGAGCCGCTTGCGACGGTGGCGTGCCTGTGACAGCGAAAGGCTCGAGTGGGGGCACAGCGGCTGCGGCCATTGGTGGAAATGGCAGGAGTCGTCAGCTGGGCTTGCTGGTTCACAAGGGGGTCAGGAGCACAGGAGCCTACCGGGGTTGGTTCCCGGGGCCTTGTAGTGTCCAAAACAGCGTTGCACGCGAGATGCGTGAGAAACGGCAGGTCGGCACACGTGCAAAATGCGTGGGAAATGGCGGTGGCCGCAGCGTTGCACGCGGGAAGCGTGAGGAACAGCGCCCGCTCGGCGCACGTGGGAGGCTCAGCGGCTCAGAGAGTCCGCGCATGGCCGGAGATGGGAGCGGGTGCACAGCGGAGGCGGAGGAGGCGCCGGGGCAGCAAAGCACGCACCTGAGGCCAGCGAGGCCGCTTGTCAGGGTGGAGAGGCGGGGCCGGTATGCTGCAGGCCTCCGTCGCAGGAAGCGACCGCCCGTTGGTGTGCCAGTGAGCAGCGGCGGGTCCCGAAAGACGGGGACACAAGGTGGTGCACGGCAGGGCCGCCTCCGGTAAGGTCGTCCGCCGGGGTGGAGGGTACAGACTTCCGTCAGGGGCGCTGGGCGCGCCGTAATGGACAGACCGCAGGGTCCACGGCAGCAGGCTCGGGCGGGACCGAGCGGCGGTGCGTGGCACGCGATGGGGTGGCGAGACCACCCCATCGCGTGCTGCCGCCTGTAATGTTCTACTCTGGGCCTATTCATACAAATTGGAAACCACACATTGCTTGCATTTGTGGTCAGTGTAATGCTTGCCACGCCCAGGGTCCTGGGCCTTTTATTAACCGCACAACGTGCCCTCCGTACTAACGTCGGGCCAAACTAACTATCCCACGCTCGTGGGGGGGGCAGAGCCCCAGGGCTATCTTGGCTGAGGGCCACAGTGGTTGCGCCCACACACTGCAACATTACACCGCCCTGTGCTTTAGTATAAGGGTACTTTTGGTAACCTGGGGTCCCGGGTATTTGCACTAGAGAGGTGAATGCCAAGAAAATCTAAATCAAGCACTTTCTCCAGCTCCTCGTCTGCCAACATTATTAATCCTTTGAAGCCTCAATGGGGGCGGACTGATCTAAAATTTGTCTTACTCGTGTTAATTGCCAGTTCATGATCTATTCAGAAAATATTAAACTTACTCCAAAGGGTATTTAGGCCTTCACCGTTTTTTGAATAAAGTATTGTCCGCGAATAATAGGGCGCATGTTTTAGTTCCCCCTAGAAACAGAGAGTAGTTATCACAACACAAGAGGTAATCGATGCAGACATTTACACATGAACAATGTGGGACAAGGACGCATCCTTGTATGACTCATTTTGCAACCTTAAAAGAACTGTGTTTTTTACATTTCTTCACGACTGGCATTGGTCACTGGTAAAATTACACAGTGCAAGGTTGATTCCAAATACCAACTATTGGAGGTACGCTGCAGCTGGTTGCGACATGACTCACATTATATGTAATTGCCCTATGGGTCAATCCTATTGGTCTTACATAGCCCAAATTTTACATAATACACTACCTATACATCTCCCACTCACACCCACCACCATTCTTTTGCATGATTTCTGAGGTTACTCAAGCCTCTCCAAACCACGATGTTGTCTTCTGGACACCACACTAGCCACAGCTAAAATATGTATATTACGACAATGAAAGTCACCAAATCTACCATCACAAAAGGCCTGGTTGGTAGCCATGATACATACTGCTTCCCATGAATGAGTTATTAATAATATTCAAGACCAGACAGATTTATTTTTGCAAGTCTGGGATCCTTTTTTGCATGTAGAAAGCGACCAATGAGGGCAAGATTGAGAATGGAGCTCTTCTACTGTTAAGACCATATCTCATGACCATTAAACTCTCACACATATTTACGTAGTTAAATAGAGGTCTGGGAACTGCTTTCTTTCCTATATTTATTCCTCATATGATTAATATTGTATCGGATGCAGTTTCAATCCCCATATCGCATTTTAATTTGTTTTCAAGTTTATATTTTAAAGCATATTTTGCTTTCAATGAGGTACCACCATATCTTTTTCATTCCTACAATATTTGTTTCGCTCTCCCCTTATCTTTTATTTCTTTTCTACATGCACACTCTTTATACCTTTCATTCCTTTTCAGATATGAAATATAACAAGAATGGTTCAATGGTTTTAAATCGTATACTGAAGTTCCAAGTTAATCTTCAAGAAAGACACGTATATGTACATTATTATAATCTCTTGTTATATTCCTGTTATTTATGTCTTATGAATGTAATTTACATATGCATGAGTGAGTTGGGGGAGTTTCCCCACCACGTTTATAAATAGCCATGTCTGAACTTTAGGCTACATCTGATCTGATTTATGTAACACTACAATGTAATAGTCAATATTTTACACATTTTATTTCTGCCTTTTCATTTAATTTATATTAAAATTAATGTGTCATTTATTAATCATTTAAAAGCATAGTACTATATAAGTTTTAATGCACTTGTTTATTCACCCATTATAAGTGCATGGTTTATGCTATAGTATTTGTAATTAAAATTGCAAAAGCATAATAAATAATTATAACACAGAAAAAAAAGATCGGTGTTATCCCCATTTGTACCCTATCTTACTTGAGCAAAACTATCATGGTGAAGCCTGGCAAATAAATTGATGAGCGGGTAGGGAAGCCCAAGGTCACCTAATGTACAGCATAGCTTATCCATAGGGACCATGTCAAATGCTGCCTTGAAATAAATAAATATTGTCTGGGTCCAAATTGGGGTGGCGTAGTGGGCAAAAGAACAATTAATTTAACACAGATCTCTTGACTGGGGGAGAATGTTTGAATCATTCAGCATTCCGTCCATCATTTGTTGCAGTTACACTTTTCGCCCTAAGTGGGATGGGTATGCCCAGATGTGGGTCCGTTGCTGACTGTGTCACTAGATTCAAGCTAGCCTTGCTGATGAAGGGTGACATACCCTGAAACCGGTCCCATAATGCTTGTTTCCGGTCCAGGGAGGACCTGGCTTGGCAGTTCGGTCTTGATGTTCCCATGAGGCACAGGGTCAAGACTGATTTGCATATGTCTGGGTCAAAACTGGGGTGGCATAGTGGGCAAAAGAATGATCAATTTAACCCAGATCTCTTGACTGGGGGAGAATGTTTGAATCATTCAGCATTCCGTCCATCATTTGTTGCAGTTACACTTGAAATCAATAAAGGCGACATAAAGGATACCCCTTTTTATGTCTACTTCTTAACACCTTATTAATTAATTGAAACCTGAAAACCTGGTTCACTGCTAATTTTGGGATGCAATCCAGCCTGAAACTGTTAAAATGTAATTTTCTTTGACCCAGATAAGGATCTTTTCTAATAAAAGCTTACAAAAGATTGTATGGGAAAAAGCAATAAGGCTAATTGGATGGCAGTTGGCTGGATCAGACTTTGGGCCTATCTTATGTATGGGAATAAGCTCTGCCCCTTTCCATGAAGTTAAAATCTCACCTACTGCTAGAATGGCATTAAAAACGCTTGTAAGGTCGGGTGCCCAAATTGCCGGTTCTGACTTAAAGAGGTGCACTGGGATTTCATCTAGCCCGGGTGCCTTTACTGCCTTCTGAGATCTAATGACCACAGTCACGTCTGTCACTGAGAATGACCCTCCATCTTTACCAATATTTAGTTTAAAAGGACTCAAGTCAAGTCGAATCAGCTTTATTCGGTGCATAATATACAACAATAAAAGCATTCGTATCAAGAAAGGAGTTTACATTTCTAGTAACCATTACAATTTATACAAGATCGGTAAGTATTTTACTTTCAAACAAACAGTCCATATGAAATTGATGATACAAGAACAAAGGGGTCCTTTCAATCAAGGTCTCCCGTACAACATTTTAACAGGGTGTAAATATGCTCTAACCAGGGAATTTTTCTACTATGGTCAAGGGCCAAGCATTCCATGATGAAGTCCTTGGTGAACTTGGTCTCTTTTTAAAAACTTGTTTTCTTGAGTTTGTAAGGAGGAAGTGGTGGCCCTCCCCCATATAGCTGCCCCATAGCAGGCAACTGTGACACGCTTACTCTTATACAGGGAGAGAATTTCCCATATAGGTTTATTTCCTTCCATTTTTTTTGCGGAGAATCTGAAGATACCCTTCTTTGTTTATTTTATTTATTTATTTATTTCCATTTATATAGCGCATTATCACCCCGAGGTCTCTAAGCGCTTGTACATAAAAGGAAATCAATGCAACCGAAACCAGATGTCTACTTAATAGCACTCCCCATGCTTCCCGAAAAAGTATTGTTTTTAATGTTCGGCGAAAGAGCAATAGGTTTGACTCCTTGCGGAGACTGATTGGCAGTTTATTCCACGCTGCCGGGAGCAGAGTGGAAAGAGCACGCCCGCCCATGGTGGACAGGCGAAAACGTGGATTAGCCAAAAGAGTAGCTTCAGAGGAACGAAGCGCCCTACCAGGGGTGTAACCAGTAAGTCTGGTCTTGATGTAACTGGGCGCATTACCATAGAGTGCTTTGTGTGAAATACACAATCCTTTGAACAGCGCCCTCTGTCTCACTGGGAGCCAATGCAACTGATGCAGGAGAGGGGTAGCACGCGTTTTCCTTGGCATCTTAAAAATTAATCTCGCGGCATCATTCATTACGATCTGCAACCTCGCAAGTTGCCGCTGGGGAAGTCCTAGGTATAACACATTGCCGTAGTCCAGACGCCCCAAAATCATAGCTGACACAACACTTCTTAAGGTGGAAAAAGACAGTAGTGCAGAAATCTTACGAAGCTGTCTCAGAAGACCTACACAAGTGCCAACCACTACGGACACCTGTTTGTTCATGGACAGGTTACTGTCAATGTGAATACCCAAGCTTTTCACCACGGTTGCTGGTTCTGGTGCCCTGCCCAACTCCTTGGGCCAAAAACCGTCATTCCAGGGGCTGCCCGAGTTGACTATGGGCAGCACCTCTGTTTTATCCGGGTTGATCTTCAAGGAGTTGGCGGACATCCAATTTACTGTGTACCTTAAGATGTTGTGCAACCTGGTTTGTGCCCCTGGAGAATCCCCTAGTTGGATAATAATCTGCGTGTCATCAGCGTAGTTAAAGATTTGACACTCCATCTGATTCAGAGCAGAAATCAGTGGCTGCAAGTAGATGTTAAAGAGGAGTGGTGAGAGGGCCGAGCCTTGCGGTACTCCACAGGTGATAGCAGAAGATGTTGAAACTAGGTCAGACAGCTGCACCTTCTGCGATCTATCTTGCAGAAAAGATGCAAGCCAGCCTAGTACGGGGCCCCCTATGCCCAAGTCTCTCACGCGTGCCAACAATTGACTATGACAAACAGTGTCAAAAGCCGCGGAGAGGTCGAGTAGAACCAGGGCCCCCGGGAGCCTCTTATCAGCTCTGCACCTCAATTCGTCTAAAATAGACGCCATAACCAACTCCGTGCTATGATATGGCCGGAAGCCAGCCTGATTTTGTTCTTAAAAAATTCAGATTGCATGCTTCTATATGTGAGCTCCAGGTACCGCTCCTATTAAATAGTAATCCCAGATATGAAAAAGTTGAGACTCTATTAATTACAGCCCCTCCCACATGATGTTGTCTATTCTTCAGTCTATTACTCCCGCATGTCATGACAAAAGTTTTGTTAAGATTCAGCTGAAGGTGTTTTTCAGTCATGTACTGTGCACATTTTTCGTTCAGACATTGCAGACCATTTGCTGTCCTTGATAACAAGACAGCGTTGTCTGCATATAGAAGTACAGGTTTTGTAAAAAGGGTTCGACATTATTAATATATAAAAAAAATAAAAAGGGTGCTAAAACACATTCTTGTCATATTCCACGCTTTACCCTGAAGTGCAGGGTAAATTCACCCTTTGTACCAAACCGTACTGCAGAGGTTAAAAAGGTGTAAATCTGGGATAAATATATAATAATATCAATTGGAGCACCTAACCCTTTCAATGTTTGCCATAGTTTAGCATGGTTAACATGGTCAAAAGCGCTGGTGAGATTGACAAAGCAAAGGTGTAAAACCCCTTCCTTGGCTAGGGTATATTTCCCTATCAGTAGCTCAAATTTGTGCATTTTTCCACCGTCCCAATACCCCTTCTGAATCCATATTGAGCCTCTGTTAGAATGTTATTCTCAGAGGCCCTGTTTTCTAATCTCCCCAACATGATTCTACCCATCAGTTTGGAGGGTGAATCAAGAAGGCATATGGGACGGTAGCATTTGGCCTTCCTTCTGTACCCTTTTTTTAAAATTATACTTTCTACCCATGATGCAGGTAGCGATCCTCCTAAGGTGGCATTAAAAACATTTACTAAAATGGATGCCCAAAAATCGATTCTGCGGCTTTACCATTAGCGCTTTTTTGTAGGGCGGATTTATTTTCATCTGTGGTTGTTGGGGGTGACTTAACGGGTTCCACTATTATAAGATTACTATTATAGCATTAAGTGACTTTAACAGTTTCTGGATTAAAAATGCTCTTAAAATACAGTGTCCAATCTTCTGTGGGAACAGCAGTATCAATTTTCATCGTAGTATTATCTTTTAAAAAAGGGTGAGCAATTGTTTTCCAAAATAAGACTGCATCTTTTGTCTCTGCAGCCTGGATCAATTTTTCCCGGGCTTCCTCGCGAATCTCTATTTTTCTTTGATTCAAAGTATTTTTATAACTTTTCCTCAATATGCTAATCCTGGCACTATGCCTAGACTTTGCCTTCAGGGCTGTTTTTAGTTCCCCATTTAACCTAGAACACTCATGGTTAAACCATCTGGGGTTGTGGTCACAAACATTCTTCTTCTTTTTGGATATTAGGTCACCAGCTAATTCAGTCGTGATGTTACAGAAAGCACTTTCGATGTCCGAATTTATGGATGAAGTATCCAGACAGATATTTATGTCTTTGTGTTTTTTCCCTATAAAATTATCCATAAAAATAGTTGAGTTCACACCCGACCATTTTATGGAAACTCCGTTGTTACCTTGTGTCTTGATATTTATATCCACTGCCTTCCCCCTTTCTTGCTGTGACAGGCTAAGCCTCAGATTCATAATTAGCGGGTGGTGGTCACTTAGCAAATTTGCACAGATCGAAAATGTTTCCACTAAACCCCTGCAATACTCTGATACAATAAAATGGTCGATGTTCGAGGAAGATCTAGCCCCTACAAATGTTTGGAAAGCTATCTCTCCGTCAAGATCGTCTGGTTCCAAGACTGCTAAATTGTATTTATGAATAGTGTTGTTAATTGCTTCCCCATAAGGAACATGTGGGAAATGGGGAATACGGTCACAAAAATGGTCACAATATCCACATTGTTCCCCCGCCACAATTCACATTTTTCGCTTTTGAAATCACCCGCCCAAATGAGTGTGTAATTTCCTCCCACTCCCTTTATTTAAATGTGTTTATTGGTTTCAATCACAGACATACATACATGATTGGACGACATCTTCAAGTTAGTCAAAATAATAACTGGGCCGACATAAATTCTCAGTACATATTAAACATTTCCTTCATGTCCCGCTTGTCTATGCATCTCCATTTCAACAGTAGGCGACACACATGGATCCCCTCGATATGTATTCCATTGTGACCACTTCCTATCCCATTTCTTGGGGCACCCCCGAGTCTTAAAAACCTCGGTCTCTGCCAGCATGCATCTATCCATTTGTTTAGCCCACATGGTGACGAGTGGTGGGTTCGTTCCCCCATCCTCAAGCCAACTCTCGCTTGACCAACATGTATCCCAGTGTTGTAAATTGCTGTTCAATTTCCGTAATGTCAGTCGCCTCCCATATGTTCAACAGTCCCAGTTGTGGTGTTAGTGCTATGACCTTTCCCAGGGCAGTTTGCATGTGTTCTGAGGCTCCCTCCCATAGGGCACGTATGTTTGGGCAACTCCACAGGGTGTGGTAAAATGTGACTTGTTGTCCGCACCCCTTCATACACAGGTCGTCAGGTCTAGCTCTGATTTTTGACAACACTTTCCAAGTGATGTATGATCGGTGGAGTATCCTAAGCTGAATCAGCCTGAATCTCTGACTGATGGCCGTTTCCCGAGGGGACATAAGAGCCATTTGCTAGTCCTCATCATCTATAGGACCTAAGTCGTTTTGCCACCGCTCCCTGAGATTCAGAAAGGTGTCTGGTAGGTTATTACTCAACTTCTTGTAAGTCAGAGATATTGCCTTTGTATTAAGAGGTCCATAGTATACGGTCTTCCAGTGGGGATGATTCTGGTATATCACTGAGAGATGGGCACGCCGCCCGCACCGCATGACTACTCTGCAAATACCTGTACACTTCACCTTGCGCCAGATGGTATTGCCTCTGGAGTTCATTGAATGTAAGAAGTTCTCCCTTCCGAACCAGGTCTTTCACCGCAGAGATCCCAATAAGGTCTCACTTATTCAACCCGGGCTGAGAACACAGCATGCCCAGCTTCTGGGTGAACCACAACGGTGTGGCCCACGAGAGAACGCCCGTCCACCCCAACTGGGAATTGACTATACGCCAAATTTCCAGTGTATGTTGGGTAGGGCCGAAGAACCTTCCCCTATTCTTCCTATCAGTAGCGTACAGGGCCCCCAGATATCCAGAGAGATCAGTTTGGGAATGATCAAGAGCATATGCTGGGTCGGCCGGGGAGTTGACAGTCACCAGCTGCGCCACCCAATAGTAATGCTGCAAGTCACGGAGTGCTATGCCTCCGTCGTACCAGCCTTTTGTCAACTTTTGCAGTACGATCCTGGAAGCCCTCCCATCTCACAGCAGCGAACGAATCTCCCCTTCAACTGCTCTGAAGTATGAATCCGGACTCTTTGCGTACAATCATGTAATATATAGAGAAAACGTGGAAGGGCCAGCATTTTAAAGAGTGCAGCCCGGCCCAACAATGTCAAAGGTAGAGACCTCCAGCGCTTCACATCTGCTCGTAACCTAGCCAAAAGGGGGGCTAAATTGGAGCTGTAAGAAACAGGCTGGGCTGATGTGACGAAGATCCCCAGATAGCGAAACCCCTCCGTCACCACCGCTATAGTGCAGTCTGCCGGAAGTCGTAGGACGTGGCCCGTCAGCATATACAATACGGATTTGTGCCAGTTAATCGCATATCCCGAATATTTGCCAAAGTTCGTGAATATGTCTAGCACCACTCTAATAGATTTGTATGGGGATGCTAGATATAACAATATATCGCCCGCATACAGGGATATGCGATCCTCCACTTCAGCCACCCAGTGCATTCCTTGCACCATCACGTCCCTACGCACCCAGGCCGCAAGAGGCTCCAACATAAGAGAAAATATGAGCGGGGAGATGCCAATTGAACGCGTCGTTTTCCTTCTTCCCTTGTCCCTGATCCACTTTGCGCTATGGCTTTCTTCACTACACCGGGGGATGACTGTGCTTCAATGGTCTGCCCTCGTATTATTGAACCCCCATTAATGATAACCCTCGAAGAGCCATTAATTGAGGATCCTGCTGACAAGCCCAGTGCTGGGCACAGTGCATCTTGCACCGGTTCTATGGTCTCCTCCATCGGGGGCTACTCATCGAAAGGCTTTAGCAGGAGTTTTGGTTCTTGGCCTGGCAGCGAATCCTCCTCCTTCTTCGACAACAGCAGTAGGCACACCATGCAGAACCTCAACGAACGCCTGGCCAGTTACCTAGACAAGGTGCACAACCTGGAGCAAGCCAACGCAGAGCTGGAACGCAAGATTCTCCAGTGGTACGACAAGCAGGGAGCATCTGCGCCCACCGCTGCTCAACGGAACCACAACCGCTTCTACAAAATCATTGAGGAGCTGCGAGCGAAGATTTTTGAATCGACCGCCAACAAATACAGGACAATTCTTCAGGTGGACAATACTCAGCTGGCTGTTAATGATTTCAAACAGAAGTATGAAACGGAGCTGGCTATGCGCCAGGGCATTGAGGCTGATATCAATGGACTGCGCAGAGTCATGGACGAAGTCACTCTGTCCAGATCCGACCTGGAGTTACAGATCGAGAGCCTGAGAGATGAACTGGCCTACTTCAAAAAAAGTCATGAGGAGGAAATGAGTGAAATGCAAACACATGCGGCTGGCATGGTCACTGTGGAGATGGGTGCTGCTCCAGGAACCGACCTCACAAAGGTCCTCACAGAAATGAGAGAACAGTATGAGTTCATGGCGGACAAGAGCCGTAGAGAAGCAGAAGCGAGGTTCATTGCAAGCAGTGAACAGTTGCGGAAAAAAGTTGGGGCCAATGTTGAGCAGATGCAATCTGGGAAGAGCGAGATCGTCGAAATAAGACGCAGTCTGTAGGGTTTGGAACTAGAGCTACAGAGTTCAACAGGAAAAAGGGCCTGGAAGCCTCACTGGCTGACACAGAAGGCGGCTATTCAGCACAGCTCCACCAAATGCAGTCTCAAATCAGCCATTACGAAGCTCAGCTCATAGACCTCAGAGGCAACATGGAACATCAGAACCTTGAGTACAAGGCGCTACTGGATGTGAAGAACCGATTGGAGATGGAAATTGACGCGTACCAACAGCTACTAGACGGCCAAGATGCCAAATCTGCAGCGTGGACATCTGCATCTGTAGCAGGAGGAACTAACAGTTTTTCCAGCTCCACCTTGAAAACCAGCACATCTGCAATTCATGTCCGAGGAAATTGATGGAAAAGTGATTTTATCCCAAGACAAGCGAGAGGGGTTGGCCTAACGGCTAAGGCGCTCGACCTCGGACCTGGGGATCTGGGTTCGAGTCTCGGTAACGACGCCAAAAACCCCCTGTGATTCTGGGCAAATCACTTAATCTCCCCGTGCCTAAAAAAAAAATGAAAGTGTGTCCTCATGTAACATAACTGGTGCTATGTAAAGCGCTCTGATAACTGATTCGGTTCCGTTCTAGTTCGCGCTATATAAAACTCTGCAAAAAAAATAAAAAAAAATAAAATACAAAATGTCCGGGAAGTATATTTGTTGAACCTCACCCGACCCAGCACCCCGGTGTACAGAAGATTTACCCAGGCTATGAATTTAGGGCCCAGTCCCACCCTTTTGAGGACCTCAAACAGATACGGCCATTCGATAGAATCGAAAGCCATTGAGGCATCGAGAGATAACACCGCCGCGTCCTCCTCAATATATTTCCTACGCGCCATCACATTGTGCAGGCGCTGTATATTAAGGGCTGTATTCCTGCCCGGCATAAAGCCAGATTGGTCTGGGTGGAGTAGTGATGTAATAACTGTTCCCAATCTATTCACCAGGACTTTTGCCAACACCTTTGCCTCCACGTTGATCAACGAGATTGGTCTATAGCAGCCACAATTGTACGCTGATTCACCCTACTTGTGGATGACTACAATGGTGGCTAATTGCTGATCTTCTGGTAGCCTACCCACTTCCAGACTCTCCTCATACATGGCTCGCAAGTGTGGCACAGTCAGAAAGGCAGTGGCCTTCAGAAACTCTACTGGAATGCTATTAGGACCCATCGCCTTTACGGACTTAATCTGTCCCAAGTCCTTGCATATTTCATCGTTTGAGAGTTCTGCCTCCAAGGACTCCCTTTCCACATCCGAGAGACCCGGCACATCACTGTCTTGGAGGAGTTGACGGGAGTCCTCTGCCGTGTAATGTGTAGAGGGGGAGTACACCCTTTTGAAGTAATCAGCGAACTTCTCTGCTATTTCCTGTGGATGCGTCACTGTTTCACCCCCCGGTATCGTCAATTTGTGCACCCATCTGGATCCCTGGTCTCTCCTTTCCAACCACGCCAATGTCCTGCCAGCCCTATCCCCCATTTCATAGAGTCGGTGCTGGGTGGCACGGTATTTAACCACCATGCGCTCCCTGGTTTTCATCCTGTATTCATCCTGCTTCAATAGAAGTCTATGACTCGAGTATGGCGAAGGATTTTGTGCGTGCTCCCGCTCCAGTTCAAGGAGGTCAGACTCCACCTGGTTCAGAAGTCTCACGCTTTTTTGCGATATAGCCCGTCTTCAATGACAAAGCTTGCCCCTTGAGAACTACCTTGTAGGCTTCCCAGATCGTTTGCGCGGAGTCCACCGATCCCACATTTTCAATAAAATAGTTATCTGATTGTGTGCGGAGTTCCTCCCTTATATCCGGAACTTGTAGGAGCCATGGGTTAAGAACAGTAGTGGTGCGTGCCTGTGGTTCCCAGTGCGTATATTCCAACCAGACCGGGGAATGGTCCGATATGCCTCTGGGTAAAACTTTATACTGGGCGAAGTTACCTAACGAGAATAGTTGTGTGAGGAAGTAATCAATACGTGATAAACTACGTTGTACATTAGAGAAGTATGTGAACAATTCGCCAGTTGGATGAGGTGCACGACCTACATCAGTTAGACCCAGTGCCGTCGTGAAATCAGCCATTAGGTCGTTAGCTTTCTCTCTAGACTTCGGAGTCCCGTCAGCCTACTTCCCAGGTCTTCCAGTGCTACCTTACCCAGAGCGGGCGATAGATATACTGAGATTATGTTGATGTCTCTGCCTCCAGCCATGCAAAACGGCCCCCGTATCCGTCCATGTCTTATGAACAATAGGGAGTGTATTTTTTTCAACCAATATGGCCGTCCCCCTCGAGCCCATGGTGTAGTCCGCATGCACTATAAGTCTGTATCCCCACCTGGTGAAGGCCTTGGATTTCTGGCGTTCGAGATGCGTTTCTTGCAGCAAGACAACATCAGGTGAGGGCCTTTTTAGGTACTGTTGCACAAATCCCTTGTTTAATCTTATGCCCAACACCATTAACATTCCAGGTCATTTTAGAAAGTGTTCGGTCCCTATCACCCCCCATATCTATGCATCATACAATTCCCTAGTACTCGGATTGTCGCAAATGGAGAAAAAACTTTTACCCGCCCACTCAACAATTGCCGTCCAGTGTTCAATATGGCTACTTCATGCTTCCGAATCACAGTTTCACAATGCTTACCAACAAAACGATCAAGAAAGAAACATCTCCAATGTGCAGACCCACGACCCCCTCCCCCCTCCCCCCTCCCCGCCCCATTGCCCATAGAACAATGTACCGACAAACACCCCCCGACCCCCATCCCTCAACCTCCGCCCCCCTCCCTGCCTCCCTGCCTATGGATTTAGAACTACCCACTCCCGAACATGGCAGAGTGCCTCTCTCCCCCCAATATGCTAAAAATGCATGGGGTGCTCAACTCCCATCCCAGCCTACACACATCACAATTAACTTATACTTTAGCCATCCACAATTCGAATTATAAGGTCCTGTTCAGCTCACATCATTTGAACCCATCGAAACAGAACTTTTCCGTAAGTTCGCATTCGCAAGTCTCGCACTGATGGGTATAGCAACCCCCCACCCAATCCCCCCTACTTGCGCTTTCAGTTGGGCGCCGGCTCTCCAGCAGTACAGCCAAGGGTCATCACTCCTGCTCCTTCGGCTGGCCCTCTTCCTCTGCTGGGCCAGTTTTCCCAGTGTCCGCTCGGCTACCTCTGTGTTGGTGAGGCCTCCCAGAGCGATCTCGACTTTGGCTCCCCACCATGTTCCAGCCTTCCATCTAGTCCTAGACGGCCTCCAGCGAGTCAAAAAACCACGATTTGCCATCCGACTCAACCCTCAGCCTCGCAGGAAAGAGCATCGCGTACTTCACCTCCCGGTCTCGCAGTTCACTCTTCACTGCCTGATAGCTGTGACGCCGCGCCTGGACCTTGGCAGTGAAATCAGGAAAGAAAGCCACCTCGTAGTTATCTATTTTCAGCGGGGGGTTGGATCTCGCTGTCTGCAGGATAATGTCCCTATCTCTGTAATTGAACACTCGAGCAATTAGGGGCCTCGGGGGTGCTCCCGGTTTAGGTCTACCTTCTGGCACTCTGTGGGCTCTTTCAATGGAAAGGTAGCTGGACAGAGTCTTGGGCTTTAGGTGCTTCATGATGAGGTCTTCCACATAAAAGTCTGCTGCTGGCCCCTCCGTTTTTTCCGGAACCCCTAAAATTCGGATATTGTTCCGGCAAGCCTGGCCTTCGTAATCATCGAGCTGCTGTGACATCCTCTCCTGCTTCTTTTGCATTTCAAGCATTTGCGTTTGAAGTTCCGACGTGTCTGTCTGTAGGGCACTAGTAACTATCTTAAGCTCTTTAGCTTTCACGTCCATCTTCAGGAAGTCTGCCCTGATTAGAGAGACCTCCACCGTGACCGAGTCCACTGAAGCACGCACTCCGTTGATAGCCGCCATGACGTTGTGTAAGGTTGGCTCCGGTCCCTGTTTAGAGGCGGCCGCCCCTCCATCTTTCTCTGACTGCAGTGAATCACCCTTCTCTCCCACTTTGGCCCAGGCGAATTTGGCCAGCTGCTTTTTGCCATTTGCCTTAGGTCCCTTACCTCCTGTCGCCATGGAAGAGGGTTAGTAGCTGGCCCCCCAGGTGAGAACATGGGGCAGCACCGGAAAAGCAGCCGCAAGGTGTTGGCGAGAGTGACTAGGTTTGTGTGTTTCACTTCTGGAGTCGCCGTCTGTCTACCACGACCCCAACACACAGCGCATCCAGGCTGGACTCTGCAACTTTCGGCAATATGGTGTAGTTGCCTCTGCCAGCTCTAACCAGGAGGTGTCTCCGCAGTCTTCCCGTGTCACCCTATTACTTTATCCCCATTTGGGACCGGAGCTATGAGCACCTCACTCCGACAGTTCAGCCCGGGGTCTGAACAGCTCTTGGGCCCCAGCTTCTGTCGCTGCATCTCCGACTTATCTGCGATCAGTTTGGGAGGGCACCGAGACTCACTGCGCCCCCTCTTGAGATCAACCGTGTGTTGTGCGTTGCCGGTACCTTGGCCCCGCAGGTGATATCATTGACACACTGCGCCAGTACAGTCCAGTGGTAGGGAGTCGTCAGGTCCGACCACCTCCGGCTTCTCTGTGCCATCAACTGCCTCCTCTCATCAAGGCTCTACGCCCAGTGAATGCCCCAGAGTCACTTCTATGTATCGCAGTTGGCCTGAACCATATGTCCGATCGCTGCTATGAATCCCACTCCAGCCAGGATGTACGGTCAGCGGGCCATCCAGTCACAGCCACCCCTGCATATGCATACCCAGGACACAACCACGGACGCCCCCCTTCACCACTTCAGCAGGTCCACAGGGCCCCGTGCGCAACAAAGGAGCCATGCGGTACTCACTCAGGGTGGTCAGCCGGTACTAGACCACAAGGTTCCAGTTAGCAGTCAACTCTGGGTGTCCTGCACCATCCAGCAGGACGGCAGCCCGATAGTCAATGCCCCTGCTATGGCGCCCGTGACTAGATATGCACCTGTGTAGGCCAGATGCCGGGCCTCAGTTTAGCCCGCAAAGCCTGTTCCAGCGCCTGGTGAGACACTGCGCTTTTCTTCACTGGCGGGCCGCCGACCTCCGTCGCAGCAGCCAGAAACAGCTGATTCACCCAGTCGGGATCAGCAGCATCCCACTCCCTTTAAAAAAACTATCCAAATCTTCTTCTAATGACTTAATGACCCTAGGTCTTGTATTATCGAATATATTGTTATACAAATATATTACAATAATAGACTGTTTCCCCTCTGAATAAAGATGTAAAACTCCTCAATTGTTTTTATCCATTCCTCATCATTCATCTTATTTTTGACTTCTTCCTCGTTCTAGGACATAATATAGTAAGGACTCATGAGTTCGTACACTAGGGCCAGCATCCCTCATGTTACAGGTAGAAGTGTAATCCTTGTTGCTAATTGGTGGCTGACTCACGTCCTCCCTCTGTCAATCAATTTCGCTACAACTTCTCAAGGGGGCGTAGAACAATGTACCGACAAACATAGAACTTATTGTATGAGGGAGCAATTGGGATTGAATCATACCTGTAAGTTATGTTCGTTTTGCTATATTTTGGGTCATTTCTAGGCCTATGTTATGTTATGTTATGTTATGTTATGTTATGGTGAGATTTATATAGCGCTCAGCTACTCCGTGGAGTGTCCCGGCGCTTAAAACCCTCGGCGGTACAGGAGACGGGGAGCAATAGAGCACCTACTGAACAAAGAGCAGAGTTTTAAGATCCTTCCAAAAAGCTAAAAGATTACCATTGGTCCTAAGAGACAGAGGCAGAGCATTCCATAACTGAGGAGCCAGGCGTTTGAAAGAGCGTCCGCCGCACCGGGTATGCCGAATCGCTGGTACAGCGGCCAATGCCAGAGTGGAAGACCTAAGTGCTCTAGATGGCTGGTCAAACATCACCCGTTTCCGGATGTACACGGCACCTGTGCCATGAAGTGCCTTAAAAGCCATCGTCAGTGCCTTGAAAACAATGCGCTTTCTGATTGGGAGCTAGTGAAGGGTGTTAAGAAGATGGCTGGCACTGGCTCTCCGATTGAGGCTAAAAATAGCACCTGCGGCAGAGTTCTGGACAATTTGCAAGTGCGTAAGGAGGAATTCCGGGAGGCCCAGATACAGAACATTGGCATAAACCAGGCGAGAGCCTATCAGCGCCTGCACAATGACTCTTCTGTGGTCCAGCGAAAGTAGGGGCAGAAATTTCCTGATCATCTTTAGGAGACCAAAACATTTGCCCACAAGACCCAGAATCTGAGGTTTGAGAGAGAGGCCGTTGTCAACCTGCACTCCGAGATTTTTTGCGACCGCTGAGTCGCTGGAGGGGGGAAACATAGCCGCCGGCCACCATGACTTCCACCTAGAATCCGGAGGGCAGCCAAAGAACAACACCTCTGATTTATTGGAGTTGCACTTGAGGCTGTTCCGCTGAAACCAGTTGAAAACAGCCTCCAGGCAGCCCCTAATGATCTCACCATCAAAGTCGGATCCTCTGTTACACGAGAAGAGGAGCTGGGTGTCGTCGGCATATGACACGATCTGAGCTCCATGGGCCTCCACCAGTGCCGCCAAAGGGGCCAAATAGATGTTAAAGAGAGAAACCTAGTGGAACGGCAGTTATATTATCATTCTGGTTAAAACAAGGCTCGGTAGAATTAATAAAAAATACTTCCATCAAATTCCCTACCAACTCCCTGCTTTGAAAGTTCACAACCATGCAGTCTCCCTGACATAATTTTCTAGAGCTACCCACCTAGTTCACTCTCCTTAACATTATGATGTTCTGTTGTAATAGATTAATGCCAAAATTAGTCTTTACTGAAATCCAGTGTACAACTTGATTTTTCAGGGACTCATATGATTCACTATTTTTATCCGCTAGTTTTGGAATATTTTTCAAAACAATAACATATGGAGTCGCCGGGGGGGGAAGATGTAATGGCTCCTCAATATTGTTATTTGATGATTGCATTGTCCTGTTCATTTTGTCTGCCTGGTTGTTTTTTTCAGATCTGGGAGAATAGATCATGCCAGCTTTGTTGGCCCTTGGATCTTGGACGGATTGTGTAATTGGTCTGTCCCTTGAAGATGGTACGGGAAAAATCGCTCTCTGCTTGGATTCACCAGCGGGGATAGGGATACCTAGTCCTTCATTTGGCCTTGTGGCTGGTTTATTTGTGCTAGGAGCCTTGTACAGTGTTTTTGGTGGTAGTAATTCGGAAAACCAAATCTGTTAGATAGGTCACATCCTTTTGCTCTAATTCGATTTCCGACATCTAAATTCGCTCCATGCTGTCTAATTTGCCATGCAATTTTTTGAAAAGTGTTTCAAGGTTTTCCGTTACTAGCCCCCATGCTTTTTACTGCC
This sequence comes from Lissotriton helveticus, assembly GCF_964261635.1. Classification (NCBI taxonomy): domain Eukaryota; kingdom Metazoa; phylum Chordata; class Amphibia; order Caudata; family Salamandridae; genus Lissotriton; species Lissotriton helveticus. The sequence goes on from NC_136067.1 coordinate 452,004,070, forward strand.
CCTGCATTTTTTCCTCCTTTTTTGAGCTTGGATTTGGCCTTTACTACCTGGTTCTCTGAGGGGCCATTATTCAGTTGGGGTAGTTGTTTCGGTTCTTTGGCGGGGGGAATCCAAGTCTGTTTTATTAGACAGCACAGAGATCGCCAGTGAGGTCGTTAAAATACACGGGTTGGCCAAATTCGGAGCAAAGTCCTTATTATTTACATTTGGGATATGAAGCTCTGCCTCAGAATCCTTATCTCTCCCATTACTCACAGGTGCTGAGGGGGTCAGGCCTACCCTCTGATATAGACTCCTTTAATACTGCATCTAGAGCGGTTTTTGTGGCTGCAAGTTGTTCCTTGATTTTGTTTTTAATAATTGTCGTAATCATTAAAATCTAAAGCTTTTTTAATATAACCTTTTCGTGAACTCCTTGTCTTACATTGCCTATGTTCCACACTGCCTGGGAATGTTGTTTTTCACTGTATGCAAGTTGTTCCTCAACATGTATAGTCTCACTATTAATCAACCCCACTGCAGTTTTTAAGATATTTGTTAATGGGCACACTTTTCGTGGGCAGCTTCCCTGCAGAAGACGGTAATTTCCTTTTGCCTCTAGCCCCACAGAAAGGTGTACTCACTGGAGAAAATGTAAAATGTTGTGTCTCCTTACTGGTAGTTAAGTGTTCCTGAAAGGCCAGGGGTGGTGGCCCAGCCCAGCCTTGTCCTGCCACGAATGGGCACCGATGGGCCCGCCCTTGGCCCGGGCTTTGCCCTGTGCATGACCACGCGCTTCTTGCACTGCAGGAGCCCTGGCCGGTATTAGAGCGCCTCCTGGCGCTGAACGTGACGTGGGCGGTGTGCGCGCCGCTTGGTGGTGCCGGGAGTTGTGGTCTCCTCACTCCTCTCCCTTCAGCCGGTAATTCTGGGCAACACCAGGCAGCAGGAATCAAAAGAAACGGGCTGCCCTCAAAAGGAGTCTTGCAGGATGTGCGGACATCAATGAATCAAGGGAATCAATGTTCATAAGGGTTAGAACAGATCTACTATATAAAGATTTTAAGTGATTCACCCAGTCTTGTGGGGGAATATGTGCTTCTGGCCTCATCCTATTTGTCTTGGTGCCATGTTCTATTATATGCCTGAAAGCTACCTGGTCTCCTGATCGTGTGGCAGACAAAATGTAATTCCAAATTGCTGTATCCCATGTCAATTTTGCATGTTTCAGGACTAGTTTGTAGTTTGTTCCAGTTGACTTTATATTCTGTGAGGTACCTCTTTTAAAAGCACTGAGGAGATTGCACTTGGCTGACCTACAAGTCCTATCATACCATGTGGGACCTGCCTACTATGGGGGATTCTTATGCGGTGGAGGTGAAATACATTTTTCAAACTATTTGGGACGAGCATCCATGATCATGTCAGGAGCTTCCTCTAAGTCAGCCATGTAAGACAAAATGGGGACCAGGTATTGATAGAATAAGGCATACTAGGACTCATTGTCCATAATGCTCTCTCACTTATTTCTCAGCTGATTGTTACTGACTAAAAGAGCACCTCCAGGCAATTAGGGAGTCCACTCCCCCTTTTTCCACTTCCACAAAGGGAGCTGCGAAGAGGGAAGTGGTCATTCTCATGTTTAGGCAGGACTTCCATATAAATAGGATTTCCCCAGGATTGGGCATCTAATAAAAAATAGTCAATACGGCTTTGGTAGATATTTCTTTTAAAAGTAGGACACCTCTCCAAAGATTTGGTTCTACAGTTACATGCCCTCAAACTGCAAATCATTTGAAATTTGGGGAATACCCCAATATTAATCTTCCTCTCCTCCTATTTCATTATAGAGTGCAGATGGTTCAAAGCATATGTTAAAATCCCCAGCCATGATCACAACTGCTTCTTCCCATGGTGAAGTGGAAATATAGCCAATCAAAAGACGAAGGACAGGAGAATCAGCTAATATGGAGACACTCCTGAAATATACATTAAAAAGAAGAACTTTTAATTTATCAGAGGTAAAGATCTCGATACCAAGCAGGTCTGGACAAATGATAAGTAATTGGCTTAACCCGAATTAGCAACCCACCAGATGGTCTACCTGTTTTAGATTTACATGCTGGGACATGGAAGGTTTTAAACCAGCTGTTTCTATGGATTCCGCACAGTCCTCTTGACTAAAGGGAATTCAAACAGCTACTTCCCCTACATGCTATAATCATTCCTTAGAGTGTTGAAGCCAACCTCCCTCCGGTCATGCCTTCTTAAATAGTAATGGGCCATGGACCCTCTGGAGTTGAGGCCTCGTTTTGATTTTTCCAGTTGCACCCTTCAACACACATGCAAGGATTTGGGCATGGTGTGGTTTTAAAAGAACATATGCATATATTTTACTAGGTAGGAATGTGAAGATCGATGCCCCATTCTGCAAAGACAGCCCTTTTGACCCATACAGTGTTCCGTTGGGCCATTTTTTTCCAGATTGTCTTGGTCACATCCCCAGTTTAGTTAAACAGAGGCAGTTCAAATTTGACCCGAAGTGCTGGGCTATGAGAAAACTACTCTGTTGAGGGTGTCCATAGAGCCCTTCTTGGTGTATTGAGGGATGAAGAGAAATATTGAGTGAGAACTCTCCTCTTCATCGCCCTTACAGTGGTCAAAATCTTGCTGCTCCTTGAACTGGGCTATAGGGGGGCTTGTGCAGGTAGACACATAATATAACGGGGAGCTGTTGCCTGCAGAGGTATTGGGCTCACTTCTCTGACTCTGACTAAATAAGACTTCCTGGCAAGTTGAAACATATTGGGGCCAAAACTTTTCTGTGTGCTGTAAAAGCCTCTTTCGTCCATGTGCTAAAGGAGCAGGTATGGTCTAACAAGTTGGTGGTCTCTCCCTCCCAGGCACTTGGTGGGCAATTGTGGTTCTGTAGGTTTGTGTACTCCTTTGTGGACCTCTGGAATTAAGGCTTGGAAATTTGTGAGTCTCCCACTCAGACTGGGTGCCTTGATTTACCCTTTCACTTTGCTTGCCAGGCATCCCATCCGCTCTTGTCAGTTCCTCTTCTTTATCAAGGGGTTTGGGCTCCTTGTCCTGATGATACGCACTCCAGTGGTTCTGAATCTCTAGTTGTCTTTTGCACCGGGTAGGTATCAATCCCCGAGCCACCCGTGAAGAGATTTATCTCTTCTGTTTCAGATAGTACAGGTACTGCCAGGGGAACTACGATGGGTGTGTGATTGGGGAGTGGGTTTTGAGATATTATCTGTGTCAGATGGTCAAAGATTGGAAAGAGATTTCCAGAATGTGTGGGCTCTTGTTCTTAGGTTCACTGACAAAATATCAATGTTACAAATATTGAAGTAAAAAATATCAATGCAAAAAGATAGATTGCAAAAATATTGATTCCCTATACTTAAACAGGCATGTTCAAAAATTCTCAAACAAATATTGATGTAAAAAATATAGTTGTACAAAATATCGAATTGTATATATATATATTACCAACTGGCGGTCGCCAGTAGGTAGTTATAGTTAGAACCTTGTTACTATTCAAAAAGCGTTTTTTCTTTTCCCAAAAACTTTGGCGCTGGTTGACGAATCTTCGGGAAATTTTCAAAAGTTATGTCCCACTCTGGTCAGCTCCTATCGTGAAAGTTTCAGGTTGATTCTGCAAGCAGGGGACGAGAAAAATGGGGGTCCTAAAATGTGTTTTCTCCATGTTAATTCCCACAGGTTACAGCTTAAACTGCTGAACTGAATGACACAGGATTTGGCATAAAGGTAGCCCTAGTTTCAGAAAGAACTCTTTTTCTTAAATGGTGTAAATCCATTCAGTAGTTGCTGAGAAAATCAAAAAATAAAAGTTTTGATATTTAGAGGCACAGGGGACCCTCCTGACCACAAGCTTTATTCTAATTGGCTGTCAACACTCCAAACCAGAAAGTACTGGCAGCCATCTTGTGCCTCGATAGCCAAGGCATAAGAAAAAAGGGAAACAAAGGCGTAAAACAAGAAAAGGGGGCAGGGTAGAGACACCCTGACCCCTTAGGCCTGCTCAGGGGGTCCCACAAGGACCCCCAGGACTAAAAAAAACATTTTTAAAAACAAAATCGCAAAAGTCGCGGAGGATCTGCGGATCCTGCCGCAAAAATAAAATAAAAACGTTAAGGTCACAGGGGCAGTAAAAAAAAAAGTGTGGCGGTCCCCAATCTCCCACACTGCCCTGGGGACCGCCACCTCCCCGGGGCAGGATAATTGAGTTGCGGGGGGCACGCAGCCCCCTGCAGCCCGGGGACCGCCACCCCTGGGGCTTCTTTTTTAATCTATGGGGTCCTCCAAGCCCCGGGGGCAACCCGGGGCTTTTAAAAAATATTTGTGGGGAGCACATGCCCCCCGCAGCCGCGGGGACCACCACCCCGGGGCTTCTTTTTATTTTTTTTAAAACAACCTGTGTGGGGGGACCACCACCTCCCTGGGGCAATAATTATTCAAATGCGGGGGTCTGTTACGGACCCCTGAGCCCCAGGGACCACTACCTCCCCGGGGCTTCACACACATTGGGAAGGGGCTGCGCGACCCCCCTCCTGGAGCCAGTGATTCCCCTGGGGACCGCCAGCCCCCAAAGCCCGCTCCTGCAGTGTCCCGAGGTGCCCACCCCGGGACACTGCAGTTTGCTATGACAGGGCGGTAGCCGTGCGGCTCCGGCCCTGTCATAGAAAACATGGGACCCTTGGGGCTTCTTTTTTTTTTTTTTTAAACCTGTGTGGGGGGGGACCACCACCTCCCCGGGGCACTAATTATTCAAATGCGAGGGTCTGTTACGGACCCCCAAGCCCCGGGGACCAACACCTCCATGGGGCTTCACACACATTGGGAGGGGGCCACGCGGCCCCCCTCCTGGAGCCAGTGATGGCCCTGGGGGTCGCCACCCCCCAGGGTCGGCTCCTGCAATGTGGGCACCCCAGGACACTGCAGTTTGCTATGACAGGGGGGGTAGCCGTGCGGCTCCCGCCCTGTCATAGCAAATATGGTTTGGATTTTGGAAGAGAGAGCAGGAAACCTGCTCTCTCTTCCAAAATCCAAACCAGATTACTTTTCCAGACGGGGGAGCTGCATGTAAGCAGCTCCCCATATGGAAAAGCAATGCCGGCTCCCACAGGACGCGGGGAGCCGGCAGGGACCGTGGCGGCATTGGGGCTCCCCCCACGGTCCCCAATGGAGAAGGCCAGCCCTGGGGATGGGTCCTCAGGGCTAGAAGTGGCCCGGGAGGGGGCCATGTGGAACCTCTCCCCCCAAAAACTAAATAAATGAAGGTCGGCCCGGGGAAAGGGGTCCCGGGGGCCAATAGAGGCCCCAGGAGGGGGGCCATGCAGCCCCCCTCCATAAGAAAAAAATTATATTTATGTGGCCATGCCCCGGGGGATGAGGTCCCCAGGGCTGGAATTGAGCACGGGAGGGGGCCCACGCGGCCCCCTTCCTGTTCAAATTATTATTATTTTTTTAAATAAGGGTAAGGCCCTGGGGGATGAGGTCCCCAGGGCCCAAAAAAAGTAAAAAGAAGGGGGGCCACAAAACCCCCCTTCTAAAAATAAAAAATAAAACATAACCCCGGGATCGTGCCGGAGGCCCCGGCCCCACACAGCAACACTGTGGCGCGTTTTACAATGGGGAATTAATTCCCCTTCAATACTGGAGATCCCTGAGGGCCAATTAGCCCACCAGGTACCTCCAGTAAGCACCACAGGGCTGCGTTGCAGAGAGGTGGTCTAGGTCATGCCCCTTTTTACACCTCTCTGCAACTCAGCTCTGTGGCGCTTACTGGAGGTACCTGGTGGACTAGTTGGACCCCAGGGACCCTCAGGATTCAAGGGGACTTATTCCCCCAACTTAAAACACTTTACGGAGCGCGTTTGCACCATGGTGAAGGGAGAGGGCGGGGCCTGAGGTGACATGTGTGCAAACACGCCCTGTGGCGCGGTTTAAGTTTGGGAAATACTTACCCTTCAATCCTGAGAGCCCCTAGGGCCAACTAGCCCATCAGGTACCTGCAAAAAGCGCCAGAGGCCTGCGCTGCAGAGAGGTGGTCCAGGCCACGCCCCTTTTCACACCTCTCTGCAATGCAGCTCTGTGACGCTTACTTGAGGTACCTGATGGGCTAGTTGGACCCCACCAGGGACCCTCAGGATTCAAGGGAACTTAATCCCCCAACTAAAAACGCGTCACGGGGCGCGTTTGCACAGTTGTGAAGGGAGGAGACGGGGCCTGAGGTGACTTGTGCAAACACGCCCTGTGGTGCGTTTTAAGTTGGGGAATTAATTTCCCTTCAATCCTGAGGGCCCCTGGGGGCCAACTAGCCCACCAGGTACCTCCAGTAAGTGCCAGAGGCCTGCGTTGCAGAGAGGTGGTTCAGGCAACACCCCTTTTTACACCTCTCTGCAACGCAGCTCTGTGGCACTTACTGGAGGTACCTGGTGGGTTAGTTGGAACCCAGGGACCCTCAGGATTCATGGGGACTTAATCCCCCAAATTACAATGCACCAGGGGGTGCGTTTGCAGTGTGGTGGAGAAAGGGGGCATGTCCTTTGTCTACCTCTCACCAACCCCACTGCGTGGTGCTTATTGGAGGTTAAAGGTAGGCTAGTTGGCCCCTAAAGGACCCGCAGCATCCAAGAGTGTCTCAGGGAGTGTGTTTGTAGAGTGGTGGCCAAAGTGGGCATGGCCCGGTACGAGTACTTACCAATGCTGCTGTGTGGGACTGACTGGAGGTAATAGTTCGGGAAGTTGGCCCCCAAGGATGTTCTTAGGGCCAAACCTCCAGTAAATCCCAAACAATGGGATTGCTAAGACGTCTTCGGAGGCCATGGCCCCCTTTCTCTATCACTCACTCTGCAAACATGCCTCATGACAGACTACGGGATGGAAGATAAAGTCCAATTTAGTCCTGAGGAAGTTTAGGGGCCAAGAATCCCTCCTGTAAGTCCTACGCAGTGGAATTCCTGAGCGTTGGTTGAACGCCCAGCACCCTTTCTCACCACTCTGCAAACATGACTACTAGTTAAAGTAGCATATTTCTGCACCTCTGACTTAGAGGTAGTTTTAATCCCCCTGCCCTATTATGTACTAGGGCCTTACAGAGGAGGTCATGCTGATCACAGGGTTACCCCAATGCATAGTGTTCCCTAGTGTATGTAGGTGTTTTCACAGTGTCTTTTATCATAGCACTGGCTCTAGGCCTGGTTAGTCAGAGTCAGTTACCACCAGTACCCGTCTGAAAACGTTGTGGGCACAGGATGATTTTGCAACAAGGCCTCTTTCTGCTCCTCTATTTGTTCTTTCTGCACATCTTGCTTCTTCCTGCACTTTTCTTCGTCTTTGTGGACTTCTGTTGCTTCTGTCTGCATTTCTATTGCTTCTTTCTGTGTGTTTTTTCTTCTTTCTTCACATGTCCTACCTCTGTAGGCATAGTTAAAAACTAGCATTTAAAAAACCTTAGAAATACATTTAAAAAACCATAGGTTTCAGGCATGTTATAGTTCAAAATTAGTATTTAAAGAACCTTTGAAATTCACTGAAAAAAACATAGATTTCAGGGACGTTATAGTTCGAAATTAGCATTTAAAAAACCTTAGAAATTCACTGAAAAAACCACAGGTTTCAGGAACCTCATAGTTAGAAATTAACATTTAAAAAACCTTAAAAATTCACTGAAAAAAACAAAGGTTTCAGGAGTGTTATAGTTAGTTGGACATTTCACTCGTACAATACCACAGAAATTCCCCTGTTATAGTTAGTTCAGCTAACTAAAACTTGCGCGCACGCAATGCACTGCTGATGATGTCACATATTACATCACTCATGAAATGGTCAGTGACATCACGCATGACATCACTGATGACATCACTTGTGGTTTTTTCAGTGAAAAAAAAATAAATAAAAAAAAAATATATATATATATATATATATATTTATATATCCACTCGATCTACTCGAACTCCACGAAGAGATGACAAGCCACACCACCAGGTACGTTCAGATTTTGTTTATTTGGGCAAACAAAAGACGCGTTTCGAGCCAACAGGCTCTTGGTCACATGACCACCACTGACATTTTTTGCACTTAAGTAAGTAAGGAAAACAAATGAAAAAGGAAGAGAGGCTCTGTGTTAAGTTACACACAGAGTTTCTCATTTGTGCCGTTTTACAAAGTATAGCAATAAATCATATATAAATTATTGTGCACATTTCCTAAATGTTTGGTGTATATTGGCAAACAGATCTGCATTGAGTTTACATTTTATGTACAAAATCTCGGGTATAGTACCCAATTCGATCAACGGTTGCTGGGAGCTCAAAAGGTGTAGTTTGGAGGACACAGTAGTATTATATATATATATTCACAATGAAATCCCAAAGCTTAAACCATCCACAGGAACGGCGCATCACCAGGATACAGAATCCATAGGCAATGTTCAATAGAAATTGTTGTTTAATCACACATTAGAGGTCCAAATGATTGTTGTTTAATCACACATCAGAGGTCCAAATGACGCCAGACATGCAGCCTTGTTCACATGGCGCACTGATAGCAAATGGTGCGTTTAAATACAAGTGGCAGTGGTAGTGTTTTTTCCATGTTAATCATCATGACTAGGCATTTTACACCATGTACTGACTGTTGGTAAACCGTTGCTTTACTGCTGACAGGCAAAATGATACTATAATATGCATCAACATGGTGAACAGACTATGCTCATCCCGCGTGTGCTGCAAAGTCAGTAATTGGATGAGAGATTTCTTCGTGTGCAGTGTGACAGTAAGTGAAAGAAACATAAAATGCTTAGAATGTTGGAAGCAGGACGCGTGTTACATAGAGGTCACATAAATATAATGCTCTTATAAATGCGCAAGTGAACCGCCCTCCTCTTATAACCAAGGTCAATGCCATAACACATAGCGCTGACGGTGTGTAAATAGACCGTTCAATGTAATCACATGTGTGAGATAGACATGGATTAAAATGTGTTGACCAGCGATCATCATCGTTTATGTCCAGATGTATAGGATGTAACAGGATTGATCATATGGTGCAGATCTACTTGAGTAATATTGTGATGGAGCCTAGATGACAAAGGAAATGAAATTGCTTAAATGCAAGGTTAACCGCCACTGGAAGATATATATACACTCACACACACATATCTATTCTACTATAATAAAGGAAGAACTTTCAGCCTTTGAGGCGGGTAAACTCGTGAACCACAGCGCCAATCCACACACCTGATACACCGTTGGAATCGTCAGGGTGTGTAGATGGTTATAGGCTATATACATTTTAAAAAAAACTTAATTTAAAAAATGTACAGTAAAAAAAAAAGTAGTCCCTCCGAAGTAGCGCCGGCCGCGACGTGCGTGCTCACGTCAGGAGCGCGGGGAGGAGCGGCGTCCAGGAGCGCGATGAGGAGCGGTGGACATGGTGCGGGGGAGGAGCGGTGACGTGATGAGCAGCGGACAGGCCAGCGGCGGTGCGGAGGCTGGAGGAGCGGCAGCTGAGGTAAGGGAGCGGCGGACATGGTGCGGGGGAGGAGCGCTGATGTGAGGAGCAGCGGACAGGCCAGCGGTGGTGCGAGCAGCGGACAGGCGGGAGGAGCGGCGGCTGAGGTAAGGGGACCCATGTCGGGGCAGGGGGGACCCATGTCGGGGCAGGCGGGGGTCGGGGCAGGCGGGGGCCGGGCTGCTGGACAATGTCGGGGTGGGCGGGGGTCGGGGAAGCCTGTTGCTCCCGGACAACGTCGGGACGGGCTGCTAATATATATATATATCTATATATATCTATATAGATATATATATATATTACCTACTGGCGGTCGCCAGTAGGTATATATAGTTAGGATTTTTTCTCTATGGGTTTTTTGAAAATTCTATGTCTAATAACTTTGGCGTTTGTGGACGGAATTGGCTGAAATTTTCAGGAAAATGGCACATTTTGTTTCTGAGCAGCCCTTGAAAATTTGGGGGGGGTTCGTCCAGTGGGGGCCGAGAAAAAAGGGGGGTCCCAAAACGTGTTTTTAACATTGAGTTTTCCATAGGGCGGTTGGCCTCACTTTTAGCCCGAACGGCTGAATGGATTTGCATGAAACTTGGCAAAATTGTAGGGACTGGTAGCCCGATGTGCCTTTTGTAGGTCTCAATATATGTGCTCCAGTGGATTTTGAGAAATTAACGTTTAAAAAAAGATATATATCTGTAACAGCGGACCGGGCAGCGCACTGGTTCGCGGACTTTTCGCGCAACGGAGCTTTGTGAAGCGAAGCTGATTGGTTCTCCGGCGTCTGTCAACATTCCAAACAGTCCGTAGCGGCCGCCATCTTGTCTCTCGGTAGGATCGAGAGACAAGAGGAGGTCAAAACAAAGGGGGAAATAACTATAAGGGGGCATAGTAGATCCTCGCTGACCCCCTAGGTTTGATGTGGAGGTTTTAAAAGGGCCCCGCGGGGCAAAAAAAAAAAATAATAATAATAATTGAACGGCTAAATGGATTTGCACGAAACTTGGCAAAATATTAGGGATTGGTAGCCCGATGTGCCTTTGCTAGGTCTCAATATATGTGCTCCAGTGGATTTTGAGAAATTAACGTTCAAAAAAAGATATATATCTGTAACAGCGCTCCGCTTCGCGTAACGGAGGTTTGCGAAGCTGATTGGTCATTCTGTCACTGGGCTATAGTTGGGCTACATCTGGCTGATATTTGGGCTACATTTGTTTTTTTGTGTGTCTGGCGGCCATCTTTGGGCTACATTGGGCTACATTGGGCTTCATTGGGCTACATTCGGCTAATTAGCAAATAGCTCATCGCAAACTAGGAATGGTAAAGAATCGCTATTTATTCCTTAAAGTTCGCTATTTAGGAAATGCAAATAACTTTGATGATACATATGGCGGTTCATCTCTAACAAGATAAGAAGCATAGGGATACATTTATGATGACTGGCGCATCACCAGGGATGTGTTAGTCATTTTGTGCCGCTGTTCCGTCACCTATGGTGTGCTGCATTTACAATGCGGCGCATCATGGGCAAAAACAGCACAGATGCGTGATGTATCTGTGCCGTAAAGGTGGCGCATTGCTGGAGTTGTATCGCAAGTGTGATGAAGCTCCAGCAAGGGTCGGGGGTGCCCCTGTCGCAGGGTTTCTGTTCTCACACAGAACTGTGGACAGAGGATTGGAACCTCGGCGAATTAGGGTGTACCAAAACTCACGTTAGTAATCAAAAACTCCTTAGCAAGCTAGGTACAGTGTCACATTGGATATAACAAACTCTCAATGTTTAGACAATCCAGAATATGAACTTATAGTACCTCAGGATACGTGGAACTCATGAACAGTCGGTCGTTATAGATTTCTTAGAAACCAGAACATGGAGTTAAGAAGAACAGATGTGTATTTGAAATGTTTATTTACTAATGCCGTCTTCTCAGGCGTAGTACCTTAGATAATAAAAGTACACATATTATCAGTAGCAAAATTACCAGCATAGTTACTAGTACATAAAAAGTGAATGGTGATAGTATGTTAACATGCTGTAAATGAATAAGAGTTAGCAACACTTATAAGCAGCCGCGGGCCGTGGAGGGAGTTACGGTGAGGCAGGGAGGCGGGGAGGGGGAGAAGCAGGGTGGAGAATACAAGTACACATATTATCAGTAGCAAAATTACCAGCATAGTTACTAGTACATAAAAAGCGAATGGTGACAGTATGTTAACATGCTGTAAATGAATAAGAGTTAGCAACACTTATAAGCAGCCGCGGGCCGTGGAGGGAGTTACGGTGGGGCAGGGAGGCGGGGAGGGGGAGGGGCAAGGTAGAGAGGGCTCCACCCTGCTTCTCCCCCTCCCCGCCTCCCTGCCCCATCGTAACTCCCTCCACGGCCCGCGGCTGCTTATATCTCACCCTCCCTAATACACATATTATATTATTTGCTAAGAAGGTCTCTTTGTGTTGGTTTAGGGCGTGCCCATACTTTAGTGTCTTAGATTTGAAGGAATCACATCAGCATACACCAGCTCTCTCTTCATGTGAACCGCATCAACTGTTGTGTATGTGTGTTCGGCAAAGCAATATAAAACCCGCCTCATGCCCAGAATTGGCAGAAGTTGCACTTATGTTATGAGTATGAAGTCGTGGAGATCAGACCTCATAACAATTCTGTATCGTGTTGTTCTTGAAACTTTAGCACTCGCTGTACAGATATAGTTTAACAAGTAAAGCAGATAGTAGACCAATAACATATTATTCTCATGTAAACCACGATGAACTACTAGGTGGAAAGCTAAAGCAACAACTAAGTGTCGTGTGCAGAAGTTGCAAAAAAGGAAAAATGGCGTTTAAACCGGTAATGAGCCCATGCTAACTTAACACGGTGTAAAGATATCCAGGACCTAGATGACACCTCCTCATGATCCGGAAACGAACTGAATAAGATAATAGAAGTGCCATCTCATGAGAGCAGATTGCAAGTTTATATGTGGACGGTCCGCAAGGTAAAGCATTAAAAACTAGGAAAATTTAATGCTAAAGAAAAATAAAACAGCCAAGTACTTTATCGAGTCTTAAGCCAATAGGCAAGGTAAATAATAAAAACTTGACAAATAAGTCAATGAATTGTCAATGAAATGCTAGTACTCAGCATATCAAACATGAAAAAGGTCTATGACATAACTGTGTATGCAAAATAAGCTGCAACAGCCTCCAATAGGAAGTCACCGTCTTCATCCGAAAACAGTTCAGCCATCCAATTTAAAAGCGGAAAAGAACATACGTGCTCTCCCAGCACCGGATCCTCTATCACCATCAGAGGACAGCTCGGTGGGTTTTCAAGAAAGCTCTGTTCCAAGAAAGACTGTGCTGCCGCCAGTAAATTCCAGGGACCAAGTAGTCCATGCATCAATGCCACAGCCATAATCCTTTCGCCAGGACAAACCAACTCGTGAGTAATGATAGGAGTCATCAGCTGATTAAAGTCGACGTCAGGAGAAACCGGTCCGCAGAGACACAAATCAATGGCCCAATCGAAATCACAGGTCAGGCAGTGAAATACAGGCTGGACACAGGTGAAGTAGGAGAACCGAAAAGATAATCCATATGCCGTGCTTAATATCGCCAACGGCATTGTGCCATAATATTCTAGCATGCGATTGCGGAACAGTGTCAGCAGCTGCAGGGTCGGAGGTTGCATAGGAGGGACATCCATATTTAAAAATGTAAAAAAGCACAAGAGCGTCCGCTGGTAATGCAAGTAAAAATGCCAATCTACGAACCAGAGTGCAGAAAATACAATGAAAGGAAGCAGGGATGACTCCAAAAATTTTCTCAAATGAAGTCACGAGACCACTGGTAACAACTTTAAAAAAGTGTGCCAGGGACTTTGTGGAGGATGCGTTAAAGATAGTCGGAAACATGTTGCTGAAATTGAAAGGCAAATCTTAATTGAAAAGGGTGTGCACCTCTGTATGGGTGTTCGCTATGTGAAGTACGAAAGTTTCACGGGCCGAACTCAAGGCCACCTCTCTCTGAGACAAAAGAGCTCTTATTCTTGCCATGCCGTTGAAACGTGTCCCAAGGTTGGTATTTGTGGCCAGATTGAAAACTCCCTATGTTCATGTGTGGGAGGAAATAGAACATTTCTGCAGCAAATAACCCGTTCACTTACTGTTACGATAAAAGGAATACTTTTAATTAACTCAGAACAATCTTCATTATTGAGCATCAAATAACTACCATTTTCCAACAACTTGAACGTGGGGATGATAGCAGGAACTGGCGTGCCTTGCAACACGCAAGCCATATTTGGTCGGTGTTTGTTGCATGAACCGTGTAACTGTATGTGCCTACACATTAGTGAATGATCTGGCGTCTCAGTGCATTCCTCTCCATTCAGATAAACTTCTTGATCATCTTTGAAACATCTGTATGTGATGGAAGCGACCAGACCTCATGAAGAAAAGCACTACCTAAAGGTTCATAACGACCTATTGGTATATATTTCATACAATTTGAAAACTTATATAAAGCAAAAGGCAGCGTTATTAAACCGTGGATAAGGCATGTTGCCAAAAAACCCGCAATCCTCTGCTGATGATGTCACTGAGCATGTCATGAATGATGTAATATGTGACATCATCAGCAGTGGATTACGGGTAATGGTATCTCTAGTTTACTCCCTTATAGCTGTGTTTCTTTTAACATAAGTGTCTGTTTCCTTCCCTTATACTTACTGTTTTTGGTTCGCTTCCGGTTCGCGTACCAGCGAGCGAACTAGGAAGCGAACTAAGAGAAATAGAGGTTGGCACAATTCCAAATATTGTACCAATTTTTTAATAACAGGGAGGTAGTTCTGAAAAGAACTTTTTTTTTTTTTTTCTGAACATTTTTTTACTGTTTTTGAATTTTTCGGAACAGTTTTATATTTTTTGGGGTTTTTCTTGGAGGGGGCAATGAAAACGATTCATTGTAAAGGGCTCAACAGGAGCAACAAAACAAAAAAAAGAAGTATTTATTATTTTGGGCGTTTCGGACAAACTTGCATATGATAGTCAATAGCTCTGTTGATCAGAGTGATGCTTTTTTCTCCGTAGGAAATGAATCCATCGCAAAATGCGCAGATGTGTTTTACATCACCAAATCTCATTTGTATATTTGGCACCATCTCCCTGCCCTCTGGTCCCGTTACTTCCGGTACAACAGATCTTCTGGCCATAATAGGGAGATTATCTCGGTCGTTCCGAAACTGTGCAGCACTGTAGTTGTTAGGATGCCACCTAGTCATATGGCGATGCATTGTGTAGTTTCCGAAACTGTATTTTTTGTCGGTCCCTCTGGACAGTCTATCTTGACATATAAGGCAAGTTACGTATCTTGCATTTACTTTTTTCTGACCTTTGGGAATTTAAAAAAATTGCCAAATGAAGTTTTCTTTCCGGTGAGACGTCCTGGGCTGCTCAGGCAAAAACTGCCTCTCTTCGTGCTCGTCCTCCTGTTCCTCTTCTTCTTCTTCTTGTTGAATTAGAACTTGAGCAGGTGGTCCACTCTTCCTTGGATGTGGTGGAGGTGGTGGGGAAGCACCAGCTGAAGCTACTAAAGAAGCCATTGCTCAGTGATCACAAAGGGTCTTTCTCTCACAATGATGAAAGTCAGAGTGAGGAAAGAAGGAGGGATTTTCATCATTTGGGAAAAACAAGAGTTCTCAACCAATCAAAAGTGTTCATTTTAGATTATATGACCTAGTCTTACATCATTAGGAAACCAAAAGTGAAATGAACCAATGAAAAGTGTTATTACCAAGTCACATGACTTGCTGTGTTTACGTTAAGCGCTTTGCAGGGCCTCCCGGTTTGCTTCCAGAAACCTGCGCTTTGCGACTCGCTTCGCGTACCAGTTCGCTAACGTAGCACGTCATATGACGTATCACGCGACAACGTGAAACGTCATGCGGACGGGAGGCGTCACGATGTTGTTTTCTAACGCGGCACTTGCGGTAAAGAAACGTTTACCGGCTCGCGGTCTATTTCGCGGCATCAAGGTCAGCTAACGGGAAGCTTCCCGATTCGCGAAGCGGGAACGAAGAAAAAAAAATATTTAAAAAAAAAATTATTCATAAACATATAAAATATATTTTGGGATTTAAAGAAGAATACATTTTACAGCTACAGATATTAGCTGTTAAAAAACCAATGAAATTCACAGAAAAAACCATAGGTTATAGACCATATATAGTTAGGAATTAGCATTTACAAAACCTTGAAAATTCACTGAAAAAACCATAGGTTATAGACCATATATAGTTAGGAATTAGCATTTAGAAAACCTTATTTTACTCACACAAAACCATTGAAATTCCATATATAGTTAGTTGCACTAACTATATATCGCGCACCCGCAATCCACTGCTGATGATGTCACATATTACATCATTCATGACATGGTCAGTGACATCACTGATGACATCACTGATGACATCTCAAATGACATCACTGATGACATCACTGATGACGTCTCATTTGGCATCATTCTTGTGCTAATACGATAAACCTCTTCAGACTCTAATATAACCTTAGATACACTCAGTGTATACAGACACTCACACACTGCCACTCATCCATGGAGTTACTCACACACCCAATCAGTCATGCAAAGAAACAATCTCACCTCCATTTCTTCAACTATACAGTTATACACACCTTACTTATTGAAACATATACTAACACATATTTACTCTCTTATACAATCCCTGATACAAGTTCACAATGATCGATACAACCACTCACTCAGTGGCTCTCATGCACAGTTATTTATATATGCCAACTCTCACATGTACTGTGTTTTACATATGTACTTACTATGACATGTAGCATTGATATATCCATTCACTCATCAATACACTCATGCACACAGTCAACTGCCCATGTAGCTGTTTCCACATGCACTCTTGAACTCATACACCTAGTGAATAAACTGCTCACACATCTATGCACAGAGTCACACACCTTCCAGCCACCCCCACACAAACTCAATCTCCCATAGAAATACTTGGGCAACCAATTAATAACACATATAGCCTCTCGTATAGCTAATGATCAACACATGCAGCAGTTTACATCACAACAGACATAATGATGCACAAATTAAGACAGTTTAGTCACTAACCCATGCATTCAGTGAGACACATTTAATCACTCACTCATACAGTCAGTCACGCACCTACTAAATCCTTCATCCAGACACTTATACATCCACTCATTCTTCAATATCTAAGACATATTTTAACTTTACAGAAACATACAGTCACTGGATGTTGTCATCAGTGATGTCATTTGAGATGTCATCAGTGATGTCATCAGTGATGTCACTGACCATGTCATGAATGATGTAATATGTGACATCATCAGCAGTGGATTGCGGGTGCGCGATATATAGTTAGTGCAACTAACTATATATGGAATTTCAATGGTTTTGTGTGAGTAAAATAAGGTTTTCTAAATGCTAATTCCTAACTATATATGGTCTATAACCTATGGTTTTTTCAGTGAATTTTCAAGGTTTTGTAAATGCTAATTCCTAACTATATATGGTCTATAACCTATGGTTTTTTCAGTGAATTTTCAAGGTTTTGTAAATGCTAATTCCTAACTATATATGGTCCATAACCTATGGTTTTTTCTGTGAATTTCATTGGTTTTTTAACAGCTAATATCTGTAGCTGTAAAATGTATTCTTCTTTAAATCCAAAAATATATTTTATATGTTTATGAATAATTTTTTTTTTAAATATTTTTTTTTCTTCGTTCCCGCTTCGCAAATCGAGAAGCTTCCCGTTAGCTGACCTTGATGCCGCGAAATAGACCGCGAGCCGGTAAACGTTTCTTTACCGCAAGTGCCGCGTTACAAAACAACATCGTGACGCCTCCCGTCCGCATGACGTTTCACGTTGTCGCGTGATACGTCATATGACGTACTACGTTAGCGAACTGGTACGCGAAGCGAGTCGCAAAGCGCAGGTTTCTGGAAGCAAACCAGGAGGCCCTGCAAAGCGCTTAACGTAAACACAGCAAGTCATGTGACTTGGTAATAACACTTTTCATTGGTTCATTTCACTTTTGGTTTCCTAATGATGTAAGACTAGGTCATATAATCTAAAATGAACACTTTTGATTGGTTGAGAACTCTTGTTTTTCCCAAATGATGAAAATCCCTCCTTCTTTCCTCACTCTGACTTTCATCATTGTGAGAGAAAGACCCTTTGTGATCACTGAGCAATGGCTTCTTTAGTAGCTTCAGCTGGTGCTTCCCCACCACCTCCACCACATCCAAGGAAGAGTGGACCACCTGCTCAAGTTCTAATTCAACAAGAAGAAGAAGAAGAGGAACAGGAGGACGAGCACGAAGAGAGGCAGTTTTTGCCTGAGCAGCCCAGGACGTCTCACCGGAAAGAAAACTTCATTTGGCAATTTTTTAAAATTCCCAAAGGTCAGAAAAAAGTAAATGCAAGATACGTAACTTGCCTTATATGTCAAGATAGACTGTCCAGAGGGACCGACAAAAAATACAGTTTCGGAAACTACACAATGCATCGCCATATGACTAGGTGGCATCCTAACAACTACAGTGCTGCACAGTTTCGGAACGACCTAGATAATCTCCCTATTATGGCCAGAAGATCTGTTGTACCGGAAGTAACGGGACCAGAGGGCAGGGAGATGGTGCCAAATATACAAATGAGATTTGGTGAAGTAAAACACACCTGCGTATTTTGCGATGGATTCATTTCCTACGGAGAAAGAAGCATCACTCTGATCAACAGAGCTATTGACTATCATATGCAAGTTTGTCCGAAACGCCCAAAATAATAAATACTTCTTTTTTTTGTTTTGTTGCTCCTGTTGAGCCCTTTACAATGAATCGTTTTCATTGCCCCCTCCAAGAAAAACCCAAAAAAATATAAAACTGTTCCGAAAAATTCAAAAACAGTAAAAAAATGTTCAGAAAAATAAAAAAAAAAGTTCTTTTCAGAACTACCTCCCCGTTATTAAAAAATTGGTACAATATTTGGAACTGTGCCAACCTCTATTTCTCTTAGTTCGCTTCCTAGTTCGCTCGCCGGTACGCGAACTGGAAGCGAACCAAAAACAGTAAGTATAAGGGAGGGAAACACACACTTATGTTAAAATAAAGACAGCTATAGGGGAGTAAACTAGAGATACTATTACCCGTAATCCACTGCTGATGATGTCACATATTACATCATTCATGACATGCTCAGTGACATCATCAGCAGAGGATTGCGGGTTTTTTGACAACATGCCTTATCCACGGTTTAATAACGCTGCCTTTTGCTTTATATAAGTTTTCAAATTGTATGAAATATATACCAATAGGTCGTTATGAACCTTTAGGTAGTGCTTTTCTTCATGAGGTCTGGTCGCTTCCATACACATACAGATGTTTCAAAGATGATCAAGAAGTTTATCTGAATGGAGAGGAATGCACTGAGACGCCAGATCATTCACTAATGTGTAGGCACATACAGTTACACGGTTCATGCAACAAACACCGACCAAATATGGCTTGCGTGTTGCAAGGCACGCCAGTTCCTGCTATCATCCCCACGTTCAAGTTGTTGGAAAATGGTAGTTATTTGATGCTCAATAATGAAGATTGTTCTGAGTTAATTAAAAGTATTCCTTTTATCGTAACAGTAAGTGAACGGGTTATTTGCTGCAGAAATGTTCTATTTCCTCCCACACATGAACATAGGGAGTTTTCAATCTGGCCACAAATACCAACCTTGGGACACGTTTCAACGGCATGGCAAGAATAAGAGCTCTTTTGTCTCAGAGAGAGGTGGCCTTGAGTTCGGCCCGTGAAACTTTCGTACTTCACATAGCGAACACCCGTACAGAGGTGCACACCCTTTTCAATTAAGATTTGCCTTTCAATTTCAGCAACATGTTTCCGACTATCTTTAACGCATCCTCCACAAAGTCCCTGACACACTTTTTTAAAGTTGTTACCAGTGGCCTCGTGACTTCATTTGAGAAAATCTTTGGAGTCATCCCTGCTTCCTTTCATTGTATTTTCTGCACTCTGGTTCGTGGATTGGCATTTTTACTTGCATTACCAGCGGACGCTCTTGTGCTTTTTTACATTTTTAAATATGGATGTCCCTCCTATGCAACCTCCGACCCTGCAGCTGCTGACACTGTTCCGCAATCGCATGCTAGAATATTATGGCACAATGCCGTTGGCGATATTAAGCACGGCATATGGATTATCTTTTCGGTTCTCCTACTTCACCTGTATCCAGCCTGTATTTCACTGCCTGACCTGTGATTTCGATTGGGCCATTGATTTGTGTCTCTGCGGACCGGTTTCTCCTGACGTCGACTTTAATCAGCTGATGACTCCTATCATTACTCACGAGTTGGTTTGTCCTGGCGAAAGGATTATGGCTGTGGCATTGATGCATGGACTACTTGGTCCCTGGAATTTACTGGCGGCAGCACAGTCTTTCTTGGAACAGAGCTTTCTTGAAAACCCACCGAGCTGTCCTCTGATGGTGATAGAGGATCCGGTGCTGGGAGAGCACGTATGTTCTTTTCCGCTTTTAAATTGGATGGCTGAACTGTTTTCGGATGAAGACGGTGACTTCCTATTGGAGGCTGTTGCAGCTTATTTTGCATACACAGTTATGTCATAGACCTTTTTCATGTTTGATATGCTGAGTACTAGCATTTCATTGACAATTCATTAACTTATTTGTCAAGTTTTTATTATTTACCTTGCCTATTGGCTTAAGACTCGATAAAGTACTTGGCTGTTTTATTTTTCTTTAGCATTAAATTTTCCTAGTTTTTAATGCTTTACCTTGCGGACCGTCCACATATAAACTTGCAATCTGCTCTCATGAGATGGCACTTCTATTATCTTATTCAGTTCGTTTCCGGATCATGAGGAGGTGTCATCTAGGTCCTGGATATCTTTACACCGTGTTAAGTTAGCATGGGCTCATTACCGGTTTAAACGCCATTTTTCCTTTTTTGCAACTTCTGCACACGACACTTAGTTGTTGCTTTAGCTTTCCACCTAGTAGTTCATCGTGGTTTACATGAGAATAATATGTTATTGGTCTACTATCTGCTTTACTTGTTAAACTATATCTGTACAGCGAGTGCTAAAGTTTCAAGAACAACACGATACAGAATTGTTATGAGGTCTGATCTCCACGACTTCATACTCATAACATAAGTGCAACTTCTGCCAATTCTGGGCATGAGGCGGGTTTTATATTGCTTTGCCGAACACACATACACAACAGTTGATGCGGTTCACATGAAGAGAGAGCTGGTGTATGCTGATGTGATTCCTTCAAATCTAAGACACTAAAGTATGGGCACGCCCTAAACCAACACAAAGAGACCTTCTTAGCAAATAATATAATATGTGTATTAGGGAGGGTGAGATATAAGCAGCCGCGGGCCGTGGAGGGAGTTACGGTGAGGCAGGGAGGCGGGGAGGGGGAGAAGCAGGGTGGAGCCCTCTCTACCTTGCCCCTCCCCCTCCCCGCCTCCCTGCCCCACCGTAACTCCCTCCACGGCCCGCGGCTGCTTATAAGTGTTGCTAACTCTTATTCATTTACAGCATGTTAACATACTGTCACCATTCGCTTTTTATGTACTAGTAACTATGCTGGTAATTTTGCTACTGATAATATGTGTACTTGTATTCTCCACCCTGCTTCTCCCCCTCCCCGCCTCCCTGCCTCACCGTAACTCCCTCCACGGCCCGCGGCTGCTTATAAGTGTTGCTAACTCTTATTCATTTACAGCATGTTAACATACTATCACCATTCACTTTTTATGTACTAGTAACTATGCTGGTAATTTTGCTACTGATAATATGTGTACTTTTATTATCTAAGGTACTACGCCTGAGAAGACGGCATTAGTAAATAAACATTTCAAATACACATCTGTTCTTCTTAACTCCATTTTCTGGTTTCTAAGAAATCTATAACGACCGACTGTTCATGAGTTCCACGTATCCTGAGGTACTATAAGTTCATATTCTGGATTGTCTAAACATTGAGAGTTTGTTATATCCAATGTGACACTGTACCTAGCTTGCTAAGGAGTTTTTGATTACTAACGTGAGTTTTGGGACACCCTAATTCGCCGAGGTTCCAATCCTCTGTCCACAGTTCTGTGTGAGAACAGAAACCCTGCGACAGGGGCACCCCCGACCCTTGCTGGAGCTTCATCACACTTGCGATACAACTCCAGCAATGCATTCGCCGAGGTTCCAATCCTCTGTCCACAGTTCTGTGTGAGAACAGAAACCCTGCGACAGGGGCACCCCCGACCCTTGCTGGAGCTTCATCACACTTGCGATACAACTCCAGCAATGCGCCACCTTTACGGCACAGATACATCACGCATCTGTGCTGTTTTTGCCCCATGATGCGCCGCATTGTAAATGCAGCACACCATAGGTGACGGAACAGCGGCACAGAATGACTAACACATCCCTGGTGATGCGCCAGTCATCATAAATGTATCCCTATGCTTCTTATCTTGTTAGAGATGAACCGCCATATATATCATCAAAGTTTTTTGCATTTCCTAAATAGCGAACTTTAAGGAATAAATAGCGATTCTTTACCATTCCTAGTTTGCGATGAGCTATTTGCTAATTAGCCGAATGTAGCCCAATGAAGCCCAATGTAGCCCAATGTAGCCCAAAGATGGCCGCCAGACACACAAAAAAACAAATGTAGCCCAAATATCAGCCAGATGTAGCCCAACTATAGCCCAGTGACAGAATGACCAATCAGCTTCGCAAACCTCCGTTACGCGATGCGGAGCGCTGTTACAGATATATATCTTTTTTTGAACGTTAATTTCTCAAAATCCACTGGAGCACATATATTGAGACCTAGCAAAGGCACATCGGGCTACCAGTCCCTACAATTTTGCCAAGTTTCGTGCAAATCCATTCAGCCGTTCGATTATTATTATTATTTTTTTTTTTTGCCCCGCGGGGCCCTTTTAAAACCTCCACATCAAACCTAGGGTGTCAGCGAGGATCTACTATTCCCCCTTATGGTCATTTGCCCCTTCGCTTTGGCCTCCTCTTGTCTCTCGATCCTACCGAGAGACAAGATGGCGGCCGCTACGGACTGTTTGGAATGTTGACAGACGCCAGAGAACCAATCAGCTTCGCTTCACAAAGCTCCGTTGCGCGAAAAGTACGCGTCCTGGGCCGCTGCCCGGTCCGCTGTTACAGATATATATCTTTTTTTAAACGTTAATTTCTCAAAATCCACTGGAGCACATATATTGAGACCTACAAAAGGCACATCGGGCTACCAGTCCCTACAATTTTGCCAAGTTTCGTGCAAATCCATTCAGCCGTTCGGGCTAAAAGTGAGGCCAACCGCCCTATGGAAAACTCAATGTTAAAAACACGTTTTGGGACCCCCCTTTTTTCTCGGCCCCCACTGGACGAACCCCCCCCAAATTTTCAAGGGCTGCTCAGAAACAAAATGTGCCATTTTCCTGAAAATTTCAGCCAATTCCGTCCACAAACGCCAAAGTTATTAGACATAGAATTTTCAAAAAACCCATAGAGAAAAAATCCTAACTATATATACCTACTGGCGACCGCCAGTAGGTAATATATATATATATATAGATATATATATATATATATATCTATATATATATATGTATTACCTACTGGCGGTCGCCAGTAGGTATATATAGTTAGGATTTTTTCCCTATGGGATTTTTGAAAATTCTATGTCTAATAACTTTTGCGTTTGTGGACGGAATTGGCTGACATTTTCAGGAAAATGGGACATTTTCAGGAAAATGGAACATTTTGTTTCTGAGCAGCCATTGAAAATTTGGGGGGGGTTCGTCAAGGGGGGGCCCAGAAAAAAGGGGGGTCCCAAAACGTGTTTTTAACATTGAGTTTTCCATAGGGCGGTTGGCCTCACTTTTAGGCCGAACGGCTGAATGGATTTGCACGAAACTTGGCAAAATTGTAGGGACTGGTAGCCCGATGTGCCTTTTGTAGGTCTCAATATATGTGCTCCAGTGGATTTTGAGAAATTAACGTTTAAAAAAAGATATATATCTGTAACAGCGGACCGGGCAGCGCCCCGGTTCGCGGACCGGGGCGCGTACCGGAACTTCGCGTAGCGAAGCTGATTGGCTCTCCGGTGTCTGTCAACATTCTAAACAGTCCGGAGCGGCCGCCATCTTGTCTCTCGGTAGGATTGAGAGACAAGAGGAGGCCAAAACAAAGGGGGAAATAACCATAAGGGGGCATAGTAGATCCTCCCTGACCCCCTAGGTTTAATGTGGAGGCTTTAAAAGGGCCCCGCGGGGCAAAAAAAATAAAAAAATGTTTTGTTTTTTTGCGTGGGTAGCGCCCGGTCCGCGAACCGGGAAGCGTTCTAGGCAGCGTACTACAATGAAAAATGAATGATAGACTTTTCAAATGCTGTATGTTAATTGATTGTTGGTTTTGTTGATTATTTTTTATATTCTTTATTTTTTAAGCATTTTTTTTTATTGTGATTGTGTTTCATAATTTATTAAACTTTCTAACATTTCATTGTCAGAAATTTCATAATTATCATTGAATATACATTGTAGTCTCTGAGGGTGTAAAATGTCCTCATTTTCAAGGAGGTTATCTACTGCTTGTACACATTGCAGTAGTTCTTTGTCTAAAGTTTCATCGAAAAATTCAATATCATTTTCATCAATGATTTCTTGGCTGCTCTCTTGCAGGACAATTTGAAATTCAACTTTCTGTTCGCCTTCCATTTTGCCTGAAATTTAGATTAAAAAAATATATATTAGTAGAGATAGGGCACTGTTGGGATTAATTTTAGATAGGCAGTTTTTATCAGTGAATTTATCTTTGGGCAGTGTATAGTATCAGAGTGGAAGTAGGAATATAAAAAAGTGTATGTGATTTAACGTAAGTAAATTCATAATTATACAAGAGAAGCCTAACTCCATCCATAACTATAACAGAGAAGTCTATCTAAATCTATAACTACTACAGAGGGATAGTATATAACTATCAGAAAAAGTTTACCATATTAACTTATAGTGCACAATATACTTCAGTTTTAAAAATAAAAACTTACCTTTAGAAAGAAGTTGAAGGAATTAGTGAAAATCCTATTGAAATGTACACCAAGAAGTAGTAGTCAAAATGGCTGTGTTTTCTTCTCTTCCTTTATATATATTCAGGTATATAACCAATGAGATGTCAGGTAAAAAAAGTAGAAAATGAAAGTAACATATTAATTGGTTGTCAATTCCAACACTTCAGATGTGTTTTGTGAAGTAATTTACCTCACGGTATTTAGAGAGGTCTACAGGCTAAATGGCTAAATGGAATTCCAATCAAATTTGTGAAAATGGTAGGGATTGGTATGTAGTATGAGCTAATCTATATTTGGTGAAATTGTCTCCAGTGGCTTTTCTGTGAACTACTTTCCCACCTTTTTTGATGGTGCGCTTCCCAGGGAGCGACCCGGTACGCGAACCGTTGAGCGCCCCGGTTCGCGAACCTTAAGCGTTACGGGAGTCCACCATTTTGTGTTTCGGTCGAATTAAGATACAAGATGGAGGGCAAATAATGTTCAGAATGGGTAGAAGGGGGCACGGTAGACTTATCTTGACCCCCTAGGTTTTGTGAGGGTGGCTGAGGAGGCTTATATGTGCGAATTTTTTTTTTTTTTTTAAATTTCGCGAGGTTAGCTCCCGGTTCGCGTACCGGGTAGCGCCCCAGGGAGCGTACTTTGTTGAAAATTAGTGAAAAATGTTAGAGTAAAATAATAATTGTGAGTGATCAGATGTAGGGTAGCTCTGAGAAGAGCTTTTGGGTTTATGGTACATTTAGGTACTTATAAGTAGGTACCAATGCACAGTCTTAAATTCAGAGTGAAAATTCTGTTGCCCTCATCTGAGAAGTGAACTCCATCTCCTCTGTAGATATCTTGCATGTAGTAACGCAAGTTATTGTTGTACAGGGAGCCCATTCCATGGTCTCTCATGTAAGCTGAAACAGATTTGTTTACATGCTTCCTCGACTTCTCAATTTGTGGACAAAATTGGTTTGACCACCTCCATTTCTGTCTTTGGCATATATTTGAATATACCAGGGCAGTCTGAGGAAAAAGTGCCATTAATTGCTCAAAGGTGTCCTTTAAAAGCATTTCCAGACCTACCCCAGTCAAAGTGCCCAAATCATTACCTCCACAGTGCACAATTACCAGGTCAGGTTTGGGCAAATGCATAAAGGTTTTCACCAATGGTATCAATTGGTGACATTTTAATCCTCTGTGGCCAAACCACTTAATTTCCACATCTTGTAAATTGAGGTTAGGTAATTTTCTGTTCTCAGCATACCTGTGAGCCCAGTGGATATAACTATGTCCAACAATCCAGACAGAAAACATGGTGAGAGAAGGTTCTCCTGCAGTCAGATGAAGTGTGGCAATGAAATGGCAGTTGAAAAAATGAGAGTTTAAAATGAAAAAAACTGTGGAGTTTCTGTGTTCATGAAGCAGTAACAGTGATTGGTGGATTTTGATTGCTGAAAACAGAAAGTTAGGGTGCATGGATGAGTTATTTGAAAGATGTATTTTGAATGGTCAATAAAAAATCATTAAATGAAAGAATGCACTGGATATGCAGGTGCACTGAGAGTTCAGAGTTCAATTGCAACATTGTTGTGTGAACTTGCAAACACCAGAAGTCTTCCAAGAGGTGGTTGCCATGCAGAAAAGGCATGAAATAGCAGAGGGGGGAAGGGTTTTCATTTGAAAAAAAGTGAGGGAAGAGTTTTGATTGGGTGACATGAGAGATATGTGTGAAGAATTACAGCATTTCTGTGCTTTTGATAGCTGCAGACTCTGGAGTGCATACCTTTTGCTCTGCTGAAGACAAATTGGTGTGTTTCTGAGACTGTTTTCAAACTCAAAGTATTTGCTAAGGTGAGAAAATATTTCTTTAATTTAGATAGAGAATAGTGTGCTTTAAGGAGAAAATTATGAATTATGTGGCGCAAATTGCTTGTAAATATGCTCCCACCTGTGCATGGAAAATTTAGATTTTGAATGTTTGTGTTACATAGCCATGTTAAAAGTGATACAAACATGCTGCAAAGGCAATTAAAAAACGTTTTTATGTGTCTTAAGGACATTTTAAGTAATTTTCCCATGTGCAGTTTTTTGAAATTATGATTTGAAAATCGTTTTTGGGGAAAAGGAATTGTTTTTAAATTCATGAGAAGGACATAATGGTGTATGCTTCTTTATAAGGCAATTGACTGTCCCTGATGTTATTTTTCCCATTTTAATGTAAGACCTTTCTCTGTGGCGCAAATTGCTTGTAAATATGCTCCCACCTGTGCATGGCAAATTTAGATTTTAAATGTTTGTGTTACATAGCCATGTTAAAAGTGACCCAACCATGCTGGAAAGGCAATAAAAAAACACTTTCATGTGTCTTAAGGACATTTTAAGTAATTTCCCTGTGGGCAGTGTTTGCAAATTATGAATTGAAAATCGTTTTTGAGGTAAAGGAATGTTGTTAAAATTTATGTGCGCCATATGCCCCCAAATTTCTTTTTCAGGGGTGCAGCAGGGTGTTATTGAGACACCCCTGCACCTTTGGAAAAATTCCTAATTTGCGATGAGCTAATTGCTAATCGCAAATTGCACCTTCTTTCATATGGGCATCCTGGCGCATGGAAATGAATGGGTAATTTGCAATTAGCAATTTGCTCATCGCAAATTTGGAATGGTAAAGAATCGCTATTTATTCCTTAAAATTCGCTATTTTGGAAATGCAAAATAGTTATATGATACATATGGCGGTTGATGTCTAACAAGATAAGAAGCTTAGGGATACATTTATGATGACTGGCGCAATGAAGTGGACATCACTTACTTCATTGGTAGAGCTTTACATGTATTATGTCCTCTGTATTCTTCATCATGCGTAACTTTAATCTGCAATCCTGAGTAGGCCTCACCTTAAACAAACCTCTGGATAGGCCACATCTTATCGTCATCCTGAATTAATCATTTAAAATGCTAGGGACAGATTTATGATAGGTGTATGCCTCTTTTGCGCCACTTACAAAACACTGTCCATGGGGAAATGACTTAAAATGTCCTTAAGACACATGAATGTGTTTTTTTAAAGCGTTTGCAATTTTTTTGGGTCACTTTTAACATGGCTATGTGACTCAAACAGTCAAAATCTAAATTCACCATGCACAGGTGGGAGCATATTTACAAGGAATGTGCTCCATGGGGAAAGGTCTTATAATGTAATATGGGAAAAATGACATCAGAGACACTGAAATGCCTAATAGAGAAGCATACACCATTATGTCCTTGTCATAAATTTGCAAACCATTACTTTTCCCCAAAAACGATTTTCAAATCATAATTTGAAAACACTGCACATGTGGAAATGACTTAAAATGTCCTTAATTCAAAATTTGCTATTCCTTATTTTGCGATTGCACTGAAGGATTTGCAAATTTTGCGATTCCTTAAATGCAATGTATCAAACAAAAAATATGTAAAAAATGACATTAAGGATTTGGAAACTACCACCAACTTCTAGTTTGTGGTAATTTGCGAATTCTTTTCAAAAAGCATTTTTTTCCAAAAAACAAAAGGTGCCATATGACGCCAATACATGTCCTTAGGGCATGTATGTGTGCCATATGCCCCCAAATTTCTTTTTCAGGGGTGCAGCAGGGTGTTCTTGAGATACCCCTGCACCCTTGAAAAAATTCCTATTTTGTGATGAGCTAATTGCTAATCGCAAATTGCAACCTTCATTCCTATGAGCCTCCTAGCCCATGGAAATGAATGGGTAATTTGCAATTAGCAATTTGCTCATTGCAAATTAGGAATGGTAAAGAATTGCTATTTATTCCTTAAAATTCGCTATTTAGGAAATGCAAAATAGTTTGATGGTACATATGGTGGTTCATCTGTAACAAGATAAGAAGCTTAGGGATACATTTATGATGACTGGCGAAATAAAGTGCACATTACTTACTTCATTGGTAGGCCTTTACATGTATTATCTCCTCTGTATTCTTCATCAAGCGTAACTTTAATCTGCAATCCTGAGTAGGCCTCACCTTAAACAAACCTTTGGGTAGGCCACACCTTATCGTCATCCTGGATTAATCATTTAAAATGCTAGGGACAGATTTATGATAGGTGTATGCCTCTTTTGCGCCACTGTGCGTCACTTTTATGATGCAGCGGCGGTGCAAAAGATTTGCTATGAGGCGACAAAATTACAAATTGATGCATTTAGGCAGATATGTCATGGTGTAAAAAAAACGTACCACATGAAACCAATGCAGCAGTGATGCAAAAGATGCACCATGTTGCAAGACAGGCCTCACTTGGGGCCATATGTATCAAGCTAATTAGCATTCGCAAAGATCAAAATTCTGCGAATTTCGGCCTTTGCGAATGTTAATTAGACAAATGGTATGTATCAAACAAGTTTGATGCAAAATAAGGAGTAGCAAAATTTGCTATTCCTTATTTTGCGATTGCACTGAAGGATTTGCAAATTTTGCGATTACTTAAATGCAATGTATCAAACAAAAAATATGTAAAAAATGACATTAAGGATTTGGAAACTATTGTGGTAAATTGGTGGTAATTTGTGAATTCTTTTCAAAAAGCTTTTTTTCAAAAAAACAAAAGGTCCCATATGACGCCAACACATGCCCTTAGGGCATGTATGTGTGCCATATGCCCCCAAATTTCTTTTTCAGGGGTGCAGCAGGGTGTTCTTGAGACACCCCTGCACCCTTGGAAAAATTCCTAATTTGTGATGAGCAAATTGCTAATCGCAAATTAAACCTTCATTCCTATGAGCCTCCTAGCCCATGGAAATGAATGGGCAACTTGCAATTAGCAATTTGCTCATTGCAAATTAGGAATGGTAAAAAATTGCTATTTATTCCTTAAAATTCGCTATTTAGGAAATGCAAAATAGTTTGATGGTACATATGGCGGTTCATCTGTAACAAGATAAGAAGCTTAGGGATAGATTTATGATGACTGGTGCATCACCAGGGATGTGTCAGTCATCCTGCGCCGCTGTTCCGCCACCCATGGTGTGCTGCATTTACAATGCGGGGCATCATGGGGCAAAAATGGCACAGATGCGTGATGTATCTGTGCTGTAAAGGTAGTGATTGCTGGAGTTGTATCGCAAGTGCGATGCAGCTCAAGCAAGGCTCAGGGGTGCCCCATCTCCACAATGTTGCGTCAAGACCTATGCCTGCTTAAAGCAGGCGCAGGGTTTTGACGCAGCTTTCTCCTATCTGATTGTAAATACGGCACACCATGGGTGGCAGAGCAGCGGTGCACGTTAACTGGTGCATGCCTGGGGATGTGCCATTTAACATAAATCTGCCCCTTTACATTTAAGTATGTGCAGGACACACAGAGTCGGTGAGGCTTATCCAAGGTTAAGA
This sequence comes from Lissotriton helveticus, assembly GCF_964261635.1. Classification (NCBI taxonomy): domain Eukaryota; kingdom Metazoa; phylum Chordata; class Amphibia; order Caudata; family Salamandridae; genus Lissotriton; species Lissotriton helveticus. Next base: position 452,034,161 of record NC_136067.1, read on the forward strand.
AGAGATGAGTCCTGTTCACTGAAAAATTAGACATAGTCTTCACCTGATCAGCATTGCTGGACATGGCTAAATAATAGCTGCAAAATATTACTCTTGTTAAACAATTTTACTATTATAATCTCTGAGATTTGTCTCTTACTCTGCAACATCTCATTGTTGTTATCTTTCTTTAAAGATAAAGACAACATCAACATGAGCGACAATCTGCAATCAGTTGATTTTGACCTCATCATTGAACTTGTAATTGAAACATCAGTGGATGTTGATCCATTGGATGATTTAAATCCTGAGGATGAAGAAGAGCGTGATGAGGATGCAGATTTGTCCGAATTATATGACATAGGGTGGGAAGCTGACCTGCTTGAGCCTATGGAAATATAAACATTTATTTTTAAAATTTATAATTAATAAAAAGTAAAAATGTAAACCGTTTAATTTAAAAATAAAGACTCCTTCAAAAACAGGTTATGTGTAGTGTCTTCAATAAAATATTAAAATATGCTCATAAAACTAGATCAGATTCACATATAAAATAGCACAGGTAACATAAATATAAATTTCATTTCTTTTCTGCTATTTCTGTATTGTAAATTTGCCAAGGACTAAAAAATCTTCTATTTAAAATGTCAAGTAGTGTGTTAAGTTTTTGATCACTGTTATTGATTTACTGTTTGGTAATAATGGTTAGTAAAATTTTTTATTATATTTTACCACAGATTCAACTGCAGATCATTTCAAGATTTCACCATGCCAACAATAGAAAGACAGAGAAAGGCTGCAAAACGTCAAAGACAGCAGGTGAAACAAAATAAGCAGCAGTCCTCTAACAAAAAGATTTGTCAAGTCACGAAGAAAGCACCGGGTAAGAGCACAAAATATTTCATAAGAAATATGTGTAGTAAAAAAAATATTACTACAGAAAATGTTTCAGTCCATAAAAAGAGAAGCAATTCAAATGGAAAGGAAAGGCCAATCAAAAATGTTACTGCTAGAGCAAGAGATAACTCTGTGCATGATAGTAGAAGGAAACAACAGTTTAGGGACATTCGTAAACGAATGTTCCGCAACAGGATAATTGGCAATTTGTTAAAAAATATTAAGAAAGGTCAACAGAAACTGGTTTTTTATAAGAGAAAAAAAAAAGTTGAGAAAGTTATTGATCAGGCATTTGAAATTAAACGTAAGTTATTTATTTTGATAATCAATAGAATTAGGAAGCTAAACAAGGCAATTTATGATTTCAAAAGAAATAGTAGATGGAAGAGAATAGTTAATCGTAGTAATTTTTGTGAAGTTTTTTCTGGAGAATGGATGCATAGTTCAAGCTGTGAGGCATTTTTTAATGAGGAGAGTTATTTCCAGGATAATGATTTGGTGCATGCAGTTGACACCAGTGGTCGTGCTTATGAAGTGAAAGATGGTTGTCCAGTTGAAAAAGAAAAACTTGTGACAACAGAGACAGAAGAGGTGTTAGGTAATGAGGTTTTAGGAAGACGTGCTAAGGGTCCTGTGTACACCTGGAAGTGTAGTAGTATTTGTAGTGTGCGACAGGATTCCATCAATTTGCTTTGTGATTTTGTACGGTCATTTAATAAGAAAAGTTTGAAGCAGAAAATAAGGTTGTTGCAAGAATTAGATCCTTGCAGAGTGAGAGAAGTGACAGGTTTGCATGGTCATTCACTGGCTTGCTTTCCAGGAGAGTATGCCAGAGTGTTTTTCATCATTTCAGGATGCTAGCAGTGCATCATAATAAAGTGAGGAAATTAGTTAGAATGTTGTATTATGCTAAGAGTCCAGCAATTATGCTTAAACAATTATGCGCTGCTCTTTTGCATGGTTCTGAAATAGATGTGAGGAACATATGTGAAGAAATTGAGTTTTGTTACTTTGGAAGTAAAGAGGAGAATGTTGAAATTGACCCAGAAGAAGAGGGTAATGTGGAAGATAGTGTACAGGTTTCCAGTACAGATAATTTCCAGAGGGAAATTGCGACGTTTCAGGTGAAATCAAGTGAGAGGCCTAATTTCACTTGTGTGTGTTGTCGACGCACTTATTATAAGAATCAGACTAAGTTAGTGGATTTATATGCAAAAAGTGAAAGGGAAAATAATAGTGAATGGAAGGATTTTGCAACATACTTGATGGTAGAAAATTGTTTTGATTTGGGATTCGATCAACGTGTGTGTACTTATTGTTGTTGCAAATTAAATCAAAACCAGATGCCTGCTAGAGCAGTTCAGAATAATCTGGAATTGGTTGAGATTCCTTCTGAATTGAAGGATTTAAATACTTATGAATCTATTTTGATTCAAAGTATCCATCCCTTTCAGGCTATTGTAAGAATGGAGCCAAAGACAGGGAAATTGCCTCCATCAGATTTACAGAGAGGATTAAAGGGAAGAGTTGTTTATTTGCCTCTAGATTTGAAGAAAAACATTAACACAATTGGAGTAGAAAAAGTGGAAGAGGAACCTCTGGTTATCTTAGTTAATGGGGTTCCGACAAAGAATGAGAAAATATGGCAAGATTTAGTAGATGTTAGGAAAGTTAAAAAGGCAACATTGTATTTGAAAAAAAATAATAAATACTATAAGAATGTATATGTTGCAGAAGAGGAAGTAAGTGAGGAAGAGGATAGCGATTTGTGTGCTGGTCAAATTGAGAAAGTAGAACCCTCTACTAGTGAAGAAATATATGAACATTATAGTGTTCATCCTTTGCATTCCAAGGAAGTCATGGGGAATGCTATTGAGTTGTTTCAAATGAAACAAGCCAAAGGGAGTCCCATTAGTGTTTGGGAGGAAAGTTTGGAAGCTCGGTGTTTCCCACAGCTTTTTCCAACAGGTCAGGGAGGAAGATATGATGAGCGACCTCATCAAATTCCTGCTTCTGAATACCGGACTTTGCGATTGTATGCAGGAGATGCTAGGTTTCGACAATGCATTCCTTATTTGTTTCATCTCCTGTTTGAAAGCGATCTGTCTGGACTGTCATATGCAGTGAACCACATCTTGAAAAGTGGTATACACATGCAAAACATCTCGGCAAGTGACTTTATGGATAAAGTCAATGTCCAAGACAGTATTTTGGATTCTCACCTGATTAATCTCATGGCGTGTCAGCGTGGTACTAATGAGTACTGGTACCGTCGTCATGGTGATTTAAAATGTATGCTGAGGAACTTAGGTACTCCCACATGGTTCCTCACTCTGAGCTGTGCCGAGTATGGCTGGGAAGACTTACTTGAATTTCTACGAGAGGCAAATGCTAACGTAGATAACATCGAATTCAAGACACCCGGAGAACTGTGCTCTTTGGATCCAGTCAATGTATGTAGGTACTTCAATCATAGATTTGAAGCTATGATGTCTTTCATCATGAATAAGAAGAATCCACCTCTTGGAGAGGTGTTGGATTTCTTCTGGAGAAAGGAGTACCAAGCAAGAGGTGCTCCTCATATACATATGTTGCTGTGGATCAAGGATGCACCTAAATTTGGAACGGATCCAGAAGACTCAGTGATGAGTTTCATCCAACAGTATTCTACGTGTGTTGTTCCAAACGCAAAGGAGAAGAAAAGCCTAAGAGAAAAAGTTCTGCGTTTCCAAAGCCATCGATGTGGAAAGTACTGCCGTCGTAAATTCCGAAACAAGGACAAGTTCTACACCAAATGTCGTTTCGGCTTTCCACGACCGGTGATTTCTAAAGGAAGAGTAAACAGTTTGACGTCTTCGCTGCGACACAATGTCATGAAGAAATCACCTAAAAACACATACAATTTGAAGAGGAACGAAGAGTCCAAGTACATCAATGACTACAACCCGGTGATTTTGTCCATGTGGAATGCTAACATGGATATACAGTTTGTGGCTGATAACTGTATGGCTGTGGCTCGGTATGTGACGTCTTACATCACCAAAAAAGAGAAGACAGAATTGAAGGATATGTGGGAGGACATTTCCCATGAAAAGAGCCTCAGCAAGAAGTTGTACAGTTTCAGTCTGAAGATGTTGTCGCATCGAGAAATCGGAGCGTACGAATGTTCTGACCGGTTGTCTTCAGCAAGTCTCTATGCCAAGTCCAGGAGTATCGTTTGGGCGAGTCTTGGTCTTGCTGCAACGCGTAATCGAGTTCTCAAACCTGGCCGGGAAATTGAGTATTTGGCGGAAAAGGAGCCAAACAGTACCAACATTTTGAAGACCAACATGTTGGATACATATTATCCAAATCGAAGCATTCACCTCGAGAATGTTTGTCTGTATGAGGTTCTTCAAAATTACATATTCAAGAGGAACATCAAAGAAGATACTGAGAAAGGAGTGTATGCTGTAATAGGAAGTGAGGGATGTCTGGTCAAGCAAAGAAAATGCCACTTGGTAAACCATCGAAAATTGAGTGGCGAATCTCCTGAAAAAAAGGAGTTTTTCTATTGAGCACTTTTGCAACTTTTCAAGCCTTGGCGTGCAGAAGAGGAACTGCTTGGAGATTTTCTCTGTTACGAAGACTCTTTCAATGCCGCCAAGGAGACCATAGAATGTCCTGCTTTTCCCAAATATGTAGAAATGTTGAATGCGGAAATTGAGCAGGAAGCAACGATTGCAGCCGAGATTGCCAGAGACAGTTCTCAGGACAGTCAGAGTTCTGCTTCATTGAGTCAGGATCCACTAGGAGGACCTGTTATTGAAAATGAAGCTGCCACTGCTATGAATGAAGTGGAAAGAGCCATGGCACATGCTCAAGAGGATGCGGTTAACTTAGAAGAGTTGGAAAGACAACTCAACGTTGAGCAGAGGAAAATATATGACGAAGTTACCATGCAAATTGATCATGGATTAAGTCATGATAAGAAAGAGTGCTCATGTACGTCGTTGAAGCCTGTCAGACTGTACGTGAGTGGAGAAGCGGGAACTGGAAAAAGTTTCCTCATTAAAGCAATTTCATGCTATTTGCAGGAAAGGACAGAGTCATCGCTGTCTTGTGTTGTCACTGCTCCAACTGGACTGGCAGCACATAATATTAAAGGGATTACTTTACATCGTTTACTGATGCTGCCAGTGGAGCATGACAACAAATTACAATATCACAAGCTATCTGGAGATGCTTGTTTTGAAGTTTCAAGAATCTTGAGGAAAATGAAACTTCTTATCATTGACGAAGTAAGCATGGTTTCCAATGTCATGCTTGCCTTTGTGCATTTGAGAATGCAAGAAGTTCTCAAAACAGAGTATGATGTGTTATTTGGTGGCAAACACATCATTGTTTTCGGAGATCTTCTGCAGCTGACACCAGTGAAAGGGCAACCTGTGTTCAAAATGCTCACGCATGAAGATACCAGGAAGTGCCTAGGCAGCATTGGCAACGTCAATATATGGTTAAACTTCAATTATGCTGAACTGCATGAAAATATGCGTCAGGCGAAGGATGAAGTTTACAAGACTATTCTACAAGATGTTAGAATTGGAAAAGTGACCGAGCATGGGAAAGAAGCTTTACATGCACGATTACTGTCAAATTTATATCCAGAACAAGATGTTGTGCCTGAGAATATTTTTCAGAAAATTACTGAGAAGAAATCTGGAATATGTTTGATGCCAACTCTTGCAGAATGTGCCAAATTTAACAACAAAATGTTGCATTTAGAAAAGCAAGAGATTGTGAAACTGGAAGCTATTGACAGAGTAGAGCATATGGGATCAACAATTATTTTGTCTGAGAATCTGAAAACAAAATTGGATTCATTAGAGAAGAGTATATCTAAAACTGCAGGTTTTGAAAAGACTCTGAATGTGTGCTTAAACTGCCGTATAATTTTAAGAAGGAATTTACATGTTGAAAGAGGTCTGGTAAATGGATCAATGGGTAATGTTGTTGATTTTGTGAAATACAGAAATAGAGATGGAATTGAATTTTTAAAAATTAAATTTGATGGCATTGAGGAAGTACAGCTAATTGGTCGTTGCTCTGCTAGATTTTTGCTTGTAAAAGACTTATATGTTCGCCGTAAGCAGTTTCCTGTTTGCTTGGCATATGCGGTGACAATCCATAAATCGCAAGGTTTAAGTGTAGACTGTGCATTGGTGAATATTGGCAGTTCTGTGTTCAACGAGGGTATGGCATATGTGGCATTGTCACGAGTTAGAACTTTATCGGGATTGTACTTGATTGAGTGTGATGTCACAAACATTTGTGCGGATCTAGATTGTGTTAAGGAATACAATAGGTTAAGAAGAGAGTATGCGCCACATTTGCTTCAGTATCCTTTGTTTGAGAAACGTGTGGTAGGCGGAAACGAAGAAATGTGACCAATACTGGGGAGGTTGTAGCAAAAAGACGAAAAGTCGATGAACCTAAAATTACAAGCAGAAACAAAAAGGATTCTGTTGAAGATGTTGTTGGTTTTCAATTTGAAAACAGTTCTGGTGTCAACTGCTATGCTAATGTAGTGGTTAATGTTTTGTTTTCTCTAGAAAATGTAAAAGAAGAGATTGTGGTCAATTCTGATCAAAGATTTTGCAGTTTGTTAAATTCTGTGTTAGAGAAATGTAGCACTGATAGAAGAAACATAGAAAGTGTGTCTGAAATTCAAAATCTGTTAGACAGATGTTCAGGCCAAACACAATTCTCTCAAAATATTCAGCAAGATTGTCAGGAGTTTTTAATGTATATGCTTGATGTATTGCATGCTGAAGGTGTAGATGTAGATCAGCTGTTTGGGCTTTCTTATCAATGGCAGCATGACTGCGAGAACTGTATGGTATCAAGTACTACTAGTGTAGACTCAGAAAGATTTATATATTTAACTTTGCCAGACAGTAAATCAGTCTCCTTTAATAAGCTAGTAAAAGCAGCTGATCACAACATGGAGTGTAGCCAATGTAAATCTGAAATGATGTCCACATTATTTATACGAACATATGGCCAGTATGTCATTTTAATGTTCCAACGATGTAGGCCTGATGGAACAAAATTGACAACTTTAATTAAAAATTTTGTAGCTTCGCAGTTGTCAATATCAGGAAGGACTTTTGTAACTGCAGCAATTATATATCATGACGGCCCTTCAATAACATCAGGACATTACACAGCTTATTTAAAGTCTAGAAATGGCTGGTCATTCTGCAACGATTCTGTTTTAATTTTCAAAAAAAAATTGCCGTATGACCTTAAAAACTCTTACCTGGTGTTTTTAAAACCAAAATTTTAGGGAAATAATCTCGGGATGTGCTCTGTGGAATTTCAAGAAGTTCTAATGGCTCCTACACAATTTGGCCTTGAGGATAAGTGTAGTTCAGAGACATAACTTCTAACCATAAGACTGGACGTCATGGAGAAATAAGTGCACTTTGAATGAGTTCAGAAAAACTATTTCTTTTTATAAGCTAATTGAAGCAGCCAATCAAAACATAGAGTAGAGGGAATGTAAGTCTGCAACGCTGTCTACTGTTTTACATTGCTTTGTGATTGAAAGTGATGTAGAGAATTAAATAATTGTAGTAGTCATAGAGTTAGTGTAAGTCTGCTTCATAGTAAGCAGTATCAGTGTCATAGGAAATGTAGAACATGACTGAGCAAGAAGGGGAAGATATTACTATTCCAGGATTGTGAAAATGATCTTCAACATTTTAATTCTGAAAGTTGCGGAAATGCCAAATGACGGGATTGGCTTACAAGAAATCCAAGAGTTATAAATGGGTCTGACAAGATTTGGCCTTGTGGAAACTTGTGGTAGAGAGCAAGAAGTCATTTATTGCATGTAACATGTTTTTAAAAACGATGGAGATTTTCTTTCAGAAAGTGGCGGGCTAAAAGTAATAACAGCACAAAAGAGTGTAAGCTGTTCATAGGACATCCTTTGACGTCATGGAAAGTAAGTTAACTTTAAGGAGTTCTGAATTCTGATTTCTTATGTTGTATGCGTTTTTTAAACACAATCATTTTGATTGTGTTTTTTTTTCCCCGCTGTTATATGATGAATACCTTCAAGTCACTGTTTTTAGTGAATTTTGATACATTCTGAGAACAGCAAAAATAAACCATTTAACATGTATAATTAATTCTGTACTGTTTGCATTTATGATGTATATGTAGAACTGTGTAGGAGGCATGGAGAAGGTGAGGTTTCTGTAAGTGTCAAAGTTGTTGCATGCAGTGCTGCACTTCTGCGTATTCTTTCATATGCTAGACTACATCTGCACAATGAGATACCTACGCAAAGGAAACACAAGTGATGTGATTGTGAAATGAGCAAAATAAATTGCACGTATTTCAATTACATCACCTGTGTTTCCTATCATTACGAATCACATTGTGCAAATCAAGTTTAGGTCTGTCCAGGGAAACATAGGAGGTTTGGACTTTGTTCAAGAGTGCAGTGGACATGACTCACTTCATTGGTAGACCTTCACATGTATTATGTCCTCTATTCTCTTCAACAACTCGAAATTTCATTTGCAACCCTGAGTAGGCCTCACCTCAAACAAACCTCTGGATAGGACACATCTTATTGGCATCCTGAAGCAATTATTTAAAATGTTAGTGTCTTGCGACACTTTTCTGAGACAACAGCAATGCAAAAGATGCACCATGTTTTAAGATAGGCCTCACTTCATCTGCATCAAGATACTGTTAGTTTAAAATGTATATCTTTAGGACTGTGTAGGGGGCCTGGAGAAGCAGAAGCTTCTGTAAGTGTCAAAGTTGTTGAAAAACTGTTTGTCCTTCAATCTTTTCCCTTGTCTTTTGTAATTTTTAAATACATGTTTTAATATTTTTGAAATGTTTGTTCTCTCTTTCACAGATTGAAAGTATAAAAACAAAAAGTGAGTAATTTAACGACAATTATAAGGTAAATGCTTTGTACTCTTTTCGTTACATTTCTATCACATTCACCTACTATTAGTTCCACTGCTTCATTTCTTTAACCCTCAGTTTCCTGCCTTTGCTACTTCCCTCATTCCTTTCTCTATTACCTACTTACTCAACTCCTTCCACTCTTTTTCTCAGTCCCTCTCTTCTCATAGTTCCTCACTCTTGTTCACTCACTCCGTCTCTATTACTCTTAGTGTCTTTGACTGATCACTCTATCACTACTTGTTCATAATGCTTTCTCTGTGTAGTTGAAGCACACTAAGGGGCATATTATGAACACAGCCAATAAAATTATTGCTCTTTTTATTGGCAGAAAACTGGTGCAAAAGTGGTTTTAGCTGCAGTTTTCTGCCGCAAAAGCAGCTTTAGCGACACATTTCTGCCAATAAAAGCTGCAAAACTTTTATTGCCTATGTTGATGATATGGCTCTATGTTACTTACATTTCTTTGCTGTTTCAATTAATCTTTTTCTGTTATTTTTTGTTTTCTGTTTTCTATTTTTTCTCTCTGTTATTCCTCATGTTTTAATCTTATTTTGAACATTCCCTCACATTCTCCAAGAAACTCTTCTTTGTTAATGTTATACTCTCTTTTTTTTTCTTTCACTTCGTTATCTATTTTGTTTTTCACAATTATACCCTCTTCCGTCTTTTCTTCGGTAAGTAGATCTATTAAACAGTATGTCTTCTTTACTCCCTATAGCTGTCTTTCTTTTAACATCACTCTCTGTTTACTTTCCTTATACTTACTCTTTTTTTTTTTTTTTTTTTTTTTTGGTTAGCTCCCGGTCCGCGTACCGGGAAGCTAACCGGGGAGCGAACCAAAAGAAATAGAGCTTGCCAGAGTGCTAAACATTCTAGCAATTTTTTTTGAAAGGGAAGGTAGTTCTGAAAAGAACTTTTTTTTTAATATTTTTGTTGTTTTATATTTTTTTTTATTTTTTTTTATTTTTTGTTTTTTTTGTATTTTTTGAACGATTTTATATTTTTTTTGTTTTTTTTGGGGGGGGGCAAACAACAAAAAACAGGCGTTGAAAAGGGCTCAACAGGAGCAAAAAAAAAATTACTGGGGGCGGTTAGGGCAATTATGGTGTTCATACGCCAGGTTTATAGCATTTATGCTCATGTTGCCACATGCTAACAACGCACGACAGTGCATACAAGAGTGTATCATGTGGCCAAAATGTTCTTGTATATTTGGCACAGTTTCCCGTGCCTCTTCTGGTGTTAATGAAATTGGTATTCTTGGTCTGGCCACAGGAGTTGATCTTGGATTGTCCTGCAAATCCCTTATTTCCGCCCGGCTGTAATTGAGTGGATGCTTCCTTGTCATGTGCCTGTGCATTGTGTGATTTCCGTAACTATATTTCTTGTCCGTCCCTCTGGATAATTGTTCTTTGCATATGAGGCAGGTGACATACCTCGCATTGACTTTTTTTTGGCCACGAGGGATCGAATAAAACTGCCAGATGAAACTGGCTTTCTTTCTGGAAACCCGGGGCACCTCTTCTAAGAACTGTGGTTCTTCTCCCTCCTCATCCATTTCTTCCTCTTCCTCCTCAGTGTTGGTCATGACCTGGGGAGGTGGTCCTCTCTTCCCATGAGGAGGTGGTGGTGGTGGTGGGGGTCCACCAGCTGAAGCTACCAATGAAGCCATTTCTGATATAGTAATGAAGGTCTTCCTCTCACAATGATGAAAGTCAGAGTGAGGAAAGAAGGAGGGGTTTTCATCATTTGGGAAAAACAATACTTCTCAACCAATGAAAAGTGTTATTTTTAGGTCACCTGACCTAGCCTTACATCATTATGAAACCAATAGTGAAATGAACCAATGAAAAGTTTTATTAACAAGTCACATGACCTCTCACGCTCATGTTACGCGCTGCGGAACGCGCCCCGGTTAGCTTCCGGGTCGCTGAGCTTCGCGCCTCGGTCCGCGCCCCGGGACACTTCCCGGTGCGCTAACGCGGTACGTCACAAGACGCATTACGCGGCAACGCGATACGTCGCGCTTTCGCGACGCGCCGCGGATTGCTTCCGGGGAGCTGCGTTTCGCGCCTCGGTCCGCGCCCCGGGGCACTTCCGGGTGCGCTAACGCAGTACGTCATAAGACGCATTACGCGGCAACGCGATACCGTCACTATGTTGATTTCTTACCGGTTCGCGGACCGGGTCGCGGCATCAAATTGAGCTAACGGGAAGCTTCCCGGTTCGCGGACCGGGAGCGAAACAAAAAAAATATTTAAAAAAAATTATTAATAAACATATAAAATATATTTTTGGATTTAAAGAAGAATACATTTTACAGCTATAGATATTAGCTTTTAAAAAACCAATGAAATTCACTGAAAAAACCATAGGTTATAGACCATATATAGTTAGGAATTAGCATTTACAAAACCTTGAAAATTCACTGAAAAAACCATAGGTTATACACCATATATAGTTAGGAATTAGCATTTAAAAAACCTTATTTTACTCACACAAAACCATTGAAATTCCATATATAGTTAGTTGTACTAACTATATATCGCGCACCCGCAATCCACTGCTGATCATGTCACATATTACATCATTCATGACATGGTCAGTGACATCACTGATGACATCACTGATGACATCTCAAATGACATCACTGATGACATCACTGATGACATCTCAAATGACATCACTGATGACATCACTGATGACAACATCCAGTGACTGTATGTTTCTGTAAAGTTAAAATATGTCTTACATATTGAAGAATGAGTGGATGTAGAAGTGTCTGAACAAAGGATTTAGTAGGTGCATGACTGACTGTATGAGTGAGTGATTAAATGTGTCTCACTGAGTGAATGGGTTAGTGACTAAACTGTCTTAATTTGTGCATCATTATGTCTGTTGTTCTGTAAACTGCTGCATGTGTTGATCAGTAGCTATATGATTAACTATATGGGTTATTGATTGGTTGCCCAAGTATTTGTATGGGAGACTGAGAGTGTGTATGGGTGGCTGGGAGGTGTATGACTCTCTGCATAGATGTATGGGTTCAAAAGTGCATGTGGAAACAGCTGTATGGGCGGTTGACTGTGTGCATGACTGTATTGGTGAGTGAATAGATATCTCAGTGCTACATGTCAAAGTAAGTACATATGTAAAATACAGTACATGTGAGAGTTGACATATATAAATAACTGTGCATAAGAGCCAGTGAATGTGTGAGTGGCTGTATGGATCATTGTGAACTTGTATCCAGGATTGTATAAGTGAGTAAATATGTTTTAGTATATGTTTGAATAAGTAAGGTGTGTTTAACTGTATAGTTAAGGAAATGGAGGTGTGATTGATTGTTTGCATGACTGACTAGGTGTGTGTGTAACTTCATGGATGAGTGACAATCTGCGAGTCTGTGTTTACACTGAGTGTATCTAAGGTTATATTAGAGTCTGAAGAGGTTCATCGTATTATCACATGAATGATGTCATCAGTGATGTGATCAGTAATGTCAAATGAGATGTCATCAGTGATGTCATCAGTGATGTCATTTGAGATGTCATCAGTGATGTCATCAGTGATGTCATTTGAGTTGTCATCAGTGATGTCATCAGTGATGTCATTTGAGATGTCATCAGTGATGTCATCAGTGATGTCATTTGAGATGTCATCAGTGATGTCATCAGTGATGTCACTGACCATGTCATGAATGATGTAATATGTGACATGATCAGCAGTGGATTGCGGGTGCGCGATATATAGTTAGTACAACTAACTATATATGGAATTTCAATGGTTTTGTGTGAGTAAAATAAGGTTTTTTAAATGCTAATTCCTAACTATATATGGTGTATAACCTATGGTTTTTTCAGTGAATTTTCAAGGTTTTGTAAATGCTAATTCCTAACTAAATATGGTCTATAACCTATGGTTTTTTCAGTGAATATATATATATAAATATATATATATATATATATATATATATATTCACTGAAAAAACCATAGGTTATAGACCATATATAGTTAGGAATTAGCATTTACAAAACCTTATTTTACTCACACAAAACCATTGAAATTCCATATATAGTTAGTTGCACTAACTATATATCGCGCACCCGCAATCCACTGCTGATGATGTCACATATTACATCATTCATGACATGGTCAGTGACATCACTGATGACATCACTGATGACATCACTGATGACAACATCCAGTGACTGTATGTTTCTGTAAAGTTAAAATATGTCTTACATATTGAAGAATGAGTGGAAGTATAAGTGTCTGGACGAAGGATTTAGTAGGTGCATGACTGAATGTATGAGTGAGTGATTAAATGTGTCTCACTGAGTGCATGGGTTAGTGACTAAACTGTCTTAATTTGTGCATCATTATGTCTGTTGTTCTGTAAACTGCTGCATGTGTTGATCAGTAGCTATATGAGTAACTATATGGGTTATTGATTGATTGTCCAAGTATTTGTATGGGAGACTGAGTGTGTGTGTGGCTGGCTGGGAGGTGTGTGACTCTGTGCAGATCAATGTGTACTTGTATCAATGATTGTATAAGAGAGTAAGTATGTGTTAGTATATGTTTGAAAATGTAAGGTGCTCTATGTTTAACTGTATAGATTAGAAAATGGAAGTGTGATTGATTCTTTACAGGACTGACTAGGTGTGTGAGTAACTCCATGGATGAGTGGCAGAGTGTGAGTGTCTGTATAGGTGTATGAGTGCATATGATAGTGTTGTAAAGATGAGTGATTGTATGTATGAATGATTGTATGGGTGAATGAGTGAATGTGTGTGTAGACATAGGAATCAGTGAGTGTGTATGTAGTAACTAGTATTGGTGTGTCAATGGTTTCAAAAATTATACTCTGTATTTAACACTGGGTGTAACAGAGGTTATATTAAAATGTGAGGAGATGCATTGTATTGTCACATGAATGATATCATCAGTGATGTGGTCATTGATGTCAAATGAGATGTCATCAGTATTGTCATCAGTGATGTCATTTGAGATGTCATCAGTGATGTCACTGACCATGTCATGAATGATGTAATATGTGACATCATCAGCAGTGGATTGCGGGTGCGCGATATATAGTTAGTGCAACTAACTATATATGGAATTTCAATGGTTTTGTGTGAGTAAAATAAGGTTTTGTAAATGCTAATTCCTAACTATATATGGTCTATAACCTATGGTTTTTTCAGTGAATTTTCAAGGTTTTGTAAATGCTAATTCCTAACTATATATGGTCTATAACCTATGGTTTTTTCAGTGAATTTCATTGGTTTTTTAAAAGCTAATATCTATACCTGTAAAATGTATTCTTCTTTAAATCCAAAAATATATTTTATATGTTTATTAATAACTTTTTTTTTTAATATTTTTTTTTTCTTCGTTCCCGCTTCGCGAATCGGGAAGCTTCCCGTTAGCTGACCTTGATGCCGCGAAATAGACCGCGAGCATATAAACGTTTCTTTACCGCAACTGCCGCGTTAGAAAACAACATCATCACGCCTCCCGTCCGCATGACGTTTCGCGTTGTCGTGTGATACGTCATATGACGTGCTACGTTAGCGAACTGGTACGCTTACCGAGTCGCAAAGCACAGGTTTCTGGAAGCAAACCGGGAGGCCCTGCAAAGCGCGTAACGTAAACACAGCAGGTCATGTGACTTGGTAATAACACTTTTCATTGGTTCATTTCACTTTTGGTTTCCTAATGATGTAAGAAGCTTCCCGTTAGCTCAATTTGATGCCGCGACCCGGTCCGCGAACCGGTAAACGTTCCGTTAGCGCAACTGCCACGTTAGAAATCATTATCGTGACGCGTCGCGGAAGCGTGACGTATCACGTTGTCGTGTAATGCGTCTTATGACGCGCCGCGTTAGCGCACCCGGAAGTGCTCCTGGGCGCGGACCGATGCGCGAAACGCAGCTCCCCGGAAGCGATCCACGGCGCGTCGCGTAAGCGCGACGTATCGCGTTACCGCGTAATGCGTCTTATGACGTACCGCGTTAGCGCACCCGGAAGTGCTCCGGGGCGCGGACCAAGGCGCGAAGCGCAGCGACCCGGAAGCTATCCGGGGCGTGTTCCGCAGCGCGTAACATAAGCGTGAGAGGTCATGTGACTTGTTAATAACACTTTTCATTGGTTCATTTCACTTTTGGTTTCATAATGTTGTTAGGCTTGGTCATGTGACCTAAAAATAACACTTTTCATTGGTTTAGAACTATTTTTTTTTCTCAAATGATGAAAACCCCTCCTTCTTTTTACCTCATTCTTACTTTCTATTTCCAGAGAGCAAGACCTATTTTTCACAATGGCTTCTGTAATAGCTGCAGCTGGTGCTTCTCAGCAACCACCACCACCACCACCACCAAAAGGACCACCACCAACACTGGACTTTGGTAGAGAGGAAGATAATGAGGACGAAGAGGAGGAGGAGGAGGAAGAGCAAGTAAGGCAGTTCCTGCCAGAAACACCAAGGCAGAGCCATATTAAAGACCACTACATATGGCAATTCTTTAAAATTCCACCTGGACAAAAGAAGGTCAATGCACCCCAGGTGTCTTGTTTGATTTGCAAAAATATACTTTCTCGTGGCAACCCCAACAAGAAATACAGCTTTGGCAATCATACAATGATTCGCCACATGGAGCGATGGCATCCCAATAATCTTTCCCAAGCACAAGTAAGGGATCTTGCTGCCAACCCCCCAGATGTCATCCCCAGCACCAACAGGGGTCAAAGCTCATTCGCCGGACCAGAAGGCCGAGAAATAATCCCCAATATTCAAGCTCCTTTTGCACACTACAAAATAGTTTGTATATATTGTGGAGGAACTATTGCTTATGGAGAGAAGAGTATTACTTTGATTAACCGAGCTGGAGAAAATCATAAATGCTACAAGATGAGAAAACAATGAATCCTTTTTATTTTTTTTTGCTCCTGTTGAGACATGTTCTAACCCTGCTTTTTTGTTATTTCCCCCTTACAAAACACAAAAAAAACACAAAATAGTTTTCAAAAATCCAAAAAAAAATCAAAAAATTGTTCAGAAAATTCATAAAAAAAATAAAAAAAAAGAAAAAGAATAAAAAAACAGTTCTTTTCAGAACTACCTTCCATTTATAACAAAATTGCCAAAATGTTTATACCCTGTCTTTCTTTTCTCCTCATAGTACGCTCCTCCGACCGCTTCCCGGTACGCGTACCGGGCGCTACCCACGCAAAAAAAACAAAAAATATTTTTGTTTTTTTGCCCCGCGGGGCCCTTTTAAAGCCTCCACATTGACGCCGCCTCACGTACCAACGTATTTTCTCCGCATTTTACACCCTATGCCGCATAACAGGTCATGTGACTTGTTTATAAAACTTTTCATTGGTTCATTTTACTTTTGGTTTCCTAATGATGGAAGGCATGATCATGTGACCTAAAAACAACACTTTTCATAGGATGAAAACTTTTTTTTTTCCCCAAACGATGAAAGCCCCACCTTGTTTCTGGATGTTTCAGACTGAAGCTGGCGTCAGCATGAAAGCACCACCATCTCGTAGCTCAGTCGTGGTCATTCCGCGAGCAATCATGGCAGCCGCTCCCCACCAGAAGCCTGCAGGAGTCGGAGCCCCCAAAACTTTTGATGAATTCTCAAGGCGGAGGGGACGCTTTCGAGAATGGGGTCCAAGACCTAGCAGACAAGCGTCCCATTTCCAAGGTCTCCCAGGGCCATTTCAGTGGACCAGGCCCAAAAAGGAAACAGCCTGCCGCCATTTTGAGAGTCCTGTGACAGCCGCCTATCGCTGCACCGCAAGAGTGGGCGCAACTCAGCTGAATTGCGGCTTTTGACACAGTGGACCAAAAACGGACGGAATGGCAACTGAAACGGTAAAGGGGCGCCCCACTACAACAGATGACACTCCACCTGGACAGGCCCGTTCACCGCCTCCCCCGGGGCGCCCCGCGCCGTTATTCGGAGCAGCATTGTAGGATACCAAAACCAGTGCGGCAACTTACTGGACATCACCTTGGTGCCATCGTTCTGCTGCCTTGGAACTATTCGCGCAACAGTTTGCTACTGATGACCCACCCCCCGCGACGCCCCATGCCGTTATTTGCTGGGTGGCAACTTACTAGACATCACTTTAGTGTCATCTAGATTTCAGCGCGTTCTGCTGCCTTGGAACTATTCGCACAACAGTTTGCTACTGATGACCCACCCCCCGCGACGCCCCACGCCGGAAATCTGGACGTTGTGCTGCGTTGGGACTATTCGCACAGCCGACCGCTACTTCGTTGTTTTTCCCTAAAAATGTTTATATGTTATTACTATTTTTGTTTTCTTGTATATATTTATAAATTATTAAAGTTTTATAATCTTACTACTTTGTCGGAGTGCTATATATTTTTAATGTGACACATAATTGTAAAAACTTTGATGTACAAAGAGTCATCCCTGGAATCTTCCGCTTCACGCTCGGTCCCCTCCCCAATCACAATACAGGATGGTTTTCAGATAATAGCAACGCTTCTGCTGTGACGGATCTCATCGAGTGTGGGCCTTGATCTACTATAACTCCTTTGAAGAGGGGTGATTCTTTACAGCTGTGGCCATAAACTACATCTGCAGGGCTAGCTGATACCCTAGGACCAGCCTGGACAATCGGACACAGAGGAAAAGGAGTATCAGAGGGTGCGGTAGTGAATAGGGCGAAAGGGAGGTGTCGGGCGGGCACAGGGTGTGATTCTCAGGGAAGAGCAGCGCAGATGGGGGAGGTTTATTACCCATGCATAAGACAGAGAGCGGGGGTGACCACTGCCTGGGGGAGATGCTTGCGAGGGTGGGGAGCCATGCTAAGGATCGACAGCGTGCACAGAGTGGGTCTGGTCAAGGCATCTAAAATGGCTGCCGTGCACGACAAAAGTGTGGCATTTGAAAAAAGACAAGATGGCGCAGACAATGTTTTTCAACACTTCCTGATTTCCTTCGAATCGAACGTTAACAGACGTTGGGGCATATTACCAAAGTTAAGCGATATTTATCCCTAACGATGCTTAGCAACGATTTTTTTACCGTCAGAAATTATCGCAGATAAACCTTGCTATTATCAAGGTTTATCGGAAATACGATAAAAAACGACCGCAATGCATTAATATCGCTGAAAACTCAGCGATATTCATGCATTACCGAGCTAATGCTCTTAGCCATGTTATCCACCTCCCATTGGATAACATGGCTAAGAACTGCTCAGGGCAGGTGGTAGCTTTTGGAGATATTCGCGCTTATCTCGAATATTTCCAAAAGTTGATAATAGGAGATAGCGATGTTAGCGACTGTTTCCAGTCGCTAACATCTTGGCATGCCCACTTTGCATGTCATTAGTGATAAATATCACTCACATGCAAAGTGGGGCCCAAGATGGTCGCTATCTTCTACTAGCCGTCGCTAACTGGTGTTAGCAACAGCTAGGTAATACACATATAATTTTATCTTGTTTCTGAACGTTAATTTCTCAAAATGCACTGAAGCACATATATTGAGACCTAGCAAAGGCACATCGGGCTACCAGTCCCTACAATTTTGCCAAGTTTCGTGCAAATCCATTCAGCTGTTCGATCCTACCGAGAGACAAGATGGCGGCCGCTACTGACTGTTTGGAATGTTTACAGACACCGGAGAGCCAATCAGCTTCGCTTCGCAAAGCTCCGTAACGCGAAAAGTACGCGGTGCGCTGTTACAGATATATATCTTTTTTTGAACGTTAATTTCTCAAAATCCACTGGAGCACATATATTGAGATCTAGCAAAGGCACATCGGGCTACCAGTCCCTACAATTTTGCCAAGTTTCGTGCAAATCCATTCAGCTGTTCGATTATTATTATTTTTATTTTTTTTTGCCCCGCGGGGCCCTTTTAAAACCTCCACATCAAACCTAGGGGGTGAGCGACAATGTACTATGCCCCCTTATGGTCATTTGCCCCTTCGCTTTGGCCTCCTCTTGTCTCTCGATCCTACCGAGAGACAAGATGGCGGCCGCTACGGACTGTTTGGAATGTTGACAGACGCCGGAGAACCAATCAGCTTCGCTTCACAAAGCTCCGTTGCGCGAAAAGTACGCGTACTGGAGCGCTGCCCGGTCCGCTGTTACAGATATATATCTTTTTTTAAACGTTAATTTCTCAAAATCCACTGCAGCACATATATTGAGACCTACAAAAGGCACATCGGGCTACCAGTCCCTACAATTTTGCCAAGTTTCGTGCAAATCCATTCAGCCGTTCGGGCTAAAAGTGAGGCCAACCGCCCTATGGAAAACTCAATGTTAAAAACACGTTTTGGGACCCCCCTTTTTTCTCGGCCCCCCCTTGACGACCCCCCCCCAAATTTTCAAGGGATGCCCAGAAACAAAATGTGCCATTTTCCTGAAAATTTCAGCCAATTCCGTCCACAAACGCCAAAGTTATTAGACATAGAATTTTCAAAAAACCCATAGAGAAAAAATCCTAACTATATATACCTACTGGCGACCGCCAGTAGGTAATATATATATATATATATAAATATATATAGCTAAAGTAGCATATTTCTGCACCTCTGACTTAGAGGTAGTTCATTCTATTCTATTTGTAATAACTTTGGCGCTGGTGGACGAATCTTCACGAAATTCTCCAAGAAAATGGCCTGCTCGGTTCCGCTCCTTCCCTGAAAGTTTGGGGGTGATTCGTCAAGTGGGGGCCGAGAACAAAAGGGGGTCCCAAAACGTGTTTTCCCCATGCAATTTTCCATGGGGACCTTTAGCCAGGGCTACAGCCCGAACGGCTGAACGGAATTACACCAAATTTGGCAGAGAGGTAGAGTTCGGTTTGCAGATTGTGCTTTTTGTTAAATGGTATAAATCCGTTCAGTAGTTTCTGAGAAAATTACAAGTAAAATCATAGCGATATCTAGAGACGGAGTACGGCACGCGTATGGAAATCCGTACAATTACGAGCACTAGCTGCATGCTGATTGGTTGTCAACTGTTTGTCAACATTCCAAACCAGGAAGTGTTGGCAGCCATCTTGTTCGTCGCTAGAACCGAGTCACAAGAAAACAGTAAAACAAAGTTGAGAAATAAGGAAAGGGGCAGGGTAGAAACATCCTGACCCTCTAGGCTTGCTCAGGGGGTCGTTCATGAATTTTTATGCTACATATTTAAAAAAATCGCGGGGTAGGCGTACGGAAATCCGTACAATTACGAGCACAAACTGCATGCTGATTGGCTGTCAACTGTCTGTCAACACTGCAAACCAGGAAGTGTTGGCAGCCATGTTGTTGGTCGCAAGAACCGAGTCATAAGGAAATAGGAAAACAAAGTTGAGAAATAAGGAAAGGGGGCAGGGTAGAAACATCCTGAACCTCTAGGGTTGCTCAGGGGTCGTTCATGGATTTTTAGGCTATTTATTCTAAAAAAAAATTAAAAATAGAAATCGCGGCGTACGGAAATCCGTACAATTACGAGCACGAGCTGCATGCTGATTGGCTGTCAACGCTCCGAACTAGGAAGTGTTGGCTGCCATCTTTTAATGAAGTATGCAGGGGGGTCATGGCCCTTGTACATGCCCCGGGGACAGCCACCTTCCTGGGGCAGTAATATTTTAAAAAGGGGGGTCCGTGACGGCACGGAACTCCCAGCCCCAGGGATTATCACTTTTCGGGGCTTTTTAATGTTGGGAGGGGGTTGTGTGGTCTCCGTCGTGGAGCTCTTGATGGCTCTGGGGAACACTATCTCTCAGGGCCGTCTCCTGCAGTGTTCCGGGGTGTCTACCCCCGGGACACTGCTGTTTGGTATGGTAGGGCAGGAGCGTCGCGGCTCCCACTTTAGCACAGGAAACCGGTTTCCTATTTGAAAGAGAGAGCAAGTTAAACTGCTGTGTCTTTCAAGAAGGAAAGCAGATTGCTTTTTGTTAGAGAGAGCAGCATATAAACTGCTCTCTCTGACAAAGCAATGCCGGCTCTCGAAGGACGCGGGGAGCCGGCTGGGACCGTGGGGGTATTGGTGTTCCCCACACGGTGCCTAATGATATTTTTTGAGTCCCAGGGAATGGGTTCCTTCACAGCTCCTTAAACATTCGCACATTTAATTTCTGTAAAATCCTTTTTTTATGTTGGGGAACAGAGTATTCCTCTAGTGACTTTGTCATCCATGTATGTTTTTTACTTTTTCTTTATTTGAACTCCATTTTATTTACGGTATGTTTCTACCTCTCTTAAGAATGAGTTCCACAGCGTAGCGTCCGTTGCAGTGTTTTTAGCTTTTTCATCCTTTTGCTTACTTACCAGTTTGTGTTCAAGATTCGGTGTCCTATTTGTGTAGCTTTCCTTTGTGTATCTTTTGTGCAGCCTTCTTTTGTGTATGTTCTTTTGAATCTGAGTTTTTTAATTCAGTGCTTCATCCAGTGTTTTGAAAATAGTAGTACATCTGTAGACATGTACTTTACTCCTTTTCTTTGCTTCCCTCCGCCATAATTGACAACGTAATGGGGTGAGTCAAAACATGGCACTGGTGTCGTCACTGTTTTAAGTTTGCAACACAGTAGGTAGGATAAATAAATAAAGCACTTGACACAATGCAGAGTGACACTATTTATTGTATTTATTTTTCAAATGTTTTCAAAATAAAATACACTCATGTACAACATATTGTTGCTTTATTTGCAAGATAAATATCTAATATAATTCATATGAATCACCACATATGCTGATATTACAGTAAAGATAAAATGAAGTGTTTATGTTTTTGTACAAGGAGCTACAACATGAGAAATCCAGTATGGAAAATCAACAAAACAATTTGGAAGACAGTTACACTCATGTGCAAAATATTGTTGCTTTATTTGCAAGATAAATATTTAATATAATTCATATCAATCACCACATATGCTGATATTACAGTAAAGATAAAATGAAGTGTTTATGTTTTTGTACAAGGACCAACAACATGAGAAATTCAGTATGGAAAATCAACAAAACTCTTTGGAAGACAGTTTTGAAATTAGTAACAGTGTCATAGAAGAGCTGAACATACTTTTTACAAGTAGCAAGAATGAAGAGGAAGATATAAATGCTGCAGATATTAGCTGTGATTTCCTAGACTAAACCTTAGATGTTGATTTTTTGGAAGCATTAGATGACATCGAGTATGATCATATGAGTTTTGAAATTGATAATCTGGAATATGAAATACATGATGAAATTATTTCAGAAGCTCTATTAAGTTATGAGATGTTATAAGAATACATTTATTAAAGTGGTTTGAAACATTCTTGTTGCAGAATTGTAATCATTCAGCTAGTACTGAAGTACTCATGTTGCAAAGTGGACCTTAGGGCATGGACTGCGTGAAACCCCTATAGACTATGTATGCAGTTATTCATGCACCGGCAAATTTGTCTTTTATACCTTTAATTGCCCAGTCTGTTTCCTTACACTTCCAGGAAACACTAATACACTTCTAGAAAGGCAGTAAGTGTGCAGATTTCTTACTGCCTTCGGCTGGGGTAGTTGTTACAACAAAAAGGCTCGATAAAAGGTCTGCACTTTGAATAGGCATATGAAATTGAACAATAATTGATAACCCCTGTCAAAAAGGCAGTAAGTAGGTTTGTGTATGTGTGGATGATGTGTTGATTGAGTGGAAGATGAATAAGGTGAAAAATAACAAAGGCAGCGGACCCGCACAATACCTACTGCCGTGTCAGGGAAGTGGATGTTTGGATTTCCAGTCCATTACCTAGAGTGGGAGTTGCATTCCGCAGTGACAGTCTTGAGAAACTGCTTCCACATGTAAGTAAGCAAGGAAGTGCATAAAGTACACACTCCCGACACTGGGTGGTAGTGTTGAAAAATAACAATATTGGCCCCTTTCTGGGGTTATAAAAAAGGTGAAAAATAGGAAAGGCTGCAGATGCGCAAAGTACCCACTGTCTTGTCAGGGAAGTGGATGTTTGGATTTCAAGTCCATTACACAGACTGTGCGTTGGATTCCGCAGTGGGAGCCTGACAAATGGGTACCATATCTAAGCAAGCAATGGAAGTGCACAAAGTACACACACTGTGCGGTAGAAAGGATGCAAGAAATGACGCAAGTGTGCAAATTACCCACTGCCATTCACGGGTGATAGTTACCAAGGAGGCTCAATAAAGGGCCTGTACTTTGAATTTGTATTACAAGAAGAATAATTGATAACCGCAGCCAAGAAAGGCAGCAAGTGTGTAAATTTCCCACTGCCTTCGGTTGGGGTAGTAGCTATAACAAAAAGGCTTGATAAAGGGTCATGAGTTTGAATCAGAATATGAATTTCAAGAATAATTGATAACCCCAGCCAAGAAAGGCAGCAAGTAAGTGTGTGTACATGTGGATGATGTGTTCATTGATTGGAAGATGAATAAGGTAAAAAGTTAGAAATGTTGAAGATGCGCAAAGTAAGCATTGTGTTATCATGGAAGTACAGACTGTGCGTCGGAAGAAAGGATGTAAGTGTGGAAATTACGCACCGCAATTTACGGGAAGTAGTTAACAAGAAGGTTGAATAAAGGGTGTGTACTTTGAATTTGTATTAGAAAAAGAATAATTTATAATCCCAGTCAAGAAAGGCAGCAAGTGTGCACATTTTCAACTGCTTTTGGTGGGAGTAGTTGCAACAAAAAAGGTTGATAAATGTCTAATTAGTAATGTTGAGGACAGATATGTTTCTGTTTCTTATGAAGTTGATAGACTGTTTCACGTAACAGAAAAGTACATCGCAATAAATATATAGAAATGTAAGTTTACTAAAATCAAGATTAATATGTGAGTATGGACTGCTTGCCGAAGATGCTGTTGCAGCAGTTTATGTGCTTGGTGCAGCAGCAGGTGAGTTGCTCTGCAATTTTTGTGTTGCAGCTCAAGAAAGTTGTTGTAGTGCAAGTTCTTCACGTGTCGCACTATATTTGCTGTGTAAAAGAAGTCTTTTTTGGATGGATTACCCTTTGAAGGAGTTGTTTGGTAAATGTTCCAGATTACTTTTGGAGCATTAACCTTCGCCTGGAGTATTAGCTATGACAAAAAGGTTCAATAAAGGGCTTTGACGTTCAATCAGAATATGAAATTGAAGAATAATTGATAATTCCAGTCAAGAAAGGCAGAAAGTGTGCAAATTAAGCACTGCTTTCGGCTGGGGTAGTTGGTACCAATTACAAGATGATGACAAAAAAAGTAATGTTGAGCATATCAATCAATCAATCAATCAAATACATTTGTAGAGCGCACTACTTACCCGGAGGGTCTCAAGGCGCTTGGGGGGGGGTGGGGCGCTGCTACTGCTCGAACAGCCAGGTCTTGAGCTTCTTCCTGAAGGAGAGGTGGTCTTGGGTCAGGCGCAGGTCGGTCGGGAGGGAGTTCCAGGTCTTGGCGGCCAGGTAGGAGAAGGACCTTCCTCCTGTTGTCGCTCTTCGGATGCGGGGGACGGCGGCGAGGGCGTGGTTGGTCGATCGGAGGTGGCGTTTGGGGGCGTAGAAGTTGAGGCGGTTGTTGAGGTAGCTCGGGCCTCGGTCGTGTAGGGCTTTGTGTGCGTGGGTGAGGAGACGGAAGGTGATTCTCTTGTTGACGGGGAGCCAGTGCAGGTCTCTTAGATGTCCTGAGATGTGGCTGCGTCGGGGGATGTCGAGGATCAGTCTGGCTGAGGCGTTCTGGATCCGCTGGAGTCTCTTCTGGAGCTTGGCGGTGGTTCCGGCGTAGAGGGCGTTGCCGTAGTCCAGTCGGCTGGTGACGAGGGCCTGGGTGACCGTCTTCCTGGTCTCGGTGGGGATCCACCGGAAGATCTTCCGTAGCATGCGCAGGATGTTAAAGCAGGATGCGGAGACGGCGTTGACTTGTCTGGTCATGGAGAGGGAGGAGTCCAGGATGAAGCCCAGGTTGCGTGCGTGGTCTGTCGGTTTGGGTGCGGTGTCCAGGGCGGGGGGCCACCAGGAGTCGTCCCAGGCGGAGGGCGAGGAGCCCAGGATGAGGACTTCCGTCTTGTCTGAGTTCAGTTTCAGGCGGCTGGTCATCATCCACTCGGCTACTTCTTTCATCCCTTCGTGCAGGTTGGCTCTGGCGGCGGCGGGGTCGTTGGGCAGGGAGAGGATCAGCTGGGTGTCGTCGGCGTAGGAGATGATGTTGAGGTTGTGTTGGCGTGCGATGGCCGCGAGGGGGCTCATGTAGATGTTGAAGAGGGTGGGGCTCAGCGAGGATCCTTGAGGGACGCCGCAGATGACTTCGGTGGCCTCTGACTTGTACGGTGGTAGACGGACTCTCCGTGTTCTTCCGTCGGGGAAGGAGATGATCCATTCCAGTGCCTTCTCCTGGATTCCGACGGTGCTCAGGCGCTGCACTAGGGTGCGGTGGCAGACGGTGTTGAATGCCGCGGAGAGGTCTAGGAGGATGAGGGCCGCTGTTTCTCCGTTGTCCATCAGGGTTCGGATGTCATCGGTGGCGGCGATGAGGGCGGTCTCGGTGCTGTGGTTGGCACGGAAGCCAGACTGTGAGGGGTCGAGGGATCCATTCGTCTCGAGGAAGGCGGCCAGCTGTTTGTTGACGGTCTTCTCGATGACTTTGGCTGGAAACGGGAGGAGCGAGATGGGGCGGTAATTCTTGAGTTCGGTGGGGTCCGCTGTAGGTTTCTTGAGTAGGGCGCTGAGTTCGGCGTGCTTCCAGCTCTCCGGGAAGGTGGCGGTGTCGAAGGATGTGTTGATGATGTCCCGCAGGTGGGGTGCGATGACAGCGTCGGCCTTGTTGAAGACGTGGTGAGGGCAGGGGTCGGATGGGGATCCGGAGTGGATGGAGTTCATCATGCGCACGGTGTCTTCGGTGCAGATCGGAGTCCAGGCGCGGAGGGTGGTGGTGGGGGGCGGTGGTTCGGTCGTGGCGTGCGTCGGTTGAGTGCTGAAGCTGTTGTGTATGTCCGCGATCTTGTTGTGGAAGTAGGAGGCGAGGGAGTTGCAGAGGTCTTACGACGGGGTGATGTCCCTACTCCCTGCATTTTATTAGGTCGATAGACTGTTCCCCGTAAGACAAAAGTTCATCACAATAAATGCATAGAATGTTAATTTCACCGAAATGAGGATCTATTTGTGGGTGTGGATTGCTTGCTGAATATGCTGCTGCAGCAATCGATCTGCTTGGTGCAGCCGAACGTGGGTTTTCCTGTAACTTCCGTTGTTAGAGGTTTAGCAAAGTTATTGGGGTGCAAGTTCTTGATATGTCGCATCATAGTTGGTGTGCCAAAGGAGTATTGTTTGGATGGATGACTCCTTTAAAGAGTTGTTTGGCAAATTTTACAGGTTACTAACGGAGCATTAATCTTTTTTTGCCCTTCAGAGATAGTAAATAAGTTGCAAATTAGAGCTTTTTTCTTCTTCTTTGGAGGCTCATCTTCTACATTTTCTACACCAATCGTTTCAGTTGTTTAAAAAAAAATCTGCAGGCAAATATAGAACTCTTCTCTTTAATGGTGTTAGTAAATCAGAAGGAGGCAATTTTCCTGTCTTAGGCTCCATACGAACAATAGCCTGAAATGGATGCACACATTTAATAAGAATAGACTCATAGGTATTTAAATCCATCAGTTCAGAAGGAATTATTACGAACTTGAGATTATTATGCACAGCTCAAGCAGGCATTTTGTTCTTATCTAATTTGTTATAAAAATGTTTAGAAATACGCTGATCAGAATCCAAATCAAAACAATTCTCTACCAACAAATAAGTTGCAAAATGCTTCCACTCATTATTATTCTCCTTTTTACTTTTTAAATACAGATGAACTTTCCTGGTTTGATTTTTATAATGAGTACGTTGAAAACAAATAGAAGAATAATTTGGTGTTTCAAGTGAAATCATCTCAAACTTTGTAATATGTTGTTCAAAATGTTCTACAGTAGAACATTGTACATTCTGATCCACATTTTCTTCTATTAATATCTCAGTTTCTGCACTGTCTTACTGAGGACCAAAGTAACTAAGCTGAATTTCATCAGAGACATTTGTTTCATCTGATACAGATGCACGGAAAAGAGTACTGTTCAACTTTTTTTAACATTAGTGCTGTAATTTTTGCGTAATACAATGTTCTGGCTAATTTCCTGATTTGAGTATGATGAACTGGTAACATTCTGATTTGGTGAAAAACACTTCGCCATACTTTTTTAGAAAGACAAGCCAGAGAATGACCTTTAAAATCAGTATTTTCTCTCACTCTGCAAGAGTCTAGTCCTTGCCACATCTTAATCTTTTGTTTAACACTTTTCTTAATATAGTTATGTAAGAAATTGTATAAATTAATAGATTCTTGACTTACAGTATAAATACTACTACAATTGCAAGTGTTCACTGGAGTTTTATGACGTCTCCCTAAAAGTTCCTCAGCTAACACTTCCTTTGCATTTCTAAGAACAATTTTCTCTTTCACACTAGCACAACCATTTCTAACCTCATAGGCACGACTACTAGTGTTATCTGCACGCAACAAATCATTACTCTGAAGATAACTCTTATCATTAAAAAAAGGCTCAGAACTTGAACTATGGTTCCATTCACCCAAAAAAACCTCTGAAAAATTACTTCTGTTAGTTTCTCTTTTTTTGCACTTACTTTTGGCCTTCATTAAAGAGATTGGTTTATCTAGTGATTGAATTGTACTGATTACTAAAACAAATTTTAAAATATTAATTCGAAAGCCTTCTAAAGTAGATTTTGTATAGTTTTCTTTTTCTTATAATATGCGTTTTTATAAAAAAAATGAGAACACATAGTAGAATTGTGTCTGCATTAAATAAATGAAGGTTGAATTTTCTACTGTTCAAAGTTTAAGAAAATCAAGATTTTATTGAATGTTTTCTGTAGTGCTGGCGGTCTTGGTATCTAGTTGTGAACTCTACTGAGCACAGAATCGATTGAAGGCTTTTCTCAGCACACATAATGAAGAGAAATGTACATGCAAAACTGAATTGAAGTCGTGAACCCTGCTGTCTGTAATGTGCGTTGAAGATTGTAATTGACACAAACATCGATGAATGCTATTTTGTACAGTTAACAGAATCTGAGGACAGAGTAGAATTGTATCTGCATTAAGGAAAGCAAGGCTGATTACAATGCTGTCCTTAATGTAGAAGGAAAGCTGAATTCAAGTTGTGAACCCAGCTGTCCGCAGTGTAGATTCAAGGCAGTTGTTGAGACAAAGATCGAAGAATGCTATTTTGTCAAAGTTAATAGTATCTGCGGACACAGTATAATTGTCTCTGCCTTAAGGAAAGCAAGGCTGAATACAATGCTGTCCTTAATGTAGAAGGAAAGCTGAATTTAAGTTGTGAACGCAGCTGTCTGCAGTGTAGATTGAAGGCAGTTGTTTATACAAAGATCGATGAATGTTATTTTGTCACAGATAACAGAATCTGAGGACACAGTATAATTGTCTCTGCCTTAAGGAAAGCAAGGCTGAATACAATGCTGTCCTTAATGTAGAAGGAAAGCTGAATTCAAGTGGTGAACGCAGCTGTCCGCAGTGTAAATTGAAGGCAGTTGTTGACACAAAGATCGATGAATGCTATTTAGTCACAGATAACAGAATCTGAGGACACAGTATAATTGTCTCTGCCTTAAGGAAAGCAAGGCTGAATACAATGCTGTCCTTAATGTAAAAGGAAAGCTGAATTCAAGTTGTGAACACAGCTATCCGCAGTGTAGATTGAAGGCACTTATTGACACAAAGATTGATGAATGCTATTTTGTCACAGTTAACAGAATTTGAGGACACAGTATAATTGTCTCTGCCTTAAGGAAAGCAAGGCTGAATACAATGCTGTCCTTAATGTAGAAGGAAAGCTGAATTGAAGTTGTGAACCGAGCTGTCCGCAGTGTAGATTGAAGGCTCTAGTGAGCAGTTTTAGATGAATGCTATTTGTGACATTCTTTTACAAAATCGGTAGACATAAAATCCATTAGTCTCTACCTTAAATAAAGCAAGACTGAATTCAATGTTTTCTGTAGTAGTGGAGCTCTTGCTATGAAGTTTTGATTTTTACTGACCGCAGAATATATTGAAGGCTGTTGTCAGGACAGATATTGAAGATAATTTTAGTTCCAAAGCTGAATTCAAGTTGTGAACCCTTCTGTCTGCAGTGTAGATTGAAGGCAGTTGTTGACACAAAGATCGATGAATGCTATTTTGTCACAGTTAACAGAATTTGAGGACACAGTATAATTGTCTCTGCCTTAAGGAAAGCAAGGCTGAATACAATGCTGTCCTTGATGTAGGAGGAAAGCTGAATTCAAGTTGTGAACGCAGCTGTGCGTAGTGTAGATTGAAGGCTCTAGTGAGCACAGTTATAGATGAATGCTATTTGTGACATTCTTTTACAAAGTTGATGCTCCCGTTTTTTGTTTTTGATGAGGTTGATAGACTGTTTTACGTAACACAAAAGTTCACCGCAATAAATGCATAGAAATGTAAGTTTACCAAAATCAAGATTAATATGTGAGTATGGACTGCTTGCCAAAGATGCTGTTGCAGCAGTTGATGTGCTTGGTGCAGCAGCAAGTGGGTTGCCCTTCAATCTTTGTGTTGCAGCTCAAGCAAAGTTGTTGGGGTGCAAATTCTTCATGTGTCGCACTATATTTGCTGTGGTAAAGAAGTATTTTTTGTGTGGATCAGTCTTTGAAAGAGTTGTTTGGCAAATTTTACAGATTACTTTTGGAGTATTAACCTTCGGCTGGGGTAGTAGTTATGACAAAAAGGTTCGATAAAGTGCCTTGACGTTCAATCAGAATATGAAATTGAAGAATATTTGATAATCCCAGGCAAGAAAGGCAGGAAGTGTGCATCTAAACAACAAAGCTCTGTGGAGTTTGGGATGAGGAGTGGTCCAAGCAGGACATATTGGTAGCAAAGTCTTTATAATCAAGTTTTCTAATAAATATTGGTTGTCAATTCACAAAAGTAAGTTGAAGTATATATCCAAAAAGTATGATATATTTTTTTCTAAATAAGTCATCTCAGTCAATACGGTCACGTGGTGATGATTTCTGGTGCACTGAGTTAGTAATCTTTGGCGCTGAGCTTGAACGTACCCAGTGATGATGTGTGGTCAGGGGGGGGGTACAGTAATTGAAGTAATGTCTTTTGTCGATTGAATTCTGCATCAATTCCATTTAAAAGGGACAGTATGTATCACTGTGACATAAAATTGTTCACTCTTCTTTGTGATGATTTATGGTGCACTGAGTAAGTAGTATCTTTGGCGCTGAGCTTGTACGTTCCCTGTGCAGTGTAGATTGAAGGCATTTGTTAACAGACAGAGACAAATGGTTTTTGTCACTTATTCAAACAAAATCTGAAGACATACAGTAGAAACATCTCTAAACTAAAGAAATGAAGGCTGAATTTCCTACTGTTCAAACTGTAAGAAAATCTGAGGACAATGTGAAATTGTCTCTGTTTTAAATAAATCAAGATTGTATTGAATGTTTTCTGTAGTGTTGGCACTGTTGGTATCTAGTTGTCAACGCTAATGAGCGCAGAATTGGTAACCTCAGCCAAGAAATGCAGCAAGTGTGCAAATTTTCCAAGCCTTCGGCCGGGGTAGTAGCTACAACAAAAAGGCTTGTTAAAGGGCCTTAACTTTGAATCAGATTATGAAATTGAAGAATAATTGATAACCCCAGGAAGAAAAAGCAGCAAGTAGGTGTGTGTATATGTGTAGATGATGTGTTGATTGAGTGGAAGATAAAAAGGATGAAAAATAAGAAAGGCTGCAGATGTGCAAAGTACCCACTGCCTTGTAAGGGAAGTGGGTGTTTGGTTTTCCTGTTCATTATACAGACAGGGCGTCAGATTCCGCTATGGGAGCCTGAGAAACGGGTATCTCATCTAAGGAGTTAAGCAAGTGCACAAAGTACACACAATGTGTGGTAGAAAGGACGCAAGAAAGGACGCAAATATGGAAATTATCCACTGCCATTCAATGGGTAGTAGTTACCAAGAAGTTTCAAAAAAGGGCTTTGACTTTGAAGTTGAATTACTTGAAGAATAATTGATAACCCCAGCTAAACAAGGCTGCAAGTGTGCAAATTTCCCACTGCCTTCGTCCAGGGCAGTTGATAGAACAAAAAGGGCTCAATAAAGGGCCTGCATTTTGAATAGGAATATGAAATTGAACAATATTTCATAAACCCTGCGAAGAAACGCAGCAAGTGCGCAAATTTCCCACTGTCTTCTGCCAGTGCAGTATCTACATGA
The DNA here is from genome assembly GCF_964261635.1 of Lissotriton helveticus. Lineage (NCBI taxonomy): Eukaryota > Metazoa > Chordata > Amphibia > Caudata > Salamandridae > Lissotriton > Lissotriton helveticus. Next base: position 452,065,310 of record NC_136067.1, read on the forward strand.
AAAAGGCTTCATAAAGGGACATGAGCTTGAATTAGAATATGAAATTCAAGAGTAATTGATAACCACAGCGCAGAAAGGCAGGAAGTGTGCAAATTTTCCATTGCCTTCGGCCGGGGTAGTAGCTACAACAAAAAGGCTCGATAAATGGTCTTTGGTTTGAATCAGGATACGAAATAGGTGTTACACTTAGTTTAGTTTCCATTGAGTTAGTGGTACGTGAAACAACAAGGTTTGTGGGGCTTGCGAAGATGTGTGGTCCGGGCAGGACATACTGATAGTAATTTTTTTGGTCTTGTGCATTCTGGCTTAGTAAGGGCAATTGGCGATTTTGTGTCGGTTTGAGGGATATTACTTTATTTGGTACTGTACTTTATACGTAATGAATGAAGAATTAGTTAAATTGTGGCTGAATACGGACATGTGGTGATGGTAGGAGGTAGCGGTTACCAAGACTTCATGACTATGTGGCATTGATTATAGCTGCATAATATTGGTAATTTAGTGTGTGTGAATGCAGTGATGATAAGTGGTGGAATAAGTTAGTGGCACCTGAGGAACAAAGTTCTGTGGAGTCTGCGATTATGCGTGGTTCAAGCAGGACGCATTGGTAGCAAAGTCTTTAAAATTAAGTTTTTTTAACCAATGTTGGTTGTTCATTCACAGAAGTAAGTTGAACTATATCTCCAAAAAGTAGGATATTTTGTTTTTTGTAAATAAGTCATGTTATTCAATACTGTCCTGTGTTGATGATTTCTGGTGCACTGAATTAGTAATACCTTTGGCACTGAGGTTGAACGTACCCTCTGATGATACATGATTGGGGGGAGGAACAGTAATTGAAGTAATGTCTTTTGTTGATTGAATTCTGCATCAATTTCATTTAAAAGGAATAGTATGTTTCACTATAACATAAAAGTGTTCACTCTTGGTGATTATTTATGGTGGAGAGAGTAAGTAGTATCTTTGGCGCTGAGCTTGTACGTTCCTTGCGCAATGTAGATTGAAGGCAGTTGTTGACACAGAGATAGACAAATGCTTTTTGTCAGTTATTTAAAGAAAATGTGAAGACATACAGTAGAAACATCTCTAAATTCAAGAAATGAAGGCTGAATTTCCTACTGTTCAAACTTTAAGAAAATCTGAGGACATTGTGCCATTGTCTCTGTTTGAAATAAATCAAGATTGTATTGAATGTTTTCTGTAGTGCTGGCGGTCTTGGTATCTAGTTGTTAACTGTACTCAGTGCTGAAATGATTGAAAGACGTTGTCAGCACAGATACTGAAGAGAAATTTACATCCAAAGCTGATTTGAAGGTGTGAACCCTGCTGTCTGCAAGGTAGATTGAAGGTACTACTCGACACAAACATTGATGAATGCTATTTTGTACCGTTAAAACAATCTGAGGACATGGTACAATTGTTTCTGCTTTAAATAAATCGAGAGTAATATGTCACTCTGTTTTAAGAATTTGTTGCATTCTTAAATGCATAAAGGCAAGCATTAAGTTTGATACAATGCTTAGGTCATGAATAATGAGACGTTTCATTTTCTTCAAGTGTCTTCACAACAAGCTTCTCCAGATAGCTTGTGGTATTCAAATTTGTTGTCATGTTCCACAGGTAGTTTAAGTAAACGATGTAATGTAGCATTGAAAATGTTAACATTTGGTCATATTTCGAATATAAGGAACTTATTACAAATGTGCAACAAGGAAATGATGTTGAATATGGAACTATTCTACAAGAAATAAAAATTGGAGAAATGACTGAACATGGCAAAGAGGTTTTACAGAGAGGATTACTTTGAAACTTGTTTCCAAAAGAAAATATTGTTCCTAAGCTGGTAGCTACTTTTAAAATAATTGAGAATAACAGTAAAGAAAAGCACCAAGTGAAAATATCCTACTGCCTTCAGCCAGGGTATTAGCTACAATAAAAAGGCTCGATAAAGGGCCTTGACTTTGAATCAGAAAGGCAGTTAGTGTGCAAATTTCCTACTGCCTTCAGCCGGGCCGTAGGTACAAGAAAAAGGCTCAAAAAAGGGCCACGAGTTTGTATCAGAATATGAAATTCACGAATAATTGAAAATAGTGCAACATGCTTTGAATGTAGATCTCTGTGCAACAGGGAGCCAATGAAGATCTCTTGTCACTTGAGAGAGATGACCATGTTTAGAAAGTTGATAAATCAACTGAGCAGGCTGGTTTTGAATCCACTGGAGCCTACGCGTAAGATGTTTAAGAAGACTCAAGTAGAGGGAGTTGATGTAGTTAATTCTTGACACAAGTAGGACAATTATGACTCAAAGAGTCAGTAGTAAGAAATTTCGTAAGCTTAATTCTGCGTAGTTGAAAGAAACAGGACGATATCACTGACCCAATTTGCTGTTTTAAAGATAGCTCCTCGTCGATAATGAAGCTGAGACTTTTTACTGGTCTCTTGTAGAGGGGGAAGAGTCAATCTCATTGGGCTAAAAAGGGGGACTCCAGAAGTTGAACCTATTTTTGTTGACTACTATCTTTGTGTTGTCGGAGTTTAGTTTCAGATAGTTGCTGTTCATCTAGTCCCATATAAACAGCATGGTGTATTGGAAATGAGACTTAGAATTGAGGGTATTATCAATCATGAAGAGGAGTTGCATATCATCTGCATAATTTAAAATGCTAACTTTCATGTTTTTAAGAGTGTGAATCAGAGGACGGATACACAGATTAAAAAGATGAGGGGAAAGAGAGGCACCCCACAATTCAGTTGGACTTCAGAAGAGTTAAGGGGATAGAGTATAACTGATTGAGATCTATCCTTGAGGAAAGAGACAATCCAGTTGACACCTGCGTCCTGCGTGCATGCGGCCATTACATGGTCAGCCAAAAAGTTATGGCCCACTGTGTCAAAGGCCGCTGACAGATCGAGAACTCCACTGCCTGACAATGAACTAGCCTAAAGCAGAAACATTTTAGTTGCAGCTTCTACAGATGTGCATCATAAGCTTAATTTTTCTATGCATATACTTATTGTTTAATAACTATTAACTATTTATCTTTAAGAACAAGTGACAGCTAGATTCTATCCAAAAGGGATGAGAACATGCTGCTTAGGAGGGAAATAAGCAATCTCTTGAGGTCAGCACATTCTACAAAAATGACGTGTTTTCTAAAGCTAACATGAATTGTTTATTTAATATTGCACTATGCCAGTCTGCAAAACACATTTAGAGGCAAAAATAAATGCATTGCAGAGGAATAAAGAATGAAGGAGGCCTAGCTCAACTTGACAATGAAAATACGAAAGAAATTGATGCTGTAGGAAACTGGCTCTATATATACTACACCAAAATGAGGTATAGTGTGTATAGTGTTCAGGTGACCCCAGAGGTAGGCAGAGGTTAAAGTTAGATAGAACCTTACTCTCTATTTGTGGTAGAGTGGCCGAGCAGTAAGGCAGTATCAGAGGACAGTGTTAAGCATTTGATGTACACACTCAGTCAGCAAATGAATTCACACACTCAAGAACAAAACTCTAGGCCAATTGTTGTTGTATAAAAATATATACTGTTGTTTTATTTTTAGAACCAAGCAAGTCTGGCACAGGTAAGAATTAAATACTTTACAGTAATAAGTTCCTGAATGTAAAACAATTTGAATATGCAATAGGAATTGTACTTTGTTTGATTTACAGGGGATGCAGTAGGTTGCAATACTTAGTAAATACAGTTCATTGAAATGAATAGGCTTTTTCAGTAAATTACAGGTAAGTTACTTTTGACGTTACTTTACTAACTCAGTCCTGGATACCTAGATTCAGCACTGAGACATTTCCTGCAAACAGGTAAGTAAATAAGTTTTGGTTAATCGTGCGATTTTTAAAGAATATTTTTAGATTTCAATACTTCACACTTAAAAACTTTTTGGAAGAAAATTGTCAATGTTATCCTATGGAGATAAAACAGGTTATCAGTTCAAAGGTAAGTTATCGACTGTGGGAGTTAAAGTTCTGGGGTTAGACTCAAGGGTCCCAGGGTCAGTGATGCCCTCTTTTTTTTTTTTTTTATAAGACGTTTATTAAAGTTTCAGTTATACACAGCGTCTTGCACACAACCCGGAGGCTGGCCGCTATTTATCATACGTACAGTATCGCAACAACAATGCAATGGTAACGGCCATCCTCGCCAAGTCGCAAATCGTGTAAATACCATCTGAATACCTTCGGATAGTAGTGTTCACAGACCTAGTCCGTCTTATTTTATATTAAACAACCATAACTTGTCTCTATGAAAAAACAGGATTAAACCAGTCATTATCAGCATCCTACAGGGTTACACAATACAAGCATTTTCAATCGGGTCCTAAGTACATTATCATACTATGGAGACAGTCCCCATCACAAGCCACATCACTAGTCTTGTCTGGCACTCTCTGCGCCTCCCCCCTGCTAGCACGACACATCTCATAATTGCAACTATGACCCCCCCCTAGATGTATTCCAAGTTACACAGTAGTGATGCCCTCTTGTTACACCCTCAGCGGCACTAGGGCGGCAGGGTGCAGAGTGTTGAGGCCCAATGTAATCCAATGGGGATAGGGGGCCTCCGATTGGTGACTGCTGGCAAGCATGCCACTGGGTTGTGGGAGCAAAGCTCCTAGGGTTTAGGTCAGGGCAAATGGGGAAACAAAGTAGCACAAAAGGTGCACCCTCAGCAGCACTGAGGTGGCCGGGTGTAGAGTGCAGTTTCGACGTTGGGCGCCCCGTTGTTTTCAATGGAGAACCTCCGGTTTGCAAAAGCACTGCAGGCAGGGAGACAAAGGACTTCTGGGTGCAACCACCACATCAAGAGGTAAGTTGGGAAGTTAGGGGTTGGTTAGGCACCGTCGGTTTGGGCACACAAGGTCGTCGGTTGCAGGGTTGCCTTTTGGGGTCGGATCGTCTTTGTGGTTGGTGGTTGTGGTTAGGTGGGCCTTCTGGATTTAGACTACAGGCGTCGGCTGGAGGCTTTAGGCAGGTCAGGGGTCGCCGGATCTCGGGTCAGGATCGCTGGGGTGACCTCCTTGTGGTGTTTTTCCACTTGAGCTCGGGCCGGGTTTGGCGGGTGCAGAGTGGGCTGGATTTGCGGTCTCCGGCTGCTGCCAGAGGTAGCAGTTGAACATATCCGGTGTTCACAGGAGAAGCAGTCTTTGGAATTGAAGGCAGGCAGATCCTCCAGGCTTTTTGAGGTTTCTGGCTGCAGGACACACCGGGATTTTGAAGGAGCAGGTTCGAGGGGAGACAGACCTGTAGGGCTGGGGCCAAGTCAGTGGGTGTCTTCCTCTTGTTAGCTCTCTGCATGGCTGTTCAGTCCTTCTTCTTTTCTTCTTCTTATTGTCCGGCTGGATCAGAGGAAGCAAGGTTCATGGTGCCTCCTAAATACCAGATGTAGAAACATTACAGGTAGTTAGAAGGCAGGGACCAAAGGGTCCCTTCTCTGGGGTGGGTACACCCCCTAATGTGCCACCCTCCAGTGGATGGGGGCTCGAGCCTGTCCCTGGGTGGTTGGGTCCCCCCATCCTCAAGATGGCGGAGACTCAGTGTTGTGCTTCACCTCGCCTTCCACACTTGAGAGGTGGAGTTGGCAGAGGTGAGCACACCTCTCTTCCTCACTTGTTTTTCCCACCTGTTCTCCCTTCCAAAGTGGGGGGCAGAACCAGTGGGAACCAGTTGCTGAAAGTAGCAAGTGTTCTGGGGAATCTCACAAAGGCAGCATGCCTTTGAAGCTTTCCCTTTGTGAACCCTGCCCATCCTGGGGGAGGAGACTTGGCACCTCGTCCCAGGATGTGCATTGTTTCAGGTCCCCGGGAGCAGCAGGCTCTCAACCCAGGTGTCCAGAAACTTGTCTGTTGAAGGGCAAACTAAGCTGTTGATGGCAGACTAAGCAGTCACTCAGTCGGGACACTAGAGGTGGCATCAGTGTGGGTTTAATGTACAGAGAAGTTTGATACCAAACTTCTCAGTTTTCAGTGTAGCAATTATGGTGCTGTTGAGTTCGTAATGACAAACTCCCAGCACCATATACTCCTAATGGCAGCACTGTATTTACAATGTCTAAGAATGGACTTAGACACTGTAGGGGTACAGGGCTCATTCACTTGTACCATCACCACTGGTATAGTGCACCCATCTAGAGGGGTGACTGATCTATGCCAGGGCAGTGGGTTGTAGGCATGGCACACAGGGATGTGTGCCATGTCAACTCTTCACTTTGTTCTGCACCAAAACACGCAGCCTGCAAAGGCAGTGTGTGAGTGTAGTGATACAGGACCTCTAAGGGTGGCACAATATGTGCTGCAGCCCTTGGAGGCCTTCTCTGGCACAGTGCCCTGGGTACCTGTGGTACCATTTACCAGGGGCAGATCTGTTGCCAGAGATGCCAATTGGGTTTGTTTTGGGGAAAGAACACAGGCCCTGGGAACCTGATTGGCAGGGACCCAGGGCCCACCAAGTTAAAGTGCATCAGTAGTCTGTCAAAAAGTGGGGGAGTTACTGCAACCGAAACCCACTTTCCTACAGATGCATACTACAAAAAAACCAGGCCAAACATATTACATGTTAATTTGCATGTTTAATGAAAGACACATTTTCATGTTTCTTTTTCTTTTTGACATAATTTGTGTTAATGTTTTCCAACAAAACCACAATGTTTTAAGCAAAATATTCTTGCTTTATCACATTTGATTGCCTATATGTGTGTAGAGTGTTTACAGAGCACTGTGGAACTTTACCTTCCTCACATCTTCTTAACTTTATTTCTTTCCCAGCTGTGCGTTTTCTATTTTTATTTTCTCTCGTTTATTGCATCTCCCCAATCTTTTGTTCACTATCTTCACTCCTCTGTGTGCCGCTTTTCTTCTTTCTCTACATTGTGGTTTCCACTCTTTTGTGAAATTTTCAGACTTATTGCGCTTATACACCCTCCCTTATTACAGAGGTCATGCTCCTTACCTGAAATCTGTGGGTTATTTTCTTCACCATGCTGGTGGAGCCTGCTGATCCCAGTCACCTAACCACAATTTGGGAAGCCCAGGCTTGGGAGAGGGAGGAGTGGCCAACAGCTGCTGTCCTTCATTTATGCTTCTCCCTATCATGCTACCGGCCCTCAGCCATGCTGAGGGATAAAAGCAAACCCACAGTGTCTGCATGGACCTGCATAACCCCAGGCACACCCCTGATCATGACATCCAGCCACAGGATCCAGCCCGTACTGGTGTTATTCTGGATAAGGCACTGCTTCGGCCAGGTAGACTTTTACTGTCTGGCAATTTCATCTGGTAAAATCACATGAGGTTTGCAGTGAAAGAATTGCCTAGCTCCAGCCCCTGCTTGACTCCCTCTTATAGCACAAGAGCACATGTAACGTTCCCTATGGCATCTCACTGCATTTTGTGTCCCCTACCACTCTCCCCACCCACTCCACTCCCCCACTAAATCTGTCACCTGTTCAGTGCAAGTGCTAAAAGCAGTGGTGCAGGATCCATTTTTAGAGTGGGATGCTGCAGCCGCTGCAGGTGCGGTAAGAGGGGTGGCGACAGACGACGGAATAGGGAAAATAAAAGAAAAAAAAAGAAAACCACTTACCTTGCGCTCACCGCATCGCTTACTCTGCAATGTGGCGAGTGCAAGGTAAGTGGTATTATTTATTTTATTTTCCCTATTCCATCGTCTGTTGACTTCTCCCCTGCCCTGCCCCACACCTACCCTCCCCCAACACCTCACAGATTTTACCTGCTGCAGCCATGCCTGGGGTGCTGTCATTAATGTTATATTACTGAGGTCATAGGGATTGTGAAAACTCCAAGCTTCATAAAAAAAAAACTGTGTAGCAAATGTACCATACACATTCAGCAGGAGAGTGGTAAGGATGTGGTATGTAGCTGGTGGTGCATTTTGGAACACTAGTGTAAGAGCGAACTATCAATTACAGACAGTTCATTTTCCGTTGACATGGGCAGTAAATTTGCAGAGACATGCAGTTTTACTAGTAAAACTAAATAGCGCAGAAACGATAATGTGTGGAAATCGGGTTTCAGTGAATATTCATTGTTTACTTATCGCTAAGTACAGTGTCTTGACTTGTGTTGATCCTAATAAAATCTTGTTTCCATCACATTTCAAAATAATTAAAAAGTGCTAATTGTGCTTTCCTAATTGCTGATATAAATATAAATATGTGTATAGTTAATTTACCGATATTTAAATATTGTGTGTTAGAAAAAACTGACATACTACAGTTGTTCCTTTCATCACCTGTACCACAGCAGGATAGTCACTCAGATCACTTACAAATCCCTCTCACTTTCTGTCAAAGAAATAAAACTACACTCCACTTTCCAAATATGCAGCAAGTTGTCATAAGGAATAGCCTGATATTTGACCTTTGTCTTTAAAGAGCAGCAAATGTGATAAGATGAACACAAGAGTTTAAAGCATCTTTATTGCTCATTCACTTTCTGAGCTCAGCATGATTACTTCTGGGGTGCCTCAGCACCCCCAGCACCCCTAAGGCTGAAAGGGAGAATTATTCCACATGGCTTAGAAAGACTGTGGGATATATGACCCGGAAAAACAGGCAACAAGGGTGGTTATTATTCAATTAGGATGAACTCATGCTAGCAGGACTTGGTGTAGAGATATCAGGTGGAGGCATTATTTCCAGCCACACATATCCCCACATTTAAATCCAGGCCATTCCTTAGTGGCCCTAATACTCCTGACACCCTACTGGTCTATGGCTGAGAGATGGACATGAGCATGTTATTCAGCGCCAGGATACCCTTGGGTGAGCTTTACAAATACTCATGTTATGTTATCTTTAGTTCCGTAAAAAGTATGAAAACTTGAGAGGTGAAACCCACAAGTATAAAAATACACTGGATCTTCACAAGGGATCAATTGCTGAAGATTAAAACTGAGGTTATGCGGAAGACTAGTAGCAGCAGAACACACAGGAGTCTCCCAGCCGATCAGTACCGAAATACTAATAAAAGCTGAAGCCGCCTTTTTTAGGTAAAGCCACACCTTCTCTAGAAGTGTGACTATCTGGCAGCAAAAATAGCTGCTGTAAAGCTCTAGCACAATATTTGCTTCTTCGTACAACATTGAGCTAAACACTTGCAACGCTCCCCGAGTGGCGGGCACCAATCAGGAGTGCCGGGGGTAAGTTTGTGTAAAAAAAGAAGAAAAAAGCACCCCCTTGCTGCTCCCCTCCGCCGTCGTCCCGCCGTCTTCTCTACTGGTGGATGTTCCAAACAGGAAGGCTGAGGCTCCCCTGAGTCAATCACAACACTGCAATACAGCTGTGTGATTGGATCTGAGCCATGGTTCGGCGCTCAGACAGGGGCTGGCAGCCTGAACATGTTCTATACACAGGCTGTAATGCAGCCTAGGTGTAGAACATGCAGAGTGGCATGACGGTTTGGCCGACCCAAGAGGGGAGTGGAGTGGCACACTGGCCAGGATGGCTGACTCCGGAGTGTGGGGTTCACGGTTTGATCACAAACAGAAAGGTGGTGTGGCACGCCTGGGGTTATACGTATGTTCAACAATAGGTAAAGCAAAAACGATATTGGATGCGTTTTATGGGCGCCTCAGGAATGCATCTCTTCCGGCTGTTAGAGACGAACTTGAAAGACTATAACATGGAGGCGTGGGAGGTCCCACGCGGAATCCTGAGGAGCTCCTGAAAGGTCTCAGCCTTAAGGGTTTCAAAAAATACTCAGAAGTGTGTCCAAAGTTTACTATTCAAGTTTTAATCCAGGTAGTCATATATTAAAAGTCATATAGACAAAACGTGGATACTTCAGTGAATACAACACGTAGATTTCAATATGCAATTAATCCCTATGCATTTCGGGACCACGTCCCTTCGTCAGGGGATCTGTGAAGGAAATAGACATCGTTTTAGGGTGGGGCCCTGACCTCAAAAGTATAAACAAGGAAAATCGCCGAGTGTAGAGCGTCTGGTGCATGATGAACAACGAGTGGGATTAGAAGATAACACCGCGTTGTGACACTGTGGGTAATTCAACGAAAAGTGCATAAAAACAAGGTGATGGACGAATAGTAATAAACACCTGGTGAAAAAAAATGGACGACAAGAGAAATCGCCGGGTGCTTTTAGTGCACGGCGCAATGTGCTAGGTTCATGCAGAATTATCAACGAAATAATTGTGGAACAAATGTGCAGCCCAAGAGCATTCGGGAGACCACTATAGATCGAACAGCGTTACCGGTTGAATGTAACTTACCAAAAACCGCATATGACAAGGAAACTATAACATAGCCGCAAACTGGAAAAGTGATGGAGTTCGCCGCCTTGCAAAGGAGTGTATAACATAAAGGACGGACTCGGTTACGAGTAACGTCCGGGAAAAACATGGAAAAAAGACTCGTCGGTGAACGATAGAGGTGAGGTGAAGAGAGTGCTCAGCCACCCAAGTGGTTCAAGGTTCGAATCTGGTGTGAGAAACGTATTAATGAATTGAAGAAATTAATAAAACGTGAAGGGTGAAGAAAATACAAAGTTAAAAAATGCGGTAGCTCATTGAGCCTATGGAAGAAAATAAACCGTACACAGACCAACAAAAAAAATGTGGATAATATCAGTACACTCGGAATGCATCAGATGTATATTCACGATAAACAACTGTGGAATGACAGATGAAAAAAGCTAAGGGAAAGATGAAGGTATCTAAACATAAGTAATCAGGAATCGGAAATCGATGCAGAACAGATTATGGAAGACAGAAATTAAATGTCAGAATGGGTGAAAAAAGAAGAAGAAGTACTAAGTGGGGTCAAAACCTGGACAAATACATTCTGGGAGACACAAGAGGTTCAGCGTAGGAGGGATAGGAAGTACTATACAGTATGCGGGACAGAGAGGAAAACAGAGAAGAGCAAACATTCATAGAAAACAACTGTATTCAATACTGTCATTAAGTCCCGTGGGTTGGCAGGAATCCAACAGTTTAATCCAAATCAGTTCACGTTGCAACAACCTCTTGTGGTTGTCGACTCCCGGTCTCATGGGTACAACCTCTAGTGCAAGGAACCTTAGCTGGCTGATGTTGTGTGAAGCTGATACAAAATGTGCCGCTAAAGGAGACTTCAAGTTCTTTGTTCTGATGGTACTTTTGTGTTCCGTTAAACGGATCTTCAGTTTTTCCCACGTAGGGCAAGCCACAAGGGCATTTCAGTAGGTACACCAGGTTCATGGAATCGCATGTGGCGTTGGTTTTAAGAGGTATCGTTTTTCCGGTTCGAGGATGGTTGATGGAGTTACCCCTGATTATGTTGTTGCAATGGCTGCAATTATGACATGGTTTGGTTCCAGAAAAAACAGAAACGGTAGATGATGGGGTAAATTCTAACATGTTTTTCAGATTCTTCGCTCTTTGGTAGGCAAACAAGGGAGTGCAATTGAAGATTCCTTGAAAGTCCGGTTCTAATTGTATCATAGACCAGTTGCGTAAAATAGTCTTTTTGATGATAGGACTGGTTGATGAATATTTGGATACAAATACAGGTCTCTCAGTTTTTTTCTGGCGGGGATTCAGCGTCAAAAGGTCTTCCCTTGTCTTTAGTCTTACGCGTTCCTATGCAGCAGATAGGACAGCATCAGGGTATTTCCTGTCTCTGTATTTATGTAGAATGTTATTTTCGAAATTCGAGTATTCATCGTGATCAGAGCAAATTCTTTTAGCCCGTAATAGCTGAGAAAAAGGTAGGTATTTCTTCAAGGGAGTTGGGTGACAGCTGGTGTATAACAACGCATTATTGCGATCAGTTTCTTTTACATACAGAGAGGTTTTTATTTTGCCATTGTCAATGGTGACTAAAATGTCCAGGAAATACAGACAGTTGGGATCAATGTGGTGAGTGAATTGAATGTGGTCATCTACCCGGTTGAGGTAGGCCAAAAACTCAAGAATCTCATCGGGGGGACCAGCCCAAATAAGAAAAATGTCATCTATGTATCTCCAGTAAGTCCGGATTTTGGTGTGCCAGAGAACATTCTCCAGTATGTGGTCGATTTCCAAACGATGCATAAAAAGATTGGCATAGCTGGGTGCAGCACAATTTCCCATTGCGGTTCCAACTAGTTGCAAGAAAAACTCGTTGTTCCAACTGAAATAGCTGTGATACAGCATGAAGTGCATGAGTTCCAAAATTAGTATTTTGAGATCTTCATCAATCGGGTGGTCCAGTAAAAATTATTCCAAGGCATCGATACCCCTGTTGTGAGGTATAGAGGTATATAATGCACATACGTCAATCGTGACTAACGTGTGTGTAGTGTTCAGGTTCAAGGTCACATTGTTCACTTTATTCAAAAAGTCGGTTGAATCACGTAAGTAGGTGGACATTTCTTTCACAATAGGTTGAAGGTACATGTCCACGAACTTCCCAATGGGTTCATGGATAGACGTTTTTGTGGAGACAATCGGTCTGAATGGGGGTTGGTGTAGGCTCTTGTGAATTTTGGGCAGCATGAATGCTGGGACATTTCGGGTTGGGTTGAGTCAAATATTTCAAATCTTTTGGCGAAATGGTTCCCAAGTTCATAGCCTTCTCTAGGATCGTTCTTAAAATTTTAGCGAAAGCATCAGTAGGGTCAGAATTCAACTTCATGTATAGTTCAGAGTTACTCACATGAGCGGTTACACTGGATTGGTAAAAGTCATGGTCCAATATTACTAAGGCACCACCTTTATCAGCTTTGCAACAGGTGATTTTTTTGTTGTTGGTGATATCACGTAAAGCCCTGTAATCACTGGTGCTGAAATTCTTAATCTTGGGGGGAACCTTCTTAAAGTTATCTCGTAGAGCCTTAAGAGTGATGGTTTCATACGAATCCAGGATTTTGTGGCTTACTGGAGCCTGGAAAGAACTCTTGCTTTTCAAATCTTTACAGGCGTGTTGCATGGCCGGACCGATGGGAGGATTCACGTTAGTGAAAAAGTGGCGTAGACGCAAACTTCGCATAAATTTGAAAAAACAAATTTCAGTCTCTAGTTCGTTAGTGTGGTAAGTAGGGACAAAAGATGTCCCTTTTTGTAGTACTTTCATTTGATTGGCAGATAGTACAGTTCGAGATATGTTTATGACAAGTTGGTTTTGCTCCTGGTAGACTGGGCTACGGATGTGGGTGTTGTGCCTTCGGCGGATTCCGCCCCGCCTGGATCTACGTTGATAACTGGGCCTTTTACTAAAAAATGAACACCAGAGGTTGTTGGAATGTTTTGTATGTTGCTCTCCTCAGGATGAGTCAAGGTCAATGATCTGTTGGTGTCTGCTTGTTGGGTCATTCTCAGTGGTCTGTGTTGAGGTTGACCGCGTCTTTGGTAGGAAGAACCATCAGACGAGGTTTCGTCGGAAGATTGATTAGTAGACGGCCTTTGTTGTCTGCGTTGGGCATATACCTCCGCCCAACTATACACCTCGCCCAGCTTGTAATCCATGGTGTCTCTTTTATATTTTCTAATCTTCCTATCGTTGATTTCTTTGGTGTATTTGTCCAACTGAATGTTGATGTCTTCAAGGGCTTTATCCAGTTCATCCTTGTTCATGTTTTTCTCGAGATTGTTGTGGATCTGACCTATTTCTTTTTCAAGATCAGTGATAACCTTGGATAGTTCTTCCACTATCAAAAGAATCAAATCTAAGGAACAGCGGTTCAAAATGGCGTACCATCGTTCCGTGAACTTCGGATTGTTCCTACAGAGAGTCAGTTTAAGTGCAATGCGTAATCCTCTAGGGATGCGTTGGTCTTTATGATACCTAATCAAGGTACCGGCGTGTAGGCGTTGGTTAATTATTCTCTTTGACATGTACAGTAGTTGTCTTAATGTGCTCGGATTAGAGAAGGTGCTAGTTGAGGTAGGGTCCACCTCTTTAACGAGTGAATAGATCCTATTGGTTTCTTCGATGTCAAATCCAAAGGTGTCAGCACGGTTTGCCGTTATGTTTGAGATTTCTTCGTAGGACATCTTGATTGGGTGCACACACTGGTTAGCCAGAAATTGAATACAAACAGAAAGGTGGTGTGGCACGCCTGGGGTTATACGTATGTTCAACAATAGGTAAAGCAAAAACGATATTGGATGCGTTTTATGGGTGCCTCAGGAATGCATCTCTTCCGGCTGTTAGAGACGAACTTGAAAGACTATAACATGGAGGCGTGGGAGGTCCCACGCGGAATCCTGAGGAGCTCCTGAAAGGTCTCAGCCTTAAGGGTTTCAAAAAATACTCAGAAGTGTGTCCAAAGTTTACTATTCAAGTTTTAATCCAGGTAGTCATATATTAAAAGTCATATAGACAAAACGTGGATACTTCAGTGAATACAACACGTAGATTTCAATATGCAATTAATCCCTATGCATTTCGGGACCACCGTCCCTTCGTCAGGGGATCTGTGAAGGAAATAGACATCGTTTTAGGGTGGGGCCCTGACCTCAAAAGTATAAACAAGGAAAATCGGTTTGATCCCCAGTGCCAGAGGCAGATCAGCTCAGCATCGTGTGACTCTGGGCAATAGCTCACTTCATCTCCCTCACTGTCCCCTGCGCCTTGAGACCCTTACGGGTGCTAGTTCGGGCGTTACAAATACTGGGTTATAATTATTACTATTATTAGGCAGTCATGCGCCCTGGGAGTCTGCAAACCACTTCTTCCCTCCTCCTCTTCAAAGCTGCGGGCAACAGGAAAAATTAAATGTTAATAACCCAGCGTTTTTATCAATTTATTTTTCCTTTCTTTCACTGCTGCAAAGCAATGGGACGACACTTTTCCGATTTAGCGGAGGAGCCGCCATTGGTCTTCACTGCCCACTTAATTGCTAAACAACCTTCATCGGAAATAATCTCGACCAAGTCATTCCTGAGCTGTTAAATGAGCTCCTATAAAAAGACTAGCATATGTTAATAGACTTTCAGACTATTCTCCCACGTGGCCATTTTAGCCGTTGTTCATCTCATCTCATCACACGTAAAACTTGGATTATCACAGCCAGGGATATCCTTCGAATAATAAAATCCCATTAGGAGCTTTCTTTCTCCTGAAGATTTGCGTCCCTGGCATCCTTTTTTCTTAACATTTAAGCTCCTAACTTGTCGAAGGCGATTATCTAATAAAGCCCGAGGAGAAAATGAAAGTGACAGGTTAGAAGAGGAAAGCAGGGATTAAAACGGGACACATCTGCTATGCCTTTGAACCATCGCCCTTCTGCAGTCACACATAGATGCTGCAGCAGCTACAACACTCATTCTGTGGAGCCATGTTTCATGCAAGTTTTCCCTCCGCTTTTCATTTTACTGCTATCAAATAATATCATATGAGTGAGAAACGTGTAATGGTGTGTGTGTTTGTAAGTGTATGAGCGAGAGAGACAAAGAGAAGAGAAAGATTACAGCGGTCGCCATTCCAAGAAGCTAGGAAATATTGCACTGAATGGTGCAGCTAAACCTAATATCAAAGGCACGATTCATGCTGTCAGTAATGCGTCCTCTTTTCATCATCACTTCTCTACCCACTTTTTCTTTGTCACTCAGGTTTTTAATATTACACTACTTTAATTACTGTTCAAAATCTCTGTTCACTTAAGGCTTGTTCGCTGTCACTTTATTCTGTTTCATTGTAACTCATGTGCCGTGCAGCCCAGTCAGCAGCTGTTGTGGGAGCGACCATCGATAATACCCCCATTCCTGTCTGACACAAGCCCAGTCCGCTCGCTCCTCTGAAAGGGCATCTGATCTCTGGCAGCTATTAGTCACAAACAAGCAAAGATTTTCTTCTGAAATGCTGATGCGGCTAATTCAGGTCGCCTCTGCAGCACATATCCTGTCTTTCAATAATTTGACTAGCCTTTGCCCCTCTAGCTCGCCTAGCAACTCCCCCGTTGTCTTGACAGATGCCGCTTCTGTTTTTCTCCCAACCAATATGTGCTGTTTGGAACTTAAGAGTTTCCCATGTATTTTCCTATTGCACGTATGGGCCGACATGTCCCAGCAGGCTGAAAATACGTGATTTAAGTAACCCGCATGACAGGGAGCAATGTGACAGTCCTCACAAATTGCAGAGAACCGCCATCAGTATGATTAGTCTTAGCATTCAAGTACATGATTAAATACACACAGAGTGCTTATTCAGCAAAAAGCAAAGGAGCTTGTACACAAGCTCCCAAGCACACAATTTATATCACCACCAAATCCCAAATGTCTAAAGGTGATTGAGATTGCGGTGTTTCCTGGACAAAAAACACATTCTGACGTTCAGTCTCATGCCTTATGTGGCCCATTTTCTATTTTATGCCCCTGCCTTGTGTTCACTGTATTGGTATTGCACTCCCTAACTGAAATATTACATATGTATTTTGAGCGAGGGTCTTTTTGGTGTGCATCTACAGTTATGCTTACATGCCAGACACTAGACTAGGTGCGTGTATAGTAGGCCTCTAAATGTTATACAGATAACAACTCTATAAACAATAGATTAAAGCAAAACACTTCTCCGCACCAACATCCTGCACCAAAAACATTTACTGTACTACCCGAACACTTAACATTTTGAATAGCTGCCTAGTACATTCATGTCTTGTCAGGCGCATGCAGGCACTTCTGATTTTTTCGTGACCAGCAACTGCATTTTTTATACTTATTTTCACTGTTGCAAAATGCCCCTTTTGCATGGACACCCTCATTTTTGCCTGACTTGTATTGCTGATTTTTAACTATGCACATTGGTGCACTCCTGACCAGTCCTTAGTGTAAGTGCTGTGACACCTAAAACATGGTAAAATCGACTAATCCACAATTGGTTTATTAATTTTCCAGTACGGGCGTATTATATGGTGTGGGAAGCAAATGTCACAAGTGAACTGCACGTGTTGTGTCATCTATTAGTCTGACAATGAAAACGTTGGGAGGCCTGCATGCTGCAGCTGACGAAATAACCCTTTTTTGACAGGAAGGAACCCTACTTTAAAATATTAAATAAGGTGCCCATAGTAGGCCCCATAGCCCACAAGACAGGGTACCTAGTATTTAAAAGTGAGAAGTAAGAATTTCATAGTGGCATATTCCTAAAGTGAATAGACCCCAAAAGCTATTTTCGTTGTGTAAAACTTTAGAGAATCCTATAAGAAAAATGTAAATGCTATTTTTCTAACTTTTGTGTGGGATGAAAGCAGCATAATTAATTCAACCGCTGTTTTGTTTTTGATTTTTATTAAAATTCAATTCAATGGTGGAGTTGGATTTTTGATAAATATACCGGAATGGTACCTTTTAAAAACTTAGATTTTGCCTGCCTGAAGCCACAGTTGGCTAATTCGTGTTAGCCTTCTAACCTCACGTCCCTTAATGAGGTGTGAAAACTACTCCCAGAGGCGAAACGATGGTTTGGGCCTTTTGACAGGACAACCTAGATGTGAAGAATGTGACAAATTCCCACTCAGGAAGGGCAGTTGGAGAGGGTTCACTAACCAGGCTGTGGCCTGGCTAATCATAGATAAGGATAAAGTGACACTTGGGGAAGAGAGGCGTTTTGATCCCAGGGCACAGTGTAGCCAATCTGGCACCATCCCAGTAGACACACCCCTGGCTGGGCCACCTGCCTCCTCCAGGGACAGAAGGGTTGTGACCAGTTTGATTTCCCTAAGAACAGTGCACTGTTTATAGTGTGCAGTAAGGTAAGCAGGATTTGCTGCAAGAGAGGAAGGAGTTGCTCCTGGGAACTTTGAGCTTATTGATTAAGGAGTGTTCAGGAATCAACTCCACCCATTGGCTATTGATTTCTTCAACAGTGGCACCTCATCATCAGCTCACCAGTACATATCTGGATCTACAAAAAAGGATTTGATCTGCTGTTTGTGACATGTGAGGAGATCTACAGGTTTGGACCTGCTCCCATGTCCTCTTACTAATAAGAAGTGGACGCCAAGGGTCAGTTGGCTGACTTCCTCAGTGGCTACAGAGACACAACAAGCAAAATGAGGCCTTTTCCTATAGTAACCATTTGCGACTGACTTGGACCGGACCCTGCTGGTGGGCGCTACCATAATGTGTTCTGACCCATAAGTGCTGTCCATGAGGTCCTGGGAGTCCTTTTTATTATTATTATTATTATTTTTTTTTTTGGTAATCCTCATATATCACAGATGGAACTCTTGATGGGAAACTGGCTCCTCCATGCACCAATGGTCATTCTGTACCGGCCCTTGTTGATTTCGGCCAGATGCAATTTGGTTTGCCCATACCCTCAAGTAGCCACTACTTTCCCCTCCATACTCCTTTTTTTTTGCCGATCTTTGGGCGCCCCATGCTACTTAGGAGATCGGGGAACCAGCAGGGCTCCAGACAAATCATTGGAATACCAATCATCGAGATTGCCATGCGGCCAAGGCCGCCCAAACATTCGTCTCACTTCTGGGATCACATGCCACATCTGATTTGCTAGTTATCATAATCTGCCTCAGGCAGTTAGCAAAGGTGGGGGGAGTTGGATCTTTCCACGCCCTACAGATCTCACGCCTTGCTAACAGGATAATGTAGAATACAAATTTCGTGGGAAGATCATTCACCTGATAGTTCGTGACAAGCCCAGACATTACTGTAAACCTTGGGACTGATATAGAAATTAAGAGGACTTCTTCTAGGAATTCCCTTATCTTGCTCCAATATTCCACCAATTCAGGGCACTCTACGAACATATGTACATCATCTGCCTTCAGAAGGCCACACCTTGGGCAGTTGTAGTCTATATTTGAAAATTTGGCCAGTTTTTTAGGAGTTATATAAACCCTGTACATAGTGTATATATGATTTCTTTTCAGCGCTGCCGGCTTGATTACAGCGTTTAACACCCTGAAAGAGTCGTGCCAGAAATCCATGAAGGACCAGCTGGCCGGGGTAAAAGCGTTGCACCACAATTTGCTGATTTCAGCCTCCGTAACATCCTCACCCTCTAACATTGCCGAATACCAAAAAGATATTTGGCTCTTCCACTTACCCCTTCTAGTTACCACATCAAATTTAGGGTTATGGGGGTTGTTATCTCCGGGTGTCACAGGTCTTGTTGCCCACCAGCCTGATAGTTGATAATATTTAAACCGTGTCAGAGATCCCCTAGTTAGATTCGACAATATATCCCAACTTAAAAGTTGGCCATCTCCCTGCAAGTCTCCCCAACTCTCCAACCCTGCCTGCTTCAATGGTAAAGATAAATGATCATTTAGACAGGCTGGAAGGCCTGGTGAGTCCCATATGGGTCCCTGCGGCGCATAATAAGAAATATTTAGTTTGTTCCTTACAAATACCCAATTTTTCAGAGCTGACCTCAAGATCTTCAACCTCACTTTTTAAAAGAATTTTGGGTCCCCAAACTTATAAAGGAAGAAACTTAATCCCTGAGGAACATCTTTTAACAAGGCAGAGAATAGCAAACCCATCGATGATTGGTCCAAACGGCCCGCCATGGTTCTAAAATGCTTAAAATGAAAAGCGTGGCAATACAACAGTAGTTCAGGGAAGGCTAGCCCTCCTGTCTTGAGACCTCTTCTTAATTTTTTCCACGCTATTCGAGGGCCTTTGGCATTCCAAATAAATGAACCCTTGGAGTTTTTTAATTAAAGGTACTGGAAAAGATAATGGGATAGCATTAAATAAAAAAATAATTTTAGGAAGGACTATCATCTTCAAGAGGTTCATTCTCCCGTAGATATCTAAAGGTAGAGAGGACCAGCGTTGTAATAAAGCGATTGTGTCTTTCATGACCCTTTCTAAATTGGTTTTGGGAATTTCTTCAATCTTGTTGACCAGATGGATTCCCAAGTACCTCATTTTATTCTTTTTCCCCATCGAGCTAATCAGCTGATTCCATTCCATTATTTCAGTTTTTTCAGCATTAATAGAATACCCTGAAATCTTACCAAACCCCTTAGCAAGATCTAATAGTCTGGGTATCGCTACATCCGGATTTGTTGTATACATTAGCAAATCATCAGCATACAATGCAAGCTTCAACTCCATATCCGCGATCTTAAAGGGTTTAATTATTGGATCCGCTCTTAACAGACAAACAAAAGGCTCTATATACAAATCAAACAAAAGGGGGGATAAGGGACATCCCTGTCGTGTACCTTGGGAAATAAAAAACTGCTCAGTCAGGGAACCATTTACTAGAACCTTCGCTGTCGGGGCTGAGTATAGGAGCTTAATGGCCGTTATGTAACTCATCGGAAAGCCACATTTTTCCATCGCCATCCAAAGGTAGTCCCAGTCTACCTGGTCAAAAGCCTTTGCGGCGTCGACTGCTACTATGGTCAGGGGCTGCTTCTTTTCTTGAGCAACATCTATCGCTGCCACAACTTGAAAGGTCAACTCGTTGAGCTGCCTATCCGGAATGAAGCCCCTTTGGTCACAATGTACCACCGATTTTACTACCTTTGCTAATCTCGTTGCCAGCACCCCGAGAATATCTTATAGTCCACGTTTAATAATGAAATGGACCTATAGGACTCTATCCTACTCGAGTCCTTATTTGGTTTCAACAGTAATGTGACCGTCGCCTCAGCCCATGACCTAGGGACCTGCCCCCCCAGAGTAAGATTTCGTTAAACAATAGAGTCAGAACCCCTATAATCTGCTCTAGAACGATCTTGAACAGTTCCACCGGAAGCCATCTAGACCTGCGGCTTTGCCCTTAGCCATTTTCACCAACTGAGCCCTGACTTCCCCTTCCTTGATTTCTGAACTGAGATAAGACCTGTCTAAATCCGACAACTCAGGGAGCTGTACATTTGCAAACCACGATTCTGCTTGTTGCCTACCCAGAGAGGGTTAGTTCCGTATAAAGACTGCATGTATCTCTTTGCTTCTTCCCTGATGAGGTCATCCTCGTTGGTTTTTTCCCCTGTGCTTGTTAATACCAAACTGTCTATCTGGTTTCTAGTTCTGTCCGCTCGGGCCTTCCAGGCTAGGAGACGCCCACACTTCTCACCATAGGCAAACTGTTGTAGATTACTTGTGTCCCACTTTTCCTTCAGAGCCTTATTCATCCCCGCTTGGAATTCTGCTCGCAGACCATCCAGTTCCCTCTGGAGGAGTGGCCTATTATCCGACTCCTCGGCCGATGCCTTCTGCAACTCCAGTTCCTTGAGCTTGATTCTTAGAATCCAAGCTTCTCTTTTCTCTTTCCTCAGTCTGTTCCTCCTGATCATCAGGGTTGTTAACAAACCTCGGAAAAAGGCTTTATACGTTTCCCACACGATTTGTTTACTTGCTGATCCGGTATTGACCCTAAAGAGCTCTTCAGACTGGGTCACTAGGTCCTGTCTGACCCCTTCTTCCAGTAACAACGTCCGGTCCAATGTCCATCTCCTTTGTTGTTTTTCCTGTTTCAAATTGACCACCATTTCCACCATTGAATGGTCTGACAGAATTGCCGGAACATATGATATGGAGTAAACTGCCGATGAGAGAATATTATCTAGCAGGAAAAAATCTATCCGAGAATGATGCCCATACCTTCTGCTGTAGAAAGAATAATCTCTTCCCCCGGGTTTTTTTTTTTTTTTTTTTTTTTTTTTAAAAACCTTTATTTGAGTAAGCAAAAAAGTACAAGGATGGGCCTACAACCACACGGGCCGGCCGCCAAAGAGGAGTAGACACATATCACATATGCCCGCAGAGGTAAAAGTCAATCAACAATGCAATACTCATCACTATTTACAGGACAAAAACAGATTTTATTTATATAAAAGAACAAACACACACAAAAAGGCGAAAGTGTATTACTGAAGGTCAGCTCAATGGACGTAAGGGGGGGGACAGCAACAGAAGTACAGTAGCAAAACTCTAAGCACTGAGGAGCTCGGGGGGGGGAGGGGGGGAGGGACACAGAAGTCAGTACAAAAAGGGGGGGGGGAGGGCCGGAGACACCAGCACAACCCCTATATGAAAGGTTCCAAGAACGCTTGCCTAAGGAGACAGGGCAAGCTCGATAGTGCCCACAAGGGGAGGAGTACAAATGTCGCCACGGTAGTCGTTCCATTGACCCCACACCTTCACCCATGCCCCGGGTCTGCCCCTGGCCACATAGACAGTTTTCTCACGGAACATGGACCAATCCATGTTATCCTCCCATTTCGAGAGGTCAGGGGGCCTGGAGGCCCCCCAGAGTTGTGCAATATCTCGCTTCGCAACCATATAGCCCAGGGTGGCCCATCTAGTCTGTGCCACCGAGTAGTCCGTGGGCTCCCAAACATTCAAAAGACATCGACGAGGTTCCGGACGCAAGGACACACCTGTCACCACAGCCATCACTTCAAGCACGGCCGCCCAATAAGCAGCCACCATCGGGCACTCCCAAAGAATATGCAGGAAAGTAGCACGCAAACCACACCCACGCTTACACAATCCATCGGAGGAAAAGCCCATCACCACCAGTCGCGGTCCCGTCACGTACACCCGATGAAGGATCTTCAATTGGACCAGACGGAGACGAGCCGGAATAGCCACCTCCTTCGGGGAGGAGAGGGCTGATTGCCAATCCTCATCATCAAGTTCTAACCCATCTCCCATCCACAATTCCCGAAGTCGGGCCAATAAGTCGGTCCGATTGTTAATCAACTTTTTATAGATCAGGGAGATAGTGCTATCAGGAAGATGTTCATCAAGGATACGGTCCTCAAGGGGGGAAGAGTCAGGCGGAATCTCACCAGGAGCAAAAACCGAAGCCAGGGCGTGCCTGAGCTGTAAATAACGAAAGAATTCCCGACCACTCAGGCCATAGTCAGCCTGGAGGGCCTGAAACGAACGCACAGAACCCTTAGAGTACACATCCCCCACCTTAGAAATCCCAATCATGTCCCAACGGTCGAAACCCTTGGAAGACCAAAGACCGCCCAGACGTTCTGAAGCATAAAGCGGCGTCGCCAACGTCAAGCGATCCTCCCAGCCCAAGCTCACATTCGCGGCACGCCACACCGTCAAAGCAGTCAATGTAGGTCCCGCAAGATGGCGCCCAGCGGAGCGAGAATAAAGCACTCTGTTAAAGTCACCTCCCGGAAGCTGAAGTTTATCCATTTCAAACGCCGGATTACGACCTGGCGAAAACATAGCGTGATTGATAGCGGACAGATGGGAAGCCCAGTAATATCTCTTAATGTCGGGGAGCGCTATGCCCCCATCATACCACGGGATGGAAAGTTTCGCGAGAGCAATGCGCGGACGCCCATCCCAAATAAGCTGCCTCTGAAGGCTCTCAATCTCCCGAAAATAGGACTTAGGGATAGGATCATAATAATTCTGGAGAGCATAGAGAAACCGCGGCAATGACATCATCTTAAACAGGGCCGCCCGACCCAGGGGAGACAGGGGAAGTTTGCGCCAACGGGCAACGTCCAAACGTAGCCTAAGCAACGGGGGAAGGAGATTACGATCAAAACGAAGGGACGAGTCCAGGGTAACAAAAACCCCCAAGTATTTGAAGCCATCCCTGGCCACCTGAAGAGGAAGTCTGCTCGGCAACGGAGGCAAGACACCAGATAAAACATATACACAGGATTTAGTCCAATTGATGACGAGGCCTGAGTTAGCGCCAAAGGACACAAGAACGTCAAATAAAACAGTTAAGGACTTGCGAGGGGAAGTAAGGTACAAAAGGATGTCGTCCGCATAAAGCGAGATGCGGTCTTCGAAGTCCGGGGCCCAGCGAATCCCTTTAAGGGACGGTTCCCACCGGAGCCAGGCCGCTAATGGTTCAAGAGCGAGCGCAAACAACAACGGGGACAGGGGGCAACCCTGACGGGTACCCCTGCCCAAGGAGAAGGGAGCCGACACTCTACCGTTTACCACAACTTGCGCCAGAGGTTCCGCGTACAACAACTGAATCCAGCTAATGAACTCGCGCCCGAATCCAAATTTCTCAAGAGTCGCCCATAGATAGGGCCACTCCACAGTATCAAAGGCCATAGAGGCATCCAGGGACGCCAAAATGGCCGGTTCAGTCAGAAGCCCCGCCCTCGCCATCACGCCGTGAAGGCGTCGCAGATTCAAAGCAGTGTTGCGATGCGGGATAAAGCCAGACTGATCCGGATGGACCAAATCCCCGAGAACCGAAAGGAGACGGGTCGCCAAAAGTTTTGCCAAAACCTTGGGTTCAACATTTAACAGGGATATGGGTCTATATGAGGAACAGAGGTCACGTGGTTTACCATCTTTAGGGATGACGACAATTGTCGCCAGACGCTGATCATAGGGAAGGATGTTACGTTCACGAGATTCTAGAAACATGGCGCGAAGATACGGCGCCATCTTATCGGGGCGTAGCTTGTACAACTCAATAGGCAACCCGTTCGGGCCCAACGCTTTGCCCGAACGGAGCGAACGGATAGCAGTCGCTATCTCATCATTCGTAAAAGGGGAGTCCAAAGCAATACGGTCCAGGTCGGTGACACAGGGCAAAGTGATATCGCGCAAGAGGAGGCGGGAGTCAGCCACGTCCCTCACAGACACGGGAGCATATACAACACGGAAATATTCCGCAAAACGATCAACAATAGCAGTCGGATCAATCACATTCTCACCACTCGCAGACTGAATCACAGGCACCACACGATTAACTCTTTCTTTCTTGTCCAACCACGCTAGGAGTTTACCCGCCTTGTCACCCACATCGTACAATCTGCCTTGTTGCTCACGAAACATCACCTTTGCAGCGTCAGTGACCAGGGATTTATATGCAAACTGTTTTAGACCCAGGGCATGGAGTTTCTCAGGCGTGACACCAGATTCCAACTCGTCCTCCAAAGCAGAGATCTCCCCCTCAAGGTCCACCACCTCCCTCCTCCCGGCTTTCTTGGCTTCAACAATCAAGGAAAGGGCCTGTCCACGAATCACTGTTTTAAAGGCTTCCCACAGGGACACAGCCGAAGGGACCGACCCCTCGTTTTCCAGGAAATATGCATCCATGGACTTGAGCAAGAGGGTACGAGTCTCAGGGGAGGAAAGATACCATGGGTTAATTGGAGCCACTCGGCCCGCTGCCTCCACCCCAACCTCGAAACGAAGCCAGAGCGGCGAGTGGTCAGAAATACCCCTTGGCAAATGCAAAATCTCACGAACCGCCGACGACTGGGCCGCGGGCATCAGGAAATAATCCAGCCGAGACAGACTGCCATGTTCCCCCGGGTTTTTAAGTCTCCAAATATCTATCAGGTTAAAGTCCCTCATAATGTTCTTCAGTTCCTGACTTGTTTTTTTTGGGGGGGGAAATCTCACTCTTGATGTTCTATCTAGTTCTCTATCGAATATTAAGTTGAAATCTCCCCCTAAAATTATGGGGCCTGCTGTCTCTATTAAGTTGGTTTTAAGTTTCAGCAGAGCTCCCGGAGCATCTAAATTCGAGCCATAGTAGACTGCACAAACAAAAGGGGTACTTCCTGCAATCAGGGATGTTATCAACCATCTGCCTGAGTTATCTGTTTCATGTTTAATTAGCCTGATCCCCATGCCTGCTCTAATAATTATGGCCACCCCCCGTGTACTGCCGCTTTGCCCCGAGGAGACAACATCCTGGACCCATCTACATCTCCCAAAGATTTGATTACATTCTTCCCTTTCCAAATGCGTCTCCTCGAGTAGACAGATATATGCCCCTGATCTAAACAAAAAATCAATAACCCTTCTTACTTTCTTCCTATCCCTTAACCCGTTAACATTCCAGCTTATTAGTTTTATACTACATATCGTATTGACCATAATTCTCTATGATCACTCTATGCATTCTAAGCCGGTTCCCTACCTGTGTGTGATTTAATTTCAAACATATATGAGGATTATTTTTTTTTCTTTTTCCCTCTACTCCCCACCCTCCTCCCCCCCTCCCCTGAGGAACCCCCCCTTTACTTCTACGGCGATCCTGTCGCCAGTCGGGAGCTCACCAGACCCCTGGATGGTGACCCTTGTGGTTTATTTGACTTTGTGAATACGACAAAAGCTGAATAAATTAATTTATTAGATGACCAGTGAAAAGGTAAAAAAAAAAAAAAAAAAAAAGGATAATCTTGCTAATCGTCCTACCCTACTATAGTCACCCAACCGTCTAACCGTCTAACCGACAGGTTATATTCAGATTCGGCTGTTTGGCCCTTTTTCCTTTCTTCCTTCTCTTTCTTTCTTTCCCCTTCCCGAAAAATAGAAAGAGGTCATTCATTTTTTATTTTTTATTTTTTTCACTTCTTTCTTCTCTTCTTTTTTCAAATTATATTTTCCCTTTATGTATATATATATATATTTTTTTCTTCCCCCCTCCTTCCTTTTTTTTTTCTTCACTCTCGATAAACTACTTGCACCCATTAACCCCCCACACACCCCATTTTCACCTTGATACATGTGTTACTTAAATTCTGAACTATATTTCTAGCTGATTATAATCTCTACCCCCCGGGGTTTCCTACGTCTTTCTACATTTTACCAATTAGTATCTCTTACTAAAGCGTATTCTCTCGCATCAAAGTGAGAAAGGAGTCAACATCTTGGGCTGAGGTAAAGTTGTGTGTCTTGTTTTTCCAAACCACTCTCAAAACAGCAGGGAACTTCATCTGCACCTGCGCCCCTAAACTCCTCAGCTCAGGCATTCGGCTCCCCAACTCCCACTGCCTCTGTGCTGTTACCTTCCCCACATCAGATCGGATCAAATAGTTAGCTGATCCGAATTGTAGGGATTTTTCCTGCAGAGCTCTACTCAGGATTAATTCCTTGACCGAAAAGGACAGAAAATTCACCAAGATCTTTCTTGGACCTGACCTCCCTGGACGCTGCCTAAAAGGATCTCTGTGGGCTCTTTGTATCTCGCCCTCAAGGTCTATTTCTGGACTATCCTTAAGGACACCCTCTCTAAGAATTTTGCAAATGAGGGCCTTGACATCCCCGTTTGCCATCCCTTCCGGTATTTTCAAGAATTTCAAATTATTCCTTCTTGAGTGAATTTCAAGTCTTTCCACGTCCATCTGTAGAGCCCTATTTTGTGCTCTTAGTGTCTCAATGTCCCTATCATGTCTTTTTGAAGCCCCCGTTAACAGACTAACTTCTTCCTCAAGCACCTCTGTGCGTTTGCTAACATCCACCAATTTTTGTTCTAAGCTAGCACACTGGTCATGAATGATTTTTGGTTAGCCTCGGATGTATCAAATTTCTGATCAAGTTTTGTCAAAAGGTCCTCTCTGAGACTTAAAAGGAGAGCCCCAACCTGTGACAAGCCTGCATAGGGGGTTGTTGACAGCGTTCTTACAGGAGGCAAGGGACTAGCTTGAGCTACTTGCGATGACTTCTGTCCTGTGGGTATTCCCTCTATTCTATCTTCTTCTACTTGCACTAGCTCTTCCTCCAACCTCTCCTGACTTACGTCATCCTCTAACTCTGCCAACACCGTATAACTATTTTTGAGAGGAACAGTGAAGGAAACACCTGGTATGTTGGGAGAAGTATGATTAGGTAGACTGCAGACACTCGGTGCAACTGTTCCTTTCGGGTCTTCTGATGGAGGGTGACTGGGTGGGCCAGGGGAGCTGGAGGGGCTGGGGAAAGGAACACTCAGGGTATCAACTGTATTAGCTGTAAGTCCCAACCCGGGTAGTTTCTTACTCCCCCCCCCTGTTGAAGTATCAACCACCTTCTCCATAATTCTAAAATAGGCCTTTAAGGAAGGGGTGGGCTTTGGCACTGTCCCGCGCACCTTCAGGGGCTTCTGCTTTTGCTTGTTCACTTCCCCCGGGATATTACCCCTCCTGTCCCTCCTTCTTTCTATCGGGGAGATTGGGATGGCCCCTGCCTTAGCAGTGCAAGGGACCTCAACTCCTGTCTTCTGTAGCGCAAGTCTCGACCTCAGCTGATACCTGTTCCTGGCCGGTGGGACGGGGGTGCGTTAAAAGGCTCCTTATTCCTCCCCCTATCTTTATTTATAGTCTTATTCTTATTCTCCTCCCCAACCGGGCTCTCCGAGAGAACAACTATCTCTTCTTCTTGCCGAGGATATGTGTGTGAATTCACTGAGGCAGGGCTTGCTCCTAAGTCCATGCCCTTGTCCCGTGACAAACTCTGCAACTCACATAATATCCCTCCACTGCACAGTTTTAGCACAACAATACCCCCCGGGTACCTAAACACTTGATCCCCCTCCTTATCCCCCTCCTTAGACAGTGCGCGGTAGAGAAAATTGTTAATTAATGGCGAGCTGAGGCTTACTCTTGTCAGCAGCCGCCTAGCATGCCCCAAGCACAAGCCCAGTCACCCGGACCCCGCACTGTACCGCCGGAACACCTCCTCTCCTTCGACGGTGCGATACCTGCTCCTGTCGCTTCACCAGCTGCCTTTTGGTCCTCCTTTTCCACCGTGAATCCGAGCTCGGGTATGGGAAGGAGCCTGAACACACTCATATCACACCGCCGAGAGCGTTTTGCGACTGCCTCACCCGCTGGCTTCCTTCGCGTCCTGAATCCGTCTCCGTCTCTCCTGGGTCCTAGTGCCGGGTGTGCTCAGAAGGGGTGCGGACGCCGCCTCTTGCTCGTTTCTCCGTATGTGAAGGGTAGAATCAGAAATAAAAGGAACCCCTCATCAAACAACCGCCTCATAACGAACTATTAAATCATCCGCTCTGTCCTCACCGTTTTAGAGCCTTTATCGCAGCCTTCTCTTCGGGGAAACCACCTCCCGGTCTGGAGCTCCCACGGCAGACGTCAGCCTGCCGCCATGTTCCTCTCAGCAATTACCAGGTCCTGGGAGTCCTTTTTTTTTTTTTAAATAGCTCCTCTTGGGTCACTTTTAGGACTCCCAGGTCCTGGGAGTCCTAAAAGTGACCCAAGAGGAGCTATTTAAAAAAGCTGATACTTGAATAAAGCTTTCATTTCCAGATCTCCAGAGGAGCAGGTCCAACCAGGAAGGCAATCCAACTGAGGTACAGCTTTGGTGGGAAGGACAATCAGGTTGGTCTCACTTAGGGCTTATTGCCTCTTAAAAGAAGACATCAACAGACCCTTACGTCTAAGGTATCCAGCTTTGGTTTGACCTGCCTGGCTACATCTTCCAGCCGCTGATGTTTTTAAGCTCCAAATAAGAGATTAAGTCCAAATGTGTAAATCTTAGCCAGGTGAAGGTGTGAAATGAATCAATCCAATGAGAGTACTTCACAGGGCACGAAACATGAATTTTCCTGCTCTGAGCTTTTCACTTCAAAACCAATCACTTCAGTTGGACTTTGACCAACAGGTATGCAACCTCAGGTGGACCTTGTACGATGCAGCCTTCAAAGTTGCCCTGCTAGAAGATTTAGACTTTCAGAAAAAAAGCTAGGCTAGAAGGTAAAGACTTTGACTGGGATGATCCTCTTGGTGTACCTGAACTCCGCTCTATCACACTAAACATGAAATTGTAGATAGGTCCCAGTCAATTTATAAACAGTGATTTCTGCATATTGCTTTCAACTTTCTTGATGCTTTTTGCCCTAACAATACTCATATCACTGGTTCCACTTATTGGATTTTAATTATTTTTGTGTCACTTTTCTTACTATATTTGTCCCCATTCTTAGAAACTGGTAGTGGGAATTTTATTGTGTTATATTTTGATGTTTTTTTTTCAAAACCATTTTTATTAAGAGTTCAAGCAGAATTCGGTACAGCCCTCCACAATCAGGAGGAGACTGTCAATGATTCACGTGTAAGAGCATGGCAGTGAACCCAAAGTTTCAAAAATGACATACCCCAACAATCCCCCCTCACCCCACCCAGCCCCAACTACCCACCCCTTATCCAACCCAAACCCCGGTGCACGTGATCAACTTAGAAACATGAGATGTACAGCAATGGCAGTGTGGGCTAACAGTCTAGGGTACAGGATCCACATCAGGAGACGGGACATCATCAATGTCTATCGGGGGGTCAAGCATCAGGCCCCTGTAGTCCGCCCACCGCTTCCAGATTTTGTAGTGTTTGCGTGGGCACCCCCGGGCTTCAAAGACCGGCAGCTCCAGGCCCATAAGAAAGTCCAAACCTGCCTTCCACACACCCAGCGGGGGGGCCCGGTCGCTCTTCCAGGCCTGTGCCAAGTCCCGCTTGGCCACCACCAGACCCAACAGCAGCAGGTGTCGTTTGTAGACGTTACCCCCAACGCCCTCCAGGACATGGAGAAGGCCCAGCCTAGGGGTACGGGGCAGGTCCCAACCCAACACCTCTGACAGGCAGTCCCAAACCCCAGCCCAGAATCCAGTCAGTCGCTCACAGGACCACACGGTGTGGAAAAGCGTCCCCCTTTCAGTACCGCACCTCAGACACTCCGGGGCGGCTATCAGGCCCGCCCGCCACAAACGATCCCTAGTATAATACGCCCTGTGAAGGTATTTGAATTGGATAAAACGAAGACGAATGGCTATGGCAGTACCACGGGGAGATTCAAGAGCCTCACGCCAGTCATCCTCATCCAGGGGGCCGACATCATTCTCCCAGGAGGCCTTCAGCGTCGACAGGGAAGGGGAACAGTGCGTGACCAGGGAGCGGTATATCTGAGAGACCTTCTTGTCACCCAGGTCCCCCATAAAGAGTTTCGCCTCAATGGGACTAAATTCAGGGAGTTGCTCTAGGCCCACTAGGCTAGGGGCAAGGGCGTGGCGGAACTGGAGGTACCGGAAGAATTGGGACCTGGGCATGTTATATTCAGAACTAAGGTCCTGAAAGGACTTAAGCGTAGTGCCAGTAAGAACATGACCGAGAGACGAGATCCCGATCGCATCCCAACCGCCAAACCCCGATAAGGAAGCCAACGCCGGAAGCAAGCCATTACGCCACAACGGGGTCTCGGCCGTTAGCCTACTCCACCAACCCACACGATGCAAGGCTTGTCGCCAGATCGCAAAGACCACCTGAGTGACTCTCGGTAACAATTTCCTCCGTCTGGCCGAATACAATAAGGTGTGTAGGGAGGCGCCATCCATCAGAGAGTGCTCCAGGGCATAGGCCGGATCACTACGGTCCCCGTACCACCACTCGTTGAGCACCAGGAGGTGGGAGGCTTGATAGTAAGATAACAGATCCGCGGACGCCAAACCGCCGCAGTAAGTAGAAAGAAAGCATGTGCGCAGCGCGACTCTAGAAGCACCCCCAGCCCATAGAAACCGACCCAGCACCGAGTTAACACTGCGGAACCACCGTGAGTCGATCCGGAATGGATGGTTCTGCAGTTGGTAGAGAAGTCGAGGAAGGGCCACCATCTTGAAGATGGCCGACCGACCATAAATGTTAAGGGGCATACGCGTCCACGTCTTGACGTCCATCTGGACCCGATCCCACACCGGCTGGACATTCCGATCCCACGCTACCGAGGCCGAAGTCGAGAGGAAAACGCCCAAATACTTCACGCCATCAGCAGCCATCCTAAGGGACGCAGCCCACGGACAGCAGGCCGAGTCACCTCCCAACATCCACAGGGTCGATTTACGCGGATTAAGAAAGAGCCCCGACGCCTGACCAAACTCCTGCATCAACTCAAGGACACGGGGGCCCGTACGCTGCAAATCTGTCATGAAGAAGAGGACGTCATCCGCATACAAAGCTATGCGGTCCGAGTGGTCCGTCCCCCACACAAAGCCTCGATAAATTTCATCTCGGCACACCCGGGCGGCCAACGGCTCCATAGCCAGTGCAAATAGGTACGGGGAGAGGGGGCACCCCTGACGCGTACCCCTGGACACAGGAAACCGAGCGGATATCGCCCCCGAGACCCGCACCGAAGCCGTGACATCTGTATAAAGCAACCTAACATAGGAGACAAAGACCGGGCCCAAGTTCAGTAGTGGCAGAAGAGCAAAAAGATAGGTCCAGCTGACCGAATCAAAGGCACTATCAATATCCGCCAGCAGAAGCGCCGCCTGATCCCCCAAAGACCCGACCGCGTCAATTGCGGCCTGCGCCCGCCGAATGTTGTGTCTCGTCGCTCTATGCGGCATGAAGCCCGCCTGGTCCGGGTGAACAAGGGCCGAGATGTGAGGAAGCAGGCGGTTCGCGAGCGCCTTGGCCAGGAGCTTAGCCTCAAAGTTAATGAGGGATATAGGACGATAGGACTCATGGCGATCGGGGGGTCTGCCAGGCTTCTGGAATACCACGATTTCGGCGTGGTGCCAGTCCGGGGGGAGGCTGCCACGCTCCCTCGCCAGTTCCAGCGCCTGCCTGTAGTGGGGACCGAGCTGCAAATGAAACTTCCTATAGAATTCACTGGGGAACCCACTCGGCCCAGGCGCCTTGCCCGCGTTGAGCTGACCCAGTGCGTCGCCCAGTTCCTCCGCCGTCAGTGGGAGATCCAAGGCATCGCGCACCTCATCAGAGAGAGCATGCGGGGGGATCGCCGCAAGGTATCCTCCAATGCCGTCCGGGGCATGTCCTCCCGAGAGGCATATTGACGCCCATAATAGTGCGCAAAGCTCGCCGCCAGTACCGCAGGATCCGTTATCGCTACCCCGGCGCCGTCGACCAACCCCGGCAAAGTGACTGGCTGCAAGGACTGCTGACAAAGCCTGTGGAGCATGGTGCAAGACTTATCGCCCCACTGGTACACCCTACTACGCGTAGCCAGCCACGCCTGGCGAGCCTCGTCCAATAAGGCAGAGGAGTAAGACCGCTGTGCCTGTAGGAGGAGCCGCAGTGTAATATCATCGGCGTTTCCCTGTGGCTCGCCTCTAGTACCTCCACCTGCGCCGCAGCGGCCACAATGCCACTCCGCCGAGTCCGACGGGCAGAAGCGCACCAGGCAATATCAACACCCCGCAGGACGGGCTTCATAGCTTCCCAGACCGTCACCGCGTCCACCCCTACCGCAAGATTGTCCTGCCAATAATGGGCAATCGCGCCACGCAAATGCTGGGAGTAGTCCGGACGCTGCAAGTGCCACGTAGACATCCGCCATCGAAATGGTTGGCGCGCCTTACAAAGATCAATTAGGACCGCCACAGGGGAGTGGTCAGACAGCCCGCGAGGCCGGATCGCCGCCCCCTTCACCCTGTCAAGGAAAGCCCCCGGCACATACACACAATCAAGGCGCGAAAGGTAGCCATGCACAGCCGAGACATAAGTGTATTCCCGCCGCGCTGCATGCAGGTGTCGCCAAACATCCACCCATCCTAGGCCA
The DNA here is from genome assembly GCF_964261635.1 of Lissotriton helveticus. Taxonomy (NCBI): domain Eukaryota; kingdom Metazoa; phylum Chordata; class Amphibia; order Caudata; family Salamandridae; genus Lissotriton; species Lissotriton helveticus. The sequence continues at coordinate 452,098,507 of NC_136067.1, forward strand.
TCAATCATAGCACTCAACCGTGTAGGGGGAGCCACAGATACAGCCCCCAGTCCTCTCTGCCTGTCCAATGCCACGTCTACCACATCATTCCAATCGCCACCAATCACAGCCAGGGAACGGGGGAGCTCAGTCCACAGGGCAAACAAGCGCTACGCCAGGGCCCATTGCAGCGGGGGAGGAGCATACACACTACCAAACACCACAGGCTCTACACCAATCTTCCCCTGTATAAACACAAATCGGCCCTGGGGATCAAGCCACTGACGCTCATGAGTGTAGGCCAGCCGTCTGTGGACAAGAATGGCCACCCCCCTCGAGCCCCTAGTAAATCCGGCATGGAACACCTGGTGGAAGCCAAACCGCTGCAGACTCAGTGCCTTAGTGCCCAACATGTGCGTTTCCTGAAGGAGGAGTATATCCGCAAGGTCCCTTTTTGCCCAGCGAAGCACAGCCCCCCGCTTAATCTTGTCCAGGAGCCCCGGAACATTCCAGCTCAGAATGCGCATGGAAGCGCCAGGAGATGCTAGATTTGGAACATCAGCCATTGTCATGAATAGGGAATCCCCGCACTCCCCAGCACCCGACCCAGACCACCCACACCCCAATTGCAAAGATCACAAAGAACACGTGCACCCCACACAACACAACCCCAAACCCCACACCCCAGCTCCCCCCTCCCCCACCCCAATACCTCAAAAAACAACGAAGCATCTGTCGCGGCATACGGTACTCCAGGCCCAAAACATAGTGCCGAAAGTCAAGCATGCCAATGGATCCCAACTAGCCCCCCCTCAACCAACTAGACACACTCCCAAAAACCACCCTCTAGTCCCAATAGGAGGAGGCAGCCCATATAGCGTGCCCCGAACCCCATCAAACACACAGCCAGGCTAAAGGCAGTGTAGCACATAGAAACAGTAGGCCGCAAGGGTCCCACATCTCCGCCAAAGAACAGGGTAATACTGCACCAGCCAATGATAGTTCCACCAAGCGAAGTTCAGCCGCCACGGTGTAAGATCACAGAAGAAAGGCATTCAGTCGGTGGCCAGCCAACGATGATCAGACGTCCTTATCAGACGTGTCCGCCGCATGTGGCGTGTCCCCCAGAAGGGGGTCCCGGGACAGGGACCGTCGTCGCGAGTGGGATTTGCGATGTCGTCTTCCTCTGCCTGGCTGATCCCCCCGCTCCTGAGATGAGCTGCGTGAGGAGCCGGAATTCAACCCCGGCTGGGCGTGTGGCCGTAGTCTGACCGCCTCATCCTTCCACCTGAAGACGGCCTCCGGAGTATCGAAGAAATGGGTCTTAGAGTTGAAGATCACCCGGAGGCGGGCCGGGTAGAGCAGCGAGTATTGAATTTTCAGGCCGCGCAGCTTGGCCTTGGCCTCCAGGAAGGAATGTCTCTGCTGCTGGACCAGCTTGGTATAGTCTGGGAAAATCATGATCTTATGATTATCATAGAGCAGAGTGTCTTTAAGCCGTGCCTCGCGGAGAATGACATCCCTATCATGGAAGTTGAGGATCCGGGCGATGATCGGGCGAGGCCGTTCCCCAGTCGGCGGCTTCTGCATCAAGGCGCGGTGTGCACGCTCCACCACGAAGCAGCACGACAGGACGTCCGGGGGCAGCCAGCTCTCCAGCCACTGGGATAGGAAGGTGTCCATATGCCCCTTCTCACAGTCCTCCGGAAAGCCAATAAAGCGCAGGTTGTTCCGTCGCGCCCGTCCTTCAGCGTCCTCCACACGAAGCGCTAGGCCACGCTGAGTCTGTTCCAGGTCAGCAACTCTCTTCTTGAGAGCGCCCACATCCCCCTCCACCGTCGTGACCCTGGTCTCCGTTTCGGTGATGCGGGCAACCGCATTGCGAAGGTCCTGACGCAACAGCATCACATCGGCACCCACCGCGCAAATCTTTGCGTCCAGCATGTCGCGGGACTGCGTAATGGCCGTCAGCAGCGCAGCATTGTCCGGTCCAGCATTCTGGCCTCCTCCGGCACCCCCTCCAGGGCCAGTGAATTTGTCGATAGGTCCCGTTTTAGCGGCGGCCGCGCCACCTCCACCTCTGGTCATGGCAGCAGCAGAGACAGCCGGGCAACACGCACCTGCAAGAGGGTCGCCCCTCACGGAAGTCCACCACTCAGGCCCCCGATCAGGGCCTTCGGGCTCCTATGTTACCACACCTCCGGTCCAAGGATCAGCGTCGGTGACTCCGGGTAGAGGCCACCAAACTCGAGGCCCCGGCTCCGCCAAGGCCAGGTAGGCCGCAGGTTCTCCAAAGCGCTCACCAGGCACTGGCTCTCCTCACTCGCACTACGAGGAAGGGCAGGGGAGCCCGAGGTGGCACTCCCGCAGCAGGCAGCCCCGGATCGCGGTCAGAAAATGGCGCCGCAGACCCCAGGACGAGCTCTCCGGTCCGGCAGTGCCAAAATTGAGGTCCCGGCTTGTCAGATCGGCACTAGGCCGTTCGCTGCTCCAGCTCGCCTCGCCGCCTGGAAGGGTCCGGGCGCGCCGCACCAGAGAAATCCCAAAGTCGTCCGCCACCTTCGCCCCAGACGTGAAGGGGCCTGGAAGTCCTGCAGGGCACTGCGCCGCACCCGCCCTCCACTGCGCCTAAAACCAGTGTTCGGCGGCTCCAAATGGCAGTCCGGGTCCCCAGCAGTAAAGGTATAGGGCGGCTCTGCCCCCACTGTCACGGGGCCCCCGCAGGTCCGCACCAGCCGCCACCGCTCACCTCAGGTCGTAGAGCACCTCACCGCCGCGGGAAGGCAACCAAGCACCGGCGCTCCCTCCGGCCGCAACAACCACCAGCTCCGGCCCCCGAGTTGGGGGGGGCGAGAAAGGCGCCGACGCGCCACAGTCCACCCCACCGGAGCGGCGGAAATATGAAGGTGCCAAGAGTCCACAGGCTGCACCACCCGCCAGGCGGGAAGACGAGACGCCCCCAACAATGGCGCGGATCCAGGCCCCGGGCCGACCACCTCACAGGTCTCCACACAGGGCTTGCAGCAGCAGGGTGTGTCTCCTCCGAGTTGACATGGGGGCACTCGGCCCGCCGCCGCACCGTCCGGCCGATCCCGGGAGTCACAGGGCCACTGGCAGAGTCCTCCCCGTACGGCCCCCAGCAGCGTCAACAGAGCGGCACCAGCAGGAGAGTGCACCGTCCGCACTCCGAACAGTAGCAAGGGCGCCCCTCGGATCCGCCGATGTTCCAACCGCCCGGGGCCCAGCGCCGGCAGCCGGGGTCACACAGGAATTGAGGCCCCGGCGTCACACGCGGCTGGTAGGCCCGGCGGGCTTCACCGCAAATAACAGTCCCCGCTGATGAACAAATGCCTCGGAAGCACCACCGGAGGGTATCCCGAAGCTCCAGCAGCCTCCGCCGATGCGTGCAAGGCAAGTGTGGGTTCGGGGAAGGATAATTTCACCAGGATAAGAGTCGGGCCGGCGGGAGCTCTACAGAGCCACGTCCGCCATCGTCGCCCTCCAAGCCACGCCCCCCCATATTTTGATGTTTTAATTGTTTTGGTACTGCTAACAAAGTTTCTTAAGTTAGGTCTACCTGCTTTGTGTTATGGGTACCAGAGGCTAAGCTCGGGTTCATTTTATTGAATTTGTGTGTTGGACTTGGCCTCCTCCCCAACTAACAACCCGTTTCCTTCATTCCCCTTACAAGTTGCCAGATAGTGCTTCAAAAAACCTTCCTTGGAAAAGTGGAATCCACAGAAAGAAATATGGCTGGCTAAATGTGTGACACAGTGAATAGACTACTTGACAGTAGGATTTTGCCTCATAAACACTTGTTAGTGTCAGCCTTAGGATAGCCTTCCCCCAAATGTTTTACCTTCACCCTCCTATTTTTCTGAATTTGTTTTTGTTGACCTTAGGACTCTGCGCGCTTTACCACAGCTAGCAACTGTTGAAGTACTTGTGTTCACTCTGTAAACATAGTATAATTGGCTTGTACCTGATTGGCATATTTAATTTATTTATAAATACCCAGTTGAGAGGTGTACAATCTATCACTGGCCTATAAATGAAATGCTACTAGTGGGCCTGCAGCATGTATTGTGCCACCCATTTAAGAAGCCCCATGAAACATGTCCCTGGTCTGCCATTAAAGCCTTAATGCAGTTTTAAACTGACAATTCAACTTGCCAACATTAAACCCATGCCAAACCTTAAGCTCTCCTTTTATTACATATAAGTCACCCCTAAGGTAGGCCCTAGGGAGCCCATATGACAGGCTGCATTGTTTTTTTAAAGGTTGGACATGTGCTTTCAAGCTCAGTGAAAAACTCCAAAATGTGTTTTTCAGTACTGTGAAGCCTATCTCTCCCATGGAATAACATTGGGTTACATTATTACATTTAATTAGTGCTAACCTTTGCTTGGGAACTGGAGAACATTTCATGTTTGGTGTCTGAGAAATTATAATTTAAAATCCTCTTTAATGCTAAAGTCACATTTTAAGTTAACATTTTGAAAGTACCACTTTTAGAAAGTTGGCATTTTCCTGACCTAACTATTTGGTGCATGCAGCCTGTTCCTGGGTCTCATGGGTGTAGTTTGCAGCTGGACTGTGTTCATTCCTCCTTGACAGCCACACAGAGAAGGATTAGGTGAGCCTGGACGGGCTGTGCCAAGTGGGGCAGAGCTGGGCACAGCCCCACTTGCAACTGAATAGGCTGTGCCCTGCCTTCACACACATGACTTGTCACCATTGCATCATTCAGGCAGCCAGCCTGGAGTCAGTGCAGGGGAGGCAGGAAACTTCAAGCACTTCAAAGGGAATTTTTAGAAATGTCTACTTCAAAGAAGGCACCAGGTATGAAAATAGGACTATTGGACCCACTCTTCATTTCACATTCTAGACCTGTGGAAGGACTCTCAGAAGACTGTCTGCTTTTGTGGCCTGCTGTGTACTTCATAAGAATGCTTTGGTGTACCGGAAGGACTGCGTTGCTACCTGAAGACAGCCTTGCACCATCAGAGGCCTGCCTTGCAGCTTGGGCCCTGTCCCACTGCTGAACCCAGGAATACCAGAGAGACTCCAAGGGCTAGTTGGCTGGCCTCCTGATCAGAGCCTCACACACAGGAAATGCTTCAACCATCATGGATGGTGTGAGTTCCAACCCTCCAAGTGGTTCCTCCCCAGTCTTGGACCCTTGTGAGTGGTGCTAAAGGTGTGCCGATAGACAAAATACAGAACTTGGAATTATATTTGGCTACAATCTGTTCTGAGAACTGAGAGGAAACCGAGACCAACCTGCTTGTCTATCCACCCAATGTGCATCACCGGTTGGCTTGACTTCACAGTAGCCACCACTACGTTCTTTGCAGCAACAAATCTTGTTCAGTGGTCCTTTGCCAAAGGGGTATATGACCTTGTAGAACTCTTGTCAGCTACAGCCTCCAGCCTTGCCCCGCTGGAGATTTTCTACTTCCAAAAGTGAGACTAAGTCCGAATGTAAAAGTCTTTGCCAAGATTTCATCCAGTGGCTCCCTGACGACGACAACATCGCCTCTTCGGACACTGCCTGCAGCCTTGCCCAGCTGAACTTCTACTTTCTAGAGACATTTGTTGGAATTTCGTCTAACTCCGAAGGGAAGTGCCAACTAAGCCTAATCCAGTCCATCATGGTCAGTTATATCTTTCAACTTTGACCCTGTCTTGCGCGACTAGATGTCTGCAGTTGGCGCTTTGATCTTTTCGACGCAAACAATTCATAACTCCGGGTTCTACTGATTGGATTTTTGTTATTTTGTTGTCAAATAATTTATTAAAATATACTCTTTTTTTCTAAATTAGTGTGGGATTTTTCTTGTGTTGTATTTTCCCTTTATTGCTGTTGGTGTGCTGCATAAACACTTTACACATTGCCTCCAAGTTAAGCCGTACTGCTTTTGTGTCAAGCGGGTTAACCACAGATTAATTAATTTACTTTTGTGTTCACCCTGAAAGGGCTTGTTGTTGTTGCTTGAGCAGGGTTAACACCTCACTCAAACAAAAATGCAATTTCTAACAATACTTATATGCAGAAAGGCAAAATGCATGTGTATGTCTGCTGGAAAGGAATTTCTGTGTGCATTTTCAAACCAACAGGTGTTGGACCCAACTCAAAGCCCATAGATCTTCAGAAAACAATCAATACCCTCTGAAACAACTGAGCATTGGAAAAAAGGAATAACGCCTAGAAGATGTTTACTCACTGTATGCCAAACTCTTGATTTTCATCTCCACAGACACACAATTTAAAAACTTAGATTTCCAGAAGAAAAGACACAAATCTCAAACCAACCCCAAGTTAAAGGTCTGGAAAACACTGTCAGGGAAGGAAAATCAAAGTAGTGACTAGAACTTGTGCTGATATTTGCTTTATTCTGGATTTTGCAGCTCAGGATCCACCCTTTACAATTCTTTTTCAGGAAATACTTCATAAACCACTTCAAATGGACAACAACGAAAGAGACCGCTTTTATAAATCATAAAGTAGCCTTAGGAATAGATTTGTCCTGATCTCACAGCCTTCTTTCATTTACACTGGAATGTCTCAAAGGTTGGTCTATAGCAGTATTAATTACAGATGGATGATGTATTATGTTATGTGTCTACCTACATGAATGCCATACTATTAAATGGGCTAGAATCCTAAATGTATTATATTTTGTGTCATATCTTTGACTTGCAACACAGATACAGTTCCACTTTCATGGATCATAGCAACTACGATTCATTCCCTTACATTCTCAGTAGTTTTCTGCCATAGCTGTCTTTATCAATCCACACTATTCATGATCAAAGTAACGCAGACATCTTTTTATGACCATCTCATCCTGCTTGATTAAAAGTAACTTTTAGAACCACATCCTACAGCTGGCGCTTATCAATCAATCAATCAATTAAGATATTTGTATAGTGCGCTACTCACCGGAGGGTCTCAAGGCGCTTGGGGGAAGGGAGGTCCGCTACTGCTCGAACAGCCAGGTCTTGAGTTGCTTCCTGAAGGAGAGGTGGTCTTGGGTCAGACAGAGGTGGATGGGGAGGGAGTTCCAAGTCTTGGCTGCCAGGTAGGAGAAGGATCTTCCTCCCGTGGTGGCTCTTCGGATGCGTGGAACGGCGGCGAGGGCGTGGCTGGTCGATCGTAGCTGGCGGGTGGGAGTGTAGAAGGTCAGGCGGTTGTTGAGGTACCTGGGGCCCAGGTCGTGGAGGGCCTTGTGTGCGTGGGTGAGGAGTCGGAACGTGATTCTCTTGCTGACGGGGAGCCAGTGCAGGTCTATCAGGTGTCCGGAGATGTGGCTGTGTCAGGGGATGTCCAGGATGAGTTGTGCGGAGGCGTTCTGGATTCGTTGGAGTCTTTTCTGTAGTTTGACAGTGGTTCCGGCATAGAGGGTGTTTCCGTAGTCCAGTCGGCTGGTGACGAGTGCCTGGGTGACCGTCTTCCTGGTTTCGGTGGGGATCCATCGGAAGATCTTTCGGAGCATGCGTAGGATGTTGAAACATGACGATGAGACGGCGTTGACTTGTCTGGTCATCGAGAGGGAGGAGTCCAGGATGAAGCCCAAGTTGCATGCGTGGTCCGTTGGTTTGGGCGCGCTGCCCAGGGCAGGGGGCCACCAGGAGTCGTCCCAGGCAGAGGGTGATGATCCAAGGATGAGGACTTCCGTCTTGTCTGAATTCAGTTTCAGGCGGCTGTTGATCATCCACTCGGCTACGTCTTTCATCCCTTCGTGTAGGTTGGTTCTGGCGGTGGCGGGCCGTTGGTGAGGGAGAGGATCAGCTGGGTGTCGTCAGCGTAGGAGATGATGTTGAGGTTGTGTTGGCATGCAATGGCCGCAAGGGGGCTCATGTAGATGTTGAAGAGGGTAGGGCTGAGTGATGATCCTTGTGGTACGCCGCAGATGACTTCGGTGACCTCGGATCTGAACGGGGGGAGGCGGACTCTCTGGGTTCTTCCGGTGAGGAACGAGATGATCCACTACAGTGCCTTCTCTTGGATTCCGATGTTGCTGAGGCGCTGCACTAGGGTGCGGTGGCAGACAGTATCGAATGCTGCGGAGAGGTCCAGGAGGATCAGGGCCGCTGTTTCCCCGTTGTCGAGCAGGGCTCAGATGTCGTCAGTGGCTGCGATGAGGGCGGTCTCGGTGCTGTGGTTGGCTCGGAAACCGGACTGCGAGTGGTCGAGGGATCCGTTTATCTCGAGGAAGGCGGCAAGCTGTCTGTTGACGGTCTTCTCGATGACTTTGGCAGGAAAAGGGAGGTGCGAGCTGGGGCGGTAGTTCTTGAGGTCGGTGGGGTCCGCTGATGGTTTCTTCAGGAGGGCGCTAAGTTCAGACTCACCAAGACTGGGCCTTCATTCATAGAGGCTTCTGCGATCTTCTGATTATTTTAAATCTTGCAGCCTTTCACAAACATGCAAGATATTGCTTATCTTTGAGATTCACCACTTTGATGATGCAAGCTTTGAGTCAAGCAGGTTTTAGGATTGCGACTTGTAAACTCCATTAGTAATTGTGTAAGGTCTGTATACTATCATCATGACAACAGAAAGTTGTGGTGCAAAAAGGTATGTGCAGGATCCTGGGCATTTGAGTCCTCAATAGAACTTATGGTGGACTGACTCCACACTGATCATTCCATGGAGATCACCATCCTAAGCTCCAAACACCCTCAAGACAAGACAGAGGCCAGCAACAGAATAAAGAGACAGGATAGCTGAGGCATCTATTGTTATTGTTATTGTTAGTGACATTTATAGAGCGCTGACTGTTACCCGAAGGTGTCCTGGCGCTGTGTGAAGTCCTGCCGGGGACTAAAGTGGTGGAGGTATTGTGGAAATTAAATAAAAAGCCATGTTTTTAATGCCTTCCTGAAGGCCAATAGATTGGTCATGCGCCTAAGGTGTAGTGGGAGATCATTCATGCTTTGGCTGCACTGGCTACAAAGCTTCTGCCACCCCAATTGGTTTTTCTCACTAAGGGCACCACCACCAGTTTTGCATCTGATGACCACAGTGATCTTTTTGGTACATGCCAGCTAAATAGCTGTTTTAAATAGTTTGGGCCAGCTCCATGAAGGGCTTTAAAGATCAAACATGAGGATTTAAACTGAGCGCACTACCTAACCAGCAGCCAGTGATGTTTTTTGATCACAGCCGAGGTTGCAGCGAATTTTGGTGTACCAGTAAGAAGTCTGGCAGGATCTGCAATTTGTTCATGAGCCCTTCCTGGATATTAAAATAAAGACTATTACAATAATCCAGTGTGGGCATTGTTAAGGCTGTGATAACTGTTTGTTGAGTGTCTTTGGGCAGCAATTGCATTATGTTCCTACAGGATCCCAGGATATACAATGTTGATGACGCCACTGTGTTCACTTGATCCCTAAAGCTAAGTTTATCAACAGTCCACACTTCCAGGTTCTTCACCTTCCTGCTAGGAGTGGGAAGAGGACTCAATGCATCCGGCCAACAGTTAGGGGTACAGAAGTTGGGGTTGTTGCCAAACAACACAACCTCCGTTTTACCTGAGTTGAGTTTTAGGCAATTTTGAGCCATCCAGATCCCCACAGCCTTCATACAGTCCTGGAGCCGGGACGCAGTTTTCAGCAGCTCTTCTGGCTGTATAGACACCACAATATGGGTGTTGTCCCATAGGATGTCAGACTACAGCCAAAGGATTCAATTAGAGGTGCCAATGAGGACACATAAATATTAAAGAGTGTCTGAACATTGATGACCCCTGCAGGACTCCCCAGGGCAGAGAGAATGATTTGGCCGCAAATTTGACAAGGGAAACAGTTTAAGTTCTGTTAGATAGAAAGGATTTGAGTAGTTTCCAGGCAGTGCCCTGGACTCCAATCTCATGCAATCGGTCCATCAACAAAGCATGATGGACCGTATCAAAGGCCGCTGAAAGAGCCATCATGATCAATGCAGCTTTTCCTCCCTGGTCAAGTATAGTCCTAATCTCTTCTGTGGACTTGAGGAGCGCAGTCTCTGTGCTGTGCCCCCCTCTAAAACCGTACTGAGTCGGGTTCAGCGCCTGAGATTCTTGCAGAAACAGGTTGAGTTGAGCATTCATGTTTCTCTCAATGATTTTCGCAGGGAGTGGTAGGCTGGAGATGGGTCTAAAGTTATTTGGATCTTTAGGGTCCAGGCTTGGTTTTTTGAGGAGGGGTAGGATGAATGCCTGTTTCCAATCTTTAGGAAAATACCCTTCCGAGTACATCGTGTTTATAATGGAAGTCAGTATTCGTGTAATTGAATAGGATGCAGGTTTCACTATGGATATTGGGCATGGATCGTACGGGGAGCCTGACTTTACTGTCATAAAAAAATTGAGAGTGTCCAAGGCTGTTAAAGGGGCAAATCTGTCCAACAGAAAAGCATCACTTTTATCTACCTTAGGACTAGTCGTCTGGTCAGTAGTTATTTTAGTTGTTGAGTCAGAGAAGGTTAAAAAAATGGAATTGACTTTGTCAAAAAAGAACTTGGCTATTTTGTTACAGAGGCGACTGTACCTTATCTTGATGATGACCTCCCCTCGTCTGGAGTTATTCCACAAAACATCTACCAGAAATAACCCAGAGAAAATGCAAGTGGAGACACCGCAAAACAAACCGAATGTAATCATGAGTAATCTGTGAAAAAATAATTAGCTAGGGCAATGAAGAGGCACCTATTGGCCAGTAGATCCTTCATCCTTGTCATCTTTGTCAGGTCATCTGAATCACAGATGGACAAAGTTAAGCATAGTCTTAAATTAATTTAGAAGATATCTCAGAGTAAAATAGAGTGGACTCCCTCAATTAGCTGTGCCCCATTGTGGAGAGCCTAGAATCAAAACCATGTGCCGGACTAACCAATCCCACAGAACATACCTGTTCAGAAATTAGATGCAGTAAATAAGATTAGGGTAGGGTTGTACATGCCTGGTGGTGACCCCTTCCAAATTTTTGTTGAAGACATTTCTTTCTCTTTTACCAGAAGATTTGGCATTTGGACATTTATTTCAATATTTGATTGTTACCCAGAGCACTATCCAATCTATAAATTTGACCAATTAAGTGGTGGAATTCTCCAAGTCCATCTTCTCCTTTATATTGTCTTAATCCTTGCACAAACCTATAGATCAAATGTACCTCCCCAAGATGAATCAAGATTGGGGTCCCACAGCTAGCAAGTATATTGTATGCTCCGTGCTGAGCATGTGATTGGTGCACCCTTCTAGCCTTAAAAATACCTAGAAGGAATTTACATGAAACATGGCAGTCTTATAGAGGGATGAGCAAGCATAAAAGTTTACTTTAAAAAATGGCTCACAATAAATTGATAGTTAGTTTTCATCTCATTTTGAAGAGAATGCTTTATGCTGACTGAAATTCTTTCATGGATTTTCTCTTTTAGGAGTCCAAGTGGATGTCCCTGATTTTGGCTGAAGAATGACTCTGTCCACTTGTTCAAGTGAAACTTGGCATTTCCCTATCATTAATGGAATATGACACAGCTGTGTGATAATCTTCACTCTTGGTTTGATACACGTTCACAGTTACCATATTATGTATTAATTTGATTAAATAATAAATCATATTTAATTGCAGTGTTAACACAGTGGGGCAAATTCCCAAAGCCACTTATGAATATGAGGGCCTCTTGATACTGAAGTCCCTCCATGCAACACACAGAAAGCTCATTATATTAGACAAAGCATAGTACTAGATCAACACCATCAATGAAGCCCCCAACAGAAGCAGAATGCTGTTCAGGACAATCAAGCACTGCATCAATGCCCTGGTGGGCCCACTATTCCTAACTCCACAGAAAAGTGTGATGCTATCAAGCTCTTTATCAATGAAAAAATACAGAAGTTCTGACAGCACAATGACAACACCAAGCTTGCTTTAATTCTTACACTCATCTCTTCCGGTAGAATCCTGCAATCGTCATCGTTCAAAGCTTTATTTCTCTCAAATCTCGCTAACATACTCAGCTTCCTCAAAGCCACTTCATATGAATGTGGTGTCTTACCATCTTCCTTCATCAAAGATCTATTTGGCGTGGCTTGGTTACCCCTACTAACCATTGTCAATGCCTCACCCACTCAAGGCATTTCCCCAGAAGCCTTCAAGACATGCAAGATTCTCCCACTCTTAAAGAAACCTATACTAGACCCTGAATGCTTTGTCAACTACCGGCACATCCCTCACTTACCATTCATTGGCAAGATCATCGAAAAAGCAGTCTATGTTCAACTCAAAGATCACATTAATGCTAACCATCTCCTGCATGACTAAGATTCTGGTTTTAGATCACTGCAGCATGAAGACTGTTATCTGAAACATTGTAGATGATACCCTCTTGACCACTGATGAAAATGACCCTTGATACTGCTCGACCTCTCAGCTTCCTTTAACATCATCTACCATCCACTCTCAAGAACATACTGGAGTATTTAATGGGATTTACTACCAATGTCCTTTACTGGTTCTCCTCCTCCCTTTCCAAACAATTCTAGTTTATTCAAAGAGGCACCTCCAAGTCACAAAAAATCCCATCATCTGGGGTGTCCCCCGGGGTTCTATACTGTCACCTATCATCATCAATCTTTACATGGTGCTCCTTGGTGGTCTATTAACAGAGAACAGCATCAAGATTCACCACTTTATAGATGACACACAACTCTACTGAAAGCCCCCTTTTCTTCAGACATCCAACATATCAAATAATGCTTGAACACCATCCAGACCTGAATGCATGGGGTCTAACAAAAACTCAACACAACCTAGATCGTAATCCTGTCATTTATCAAAGCAACATAAAAGCCACATTGCAAACCTGGCTCAATGACATAAACCATGATAACTTCAAACCCCAACTTTCACTGAATGGTGATTCATCCTAGACACCGACCTCGCCATCAAGGGAGACATTGCACACAAAAAACAAAGACGGTCTGGTATCAGCTCACTTTTCTAAAGAAGATCAAGTGTTTCTTCCTGAAAGTGACTTCAGAACTGCTGTACAAGATCTTGTACTCTGTCATCTGGTATGGTATTAAGGTTATAATCCATGACCTCCCAGACTTTGACACCCCTTAGGGGAATCCTAAAGACCACAGCACACCTCATTCAGAGACAGAGGAAATATGATCACATCATACCCATCTTGATAGAACTCCACTGGCTCCCCTTGCCAGCTCACACCATCTTCAAAACCAGTTCCATCATTTACAATGCCATCACTAACAGCACCCCTGCTATCTTGCACACAAGCTCATCATTTCAGTTGTATGTGATTTCATGGAAAAAAACCATTTCATGGAATACTATTAGTTTGAAATAATTTCACCTAAACTGCTTAATGGAAATTTGCAGGGTCAATGGCGTTTACCATTTCATAGAAACCAATTCATAGAATGTCCATTTTTTTCAAAAGTTTCTTTTGCATCTTATTTTTTAAGGTGTAAATGTCATTATTGCAGAACTTTCTTTCAGAAATATTTTTGTTAGTGCTTTTACTTCAGGGGACACTGTTTTGGATTTATATATTTTACACTATAAAACACTTTATTTGATGGCTTTTCATTCAATGACCCTTCCTCATCCCTAAACACCATTCATCCATGATCCTCTCACAACCTCTAAACACCACCAATTATTGTCCCCTGAAAACCCTTCATCATGCCTAAATTGCATCCATCTTGACCCCTAAACTACACCCATCCCTGAACCCTAAAAGCACTTTCTGCCGCTAAGCTCCACCCATCCCTGAACCCTAAAAATCCTCCTACATCTAAACTCCACCCGTCCCTGACCTCTAAACTTCACCCCTCCCTGGACTCTAAAACCTCTCACTACCCCTACCTACACCCCACCAGTCTGAGGACAGTTAAAACTCCCCACCACCCCTACACTTCAAACATCCCTGAGCCGTAAAATCCCTCACCACCCCTAAACTTTACCCATCCCGGAACCCTAAAACTGCTAACCATTCGCTAAACTTTACCCATCCCTGAACCCTAATAAAACTCACCACCCATCTTTGACCCCCTCAAAGCCCTTTCTACATTTAAACTTCACCCATCCCTAACCCCATAAACCCCTCACCAGCCCTAAACTCCATACATTCCTGAACCGTTAAATCCCTGCACCACACCTAAGCTCTGCCCATCACTGAACCTTAAAAACCCTCATCAGTGAAATATTAATCCCACCCGTAAACCCTAAAAATCCCTTAAAATTCCTACACTCCAATCATCACCTAAACACCCCATGTCCTAAAACGTCACCCATTCCTGATCCCTGAAAACCCTCACCACCCCTAAGCTCTACCAATCCTTGAACCCTAAAAACCAATTTCTATGCCTAAACTCCACTTTTTCCTGAGCCCTAACATCTCCCATCACCCCATAACATCGCCCATGCCCGAAATCTATCCACCTCACTACCCTTATACTCCACCCCAGTTTATTGCAATTTTGGATTTTGCTCTAAAATGATTTGCCCTTTAAAATGTTTCCATTAATTGTGTATTTATTTGTATTTCCGTAAAATTGGCTTTACTTAAAATTGGTTTACCATGATTAGGTTTCCTTCAACGTTGTTTCTCGGTTTTTGTTTTTCCATTAACTCACATATATCACACCATGTCTGGTAGTCCTCGGCACTCCCCCAGCCATGATACCATCAGACTGCCATGTTCATATATGCACCCAGGATCTGGAGCAAAATCCCCTTATCCGTCAGAACTCCCAGCAAGCTGCTCCAATTCAGGGAAAAGTCTAATGTAGGAAATAGTTGAAGACTCTCCTCTTTAAAGCACAATATATCACAATGCATTAACTGACCACACCAGCTCCCACCCCTATTACTCATTGACTTTATGCTTGTCTTTGAATGTGTTCAGCACTCCATTGACTTTGGGCTAGGTTCATGCCACAGAAATACCTTATACATACATACATGCACGCAAACATACATACATGAAGTAGTGCTTCTGCACTAGTACTTTAGGTGCTCATAAAAGCCTATTTGAACAGGCCTTATAGTTTGCAATATATAGACTAATAGCAAAAATAGTTTTCAAGAGTTGCCAAAAAGTGTTCGTTTAAAAACGGAAGCCACCAAAACTGAAACAGGAATTGAGGGCTAGTTTAAAGATTTGGGGGCAATTCACAAAGGTATTTGTGAGTACAGTCATAAATAGATTCGTGAATTGGCCCCGAAACGTTTTGAAACATATATTTTATGCTGTTACCAGTGCAGCTAAGGTGGTGTTTGGCCAGGCAAAGATGTGTCTTTGAGTAAAGGTCACATTTTAGGACATGTCATACCTGCATAAGAATGCCTGTAGATTGTTTTCAGAGCATCAGATATGTTTAGGTATAGCAAGTCGTTCGTGAATAAACCAGGAGTACTACAGAACTATACTGGCTTTTTTGCACCATTTATGTTAAACACTTTAGTAATTTTCTTTTGCAAACTCACATAAGGAGAACATGGTGCTTGCCCAACTACCAAACACTGCAGCTGCCTCTAGATGACCACATCATGAAAAGTCTCCCATCAGAATCAGTAGTACTGGAGAGTGCATCATTCCTATATTTACAAGCAGTACATTTTAGGGACCTGGTATAGAACTGTTTGGGAATAGAAAATCTTACAATTTCTAGAGGAAGTGCTAAATCTGAGACAAATTCCACTGATTGAACTACCTCTACCATACCCATAGTATGGTGAAGGAAATTCCATTGATGGATTGTCCTTTGGATTTAGCGTTTCCTCCAGATTTTTCATTACCACACAACTCTAAATCAGGACCAAATTCCCATTCACCCAGAATGAGCAAATGGACCTTGTACGAGAGGAATCTGCCTTCTGTAGGCTTGGTGAACAATGTTCTACTGCAGAAACAGTGTTTGACCCTTCTGGTCACAGGCTCAAATTCTGGCAGGCCCTCACAGACTTTCATCCCTTTGAGGTCCATAACACGAATTCAGTTGAGCTGGGTAACAATAAACACCCAGGGGCAGATTTACAATAACTGGCACATCCCTGCATATCAGCAGGGATGCACCAGTTATTGTGCGCCACGCCTCCGCCACCATGGATGCTCCGTATTTATAATGCGGCGCACAATGGGGCAAAAATGGCACAGATGTGTGACGCATCTGTGTCGTAAAGGGGGCGCATTGCTGGAGTTGCGTCACAAGCGCGACACAGCTTCAGCAATGCTCTGTGGGGGCCCTATTTTTACAATGCTGCGTCAATCCTTATGCCTGCTTCAAGCAGGCGCATGGTTTCCTTTCCAGTAAAGAATTGGCTTGGTAGTTTGGTCTGCCCTGTTCCCATGATGCACTGGGCCAGGGACAGACTAATTTGCATGTAGCCAGGTTCTGAACTGGGATGGTGCAGTGAGCTAAAAAACGGTGATGGATCAAGCCCTGATCTGTTGACTGGGTAGGAGTGTTCTGATTAACTCAGATACTCTGTCCATCACCACCCCCTTTTTGAATCGTTTTGGCCACCACAAGTGTGGAAGGGTATGCTCAGATGTGAGTCCCTTGCTCACTGCACCATCAGGATTCAAGCAAGCCGGGCCGAAGACGGCTGTAATGCCAGAAACCGGTCCCCGGAAGCTTGTTTCCTTTCCAGTAAAGAATTGGCTTGGTAGTTTGGTCTGCCCTGTTCCCATGATGCACTGGGCCAGGGACAGACTAATTTGCATGTAGCCAGGTTCTGAACTGGGATGGTGCAGTGAGCTAAAAAACGGTGATGGATCAAGCCCTGATCTGTTGACTGGGTAGGAGTGTTCTGATTAACTCAGATACTCTGTCCATCACCACCCCCTTTTTGAATCGTTTTGGCCACCACAAGTGTGGAAGGGTATGCTCAGATGTGAGTCCCTTGCTCACTGCACCATCAGGATTCAAGCAAGCCGGGCCGAAGACGGCTGTAATGCCAGAAACCGGTCCCCGGAAGCTTGTTTCCTTTCCAGTAAAGAATTGGCTTGGTAGTTTGGTCTGCCCTGTTCCCATGATGCACTGGGCCAGGGACAGACTAATTTGCATGTAGCCAGGTTCTGAACTGGGATGGTGCAGTGAGCTAAAAAACGGTGATGGATCAAGCCCTGATCTGTTGACTGGGTAGGAGTGTTCTGATTAACTCAGATACTCTGTCCATCACCACCCCCTTTTTGAATCGTTTTGGCCACCACAAGTGTGGAAGGGTATGCTCAGATGTGAGTCCCTTGCTCACTGCACCATCAGGATTCAAGCAAGCCGGGCCGAAGACAGCTGTAATGCCAGAAACCGGTCCCCGGAAGCTTGTTTCCTTTCCAGTAAAGAATTGGCTTGGTAGTTTGGTCTGCCCTGTTCCCATGATGCACTGGGCCAGGGACAGACTAATTTGCATGTAGCCAGGTTCTGAACTGGGATGGTGCAGTGAGCTAAAAAACGGTGATGGATCAAGCCCTGATCTGTTGATTGGGTAGGAGTGTTCTGATTAACTCAGATACTCTGTCCATCACCACCCCCTTTTTGAATCGTTGTGGCCACCACAAGTGTGGAAGGGTATGCTCAGATGTGAGTCCCTTGCTCACTGCACCATCAGGATTCAAGCAAGCCGGGCCGAAGACGGCTGTAATGCCAGAAACCGGTCCCCGGAAGCTTGTTTCCTTTCCAGTAAAGAATTGGCTTGGTAGTTTGGTCTGCCCTGTTCCCATGATGCACTGGGCCAGGGACAGACTAATTTGCATGTAGCCAGGTTCTGAACTGGGATGGTGCAGTGAGCTAAAAAACGGTGATGGATCAAGCCCTGATCTGTTGACTGGGTAGGAGTGTTCTGATTAACTCAGATACTCTGTCCATCACCACCCCCTTTTTGAATCGTTTTGGCCACCACAAGTGTGGAAGGGTATGCTCAGATGTGAGTCCCTTGCTCACTGCACCATCAGGATTCAAGCAAGCCGGGCCGAAGACGGCTGTAATGCCAGAAACCGGTCCCCGGAAGCTTGTTTCCTTTCCAGTAAAGAATTGGCTTGGTAGTTTGGTCTGCCCTGTTCCCATGATGCACTGGGCCAGGGACAGACTAATTTGCATGTAGCCAGGTTCTGAACTGGGATGGTGCAGTGAGCTAATAAACGGTGATGGATCAAGCCCTGATCTGTTGACTGGGTAGGAGTGTTCTGATTAACTCAGATACTCTGTCCATCACCACCCCCTTTTTGAATCGTTTTGGCCACCACAAGTGTGGAAGGGTATGCTCAGATGTGAGTCCCTTGCTCACTGCACCATCAGGATTCAAGCAAGCCGGGCCGAAGACGGCTGTAATGCCAGAAACCGGTCCCCGGAAGCTTGTTTCCTTTCCAGTAAAGAATTGGCTTGGTAGTTTGGTCTGCCCTGTTCCCATGATGCACTGGGCCAGGGACAGACTAATTTGCATGTAGCCAGGTTCTGAACTGGGATGGTGCAGTGAGCTAAAAAACGGTGATGGATCAAGCCCTGATCTGTTGACTGGGTAGGAGTGTTCTGATTAACTCAGATACTCTGTCCATCACCACCCCCTTTTTGAATCGCATGGTTTTGACGCAGCATGGGCTCAAAAGTGACTGAGTGAAATCTTGTAGATTTCACTCAGACACTTTTAGGAGGCGTTCCTGTGCTGGAACGTCCCCCCCCGCGCAGGAACGCCTCCTTCTAGCGCAGGGCTTTACAACGTGACGCATCTCCCAGATGCGTCACATTGTAAATACCCTGCAGCATGGCGCATCTGTTGCGCCACCGCTGCGTCACAAAAGTGACGCAATGGTGGCGTAAAAGAGGCGCTAGGGGCCTGTAAATCTGCCTCCCATTGCCTGAATAAGACCCCTCGGGGATGTGTTCTACCAATAAGCTTGTAATGACATCTACCTGACTACAAAGTAATTACTTGCCTGTGATCTCTTTCGGTCATCAACATACCCTGTGTGTCACCAAGAATCATATTTGACGCCTTACGTTGTAGCCACCATGGTTTCTTCATTCAGGCACTTTGTACAGACATATCTGGTATGTGCAGCACATGCAGCTTCTAGATTATTTTCTTTTGTGGCGTGTATTGGTTAAAATAGAAGCTACGCCAGGCCAAAATGTAACATTCAACCTGCACTCAGGTAACATTTCTCTTGCAGAACAATATGCCATAGTTGGAAAAAGCCACATTCCAGTTAGCATCGAGATCCCCATATTTTTAAAAGCCTTTCTGCACACAAACATTTGCATTTCATTATATCAGCTGGCTGTTTACTTCTGTGGGAATTTTGAAGGACATTTACGGCTATTATAACATAATTTATCAATTGGACCTGTCTGGAAGTCATCATGGGATTCTGTGTTTCAACAACCCCTATCCTACCTACAAAAATGATATGTTAGTTTGCTCCTATCTTCGATGTTATTTATACAGTCCTTAATAAGGCAGTATGGGCTAAGCCTTGTGCAAGTTTAGCGAATATCTGGATCCTAAGGGCCATATGTATCAAGCCAAATTGAGTTTGCAAACGCCGAAATTCGCAGAATTTCGGCGTTTGCGAATGCAATTTGGACAAATGGTATGCATCAAGGAAATCTGCTTTAAAAATAAGGAATCGCAAAATATGCGAATCCTCATCTTGCGATTGCATTTAACCGCATCGCTGCGGCGCATTTTCCCGCTGTGCGCTGAAGTTTTTTAAAAACCCGCGGTTCATGACAAGCTCAGCTCGTCATGAGCGTACGAGAGGTGTACCTCATGACGAGCTGAGCTCGTCATCAGCCTCGATGTGGTTAAGGAATCGCACATTTTGCGATTCCTTAAATGCAATGTAAGAAGCTAAAAAAATTAGCAAATTGGCCTTAAGGAATCGCAAATTACCACCAACTTCTAGCTGGTGGTAAGTTGCGAATTCCTTTCAAAATGCATATTGTTTCATTTTTCTAAGTGCCATGTGACGCTGATACATGCCCTTAGGGCATGTATGTGCGCCATATGCGCACACATGTCATTTTCAGGGGTGCAGCAGGGTGTCCTTTGGACACCCCTGCACCCTTGAAAATATTCTCAATTTGCGAATCGGACATTTCCCCTTCATTCCTATGGGCCTCCTGGCCCATAGAAATGAATGGGAAATTATTCCTTAATTGCGATTAGCAATTTGCTAATCGCAATTAAGGAATTTTAAGAAATCGCTAAAAAGAAGCGCATTTCTACATACATAACATTTTGCGATTTCTAAATAGCGATTCCTTAAAAATCGCTATTTAGGAATCGCAAAACGGAATGTTGATACATATGGCCCAAAGTAACAAGAACGTTCTGCAAATATGTGTCGAGCATTTCAAAGTAGCCAAGAGAGGGAAAGATAGAGATGACATTCACACCAGGAGGGAGCTCAGCTGTTTTCCTTGGAATCAGTGGATGTGTGGCAGGAGACTTTGTGTGCTGTTGATTCATCTGACATGAGCTTCTAATGCTCATGCTACAGGAAACTATGGATAGACGCCACCCTTAGGGAAATCTGTTATGATTCTATTAAACATATTTCTACCAATAGATAGTTTGGATTTCCTCTACAATGCTGGTCTGCGGCCAACTAGTTAGAATTATCATCTTGAGGATTGAGTACCTCTTAGCTTGCCAAATGTCTTGCTACTGCACTGGAAGGCTGTAATATTTTGACCTAAAGGTATTACTGTTTTTTGTTAGGGGCTACTTTGGTTGGATTATGATGCGTCCCAGGCGTTGATGTAGCGTCTACTAGATCAGGGCAATTAGGTGCCTGCCACCAGCAATTATTGTGTTTCCCTTTGCCAGTAGATTCTGTAACCTTCCTGGAAGTCTGCTATTTAGTAGCACAACTTACCTAGGTGTTGCTGGCTTCTATCCACCTGAAAAATACCTATGCTATCTTTGCTCTAAGTTCAACCCACCTACCATGGCGCCAGATGGATCAAGCACTAACAAAACATTTAAAGCACGGTTTTCATTATTGTAGAATCCAAAATGCCAGAAAGCACTATTCAAGTGCAACATGCTAAGATGACCCCCATAAGTAAGGCCTGCTGTTTTCTCTTTTACAGTATTTCTTAGTGTGTGTGTCATGCTGCCAGGAATTGCGGAGCGTGCAGTTGGTGGAACCGACAATACAATCTTTGCTTAATTCACCTCTGCACTCATCCTCAAGTAGCCACAGGAGAAAATTATTTTGGATCTTTAACCATTTTTCCTTAGTGGTCCATGTCATCCACAAATATGTTCCCTCATGAGCCAAAATGTTTGTGGTAAGATTTCAGTGCATTTAATCTGATCCCCTCTCTGCACTTAACGCTTCTATATAGGAAGCCTTCATCATTTGCTGGTCCTGAGCTGTGCAGATGCCCTGACCCACTTGGATATAGAGCCAATTCACAGAAAGCCATATCTCCAGTACAAAGATGCACATTTATTGGTTGGTAAAGGCAGGTATTTTGCTCAGTTATCGCCTATTTCCAGTGGAATTCGGGTGTGTAGTCACCAGCTTGTTGCTATTCGTGTTTTCGTGTTACTGGTGGTGTACTCTGTGGGAGTTCTGGCCATCTGTATTTAGAGATGCTGGGAAGCTCCTAGAATGCCTCATGAAATTCCCAGTTGCTAAAATCACAGTTGGTCCTGGAGGTTTTCAGGTTCTTGAGGTTCCTCTATTTCCCAGACGCTTCTTACTTCTATGGAAGCCTACCATGGCAAATCCCTTATAGGTAAATTGTATTCGGCAGAGGTTTAGGGATATAGTAAGTGCAAAGCCCTTGTGCGGCAGAGAACTTGTTCTTGAGGCAGCATCTCTGTGTCTTGGCACACCCACTGGGTCCTTGAAAATGGAACTGACCCTCAAACAATTGTTGTATATGTTGCATCCAAACATTTACTCTTTACACATTTTGTTCACCTCAAGGTTGGCTTCAAGAGGCAAATTTCCTTGGGTCCTCTTAAAAGCCTAGTCCCAGGGGACAAGACCACCCTAAAAGAGGTGTCTGGTACAATGTGGCACAGCATGTGTGGTAAATGAGATACACCTGCATTGGAGAAATAGAACTTACAGGACAAGTTTATCTAGTCTTGAAGACATGTCTGCATGAGATGCTCTCCATGAATTTGAGGAAACTACATAATTTAGATAGGATCGGTTTCCCTTGGCAGATAGAACCTACTCATGAATGTTGATAATGTCCCGTGTTGTGCTGGTATCCTAGTGATTGTTTACTTTCTCTTGATAGCTGGGAGTATTGGGTGTTTTTTCCACTGGCTGAAATGTGTGCGAATCAGGGTATAAAAGTCCTGGCTGGGGTTTCTTTCTAATCAATTGATACTCCTATGGTTTTATTTCACAGGGCACAAACACTACAATGTAAGAATACTTTTTTAAAAAGTCATGCAAGAGCAAGTATCAGGATTATTTTTAGGAAACTGATCTCACGGTTCACGTTACTTTTAGATGCCCCTAGTTCATGTAGCTATACGCTGGAGGTACTTCCTAGCTGAAGCACAAGGCAGGCTACTTTAAGGGTGGTTGCCTGTTCCTGTTGAAAGATTGGTATTGACCAATAGCTATGCAGATGTCAACATAAAGGGCAGGAGAAAATAGACATCCTGGTTTATGATTCAACTTTTCACATTTGCACTAAGAGGAGCTGGTAACAAACCGCTCTCTTGCATACGGTGTACTCGGTTCTCACAGCCTTCATTCATGGATCAAGCAGTACTATCTCAATTTGCAATCTGTAGCATGCTTCCTGATAATCAAACACGTTTTGGATCAAACTGCTGTTTGTTTGCCATCCTCATTTCTGAATAATCACTCAGTCTAAGAAACCTACCATGACACCTACATTTCATCCACTCCACCCAAAACATACAGTACGAAATAACCCGTGGAGTTGAATAGTCATCACAACGCGGGCATTACCACGCGCTGCCATTACGACGCTGCTTTTACAATGCAAGTCGTTTCAACGACTTGTGCTGGAGGGCGCTGTTGGAAAAGGAATAGTTTAATTTTCTATTCCAACCGCCTTCCCTACTGTAACGTGGGCTGGAGTTGGAATAGAAAATTAAACTATTCCACTATCCAGCGCATACAGCGCAAGTCGTTGTAACGACTTGCGTTGTAAAAACAGCGTCGTAATGGCACGCAGGGTAAAAGCCCGCGTTGTAATGTCATACAACCTAGTCAAAATAATCTGTGAATGTTCCCATTTTAATCTGCGATCTTCTACTGTACTAAGATTACAAAGTTTAAAGCTTTTTCTAAAATCATCTGAGTGACAAAAATGACATTCAGGAATATCATTTAAATAACATTGAACCACTTTCCATTATGCAATATTTAAATTTGAAGTTAGAATGTGGTTGGTAGAGGTGAATGTGTGGTTAACTGAAGCAATAAAAGCCAGGTTTTGGGTACTTGAAATGTTTCTGGTGACAGAGGAGAAATACTGCAGTGTTATTACATGTACAAAGAGCAAAGAATACGTTAAGGAACACATTACATAAATTAACTAGACCAGCGTATAAACATAGCATCAGCAACGGTTCTCACTGTTTATCCATTAGTAGAACTGTGAAGTTTACACATTTAACAAATTCCTGAGGAGAGAGAACCATACAAGGAAATTCGATGTTTTTATTTCCTCAACTTACAATATATCCGCCCAATTAGATATATCACGAGCCTTTCTAAAAAGATTCAAATCAAGTGACAGTTACCTCTGTTCGTGTAATATACTAAAGAGATTCGCAGGATTTTCTGTTTCTGGTTTTTAAAGTTACGGTAGTCAGTTACAATAGTGTTTAAGATAGTTTTCTCTCTGTGAAAGATCTTATAAAGATGTATCCCAGGTTCTGGAGTGTAGTAGTGTTTGTTCGCATCTAGTGGTCCTCTTTCGGTGCTGTTGCACTTTCTTGGTAACATGGGAGAAGGAATGGTCTTACCTCAATGAGAATAGACGCCTTCAACCCTTTGAGTGAGCTTTTGCTCCACTCATAAGAATATTACCCTCCCACCACATACTATTGGCTGTTTTGTGTTTCTTTCTGTCGTGTATGGTGTATTTACATTACAACGTATGAAGCCCTTACACATTTAATTCATATTCTCATACATGCACTTAGTATTTTTTCTCTGTAATTGGCTTTTTAAAAAGTTCTTCCCAGTTCTTGCATGCGGCGACTGTGACATCTAGATAGACACAAATAGTTTTCCTCTGTTTTAATACAGGTCAATTTCTTTTTAGATTATTACCACCCCCATCACCACCACCACCATTACTACTACCACCACCTGCATTACAATAATCATTATTATCACCATTATTTGAGCCAATACTGCCATTAACAACATTGTCACCACTGTGACTACCAATGCACTCACCAACACCATTAGCATCATCATCATTACAATACAATGATTAGCAGCATTTCTATCATTTCCACCGTTATGACAGTCACCACCACTGCAGCCACCATTACCTCCACCACTACTACCTCCCTTACCACCACCACTCCCACTATAAGCAAGTACGATATCACATAACAAACATATCACCTTCACTGCCGCCAGCAACACCATCAACGTTAGTAGATCAGACTTTAATAATATAAAACTTGCAAATACAGGCTGTAAACAATGCTGTTTGTACTCATTACCTCATTAAAGCCAGACCTATTTTCTTTGCTAATAATTGTTATAGATTGATGGTGCTTCTTCAATGATTGGTGAGATTGTGTGTGTGTAGGCTCGTGCAGATTATGAACTGGTTGAAAGCAAGAATGAGATTATGGATACATTATTGAGTGCATGAATGGATACAAAGGTGAGAAGCCGAGTGCATGGAAGGATAAATGAATGAATGAGTGCATGTAAGAATGAGTGAGTAACTACATCCTATAACATAAGTTTGGTTGATTACTAATTTAGTGCCTAACTGGAAGGGTGACTGCATGAAGAGCTAAATGGTTGAATTGTTGCATGGACTGATGAATGAGACGGTGGAAGGATGGATGATTATGCGAATATAAAAATGGGTGAGGGCGTAGATAGATAAATAATCCCTAGGTTGCTGCTCACTGTGTGTCATGACAAATATAGGCAGATGGGTGTGGGGTGCAGACCAAGCTCTCTCATGATGAGGAGGAGCATACTCCCCGACCTAGACCCTTCTCAGCCCCAGGCCCAAAGGGGCATGAAGCCCAGGAAACTCTTTTTCTGAAATCCTGAAAGAAGGTGGGTAGGCTTAGTGGGACGAGTAGGTAGGTTAGAAAAAGTAGGTTTTCTGCGGTTCTTTCAGCAGTGCCCCTTTTGGGATGTTTCAGAGTCGTGGCATTAGAATCAGTAAAAGCCTGCACATATCAATGAAGGGAGGAGAAGAAACTAAAAACCCCTTGGATGACATTAGTGCCACCTGGAAACGAGATGTGCATCTTCTAGAAGTCTCTTAATAAGGGGTCTCTACCAGATAATCTGGTATGTTTTAATTGGCGCTACACAAATTCTTTTAAAGAGACCAGATGTAACTCCAAGCAAAACAAAACAGGGGTAAGGCCGAAACTTGGGCTTTGGGTTTAACATGTCCTGCTGAAGGTGGGTGGCCTGCAGGGGCAAGATTGCAGACGCATCTTAACACTGCTCCACCACCCATACCCATGATCCGTTAATTTCCTACGCCGGTGAACACTATTAAGTTGTGCAAGAAGCATTGTCTGCCTGCCCGAGCCCTCAGGACTGCTTACACACAGAAAAAAAGGCTGCAGTGCCCGAGCTGCCATCATTGCAAATTAGTGGCCTGAGGCAAGCAGCACAGAGTGGTTGGGGGACTGATGGAGGTGGTGGATGGCGTTGGACTGTGGTCTGGAATGGCGCTGGGAGAAGCTGCAGAGGGACAAAAGGCCATGATTGCCACAGGGCTGCCCAGACGCCGGCCATGAGGACTGACCCGGCGGTTCTGGGACCGAAGAGACTGAGTCGTGTCAGAGAGGGCAGAGACCGGAACCTGACAGAGGATAGCGGCGCCCCGAGTCTGGATGCTGGCTCATCCCCTGCCTGCTCACTGCCCACCCAGCACTCACCGACTAATTTCTTGGAAGGTGGGGGCTGAGATCCAGAGTGTAACTGACACCCGTGAGCCGCTTCTGCAGTTACGCAGTGGGACAGTTGTGCGGTGCTAGTGGAGGCCGTGGCTGAGGCCTGGACACACCCCGAGGTAGCCCTCACCCTGGAAGATGACCCCTCTCCTACCGGCTTCAGGCTTTTTGTGCTTGCATCAAAATAATTGGAGCAACAGAGGGAATACAGCCAGGCTGCCCTCCACTCACAAGGTCCATACACAAATGACCCGGTTACATAGAACGCTATAACTCTATTTAGTATTATATCAGATGGGTATTATAAACTCCTAGGTAAGGGCACGCTCATTTATTAGTCATGCCCACCTCCAAGTGTTCTTTTCTACAAGAGTTTAAGTTTGTCAGCTACCCCCAAATAGAAAAAGGTGAGAGGAGTCGGAAAGTGCCTCATGTGAGCACCATCTGTGGAGCTACTGGTTGGTACTCACCAGTTTGCTCACACTGTCATCATCAGCAACTTTCATGACAGAAAAAGAAAAGGGAACAAAGTGGAAATGTTGCCCAAGTCTCAGGTTAATGTGAAAAGGTGAAGAAAAATAAGGTGTAGACAATAATATCATCCATCAACCGTCTAGACCGCGAAAATACATTTCTAAATTAAAATGAGCTGTGGACCACTATTCCATACATACTTTATTTTCAACTGTGTCCACACTCAGATTTAAAAAAAACACAGCATGTTTAGACCATTTTAATTGGAACGACTGACATGTTTCATTCAGGCGCGCAACACTTCTTGAACTCACCGGGCTTCAGCCCCCCCCGTCGTGTGTGGTAGCCCGGGATGAGACAGATCCCGGGCACACACACAGCCACACCCGAACATTTCACAGGTCTTTAAAAGACCATTTGAATGTTAATTAGGCCTTGCTGTTGTTTCACCCCTTGTTGGAGGACCTGCAGCTCCACTCTGCCTACTGATTAAAGGCTCAGCCCCCCCAAATATTTTCTTAGCCCCCCCCCCGAAATTTGGCTCTAGTTGCACCTCTGGTTTCATTGCCTTGCACACTGGCAATTTCATCAGGGCACGGGGACGCATCTCCACCTCACTGATGCTACTAAAAAATCTGTAGTGGGTGACAAACACAATAAAAGAAAGATAGTGCCAGAGACAAAGAACACACACAACACTTGTTATACTGTGTTGACATTATCACACTTCTTTTGAAGTACACCTATACTGAATGCCATAATTACCAAGTGGTTGCCAGGTGGACTCAATTAAATTCAATAAAAACTTTATTTGAATGTTTGTTGGATTCATAAAAGTACACACAGATAAAAAATTATATTCACATTTATAAAAATATACAATGATCTTTGATTAAGAACTTCAGCAGGGGGGAGGAGCTACGCTCGTAACCAAGATGGCCGCATAAGCTCCCGGCTCCGCCGACCTCCGCCAGAGGCTTATGAATCCTGACTCCTATCCTGATTTCCCGCCGGACTCCCGTGCAGGTGAACTGCGCCTGACTCGAAAGGTGCAATCCCGGAATTTCTAGCTGCTCGGACGACAAAGATATGTCGTGTGTCATTCTTGGCCTACCCCAGATTTGAAGCCGGGGCCTCGAGTTCTAACCCGGCCGGGTTGGAGTTGAACAACATCGGCCGCGGACCATGGGCGGTTCCGGTCTCCCGGAGTGGCGTTTTTCTTCTCCCGTTATGGATGGTGATTTGGTGACCGCTCTACCCAGCAACTACGGTGGCCTATTGTACCGACTATTTGTTCGGGGCTCCGCTGCCCGGAGGCCCTGTTGAGCTCCCGGGGTTTCCTGGGCTCGGTTCCCCGTGGGCGGCGACGGTACTGATATCGTGCTTTGGACGTGTTAAAGGTGGTTTCTACATTGCTTCTGCTCTGCGACCTCCGAGGTTCAGACACCCGCCCGGTCGCTCATTGAGGGGCGATGGAGCGGGTTGAAACTACACCGTCGCTACGCACTGTAATGGCCGCCATTTTGGATCTCCACACACGATTCACCGCCACCTTCCAGGAGATGATCATAACTGTTGATCATATAGGCTTGGGACCGGATTCCGGCCCTTTGTTCCTGGAGAGCCGAGATATTTCTTCCGCGGAGAACGCCTTGAGTGTCACCGAGGACCCTGTGCAGGATATCGACACGGAAATCTACTGCGACCCTAAGATGGCGGCGATCGAGCCCGAAAGAACTGGACGTTTCTTTAGCCCTATGTCGACCCCACCCGAGATGGCTGTGACTATCTTTGTAAGCCATTGTGACTTCTCCAACGTCTGTCGGATCACACCTTTGCCTCTTTTCGTGAGTGATCAAGGCCGCTTTGCTGATTTATCGCTGGTGGGCAGTGGACTTGCTTTGACTCTTGGACTCTGTGGACGTCTATCCTGTTTTCCCTCCTATCGAATGGATTTTGACACTCTACTGTTATCTATTATTCTTGTTGTGATGGCGGTTCGGATGGACAGAGCCTGCGTGGAGAAACGCAGCGACCTAATTGTACTGGACGGGGTCATCGTTATGGATCGTGGGGGTTTGGGCTGAACTTGATTGGACTTTGATGCACTGTTTCTTTTGTCTTTGCTGGGTGGTATCTGTGGGAGCGAGGGCCAGATGTGAATCTGATTGTCTGATTATTGTTAGTCTGCTATGCTCGGGACGGGATTTGCTGCCTCTTTGGTGCCGGGGGTCGGGCGGGATGGTCCTTTTTCTGTTTGCGGCTCCCCTACGGACTGTCTCTTGATTTGCTAAAACTTGCTTAATACTACGGTAGGGGGTGTCTACTTTTGGCGGGGGGATGGGAGTCCGGGAGCTCGTATCGTTTTGCAACATTCTCCTCCAACTTTTTCCCTTCCTTGGGGCGTAGTTTAGGGGGCGACAGGCACGCTGCTAATGGGGTTAGGTCGTAGCCATCTGCAGGGGTGTAGGGTGGGGGGTTGTGTTTTTTTTTTTTTTCCTTTGTTATTTTCTATGACCATTCTATCTCCCTTTTCCCTTCTTCACAAGAGATGTGGCGTATTCTCCTGATTTCTGCCTAAACGTATCTGGGTGTCATATGTCTGCCTCGTATATCCTGTACTCCTGGTGGGCGGGTGCTGTGGGGGGGTACCTGCGGTCATTGCTATCTAATTATTTTGCTTCTGCTATACGCTGGTATTGATTTCTCTGCTGATTCTGACTGTACAGTGCTTCTTCACTTCATTTGCCCGTCCACAGCTGTGTTGTATTTCGTTTAATGACAACCGATATGTATATTTCTCCTCTTGTGTTATAATAATAAAAAAAGTAAAAAAAAAAAAAAAAAGAACTTCAGCAGGCAACATCATTAAGTAATCCCACTTAATCATGTGGTACATTATACCCAGAGCCATCCTTCATTCAGTTTCATAAACGAGTTGGTCTAAAGATTTTAAGGATTTCCTTCTTTGTATGGCCCAAGTTATAAAACCAACAACAACACTACAGATTAATATCACTTTCAAGGGTACACATAAATGTAATCGCATCCTTATTGAAAAATAATTTCTGTAAAATAAAAATTGGACGTAAAAATTGTTTGTAAAACTTACAAAACAACATAAAATGCATCGTTGTTTGGTTGGCTTTTCCCTCACATGGGCATTTATGTTCTATTTTTTGCCATTTGTTCAGTTTAGGGAAAGCCACCAAGATACCAGGTGGACTCCTACCAGCAATTCACTAAGGGGGTTAACAGTTTTTCCCCTATAAGCTAAAATGGAAGTCAGGCTTGTTCCTTTTTGTTCCCAGTACACCTGACCCGGCACTTATAATTTATGGTGCTCCAGTTACTTGGAAACCGACCTTGTTACGGTACCTGGGTATCCAAATCTATCATACATTGAGGCTTACTAGATGGCAAACCTCACTAGGGCACTCACCTCCCTAATGTTGCAGATGTCGTTCTGGAAGACGCTTGCTCTTTTAGTGGCAGGGAGGGTTCCACTTACCAAAATGGTGGTGCTCCTGCAGCTTTTATATTCTTTCACTTATCCACTGCTGTACCAACCATCGCCCTTTTTCCACTCCATCGGTTGTATGCTTCGCGATCTAATATGGAACAAATCATGATGTAGGGTGGCACTTGGGAAACTGTATTTACCGTCAACCCAAGGAGGGCTAGTGGTGCCAAACCTAGAATATTACTATTTAGCATCACAGATGCAGTGGGTGGCCAGCTGGGTGTTGGGGTTGCACCTATCAGACACAGCAGTGGATGCTCCTCCTTATACACTGGACATTCTTCTTTATGTGTTCCACCCCTGCACTAAAATATCCCTGCCTCTTCCTCTGCTGTTACAGGTGACTCTCGGTTGCTTTCACCGCTGTTTATTCCTTACTAAACATATACCACCATACGTTCAGCAATTCTGTTATTGGGTATGCCCAGAGGCAACAGGAAGATGCTGCTGGCCGAACTCACAGCTTGGCATGCAACGGGCCTACACACATTGTGCGACCTCTATCGGGACGGCACACTCAGGTCCTACGTTGTCCTAGTCACGCCTCTTGGACAGGCACATTGCAGCACCACTGTGGAGACATTTTGCAAGAACCACAAATGCACCTCACACTCCATTACCTACAAATCATGGGAGAGGGGTGTCATCTGACCTAGTGGTTTGCAGATGTGCTTCGTTTGCCGACTGCCAGGAGCTTGACTTCCTTACAAAATCGCTGGGAGACGGATCTGACTCGCCCAGGTACACCTGATCCTGGTGAGCCCCACACATGTCCATCGCAATGCTAGGTTTCAGTTAATTCAGTACTACATA
The DNA here is from genome assembly GCF_964261635.1 of Lissotriton helveticus. Classification (NCBI taxonomy): domain Eukaryota; kingdom Metazoa; phylum Chordata; class Amphibia; order Caudata; family Salamandridae; genus Lissotriton; species Lissotriton helveticus. Next base: position 452,129,439 of record NC_136067.1, read on the forward strand.
ATACACAGGGCATATCTTACCCCAGAAAAACGTAATTGTTTCTCTCACAGGCAGGATATGAGCTGCCCCTGATGCAGTCATGACGATGGTGCCATCTTGAATATGTTGTGGTCATGCCCCAAATTGCGTCATTATTGAGAGGGAATAACACATAATTTTTTTAATGCAAAAAACGACACCTCACAAACACATGGGAGGTCTGCATATTGGGCATATTTATGAGAGACAAGAAGCACAGGGCCCCTAATCGTTTCTTGCATCGCGGCCTCATGAGGAGGAGCTGTAAATCTAGTGAACCGCCGTCATTGCAGTCCTGCTCACATTCCACAATTAAGTGGGTGAGACCAGAAGTAGAACTGAGAGAGCATTTGCAGTGAAATTTGTAGGGTTGCATCATATGTACAAGTAGTCAGCATCCGTATATATAGAGGACTTTTAATCATGTTTAGATGCAATGTGGGATGGAGAACTAGAGTAATTGGTATTAGAATTCTGAAGAGCCAAGGTTATGAATTACATCCACATTTGCCGTTTAACATAGAGATGTAGTTGAAATGAAATCTTTCACTAATGAGAAGCGTGTTTAAACAAGCACTGTCGTGATTTCAGATTTGCTTATTGAAATGTATAACTGTGTCATTTATACTCGATAACTAGCAAAAATAGAAAAATGCATTAGCTATGAAGGTTAGAGGCCTAGGGAACCAAGGGATTGCTCATGCAAAAGGTTGGGCCTATAAATCAAGTCGAGGGCTAGTCTATGCAACTCGTGCAGGCCTGTTTGAAAAAGTCTTGCTTATCATTTAGCTGTGGAAATATTTTATAAAGATGCTTTTAGAAAACTTTGCAACATTTATGGAATGTGAGCCGAATTGTATGTATTCTTTTGCAGGTGCACCACTGTGTAGGCATCAGAGTAGAAGGGCCCATTGTGTATGAGAGTTAGAAATGCTAGACTCAGACATGGAGAGTAGACCAGGAATTTGAAGATACAACTTGAAGCGACAGAGAGTCTGAGACCAAGGACGTTTTAACGGACAAGGATGGAAGAATGCCATAGTGGAAAACTTCTTGAAACCAACACTTTCGAGAGGGGCGTACCGAAAGGTGTGTCGTTCACATTTTGGGGTTTCGTATTAGGGACTGCACCCCGAGGGTGGAGGCAGAGCAGATGGGCTGAGGAGCTAGAGAGAGCGGTTGGATGGCAAGGAGCTTAGCTAGGATTGAGAATTACACCTGATTCAAGAGAACGTGAGTGAACTTCTTTGGAAGTCACCACGGCTGACACCTTTTGCTAGGATGGGCTGTTGTTAAGTAGGGATGTCACCTAGTATAGAGTAGGGACAGTCTAATTTGAACTGATGTCTATTATCCCAATGAGTACTAGAACCCAGGTTATAGCAATTTTGTTTAGTCTGATGATTCTGGAATTGATTCTCGTATTATTCATCAGTCGCTTGAGACTTTTCCGTAGAATTATGTTTGTATTAGTACCAGTGTATCTTTTGAACCTCATGCTGAGGTGCTTGTATCTTCAGTTGTTTTTGGTTATGTAATAAATCTTCAAACTTAGTTTTGGTCAGTGGTTCTTGGGGGAAGCTGTTGGGATTTCTAAAACTGTTGTTGATTCCATAGACAAGATTGCCTAAATTCACTCTATGACAGGTAAAAAGGTCTAGTCGACCTGTGACGGGATTCTGGAGAATGGTAAACAGACTCTAGAGGTAAAATCCCGCCTTTCCAGTTGGTAGCAGAGGATGGTTTATCTTCTGGAGTGAGGGTAATCTAGAAGTAGGTTGGGACTTCCCCGAGGCTCATAGAGAAGCAATGAAGAGTGTCCAGAAAGCTGCGGATGGATGGCGTTCCATGGAAACTGACGAAGAGTGACAGTGCGGCAGAAAGCAGCAGGTCGGAGGAGAGTGAGTATGAAAAGGGTCATGCGTTGTTAGATTGCGGTTATGTTGTGTTGTGTTGTCTTGCGGAGTTGAGTGCCTGTAGTGTGAAAGAGAACAGGTTGTGAGCGCGCGCAACCGGAGAAAATCTTAAGCTCGAGGGGAGTTTAAGTGGTTCGGGTGTATCGAACACTCAAAGTAATTGTCGACCATTGTAAGGGGGTCATGAGGTACCATTGATCGCCCGCAGGACCGAGATAGGGGGAACGAATGTGTGAGTGCGTGGGTAACGGACGCTGGTCGGAAGTTGCCGTGAGTTTGTAACCTATCAGTTGAGGCGATTGTCCGGTCGTTCGCGGACAGACATTTGCCAGTTTGGTGACAATTACAGATAGACTGTGGAAGTACAGTCAGGGAAGTGGTTGCTTGGTCGGAAGTAACCATTTTTCAGTGTATGATTGGGACGCATGCGAGACCGCGAGACGGACGGAAAGAGGAGGGGAACTGCTGCGAAACGGAGGCGGGTGACGTCAGAAAGAGCCGCGCTGGGATTGGTCGGCTAGCGTGGAGCCGCGCTGGGATAGGGCGGTTAGTGAGAAGCCGCGCAGAGATTGGTGGATTGTCATCAGGAAGTTAACAAATGCAGTAAACAAGAAAACGTTGCGGATTTTCATCATGAAATGTTTTAAAGTGTTGCGGAAATGTTTCAAGGGCGACAACAAGATAGAACCTCGGGGTGGGGAAGAGGCTCCACCCGAGGATACTCCAGCTTATTATATGGCAACAAATGTTGGGTTACACACCATATTGTGGCTTGGTACTTGGTGTAAGATGACAGACGGAAACGAAGAATTGACATTTCCTAAATATGGAACGTTTAGACTAGAGGTGTTGTATCAGCTGAAAGCGATTATGGCTGCGTTGCGACCTTTGCCCAGACCAACACAGTTTGAAGCACTAAATGCATGGATCAGGGCAGCCCATGAACGGAACAGAGATAGGAGACAAGAAAGAGTGAAACGATCAGTTAGGGCGGTCCAAGATGCGAGATGGGATGCCCTGGCCAAGAGATGGAGGGTACAGACCATTGAAGGGGGGTGCACAGACATAATATCGACTCCAAAATATCGTTTGGACAGAATATCGAGTTTTAAATATCGTTTGGACAAAATATCGACAGGACAGAATATCGACAGTCAAAATATCGTTTTTAAGGTAAGTGAAGTAATATCGACTGTAAATAATATAGAAAGTGAAAATATCCAAGTATATAATCTAGATAGTAAAAAATATCGTTTTTAAATAATATTTAATTATTTATAGTGTTTTTATGTTATAATATGTGTGAAAAGTGTCATTTTATGTTATAATTATTTTTAATTAATGATTTTTTTAAAATTATTGTGTAATTTTATTCTGTAGCGGGTTGTGGGTTTATAGGGGAATAGGGTGGGAAGTAATTTAATTATAATTAATTAAATATGTAAATTTAATACTTGGTAGTAATAATTAATTAATTGGTAATTAAATAATATTTGTTAATTATTTAAAATTTAATTGGTAATTAATTTAATTTAATTGATTAATTGCTAATTATGTAAATTAAAATAATTTATTTCCTGTAGCGGGTTGTGGGTTTATAGGGGAATAGGGTGGGAAGTAATTTAATTATAATTAATTAAATATGTAAATGTATTAATTGGTAGTAATATTTAATTAATTGGTAATTAAATAATATTTGTTAATTATTTAAAATTGAATTGGTAATTAATTTAATTTAATTGATCAATTGCTAATTGTGTAAATTTAAATAATTCATTTTCTGTAGCGGGTTGTGGGTTTATAGGGGAATAGGGTGGGAAGTAATTTAATTATAATTAATTAAATATGTAAATTTAATAATTGGTAGTAATATTTAATTAATTTTTAATTAATTTTTTTTGCTAATTAATTAAAATGTAATTGGTAATTAATTTAATTTAATTGATTAATTGCTAATTATGTTAAATTAAAGGGGTATTTTTAGGGTTCAGGGTCAGTTTTTAGTTTTTGGGTAAAGGGGTATTTTTTGGGTTCAGGGTCAGTTTTTAGTTTTTGGGTAAAGGGGTATTTTTAGGGTTCAGGGTCAGTTTTTAGTTTTTGGGTAAAGGGGTATTTTTAGGGTTCAGGGTCAGTTTTTAGTTTTTGGGTAAAGGGGTATTTTTTGGGTTCAGGGTCAGTTTTTAGTTTTTGGGTAAAGGGGTATTTTTAGGGTTCAGGGTCAGTTTTTAGTTTTTGGGTAAAGGGGTATATTTAGGGTTCAGGGTCAGTTTTTAGTTTTTGGGTAAAGGGGTATTTTTTGGGTTCAGGGTCAGTTTTTAGTTTTTGGGTAAAGGGGTATTTTTAGGGTTCAGGGTCAGTTTTTAGTTTTTGGGTAAAGGGGTATTTTTAGGGTTCAGGGTCAGTTTTGGGTTTTTGGGTAAAGGGGTATTTTTATGGTTCAGGGTCAGTTTTTAGTTTTTGGGTAAAGGGGTATTTTTAGGGTTCAGGGTCAGTTTTTAGTTTTTGGGTAAAGGGGTATTTTTAGGGTTCAGGGTCAGTTTTGGGTTTTTGGGTAAAGGGGTATTTTTAGGGTTCAGGGTCAGTTTTTAGTTTTTGGGTAAAGGGGTATTTTTAGGGTTCAGTGTCAGTTTTGGGGTTTTGGGTAAAGGGTTTTTTTTAGGGTTCAGGGTCAGTTTTGGGTTTTTGGGGTACAGGGGTACAGTGTAAAAATAAAGTAAAATTAAATTTACATTAATTTAATGAAATGAAATGAAATTAAATTAAATTATATTAAATTATTTTTAAATATTTAAATTATAAAAATTATTATATACTTACCAATACTTACGTTGTAATGGTAGTGCGTTGTAAAAGTTGCGTTGTAACGTCATATATCCACTGTTGCACTCCTTGGAGTGAGAATAGCAATTTTAACCCCTACGCTATCCAACGCTTTCCCTACTGTTGCACCCACTGGAGTGGGAATAGTAATTTTTACTCTTTTGTATTTGTACGTTAATAATATTGGCTATTATTTAATTACATTTTGTTACTATATATATATATGTTTTAAGAAATATGATTAAAAAAATATTATTTTTTTACTTTCATTAATTATTTAATTATTAAAAGTTATTTTAAGTATTGTTAAGTATATTTTAGTAATTAATTTTTTATATTAATGTAATTAAACATTGTTTTTATTAAAGTCGATATTTTTTACAACTATATTTTTGTAAACGATATTTTTAACTCGATATTTTTGTACTTACCTGTTTGTAGATAGAAACTCGATATTTTGTCTGTCGATATTTTCTCAACGATATTTTTGTTGGTCGATATTCTGTCCCTCGATATTATTTCAGTGATCCTTGAAGGGGATAGGTTGTACCCGTTGTTGGTAAATACAGGAGATGCACAGAGGAAAAGTACAGAGGATGAGGACAGTGAGACAGACGACAGCCTGATAGAGAGGCTGTTGTCAGAGAGACCACCTCCATACAATCCTGAGTTGGAGGGAACGCAAACACCAGCAAAGAACTGGGACGTCTCTGACGGGGATGGTGGGGGTAAAATGGTGAGTGGGTCGAGTACCTTAGGGGACAAGTTTTGCCCAGCAGAGGGAGAAAAGGCACCTCTACCTTCCCCAGTGGCGAGAGTAGTGGGAAGGTTTACAGTACAAAAAGTTCGGGTAGAAGAGGGCGTCAACTCTCAGAAACTGCCAGATGCTCTTACAGTACCGGTTACCATAGGTCCCATAGTATCCGTGTACAATCCAGAACAGAAACAATGTGAGAGTCCGCCACGAAGAGAGAGCGAGAGATGTGTCAGTGAGGACAGGAGTAACGTGGCGGATGGGTGGAGGCAGTTGCCAAGGCCCATAGAAAGAAGCACTCCTTTGGCAGCATCAGCAGACTCCTCAGAAGAGCAAATGGGTTGGAGAGGACCAATGGATTTGAGGGGACCGGGGCCGAGGTCGATGAGAGAATTAAGGCCAGATTTGAGAACTTGGGAGACTATTGTGGACACTCAGAGAGATAGATCGAGGAATGTGTTTGGATCGGAGAACCAGGAGAATAGGATGGAGTCTCACTGTGTGCCTAGTGAAAGCAGGCAGGAATGGGTTCGCGAAGGGGTGGGGAATAGGGGGGCGTCCCACCACACCTCTGGAGACAGCAGACAAGAGTGGGACCGTGAAGGCTGGGAAAACAGAAGAATTCCCCCTAACACACCTGAAGAAAACAGACGAGAGACTGAGGACTGTGGTGAGAGGGACTGTAATGGGACCTCTAGCCAAGGTACAATGAGGGCTGCAATTAAGGCAAGAAGGATAGATGTGCTGAGGCTAAAATCAGAAGTGGAGGAAATAGTGGAAGGTACATTGCCACTAGAAAGAATCGAACTCTATGAACCGGACGAGCTGTTATTTGTGGCGAAGGATGTTACACGGAGGGCTAGGACAGCTCATGAAAAACTCTCTGAATTAGCGAATAAGTATACCGTGGATCTGACAAAGACAAAAGCACTGCAGGGTGGCCATAGGTTGCAGTACTCGGACCAAGATCTAGAAGAAAAGAGGGTGATCGGATTAAAAACTCACATCAGAGAACTGATTGTGGGAATCCGAACATGGTCCCAGTTGGAGAAATGGGAGGAAAGGTGGTCAAGGAAAAAGAGTGTGAGACGGAGTGTTATTGAGACATCCCCGGGAGGAGGGTTGATGCATACAGAAGCGTACCCCTTGCGGGAGGTGGCTCATGGAGGATATGTACATGTACCCTGGAGTAGGGGAGATCTGGCTGCCTTTACGAACACATTTCCAAAGCTGCGTGAGAGTCCAGTGGAATGGTACAAGCAGGTAGAGAGGTTCGTTAAAATCTCAAAGGTGCTGTGGATTGATTTAAACACGCTGTTTGACATTGTGGTTCCAGGTGATTTGTGGATAGCATGTAAGGTCAGTGTGGAATGGCCCACCGCGGAGCCAGAGCGAGATACTGCCACCAATGGACCGTCGCCTAGGGTGATGGCAAAGTATGAGCAGGCGATCACGTGGTTAAAAACCAAGGTGCCACCACAGGACATTGACTGGGTGAAAATAGACCGGACTAGGCAGGAACCAAAGGAGACAGTGCATGAATATTATGAGAGGCTATTGCAGATTTTTAAACAGTACAGTGAGTTGGATGTGATGGACCCAAAGGACATGGGACAGTTTGTGTCCAAGTTTGTTTTGGGACTGAGGCCTGATATTTGTCTCATGATACAGCAACATTTAATTTGTTGGCAAAACAAGCCTCTGGATGAGATCCTGAGATACGCGAGGTATTGCAGTGACGAGATTGACTCGAAGACAAGAAAGCTTAAGGATAAACTGATGTTAGTACAGATGCAATCGGGAGGACAGGGTCAGTCAGGAAATGGCACCTTGGGGAGGAAATCGGGGGGACATAAGAGGGACAACGAGGAGGGTCCGAGACCAAGGATAGATATAGCGACCCTGAAAAAGACGACCAAGTGCCATCAATGTAATGAGGTCGGGGATTGGAGACGCGAGTGTCCCCATAACCCCGACAATCAGGTACAGGAAGAGGAGGAGGAGGAAGTCCAAGCCCCTCCAGTACGGAAGGTGACTGTGACAAAATACCAGACGACGAAAGGGGAGACTTCAGCCCCTAGGGCTCCGGTTCCCCAGCCACCGAAGATTTCAGCAGGGAACAAGGTTTACAAGCAGATGCCTTTCATAGTCGAAGGGGACGAGTGTTATTACTTTGACCCAGTGACAGGACGGTACTTGGATGGGGAGGAGGGCTATACTCTGGGAGCGGTGCTGGAGGTAGATCAGAGAGGACCATTTGTGGAGGCAGATGTAGATGGACATCCCACCACCTTTTTGGTTGATACTGGTGCTTCTCGCTCTACTGTGCGATCTGAGGTAGTCCCTAACTTACCCCTTTCAGGACAGACCATCCAAGTTGTAGGAGTCGCAAACAGGAGAATGACAAACCCCCTGACCGAGCCAGTCCCTGTGAAGATCGGAAGTTTCAGAGATAGACACCAGTTCGTAGTGTGTGATTCCAGTCCTGTGTGCCTGTTAGGAAAAGACCTTTTGTGTAAACTCAATTGCACCATCTATTGTACCCCAAAGGGAGTGGAGCTACAGACTAACGATGACGATGCTGACTTTAAAGTTGCAAATACGCATGTGTGCATTGAATTGTACCCTGCTTTGACGGTGGAGGAACTCCCTTGGGATTTGAGAGATTCAGTCTCACCGGAGGTGTGGGACTTTACAGGGAAGGAGATCGGATTGATCAAAGGAGTAGAGCCAGTCAGAATTCAAGTAAGGCCGAATGCTGAATTCCCAAGAACACCCCAGTACAAGTTGACCCCGGAAACAATTGCAGGGATAAGACCCTTGATTGAGTCCATGATTAGACAGGGATTTCTAAAGGAGGTCATGGGCAGTCCCTGTAACTCTCCGATAATGGGGTTGCAGAAGCCAAGTGGGAAGTTCAGGATTGTGCAGGATTTACGAAAGGTTAACAACATAGTTGTTCCGTGCTGTCCAGTGGTACCGAATCCATCAGTGATACTGTTTCAGATACCGTTCCAAGCTGAATGGTTTTCTGTGATTGATTTGTGTCAGGCTTTCTTTTCCATCCCATTGCACGAGGAGAGCCAATTTCTTTTTGCGTTCAAAATAGAGAGTCGCGTCCTAACATGGTGTCGTATCCCTCAAGGGTATACAGAGAGTCCATCGATCTTTAATCAGTTGCTGAAAAGGAATCTTGAGAGTCTGGTACTGCCGCAGAACTCTGTTCTTGTGCAGTACATAGATGACCTCCTTGTTGCGTCAGACACCGAAGATGCTTGTAGGATTGACACCATTGCCTTGCTGAACCATTTGGCAGAGAATGGACACAAGGTATTCCCCAACAAGTTACAGTACTGCCTATCTGAAATGCAGTATCTGGGTCACAGAATAGAGAAGGGAAAGAGAAAAGTGTCGCCTGACAGGATTGAGACGATCATGAGAATGACGGTGCCTTCGACCCAGAGAGAGGTCAGGATGTTCCTAGGCATGGTTGGCTACTGCCGACAGTGGATTGCTAACTTTTCTCTGAAGGCGAAACCATTGCAGAAACTGACGCACAAGGACGTGAGTGATCCGGTACCATGGGACACAGATTGTATGATGGCCTTTCTCGAGCTGAGAGAGGACTTGTGTCGCACTACGGCTCTGGGAATGCCTGATTACACCAAATCATTTGCATTGTTCTGCAGTGAGAGAGAGGGGTGTGCTTTGGCAGTCCTAGTGCAGGATCATGGAGGAGTCCGTAGACCAGTTGCATATTTCTCGGCTACTTTAGATCCAGTAGCCGCAGCGTTGCCCGGATGTCTCAAATCCGTTGCTGCAACAGGTGTCAGCATTGAAAGATGTGAGAGTATTGTGATGGGATATCCACTGACAGTGCATGTACCCCATTCGGTGGAATTGTTGATGACCAGGACCAAGACACAGCACTTGACTAATAATAGGCTCACACGCTACAAGCAGGTTATACTTGCTGCGGAAAATGTGACTCTCAGGAGGTGCTCTGTCTTGAATCCTGCTACTTTGTTGCCATTACCAAACGATATAGAAGATGATTGGGAAGACCATGATTGCCTTGATGTGACTGAACTATGCACCAAACCTAGACCGGATATTGTTGATGAGCCATTGACGGACCCCAATGAAATTTACTTTGTAGATGGCTCATGTGTAAGAGACAATACTGGTCAGTTGAGAGCAGCGTTTGCTGTCTGTACCATTTCTGGAATAATTGAAGCAGCCTGCCTGGAAGGAGTACACTCCGCGCAGGTGGCTGAGATAATTGCGTTGACGCGTGCCTGTTTGGCATCCAACGGGATTCGGATCACCATATTCACTGACAGCCAATATGGGTTTGGGGTGGTTCATGACTTCGGTCAATTGTGGTCTCAAAGGGGCTACATGACATCGTCGGGCTCCCCAATCAGGAATGGCGAATTTATCAGGTTATTGCTGGAGGCCTTGCAAGGTCCTGCAGAGATAGCCGTGGTAAAATGCACAGCCCATACCAAAGGTACAGATTTTGTGACACTGGGGAATCGTTATGCTGATGAAGTTGCACGATATTGTGCGGAGCAGGGATACTCCTTTACTGAACAAACAATTGAGGGACCAAAGGAAAGAACCGAACTAAGCATGATGCTTGAGGTGGCAGACACATGGGAAGAGTTGAGAGACATGCAAGGACAGGCGTCAGACTATGAAAGAGGAATGTGGGAATCGGCTGGTTGTGTCAAAGGAGAGTTGGACATGTGGGTTTCGGCTGACGGAAGAGCTGTGTTGGCGAATGAGTTGGTGAGTGCAATGGCACGACAGATACATGGTCCTGTGCATCTGGGAAGGGATGCGATGATGCGTGTGTTCAGGCAAACATGGTACAATCCGAAATTTAGACAGGCTGCGGAAGCAGTATGTCAGAGATGTGTAACCTGTCAGCAGCTGAATGTTGGGAAAAGAACACCAGTTACATTGAGTCACATTGGGAGGTCCGGAGGACCTTTCTATAGGATGCAACTGGATTTCATTGAGATGCCGAGGTGTAACCGCCTCAGATACGTCTTAGTGATTGTGTGTGTGTTCTCTAGATGGGTTGAGGCATATCCCACTCGAAGGTGCGATACACTCACAGTAGCGAAACTATTGTTGAGGGAATTGGTGCCAGGATTCGGGGTTCCGACCTCTTTGGAATTGGACAGAGGAAAGCACTTTGATAGCGAAGTTGTGAAGATGCTCTGCTCTGCCCTGAACATTGACCAGAGACTGCATTGTAGCTACCGCCCAGAGGCTTCTGGCATAGTGGAGCAAATAAACGGAACTCTCAAGGCCCGAATGGCAAAAGTGTGCTCATCCACATCCCTGAAGTGGCCCGATGCATTGCCATTGGTACTAATGAGTATGCGTAGTACCCCAGACAGGAGGACAGGGCTCTCACCTCATGAAGTACTGATGGGGAGGGCTATGCGACTGCCATCTATTCCTACAACTGCCTTGCTGAATATCACAGATGATCTGATTCTTGATTACTGCAGGGGACTTTCTGATATAATCCGTTCTGTGTCCCTTCAGGTGCAGGCTGCTGAAATCCCGGCTTCTAGCGACCTTTGTCACGACCTGTGCCCGGTTGACTGGGTCCTGGTGCGGAAACACATTCGGAAAAGTTGCCTGGACGTGCGTTGGAGAGGACCCTTCCAAGTCATCCTAGTGACAACGACTGCTGTGAAGTGTGGTGGATTGCCAAACTGGATCCATGCTTCTCATACCCGACGAGTCCCAGCACCCCTGGAAGGAACAGCTCCTCTAGAAGAGAGAAATTCTGACGAGGAAGAAGATCCACAGGAGGGGTCGAGTCAAGCTGAGGGGGTGCCAGTGGAAGTTGGGGACTCCCCTAATCAAGCTGAAAGTGACCACGACAACAGCGACACTGAGTCTGCCTCAGAAAGGGGACGTGGCGAGGAAGGCGATCTGAGCGCAGAAGAGGCTGACAGTGGGGACGAACAGGGGGTGCAAACGAGAAGCAGAAGAACCAGAAGTGCAGAGGCTCATTGGCCCGAAAGACGGAGGCGAATGAATGTGAGATTGGCTTCCGAAAGAGATCTTGCTCCGGTGTCCGAAGAATCAGATCCGGAAGAGGGAGAACAAGAATCAGAGCAAAGGGGTCCGAGAAGGTCAAGGAGGGTGAGAGTACCTTGCCGAAGATACGCCACTCCTGAGTGGACCTACCCTTTTACAAATGCCAGGTATACTGAGGTCCGGGAGGGTGAGGTCAGTGGCTGTGACCAGTACGATCCCAAACGTTAAGTTGGAAGTGATACTGTTGGTACCTGGACTTGAAATTGAAGGCGTACTGACACTCACAATTCCCAATCCCCCTTACCTAAGCAAGATACGTGATTTACTCCTGGATAGACTGATTTTTCCTACATTTGGTCCGGATATACCAGCCTATGACGCAGTTGTGCTCCGCATGGAACTTTTAGACTATGTGTTGCAGGCAATTGGACCCAGTATCATCATAGACTATTAAAGACTTTATAAATAGCTGTTTTACCTAACCTAGAGCCGAGTGGAAGAAGAACAAATTTAGGGACTTTCCACAGAGGACGGAGGAGGGTTAGGGTTGTCTGTTGTTGAAGCAAAAGAAGAACTGAAACGGATTTCTGATTCCCAGCTGTGGTTTGAGAGACTCAAATAACAAAGAAAGAGACTTTTGGGTGCTTTCCGAGAGCGAACTACTTTGTGCTGAGACCATGGCGCCTGGAAACCCGAATCGTAGAGCCAAGTGCATAGTAGGAACTCTTTTAGGAGGAGTGATACTCCTTATAGCTATAGTAGTTTTAGTTTCCTATTTTGCACCTCACGAACAGGTAGAGAAGGCTGAGGGGACACCGGCACCTACCACCCCTAGCCAGAAAGAAGACAGAGCAAGAAGAGAGAAAGCCTTGCTGGCTGCAGAAAGTCGCAGGCTACATACAGATCTATCTAAGGGAAACTTTGGACAGAATGCATATGCAAAGCTATTGTATGAATACATTGATGCGATGGATACGAAGGACTGTTATGTGTGTATGCAACTGCCAGCTTCAGTAGATACCATCACCTTCCCTTGACATATGGAATATCCTGTAGTTTGCTGATTAGTATACTTTATGGGCGAAATCATTTTGAATATTTCTTTTTGAATTATGATGCTGTGTTACCAGAAGTCCCGAATTACAAGCATTTGAACAAGTCGGATTATTATAAGTCAGAGGACAGACTCGGATATTTTTTCATTCCCACACAAGAGCTAGACACCCCGTATGCACACCGACACAACTTGACATGCTTATTATCTGAGACGGAGAAGAAATTCATTGAACAGGTGGAAGACAGGTACACGAAGCAAAAACAGTTGCGAGATTCAGGGCAAGGCAAAGTAGATTGGACGGAAGACGAGAAGCAGCATAAGTCAAGAGGGAGTTATGGTCTGATGGCTCTAGATGAAGTGCAGAAAGGGAAGTTGTGCCTACACCGACCACAGACGTATTATGAAAATGTGTATGTGGGTCATACTACATGTGAACACACTTTCACATTGGAATATTACACAAAAGATTTCTTGAAGAGCGTGGTGCAGGTGATTCCTACTGTATATTTCGTTTGCGGAAGGAATGCATATGTGAGATTGCCAGAGAAGTGGTATGGAACATGCTATCTAGCAATTATTTTTCCCAAGATTTATCATACTGAAGATTTTGCGCTCTTGGCGGGAGGGCCTCAAAGGAGGGTAAAGCGAAGGGAAAGTGCTGGAGCAATTGTGGGAGATGTGTTTGGAGCCGCGATACCTATGTTGGGTGTCATTTTGAATGACATAAAGATACGGCGGTTGGCAACTGTAGTGGATGACTTGTCAATGAATACAGCCAAGTCATTAGTGTTGGTTGAGGGTGAGATGTTGTCGATCAGGACAATGGTTTTACAGAACCGTCTTGCTCTCGACGTCATCCTAGCAAAAGAGGGAGGAGTCTGTAAACGTTTGAAGGTTCAGGAATGTTGCACTTATATCCCAGACAATTCTAAGGATCTGGAGAAATATATAAGCAATATTACTGCAATCCATTATGAAATTGAGGATTTGACACAAGAGAATGCGTGGGAGACTGTTGGCAAGGGATTTGGGAAAGTTGGAAGCTGGTTTGCCAATTTAGGGAAGAGTTTCCTTGGGTTTGTACTGAAACCTCTCATCATAGCAGTGGCATGTGTGATTGGATTGTGGGGTTTGGTGAGACTGTACAAGTGGTACAAGTCCAATAGATTGGCAAGATCAATGAGAGCGCAAGAGATGCGAATGGAGAGGCTGCAGGACAGTCAATACCGCAGCTTGAGGGCGTTGGAAATGCTCAAGCGAGGGAAAATGGCCACGAGCACAGTTTAGAGCAGTTCTTACCCTGAGGATGGTGTAAGGGTGGTGATGACACGGGTCATCAAAGGGGGGAACTGAGAGAGCGCCATTTACAGTGAAATTTGTAGGGGTGCATCATATGTACAAGTAGTCAGCACCCGTATATATAGAGGACTTTTAATCATGTTTAGATGCAATGTGGGATGGAGAACTAGAGTAATTGGTATTAGAATTCTGAAGAGCCAAGGTTATGAATTACATCCACATTTGCCGTTTAACATAGAGATGTAGATGAAATGAAATCTTTCACTAATGAGAAGCGTGTTTAAACAAGCACTGTCGTGATTTCAGATTTGCTTATTGAAATGTATAACTGTGTCATTTATACTCGATAACTAGCAAGAATAGAAAAATGCATTAGCTATGAAGGTTAGAGGCGTAGGGAACCAAGGGATTGCTCATGCAAAAGGTTGGGCCTATAAATCAAGTCGAGGCCTAGTCTATGCAACTCGTGCAGGCCTGTTTGAAAAAGTCTTGCTTAGCATTTAGCTGTGGAAATATTTTATAAAGATGCTTTTAGAAAACTTTGCAACATTTATGGAATGTGAGCCGAATTGTATGTATTCCTTTGCAGGTGCACCACTGTGTAGGCATCAGAGTAGAAGGGCCCATTGTGTATGAGAGTTAGAAATGCTAGACTCAGACATGGAGAGTAGACCAGGAATTTGAAGATACAACTTGAAGCGACGGAGAGTCTGAGACCCAAGGACGTTTTAACGGACAAGGATGGAAGAATGCCATAGTGGAAAACTTCTTGAAACCAACACTTTCGAGAGGGGGGTACCGAAAGGCGTGTCGTTCACATTTTGGGGTTTCGTATTAGGGACAGCACCCCGAGGGTGGAGGCAGAGCAGATGGGCTGAGGAGCTAGAGAGAGCGGTTGGATGGCAAGGAGCTTAGCTAGGATTGAGAATTACACTTGATTCAAGAGAACGTGAGTGAACTTCTTTGGAAGTCACCACGGCTGACACCTTTTGCTAGGATGGGCTGTTGTTAAGTAGGGATGTCACCTAGTATAGAGTAGGGACAGTCTAATTTGAACTGATGTCTATTATCCCAATGAGTACTAGAACCCAGGTTATAGCAATTTTGTTTAGTCTGATGATTCTGGAATTGATTCTCATATTATTCATCAGTCGTTTGAGACTTTTCCATAGAATTATGTTTGTATTAGTACCAGTGTATCTTTTGAACCTCTTGCTGAGGTGCTTGTATCTTCAGTTGTTTTTGGTTATGTAATAAATCTTCAAACTTAGTTTTGGTCAGTGGTACTTGGGGGAAGCTGTTGGGATTTCTAAAACTGTTGTTGATTCCATAGACAAGATTGCCTAAATTCACTCTATGACAGGTAAAAAGGTCTAGTCGACCTGTGACGGGATTCTGGAGAATGGTAAGCAGACTCTAGAGGTAAAATCCCGCCTTTCCAGTATCTCTCTGTAGAGAAGACACACTGGACCTGCGTAAATTCCCTATTTCGTCCAGGTGGGATACAATCCTAACGGCCCTCCAAATTGCATTGTGCCCTGAAGGGGAAGCCGATGATCCTACCGATATGGCACCAGTACCTGATCCAGAATGTCACCGTAGGCCATGATTCCAAAATCTGTAGTGTTTAAGTGTGCACACAATGAGATATATAGAAAGTGAAACAGAGTTTTAATGCAATGTTGGTACTTTACTCCTGGCGAACTGGTACTGCATCGAACAATAGCGAACTTCTTTGTTTACTCCCTGGTGCTGCATTGAGCAATAGTGAACTTCTTTGTTTACTCCCTTGTCCCCGTCACTGCTTTTTCCTTGTTTTGCGCTTGTATTGACTATTTATGTCTTTCCTGAGGTAAATGGTTGCTCATAGTTACATAGTTCATATATATGTTTGCTGTCATTATCTTGGAATGTTGCAGACAATAAGTTTATTTTTTGACTCATCATTTCCAGATGCAACTCTCACTCTCACTTTGGCCCACACACGCTAAATATATCTTATATTGCGCGGCTGTAACCTAGACCAATAATGTCGTGCTCACTCAAATGTTCCTATTGCTCAGTAATTTGTTAATACCCCTGTATTATTATACTGTCTATTTACGTGCTGTAACAGTATTATGAAACCCCCCTAATAAACAGATCAAACAAAAAAAAAACGTCCTGCTGAAAACCAAACAGAACCTCACTAAGTCAGAAAGGGAGAGGGTCTGTGCAAATAAACCACACAACAAAGTCACAAACATTTGCAGTGCCATTTGATGTTTGACAGCTGCAGCAGAGCAAGCATTCTCTCACACTGAGAGATCCGTTACAGTTCATGTAAAAGTCCAATAATTTGGTTCTTAGCTTCACACACGGTGTCTCATCAGAAACCTTCACTTTATGAAAATTTAAAATGTATTGCTTATTTTAGCATAACTGTAATCAGCTGCAACCATGGGTTCTTGTTCATGCTAACTGTATTTACTGGATGTGACCATCTCCGAGAAAAAAACGCATTTAGTACCCTAGAGTTGAAATTTGCAAACCAGCTTGTTCAACCAAAAGTGTTTATATTTGTGTTGCTCGTTGGCCACCTACTTATTTTCCTGACCTCAGCTAGGCACCTACTTGTAAACCTGATGAGAATTTAGTTAGGTAACCACTATTCGAAACAGTGTGTATCAGAGTATATCAATTTGAGTCCTGGATTTCTTCTAAGAGCCTAGCTCCAGTGCCGGTGTATAGGGGTGTATTGCTTGTCATCTGCCCTGTGACTACAGAATGTTACCAAAGTGCTAGGGTTACGCCAAGCATGTAATTGCAATATATAAACCCAATACTAGACTAAAAACAATTATCAGAGACAAAGGATCAAATGTAAACAATTTTTAAATAGCAATCCTACGCCATCTTTGGCTTTTGAGAGTTAAGTAAACAGTCTTCTTGTTTATCTTTTCTGTGGAAATCCTTCGACCCAGAGAAACACACATTGGTAAATGCAATAGATTTTGCCTATATTATTAATAATAAGCTGTTTTTTGTTATAAGTTGTAGGTGGTGGGTTAACACTGTACAACAAGAGAGATGAAGAAAGTTGCAGTACATTAAAACACCTCTCACATAGGATACTCTATGCAAACTTCTTGGAGCAAGGTATAAAACAACAGGATACAAATATAAAATAAGGAATGCTGTACGTAGAGTTCAGGTGTAGAACAATGGGATACAGTATAAAATAGGTTGAATGACAGTTTCAAAACAGTTCTCTTAAACCTTGTTTTGCTAGTAGAATGGCGTTATCATCCTTCTTGAAAAGCCTAAGTGAGATAATTGCTCTTGTTGAGGGTGGTAGGCAGTTGCATATTTTTTGAGAAAATCCAGCGAAAATGCATCTGTGTGTTTCCTTTTTTTGAATCTGGATGGTTCTAGTGTTAGGGATTTACACTTCTCGAATCCCTTCCGCCTCCTGATAGCTGGATCCTATTTGACATGTATTGCGGACCAGAGTTTTGAAGAGCTTTGTATGTTATGCTAGCTACCTTCAGTTGGATCCTAGCTTCAACTGGGAGCCAGTTGAGGATTCTGAGTGATGGTGAGATGTGGTCATACCGACGTGAACCTGTTAACAGGCTTGCTGCTGCAGTAAGTGTATCTTTCATTGGGGCTAGACGGGCTTTTGGTAGACTTATGAGTATGGCATTCCCATAGACCAGTCTTGAGAGCAGTAGCAATTGAACCACCGTTTTGAGGTCACCTGGTGGTATGAACGGTTTTAGTTTTCTTAGTAGGGGCAGATGTAGGTTAGCGCTTTTAGTTGCTGCTTGTACTTGGGCTTGCATGTTTAAGTTAGAGTCTAGTGTGATGCCCAATGATTTTACAGAGTTGCACATGGTTCGGGTGCAGTGTAACGATTGAGGTTGAGAAATCAAAGTTGCGTTTGAGGGGATTTAAAGGGTGGAGAGAAGAGAATGAATTTCATTTTTGTTGGGTTGAGTTTTAGATTGTTCTGTGCCAGCAATTCCTGTGTTTTCTTCAGGGTGTCAACCAGTCTCCAGATGTACTCATGAGAGGAGTGTTTGGTGTGTAGCTGAGTATCATCAACATACATGTGGCAAGAGATTTCTGATTGTTTAAGAATTTCAGTGAGCGGTTCCATGTATAGATTGAAAAGTCTTGGGGAAATTGTAGATCCTTGCAGAACGTCCCCGCAATGTCTGCTACATCAGATAGGGTGGTTTCAATTTTTACTCTGTGTTGTTGGTTCTACAAGAAGGAGGTGAACTAGTTAAGGACTGAAAGTCTTATTCTGACATCAAAATTTTCTATGAGGCATTTGTTGCTGACTGTGTCGAACGCCGCTGATAAATCTAGAAGTATTAGGAAACAGGATTCATTTTGGTCTAGAGAAGTTTTATGTATCATCTAGGATATTAAGAATGAAGATCTCAGTATTCTGTCCAGTCCTGAAATCTACTTGGTGTTTGTCCAATAGGTCAAAATGTTTCAATCCACTGACTTTGCTTGGTGCCCCTCCAATATAAAATACCTTGGCATTTGGTTTTCCTCCTCTCTCGCTGACTCCATTAAGTTTACTTTTGATTCCCTTGTTACCAAAATCCAGTCCCTTCTTCAAAGTTGGTCTCCCTTATTTTTGTCCTGGTGGGGTAGACTGGATACTTTTAAAATGATGATTACACGTCATATTCTATATACTGTTTCTATGCTCCCCATACAAATTCAGTGCTCATACTTTGCTCGTTTGAATTCTATATGTACCAAATTCTTATGGAATGATAAACACCCCCGCATTGCTTTGCAAACTCTCCTCCGTCCTAAAAATGAAGGTGGTGTACGGTTTCCCAACTTTAAATTATATCACTCTGCTTTTGTTATAAAACAATCCTTCACTTTAGCATATGATTTTTTTACTTCGCCTGTGCCCAGATGGGTGATGTTTGAACGCTCCTTGTTGAAAGATTTTTCGTTTCAACATGCTGTTTTCATGTCTAATTGTTCCTTTTTGTTCAAACACCCAGTTCTGAAGTACTCGAGGTCACTGCTGCTTGACGCTTTTACCAAAGACCTATCTCCCCTTCAATGTTTTTTATCGTCCACTGTGTGGTATAATAAGTTCCTCAAATATAAGGGCAAGTCTTTCTATTACAAATACTGGAAAGAAAAGGGGATCTTTTTTGTACAACAATTCCTTTCCAATACCTCTATTCTCTCTTTCCAGGAGTTGCAAACTCTGTATCAATTACCTATTTCATGTTTACAGGAGTATAACATCATCACTGATGCTATTCGCTCTCACTTAACGTCCCTTTCTCCACCCGATGTTTTACCCCCCTCTTCTCCCACATCCCCACTCTACCCTTTGTTCACTTTACAACAACCAAAAGCTGCCCATGTATATAGATTACTGGTTTCTAATGTTTTAGATCGTCCTAAATCTTCTGTTGAGACTGCCTGGGAAACTGATTTGAATATTTTGTTACCAGTTGATGTTTGGGACCGTTTATGGTCCAAATTACATACGGTTTCTATTGCTGCACGCATCACTCAATCCCTTTTTTCATTTATCACAGAGTTGTTTTTACACCTGTAAGTATTTCCAAGTTTTCCCCTGCTTCTCCCTCTACATGCTGGTCTTGTTCTTCTGTACCAGGTACACTCAAACATCAACTGTTTGATTGCCCTTCTGTCCTCTCATTTTGGAAATCTATCTGGGATATATGCATGCGTATGTTTAAATGTTCTGCACCATTCTCGTTACCAAATGTATTTTTAGGTTCTTTATCAGATGATATTGATATGATCTCTTCTAATGCTCGGTTACTTGATTTGTTCATTGCTATTGCATTTAAAGTGATTCTCTCTTGCTGGAAAGATAATTCTAAAATCTCTGTTATAACTTGGTGGAATTTCATTTGCGATGAACATAGAATTTCTGTTGCTTCTTCTTCTTCTGTTCCTCTAAAAATTAAATCTGATCTCCTATGGCTCCCCTTTGTTTCTTACCTCTCTTCTACCCATTCCATGTGAGTTCATATCCTGTTCTTTTCCTTGCATTTTCCCAACTTTCTTCTAGCCTCTTTCTCTTCCCCTCCTC
The DNA here is from genome assembly GCF_964261635.1 of Lissotriton helveticus. NCBI lineage: Eukaryota > Metazoa > Chordata > Amphibia > Caudata > Salamandridae > Lissotriton > Lissotriton helveticus. The sequence goes on from NC_136067.1 coordinate 452,149,469, forward strand.
CTTCCTTCTCTGTCTTTCCCTTTTTTCCTCCTTTCTCTCTTCTTCTTTTCTTTACTTTTCTTTCTTCTTCTCATTGGTGTTTCTGGATTTTTTTTAATTAACTTTAGTGCCTTCTGTTTTAAATTATTATAATCACTTACATTATTGTATGGCTTTGTTTGTATTTTTGCTAAAACTTAATAAAAATTTCTTAAACAAAAAAAATGTTTGATGTGTTCGCACAGCTGATTGTGGTTGCATTTTTCTACCAGTTTAGCAAGAAAAGGAAGACTGTATACTGATAGGAAGATATTTAAGTCATTCTGGCCAGTGCCCAGTTTTTTTAGTAGAGGGGATACTTGGCCTATCTTCAGACATTCTGAAAGGAATTCTTGTTAGATAAATACGTTCATGATTTCTTCCATATGGAAATTGGCATATCACTTTCAGTAGGTGGGAGGGAATGGCATAGTCGAAACGTGTGCTGAGTTTCATTGACAGAAGTGTTCTCTGGATTTCCTCCTCAGATAGAGAGCTGAAGATGTTCCAGAAGGCTCTGTCTGTACCTAGAACAGTTGAAGACTGTTGAACAGAATTCTTGCTGTGTGCTGTGAGAGTGAGGCTGATGGATTCTCTAGGTTGGGTACTAACTTGGCTGTGGTTAGAGTTGCTTATGGTTGTGATTGTTTCTTTAAAGAAAGTGGAGTAGGCATTTCAGATGCCTGTTTAGTTGTTTGCAGTCGTGGGTTCTTAAAGTTTTCCTGATTTTTGTTTTATTATGTCAAAGAGGGGCAATGTATATGAAAATGGTGCAGTGTGATGCTGAGAGCAATTTTGTGGCGCTGAACTGCGTCATTTTCAAAATGCAGAGGTGTTCCATAATAGCATGAGTACGGCTCATCCCTATGCTCACCCCTGCCCTGGTGCTAAAAAAGCTGCCTAGCGCCAATGAAGGTACCCTTTACTATTGTGGAAGGGTGCCTGCGTTGCAGGGATGAATGTGTTTGTGCAGGAAAGGGTACCTTCCTGCAGAAACTCAATCAAAAATTGTATTTTGCTCTTTCAATGTGTACTGCAGAATGCAGCAGCCATAGAGCAAAACAATGAGGAGAAATAAAAGTAATATTTCTCCATGTTGTCAAAAAGCCATGGGTGTTGCTGGGAATACCCACAGCAACACTATACGCCCCTTTGTCTCAGAAAACTGCGTTGCAGACGGCCATATTTCAAGGCTGGGTTAAGCCATGCTAAGTGGAGAAGTGCAGTCTTGTAAATATGGGCTAGCACAGAGCGCCATTGGAGCATCAAAAAAAGTTACACTCTGGTGGCACTAGGGGATGTAAATATGCCCCGGAGTTTTTGGGCCTGTTTTTCACTCTGTCTAGTTTAGATCTGATTTCTGATGTTTTGGCATTCAAGATGGCCTTTTTGCATGCAGTTCTGTGCCTTTTCAACTGTTTGATATGGGTGGTGTTTGGGTCCTTCCTCCAAAGTCTTACCAGATGTTTTAATTTTCTTTTTCCGTTGTTTATGTTTTGGTTGAACCATTTTTCTGAGAGTTTTTTCTTTTGCCTTTTTAGATGTAAAGGAGCAGCTTTCTGAACTATGTCGGTCATACTGCTGTTGTAGAGGTGTGTCAGTTCATGAACCCACAAGGTTATGTTTATGTGACTGTAGTTCCTCATCCTCATTTTCTCCCTTCTCTTTTGACCCTTGATTTTAGTTTCTTGTGCGTATATTTGGAAAATAATATGATGCTGTTCAGACCAGTCTGTTGGGGTGATGCCTAGCTAATGTACTGATCCCAGTTTGGCAATGATGTGGTCAAGCGTGGCACCTTTGTTGTGGGTTGGTCCATTGCATGCTTGAATCATGTTGAGATCCTGAAGCAGGTTACTGAGCGCAGGCACTGTGGGTTCTTTGTTGTTGTTCCAGTGCAGGTTAAAATCTCCAAATAGTATTGTATTAGAGAGGGAGGTAGCATTGATTGTACGTTTCCAGGAAAACTGTGTTGTTCCACAGTGGATTATATTACAGTGTGTTTTTGCCACCAGTTTCTTTTCAAGTATGATTTCAGATCCCAAGAGTTCAAACGAGGATGTATTTCCTAGGTAGAGTGAGTTTTGGGTTAGAGAGATTCTCTAGATTATAGTGAGTGCCTACTTCACTGTGTGGTCTGTATGTCAGATGGCAAAATCTGAGGAATGAAAAGGTGTAGAATTGGGGCTGTTGTTGGATTGAGCCAGGCTTCCATTAGGAATAGAATGTCTAGATCCTGTGTTAAGATCATATCTGCTATATGTGTTGCATGTTTTCCAGCTGATCTGCAATTGTGCAGCATGCATTTCAGGCTTGTGACTGTTTTGTGAGCTACAGTGGAGGATATTGTGTTTCTTGTGATCGGGATTAAGTCATTGTGATTAACTTCTAGAGGGTTGTATCTCCGGTTTATGTAGGTGGATGTCTTGACGATCAGGATGTTGTGTGTCCGGTGAGGTTTTCTGTGCACCTTGGTAGCATATTATTAGAGTGTTTATCTATTCTTCTGAGAGGTGATTGTGTGTTCTTCTTGGCCAGTGAGGCTTGCTGTCTGGTGAAGTTGTGAGTCTGTTGTTATACATATGTTTTCTGCCGAGAGGGTTGTCTATGCGCCTGGTAGTTGGTGTGCAATTAGGAAAATATGGGGACCCCTACTAATAATGTATTCACTACCGGTAGAGACTAACAACAATTATTTTGAAAAGAACAGTAGTGAAAAACAATAAACCAAGTGCCAAAGAACCTAGGGAAAACAACTAGATTAACATACGGAGTGACATGTGATCATGATTAACCGAGCCCCCTTTGTTCTTGAGTTTTCATCTACCGCTTTGCTAACTTCATCTGCCCATAAATCACAACCAAGTCATTTGGGTTCTTTATTTTTATTTTTTTGTTATATTTCTCTGTGTTGTAATAATTATATGTCCTTCATTGACTTAATCTTTGAATTGTATTTTTAAATATATATCCAAACAAAATGAAGAAAAAAAGATAAATAAATTTATAAAAGTAATTTGCTATATAAATCATGTTTTCATCTACCGCTTTGCTAACTTCATCTGCCCATAATTCACAACCAAGTTATTTGGGTTCTTTATTTTTATTTTTTTGTTATATTTCTCTGTGTTGTAATAATTATATGTCCTTCATTGACTTAATCTTTGAATTGTGTTTTTAAATATATATCCAAACAAAATGAAGAAAAAAAAGATAAATAAATTTATAAAAGTAATTTGATATATAAATCATGTTTGGTCTCGGTTAATCATGATCACATGTCACTCCGTATGTTAATCTAGTTGTTTTCCCTAGGTTCTTTGGCACTTGGTTTATTGTTTTTCACTACTGTTCTTTTCAAAATACCTGGTAGTTGGTGTGTACATCTTCTCTAGGGTGAGTAGGAGTGTGGCGACTTTCTTATTTACCCAATCTATTTCTTCCCTTGGTAAATACAATATGTTGTAGATTTGATTTACATGTATTTTTTTTATCGGACACTGACAAACTACAATATCGTCCTGTGTGAATTTGTGAACATTTTCAGGACCTGTCTAATTTTTTGTTTCTATCCCCTGCTCTTTGTATGGGGGATGTTTTTTGGTCACTGGCCCACTTCCTGTTGTTGAGTGTTTGTTCCATTGGCTGGGAGAGCTGTTTGGAGAGAAGTCTAACTAGGGACTCTGTGGGGCTGAATAGTCTGCAGGGCTACGAATGTCCTTGGGTGTGGTTCTTATGGCGGAGTTAGTGTGTATTTCCACACCCTTTATAAAATCTATGTATGATACTCTATTTATATTCTTGCATCATTCCAGACAGGCTTTGTGTCAAATGAAGTACTTCTGGAACATTCTTCTTGACGGGGCTTGTGAGCCTTGTTTGAAGGCTGCTACTTGCTGCTAGTGCGCTGATTCTATTTTAAATTGAACTTTTGTTTTTAATGTGTGCTTTAAACTTGCTTGTTTTGCACTCATACTTTTGCGGTAACTTTCCCTCGCTGACCCGCGGTGCCCTCTGTAAGAACGGGCCCGCCTGCACCTGGGTCAGCGTTCTAGTCCTCCCACCCATCCAGACGTTAAAGACCACGCTGACGCGAATGCGCAGCGGGCGCGCCGATGGCCTGTCGTCGCCCGGAGCGCACCCAGCGCCAGGACCCCTGGTCGTTTCAGGGTTCAAGTATTTTCCAGAGATGCACTGTTGAAGCTTCGTGGTGACAGTTCCGGGAACTGTGATATATTCAGTATGGAAGGTAAGAGGGGAATGTCCCTCTGCACAAACTGCTTCTACGGGTTGAAGGTAGGATTTGACAACAACAATATGCGGACTGGGGGGAGTTGGGGGAGCTGGGGGGGAGAGCTGGATGGAATCTCTGGTGAGGGACCAAACACCACCCACCTCAAGGAATCAAGGGCTGATGACAGGCTCTGCGTTTACAGGTGAAATCAGCCTCCACTGCATACTCCTTAATACATGCTCTGTTGTTAAGCATAAATATGAATGAGAAATGTTATTGAAGTCCCACAATCCAGACATAGTCTTCTTCATAGAGACGTGGACGGACGACACCTCAGTCCCGGACTGGAATATTGCCCTGCCACCCTCTTATGCATTATGTAACCAAGACAGGCAAGATAATAAGGGGGGAGGCATATCAATAATGTATAACGACTTTTTGAAGGTCCAAGTGGAAGCAGTGGAGGATTTTCCGGCTGAAGCAATGCGTTTCTGCGCCAGACTCAAGGATTCTTTCAAGTTTCAGGGCCTATTGGTGTATCAGCCGCCGGACCCCAGAGCTGCTTTTTCACAGGCTCTCCTATCATTTATGGAACCATGCACAGACTCTGAATTTTTCACAATACTTGGAGACTTCAACTATCATCTGGAGCTTAGTACAAATTCAGAGACAGCCAGACTCCTAGACCACTTGGTGTCTGAGCCTACACATCGTGGTGGACACACCCTGGACAGGCTTTTTTCTAACAACCCTGACATTACATTGGCTAGAGTTGAGTCACTCCCTTGACAGACCATAAGGCAGTTTTCTTTGAGGCCAAGTTCAGTGCTCCCAAGAAGTGTCCCCTTTTTAAAGCATCTAGGGTCACGTTCCGACGTTGGAACAAGGTAAAAGGCAGGGACCTGGAAGATGCTCTCAACCACTCCCCTCTGATACTAGATAGTGACAACGAGGGGGTAACCTCCCAGTTTAATGAGTGGATCCAGAAGGCGGTCAACTGCGATGCCCAGAACATACTGGAATGGCTAAAATGCATCTAAAGGGCTAAAGGTGGAATGCAGAAGGTTTGAGCGCCTCAGGAGAGTAGATTATAGCATTGAGAGCAAAGATGCATACAACGGGGCTCTGAAATGGTATAAGGAGGCTATTCTTGAAGCAAAACTGGCATATTTTATGGCAAAGATTCAAGAGGCAGTAAATTGGCCAAATAACTTTTTAAATCAGTTACATTTTTAGCTAAACCACAGCAGGCTAATACGTTTAAACCTGACCAGGCTTTTTGTAATCAGCTTGCTACCTTTTTTCAGAACAAGGTGCAAGTGATATATAATAGTCTTGTCAATCCATCAAATATCCTGACAGTTAACAGTCAATCTTCCTCTCTGCTGGAGACAGTGCAGTCTAGGTTAACTTGTTTTAAACCACTTTCCGCAGATGATATAATGAACCTCCTTAAATCGATAAAATCTGGGTCACCTAATGACCCCTGTCCCCCTGCTATTATGCACTTGGCCGCCGAGAAGATTAGCGACATACTTACCCCCCTGATTAACCAAGTTCTGGTATCGGGGATCGTCCCTGTGGCCTGGAAAACCGCATGCATTAGGCCAATCCTGAAGAAGACAACGTTAGAGCCCACTGAGTATAAAAACTGATCATCTGATCTCTGGCCTACCCTTTGCAGCTAAGGTTCTCGAAAAATCGGTCAATAAGACACTGACCAACTATTTAGAGAGCAATAGGCTACTGGATCCTACTCTACTGAGTCTGCTTTGATTGTGGTTTCAGAGGGGATCCGGAGATTAGTGGACAGTGGGGGCAGGGCGCCTCTCGTTCTCCTTGATATGTCGGCCGCATTACACACTGTTAATCACACGGTGTTGGTGCAGCGACTACGGTAGGTAGGAATTGGGGATTCGGCCTTGGCCCTCCTTTCCTCCTTTTTAGAGGACAGGAAACAGAGTTTGAGCTGGGATGGTCTATAATCTGACAGCTTCAATCTGCCCTGTGGTGTCCCACAGGGATCGGCTCTGTCCCCGACGTTGTTCAACGTCTATGTGAAAGCCACTGGCAAGACTTATCAGGAAACATGGTTTCACATTTGTGTCGTACGTCGACGACTCACAACTGGTGATATCCCTGTCAGATAGGCCTGGGATAACATCTCCCAGTTTTCACACTTGTCTAGAGGACATCATGAACTGGATGAGTCTAAGTTTTTTGAAGATTAACACAGAAAAAACTGAAGTGATAGAGTTCGGCAATGGGATATCACAATGGAACAATTCCTGGTGGCCGCCGGAGGCTGGGGAATGTCCTCGCCCCGTCAGGAAGGTCAGGAACCTTGGAGTCATTTTTGGCAACAAACTCAATCTGTCGGCACAGGTTAACAGTCTAACGTCTGCCAGTTTCTTTCTGTTAAAGACCATCCACAACATTTTTTCATTTATCTCCCCCAAACTACGGAAGACTGTAATGGCTGCCCTTTTTCTGTCCAAATTGGACTATTGTAACGCGCTGTTCCTGGATATCGATAAAAAACAGATAATAAAACTGCAATCACTATAGAATGCCGCGGCATGATTCATTTTAAACCTCCCTAAGGGCCATTCTACGTCACAGGGAATAAGGGCACTACTCTGGCTCCCCGTCCAGCAGCAAATTGAGTTTCATAAGGCACTAGGCTGGGTGGACAAGACACGATATGGAGGGGGTTCAGATGATAGCCAGGAAATGTTCAGGTTTTACACCCCTTCGCGTAACCTTCAATAGGACAGTCGTGGCCTGATCTGTACCCTCAAGGTTTCGAAGGGCCAGATTTGGGGAAGGTCCCTGACCAGTTGTGCAGCATAATTGTGGAATAAACTTCCAGTGGCTCTGAGACTGCAACCGAATCTATTACTTTTCTGGAAAGTTGGAAAACTCTGTTGTTCACACCCGAGTAGATCTAGCTTAGTCTCTGCCCTTGCGTACACACACCAGCGCCAAGACGCATCAGCATTCGAGCACTTAATAAGCCCCATATCATCATCATCATTATCATCATGCCTTTATTTTCTAAGATTACTAATGCCTCTGATTCCCACTTCTGAGTTCAGAATGATAAGTAAATAAAGAGTGGAAATGATGGCAGACTAAAGAAAATCTCAGCTCTGCAAGGAAAAAAGCAATAGCACAAAATCTGTAAGAATTCAGGCAGATCAAGAGCAGCAACCGGACTCTTTGTATCAGGAGCAGTAAGAACACTGGAAGTTTTCTGGAGTGAGCAACCACTTGGTAGCATTTTTGCAATGCACCGGGCAGACTAACCAGTACTCAGTTATACCCTCATATAGAATTGATCTGGAACAGGAGCCAGAGAAATTAACATCAGGCTATAATGGATTATTAATGTCACACTAGTGAAACACCTGAATATATGTATGAATCTTTACTTGACACATAAACTGATTATGAGACTTTTCAAGTATATATGAATAAATGTGCACTAATCACACGTTAAAGAGAAATGGAAAATAAATGTGAGTACTTACTGCAATGTAAAAACATGCAGATAATTGTACAATAGATGAAATCATATTTGTTCAAACAAATAGGTTCATATTTTATTAACCAGCTATAACATGTTATTTTAATGTATATTAAAAAGCTAAAGTGATGTACTCATGTGTTATGAAATTCCTAATCATCCTCATTGAAATAGTAATGTGTGTAAAGAATTAATCAAATCTAAAGTAATCTAGATAATTTTAAGTGTGATATTGAAGGGTTTCATTCTAAATTTTACATTTGCATATGTGAAATTGTGAACCAAATGAGAAAAGAAAACTGATGCTGCATAGCCCTATTTCGTGCGAATGTTCTGTAATCGTCTGATAATAATCTTCATATATGTACTTATTTAACCATTTGTAACACCATTAATATTTTATGATTTGAAATACTTTTATACATGTGTCATAGTTACATGTGATCTTTGCAATCCAACAAATACCATCTTCTAAGTGCCTAGGAGTTGAAAGGATTTTTGGAATATTGATTTCCCCCATGAAATATATATTCCATTACTTTATATTCTGCATATTTTAAATAAACTTTATTATAGGCCTGCATTTGTCCCACTTTGCTTTGTCTTACACTTGTGAGAAGTTTTCCTAAACTTGCAATGTGAAGGGAAACTGTGTCTTACTAGAAGAGTTCTCACGTGCTTACAAGGCTTATTGCAACAAATGTTGATACTTTGGGAACATCTGCTATGACAACTTGTCCTCTTGAACCCACTCATGTGGCTGTGGCTAAAATACCATTGTTTGGAAGTTTATTTATACCGAATGAATTGACAACGTGCATGATCAGTACCACCTCTTTCTATAATTTGTGTCTTCCTTTACGCCATATGACAATCATTTTATACAAACTGAGTGGTCTGAACTGGTGACCAAGGAGGTGTCACCCCGGAATTATAATATATTTGGTTTGATGGATGGACGGTGTGACGGCTGGCTGGCTGGTTCTCTGACAGACTGCAGAGACAGCTTTTTGATTTTTCCTGCATCTGTCTTTTAGGAACTTTTCCGAACTCTACTTGCTTTTTCCCGGGTGACGCATACATCGTGTGTGACAATATTGGACTCTTTCTCAATGGGACATTACCCATGAGCTGTTGTGGCTCATGTCTTTGCTGCACTTTTCCTAAGCTCCTTTCCACTTATAGCAAACCCAAACTCATTAGAATGTCCCGCACTCTTTAGATCTTAAAGGTTATTAATGATGTATCGCCCTTTTTATATCTTTGATAAATTCACGTTTAAACTAAACCATAGACTATGGTTTGTCATGGCTTGTCTCCTTAAGTTGATTGTGGATTCCAATTGATTTGTTATTGATAGGGAGAGATCAGCTTAAAGAACTTTCTGATCATCAGGTGCTAATGTTCTTGTTTTGTATTGCTTTAACAGCATTATTGGCTTGCAAGATTTTAGTCCAGCTAAATTTCTTCAGCAGGTTGAGACAAGCTGCAATAATTCTTTACTTATATTGTATAGGTTTGAGAGTTACATACATTTAATTACAAATTTGTGAATTGGTTATCCAATTCATGATCCTCAATTGGATATTTGGATGTTAGATCTCTAATATCCAACCCCTCAGTGGCACAATACAAGATCCATAGGAGAATCAAGTAAACGCCACTTAGCTAAGTCATATGGAAGAGACAATAGTAATGAGAGAAAAATTGTATTTATCAAAAAGTGGCCCAGTATTGGCTGCAACACTAGAAACAGGCGATAAGGGAAGCAACTTATAAAGGAAATATCTGGCCTATAACACAACTAAACTAAAGGGAAGGATGTGGATAGTCAACAGAGTCTGAACTAATGTACAGTATTGCATAACCAATATAAAAAAATGTCTGCTTGAACCAAGCTCTGCTTTCTCTGCGAAAACCCCCTATCACAAATCAAGAGCAATGCGAAGAAGGCTCGTGATGAAACAGGCCAGCTGACCAAGGCCTTATCTGATACTTGAAAGACAGTAGACATGCAGTAGCCTAGTGTACCAAGACGGAGGACCTGCTAATCCTAGAATTAACTACAGAATGAAACACCTTTCAAGGTGGTTGGAGGCAGTGTAGAACAATACAACCTTTTGAAACAAGACTAGAGCTAACTACATCCTGCAGTTTGTGAGCAGACCCACCCTGTTATCAGAAGAAAGATTCTCAACATTCTCTGTGATTCTCCTCGTGGGAGGGCCTGGAACATTTATTATTTTATGTGCCACTCCTCTAAGAACAAGCTAGTTGTATGCTGCAGCTATATGGGAAGCTGTGAAACACCTTGCTTGTAGCCTATCACCAATTAGGACTATTCAATTTGTTGCTTAAATGTGATTCCATAATTGGCCAGCGCGCACAGTGGAGTAGACTCCACCCAATGCTCGTCTGTAACTGTTGCTAAAGTTATTTAACAAAAAACCCTACTAGCATTCCTGGTTCAGCATCTGTACTGTGAGATTCCAATTGGGTCAGTACACCTTTGGAAAGTGGAATGGCACATTCCAGGATGTCTACCATACATGCATGCAAATTCTGTCACTGTTTGATCAGCTAAAATGTGGTCGATTTTGTAGGCTATAACAAGCATCTCCTTCCCACGTCTGCCAAATGTGCCACCACCAAGTATAGAGAATGGAACAAATATTATTTCCCTAAGATATAAAACAAGTGCGCTAAACCTGAATTATAGCAGTTGGGGAATAAATGATTGTGCCGACAACAAACAATAATTACTCCCTTTTAAACTCAGCTGCTTCAGTAATAGCACTATGGCATATGATCTATGACACTTCAGAATAACACATAATTTCTTAACAGATATGTATTATTCTTCACATATCTATATCATTACTTGTTTAAACTTTAATACATTGCTCAATAAATATGTATTTCATTATGATATACTAAAATATCATATGCATCATATTTTGATTCTCAGTAACAGAAATCGAGATTGTCTCATTGTTGAATGAGGAGTATTTAAGTAGGTTATGTTAATAACACTTATAGCACGCGCAGTTACTCCAAGGAGTGTCCCTGCGCATGCCCTGTGAGGTAGTTAAATGGATCAAGCTTGTCTACTTAAAAAGGAGGGTCTTCAGTTTCTTTCTAAATGATCTTGGGTCACGGACAGCACAAAACTCCACCAGGAGTTGGTTCCAGGCCACAGTTCCCAGTCGTGACAGGGATCTGCCAACAGCCCTCTGTTTGGGGACCATAGGGACACCTGCCATTAGCTTGTTTGGCTGGTGAGTAGAAACTAAATCTTGATCTGAAGTAGGCCAGGCCATGGCCAGAGGGCGGAGTGCACCACTAACAGGGATTTGAACTTCACCCTCTCTTCCACTAGCAACACATGAACGTCATGAAGATGCAGTCTGACGTTTGCCCTCTTAGGTAGTAATCTAGGCGCTGCATTCTGAATCACCTGAAGTATATTGAGACAGTAACCTGGCAGACCTACATATAGTGCATTGGAATAGTCTAAGCATGACATAATCAGGGCTTGAATGACAGTTTTCCTTGCGGTAGTGGGTAGTAATGGCAATACATTTTTAGTGATTTCAGGATACCAAAACATGTTCCCCACAGCCTTTTGATCTGAGGACCAACGTATTGTTTTTCATCAAACCATATTCCCTAGTTTTTTTACAGGTCCAGTGACAAAAGAGGGAACTCATCTGGCAAAAAAGAATGCCAGAACTGGGGGTGGGGAAATCCCAAAGAGAAGAATCTCTGACTTGTCCTCATTGCATTTCAATTGGGCCTTCGCTAGCCAGTGAAAAATTGCATTGAGGCAGAACCTGACATGTGCACAGTTAGTCTCACTATCTTTTTTTTCCTGGAGAAATGCAGCTGTGTGTCATCTGCATATGAGATGACTTTGGCTCCGAGATCCTCTGCTAACTGAATAAGGGGAGACAATTAGATGTTAAACCGCAAAGGGCTCAGTACTGGGCCCTGTGGACTCCCATTACCATTTTCTGGGAGGTGGCTGAGAAGTGCGGAATCCAGATTAGTAGGGTTCTGTCTTCCAGATAGGATTTAAGTCAAAGTTCAAAGACTTTATTCGAATTGAATTCGCAATTCATAAAAGTATACACATAAAAATCACAATTAAAATTCCATCTTTTGATTCAGATTTAGACATTACTAAAATTAGATCTTTCTAAAATTAATAAAAATGGTTACAAGGATAAAACAATACAATCAATTTGATTTCATAATAGTTAAAAATACATGATTTGCTCTTGCTATCCCATGACGATGGTCCTTCTCACTCTTACAATTGTATTCAAATAAAAGCTCACTATGCTGATGGTGAAAGAATCTTCTAAGGATCTAAGTTTATTATAGGCGTCTCTTGCTTTCCTTAGGCCCCAGATTAACAGGAGGGGTTTTAAGATTTGTCGTCTGGAATGGCTATATAAAGTGCAAAAAAGAGTGCAGTGTATATTTGATTGGAATGAATTGTCATCACAGGGACACCGCCTTTTTACTCTCGTCCAGTCGTTGCAATTCGGAAATGATACAAGTCTATAGAAGGTTTCCAGGCGGAAGTATGTCAGGAGCCTACGATGCTGTAAGGAGTGGTCTATTACAAGGTACAACTGAGGGCCCCTTTGAGGTGTCACTTCATCGTGGCTCATGACAGATTTTTTATTCCTTTCGCCCTTCCACCTTTGCAATTCCAAGTGTTCCAGCAAGATCTTTTTCAGCATGGATCGCGAGAGCTGTTCCAGTGAGGCTGGGTCGGTAAAGTATTCAGGATGACCAATCTCACTGACAAAGTTCTTAATGTAGCTAAGCCATTTAATATTTTTCATCACATCACAGCTTAAACAGTCCTCAATAATGGATCTATTCAGATCAGTGGCAGGGTTAGTCTAGACATTATGCCATAGTAAAACAGGGGCTAATTTTATATAGTCCGAATGTAAATGAGAGCAACTTCGGCATGTAAGACATATATGGGAGTACTCCCGGGTGTAGCAGTTATAAATCGAAGGAACCTATTCTCGATTCGCTATATCGCCTCCACTTGCTGGCAGCCCCAAATGCCCGCCCCATAGGTCCCAATAGTCACACATTTTGATTTATATATTTGGAGGAGCTCCCTGACTGGCCTATTTCCTATTTTTTTAACAAAGCTCATAAGAGCACCAATTGCTCTATTAAATGCCATGGCCCTTGCATTCACAGCAGACTTCCACGTGCCCTGCCTATCAAAATGAACCCCTAAATAACAAAAGATGTCGGCTAACTCCACCTTCCTTTCGTCTAAAGTAATTGGCCATGTGATCTTTGTTTGTTTGGGCCTCACGACATGGTAAACGTCTTCGAGACATTTACGCGCAACCTTCTGGTATTCATAAAGTTAGTGAAGGTCTGTACGGCTTTCTGGAGACCAACCTTTGTCTGCGACAGGATAGCCGCATCGTCAGCATAAAGTAAAATAGGGATGGGTTTGCCTTTGATTACCGGATAATCGTAATACTGTTGTGTTAAGCAAGAACCCACTCCATTAATATAGAGGTTGAATAGCAGGGGGGCCAATATACAGCCCTGCCTTACCCCTCTATTAATCTTGAAGAGCTCAGTGCATTCCCCCCTCTGGCCATATCTTACTCTTGCACCCGCCTCAGCATAGAGTTCTCTGATATAATCTATTATTTTGTTGTCCAGCCCAATGTCCCTCAAAGTCTGCCAGAGATTATCGTGCAAAACGCAATCGAATGCAGAGCTGAGGTCCACAAATGTCACGTATAGGTTGGATTTCCTTGCGTGTATGTATTTGGAGATGGTTAGGGGGAGATTTAGCCCCTGCTCAATTGTCCCCCGCCCTCCCCTAAACCCATACTGGAAAGGTGATAGCACTTCCTGTCCCTCCAACCAGTCCTGAATGCGAGCAAGAATGACCCTTCCCGCCATCTTCATGAAGCCATCTAACAAAGAGATGGGCCGATAGCAGGAAGGATCATTCCTGTTCCCTTTTTTATAAATCGGGACCAAAATTGCCTCCCTCCATGTTGGAATAATACCTCCTTTACCCATGCAATTCAGGACTCTAGTAAGTAAAGGAGCCCACAAATCAGGATACGCTTTGAACACATCAATAGGGACAGAGTCTGGTCCTGGGGCTTTAGAGGCTGAGCTTTCCCTTAAGGCTTTGTAAACCTCCTCCAGTTTAAATTGAATGTCAAAAGGGGACAGAGAATCTACAACTTCCGTACTTATTGCTATTTCGGGGGAAAGTACAGGCAAAACCGGAGAGCCATAAAGGGCTTGGAAGTGGCACACCCACTCCTGAGCTGTAATGGCGTTATCTAAGCGAGGGCCATGATCATCTTGGTAAAAGGGAGCGTTCACAGCCTTCCAGAAGGCAACAGTGTCCTTCTGTGTTGCTGCTACATGGAGGGCTTCCCAAGCTTCAGCTTTTATATCTTTCTTTCACGGTAGTTACGCCTTGCCATTTGTACCTGGGCTATGTCTAGCGGGGTGACATGCAATGCTTGTTTAAGTTCCCTCAGTGCCCTGGAGCAGTTTAAGTCAAACCACCCAGGGGTTCTCTTGATTATATTGCGAGGGATTCTGGTCAGGGGTGTTTAATTGAACAGCAACTTTTATTAAAGGAGTCCAAAACTTGTTCTTCGTCCTCCTCCAGGGTCAAGCACGTATTGATTTCCTTTTGGGAAATGGTCACTAGCTTTTTTAGGAAACTCTCTGGGATTACCTTCTCCATTTAATGCAAAATCCGTTACGTTGACCAAGAATTGGATTAAGGTCATATTTGCTTTGAATATTAAATGGTGGCGTGACCAGATTTAGCTTAAAGATAAATGAGATGGGGTAATGATCACTGATGCCACTTACGAGGGTCTCCCAATTTTTAACTAGTGGAGCATAACGTGAGGAAAGTAGGGCGAAATCAATCATTGATTTTGCCCCTCTAGCGTTAAAGGTAGGTGTAAATAATTTGGGCACGGAACAAGCCTCATTAATAAATGCCATAGAATGGTCCACCAATAAGTTGTTAAGTATGTCCCCTAGTTTTGTATGGACAAAATGGTTTTACACCCCTAAGTTTTCATCTTCCCAGCCACACAGGCCCTGTAAACTCCTTGGACTTAAGGGACAATTAAAGTCCCCTACCCACATAAGGGCCAAATCCCCAGTACAGCTATCTACGATCGTCTTGAGGGTGTCTGACAAATTCTTAATTGTGGTTTCCACTTGTGCTATCGGAATGTTATTATAAAAATTGATTATAGCTACATTTTTCAGAGATCCCCATGTTACCTTTAATATTTGATAATATGGACAATCCAAGAAGCTCCCAAGGACAGTAGGACCTGAATAGATAGACAAATATATAGATAGCCCTACCTTATGTCTACCCATTTTGCTAGGCACTGCCGGGGTGAAAAAGGTTTTGTATCCCAACAAGTGGGCTGGGTCACTGGCCCATGTATCCTGGAGAGCTATGATGGAATGGGTCATGGTTATTAAACGCCAATCTGCGTCATTAATTTTTGAAACAAGACCCGCTATGTTCCACGAAATTGTACTACCAGGAATTTCATTACTAATTGGAGATGTTACATCCATAGGTGTCACAGGGGCCAGTTCCAGTAGAACACTAGGAATTGTCCCTGACAAATTAGCCAGTTGGGGAAGTGATGTTGTTTCTTCCTCAAGAGCTTGTATTTCAGGCTGAGGGGCTATCACAGGGGAGGGTTCCTGTGTACTAATAATCTGTAAAGGTGCCAAAATGTGTTTTTGGGAACTCAAAATATCTTTTTTGTCTTTTATATGGTAAATTGGGAGCGTATTACCAGGGGGCCCCAACCGTCATTCACAGTCGTCCAAGCCTGAGAAGGCTTCAAATCTATTAGAAACTTCAAGGGGGGTAAATGGCAACAAATGGTCCATTCCCCTAATTCCTTGCCAGTAATCCAACCCCCTGAAGTTATTCCCATGTCCCCTGTAAGGTACAGTGTTCCACCCTAGTACATTTTTTGGCATAATAGAATTGGGAGCGTGCCACATGTATTGATTATTAAATGTTACAGGAGGGCCCCTAAACGCGTTGTAGCAATTACCTGGGATCTTGGGTAGAAATAGGTTAGGTCACAAGGAACGATGGTTGTGCCAGTAGTCCTTGGCATCCAATTTAGGATGTGTCTAACCGCGCCTGGATCTCTAAAATTTATGATTATTAGATCACCCACTATCTCTTTCACTGTGCTCCCCAACCAGGATAGTCGCCACACATGGACAATCTCGCCATTGACGTTGCCTGGGAGCGGTCTGTGCTGGCTAAGCCAGTGCATGATTTTATTTTTTAATTGACTAAAGCCTTCCCTTCTGCCGTCTTCTAGGGTGGGGACACCCGTGAGTACAACCACATAGGGGACCGCGTCTGGTGGTAATTCAACTTGGCGGCCCCTTTGATTTCCTACTCTATCTGGATGCACCCTCCCCCCTACCTCCTGATTTTTTCTAATGGCGGTTGTGTTAGCCTTCTTTGGGATTTCCTTAGAGGTATGTGGGCCGGGTTGTTGAGCTACTTTAGGTGGCTTTACCCCTTGATGACCACAGCTCAGGGAGTTGCTAGATGGAATTAGGTCCTTTTGGATTACAGGGGTCGGGGTTGGTGCTGTGGCTACGGGGGGTAAGGCTGGGTTTGCAGTATCTATCGACAGAACTGCTTTGTTGGTAATAGCCATTTCCAAGTCCCCCAGCCGTTGCTCCAACCTCTTCAGCCTCTCTAATATGGGAGACATAAATGACCTGAATAAATGTTCGATGTTTTCAAAAGAGACAGCAGACGATCGTTCTTTGGGCGTGCAATTTCCAGTAGCTATTAAACCGGGATTAAGTGCAGTCAATATAGGGGTATTTATAGATGATATGATTTCGTGCGGTATGTCCTGACCTGAATTGGTGATTAGAGTGGAGTTTGTAGGAGGTACAGCTGTTACAATAGCCTTTTTGCCCTTTCCAAAGTCAGAGTGGCTAGTCTTAGCTTTTTGTAAAACACCACCCCTCCTCCGTTTCTTATTTGGTGGCGGTCCAAAAACTTTAGGGACCTCCCGCTTCCCAGCTTTCTTTTTAGAATTCCCCACTACTGCCCGGGGTGTATCAGATATGACTTCTATGCCTGTATTAATGTCGCTAGGGGTTAATATGTTATTTTTACCCACACTATTAAGGGCAGCCGATGAGGAAGACGTTTCTCGCAGAAGCATTGGAATACCCTGCGTAGATAACGGGTCCTCGTTTCCTGTTGTCAAACCTACACCCACTGGATTAATCTGAGATGGTACAACCATAGGGGATCTGGTTTTAATGGATTCAATGGAGCGACGACGCTCTGCCCTACGTTCAGCCAGTGCACAGTCCTTTTCCATATCAAGGGAAGGTTTTCTGAAATAATTATCCAGGGTGCCTTTGCTATTTCCCCCTACGTCAGCCAATACAATTTTTTCGGGAGTAGCTGCCATGGAAGGTCAACAGGTAGGTGTTAGGGTTATGTAGCAAGGCTAATAGTATTTTAATTACTTAGCTTTTCCGAAAATCGGCCGAAGCTGGTGACAATACAAACCCCTGAAAAAATAACCCTCCAGCGCCGTTACTCAACAGATAGCTATAGTCCAAAAGGCAACCAGGGGGGAAGCCCTATCAATGTCAGCTGGGAGTAATAGACTTTGTAAAGTGTGGCAGTATAGGAACAGTTCCTAATAGTAGGTGAAATAAAACACGTAACATAGATACACACTGTCAAATAAACGACAATCTTACTATTTAGGCTGGGGGGCAGGCGAGGACGTAAGTAGATGTAAAAGAATGGGCCCGGCCTGGCCTCTCTCGGCCCCCAAACTGCCACAAAACGGCCCGCCCTTTGCCCGGGCTTAGCCCGGCGCGGCCCGCGCGCGATCCCGCGACGCGGGGGGTCCTCGTCACTTTTGAGCGCCTCCGGGCTCCAATCTAGCTGCAGCAGCCGCAAAGGATCCTGGGGATGGTAGTTCTCCATCCACCCGGCGGCCGCAGGATGGTGTGCTGCGGCGGCGGGAGGGAGAACAGAGGAGCCTGCAGGGGTCCGAGGTCCAGGAGTTCCGTTGAAATGAGGTTAGTGTGTCTTGTTTACCTCGCTGTGGTCCAAATGCCAAGTGCCAAGTTCGCCCACTCCCCCGAGTGGCTCGTCACTTTTGAGTGCCTCCGGGCGCCAATCTCGCGGCAGCAGCCGCAAAGGATCCTGGGGATGGTAGTTCTCCCTCCACCCGGCGGCCGCAGGATGGTGTGCTGCGGCGGCGGGAGGGAGAACAGAGGAGCGTGCAGGGGTCCGAGGTCCAGGAGTTCCGTTGAAACAAGGTTAGTGTGTCTCATTTACCTCGCTGTGGTCCAAATGCCAAGTGCCAAGTTCGCCCACTCCCCCGAGGGGCTCGTCACTTTTGAGCGCCTCCGGGCGCCAATCTCGCGGCAGCAGCCGCAAAGGATCCTGGGGATGGTAGTTCTCCCTCCACCCGGCGGCCGCAGGATGGTGTGCTGCGGCGGCGGGAGGGAGAACAGAGGAGCCTGCAGGGGTCCGAGGTCCAGGAGTTCCGTTGAAACGAGGATAGTGTGTCTCGTTTACCTCGCTGTGGTCCAAATGCCAAGTGCCAAGTCAGTTCCAGGCTAATCCGTCCACCCAAATTTCCGGAGGCGGGTCAGTAACAAGCCATGAGGGACCTTATCAAACACCACCAATAGGTCCAAAAGGGCCAAGGCTGCCCTAGCGCCTGTGTCTAGGGTCCCCCGTATTGCTTCGGATATTTCAGTCAGCGCCGTTTCCATGCTGTGCATAGATCTAAAGCCTGATTGAGCCGGATGAAGAAGCTCATGCCTTTCAACAAAACCAGTTGATTGATTGATTGTTATCTGCTTTTCAGGGACTTTATCAAAGAAGAAGGGTTTTTGGGACCAGGAGCCGTTATTTAAATAGGTCCTGCACACACAGCTCATAGTAAGCTGTGCAACCAGGGGTGTGCAGTTCCTAGGGGGAAGACAGGTCTTACTTCGTGATGTCCTCACACAACCTTGAGGATGTCATGCTTCATCATTGGGCTTTGCTCTTCGTCAGGCCGGCGCTGCAATGCCCGACGGGCTCACCATGAACAGGGCTCTTTGGCAGAGATCTTTTAGTGAAGCAGCCGTTAGGTGTGTGCGATTAATAGGGCAAGGGTAGTGCAAGAGTAGTGAGTGTTAAAATAAGTCAGGATCAGTCCTATTCAAGACGGTTTTATTGCTCTAGGTAGATCCAGCTTAGTTAAAAAATATATCAGCATGCCCTGCGTGGAGGTAATGTTCCTAGAGGGCTTCTCTATGGGAAGGGTCGACATGTTTCGTGCCTCGGTAGCTCCTAGCGAGTCAGGTGGCCCTTCATCAGGACCTAAGAGATATGTGATGCACTACTAAATGTATGGCTTCTAATGTAAATAGATGGCAGCCAAGCTAAAAAAGTGTGTCGTCCTAGTAGATTGTACTGGACGGAAGCAAATGACCCATGATGAGGGTCTCAATGCTGACGTGGTGCTGTCAAGGCAATTAGTTGCAAAAAAGGGCTAAGGCGGAAGCAACTAGCGTAGTCCTACCCTCCCCTTGGGTCCCTGCTGGGAGAAGGGAGATGAGGTGGTAATTAGAGGGCAGTGAAGGATTCAATGAGGGTTTCTTAAGTACAGGAATAATCATGGCCTGTTTCCAAGCCGAGGGTACCCTAGGTGAGGATAAGGAATATATACATGTACATCGCATGCATTTCCAACGGATGCGATTACAACGCAGTCATTACAACGACCGCGTTGGTACATCGCAAGTCCATTACAACGCAAGTCGTTACAATGACTTGCTGTAGGGGGCGCTGGATGTTTGAATACTATAATTTACTATTCCATCTCCAGTGTGTGCAACAGTAGGGACGGTGTTGGAATAGTAAATAATACTATTCCTTAGCTTAGAGCACCCCCTACAGCAAGTCATTGTGATGACATTCTTTGTAATGGTACTGCGATGTAACAACGCAATCGCACGTGTTGTTATGCATGCAATGTAATGGCTGTTTACTGAGGATAAGGATAGGTTGAGTAGTGTGTTAAATATGGGATTGATGACTACAGCTCCGCCTGCATGTAGTTTAGTTAGGCAAGGTTAATTAGCAGTGCCCGATTTAAGTATTTTTAGTGCAGCAAGGGAATCTTCTAAGGAGATGGCTTCAAATATCTCTAATTTATGTTCCTTACAACAGAGAAGTCCACCAACAACTTCTGTCAATGTCGCCGAAATTAGCTTGAAGAGACCTAACCTTCTCAGTAAAGTAGTCTGCCAATTCATCACAACATTCCTGCAAGGCTATTTTGGCATGAATCTCAGCTTTAGGGGAGAGAAAACCCTTGCCAATTGCAAAGATTTCTTTGGCATTGTTGCCTGAAAGGGTAATACACTCCTCACAATATAAGCTTTTAGCTTTAAGAATGGAGGTATAACACTCAAGCACTTTTGAAGATCTCTTCATCCTCTGGGATATAATTCTGCCGTCATTTGCTTTCTAACTTCTTGCACTGTTGTCTTTCCAATTTTAGGGGACCAGAAAACCAGGGCTTTGAAGGGGATTTTCTACCTCCTCTAAACTGGAGCAAGGGGGAGAGTCGTTCAACCACATTATTGACCCAACTATTGCAACTACCTAATGCCTCCTCAATTCCCCCAACAGCACAGGAGTAGACCCAGTAAGCACCTTTTTAAATTCCATATGTCGAACTTATTGAGAGCTTTCCCCTGCAACCTGCTGACCTTAGTGGCCTGCGTCGGCTTGTTCTGCATTTGCCAAGCAAAGTTCATCAGAGAGTGGTCCGACCAAATCACAGGGAGGGGATCTTCCATTAATAGAGGCTTGTTCGAACACACTAGATACAAGATAAGTCCACGTTGATGAGTGGGGTACATAACAAATTGTTTGAGGTGTGTTTGGTTCATAGAGTCAAGAAATTCTAGTGTGTCCCCAGCATCTCGGTTGTCCACATGAATATTGAGTCAAGTTGAGAAAATGCATGCAGCTGATTGTGTAATACTATTAGTCACAAACAAGCGCCCAAACTTTCCTCAGAAGTGACACCTCTATGCAAGTGGCCACAGTATTTACAACTGCATCAACACATTCCTGAAAGTTGTCGGATTCATCTTTGTTAACATTTCCATCAATAAGTATTCTAGACTTTATGCTTGATGGTAAAAAATATATTGCTGTAGTTTAGAAACTAAACCAATCAACCTTGTAGAAGCTCTGCCAACAACAGAGGCAGATATTAGGTACACAGGTGGCTTGTGATCCATCACTAGATTAAAACTAGTATCCGACAAAATTGTTTTACTGTTCACTACTGCCCAAATGCACACAAATGCTTCGGTTTTAATGGTGATGTAGCATAACTCAGCACCACGCAATGATCTAGACATAAATGCTATGGTTTACTCTTTGTTGTCCACTATTTGACTTAAGAGTGCGTCGATTTCTATAGCACTAACATCTCCTGTAACAGTGCATCTTGCTCCACTGATAAAAGGCTTTAGGGCAGGAGCCATCATAATAATGCTTTTGACCTGGGCAAAAGCTTAGCTTTGCTCCTTACCCTTAAACAAACTTCATTTCTTGTCTTAACAGACATTTTAAAGGGTTCAACTACAGTCACATAAACAGACGAAAGACGACCATGATATTCACTCATACCAAGAAATGAGAGAATCAAGTCTCTATCCCAGGGCATAGGCACATTGCAAATGGCTTCCAACAGGTCCGCATTAGGCTTTTTATCCTCAGACGTAATACTGTGACCCAGGTACTGAACATATTCCATCATAAATTTGCACATTAGTAAAAATTAGGTTACGCTCTGAAATTGTAGTTGCAAAAATTTGAATACCATCTTGAAAAGCTTGTACCTGCATAAAATAATGAAAAAAATAATCCTTTAGTTTCTGAAAGACACTAGCATCTCTAGCAAGGCCAAAAGGTAAACATAGCTAGTATATAATTCAAATAGTATGATGAAAGTAGTTAAAACTTGTGGTTCCTCAGTTAGCTTGACCTGATGAAATGTAGATCTAAGATCAATAGTTCAAGTAAACTTGCATTGTTCAATGCAACTATCATTTCCTGTATGTGAGACAAAGAGTGCTTATCAACAACCCTATTAAATAGTGGACAAAGCTCTGCACATAGTCAAATCTCACCAGACCTCTTTTGGGCTAAAATAATAGCTGACGTCCAATCTAATGGTCTGGCTAGTGCTATTACACCATCAAGGCACATTTCATCTAACAGTTTTTTTTTAAATCACCTGTCACACTTAATAGAATAGGTCTTAATTTATGTGCAAAGGAGCTGCATGGGCTTTAAGCTTAACATGATGTGTCACACCAGGCACACACCCAACCTTATTCTTAAACACACTCTCAAAT
Organism: Lissotriton helveticus; assembly: GCF_964261635.1. NCBI lineage: Eukaryota > Metazoa > Chordata > Amphibia > Caudata > Salamandridae > Lissotriton > Lissotriton helveticus. Next base: position 452,171,773 of record NC_136067.1, read on the forward strand.
TAACCAATTAACTCTACACACTATTAGTGGAGTGGGGCTCTAGTTAAATAAATCGGTTTACAGTATCAATCTTGTCAATTTGTTGAGAGATGTCAGTGTGACCCTTTTGGTTGATTAGACCTTTTTCATAGATGAGATTAATCAAAAGCTTAAAATCAAAATCAACTTTTTATCACTGTCTCAAAGTGTCTTAAGGTAGTCAATAATACTTTATAATTAGAATTTCTATATGAGCTATCAATAAGTAATCAATTCATCAGTAATTTAATACAGAAAAATTGCATAAAGCACATTCCATAAAAGCAAATTCCTATTCTAAGTCTAGGAAATGAGAGGGAAATATCTTTTAAAACTCATGAAGAGTTCCACATCGAGAGGTGAAAGCACAAAGCTTTAAGCTTTAAGCAATTTTCATTCAATAAGCACATCCCATAAAGAGTAGCTCAGATTCTAAGTGGAGTCTCAAAGATATAGATTCAGGCAAGGTAAAAATGAATGGGTCTCAGCATAATACTCAGCAGAGTCTGGAAGGGTCTGAAGAGAGTCTCTCTCCTTACTCTAGGAACACTCACTAATATAACGTTTTGATATCTACAACTAAAACAAATGGTGCATTTGTCTGTCTCGTCAATCAATTAAAATTGGATACCTTCATGGTAACAGGAAAGCTTTCACAGTCGAAGTAGCTTTAGAGCAAAAGACATACAGATTTCAAGTATTAAACAAAACATTTGTACTCATTGTAAAAATTAAGGTTTACTTCCCACTCCTTACTCTCTATAAGGCAAAACAGTTCACTGCTAGGTGTCTTATTGCACAAATGAAATCATGCCTTTCTCACATATTCTAACTGGCAAATTTTATGTATAAGAAAATATTTATATAAAAATTCAACTGCATAATTTAATACACCATTATTCTCTATGAAAATCTCTCTATGGAAAGGTCAAAATTTAACATTTTCTACTACGTCCTGATCAGCACATTTGTATCATTTAACTTTTCATATCTTCACATTACTGGGATTATCGACCTAAGGTCAGTGGAAAGGAAAAGAAAAATTGCATTCAGAAGCATTTTTTTTAATTTTTTTTTTTAAAGAACCTTTATTACATGATACGAAGATACAAACATGGGCCTACAACCAATCCGGCCGGCCGCTAGTTAAATCAATTAAAAAGTAATGTATTAGAAAGACATACAGCGGTCCGGAGGTCAAGAGCTGAGTAGCATCCAGGATATACCTTATAATTGAAGCACCACGCGATAATAAGGATCGGAGACGGTTCATTTTATAATAACGGAAAAGAAAACAAGAATCAATGTCGCATAATCACCCCCCCCCCAATACAGCTAACTAAAGCAAGGATTTTACGCCAGTGATGTACATAGGTGAAGGACGGGGGAGGGGGTATGTGAATCAGGATAGATGCAATAGACACCAAGCAAGCACGGCGAACCAACCCCATCCCTAAAGGCAAAACACAATATGGGAGACATGGAAGACGACGACATCGAAAAAGAAAAGGGCAAAGGGCCATAGAAACAAGATAAAACAAAATAACAAACCCATTCCCAACCCTCAACCCTGCACCCCTGCAAAAGGCTACGGCCTACCCCCCCAGCAGCGTGCCTGTCGCCTTAAAAAAGAGACCCGAAATACAGAGAAGAAAAGAGAAAAAGAAGAGAAAAAGTACAGGAGGAGGGCACTCGATCCGGTCATCCGGCCCCTCCCACCACCGCGTGCATAAATCGTATAAACAGTAATGATAAAAGAAGCACAGGTAGCAGCAATCACGTAGAACACAATCAACAACAGCCCCGCTAAGCGCCCCTCAAATCACCATCAACCAGCCATGAGTCCCTCCATGTGCCAATCGAATTCACCCCTGGCCACGTTTGTCAATAGTGCCAACGTTGAACCATCCCTCAAACGGGATACAGAATAGTACAAAGGGTCCGATCACATCGAGAGGAGCAGGCAGTGTCGCCGCTCCATAGGGCCCCAGCCACCGAAATTTTGCCGATGATGCATGGCGGAAGTCAGAGTGGAACAATGTCAACACCACCAACAGTCTCGAGTCCGAACACAGTCCCGCCAGACACGGAAAGGGAAACACACGAAGCGGGAAGCGCCAAAGCCCCAACGGGGCCACCCAAGCCGTGTATCGATGCTGTTCCTCCACTCGCCGATCAGAGAAAGGCCCCGGTGAGACAACCACATGCGCCACAGATGCGTCTACAGTAGGCTCAGGAACCAAATCTATCCACGTCTCTAAGAATGTAGACTCATCCGGGGAATACGGCGACGAAGCAGAGGCAGACACAGCGGCGCCTCCCTGAGAACGATCCGTGCCGTTACAAGATGGCGGGGCAACAATGGCGGCCATCCTTTGTTCCAAATCTTGGGCCTCCCGGAGCAGGGCTGTCTTCAGGGTTGTTAGTGCAGCCAGTATATGTTTGGGCGTGGGCGGTTTCTCATATAGCCAGACCCCGGGGTTCTCTTGCGCACCGGTTTCTCTGCCCGGGTGAGGGGCGCACGGGAAGGCGCCATCCGCCATTGCAGCCATCACGTTCTCTTTCCCCTCCACCGCACCTCAGGAGCGGGCCCGACCTCCGGGAGCAGCTGGATTCACAGCGGGACATCAATAGTCAGGGCAGGCAGCAGAAAGGAGAGTCACCGAAAGGCTAAACAAGCTCCCTGCCGCCCGGGAGTCACCCACCGGTTCCCAGGGAGGGCTGTTAGCATAACCGGGTATCACACCGAAGGGGAACTGGGCATCATGGACTCTCTCCGTCCCGGCTATTTCGCACCTCCCGCAGAGCAACCCACCAGTGGGGGTGGGTTGGTATCATCTCCTCCGGCTCGCAGATCTCAGGTTCTCTTCGACCGGCTTCCCATCGCGACCGGAGGCCGCTGGTGTTGCAATCACGGTCGGACACTCCTCCCACTCGAGATCCCAACCGCAGCACCTCAAAGGCCGCCAAAGAGACGGAGACAGTTCTTCGGGTCTACTGCACGGTGGAGCCTCAAAAGCAGACGGTAAGTGAACGCTTCCCTTCACCTACTTAAATTAGCTAAAACTGCTCAGGTTTATCGCCAGGATATATGTGCGGGGCGGGAGGGCGCACGGAGCCAAGCGGTTATGCAGCCATCCCGATCGCCATCTTGGCTCCTCCCCCCTCAGAAGCATTTCTAACTTGTCATATGTAGCTCTGGATTTGCCTTTTAAAATGTGGCTTTTCTTGCTAGGTCTACCTGTTATTTCCACATGTTAATTGCATAATTTTTCATTTATTAAAAATGCTCTATCAACCTCTCCAGCTGATGATTTCTAACCATTGTAAAACACAGTTCAATTCACAATACGCTCTCATCTTCAGATGAGTCTTTTCTTTTTAACTTTAGGGTTTCTCTTTCTTTAAATTTGTTACATTTTTTGTTAATGTGGTCACTTAGTTCTAAATCCTTCCTTATTTGTTTATTTCATTCTCTATTTATTCTATTTTGCAACATACATTTAATAGTCTTATATACTCATAGTGAAGTAAGGAATCAAACAACTACAAATTATACAGGCATTAATATGGCTTTGAGGATTCTTCCTCCTGCTGTTACAATCCAATTGTCTATAGCAGAAACTCCCTTTGTGAAGCTTTTTACTATACTAGTTGTTTCTAATGGTTCCTGTCAAGTTTAATGTCTGAAATGTTTTTTTTTAGAGTTTTATATAGCGCAAACTAGACCCGAGATATCGGGTATCAGAGCGCTTTACACGAGCACCAGTTTTGTTACAGACGGACACATTCATTTTTGTTAGGCACGGGAAGATTAAGTGATTTGCCCAAAATCACAGGATGTTGTTGAGCGTTGTTGCCGAGAGTCGAACCCGGTTCCCCAGCTTCGAGGCCGACAGTTCTAACCGCAAGGCTATTTTTGGATTTTCTGTCAGGTACGTATGTGCAACAATGTTCTACTTTTTAAATTTTACAGACTCCACCTCTTTTTGCAAGCACAATGTCTAATTTATATCTTATTTGCAAAAACATTGATCAGGCTGCCACTAGTTCTGTGTTTTGTTTTGTTACTAAAAAAGCTCCAGATATACTTGTGCAAGCTTGTCCGCTACTGTTGAAAGCTTTCTAATTTTCTTATCATTCAGTATCACACCTACAGATGGAATAATAGCACCAAAAATGCCTCCTACCAATTGTGTTCCCTCATTTATACTTCTAGTATGTATGTTTGCTGGTGTCATTGTTAAGGTATGGAACCTATGCATGTGAAACATCTTAGGAAACAGTAAGATTAAATTGTAACTATCCACCTGGTCACCTAGTAGTAATATATGCATCTTGTTCGAAGATAAAATAAACTCAAAGTATTGCTGGTTCATCACCTTGTAAAATCTGCCATGTTCTTCTTGATAACTCAAATATATGTTCAGAGTTACATTTCCTTACATGTCTCTTTCTATTTTGAAATCTTCTCCTAAAAACACATACTGTGCCGTTTTGTGTTTTATTCAGTCGGAACTTTGGGTAAGTCATTTTCTTTCTAAAGTCATCTTCCTTTTTCCATGCATCCTTTAAAACATCTTCTTTTGGAGTCTTACTAATTGCAATGTGTGCTCTTCTCTCGTCTAGCATTATGATTACTGTGTTTTCCAAAGGTCTCATTAAGCATGTTAAATTATTTTCATAAGCTTTAACAGTGTAATTAGGAAGGTATGATCTGAAATAATGTCAAGCTGTGTCCATTTGTCTTGTGTTTGGATGGAATTTCAATCAGAAGAATTTCTATAGTGACATATGTGGCTATGGAAGCCTAGTGCTCCCATTTGCTGTTTAAATAGTGGCTTAACATTTTAGGCTTAGATGTTATTTTTACATGTTGATTACATTCATTTTCATTTATTAAAAATGCTCTATCACTATTGATGTTCCCTTCAATGTAAGCAACAGGTAAATGTCCAAGAATCACGGTACAATCAGAACCAGGTATTATTGCTACTAGCACTCCTAGACTAGCTAAATCCCTCCTTCTTACAATGTTATTAGGTCGCAGAGCTACATACATTTGCATATGAATAGATTTCCCACAAAACTCTAAGTTGTCCTGAAAATACCCTAACATGTCAATATCAAAATCCCCAAAAGCTCTTGGTTTGAAATCAGTCTGATTTAAAGACTGTCCCTTCCATTTTGCAGCAAATGTGACAATATATATTATTGTGATAGGTGAACATGATTGAGCCTTTACCTTTAAGCTTACCTCACCTATACAAATATTCTACTATCATTTTCATACTCACCTATGGTCAGTATTGAGTTGTTAACTATCTCAGAAACTACTTGGAATTCATCACTTACACTAGATATTTTAATGCTTCTCTCTTGGAAGTTCCTAACTTTCCAAAAAGTTAAAAAAGACCAGGTTTGCAATATTTTTTAATCTTTTCCATGGAGGGGGGGCAACTTCTGCTGTTTCCTAAATGACTCTTTGAATCACATCTCTAACAGTATCTTTTTACATCATTATATTTCAAATTATTTAGTCTACACCTTCAACATTTGAACCATCACTAGAAAAAGCACACACTGCATTGCCGTTGGCTAAAAGTCTTTGATGTGACTAGTTTTACAGAAACACAAGGCAACTCGATCCGTGTTGCTATCTCAACCACCTCCACTAAAGAGTGGTTTGGATAATTTCCTGCACTATTTAAATAAAAGCAATTAACTACAAACTGGTTACATAAATATGTATATCTAGCAATTCCCCAAATGTGCAGTTTGCTGCTAAAACCCATAACACATCAATATATTCTTTAATAGTTACCTCTACATTTTCTTTTCACAAATTGGTGTCTTTCAAGTAACACAGTTGAATCCTTGGCATATTGCTTTTTCGTTCTTGCTACTGTATCTGTGTTGGTATGCCTACAACCAAGAGAAGTACGTGAAACATCCACTTCAGGTAGGTTATCAAAAGTCCTGTGTCCAGCATTCCCCAGACAGTTAAAAAACAGTGCTTTTTTCTGGACTGAAATCTTTTTAATTTATTGCTATCAGATAATTTTCACAAGATCTGTGCACATTACTTCCATTTCCTTTGCCAAAAGAGGTGCAAATGTACTTGCCAGGACAACTTGATCTAAAAATGCCATGTTATATTGCAGAATCAATGAGGCTTAAAATTTGAAAAGACACATAAACGTGCATGATAAACTGTCTTTAGGTATGAAAATGCCACCCGATCATAATATAAGAATTTATTTGCCAGTAAATTATTCTCAACAATGGAATAAAGAGTAATTATTGTTGTACAAGAACAATACTGCCTTGAAATTCTCTGCACACATCTCCGTGTGCTTTCAAAATGCAAATTTCCTCATGTCCGTCTTCTCAAATGCTGAGTGTCTGATGCAATGGTTGCGTGATAGCATGAATGTGTTGTGTGTCTAATGTAATCAACTCTAAAAGCAATAGCTTAATGGGGTGCACGCCAAGTTCGCTGTGGGTCGCACTAAAACCCAGCGTTCAATAGTGCTTACCGTTATCGACATGATTAAAATCAAATTCTAATAGCCTGCGCTGAGGTTGCCAAAACATCTGAAGCCTCCAGTTACATGCATGTAGTGTGCCAAACCTCCAGGACACTGTAACACCATGACCCAGTTCTGATCAATACTCAGTGAACTCCTAGTTGGTAGGCCCAATATTTTGCTTGTTGAAGTTTGTTGAAGCATGCAGCTGGGAAACCAGTGAGTAAATATTAGCAATATGTATTCAAATTATTAATAGAAAGGAGCTCACAAATAAGGGACACAGCTGAAGAAGGATGCAGCACAAAGAACCATTTTCAACAGCCAGGCAGTCTAATCTCTTTCAGCAAACCTTATGGGTGACACAGTAAACATTCCATCAATGCATAAGCCTCTGATACACAGATGCAAAACCTGACCACCTGCTCACCACATGAGACCAGCTCACCCCTTAAAACACCACAGCCACCTGGAACGTCATCCACTCAGGAGCCCCCACTGATCACTGTCCCTGCCACATCTTCAACCTCTGGAGCAAGAGGATCAGCAACAATCTCACTGCCATCTTTAACGCATCCATCACCACGGCTACCTCCCATAAAGAATCGAACCATGCGGAGGTCAAACTCCTTTTCAATAAATCATCCACTGACCTTAATTCAAAGAAACTTCATCACATTGGAATCCAAGGAAACGCTCTCAAAAGAACATCATCTGTGGCGTCCCCATGGTTTGTCCCTCAGCCCTACACTGTTCAACACCTACATGACCCCCTTGGCCAACATCGTCAGAACACATTGGCTAGACATCATATCCTGTGCCGATGACTCACAGCTCATCCTCACGCTATCAGAAGACCCTCCACCACGAAGGCTAACTTCCACAGGTGCATGAAGAGTCTCGCTGACTGGCTGAAAGACAACTGCCTAAAACTCAACACAGACAAAACGGAAGTGCTCATCTTCGGGAATAACATCTGTGGAGCCATGCTTGGTGTACTTCTGAACTAGGACCTTCATCCACTCTGAAAGACCATGCCCACAACCTTGGCATCATCATGGACAGCAAACTTACCATGAAAAACCAGTCTCCTCTGCCTGCTTCCTCACTCTTCGCATGCTCTGTAAGAGCTTCAAATGGGTCCCCATCAACACCAGACAAACTCTCACTCAAGCCCTAGTCACTAGCCAGCTGGACTATGGCAATGCACTCTACGCAGGAATCACCTTGCACCTCCTGATGAGACTGCAAAACATACAGAATTCAGCAGGCAGACTCATCCTCGACCTCCCAAAGAGAACCCACATCACCCCCACCTAATAATAATTCAGAAGAGATGTAAATTAAAGATGCTGATCCCCACCTACAAAACTATACACAGCCAAGGACCAGCATACATTAACCACAGCTTGAACTTCCACCACCCCTCCAGACCCCTCTGCTCTGCCTCACTCTCCCTAGTTCACACTCCCCACAGCAGCGGAAGCAACAGTGGAGGACATTACATCTCCTACCTCGCTGCAGTCATGGAACAACCAGCCCCTTCATCTCTGGACCTCACCTCTCTGTTGGAATTCAGGATGGGACTCAAAACCTGGCTGTTCAAATGAACCCTCCCTAAGCAGCAATGGCCCCAGCATATCCTCACAGGTATTAGCCACGCTTTATATGTCCGGATTGATTGATTGATTGTTCAATTGATTGACAGATCAAAATTGAATGGACCTGCAGATAATGTGAAAATATAAGCATCATATAAGAGAAAATAAGAGATGCATTTCATACAACAATGATCCTGACTCGTATGTTGCCAAGGTGCCCTGGAAATATTTAACTTGTTCCTATTGTGTACAAAGAATATTAAAAAGAATATGCACGTTTTGGACTCAGATAGTTAATTGTCCATTGGGCAGGGGATCTTGCTTGCTATGGGCTGCAATTGGCATTTACATACAATAAATACATGTAATATGTGTTGACAGCGTGCCCCAACAATTTTTGGTCTTTTGATATGGGTCTAAAAAGAGTGTACATAAAATGAAATCTCATTTGTGGCACTGCTGACATGAAATTGTGCTGTCACCAATCTTGTAATATTAAAGGTGTCTCAAGCATCATTAAAAATTCTTCATATATAGTCTTAAGAGAAAGCAGCGCAGATTCAAAAGGTAAATGGGCTATAGCCAAAATCAAGCTAGGTGATAGTTCTCTAACTGTTGTGGGATACTATAGCCCTAACATGAACGACCCCACACCTCTTCAATCTATATACGCGCAGTTAATAACAATGTCCACTCCACTTATAATAGGCGGTGACTTTAAAATATTATTAACCCCCAAAAAGGATAGACTCCTAAAATGAGAGAGTGGGTAAGAAGACTAAGAGATTACTTGGGGCTGATTGATATTTGGGAAACTAAAGGAGATTTCATCAACAGATTTACTTATAGGAACCATAACTATTGTCATACCTCCAGAATTGATTTCTTCTTAATTGGCAAACTTCTTAGCAAAAAGGTTAAAAAAGTCTTACACCTCCCTGCACAACTGTCAGCCCATTTGTTAGTCCAGTTAGATGTATGTTTCAATCAAATACAGGGTGAGAAAAGATGGACGCTAAATCCCTAAGTAATAGAAAAACTAAAAACTGCAACCGTAAATTACTTTAAGGATAACATAAACGGGGAAGTTCCCTTTAATCTAATTTGGGATGCATACAAAGCTGTGCTTAGAGGGGTTCTAATTGGCTTAGCAATAAGCAGTAATAAGGAAAGGATGCAGAGAATCTCCCAGTTAGAGTACGAAATATTAAAAAAACAGGAAAAGTTAGAAGCTAAAATGTTGGAGGAAGAAAAAAGTCAAATTAAGGGAGAGATACTAGAGAAGAAAAATGACTTAGCACTATGGGGTCGATTAGGATGCGGACGGAAACGGGTACTGTCTGCCATGTTCGGGGAAGTTTTACTCCCGGCAGCGCCGCGGAGAATCCACGTTTGCGATTAGGATATTCATGTCAAGAAACTCCGACCGCGGCGGACGGATCACATCAAACACCGTCCCCGGTGGACGGAACACATCTAACACCGTCCGCGGTGGACGGAACACATCTAACACCGTCCGCGGCGGACAGACCCAAATGAACACCCACCGCCGCGGACGGACATGACCGCGGACACAGCCACATATACCGCCATACCTGTGAACACTCCGTGTCCGCAATTAGGATAACGCCGCCTGTACCACGGAACGCTCAGCCATCCACGTCCGCGGCGGAAAGAATGCAACGAGAAACAGTGCATCACTGCGGAAGGCCAACACGAACAACATCCCTATCGTCAAACCAATGTCAAAAAGTGTGCCGCCAGTAAATTGCAAACACACGAAAAAGGACAACCCCCCACCTGAAACACCAACACCAATCACAAGCCACTATGACACCCCCCCAAGTACCCAATAATGCACACTAGTCAACACACCCACCTACCACCTGACTGCCAACAACCATTGAGACACGACTATAAAATGATACCCACCCACTACCACAATCCTTTGCATCACAGCATTGCTGCTAGCAAGAGGCCCTATACGATCTACAGCATACTCAAATTTAAGGCACACAACCACCACCCTACCACACCCACCACACAAACACCCACCACACCATTCCTACACACCACACACCTGCACCCCCCAACTCACTCAACCCACACACTGAGCACCACACACCATGGCACCCAAAAAAAAACCTACATTTACGGAGACCGAGTTGAGGGTAATGGTCGATGAAATTCTCCGTGTTGAGCCCCACATATTCGGGGCACTAGTCCAGCAGACCACCGTGGCGCAAAAGAATCACATGTGGGACAGAATCGTCAGTCGGGTGAATGCGTCAGGGACCGTGCCAAAGACAAAGCACGAAATACAGAGGCGTTGGCATGACCTGAAAACCAGGGTGAAAGGCATCCGCGCCAAAAACCATGCCAGAGCCAATCACACTGGCGGCGGAACACCCCCGGAGCCCATACCCTACACCGATTGGGAGGAGAAGGTGCTGGTTATACTTCACCCCGAGAGCCTAGACGGACTTGAGGAAGGAGAAGAGGCTGGTAAGTACAAACCAAGCACCACGATCATCACGACATGGTCAGCCTCACACAACTGAGAAGACACATCTCCCAGGCCCCAACCCATTCACGTCGGACACATACTCACCAAAATGTAAATGGCTACCAACATGCCCCCATGTCCACAGGGAGGGCGGTGGTGGTGGGTGGGCTGTGTGAGAGGTCACTACTACAACTCCCAACAGGCCCCCATGTCTACAGGGAGGGCGGTGGAGGGTGGTGGAGGGTGTGAGAGGTCACAACTACAACTCCCAACAGGCCCCCATGTCCACAGGGAGGGCGGTGGTGGTGGGTGGGCTATGTGAGAGGTCACTACTACAACTCCCAACAGGCCCCCATGTCTACAGGGAGGGCAGTGGAGGGTGGTGGAGGGTGTGAGAGGTCACTACTACAACTCCCAACAGGCCCCCATGTCTACAGGGAGGGCGGTGGAGGGTGGTGGAGGGTGTGAGAGGTCACTACTACAACTCCCAACAGGCCCCCATGTCTACAGGGAGGGCGGTGGAGGGTGGTGGAGGGTGTGAGAGGTCACAACTACAACTCCCAACAGGCCCCCATATCTACAGGGAGGGCGGGGGAGGGTGGTGGAGGGCAGTGGAGGGTAGGGTGGGTGGGGTGTTTGCGACAGGACACTGAAATGTATACAAATTGTAATGAACATGTAATGTCCACATTACTGACCTGCACAAAATTGTCCCTCAGGTGATCGTAATCTGACTGGGGAAACCAGCACCCGGCCGCAAGACTCGCCTCACACACATACCGGACTCTCTGGGGACGATGACACAGGCAGCTCCGGTGCGGAGGATGGTGCGGGCCCAAGCAGACAGCCAGTGCCATCTGGCTCACAGGGACTCCCGGCCCCGACAACCGTCGCATGTGTAACTCCAGCGACACCGGCCTCAGTGATCTGCAGGGTGACCACCACCACCACCACCACCAGTACCACCACTCCTGCCTGTGCCACCCAGCCTAACCCACCGCACGACGCAGGTCCATCGGCCTCCCACCCAAGCAGGGTGAGTGGGCCACAAAGGAGAGAGGCGAGGCCACAGCAGGCAATGAGGAGACCCACACTCCGCCGCACAGAGGAAGGACACCCACCCCATCCTGTGGCAGAGTCCCTTGAAGCCCTAGCCAGGTGCCAGGCTTCATACGACCGTGGCCAGGAACAGGCAGATCGTGCCCACCAGGACTCGGTGGACAACACGAACATGTTGCGTGAAATTTCGGGATACCTTGGCCAGATAGTGGACATCATGGGCCAGCAGACAATAATGTGGAGGGAATGGATTGCACGGAACAACCCCACCCCCCCCTCAACCAATTGTCCTGGCGCCACGGCCAGCAACGCCACCGCCACCGCCACCGCCACCGCCACCACCACCACCACCACCTGTGCCCCTGGCGACGGATGTGGTCCCTGATCAACCTGCCCCTCCAGCTGACTCTGTTCCACCTCAAAGACGGAGGTGCCGTCCGAGGCTGGAAGTGGGTGAGAGCAGTGTTGGAGCCCCATCCACACGCTCCAAGAGGGGCCACCAATGACTCAGACACTGCCTGAGCCAGCCATTCACCCTGCCAAGTATCCTGTCCCACATAGCCAATCATTGCCACAGGTCTGCTGGACTAGCCTGACACCACCCAATGTGGTGTCAGCACGCACATTTCATCGGCCATTACCTTCAACTCCCACTCCCCCACCCCACACTTACTTGTAAATATTCACCTGCACAAATGCACAACCTGTAAATAAATGCCACTTACACACTCAATGATGTGTTGCCTCCATGTTTAATCACATGATTGCCTCAGAAACAGACGTAAACAGGTGCAGGGATCCAAGTTGTACATAATCATGCCGCTGCGGGAGTGACCTAGGGAAATTCAGAGACAGCAAACACACGTCAGGAAACAGATTCACACACATCACAACACACTGCCCAGCAACATTACACAAACTACACTCATCACTAAAGCAGTGGATGAGAGGACACACATCATGGAGACTTGCATGTCCAAATAAATGAACATTGAATGAATGAAGGGTTCTGCACTCGTGTTTATATGTTATTTAGTACGTTTGAACGGTAGGTGTGCAGTACCAGATTAGTGCCTGCCCACTATTGAAATGTGTATGGGGCCCAGTGTTGTGAACCACTGGGACTCTGGTACGCACTACTTAGAGCAATAATCCTTTAAACCATTTAGTTAATTCAACATATCTTTATATCAAAAAGAATTTATTTAAGTAGTCATCAACTGTATCATTATTTATCAATGTTGTAATTATCACAGTAGTGTGAAATCATACATGTCTCAAAATTTTTCAAACACAGATTTACAAACACAAAATATAATAAAAACCCAATGCATTTCGGGGCATAATTGTCCCTTCGTCAGGGGTCTGTGAAAAAAAGGGGTACAAACAAGGAGAATATTAAATTCTGAACAATGTGACATCATGCTAATTTTCAAAACCGTATTTGATCCACTCTTACCTAAATCATAGGAAAAGACGTGTAACCTGTGATCTATCTTATACTGCTTCCAGTAGTTATCTATAGAAGAATCAAAATAAATACGTCGTATAATCTAATCTTTTAATGCGATGCTAATTTATTCAGTGTCGACTGTTTGGGTATATATACACGGGATAATAAAGTGTTACCTTCAAGCTCACTCAAGGCAATGATTCTGCGTTTTACAGGAGACAAAAAAATAATCGAAAAAACAATAATCAAAAAAACGCCATTTCGTTGCGTATGCCCAAACTATAATATAATGCATGTTTAATCTTTAAAGTGAATCGAGATCTCACCTGTAGATTGTGTCGGACCGGTTGTCACGAGAAAACAACCTGAAGTTGAATAAATAGTTGCCATCAGTACACGTATGTGTTTAGTGTGTTAACGCAATGAAATGATAAGAGAGTTAAAGCGCGTTTACCTGTAGGTCTAAATTACAGGCGTCGACCTCGCTGTCATTTTCGTGCACGTAAACTGCAGGCGGAATGAAACAATAGACCCAATCAATACCGTATGTAAGTTTCAAGCGAGCACCCAAAGGGTAATGCTTTAAATGCACGTCAATTCGAGGCTTACCGTTAGTGAAAACGTGTAACTCTTATCACAGTATCTTTTCTACGTCCTCGCTCGTGAACGGAAACTTCCATCGGATACTATCGTCCTGCCTCGCTGTTTAAATTTTCACATCAGTGAAAAATAGAAATGGACAACAGACTATCGGGTTTAGCCTGTGAAGATGTGTTCAAAGAGAAGCCTTTCCACAATTTACTCAAACAACGAATGTGTTCATGCACAATTATACATTTGTGCATCAAGTTCACAGATCAATGTATTGACGGTAAACGCATAATAAACAGAATATTCCGAGCGAGAAACTTAATGAAATAAGTGCCCGTGTGCTTTTCACATATGGTATGTGCTTTCAATCAATAAAGTTTTTTTGCAAAAAAAACGTAAGCGAACGCTAGTCTCCTAGATAAGCTTATGTTGTGCTTAGAAATTATAGAAACTTCTTATGCATTTTGTTGAGATCGACCTGAAATATTGCAATTCAAAAACCAATTGTTTACAACATAATACAAGCATGCAGTATTTTCCTGCCTATTTACAATCTAAATACGCATCATTTTGAACCAAATCATCAACAGCATGGATTTATCTGAATTGGGATACAAAGCCTGTTTTGACACTCACTTGATCTGGCTATGGACCGATAATGAAACTATTGTGACATGTGCTAGAAACGTGTAGTGTGCTTAAACAGATTTATATATCTTGGCTGAACGACACTTGCTTTATCAACCCAGCATCTTGTGTATAGAATTTTATATAAAGCATAACATCTCCATTTTGTCATTCAATCCTGTCGGGGTCAGCGTTTGTAGTTTTCGAATCCAAAAAGCTTCTCTCTGCAGAAGTATCTTTGCATTGTTCATACCAAGTCTCTGGGGTATTATCTCGATAATTTGGAATCGAAGTTGCGCAATATTATGATTTTTTTCAATCCAATGTTGTGCTAAAGGTGATGTTAAATTTTTGTTGCGAATCCGACTTTTATGCTCACTGAGCCTGATTTTCATTTTTCTGTCGGTTTTCCCAATGTATAACAGCCCGCAGGGGCATTTTATTGAATATACAACGTGTTCTGAGTCACAATTGGTGGAGTGCCTAAGCGGAATCTTTTCACCAGTTCTAGGGTGCAATAAGATGTTACCAGTGATTACATTATTGCAGTTCTTGCAATTAAAACACCTCGTTGTCCCTTTATAAGCAGAATCACGTTGCGACGACGTTGATTGGTTCAGTGTTTCCTTAAGGTTTTGTGCTCTTTTGTATGCGAATAATGGTCGTGCATCAAATAATGTGCCAAAATCCTTTTCCGCCAGTAGAATTTCCCATCTCTTAGAGATGCATCTTTTTATGTCTCTAGATGCGGTTGAATACTTAGAAACGAAGACCATTTTGGTACTCATAGTCTTGGATCTCTTTTGCAATAGTTCTGTCCTTGGTATTGTTTTGATTTTATCTAAATGAGCCTCTAACAATTTTTTTGGGTAACCCCTCTCGAGGTACTGTTGTTTTTGTTCTTGCAAGTTCTTGTCACATTGCTCTTGGTTAGATGAAATCCGTTTGATCCGCATGAATTGTGATACTGGCAAATTATTTATCAAACTAGCCGGATGGAAACTGGAGTATAGTAGAGCTGTGTTTTTATCCGTCGCTTTTTTATATAGTCTAGTCTCAATGGAATTATTTTTGATTTCAACTAACACATCCAGAAATGGCAATGCAGTTTTACTTACATTGTGGGTAAATTTAATCCTTGGATCCACAAGGTTTAAACTGCTGATGTTGTTGAGGAGTTCATTCATGGGACGCTTCCAAATTAAAAAGATGTCATCTATATAGCGTCGAAAGTACACTAAGCCTTGTTGCCACATTGGATCCTCAAGAATATAGTCCAGTTCAAATTTTGCCATGTACACATTGGCATATATACATGCCCCCGGGAAGCCCATGGCTGTCCCCGTCAATTGATTGTAGTACTCATTTTGCCATGAAAAATAACTATTCAATAAACAGAATTCCAACAATTGTATTATCAAGATTTTCAACTCTTCAGGTTTGTCCGTTCTCAGGAGAGCCCACTCCATGGCTTCTATCCCTTGTTTGTGCGGTATTGATGTATATAACGCCGTTACATCTATTGTACACAATATCCATTCCATGCATTCGGTGGTGTCTAACTCTGCCAGACTTCTGAGGAAGTCTGATGTATCCTGTAGGTAAGTAGACCAATTTTGGATGAACGGTTGCATGTGCGTATCAATAAAGATGCCTGGATTTTCAAATACTGATGAACAACCGGATACTATCGGCCTAAAAGGTGGATCTGTGATGCTTTTGTGTATTTTCGGGAGAAAATAGATCTTAGGTCTCCTTGGATATATTTGCCTGAGGTATCGCTTTGTGGTGTTATCAATCCATTGCAATTCTTCTGCCTTATCCAAAATCTCATCCAAACTTTGGGTAATCATACCTGTTGGATCTTGTCCTAGTTTAACATAGGTGTTACTGTCATTTACATGTTCGTCTCCCTTTCTTATGTAGAACGTAGAATCCATGATTACAAGACCTCCACCCTTGTCCGCTTTTTGTATCATTATGTCTTTGTTCATTGATAGTCGTTTCAAAGTACTCTGTTCTGCTCTGGTCAGATTGTTCAATTTCCGTTTATAGTTAATTTTGTTTAAATCAGCTTTTACCAAAACTTCAAATGTATCCAGGATTTTATGTGATACTGGTGCCATAAACTGACTCTTAGGTTTAAAAAGTCTGTCTGTTCCTTCTGTTCTTTCAGCCGGATTTACTATTGTGAAAAAATATTTCAATCTGAGCATTCTCATGAATTTAAAGAAAGAAATTTCCGTTTCTAGATCATTAGATTGGTATGTCTTGACAAATGAGATTCCTTTATTGAGAAGTTTTTCTTCAAACTCAGAGAGTGGGTAGTTTGAAATGTTCACGACAAGTTTTTCGTTTGACTCCGCAGTCCGGTTTTTTTCAATTGCTCCCTCTCTTTCTCTCTCTCTCCTTCCTTCTCCATCTCCCTTTCTTTTTCCTTTGCCTCTTCTTGTCTTATTTCTTGTTGTACTAAGTATATATCCGGTGGTTTGTGTGATGTGTGTTCCTTTACTAAAAAAGAAACAGAAGATGAAGCGGATGGCGTTCCTGATGTACTTTCTAAGGTATTCAATGATGGAGCTGTTAGTTGCGATGATTGCGGTACTATCGTTTTACGGGCTATGTTCACGTCACTGTCAGATACGACACTCTCTTCTGAAGAAGTTGGTTGTTGTTTTCTGCCTGTGAATCTTCTTTTTGCATAAACTTCTGCCCACGTGTATGTTTCATTAAGTTTATAATCGATAGTATCGTGTTTAAACTTTCTCAACTTTGTGTCTTGTAATTCTTTACCGTATTTGTCTAACCGTGTATTTATATCTTCCAAAATTCTTTTCCATTGATCTTCATCCAATCTTTCTGATAGTTCTTGCTTAGTAGTAAAAATTTCTTCCTCTAGTTCTCGTATCGTCTTTGCTAATTCTTCAACCAATAGTAGAATCAAATCCAGAATTTTGGAAGATATAAATACACGGTTAGACAAATACGGTAAAGAATTACAAGACACAAAGTTGAGAAAGTTTAAACGCGATACTATCGATTATAAACTTAATGAAACATACACGTGGGCAGAAGTTTATGCAAAAAGAAGATTCACAGGCAGAAAACAACAACCAACTTCTTCAGAAGAGAGTGTCGTATCTGACAGTGACGTGAACATAGCCCGTAAAACGATAGTACCGCAATCATCGCAACTAACAGCTCCATCATTGAATACCTTAGAAAGTACATCAGGAACGCCATCCGCTTCATCTTCTGTTTCTTTTTTAGTAAAGGAACACACATCACACAAACCACCGGATATATACTTAGTACAACAAGAAATAAGACAAGAAGAGGCAAAGGAAAAAGAAAGGGAGATGGAGAAGGAAGGAGAGAGAGAGAAAGAGAGGGAGCAATTGAAAAAAACCGGACTGCGGAGTCAAACGAAAAACTTGTCGTGAACATTTCAAACTACCCACTCTCTGAGTTTGAAGAAAAACTTCTCAATAAAGGAATCTCATTTGTCAAGACATACCAATCTAATGATCTAGAAACGGAAATTTCTTTCTTTAAATTCATGAGAATGCTCAGATTGAAATATTTTTTCACAATAGTAAATCCGGCTGAAAGAACAGAAGGAACAGACAGACTTTTTAAACCTAAGAGTCAGTTTATGGCACCAGTATCACATAAAATCCTGGATACATTTGAAGTTTTGGTAAAAGCTGATTTAAACAAAATTAACTATAAACGGAAATTGAACAATCTGACCAGAGCAGAACAGAGTACTTTGAAACGACTATCAATGAACAAAGACATAATGATACAAAAAGCGGACAAGGGTGGAGGTCTTGTAATCATGGATTCTACGTTCTACATAAGAAAGGGAGACGAACATGTAAATGACAGTAACACCTATGTTAAACTAGGACAAGATCCAACAGGTATGATTACCCAAAGTTTGGATGAGATTTTGGATAAGGCAGAAGAATTGCAATGGATTGATAACACCACAAAGCGATACCTCAGGCAAATATATCCAAGGAGACCTAAGATCTATTTTCTCCCGAAAATACACAAAAGCATCACAGATCCACCTTTTAGGCCGATAGTATCCGGTTGTTCATCAGTATTTGAAAATCCAGGCATCTTTATTGATACGCACATGCAACCGTTCATCCAAAATTGGTCTACTTACCTACAGGATACATCAGACTTCCTCAGAAGTCTGGCAGAGTTAGACACCACCGAATGCATGGAATGGATATTGTGTACAATAGATGTAACGGCGTTATATACATCAATACCGCACAAACAAGGGATAGAAGCCATGGAGTGGGCTCTCCTGAGAACGGACAAACCTGAAGAGTTGAAAATCTTGATAATACAATTGTTGGAATTCTGTTTATTGAATAGTTATTTTTCATGGCAAAATGAGTACTACAATCAATTGACGGGGACAGCCATGGGCTTCCCGGGGGCATGTATATATGCCAATGTGTACATGGCAAAATTTGAACTGGACTATATTCTTGAGGATCCAATGTGGCAACAAGGCTTAGTGTACTTTCGACGCTACATAGATGACATCTTTTTAATTTGGAAGCGTCCCATGAATGAACTCCTCAACAACATCAGCAGTTTAAACCTTGTGGATCCAAGGATTAAATTTACCCACAATGTAAGTAAAACTGCATTGCCATTTCTGGATGTGTTAGTTGAAATCAAAAATAATTCCATTGAGACTAGACTATATAAAAAAGCGACGGATAAAAACACAGCTCTACTATACTCCAGTTTCCATCCGGCTAGTTTGATAAATAATTTGCCAGTATCACAATTCATGCGGATCAAACGGATTTCATCTAACCAAGAGCAATGTGACAAGAACTTGCAAGAACAAAAACAACAGTACCTCGAGAGGGGTTACCCAAAAAAATTGTTAGAGGCTCATTTAGATAAAATCAAAACAATACCAAGGACAGAACTATTGCAAAAGAGATCCAAGACTATGAGTACCAAAATGGTCTTCGTTTCTAAGTATTCAACCGCATCTAGAGACATAAAAAGATGCATCTCTAAGAGATGGGAAATTCTACTGGCGGAAAAGGATTTTGGCACATTATTTGATGCACGACCATTATTCGCATACAAAAGAGCACAAAACCTTAAGGAATTACTGAACCAATCAACGTCGTCGCAACGTGATTCTGCTTATAAAGGGACAACGAGGTGTTTTAATTGCAAGAACTGCAATAATGTAATCACTGGTAACATCTTATTGCACCCTAGAACTGGTGAAAAGATTCCGCTTAGGCACTCCACCAATTGTGACTCAGAACACGTTGTATATTCAATAAAATGCCCCTGCGGGCTGTTATACATTGGGAAAACCGACAGAAAAATGAAAATCAGGCTCAGTGAGCATAAAAGTCGGATTCGCAACAAAAATTTAACATCACCTTTAGCACAACATTGGATTGAAAAAAATCATAATATTGCGCAACTTCGATTCCAAATTATCGAGATAATACCCCAGAGACTTGGTATGAACAATGCAAAGATACTTCTGCAGAGAGAAGCTTTTTGGATTCGAAAACTACAAACGCTGACCCCGACAGGATTGAATGACAAAATGGAGATGTTATGCTTTATATAAAATTCTATACACAAGATGCTGGGTTGATAAAGCAAGTGTCGTTCAGCCAAGATATATAAATCTGTTTAAGCACACTACACGTTTCTAGCACATGTCACAATAGTTTCATTATCGGTCATAGCCAGATCAAGTGAGTGTCAAAACAGGCTTTGTATCCCAATTCAGATAAATCCATGCTGTTGATGATTTGGTTCAAAATGATGCGTATTTAGATTGTAAATAGGCAGGAAAATACTGCATGCTTGTATTATGTTGTAAACAATTGGTTTTTGAATTGCAATATTTCAGGTCGATCTCAACAAAATGCATAAGAAGTTTCTATAATTTCTAAGCACAACATAAGCTTATCTAGGAGACTAGCGTTCGCTTACGTTTTTTTTGCAAAAAAACTTTATTGATTGAAAGCACATACCATATGTGAAAAGCACACGGGCACTTATTTCATTAAGTTTCTCGCTCGGAATATTCTGTTTATTATGCGTTTACCGTCAATACATTGATCTGTGAACTTGATGCACAAATGTATAATTGTGCATGAACACATTCGTTGTTTGAGTAAATTGTGGAAAGGCTTCTCTTTGAACACATCTTCACAGGCTAAACCCGATAGTCTGCTGTCCATTTCTATTTTTCACTGATGTGAAAATTTAAACAGCGAGGCAGGACGATAGTTTCCGATGGAAGTTTCCGTTCACGAGCGAGGACGTAGAAAAGATACTGTGATAAGAGTTACACGTTTTCACTAACGGTAAGCCTCGAATTGACGTGCATTTAAAGCATTACCCTTTGGGTGCTCGCTTGAAACTTACATACGGTATTGATTGGGTCTATTGTTTCATTCCGCCTGCAGTTTACGTGCACGAAAATGACAGCGAGGTCGACGCCTGTAATTTAGACCTACAGGTAAACGCGCTTTAACTCTCTTATCATTTCATTGCGTTAACACACTAAACACATACGTGTACTGATGGCAACTATTTATTCAACTTCAGGTTGTTTTCTCGTGACAACCGGTCCGACACAATCTACAGGTGAGATCTCGATTCACTTTAAAGATTAAACATGCATTATATTATAGTTTGGGCATACGCAACGAAATGGCGTTTTTTTGATTATTGTTTTTTCGATTATTTTTTTGTCTCCTGTAAAACGCAGAATCATTGCCTTGAGTGAGCTTGAAGGTAACACTTTATTATCCCGTGTATATATACCCAAACAGTCGACACTGAATAAATTAGCATCGCATTAAAAGATTAGATTATACGACGTATTTATTTTGATTCTTCTATAGATAACTACTGGAAGCAGTATAAGATAGATCACAGGTTACACGTCTTTTCCTATGATTTAGGTAAGAGTGGATCAAATACGGTTTTGAAAATTAGCATGATGTCACATTGTTCAGAATTTAATATTCTCCTTGTTTGTACCCCTTTTTTTCACAGACCCCTGACGAAGGGACAATTATGCCCCGAAATGCATTGGGTTTTTATTATATTTTGTGTTTGTAAATCTGTGTTTGAAAAATTTTGAGACATGTATGATTTCACACTACTGTGATAATTACAACATTGATAAATAATGATACAGTTGATGACTACTTAAATAAATTCTTTTCGATATAAAGATATGTTGAATTAACTAAATGGTTTAAAGGATTATTGCTCTAAGTAGTGCGTACCAGAGTCCCAGTGGTTCACAACACTGGGCCCCATACACAAATAAATGAACACACACATATGCAAACATCACATACCAGAACACCCAGCTGATGCACCCCACATCCACACAACACCAGCAAACATACATAAGGCATTGTCAACTGGCACAAGAGGTAGTTACTCACATTCAAGGGAAGTAGCGAGCAATGAGCTGGCGCCTCTGGTCCACACCTTCCTCCTCACCACTATCCTCATCAGTCGACATGGGTGGGATGGGAGGCCGAGGAACTTCTTCGTCTTCAGGGTCCAAGAGCAGTTCAATGTCATTGGGCACGGCCAGGTTGCGGAGCATGCAGCAGGCATGCATACTTTGCATACTGCATACTTTGCCTGGTGAGTAAGGCAGGGCCCCTCCGGTCTTATCCAGGCACCGAAACCTAGACTTTAGCAGTCCAAAGGTACGTTCAACCACTCTACGTGTCCTTCCATGTGCATCATTGTAGCGCATTTCACCCGCAGTTGTAGGATTACGTATGGGACTCAGGAGCCAGGGCCTGTTTGGGTACGCCGAGTTGCCTATGTAGGGGGATGACAGACACAAATATCACAACCAGGTTTGCTGGGTACCCCATGCCACACAGAGATCACAAAAGTCCCCACGCCAGACTCACCAACAAGCCACGCTTGACCGGGACGCAGATTTGCCATCAGTTGGGGGACAATGCTGCTCCGCATGATGTGGGCGTCATGTGCGGAGCCTGGAAATCTTGCGCACACATGGGAGATGATGTTGTTGGCCAGGCACACCACCTGCACGTTCAGCGAATGGAAGTGCTTCCGATTCCTAAAAACCTGCTCACGTGCCCGTGGTGGAATGATAGCGATATGTGTGCCATCAATGGAACCCACCACGTGTGGTATCTGGCCCAGTGCATAGAAGTCTGCTTTGACTGCTGGCAACTCTTCCGGCCGTGGGAAATGGATATAGTCATCCTTGTACAGCATCATAGCTTTTAAAACATTCCGAAGTACCATGCTGAACATGGACTGTGACATCACCCCGGCATGTCCAACTGTGTACTGAAAGGTTCCAGTAGCAAAAAGGTGTAGGGCCGCCATCACCTTTGCTGTGGGTGTAATGGAACCAGGATAAGTCCTTCGTGGCTGCAGATGAGGAGACAATTGGGCAACAAGCTCCATCAACCGACATCGATCAAGCCGGAATTTCCTAATCACCTCCTCGTCAACCATATCCTCCAGAACAGTGTATGGCCGATGCACATTTGGAGCCCTCCTGTGTCGGAGAGAGATGTAACTTGAGTCAACTTGAAAACGACGCATACGTGTGCAACTACATCACATGTAAGCCAACATTAGCAAGAAGAAAAATGTATCAGAGAATGGTCATATGTGTGACATCTCTGATAGTTACTACAATACGGAGTGGCCCTTTAACAATGTGCAGCCACTTGCAACAGGAAGTGTGTCAACACGTACAACGCTACTTAGTCACATGTCAACATTACTGGCAATACGTGTGTCATGGCCCTAAAGCCGGGCCGACGAGGCTGAAATGCCAGAAACCGGTCCCCAGTAGCTTGTCTCCTTTCTGGTGAAGAATTGGCTTGGTAGTTTGGTCTGGCCTGTTCCCATGATGCACTGGGCCAGGGACAGACTAATTTGCATATAGCCAGGTTCTGAGCTGGGATGGGGCAGTGAGCTAAATAACGGTGATGGATCAAGCCCTGATCTTTGGACTGGGTAAGAGTGGTCTGCTTAATTCAGACACTCTGTTCATCACCACACCCTTTTCTGAATCGTTTTTGGCCACTATAGGTGTGGCAGGGTATACTCAGACATGAGTCCCTTGCTCACTGCTCCATCAGGATTCAAGCAAGCCGGGCCGACGAGGCTGAAATGCCAGAAACCGGTCCCCGGTAGCTTGTCTCCTTTCTGGTGAAGAATTGGCTTGGTAGATTGGTCTGCCCTGTTCCCATGATGCACTGGGCCAGGGACAGACTAATTTGCATATAGCCAGGTTCTGAGCTGGGATGGGGCAGTGAGCTAAATAACGGTGATGGATCAAGCCCTGATCTTTGGACTGGGTAAGAGTGGTCTGCTTAATTCAGACACTCTGTTCATCACCACCCCCTTTTCTGAATCGTTTTTGGCCACTATAGGTGTGGCAGGGTATACTCAGACATGAGTCCCTTGCTCACTGCTCCATCAGGATTCAAGCAAGCCGGGCCGACGAGGCTGAAATGCCAGAAACCGGTCCCCGGTAGCTTGTCTCCTTTCTGGTGATGATTTGGCTTGGTAATTTGGTCTGCCCTGTTCCCATGATGCACTGGGCCAGGGACAGACTAATTTGCATATAGCCAGGTTCTGAGCTGGGATGGGGCAGTGAGCTAAATAACGGTGATGGATCAAGCCCTGATCTTTGGACTGGGTAAGAGTGGTCTGCTTAATTCAGACACTCTGTTCATCACCACCCCCTTTTCTGAATCGTTTTTGGCCACTATAGGTGTGGCAGGGTATACTCAGACATGAGTCCCTTGCTCACTGCTCCATCAGGATTCAAGCAAGCCGGGCCGGCGAGGCTGAAATGCCAGAAACCGGTCCCCGGTAGCTTGTCTCCTTTCTGGTGAAGAATTGGCTTTGTAGTTTGGTCTGCCCTGTTCCCATGATGCACTGGGCCAGGGACAGACTAATTTGCATATAGCCAGGTTCTGAGCTGGGATGGGGCAGTGAGCTAAATAACGGTGATGGATCAAGCCCTGATCTTTGGACTGGGTAAGAGTGGTCTGCTTAATTCAGACACTCTGTTCATCACCCCCCCTTTTCTGAATCGTTTTTGGCCACTATAGGTGTGGCAGGGTATACTCAGACATGAGTCCCTTGCTCACTGCTCCATCGGGATTCAAGCAAGCCGGGCCGACGAGGCTGAAATGCCAGAAACCGGTCCCCGGTAGCTTGTCTCCTTTCTGGTGAAGAATTGGCTTGGTAGTTTGGTCTGCCCTGTTCCCATGATGCACTGGGCCAGGGACAGACTAATTTGCATATAGCCAGGTTCTGAGCTGGGATGGGGCAGTGAGCTAAATAACGGTGATGGATCAAGCCCTGATCTTTGGACTGGGTAAGAGTGGTCTGCTTAATTCAGACACTCTGTTCATCACCACCCCCTTTTCTGAATCGTTTTTGGCCACTATAGGTGTGGCAGGGTATACTCAGACATGAGTCCCTTGCTCACTGCTCCATCAGGATTCAAGCAAGCCGGGCCGACGAGGCTGAAATGCCAGAAACCGGTCCCCGGTAGCTTGTCTCCTTTCTGGTGAAGAATTGGCTTGGTAGTTTGGTCTGCCCTGTTCCCATGATGCACTGGGCCAGGGACAGACTAATTTGCATATAGCCAGGTTCTGAGCTGGGATGGGGCAGTGAGCTAAATAACGGTGATGGATCAAGCCCTGATCTTTGGACTGGGTAAGAGTGGTTTGCTTAATTCAGACACTCTGTTCATCACCACCCCCTTTTCTGAATCGTTTTTGGCCACTATAGGTGTGGCAGGGTATACTCAGACATGAGTCCCTTGCTCACTGCTCCATCAGGATTCAAGCAAGCCGGGCCGACGAGGCTGAAATGCCAGAAACCGGTCCCCGGTAGCTTGTCTCCTTTCTGGTGAAGAATTGGCTTGGTAGTTTGGTCTGCCCTGTTCCCATGATGCACTGGGCCAGGGACAGACTAATTTTCATATAGCCAGGTTCTGAGCTGGGATGGGGCAGTGAGCTAAATAACGGTGATGGATCAAGCCCTGATCTTTGGACTGGGTAAGAGTGGTCTGCCTAATTCAGACACTCTGTTCATCACCACCCCCTTTTCTGAATCGTTTTTGGCCACTATAGGTGTGGCAGGGTATACTCAGACATGAGTCCCTTGCTCACTGCTCCATCAGGATTCAAGCAAGCCGGGCCGACGAGGCTGAAATGCCAGAAACCGGACCCCGGTAGCTTGTCTCCTTTCTGGTGAAGAATTGGCTTGGTAGTTTGGTCTGCCCTGTTCCCATGATGCACTGGGCCAGGGACAGACTAATTTGCATATAGCCAGGTTCTGAGCTGGGATGGGTCAGTGAGCTAAATAACGGTGATGGATCAAGCCCTGATCTTTGGACTGGGTAAGAGTGGTCTGCTTAATTCAGACACTCTGTTCATCACCACCCCCTTTTCTGAATCGTTTTTGGCCACTATAGGTGTGGCAGGGTATACTCAGACATGAGTCCCTTGCTCACTGCTCCATCAGGATTCAAGCAAGCCGGGCCGACGAGGCTGAAATGCCAGAAACCGGTCCCCGGTAGCTTGTCTCCTTTCTGGTGAAGAATTGGCTTGGTAGTTTGGTCTGCCCTGTTCCCATGATGCACTGGGCCAGGGACAGACTAATTTGCATATAGCCAGGTTCTGAGCTGGGATGGGGTAGTGAGCTAAATAACGGTGATGGATCAAGCCCTGATCTTTGGACTGGGTAAGAGTGGTCTGCTTAATTCAGACACTCTGTTCATCACCACCCCCTTTTCTGAATCGTTTTTGGCCACTATAGGTGTGGCAGGGTATACTCAGACATGAGTCCCTTGCTCACTGCTCCATCAGGATTCAAGCAAGCCGGGCCGACGAGGCTGAAATGCCAGAAACCGGTCCCCGGTAGCTTGTCTCCTTTCTGGTGATGATTTGGCTTGGTAATTTGGTCTGCCCTGTTCCCATGATGCACTGGGCCAGGGACAGACTAATTTGCATATAGCCAGGTTCTGAGCTGGGATGGGGCAGTGAGCTAAATAACGGTGATGGATCAAGCCCTGATCTTTGGACTGGGTAAGAGTGGTCTGCTTAATTCAGACACTCTGTTCATCACCACCCCCTTTTCTGAATCGTTTTTGGCCACTATAGGTGTGGCAGGGTATACTCAGACATGAGTCCCTTGCTCACTGCTCCATCAGGATTCAAGCAAGCCGGGCCGGCGAGGCTGAAATGCCAGAAACCGGTCCCCGGTAGCTTGTCTCCTTTCTGGTGAAGAATTGGCTTTGTAGTTTGGTCTGCCCTGTTCCCATGATGCACTGGGCCAGGGACAGACTAATTTGCATATAGCCAGGTTCTGAGCTGGGATGGGGCAGTGAGCTAAATAACGGTGATGGATCAAGCCCTGATCTTTGGACTGGGTAAGAGTGGTCTGCTTAATTCAGACACTCTGTTCATCACCCCCCCCTTTTCTGAATCGTTTTTGGCCACTATAGGTGTGGCAGGGTATACTCAGACATGAGTCCCTTGCTCACTGCTCCATCGGGATTCAAGCAAGCCGGGCCGACGAGGCTGAAATGCCAGAAACCGGTCCCCGGTAGCTTGTCTCCTTTCTGGTGAAGAATTGGCTTGGTAGTTTGGTCTGCCCTGTTCCCATGATGCACTGGGCCAGGGACAGACTAATTTGCATATAGCCAGGTTCTGAGCTGGGATGGGGCAGTGAGCTAAATAACGGTGATGGATCAAGCCCTGATCTTTGGACTGGGTAAGAGTGGTCTGCTTAATTCAGACACTCTGTTCATCACCACCCCCTTTTCTGAATCGTTTTTGGCCACTATAGGTGTGGCAGGGTATACTCAGACATGAGTCCCTTGCTCACTGCTCCATCAGGATTCAAGCAAGCCGGGCCGACGAGGCTGAAATGCCAGAAACCGGTCCCCGGTAGCTTGTCTCCTTTCTGGTGAAGAATTGGCTTGGTAGTTTGGTCTGCCCTGTTCCCATGATGCACTGGGCCAGGGACAGACTAATTTGCATATAGCCAGGTTCTGAGCTGGGATGGGGCAGTGAGCTAAATAACGGTGATGGATCAAGCCCTGATCTTTGGACTGGGTAAGAGTGGTTTGCTTAATTCAGACACTCTGTTCATCACCACCCCCTTTTCTGAATCGTTTTTGGCCACTATAGGTGTGGCAGGGTATACTCAGACATGAGTCCCTTGCTCACTGCTCCATCAGGATTCAAGCAAGCCGGGCCGACGAGGCTGAAATGCCAGAAACCGGTCCCCGGTAGCTTGTCTCCTTTCTGGTGAAGAATTGGCTTGGTAGTTTGGTCTGCCCTGTTCCCATGATGCACTGGGCCAGGGACAGACTAATTTTCATATAGCCAGGTTCTGAGCTGGGATGGGTCAGTGAGCTAAATAACGGTGATGGATCAAGCCCTGATCTTTGGACTGGGTAAGAGTGGTCTGCTTAATTCAGACACTCTGTTCATCACCACCCCCTTTTCTGAATCGTTTTTGGCCACTATAGGTGTGGCATGGTATACTCAGACATGAGTCCCTTGCTCACTGCTCCATCAGGATTCAAGCAAGCCGGGCCGACGAGGCTGAAATGCCAGAAACCGGTCCCCGGTAGCTTGTCTCCTTTCTGGTGAAGAATTGGCTTGGTAGTTTGGTCTGCCCTGTTCCCATGATGCACTGGGCCAGGGACAGACTAATTTGCATATAGCCAGGTTCTGAGCTGGGATGGGGTAGTGAGCTAAATAACGGTGATGGATCAAGCCCTGATCTTTGGACTGGGTAAGAGTGGTCTGCTTAATTCAGACACTCTGTTCATCACCACCCCCTTTTCTGAATCGTTTTTGGCCACTATAGGTGTGGCAGGGTATACTCAGACATGAGTCCCTTGCTCACTGCTCCATCAGGATTCAAGCAAGCCGGGCCGACGAGGCTGAAATGCCAGAAACCGGTCCCCGGTAGCTTGTCTCCTTTCTGGTGAAGAATTGGCTTGGTAGTTTGGTCTGCCCTGTTCCCATGATGCACTGGGCCAGGGACAGACTAATTTGCATATAGCCAGGTTCTGAGCTGGGATGGGGCAGTGAGCTAAATAACGGTGATGGATCAAGCCCTGATCTTTGGACTGGGTAAGAGTGGTCTGCTTAATTCAGACACTCTGTTCATCACCACCCCCTTTTCTGAATCGTTTTTGGCCACTATAGGTGTGGCAGGGTATACTCAGACATGAGTCCCTTGCTCACTGCTCCATCAGGATTCAAGCAAGCCGGGCCGACGAGGCTGAAATGCCAGAAACCGGTCCCCGGTAGCTTGTCTCCTTTCTGGTGAAGAATTGGCTTGGTAGATTGGTCTGCCCTGTTCCCATGATGCACTGGGCCAGGGACAGACTAATTTGCATATAGCCAGGTTCTGAGCTGGGATGGGGCAGTGAGCTAAATAACGGTGATGGATCAAGCCCTGATCTTTGGACTGGGAAAGAGTGGTCTGCTTAATTCAGACACTCTGTTCATCACCACCCCCTTTTCTGAATCGTTTTTGGCCACTATAGGTGTGGCAGGGTATACTCAGACATGAGTCCCTTGCTCACTGCTCCATCAGGATTCAAGCAAGCCGGGCCGACGAGGCTGAAATGCCAGAAACCGGTCCCCGGTAGCTTGTCTCCTTTCTGGTGAAGAATTGGCTTTGTAGTTTGGTCTGCCCTGTTCCCATGATGCACTGGGCCAGGGACAGACTAATTTGCATATAGCCAGGTTCTGAGCTGGGATGGGGCTGTGAGCTAAATAACGGTGATGGATCAAGCCCTGATCTTTGGACTGGGTAAGAGTGGTCTGCTTAATTCAGACACTCTGTTCATCACCACCCCCTTTTCTGAATCGTTTTTGGCCACTATAGGTGTGGCAGGGTATACTCAGACATGAGTCCCTTGCTCACTGCTCTATCGGGATTCAAGCAAGCCGGGCCGACGAGGCTGAAATGCCAGAAACCGGTCCCCGGTAGCTTGTCTCCTTTCTGGTGAAGAATTGGCTTGGTAGTTTGGTCTGCCCTGTTCCCATGATGCACTGGGCCAGGGACAGACTAATTTGCATATAGCCAGGTTCTGAGCTGGGATGGGGCAGTGAGCTAAATAACGGTGATGGATCAAGCCCTGATCTTTGGACTGGGTAAGAGTGGTCTGCTTAATTCAGACACTCTGTTCATCACCACCCCCTTTTCTGAATCGTTTTTGGCCACTATAGGTGTGGCAGGGTATACTCAGACATGAGTCCCTTACTCACTGCTCCATCAGGATTCAAGCAAGCCGGGCCGACGAGGCTGAAATGCCAGAAACCGGTCCCCGGTAGCTTGTCTCCTTTCTGGTGAAGAATTGGCTTGGTAGTTTGGTCTGCCCTGTTCCCATGATGCACTGGGCCAGGGACAGACTAATTTTCATATAGCCAGGTTCTGAGCTGGGATGGGGCAGTGAGCTAAATAACGGTGATGGATCAAGCCCTGATCTTTGGACTGGGTAAGAGTGGTCTGCCTAATTCAGACACTCTGTTCATCACCACCCCCTTTTCTGAATCGTTTTTGGCCACTATAGGTGTGGCAGGGTATACTCAGACATGAGTCCCTTGCTCACTGCTCCATCAGGATTCAAGCAAGCCGGGCCGACGAGGCTGAAATGCCAGAAACCGGACCCCGGTAGCTTGTCTCCTTTCTGGTGAAGAATTGGCTTGGTAGTTTGGTCTGCCCTGTTCCAATGATGCACTGGGCCAGGGACAGACTAATTTGCATATAGCCAGGTTCTGAGCTGGGATGGGGCTGTGAGCTAAATAACGGTGATGGATCAAGCCCTGATCTTTGGACTGGGTAAGAGTGGTCTGCTTAATTCAGACACTCTGTTCATCACCACCCCCTTTTCTGAATCGTTTTTGGCCACTATAGGTGTGGCAGGGTATACTCAGACATGAGTCCCTTGCTCACTGCTCCATCGGGATTCAAGCAAGCCGGGCCGACGAGGCGGAAATGCCAGAAACCGGTCCCCGGTAGCTTGTCTCCTTTCTGGTGAAGAATTGGCTTGGTAGTTTGGTCTGCCCTGTTCCCATGATGCACTGGGCCAGGGACAGACTAATTTGCATATAGCCAGGTTCTGAGCTGGGATGGGGCAGTGAGCTAAATAACGGTGATGGATCAAGCCCTGATCTTTGGACTGGGTAAGAGTGGTCTGCTTAATTCAGACACTCTGTTCATCACCACCCCCTTTTCTGAATCGTTTTTGGCCACTATAGGTGTGGCAGGGTATACTCAGACATGAGTCCCTTGCTCACTGCTCCATCAGGATTCAAGCAAGCCGGGCCGACGAGGCTGAAATGCCAGAAACCGGTCCCCGGTAGCTTGTCTCCTTTCTGGTGAAGAATTGGCTTGGTAGTTTGGTCTGCCCTGTTCCCATGATGCACTGGGCCAGGGACAGACTAATTTGCATATAGCCAGGTTCTGAGCTGGGATGGGGCAGTGAGCTAAATAACGGTGATGGATCAAGCCCTGATCTTTGGACTGGGTAAGAGTGGTCTGCCTAATTCAGACACTCTGTTCATCACCACCCCCTTTTCTGAATCGTTTTTGGCCACTATAGGTGTGGCAGGGTATACTCAGACATGAGTCCCTTGCTCACTGCTCCATCAGGATTCAAGCAAGCCGGGCCGACGAGGCTGAAATGCCAGAAACCGGACCCCGGTAGCTTGTCTCCTTTCTGGTGAAGAATTGGCTTGGTAGTTTGGTCTGCCCTGTTCCCATGATGCACTGGGCCAGGGACAGACTAATTTGCATATAGCCAGGTTCTGAGCTGGGATGGGGCAGTGAGCTAAATAACGGTGATGGATCAAGCCCTGATCTTTGGACTGGGTAAGGGTGGTCTGCTTAATTCAGACACTCTGTTCATCACCACCCCCTTTTCTGAATCGTTTTTGGCCACTATAGGTGTGGCAGGGTATACTCAGACATGAGTCCCTTGCTCACTGCTCCATCAGGATTCAAGCAAGCCGGGCCGACGAGGCTGAAATGCCAGAAACCGGTCCCCGGTAGCTTGTCTCCTTTCTGGTGAAGAATTGGCTTGGTAGTTTGGTCTGCCCTGTTCCCATGATGCACTGGGCCAGGGACAGACTAATTTGCATATAGCCAGGTTCTGAGCTGGGATGGGGCAGTGAGCTAAATAACGGTGATGGATCAAGCCCTGATCTTTGGACTGGGTAAGAGTGGTCTGCTTAATTCAGACACTCTGTTCATCACCACCCCCTTTTCTGAATCGTTTTTGGCCACTATAGGTGTGGCAGGGTATACTCAGACATGAGTCCCTTGCTCACTGCTCCATCAGGATTCAAGCAAGCCGGGCCGACGAGGCTGAAATGCCAGAAACCGGACCCCGGTAGCTTGTCTCCTTTCTGGTGAAGAATTGGCTTGGTAGTTTGGTCTGCCCTGTTCCCATGATGCACTGGGCCAGGGACAGACTAATTTTCATATAGCCAGGTTCTGAGCTGGGATGGGGCAGTGAGCTAAATAACGGTGATGGATCAAGCCCTGATCTTTGGACTGGGTAAGAGTGGTCTGCCTAATTCAGACACTCTGTTCATCACCACCCCCTTTTCTGAATCGTTTTTGGCCACTATAGGTGTGGCAGGGTATACTCAGACATGAGTCCCTTGCTCACTGCTCCATCAGGATTCAAGCAAGCCGGGCCGACGAGGCTGAAATGCCAGAAACCGGACCCCGGTAGCTTGTCTCCTTTCTGGTGAAGAATTGGCTTGGTAGTTTGGTCTACCCTGTTCCCATGATGCACTGGGCCAGGGACAGACTAATTTGCATATAGCCAGGTTCTGAGCTGGGATGGGGCAGTGAGCTAAATAACGGTGATGGATCAAGCCCTGATCTTTGGACTGGGTAAGAGTGGTCTGCTTAATTCAGACACTCTGTTCATCACCACCCCCTTTTCTGAATCGTTTTTGGCCACTATAGGTGTGGCAGGGTATACTCAGACATGAGTCCCTTGCTCACTGCTCCATCAGGATTCAAGCAAGCCGGGCCGACGAGGCTGAAATGCCAGAAACCGGTCCCCGGTAGCTTGTCTCCTTTCTGGTGAAGAATTGGCTTGGTAGTTTGGTCTGCCCTGTTCCCATGATGCACTGGGCCAGGGACAGACTAATTTGCATATAGCCAGGTTCTGAGCTGGGATGGGGCAGTGAGCTAAATAACGGTGATGGATCAAGCCCTGATCTTTGGACTGGGTAAGAGTGGTCTGCTTAATTCAGACACTCTGTTCATCACCACCCCCTTTTCTGAATCGTTTTTGGCGACTATAGGTGTGGCAGGGTATACTCAGACATGAGTCCCTTGCTCACTGCTCCATCAGGATTCAAGCAAGCCGGGCCGACGAGGCTGAAATGCCGGAAACCGGTCCCCGGTAGCTTGTCTCCTTTCTGGTGAAGAATTGGCTTGGTAGTTTGGTCTGCCCTGTTCCCATGATGCACTGGGCCAGGGACAGACTAATTTGCATATAGCCAGGTTCTGAGCTGGGATGGGGCAGTGAGCTAAATAACGGTGATGGATCAAGCCCTGATCTTTGGACTGGGTAAGAGTGGTCTGCTTAATTCAGACACTCTGTTCATCACCACCCCCTTTTCTGAATCGTTTTTGGCCACTATAGGTGTGGCAGGGTATACTCAGACATGAGTCCCTTGCTCACTGCTCCATCGGGATTCAAGCAAGCCGGGCCGACGAGGCTGAAATGCCAGAAACCGGTCCCCGGTAGCTTGTCTCCTTTCTGGTGAAGAATTGGCTTGGTAGTTTGGTCTGCCCTGTTCCCATGATGCACTGGGCCAGGGACAGACTAATTTGCATATAGCCAGGTTCTGAGCTGGGATGGGGCAGTGAGCTAAATAACGGTGATGGATCAAGCCCTGATCTTTGGACTGGGTAAGAGTGGTCTGCTTAATTCAGACACTCTGTTCATCACCACCCCCTTTTCTGAATCGTTTTTGGCCACTATAGGTGTGGCAGGGTATACTCAGACATGAGTCCCTTGCTCACTGCTCCATCAGGATTCAAGCAAGCCGGGCCGACGAGGCTGAAATGCCAGAAACCGGTCCCCGGTAGCTTGTCTCCTTTCTGGTGAAGAATTGGCTTGGTAGTTTGGTCTGCCCTGTTCCCATGATGCACTGGGCCAGGGACAGACTAATTTGCATATAGCCAGGTTCTGAGCTGGGATGGGGCAGTGAGCTAAATAACGGTGATGGATCAAGCCCTGATCTTTGGACTGGGTAAGAGTGGTCTGCCTAATTCAGACACTCTGTTCATCACCACCCCCTTTTCTGAATCGTTTTTGGCCACTATAGGTGTGGCAGGGTATACTCAGACATGAGTCCCTTGCTCACTGCTCCATCGGGATTCAAGCAAGCCGGGCCGACGAGGCTGAAATGCCAGAAACCGGTCCCCGGTAGCTTGTCTCCTTTCTGGTGAAGAATTGGCTTGGTAGTTTGGTCTGCCCTGTTCCCATGATGCACTGGGCCAGGGACAGACTAATTTGCATATAGCCAGGTTCTGAGCTGGGATGGGGCAGTGAGCTAAATAACGGTGATGGATCAAGCCCTGATCTTTGGACTGGGTAAGAGTGGTCTGCCTAATTCAGACACTCTGTTCATCACCACCCCCTTTTCTGAATCGTTTTTGGCCACTATAGGTGTGGCAGGGTATACTCAGACATGAGTCCCTTGCTCACTGCTCCATCAGGATTCAAGCAAGCCGGGCCGACGAGGCTGAAATGCCAGAAACCGGACCCCGGTAGCTTGTCTCCTTTCTGGTGAAGAATTGGCTTGGTAGTTTGGTCTGCCCTGTTCCCATGATGCACTGGGCCAGGGACAGACTAATTTGCATATAGCCAGGTTCTGAGCTGGGATGGGGCAGTGAGCTAAATAACGGTGATGGATCAAGCCCTGATCTTTGGACTGGGTAAGAGTGGTCTGCTTAATTCAGACACTCTGTTCATCACCACCCCCTTTTCTGAATCGTTTTTGGCCACTATAGGTGTGGCAGGGTATACTCAGACATGAGTCCCTTGCTCACTGCTCCATCAGGATTCAAGCAAGCCGGGCCGACGAGGCTGAAATGCCAGAAACCGGTCCCCGGTAGCTTGTCTCCTTTCTGGTGAAGAATTGGCTTGGTAGTTTGGTCTGCCCTGTTCCCATGATGCACTGGGCCAGGGACAGACTAATTTGCATATAGCCAGGTTCTGAGCTGGGATGGGGCAGTGAGCTAAATAACGGTGATGGATCAAGCCCTGATCTTTGGACTGGGTAAGAGTGGTCTGCTTAATTCAGACACTCTGTTCATCACCACCCCCTTTTCTGAATCGTTTTTGGCCACTATAGGTGTGGCAGGGTATACTCAGACATGAGTCCCTTGCTCACTGCTCCATCAGGATTCAAGCAAGCCGGGCCGACGAGGCTGAAATGCCAGAAACCGGTCCCCGGTAGCTTGTCTCCTTTCTGGTGAAGAATTGGCTTGGTAGTTTGGTCTGCCCTGTTCCCATGATGCACTGGGCCAGGGACAGACTAATTTGCATATAGCCAGGTTCTGAGCTGGGATGGGGCAGTGAGCTAAATAACGGTGATGGATCAAGCCCTGATCTTTGGACTGGGTAAGAGTGGTCTGCTTAATTCAGACACTCTGTTCATCACCACCCCCTTTTCTGAATCGTTTTTGGCCACTATAGGTGTGGCAGGGTATACTCAGACATGAGTCCCTTGCTCACTGCTCCATCAGGATTCAAGCAAGCCGGGCCGACGAGGCTGAAATACCAGAAACCGGTCCCCGGTAGCTTGTCTCCTTTCTGGTGAAGAATTGGCTTGGTAGTTTGGTCTGCCCTGTTCCCATGATGCACTGGGCCAAGGACAGACTAATTTGCATATAGCCAGGTTCTGAGCTGGGATGGGGCAGTGAGCTAAATAACGGTGATGGATCAAGCCCTGATCTTTGGACTGGGTAAGAGTGGTCTGCTTAATTCAGACACTCTGTTCATCACCACCCCCTTTTCTGAATCGTTTTTGGCCACTATAGGTGTGGCAGGGTATACTCAGACATGAGTCCCTTGCTCACTGCTCCATCAGGATTCAAGCAAGCCGGGCCGACGAGGCTGAAATGCCAGAAACCGGTCCCCGGTAGCTTGTCTCCTTTCTGGTGAAGAATTGGCTTGGTAGTTTGGTCTGCCCTGTTCCCATGATGCACTGGGCCAGGGACAGACTAATGTGCATATAGCCAGGTTCTGAGCTGGGATGGGGCAGTGAGCTAAATAACGGTGATGGATCAAGCCCTGATCTTTGGACTGGGTAAGAGTGGTCTGCTTAATTCAGACACTCTGTTCATCACCACCCCCTTTTCTGAATCGTTTTTGGCCACTATAGGTGTGGCAGGGTATACTCAGACATGAGTCCCTTGCTCACTGCTCCATCAGGATTCAAGCAAGCCGGGCCGACGAGGCTGAAATGCCAGAAACCGGTCCCCGGTAGCTTGTCTCCTTTCTGGTGAAGAATTGGCTTGGTAGTTTGGTCTGCCCTGTTCCCATGATGCACTGGGCCAGGGACAGACTAATTTGCATATAGCCAGGTTCTGAGCTGGGATGGGGCAGTGAGCTAAATAATGGTGATGGATGAAGCCCTGATCTTTGGACTGGGTAAGAGTGGTCTGCTTAATTCAGACACTCTGTTCATCACCACCCCCTTTTCTGAATACCTAATGTGTAGAAGCCACATCACAGACACACATGCAAGTGCATGCACACAAACGATAATGATACACACACACCATGTCATCATGCACCAATGCCAACACCAACAATGGTGAGCATACAGTCATTACATGCATGGGGACACAACAGCCAACACACATACACTGAATGCATGTGTGCCCCCACCATTGTAGTCACCTCGCCTGAACCACACACTGACAACAGATTCAAAATGTGGCCATACAGCCGTGATGTCATGTTTAGATGTGAAGATGTAATAACGTCTGTAGGGTCACACCCGACGTCAACACGTCGACATGCACATCTGTTGCACATTGTGTGCCCACCGATGGGCATAGTATGGACACACATGGAATAGTGCATGACATATGAAGTTTCCCTATCACGCTCACAACCCTCATGACGCAACTACAGACAAAACATCATGCTGCAGCGTCTGACAATATAAAATCCTTTGCGCCGCCATGGCGGTGCACTGCTTCCGCTATCTTCCAATGGCCATACGCGGGCAGCCTTCCCTCTTCCCATTGGCTGCATGTGCATGGACCGTCACGGTCACACATCGGCAACCGCACGTGCAAGCTTCCGGCACGGATGCTTCAGTTGCAACAATGTTCTATCACTGGCGCCACCATGGCGGTGCACGTACTCTGCGGGGGAGGTGCAGGCCTACACACCCTTTGGATGTAGTCAATAGACATGGCAGTTCATGTCCCCTCTTACAGTCACATTGCATCATCCGCCGTCCACCGGCCGGACCATCCCGGCCTAGAACCGGCGTGCCGGCCATGTCAGCCACCGCCGTGCCAGGCCTGGCCTAGGACCGGCGTGCCGGCCATGTCAGCCACCGCCGTGCTAGGGCTGGCCTAGGACCGGCGTGGCGGCCATGTCAGCCACCTCCGTGCCAGGCCTGGCCTAGGACCGGCGTGCCGGCCATGTCAGCCACCGCTGTGCCAGGGCTGGCCTAGGACCGGCCTGCCGGCCATGTCAGCCACCGCCGTGCCAGGCCTGGCCTAGGACCGGCCTGCCGGCCATGTCAGCCACCGCCGGTCCTAGGCCGGGCTGGTCCGGCCGGTGGACGGTGGATGATGCAATGTGACTGTAAGAGGGGACATGAACTGCCATGTCCATTGACTACATCTCGACCTGCTGCTGCTGAGCTGACCACCAACTGCTGCCTGTGACCATCACCTCGACCTGCTGCTGCTGAGCTGACCACCGACTGCTGCCTGTGACCATCACCTCGACCTGCTGCTGCTGAGCTGACCACCGACTGCTGCCTGTGACCATCACCTCGACCTGCTGCTGCTGAGCTGACCACCGACTGCTGCTCCAGTGCCATACTCCGTGATCTTGCCATGTCGAGAGTAAAAGAGATCCGGTCTCGTCCCTTCACCACCGCGGAACTTGATGTCCTCATGGACGGTGTGCTCCGCAACTTTGAACGGCTCTACGGCGCACCCGGACAGGTGGTAAGTGCAGTGTGGGACATGTTGGTGTGCATGAGGTGGGCAATGACTCCAGGTTTCTGCAATCTTAGCTGTGCACTGTTGCCTCAACATATTTTTTGGATTGTGCATGGCGGATGACACATACGTGTTGGCCCTATCTGTGTGACAGGCCAACTGTCCACTGACTTGCACCCTTTTGTCTCCCATCATGGTAGGTCAAGCTGCACCTTCGCAAGGACGTGTGGAGGAGCATTGCACGGGATGTACGGGCATTGGGGGTGTGCAACAGACGACATACACACTGCCACAAACGCTGGGACGACATTTCCAGGCTGAGCAAGAATGTAGCGGAAGTGACACTGGGGATGATCCCAAGGACGCCACGTCTGGCCCGACGCTCCATGACCCCTCTCATGCACCGTATCATTGCTGTGACGCATCCTGACCTGTCCGAACGGCTGAGTGTGGATCAACAGCAAACTAGCGGTGAGCATACTGTCTGTGTAGGATACTTGGGAGTGCAATGCATGTATTGGTGCCCAGACACAGTATTGAGTTCCGTGGTGCGTATGTATCTCTGCGATGCCATGTTGGTGCCATTTGGGGTGTGTAATTTGATATCCAGGTCCGGCTTGTTGACACGCCACTTGCTTAGTAGTTGAGTGTTTAAGCACATGCCGTAGTGGTCCGTGGACCCATGGCAACACATGTGTGCTGATGTACGTGCTCCTGCCCTGTCCGCATGCTGTACATGTGTCACGGCCACCAACGCTTATGTAATGTGAGGATGACTGTTAGAGGTGGGCCGTGTGCAGGATGGGGGCTAGAAGAACTTTGTCAGCTATGGAATTAGGGATTCCTTGGCCTTCTATACGTGAGTGTGCCCATGACTTACACCTCTTTTCTGTGCATTTCAGCTTCGACATAGGGCACTCAGCCACAGACGGCGGAGATGAGTGGAGGCAATGCATCCGATCAGACTTTGCGCACACGCAGACTGACACAGAGGAGGGCAGCGCCGGAGAGGGGGACAGGACCATCCCTGAGGACTCGCATGTGGAGACACCATTGTCCTCATCTTCGGAAAATCTTGGTGAGCCAGCACTGTTGTCACAGACTGGGAGTGGGCAATCAACACCTTCTGTCGGGACACAGCCCACAGGGCCCACACTTCCGCCAACTGCACCATGTACTGTTCGTGCACGCAGGAGTAGGGGGAGCAGAGTGGCGTTCGGGGCAGGCACCGCTGCCCCTGCCACGGTGAGCCAAAATGCACTGTGTGCTGAGGCTGTTGATCTGCTGCGACAGCTGTGTGTGGGGCAGACCAATATGACAAATGCTTTCCAAGACCATGATAGGAAGTTGGGGCAGGTGGTGGCATTCATGGAAGGGATGCATGGCGATCTTGCTGGTCTACACAGGACAGTTCAGTCATTGGCAAGCAGTGTGTCGTCTGCCATTGTACAGTCGCATGGACAGGGTGCTACTTCTGTTTCCCCATCTACACCACTGGATGTCTCAGGGGGTAGTGAATATTCTGACCAGGACTCTAATACAGGTTATTGCACTAGAAGCAGCGTCAGACAGCACGTCAGGGCACGGAGGGCACAGACACCATCCCCTAGGTCAGCAAAATCTGTTCACAAAGACAACGTCAGATACACTGGAGTACACATACAGGATCCACAAGTGGTGTTGGGGGACATGCCTTCACATGCTACACAGGCATTCAACACAAAAGGTACTCCCAAGGCAAGGGATACTCCCAAGTCCATGGACAGTCCCTTGGACATGGACAGTCAAAAGACAAAGGCACCTCAAAAGAGCAGGGAGAGTCCCAAGGGCAGGCCCACAACAGAGGAAGGGGCCACTCCCAAGGACATGGACAGTCAAAAGACAAAGGCACCTCAAAAGAGCAGGGAGAGTCCCAAGGGCAGGCCCACAACAGAGGAAGGGGCCACTCCCAAGGACATGGACAGTCAAAAGACAAAGGCACCTCCTAAGAGCAGGGAGAGTCCCAAGGGCAGGCCCACAACAGAGGAAGGGGCCACTCCCAAGGACATGGACAGTCAAAAGACAAAGGCACCTCCTAAGAGCAGGGAGAGTCCCAAGGGCAGGCCCACAACAGAGGAAAGGGCCACTCCCAAGGACTGGGACAGGGACAGTCAAAAGACAAAGGCACCTCCTAAGAGCAGGGAGAGTCCCAAGGGCAGGCCCACAACAGAGGAAAGGGCCACTCCCAAGGACAGGGACAGTCAAAAGACAAAGGCACCTCCTAAGAGCAGGAAGTGTCCCAAGGGCAGGCACACAACAGAGCAAGGGCCATCTCCCAAGGGCAGGGACACACACAGTGAGCAGGTGTCTTCTGGAGACAGGTACACCACAGACGACAAGTCTGCTGGCAGGAACAGGGCACCGTCCAGGGCACAGGCAAAGTCCAGAGACAACACTCCACCTACAGATAAGGCACATCCTAGGGACAAGGATTCTCCCATGGACAATGGCGCAGTCAAGGACAGGCATACGTCACCCCTGGCTGCACTGCGGCTGATGTTTTCGAATGAACGGCAAACAGATGTCTCCGCGGCGGAGTACCCCCAACCTCCACTCCCATCCAGGCCAGTCAGAAGCAGAGGAGGGAGTCCCCTGTTGTTGCATCCCCCATTACACATGATTCTGAGTCCAGGCGGCAGGCACACAGCAAACGACAAGCAGGCTCCAGCACGTCCCCAGAAAGCCGATCCCCGGCAGCAGATGCTCCACCTATGGTGGGTGATATTTGTTTGGAGTCACCACCACTTGCCAGTCCTGTCCTGTCCAGGGTGCACTCACATATCCCTAAGAAACGCAGACACACACCATTGACACCTGCCCACCCCGATGTCGCTCAAGTACAGCTATCCCCAGCTCCCAGTGCCACCCTGCCTCCTGGCCCATACAGCCCTGTGGCTCATCATTTAAGTGGTCCCAGTGGCGCAGGTGCAGTTGACTCTCATGTATCGGATAGTGGCACTGTGTCTGTTGTTTGCTGTCATGCATCATGTAGTAGCACAGTCTCAGTTGTGCCCTCTCCTGTTTCAGGTGCTGGCAGTGTATCTAGGTCTATGGCTCATCTGTCAGTGAGTAGATCTGTGGCTGTGTCTCACACTCCTGTTTCTGGTGCTGGCAGTGTGTCTGGGTCTGTGGCCCATGTGTGTGTCACTCGGGCTGTGGCTGTGTCTCACACTCCTCTTTCTGGTGCTGGCAGTGTGTCTGGGTCTGTGGCCCATGTGTGTGTCACTCGGGCTGTGGCTGTGTCTCACACTCATGTTTCTGGTGCTGGCAGTGTGTCTGGGTCTGTGGCCCATGTGTGTGTCACTCGGGCTGTGGCTGTGTCTCACACTCCTGTTTCTGGTGCTGGCAGTGTGTCCGAGGCAGGTAGTTCACGCAGTCCACATCATTCAGTGATGTGAGGTGGTGTTCACTTCACTCACATGTTATTTCACATGGTGTGTGCATTGTCCATTGAGAACAGCCTTGCACTGTTGTGGTCCCTGGGACGGGTTGGTTGGAACACGTACTTGTGCTGCCTCTGATGTACCTGCTCTGTTGGGCACAATGCCCTGTTGATGCTGTGATACTGCATTCCTCCCTCTCACGTGCTGCCTCTGATGTACCTGCTCTGTTGTCCACAATGCCCTGTTGCTGTTCTGATACTGCATTCTGCCCTCTCATTTACTGCCTCTGATGTACCTGCTGTGTTGTCCACAATGCCCTGTTGCTGTTCTGATACTGCATTCTGCCCTCTCATTTACTGCCTCTGATGTACCTGCTATGTTGGGCACAATGCCCTGTTGCTGTTCTGATACTGCATTCTGCCCTCTCATTTACTGCCTCTGATGTACCTGCTGTGTTGTCCACAATGCCCTGTTGCTGTTCTGATACTGCATTCTGCCCTCTCACGTGCTGCCTCTGATGGACATGTTCAGTGCTATGGACTGTTGATGCACTTAGCCCCTCTCACGTGCTGCCTCTAATGGACATGTTCAGTGCTATGGACTGTTGATGCACTTAGCCCCTCTAACGTGCTGCCTCTAATGGACATGTTCAGTGCTATGGACTGTTGATGCACTTAGCCCCTCTCACGTGCTGCCTCTGATGTACCTGCTCTGTTGGGCACAATGCCCTGTTGATGCTGTGATACTGCATTCCTCCCTCTCATGTGCTGCCTCTGATGTACCTGCTCTGTTGGGCACAATGCCCTGTTGATGCTGTGATACTGCATTCCTCCCTCTCACGTGCTGCCTCTGATGTACCTGCTCAGTTGGGCACAATGCCCTGTTGATGCTGTGATACTGCATTCCTCCCTCTCACGTGCTGCCTCTGATGTACCTGCTCTGTTGTCCACAATGCCCTGTTAATGTTCTGATACTGCATTCTGCCGTCTCATTTACTGCCTCTGATGTACCTGCTATGTTGGGCACAATGCCCTGTTGCTGTTCTGATACTGCATTCTGCCCTCTCATTTACTGCCTCTGATGTACCTGCTCTGTTGGGCACAATGCCCTGTTGCTGTTCTGATACTGCATTCTGCCCTCTCACGTGCTGCCTCTGATGGACATGTTCAGTGCTATGGACTGTTGATGCACTTAGCCCCTCTCACGTGCTGCCTCTAATGGACATGTTCAGTGCTATGGACTGTTGATGCACTTAGCCCCTCTCACGTGCTGCCTCTAATGGACATGTTCAGTGCTATGGACTGTTGATGCACTTAGCCCCTCTCACGTGCTGCCTCTGATGTACCTGCTCTGTTGGGCACAATGCCCTGTTGATGCTGTGATACTGCATTCCTCCCTCTCACGTGCTGCCTCTAATGTACCTGCTCTGTTGGGCACAATGCCCTGTTGATGCTGTGATACTGCATTCCTCCCTCTCACGTGCTGCCTCTGATGTACCTGCTCTGTTGGGCACAATGCCCTGTTGATGCTGTGATACTGCATTCCTCCCTCTCACGTGCTGCCTCTGATGTACCTGCTCTGTTGTCCACAATGCCCTGTTGCTGTTCTGATACTGCATTCTGCCCTCTCATTTACTGCCTCTGATGTACCTGCTGTGTTGTCCACAATGCCCTGTTGCTGTTCTGATACTGCATTCTGCCCTCTCATTTACTGCCTCTGATGTACCTGCTATGTTGGGCACAATGCCCTGTTGCTGTTCTGATACTGCATTCTGCCCTCTCATTTACTGCCTCTGATGTACCTGCTGTGTTGTCCACAATGCCCTGTTGCTGTTCTGATACTGCATTCTGCCCTCTCACGTGCCGCCTCTGATGTAC
Source organism: Lissotriton helveticus (assembly GCF_964261635.1). NCBI lineage: Eukaryota > Metazoa > Chordata > Amphibia > Caudata > Salamandridae > Lissotriton > Lissotriton helveticus. The sequence continues at coordinate 452,214,788 of NC_136067.1, forward strand.
CTGCTCTGTTGTCCACAATGCCCTGTTGCTGTTCTGATACTGCATTCTGCCCTCTCACGTGCTGCCTCTGATGTACCTGCTCTGTTGTCCACAATGCCCTGTTGCTGTTCTGATACTGCATTCTGCCCTCTCACGTGCTGCCTCTGATGTACCTGCTCTGTTGGGCACAATGCCCTGTTGATGCTGTGATACTGCATTCCTCCCTCTCACGTGCTGCCTCTGATGTACCTGCTCTGTTGTCCACAATGCCCTGTTGCTGTTCTGATACTGCATTCTGCCCTCTCATTTACTGCCTCTGATGTACCTGCTGTGTTGTCCACAATGCCCTGTTGCTGTTCTGATACTGCATTCTGCCCTCTCATTTACTGACTCTGATGTACCTGCTATGTTGGGCACAATGCCATGTTGCTGTTCTGATACTGCATTCTGCCCTCTCATTTACTGCTTCTGATGTACCTGCTGTGTTGTCCACAATGCCCTGTTGCTGTTCTGATACTGCATTCTGCCCTCTCACGTGCTGCCTCTGATGTACCTGCTCTGTTGTCCACAATGCCCTGTTGCTGTTCTGATACTGCATTCTGCCCTCTCGTTTACTGCCTCTGATGTACCTGCTCTGTTGGGCACAAAGCCCTGTTGATGCTGTGATACTGCATTCCTCCCTCTCACGTGCTGCCTCTGATGTACCTGCTCTGTTGGGCACAATGCCCTGTTGATGCTGTGATACTGCATTCCTCCCTCTCACGTGCTGCCTCTGATGTACCTGCTCTGTTGGGCACAATGCCCTGTTGATGCTGTGATACTGCATTCCTCCCTCTCACGTGCTGCCTCTGATGTACCTGCTCTGTTGTCCACAATGCCCTGTTGCTGTTCTGATACTGCATTCTGCCCTCTCATTTACTGCCTCTGATGTACCTGCTGTGTTGTCCACAATGCCCTGTTGTTGGTCTGATACTGCATTCTGCCCTCTCAATTACTGCCTCTGATGTACCTGCTATGTTGGGCACAATGCCCTGTTGCTGTTCTGATACTGCATTCTGCCCTCTCGTTTACTGCCTCTGATGTACCTGCTGTGTTGTCCACAATGCCCTGTTGCTGTTCTGATACTGCATTCTGCCCTCTCACGTGCTGCCTCTGATGTACCTGCTCTGTTGTCCACAATGCTCTGTTGCTGTTCTGATACTGCATTCTGCCCTCTCACGTGCTGCCTCTGATGTACCTGCTCTGTTGTCCACAATGCCCTGTTGCTGTTCTGATACTGCATTCTGCCCTATCACGTGCTGCCTCTGATGTACCTGCTCTGTTGGGCACAATGCCCTGTTGATGCTGTGATACTGCATTCCTCCCTCTCACGTGCTGCCTCTGATGTACCTGCTCTGTTGTCCACAATGCTCTGTTGCTGTTCTGATACTGCATTCTGCCCTCTCATTTACTGCCTCTGATGTACCTGCTGTGTTGTCCACAATGCCCTGTTGCTGTTCTGATACTGCATTCTGCCCTCTCATTTACTGCCTCTGATGTACCTGCTATGTTGGGCACAATGCCCTGTTGCTGTTCTGATACTGCATTCTGCCCTCTCATTTACTGCCTCTGATGTACCTGCTGTGTTGTCCACAGTGCCCTGTTGCTGTTCTGATACTGCATTCTGCCCTCTCACGTGCTGCCTCTGATGTACCTGCTCTGTTGTCCACAATGCCCTGTTGCATTTCTGATACTGCATTCTGCCCTCTCGTTTACTGCCTCTGATGTACCTGCTCTGTTGGGCACAATGCCCTGTTGATGCTGTGATACTGCATTCCTCCCTCTCACGTGCTGTCTCTGATGTTCATGCTCTGGTGCCCACTTTGCCCATGCTCACGCATACACTGTGATTATACCCCTATTATCTGTAATAAAGGTAGTCAATCATGTCTCGTGGTTTGTCGTTGTCATTCCTGCTTGCGTACTACAAATGTGTATTTCTATTTGCTTCTAATCAGTGGTTTGGGTAACATGACACTCCCCCTCCCTACGTCACGACCCTTGCAGGTATTCCCCTCCAGACAGCCAATGGTTTGTGCCTTACCTGCGTCTGCGTCGATGGTGGGCCAAGACTAGGACGTGGTGGATCGCGAAGAGCATCGGGAAAGCGTGTAGCGCTGGGTCCATGGTGGGGAACAGCTTGTGGTGGGTATCTCTGCTATGTATCTTATCTTCGCTGTGGGGAATCCGCCGTGTTCAGACAGGTTGTTTTTCCGCTGCGGTTTTATGTGTATTTTCCGCCATCTTGATTTGGGGGACGGTCTTAGACGTCAGTACGTACGGCGGAGTCTCAGGATTCGTTCCGTCCGCCGCGTGGTCGGGTGTAGTTGGGCGGCGGTCCATGATTTTCCATCGCGGACGGAATTTTTACACTATTTCCTATCCTGATATGGCGGACGGAGTGTCCGCGGCTGGCGGATACGGAAAAGGCATTTTCCGCTTACTCCAGGGCTGCGGTCGCTCTTCCGTCCGCCATCCTAATGAGCCCCTATATCTGGAGGAAAGATTTAGGAATAAGCGGTAAGCTAGTTGCTTATCATTCTATGAGTATGGAGAAAATAATGGAAAATTGGTAGCTTGAAAGCTTAAGACTTAGACTACTAGGAATACAATTATGGCAATAAATAAGGGCACCGATGCAAGAAGAGTAGAAGACGTGGCAGGTATAGAAGAGGCATTTGTAGACTTTTTCAGTCATTATATGATGAAGATCTCTTGCCTTCACCTTCAGCAATAGGCATCTATCTTAGAGAATCCCAACTTCCAAAACTGGATATAGATTCCTGTGAGTCGCTAAATACAGCTATTACAACAGAGGAGGTTATGGAGGTGATAAGTAAATTGAAAAAAGGAAAGGCTTCTGGCCTAGATGCTCTCCCAAATGAGCTTTACTTAGTTATAAAAGATGTTTTAGCCCCCGTACTAGCTGATTTGTTTAACATTATTGACTTGGAAGGCTCCTCACTCGAATTAACCTGGAATGAGGCGACCATCAGCTTAATTTTAAAACCTGGCAACGATCTCCTCAATTGCGAATCGTATAGGCCTATATCGCTCCTTAACAATGACTATAAAATATTCACACAGATTTTAGCAAGAAGGCTTGGGTCTCTATCAAACAATCTTATTCATGATAACCAGAAGGGCTTCATTAGGGGGGAGACAGTCGCATTATCTCACTCACCAACTTATTGGAGGAATTGACATCGCTGTGCAGGAAAAATTACCATTGGTTGTCCTCACATTTGACGCTGCTAAAGCATTTGATCGTGTGAATTGGTCCTTCCTACAAGAAGTCATTCTTTACTATGGCCTTTTTAAGAGCAATTATACATCTTTATTCACGTCCTGTGGCAAGAATACTTATTAATGGCAGACTATCAAAAAGCTTCCAGATTAAAAGAGGTTCCAGGCAGGGATGCCCGCTCTCTCCCCACCTCTTCAATCTATATATATAGAACCCTTGGCCGACAAGATAAGGAGTTCAAATGATATTACTCCCTTTAGCTTCAATGGATGGAATTTGTAAGTTGCATTATATGCTGATGCTGACGATCTAATGATATACACAAGCAACCTCAACAATTCTCTCAATCGCATAATGGCTATACTAACTGATTTTGGGAGCACTTCTGGGTATCAAATCAATCACCAGAAGACAGAGGTGCTGCACTGGAACACCATGATGCCAGTATTAAAATCAAAAAGTAAAATCAAATATATGGGAATAGAAGTCTTAAACAACATCGATGAGAATGCCCAAGTAAATCTGGAGCTAAAAGTTAGGGAGATGAGAAAGCTATTAAAGGCATGGAGTTGTTTATCCCTTACGTTTATAGGGAGTTAATGTCATTAAAATGACCACCCTGCCAAAATTTACATTTCTTTTTAACGCTATTCCTCTGGAATTTAAACCACAGAGAATAAAAAAGATTCAGAGTGAAATAAACACCTTTATCTGGGCCTCCAGAGGTGTTAGGATAGCTTGGAAAAAGCTCTGTCAAAAGAAAAACCGAGAGGGGATAGCTATCCCAGACCTCATGATATACTACAAAGCCTTCAACTTCAAAAATATCAGGATACTTTTTAAATCGCACGATCTCTACACTGCCTACTGGAAAGCAGTAACCAACAATGATCATTGTCTTTATAAGTTTGGCCACCCTAAGTATTTAAAAAAAATCAAGTTAAAAGTTTTAAAGTCAGCGTACAAAGTATGGGACGAGATAAGTAAAACATGAAAGCTCCCATACTATAGCCTGTCTGCACCAATATGGAACTCCCCGGGAACACCCGAATGCTTGAAGGACTCTCTAGCAGATCCCTTAAAAAAATCTGGGATATCGAGATGGGGGAGCTCATAGAACATGGTAATCTAATAAGTTGGGATGCACTACTGGAAAGAACCAATGCAACTATTTCAAGGTTTAAATACTATCAGCTGGAAAGCTGGTGCAAAGAACAGGAGACAATGCCAGACAATACTGAGAAATTAGAGGAAGAAATAATAAAAGACCCAGCTCCAAAAGAAGTCTCGAAATGGTACTGGAACTAGGCCCAATGGGATGAGACTGACTGCAACACACTAGATGATATTTGGAAGAAGATCTTCCCGGTTCAAGACTTGCAACAACTATGGCAAGTATCCTGCACTTTTTTATGGTTTATTATAGTTTCTGCACCTCTCAGGAGAACCCATCTTTTTAGTTTGCACAGATCTTACTAGACACCCGAAAGTTTAACAAAAATAAACAACCAGGTGACGAAAAGATTTCCCAAATGTGGCGAGATGAAGGCAAAATACATTCACATGTTCCATCTGTATGCCCACCTCGATACCTATTGGAATGAGATTGGTAAGACAGTTAAGAAATTGTGCTGTCACTGGTTGTCCTCAACGAAACAATACAGTATGCCTGTCTGTCTGGCAAATGGAAATTTAATGTTGTACTCTAAAAAAAAATATTTTAGGAGCAAATGGATTTCTCTGATGTAACCCTCAAAGCAAAGTATATTGCTTCAACCTTTGAAGAGTGAGGTGTCCTGTAATTTTAGGATGAAACACTCATCTCAATGTCACAGTGCTCTTCCATCGTTTTATCATATAGCAATTTAAACCCGAGCTACCTGTCTGACTCTCTCACTGTGCAGTGACCTGCCAATCTGCAATTTAAGGATGCATTGATATGCTCTCGGCAATGTGGCGTGCCCCAACTCTGCAATGCAAGCACAGCTTGCCTGATTTTATCTCTTTACTAATTCAGAGCAATCTCATGTAAAGATGCAGGCTGTACACACATAAATATAACTCTGGGGCCAAACGTGTGGGGGGATAAGTATTTATTCATACAAGATCGGCAGGAGAGCGCCGGGCGTCCGGTACTCTCAATGTTCTCACCCCGACTCGCGCTCCGAGTCTACAAAATGGCCGCCTCGCGCGCTACGTCGTGACGTAGCGCGCAACAACTAGAGCGCGACTCTACATATCTTCCCCTTTTTGCACAACAACAGAAAACGTACAGTCGCTACATGAGGTAAGTTATTTTCCTTCTCCCAGTTCAAAGTCTCGAAATCGGGCAGGTCTCACCACCGCTCTACCTGCTCGTGTGCGCCTTACCGGAGTAGAGGTAACTTCCCTAGGACTGTTCTCGACTGGGCTCACCACCTTATCCTCTTGAGTTCCAGGCCATTCTCTCCGTGGGGTCTCACTCTCCTCTCCTAGATGTTCTTCTGTCAAGGGGACTTCACTGTCTCCCAGCTCCTCACAGCTTCCACCTGTTCCAGGATTACCTTCTTTTTCCGGGGCGAAATGTTCATTCTCCTGTGGCATCTTATCTTGTGATGTTCTCCCCCTTTCTTCGGGGGACCATTGTAGGAACTTACTTCATTTGGACATGCGGTCTTGAGACCACACATTTCCGTCGCTGAGCAGCGCCGCCCTGTCATATACTTCCTTTAGTTGTAGGGGTTGGCTGTATTTGCTGTCCCCTTTTTTCCGCAGCACCGCCAGTTTGACTCTCCTCCTCCTGTTGTAATGTTCAGCGTATATCGTTGGGCTTTCTCTAGATTATGCTGCACCACCGCTGGGGACCATTTGCTTGTTACTGTCTTTTCCTTCCACGCCAGGTTGTCTTTGCTGAAGGGGTCTCTTCCTCTCAAAATCTGGAAGTGGCTATACCCCGTGCTCGTGGGGGTGATGCGGTAGGCCCACATCATACTTTGGACCTCTTTTTCCCAATCCTTACCTATCGTGATGGCCGCTTGGATGGATTCAATTAGGACCCTATTAAACCGCTCCACCTGACCATTTCCGGCGGGGAGGTATATGGATGTGTGTTTGGTTTTGATGGCATTCCTCTCCATGTACTTGTACCATTACTCCGAGGTGAACTGTGGTCCGTTGTCGCTCAGTATGGATCTTGGTATGCATTCTCTGAGGAAGATAGATGTGAGGAATCTAAGCACTGTTTCAGTGTCCATTTCTTCTTGAACGTGCACTTCTGGCTACTTCGAGTACCTGTCTATGATGACGCAAAGGTATTGATGGAGCAAGGATTCGCACATAAAGCGACTTGCTTGTATTCATGAACCTCGAACAACGTTAACGAATTTAACAACATGTTTGTCTTATTAATTTTGCACCTTTACATTGATATCGGGTGTCCGAGGGAAGCTTGCTTATGTGTTTTCTAATCCTAATACGCTTGCAAATAAAATGGCTGCTGCTACGCGGGAATTTCTACTGCACATGCGTCGGTCATACCCATGTGAGATGACGTACTCGCAGCTTTGGAGGGAAGCTGTTCGCATCTGCGCATTAGAGCTAAGATGGCTGCTTTGTTTTCTCACATGCGAGAAGTTTGCACTGCTGCTGATGCTAAGCTGTTTGTTCTGCTTAATCCTAATGCTATAGTTTATTATAAAGTAATGGGTATAGACTAGAGATTCATGGTGTACAGTGTATTCATTTATTCTGTGTTCTAAAACTGTTTGTTTTCCATTTTATGTTGCACTTCGAAACATTGGCCTATTATCCCCTGCTGCACTCCATCTTGCTTGAAACTGCGTTTGCGCGAGATCCGCTAGTCTCCACAGCAGTGACCTTTGAAATCCAGCCAAGGAGCTGACTGACTGAGAAGATGCTCCTGAGAAACTGCCCTAATGATCTCTAAAGAAATACAATGTATTTGTCAATAGACTGTTCATTGTTATAGGAAGTGAAGACATCATGAGAACCTGAATTCAATGGGCGGGAACATTAATTTGAATAGGAGACGGCGAAATTCTAAAATAATAGGTGGTGTGATGACCTGTCCTCTTCCTTTGTCCAATCGAAATTGGGGATTCTTACACTTACAACATTTGGGGGGTGGTACACTGACCTGGAAAATACTATAACTAGCGTAGGTTTAGCTAGAGAAATTGTCCGACTTGTCCGAAAAGCTGACTTGTCACTGACCCAACGCACTCAATAGCTGATCGAGAACAGAGGTGCTGCGGAGCACTCTGTCAGAAGACTCGCTGACCCAATTGGGGTTCTGGGACCTGAAGTGCTGGCGAAGCCCTTTGCTGTGAAATCAATAACCCAATCGGGGTTCTGACTGATAGCTGCAGAGAGGGAGTAGCGCAAGTGTTGCAACTGAACTGCGTGTGCTGGTCTCAACTTTCGGTGGTCCGGTTCTGATCCAAATCTGGTCTTCCCTGTCCTGATTTCCATACTGCACCTGCTGGCCTACTGGCAACTGCATTCCTTGGGGGTTTTCTGTCCTTAACTGACCCGTGGTCAGGGTTGGTCTTCACACCGTTCTAGGTAAATATAAATCTGTGTGGGAAACAAATAGTACCTTTGCATCCCTTTCTTACCCTCCCTGAATCTTGCAAAAGTCATAATTGTATATGTTCCTTTTCTCTCCCCCTCCTTTGAGATATTATTAAAAATCGTGATTCTTGCTATTTTAGCATGACCCATTTTTCTCCTATGCTTTAGAATTGAAGATAAAGAACTGTTCATGAAAATATAAATGTTCCTATTCTTTACCCTCCCTTAGAAAAGCTAAAGTGGTTATTCTGAATTAGTAGCGTGTTCCATTTTCTTACCTTCCCTATAGTTACATGGTTACTTCATTTTTCGTCATTACAATTTGTGTTCCCTTTTCTTACCCACCCTTTGAAAGTGATTAACTGTGACTCCTAGCATGTCCCTTGTTTTCCCATCCTTAAGAAGTTATCATTCCAAATCTGATCTCTATAAATTAATTTCAGTATGTTCCCTGTTCTTACCTCCCCTTTAGAATTCTAAATGGTTGGCATAATATATATTTTGCAGAGTTATACAGAGTTATACACTTTTCATGATTCTGGTTATTGATAGCTTGCTTGCTGTAAACCTTTGGCTTATGACTTTCGATGAAGATTAGATAAAGGTTTTCAAAACTTCTTAAGTCTGTGGTTATTATAAATGAGTGCTAATGTTATGGAATTTTTGGACTGTTTGCCTATCTTTACAACCAACTCCCTGATCCATTGTGGTCATAGGTACCAGTGTCAAGGATTGGTAAGTTAATGGTATAGGAATCTGCAGTATTAAATAGACTGGTAGTAGAGTGTAGGTTACCCGATTGAGTAAATATGGTAAATTGAATTATGGGCCCAAGTGAGTATTGATAAAATTATAGTCGGGTGACCTGCGCGCTCTATCAGTACCATCAACAAATGATGTATAATGTAACTAAAGTCTTAAAATCTTCTATTAACTGCAATGCTTTTTAATGAGGTGCTATCATGTACATTGGTCCCAAGATGGCTGCCAACACTTTAATATCTAAAAAGCTACTGAAAAGATTGACACCATTTAAGCAAAAGGCATGAGTCTGAACTATGGACTACCTCTTTGCCAAATTTGGTGTAATTCCATTCAGAAGTTCGGGGTGTAGCTGCGGGAAACGGTTCCTATGGAAATTGCATGGGGAAAACACGTTTTGGGTGTCCCCTTTTTTTCTCGGCCCCCACTTGACGAATCCCCCCGAGACTTTCAGGATAGGAGCGAACCGGAGCGCCCCACCAGTTTTGAAAATGTTGCTAAGATTTGTCAACACACGTTAAAGTTATTCCAAATAGAATGTTGCGGATTTCCTAAAAATAGGTCCTAACTATATATATTACCTACTGGCGGTCGCCAGTAGGTATATATAGTTAGGATTTTTTCTCTATGGGTTTTTTGAAAATTCTATGTCTAATAACTTTGGCGTTTGTGGACGGAATTGGCTGAAATTTTCAGGAAAATGGCACATTTTGTTTCTGAGCAGCCCTTGAAAATTTGGGGGGGGTTCGTCAAGGGGGGGCCGAGAAAAAAGGGGGGTCCCAAAACGTGTTTTTAACATTGAGTTTTCCATAGGGCGGTTGGCCTCACTTTTAGCCCGAACGGCTGAATGGATTTGCACGAAACTTGGCAAAATTGTAGGGACTGGTAGCCCGATGTGCCTTTTGTAGGTCTCAATATATGTGCTCCAGTGGATTTTGAGAAATTAACGTTTAAAAAAAGATATATATCTGTAACAGCGGACCGGTTAGCGCTCTGGTTCGCGGACTTTTCGCGCAACGGAGCTTTGTGAAGCGAAGCTGATTGGTTCTCCGGCGTCTGTCAACATTCCAAACAGTCCGTAGCGGCCGCCATCTTGTCTCTCGGTAGGATCGAGAGACAAGAGGAGGTCAAAACAAAGGGGGAAATAACTATAAGGGGGCATAGTAGATCCTCGCTGACCCCCTAGGTTTGATGTGGAGGTTTTAAAAGGGCCCCGCGGGGCAAAAAAAAATAATAAAAATAATAATTGAACGGCTGAATGGATTTGCACGAAACTTGGCAAAATATTAGGGACTGGTAGCCCGATGTGCCTTTGCTAGGTCTCAATATATGTGCTCCAGTGGATTTTGAGAAATTAACGTTCAAAAAAAGATATATATCTGTAACAGCGCTCCGCTTCGCGTAACGGAGGTTTGCGAAGCTGATTGGTCATTCTGTCACTGGGCTATAGTTGGGCTACATCTGGCTGATATTTGGGCTACATTTGTTTTTTTGTGTGTCTGGCGGCCATCTTTGGGCTACATTGGGCTACATTGGGCTTCATTGGGCTACATTCGGCTAATTAGCAAATAGCTCATCGCAAACTAGGAATGGTAAAGAATCGCTATTTATTCCTTAAAGTTCGCTATTTAGGAAATGCAAATAACTTTGATGATACATATGGCGGTTCATCTCTAACAAGATAAGAAGCATAGGGATAGATTTATGATGACTGGCGCATCACCAGGGATGTGTTAGTCATTCTGTGCCGCTGTTCCGTCACCTATGGTGTGCTGCATTTACAATGCGGCGCATCACGGGGCAAAAACAGCACAGATGCGTGATGTATCTGTGCCGTAAAGGTGGCGCATTGCTGGAGTTGTATCGCAAGTGTGATGAAGCTCCAGCAAGGGTCGGGGGTGCCCCTGTCGCAGGGTTTCTGTTCTCACACAGAACTGTGGACAGAGGATTGGAACCTCGGCGAATTAGGGTGTCCCAAAACTCACGTTAGTAATCAAAAACTATTTAGCAAGCTAGGTACAGTGTCACATTGGATATAACAAACTCTCAATGTTTAGACAATCCAGAATATGAACTTATAGTACCTCAGGATACGTGGAACTCATGAACAGTCGGTCGTTATATATTTCTTAGAAACCAGAACATGGAGTTAAGAAGAACACATGTGTATTTGAAATGTTTATTTACTAATGCCGTCTTCTCAGGCGTAGTACCTTAGATAATAAAAGTACACATATTATCAGTAGCAAAATTACCAGCATAGTTACTAGTACATAAAAAGCGAATGGTGACAGTATGTTAACATGCTGTAAATGAATAAGAGTTAGCAACACTTATAAGCAGCCGCGGGCCGTGGAGGGAGTTACGGTGGGGCAGGGAGGCGGGGAGGGGGAGGGGCAAGGTAGAGAGGGCTCCACCCTGCTTCTCCCCCTCCCCGCCTCCCTGCCTCACCGTAACTCCCTCCACGGCCCGCGGCTGCTTATATCTCACCCTCCCTAATACACATATTATATTATTTGCTAAGAAGGTCTCTTTGTGTTGGTTTAGGGCGTGCCCATACTTTAGTGTCTTAGATTTGAAGGAATCACATCAGCATACACCAGCTCTCTCTTCATGTGAACCGCATCAACTGTTGTGTATGTGTGTTCGGCAAAGCAATATAAAACCCGCCTCATGCCCAGAATTGGCAGAAGTTGCACTTATGTTATGAGTATGAAGTCGTGGAGATCAGACCTCATAACAATTCTGTATCGTGTTGTTCTTGAAACTTTAGCACTCGCTGTACAGATATAGTTTAACAAGCAAAGCAGATAGTAGAGCAATAACATATTATTCTCATGTAAACCACGATGAACTACTAGGTGGAAAGCTAAAGCAACAACTAAATGTCGTGTGCAGAAGTTGCAAAAAAGGAAAAATGGCGTTTAAACCGGTAATGAGCCCATGCTAACTTAACACGGTGTAAAGATATCCAGGACCTAGATGACACCTCCTCATGATCCGGAAACGAACTGAATAAGATAATAGAAGTGCCATCTCATGAGAGCAGATTGCAAGTTTATATGTGGACGGTCCGCAAGGTAAAGCATTAAAAACTAGGAAAATTCAATGCTAAAGAAAAATAAAACAGCCAAGTACTTTATCGAGTCTTAAGCCAATAGGCAAGGTAAATAATAAAAACTTGACAATTAAGTCAATGAATTGTCAATGAAATGCTAGTACTCAGCATATGAAACATGAAAAAGGTCTATGACATAACTGTGTATGCAAAATAAGCTGCAACAGCCTCCAACAGGAAGTCACCGTCTTCATCCGAAAACAGTTCAGCCATCCAATTTAAAAGCGGAAAAGAACATACGTGCTCTCCCAGCACCGGATCCTCTATCACCATCAGAGGACAGCTCGGTGGGTTTTCAAGAAAGCTGTGTTCCAAGAAAGACTGTGCTGCCGCCAGTAAATTCCAGGGACCAAGTAGTCCATGCATCAATGCCACAGCCATAATCCTTTCGCCAGGACAAATCAACTCGTGAGTAATGATAGGAGTCATCAGCTGATTAAAGTCGACGTCAGGAGAAACCGGTCCGCAGAGACACAAATCAATGGCCCAATCGAAATCACAGGTCAGGCAGTGAAATACAGGCTGGACACAGGTGAAGTAGGAGAACCGAAAAGATAATCCATATGCCGTGCTTAATATCGCCAACGGCATTGTGCCATAATATTCTAGCATGCGATTGCGGAACAGTGTCAGCAGCTGCAGGGTCGGAGGTTGCATAGGAGGGACATCCATATTTAAAAATGTAAAAAAGTACAAGAGCGTCCGCTGGTAATGCAAGTAAAAATGCAATCCACGAACCAGAGTGGAGAAAATGGAATGAAAGGGAGTAGGGATGACTCCAAAGATTTTCTCAAATGAAGTCACGAGACCACTGGTAACAACTTTAAAAAAGTGTGCCAGGGATTTTGTGGAGGATGCGTTAAAGATAGTCGGAAACATGTTGCTGAAATTGAAAGGCAAACCTGTGTACGGGTGTTCGCTATGTGAAGTACGAAAGTTTCACGGGCCGAACTCAAGGCCACCTCTCTCTGAGACAAAAGAGCTCTTATTCTTGTCATGCTGTTGAAACGTGTCCCAAGGTTGGTATTTGTGGCCAGATTGAAAACTCCCTATGTTCATGTGTGGGAGGAAATAGAACATTTCTGCAGCAAATAACCCGTTCACTTACTGTTACGATAAAAGGAATACTTTTAATTAACTCAGAACAATCTTCATTATTGAGCATCAAATAACTACCATTTTCCAACAACTTGAACGTGGGGATGATAGCAGGAACTGGCGTGCCTTGCATCACGCAAGCCATATTTGGTCGCTGTTTGTTGCATGAATCGTGTAACTGTATGTGCCTACACATTAGTGAATGATCTGGCGTCTCAGTGCATTCCTCTCCATTCAGATAAACTTCTTGATCATCTTTGAAACATCTGTATGTGTATGGAAGCGACCAGACCTCATGAACAAAAGCACTACCTAAAGGTTCATAAAGACCTATTGGTATATATTTCATACAATTTGAAAACTTATATAAAGCAAAAGGCAGCGTTATTAAACCGTCGATAAGGCATGTTGCCAAAAAACCCGCAATCCTCTGCTGATGATGTCACTGAGCATGTCATGAATGATGTAATATGTGACATCATCAGTAGTGGATTATGGGTAATAGTATCTCTAGTTTACTCCCCTATAGCTGTCTTTCTTTTAACATAAGTGTGTGTTTCCTTCCCTTATACTTACTGTTTTTGGTTCGCTTCCAGTTCGCGTACCAGCGAGCGAACTAGGAAGCGAACTAAGAGAAATAGAGGTTGGCACAGTTCCAAATATTGTACCAATTTTTTAATAACGGGGAGGTAGTTCTGAAAAGAACTTTTTTTTTTATTTTTCTGAACATTTTTTTACTGTAAGGTTCCCGATTCGCGAAGCGGGAACGAAGAAAAAAAAATATTTAAAAAAATAATTATTCATAAACATATAAAATATATTTTTGGATTTAAAGAAGAATAAATTTTACAGCTACAGATATTAGCTGTTAAAAAACCAATGAAATTCACTGAAAAAACCATAGGTTATAGACCATATATAGTTAGGAATTAGCATTTACAAAACCTTGAAAATTCACTGAAAAAACCATAGGTTATAGACCATATATAGTTAGGAATTAGCATTTACTAAACCTTATTTTACTCACACAAAACCATTGAAATTCCATATATAGTTAGTTGCACTAACTATATATCGCGCACCCGCAATCCACTGCTGATGATGTCACATATTACATCATTCATGACATGGTCAGTGACATCACTGATGACATCACTGATGACATCTCAAATGACATCACTGATGACATCATCTAGTGTCTGTGTGTTTTTGTAAAGTTTAAATACGTTTTACATATTGAAGAATGACTGGATGTATGGAAGACTGAGTGTGTGTGTGGCTGGCTGGGAGGTGTGTGACTGTGCATATCAATGTGTACTTGTATCAGTGATTGTATAAGAGAGTAAGTATGTGTTAGTATATGTGTGAAAAGTATGGTGTTCTGTGTTTAACTATAGATGAGGAAATCGAAGTGTGATTGATTCTTCACAGGACTGACTAGGTGTATGAGTGCATATGATAGTGTTCTAATAATAACTGACTGTATGTATGAGTAATTGTATGGGTGAATGAGTGAATGTGTGTGTAGACGTACGAATCAGTGAGTGCGTATGTAGTAACTGGTATTGGTGTGTCATGATGTCATCAGTGATGTCATTTGAGATGTCATCAGTGATGTCATTTCAGATGTCATTAGTGATGTCATCAGTGATGTCACTGAAGTATGGTGTTCTGTGTTTAACTGTATAGATGAAGAAATGGAAGTGTGATTGATTCTTTACAGGACTGACTTGGTGTGTGAGTAACTCCATGGATGAGTGGCAGTGTGTGACTGTCTGCATAGGTGTATGAGTGCATATGATAGTGTTGTAATAATAAGTGACTGTATGTATGAGTTATTGTATGGGTGAATGAGTGAATGTGTGTGTAGACGTAGGAATCAGTGAGTGCGTATGTAGTAACTGGTATTGGTGTGTCATGATGTCATCAGTGATGTCATTTGAGATGTCATCAGTGATGTCATCAGTGATGTCATTTGAGATGTCATCAGTGATGTCATCAGTGATGTCACTGACCATGTCATGAATGATGTAATATGTGACATCATCAGCAGTGGATTGCGGGTGCGCGATATATAGTTAGTGCAACTAACTATATATGGAATTTCAATGGTTTTGTGTGAGTAAAATAAGGTTTAGTAAATGCTAATTCCTAACTATATATGGTCTATAACCTATGGTTTTTTCAGTGAATATATATATATATATATATATATATATATATATATATATATATATATATATATTCACTGAAAAAACCATAGGTTATAGACCATATATAGTTAGGAATTAGCATTTACAAAACCTTAAAAATTCACTGACAAAAACCATAGGTTATACACCATATATAGTTAGGAATTAGCATTTAAAAAACCTTATTTTACTCACACAAAACCAATGAAATTCCATATATAGTTAGTTGTACTAACTATATATCACGCACCCGCAATCCACTGCTGATGATGTCACATATTACATCATTCATGACATGGTCAGTGACATCACTGATGACATCACTGATGACATCTCAAATGACATCACTGATGACATCACTGATGACAAAATCCAGTGACTGTATTTTTCTGTAAAGTTAAAATATGTCTTACATATTTATGAATGAGTCGATGTATAAGTGTCTGGACGAAGGATTTAGTAGGTGCATGACTGAATGTATGAGTGAGTGATTAAATGTGTCTCACTGAGTGCATGGGTTAGTGACTAAACTGTCTTAATTTGTGCATCATTATGTCTGTTGTTCTGTAAACTGCTGCATGTGTTGATCAGTAGCTATATGAGTAACTATATAGGTTATTGATTGGTTGCCCAAGCATTTGTATGGGAGACTGAGTGTGTGTGTGGGTGGCTGGGAAGTGTATGACTCTGTGCATAGATGTATGGATTCAAAAGTGCATGTTGGAAACAGCTGTATGGGCGGTTGACTGTGTGCATGACTGTATTGGTGAGTGAATAGATATCTCAGTGCTACATGTCAAATTAAGTACATATGTAAAATACAGTACATGTGAGAGTTGACATATATAAATAACTGTGCATAAGAGCCAGTGAATGTGTGAGTGGCTGTATGGATCATTGTGAACTTGTATCCAGGATTGTATAAGTGAGTAAATATGTTTTAGTATATGTTTGAATAAGTAAGGTGTGTTTAACTGTATAGTTAAGGAAACGGAGGTGTGATTGATTGTTTGCATGACTGTCTAGGTGTGTGTGTAACTTCATGGATGAGTGACAATCTGTGAGTCTGTGTTTACACTGAGTGTATCTAAGGTTATATTAGAGTCTGAAGAGGTTCATCGTATTATCACATGAATGATTTTATCAGTGATGTCATCAGTAATGTCATTTGAGATGTCATCAGTGATGTCATCAGTGATGTCATTTGAGATGTCATCAGTGATGTCATCAGTGATGTCACTGACCATGTCATGAATGATGTAATATGTGACATCATCAGCAGTGGATTGCGGGTGCGTGATATATAGTTAGTACAACTAACTATATATGGAATTTCATTGGTTTTGTGTGAGTAAAATAAGGTTTTTTAAATGCTAATTCCTAACTATATATGGTGTATAACCTATGGTTTTTGTCAGTGAATTTTTAAGGTTTTGTAAATGCTAATTCCTAACTATATATGGTCTATAACCTATGGTTTTTTCAGTGAATTTCATTGGTTTTTTAATAGCTAATATCAAAACCTTTACAATGTATTATTCTTTAAAAAGAAAAATATTTTTTACATGTTTTTTATACAATTTTTTTTTTATTTTTTTTTGTTTCGCTCCCAGTACGCGTACCGGTTAGCTTCCCGTTAGCTCAATCCGGAGGCGCGACCCGGTACGCGAACTGGTAAACGTTCCTTTTGCGCACCTCTCGCGTTACAAAACAACATCGTGACGCTTCGCGTCAGCATGACGTTTCGCGTTCTCGCGTAATACGTCATATTACGTGCTACGTTCGCGTACCCGGAAGCGCAGCGGTACGCGAACCGGAAGCGATCCGCGGCGCGGCGCCGACCGCGTAACGTAAACATAGCAGGTCATGTGACTCGGTAATAACACTTTTCATTGGTTCATTTCACTTTTGGTTTCCTAATGATGTAATACAAGGTCATGTGATCTAAAATGGACACTTTTCATTGGTTTAGAACTTTTGTTTTTCCCAAATGATGAAAACCCCTCCTTCTTTCATCACTCTGACTTTCATCTTGGTGAGAGAAAGACCCTTTATTGAGACTTTGAGATGGCTTCATTAGTAGCTTCAGCTGGTGCTAGCCCACCACCTCCACCAAATCCAAGAAAGAGAGGACCACCTGCAGAAGTAATTTTGCAAGAAGAGGAAGAACAGGAAGAGGAGGAAGAGGAGGAAGAGCATGAGTTTTTGCCAGAGGAGCCCAGGAGGTACAATCGAAAGGAGAATTACATCTGGCAATTCTACAGAATTCCTGAGGGGCAAAAGAAAGTGAATGCACGTTACGTGTTTTGCCGCATATGCGGTGATAGATTGTCAAGGGGCACTGATAAAAAATACAGTTATGGCAATCATACTATGCATCGGCATATGAGTAGGTGGCACCCAAATAATTATAGTGCTGCCCAGCTACGTGACGAACAACAAAATCCCCTCCCAATGGCAAGAAGATCGGTGGTTCCAGAGGTGTCGGGACCAGAGGCGAGGGAGATGATCGCAAACATCCAAATGTTGTTTGGGCACGTAAAGCAAGTGTGCGTGGAATGTGGCACTTTCATCTGCTACAGAGAAAGTAGCATCACTTTGATTTTGCGAGCAATTCAAAATCATATTAATGTTTGTACGAAACGCACCAAAAAATAAATTCTTTTTTTTTTTTTTGCTCCTGTTGAGCCCTTTATAATGGATCGTTTTTGTTTCCCCCCCCCCCAAAAAAACCAAAAAAAAATTAAAAACGTTCAGAAAATACAAAAAAAGTAAAAAAAAATTCAAAAAATACTAAAAAAAATATAAAACAACAAAAACATAAAAAAAAAGTTCTTTTCAGAACTAACTCCCCATTATAAAAAAATTGGTAGAATATTTGGAACTCTGCCAACCTCTATTTCTCTTAGTTCGCTCCCGGAGCGCTACCCGGTACGCGTACCGGAAGCTAACCAAAAAAAATATTTTTTAAAAAAAAGAACAGTAAGTATAAGGTAAGCAAACAGACAGTTATGTTAAAAGAAAGACAGCTCTAGGGAGTAAACTAAGGATACTGTTACCTACAATCCACTGCTGATGATGTCACATATTACATCATTCATGACATGGTCAGTAACATCAACAGCAGTGGATTGTAGGTAACAGTATCCTTAGTTTACTCCCTATAGCTGTCTTTCTTTTAACATAACTGTCTATTTCCTTCCCTTATAGTTACTGTTCTTTTTTAAAAAACATTTTTTTGATCAGTCATAAACAGTGACATTAATAGAAACAGAGAGAGTGAACAAGAGTGAAGAACTATGGTCCTCCTCAGCCACCCTCAGAAAACCAAGGGGGTCAAGATACATCTACCGTGCCCCCTTCTACCCATTCTGAACATTATTTGCCCTCCATCTTGTATCTTGATTCGACCGAAACACAAAATGGTGGACTGCCATAACGCTGCTGGTTTGCGAACCGGGCAACTTCCCGGGAAGCGGTCCAAAAAAAAAAAAGTTGGGAAAGTAATTCACAGACACTAAGAGTAATAGAGATGGAGTGAGTGAACAAGACTGAGGAACTATGAGAACAGAGGGACTGAGAAAAAGAGTGGAAGGAGTTGAGTAAATAGGTAATAGAGAAAGGAATGAGGAAAGTAGCAAAGGCAGGAAACTGAGGATTAAAGAAGTGAAGCAGTGGATCTAATAGTAGGTGAATGTGATAGAAATGTAACGAAAAGAGTACAACTATTTACCTTGTAATTGCCGTTAAATTAATCACATTTTATTTCTATACTTTCAATCTGTGAAAGAGAGAACCAACATTTGAAAAAAATTAAAATATGTATTTAAAAATTACAAAAGACAAGGGAAAATATTGAAGGACAAATAGTTTTTCAACAACTTTGACACTGACAGAAGCTTCTGCTTCTCCAGGTCCTCTACACAATCCTAAAGATATACATTTTAAACTAACAGTATCTTGATGCAGATGAAGTGAGGCCTATCTTAAAACATGGTGCATCTTTTGCATTGCTCTTGTTTCAGAAAAGTGTCGCTTCAGTATGCCAATAACATGTCTCCTATCCAGAGATTTGTTTGAGGTGAGGCCTACTCAGAGTTCAAGATGAGATTTACACTTGTTGAAGTGTACAGAGGAGATAATATCTGTGAAAGTCTACTAATGAAGTGAGTCATGTCCACTGCACTCTTCAACAAAGTAGAAACCTCCTATGTTTCCCTGGACAGACCTAAACTTGATCTGCACAATGTGATTCGTAATGATAGGAAACACAGGTGATGTAATTGAAATATGTGCAATTTATTTTGCTCATTTCACAATCACATCACTTGTGTTTCCTTTGCTTAGGTATCTCATTGTGCAGATGTAGTCCAGCATATGAAAGAATACGTAGAAGTGCAGCACTGCATACAATAAATTTAACACTTACAGAAAACTCACCTTCTCCATGCCTCCTACACAGTTCTACATATACATCATAAATGCAAACAGTACAGAATTAATTATACATGTTAAATGGTTTATTTTTGCTGTTCTCAGAATGTATCAAAATTCACTAAAAACAGTGACTTGAAGGTATTCATCATGTAACAGCGGGGAAAAAAAAACACAATCAAAATGATTGTGTTTAAAAAACCCATACAACATCAGAAATTAAAATTCAGAACTCCTTAAAGTTAACTTACTTTCCATGACGTCCAAGGATGTCCTATGAACAGCTTACACTCTTTTGTGCTGTTATTACTTTCAGCCCGCCACTTTCTGAAAGAAAACCTCCATCGTTTTTAAAAACACGTTACATGCAATAAATGACTTCTTGCTCTCTACCACTATTTTCCACAAGGCCAAATCTAGTCAGAGATATTTATAACTCTTGGATTTCTTGTAAGCCAATCCCATCATTTGGCATTTCCGCAACTTTCAGAATTAAAATGTTGAAGATCATTTTCACAATCCTGGAATAGTAATATCTTCCCCTTCTTGCTCAGTCATGTTCTACATTTCCTATGACACTGATACTGCTTAATATGAAGCAGACTTACACTACCTCTATGAGTACTACAATTGTTTAATTCTCTACATCACTTTTAATCACAAAGCAATGTAAAACAGTAGACAGCATTGCAGACTTACATTCCCTCTACTCCATGTTTTGATTGGCTGCTTCAATTAGCTTATGAAAAGAAACAGTTTTTCTGAACTCATTTAAAGTGCACATACATCTCCATGATGTCCAATCCTATGATTAGAAGTTATGTCTCTGAACTACACTTATCCTCAAGGCCAAATTGTGTAGGAGCCATTAGAACTTCTTGAAATTCCACAGATCATATCCCGAGATTATTTTCCTAAAATTTTGGTTTTAAAAACACCAGGTAAGAGTTTTTAAGGTCATACGGCAATTTTTTTTTGAAAATTAAAACAGAATCATTGCAGAATGACCAGCCATTTCTAGACTTTAAATAAGCTGTGTAATGTCCTGATGATATTGAAGGGCCGTCATGATATATAATTGCTGTAGTTACAAAAGTCCTTCCTGATATTGACAACTGCGAAGCTACAACATTTTTTATTAAAGTTGTCAATTTTGTTCCATCAGGCCTACATCGTTGGAACATTAAAATGACGTACTGGCCATATGTTCGTATAAATAATGTGGACATCATTTCAGATTTACATTGGCTACACTCCATGTTGTGATTAGCAGCTTTTACTAGCTTATTAAAGGAGACTGATTTACTGTCTGGCAAAGTTAAATATATAAATCTTTCTGAGTCTACACTAGTAGTACTTGATACCATACAGTTCTCGCAGTCATGCTGCCATTGATAAGAAAGCCCAAACAGCTGATCTACATCTACACCTTCAGCATGTAATACATCAAGCATATACATTAAAAACTCCTGACAATCTTGCTGAATATTTTGAGAGAATTGTGTTTGGCCTGAACATCTATCTAACAGATTTCTAATTTCAGACACACTTTCTATGTTTCTTCTATCAGTGGTACATTTCTCTAACACAGAATTTAACAAACTGCAAAATCTTTGATCAGAATTGACCACAATCTCTTCTTTTACATTTTTTAGAGAAAACAAAACATTAATTACTACATTAGCATAGCAGTTGACACCAGAACTGTTTTCAAACTGAAAACCAACAACATCTTCAACAGAATCCTCTTTGTTTCTGCTTGTAATTTTAGGTTCATTCACTTTTTGTCTTTTTGCTACAACCTCCCCAGTATTGTTCTCATTTCTTCGTTTCCGGCCTACCAGACGTTTCTCAAACAAAGGAAACTGAGGCAAATGTGGCGCATACTCTCTTCTTAACCTATTGTATTCCTTAACACAATCTAGATCTGCACAAATGTTTCTGACATCACACTCAATCAAGTACAATCCCGATAAAGTTCTAACTCGTGACAATGCCACATATGCCATACCCTCCTTGAACACAGAACTGCCAATATTCACCAATGCAGTGTCTACACTTAAACCTTGCGATTTATGAATTGTCACCGCATATGCCAAGCAAACAGGGAACTGCTTACGGCGAACATATAAGTCTTTTACAAGCAAAAATCTAGCAGAACAACGAGCAATTAGCTGTACTTCCTCAATGCCATCAAATTTAATTTTTAAAAATTCAATTCCATCTCTATTTCTGTATTTCACAAAATCAACAACATTACCCATTGATCCATTTACCAGACCTCTTTCAACATGTAAATTCCTTCTTAAAATTATACGGCAGTTCAAGCACACATTCAGAGTCTTTTCAAAACCTGCAGTTTTAGATATACTCTTCTCTAATGAATCCAATTTTGTTTTCAGATTCTCAGACAAAATAATTGTTGATCCCATATGCTCTACTCTATCAATAGCTTCCACTTTCACAATCTCTTGCTTTTCTAAATGCAACATTTTGTTGTTAAATTTGGCACATTCTGCAAGAGTTGGCATCAAACATATTCCAGATTTCTTATCAGTAATTTTCTGAAAAATATTCTCAGGCACAACATCTTGTTCTGGATATAAATTTGACAGTAATCGTGCATGTAAAGCTTCTTTCCCATGCTCGGTCACTTTTCCAATTCTAACATCTTGTAGAATAGTCTTGTAAACTTCATCCTTTGCCTGACGCATATTTTCATGCAGTTCAGCATAATTGAAGTTTAACCATATATTGACGTTGCCAATGCTGCCTAGGCACTTCCTGGTATCTTCATGCGTGAGCATTTTGAACACAGGTTGCCCTTTCACTGGTGTCAGCTGCAGAAGATCTCCGAAAACAATGATGTGTTTGCCACCAAATAACACATCATACTCTGTTTTGAGAACTTCTTGCATCCTCAAATGCACAAAGGCAAGCATGACATTGGAAACCATGCTTACTTCGTCAATGATAAGAAGTTTCATTTTCCTCAAGATTCTTGAAACTTCAAAACAAGCATCTCCAGATAGCTTGTGATATTCTAATTTGTTGTCATGCTCCACTGGCAGCATCAGTAAACGATGTAAAGTAATCCCTTTAATATTATGTGCTGCCAGTCCAGTTGGAGCAGTGACAACACAAGACAGCGATGACTCTGTCCTTTCCTGCAAATAGCATGAAATTGCTTTAATGAGGAAACTTTTTCCAGTTCCCGCTTCTCCACTCACGTACAGTCGGACAGGCTTCAACGACGTACATGAGCACTCTTTCTTATCATGACTTAATCCATGATCAATTTGCATGGTAACTTCGTCATATATTTTCCTCTGCTCAACGTTGAGTTGCCTTTCCAACTCTTCTAAGTTAACCGCATCCTCTTGAGCATGTGCCATGGCTCTTTCCACCTCATTCATAGCAGTGGCAGCTTCATTTTCAATAAGAGGTCCTCCTAGTGGATCCTGACTCAATGAAGCAGAACTCTGACTGTCCTGAGAACTGTCTCTGGCAATCTCGGCTGCAATCGTTGCTTCCTGCTCAATTTCCGCATTCAACATTTCTACATATTTGGGAAAAGCAGGACATTCTATGGTCTCCTTGGCGGCATTGAAAGAGTCTTCGTAACAGAGGAAATCTCCAAGCAGTTCCTCTTCTGCACGCCAAGGCTTGAAAAGTTGCAAAAGTGCTAAATAGAAAAACTCCTTTTTTTCAGGAGATTCGCCACTCAATTTTCGATGGTTTATCAAGTGGCATTTTCTTTGCTTGACCAGACATCCCTCACTTCCTATTACAGCATACACTCCTTTCTCAGTATCTTCTTTGATGTTCCTCTTGAACATGTAATTTTGCAGAACCTCATACAGACAAACATTCTCTAGGTGACTGCTTCGATTTGGATAATATGTATCCAACATGTTTGTCTTCAAAATGTCGGTACTGTTTGGCTCCTTTTCCGCCAAATACTCAATTTCCCGCACAGGTTTGAGAACTCGATTACGCGTTGCAGCAAGACCAAGACTCGCCCAAACGATACTCCTGGACTTGGCATAGAGACTTGCTGAAGACAACCGGTCAGAACATTCGTACGCTCCGATTTCTCGATGCGACAACATCTTCAGACTGAAACTGTACAACTTCTTGCTGAGGCTCTTTTCATGGGAAATGTCCTCCCACATATCCTTCAATTCTGTCTTCTCTTTTTTGGTGATGTAAGACGTCACATACCGAGCCACAGCCATACAGTTATCAGCCACAAACTGTATATCCATGTTAGCATTCCACATGGACAAAATCACCGGGTTGTAGTCGTTGATGTACTTGGACTCTTCGTTCCTCTTCAAATTGTAAGTGTTTTTAGGTGATTTCTTCATCACATTATGTCGCAGCGAAGACATCAAACTGTTTACTCTTCCTTTAGAAATCACCGGTCGTGGAAAGCCGAAACGACATTTGGTGTAGAACTTGTCTTTGTTTCGGAATTTACGACGGCAGTACTTTCCACATCGATGGCTTTGGAAACGCAGAACTTTTTCTCTTAGGCTTTTCTTCTCCTTTGCATTTGGAACAGCACACGTAGAATACTGTTGGATGAAACTCATCACTGAGTCTTCTGGATCCGTTCCAAATTTAGGTGCATCCTTGATCCACAGCAACATATGTATATGAGGAGCACCTCTTGCTTGGTACTCCTTTCTCCAGAAGAAATCCAACACCTCTCCAAGAGGTGGATTCTTCTTATTCATGATGAAAGACATCATAGCTTCAAATCTATGATTGAAGTACCTACATACATTGACTGGATCCAAAGAGCACAGTTCTCCGGGTGTCTTGAATTCGATGTTTTCTACGTTAGCATTTGCCTCTCGTAGAAATTGAAGTAAGTCTTCCCAGCCATACTCGGCACAACTCAGAGTGAGGAACCATGTGGGAGTACCTAAGTTCCTCAGCATACATTTTAAATCACCATGACGACGGTACCAGTACTCATTAGTACCACGCTGACACGCCATGAGATTAATCAGGTGAGAATCCAAAATACTATCTTGGACATTCACTTTATCCATAAAATCACTTGCCGAGATGTTTTGCATGTGTATACCACTTTTCAAGATGTGGTTCACTGCATATGACAGTCCAGACAGATCGCTTTCAAACAGGAGATGAAACAAATAAGGAATGCATTGTCGAAACCTAGCATCTCCTGCATACAATCGCAAAGTCCG
This sequence comes from Lissotriton helveticus, assembly GCF_964261635.1. Classification (NCBI taxonomy): domain Eukaryota; kingdom Metazoa; phylum Chordata; class Amphibia; order Caudata; family Salamandridae; genus Lissotriton; species Lissotriton helveticus. Next base: position 452,239,451 of record NC_136067.1, read on the forward strand.
GTATTCAGAAGCAGGAATTTGATGAGGTCGCTCATCATATCTTCCTCCCTGACCTGTTGGAAAAAGCTGTGGGAAACACCGAGCTTCCAAACTTTCCTCCCAAACACTAATGGGACTCCCTTTGGCTTGTTTCATTTGAAACAACTCAATAGCATTCCCCATGACTTCCTTTGAATGCAAAGGATGAACACTATAATGTTCATATATTTCCTCACTAGTAGAGGGTTCTACTTTCTCAATTTGACCAGCACACAAATCGCTATCCTCTTCCTCACTTACTTCCTCTTCTGCAACATATACATTCTTATAGTATTTATTATTTTTTTTCAAATACAATGTTGCCTTTTTAACTTTCCTAACATCTACTAAATCTTGCCATATTTTCTTATTCTTTGTCGGAACCCCATTAACTAAGATAACCAGAGGTTCCTCTTCCACTTTTTCTACTCCAATTGTGTTAATGTTTTTCTTGAAATCTAGAGGCAAATAAACAACTCTTCCCTTTAATCCTCTCTGTAAATCTGATGGAGGCAATTTCCCTGTCTTTGGCTCCATTCTTACAATAGCCTGAAAGGGATGGATACTTTGAATCAAAATAGATTCATAAGTATTTAAGTCCTTCAATTCAGAAGGAATCTCAACCAATTCCAGATTATTATGAACTGCTCTAGCAGGCATCTGGTTTTGTTTTAATTTGTTACAACAATAAGTACACACACGTTGATCCAATCCCAAATCAAAACAATTTTCTACCATCAAGTATGTTGCAAAATCCTTCCATTCACTATTATTTTCCCTTTCACTTTTTGCATATAAATCCACTAACTTAGTCTGATTCTTATAATAAGTGCGTCTACAACACACACAAGTGAAATTAGGCCTCTCACTTGATTTCATGTCAAACGTCGCAATTTCCCTCTGGAAATTATCTGTACTGGAAACATGTACACTATCTTCCAAATGACCCTCTACTTCTTGCTCAATTTCAACATTCTCCTCTTTACTTCCAAAGTAACAAAACTCAATTTCTTCACATATATTCTTCACATCTATTTCAGAACCATGCAAAAGAGCAGCGCATAATTGTTTCAGCATAATTGCTGGACTCTTAGCATAATACAACAGTCTAACTAACTTCCTCACTTTGTTATGATGCACTGCTAGCATCCTGAAATGATGAAAAACACTCTGGCATACTCTCCTGGAAAGACAAGCCAGTGAATGACCATGCAAACCTGTCACTTCTCTCACTCTGCAAGGATCTAATTCTTGCAACAACCTTATTTTCTGCTTCAAACTTTTCTTGTTAAATGTCCGTACAAAATCACAAAGCAAATTGATGGAATCCTGTCGCACACTGCAAATACTACTACACTTCCAGGTGTACACAGGACCCTTAGCACATCTTCCTAAAACCTCATTACCTAACAACTCTTCTGCCTCTGTTGTCACAAGTTTTTCTTTTTCAACTGGACAACCATCTTTCACTTCATAAGCACGACCACTGATGTCAACTGCATGCACCAAATCATTATCCTGGAAATAACTCTCTTCATTAAAAAATGCCTCACAGCTTGAACTATGTATCCATTCTCCAGAAAAAACTTCACAAAAATTACTACGATTAACTATTCTCTTCCATCTACTATTTCTTTTGAAATCAAAAATTGCCTTGTTTAGCTTCCTAATTCTATTGATTATCAAAATAAATAACTTACGTTTAATTTCAAAAGCCTGATCAATAACTTTCTCAACTTTTTTTTTTCTCCTATAAAAAACTAATTTCTGTTGACCTTTCTTAATATTTTTTAACAAATTGCCAATTATCCTGTTACGGAACATTCGTTTACGAATCTCCCTAAACTGTTGTTTCCTTCTACTATCATGCACAGATTTATCTCTTGCTCTAGCAGTAACATTTTCATTTGTCCTTTTCTTTCCATTTGATTTACTTCTCATGTTATGGATTGAAACATTTTCTGTACTAATATTTTTTTTATTAGAAATATTTCTTATGAAATATTTAGAGCTCTTACCCGGTGCTTTCTTCATGGCTTGAGAAATCTTTTTGTTAGAGGACTGCTGCGTTTTTTTTTTCTCCTGCTGTCTTTGACGTTTTGCAGCCTTTATCTCTCTTATTTTTGTAGGCATATTGAAATCTTGAAATGATCTGCAGTTGAATCTGAGGAAAAATATAATAAAAAATGTTATTAAACATTATTATCAAACAGTAAATCAGTAATAGTGATCAAAAACATAACACACTACTTGACATTTTAATTTGAAGATTTTTTAGTCATTGCCATTTTTACAATACAGAAATACCAGAAAAGAAATGACATTTATATTTATGTTACCTATGCTATTTTATATGTGAATCTGATCTAATTTTATGAGCATATTTTAATATTTTATTGAAGACACTACACATAACCTGTTTTTGAAGGTGTCTTTATTTTTAAATTAAACGGTTTACCTTTTTACTTTTTATTGATTATAAATTTTAAAAATAAATGTTTATAATTCCAAAGGCTCAAGCAGGTCAGCTTCCCATCCTATATCATATAATTCGGACAAATCTGCATCCTCATCACGCTCTTCTTCATCCTCAGGATTTAAATCATCCAATGGATCAACATCCACTGATGTTTCAATTACAAGTTCAATGATGAGGTCAAAATCAACTGATTGCAGATTGTCGCTCATGTTGAGGTTGTCTTTATCTTTAAAGAAAGATAACAACAATGAGATGTTGCAGAGTAAGAGACAAATCTCACAGATTATAATAGTAAAATTATTTAACAAGAGTAACATTTTGCAGCTATTATTTAGCCATGTCCAGCGATGCTGAGCAGGTGAAGCCTATGTCTAATTTTTCACTGAACAGGACTCATCTGTTCTTAACCTTGGATAAGCCTCAACGACTCTGTGTCCCCTGCACATACTCAAATGTTAAAGTGCAGATTTATATTAAATGGCACATCCCCAGGCATGCACCAGTTAATGTGCACCACTGCTTTACCACCCATGGTGTGCCGCATTTACAATCAGATAGGAGAAAGCTGCTTCAAAACCCTGCGCCTGCTTGAAGCTGGCATAGGTCTTGACGCAGCATTGTAGAGATGGGGCACCCCTGAGCCTTGCTGGAGCTGCATCGCACTTACGATACAACTCCAGCAATGCGCCACCTTTACGGCACAGATGCGTCACGCATCTGTGCCGTTTTTGCCCCATGCTGCGCCGCATTGTAAATGCAGCACAACATGGGTGGCGGAACAGTGGCGCAGGATGACTGTCACATCCCTGGTGATGCGCCACTCATCATAAATCTATCCCTAAGCTTCTTATCTTGTTACAGATGAACTGCCATATGTATCATCAAAATATTTTACATATTATAAATAGCAAATTTTAAGGAATAAATAGCGATTCTTTACTATTCCTAATTTGCAATGAGCAAATTGCTAATTGCAAATTACCCATTCATTTCCATAGGCTAGGAGGCTCATAGGAATTAATGTTGCAATTTGTGATTAGCAATTAGCTCATCACAAAATAGGATTTTTTTCAAGCGTGCAGGGGTATCTCAAGAACACCCTGCTGCACCCCTGAAAAAGAAATTTGGGAGCACATGGCACACCTACATGCCCTAATGGCATGTATGGGCGTCATATGGGACCTTTTTTTTTTTAAAAAAAAAAATGCTTTTTGAAAAGAATTCGCAAATTACCACAAACTAGAAGTTGGTGGTAGTTTCCAAATCCTTAATATCATTTTTTACATATTTTTTTTTGATACATTGCATTTAAGGAATCACAAATTTTGAATTATTGACATTTTAAGTAATTTCCACATGTGCAGTGTTTTCAAAATATAATTTGAAAATCGTTTTTGGGGAAAAGTAATGGTTTGCAAATTTATGACAAGGACATAATGGTGTATGCTTCTCTATAAGGCATTTCAGTATCTCTAATGTCATTTTTCCCATATTACATTATAAGACCTTTCCCCATGAAGCACATTCCTTGTAAATATGCTCCCACCTGTGCATTGCAAATTTAGATTTTGACTGTTTCAGACACATAGCCATGTTGAAAGTGACCCAAAAAAATTGCAAACGTTTTAAAAAAAAACATTCATGTGTCTTAATGACATTTTAAGTCATTTCCCCATGGACAATGTTTTCTAAGTGGCACAAAAGAGGTATACACCTATCATAAATCTGTCCCTAGCATTATAAATGATTAAATCAGGATGACAATAAGATGTGGCCTATCCAGAGGTTTGTTTAAGGTGAGGCCTACTCAGGATTGCAGATTAAAGTTACGCTTGATGAAGAATACAGAGGAGATAATTTATTGTAAAGGCCTACCAATGAAGTAAGTGATTTCTACTTCATTGCACCAGTCATCATAAATGTATCCATAAGCTTCTTATCTTGTTAGACATCAACCGCCATATGTATCATATAACTATTTTGCATTTCCAAAAAAGCGAATTTTAAGGAATAAATAGCGATTCTTTACCATTCCAAATTTGTTTGAGAAAATTGCTAATTGCAAATTACCCATTCATTTCCATGGGCTAGGAGGCTCATATAAATGAAGGTGCAATTTGCGATTAACAATTTGCTCATCACAAATTAGGAATTTATTCCAAAGGTGCAGGGGTGTCTCAAGAACACCCTGCTGCAACCCTGAAAAAGAAATTTGGGGGCATATGGCGAACATAAATTTTAACAACATTCCTTTACCTCAAAAACGATTTTCAAATCATAACTTCAAAACACTACACATGGGAAAATTACTTAAATTGTCCTTAAGACACATAAAAGCGTTTTTTGATTGGCTTTCCTGCATGGTAGGGTCACTTTTAACATGGCTATGTAACATAAACATTCAAAATCAAAATTTTCCATGTACAGGTGGGAGCATATTTACAAGCAATTTGCGCCACAAAGAAAGGTCTGACATTAAAATGGGAAAAATAACATCAGGGACAGTCAATTGCCTTATAAAGAACCATACACCATTATGTCCTTCTCATGAATTTAAAAACAATTCCTTTTTCCCAAAAACGATTTTCAAATCATAATTTCAAAAAACTGCACATGAGAAAATGACTTAAAATGTCATTGAAACACATGAAAGCGTTTTTTGATTGGCTTTCCTGCATGGTTGGTTCACTTTTATCATGGCTATGTAACACAAACATTGATAATTAAAATTTTCATGCACATGTAAGAGCATATTTACAAGCAATTTGCGCCACAGAGAAAGGTCTTACACTAAAATGAGAAAAATAACATCAGGAACAGTCAATTGCCTTATAAAGAACCATACACCATTATGTCCTTGTCATGATTTTATAAACAATTCCTTTTCCCCAAAAACGATTTTAAAATCATAATTTCTAAACACTGCACATGGGAAAATGACTTAAAATGTCATTAAAACACATGAAAGCGTTTTTTGATTGCCTTCCCAGCATGGTTTGGTCACTTTTAACATGGCTATTTAACACAAACATTCAAAATCTAAATTTTCCATGCACATGTGAGAGCATATTTACAAGCAATTTGCGCCACTGAGAAAGGTCTTACACTAAAATGAGAAAAATAACATCAAGGACAGTCAATTGCCTTATAAAGAACCATACACCATTATATCCTTGTCATGAATTTAAAAACAATTCCTTTTCCACAAAAACGATTTTCAAATCATAATTTCTAAACACTGCACATCAGAAAATGACTTAAAATGTCATTAAAACACATGAAATCATTTTTTGATTGGCTTTCCAGCATGGTTGCGTCACTTTTAACATGGCTATGTAACACAAACATTCAAAATCAAAATTTTCCATGCACATGTGAGAGCATATTTACAAGCAATTTGCGCCACATAAATCATAATTTTCTCCTTAAAGCACACTATTCTCTATCTAAAGTAAAGAAATATTTTCTCACCTTAGCAAATACTTTGAGTTTGAAAACAGTCTAAGAAACACACCAATTTGTCTTCAGCAGAGCAAAAGGTATGCACTCCAGAGTCTGCAGCTATCAAAAGCACAGAAATGGTGTAATTCTTCACACATATTTCTCATGTCACCCAATCAAAACTCTTCCCTCACTTTTTTTCAAATGAAAACCCTTCCCCCTCTGCCCTTTCTGCCTATTTTCCATAGCAACCACCTCTTGGAGAAACTCTGGTGTTTGCAAATTCACACAACAATGTTGCAATTGAACTCTGAACTCTCAGTGCACCTGCATATCCAGTGCTTTCTTTCATTTAATGATTTTTTATTGACCACTCAAAATACATCTTTCAAACAACACATCTGTACACCCTAACTTTCTGTTTTCATCAATCAAAATCCACCAATCACTGTTACTACTTCATGAACACAGAAACTCCACAGTTTTTTTCATTTCAAACTCACATTTTTTCAACTGCCATTTCATTGCCACACTTCATCTGACTGCAGCAGAACCTTCTCTCACCATGTTTTCTGTCTGGATTGTTGGTCATAGTTATATTCACTGGGCTCAAAGGTACGTTGAAAGCAGGAATTTACCTAACCTCAATTTACAAGATGTGGAAATTAAGTGGTTTGGCCACAGAGGATTAAAATGTAACCAATTGATACCATTGGTGAAAACCTTTATGCATTTGCCAAAACCTGACCTGTTAATTGTGCACTGTGGAGGTAATGACTTGGGCACTTTGACTGGTGTAGGTCTGGAAATGCTTTTAAAGGACACCTTTGAGCAATTAATGGCACTTTTTCCTCAGACTGCCTTGGTATATTCAAATATATGCCAAAGACAGAAATGGAGGTGGTCAAACCAATTTTGTCCACAAATTGAGAAGTCGAGGAAGCATGTAAACAAATCTGTTTCAGCTTACATGAGAGACCATGGAATGGGCTCCCTGTACAACAATAACTTGCGTTACTACATGCAAGATATCTACAGAGGAGATGGAGTTCACTTCTCAGATGAGGGCAACAGAGTTTTCACTCTGAATTTAAAAATGTGCATTGGTACCTACTTATAAGTACCAAAATGTACCATAAACCCAAAAGCTCTTCTCAGAGCTACCCTACATCTAATCACTCACAATTATTATTTTACTCTAACTTTTTTCACTAATTTTCAACAAAGTACACTCCCTGGGGCGCTACCCGGTACGCGTACCGGGAGCTAACCTCGCGAAATTTTTTAAAAAAATGTTTTTTTTTCGCACATATAAACCTCCTCAGCCACCCTCAGAAAACCTAGGGGGTCAAGATAAGTCTACCGTGCCCCCTTCTACCCATTCTGAACATTATTTGCCCTCCATCTTGTATCTTAATTCGACCGAAACACAAAATGGTGGACTCCCGGAACGCTTAAGGTACGCGAACCGGGGCGCTCAACGGTTCGCGTACCGGGTCGCTCCCTGGGAAAAAAAGGTGGGAAAGTAGTTCACAGAAAAGCCACTGGAGACAATTTCACCAAATATAGATTAGCTCATACTACATACCAATCCCTACCATTTTCACAAATTTGATTGGAATTCCATTTAGCCATTTAGCCTGTAGACCTCTCTAAATACCGTGAGGTAAATTACTTCACAAAACACATCTGAAATGTTGGAATTGACAACCAATTAAAATGTTACTTTCATTTTCTACTTTTTTTACCTCACATTTGATTGGTTATGTACCCGAATATATATAAAGGAAGAGAAGGAAACACAGCCATTTTGACTACTACTTCCTGGTGTACATTTCAATAGGATTTTCATTAATAACTTCAACTTCTTTTTAAAGGTAAGTTGTTATTTTTAAAACTGAAGTATATTGTGCACTTTAAGTTAATATGGCAAACTTTTTCTGTTAGTTATATACTATCCCTCTGTAGTACTTATAAATTTAGATACACTTTTTTATATTCCTACTTCCACTCTGATACTATACACTGCCCAAAGATAAATTCTCTGTTAAAAACTGCCTATCTAAAATTAATCCCAACAGTGCCCTACCTCTACTAATATATATTTTTTTTATGCAAATTTCAGGAAAAATGGAAAGTGAACAAAACATTTCATTTGAAATTGTCCTTCCAGAGTCCAACACAGAAATCATTGATCCAAATGAGATTGAATTTATGGATGAAACTTGGGACCAAGAACTACTGCAATGTGTACAAGCAGTAGATAACCTCCTTGCAAATGAGGACATTTTACAACCTCAGAGACTACAATCTATATTCCATGATTATTATGAAATTTCTGACAATGAAATGTTAGAAAGTTTAATAAATTATGAAACACAATAAAAAAAGCTTAAAAAAAAAAAAAAAAAAAATAATCAACAAAACCAACAATCAATTAACATACAGCATTTGAAAAGTCTATCATTCATTTTTCATTGTGATACGCTCCCCAGAACGCTTCCCGGTTCGCGTACCGGGCGCTAACCACGAAAAAAAACAAAAAAAAATTTTTTTTTTTTGCTTAGCGGGGCCCCTTTAAAGCTTCCACATCAAACCTAGGGGGTCAGGGAGGATCTACTATGCCCCCTTATGGTCATTTCCCCCTTTGTTTTGTCCTCCTCTTGTCACTCGATCCTACCGAGAGACAAGATGGCGGCCGCTCCGGACTGTTTAGAATGTTGACAGACACCGGAGAGCCAATCAACTTCGCTACGCGAAGTTCCGTTACGCGTCAAGTACGCGTACCGGGGCGCTGCCTGGTCCGCGCTTACAGATATATATCTTTTTTTGAACGTTACTTTCTCAAAATCCACTGCAGCACATATATTGAGACCTACAAAAGGCACATCGGGCTACCAGTCCCTACAATTTTGCCAAGTTTCGTGCAAATCCATTCAGCCGTTCGGGCTAAAAGTGAGGCTAACCGCCCTATGGAAAACTCAATGTTAAAAACACGTTTTGGGACCCCCCTTTTTTCTCGGCCCCCCCTGGACCAACTCCCCCCAAATTTCCAGTGGCTGCTCAGAAACAAAATGTTCCATTTTGCTGAAAATTTCAGCCAATTCCGTCCACAAACGCCAAAGTTATTAGACATAGAATTTTCAAAAAACCCATAGAGAAAAAATCCTAACTATATATACCTACTGGCGACCGCCAGTAGGTAATATATATATATATATATATATATATATATATTACCTACTGGCGGTCGCCAGTAGGTATATATAGTTAGGATTTTTTCTCTATGGGATTTTTGAAAATTCTATGTCTAATAACTTTGGCGTTTGTGGACGGAATTGGCTGAAATTTTCAGGAAAATGGCACATTTTGTTTCTGAGCAGCCCTTGAAAATTTGGGGGGGTTCGTCCAGGGGGGGCCAAGAAAAAAGGGGGGTCCCAAAACGTGTTTTTAACATTGAGTTTTCCATAGGGCGGTTGGCCTCACTTTTAGCCCGAACGGCTGAATGGATTTGCACGAAACTTGGCAAAATTGTAGGGACTGGTAGCCCGATGTGCCTTTTGTAGGTCTCAATATATGTGCTCCAGTGGATTTTGAGAAATTAACGTTTAAAAAAAGATATATATCTGTAACAGCGGACCGGGCAGCGCTCCGGTTCGCGTACTTTTCGCGCAACGGAGCTTTGTGAAGCGAAGCTGATTGGTTCTCCGGCGTCTGTAAACATTCCAAACAGTCCGTAGCGGCCGCCATCTTGTCTCTCGGTAGGATCGAGAGACAAGAGGAGGCCAAAGCGAAGGGGCAAATGACCATAAGGGGGCATAGTAGATTCTCGCTGACCCCCTAGGTTTGATGTGGAGGTTTTAAAAGGGCCCCGCGGGGCAAAAAAAAAATAAATAATAATAATCGAACGGCTGAATGGATTTGCACGAAACTTGGCAAAATTGTAGGGACTGGTAGCCCGATGTGCCTTTGCTAGGTCTCAATATATGTGCTCCAGTGGATTTTGAGAAATTAACGTTCAAAAAAAGATATATATCTGTAACAGCGTTCCGCTTCGTGTACTTTTCGCGTTACGGAGCTTTGCGAAGCTGATTGGTTCTTCGGCGTCTGTAAACATTCCAAACAGTCCGTAGCGGCCGCCATCTTGTCTCTCGGTAGGATCGAGAGACAAGAGGAGGCCAAAGCGAAGGGGCAAATGACCATAAGGGGGCATAGTAGATCCTCCCTGACCCCCTAGGTTTGATGTGGAGGCTTTAAAAGGGTCTCGTAGGGCAAAAAAAAAATATATCGTTTTTTTAGTTTTTTTGCGTGGAGTGCGCCCGGTTCGCGAACCGGGAAGCGCCCCAGGGAGCGTACTTTCTTGAAAATTAGTGAAAAAAGTTAGAGTAAAATAATAATTGTGAGTGATCAGATGTAGGGTAGCTCTGAGAAGAGCTTTTGGGTTTATGGTACATTTAGGTACTTATAAGTAGGTACCAATGCACATTCTTAAATTCAGAATGAAAATTCTGTTGCCCTCATCTGAGAAGTGAACTCCATCTCCTCTGTAGATATCTTGCATGTAGTAACGCAAGTTATTGTTGTACAGGGAGCCCATTCCATGGTCTCTCATGTAAGCTGAAACAGATTTGTTTACATGCTTCCTCGATTTCTCAATTTGTGGACAAAATTGGTTCGACCACCTCCATTTTTGTCTTTGGCATATATTTGAATATACCAAGGCAGTCTGAGGAAAAAGTGCCATCAATTGCTCAAAGGTGTCCTTTAAAAGCATTTCCAGACCTACCCCAGTCAAAGTGCCCAAATCATTACCTCCACAGTGCACAATTAACAGGTCAGGTTTTGGTAAATGCATAAAGGTTTTCACCAATGGTATCAATTGGTGACATTTTAATCCTCTGTAGCCAAACCACTTAATTTCCACATCTTGTAAATTGAGGTTAGGTAAATTCCTGTTTTCAGCGTACCTCTGAGCCCAATAGATGTAACTATGTCCAACAATCCAGACAGAAAACATGGCGAGAGAAGGTTCTCCTGCAGTCAGATGAAGTGTGGCAATGAAATGGCAGTTGAAAAAATGAGAGTGTAAAATGAAAAAAACTGAGGAGTTTCTGTGTTAATGAAGCAGTAAGAGTGATTGGTGGATTTTGATTGCTGAAAACAGAAAGTTAGGGTGCATGGATGAGTTCGTTGAAAGATGTATTTTGAGTGGCGAAGAAAAAATCATTAAATGAAAGATTGGACTGGATATGCAGGTGCACTGAGAGTTCAGAGTTCAATTGCAACATTGTTGTGTGAACTTGGAAACACCAGAGGTCTTGCAAGAGGTGGTTGCTATGCAGAAAAAGCAGAGAGGGGGCAGAGGGGGGAAGGGTTTTGATTTGAAAAAAAGTGAGGGAAGAGTTTTGATTGGGTGACATTATTATTATTATTATTATTATTATTATTATTATTATTATTATTATTATTATTATTATTATTATTAAAATTTATAGAGCGCGTAGTCACCCTGAGGTATCCCAGCGCTGAAGAACCCTACACCAGTGGGGGCTGGGGGTGGAAAAAGGGGGGGGAAGTAGTTTTAACAGAAGCAAAACGAATAGTTGATTAGGTCGGGGTGGTTAGAGTTTAAGGGAACAGGTGGGTTTTAAGTCGTTTTCTGAATCTTAGGTAGTTCGATTCTTTCCGCAGGTCTCGGGGAAGGGCGTTCCATAGACGCGCTGTGTGGATCGAGAAACGTCTACCACCCGTGCGGGTTTTCTTGAATCTTGGGACGGCGATGAGGGACTCCGTATCCGACATGAGAGATATGTGTGAAGAATTACAGCATTTCTGTGCTTTTGATAGCTGCAGACTCTGGAGTGCATACCTTTTGCTCTGCTGAAGACAAATTGGTGTGTTTCTGAGACTGTTTTGAAACTCAAAGTATTTGCTAAGGTGAGAAAAGATTTCTTTAATTTAGATAGAAAATAGTGTGCTTTAAGGAGAAAATTATGAAGAAAGTTGTGTTTTTCAAATGTTGCTTTGTCTCAAGTGTTTTACAAATAGATTTTGTTTCTTTGAGAAATTGTAATTGGAGAAAATGTGAAGTATTAGTACTGACAGGGTTTTTATGTGCATAGGAGCTGTGGAGTGTTTTCAAATTATGACTTGTAAATCGTTTTTGAGAAAAAGCAATGGTTTTAATATTGATGACAAGGACATAATGGTGTCTGCTTCTTTATAAGGTAATTGAGAGTCTCTGATGTTATTTTTCCCATTTCAATGTAAGAAGTTTGTCTGTGGAGCAAATTGCTTGTAAATATGCTCCCACCTGTGCATGGCAAATTTAGATTTTGAATGTTTGCGTTACATAGGCATGTTAAAGGTGACTGAAACATGCTGCAAAGGCAATCAAAAAACGCTTTTATGTGTCTTAAGGACATTTTAAGTCATTTCCCCATGTGCAGTGTTTTCAAATTATGAGTTGAAAATCGTTTTTGAGGTAAAGGAATGTTTTCAAAATTTATGTGCGCCATATGCCCCCAAATTTCTTTTTCAGGGGTGCAGCAGGGTGTTCTTGAGACACCCCTGCACCCTCGGAAAAATTCGTAATTTGCGATGAGGTAATTGCTAATCGCAAATTGCACCTTCATTCCTATGGGCCTCCTGCTGCATGGAAATGAATGGGTAATTTGTAATTAGCAAATAGCTCATCGCAAACTAGGAATGGTAAAGAATCGCTATTTATTCCTTAAAGTTCGCTATTTAGGAAATGCAAAAAACTTTGATGATACATATGGCGGTTCATCTCTAACAAGATAAGAAGCATAGGGATAGATTTATGATGACTGGCGCATCACCAGGGATGTGTTAGTCATTCTGTGCCGCTGTTCCGTCACCTATGGTGTGCTGCATTTACAATGCGGCGCATCATGGGGCAAAAACAGCACAGATGCGTGACGTATCCGTGCCGTAAAGGTGGCGCATTGCTGGAGTTGTATCGCAAGTGTGATGAAGCTCCAGCAAGGCTCAGGGGTGCCCCTGTCGCAGGGTTTCTGTTCTCACACAGAACTGTGGACAGAGGATTGGAACCTCGGCGAATTAGGGTGCCCCAAAACTCACCTTAGTAATCAAAAACCCCTTAGCAAGCTAGGTACAGTGTCACATTGGATATAACAAACTCTCAATGTTTAGACAATCCAGAATATGAACTTATAGTACCTCAGGATACGTGGAACTCATGAAAAGTCGGTCGTTATATATTTCTTAGAAACCAGAACATGGAGTTAAGAAGAACACATGTGTATTTGAAATGTTTATTTACTAATGCCGTCTTCTCAGGCGTAGTATCTTAGATAATACAAGTACACATATTATCAGTAGCAAAATTACCAGCATAGTTACTAGTACATAAGAAGCGAATGGTGACAGTATGTTAACATGCTGTAAATGAATAAGAGTTAGCAACACTTATAAGCAGCCGCGGGCGGTGGAGGGAGTTACGGTGGGGCAGGGAGGCGGGGAAGGGGAGGGGCAGGGTGCCCCTCCCCCTCCCCGCCTCCCTGCCCCACCGTAACTCCCTCCACGGCCCACGGCTGCTTATATCTCACCCTCCCTAATACACATATTATATTATTTGCTAAGAAGGTCTCTTTGTGTTGGTTTAGGGCGTGCCCATACTTTAGTGTCTTAGATTTGAAGGAATCACATCAGCATACACCAGCTCTCTCTTCATGTGAACCGCATCAAGTGTTGTGTATGTGTGTTCGGCAAAGCAATATAAAACCCGCCTCATGCCCAGAATTGGCAGAAGCTGCACTTATGTTATGAGTATGAAGTCGTGGAGATCAGACCTCATAACAATTCTGTATCGTGTTGTTCTTGAAACTTCAGCACTCGCTGTACAGATATAGTTTAACAAGTAAAGCAGATAGTAGAGCAATAACATATTATTCTCATGTAAATCACGATGAACTATTAGGTTGAAAGCTAAAGCAACAACTAAGTGTCATGTGCAGAAGTTGCAAAAAAGGAAAAATGGCGTTTAAACCGGTAATGAGCCCATGCTAACTTAAGACGGTGTAAAGATATCCAGGATCTACATGACACCTCCCCATGATACGGAAACGAACTGAATAAAATAATAGAAGTGCCATCTCATGAGAGCAGATTGCAACTTTATATGTGCACGGTCCGCAAGGTAAAACATTAAAAACTAGCAAAATTTAATGCTAAAGAAAAATAAAACAGCCAACTACTTTATCGAGGCTTAAGCCAATTGGCAAGCTAAATAATAAAAACTTGACAAATAAGTCAATGAATTGTCAATGAAATGCTAGTACTCAGCATATCAAACATGAAAAAGGTCTATGACATAACTGTGTATGCAAAATAAGCTGCAACAGCCTCTAATAGGAAGTCACCGTCTTCATCCGAAAAGAGTTCAGCCATCCAATTTAAAAGCGGAAAAGAACATACGTGCTCTCCCAGCACCGGATCCTCTATCACCATCAGAGGACAGCTCGGTGGGTTTTCAAGAAAGCTCTGTTCCAAGAAAGACTGTGTTGCCGCCAGTAAATTCCAGGGACCAATTAGTCCATGCATCAATGCCACAGCCATAATCCTTTCGCCAGGACAAACCAACTCGTGAGTAATGATAGGACTCATCAGCTGATTAAAGTCGACGTCAGGAGAAACCGGTCCGCAGAGACACAAATCAATGGCCCAATCGAAATCACAGGTCAGGCAGTGAAATACAGGCTGGACACAGGTGAAGTAGGAGAATCGAAAAGATAATCCATATGCCGTGCTTAATATCGCCAACGGCATTGTGCCATAATATTCAAGCATGCGATTGCGGAACAGCGTCAGCAGCTGCAGGGCGGGAGCTTGCACAGGAGGGACATCCATATTTAAAAATGTAAAAAAGCACAAGAGCGTCCGTTGGTAATGCAAGTAAAAATGGGAATCCACCAAGCACAGTGGAAAAAATAGAATGAAAGAAAGCAGGGATGACTCCAAAGATTTTCTCAAATGAAGTCACGAGACCACTGGTAACAACTTTAAAAAAGTGCGCCAGGCCCTTTGTGGAGGACGCGTTAAAGATAGTCCGAACCATGTCGCTGAAATGCAAAGGCGAATCAGTATTTAAAAGGGTCTGCACCTCTGTACGGGTGTTCGCTATGTGAAGCACGAAAGTTTCACGGGCCGAACTCAAGGCCACCTCTCTCTGAGACAAAAGAGCTCTTATTCTTGCCATGCCGTTGAAATGTGCTCCCAAGGTTGGTATTTGTGGCCAGATTGAAAACTCCCTATGTTCATGTGTGGGAGGAAATAGAACATTTCTGCAGCAAATAACCCGTTCACTTACTGTTACGATAAAAGGAATACTTTTAATTAACCCAGAACAATCTTCATTATTGAGCATCAAATAACTACCATTTTCCAACAACTTGAACGTGGGGATGATAGCAGGAACTGGCGTGCCTTGCAACACGCAAGCCATATTTGGTCGGTGTTTGTGGCATGAACCGTGCAACTGTATGTGCCTACACATTAGTGAATGATCTGGCGTCTCAGTGCATTCCTCTCCATTCAGATAAACTTCTTGATCATCTTTGAAAATCTGTATGTGTATGGAAGCGACCAGACCTCATGAAGAAAACCACTACCTAAAGGTTCATAACGACCTATTGGTATATATTTCATACAATTTGAAAACTTATATAAAGCAAAAGGCAGCGTTATTAAACCGTGGATAAGGCACGTTGCCAAAGCAGCCAACCTTTTGGATTTATACTGGAAATGTTAAAGGAAGAATTACGGAGTAGGGCCTGTAAATCTTTAATGGACAACCGAGTAAAATTACTCCAACCATCATATTCCTCTAACTCCGGGATAGTAGGGGTGTTTAATTTTTTAGAAGTAGCCAATCCAAAGCATTTGGTCTGGGAAATTGTTTCATTCACAAACAACATATGATTTGGGATGAGACATGCACGGTGCAAAGCCTCAGTGCCTTGTACCTGCCAGGTTCGTGAACCCCAAACTGATGTAGATCCTGGATATCTTTACACTGTGTTAAGTTAGCATGGGCTCATTACTGGTTTAAACGCCATTTTTCCTTTTTTGCAACTTCTGCACACGACACTTAGTTGTTGCTTTAGCTTTCAGCCTACCTGCGTCAAGATCTATGCCTGCTTCAAGCAGGCGCAGGGTTTTGATGCAGCTTTGTCCTATCTGATTGTAAATGCGGCACACCGTGGGTGGCAGAGCAGCGGTGCACGTTAACTGGTGCATCCGTGGGGATGTGCTAGTTAATATAAATCTGC
Source organism: Lissotriton helveticus (assembly GCF_964261635.1). Classification (NCBI taxonomy): domain Eukaryota; kingdom Metazoa; phylum Chordata; class Amphibia; order Caudata; family Salamandridae; genus Lissotriton; species Lissotriton helveticus. The sequence goes on from NC_136067.1 coordinate 452,255,702, forward strand.
CCCTTTACATTTAATTATGTGCAGGGGACACAGAGTCGGTGAGGTTTATCCAAGGTTAAGAAGAGATGAGTCCTGTTCAGTGAAAAATTGGAGATAGGCTTCACCTCCTCTGCTCCTCAGCATCGTTGGACATGGTTAAATAATAGCTGCAAAATGTTACTCTTGTTAAACAATTTTACTATTATAATCTCTGAGATTTGTCTCTTACTGTGCAACATCTCATTGTTGTTATCTTTCTTTAAAGATAAAGACAACATCAACATGAGCGACAATCAGCAATCAGTTGATTTCGACCTCATCATTGAACTCGTAATTGAAACATCAGTGGATGTTGATCCCTTGGATGATTTCAATCCTGAGGATGAAGAAGAACGTGATGAGGATGCAGATTTGTCAGAATTGTATGACATAGGATGGGAAGCTGACGTGCTTGAGCCTATGGAACTATAAACATTTATTTTATAAATTTATAATAAATAAAAAGTAAATATGTAAACCGTTTAATTTAAAAATAAAGACACCTTCAAAAACAGGTTATGTGTAGTGTCTTCAATAAAATATTAAAATATGGTCATAAAATTAGATCATATTCATATATAAAACAGCACAGGTAAAATGAATATAAATTCCATTTCTTTTCTGCTATTTCTGTATTCTAAATTTGCCATGTACAAAAAATTCTTCTATGTAAAAATGTTAAGTAGTGTGTTAAGTTTTTGATGACTGTTATTAATTTACTGTTGGGTAATAGTGGTTAATAAAATTTTTTATTATATTTTACCACAGATTCAACTGCAGATTATTTCAAGATTTTAGGATGCCAAGCAAAGAAAGAGTGAGAAAGGCTGCAAAACGTCAAAGACAGCAGGTGAATGAAAAAAAGCAGCAGTCCTCTAACAAAAAGATTTGTCAAGTCACCAAGAAAGCACCGGGTAAGAGTACAAAAACATTCATAAGAAATATCTCTAGTAAAAAAAATATTACTACAGAAAATGTTTCAGTCCAGAAAAGGAGAAGCAATTCAAACGGTAAGGAAAGGCCAATGAGAAATGTTACTGCTAGAGTAAGAGATAACTCTATGCATGAAAGTAGAAGGAAACAACAGTTTAGGGACATTCGTAAACGAATGTTCTGCAACAGGATAATTGGCAATTTGTTAAAAAATATTAAGAAAGGTCAACAGAAAGTGGTTTTTTATAAGAGAAAAAAAATAGTTGAGAAAGTTATTGATCAGGCATTTGAAATTAAACGTAAGTTATTTATTTTGACAATCAATAGAATTAGGAAGCTAAACAAGGCAATTTATGATTTCAAAAGAAATAGTAGATGGAAGAGAATAGTTAATCGTAGTAATTTTTGTGAAGTTTTTTCTGGAGAATGGATGCATAGTTCAAGCTCTGAGGCATTTTTTAATGAGGAGAGTTATTTCCAGGATAATGATTTGGTGCATGCAGTTGACACCAGTGGTCGAGCTTATGAAGTGAAAGATGGTTGTCCAGTTGAAAAAGAAAAACTTGTGACAACAGAGATAGAAGAGGTGTTAGGTAATGAGGTTTTAGGGAGACGTCCTAAGGGTCCTGTGTACACCTGGAAGTGTAGTAGTATTTGCAGTGTACGACAGGATTCCATCAATTTGCTTTGTGATTTTATACGGTCATTTAATAAGAAAAGTTTGAAGCAGAAAATGAAGTTGTTGCAAGAATTAGATCCTTGCAGAGTGAGAGAAGTGATAGGTTTGCATGGTCATTCACTGGCTTGTCTTTCCAGGAGAGTATGCCAGAGTGTTTTTCATCATTTCAGGATGCTAGCAGTGCATCATAATAAAGTGAGGAAATTAGTTAGAATGTTGTATTATGCTAAGAGTCCAGCAATTATGCTTAAACAATTATGCGCTGCTCTTTTGCATGGTTCTGAAATAGATGTGAAGAATATATGTGAAGAAATTGAGTTTTGTTACTTTGGAAGTAAAGAGGAGAATGTTGAAATTGACCAAGAAGAAGAGAGTAATGTGGAAGATAGTGTACAGGTTTCCAGTACAGATAATTTCCAGAGGGAAATTGCGACGTTTGAGGTGAAATCAAGTGAGAGGCCAAATTTCACTTGTGTGTGTTGTCGACGCACTTATTATAAGAATCAGACTAAGTTAGTGGATTTATATGGAAAAAGTGAAAGGGAAAATAATAGTGAATGGAAGGATTTTACAACATACTTGATGGTAGAAAATTGTTTTGATTTGGGATTGGATCAACGTGTGTGTACTTATTGTTGTAACAAATTAAATCAAAACCAGATGCCTGCTAGAGCAGTTCATAATAATCTGGAATTGGTTGAGATTCCTTCTGAATTGAAGGATTTAAATACTTTATGAATCTATTTTGATTCAAAGTATCCATCCCTTTCAGGCTATTGTAAGAATGGAGCCAAAGACAGGGAAATTGCCTCCATCAGATTTACAGAGAGGATTAAAGGGAAGAGTTGTTTATTTGCCTCTAGATTTGAAGAAAAATATTAACACAATTGGAGTAGAAAAAGTGGAAGAGGAACCTCTTGTTATCTTAGTTAATGGGGTTCCGACAAAGAATAAGAAAATATGGCAAGATTTAGTAGATGTTAGGAAAGTCAAAAGGGCAACATTGTATTTGAAAAAATATAATAAATACTATAAAAATGTATATGTTGCAGAAGAGGAAGTAAGTGAGGAAGAGGATAGCGATTTGTGTGCTGGTCAAATTGAGAAAGTAGAACCCTGTACTAGTGAAGAAATATATGAACATTATAGTGTTCATCCTTTGCATTCCAAGGAAGTCATGGGGAATGCTATTGAGTTGTTTCAAATGAAACAAGCGAAAGGGAGTCCCATTAGTGTTTGGGAGGAAAGTTTGGAAGCTCGGTGTTTCCCACAGCTTTTTCCAACAGGTCAGGGAGGAAGATATGATGAGCGACCTCCTCAAATTCCTGCTTCTGAATACCGGACTTTGCGATTGTATGCAGGAGATCCTAGGTTTCGACAATGCATTCCTTATTTGTTTCATCTCCTGTTTGAAAGCGATCTGTCTGGACTGTCATATGCAGTGAACCACATCTTGAAAAGTGGTATACACATGCAAAACATCTCGGCAAGTGACTTTATGGATAAAGTCAATGTCCAAGACAGTATTTTGGATTCTCACCTGATTAATCTCATGGCGTGTCAGCGTGGTACTAATGAGTACTGGTACCGTCGTCATGGTGATTTAAAATGTATGCTGAGGAACTTAGGAACTCCCACATGGTTCCTCACTTTGAGCTGTGCTGAGTATGGCTGGGAAGACTTACTTGAATTTCTACGAGAGGCAAATGCTAACGTAGAAAACATCGAATTCACGACACCCGGAGAACTGTGCTCTTTGGATCCAGTCAATGTATGTAGGTACTTCAATCATAGATTTGAAGGTATGATGTCTTTCATCATGAATAAGAAGAATCCACCTCTTGGAGAGGTGTTGGATTTCTTCTGGAGGAAGGAGTACCAAGCAAGAGGTGCTCCTCATATACATATGTTGCTGTGGATCAAGGATGCACCTAAATTTGGAACGGATGCAGAAGACTCAGTGATGAGTTTCATAGAACAGTATTCTACGTGTGCTGTTCCAAACGCAAAGGAGAAAAAAAGCCTAAGAGAAAAAGTTCTACGTTTCCAAAGCCATCGATGTGGAAAGTACTGTCGTCGTAAATTCCGGAACAAAGACAAGTTCTACACCAAATGTCGTTTCGGCTTTCCACGACCGGTGATTTCTAAAGGAAGAGTGAACAGTTTGATGTCTTCGCTGCGACATAATGTGATGAAGAAATCACCTAAAAACACATACAATTTGAAGAGGAACGAAGAGTCTAAGTACATCAACGACTACAACCCGGTGATTTTGTCCATGTGGAATGCTAACATGGATATACAGTTTGTGGCTGATAACTGTATGGCTGTGGCTCGGTATGTGACATCTTACATCACCAAAAAAGAGAAGACAGAATTGAAGGATATGTGGGAGGACATTTCCCATGAAAAGAGCCTCAGCAAGAAGTTGTACAGTTTCAGCCTGAAGATGTTGTCGCATCGAGAAATCGGAGCTTATGAATGTTCTGACCGGTTGTCTTCAGCAAGTCTCTATGCCAAGTCCAGGAGTATCGTTTGGGCGAGTGTTGGTCTTGCTGCAACGCGTAATCGAGTTCTGAAACCTGTGCGGGAAATTGAGTATTTGGCGGAAAAGGAGCCAAACAGTACCGACATTTTGAAGAGCAACATGTTGGATACATATTATCCAAATCGAAGCAGTCACCTCGAGAATGTTTGTCTGTATGAGGTTCTGCAAAATTACATATTCAAGAGGAACATCAAAGAAGATACTGAGAAAGGAGTGTATGCTGTAATAGGAAGTGAGGGATGTCTGGTCAAGCAAAGAAAATGCCACTTGATAAACCATCGAAAATTGAGTGGCGAATCTCCTGAAAAAAAGGAGTTTTTCTATTTAGCACTTTTGCAACTTTTTAAGCCTTGGCGTGCAGAAGAGGAACTGCTTGGAGATTTCCTTTGTTACGAAGACTCATTCAATGCTGCCAAGGAGACCATAGAATGTCCTGCTTTTCCCAAATATGTAGAAATGTTGAATGTGGAAATTGAGCAGGAAGCAACGATTGCAGCTGAGATTGCCAGAGACAGTTCTCAGGACAGTCAGAGTTCTGCTTCATTGAGTCAGGATCCACTAGGAGGACCTCTTATCGAAAATGAAGCTGCCACTGCTATGAATGAAGTGGAAAGAGCCATGGCACATGCTCAGGAGGATGCGGTTAACTTAGAAGAGTTGGAAAGACAACTCAACGTTGAGCAGAGGAAAATATATGACGAACTTACCATGCAAATTGATCATGGATTAAGTCATGACAAGAAAGAGTGCTCATGTACGTCGTTGAAGCCTGTCCGACTGTATGTGAGTGGAGAAGCGGGAACTGGAAAAAGTTTCCTTATTAAAGCAATTTCATGTTATTTGCAGGAAAGGACAGAGTCATCGCTGTCTTGTGTTGTCACCGCTCCAACTGGACTGGCAGCACATAACATTAAAGGGATTACTTTACATCGTTTACTGATGCTGCCAGTGGAGCATGACAACAAATTAGAATATCACAAGCTATCTGGAGATGCTTGTTTTTTTTTTTTTTTTTTTTGTTCAAAAACCTTTATTTGAGCAAGCATAGAAAAATACAAGAATGGGCCTACAACCTCACGGGCTGGCCGCTAATAAGAAGGCACAAGGTACAAATCAGAAGTGTACACCCGTGGTCAGGCACAAATCCAGCACAAAGCATTACTCCCAACATGTCACAGAGCATATTGAATTTTATATTTATACAAAAAGAAAAACAAACACTAAAAAGGCGAATGCACGGTGATCAAGGTCAGCCCAAAGAACGGAGGGGATGGTCTACAGTCAGGAGAACCTACCAAGAGCCCTGAGGCTCCAACAAGGTCGGGGGGGGGGGGGAGCAGCGGGGAGAATCGGAAATTCAAAAAACAGTATGAAAGGGTTCCGGGAACGCTCGCCTAGGGAGATAGGACAACATCAGTAGTGCCCACAAGGGGAGGTGTGCAGATATCACCACGATATTCATTCCACTGGCCCCAAATCCTCGTCCACGCCCTGGGTCTGCCCCTGGCCACATAAACCGTCTTTTCCCGAAACATGGACCAGTCCATGTTGTCTTCCCATTTCGAGACCTCAGGGGGCCTGGATGCGCCCCAGAGCTGCGCAATATCACGTTTCGCAATCATGTAGCCCAAGGTAGCCCACCTGGTCTGGGCCACAGAATAGTCAGTGGGCTCCCACACATTCAACAGACATCGTCGAGGCTCAGGCCGCAGGGCAACCCCAGTCACATCAGTCATCACCTCAAGGACAGCAGTCAAGTAAGCCACCACAACCGGGCATTCCCAAAGAATGTGTAAAAAAGTAGCACTCAACCCACAACCACGCTTACATAACCCATCCAAAGAAAAGCCCATCGTTACCAGACGCGGACCAGTGACATACACTCGATGAAGGATTTTAAGTTGAACCAAACGGAGACGGGCAGGAATGGCTACCTCCTTGGGAGAAGTGAGTGCCGACTGCCAATCCTCGTCGTCCAGTTCCAACCCATCGCCGACCCAAGCCTCCCGAAGTCGGACCAATAAGTCTGCCCGATTATTGATCAGCTTCTTATAGATCAGGGAAATAGTGCTATCAGGCAGGTGCCCATCAAGGACACGATCTTCGAGGGGGGAAGACTCGGGCAGGGCCACATCAGGAGTCAAGACTGAGGCGAGGGCGTGCCGGACCTGCAGATAACGAAAAAATTCCCTACCATTCAAACCATATTCCTCCTGGAACGATTTCACACTACCCTTCGAACATACATCACCCACCTTACTTATACCAATCATATCCCAACGGTCGAAGCCCTTAGTAGACCAGAGACACCCCAAACGTTCCGAGGCATAAAGCGGCGTCGCCAGCGTCATTCGATCTTCCCATCCCAAACTCACATTCGCGGCTCGCCACACAGTTACTGCACTCCTGGACGGGCCCACAAGATGGCGCCCGGCTGATCGGGAATAAAGCGCTCTATTAAAGTCCCCACCCGGCAGCTGGAGTCTATCCATCTCGAATGCAGGATTTCGACCCGGCGAAAACATCACGTGATTAATAGCAGATAGCTGGGAAGCCCAATAATATCGCTTAATATCGGGGAGCGCCATGCCCCCGTCGTACCAAGGGATGGTGAGTTTCGCGAGGGCAATACGTGGACGCCCGTCCCAAATCAATTGCCTTTGAAGACTCTCGATCTCTCGGAAATAGGTCTTGGGGATAGCGTCATAGGAGTTCTGGAGCACGTAGAGGAACCGCGGCAAGGACATCATTTTAAACAGGGCCACCCTGCCCAGAGGAGACAAAGGAAGCTTACGCCAGCGGGCCACGTCCAGTCGCAATCGAAGCAACGGGGGGAGGAGGTTACGCTCAAATCGGAGCGAGGAGTCCAACGTAATAAAAATCCCTAAATATTTGAAGCCAGACTGGACCACCTGGATGGGAAGTCTGCTCGGCAAAGGGGGTAAAACACCCGAAAGAACATACACGCAGGACTTGGCCCAGTTAATAACGAGGCCCGAGTTGGCACCAAAGGAAGTGAGAACGTCAAACAAAACTGTCAGAGATTTACGCGGGGAGGTGAGATATAAAAGAATGTCGTCCGCATAAAGCGAAACGCGGTCCTCAAAGTCCGGAGACCAGCGAATCCCCTTGAGCGAAGGCTCCCACCGAAGCCAAGCAGCCAATGGTTCCAAGGCGAGCGCAAAAAGCAACGGAGACAAGGGGCATCCCTGACGGGTACCCCTACCAAGGGTGAAAGGGGCCGAAACTCTACCATTTACTACTACTTGTGCCAGAGGTTCCGCATATAATAGCATGATCCAACCAATAAACTCAGGCCCGAAACCAAATTTCTCAAGAGCCGCCCAAAGATAAGGCCACTCCACAGTGTCAAAAGCCATTGAGGCATCCAACGACGCCAAAATGGCCGGCTCCGTCAGAAGCCCCGCCCTCGCAATCGCGCCGTGGAGACGACGCAGGTTCAGAGCCGTGTTGCGATGCGGGATAAATCCGGATTGATCTGGATGGACCAAGCCACTAATGACCGTCAGGAGGCGGGACGCCAGGAGTTTCGCCAACACCTTGGGTTCAACATTTAGGAGGGATATGGGCCTATAGGATGAACAAAGGTCTCGCGGTTTGCCATCCTTGGGGATGACAACTATCGTGGCCAATCGCTGATCATAAGGGAGAACACCCCGTTCCCGGGACTCCAGAAACATGGCGCGAAGATATGGCGCCACTCTGTCGGGACGTAACTTGTACAGTTCAATTGGCAACCCGTTCGGGCCCAATGCTTTGCCCGAACGGAGTGAACGGATGGCAGTGGCTATCTCATCAACCGTAAAGGGGGAGTCCAACGCTACACGATCCAAATCAGTGACACTGGGCAGAGCTATATCACGCAATAGAAGGCGAGAGTCAGCCACATCTCTCACAGACACAGGGGTATACACCACACGGAAGTACTCAGCAAAACGGTCAACTATTCCAATCGGGTCCGTCACACTCACACCACTCGAAGACTGAATCACGGGTACCACACGAGTAGCTCTCTCCCTCTTATCCAGCCATGCCAGCAATTTACCCGCTTTGTCACCCACATCATACAAACAACCCTGTTGCTCCCGAAACATCACTTTAGCAGCATCCGTGACCACAGATTTATATGCAAATTGTTTCAGACCCAGGGCGTGGAGTTTCGCAGACGTGACACCAGATTCCAAAGCATCCTCCAATGCAGAAATCTCTCCCTCAAGGTCCACCACCTCCCTATTCCTCGCCCGCTTAGCTTCAACAATAAGGGAGAGGGCCTGCCCACGAATCACCGTCTTAAAGGCCTCCCACAGGGACACAGCTGAGGAGACCGACCCCTCGTTATCCAGAAAATACGCGTCCAAAGACTTAAGCAAAAGGCTGCGGGTCTCGGGGGAGGTAAGGTACCACGGATTGATGGGAGCAACTCTGCCCACCGCCTCCACTCCAACCTCAAAACGAAGCCAGAGCGGAGAGTGGTCAGAAATACCCCTGGGTAGGTGGACAATCTCACGAACCGCTGGCGACTGCGCCGCAGGCATCAGGAAATAATCCAGCCTGGACAGACTCCCATGGGCTCCAGAATGAAAGGTGTATTGAAGCTGAGTAGGATGCAAAAGCCTCCAGCAATCCACCAAGCCAAAGGTATCCAAAAATCCACCCAACCACCGTTGGGCCACAGGAGTATCTCTAGGGGGGTGGCGATCGTGAAGACCGGAGAACACCGAATTAAAATCACCGGCCAAAAAGAGAGTACTATCAGGGAGGTCCAACAACACGCGGCCCAAATCTGAAAAGGTAGAAGTCTGCAAGCCGGGGGGCACATAAACAGTAAATAAGGAGAGGGCACGACCCTCATAGCGACCCACAAGGACAGCATATCGCCCCCGATCATCCTGAATCACATCATCAATAGCTAGGGGGAGGGAAGCCCGAACAAGGATACCCACGCCCCTAGAACCCGAGGTAAACCCAGAATGTGCTACGAGGCGATAGCCCCACCTATTCATTGCATGACAAACATTGCCTACCAAATGAGTCTCCTGCAGGAAAACAATATCAGGAGATAAACGTCGTATATATTTCAACACCACACTTCTTTTGATACGATCTCCCAGACCGTTAACGTTCCACGAAACAAATCTCAACCCGCTACCCCCCATCCCACCCAACAAAGCCAAAACCCCCCACCAATGAGCATGACACCAGAAACATCTTCAAATACAGGATAAAGTCGCCTCGAAAACAAAACACACAAACAACGAACTTCCCAACCACCCACCCCCAAAATAACAAGAAAACACCCCCACCCTGCACCCCTGCAAAAAGCTAAAAAGCCACCCCAACCTGCAGTGTGCCTGTCGCCCAAGAACCCCTATTCTACACAAAGACCCCGGAGGAGGAAAGGCTCCGTCCCACCCGCCACCCCGATCAAGACCAATGAAGAGAAAAAGAACATACAACAAATCACATAAGCGGTAGAGGAACAAAGGCACACATTCCTGGAAGAGTTACTCAAAACAAGGCACCCGGCATAGACGAAATGTTCAGCTCTCTACACCACCTTCAGCACCGCCCGGGTGGGCATCGGACTCAGTCTCAGGAGGTCGGTTAGGCAAGGAGTCCAGCCAGTCATTCACAGCATTCGGCCGATCAAAGAAGAAGGTCCGGTCATTATACTCAACCCGCAGCCTGGTCGGAAAGAGCATAGCGTAGCGCATCCCCATGTCCCTAAGACGCTTCTTGGCACCACGAAATCCCATCCGCTGCTTCTGGACCTGTTGGGAAAAGTCCGGATAAAAGTTCACCGTGGCATTTTCAAAGGCCACCGGGCCCTTCACCCGCGACGCCTGCAGGATAGCGTCCCGATCTCTATAGTGGAAAAGCTTGGCAACAATAGGTCTCGGTGGGGCGCCTGGCTTACCCTGGCCCCCCGGAACACGATGTGCACGCTCCACTGTGAAGAATTTACTAAGGCCAGACGGAGAAAGGTGGTTCTGGATGAGGTCCTCAACCAGGAGATCAACCGAGTGGGGTTCTGGGTTCTCCGGGACACCAACCACGCGAACGTTACAGCGACGTGCCCTCTTCTCAAAATCATCCAAGCGCCGGGTCATGAAATCGTTCACCCTACGGAGATTGCCAATCTCCGTCTGTACCTCAGAGACGTCCGCCGTGAGACTGGATGATTTGATATCCAACGACTTCACCTTTTCGTTCGTCTTGGAGAGATCGGCTCGGATTAGATTCAAATCGATTGCCACGGCGTCAATTTTGTGGGTCAAGGTCTCGTATTGTTGGCCTATTGACTCCCTCATGCCAGAAATGGCGCCCATGATGTCCTGCAAGGAAGGCTCCGTCGACGCATCCACAACGTGGTCAGATGCACAGGGACCGGGCAGGGCAGCTCCGGGGGACCCCTTAGAATGGGTATAACGGTCCATAACGTTGGATTGGACCGGACCCCCGCGCAGAGGTGTCTTCGTCTTGCGCGTCTCCCGGTCCCCTCTGCCCGCCATCTCGGAGATGCGTCACAGGGAGAGTCACCAGGGCCAACGGACCGGGCACCAGAAATGGAGGCCTCGGGACCAAAGGACCGTAACAAGAGTATCACCAGAATAGGGGCAGCCAAATAGGAGAACAGTCCAGCCAAAGGCCCGACAGCCGACTCGTGTCCTGGAACCAGCTCTGGCCCGACCCTCTCGCCGATGTCCCAGTCAGAGGCAGAATCGAAACCGAAACTTAAGAAGGGGACCCACAAGTCCAATCCCCCTGCCGTTGTTGTTCAACTCCAAGACGGCCACCGAACCTCACCCAGTCCCGGGCGCACCTCAAGGGCGGAGCCCAAAAGTTCAATTCACCATAACTCAGGCACCCGGGGTCAAAATAAATTTCTGAAAGGTCCAGGTAGATCAGCCCATCGTCCTCTATACAAATCCTCGCGAAAAATCAGGATTCATGCAGGATATTATGCCGGGAGCGGCGGGGGTCCGGGGAGCGCTGTGCTCACGCGGCCATCTCGGATGCCCGCCAAGCTCCTCCCGGAGATGCTTGTTTTGAAGTTTCAAGAGTCTTGAGGAAAATGAAACTTCTTATCATTGACGAAGTAAGCATGGTTTCCAATGTCATGCTTGCCTTTGTGCATTTGAGAATGCAAGAAGTTCTCAAAACAGAGTATGATGTGTTATTTGGTGGCAAACACATCATTGTTTTCGGAGATCTTCTGCAGCTGACACCAGTGAAAGGGCAACCTGTGTTCAAAATGCTCACGCATGAAGATACCAGGAAGTGCTTAGGGAGCATTGGCAACGTCAATATATGGTTAAACTTCAATTATGCTGAACTGCATGAAAATATGCGTCAGGCAAAGGATGAAGTTTACAAGACTATTCTACAAGATGTTAGAATTGGAAAAGTGACCGAGCATGGGAAAGAAGCTTTACATGCACGATTACTGACAAATTTATATCCAGACGAAGATGTTGTGCCTGAGAATATTTTTCAGAAAGTTACTGAGAAAAAATCTGGAATATGTTTGATGCCAACTCTTGCAGAATGTGCCAAATTCAACAACAAAATGTTGCATTTAGAAAAGCAAGAGATTGTGAAACTGGAAGCTATTGACAGAGTAGAGCATATGGGATCAACAATTATTTTGTCTGAGAATCTGAAAACAAAATTGGATTCATTAGAGAAGAGTATATCTAAAACTGCGGGTTTTGAAAAGACTCTGAATGTGTGCTTGAACTGCCGTATAATTTTAAGAAGGAATTTACATGTTGAAAGAGGTCTGGTAAATGGATCAATGGGTAATGTTGTTGATTTTGTGAAATACAGAAATAGAGATGGAATTGAATTTTTAAAAATTAAATTTGATGGCATTGAGGAAGTACAGCTAATTGCTCGTTGTTCTGCTAGATTTTTGCTTGTAAAAGACTTATATGTTCGTCGTAAGCAGTTTCCTGTTTGCTTGGCATATGCGGTGACAATCCATAAATCGCAAGGTTTAAGTGTAGACTGTGCATTGGTGAATATTGGCAGTTCTGTGTTCAAGGAGGGTATGGCATATGTGGCATTGTCACGAGTTAGAACTTTATCGGGATTGTACTTGATTGAGTGTGATGTCACAAACATTTGTGCGGATCTAGATTGTGTTAAGGAATACAATAGGTTAAGAAGTGAGTATGCGCCACATTTGCCTCAGTATCCTTTGTTTGAGAAACGTGTGGTAGGCCGGAAACGAAGAAATGTGACCAATACTGGGGAGGTTGTAGCAAAAAGACGAAAAGTTGATGAACCTGAAATTATAAGCAGAAACAAAAAGGATTCTGTTGAAGATGTTGTTGGTTTTCAATTTGAAAACAGTTCTGGTGTCAACTGCTATGCTAATGTAGTGGTTAATGTTTTGTTTTCTCTAGAAAATGTAAAAGAAGAGATTGTGGTCAATTCTGATCAAAGATTTTGCAGTTTGTTAAATTCTGTGTTAGAGAAATGTAGCACTGATAGAACAAACATAGAAAGTGTGTCTGAAATTCGAAATCTGTTAGACAGATGTTCAGGCCAAACACAATTCTCTCAAAATAGTCAGCAAGATTGTCAGGAGTTTTTAATGTATATGCTTGATGTATTGCATGATGAAGGTGTAGATGTAGATCACCTGTTTGGGCTTTCTTATCAATGGCAGCATGACTGCGAGAACTGTAGGGTATCAAGTACTACTAGTGTAGACTCAGAAAGATTTATATATTTAACTTTGCCAGACAGTAAATCAGTCTCTTTTAATAAGCTAGTAAAAGCAGCTGATCACAACATGGAGTGTAGCCAATGTAAATCTGAAATGATGTCCACATTATTTATACGAACATATGGCCAGTATGTCATTTTAATGTTCCAACGATGTAGGCCTGATGGAACAAAATTGACAACTTTAATTAAAAATTTTGTGGCTTCACAGTTGTCAATATCAGGAAGGACTTTTGTAACTGTAGCAATTATATATCATGATGGTCCTTCAATAACATCAGGACATTATACAGCTTATTTAAAGTGTAGAAATGGCTGGTCATTCTGCAATGATTCTGTTTTAATTTTCAAAAAAAAATTGCCGTATGACCTTAAAAACTCTTACCTGGTGTTTTTAAAACCAAAATTTTAGGGAAAGAATCTCGGGATGTGCTCTGAGGAATTTCAAGAAGTTCTAATGGCTCCTACACGATTTGGCCTTGAGGATAAGTGTAGTACAGAGACATAACTTCTTACCATAACACTGGACGTCATGGAGAAATACGTGCACTTTGAATGAGTTCAGAAAAACTGTTTCTTTTTATAAGCTAATTGAAGCAGCCAATCAAAACATGGAGTAGAGGGAATGTAAGTCTGCAATGCTGTCTACTGTTTTACATTGCTTTGTCATTAAAAGTGATGTAGAGAATTAAATAATTGTACTAGTCATAAAGGTAGTGTAAGTCTGCTTCATAGTAAGCAGTATCAGTGTGATAGGAAATGTAGAACATGATTGAGCAAGAAGGGGAAGATATTACTAGTCCAGGATTGTGAAAATGATCTTCAACATTTTAATTGTGAAAGTTGCGGAAATACAACATGACGGGATTGGCTTAAAAGAATTCTAAGAGTTATAAATGGCTCAGACACGATTTGGCCTTGTGGAAACGTGTGGTAGAGAGCGAGAAGTCATTTATTGTATGTAACATGTTTTTGAAAACGATGGAGGTTTTCTTTCAGAAAGTGGCGGGTTGAAAGTAATAACAGCACAACAGAGTGTAAGCTGTTCATAGGACATCCTTGGCCGTCATGGAAAGTAAGTTAACTTTAAGGAGTTCTGAATTCTGATTTGTTATGTTGTATGGGTTTTTTAAACACAATCATTTTGATTGTGTTTTTTTTCCCCGCTGTTATATGATGAATACCTTCAAGTCACTGTTTTAGTGAAATTTGATACATTCTGAGAACAGCAAAAATAAACCATTTAACATGTATAATTAATTCTGTTCTGTTTGCATTTATGATGTACATGTAGAACTGTGTAGGAGGCATGGAGAAGGTGAGGCTTCTGTAAGTGTCAAAGTTGTTGCATACAGTGCTCATATTCTACGTAGTCTTTTATATTTCATTACTTTCACTGTTTCTGACTGATCTAAAAAAAATTTTTTAAAAAGAACAGTAAGTATAAGGGAAGGAAACAGACAGTTATGTTAAAAGAAACACAGCTATAGGGAATAAACTAGGGATACTGTTACCCGCAATCCTCTGCTGATGATGTCACTGAGCATGTCATGAATGATGTAATATGTGACATCATCAGCAGTGGATTACGGGTAATAGTATCTCTAGTTTACTCCCCTATAGCTGTCTTTCTTTTAACATAACTGTCTGTTTCCTTCCCTTATACTTACTGTTCTTTTAAAAAAAAAAATGTTTTGGTTCGCTTCCGGTTCGCGTACCGGGGAGCGAACTGGGAAGCGAACTAAGAGAAATAGAGGTTGGCACAGTTCCAAATATTGTACCAATTTTTTAATAACGGGGAGGTAGTTCTGAAAAGAACTTTTTTTTTATTGTTTTTGTTGTTTTATATTTTTTTTATTATTTTTCTGAACATTTTTTTGAATTTTTCTGAACAGTTTTATATTTTTTTGGGGTTTTTTTCGTAGGGGGCAACGAAAACGATTCATTGTAAAGGGCTCAACAGGAGCAACAAAACAAAAAAAAAGAATTTATTGTTTGGGGCGTTTCGGACAAACATGAGCATGATTGTCAATAGCTCTGTTGATCAGAGTGATGCTACTTTCTCCGTAGCAAATGAATCCACTGCAATGTACGCAGACTTGTTTTACTTCACGAAATCTCGTTTGTATATTTGGCACCATCTCCCTGCCCTCTGGTCCCGTTACTTCCGGTACAACAGATCTTCTGGCCATAATAGGGGGATTATCTAGGTCGTTACGAAACTGTGCAGCACTGTAGTTGTTAGGATGCCACCTAGTCATATGGCGATGCATTGTGTAGTTTCCGAAACTGTATTTTTTGTCGGTCCCTCTGGACAGTCTATCTTGACATATAAGGCAAGTTACGTATCTTGCATTTACTTTTTTCTGACCTTTGGGAATTTAAAAAAATTGCCAAATGAAGTTTTCTTTCCGGTGAGACGTCCTGGGCTCCTCAGGCAAAAAGTGCCTCTCTTCGTGCTCGTCGTCCTCTTCCTCTTCTTCCTCTTCTTGCTGAATTATAACTTTAGCAGGTGGTCCACTCTTCCTTGGATGTGGTGGAGGTGGTGGGGAAGCACCAGCTGAAGCTACTAAAGAAGCCATTGCTCACTGGTAACAAAGGGTCTTTCTCTCACAATGATGAAAGTCAGAGTGAGGAAAGAAGGAGGGATTTTCATCATTTGGGAAAAACAATAGTTCTCAACCAATGAAAAGTGTTCATTTTAGATTATATGACCTAGTCTTACATCATTAGGAAACCAAAAGTGAAATGAACCAATGAAAAGTGTTATTACCAAGTCACATGACCTGCTGTGTTTACGTTACGCGCTTTGCAGGGCCTCCCGGTTTGCTTCCAGAAACCTGCGCTTTGCGACTCGGTAAGCGTACCAGTTCGCTAACGTAGCACGTCATATGACGTATCACGCGACAACGCGAAACGTCATGCGGACGGGAGGCGTCACGATGTTGTTTTCTAACGCGGCAGTTGCGGTAAAGAAACGTTTACCGGCTCGCGGTCTATTTCGCGGCATCAAGGTCAGCTAACGGGAAGCTTCCCGATTCGCGAAGCGGGAATGAAGAAAAAAAAATATTTTAAAAAAAAGTTATTAATAAACATATAAAATATATTTTTGGATTTAAAGAAGAATACATTTTACAGCTACAGATATTAGCTGTTAAAAAACCAATGAAATTCACTGAAAAAACCATAGGTTATAGACCATATATAGTTAGGAATTAGCATTTACAAAACCTTGAAAATTCACTGAAAAAACCATAGGTTATAGACCATATATAGTTAGGAATTAGCATTTAAAAAACCTTATTTTACTCACACAAAACCATTGAAATTCCATATATAGTTAGTTGCACTAACTATATATCGCGCACCCGCAATCCACTGCTGATGATGTCACATATTACATCATTCATGACATGGTCAGTGACATCACTGATGACATCACTGATGACATCTCAAATGACATCACTGATGACATCTCACTTGACATCAATGATCACATCACTGATGATATCATTCATGTGATAATACAATGCATCTCCTCACACTCTAATATAACCTCCGTTACACCCAGTGTTAAATAGAGAGTATCATTTTTGAAACCATTGACACACCAATACTAGTTACTACATACGCACTCACTGATTCCTATGTCTACACACACATTCACTCATACAATCATTCATACATACAATCACTCATCTTTACAACACTATCATATGCACTCATACACCTATACAGACACTCACACTCTGCCACTCATCCATGGAGTTACTCACACACCTAGTCAGTCCTGAAAAGAATCAATCACACTTCCATTTTCTCATCTATACAGTTAAACACAGAACACCTTACATTTTTGAAACATATACTAACACATAGTTACTCTCTTATAGAATCACTGATACAAGTACACATTGATCTGCACAGAGTCACACACCTCCCAGCCAGCCATAAACACACTCAGTCTCCCATACAAATACTTGTGCAACCAATCAATAACCCATATAGCTACTTATATAGCTACTGATCAACACATGCAGCAGCTTGCACAACAACAGACATACTGATGCACACTTTCAGACAGTTTAGTCACTAACCCGTGCATTCAGTAAGACGCATTTAATCACTCACTCATACAGTCAATCACGCACCTACTAAAACCTTCATTCAGACACTTATACATCCACTCATTCTTCAATATGTAAAACATATTTAAACTTTACAGAAACACATAATCACTGGATGTTGTCATCAGTGATGTCATCAGTGATGTCACTGACCATGTCATGAATGATGTAATATGTGACATCATCAGCAGTGGATTGCGGGTGCGCGATATATAGTTAGTGCAACTAACTATATATGGAATTTCAATGGTTTTGTGTGAGTAAAATAAGGTTTTTTAAATGCTAATTCCTAACTATATATGGTCTATAACCTATGGTTTTTTCAGTGAATATATATATATATATATATATATATATATATATATATATATATATATATATATATATATATATATATATATATATATATATATATATATATATATATATATATATATATATATATATACATATATATATATACTTGAAGATGAAGGATCACAAGAAAACAACAGCCAGCCAGGGCAAAAATCTGGATCCCAAAGGATACAATGAGTCACAAAGAAATAAAATATCCAAGAAAGAAGTGACTCAAACAGATATATTCACCAAAGAACAAAAATATATTTCCACTACAACGTTTCAGCTTCCGCCTTCCTCAGGTAGTTTCAAGATGGTAAGCTCAGTGGCTGCACAGATGACACAGCTGAATTTTCAAAAAGCATCATGAGTGAAGATTCCATTTGGAATGTGGAATCAATGCAGTCCTGAGAGTTCTTGAGATATGCAGTAATCAGGATGTGTTGTCAGTAATGTTCAGTCCATCTGGATGCAATGATTTTAAACGGTACATCCAGAAGTTTTCCTTGGAGTCCAGTAGTTCTTCCTTTGAGACATGTTCCACGGGGAAAATCTTCAAATCTGATAGTGAATGATCCACAAGGTTAAAATGATTGGCTACAGGCTGGTCAATTTTCTTATTGATTATGGCTGATTTGTGGTTCCTGAATCGTGTGCGGAGGTCATTCATTGTTTGGCCTACATATAGTTTTTTACAGCTTTGTCGTTGGCATTCAATCACATAAATAATGCATGTTGAGCGACATGTAAGATGCTGTCTTATTGCATAGGTCCTTCTGGTAACATAACTAGTAACTGATGATGTTTGTAAAAGGTATTCACACGTGATGCACCTTTTAGAGTCACAGCAATGAACCCCTGGATTTGTTACAGCTTGCTTAAGTTCTGCTCTCACAATAAGAGATCGTAAATTTGGAGCTCTGCGGTAAGCAATGACTGGCGGTTTTGGAAAAACCTTTTGCAATTTTTCACAAGTGGACAGTAAGGGAAATGTTTTTTGCATTATATTTCTGTAGTTGGGAGCTGATGGATGATAGTCAACTACAAATGGAGTTCTGTCGCTTTTGTTTCTGGCGTTGGTATTCCAAATAAGTGCTTCTCTGGGTAACTGCAAAGACTTGTCAATTTGTTGCTGTATGATATGCAGAGGATAGCCTCGCCTTCTAAATAATGTAGCAAGTTCCTGTAGATGGTCTTTACAGGTTTCCTCATTGCTGCAGATGCGTCTTATTCTCAGTGCTTGGCTGTAGATGATGCTCAGTTTAGTGTGATGAGGGTGACATGAAGTCCAGTTTAGATACAAATGAGCATCTGTAGGCTTGTGGTACAGATCAGTTGTAATTTTGTGTTCATGAATGGTGACTAGCACATCCAGAAAAGGAAGATGATGTTTCTGTTTGGTATTGCTGCTGGTAAATTTGATGGTAGGATGGATATTGTTGATATTAGCTGTAAATTGTTCCAATGTTCTACTTCCTGCATTCCATATTATAAAAATGTCATCAATGTATCGTAGCCATACCAGTGGTTTGATGCTAGAAGTAGCAAGTATACTGTTCTCTAGTTTGCCCATGAAGATATTTGCATAGGATGGAGCCATCCGAGTACCCATGGAAGTACCTTGTATCTGCAGATAGTGTTTACCATTGAATGTAAAATTGTTGGATTTAAGGATAACTCTAGCAAAGTTGGTAAGCACATTTGTTGATGGTTTTTTCACAGTTCTTTTACTAAGAGCTTCAGATAACGCTATAAGCCCATCCTCATGTGGTATATTGGTGTATAATGATGTAACATCAAATGTAGCTAGAAGAGTATCATCATCAAATGTGTAGGTTTGGTTTAATCTTTCAATAATTTGAAGGAAGTGACTGGTATCTTTAACAAATGATGGAAGTTCCTGTACAATGGGCTGGAGGTGCAGGTCAACAAATAAAGATAGTCTCTCAGTGGTGGTGTCATTGCCAGAGATGATTGGACGGCCAGGATTGTTCATTTTGTGAATTTTGGGAAGCATATAAAATCTCCCGGGTCTTGGTTGGGGATGAACAAGTATATCTGCTGTTGTTTCATCAATGAGGTTTAAGCACCTGTACCTTACAACCATGTTTTTAATTTCTTTGTTCAAATCTTCAGTGGGATCAGTTTCTAAAGGTTTGTAAGTGTTGGTATCCATTAGTTGTCTCATTCCTTCCTCAATATAATCACTTACTTTCATGGCAACCACTGCACCACCTTTGTCTGCCGGTTTTATAATGACATCCATTCTCTGTTGTAGGAGGTGGAGAGCTTTTCTTTCTTCTTTGCTGATGTTATCAAAAATCCTTTTAGGTGTTGATTCCTTGATGTGTTTGTTGATGGATAAAATGTATGTATCAAGAACAGGATTTCTACCACATTGAGGAGTCCATGATTTGGGATGGCGGAACTTCTTAAATGGATCTGGAAGGTAGCTTGGCAGACCAACATTAGAATTATTGTAAAAATATTCTGCCAGTCTGCATCTTCTCTCGAAGGTTTTTAGGTCTCTCATCATGTTGGCCGTATTATGGTCCTTCGGTACAGGACAGAAATAGAGGCCTTTGCTCAAGAGGGTCAATTCACCTGGTGATAGGAGCCCTCCAGTCAGGTCAATAACTGAGTCAGATGTCTGGAAGGGTTGAAGCTGGCTGATGCTATGCAGTCTTTTTTGTCTTATAAATCTTCTGTTCTTTTTATGCTGTTTATTCACAGGGCTTACACTGACAAGAAAATCTCCAAAAACAGAATGATTTACGAAGTGGTTAGTTGGAAGAGGAGGTATATGAAATCTTAACATATCCCTTTTTAGTTTTTCAGATTTAATTTTAATAGAATTCCTGGCAGTCATCTTTTTTACTACTGCAATCTTCTGTAGTATGTTTGCCACTTCAGAGTCACTTTTTGTGTTCTTTAAAAGTTCCAGTTCTTTTTGTAGCTTGACTTTAAGCATCTGCATTTTTTGAATGGTTACTTTAATAGATACCAATAGTAGGGCCATTGATGAGTTATGCAGTAAAATATTCCATGTAGCTGACCATTCACAACTAGTTAGTTTAAAAGGTGGCTTAGACTTAATCTCCAACCCCATAGGATAGATGTTAAGTTTTTTATAGATTTGTAAATGTGCTATTGTAAATTGGCACTTACTGATTTTCTCCTGGATGAACAGCGCATATCTAGGATGTAGATTTGTTCTTGACATGGTGGTTGCTTCTGGCTTGAGTGTCGGATCCAGGGAGGATACAGGTTTGTAATCCCAAAAATAGTATACTTGAAGATGAAGGATCACAAGAAAACAACAGCCAGCCAGGGCAAAAATCTGGATCCCAAAGGATACAATGAGTCACAAAGAAATAAAATATCCAAGAAAGAAGTGACTCAAACAGATATATTCACCAAAGAACAAAAATATATTTCCACTACAACGTTTCAGCTTCCGCCTTCCTCAGGTAGTTTCAAGATGGTAAGCTCAGTGGCTGCACAGATGACACAATGTTTGACACACAGTTTGCCACTTCAGATGACTCTGAAGTGGCAAACATACTACAGAAGATTGCAGTAGTAAAAAAGATGACTGCCAGGAATTCTATTAAAATTAAATCTGAAAAACTAAAAAGGGATATGTTAAGATTTCATATACCTCCTCTTCCAACTAACCACTTCGTAAATCATTCTGTTTTTGGAGATTTTCTTGTCAGTGTAAGCCCTGTGAATAAACAGCATAAAAAGAACAGAAGATTTATAAGACAAAAAAGACTGCATAGCATCAGCCAGCTTCAACCCTTCCAGACATCTGACTCAGTTATTGACCTGACTGGAGGGCTCCTATCACCAGGTGAATTGACCCTCTTGAGCAAAGGCCTCTATTTCTGTCCTGTACCGAAGGACCATAATACGGCCAACATGATGAGAGACCTAAAAACCTTCGAGAGAAGATGCAGACTGGCAGAATATTTTTACAATAATTCTAATGTTGGTCTGCCAAGCTACCTTCCAGATCCATTTAAGAAGTTCCGCCATCCCAAATCATGGACTCCTCAATGTGGTAGAAATCCTGTTCTTGATACATACATTTTATCCATCAACAAACACATCAAGGAATCAACACCTAAAAGGATTTTTGATAACATCAGCAAAGAAGAAAGAAAAGCTCTCCACCTCCTACAACAGAGAATGGATGTCATTATAAAACCGGCAGACAAAGGTGGTGCAGTGGTTGCCATGAAAGTAAGTGATTATATTGAGGAAGGAATGAGACAACTAATGGATACCAACACTTACAAACCTTTAGAAACTGATCCCACT
This sequence comes from Lissotriton helveticus, assembly GCF_964261635.1. Lineage (NCBI taxonomy): Eukaryota > Metazoa > Chordata > Amphibia > Caudata > Salamandridae > Lissotriton > Lissotriton helveticus. The sequence continues at coordinate 452,277,429 of NC_136067.1, forward strand.
GAAGATTTGAACAAAGAAATTAAAAACATGGTTGTAAGGTACAGGTGCTTAAACCTCATTGATGAAACAACAGCAGATATACTTGTTCATCCCCAACCAAGACCCGGGAGATTTTATATGCTTCCCAAAATTCACAAAATGAACAATCCTGGCCGTCCAATCATCTCTGGCAATGACACCACCACTGAGAGACTATCTTTATTTGTTGACCTGCACCTCCAGCCCATTGTACAGGAACTTCCATCATTTGTTAAAGATACCAGTCACTTCCTTCAAATTATTGAAAGATTAAACCAAACCTACACATTTGATGATGATACTCTTCTAGCTACATTTGATGTTACATCATTATACACCAATATACCACATGAGGATGGGCTTATAGCGTTATCTGAAGCTCTTAGTAAAAGAACTGTGAAAAAACCATCAACAAATGTGCTTACCAACTTTGCTAGAGTTATCCTTAAATCCAACAATTTTACATTCAATGGTAAACACTATCTGCAGATACAAGGTACTTCCATGGGTACTCGGATGGCTCCATCCTATGCAAATATCTTCATGGGCAAACTAGAGAACAGTATACTTGCTACTTCTAGCATCAAACCACTGGTATGGCTACGATACATTGATGACATTTTTATAATATGGAATGCAGGAAGTAGAACATTGGAACAATTTACAGCTAATATCAACAATATCCATCCTACCATCAAATTTACCAGCAGCAATACCAAACAGAAACATCATCTTCCTTTTCTGGATGTGCTAGTCACCATTCATGAACACAAAATTACAACTGATCTGTACCACAAGCCTACAGATGCTCATTTGTATCTAAACTGGACTTCATGTCACCCTCATCACACTAAACTGAGCATCATCTACAGCCAAGCACTGAGAATAAGACGCATCTGCAGCAATGAGGAAACCTGTAAAGACCATCTACAGGAACTTGCTACATTATTTAGAAGGCGAGGCTATCCTCTGCATATCATACAGCAACAAATTGACAAGTCTTTGCAGTTACCCAGAGAAGCACTTATTTGGAATACCAACGCCAGAAACAAAAGCGACAGAACTCCATTTGTAGTTGACTATCATCCATCAGCTCCCAACTACAGAAATATAATGCAAAAAACATTTCCCTTACTGTCCACTTGTGAAAAATTGCAAAAGGTTTTTCCAAAACCGCCAGTCATTGCTTACCGCAGAGCTCCAAATTTACGATCTCTTATTGTGAGAGCAGAACTTAAGCAAGCTGTAACAAATCCAGGGGTTCATTGCTGTGACTCTAAAAGGTGCATCACGTGTGAATACCTTTTACAAACATCATCAGTTACTAGTTATGTTACCAGAAGGACCTATGCAATAAGACAGCATCTTACATGTCGCTCAACATGCATTATTTATATGATTGAATGCCAACGACAAAGCTGTAAAAAACAATATGTAGGCCAAACAATGAATGACCTCCGCACACGATTCAGGAACCACAAATCAGCCATAATCAATAAGAAAATTGACCAGCCTGTAGCCAATCATTTTAACCTTGTGGATCATTCACTATCAGATTTGAAGATTTTCCCCGTGGAACATGTCTCAAAGGAAGAACTACTGGACTCCAAGGAAAACTTCTGGATGTACCGTTTAAAATCATTGCATCCAGATGGACTGAACATTACTGACAACACATCCTGATTACTGCATATCTCAAGAACTCTCAGGACTGCATTGATTCCACATTCCAAATGGAATCTTCACTCATGATGCTTTTTGAAAATTCAGCTGTGTCATCTGTGCAGCCACTGAGCTTACCATCTTGAAACTACCTGAGGAAGGCGGAAGCTGAAACGTTGTAGTGGAAATATATTTTTGTTCTTTGGTGAATATATCTGTTTGAGTCACTTCTTTCTTGGATATTTTATTTCTTTGTGACTCATTGTATCCTTTGGGATCCAGATTTTTGCCCTGGCTGGCTGTTGTTTTCTTGTGATCCTTCATCTTCAAGTATACTATTTTTGGGATTACAAACCTGTATCCTCCCTGGATCCGACACTCAAGCCAGAAGCAACCACCATGTCAAGAACAAATCTACATCCTAGATATGCGCTGTTCATCCAGGAGAAAATCAGTAAGTGCCAATTTACAATAGCACATTTACAAATCTATAAAAAACTTAACATCTATCCTATGGGGTTGGAGATTAAGTCTAAGCCACCTTTTAAACTAACTAGTTGTGAATGGTCAGCTACATGGAATATTTTACTGCATAACTCATCAATGGCCCTACTATTGGTATCTATTAAAGTAACCATTCAAAAAATGCAGATGCTTAAAGTCAAGCTACAAAAAGAACTGGAACTTTTAAAGAACACAAAAAGTGACTCTGAAGTGGCAAACATACTACAGAAGATTGCAGTAGTAAAAAAGATGACTGCCAGGAATTCTATTAAAATTAAATCTGAAAAACTAAAAAGGGATATGTTAAGATTTCATATACCTCCTCTTCCAACTAACCACTTCGTAAATCATTCTGTTTTTGGAGATTTTCTTGTCAGTGTAAGCCCTGTGAATAAACAGCATAAAAAGAACAGAAGATTTATAAGACAAAAAAGACTGCATAGCATCAGCCAGCTTCAACCCTTCCAGACATCTGACTCAGTTATTGACCTGACTGGAGGGCTCCTATCACCAGGTGAATTGACCCTCTTGAGCAAAGGCCTCTATTTCTGTCCTGTACCGAAGGACCATAATACGGCCAACATGATGAGAGACCTAAAAACCTTCGAGAGAAGATGCAGACTGGCAGAATATTTTTACAATAATTCTAATGTTGGTCTGCCAAGCTACCTTCCAGATCCATTTAAGAAGTTCCGCCATCCCAAATCATGGACTCCTCAATGTGGTAGAAATCCTGTTCTTGATACATACATTTTATCCATCAACAAACACATCAAGGAATCAACACCTAAAAGGATTTTTGATAACATCAGCAAAGAAGAAAGAAAAGCTCTCCACCTCCTACAACAGAGAATGGATGTCATTATAAAACCGGCAGACAAAGGTGGTGCAGTGGTTGCCATGAAAGTAAGTGATTATATTGAGGAAGGAATGAGACAACTAATGGATACCAACACTTACAAACCTTTAGAAACTGATCCCACTGAAGATTTGAACAAAGAAATTAAAAACATGGTTGTAAGGTACAGGTGCTTAAACCTCATTGATGAAACAACAGCAGATATACTTGTTCATCCCCAACCAAGACCCGGGAGATTTTATATGCTTCCCAAAATTCACAAAATGAACAATCCTGGCCGTCCAATCATCTCTGGCAATGACACCACCACTGAGAGACTATCTTTATTTGTTGACCTGCACCTCCAGCCCATTGTACAGGAACTTCCATCATTTGTTAAAGATACCAGTCACTTCCTTCAAATTATTGAAAGATTAAACCAAACCTACACATTTGATGATGATACTCTTCTAGCTACATTTGATGTTACATCATTATACACCAATATACCACATGAGGATGGGCTTATAGCGTTATCTGAAGCTCTTAGTAAAAGAACTGTGAAAAAACCATCAACAAATGTGCTTACCAACTTTGCTAGAGTTATCCTTAAATCCAACAATTTTACATTCAATGGTAAACACTATCTGCAGATACAAGGTACTTCCATGGGTACTCGGATGGCTCCATCCTATGCAAATATCTTCATGGGCAAACTAGAGAACAGTATACTTGCTACTTCTAGCATCAAACCACTGGTATGGCTACGATACATTGATGACATTTTTATAATATGGAATGCAGGAAGTAGAACATTGGAACAATTTACAGCTAATATCAACAATATCCATCCTACCATCAAATTTACCAGCAGCAATACCAAACAGAAACATCATCTTCCTTTTCTGGATGTGCTAGTCACCATTCATGAACACAAAATTACAACTGATCTGTACCACAAGCCTACAGATGCTCATTTGTATCTAAACTGGACTTCATGTCACCCTCATCACACTAAACTGAGCATCATCTACAGCCAAGCACTGAGAATAAGACGCATCTGCAGCAATGAGGAAACCTGTAAAGACCATCTACAGGAACTTGCTACATTATTTAGAAGGCGAGGCTATCCTCTGCATATCATACAGCAACAAATTGACAAGTCTTTGCAGTTACCCAGAGAAGCACCTATTTGGAATACCAACGCCAGAAACAAAAGCGACAGAACTCCATTTGTAGTTGACTATCATCCATCAGCTCCCAACTACAGAAATATAATGCAAAAAACATTTCCCTTACTGTCCACTTGTGAAAAATTGCAAAAGGTTTTTCCAAAACCGCCAGTCATTGCTTACCGCAGAGCTCCAAATTTACGATCTCTTATTGTGAGAGCAGAACTTAAGCAAGCTGTAACAAATCCAGGGGTTCATTGCTGTGACTCTAAAAGGTGCATCACGTGTGAATACCTTTTACAAACATCATCAGTTACTAGTTATGTTACCAGAAGGACCTATGCAATAAGACAGCATCTTACATGTCGCTCAACATGCATTATTTATGTGATTGAATGCCAACGACAAAGCTGTAAAAAACAATATGTAGGCCAAACAATGAATGACCTCCGCACACGATTCAGGAACCACAAATCAGCCATAATCAATAAGAAAATTGACCAGCCTGTAGCCAATCATTTTAACCTTGTGGATCATTCACTATCAGATTTGAAGATTTTCCCCGTGGAACATGTCTCAAAGGAAGAACTACTGGACTCCAAGGAAAACTTCTGGATGTACCGTTTAAAATCATTGCATCCAGATGGACTGAACATTACTGACAACACATCCTGATTACTGCATATCTCAAGAACTCTCAGGACTGCATTGATTCCACATTCCAAATGGAATCTTCACTCATGATGCTTTTTGAAAATTCAGCTGTGTCATCTGTGCAGCCACTGAGCTTACCATCTTGAAACTACCTGAGGAAGGCGGAAGCTGAAACGTTGTAGTGGAAATATATTTTTGTTCTTTGGTGAATATATCTGTTTGAGTCACTTCTTTCTTGGATACATATATATATATATATATACACACACACATACATATATATAAATATTTATTTATTTATTTAAAAAGTTTTATATAGCGCTGGCTAGACCCGGAGGTATCAGAGCGCTTTACATGAGCATCAGATCATAGTTACAGGTCACATCGTTACGAAGGTTACACAGTTCTTAGAGCTTGGCAACATAGTTACTTGTAAGGTCGAGATAAACAATAAGCACAAATACGTAAGTGGAAAAGAAGGCAGGGTGAGAGATTCAGGGGAGGGGGTTGGAGTAGGGGAAGTATACAGATAATGAAGGTGGGAAAGAGGAGGGGAGGGTGAGAGACACAGCATGGGGAGAGGAGGGGAAAGGTGACGGGGACACAAACCGGTAGACGAGTCAAGGCAACGTCCAAAGTCCAGTAAGCTGTGATCCCAGGGGAAGTGGTATCCCTTCCCTGTCTCTATTGCGAGAGGTTCCCTTTACGCAGTGGACTCTCTCAGAGGGGTCTCTGAGACTCCAAGGCCTACATACTGGATCCTTCCCCAAAAAGAGGAGAGGGAGTGCTTAGTCAAAGAGCACAAAGGACAGGGGGTAGGCAGAGTAGCAGGCAAGGGGAGAGATTCACGGGAGATAAGATAGGAGCTAGGGAAGAGACAATAAGGAGAGACGAAAAGAAGTCTGCCTAAAGACCGACTGGGTAGGTGACGACCAAGGAGGGAATCCACGGCCCATCTTCCCTATAGCTAAACTAAGTAGCTCCATCGGGCATCAGACAAAATAGTTCAGTCTCAAAACATTGAGAGAGGAGGGAGGGAGAGACATAAATAGAGGGAGGATGCGGTAGGAGACGACAGCAGAGACGAGAGGAAGTGCAACAATGTGGTTCAACAATATACTAGAAGAAGATCAACAAGTAACATTAAATCAAACAATCAGCAGTACAATTAGGGGAGGAGAGAAAAGAGAGAGAAAGCAGTGGGGGGTAGGGGAGGAGGGAAAGTGAGGATAAGGGAAGAGAAAACCGTAGAGACGAAAGGAAGTCTGTCTAAAGACCGACTGGGTATGTGACGACCAAGGAGGGAATCCACGGCCCATCTCCCCTATAGCTAAACCAGGTAGCTCCATCGGGCATCAGACAAAATAGTTCGGTCTCAATACATTGAGAGAGGAGGGAAGAAGAGACATAAATAGAGGGAGGATGAGGGAGGAGACAACAGGAGAGACGAAAGGAAATGCAACAATGTGGTTCAACAATATACTGGAAAAAGAAACAACAAGTAAACATTAAGTAAAACAGTCAGCAATACATTAGGGGAGGAGAGAGAGGAGAGAGAAAGTAGTGGGGGGTAGGGGAGGAGAGGAGAAAGAGTGAGGATAAGGAAAGAGACAACCGTAGAGACGAAAGGAAGTCTGTCTAAAGACCGACTGGGTAGGTGACGACCAAGGAGGGATCCACGGCCCATCTCCCCTATAGCTAAACCAGGTAGCTCCATCGGGCATCAGACAAAATAGATCAGTCTCAAGTGGCGAGGGAAGATGTTCACAGAAAAAACAGGGTGGGGACAAAGGGCAAGGTCATGTGAGGGTAGAGGACAGAAGCTGGAAAGAGTAGGAGCGGAGAGGGGGAGGGTTGGGGGAAGGGGGAGGGGGAAGGTAAGGTCAGGGGAGACGCGGGCACGTTAGCCCGAAGTCCGGCTGGGTAGGTGATAGTCAAAGAAGGGAGTGATAGGGGGTGTAGTGCGCCCTGAGATTGCCCGCGCCCCAGCGGGGTCCGCTTCACCGTGTCGCCAGTCGTGCTCGTTAGATGTTAGATGCTCGTTTGATATAAATAAATATATATATATATATATTCACTGAAAAAACCATAGGTTATAGACCATATATAGTTAGGAATTAGCATTTAAGAAACCTTTTTTTTACTCACACAAAACCATTGAAATTCCATATATAGTTAGTTGTACTAACTATATATCGCGCACCCGCAATCCACTGCTGATCATGTCACATATTACATCATTCATGACATGGTCAGTGACATCACTGATGACATCACTGATGACATCTCAAATGACATCACTGATGACATCACTGATGACATCTCAAATGACATCACTGATGACATCACTGATGACAACATCCAGTGACTGTATGTTTCTGTAAAGTTAAAATATGTCTTACATATTGAAGAATGAGTGGATTTATAAGTGTCTGGATGAAGGATTTATTAGGTGCATGACTGACTGTATGAGTGACTGATTAAATGTGTCTCACTGAGTGCATGGGTTAGTGACTAAACTGTCTTAATTTGTGCATCATTATGTCTGTTGTTCTGTAAACTGCTGCATGTGTTGATCAGTAGCTATATGAGTAACTATATGGGTTATTGGTTGATTACCTAAGTATTTGTATGGGAGACTGAGTGTGTGTGTGGGTGGCTGGGAGGTGCATAACTCTGTGCACAGATGTGTGAGCAGTTGATTCACTAGATGTATGGGTTCAAAAGTGCATGTGGAAACAGCTGTATGGGCGGTTGACTGTGTGCATGAGTGTATTGGTGAGTGAATGGATATCTAAGTGCTACATGTCAAAGTAAGTACATATGTAAAACACAGTACATGTGAGAGTTGACATATATAAATAACTATGCATAAGAGCCAGTGAATATGTGAGTGGCTGTATGGATCATTGTGAACTTGTATCAGGGATTGTATAAGAGAGTAAATATGTGTTAGTATATGTTTGAATAAGTAAGGTGTGTATAACTGTATAGTTGAGGAAATGGATGTGAGATTGATTCTTTGCATGACTGACTAGGTGTGTGAGTTACTCCATGGATGAGTGACAGTCTGTGAGTGTCTGTTTACACTGAGTGTATCTAAGTTTTTATTAGAGTCTGAAGAGATTCATCGTATTATCACATGAATAATGTCATCAGTGATGTCATCAGTGATGTCTTTTGAGATGTGATCAGTGATGTCATCAGTGATGTCATCGGTGATGTCATTTGAGATGTCATCAATGATGTCATCAGTGATGTCATCAGTGATATCATCAATGATGTCATTTGAGATGTCATCAGTGATGTCATCAGTGATGTCATTTGAGATGTCATCAGTGATGTCATCAGTGATGTCATTTGAGATGTCATCAGTGATGTCATCAGTGATGTCACTGACCATGTCATGAATGATGTAATATGTGACATGATCAGCAGTGGATTGCGGGTGCGCGATATATAGTTAGTACAACTAACTATATATGGAATTTCAATGGTTTTGTGTGAGTAAAAAAAAGGTTTCTTAAATGCTAATTCCTAACTATATATGGTCTATAACCTATGGTTTTTTCAGTGAATTTTCAAGGTTTTGTAAATGCTAATTCCTAACTATATATGGTCTATAACCTATGGTTTTTTCTGTGAATTTCAATGGTTTTTTAATAGCAAATATCAAAAGCTTTAAAATGTATTCTTCTTTAAATCAAAAAATATATTTTATATGTTTATTAATAAAAAAATGTATGTATTTTTTTTATTATTTTTTTTGTTTCGCTCCCGGTCCGCGAACCGGGTCGCTTCCCGTTAGCTCAAAATGGTGCCGCGACCCGGTCCGCGAACCGGTAAACGTTCCGTTTGCGCAACTGCCGCGTTAGAAAACAACATCGTGACGCGTCAGCGTGACGTATCGCGTTCTCGCGTGAAACGTCATATGACGCGCCGCGTTAGCGTACCCGGAAGTGAACCGGTACGCGAACGAGGCGCGAAGCACAGCTTCCCGGAAGCGATCCGGGACGCGGCCCAAAGCGCGTAACGTAAACACAACAGGTCATGTGACTTGTTAATAACACTTTTCATTGGTTCATTTCTCTCTTGGTTTCATAATGATGTAAGACTAGGTCATGTGACCTAAAAGTAACACTTTTCATTGGTTTAGAACTATTGTTTTTCCCAAATGATGAAAACCCCTCCTTCTTTCCTCACTCTGACTTTCATCTTTGTGAGAGGAAGACCTTTTGTGATCACTGAGCAATGGCTTCATTAGTAGCTTTAGCTGGTGCTTCCCCACCACCTCCACTACCTCCAAGGAAAAGAGGACCACCTGCTGAAGTTATCATTCAGCAAGAGGAGGAAGAAGAGGAAGAAGAGGAAGAGCAGGAAGAGAGGCAGTTTTTGCGTGAGGAGCCCAGGAGGTCTCATGTCAAAGAAAATGATATTTGGCAATTTTTTAAATATCCCCGGGGCCAAAAAAAAGTCAATGCCCGGTACGTAACTTGCCTTATATGTAAAGAAAGTCTGTCCAGAGGGACAGATAAAAAATATAGTTACGGGAATTATACAATGCATCGCCATATGCAGAGGTGGCACCCTATCAACTACAGTGCTGCGCAGTTACGTGACCAGCAAGATAATCCCCCTTCTATGGCCAGAAGATCAGTTGTACAGGAAGTGACGGGACCAGAGGCGAGGGAGATGGTCCCAAATATACAGATGAGGTTCGGGGAAGTGAAACAAGTGTGCGTGCGTTGTAACCAATTCATTTGCTACAGAGAAAGTAGCATCACTCTGATCAACAGAGCTATCGACAATCATGATTGTCCGAACCGCCCCAGAGAATAAATTCTTTTTTTTTTGTTGCTCCTGTTGAGCCCTTTATAATGAATCGTTTTCGTTTCCCCCACCCAAAAAAAACCAAAAAAATATATAAAACCGTTCAAAAAATACAAAAAATGTAAAAAAATGTTCAGAAAAATAATAAAAAAAATATAAAACCACAAAAACAATAAAAAAAAAAGTTCTTATCAGAACTACCTCCCCTTTATAAAAAAATTGGTAGAATATTTAGCACTCTGCCAACCTCTATTTCTTTTGGTTCGCTTCCTGGTTCGCTCGCCGGTACGCGAACCGGGAGCGAACCCCACATTTTTTTTTTTTAAAAAGAAGAGTAAGTATAAGGGAAGGAAACAGAGAGTAATGTTAAAAGAAAGACAGCTATAGGGACTAAACCAAAGATACTGTTTAATAGATCTATTTACCGAAGAAAAGATGGAAGAGGGTATAATTGAGAAAAACAAAATAGATAAGGAAGTGAAAGAAAAAAAGGAGAGTAGAGAATGTGACTGAATGATTAAATTAAGATTAAAACATTGGAATAACAGAGAGAAAAAACACAATGCAGAAAAGAAGAAGTAACAGAAAAGGAATGATTGAAACAGCAAAGAAATGTAAATAACATAGGGGCATATTATCAACATAGGCGATAAAAGTTTTGCTGCTTTTATCGGCAGAAATCTGACGCTAAAGACGCTTTTACAGCAGTTTTCTGCCGATAATGACTGCTTTTATCGGCAGAAAACTGGTGCTAAAGCCGCTTTTGCGGAAGAAAACTGCCGCTAAAGCTACTTTTGCGGCAGTTTTCTGCTGATAAAAGCAGCGATAATTTTATTGCCTGTGTTGATAATATGCCCCTTAGTGTGCTTGAACTACAGAGAGAAAGCATAATGAACAAGTAGTGAAAGAGTGATCAGTCAGAGACAGTGAGAGTAATAGAGACGGAGTGAGTGAACAAGAGTGAGGAAGTATGAGAAGAGAGGGACTGAGAAAAATAGTGGAAGGAGTAGAGTAAGTAAGTAATAGAGAAAGGAATGAGGAAAGTAGCAAAGGCAGGAAAGTGAGGGTTAAAGAAATGAAGTAGTGAAACTAATAGAAGTTAAATGTGATAGAAATGTAACGAAAAGAGTACAAAACATTTACCTTATAATTGTCGTTAACTTAGTCACTTGTTATTTTTATACTTTCAATCTGTGAAAGAGAGAACAAACATTTTAAAAATATTAAAACATGTATTTAAAAATTAGAAAAGACAAGGGAAAAGATTGAAGGACAAACAGTTTTTCAACAACTTTGACACTTACAGAAGCCTCTGCTTCTCCATGCCCCTACACAGTCCTAAAAATATACATTTTAAACTAACAGCATCTTGATGCAGATGAAGTGAGGCCTATCTTGCAACATGGTGCATCTTTTGCACTGCTGCTGTCTCACAAAAGTGATGCAACGGCAGCGCAAAAGAGGTGCACAGCCATCATAAAACTGTCCCTAACATTTTAAATGATTGTTTCAGGATGACAATAAGGTGTGTCCTATCCAGAGGTTTGTTTGAGGTGAGGCCTACTCAGGGTTGCAGATGAAATTTAGGCTTGTTGAAGAGTACAGAGGAGATAATACATGTCCATGTCTACCAATGAAGTGAGTCATGTCCACTTCACTCTTGAACAAAGGCCAGACCTCCTCTGTTTCCTTGGACAGGCCTAAACTTGATCTGCACAATGTGATGTGTAATGTTAGGAAACACAGATGATGTAATTGAAAAACGTGCAATTTCTTTTGCTCATTTCACAATCACATCAATTGTGTTTCTTAGGTATCTCATTGTGCAGATGTAGTCCAGCATATGAAAGAGTACCCAGAAGTGCAGCACTGCATGAAACAACTTTGACACTTACTGAAGCATCAGCTTCTGCATGCCCCCTACACAGTCCTAATTATATACATTTTAAACTGACGGTATCTTGCTGGAGATGAACTGAGGCCTATCTTGCAACATGGTGCATCTTTTACACTGCTGCTGCGTCACAAAAGTGACGGAACAGCGACGCAAAAGAGGCGTATGGCCATCATAAATCTGCACTTAACATTTTAAATGATTGTTTCTAGATGCTGATAAGGTGTGGCCTATCCAGAGATTTGTTTCAGGTAAGTCCTACTCAGGGTTGCAGATGAAATTTAGGCTTGTTGAAGAGTATAGAGGAGATAATACATGTGCAGGCCTACCAACGGAGTGAGTCATGTCCACTGCACTCTTGAACAAATGTGAGACCTCCTCTGTCTCCTGGAACAGGCCTAAACCTCATCTACACAATGTGATGTGTAATGTTAGGAAACACAGGTAATTTAATTGAAAAACGTGCAATTTTTTTTGCTCATTCCACAGTCACATCACCTGTGTTTCCTTTGCTTAGGTATCTCATTGTTTAGATGTAGTCTATCATATGAAAGACTACGTAGAATGTGAGCACTGTATGCAACAACTTTGACACTTACAGAAGCCTCAGCTTCTCCATGCCTCCTACACAGTTCTAAATGTATATCATAAATACAAAAAGTACAGAATTAATTATACATGTTAAATGGTTTATTTTTGCTGTTCTCAGAATTTATCAAATTTCACTAAAAATAGTGACTTGAAGGTATTCATCATATAACAGCGGGGAAAAAAAACACAATCAAAATGATTGTGTTTAAAAAACCCATATAACATAACTAATCAGAAATCAGAACTCCTGAAAAGTAACTTACTTTCCATGACGTCGAAGGATATCCTATGAACAGCTTACACTCTGTTGTGCTGCTATTATTTTCAGCCCGCCACTTTCTGAAAGAAAAGCTCCATCGTTTTGAAAAATATGTTACATACAATAAATGACTTCTCGCTCTCTACCGCATGTTTCCACAAGGCCAAATCGTGTAAGAGCCATTTATAACTCTTGGAATTCTTCTAAGCAAATGCCGTCATTTTGTATTTCCGCAACTTTCAGAAAGAAAACGTTCAAGATCACTTTCACAATCCTGTACTAGTAATATCTCACCCTTCTTGCTCACTCATGTTCCACATTTCCTATGACACTGATACTGCTTACTATGAAGCAGACTTACACTACCTCTATGACTACTACAATTATTTAATTCTCTACATCACTTTTAATCACAAAGCAATTTAAAACAGTAGATAAAATTATATCAACCCCTAGAATCATTATAGGCCAGTTACCTACCCTAAATTCTCTTTTCTGAAAACAGAAAGTAAGAATATTTTTAAATAAAAAGGCAACATTGTATCGTAGTCAAATAGGAATCATTTACGAAACAGCAGCTTTTTTTACATTTTCAATAAGCTGTGTAATAAGCGGATCTTGTCAAAGGACCATCATGTCATATAATAGCTGCAGTTAAAAATGTTCTTCCTAAAATAAACGACTATGTAGCCACAACATTTGTAATTAAAGTTGAAGACTTACTTTCATCAGGTTTATATAGTTGGAATTTTAAAATGACATTATAACCAAAAGTTTGGTCAAATAATCTAGACAGCATTGCAGACTTACATTACCTCTACTCCATGTTTTTATTGGCTGCTTGAATTAGCTTATAAAAAGAAACAGTTTTTCTGAACTCATTCAAAGTGCAGTTATTTTTCCATGACGTCAAGTGTTATGGTAAGAACACCGTTTGTTTTGGGAAATACTCTGTTGTCCTTTAACTAATCCGTGCCCACCACTTGCTGTAAGAAAACCTTTTTTTCCAGGAACTATTTAAAACTCAAAAATAACTTTTGACTCTGTACTACACTTATCCTCAAGGCCAAATTGTGTAGGAGCCATTAGAAGCTCTTGAATTTCATCAGAGCACATCCCGAGATTCTTTCCCTAAAATTTTGGTTTTAAAAACACCAGGTAAGAATTTTTAAGGTCATAAGGCAAATTTTTTTTGAAAGTTAAAACAGAATCATTGCAGAATGACCAGCCATTTCTAGACTTTAAATAAGCTGTGTAATGTCCTGATGTTATTGAAGGACCGTCATGATATATAATTGCTGCAGTTATAAAAGTCCTTCCTGATATTGACAACTGTGAAGCCACAACATTTTTAATCAAAGTTGTCAATTTTGTTCCATCAGGCCTACATCGTTGGAACATTAAAATGACATACTGGCCATATGTTCGTATAAATAATGTTGACAACATTTCAGACTTACATTGGCTACACTCCATGTTGTGATCAGCTGCTTTTACTAGCTTACTAAAGGACACTGATTTACTGTCTGGCAAAGTTAAATATATAAATTTTTCTGAGTCTACACTAGTAGTACTTGATACCATACAGTTCTCGCAGTCATGCTGCCATTGATAAGAAAGCCCAAACAGGTGATCTACATCTACACCTTCATCATGCAATACATCAAGCATATACATTAAAAACTCCTGACAATCTTGCTGAATATTTTGAGAGAATTGTGTTTGACCTGAACATCTGTCTAACAGATTTCGAATTTCAGACACACTTTCTATTTTTGTTCTATCAGTGCTACATTTCTCTAACACAGAATTCAACAAACTGCAAAATCTCTGATCCGAATTGACCACAGTCTCTTGTTTTAAAGTTTCTAGAGAAAACAAAACATTAACCACTACATTAGCATAGCAGTTGACACCAGAACTGTTTTCAAATTGAAAACCAACAACATCTTCAACAAAATCCTTTTTGTTTCTGCTTATAATTTCTGGTTCATCGACTTTTCGTCTTTTTGCTACAACCTCCCTACTATTGGTCACATTTCTTCGTTTCCGGCCTACCACACGTTTCTCAAACAAAGGATATTGAGGCAAATGTGGCGCATACTCTCTTCTTAACCTATTGTATTCCTTAACACAGTCTAGATCCGCACAAATGTTTGTGACATCACACTCAATCAAGTACAATCCCGATAAAGTTCTGACTCGTGACAATGCCACATATGCCATACCCTCCTTGAACACAGAACTGCCAATATTCACCAATGCACTGTCTACACTCAAACCTTGCGATTTATGGATTGTCACAGCATATGCCAAGCAAACAGGAAACTGCTTACGGCGAACATATAAGTCTTTCACAAGCAAAAACCTAGCAGAGCAACGACCAATTAGCTGTACTTCCTCAATGCCATCAAATTTAATTTTTAAAAATTCAATTTCATCCCTATTTCTGTATTTCACAAAATCAACATTACCCATTGATCCATTTATCAGACCTCTTTCAACATGTAAATTCCTTCTTAAAATTATATGGCAATTTAAGCACACATTCAGAGTCTTTTCAAAACCCTCAGTTTTAGATATACTCTTTTCTAATGAATCCAATTTTGATTTCAAATTCTCAGACAAAATAATTGTTGATCCCATATGCTCTACTCTGTCAATAGCTTCCAGTTTCACAATATCTTGGTTTTCTAAATACAACATTTTGTTGTTGAAGATGGCACATTCTGCAAGAGTTGGCATCAAACATATTCCAGATTTTTTCTCAGTAATTTTCTGAAAAATATTCTCAGGCACAACGTCTTGTTCTGGATACAAATGTGACAGTAATCGTGCATGTAAAGCTTCTTTCCCATGCTCGGTCACTTTTCCGATTCTAACATCTTGTAGAATATTCTTGTAATCTTCATCCTTCGCCTGACGCATATTTTCATGCAGTTCAGCATAATTGAAGTTTAACCATATATTAACGTTGCCAATGCTCCCTAGGCACTTCCTGGTATCTTCATGCGTGAGCATTTTGAACACAGGTTGTCCTTTCACTGGTGTCAGCTGCAGAAGATCACCGAAAACAATGATGTGTTTGCCACCAAATAACACATCATACTCTGTTTTGAGAACTTCTTGCATTCTCAAATGCACAAAGGCAAGCATGACATTGGAAACCATGCTTACTTCGTCAATGATAAGAAGTTTCATTTTCTTCAAGACTCTTGAAACTTCACAACAAGCATCTCCAGATAACTTGTGGTATTGTAATTTGTTATCATGCTCCACTGGCAGCATCAGTAGACGATGCAAAGTAATACCTTTAATGTTATGAGCTGCCAGTCCAGTTGGAGCGGTGACAACACAAGACAGCGATGACTCAGTCCTTTTCTGCAAATAACATGAAATTGCTTTAATGAGGAAACTTTTTCCAGTTCCCGCTTCTCCACTCACGTACAGTCGGACAGGTTTCAACGACGTACATGAGCACTCCTTCTTCTCATGACTTAATCCATGATCAATTTGGTTGGTAACTTCGTCATATATTTTCCTCTGCTCAAAGTTAAGTTGTCTTTCCAAGTCTTCTAAGTTAACCGCATCCTCCTGAGCATGTGCCATGGCTCTTTCCACTTCAATTATGGCAGTGGCAGCTTCATTTTCGATAACTGGTCCTCCTAGTGGATCCTGACTCAATGAAATAGAACTCTGACTGTCCTGAGAACTGTCTCTAGCAATCTCGGCTGCAATCGTTGCTTCCTGCTCAATTTCCGCATTCAACATTTCTAGATATTTGAGAAAAACAGGACATTCTATGGTCTCCTTGGCGGCATTGAAAGAGTCTTCGTAACAGAGGAAATCTCCAAGCAGTTCCTCTTCTGCACGCCAAGGCTTGAAAAGTTGCAAAAGTGCTAAATAGAAAAACTCTTTTTTTTCAGGAGATTCGCCACTCAATTTTCGATGGTTTACCAAGTGGCATTTTCTTTGCTTGACGAGACATCCCTCACTTCCAATTACAGCATACACTCCTTTATCAATATCTTCTTTGATGTTCCTCTTGAATATGTAATTTTGTAGAACCTCATACAGACAAACATTCTCGAGGTGTCTGCTTCTATTTGGATAATATGTATCCAACATGTTGGTCTTCAAAATATCAGTACTGTTTGGCTTCTTTTCCGCCAAATACTCAATTTCCCGCACAGGTTTCAGAACTCGATTACGCGTTGCAGCAAGACCAAGACTCGCCCAAACGATACTCCTGGATTTGGCATAGAGACTTGCTGAAGACAACCGGTCAGAACATTCGTAAGCTCCGATTTCTCGATGTGACAACATCTTCAGACTGAAACTGTACAACTTCTTACTGAGGCTCTTTTCATGGGAAATGTCCTCCCACATCACCAAATCATTATCCTGGAAATAACTCTCCTCATTAAAAAATGCCTCACAACTTGAACTATGCATCCATTCTCCTGTAATTCGCCCGACCGCTAGAGCGCTGACCGCGTTTGACTTTATCCATAAAGTCACTTGCCGAGATGTTTTGCATCTGTATACCACTTTTCAAGATGTGGTTCACTGCATATGACAGTCCAGACAGATCGCTTTCAAACAGGAGATGAAACAAATAGGGAATGCATTGTCGAAACCTAGGATCTTCTGCATACAATAGTAAAGTCCGGTATTCAGAAGCAGGAATTTGATGAGGTCGCTCATCATATCTTCCTCCTTTACCTGTTGGAAATAGCTGTGGGAAACACCGAGCTTCCAAACTTTCCTCCCAAACACTAATGGGACTCCCTTTGGCTTGTTTCATTTGAAACAACTCAATAGCATTCCCCATGACTTCCTTGGAATGCAAAGGATGAACACTATAATGTTCATATATTTCTTCACTTTTAGAGGGTTCTACTTTCTCAATTTGACCAGCACACAAATCGCTATCCTCTTCTTCACTTACTTCCTCTTCTGCAACATATACATTCTTATAGTACTTATTGTTTTTTTTCAAATACAATGTTGCCTTTTTGACTTTCCTAACATCCACTAAATCTTGCCATATTTTCTTACTCTTTGTCGGAACCCCATTAACTAAAATAACCAGAGGTTCTTCTTCCACTTTTTCTACTCCAATTGTATTAATGTTTTTCTTCAAATCTAGAGGCAAATAAACAACTCTTCCCTTTAATCCTCTCTGTAAATCTGATGGAGGCAATTTCCCTGTCTTTGGCTCCATTCTTACAATAGCCTGAAAGGGATGGATACTTTGAATCAAAATAGATTCATAAGTATTTAAATCCTTCAATTCAGAAGGAATCTCAACCAATTCCAGATTATTATGAACCGCTCTAGCAGGCATCTGGTTTTGATTTAATTTGTTACAACAATAAGTACACACACGTTGATCCAATCCCAAATCAAAACAATTTTCTACCATCAAGTATGTTGCAAAATCCTTCCATTCACTATTATTTTCCCTTTCACTTTTTGCATATAAATCCACTAACTTAGTCTGATTCTTATAATAAGTGCGTTGACAACACACACAAGTGAAATTAGGCCTCTCACTTGATTTCACCTGAAACGTGGCAATTTCCTTCTGAAAATTATCTGTACTGGAAACCTGTACACTATCTTCCACATTACCCTCTTCTTCTGGGTCAATTTCAACATTCTCCTCTTTACTTCCAAAGTAACAAAACTCAATTTCTTCACAAATATTCTTCACATCTATTTCAGAACCATGCAAAAGAGCAGTGCATAATTGTTTAAGCATAACTGCTGGACTCTTAGCATAATACAACATTCTAACTAATTTCCTCACTTTATTATGATGCACTGCTAGCATCCTGAAATGATGAAACACTCTGGCATACTCTCCTGGAAAGACAAGCCAGTGAATGACCATGCAAACCTGTCACTTCTCTCACTCTGCAAGGATCTAATTCTTGCAACAACTTTATTTTCTGCTTCAAACTTTTCTTATTAAATGTCCGTACAAAATCACAAAGCAAATTGAAATCCTGTCGCACACTGCAAATACTACTACACTTCCAGGTGTACACAGGTCCCTTAGGAAGTCTTCCTAAAACCTCATTACCTAACACCTCTTCTGCCTCTGTTATCACAAGTTTTTCTTTTTCAACTGGACAACCATCTTTCACCTCATAAGCTCGACCACTGATGTCAACTGCATGCACCAAATCATTATCCTGGAAATAACTCTCCTCATTAAAAAATGCCTCACAACTTGAACTATGCATCCATTCTCCTGAAAAAAACTTCACAAAAATTACTACGATTAACTGTTCTCTTCCATCTACTATTTCTTTTGAAATCATACATTGCCTTGTTTAGCTTCCTAATTCTATTGATTATCAAAATAAATAACTTTCGCTTAATTTCAAATGCCTGATCAATAACTTTCTCAATTTTTTTTTTCTCTTATAAAAAACCACTTTCTGCTGACCTTTCTTAATATTTTTTAACAAATTGCCAATTATCCTGTTGCGGAACATTCGTCTACGAATGTCCCTAAACTGGTTTTTCCTTCTACTACCATGCACAGAGTTATCTCCTGCTCTAGCAGTAACATTTTTGATTGGCCTTCCCTTTCCGTTTAAATTGCTTCTCTTTTTCTGGACTAAAA
Source organism: Lissotriton helveticus (assembly GCF_964261635.1). Classification (NCBI taxonomy): domain Eukaryota; kingdom Metazoa; phylum Chordata; class Amphibia; order Caudata; family Salamandridae; genus Lissotriton; species Lissotriton helveticus. The sequence goes on from NC_136067.1 coordinate 452,296,491, forward strand.
CATTTTCTGTAGTACTACTTTTTTTTCTACAAATATTTCTTATGAATGATTTCTTTATCTTACCCGGACCTTTCTTGGTGACTTGACAAGTTTTTATTGTAGAGGTCTGCTGCAATATTTTTTGGAGCTGCTGTCTTTGATGTTTGGTAGCCTTTCGCCTTCTGTCCTTCGAAGGCATTCTTTAATTTTGAAATGATCTGCAGTTGAATCTGTGGTAAAATATAATAAAAAATGTTATTAACCACTATTAGCAAACAGTAAATCAATAACAGTCATCAAAAATTTAACACACTACTTGTTATTTTTACATAGAATAATTTTTAGTGCATTGGCAAATTTAGAAATCACAAATAGTAGCAAAGAAATGGAATGCTTCTACATTTTACCTGTGCTGTTTTATATGTGAATCTAATCTAATTTTATGAGCATATTTTACTATTTCATTAAAGACACTACACATAACCTGTTTTTCAAGTTGTGTTTAATTTTAAATGAAACGGTTTACATTTTTACTTTTCATTTCAAGTACATTTTAAAAATAAATGTTTATAGTTCCATAGGCTCAAGCAGGTCAGCTTCCCACCCTATGTCATACAATTCTGACAAATCGGCATCCTCATCATGTTCTTCATCATCCTCAGGATTTAAATCATCCAAGGGATCTACTTCCACTGACGTTTCAATTACAAGTTCAATGATAAGGTCGAAATCAACTGATTGCTCATTATCACTCATGGTTGATGTTGTCTTTATCTTTAAAGAAAGAGAACAACAATGAGATGTTGCAGAGTAAGAGACAAATCTCAGAGATTATAATAGTGAAATTGTTTAACAAGAGTAACATTTTGCAGCTATTATTTAGCCATATCCAGCGATGCTGAGGAGGTGAGGCCTATGTCCAAGTTTTCAGTGAACAGCACTCATCTCTTCTTAACCTTGGATAAGCCTCACCGACTCTGTGTCCCCTGCTCATACTTAAATGTAAAGGGGCAGATTTATGTTAACTGGCGCATCCCCACGGATGCACCAGTTAATGTGCACCGCTGCTCTGCCACCCATGGTGTGCCGCATTTACAATGCGGAGCACCATTGAGCAAAAACAGCACAGATGCGTCACGCATCTGTGCTGCAAAAGCAGCACATTGCAGGAATCACGTCGTAAGCGCGACATGTCTACTGCAATGCACAGGAGGAAGCCTCACATTGCATGGTGCATCACTCCTTATGCCTGTTTCAAACAGACGTAAGGATTTGATTCAGCAATGCTATAAAGCTGACTCAGTGAAATCTTCTAAATTTCACTGTGTTAGTTTTACAGGGTTTTCATGCAAATAAATGCATACCCTGCAACAAAACACCTATATGAAATCTGACGCAGGTTTCATGTGGCACAGGACTTTACAGCATGACACATCTGCCTAGATGCATCAAGTTGTAAATATGTCACCACATAGCAAATCTTTTGCACCGTCGTTGCATCACAAAAGTGACGCACAGCAGCGGAAAAGAGGCACACACCTATCATAAATCTGTCCCTAACATTTTAAATGATTGATTCAGAATGACGATAAGGTGTGGCCTATCCAGAGGTTTGTTTGAGGCGAGGCCTACTCAGGGTTGCAGATGAAATTTAGGTTTGTTGAAGAATACAGAGGAGATAATACATGTCCAGGCCTACCAATTAAGTGAGTCATGTCCACTTCACTCTTGAACAAAGGCCAGACCTCTTCTGTGTCCGTGGACAGGCCTAAAGCTCATCTGCACAATGTCATTCGTAAAGTTAGAAAACACAGGTGATGTAATTGAAAAATGTGGAGTTTCTTTTCCTCATTTCACAATCACATCACCTGTGTTTCCTTTGGTTAGGTATCTCATAGTGCAGATGGAGTGTAGCATATGAAAGAGTACACAGAAGTTCAGCAGTGTATACAACAATTTTGACATTTACAGAAGATTCAGCTTCTTATCTTGTTGGAGATGAAGTGAGGCCTGTCTTGCAACATGGTGCATCTTTTGCATCACTGCTGCATCGGTTTCATGTGGCACTGGACTTTACAGCATGACACATCTGCCTAGATGCATCAAGTTGTAAATATGTCACCACATAGCAAATCTTTTGCACCGCCGCTGCGTCACAAAAGTGACGCACAGTGACGCAAAAGAGGCATACACCTATCATAAATCTGTCCCTAACATTTTAAATGATTAATTCAGGATGACGATAAGGTGTGGCCTATCCAGAGGTTTGTTTAAGGTGAGCCCTACTCAGGGTTGCAGATGAAATTTACGCTTGTTGAAGAGTACAGAGGAGATAATACATGTGAAGGCCTACCAATGAAGTAAGTCATGTCCACTTCACTCTTGAACAAAGGCCAGACCTCTTCTGTGTCCGTGGACAGGCCTAAAGCTCATCTGCACAATGTCATTCGTAAAGTTAGAAAACACAGGTGATGTAATTGAAAAATGTGGAGTTTGTTTTCCTCATTTCACAATCACATCACCTGTGTTTCCTTTGGTTAGGTATCTCATAGTGCACATGGAGTCTAGCATATGAAAGAGTACACAGAAGTTCAGCAGTGTATACAACAATTTTGACATTTACAGAAGATTCAGCTTCTTATCTTGTTGGAGATGAAGTGAGGCCTGTCTTGCAACATGGTGCATCTTTTGCATCACTGCTGCATCGGTTTCATGTGGCACGGGACTTTACAGCATGACACATCTGCCTAGATGCATCAAGTTGTAAATATGTCACCACATAGCAAATCTTTTGCACCGCCGCTGCGTCACAAAAGTGACGCACAGTGACGCAAAAGAGGCATACACCTATCATAAATCTGTCCCTAACATTTTAAATGATTGATTCAGGATGACGATAAGGTGTGGCCTATCCAGAGGTTTGTTTAAGGTGAGCCCTACTCAGGGTTGCAGATGAAATTTACGCTTGTTGAAGAGTACAGAGGAGATAATACATGTGAAGGCCTACCAATGAAGTAAGTCATGTCCACTTCACTCTTGAACAAAGGCCAGACCTCTTCTGTGTCCGTGGACACCCCTAAAGCTCATCTGCACAATGTCATTCGTAAAGTTAGAAAACACAGGTGATGTAATTGAAAAATGTGGAGTTTCTTTTCCTCATTTCACAATCACATCACCTGTGTTTCCTTTGGTTAGGTATCTCATAGTGCACATGGAGTCTAGCATATGAAAGAGTACACAGAAGTTCAGCAGTGTATACAACAATTTTGACATTTACAGAAGATTCAGCTTCTTATCTTGTTGGAGATGAAGTGAGGCCTGTCTTGCAACATGGTGCATCTTTTGCATCACTGCTGCATCGGTTTCATGTGGCACGGGACTTTACAGCATGACACATCTGCCTAGATGCATCAAGTTGTAAATATGACACCACATAGCAAATCTTTTGCACCGCCGCTGCGTCACAAAAGTGACGCACAGTGACGCAAAAGAGGCACACGGCTATCATAAATCTGTCCCTAACATTTTAAATGATTGATTCAGGATGACGATAAGGTGTGGCCTATCCAGAGGTTTGTTTAAGGTGAGGCCTACTCAGGGTTGCAGATGAAATTTACGCTTGTTGAAGAGTACAGAGGAGATAATACATGTGAAGGCCTACCAATGAAGTAAGTAATGTCCACTTCACTCTTGAACAAAGGCCAGACCTCTTCTGTGTCCGTGGACAGGCCTAAACCTCATCTGCACAATGTCATTCGTAAACTTAGGAAACACAGGTGATGTAATTGAAAAATGTGGAGATTCTTTTCCTCATTTCACAATCACATCACCTGTGTTTCCTTTGCTTAGGTATCTCATAGTGCAGATGGAGTCTAGCATATGTAAGACTACGCAGAAGGTGAGAACTGTATGGAACATGGCTATATAAGTCAAATAATCAAAATCTAAATTTGCCAAGCACACATGGGGGTGTATTTACAAGGACCTTCCACCACGGGGAAATGTCTTTAATTAAAATGGGAAAAATAACATCAAAGGGACTCAAATGCCTTTTAAATATACCCCAAGCAACCTATGAAACTCTAGCACTACATATCAAGAAACCTAATTGATTTCAAAAATCGTTTTTAAACACATCATCTAAATCAATTATATACCTACATTCAAGGGGAAATGACTTAAAATGGCCTAAGACACATGAAAGCGTTTTTTTAAGGCCCTTGCACCATTTTTGGGTCGCTTTTAACATGGCTATGTTAGTCAAAGAATTAAAATCTAAATTTGCCAAGCACAGATGGGGGCATATTTACAAGGACCTTGCACCACGGGGAAAGGTCTTAAATTAAAATGGGAAAAATTACATCAAAGGAACTCAAAAGCCTTGAAAATATGCCCCAAGCAACCTATGAAACTCTAGCACTACATATCCAGAAACCTAATTGATGTCAAAAAACGTTTTAAAACACATCATCTAAATCAATTATATACCTACATTCATCGGGAAGTGACTTAAAATGCCCTAAGACACATGAAAGCGTTTTTTTTAAGCCCTTGCTCCATTTTTGGATCACTTTTAACATGGCTATGTAAGTCAAATAATCAAGGTCTAAATTTGCCAAGCACAGATGGGGGCGTATTTACAAGGACCTTGCACCACAGGGAAAGGTCTTAAATTAAAATGGGAAAAATAACATCAGAGAGACTCAAAGGCCTTATAAATATGCCCCAAGCAACCTATGAAGCTCTAGCAGTACATATCAAGAAACCTAATTGTTTTCAAAAATCGTTTTTAAACACATCATCTAAATCAATTATATACCTACATTCAAGAGGAAATGACTTAAAATGGCCTAAGACACATGAAAGCGTTTTTTTTAAGGCCCTAGCAACATTTTTGGGTCACTTTTAACATGGCTATGTTAGTCAAAGAATTAAAATCTAAATTTGCCAAGCACAGATGGGGGCATATTTACAAGGACCTTGCACCACGGGGAAAGGTCTTAAATTAAAATGGGAAAAATTACATCAAAGGAACTCAAAAGCCTTGAAAATATGCCCCAAGCAACCTATGAAACTCTAGCAGTACATATCAAGAAACCTAATTGATTTCAAAAACGTTTTTAAACACATCTTGTAAAGCAATTATATTCATACATTCATGGGGAAGTGAGTTAAAATACCCTAAGACACATGAAAGCATTTTTGTAAGACCCTTGCACTTTTTTTGCGTCGCTTTTAACATGGCTATGTAACACAAAGAAACAAAATCTATTTGTAAAACACTTGACACAAAGCAACATTTTAAATACACAACTTTCTTCATAATTTTCTCCCTAAACCATACTATTCTCTATCTAAATTAAATGAATCTTTTCTCACCTTAGCAAATACTTTATGAGTTTCAAAACAGTCTCAGAAACACACCAAATTGTCTTTAGCAGAGCAAAATGTATGCACTCCAGAGTCTGCAGCTATAAAAAGCACAGAAAAGCTGTAATTCATCACACATATCTCTCATGTCACTCAATCAAAACTCTTCCCTCACTTTTTTCAAATCAACACCCTTCCCCCCTCTGCCCTTTCTGCCTTTTTTGCATAGCAACCACCTCCTGAAAGACCTCTCATGTTTGCAAGTTCACACAACAATGTTTCAATTGAACTCTGAACTCTCAGTACACCTGCATATCCAGTGCAATCTTTCATAAAATGATTTTTTTTTACCATTCAAATTACATCTTTCAAAGAACTCATCCATGCACCCTAACTTTCTGTTTTCAGCAATCAAAATCCACCAATCACTGCTACTGCTTCATTAACACAGAAACGCCACAGTTTTTTTCATTGTAAACTCTTATTTTTTCAACTCCCATTTCATTGCCACACTTCATCTGACTGCAGCAGAACCTCCTCTCACCATGTTTTCTGTCTGGATTGTTGGACATAGTTATATCCACTGGGCTCAAAGGTTTGCTGATAACAGTAATTTACCTAACCTCAATTTACAAAATGTGGAAATCAAGTGGATTGCCCACAGAGGATTAAAATGTCACCAATTGATACCATTGGTGAAAACCTTTTTGCATTTGCCAAAACCTGACCTGTTAATTGTGCACTGTGGAGGTAATGACTTGGGCACTTTGACTGGGGTAGGTCTGGAAATGCTTTTAAAGGACACCTTTGAGCAATTGATGGCACTTTTTCCTCAAACTGCCTTGGTATATTCAAATATATGCCAAAGACAGAAATGGAGGTGGTGAAACCAATTTTGTCCACAAATTGAGAAATCGAGGAAGCATGTAAATAAGTCTGTTTCAGCTTACATGAGAGACCATGGAATGGGCTCCATCTACAACAATAACTTGCGTTACTACATGCAAGATATCTACAGAGGAGATGGAGTTCACTTCTCAGATGAGGGGAACAGAATTTTCATCCTCAATTTAAGACTGTGCATTGGTACCTACTTGTAGGTACCTACATCAGCCACAGGACCCAAAAGCTCTTTTCAGAGCTACCCTACATCTGATCACTCACAATTATTATTTTACTCTAACTTTTTTCACTAATTTTCACCAAAGTACGCTCCCCGGAGCGCTACCCGGTACGCGCACCGGACGCTAACCGTGCCAAATTTTTAAAAAAAATGTTTTTTTTCCGCACATATGGGCCTCCTCAGCCACCCTCAGAAAACCTAGGGGGTCAAGATACGTCTACCGTGCCCCCTTCTAACCATTCTGAACATTATTTGCCCTCCATCTTGTATCTCAATTCTACCGAAACACAAAATGGTGGACTCCCGTAACGCTGCCGGTTCGCGTACCGGGGCGCTCACCGGGAAGCGCTCCATTAAAAAAGGTGGGAAAGTAATTTACAGAAGAAACCCTGGAGACAATGTCACCAAATATAGATTAACTCATACTACATACCAATCCCTACCATTTTCACAAATTTGGTTGGAATTCCATTTAGCCATTTAGCCTGTAGACCTCTCTAAATACCCTGAGGTAAATTACTTCACAAAACACATCTGAAGTGTTGGAATTGACAACCAATTAAAATGTTACTTTCATTTTCTACTTTTTTTACCTGACATTTGATTGGTTATGTACCTGAATATATATAAAAAAAGAAAGAAAAACACAGCCATTTTGACTACTACTTCCTGAACTACATTGCAAGATCATTTTCACTCACAACTTAAACTTGTTTTTAAAAGGTAAGATGTTATTTTATAAATTTGAAAACATTTTCAGATAGTTATATACTATCCCTCTGTAACAGTTAGACATTGAGAAAGGCTTGTTTATTATAATTATGGATTGATTTAGGTTTCTGTGGTATAATTATGAATTTACATAGGTTTTTTCACAGGCACTTTTTAATAGTACTACTTCATGCCTCAAAAGTACCTGTCTGAACTTAAACTCAACAGTGCCCTATCTCTACTGATATATTTATTTTTTATTCAAATTTCAGCACAAAAATGCAAGGAGAACAGAACGTTTACTTTGAAATTGTCCTAGACATGAACAATGAGGAAATAATTGAACCCATTGACTTGGAATTCATGGATGAATCACGAGACCATGAACTTCTACAATGTGTAGAATCTGTGGATTGTTTACTTCATTATGATGACGGTCAAATGTGGGAAGTTATGTTCACTCAACAAGAGGACATATCGGACAGTCAAATGCTAGACGTTCTATTAAATTTTGAAAAACAATCCGAAAAATAAAATTATATTTAATATTAAAAAATTGTTTGAGTCTTTAATCATTTTTATATGTAATTCATAAACTAGTACCAAATTGATTATAATTTAAATTCATACTTATAGTATACTGTTCACAATTCCAAAAATACATTTATATTTAATAATCATTAATACTGCTACTTCAATAAAAAATAAATAAAATAAAAAAAAGAACAATCAATAAACATACAATATTTCAAAATATCATAGTCTATCATTCTTTTTTCCTTATAGTACGCTCCCCGGACCGCTTCCCGGTGCGCGTACCGGGCGCTCCCCCTTTTTTTTTTTTTGCCCCGCGGGGCCCTTTTAAAGCCTCCACATCAAACCTAGGGGGTCAGGGAGGATCTACTATGCCCCCTTATGGTCATTTCCCCCTTTGTTTTGGCCTCCTCTTGTCTCTCGATCATACCGAGAGACAAGATGGCGGCCGCTCCGGACTGTTTAGAATGTTGACAGACACCGGAGAGCCAATCAGCTTCGCTTCGCGAAGTTCCGTTACGCGTCAGGTACGCGAACCGGGGCGCTGCCCGGAGCGCGCTTACAGATATATATGTTTTTTTGAACGTTAATTTCTCAAAATCCACTGGAGCACATATATTGAGACCTAGCAAAAGGCACATCGGGCTACCAGTCCCTACAATTTTGCCAAGTTTCGTGCAAATCCATTCAGCCGTTCGAGCTAAAAGTGAGGCCAACCGCCCTATGGAAATTAACATGGAAAAACGCGTTTTGGGACCCCCCTTTTTTCTCGGCCCCCCTTTGACAACCCCCACAAAATTTCAGTGGCTGCTCAGAAACAAAATGTTCCATTTTCCTGAAAATTTCAGCCAATTCCGTCCACAAACGCCAAAGTTATTAGACATAGAATTTTCAAAAATCCCATAGAGAAAAAATCCTAACTATATATACCTATTGGCGACCGCCAGTAGGTAATATATATATATATATATATATATATATATATATATATATCAAAACGAGAGTTTGCCTGTGATGGAAGGAGTCCACGGAACAGGTATGTATCAGCCACAAATATTTATTTGAAGCAACAGCGGGGAAAATTAACACAGCGGCAACAAGTTCATCCCGCCTGACGCGTTTCGTGCTACACGCACTTTGACAAAGGCACCGGGTTTCAGAGGCAGCAGCATGACAAGTATAGGCACCACATAAATAATGAATGTCCCGCCTTTGTGGGCGTCGCCACACTTCCATCCTTCCATCACAGGCAAACTCTCGTTTTGATATATATATATATATATATATATATATATATATATCACACTCCTCCGTGCGCTGCAGGATATGCCCCATAGACGGACACGGACCCAATGATTTATTGTTCCTCACTCGTCGCCATTACGCGTTTCGGCTCGCTTGAGCCTTGATCACGGATGCGGTGGAGTCTGCAAGTGGGCGTGCCATGGAACTAAGAATTTCTGTGGCCATAATAAAAGGAAATATGACATCAACCACAATATCACATGTAACACTAAGTATGTAACATATGTGCTAGAATGTACATGCAAGAGTCAGTAAGTGGGCAGTACCATCTGAGCCCTTAAGGAACGCATTAGTGAACACGCAAGAGCCATCCACTAACAAGACGCTCGCTATCCTATGGCTCTGCATATCGCCTCATATCCTACACGTGGCTCGCACAAAAATTCAAGTTCTTTGGAATTGATGTAACTGAAGCTAGCGTGAGAGGTGGCAACCGTGAACTCAGGCTCAGTTGTCAGGAGGCCACCTGGATCATGCGCCTCCATGCAGTCCGGCATGGCCAAAACTTGGATCACGAACTGCAATATTTCTTAGGATCATAATATAATCTGCTTTTCCTCCCCATTCAAATCTCTCTGCAGCTATTTTTGCTAGCAACTGATAAACGAACGGACCATGTTGCTGACAACTGAATATGTCAAAGTTATTGATTTCATGACCATTCTCATGGCTTATTGTTCTTTGATGCCCTATATCATGTTCATTTTAAGTCTGACGTATACCGTTTTTGTCTTGGTTTTTATCAAACTTTGTTTGTCACAATACTTCCTCTTGGCCTCAAGTCTCTCCTTTTCCCTTTTCCCTTCTCCCTTTTCTATTTTCGATGTTCATACTGCCCAGCCCTAAGTGCATCTCTCAGCCCCCTCCCAACTCTCCCTGTGTTCTTGCATCCTCCGATCTATCCGAGTTTCACAATTCCGTGAGGTTGTTCACTTTCAGTATTGTCATAAGGAAGAAACAGGTTGGGCAGGTTAGCGTTCTAGCCTCCAATACAGAACTGGTATTATTGATCCACATCTGGCCGTGTGCGCCCTGCCTTAGTTAGCGTTTCAGCTTTCCAAAACGTTGCGTTCATGTTTTCCCGCCCCCACAGCATTTTGAACATAAGGCTCACCAGCGTCTTTACAGACTCACCTACAGCATCCGGAGACACTACTCGTCTCGTTCCGCATGCGCTAACCCAGGTGAGCAATACCCACTTCATTGAACCCCATTGCCCGCAGCTATTACGTTTTGAGATCTCCTACGACCCGGATGGTTACTATCCACACTGCCTCTTTCCCCACAGATCGCCGTGAAGACAGTCGCACCCGTCGTTCTTCACACTGTACCAGGATTATCTGTAATGGTACCTCCCTTTAACCCGTAATTGCCGGGGCGGAATTATCACCGGCAACGTGGTGAGTTTTACCGCGTTTAGGTTCTACGTATTACTTTTTGTCTATGGCCTTCATGCCCCCTGTCAAATACTGACAGCATGATATTTAAACATATTGAACTGAAGAAAGGAACAATATTCACGTGTGTCCTGAAGAAGGTGGCTATATACTTGTGAAATCACTGAAAAGCGTCAATGCTTCAAAGTTTGGTTAAATTCACTTGGGGACAAGTGGCACAGAGACATACATTTTCATGTCCTTTACCTTGCTCACTAATATGTTGAATTAACTGTGCAAAGGCCTAAAATTGCTTTGCTTTTGTTTCCTTCCATGTTTTTCGTCATATGACCTTTATGTAATAGTGCCTGGTGTTTCTTCACTATTGGAGTGACTGTTATATGTCGTATTTTTTATTGAATTGATTCTGTATTGTTAATTAAATGAATACTATCTTTTTTTTAAACTTGGCGGCTTTGTATTTCTATGGGGGGTGTTCCCAGTATGTTGTTTAGTGTGAATGACAGCTTGAAGTGTGCACAGTAAGTTATACTAGAAGTGGTTGGTTCAAAGGGAATCCTAATTTTGACATTGTCAGTATAGGTGCTCTGTCCCTTTGGAACCTCTGAACCCCTCTCCTTGTTTTCAAGGCTGACATTTTCAGTCCCAATCCAGGTTCTTTCTTTTTAAATTTGGAGACCCGAAATTAAAAAAAAAAGTGAAACTAAAAACCCTACTAGCAGCTTCTAAAGTTTGGCATCAAATAAGAGTGATACTACGAATCCCGTATTATAGCACTTATGCCCCAATATGGAACTCACCTGGGATACTAGCCTGCCTACAAGATGCTCTTGCAGTTCCAATCCAAGCAAAGGGGATCGAGAGATGGGGGGAATTGCTAGAGGGATCGGAATTAATATTATGGCAAAAGCTGAAGGATATAACTGAGGGGGGTGTCTCCAAATTTAAATTTGATCAACTATCAAGTTGGGCCAAATCATTAACAAAAGGAAGGAACGGCAATGAACACTTTGAACTTAAAGTTATTACTACCTCTTTGAGGCGGAAAGGAATTGCCGAATGGTATTGGATATTTGTTCAACCTCATGAGGACTCTCAGACATGGTCTAAATCAGTTTGGAGGAAGGAGCTGCCGTGCTACGATCCTGACATTTTATGGCAAGTATCTCCGTTTTTTTCATGGCATAATGTTAAGTCTGCACCTCTAAGGAAAAACCATTTGTTTACTATTCATAAAGCGTATTGGACCCCGCGAAGGCTATCCGAAATTGGTTCCAAGGGAGTGAAGTGCCTAAAGTGCGGGGAAGTTGAAGCAGACGAAGTACATATGTTCTGGCAGTGTCCTTCCATCCAAACCTTCTGGGGAAAAGTGGGTGAGACCATTTCCAGTATTATGGGCTATGAAGTCAAGGTGAGTCTTCCACAGGCAATTTTTTGGTGTAACACCAGTTGAAGATGTAACAATCAATGTATCTAAACACCACAAAACTCTTTTATATTTGTTAATTCTACTGGCACGTAGGGAGTTGTGCATTAAGTGGATTTTGCCTGTTCCCCAGTGGAGTGTGAATGGCTTAACTCGATACATGGGATCGCAAAATTGGATAGGGTAACACGCAAAATAAAAAAAACTACATTTTGGAATGTATGGGATGATTGGTGCAGAAGTAGGCAAACGTAAAAATAATTAAATATTGCGGAAAGTATTGTTTTTCTAATTTACTATCTAAGGTAGCAATCTTCTTTTTTCTCTATGTTTTTTCTTTTTCTTGTTTCCTTTTTTCTTTTTCTCCTTTTAGTTAACAATTTAGTCCTGTGATTATGTAATAGCTACACAGGCCAGGAAGTCCAAAATGGTTTGGACTGAAAGTCCTGGTGAGGATCTTCCGTATGTCCTGTTATAATGGACAAAGAGAATCGGAAGGAGGGAGACAAGAGAAGGGTAGAAGGTTTGGACTAATTTGAGGGTCCGAGCTGTCTAGTACATCCCCTTCGTAAAAGGAGTGATTGGATTCCCTCATATATTGACGTAGCCAAAACCTGGAAGTTAAAACCTTCCTTTCTTGTCGTTCTCTCCCCTTTTTGCATCTCCAATTTATAGTGGCTAAATACAAATGAGGACAAAAAAAAAACACAGATATGGATATGCTTTTGAATCTGTGGAGTAAACCACACCTACTGTATCTCATTCGGAGGTAGCATGTTCCTTTTTTTTTTTAAAAGACCTTTGTTGTACGTCGCCATTATACACCGCGCTTGGCCTACAACCCCTTGGGCCGGCCATAGCGTATCAACAATTACTTTGCAATATCAATAATAACACAGCCTCTGTGCCGACATCCCTGGGGTACGGCGGAATTCCACAATCATGAGAGTACATAATTCACAGAAGGATCTTAAATCTAATAAGGTCCATTTTCTATTTTTAATTAACTAAACTTGGAACATCGCACCGCATATAGAAGACGACATAAAACAGTCATGTGTGTAGTAGTTTGTAAACACGCAGTGCAAGTACAGGTAAGTCCCCATCAATAAACCTTCTGCAATCACTGGCCAAGTACCGGAATGAACTAAAAGCCCACCAAGCATCACTGAATCGTGGGGAGGGGACTCTCAGTCTGAAAAGGCCTCATCCGAGTCAACCTGGGGCGGCTCACAAATAGCATGTTCCTTTTTTAATATGCTGTGAACTCGTGACCAACTAGTTCCACTGGGTTGCTAGGTACACTGAGCTAAGAGTGGATGGAGGGGGGGAAGGGTGTTAAAGAGACAGAATTTCTTTTAAAAAGTTGAGCAGTGATGACATAATTTACGTAATGACAAGCTTCAATTTTCAACTCAGGGCTATGTAATATACTGTTGTGCAGTATTTTGTTTTAAATTAAGCTAGATATTGATTTGAACTCCTGATTTTTTTTTGCGATTACGTAAAAAAATTGCAAAAACATGCCAACAGAAACCTCGTTTTGAAAGAGAGGAAAAGGGTTAACAGATGCTAATCATTCACAAGTGGAGATACAGTAGTCTAAAATGACACACTTTCATTTGCTGCCTTTCTCATAATCATAGAGTGGAAATGAAGAGGTTGCCATTTTATAGTTGCTTTCTATGAGAGTGGTGTACCATTCATATGCTTAGTTTTTACAAACCTTAACAGTGCCCAAACTATCCAGGATGAGCTAACAGAACAATATGATCTACAAGCTCAATTCACTGGTAGGTATATACATTTTTAATTATATAAAATAATGTACATTGGAAATGAAGATATATAAGGGAGTTTGATTAAACAGAACATCACAGTAATGTGAAAAAAGATACATCAGATGAACTATATCTGTCAGAGGGTTGTGTTTAAGATGTTAGTACTATTGAAAATTACAATGAGCAATGCCTTTAACAATGAAAATGTTTTAAATGTCTAAGTGTTATGTGCAGAATAAATACATCTATATTATTTGCATTCTGGGAGTTTTGGTAGTTTTAGTCACATTGAAAAACTCCTGAGGAAACTTCAGGTGGTTTTAAATGATGCGGCAAGGCTGATCTTCAAACTGCCAAGAAGAGCACATGCCACCGCCGTGCTACAACAGCTACGCTGGCTCCCTATCAAGCAGAGGGTCAGGTTCAAGGGCCTGTGCATTGCACATAAAGCACAGTATGGAGTAGCGCCCAATTACAACAAAGATCGCTTGAAGCCCTACGTGACTGGACGTTGTCTCCGGTCTACTGAGGCTAGGTTGCTGGCCTGCCCGCGCTTTAACAGAGCTACATTGGGGGGGCGGGCTTTCTCAGTTGTGATTCCCCAGATCTGTAACAAGCTACCGGATAGTATGCGCAGGGAAACCACCCTACTTCCGTTCAAGAGGAAACTCAAGACCATCTTGTATACTGTGGTATTTGGATAAATCCTCCTTATTATGTGCTGAGTATCAATGGGATTAAGGGATTTCAAGGCTCTTGGTCCATGCTGCAAGCGCCTAGAGACCTGTTGGTGATTGATGCTCTACAAATATAATCTAACATAACATAACATTATTTAACAGGAGATTTTGTAGTCATGAATAAAACATAAGACAAAGTGCTGTGCCTGTATATAAATTATAAAGTTGTAATACTTGTTAGGTATGTGTTAGGAAGTGTTTGTCAATATGTTTTTTTATTTATATGATCGGTTTGCATATGTTTAGATGGGTAAATATGGCTTTTCTGGTTGCAGATAGTTATATGTACGATGAGACTGTTGAGTTTACTTAAAGATGCATTGAACTATATATTTTTGGAACAATGGCCTTGTATATCTTTCTACGAAATCACATATATGTTTAAATGGTGATCTATGTTCCTTAGGGCGGTTGAACATTTCTTGTATATAGTGAGGGTGGTGCATTTCTTTCAACATGCTCTGTTTACAATTGGGTAGGGGTAATAGTGAAGAATGTCTTTTGAGAGGTTGTGTGCCACTTCATTTGGCATGTAACTTTTCTTTGAGAAATTCTAAATATATGTTTTAAAGACACAAGAAACATTTGCGAAATGATACAGGTATGCAATTAGGAAAGGTTTTGTGCTTTCAAAAGGTGAGAATTGTTCTTTTCAGTTTTAGAAACATATTGATGCATGTGGACACTAAGTAAAAGAGCAATGCATACTCTTAGAGAGCCATGAATGCAAAATATATCAAGTGTGATATCTAGACTTATTCAGTCACCCAGGTACCACACATGTACTCTTCCTATCAAATTATGTATTCATTAAACTACGCAGACAACACCCATACATTCATCCAATCAACCAGATAGTAGCCATATAGTTGTGTGAATACACAGGCACTAACTAGGCAGATATGGAACCACTGATGTAGTTCCTTTATACTCTGGGAATCATGCAGACACTACCTACATTCTGAGGGAATTATGTAGGCACTATCTGTGTACCCATACAACCATCCAGGGAGTATTGTTGTACTCAACAAGAAACGCATGTATTTACAAGTTTCACTGAGGAATAGAACTCTTTTAGAAGCATCCGACGAATTATATATGTAATCTGCCACACACTGTTTGCATGTACTCAGAGGAGGCAGTGAGCTTTATGCTCACATTAATGTGCACATTGGTATATAGAGTGTTTCTCAAAATGTAAATCTGACATATCTAAGTGGAAAAGTATTGAAACTCTAAATGTACCGGTGACACAGTTTTAGAGAGGCACAGAAATAGGTATGTATGTTGTGTTTTTGCATTTAGAGTATTGAGACACTGTATGTAATTTTACACTTTGATGTTTATTTTAAAATTGAATACATAAGGAATAAAGTGGTCTTTTAGAGTGCATAAGTGTGAACCTAGATATGGTGCAGCTGTGTTGTAGGAGAGGGTGCTATAATAATAAATGAAGTTTTACATTTTGGTTTGGGATTGGTTCACTGAAGTAAGTGCTTGTAGTTATGCATGTAGGTTGATTTGTACATTTAAAACTGCAACATAACATAAAAATGATTTTTTAATTATATATAAGGCTCTGGTATCTGGTACATTGGCTAGAACAATAGGGACCGATATCGGCATAATTACAGACAGATTTCATACAAAAGCTTGGACGAAAAGAAACAGAAGCAAGTACAGTATCTATGCAAAACTGAGACTTATAAGGGACAAAATGAAGAAAATGTGGTGAACAAAAAAGAGCAATTGGTAAGAAGACTAACTTATTTCTTAAAAATATATGTGGACATTTCCAAAGATGATAAAAAAAATGAAAATAAAATCCAAACTATGAGAAAGAATAACAATGGACAAAATCTATATAGCAAGAACAGGACAGAATGTAACACCTTAACCAGGAGATAGAAGCAGTTTAAGGAAATCAGACCTAGGATGTTTCATAGTAGAGCAATTATAAATCTACTGAGAAATATTAAGAAGTATAGACGAAGGAAACATGGAGTGAAACAGAAAGAACGAGTTGAGAGAGTAGCTGATAAGGCGTGTTTCCTTTGAAGGTGAAGGCTTTCATTGTGATTATAAATAGAATGAAGACTCTTGACGAAATGGTCTTGTACTTGAGGAGACAAAACCAGAAAAAAAAGATTCATGAATCGAAGTCTCTTTTGGACAGTTTTTAGTGGAGAATGCATACATACTTCTAGTACAGAATCTTTCTTTGATGAAGAAAGCTGTCTCTGGGATAATAGATTAGCTCATGCTATTGATTACATAGGACGATGTTATGAAATGAAGAATAGCATTTTTATTGCCAAAAAGGTGATGGTACCGGCAAATGTAGAACAAGTTATTGGAGATCAGGTACAAGAAAGGTGGAGTCTGTATAGAACTAGAATTGTAGTAGTGCTTGTAGTATTCAGCAGCAATTCATGAATATATTAAGGACATTTCTACATATCTTTCCAAGGAAAAGTTTGAAACTGAAAATAAGTACTTTACAATGATTGGGTCCTTGCAAGACTAAAAAGCATACACATTTGTAGGGACACTCACATGCTTGTTTATCAAACAAAGTGTGCCAAAGCACTTTTTATCAGTTCAGAATGCTAGTTGGACACCACTCAGTAATGCAAACTTTAGCTAGGAGTCTGTACTATGTGGAAACTCCTGTCTTATGTTTAGGAGAAATAAATAGAGTACTTTTGTATGGTGGCAGATGTAGAAAAGGCTTGTGATGATGTCCAGTTTTGTTTCTTTTGTCCTCAGCAGGATTTTTGGGAAAATGAAGAGTTGTTAAGAGGAGAAGTTATAGACTAGGACACAGATATTACAGTTGATAGTTTTGAAGAAGAGAGTACACAATTTTACATAGTGTGGTCCAAAAAAACAGAGTATGTTTGTATATGTTGTCGATGCACTCACTAGAAGATTTAAACACAGACCGTTGCATTGAAAAGGTGAAAAAGAATTAATGATAACTGGCAAAAGTTAGCTGTGTATTTCTTTGTAAAGGAACGCTTTGACTTGTTCATATGGCAAGTTATATGTAACTAGTGATATAATAAATTAAAAGATAATAAAATGAACAACACATAGCTATTAGATACCCATTTTGTAAGATGATAACATGCCTGCTATTGTTGAAAACTTTGAAGGGCCAAAAAAAAATATTTACGATTCTTTGCAGCATTGAGAAGGGCTCTTATGGACTGCTCTCCAGCACTCACTACAACTCCACAATCCATGCAGTATGTTGCCATCCAGGAAAACTGTGGAGCAAAATCTGGTAGCTGAGATTGGACCTCTGAAGAGACTCTCTGCCCTAGTCTTGTGGCTGGTATTGAAGTTCAGGGTCCTTCAGCCCTGTAGTGCATTCTTGCTGCTTTTACACTATTGCTTTGATATGTTTTTAGATGGTAAAGCATGGACGTAGTCCTGCAAAAATATATTTTATTTGTACCCTATGACAATGTCTTGTGACTTATTGTACATTGTGAAAATCTGAAATCTGCTCACCATGAACTGCTCTTAAGAATATTCAAGATAGATAAATGGGCGTGTTCTTTAATTTCTTTTGTTGAAAAGTGTATTATCCAATGATATTCCTTTATTTCTCAGTGAGATGATTTTCAGTTCTGTTCTTGAAAACTCTGGAGCCATATCTGTTGCAATAGTCTGCACCTCTCAAAAAGACTTTCTGGGTGAGAATTGTTGCTGGTGCCACTGATGTAGACGTCCTCCAGTTTCCATGTAATTGATTGTCAGTTAGAGATATTTTCTATGGTAGGTTTTAAGATGATAGTAACCCTGGGCCTAGTTTGCTTAGTTGTGCCAAGCGAAGTGCACTTCGCACTACGCAAGCTACACGTTCGCACTACGTACGCGTAGCTACTCGAACTGAATAGTGCGGTTGGGCAAATGCTGTTCACACTGATTGCACAGGGCCAGATGCTTGTCCGCACTGTGCAATCATTGCAAACGGCATCTTGCACAGTGCAATCGGTCGTTTTCTGCCGCTCAAGTAGATTTGTACATCAACCTCAGCTTTCTCAACGTGGACTGGTAGCTTTTCATTGGGAGCGGTCACGAGCATACGCGACCACTCGCAATGAGAAACCTGACCTCCCCGCGTTGAGAATCTCACCGGGAGGTTTATTTTCCACGCTCACGATCGGCAACTTGATGTTGCTGATTGTGAACGAGGAAAAAGTTTCGCTGGGATGCTGATTTTGCTCGCTTCTGGTCACCAACTTGATGTTGAGGACCGCGAGCAAGCAAAAAATGCCCGCTACGCTATGTGTTTTTGCACTGTGATACGTGCAATTTGCGTAGTGCGTAGTAGCGCAAACTACAAACGCTCCGCGAGCATAGCATAGTCCTACGCCCAGGGTTAGATGATAGACCATGGACGTCATTCCACATGAATATTTTTTATTTGTCCTTCACAGAGTGTGCATTATACTAGTTTTGGAGTCGTTTTTGATTCCTGTTAAGTTTGGGTAAGAATGGGTAGTTTTATATGTGTTTTATAGTTATGTTCAATTTGTGAGTTCAGATGTTGAGTTATTTTTTGAAATTGTTGTTTTTGTTAAATGTGTTGTTAAAATAAAGTTAAACAATTATGTTACTAAACAACTAGACTCAAATTGTGTGTAAAATATGTTGAAATATCTGTTTTACATTTTGTCATTTGTATTTTTGACTACTGATGTCATTGTGACCTTCGGTGTTGCTGTGAAGAAGGAAAATGCATTTTTGATGTGGTTAAATTAGTATCTTACTAAAGAGCTACACTGAAACTTTATTTTAAATATGTCTATATATGTCTTTTACACTTTGTCAGAAACACTCAGTATTCACAGTGTGTCCTTGGCAATGGCACTCATAGAATCATACAGGCACTACACAAGCAATCATCAAGGACGCCCACTCTCCACCACTCTGCAAACGTGCCTCCAGGCACTGTACTATTTGTGGCACGAAGTCCCCTTGACTATTGAGGGTCATTGGTGGCCAACCACCCCTCCTGTTATCTCCAACAAATCCCACACAGTCAGTTTGCTAAGATGTCTTTGGAGGCCACGTCCCCTTTCTGCACCACTCTGCAAACGTGTCTCCAGGCACACTACTGATTAGGGAATGAAGTTCTCTTGACACTACTGGTTGGGTAGGGAAGTTCTCTTGGGGACTAAGAAGCCCTGCTGGTACTTTCTGTAAGATCTACACAGCAGGATTCCTGAAAGCTGGTCAGAGGCCACACCCACTTTCCCCACAACTATGTAAAAACTATTGCTACTTAAAAAAACATAAAAATTCACTGACAAAACCAAATGTTATAGGGCCGTTATAGTTAGGAAATAGAATGAAAAAACCTTAGAAATTCACTGAAAAAAACATAGGTAACAGCGACGTTATAGTGAGGCTCAGATTTCACATGCACAAAACCAGAGGAATCCAGCAGAAATATTTAGCGGGGGTTAAATATATAACCATTGCCCCTGGCCCTTTAGCACCTCCCTCGTATATGGATTTTGAATCCCTACATTCCAGAGCTGTTAAACTAACCCAGAGCATTCACATTTCCATTCGGGAGCTAATGAACCTCCTCCACCTCGCAGAACTCTCCTTCGCTAACCTCATGCCCCTGCCAAACTCCACCCCGCATATTACGGAGCTCCCTAAACACCATCTTCCGCTATCCTTGAGACATCTTCGCCCTCGCAAGTAAACCATGCCACCTCTCTGAAGAGGAAACCCGTGCCCTTGTCCTCTCATACAGCCCTACCCTTTCCACTCCAAGTCCTCTAGACCTAGCTTGCCATCCTCCAGGACTACAATGCTGCCCCAGCTACCTCTTACCCACTGGAAGTCAGTGCCGAACATGCTATCTGCACGGTCACTATCAACCCCAACAGACCAGCTACACTCCGCAACAGAATTGTGGTAAAAAGTAATCTAGCGCCTGTTCCCCTGTCCGCCCAGACTCCTAAAACTCCTTCTGACCCCTCTCTGTTTGGTCTCCTAATCAACTGCCGATCGGCAGCTAAGCACACCGCTGATATTGCTGATCTCATCCTGAACAAAAATTTCGACTTAGCTATCCTAACAGAATCATGGCTCAACTAATCCTCATCTCCATGCCTGGAGCTCCTAGTCCCTCCCAACTATAACATTGCAAGGCTGGACAGGCAATCTAACAAGAAAGGGGGAGGCATCGCATGTATCTACCGCTCTAACCTTCTTGTCACGGAACTCCTGGCGGATACCACGGAATCCTGCAAATACCTCATCCTCGCTATTTGCAGCAATTCCACTCAACTGTGCGACCTGCACATCTTTTACCACCCCCAGGCATGAACGACTCCTTCACTGACCACCTCATGGAAATCATCACAGCTAAGATTTACCCCAACACCAAAGATATTTTCCTTGGTTATTTTAACCTGCACAGGAACGATCCCAAGGATCCACATGTCAATGCCATCAAAGACCTCCTGGCTGATCAAGCCCTGACCCAAACCTGTTCACTCCCAACTCACTCGAAAGAGACCACTCTTGATTGGATCATCTCCAAAGAATCAGCAGCCAAGCTTATCTCTATAGACCCGTGTGACTGGTCTGACTACCACGCCATCACCTTCCTACGACCTTCCACCCACATGACAAGGGCACCACAACCAGTGATCCCCAAAAGCTGGATCAGAGACACCAAGAACCTGGACCATAGGAAACTTGAGACTCGTTGCAAATCTTACCTCCCTCCCTTGCATATCACAATGGTAAGTAACCTCAACGATCACTACTCTGTGACTATATTGAACATTGTGGATGATCTTGCCCCACTTAAACTGAAAAGAAGCCAAATCAAAGACACAAACCCCTGGTTCACGGCATCCCTCAACAATGAGAGGAGATCCCTCCGGCAATCTGAAACAATCTGGAGGCAGCACCCCACTGCCGCACATCTAAATCATCTCCGCAGGCCAGAAATGCCTACAACAGGAACATCCTCAATTCAAAAAAAGAATTCTTCAGATCTGAACTAGGGAAGCCCAAGAACAGACCTCAAAAGCTCTTCAAACTAGTCAAACACCAATCTAATAAATTGGCCAAAACATCGAAAGAAAACCCCCCAGTCCCTAATATCTTCTGAGGAATTATTTTTCTTCTTTGCTGACAAAATCATAGCCTAAGGAAATTAACTCAGTCCTGCCACATACTCTCAACTCCGTCCGGACCTGCCTCCTCCTGCCCCAACGCCTCCACAGATTTCACCTAAAAATCAACCTCACTGGACTGACTTCAAAGTCTATGACGAAGACTCCATCCCTAAAATCATATCTGCCTTAAACCCGAACAACCATTTTAATGACCCACTCCCCTCCAACTGCCTAACCACTGTTGCCCAATCCATTATTCCTAGCTGGACTGCAATAATTAAGGTCTCTCTCTGACAGGGATCGATGCCTGACTCTCTGAAAGCCGGCCAAGTCCTCCCCATTTTGAAAAAGCTGTCGCTAGATTTTGCTTCCCCGGGAAACTTCAGACCCATCTCCAACATCCCCTTTTAGCCAAAGTGCTGGAGAAGTGTGTGCAACAGCAGCTAAGTCAGCACATCAACAACTTCCACCTACTGGATGACTTCCAACCCGGATTTAGACCTGGGCAAAGCACTGAAACCACCATGCTCCACATCTTTGATGATGCCCTCCAAGCCCTTGACCAAGGCAAAACATGTCTCCTAATCCTCCTAGATCTATCCTCATCCTTCGACACGGTCAACTATGAAAAACTACTCGAACGCCTCAAACTTAGGATGGGATTGGAAGGCTCTATTCCAGAATGGTTTCGTTCCTTCCTCCATAACCGATCACAGAGATTCCTAATGAACTGTAACCTATCTGCTCCCTCCCCGGTCACGGTTGGAGTCCCCCAAGGGTAAACCCTGTCCCCAC
This sequence comes from Lissotriton helveticus, assembly GCF_964261635.1. Classification (NCBI taxonomy): domain Eukaryota; kingdom Metazoa; phylum Chordata; class Amphibia; order Caudata; family Salamandridae; genus Lissotriton; species Lissotriton helveticus. Next base: position 452,318,815 of record NC_136067.1, read on the forward strand.
TCTCTTTAACCTTTACCTTGAACCACTTGCCGAAGTACTACGCACTGCCAACATCTCCTACCATATGTATGCTGATGACACTCAGATCTACATCAAAACCTCACCTCTCGAGGACATCCTCTCCCTGAACGAAGCCCAGAAACTGACTGTCCAATGGCTCGCCTCCAATGAACTCAAACTCAACTCAAAGAAAACAGACTTTCTCCTAATTTCCCCTCCTAAAACCAATCCTGAGATGCAAAAATGGATCAAGGCTATCTCAGCTTTAAATTGCCCACTGACCATCGTGGACTCGGCCAATTCCCTGAGAATCACCTGGACAGCAACCTATCATGCGGGACCACATCAACTCGATGGCCAAATCAGCCAGATTCCACCTGAGCTACCAAAGGAAATTGAAACCCTTCCTCGGTGCTCCCGAACTAAAAATGGCAGTCCAAGCACTAGTCATCTCTAGACTGGAGTATGACTGTTCTACCCTCTCGGGCTTCCCTAAGATCTCCCTGGCACCTTTAAAAGCCTGCCTCAATGCGGCCGCCAGGTTACTTACCGGCACAAGAAAATTCGACCACATTTCCCCACACCTGAAAGCTCTGCACTGGCTTCTTCTTGAGGCAAGAATACAGCTTAAACTAGCTTGCATTGCACACAAGGCTTTATACTCAAACTCCCCTGCATACCTTGCATGGATACTTGTGATATCTGGAGGTATCAGAAACTCCCGGTCCGCCAGAGACCTCCTGCTGCAACCTGCTCGCTTCCGAAAAAAAAAACTTACAATCGTGCTTTCTCTGGGGACGCTCCTAGAATATGGAACTTTCTCCCGCCCACCATCAGAAGAATCCCTTCTCTGTCTCGCTTCAAAAAGGACACCAAAACCTTCCTTATGTGTACATTCCTCGTTTAAATTTTGCCTGCAACCACCACTATGACCCTGATATACGTCTGGCTATTGCCTCCCTTCGGATTTCCTAGTCATCCCACCAAGAAACATGTGGTTTATCTTGAGTAATTGTACATGTAATCTGTTAATACGTGTCCTGTCTCTTATGTATTCTGAACCCCGCCACCTTCTAACTGATTTTTTACTCGTGTGATTCTAAGGCTTTTTGTACAATCCGATGATTCCTGTAAAGCGCTCTGATAACCTAACAGGTCAAGTTTGCGCTCTATAAAACACAAAATAAATAAATAAAAATAAACCATAACTCACACCCCCGCAAATTCATTGCTTATGACCTCATATATTACATCACTCATGACAGGGTCAGTGACATGACTGATGACATCTCAAATGATATCACTGATGGCATCACCACAAAACCTCTGATGCACCCACCCACACCCCAATATAACCTTCCATACACCCATTCAAACTTCTACACTAGCATTCTCAAAACCAGTTGACACACCCATACAAGTACTTACACACCCACTCACTGATTCATAGGTATACACACATCCACTCAGTTACTCCTACAGCCACTCATACACCAACTCACTCACTAATACAGCCAATGATGTATCCGCTCATACATTATACGAAATTATGAGAGGAATGACATTAATACGTATAAAGCCGCACGGCGACAGTATCATGCCCTGATAAAAACTGCGAAAACTGATTTCTACACGGAAGCCATAAACAATAATAATAACAAACAAAAATAATTTTTTAAGATAGTAAATACTTTTATGAACCCCAAAACTCTGCTGAAAGAAATCCCCCCTCCCAAAGGCTCTGCAACACCATAGCCGATTTCTTTGAAGAAAAAATCCATACCCTATTTAAAGACTTCCCCTCTCCAATTTCACTTAATTCAAAAGGGGACACCAGGGCAGGGATAGATATCGCCAGCATGAATGTGTTCTCTCCGATTAATTTGGAGGAAGCACGCAAAGCCATACTGGACATTAAATCAGGCTCCCCATTTGACCCGTGTCCGCCCTTGGTCCTGCAGTCCATGGTGGACATTGTCAACCCCACCATAAATAATATTATAAATTCTTCACTTGACCAGGCCTCAATTCCTGTAGAATGGAAATTAGCGGCGGTAAAGCCCCTACAAAAAAAGCAGCTAGCGGACCCTACAACGCTCTCAAACCTACGAAAGCCCCTACAAAAAAAGCAGGTAGCAGGCCCTACAACGCTCTCAAACCTACGACCTATCTCGCTGCTTCCAGCTCTCTGCAAATTAACGGAGAAAGGAGTAAACAGACAGTTAACTGCCTTTTTGGAGGAAAACAACGCCTGGCACCCAAATCAAGCAGGTTTTAGAGCCCAACATTCCACAGAGTCAGCCCTCCTTTTCACCACAGAAACACTGCGAGCTGCCATGGACCAGGGAAAGAAGGCCGTCCTGGTGCTATTAGACCTGTCCACGGCTTTTGATACGGTCTCGCATACCATCCTTGTAGACCGTCTAGCCGCGGCTGGTATAGCAGGAAATGTACTGGGCTGGATCAAAAACTTCTTGGAAAATAGGCGGCAAGTGATCACATTAGGCCATTTCAGTTCGGTGGAAAAAAAGCTTACCTCAGGGGTTCCACAGGGATCCTGCCTGAGCCCAATGCTTTTTAATGTATATATGGCCCCCCTGATTGCACTGATATCATCCTTTAAGATCAACACCATCTCTTACGCGGAGGATACGCAGCTCATCCTGGTGCTGGATGATGATACAACAGAGGTTGAAGAAAATCTAAAAAACTGCCTGACAGCCACCTTTGAATGGATGAGCAATAATCACCTGAGGTGTAATTCAGGGAAAACTGAAATTCTGCCTTTTGGCCAAGACATTCTCTTCAGTCCCAAGCAGTGGTGGCCTGAAGATGCCACCGTCCCCCCAAATACTATCAATGCAGTCAGGAATCTAGGGATCAAGTTTGATGCCACTTTATCTTTTAAACAACAGGCCCTGGCCGTGGCAGGGACCTGTTTTAGCATCATAAAAGGTCTGAGAAATTTTTTCGATCTATTACCACTCTCAGCTCAAAAAATGGTGGCGGTGGCACTTATAACATCCCGGCTTGACTATTGTAACAGTCTATATGCAGGGACCAATAAAGCAGTTGTGCACAAGCTGCAGATGGTCTAGCATGCCGCAGCCATATTGGTGCTGAGATGGCGTAGGAGAACTTCGGCCACAGCGGCGATGGAAGCCTTCCACTGGCTACCGATCCACAAGAGGGTATTGTTGAAAGTCCTACTGATCACTTTTAGGGCCTATCACTCACGAGGGCCCAAATACCTTCAGAGGATGTTTGAGCGATACCTACCCTCGCGTAATCTGAGATCATCAAATGCTAACCTGCTGACCACCCCTATCTTCAGATTAAAAACTAGGGGAGGGAAGGCTTTGGCGGTCGTGGGTTCAAAGGCTTGTAACAAACTGCCCCTGCCCCTTCGCCAAATCACCTCTGAATCAGTGTTTAGGAAATCACTAAAAACCTGGATCTTTAGCTTGCCAGATACACTGTGTAGAGGGCTAATGTGAAATGATAGGTCCACCTAGATGAATAGTTGATCCAGCGCTTTTCCATCTGCCTGGTTTCTCTCCGCGCCAAGATGCTCCGTGGAGTGATAGATGCGCTATATAAAAACAACCTTACATTATATTACATTACATACATACCGCCTCTCACACACAGTTGGTTACTCATAGAGCTACTCACGCACCTAATCACTCACCTATAGAGTCAATCACACAGCCATTTCCTCACCTATACAGTTATACACACACCCACTCATGTACTGATACAGATACTAATGCATACTCACTCGCCTATACAGTCATTGACACAAGCACACATACAGCAACTCCTGCATTCACTCAGTCACACATACAGTAACTCATATACTCTAACACTCACCTATGCTGCCTTTCACAAATGCAGTTATTTGCCCATATACCCCTGACACATCCATTTACTCAATTACACAGCCATACACACACTCACTCACCCATAGAACATCTTACACACACACTCACTAACCCACAGAGCTAATGACTCACCATGACGTACCGGTTGACGATACCGCATGGGTCAAACATTATTCTGAGATTTTTGGCCACGACTAGCGTGCATTTAGACTTAACTAATTCTGAAGGGCAGTCATCTATTTTTCAGATCCCTCTTATGTTTACGCTGCAGGAAGTAGAAGAAGCCCTGATAGTCAGCAAAGGTGGGAAAACACCAGGACCGGATGGGGTCCCGGTGGATCTCTTCAAATATAATCTAGAACTATGGTCCCCAATTTTGCCTAAAGTACTTGAAACTGCTTGTACAGTAGGGCTAATTGATTCGTGGTCTGCCTCGATTCTTGTTCCAATCTTTAAAAAGGGTGACCGTCATAACCCCTCATGCTACCGCCCCATCTCCCTCCTTGACTCCCTTGGTAAGGTGGCTGGCCGAATCCTCCTCGAAAGACTCCAATCCTGGGCAGAAAATAGTAATATAGTTTCTGACTTACAGTATAGATTCAGAGAGGGATTAGGAACGGTGGAGCAAGCTCTCAATTTGTCCCTCATAATGGGGAAATACATTGGAGCGAAGGGAGGACAATTATATATGTCTATGTCAATCTCACAGCCGCTTTCGACTGTGTGAGCCATTTTAAACTGTGGTCGATCCTCGTAGAATTGGGAATTGACTTGCCATTGGTTAATTTTCTCCGAGAACTTTATTCCGGGGCAACAGCAAGAGTGAGATATGGGCTTAGAGGCGAACTCACTGCATAATTCGGAGTGGAGAAGGGGGGTTAGGCAGGGTTGTGTCCTGGCTCCCTTCCTTTTCACCCTTTATACAAACGGGTTGGGAAAAGCCATGCTGGAGGGGGGCCGGGACCTGCCCCACATTGGATCCCGTCCGATTCCGGCTCTTCTCTATGCCGATGATGCCGTGATTTTAGCCAGAACCCCCTTGGAGCTCCAACGCAGCGTAGAAAGATATTTCGGAACTTTATGAAAAGTTTGGACCTTATAATTAATATTTAAAAAAAACATTCTCAATGTACGCAGGCACGGGGTTTAAGAAAACGAAGGACATTTTTATTGATCATATAAAGCTGGAAAGAACTCATACATACCCATATTTGGGAATCTTAATTGACAACAAGTCCTCATGGAAGCAGGCGATAGAGGCAAGGAAACTATTGTTTCTCAGGGCAACGACTGCCCTGATAGCATTTGCGCAAAGGTTGGGTAAAAGGTCAGCTCCCGAAATGCTTAAGATATTCCAAGCCAAATGTATAAGTGTAGCGTGTTACGGAGCAGGGGTTTGGGGTCATGGGAAGGTGGATGCACTTCAGAAAATTGAGAATACCTTTCTGAGATATCTGCTAGCATTACCGCAGAGTTCTTTGTCTTACTGCTGCCATTTAGAACTGGGCATGCCATATATCTCAGATGCCATCAAATTGCAGCTGATTCTGTTATGGTATCGGGTTTGGACTTCCCCTAAAAATGACCTAACACGAAACCTCCTACGTGACTGTCTTCTGCTTGAAAACAGACATAAAATTAGCTGGCTTGCTTATGTAAAAAATTTCTTTTATGACCTGGGCCTGGAGAAATATTACCTGTCTCCTTTAACTATCGCCGAAGTTTCTAAAACCATTTTGAAAAAGATTTGTATGTCACACTTGCAAGAACTAAGATTGAACACAGAGATTGAAAAGAGCTCAGCCCTGCATATTTTAAATATCGAGACCACTTTTCGTATCCAGCCCTATTTAACATTTAAGATGACCAATTATGACAAATTACTATTGAACCGTTTTAGGCTCAATACTTTTCATCGACTAGTGTCATTTCCACATGTTAACGACTGGTCTAAGAATCTTTCAGCATGTCCATGTGACGATGTTTCCTCATAGTCCCGATACATATTGTGTTATTTTGTAGATTTTATATAGAGCCTAGAAAAACTTGGATAATCCCAATTTTAAAAATGATGGGACTACGTACCTGCCGTCCAGCCTTTTTAGTTCTCCAACTTGCTGAGGACGAGTCGTACACAAAAAGTGTTGCCTGTTTTCTGAGATTCTGTGTCAGGCACAGAGCAAATCTTGGCTAAAAGTAGTCTCTACTCCCTCAAAGAATTTGGTTACATGCAAGAAAACTGATGAATTGGAAATTGGAAATTGGAAATATATGTAAGAAAATTGAAAATTGATTAATTAGAATTTTAATTGTATTATATACTGTTTTAACATTTTTTAATTCCTGTTATGATGGGTGATAATTATATTGTTATTCTCGTATTTTTATGAACTTTTATGGTTTTCTTCGAATTTGGAAGCCGAATAAAGTATTTGAATTGAATTGACTCACCCATGCACTCATCCATTCAGGCAATTACACACACCCTCACCCACCCACACATATATTGAGACACCCTACATTTAGCAGTGCTTTGGCCAAGCCATAGCAAACTGTAATGTCACAAGGGTGGGCTCAACCGAGTCACAAGGTAGCTAGCAACACTTCCTGTTTGGAACTTTTGGCAGCCAATCAAATCACAGGCTTGAGCTTGGGAGAGTTTGTGGATCCTCCGCAGCCATATTTATATATCTGAGAAATGTTTACATTTCTCAGCAAACAACTGAATGGATTTACACCACTTAACAAAAAGAGTGCTTTCTGGACCAAAAGCTTCCTTTTTGCCAAATTTGGTGTAATTCCATTCAGCAGTTCCGGGTGTAGCCGTGTCTAAATTTTCCTATGGAAATTAAAATGGAGGAAACGCGTTTTGGGACCCACCCTTTCTCTCTGCCCCACTTGATGAATACCTCAAAATTCAACACAGGAGCTGACCTGACCGCCCCATTAGTTTTGAAAATTTTGCGAAGATTTTTAGACGGCGCCAAAGATATTGACAAAAGAAAAAACACTTTTTGAATAGAAACACGGTCCTAACTTTAACTACCTACTGACAAGCGCCAGTAGGTAATATATAGATATATATGTATATATGATCACCTCCCCCCCTTGAAAGCCTCCAAGGACAGATGAAAACACATGTGAGTGGAATAGTTTTTTCACCAATTTATTCCATTTGGGCACAAGACATCAAATGCGTTTCCGCTACTCCTAGTCTTTCTCATTGATGACGAAACACTCTTTATGTTACACATTCAAAACATTAGCAATACTATGTGATAACAAACAATGTAAAAATACAAAATAATGCAAAAAGAATTGCATACTGCACACATTACATATTAGAAATGTGTAAGAACCAAAGATGACAATAGCATATTCATATCGTCCCAATGACCCAATTCGTTTTACATTTTATCCACACATCACTGGTTGGAAATGGCTGGAAACCTTTTTTTTTGTTTGCTAGAAGAATTAATTCCATAGTTCAACTTGCTTCATAGGAATTTACACCATAACCACCAACATATTTAATTAACAAAGCAGTGTTTTTTATTTTACATATATATTACAGCATTGTGTTGACTCATATTGACCTGGTATCCAATTATGCCAGCCACCTCTTAAATTACCAACAGTTTATTCATACCTTTGTTCTTCATGCCACCCAAGTGGGCACTGGTGGTTTTATCTTCCTCCGCCTTGCTAGCATCTTACTAATGTTCTTACTCTTTTGCATAAAGTGCCACGTGCTATTAGTGTTGTCCTAAAATCGGGAAACATCCTTTACAACGCAACTTTTACAACGCAAATACTTTTACAACGCATGTTTTTACAACGCATGTATTTACAACACAAATGCCTTTACAACGCAAGTGTCTTTACAACGCAAATGCCTTTAGAAAGTAAGTATTAAATGATATTGTTTTATTTTTTGTTATTAGTAAAATAAATAGAATTATTACATTATTACATTATTTTATAAAAAGATTAAAATGAATGTAAATGGAGTATGTTTTTTTTAATTAATACTCAGGTGTAAATAAAAATATTTAAATTTAGGGATTATATCCAAAAATAATGCTCAGGTATTAATGTGTATATTAATTGAGAATATATTGTAAATAAATTAATACTCAGATATGAATGTATATATTAATTGGGAATATATTGTAATTAAATTAATACTCAGGTATGTATTAAAAAGTTATAAACTTTAGGGATCATATTATAAAAAAATACACATGTTTTAATGTCTAATTTATTATATTATGAAATCAATATTATTTATATATTTAACTTATTTAATTATAAATAATAAATAAAGATTATTAAAAAATGTAATCTGGGTACATAAACTATTTTTATTAAAAAAATTATTACAAAACTAAAAACATTTTTTGGAGCCTTTAAGAATTTTTTACATATTTAAATATGTTGAAAATGTATGTACTTTTATATTACTAAAAAGATTTTCCCACGCTTTACCATTGAAAGTAATGGGAACATTTGTCCTTCTTTTATTTTTACAATTGAAGCAATGGGTCCCGCGGAACGACTTTTGAAGTAAAGAAAAAGGATGAATTGAGAAGTTAAGAAAAGAAATGGAATAAGTAAAGAGGTAAGAAGAATAAAACAGTATTTTACATGTTTAAACATTAATTTTTAGGATTGTGTTTAAATTAAAAGATTTGTAAAAAAAAGATACTACATGTTTGTAATTTTTTGAATTGTATTACAAATATATTTATAAGAAGTAAAAATTAGAAGTACATTTATACATATTTTTGCAAATTTACATAAATAATATATATCATTTAAAAAAATATAAGTTTATTATAATAATATGATATTAAATAGTCCCTTTTCAATGTTTGCAGACTCAGATGACGTTGACGCGTTCACGTTCACGTAAGCGGCCATTTTGAAGAGCATCGATGGAGGAAGCAGCAGGAAGCTGATCTGCGCTCAGGTAGGAAACACTTTTTTACTTTATTTAAACATATAAGAACGAAAATAAGTACATATATATTGTAAAGAAAGGATAAGGAGAGGTTGAGGTTTATAAAAAGAATGTTATTTATGTGAAAACAGCATGTCGCCAATAATGTTAGTAGAATATGACTACGTTGGGTCGTTAGAAATAATAGGGAAATGTTATTTGTTGTATTTAATGTTAAATATAGTTAATGATGAAATAAAAATGTTATATGACTAATGTTTTTGAAACGTAACTGTATATTTGAAAATGCATTGTTTAGAAATATCTTTATGACTTTTAATAGCATAGACAGGTAGAAATAAAATACAATGAGTTAGTAAAAAAGCTTCTTTGATTTTCAAGTTAATTTTGGTTGAGTTTTATTTAATTAAATATTGACTTTTATCGTTTTGGAACTTTTTGAATATAATAAAGAAGAAATAGTGAGAAATTTGTTCGGTAGGAGGTAGAAGTTTTGTATTATGCATAATTTTAAACGTGTTACAAACTAGCAAGGGACATATAGTGAGAATATGTTTTGCAAGGAGGTACAATTTGTACAATTATTTCTGAAATAGTATATAATTTTAATAAATGGTGTTAGGGATATAATAAAGGTGAAATAGTGAGAAAATTGTTCGGTAGGAAGTAGAAGTTTTGTATTAGGCATACTTTTAAACGTGTTACAAACTAGCAAGGGACATACAGTGAGAATATGTTTTGCTAGGAGGTAAGGTGAAAGATTTTAATAGCAAATGATATTGTTTTTGAAAAATGCTTTACCATGGATAATTTTCAATATCCAGAAGGAATTTTGATAATTTAGATTTAATGGACTGTTTGTTTAATAAGAAAATAAAAAATTTGAAATTGAGTTTTCAGAAATAATTATAAAAAATCTGAAAGAATTAGACCAATTACAAAAAATAGAACATTCAAAAAATTTTGGAGGGCATTCAGTTTTGAAAAAAAATTCATTCCTGTACAACAAAATGCAAGATATTTTGACAAAGTTGAAAATTGATTTTTGGTTCATCTAAGTTTTAAAACTTTAGAATGTATTACAGATGGTGTTTGTTAAAAATTTCTATTCCCACTTTTTTACTATAAAAAAAGTTCCAAATGTTAAATTATTTATTTTTTGTTTTTTAAACAAACAAAACAATTTTTTTGGGGAATATTTTTTCCAAATGAATATTATAAAAAAATGACTTGTAAAGAAGCTTTTTCTTAAAGATAATGTATTTTGAAAGAAAAAAAAATATTCCATTTTATATTAATAAATGCATTTTTAAATATAAGCCATTTTTTTGAATGGTTTGATTGATGAACAGGAGTAAATTTGGGGATATTTGTGTTTATTAACACTGTATGAAATGGTTTTAATATGGGCAAAAATAGATGAAAAGATAAAAAAAATAGGTAATTAGAGGTGGGGTGACCCAACGTAAAATTTGAAAAAATGATTTAGAAAAAATAAAATGCCAATTGAATTTTGTATTAGGATAAATTTAGGTCAAAGCAGAAAAGTAAGTTATATTTTAGAAATGGAGAATGTTAGCAACATTTTCTAGGTAGTCTAGAGCCACACACAACGAAAACTGTTGTAGTACACCCAATAGTCTCTCAGACATTTCCCTTGATTTGTTAGAAATTCGTGGGTTTAGGCTACCAGTTAATGTTTGAGAAATTCTCAATTCTTGAAAACTTTGCTCCTTCTTCAAAGTATCAAGAAATGAGTAGAAGTTAGGATGTGGTTTGCCAATTGTATGGTTGAAGGAGTTATGCCATCCCTCTATGGCATTATTTGTTTTGGCTTCTCCCTCTAAACAGCTCGTGTAACAGTTCCACCACTCCACATGGTAACGTGGCTTCCTCCTGTGACCTGATCTGCTTAGGTGTCCAATCCATGTGTCTTCAAAATAATTTAGAATGGGTGCCAATTTGTCTTCATTTTGATTAAAATATTCTGATTCAGTAATAGCAGTGTAGTACTCGTCTACACTTTCGGGAGGAACAAAACAAAGAGCAGTTAATTTTTTAAATTCAAACTGTAGTTTTCTATCAGATGAGTAATCGGTAACCAGGGATGTTTTTTGTAGTTTACGCCAAAATGCCTGGGAAAAATGGAAAAAACATCCCTGAATTTGGGTATCCGTGTACGTTTTAGTGATCACATTGATCATAGTCAATTCATAATCAACAATAATTTTCCTAGGACTTTTTTTGGTAATGTTTTTAATAACTGATAATAATTCAGTATAGGTTGCAGATTGCTTATCTGGTAGCAAACTATATACTAAGGGGATCACAATATTGTTAATTTTTCCATGAATTGTATAAATTTGGGTGAATGGATGGGGTGTACTTTTAAACGTCCCATCCATCATCCAAATTTCACAATTTTCTAACTTCACAAGGTTACGGGGTGTACTAAAAATAATAATACGTTTTTGAGGGTTTTTGTTATCATGCAAAAGGAATGGTTCATTAGCAAAAGAAATAGTCAGCTCCTCAGGAATTACAATATCAGAGAAGTTGTAGTATTTATATTACTTGCCTGCCTTTGTCTTTGTATAATTCTTCTCAAATTAGGAATAATAGGCATATTACTAGCAACATGACTGGGAACATGCTGTGCAACCTCTCTTAAAATTGTTCCTGTAGAATCATTGGGGGTGGATGTAATTTCTTTCATTTCGTTTAAGGTTTCCCTTACTTCAATCTCCATTGCAGAGACAGAGTGGTTATGATCAGTTGTTTTTATTATGATATCATCAAGGGTAACCGCTCTGCCACTGCAACGGGATGAATAGTATTGCACACACCTCCAATGATTCCGTGGAAAACTTATCCTTTCTTTACAATATATATATCCTGCATGTGTTAATAGACGGTTTCCTTTCCTAGATTTCAGATATGATGCTGTTGCCTGAGTTGACATTTTCTGTGGGGGAAAAAATAGATACATTTTAATATGTTTTTTTCACTTAATAAATAAAAATCTACACTATCTCTCATTTTTCTTACCGCAGCATCTTCCTGGAGTTACAGTAGTAAATCCTGCCCCTACACTATACAACACTTACCCTTCTGCAGTACCTTTCTGGAGTTAAAATAGTAAATCCTGCCCGTACACTATCTCTATTTTTCCTACTACAGCACCTTCCTGGAGTTAGAGTACTAAATCATGCCCCTACACTATCCTACACTTTCCCTACTGCTGCATTTACCTGGAGTTAGAATAGTAATTCTTACCCCTACACTATCCTTCACTTTCCCTACTGCTGCACCTTCCTGGAGTAAGAATACTAAATCTTACCCCTATGCTTGTACTTCTTTATTTGATTTACCTTCAGAGTCTGGTGTGTTTTCTTTGTTTGGTTCTCAGATTCCCTTGGATTAGATTTTCTTTTGGTCTTTAAAGAATTGTTTGATAATCTGCAAACAGAAGAAAATATGATTATGTATTTTTTGGTTTAAATGTTTGATGAAAAATGGAAAATGTCTACATTTCTGTTCAAAAGCTTAATGTTTCTAAAATCCTGCATCTACACCATCCTACACTTTCCCTACTGCTGCATTTACCTGGAGTTAGAATAGTAATTCTTACCCCTACACTATCCTACACTTTCCCTACTGTTGCATTTACCTGGAGTTTGAATAGTAACTGGTACACCTACACTATCCAACACTTTCCCTACTGCTGCACTTACCTGGAGTTAGAATAGTAATTAATACCCCTACACCATCCAACACTTTACCTACTGTTGCATTTACCTGGAGTTAGATTAGTAATTGATACCCCTACACCATTGTACACTTTCCCTTGCATTATGTGTTTTATATACCTTTTGGTTTTGTTTCTTTCTTTGTGGTCTGGTTTCTGCTTTTATTTTCTTCTTTTGGTGGCCTCTTGAGTTGTTGTCCTTTTGAGATATTTGGTGATTAGAAGTTTTTTGTGAGTTTCTAAAAAAATGAATAAGGAAAAGGAAATGTTATTTAAATGCAAAATGTTTATGATGTACTTAAAAATGTTAACAATATTGGGTATAATTAATTTTGTTTTTACAGTGAATGTTATACTATGCAAACCTTACAATGTTATAGCATTCTTCAGATGTTGCAATAGTATTTTATTCCCCTACACCATTACACAATTTCCTTACTGCTGTACTTACCTGGAGTTAGGATAGAAAATATTACCCCCTACACCATCCCACATTTTCTCTACTGTTGTACTTACCTGGAGTTAGAATAGTAATTGATACCCCTACACCATCCCACACTTTCCCTAATGCTGCACCTACCTGGAGTTAGAATAGTAATTGATACCCCTACACCATCCCACACTTTCCCTAATGCTGCACCTACCTGGAGTTAGAATAGTCATTGATACCCCTACACCATTCCACACTTTCCCTACTGCTGCACCTACCTGGAGTTATAATAGTAATTGATACCCCTACACCATCCAACACTTTCCCTACTGTTGCACCTACCTGGAGTTAGAATAGTAATTCATACCCCTACACCAGCCCACACTTTCCCTACTGTTGCACCTACCTGGAGTTAGAATAGTAATTAATACCCCTACACCATCCAACACTTTACCTACTGTTGCATTTACCTGGAGTAAGATTAGTAATTGATACCCCTACACCATAGTACACTTTCCCTTGCATTATGTGTTTTATATACCTTTTGGTTTTGTTTCTTTCTTTGTGGTCTGGTTTCTGCTTTTATTTTCTTCTCTTGGTGGCCTCTAGAGTTGTTGTCCTTTTGAGATATTTGGTGATTAGAAGTTTTTTGTGAGTTTCTAAAAAAATGAATATGGAAAAGCAAATGTTATTTAAATGCAAAATGTTTATGATGTACTTAAAAATTTTAACAATATTGGGTATAATTAATTTTGTTTTTACAGTGACTTTCATACTATGCAAACCTTACAATGTTTTTTTTTTTGTTGTTTTTTTTTAAAACCTTTATTGTGCATGAATAAAAGAACAAATACGGGCCCACAACCGTCAGGCCGGCCACAATACTGTTAAAGCACAAGTGCAAGCAAAATAGTTCCTCAGCGGCATCATGTGACATAGCAACAATCAATGGATGTTACACTGAATAGAATCATGTCGCCTAGGAAAAGGAGCATTGAAGGTTAATTTTTAAAGTTTTTTCAGTTGAAATATAAATCAATAGAGAATAAGAGCTAAGGAGAATTGAGTCCGTACAATAGCGGCACGACATGGGTAGGCGGCATCATCACAGGAAACAACAATGGAAGTTAACACCCCGGGCAATATGGCGGTACAAAGTAAAACAACAGGATCATCAACAGTATTCACGCCCCACATACAGTTCCACCCCCTCCCTACTAACCCCTATCGCGGACCCAGAGCAGAAACAGGTTAAGAAAGCGCAGAAAGATAGGAAAAATAAGGCCCATAGAAACTAAATAAGAAAACTAAATCCCTCCCCCCACCCTACACCAATGCGGAGGCTACGGCCTACCCCCCCCCAACAGAGTGTCTGTCGCCCAATAAAGAACCCGAAATATAGACCAAGAAAAGAAAGAAGGAAAAAGAAAAATGGAAAGAAAAAGGAAAGAAAAACCCCTAACACTTGAGATATAGGGAGTAAGAGAAGAGTAAACTAATCCATTACTCCCAGAAAAAGGAAAGGTGGGGAGGAGCCCACCCAATATCAAATCTCCCGGACTCCCCAGCCATATACAACTACTACGCCGTGCACAACAATAAATTCAGAAGACATAAAACCAAAAGAGGGTCAGAATCAGTTACACCCAGATCCCGGGCCAGCACAAAACCCGCCGCCCCATCGGCAAGAGTAAAGAACAGGACTTAGCAATTACAAACTGAAGTGGGGAAAATCAGCACATTAAACGCAATCAACATAGCAAAATTCGGTTCAGTCCGGGTCTCCGCCAGCCGATCAAGCAAAACCAACGAGGAAAACACCTTCAGCCCTGGCCTGAACGACAAAATCCCTTCAGACATGGCCATCGCTGCGAGCACTCCTCAGGCAGAACAAAGGAGCAAGATGGCCACTCTCGAGAAGGAAGAAGCAGCGGAGGAGGAAATGAGCGTCCCCAGTCCATTACAAGTTCAGCGTCAGAACAGATAAACTCCACTTCCATCGCAGGATGACACACACTCCACCATCGTAGGAAAGAGGCTCCAGAGGCAAAAACAACAAGGGGGGTCATCAACTGGAAGGTCGATAAGCGGAGCCTCGGTAGCAATTGCGCAGGCAGAGTCACAGTTCTCGAAGTGGAGGGAAACCTTGTAACCATAGCCTCACCGATAAGTAAACTCTCAACATGGCCTTCAGGGACACATCGCTCCTCCGCCTTCTCATGCTGCAACATTGTATCCGTTTCAGAAGTAGTTAGTGGCAGTAGGGGGCCAGCCAGCCCCGGTCGCTCTATGCCAGATGAAGCCCCCTCAATCTTCCAGATCAGATCTCGAATGGTTCGCCGCCATGTTGCCCCTAGGTCTGTAAGGGCAACCAGGATATCTCCACAAGTCAGGTCGCTCTGCTATATTAGCCGGTCCGCACTGCGCAGCGATGCCCTCGGAGAAGCCTCCATCTCGGGGACAGGCAGGACAGCACATATTAGGGATAGGGGAGCAGCCATCTTTCCGTCGTGAAAGGCAGGCGCCATTATCACCCTTACAGTGAGTCCACAATAGAGGGAGGGGGGCGATTTCGGTACCAAGAAAAACAAGCGCGCGAACCATCGATGGAAACGCAGCCCACAGCAGGGGGGCCGCGCAGAATGAGAGTCACCTCGCCTTTTATGAATGCGGGCGGTCCACGGCTGAGAAGGCGCCCCAAGATGGAGTCCGTCCAGTGAGCGAGTAGCGTAGCGGAGGGAAGCACCGCGTGAAGGGCTCCCGACTTGCAAATACACACTCCGTAGTCAGAGAGAGTCCCACTACACTGGAAAGGGTCTACTCCGTCCACTGCCGTAATCGGACACGCTCCCCCAGCCAACAGCACCTCCCCAGCTCGCCCTACCCGCTCCGTCCCGTAGTGTCCAGCGGTGGCGACCAGCCCAGGTCTCATGAGCAGCATCGGAGGTCGGCAAACGCTGCGAGGTCTGCACCAAAACAGCCGGCGGAGACTTCAAAAGCACGCAATCGGCAACAGCGCGTTCATGTCTCCGGTGCAGCACGGTGTAGGCGAGGATAAAAGTCAGGATATCGATGCAAAAGTAGACGGTTTGCGGAGCCGGGAGCTTACACGTCCGTCCCGGCAGCCATCTTGGCTCCTCCCCCAAAACCTTACAATGTTATAGCATTCTTCAGATGTTGCAATAGTATTTTATTCCCCTACACCATTACACAATTTCCTTACTGCTGCACTTACCTGGAGTTAGGATAGAAAATAATACCCCCTACACCATCCCACATTTTCTCTACTGTTGTACTTAACTGGAGTTAGATTAGTAATTGATACCCCTACACCATCCAACACTTTCCCTACGGTTGCACCTTCCTGGAGTCAGATTGGTAATTGATACCCCTACCACATCCCACACTTTCCCTAATGTTGCACCTACCTGGAGTTAGATTAGTAATTGATACCCCTACACCATCCCACACTTTCTTTAATGTTGCACCTACCTGGAGTTATAATAGTAATTGATACCCCTACACCATCCAACACTTTCCCTACTGTTGCACCTACCTGGAGTTAGAATAGTAATTCATACCCCTACACCATCCCACACTTTCCCTACTGTTGCACCTACCTGGAGTTAGAATAGTAATTGATACCCCTACACCATCCAACACTTTCCCTACTGTTGCACTTACCTGGAGTTAGAATAGTAATTAATACCCCTACACCATCCAACACTTTACCTACTGTTGCATTTACCTGGAGTTAGATTAGTAATTGATACCCCTACACCATAGTACACTTTCCCTTGCATTATGTGTTTTATATACCTTTTGGTATGGTTTCTTTCTTTGTGGTCTGGTTTCTGCTTTTATTTTCTTCTCTTGGTGGCCTTTTCAGTTGTTGTTTTTTTTAGATATTTGGTGATCAGAATATTTTTGTGAGTGTCTAAAATAATGATTAAGGAAAAGGAAATGTCATTTAAATGCAAAATGTTTATGATGCAGTTAAAAATGTAAACAATATTGAGTATAATTTACTTTTTTTTACAGTGCCTTTTATACTATGCTAACATTTCCATGGTATAGCATTTTTCAGACGTTGCAATAGTATTTTATTCCCCTACAGCATTAAACAATCTCCCTACTGCTGTACTTACCTGGAGTTAGATTAGAAAATATTACCCCCTACACCATCCCACACTTTCCCTTCTGCTGCACTTACTTGGAGTTAGAATAGAAAATATTACCCCCTACACCATGTATCTATTCTTTATTTACGACTAAATTTCACAAAATCAGTAATGTAAATAATAAAATATTTACCTTCTTTTAAAATTGACGATGTAATTTTCAAAGTAGAGAATAGATGTTTATTTTATCGAAATAGAATTTCTCTGTGAAAATCAAATAAAATATATATGGATTTAAAAATGTATTTCCGTTTCATTTGTTTAGAATAGTGATTTTTAAACAAATCGAAAAGTACCTTCCAATTAATTTTGAAGAGGAGTGTTGCTTCTGTAGCAGAATCCAATTTTTTGTGCAGTGGGCTTTTTCGTAGTAGATTATAGTAGTTCGACTATTAAAAAAAATATAACATTTTGTGATGTTTGGAAAATAATATATGTATATTTCATTGAAAATATATTTAAATAATACACAATTTTATTTAGATTTTAGTATGCTTTTTATATGTATGGTATTTTATTTATGGATATATGTATCCATAATTATAGTAATATTTTGGTGTTATATTATTACCTTTAAATAGGAAAAAGAAACTTAATAGGGGCAGCCTTTTAATTGTTTGTCGAAAACATTGCAGACATTAGTTGGTAACTTACTTGTTTTATGAGAAATAATGCTCCTGATATATAATCGGGTATTATCTTCACAAACAGGTCAGAGGGTCAGCTTTTGGCGTCTGGTCTCTCTGGGAGTTGAGAATCAACTGTTTTAAAAATGGTGTCTGGCTCGTATTTATAAGATTTTCATTGTGTCATTGTTTTTTTGAAGAAACAGAGCGTTGGCATTCTTTTTTTAAGTACGAATTACTTCTGTGGAAAGTTATAATTTAAAATTTAGTATAAAGAGTTGTTGTTTTCGCTTATTCGTTCCGTTTTGGCATCCATTTTGAAAGTAGTGTTGTGGTATTATTTTCATGGAAAGAGTTGTAGGACATATTTAGGAACTACACAGTTTAAAATGGCGACTATGTGTATGTTTAATGTTTTTGTTTACGAATAATTATTTTAAATTATACTAATATATTTGTACTTTATATTATTGTTATTTTCGTAGATTTTGTAAAATTTTAAACAGTTACGATTACGTGAGTATTAATTTTTAATACTCGTGTGATAATTTTAATAAAATCGTTGGATTTACTTAAAAGAACGTTCAGTTTTTCTCTACATTTTAAGACACTTCCCCACCCAAAACCACTAGTTTCCCTGCATCCCGTGCCAGGTTTTATTTTACAAAAAAATATATATATATGTTATTTGGCGTTGTAAAGGTATGCGTTGTAAATGATTTCGTTGTAATAGCATATTACTATTAATAACACTATCTCGCGTTGTAATAGTATTCGTTGTAAAAACATGCGTTGTAAAACCATGCGTTGTAATAGTACGCGTTGTAACGTCATACATCATCACCCAATATGTACTATCTACTGCTGCGTTTTATATGTCCATCTACAACATTGCTATGGCACAGAACTTCTTGTTTGAATCAGGAACCTACCTTAATTCCTTCTTATCTAAAAATGTGGTTTCGCAACTGGGTTATGTTGCCACACTATAGGCCACCCTAAACTACCGAGCCCTTATATAAGGACTACAGATTTGTATGGAGGTCTTCTCCAATATTGAGGCCTCCCTGGATTTTCGTGTTGAGTTCAATAATGTACCATGACTCTAATTGTTGTAATCTTTTCTCCCTATCACTTCCCCATAACCTTTTGGGGATTGTATCTATTACACAGTATGTGAGCCCCTCTGCACTTCCCTTGTGTACCTCTTCGAAACGTCTTGCCACGGGGTATGCCTGATCATGATTCTTAGTCGCCCTTAGGTGTTGGAAGACTCATTTATGCACCGGTAACGTGTTGCTCCCTATGTACATCAAACTACAAGGGCATTTTAGCACGTATATTGCAAACTCTGTCTTGTAGTTGAATTGTCGCTTGATGTACTTTATACAGGAAGTGAGGGGACAGATGTACTGTGTTGTGTTATTTCCATGTCTACACGCCTTACATTTCCAACATTTGTGGAAGCCTTTCCTGACTGTTAACCACGTGTTCTTCACCTCTTTTCTAGCCTCAGGACTGCTAGTAACCAGATCTTGTCTCATTGACCTCGCTCTTCCAAATGTGATGCCAGGCCTCCGTGGGGAACCTCCCTTAAAATGGGATCATTTCTAATGAGGTGCCAGTATTTATTGATGATGTTTCTAACACCACCCTCCTGTGCATTGTATGTGGTGATGAATCTGAAATGGGGATCAAACTTTTCCCTCTCTTGTTTGCTTTAACTGTTGAAGAGAATTTGTTCTCTGGATTTGGATTTAATTTTAGAAATAGCTTTTTGCAGGCACACTTCTGTGTACCCCCTATCTTGAAACCTGACTATTAGATCTTCTAGCGATGTCTTTTTCTCGCTTATAACTGCAGTTCCGCCTTACTCTCAGGCATTCCCCATATGGGATATTCCCTTTTAAATTCTGGGGATGAAAACTCATAGCATGCAAAAGGGTGTTCCCAGCTATTGTTTTTCTGAACAACTTAGTCTCTAGACGGTCTCCCTCTGTATAGACAGTTACATGAAGGAAATTCACCTCAGACCTGCTCATGGTGCTTGTGAAATGCACATTTAAGTTGTTCTGTTCAATCTTTTCCAAATACCTCACATCATTTTCCTCTGTGCCCTTCCAGACAATAAATAAGTTGTCAATGAAGCACCAATGAACAACATGCTCTTTCCAATCTGTTTGATGATTCACTCGGACCATCTGCTACTCCTACCAGCCCATATGCAAATTCACATAACTGGGAGAGAAGCAGGTCCCCATCATTGTCCCACATTTCTTTTGGAAAACTTCTCCATTAAAGAGAAAATAATTGCTCGTAAGACATAACTCTCTCTCTCTATAGATATATATGTATATATATATATATATATATATATTTCTCACCAAAGTGTTCTCCACACGAAACGCGCTCTTTGAACAGCTGGTGCGCGTGTCAAGGCTGGACAAGCCTTGTAATTATTTCCTACATTGGCAGTACAATCTGCCCCCTGAAGAAAAAGAATCCTTGAACATACAAGGGCAATTCAAAACAAAGATCTGACATATGCCATGTCAAAACACATGCTAACCCATTCAGGAAAAACTTGGCAAGACATGAGTTATTTTGGATTGGCGGTTGTACCTACAAATGAGAGAGGGGGGAAATCGGACCCTAAAATTGCGAAGATTGGAATCAAAGTTGATCATAAGATTCCGAACCAAACTCCCAACAGGATTAAACGGGGACGAAGAGATGTATGTACATCTCTAAAGGAATCAAGCAATCAAAAATAATGGCTGAAACAAACACCTCCAAAGTAAAGATCTGAACCAGAAGAAATTGAATAAGTACAGAAAAGAATTGGGAACGATAAGAGACCTTGACCAATTGACGGCCCCGCAAAGGCACTGAGCCTTAAGAACTAGCAGCAGTTGAAATCAAAATGTCCCAGATAAATGCACTAGTCATAATAAAGAGAATTTGGTAATCCTCTTAAAACAAGCATGAAATTGTAGAGTCACTGAGACTATCATTAAGAGGAAAGAGGGACTACTCAGGGAAAGAAAACTGAGAATGAGAAAAATAAATCAACTTACTGCATAGAATACCAAATTTGACAGGGCTGATCAGTTGGTCTTTTGCAGTTCCCAATATACAAACATGAACTTGTGGCACAATCATATAAAATGAACAAAGGACTAAACTGTTTTATAAGTTATTTAAAAAAAAGCTAAAAAAATACTTTACACAATTGGGGTTTAAGTTTTATGAACTACCTGACCCAAAATGCACCATAATGTGCAAAATGGTGATCAGGTATATAACATAGATACTGTGAAGGGACTGATGATACTTTGCACCGTGATCAAGCCCAGCAGGATGAAACACGTTGGTGAAGGGGGATGATGGCACTGCAAAAAATGGAATAAATCGTTATTCTGCTAACTGTGGGAGTGCGCGTGTTATTTGCATTTTGGTGGAGGATATATATATATATATATATATTTCCAAACAAAGAGGGTCCTGCCTGAATTGCTCCCGTTGTCAGGTGGCACATATGCCGGCAAAGCCCCAACGCTGGTAAAAATGTCACCACAGTCTTAAAGAATTCGAATGCGCACTCAGAAAGAGGGTAGATAAACAACACATTTTAATCCTGGTTACCGCTACGCGTTTCGAGACCCGGCGGTCTCTTGATCACACAATACTTTTCGTTTACCACAATGTGCATAAATAAAGTTTAAAAAAAACAAATAAGTGTATGGTGTTAACATAAAATAGAGGTGCTGCATGTCATACTGCTTTGACTGAAAACACAACCGCCATCTTGGAACATAGTCATGTGAATAACATACTTGATCCTGCATACATTTCGAATTACTGTTTAACATTCGCATTCTACAGTAAAATGATTTCTTGTGTGACCATGTGCTGGCTACTCAAGAAGGGGACAACATACATCTCATTTAAAGAAAAAGAAAAATATTCTTATTATACACGGAATATGCATTTCCCAGCATTGTCATCGTAATAATACCGATAGCCACATATCTGCCTGTTTAGGCTTCATGTGCCCGTCTGTGCCCTTGTGTTGCTATAGTTGTAACTATAGATTCACCACAGATTATGTTATTGTTATTGGACAAGTACCCATATTCTCTCGGACTAGTGCCCATATTTGGTCTATTCTCCGGGTCTAGTGCCCGTGATGCTAACTGGCAGCCTCCAGCTCAAGCATATACTCTACCATCTCCCATTGGTTATAGTCAGCGGAACCGATCAATGAGTTAGACACAACCCCGAGTTCATCAAGTGCAAAAATAATAATAATAATACTAAATGGTTGATAACAGAAAAATAACAGGGTGCTCATTAACTTTTCCTTGTCTTGTACCCTTTAAAGGTCCGATCTTATGAAGAAAAAGGGTAGGGAACCGTGCATCTTAGTAAAAATGAATGTGAAAAAGGTCCCTTCCTTTTCTTCCTGCAAAACATGAACAGAAAGAAAAGGATATATGTTAAAACCAGATGTTAAAAACCATGTGCATAATCTTGCAACATGCAGATCATTAAATTGCATTTCGAACAAACATTATTTTAGCATTATTTTAGCATTCAATTTAATTCTATTCTTGGTTCTTATATTTCGTGGAGGTGGGTTGCTAGTTCTTCGTCACGTGGTAAACGAAAAGTATCGTATGATCAAGAAACCGCCGGGTCTCGAAACGCGTAGCGGTAACCAGGATTAAAATTTGGTGTTTATCTACCCTCTTTCTGAGTGCGCATTCGAATTCTTTAAGACTGTGGCGAAATATATATATATATATATATATATATATATATATATATATATATATATGTGTGTGTGTGTGTGTGTGAGGGTATATATTTCTATTATCTATTTGTCTATTGATCTCTCTCTCTATAAATATATATATTGTTTTCACTGAAAAATCAAAGGTTACAGGGCTGTTATAATTAGGCTCGGAATTTACTCACACAAAACCATAGATATTCAGTAGTTGCCTTAAGTTACTTAATCAATTAAGGTAACACATGGTCCCAATGTATCATAGTTATCTAGCAACACCTGAGATGAAGTATTGGATTTAATCCAAATGATTATTCAACATGTTATACTTGTACAAGGAGCAATGACATAGAGAGAAGGACACAACACAATTTTATATGATAGAAAAATCTTTGTTATATAGAATCTATATAAATATGTCATATTGTATACATCATTTTGACAGTGACAGGTTGTCAGTAGAAGCGAGAAAAGAGTGTGCTCATGTGCAATGTGAACATGGAAAGATAAGAATTCAAGGAAAAATGAAAGCCACAAAAGTATTAAGGTTTACATATGGAACATTTGGTTGGAATGAGTCATTAAATTAACCTAACCAATGTTAGGCCTGTATACATTTTAAATGCTCTATCTCTTTACTTAAGTGGGCTATTTATAAAGAATGATGTCCCCTCATCTGAAATGCATCACTCTAAGCGATAAGTGCAAGCCAATGACTTTTATTTCCGGATGTACAAAAGGAACGTGTTCCGACGTTTCGACCCATCTTGTGCGTAGAGGGTAATTTCTACCTACACATGCAGGTCTTCATCAAGACAAAAAGACAACCGTAGTGTTGAACCAGACAATCCATAATGATTATGTTGTCCATGCAATAAGTAAATCCAAATGACAACAAGGTGCCCCTATGTAAAATTAAAAAACAACTCCAAAATTCAAAGAAATGTGATGTCTAGACTGAGTAAAAATGGAGGGTATCAGCAGAGTCACCTTATTCTGAGTCCAATTGAACATAAGGAGCCTTAATCAACCCTGTCATCACGTGGAGCGTCTATTCCTCATTGCGGGAGTAAGGGAAACATCTCCTTATCCATCTCACCATGCTGTGAGTGCAAAAGAAAAATAACCCGTCACCATGCTCTCCCATGGATGAAGCCCTGCATGTAGAGATAGAAGTTACCCTCTACACACAAGACGGGTCAACATGTCAACACACTTCCCTTTTGTATGGCCTTTCATACATTTTTGATCCCGCTATCTCAGACCAAATTGACGACTTTGACACGAGGTGTGCAGCAGAGAGGAGGTCTTGATGGATGAAGGGTGGCGGAAGCGAGATCGAAAATGTATGAAAAATGAAGTCTAATACAACTTTGTAGTGCTCTACACCCTGCCAGGCTGAATGGCGGATTGAAATGAGCATGCTAATCCTTATTGTGATCTTGAGCCCTGATGATGTCCTCGTGGCCGAAACGCGTTGGCTGGGCTGAGGTGACTACTAGTGATGGGATTGAATAAATAAACATCAAGATTGACATGAAAGACAAGACTCCCATGTGAATTGTATAATGAGATTTATGGAATGCCAAGACCTCATAAGGGGCTATAAAATACAAGAAATATTTAATGACAGATTTAAATATGTTCCTTTCCACAAAGATTGGACTTTTCATGTATGCTGCCTAGGGGTGGTGGGGCAACTAAAAGTTAAGCAAGGGAAAGTGAAATTCAAATTGTCTTTGTAAAAACACCAGTGTGCATTTCTTTTGAGAAC
This sequence comes from Lissotriton helveticus, assembly GCF_964261635.1. Taxonomy (NCBI): domain Eukaryota; kingdom Metazoa; phylum Chordata; class Amphibia; order Caudata; family Salamandridae; genus Lissotriton; species Lissotriton helveticus. Next base: position 452,343,213 of record NC_136067.1, read on the forward strand.
TCATTGCCTTTGTTTCTACCTTTTCAAAGAAGCCTGGCTAATCCACTTAACTCTGACTAATCAGGACAGACTACTGGAATGCTGAATCTGGGCTTACAAACAAGAAAGTCTTATACCTTTTTGTATACACATTTTAGGAGAAATTCAACAATATCATATTGTTGCGTTTATTAATACCATTCTGGGAAGTCCTTGAATGGCACTTTTAGCCTTCTCCTATCAAGAGTTATTAGTTAATAACTTCTTGCCATGTTACCCTATGTGGAAGGAGATTTTCAAGATATAACTGTTACCTGATGCTGACGTAGGATGAATGAACCAACAATGTCTATTCCCACCTGCTCAAATGGAACACCTGCAACGGTATAGACACTAACAGTGCCTTGTTTGTGCTAGAGGCAAGCCCTTTGGAATGTGAGTGAGGCAAGGCACAGTTCTGCCCCCAGCCCGGCAGGACGACCCATCCTGTTCACACCTAAGCCCTTTTTCTGTCACTGTCTTGCAGGAATATATAAACCCCAACAGCAGAGGCATTCACAGGTATGTGACCCAGGGTACTGGCAGAAGACACAAACGATTAAGAGAAAAAAACGCCAACTTTCTAAAAGTGGCATATTCAGAATTGGGACTTAAAATGTGGCTTTACATTTCAAGTGAATTTTAAATTACAATTCATTTGAGTTTAAACAGCATATTCATATCTGCTCCCAATCCAATGTTGTCACTTAATAAATGTAATAAGTTAACCAGTATTAGTCAATGGAAGAAATAGGGCTTGCAGCAGTGAAAATGACTTTAGGAGTTTTTTGCTACAAGGACATATAAAATGTATACACACATGTACTATTTTTAATTGTAATGCACCTTGCCGTATGAGTCTTTAAGGTCTAACTTAGGGATGACTTATATGTATTAAAAAGGTTTAGGCTTGGCAATAGGTTTATTTTGCCAAGTTTAAAACTGCACTACAGTCTGCAATGGGAGGCCTGAGATATGTTTTAAAGTGCTACTTTAGTGGGTGGCACATTTAGTGCTGCGTGCCCACTAGTAGCATTTCATTTACAGACCTTGGGTACATGTAATATGATAGTATAGGGACTTATCAGTACAATAAATGTGCCAATCAAGTGTAGACAATTTTACAGTGTTTAAAAGTACAAGCTCTTTAGCACAGGTTAGAAGTGGAAAAGTGCACAAAATACTAATGGCAACAAATTCAGAAAAACAGGAGGGATGAAGGCAAAATTGTTTGGGTGTGAACCTGCAGAGGGTCAGGTCCAACACACTTCAATACGTAGAGTAATCATAGGAGATAGAGTTCATTGAAATGTTGCTCTACACAGAAATAATCAAAAATATATTTTTACTGCTTTAGAGATGGCGACAATGTTCCGACCATATGCAAATCAATGTGTCATCCTCAAGACTGAAAACAATTGGCAGAGCGCAGGTGATAATCAGTGTCACTAAATAAGCACAGTTGTTCTGTCGGGTAGCGAGAAATTGCTTTAAAGAATGATTAACTCAGTTCAATCTATATATGAAGTAAACCCTCTCAAATCAATCCAATCAAAAAATATAAAGTCTTTATATTAACAAATATTCACGGTACACAGGAATTACTTCATTCTGTGATAACACAAGTTTCAATAAATTGTAAAATCATTACAAAAAACATGTGATACGCGTGACTGTCAGTGAACAAAGTGATCAGTGCATTCAATCCAGTGACACATATATACAATATATACAGTGGGAACAAGGGGGGGGAGGCAGGGGGGCCAGTATGTTAAATTCGTCCTCCAAGGAGACAGGGGGTAATTGTACAAGCTCCTGGAGTTATCTTGACCGGTGGTGAGCGTCGACGTTTCGACCCTAGAGCGCCCCAGTTGGTGGTCGCGGCGGGTCTTTATCAAGACAGGGACAGTATGAAAAAAGAGAGGGGAACGGAGGGTTTACAAAGGAATTTTTAAAAAGGCGTCTGGGTTGACGTGTGTGAGAGCCAGATACTTACATGGAAGGCAGGTCGAAATATCACTGCCTGGTGGGTGGCCAAATGGTCCGACCTAGAGGGGTAAATTATAGGGACTGTAAATACCTGAAAATTGCATGGGCATGGGTGCTTATACAGTTGTCACTAATGGGTGAAAGGAAGCCCTCTGGGGGGCATCATATGTTTTCATGCACGAGTGCCATCAGGTGACAATGATTAAGCTATCCCTTGGTCATGCAGGAGTCTATGGTGCAAACCGGGATGGTACCAAACATGGGGCAGTCTACAAAGGCGTTACTGTCACCCAATTAAATGGCTGAGCACAGAGTCTGAGCCAGGATCAGCATGGAGAATGGATAAACATGCAAGGGCACCAAACGCTAGGAGGACCCATAAGATGTGTGAGTGATCAAAGTTAAAGGTAAAACGGACCATTTCGGTTACCAGTTACCATGTGAATACGACGTGACGGAACACAAAGTCAGAGCAGTACACGGCATGGAAATATAACCATGCAAGTACCCCAAACGCTTGGAAAACCAATACGATGTGCGGGTGCTCGAGGATAAAAATAATAATAACAAAAAGGAACGAATCCAGCCCATCTGGGATAATGGTGACTTACCCCTGGAGAGTGGGAAACGCGGAGTAGGGCTGTTCGTCCGTGCGCGAGTACTGCCAGCATTGAAAGCGGCAAACCACAGAGAGCGTTATTAGGAACCCTCGTGTACGTCCCCGACGTGCGTTACTAGGCAACTAGAGGAACCTCCTATCATACGTGAAACGTGCAATGGCGGCGGCAAGCTAACTGGTTGCCATGCAACGTGCGTATGCTTCCCAAATGTACGCATCACGCGTGAGATGATGTGGGGTTAGACAGTGCCTCTGCGCAGTATAATCAAATGAGGACAAGGAAACCTCGGGTTGATATACACAAAAACTAACAGGCTAACCATATTGAAATGATCAGGTTAAACAATGTCATAAATCGTATTGGTTTTCCAAGCGTTTGGGGTACTTGCATGGTTATATTTCCATGCCGTGTACTGCTCTGACTTTGTGTTCCGTCACGTCGTATTCACATGGTAACTGGTAACCGAAATGGTCCGTTTTACCTTTAACTTTGATCACTCACACATCTTATGGGTCCTCCTAGCGTTTGGTGCCCTTGCATGTTTATCCATTCTCCATGCTGATCCTGGCTCAGACTCTGTGCTCAGCCATTTAATTGGGTGACAGTAACGCCTTTGTAGACTGCCCCATGTTTGGTTACATCCCGGTTTGCACCATAGACTCCTGCATGACCAAGGGATAGCTTAATCATTATCACCTGATGGCACTCGTGCATGAAAACATATGATGCCCCCCAGAGGGCTTCCTTTCACCCATTAGTGACAACTGTATAAGCACCCATGCCCATGCAATTTTCAGGTATTTACAGTCCCTTTAATTTACCCCTCTAGGTCGGACCATTTGGCCACCCACCAGGCAGTGATATTTCGACCTGCCTTCCATGTAAGTATCTGGCTCTCACACACGTCAACCCAGACGCCTTTTTAAAAATTCCTTTGTAAACCCTCCGTTCCCCTCTCTTTTTTCAGACTGTCCCTGTCTTGATAAAGACCCGCCGCGACCACCAACTGGGGCGCTCTAGGGTCGAAACGTCGACGCTCACCACCGGTCAAGATAACTCCTGGAGCTTGTACGATTACCCCCTGTCTCCTTGGAGGACGAATTTAACTTACTGGCCCCCTCCCTTCCCCCCCCCTTGTTCCCACTGTATATATTGTATATATGTGTCACTGGATTGAATGCACTGATCACTTTGTTCACTGACAGTCACGCGTATCACATGTTTTTTGTAATGATTTTACCATTTATTGAAACTTGTGTTATCACAGAATGAAGTAATTCCTGTGTACCGTGAATATTTGTTAATATAAAGACTTTATATTTTTTGATTGGATTGTTTTGAGAGGGTTTACTTCATATGTAGATTAAACTGAGTTAACCATTCTTCAAAGCAATTTCTCGCTACCCGACAGAACCACTTTGTATTTAAGCACGCTTACCCAGGTTCTGAGGGACACAGGGTCACCCCTTTTATGTAAACCACTAAATAAGCACAGGCAAAAATAAAAAGTGTCAGAACCAGAAGGTTGCTTTTAAATTGAAAGTGGTTGTGTTTGACTCTACTGTCTCTAGGTGTGTCCTACTGAGGCTTTTCAAAACAGTGCCCATCATCACTTAACTGTCAGAGGTAGTGATAGCAAGCAATCACAGGCTTCTCAGCTACATTTTGGTTTTTTGGGGAAAAATGGGGTAAACAAGTGCGGCAGATGAAAGTGTCTGTTTTTTCCCTGCAAATGGTTTCAACAAAGGGTTTGTGGTGCTAAAATTACCACCTTCCCATGCTTCAGGAATAGACAGACGTTTGTCTGAAAACCAAAATCTTTTCCATAGTTTTGGCATTTTACTGGGACATAGCCTATTTTTGCTTTTTATTGTGCCTTCAACCTCCTTCCAGTTAATGGTAAAAATTGGTAAGAAAGCTATAATGGACCCTGGAAAGCTATACGTTTCAGAAAATTAGACAGAAATTCTGAAATCAGTAAAGGGTCATTTGTGTAGATCCATCAATTTTTTTAATAGAAACTAATAGTTGAAAATAAGAAAAATTGAAAATGGGTGAAAAAAACTGCCCTTTGGGCCAACATTTTCACCTGTAACTTCTTCTAAATAAGATAGATTTTTTAAAGCATTATACAGTTACAGCTGCTGGATCCTTCTATTTGTGGGGAATTATTTGACTTGTAAGTTTACCAAGTACCCGCGGAACTCAGAGCCAATAACTGAGCAGTGTCTCACAATGGGTTTTTATTGTGTACCAGGTATATAGCAATTCATTTGGGAAAATAAAAACAGTGAAAAATCGGTATGAAAGACACCTAGGTATTTCTGAAATGGGAACAAAATATAGAGTTTAGAAATAGTAGCTATTTGTACATCTCCAACATTGTGGGTAGCCAATCTAGCATGTGAATTATAGGAAATTTTTCAAAGTTACTTCTTTTTTACACATTGTCTTACAGTTGCTGTACAATTCTGTGTTCCCCTAAGTCTACCGATAAAAATGGTACCTCAATTGTGTGGGTAGGCCTAGTGCCCGCGGCAGGAAACGGTCCAAATCGCAATGTGGACACTAGACATTTTTACGGTGAAAACAGACCCTTTTTTGCAAAGTGCCTACCTGTAGATTTTGAACCCTAGCTCAGCCGGCACCTAGGGATACCGAGCAAGCCTATACATTTCTAAACATTAGGCACCCAGAGGAATCTAGGATGTGGTGACTTGAGTGGCTCTACCCAGGTTCTGCTACCCAGAATCCCTTGCAAACCTCAAACTTTGTAAAAAAAAAACATTTTCCCCACATTTCTGTGATGGAAAGTTCTGGAATCTATGTGGATCCATACAATTCCTCCCACCCCGCATTCCCCAAAGTCTTCCGAGAAAAATGGTACCTCACATGTATCACTAGGTCTAGTGCCTGCTAAAGGAAACAGCCCAAAACGCAAAGTGGACACACCACATTTTTACAGTGAAAACTGACCCTAGACCTGGTGGAGTCCAGGGAGGTATGGCTTGCGTGGACCCCTCAACGTTTTCCTACCCAGAATCCCATGCAAACATCAAATTTAGCTGAAAAACAATCACATTTTCCGCTAATATCTGTGTGGGAAAGTTGTGGGATCACCGTACAGCACAAATGTCCTACTACCCCGCATTCCCCTCAGTTTCCCGATAAAAATGATACCTTACTTGTGTGGATGGGCCAAGTGACATGGAAGGGCCAAAAACGTGTAAAAATTGAGGGGAGCCCAAAGAGGGTCCAAAAGGGCAGTTTGTTTTTACGTTTTTAGGCTCACGCTACTTTGGGCACCCACACAAGTGAGGTATCATTTTTCTTGGGAGACCAAGGGGAATGCTGGGTAGTAGGAAATGTGTGCCTGCACAGTGATCCTACAACACAGAAATGTGAGGAACATGTTACTTTGTAAGTAACTTTGAGGTCTGGGGGATTCTGGGTAAGAAAACACTGGGGGATCCATGCAAGCAACGCTGCCAGCCAAGAGTCAGTACACGCACACCACCATCCATGCACACCACAAGCCAAGTGCCGTCCAAGCGCACTGCCAGGCAAGCACCACCAATGCACTCTGGCAGCCAAGCGCCATTCCTGCACTCTGCCAGCCAAGCAGGGCCAGACTGGGAACAGCAGCCAGCCCTGGCACCAATCTAAACACACCATCATAGATCTACACTGTGTGTGTAGATTGGCGCTTGCCTGGTGGTGTGCGTGGACTGGCGCTTGGCTGGCTGTGTACATGTACTGGTGGTTGGCTGGCTGTGTGCATGGATGGTGCTTCTCTGCAGGGCCCGACTGGCCGTAGCGGGCACCAGGCGTTTCTCCGGTGGGGCGAAGGGGTGGGAGGCGGTTATCTGCAGGGGGCGGATAAGGGGCTCTTGCACCAATCTGCATTCCAGGGGGGGGCAGAAACCCTTTTTGGCGGTGGGGTCCTTAGTATGCCCAATCACAGCAGCCCCCAACACTACGTAAAAAAAAACGACAACATCTCTGGTGCATAGTGGGCTTCTGTCTGCCAGGGGGCAGATTAGGGACTATTGCCCCCATCTGCCTCCATGGGGGGACAGAAAAACTGTGGAGGGCGTCGGGGAATTGGCATGCCCCTTTTGGGCAGCCCTCACCCTATATACATTAAAAAAATACCTGGCATCTAGTGGGCTTCCTGCCCCCCCTAGGGGGGACAGAAAGACTGGATTTTGGCTGGGGCGATGTGGGCGTTGACATGCAAATCTTGGCCAGTCCCAACCCCTAAATCAAATACAAATGTAAATCCCTGGCTTCTAGTGGGCTTTCTGTCCCCCTGGGGTGGGCAGAAAGACTGATGATGTCCAAATCTAACTGGGGGGGAGTAAGGGCCCTTGCCCAAAGGGCCGCTCCCCCTTCCCTGGTTCCTAGTGGGTGGATCCCTGCTTGGGGATCGCCCTCCTGGGGAGATCCCAAGCAGGGATCCACTAGGGTTGGGTACCATTGGAAAGGGGAGATCCTCCCCTTTCCAATGATACCTCTCCTGACTTTTAACATGCTCAGGGGGCTGAGATAGCCCCCAGAGCACATAGAAAGTGAAACTAAAAGTGAAAATTAAATGAGCCTATTGGCTCATTTCAGTTTCTTTTTTTGCGCAATTTCCAGTGCCCTGTGTGAGGATGACCGGGAACAGTCCTTTGCACACGAGCACCTTGGCGCAGTACGCCTCCCGGCCGTCCTGCACATGAAAGGGGTTAATATGCGGGGCCATTGAAACAATTTGTTTCTTCGGATCACTGACACATTTCTACCTGGAGTCTCTGAGGAATGTAATACCTAAAGCAATTATTGCAAATGCTAGCTGGCTTCATTAACGCATAATATTGTCTGGGCCACTGATGTATGTGTCAGGGGACACTAACATATTACTGTGTGGAAAATGAAATGCTCATTATTGTCAGGGATCAAGGTCAAGACTGATTTGCATATGGCTGGGTCCAAACTTGAATGGCATGGTGGGCAAAAAAACCAACAACAATGGATTTAGGCCCAGATCTGTGTACTAGGTGTGAATGTTTTACAATGTTCTGCTTTCTGTTCACCATCTTTTTGTGTTGCTATTGCCACCCCAATTGGGAAGGTTATGCCCAAACGTGGGTCCCATGCACACAATGCCATTGGATTCAAGCTAGCCTGGCTGATGAAGGGTGATACCCAGAAACCGGTCCCAGGATGCTTGTTTCCGGTCTAGAGAGGACCTGGCCTGGCAGTTCGGGTTGGACTGTTCCCATTAGGAGCAGGGTCAAGACTTGTTTGCACATGGCTGGGTCTAAACTGGAAATGTATGGTGAGCAAAAACAATGGATTTAGGCCCAGATCTCTGTACTGTGGGTGAGTGTTTGACAATGTTCAGCATTCCGTCCATCATCTTTTTGTGTTGCTATCATTACTGTCATGAAGTCATGGCTACATTACTGTCTGTTAAAATCAATGTTCTTTACTGTCTGTGCTGCATATTAAGTTTCCCTTTTCTTGGTTGGATCTGTTTGACAGGAACTCAAACAGACTGAGAAGAGGAACCAGTCCAAATACACACATGTTACATGTATATACTAGTGTAAATATTTAACCCATGTCATTGCCGACCAAGATAGGAGAAACAGCCAATCAATGTCAAACCTACACTATTTATAAATGCTTGTATAGATAAGGTACTAATTTAGTCTAAAAATACATTCTAGTCTATGTCAAATCGTTCCCATAGACAAGATAATTAATTCTGAATTCAGTCCCCTAAAATTGATTGCAATTCACCATGAATATTCTGCATTAGTTGAGCTCCCGTAGGAGTTAAAATCCATTCAGCGTATGTTTTCCTCGATGGAGGGTTTTTGTCTCCTAGAAAAGGGTTATGACTTCTCAACTGTTTGTATAACAAATCATAACGCTGTGATAAAGGATATTTGAAATTATGATGCATATTTCTTTCTTTGAGAAGCTGAGTGGGACTATGCATGTAACTTAGAGAAGATTTACATTCCAAAATATTGGCACAATATGGTAATAATTATTGAAAGGACGTTCATCTTTTTTCCACACTCATTTTTCTACTGTGGACAGATGAACTTTTAAACAGGCCTTACCATAAGTACCAATTATATTTACAAATAGTCATAACTGTCTTTTTGGTAAGACAATGTTCTGTGTGCCCCTCCTTTGCAATCTGCAACATCTTCTTACCCTCCTAATACAATTCCTGAATCTTCTTCCCTGGATCTAATCTTAAAAACTTTAACGATACACCATCAAGAGACTCAAAAACATTTTCTTCAATTAAGGGAAGATAACACCAAGATGCAACTCAGTTTGCAGGAAGTCACTAATAAACTGAACGGGGTAACGAAAGAGATCGATGGATTGCAACAGAGGGTTGTCGAAGTGGAAGAAACCCTAGCTACTACTACTGTTCAAGTAGATCAACACAATGAATTGATTGGGTCCCTAAAGAATAAAGTGGAAGAATTGGAAAACAGACAGAGGTGACAGAATCTGAGACTTTTTGGCATACCCGAGGGATCAGAAGGCTCAGATGTCAGGGCCTATTTGGTTAAATTATTCGAAAGGGCATTTCCTGACCTGTCCGACTGGGATTGGGACTCTCAACTGCAGCGGGTGCATAGATTACCTATAACTCTAAAAAACAAGGAAAGCAAATATCCACGCCCAATTATGATCTACTTCGGCAACTATTTGCTAAGACAAGCAGTCTCAATAAAAGCTAGACCTAATACTCCTGTGATACTGGACAATATAACTTTTTTCGTTAAATCCGACCTTAGTAAGATAACTATGGATAAACGATGGGGGCTGCGTAAACTGATTGATTCTTTTAAATCCAAGGGTGCCACAGTCTTCCTCCAAGAACCTGTTCGTCTCAAAGTTATGAAATCTGGTCATACTTACTTTCTTAATGACGTAAAGGAGGCGGAGCAATTACTTGTTAAAATGAATTCTAATGCTTAAAAATAGCCGGATTAAGAAAATGAAGAAAAGGAGGATAAGAGAGAGGGGGGAGAGATTAGAAACAGCTATAATATGGAAAGGAAAGAAACTTAGGACAGAAAGTCTTATTGTAAATTTACTGGGACACTTTCTTTTTGCCTGTGATTTTGGATGCCTTATTGGCATGAGTTTAATACGGAGAGAAGGGGCTCACGGGGCGATCTTTCTGATTGGCTGCCCTCACAGCGGCAGCAGAAGATAGGGGTAAGCTTCCGGGTAGACACGGGGAGGGAGTGCTTTCAGGGTTGGGGGTCAGGGGTGGAGGGTGACTGTGGGGAAGGGATAGGACACTGGGGGAAAGGGTGGGAGGAAAAAACAGAAAAGGACAAGACAAGTTCAAGGGTGATTGACGTAGTATCTTATAGACTAACAATGAGTTTAAATTCAAGGAAAGGTGCACTTTATTATGATTTAGCAATTTGTCCGTATGCTGCGTTCTAGATGTTTAGCCTGGAACGTTTCAGGCTTGAATAATAAAAACAAAAGAAATTTGATATATGAAGAACTGAAAATATATTATCCACATATGGTTCTGTTAACAGAAACGCATATTTGTTTTAAGGACAAGAAGCTATTGGGACATTTGGGATATGAGATGCTAATATGTACTACATTAAATGCTCCTATACGAGGTGTAGCTATTTTGAAAAAACGACAATTATGTGTAGAAGTGATTAAATCGATGGCAGATAGTGGGGGTCGCTGGGCAATTACTCAATTGAAGTTGGACAATCGTAAATATGTTTTTTGTGCCATTTATGGGCCCAATACCGATGATCCATATATTTTTGATTGTTCAAATATGGAACTGCTCGCATGGGAGGGAGAACTTATTTTGATGGGGGATTTTAATTGTGTGCTAGATTATGATCAGGATGTTACAAAAAGAGGTATTTTTCGACGTATGCGCAAAACTAGGGCGGCAATCTTAGAACTAGCAAGGATACATAACGTTAAAGACGTATGGAAAAACTTGTTACCTGAAATACCCGGATATACTTATTACTCCTCACCTCATAAACGGTGCTCACGAATAGATCTGGCTTGGGCTTCGGATGAAATCATTGAGACAGGACACATGAAGATATTCCCAAGGATTTCATCCGATCATAGTCCCATACTTCTTATATTTAATATATGTCAAAGGATGCCTGAACTTAGACTCTTCACATTCCCTAGATATTTGCTAACAGACTCAGTATTTGTAGCTAAGTTAAAGGAACATATTAAGGAATTCATTGACATTAATATCAATACTGCTAATCTCCTATCAGTTTGGGACGCTTGTAAAGCTTTTATTAGGGGAGTTGCGCAGCAATATGTATTTAAACAAAACGCTATTCGCAAAAAAGAGACTAAGGCTATCTTAGCTAATATTTTATCACTTGAGAAACAACTAGAAGACAGACTTAGAGCTGATGAGACGGATGCGCAAAGTATAACTCAATTAGAAACTAAACTTGTAATTCAGCGCTCAACTCTTAAAAGCTCTTTCAGGGAGAAAAACACTCAGAAAATTATCAAATATAAATTATCTCAATATGAATGTGGAGATAGAGTCGGGAAGCTTTTGGCCTGTAAGGTTGCAGATGATCGTGCAACAACCTTGGTTAAAGCTATTAAGGGTCCCCACAATGTTTTATATACTCAACCAGCACAAATTTTGGGACAATTTGTTTCATACTACGAAAATCTATATACCCCCGAGAGTAGAGGTACTGATGCCCAGTTACAATCTTATAATGGGAAGTACTTACCTGAAGCAATATACCTGGAACAGACATGTATTGATCAATTAGAACAAGAGGTCACATTAACAGAGCTCCGTTTTGCTGTTACCTCTCTTCCATCTAGTAAGGCGGCGGGGGAGGATACACTTCCCATTGAGGTATACAAAATTAGTGCTGATGAAATTCTACCACTTTTCTGTCTGGTCATTAATGCAATTGGTGCTACTGGGAAGGCACCAGACTCTTGGAAGACAGCTAAAATTATGTTTTTCCTAAAAAAAAAAAAACTATAGAAGCTAATTAATTCGGGATCATTTCAGGTTATAAATTAAATATAAATAAAACACAGGTTATCATGAATTATCAGGCCAATTTACCTGTGCAGGGACTATGTCAATCTGCAGTATATCTAGGGGTAAAGATATCATCTAAAACTGATCATATAAATTCACTAAACTATGATCCTTTATTAAAAGAAGTTACAAATCTTTTGAAAAAATGGCATTAGATCCCTTTAAACCTTATAGGCCGTATGAATTTGATTAAGATGAACATTTTGCCGAAGTTCTTATATTTATTTCGCTCCATACCTTGCCGTGTTAATAACTTATTCTTTAAGAAATTAGATGGCATTTTAAGTAGTTTCGTTTGGGGCTATAAGAAGGCCAGAAGGTCTATGACAATATTAAAACTCTCATCTGAAAAGGGAGGTTTGAACTTCCCAGATTTCAGAGCCTATTTTCTCGCTTCTTTTTTAGGCCGGCTGCGTAGCCTATTTGCCCCTAATAATCAATATTTTTTTCATCAATTTTTGCTTGGTGGTTATTCAAAACAATTCCTGGCAAAAGTACAAGACCCAAATTACTTCAAACGTGTAAAATTTAAGACTGCGAGAGAAGCCGTATTCATATGGAAACAGATGTTGACCAAGTGTAACACTTCTTTTTTTCATAATGAGCTGCCAATATGGGACAATCCCGGGCTTCCAGATATTTTTAGAGATAAAACTGGTCGAGAATGGGCCAACTTTTGTATTCAGACTTTAGGAGATCTGTATGTTATTGATGGTCTTTTACAATTTGAAACATTGCAACTTTTGTATAAACTGCCTGAAAAAATGAGATATAAATACATTCAGATCAGGTACTACTTAGTACGGAAAATGAATTTGATAGAAATTACAAGTTCAGATATATGGGCTTGTTTTTATTCCGTGCATAGAAAATCATTAATTAGTCTGGGATATAAGTGTCTCAGTCAGAATAGCTTTGACGAAGCTCCTAGACTGGCATTAAAATGGACTGTTAGCCTAAGATATAATGTGACAATTCAGAATATTTCTGCTGCCTTAGTCAACATCACTAAAGCTGTCCAGTCTTCCAGCCTGAAACTCCAATCCTATAGAACGGTTAGCCAACTTTACTACACTCCACTAAAAATCTCTAAATGGACACAAAATAACTTTAACAATGATCGTACTAAATGTCCTAAATGTGGTCTGGTGGCAGCAGACCTCATACATATGTTATACTCATGCCCAACTTTAGCTAAATATTGGGCGGACATAGAAAATATTTTAACGCAAAACCAACTAATTAACTTCTCACTCAACGCGGCGGCGGTACTATTGTCCATATACCCGGTTAGCCCTATCTATAAAGAACTGCTAAATATTACACTGGCTTGTGCCAGACTTGTGATTGCTAGGGCTTGGATTTCTCAGAATCCTCCTCATATAACTGAATGGTGGACATTGGTTCTTGAAATTTACACTATGGAAGATGCTATTGCTAGTAATAGAGGAATTAAAGCAAAAATAAAGTTTGCCAAGATATGGGGGAATTTATGGCAATGATAGCAATGATTTGGATCATGACTGTTCTTCTTGTTTATGGTCTATTAATTATTAATGATTTGTCCTGATTAGGATCTATCTTTTTTTTTTTCATAACTTTTGTTTGTGTTTTGTATAATATGAACATGCACCGATTTGAATTCGATTTATCTTACTTTTCTGATTCTGTACTTGGATATGTTAATCTCTTTGACTTGCTTGTCAAATAAAATTCTTAAAAAAAAAAAAAAAAAAGACAATGTTCTGTGTGCACAGCTCTTAAAATGGGGACAGATATGGGAAGTACAAATGAAGTACACGTTTGTCCTTCCTACTTCTTAAATACAACGTGATTTTGAATTGTGTGTTTGTTATCAGCCCTTAGTATAGGACATGTGCCAGATGTATGAAATATAATATAACAATCAGTCTGTAACTTCTGTAAGGAACGTACTACCAAACCCAAATTTGCGAAATATGAGTAACTTGGGCTTGTGTTTAAGTTACATTTGTACCACCTACTACTTGTAAATAGTTTTGAAACATGAAATATATACTCTCTGTGTTCAGTTGATATACAAGGCCAGAAGCATACACTTTTATGTTTGACAACACACCTACTCACACCATGGGGTCGATTCCGATCTGGTAAAATCCCCGTCCGTACGAATCGTATCCGGAGCCGTTTCCGTACGACTTGTACGGATGCCGTACGACCGGACGATTCCGATCCCGATCGGCCGACCCGGACGCGATTCGTACGGTACACGTCGATTCGTACGGAAAAGCGCACGATCACCTACACACCGTACGGCGCGTACCCCCTATGATCGCAGGGGTACGCGCCGTACCCCTGTGATCATGCGGGGTACGTGCCGTACACCCAGCGTACATGGGGTACGTGCCGTACACCCACCGTACATGGGGTACGGTGCGTACCCCATGTACGCTGGGAGTACGGCACGTACCCCGCATGATCACAGGGGTACGGCGCGTACCCCTGCGATCATGGGGGGTACGTGCCGTACCCGGGGGGGGGGGGCGTTCCGTACCTGTTTCGGCGCGAACTCTGCGTTTACGGCTGTTTTCGGCTCCCGTAGGAAAAGGGTCATACGGGGCGTACCCGACATGAATCGTACTTGCTGGGTCGGAAAAACCAGCCGCGAACCGTAGTGATGTCGCGTACAGCCGGTTCCGAGTGAGACTCGTACGGAGATTTGAGTCGTACGGAGTCCTGTACGACTCGTACGGAGTTTGGCACCTGGTACGGATCGTACTTCGTCGTACGTACGGGACGTCTACGGGTACGATTCGTATGGGGAAAAAACTCTCCGTACGACGATTCGGAGCGCATTTTACCGGATCGGAATCGACCTACATGTGTTGGCCTGCCAGTTGTCACGTCGAAGAAATAGCCTCACAATGCCCACATCGGAAGGAGGAAACCCATGGGAACTGCCAAGTGAAATATTTGAATTCATTCCTATAGCTTTTCCCCCATTCAGAAATGTGGCCCAGAAGAGACAGAAGAACAAGAGGTACTGGAGGCCTAGATTAAGTGTTGGCTCAAGTGGAGTGTGTGTTTCCAGTGCATTAGGCTGAACAGGGAGTACCAGTGGTGCAAATTGGAAGCAAGAGAGGGCTTTGTAATCTGAGACAGGGATTCATCTTTTTTGGATTTTGGGTGCACAGAACTCCAGTCTAGTTTGATGCCATAAAGCCTGTTCACATGAAAGGAAGTTGCACTTTTTTAGGAAAGGTCAGCCTGGCAATTAGATTAGATAGGCCACAGCAATGATTGGCTGGCTTATCCTTCCAAACACCCTGCTTGGCCCACTTCAATGAGCATTGGTAAAGGTATATTCTCTAGTACTGCTGTGTGACATTTTCAACCCAGCATTTAGCTCCAGGACTGTTGGCACCACACTCATGCTAATCCAAAAGGCTAAAATGTGTCAAGGGAATGGCTGTGATAACTGCTCGCCTTTTACATTTGAATGTGAAGGATGCAGAGGGTACCTAAACAGATTGAGCTATTTCCATAGAAAGTGGTGCAAGGAGGGGTAAGCTCCCCTTATACTTCACTTGCCTTTGGTTCCTGATTTAGCCCCCTCCACTCTCTGGTGAGGATTACAAGTGCTTTTAGGCCTAGAGTCCACATCTGTAGGACATTTCTGTTCACTGTGGATAGCCACACATGTGTGGGCCGCAGCAGTGTAGCAGTCAAGGCTTGCTTCAGCAGCACTTTCAAGTTTGTTTTCTAGCCTTGGGAAAACAAGAGTTGCATACCCCATGTTCTGCAAAAATTGCAGCAGAATTCATGCTGCACTTTGCATTGATAGTTGTTCTTCAATATGGAGTGGCACTTCGGTTTGTATGTCTATTTCTTCACAGTTGATTAGCAGCCAACTTTCAATCGGAGTCAATGCATTATCTCAATTACTAAATCCCATTACCATCGTGGGGCAGAGTTTCTCTTTTTTACATGGGAGCTTCTGGGAAGAGTTGTCATTGCCCTTTTTATAGAATGCCCTGGGGTGGTTACTGCCTACATGAAGTTGGCCCTATGACAACTTCATGGTTGTGCTCTAGCAGCAATTCTTTTGTGTTCTCCTCAGACAGGTTCTTGTGATAAAGGAACAGAAGAGGAAGAAGAGCAGTGGTGGCTCCACTGCTTTCGGCAGTGGAAATAAAGTAAAAATTAAAATGATAATAACTGATTTTCATTATCATTTTATTTGTTCCCGCTGCGGATTGGCGATGGGTGGGTTTGCTCTGCTTTCGGAGCAGGGTAGGAGTAGTGGCACCCTGCTAAGTGCGCAATTACTTTCTGGCCTGTCCTCTGGGGCCGACCAAACAGTCATGCACACTTTGCATGTTCTCCATGCAGGATGCATTTCAGCCTGCGTGGAAAACATGCCCAGGCCCCCATACCCTGGCTGAGCGCTGAACCACGGTGCTCAAACCAATCATAACACTGCATTGCATTGTTGTGATTGGTCAGGGGAGCCTGGGTGTGCTTCCTGGTTCCTGCGGTGTGAAGGGACGAAGACAAGGGACGAGGAGTGGCAAGGAGATAAGGTAAGTTTTATTTATTTTCTTTACTTTACCCCCTCCTACCTCCTCACCCCCGCCCTCTGTTCTGCCACCCCGATCCGTGCCAGCCACCACTGCTTGTTAATGCAGCTGTTGGTTTTTTGGTTGTTTAGCACAGGGATAGGTGTATTTTGAATACAGTTTTTTCCATCTATATACGACATGACAATATGTTCCTTTTGCGCTTTTCTGAAACCTGCTATATTTTTAGATTCAGTGTCTGTCTCACTATTTAACTTTTGTTTTTTGAAAACAGAACAAATAAAAAGGGGAAGATAGTTTTGAATGCAGTAGAATGGTTGGAAAATTGAATTTCTTCGGCATCATTTTCATTTCAGACCTGGGTGAGACATGGCTGTATTTGCCTGTACATAAAACGTGTATGTTCTATCGAACTGCAAGCTTAACGTACTAAATGCCTGTAGCTGCACTTGAATAATCTACATATGAAGTTGAATTCTCTTTTCTGCTGAGTAAATGTACACGAACACTTAATATGTGTTTAATTATTCTGCCACATGTCACTTCAGCAGCTTCAGATCGCTGATGGATGGGATTATGGGTGACAGTGGAAGCTCGTAACTTCACTGCTCACAGAGCAGTGTAAAAGAAAAAAAGAAAACGATAATAACATAAGTTATTATCATTTTATTTTTAGTATCAACCAGGTTAGGGCAGGGAGGGGATGGGCTGCTGTGACGTCTGGGAGGAGGAGTGGTTGCTGCATTTTAAAGTACACATTAACGTTTGGCCTACCCTCTTGGCCCGGCCGAACAGTCATGCACACTTTGCATGTTCCCCACCAGGCTGCAATGCACAGCCGGGTGGGGAACATGCACAGGCTCCCCGTGCCTGTCTGAGATACGAACCATGCATTAAAAATCAATCACAATGCTGCATTACAACATTATGATTGGCTTAGGGGAGCCTGGATGCATCCCACTTCATGTTTGCACAGAAGCCAGGAGGAGGACGGAGAGGATGGAGGAGAGATGGCATGCTGAGGTAGGTGAATTTAAAATGTTTCATTTACCTCTGCCCCCACCCTCCCCTTCACCCCCGCCACCCTTGTTCCATACTGGCCGCCACTACCGAAGAGATGGGGTGTACTTCCCTTTTTGTTCTTTTTTGGGTATCAGCCATTCTTTATCCCATAGATGCTATTCATACAAAACAAACAATTTTCACAATAAGCTGTGGTAAGCCTAATGACAACTACACTGACAAAAATCATGAAAAACTATGCGCCCTATGCATATGTTCAGATGCTGTTGATCATTATTGACATAATAATGTGTTTATGTTTGCAAGCATTTCCACTCATTGAATATAATGGAAACTATATTTCCCCCAGACCATATGACGTAATGAAAGAGAAAAGTACATAAGGCATCATCTCTTGTTGCAACTGATACCCCTCAGATAATACCTTGCTGCCATCTGCCTAGGCTTGTGCAAAGCAAAGTTTGGGGGAGCTTGACCCTTGACACAACATATCATAGGCCAATGAAGGGCCTCCCCGATATCAGAGTATACAACGGGTGTCCAAACGGCATCCGAGAGTAGCACTAGGCCAAAATTTAAGGGGGACCTTTATTATCAGGGTGACTCAAAATGTTCTAAAAAAAACAGTGCAGGGGAAGACAATGACTAAATGTAAAATGGTGGAGATGGTACCGCTGTACAAGTGTTCAGAGACTTTCTTTCTTAATTACCTAATTCTTGAATAGTTCAATAAATTGATTCAATACATATTCCTACATTTTGTTTAATATTTATGATTATAACATTTGAGTTTGATGTTGTCATTGAGCAAAATATAAAATAGTCTAGGGACTTTGGATTTCAGATTGCAGAATTGGACAAATCAGACATCCTACCAGCTTTAATTTATCTACACAAAAATCTGACACCTGCCAACTAAAAAAATCAACTTTCTAAGATATTACATGATTGTTAGCCCTGTCAACCTTAGGGTCGTCTTCCCCCAAAGGTTTTTACCTTCCTACCTTCAATTTTACAGATCTTGTCTTATTGGTTTTATGACTAGTATGGGCACTTTACAGCTGCTAACCAGTCCCAAAGTACATGTGCGCTCCCCCTAAACATGGTTTAATTGACTGATCCACAATTTTCATATTTAATTTACCTAAAAGTCTCCCGTAATGCGCACTACCTGTGCCCGGGGCCTGTAAATTAAATGTTATTAGTGGGCCTGCAACACTGATTGTGCCACCCTCTTAAGTAGCCCTTTAAAACATGTCTCAGGTCTGTCACTGTTTGACCTGAGTGTGCAGTTTACACTACACTGTCTACTTTGCATTTAGAACACCTTGCAAAGCCTTAACTCCCCTTTTACTGTACAAATGTCACCCATAACGTAGGCCCAAGGTAGCCCATAGGGCGGGATGCTGTGTAAGTAAAAGGCAGGACATATACTTTTAAGTTTTAAATGCCCTGGTAGTGAAAAAGTCCCAAATGTATTTTTCACTACTGAGAGGCCTACCTTCCCATAGGGTAACATTGGGGATTCCTTGTTACATTTAATAAGTGTAATTCCTAATTGAAAGGGGGTAGAGTTGTTATGTTTAGTACCTATGGAACTGTAATGATCAATCATCTTTAATGGTAAAATCGAAAATTGTCATTCCAATTTTAAAAATGCCACTTTTTGGAATATGCAAAAGGAACAAATGATGGGCAGAATGCTGAACAATGCAAACATTCACCACCAGTCACAAAGATCTGGGGGTTTAATCTATTGTTCTTTTGCTCACCACACCACCCCAGTTTGGACACAGCCTAATGCAAATCAGTCTTGACCCTGTTCCTCATGGGAACAGTCCGGCCCGAATCGCCTAGCCTGATCCTCCCTAAACCAGAAACAATTGGTGCTGGGACCTATTTCAGGGCGTCACCCCTCATCAGCCAGGCCAGCTTGAATCCAGTGGCGCAGTGAGCATGGGGCCCACGTCTGGGCATACCCTTCCCCCTTAGGGAGACAAAAGCAAAAGGAACAAATGATGAACAGAATGCTGAACAATGCAAACATTCACCCCTGGTCACAAAGATCTGAATGTAATTCATTGTTTTGCTCAACACACCGTCCCCAGTTTAGACCCAGCCATATGTAAATCAATGTTGACCCTGCTCCTCATGGGATCAATCCAGTCTGAACTGCCATCTAGGTCCTCCCTGGACCAGAAACAAGCATCCTGAGATCGATTTTGGACATCACCCCTCATCAGCCAGACTAGCTTGAATCCAGTGGTGCAGTGAGCACGAGACCCTTGTGTGGGCCTACCCTTCCCGCTTAGGGTGACAAAAGCAAAATGAACAAATGATGGACAGAATGCTGAACAATGCAAACATTCACCCCCAGTCACAAAGATCTGGGTGTAATTCATAATTCTATTCCTCAACACCCCATCCTAGTTTGGACCCAGCCATATCCAAATCAGTCCCACTTAGGGTGACAAAAGCAAAAGGAACAAATGATGGATGGAATACTGAACAATCCAAACATTTTTTGCATTCTTTTTGAAAGATGGTATTTTTCTGCTCTTAGTCCTTTGTGCCTGCTGCCGGTCTCCAATACATGTCGGGGTGGGTGTTAGCTGTGCCTTGTACATTCCCTCTAAACACACAAAAAGGGAGCATAGGTGTGACTAGGTCAGGATGGGAGGAAGGAGCTGGGCACAGCCTCATACTTACTCCTGAATAGGCTTTGTCCTGTCCCCACACAAATAACTGCTTACCCCCTGCAGTGAACCTGGAGTCAGGGCAGGAAGGGAAGACCCCTGTGTACTTCAAAGCCCCTCTTTGAAGTCTCTCCCACTTCCAAGAAACAACTGAGTAAAAGTACTAGACCTCTGGCACCTCCCTAACAGTATGCTTCTGGATCTGTGAATACTCTGCCAAGAAGAAGGCCTACTGTGCTTTTGAAGGACTGCCACTCTCCTGGACTGCTGCTCTGGAGGCACTGCTTTTCTGCTGTGTTGACCTGCCTGCTGCCTGCCTTAGCTGGGTGAGAAGTATAGGACCTGCACCACTTGAACCCAGATTGACTTCAAGGGCTTGCCAGCTTGCCTTCTATTCTGAAGTCACAGGCATATCAAAGACTTCTAACCACCCTTCTACAGCACCTGTACTTTGCCGTCCGTGAGGTTTCTCCTGGTAAGTGATGCCAATCCAGTCCTGGGCCCTTGAAAGTGGGTAAAAAGTGCTGCTCCATCAGAAATCAATGCATCAACAAAGTTACCGCGGAAGAAGACACGGCGGAGGGGGCCGGAGTGCGGGGCCCGGAGCCAGGAGCCCTGTGCCTGCCCAGTGCCAGCCCAGTCCCCCCAGTGTCTGCGGAGTGCACACCGCACACTGCGGAAACACAATGAAAAGGAGCAGCTGTGAGTGCAGCAGCGAGAGCCCGAGCCAGAGCCCGAGGAGCACCCTGAGTGTGAGAGTGCGGAGATCTGTGGAGCACGGCCGTAGCCTTGCTCAGTTGCCGTCGCCACAGCCATTGCTGCGGAGGGGCCTGAAGCAAGGAGCACAGAGTGCCGACTGCCCCATTCTCTGTGACCAGCGTTAGTTGCGGAAGAGTGGTAGTACATCCAAGCGGGCCCCCAACAAGAAAGAGAGTGCGTGTAGAGATCGCAGCAAAAGTTAACACTCGGCAGCAGGTGGCATAAAAGTCGTGGGTAACCCAAGAGCTTGTCTGCAAAATCTGCGATAAAATTTGCACAACAGCTAGGATAACTGTTATGGCATTGTAATTAAGGGGCGCCGGGTTGTGGTAGAGGACGAAAGGTTAGGGGAGTCAGCGCCGCTATACTGCAGGAAACAGCGGTGTCCCCCATTTTAATACCCGAATAAGCATAAATACTGCATATATTGCAGACGCCCAGCGCAGCTCTCTAACCACAGGACGGCCGGGGAGCCATAGGGGTAGTAGGAGCAAAGTGGGAGCGGACAAGAGTGGACTAAAATGAACAGCTTTGTGGCCAGAGGGTCGGAGTGAGTAATAAATACCGTGAGTTTCATTGCTCAAATCCCTAGGAGACAACAGAAACAGTCCAAATACTGAGAAATATCCAGACATAACCCGTATTCTTGGAAAACTAAGTCAGCCTAAAATGATCCCATTAGTAGGCCACCAGATAGAACAACCGAATCAGGACTATGCGGTCCGGAAAAATTCGACAAGCACCAATACAGAAAATTAAGAAAAGGCCGGCCATAAAAAACCAAAATAAACAACGAAATAAAAACAAATCAAAGGAGTTTGTCAGTAAGGAACAAAAGAATTTGATATCAGTTCCTACGCTAGAGCCTTTCAAATTCGGGGAGAAAAATTTAAAGCATAAATTTCACTTTCTAAAAGACCAAATGGCAGCAATTTACACTATAACTGAAGAAGCAAAAAGCTTACAAAACCCAATAAAACCAGCATATGTAACACCATCAAGTAAAAAGGAAGAAAGAAATGAGGCACACCTTCTTTGTTGAGAGGAAAACAAGAACTACCAATACAGTCACAATACAAAAAAAGAAATGAATCAGAAGTTAGTCTGGGTATACAGACCAAAGAAAAATCAACAATTAAAAACTGGTTTCTAAAAACCACGGCACAGATTCACGCACCTTCTTGCCAAGTCATGTCCACACCAGACAAGACAAACATCGAAGAAAATGGAAAGAGATTAATATTAAACGACCAAAGCCAATTGGACCCCCAAATAAAATCACAAGGAAACACACAAAAGATAGATTGGTCGAGATCTTTTTCTATTTTCGAGGAAGCAGAACTTCTGAAAATGCTTGAAGTTAATACACAAAAGGAAGAGGAATTGGAGCAAAATAGTCAAGTAGAAATGAAAGAAGCCGAGCAACCGGAAAGTAGAGAAAATGGAGAGAAACGGGAAATTACCCTTTCATCGAAAAAATTTACATCCAGCCCCATCAGACGATTGAATCGCAAAATCAAGGGAAGAGGTCAACCACAAGAGGCGACAAAAAAAGACTCGACAATAACAATCTCTTCCGTCAGTGGTTTTGACTCTATCACAGGGGCCCAGCTGCAATCAATCAATACACAGTCTGCCCCCTGGGGCGATTCTCTACTAAAAAGCCTACAACAAGCAATCAACGTCCTAAATTTCCAATCGGATAAACTCGATGTTCAGGTGGATTTAATGAATTTAATTGCAACATACATAGCAGGAGTAAACTCAAAATTGGACAAAATTTCGGAACATATCTCAAAAGAAATAGATAAAGAAAAACAACTGAAAGCCAAACCGATGGAGCAAAATTGTGTCTGTGGGGAAATAATAGATAAACTGGTAACCCTACCAGACATCTTGTTAGAAATACTATCTGCGACACGCTCAACAAAAACTCCAGGTAAATCCACCGACCAAGAAAATAACGGTGAGGTTCTAAAGTTTGAAAAGCAAAATAGAACAATTTCCCCCGTTATGAAGGAAAAAAGCCTCAAACGGAGCAGAAGTGATTGATGTAACCGAAAATGACCAATGCGAAAACAAAGCACTGAGGTCACCGGGCACAACAGAACCCCAAACCAAAAGGCAGCGCAAACGGGCACGAAGGCAAGGAAAAATGCCACCAAAACTAAGCAAGAAAGGCAATATTATGCCATATTCGAACAAAAAAATAAAGAGAGCATAAATGAACAGGGCAAAGAATTGGACACAAAAGATGCAAATAACCAAGAGGTAAACAAAGGAGGAACCGAAGAGCTGCCAAAAAATTCAAGGCATAACGCAAAAACGTCAAATTCACAAGGGGAATCAAAAACCGAAGAGAAAGTTGAAATAATCCCAACATATAAAATAATAAATAAAGTAGATGAGATAGTAAAAACCCAAAAAGAACCTGTCTTTGAACAGCAAAAAGTACAGGTAAATGCTCTAACACAAAAACCAAAGCATGATTTACTGGCACAAAATTTCTCAAAATGGCTTATAGGAGGAAATGAGGTAAACCTATTGAAGACAACTGAAAAAGATACAAGCTATAAAGCCCAAGTAGAACAAGCCCTGGAAACGAATACACACAACCATCACTGTAGGAAAAAAAGGAAGGATATGTAATGCTCCGCTAGGAATCTCACAAAGTGATATGGAGAGACCGACCATAAATCACACACTAGCTGAGCATGAATTAAGGTATCACAATGAAGTGGTGAAATTACCAGAGTCCAATCCACCAGAAGTACCGTCAGTGGAGTGACAAAGATCACATAACCCTTGGGATCAAACAGAGGGAAAAAGTGAACTCAATCAGAAACAGAAATTTCGAACGGTCTCCATAGAGACAGGCTGTAAACTATTATTTAGGCCTGAATTTCAAACTAAAGGAAAAATGGACACGCTGAATCGGGGGAACATACTGAGACTGTTTGGAGAGATCCCTAAACTGAGGGGAATAACATCAAATGACCTCAAATCAGTAGAACTCCTGGGGTGACGATTTACGAACAGCCCTAGAAACCCTCAATATCGAGGAGATCTGGAACAGCCAACTGGAACAAGCATCATTTAATAAAACCTGTAAACTGAATGCAAAGGCTTTATCCTTGGTAGAAGATAAAAGGACTCTGGCTAAACGTCCACATGCATGGACCGTAATAAATTCATATAAAAGATTAAAACTGCAACCTTATCTTGTAGCACACTTTCGGCTATTTTAAAAAATGAAATTTATGGCATTTAGACTGGGTGACGACTGCTCTAAAGATTTGATTCCATCGTGGAAAAATAACCAACAAGAAACAGCATACCGATTATGTGGGTACCACACAGAATCCCTATGCCATTTAATGTGTACGTGCGAGTCAATAAAAGAAGAGAGAAGAACTTTGCTGAAACCAATTTTAAATTCCCTACAAATTCGCACCTGCAGGCAGGCGGTCACTAGCTGGACGTGTGCCGTTTCGAACATTTTCATATGCCGCGGTGTAAAATTCATGATGCAAGTAGAGACCCTTCTTTCAAAAGTCGAATAAATTAAGACTGGGGCCTGGAAAGTAAATGTCTCTTTTTTGAAATATAAATATTTTAAGAATATGAATTTTAACTATTTTTATACTAGACCGTTATTTGTATATGTATACTTTATAGTTGTGATATGCCAAATAAAGTTACATTTGACTGACAATGCATCAACACCATTGCACCAGTCTGAACCGGCCGATATCCATCGAAGCCGACACAACCCTGCTGCATCTCCATCAACGCTGACACATTGCAGCTGCTGCAAGGATAAAGGACATCACTTTGCTGACGACACAGCACATTGCCTCCTTTCCTGATGCATCCACAACTTTGCACGGCTCGAAGCAGATGCACAGCCTACATCCACAACGTAAGCCAAGGTACTATTCAAGGGGGCCAGGGGTGCGACCGGTTCTTCATTGCATTCAGCCTGAGCATTTGTATTTGACCCGGTCTAGCGTGACCAGATAGCCCCAGTTTTTGCTTTATGCTTTTAAGCTCTATATTTAAAGATATCAATTCATAACTCTGGTTCTACTTAGTGGATTTTCATCATTTTGGTTAAGTTTTATTCAATAAATTAAGCTCTGGTATCTGTTTGTGTGGGTTTTCCACTGTCTTACTGTTTGAAGTGTTGCACAAATACTTTACACTGTGACTCTTAAGTTAAGCCTACCTACTCTGTGTCAAGCTACAAAGGATAAGCACAGGTCAATTTAGGGTATGTATCTGACTTACTCTGACTAGGATCGTAGTTTCTGCTTGAACAGGGTGCACACTCTGCCAACCAGCAACCAATTTCTAACAATGATCTGTATAATACCCTGTAAATTATTTACCTGTAGTCTCTGAGTGACCTTTAGGTGCTCTGAGTGCAGACAAAAAAGTAAAGATTAAATAAATATGTTCTCAATACTTTCTAATGTTGAAACATTTTGGGTTGGCATAGTCGGACCACTGACTGTACATGGGGTAGAATGATTGTTATGTTTCCTGAACTGGAAACTACCTATAGTGATATTTTAGAAATGTTTCTTTCTGAGCAGATTTAAGGGAAATATTTTGCAGGAATACAAAATGGAAATTGCCTGATTCATCATTCTGCTGATCTTATGGAACATCAGGGCTTTCTGCTCTCTACTATAGAACTAACACCGTGACTCTCTATGGGGCAATCACAGAATTGCATGCAGCCCAGCCTCCCTAGCCATCAAGTTAGTCAATGAAAGTAAGGGTAGCCCCCAGCCATTCCACGGTGTTAAATGAAGGAAAACATTATGATCCGTTTCAAGATGGCTAACAGGGCTGGTTGAAACACAAGGGTATTTAAGCAATTTTGACAGGCTGAATTTTAATCAATCAGGGCACTATGTTTAAACATTTCCATTGAAACCTGGATATCCAGTTAGAAAATATGGGGCAGCAGACACCTCTCTGCACTAAAGGTCAGTGAAGAAAGGCATGATTTCTGCCTTCGACAGTGGAGCACTGTTGCACCTGTAGTGCTCTTTGTTCCATCTTAGGAGGTTGGCTGCTGTTTGCCCGCCATGCACCAATGCAGACCATGGAAATGGTGAATACACATGACAATTCCATCTGAAGTCTACAATTAGGAAAAGGTGTCTTCTTCCGACCTATTGGTGCAAAGACCATTACCTTCTAGATAATGGCCAAAGTATATAGATTGATAAGGAAGCTAAATAACTTCACAACAGATGCCTTGTATGCGTGTGTGAGGAGTTTAAAAGCTATTTTTCTTTCGACTGAGAGCCAGTGGGGATCCCAGAGGGGTGATGTGACAGCGACAGGGGATGTTGAGGATCAAAATGGATGCCTTGTTCTGGACGTTCTGGAGTTTACAAAGGATTTTCTTGTTGATTCTGGCATAGAGAGCCTTGCCGTAGTCCAGGCTGCTGCTGATGAGAGCACGCGTGACAGTTTTTTATGGATTCCGATTGGACCCATCTGAATGTCTTTCGAAGCATGCAGAGGGTGTTGAAGCAGGTTGAGGATACATCGTTGATCTGGCAGTTTATTGTGAGCGAGGAGACTAGTATGATGGCGAGGTTTTGAGTGTGGTCGGTCAGGGTGGGGGGATTTCCAAAGGTGGGGCCACCAGGAGTGTCCCATGTGGAGGGGGTGGAGCCTAGGATGAGGACTTCTGATTTCTCTGAGTTTAGCTTCAGGCAGCTGTTCGTCATCCAGATGGCTACAGCTTTCATCCATTCTTGGAAGTTGTGTTTGGTGATGTTGGGTTCGTTGGTGAGGGAGAGGATAAGCTGGGTGTCGTCAGCATAGGAGACGATGTTGAGCCCGTGGTTCCTGACAATGGATGTGTGGGGGCCATGTAGACAGTGAAGAGGGTGGGGTTGAGGGAGGAGCCCTGGGGCACTCCACAGTTGGTCTCTGTCGGTTCCGGGAGGTAGGGAGGGAGTCTGACTTGCTGAGTTCTGCCGGTGAGGAAGGAGCATATCCAGTCGAGGGCCTTGCCGCGGATGCTGGTGTCGTGGAGTCTGGTGGCTAGGGTGCAGTGGGAGACTGTGTCGAAGGCTGCTGAGAGGTCCAGGAGGATGAGGCCTGTCTTTTCGCCCTGGTCAAGGAGGGAACAGATGTCATTGGTGGTGGTAAGTAGGGCAGTCTCGCTGCAGTGGTTGCTGCGGAATCCAAACTGGGAGATTCCAGGACGTTGTTAGCTTCAATGAGGTTTGCTAGCTGGGTGTTGACGGCCTTTTTGAAGACTTTGGCTGCAAATGGAAGCAGCGAGAGATGGGCCTGAAGTTTTCGAGGTCTGCGGAGGGTTTCTTCAGGAGAGGGTGGACTTCGGTGGGTTTCCAGTTGTCAGGGAAGGTGGCGGACTTGAAGGAGCAGTTAAACATCTGTTGTAGTTTGGGTGCAATGGCTGAGGCAGCTCTGTGGAAGATGTGGTGTGGGCAGGAGTCTGAGGATTCTCTGGAGTGGATGCTTTTCATGGTCTTTAAGGTGTCATCTGTCGTGAGTGGGGTCCATTTTGGCAGGGTCTGATGGGTGGCGTCACGAGGAGGGGGAGCTGGAGTGGTGAGGCGATCTTGTCAAAGATTATCTTGATCTTAAGGTGGAACAAGGTGATGAGTCTGTTGCAGAGGCATTGGGAGTGTGAGATGTCTGTTGTTTCACTGCATTGTTGGCAAATTCCTTGATGAAGGAGAAGTGTTCTTTGGTATTGTGAGCTTTGGTGAGGATTCTGTCTTGGAGGAATTTCTTCCTTGGGGATTTTATGAAATGGTGGTGTGCGGTGGTCTTTGCTTTGCAGGTGGTGAGTGTTTCCGGGGTTTTGTTGTTCCTCTCTGTCTTTTGGAGTGGTCTGCAGGAGTATCTGGATTCTTGGAGTGCAGGGGTGAACCAGCTTGCGTTCTTGATGTGTCTTCCTGTGGCTTTCTTGAGGGGGCGAGTGTGTCGGTGCAGTTCGTGATCCAGTGGTGGAGGTTGCGTGCTACAGTGTTTGTGTCTGGCATAGTCGGTGGTGGGGTGCTGATGAGGGCCGAGGTGAGCTGGTCTTTGGAGACTTTGTTCCAGTTCTTTGGGTAAGGCGGTGAGCGTGCTTGTGTACAGTGGGTTTTTGAAGGAAAAGTGGATGCAGTGGTGATCTGTCTACAGGAGTTCCATGGTGTGGTTGGAAGGAGACGCTGTTTCCTTTGATGAAGACGGGTCGAGTGTGTGTCCTGCTGTGTGCGTGGGGCAGTAACTAGTTGCTTCAGTCCTATGTTGGCGAGGTTGTCTAGGAGGGAGTAGGTGTTTGAGTCATTGTGGTTGTCCAGGTGCTCCATGAGAGTCGTTGTATCATCCGGGATGGTGGTCGTCATGCAGAGGGTGTTTTTGTAAATGATGATGATGGTGATGCCTCCTCCTGGGCGGATGGGGCGGTCCTTGCACAGGATCTTATATCCGTTGGGAATGGCAGTGGCGATGACGAGAGAAGAGTTGGCGTTGGTACAGGTTTCTGTGAAGAAGGCGCGACGGACAAGTGGGTGTTAAGGAGGTTTCTATGGCGTGCTTCTGTAGAGAACGTATATTGAGGAGGATGCAGTTGAGCTGTTTGTGAGCGGTGATGTCCGGTAGGCTGGGAGATGATGCTGGGGGTACAGAGGTGGTTGAAGGTGCGACAACAGTGTAGACAGGAGAGAGGGCCGTGGGTGTTGTTCGGCGTGGAGAGCTGGCAGTTGTTGGTGCATCTGGGGTTGAGAGCATGGAGGGTGCTGGAATCATAGTGGAGGTGGGTCAGAGGACCAGAGTCCCTGGAGTTGATCGCGGTTGGGTTGTAGGCGGGTACTGACGTGCTTGCCTTCAGCGCGCCAGCAGCTTACCCGCTGCATGGCTTTCAATAAGTAGGGATCGGGAAGGGAGGGTCAGCTGGGAGGCGGGAAGGACACACTGGAGGGTGAAGGGGCTGAGGGGAGCATTGTCAGGGAAAAGAAAATGCGGTAAAAAACAGAAAAAGGGAATGACAGAGAAGGAAGAGAAAAAAATAGGGCACAGAGAAAAGAGGCAAGAGAGGAAGAGGCAGAACAGTAGAAGAACAGAGTGCTCTTCCACTGTACCACCAGGAATGAGTTGCAGGCAGGAGCCTCTGGGTGGAGGAGTGCCTGAACACCATGCAACAGTGAGCTCAGGGGACAACAATCAGTGGTGGAGCTGCATGGGGGAGAGCAGTCACACTGATCAGGTCAGTGGTCTTGCTATTTTTGCTGTGCAGCCGCCACCATTAAGTAGGGATCATGGGAGGGCGGGTCAGTTGGGATGCGGGAAGGACACACTGGATGGGGAAG
This sequence comes from Lissotriton helveticus, assembly GCF_964261635.1. NCBI lineage: Eukaryota > Metazoa > Chordata > Amphibia > Caudata > Salamandridae > Lissotriton > Lissotriton helveticus. Next base: position 452,372,352 of record NC_136067.1, read on the forward strand.
GGACGTCGGGGGCAGCATCGGCGGGGTGAAAAAACACGGTAAAAAGAAAAATACATGGTAAAAAAGAAACAGGGAAAGACAGAGAAGGAAGAGAAAAAAGACTGCATATCTTCGGCTGAGCTGCACAACTCCGAGCTGAACAGACGCACCTTCCCCATTGCAAAGACCTGCATCACATTGTAACCTGCCTCCTCATATGAACTGCTGCTGTGCAACACATCCTCTGTGCAGGCCCTTGCTTCCTTTGTCGATGGCAGCATCGACATTGACATCAGACTCTGCATCGCAGCATCGCAGGTCCTCGGAATTGGCACATCACCTCAACTGTGCAATGCATCCTCAATGCCGGACTGCGCATTGCAAGTCCTCACCAATGGGCTCCTCAACGATGACTCTGGATCTCACATTACAGTCTTGCCGCATCTCGAAATCGATGAATCGCTTTGGCTTTGCAATGGCATCTTTAATGCGGACCCTCACAACACTCCACAAACCATGATAAAAGGTACCCTGTTCAGTGGGCCTAACTGGGGCCCTGTTGCTGGCCCGCTCTCCTTTACAGTCAGCTTGAACTTGGGACTACGTCCCAGTCCAGCACGACCAGAGGCCATATTACATGAAGTGCCCCGGGGGCGCAACTGCCGTTATCGCCCGCTTTGTGTGCCCCCGGAGCACTTTGGTATTGCAGAAGGTGCCACAGACACTTGTGCAGCGCCTTCTGTAATACTGATAGCGCTGACATACATAAAGGGACATCTCTATATGCAGGGATATCCCCTCATTTGCATGGGGTCATACCTCATGCAAATGAAGAAATCCCTTTGCCTCTGCACCCAAGCCATGTTGCAGATGTGGGCACAGAGGCAAAGAAGTCCTCAGGAGGTGCACTGAGAGTGCACCATCTAAAATGTGGCGCATTGTCAGTGCGCCCCCTGAAGGCAGCCCTCTGGAGGGCACACAGTGGGTCCAGCTGACTGCACCCACATGCAAGGGTATCTCTAATCCCCTTCAAAAGTGCAGGCGGGTTTCCGCCTGCACTGTGAAAACATGGAGTGGCTGTAAAGCCGCCTCTCAGTTTTCCACAGGAATGGCCGCCCCCAGGGCAGGCGGAGTTCACAGCACATCCATGGTAATAGGGTGCATTTTCATTGTATGCACCCGGCGCAGCACAATGCAGCATAGAATAAGACAACATGATATCAGTAAATGGACCCTGGGTGGTGCTGTAAAATGATATCCTAGTAAAAATATGGTCGGACACAAATATCATGTCTTGAATGTAATATACAAAAATATTGTCCCATTTGAATTAATAACAGAAAACCTAAATCCAATGGGATGATACCATTGTAGAAATATTTAGGACAGGATATTTAAGTCAGACGATATTTTGTGTATGTTTCAAACATATTTGGCTAGAATTTATTAAACACACCACTGCCCATTTCCGAGCTTCACGGTTTGATCAGTAGCACAGATGAAATTATGACTGCAAACATGTGTGATAACAATGTTAAAGGTAACACTGTATTAAATACAGCAACAAGGATAAACTTGCAGAAAGATTATGGTGCCAGACTATATAGAATGTGTCTCGAACCGTGTAGTAAATAAACATTAGGGGCCTCATTTACAAGCTTGCGGCGTAGAGCAACGCTGCAAGCCTCCTTGCTGCGCTGCCCTACGTCAAAAGTAAAGGGCAAGCAGGAATGCGCTGTATCTATGAGATACGGCCCATTCCTGTCCTCTTACACTGCGCTCATGTACAAGTGACTGCCTAGCACCATCACAGTCACCCTTGCACCATGGTGCAAGGGTGTGTGCGTTGTGGGAATTATTGTTTTTGTGCAGGAAGGGGTCCCTTCAACAATCAATGGAGGTGATTTCCTCCTATGTGGGCTGCTGAATGCAGCACACATAGGAAAAAGGAAAAAACGAGGAGAAATACAATGATTTCTCCTCATTGCGCCTTCGCTGGGAGGCATAGGCTTTTGACGCATTCCCATGTTTACAGCATGTTGTAAATCTGGGAATGTGTCAAATGCCATGGGGGTTACGTGGGAACACCCACCATAATGTAACAGCAACTTGTGCTTTGTTGTCTCATACCATGTCTACAAGGTAATGAAAAGCCACACAGGGGGGCTTTACGTGGCCTTGTAGATCTGGCTCTGCAGTGTGCGCACAGAGGCTTGAAAATGAGGACCTTAGTAGTTGTAGCAGAACTGTTATGATTAGACCACTTTTCCTTCACCTCGAACGGAACAGACATGTCAAAGGATGTTTAGGCTAAAGCTGATTAATATGAAAAACACAATGCAGAGCATTTCTAAAGTAAGTAAAGGGAAGGGTGTTACCAACGCCAATCGTGTGATTCTTGCAACAATGTGAGGGAAGGAAAACCCGTAAGATTAATGACTACACCATTTCAAACTCTGAACATCGAAGTTGTTTGTTTAAGTTTATTCATCTAGTGATTTGTGAGAAAGGAAAGGCATTAAGACAAATCATAAAGCCAAAATACCTGAGCCCTTTACTTTTTTTTAACCATTTCGTTGGTTGCAAACATTCCGCATCAATATGTATCTATCAAGGAATTGAACCTGGTCAACTTTCGAAGATGCCGGGGGTGCATATGTTTAAGTGGGGATAGATTGAGCAGGGGATATTGTTACATACCATGTGAGCTGGGAATGTATCAGCTGTGGGTGTAGGGAGAATCTCTTGTTAGAGGGTTCGGGGTTTTGGCAGTAGGATGCTTCGGCTTTTAAGTAGATGAAGAGATTCACCAATAAATGAGTTTAACCAGCCAAGGGAGAAGTTAGCATGATAAGGAAATTAATAGACCTGGGCCACCGCTCCAACTCCAAAGCCTTCAGTTTGCGAAATACCTCCACCACTTATTGCCCACCACTTTCCCAAGCCACAGCCATGACCAGAGCTCAGATATTGTTGAGGATGTTGAGGCCAGTCTATCTTCCTTCCTGGGTTCCTTTATCCTCTGTAAGTATTTAAAGGTCGGTGGGAAGTACCTGAGCATAAGGGAAGCGTGGGGCAACAAGACATAAGAACAGACATACTCCGGCAAGCTGGATGAAGGACAACCTGACCCGAATGCACAGCGTAGTCACAAGGTTGGCAAATCTCCACATTGGGAGAGAAAGCACAGTCAGCTTCAAAGAACACAACAAATAGGTATCATAAGAACAGGATCTTGACTTACCAGGAGCGAGGTACAGACAGACAGTAACTGGCCTCCAAGCGTACCTACAGTTCAGCTTGAGAGCCCATGAACAAGAAAAGACACTGCAGCAACGGTAAGGAAGAAGCCCGAGAGTAGGGAGACAAACTAAGAAACACTGGATGCAAAAAACTCACATGTATAACAAGCACTCAGTGAGCACAGGGCCCCTAAGAAGGTAAAAAAACATTTAAGGTGAGGGTACAAACAGGCCGAATGTGAACTAATGAGTAAAACATGAAGTACACTTAACAGCTGCGTTTGCCAATTTGCTTTTGCACAGTGTATGTTTTTATATTTATTTGTCTATATATCAATCAAACGTGGCACTGCTAGGACCTGCCCTTGTGTGGTTGGTGCAGCACAACTGATCTATCTTACTCTGGAAGTGTTTGCCCTATCTAAGTGCCTGCAAGTTTGATGTATTAGGGGCCTTTTCAATGGTATTGGGTATAGTGCCTTGATTGCCACTACCTCTCCTTTTCCATCCTTCCCATCTCTCAAGCCTGTATGCCCAGAAAGCCCCAGTGTGACAGTTCGCCCATTTTCTGTGAGGGGATAAGGGGATCCAAATGTTTGTGGTAGGTAACAAATGGTATGTTCACCCTGGCTCCTTGCTATATTGGCTGCCACTATTCCGTCTCCAAGCCCTACCTCTATATCTCCGAATGGAACAAGATCACAAGAGGTTCCGCAAAACTCCTAAAACCTGGTTTTCCAGCTCTGATGAGACACCTACCTTGGGTCTTTGAGTATCTGCAGGCGCTGCAAGACCTACGGGTGATACACGCGCCTAACAAATACCAAATACAAATACATACAAATGCTGCATGGCCACTGTGAGAAGTTGGCCTGATATGCAGTGCTCACTATTCTAGTGATCACTATGTATCAGTCCAAACAACCCTTATTGATGATTGGTTGTAAGTCAACCTTATAGACCAGCTATCCTAGTAGCATGGATACGAGCAGTCTAAGGCTAAACTCTAGAGGGCGTGTTAAGCCAGCTGTTTTACCATCACATTACCCCTTGAACACCAAGTGAAAGGACACCACACAAGTTGTTATCAAAAATAAAGTATATTTATTTATAACAGGACTACTCTGGCTCTTTATGAGACAGGGAGCTAAGCACACAACAAAACTCTTAAAGAAAACCTGAAAGTCGCACAATTTACACAAATGCCCGAGGGGCACGAAAAACCATATACACAAGAAGTGGAATGCGAAGTTACTAGCAGGTAAGTAATACTTTTCTAGACTGTAGAAACGCTAGGCCTACAATGCTGAACCCTTGGATTAGAAGCAGGAGGCCTAGGGACGCCGTGTGCAGAGTGGGAACTCTCACGCGTAATGCGGGAACAAGTCTATGGATACTAGCAATCACAAAGTTACTGTTCTCGGGCGAACCCGACTAGGTGGGTCGAAAACAAGAGTGGATCCGAACACTTAGGGTGTTGGACTATGCTGGAGCACCGGAATACTCAGTTTACCTAGCCCAGGGGCTGCGGCTGCATAGGGTTCAAGTTGCGTCGGAAACCCTCGTTGAAGAACCAGGAGCCTGAAGAAAGAAGTTGCTGGCAGGCGGCCAGTGAAGAAGTTCGTGGTGATCCAAGCCTGGATCAGGGAAGAAGAAGACCTGTAAGCAGAGGGGACCAAGTTCTGAATCACTAGCCAGTGATTTAGGTGGGCACCAGGATGGCACCGGACGAAGTCACCTCGACCAGGTGAGTGGGCGCTGCTGGGCTCTGCAGTCTCACGGACCAGGAGGCGTTGTCGGCGACCAGGATGGAGGTGCGAGCTGTCCCACGAAGGTATCTGCTGTCGACGTCGCTGGACCCAGGATTGGGGCAACAAGTCTTGGCAAATGCAAGCCCACGCGGTGGACTTAAAATGGAGTCTGGAGTGGACCAGGAGGGTCCAGGGTGCTCCTCTTTTGGAGGGGAGCAAGGGCTTGTCTGGAGCTACCAGACCAGCGGGGTTTGTCGTCGTGAAGTGTCGTAAGAGGGCCACTAGCCAACGGGCAAGTGACCTGGACAACGCGGTGAGCAGCAAAGAGCAGAAGGGCCCCACCCAGATCTCGTGGATGCAGGGGGGCTGAACTTCGGTGCTGGAGCTGCTCAGGGTCGGGGCTTCTCTTACCCCAAAGCACTCAGTCGAGGGTCACTCGGTGGTCGTGCTGGACAAGCGTCGTGCAGTCTTCAAAGATGGCCGGTCCCTCGAGGTCTCGTCACACCCACGGATCACAGCTGGGCTGATGATGCAGGTTGAGGTCAGAGGTGCCAGGGAAGCCGGTTCTCGTCGTGCTGGGCAGTCTTGATCCGGAGGAGAGACTTACAGCAGACCGTGATGCTTGGTTGGTGCCTGCTGCTGCAGGGTGACTACTCCTTAGTCACAAGGGAGAAATCTTAGGAAGAGTCTTGAGTTCCTCTCGTAGAAAGTCGGTTCAGGATTCAAAGATTGATCTGATCTGGAAGGGGGCCTGCTCCTACCTTTATCCTGCAAAAGGGGGCTGGCACGCGACTAAGTCCTGCCCTATGGGTGGGACTAGGAGGGGGGTGGTTACACCCCTCTCCTTTGGCGGGCTTTCCCCAGATCAGGGGCTGGAGTGCCCCTGGATCTGGTTCAAGCCGGCCTATGCATAGTGAGCACCGGGGTGCCACTTGCAGTCACCTTCCTCTAAAGCCCTGCCTACCTAGGATACACAAAATCCTGTCTGGGACGGTGCTGGCACCGCCCCTGGCAGGAAACCCTTTGTCCTTGCCTCCTGTGCTGGGAGGACTCCCAGCAGCAGGAGGGCAGACTTGTGTCTCGGTGGCAGCGTCCATCTTGTGGAGCTGAGGCTATGTCTGACTTTAACCGGGGTTACAGGTTACATATATGTCGTGTCCCTCTAGAAGGGTGGAATGCTAACCCCGTCGCCAGAATTGGCGAGGGGTTAGTATTCCAATTCGTATGACACCTTACTCGACATGTTTTGATAAAGCGATACCAGAGTTGGCATATAACCGCGAGGATTATAATGCACTTAAGAGTATATGGTATGCGTTATCATGGAACAGCTATTAGGACTTGGTTCCGCAAGCTGCAAACGGGCTCAGCTCATGCCAGAGCACCATTTCACATTATTCCATGCACTCTGCCTTCAGGATTGTTAAGGCCTGCCATAGGAGTGACTGATAGGAATATATGTGTCCATTTTAGGGTTAGATATAGGAATACTATATCTAAAGCAAAGGGTGATTACACCACCTTGCCCCAGCTGTCGTGCAGCCAGTTGTGTCAGATTTGGATGGCCAGCCAGGGGTGGCATAATACATGCTGCAGCCCCTGGTAGGCCCTGGGTACACCTATGCCCTGGGCACCTAAGGTACTCTGTACAGGGACTGATAAGGTGACTCAGTATCCAATTAGGTATGTACCTAAGGTACATGGAATCCATTTTAACAGAGAGAGCAGTGGGCCTGGGGTCCTGAATAGCAGGGCCCCAGGTCAACTAAGTCAGAAAACCAGCAAAACACCAGGCAAAAAGTTGGGGGCAACCATAGTCAGGGATCTACCTTCCTACAGCCACCATTGCTCATCGCACTACAATTCTTCCCTGGCAATGCACTATTGCTGTCATAGTACTCCTACCCAAAGTCTCACTGCCTATTCCTCCATTGAAAGCACACCAGCATCTTTGGCGTTGGCGGGTCAGCATAATGCTGACCCCGCCAGCGCCAAAGTGCAACGCCAAACGCCAAAGTGCAGGACCAAAGTGCAACTCTTCCTCACCCAAGTCCTTTACTATGAAGGTGAGCCCACCCCTGCAAGACTGTGTTCCATACAAACATGGACACAAGCTAATCCATGAGTTTTGTTGTGCCTCATCATTGAAGGGCATTTTGAGTCCTGTTGCACAACACATATGGGACCAGTGTCTGGGCAAACCCTCTTAAGAATACTCAGAGAAAAAATTGGTGGATGGATAGTCCACTTGATGTCCTGTAAAACAACGAATGAGGGCTAAAACGAGTTGGATTTAATTTAATGAGGATTACCAGTAAGTAACTGAGGCATTACTACTTATCCTTCTCCCTCATACTAGATGTGGGCATTCGCAAATGGTGTGAATGGAGGGTTTGCAATAACATCTTTTTTAAATCAGAAACAATATTTGCATTTAACACTCAAACCAAGCGTTTGCGTGATTATTATTTTTGACGTATTTCAATGAAAAACAAATCAATACGCAGTATGTACTAAAATGCAATTTTTGTTACGAGCCCTCCTAAATTGTCCATGAGGAGACACTTTTATTCCTCACTGGTTTGTTTATTTGGTCGAGTAAACCATCGACTTCCTAATTCGCCACCTGGTTTCTGATAAAAAGTGTGTGCCCCTGTCGAAGCGTTTGTCGGTACAAAATGCATTAGAGATGAAGAAATTATGATATTAATACATAGATTCTCGACCTAAGTGATCTTGTCAAACATAATAACGGAGATATGTGGAGTTCAAAATCAATTCTGCAATAATTTCGCAATAATAATAAACATGTTTGTAATGAAGGAGGAATGCCATATATAGGACATTTTTAGCGTTGCATAGCTAGCACTGAACAGTGCATCCGTGAGATATTTATTGCAAAAAGCATGGCACTGATCTAAAATGCACTTTGGAAAGTTGCAAGTTTATGATGCAACAGCTACAGTGTTTTCTTGTGAAAGGAATGGTGCTCAGAGCCGGGCTGGGAACTAAAAACAGTCCTGGCAAAAAATGTTCAAATCAGCCTCGCGCCCTTCCTCCTTTCTACATTATCTCCTTTCTCTCTTTCCCACCTCTCTCTTCTAAAGCACCTGCTGTGCCTGCGGCTGTTAAGGAGGCAGCAACATCCTCTACCCTCTTTAACATAAACATACTGCCCTGTCTTCAGTCCCCCACCCCCCGACCCACGGGAAGAGCCCCCACCACAGACGAAATAGGCAGTCCAGCCTTGATGATGTTTCTTGTTCTTGTGAGTTTCAAAGCATGTTTGATTAACTGTGCGATGTTATGTCTGTTTTTCGATGCGAAGCAGACATTTGCACCACAGGACACTAGACTGGTTACAAAATGCCGTTTCACAATATTATTGGAAGCAGCCCTTCCAACAAGCATTTACAAATTAACTGTACTGTTCATTTTCATATTTAATCCGATTCTTGCACCTAGATCGTGGGTCATTTAGCTATAGCAAGGTGTAGAAACGACGTCTACTGGCTTCCCCTTTCCTATTGAGAACTGAAGGGCATATTTACAGGTTCTTATAGCCACCAGAACGTCACTTTTGTGACGTAAATAATGCCTCTTTCACCCAGCACTTAGAGTGAAAGGCACGGGAGTGGGTGTTGCAGTGAGCACTCTGCACAACACCCATTGCTTTTTGATGCTGCCCTCTATTTACAAGGCTGGCGTAAATATGGGGCAGTGCCAAAAACAAGGGCAGGGAAATTATTAATTTCTCCTAGTTATTACCGTTTCTATGTGTGCTGCATTCTGCAGCATAGGTAGAAAGAGCTACAATCTAGGCAAGAGCAATGGACACCTTCCTGCACATAAACAATCATTAAACATGACGAGTTGCAACTTCAAACATAGAAGTTACAAATCGCCATTAGTGATGGTTTGTACAATCATTTACTGCAGCGCAGGCACCTTTGGACTATGTGGTGCACGGGTGCCTACGTTGGCGCTAGGCAGCTAAATTTAGCGCTAGGGGAATCACAGGGGGGCACCATATTATTGTAAACACGCTACATCCCTGCATTTTTAGAATGTCAGAGAGCGGCATTACTAATTGTGGCGTAACACCACACTCCTACATTCTTTTTTTTTCTTCTTTTTTTTTCTTTTCTTTTTCGGAGTTTTATATAGCGCGAACTAGAACCAAACCGAATCAGTTATCAGAGCGCTTTACATAGCACCAGTTACGTTACATGAGGACATTTTAGGCACGGGGAGATTAAGTGATTTGCCCAGAATCACAGGGGGTTTTTGGCGTCGTTACCGAGACTTGAACCCAGATCCCCAGGTCCGAGGTCGAGCGCCTTAGCCGTTAGGCCAACCCCTCTCCTCTGTTGTTAATATGCTCCACAGTGTCCTGGAGTACATCCTTTAGCTGTGTAAAGCTCCTTTTGTGCAACTGAGTCTCACAGTCGTGAGGGCGAGCAGTCAAAGACTTCTGGGAGCAGTAGAGTATTGGGCAAGAGCTCAGTAGTCAACCGTCAACCAACTGACAAAATAATGTATTGTGCAGCCTGGTACTTTAACCCCTTCCATGCTGATGACGACCAGGAGCCGTCATGGCACACAGTGCTCGTGTGCTGATGACGGCTCCCTGCGGTCATGACTGCCCCCGCGATCGGAATGTGCCGCACAGGCGCAGAATCGCGGCCGCGCCCAAGGGGTTAATCAAGAAGCATAACTTAATACTACACAGCACAACTGGGGAATTCAGGGAGGTGATTCACCATTTGGTACCCTCCCTACTAATGGAGTTCGTCCGTGTCTCTATTCCCTTGTGCGTAACATGAGATAATCTATGTAACATGAGACAACGCACTGATTAGGCACAGGTGAGGTTTATTCAAAATACCTTAGGGCGTGGATGTGCACAGCAGTTCAGTTTACTTTCGCTTATAAGTCTTAGGTTCGTGTAGCTGAACTCTGTCTGCTTCTACAGTCTCACATTCGACTCACAAGTTAGTCCTTGCAGTTACCTGCATTCTGTCCTTTTAGTTTGAGTGGAGTGAGACAGGTGCCTGCAGTGTTCCTGCAGCAGCTAATCCTGGACTGAACAAGGCTGTAGCCTCGCTTGGAACTTGACTGCAGAGATCAGTGTTGCTGCTCACATGCAACACTCAACTTAACAGAAGGGGCCTCCGAAGGCTGGGTGTAGATGGTTTGCTGGAACGTCAGGTGTGGCCTCCAAGCTGATCGTGATGATGGAGTAGCAGTTGCAGCCTCCGATCAGAGCTCCCTCCTTGGTGGTTACTAACTGATCCAGCTAAGACACAAAAGCAGCAGTGCAAGGATGCTTGACAGTTTCAGATGTCTTGGTATAGATCTTGGCACTCAGGTAAACTAGGGAGCCTTTCCACAACTAGATTGCTTCTGGTTTTGCTCCTTCATATTTGCTTTCTTTCTTTAGTTGTTTCACACACCACCAACATGCTGGGCTTCTATTACTGGACATTGTCCTCTCCTGCAGAGCCAGGAACGCTCATTCCCTCTTTCAGCAGGCCAGCAGGCTTATAGGCTGTAGGTAGATCCTCAGCTCGTTCATCAGACCATAAGGAGTTTAGGTGATGACCCATTACCTCTGGGTGAATGGCTGTCATCAGACACCAGCCCTGGTGACAAAGCAGCCCTTTGACTTCTCTGCAGAGCACTCCCTTCCTTGATTATTAAGAGCTTGTAACTAGAACAAAGTGGGGTGGTTTGAATCCCAGTTGTATACACATTTTCCATAGCATGATGTGAATAAACTGTCTAAGATTTCTGAACTGGTTTGAATTGGTTCTCATTCATATGTCATGTTCTGCTGTTCCATAGGCCCAGCCTTTGTGAAAGGTAATGATTGCCACAGCAGGTAGAAATGATACTGGCTCCAAAAGAGGGCAAAATGAAGTTTGAGATCTCTGCACCTGGCTGTCACCAGCTTTGTGAATTAGTAAACAAGGACAGACAAAAGAGCACGCCTAGACAAGAAACTTCCTTACCTGAACAACAGAAACTGTAGTTCACTGCTCACCCCTACAATCTGCCAAATTGCAGTGGTCTCTGCAGCCTCATGATAACAAGTCCTTCAGTGAATTTCTAAGGGAAGCCATGTCTCCATCTTTCTTCACTTCAGTGTCTAGGTGATCACCTTCCATATAGCTCCATTGTCTGAGAAAGCAGTATCTACCCTCCATATTGTGCCACACTAAACCAAGGGCCATCCAAAATCATTCCCACTGGTCTCAATACTCTGATTCCCATTACACACCGGGTCCTGCTACCATGTTTGTGCAGCACACTCAAAACACACACGCACAGACACGCAGACACACATGCACACATACACACACACACACACACAACTACACACACACACCCCTTCAGGGTCATACTCTCCTTAGCATGGGGAAAAGGGTCTGGTTACCAATGATTCACAAGAACCTGGTATGTGAACATTAGCCCTATGTCCACTGTGAAGGTACACATAATGCACTCTTCCAGGTCACAGAACACAGTCTTGCCCTTAATTACAAGGGACAGACCTATGCCTCTATGAACACACTAGAGTGGCACAGTGCTAGGGTCATACAAAAGTCAGGGCACCAGTTTCACATGCAGTTGGGCACTCAGGACAAGTGTACATGCATCTTTACAATGCAGTGGAACATTCCAGTCCCAACAGCAGCTGAAAGGAGTGATAAGGATGAACTCCATGATGTCATAGGTTCAATATTTGTGTGATGTCAGTTACACCACCCCTGGCATTTCAGTGAATAGACATCCATGATGAAGAAAACTAGAACATGCAGCATTTCCAAATCCCATACACCAGGGACATGGTATTGATGGCTGAATCAATTTTCTCTGTTAATAGTACAGATGATTAGATACCTAATATATCATTATAATTATGTAATAAGACCAGAGATAGCAAAAAATGGCGAAAAGGTCACCAGCCTTGCAAGAGCTAATATGGTTGCAGATAATTGTATTTTGGGTAAATGCCACTTCCAAGAGAGGAGTGACAGCTGCACCACTTCAAATTGTGATATCAGCATAGTAAATGAGTAGGCACAATGAAAACTGTAATATCCAGGAAAGGAGAAAACAGTAGTATCATTTATTACAGCCAGAAAAGTGACAGTGACACCACTAGTGAATTTCACAGGTAAGAGGTTGACACTAAAACCACTGATAAATCTCATAGATGGGAGAAGAGGGGGCAGTAGCCACTCACACTATTATCACAGTAATGAAAGAAGGTGCAGCAGCCACATAGCACATATGTCAATGACATGAGATGAAAGTAAGCCATTCCACAATAACCACATTGCAGATTATAGTGTGGGATCTGATGTAAGTATAGTGGCACGAATAACTTAAAATTAACCTACAAGAACAATATAGGTGTGTTGGGAGTCAGAGCAGGGAATACCATAACAGCTATTTTAAGACGTTTGGTGAAACAGAGAAGAAATGAGCAGACAATTAGAAATGAAAAATCTAGCAGCTACTGCTTAGTATTTAACCTATTGTGGATTCAGATACAATGTTTTGAGAGGTGGATGGCAGAAGACTGAGATAATAAATGTTGTCTTTTTTATAAGACAAACACAAACTAGAAAAATGAGAGCTCACAGTCGAAATATGTCGAATTATGGATAAAGAATGCTGACTGGGAAAGAGATAGAATCCCAGAACTTCTATCTTTAGAGATTGTTTCCATTCTTTTGTACTATTCCTTAACCTTTTCATGTCCCCTTTCTGTAATATATTCCATCTTTGCCTTCTACCTTTCTTTCTACTTGTTCTTCTCCTCCTCGGCATGCTTTCCTTCACCCCATTCTTCATCCCATTCCTCCCCTTTGTTATTCCTACACGTTCTTTAATAGCCTATTTTCTTTTCCCTTTTCCTTCTACAATGGTTTTCTTTTTTGCTTTGCTACTTCCTTCCAGTCATTCCCTTTGCCCATGTTACTCTTTTCCTCTTCTCTCTTCTTCCCTAACTATTCATTCTGTTCTCTGTCCTTTTCTTTAACCTTCCCTTTCCTTCCCTTTAGCTTGTCTCTCGTCTTGTGTCGTCTCGTCTCTGCTGCTCTTCTCTCTCCTCTCCTTCCCTCCCCAAGCACACAAACAGAGAGAAAGTTAATACAAAACACAAGAAAAATCCCAGCCAATTTAGAAAATAGGATAACTGTTAATTAATAAAATAACTCAAAACAAATTAAGTATAATCAGTAGAACTGGAGTTATGAAGTTTGTAGTAATCTGTTTTAGCTTACTCTGTTTAGTTTTCCTCCTATTTGTTAAGCTGTAATTGTAGTGTTTCTTTGAGGACATTCTACTGCTGCTTAGATATGTTAGAATGTTTATGATTCATTCTTGAGCTGGTGTCTATTGGAGCGGACTGCCTTGAAGCTAGCTTCTTATCCATGTAACCTATAATAAATCCTCTCAAGACAACTAAAGTATCCTGGTTCCTTACTACATTTAACTACCGACGATCTTGGTTACATGGACAACCCAGCGTGCATGACTTCAGAATTTTTCTACAATCAAGATAAATCAATCTTCAAGCCACCTGTCTCAGTCTCCCTGCAACTGAAGTTCATTGTCATCTTGGGGCATCATGTTGTCGACCTTCAAGAATTCATTACTTGTGCCAGCCAAGTCTTCTGATATGGTAGGGCCTTTTTATTTTGTTTTTAATTCGAAATTCGCCCCTGCCCTACGCGCTGTGCACCTGCTCTGACTTTTACAGTATTTCTACCGCTACTGGCACTGTTACTCGTTTAGTTCGGATCGAGGGTTTGGAGCAATTATATATACTATATACAAATATACCCTTTGCTCTATCACAGTGCAGGAAGCACTTTTTAAACGTGCCACCGCTCCACGCGCTCCAAATTTCAACATTCTCTCACCTGCCATTCAGCGTTTGTCATTTATGAAGCTGCTACTGCTTAGTATTTAACCTATTGTGGATTCAGATACAATGTTTTGATAGGGGGATGGCGCAAGACTGAGATAATGAATGTTGTATTTTTTATAAGAATAACACAAACTAGAAAAATGAGAGCTCACATTTGAAATATGTAGAATTATGGATAAAGAATGCTGACTGGGAAAGAGATAGAATCCCAGAACTTCTATCTTTAGAGATTGTTTCCATTCTTTTGTACTTTTCCTTAACCTTTTCATATCCCCTTTCTGTAATATATTCCATCTTTGCTTTCTACCTTTCTTTCTACTTGTTCGTCTCCTCCTCAGCATGTTTTCCTTCACCCAATTCTTCATCCCATTCCTCCCCTTTGTTATTCCTACACCTCATTCAAAGGGATCGCTGGGTCACGCATCTAATGTCACCTGTAACTATTGCAAAAAGGTAGGACATTTTGCAAAAGTTTGTTTAAAGTTAGAAGGACAAAAGAATTTTAAGAAACCCACGATATGTATGATTGAGTCTGAATCTTCTTCTGATTTTGAAGTGGTTTCCGTTGTCTCCAATTATACAGTTGGTGAGGTCATAGAAGGTGATCCCAAATCCTGTGTTGATCCACTAATTGATATTTATGTAGAAAGTAAGTGCATCAAACTCTTAGGTGACTCTGGCGCTAAAATAACTATGATCACCCAAAAACTTTGATGAAACTTGGAAAGTTACTCTACCTCTTCTTCCTCCTGACCGCACACCAGTATCATACGAAGGTCGCAAAATTGATCTTTTGGGTTATTTTGAAGAGGAGCTGTGCTTCAAAGGAAGAGGAATAAATGGGAAGATTTATATTGCTGTTAAAGGGCTTAATATGTTAGGTTGGTTCCACCAAGGACTTTTTGGGATGATCCTTAAACCTGGAACCAAAGAGCAAGACTTGTTGTCGGATGTTCAAATGAGGTTCAAATACTTCAGGAGAAATTTCCATCTGTTTTCAGCTCTGATTTAGGAAAAATTAAGGGCTTTAAGCACAGGATTATAGTTAAAGAGGGGTCTTTGCCTGTAAAGCACAAACTCAGGGGTGTACCCTATAGCGTCAGGGAACACTTAGAAAAGGAGTTATTGCAGCTATGTGAGAAAGGAATTATCGAGCAAGCAGAGTCCTCACTTTGGCTTTCGCCTTTGGTTATTGCTAGGAAGCGGTGTGGTCAACTCAGAGTGTGTGTTGACTTAAGGTCCGTCAATAAAGAAATCTGGGTTGACTCACACCCCCTTGCGAAAATCAATGATCTGTTTGCATCAGCCAAAAGTGCAACATTTTTCACCAAACTTGATCAGGCCAGCGCATATCACCAGGTTGAATTACCTCCTGAGTCACGTCATCTTACTGCCTTCGTATCTCCTTTGGGGATGTTTCAATATCGGCGCATGCCCTTTGGGTAAGCATCGGCTGCGTCGGTATTTCAAAGGGTGATGAGCAACATCCTTAGAGGGGTTGACGGAGTATTGGTTTTCCAAGATGACATGCTCATCTTGGCAAAAGATTCTTCTTCACATTATCTTATTTTATTGTTGGGTTTATTTCAACAGCATGGTGTTGTTCTAAAATTAGAAAAATGTAAATTATTTTGTACAGAAGTGGAATACCTCGGTCATGTTCTTACTCAAGATGGTGTCAACCCCAGACCTGGTCTCCTGTAAGACATCTCCAATGTCTTTTCTCCCACTGACAAGACTGGAGTCAAATCACTTCTAGGGCTTTGTGAGTACTATTCGAGGTTCATTCCTCATTATGCTATGATAGTCCGTCCCATCAGTAATCTTCTAAAAAAGGGGACTAAGTTTGTGTGGAGCAATGAATGTGTGTTGGCTTTTCAAGAGGTTAAGAATCTTTTAGGGAGGAGCTCTGTCCTTCAACCTTTCGACCCCAGCCTACCTTGCTGCTTAACAATTGATGCCAGTCAAGTAGGTTTAGGTGCTACCGTGACACAGGTGGAGGATGGAGTTGAAAGAACGATAGGGTTTGCTTCTAGAGTACTAAGGTCAACTGAACTGCAATACTCGGTCATTGAAAAGGAGTTACTGGCTTGTGCATGGGCCATTGAGAAGTTTCGCTCCTATGTGTGGGGAAAACGTTTTTTGCTTCAGACAGATCATAAACCACCAGTCATTATTTTGGGAGGTAGTCTCACGAAATGTTGTACTCCCAGAATCATGAGAATGGTTACTAAATTGCTGCAATATCAATTCGATATCAGACACATCTCTGGCGGTAATAACAGGAGAGCGTATTTTCTTTCTCGTTTTCCTTCCACAGATTTTCATAATGATGATGTTTCTTTTTCTGACCTCATTGATGAGGATTGTGAAGAGTGCCTTGTGGCAGGGGTGGACATTCCGGAGCTGTTCTGAAAAAGAATGGAGGGTAGCTTTTTCTAATGATTGTATTCTAGGTTTGTAATTTCGTTAGGTGTGGGTGGCCTAGAGAAAAGGTTCCATCTTCTTCACCTCAACCATTTTCTAAAATTGAAAATGAAATTTCCTTGGAGAATGGTATTTTGCTGCAAAATGACAAACTAATTCCTCCACATTCGTTTAGGGAGGGGATTATTGTTAGGGCACATGAAGGGCATTTGGGTTCTTCTTTTACTAAGCGTCGCATTCGCAACACATTTTGGTGGCCAGGAATGGACTCAGAAATTGACGAATTTGTGATGGATTGTTGTATATGTAAGTCATCTGACAAGTCCCTTAAAACTTCTGTTCCTCCTCTTATTCCTGTTGAGTGTCCTGACCGTCCCTGGGCGAAACTTGTTGTACATGTCATGGGACCTTATATGACTCTCAGTGGTAATTCTAGATTTCTTTTGGTTTTGGTAGATTATACATCAAAATGGCCTGAGTACAAGTTAGTTAGGGAAGCTGATACCAAAACCATAATTGATTTTTTAAGCGAGGTCTGGTCTAGATAAGGTTTTCCTGAAACACTTGTTTCAGACGATGGGAAACAGTTTTTCAGTAAGGATTTTAAATCTTTCTTGTCCATCTCTGGTGTAAAACACATACAAAGTTCTCTTTTTCACCCTCAAGGTAATGGACTGGTTGAGAGGATGAATCGGGTGGTTGTAGACTGTGTGAAGTGGGCTAAAGCCAGCAACCAAGATGTTTTAAAGTCACTTAACAGCATGATATGGTTTTATAATGACTCATTGTTCTGTAGATAGACAGTAGTGCTCATACTGTTTATTCAACAACAACTTTGTTAAGATCTTTTTTGAAGTGATTTAAGTTTTACATGTAATTCATGAAAATGTCAATGAATACATTTGTTCAATGATATGGTTTTGCGAATGATTCTTTTACTGATTAATGAGATATATATTTGTTTGACTCTAATGTTTTCACTGCAATACTGTAAATCAAGCTGTGCGTTTGGCATACCAGTGGTATTCCACTAGCTGTTGTTTATAGGACCACCCCACATTCATCCCCAAAAGTGTCTCCTTTCAAATTGATGAGAGGAAGGAAGTCTAATACTTATTTTCGTCCAAGGTAGATGTCCAAGTGGATTAATGCTGTGCCAGATGTATGTAAATTGATGTCTGTTGTAAAAGATAATGCTTCTCTTACCCAAGCTAAGCAGAAAGTTAGTTTTGACACTAAGATGGGGTCGAAAATGTCTATCCTAAAGGTTGGTGATACTGTTAAAATCAAGAAGTCAATTCATGTTAACAAAGGTGAAAGCAAATTTGGTCCTCCCGTAAAGGTTGTCAAGATCGTTGACAATGCTATTCAAATTGAAGGTGGATGTTGGTGGAACTTGAGTCAGGTAGCTAAAGTTTTATGTTCTATCCAGTATATATCCTCCAAGTCTGATAGTAAGTTTTCTTTGAGTACAGAATCCATTCCTGGAAATGCCAGGAGAAGTGCCCGTAATATCATCAAAACTGCAAGGTTTAGGGAATGAAGTTTTGTATGTAATTTTGTTTTGATTATTGTTTGTTGTAACCTATAATCAATCAAGACAACTAAAGTATCCTGGTTCCTTACTACAAAGTTTTAAAGCTTTTAGTGAAAAATAGCCACTAGAAGATCAGAGCTAACCGCGGCTATCTGGTCGCATAAGACTGGGGAAAAGTCAAAGGTTAAGGTTGACCGCGATGGAGCGAGGGTCAGATAAACAAGGTGGATTGGGCCTAGTCTCGAATTATCTTCGGACTTAAAAGAAATTATGAAGAAAAGTCAGGCCAAGGGTGAGTTCAGCAGAGCAAGCCAAAAGGTTGTGGCCGAAGAGCAGTTGTCTTCGCTAGAGAGCACAGGATGAAGTCTCGGAGAAGCAGTTGGTGAAGGCGGGAAAATGCTCAGAGTGGGGCAAGAAGGTCATTGTTGATGGGGAACCTGTCACCATCAAGCCAGTTGAAGATTTTTACCTTCGAACTTGTACAACTTTTCAGAAGTAAAAACCCCCAGCAAACAAAGATGCAGACTGTAGCCAAAGAGGACTCCACGAGGCCGAATACTGTCGCCCGGAGGTCCAGCTGAACAGGATTTGCTGCTGCGGAGAAGAACATAAATGGAACTACTGCAAAGTCAGGCTGACTAGCAATGCACCTTGGGTGGATTGGCTGGCAGGTAGGTGCTGGGCTTCTGTCGGTGCTTGTGGCACTTTTGAGTGCAATTTTATTTAAGTCCCAACATGTATGGTTAGGCAGGAGCAGCACTCTAACACCGCTTCAAAGGGTTTAGGACCTAGGGGGCAGGGCTCACTCCAGCAGAGGCCAGACAGAGGGTTCAAGGTCTCTGGAGTTTGCTATGTCCCTGTATCTCACCCAGGAGACCAGCTAACTAGCCCTTGGAGTTACTCTGGTGGTCCTAGGTTCAAGCAGCAAGGCAGGCCCCAAGTAGTAGGATAGTCTTCTGGGGAGCAAGGCAGGCATCACGCAGCAGGGCAGTCATCTGGTAGCAGCAGGGCAGTCCTCTGGGGGAACACGGCAGGCCTCAGGTAAAAGAGCAGTCCACTGGAAGTCCAAGGCACTCCTGAAGTCTTCCACAGGTGCAGGAGTGTGCTGAAGTGGTGTTCTAAGGATCCAATATTTATACTTGGGGCAAGCCTTTGAAGTATGGGAATCTTCTTGGCTACCCCTAGATCTGGTTCTGGAAAATTCATACCTTCTTCTGCCAAGGCTTCAAGAACTCTGGACTGACAAAAGGCTAGTGTCAGGTTCCTTTGTATGCTGGAGGGAGCCCTTTGAAGTGTAAATGGGGCAGGGAACAACTCCAGCCCCAGCCATCTTGCCAACAGCCCGTCCCCTTAAATCTCACTGTCTGGGGGAATACACAAAGCCCAGCAACTAACCTATTCACAGTCATGTGCCCCAGGACACTTGCAGCAGGCACCAAATGGTTAGGACAAGAAAATGACAACTTTTTAAAAGTGTGAAATAAAGAAAGGGGTTGGGGCTGTGTTATCACCTAGGTTGGACCACTTTTATATGTAGGAACAAAATACACCTTTGCTGATTATTATTTAGTCAACACTATTTTTGCATAATGATAATTGTCTTGACCTTAGTTTTGATTTATAACCCTTTAGTTTTAATAACATAGATATGCACTGTTCATATTACGAAGCCTCTTTCTAAAAGTGGCATTTTCAGAATTGTGACTCAGAATCCGACTTTACCAATATAGAGGATTTTAAATTAAAATTAATTTGTGTCCAAATATGACCTTCCTACTTGCTCAATGAAACATTAGCTCTTATTAAATGCAATAAGGTAACCCAATGTTATCCAATGGGAGAGATAGGCTTTACAGTAGTCCAAAACGAGCTTAGGATTTTTTTTTACCAGCCGGACATGTACAATACCCCTGTCCTATGGGCTTTTTCGGTCCTTTCTTAGGGGTGATTTATATGTGTTAAAAACGAAGGTTTAGGTCTGGCAAAAGGTTTATTTTTCCAGGTCGAATTGGCAGTTTAAAGCAAAGCCAAGGCGGTTAACTCCTCTCCGCTTGCCGAGTTTGTGTTTTTTGGCGTTACATGTAGCTCGTGAAGTTCTGAAAACTTAGCTCCGCGTAGCGGAGTTTTTTTCCTCGCTTGCTTTTATCAACGCCAAGTTGGCGAGCATGAGCAAGGAAAATCCACCTCCCGGCAAGATTTTTCCTCCTTCGTGATCGGCAATGTCAAGTTGGCGAGCGCAAGAGTAAAAAATGAACCTCTAGGCGAGATTTCTCATTGCGAGTGGGTGTGTATACTCACAACCACTTGCGATGAGAAACCATCCGCTTGCTTTGAGAAAGCTGTCGCTCAAGTAAAAAATGTACACTAGCAGCTATAAGGAAGCAGCGCTCACTTGCGCTGTGCATGGTGCCTTTCGCAATGATTGCACAGTGCGGACAAATATCTGGCGACGAAAATCATTTATCTAATGCACTCCGCCACTTGCAGAGCTCTACTTAGCATGGCAGGAAACTCTGCAAACTCCATCCAGGCTTATTTAAAGCTGCGCTACAGGCTGCAATGGCAGGCCTGAGACATGCTTTAAAGCACAGGTGTTGGACTTGGGCCTTAGGGCAGGTTCACCCCTAATCTTTTTGCTTTTATTTGTGACCCAGTGTTAGTGATTTTTGGGTCTTGGCGCACTTTTTCCCTGTGTCCCAGAGTAAAGTGCGTGCGTGTAGTATGGCTGGCCTGCCCTCCCATAGAAATGCATGGAGAATGTGTGTGTCCATGTTAGTTCCTGATGTGTGGGGAGTGCAGGCTCGAGTTTGGTATGTATGAACTCGTGAGAATGTATGTGTCTAGAAGGGAAGTGCTACTTCTGGACATTGATGTATGTGTGCAGTGAGGATGCTGGAGGGTGATTGGCTGGAGCTGGCTGGCATGCCAGGCTCCAGGAAGTCTGGATGGGTCTGCCCGGTGGTGAGTGTGAGATCAGCATGAGTGATGTGTGGTAGGAGTGCACCTGGGTCCTGGATGGGCTGGGTTTTTCCCCACACAATGCTGGCTCCGCCCCCCTGTGGTTTGTCTAACGACCCAAGCCTCCCCAGTGAATGAAAGGGGTGGTTGGGCCATCAAGGGTACTCCCAAGCCAGCTGCAACTGGTTTCCCCCCACCCTGCACCCTGAAGACAAAGGAATTTACAGTATAAGAAGGGGTTGTGTCCCCTTACAATTTGTTCTCTGTTCTACTTTTGGATCCTGCCAGAGGGGGCTGTTGCTGCTGCTGGGGCCAGGAGGTCCGCCACTTGGCTTGTCTCCCTGCCTGGAGACCCAGTGTGCTGGCTCTGGCCCTGCCTTGCCCCTGTGCCGGCCTCCAGACCTTACTGGAGCTTTGCTTTTATCCCTAAGCGCTGGGAGCGCTTTTTCTTGCCTGCTAGCGCTGTGGAGCGCTTTATTTTACCCATTGCGCTTCGAGCGTTTTATACTGGGCAGCCGGTGCCCACCCGGCATCTGCCCGTCTGGTTTTGCCGATTTGCGGTAGAGCGAGTGCCCACCTCGCCTTGTCTTTAATTTAAGAGCCGGTGCCCACCCGGCATTGCCCCGCTATTATTTTATTATTTACGAGCCGGTGCCCACCCGGCATTGCCCCGAGGTCACCGCCGCAGCCCAGGAGCGTTGGAATCCGTTGCCGGGCCGCTGCCTATCGTGACCCGGAAGTCCCGCCTCCTGACCCCCAGGGCCGCGCTGCCATTGGCGGCCCCAGCGGAAGTCAGGCGGCGTGCAGCAAGACGAGGCCAGGCGGGAGGTGAAGGAAGCAGCCGGCCCCGTCCTCGAGGCTCCCCGAGTGAAGGAGAGCCCCGCGCCGACCAGCCGAGGAGACGCCTCCAGCCGCCGGACCCAGTGAGTGCCTGCAAGAGGAGAGGAGCGTCGGGACACATTGTCGGTGTCCGCCCCTCCCCCCGTAGCGTGAGCTCGCCCCCCCCCCAGTGCGCTCCGTGAGGGCAGATTCCTTGTACTTACGAGCGGCCCCAGTTGGCAGAGGGCCGCTCCGACGATCCCGGGCATATTTTATTAGTTGAGCCCACGAGGCTCCAAGGGGCATTTTCATCGTTGTAGAGCACAGAAGCTCTACGGTGCCACTTTTGTTTTACGAGCCCCGAGAGGCTCGAAGTGGCAGATGCAATTTAGGAGCCCCGAGGCTCCTGGGGGCAATTTAAGTTTCATGAGCCCTGAGAGGCTCCCGCCCAGTAGTTATTGTAGAGCCCCATGGCTCTGAGGCGCCAGTTGTTTGCCGAGCCCTGAGAGAGGCTCGAGGGGGGCATTTTATTGATTAAGAGCGCTGAAGCTCTTAGGTGCCAGTCACCTGTGTTCTTGAGCCCACGAGGCTCCAACGTTGCCCAGCTGTATTTACAACTGTCCAGCACTTAGTGGACAGTTGCTACATTTAGGCTTTGTGTTTTGGCTGCCTGCGCAGCCTCCCCTGACATTGAGACTCAGGGCATTCAGCCCCTTGCGAGGCCAGTTGGCCTGAGGGACAGTTCTAGTGTTGTGCTACATGCACCCTGCGCAATTTATGAGTTACTGCTTATGTGATTTCTGCGCAAATGTTCTACCTGCACCTCTGAATGTGTTTTAAGGTTTCATGTGCAATTGTTTGTTATTACCTTTGCTAAAAGTGACCTGCTTAGGTGATTCTTTATGTTTTATTCCCCTTTGCTAAAAGTGACCTGCTTAGAGGATTGTTTATCTTATTACCTTTGCTAAAAGTGACCTGCTTAGGTGATTCCTTATGCTTTTATTTCCCTTTGCTAAAAGTGACCTGCTTAGAGGAATGTTGATGTTTTATTGCCTTTGCTAAAAGTGACCTGCTTAGGTGATTATTTTAGGTTTCCTTCCTTTTGCTAAATGTGACTTGCTTAGGTGATGGTTTTCCTTCCATAGGTCCTGATGATAAGGTCCTAGTTCCCTGCGTGATTTCCCTACAGTGTTTAGGGTGGCGTAGGAGGTATTTTTCCTTTACCAGTAGTTACTGGTTGTATGCTACATTTACTATTTCTGTGTTACAGTCATTATATGTTTATGTACTAAGTGTTATACCTACAAGTATTATTTCTAAAAAGTGCATACCCTTGACAGTGGTCCAGGTGGCCCTGTCCTGTACATAATCCCTTGTAAATCTTGCCCGTGCCTGTTGGCACATTGTAAAGTGTGTGTGTTATCTAATGTGTTTTGATTATTATAATACAAAGGCTATTTTTGATATAACCTTGTGTGGAGTTTCCTTTGTGGTGGGCCTAGGGTGTTGTCGCTGGGGTGCGCGCGCAAACGCTTTACACATCGCCTCCGAGATTAGCCTTGCTGCTCGCGTCACGTTACCTAGAGGGTGAGCAGGGGTTATCTTGGTGTGTAACTCCCTTGCCCTGACTTAGAAATGGTGATCCCTGACTGACTTTGGCGTGAACCTTGGCCGCCCGGGGGTCCCGCTTCTAACAATAGGTACTCATAGTACGGCCCACGGGCCGCCAGCGGCCAGGCAAGCCTTCCTTGGCGGCCCGCGGACTGTGCAGACATTGTACCTGTGTTTAAAACAAAGAAATTAGAGTGTCAGCAAACACCGCCGCAGCAGCGCGGACTCTGGGACACTCTGCTCTATGGGGGCCGGGAGATTCACAACAAAGCCTCATTAACACATAAATGGTCTATTAAAGACCTGTGAAGTACTCGGGTGTGGCTGTGTGTGTGCCCGGGAAGCTGGGGTGAGGTGACAGAGGGAGATAGAGGGAGGGAGGGAGAGGGAGTGCGACAGAGAGAGACAGAGGGAAATACAGACAGAGGGAGACAGAAAGAGAGGGAGACAGAGATAAGGGGAGAGAGAGGGGGAGAGGGAGGGGGAGAGAGAGAGAGAGAGGGAGAGAGAGAGGGAGAGAGAGAGAGACAGAGGGAGACAGAGGGAGGGAGACAGAGGGACGGATACAGAGGGACAGAGACAGAGAGGGAGACGGAGAGGAAGCATGATGGAGGGAGACAGAGGGAGGGAGATTGAGTCAGAGAGAGGGAGATTGAGTCAGAGAGAGGGAGAGGGAGACAGAGAGAGGGAGGGAGACAGAGGGAGGGAGAGGGAGGAAGGGAGAGGGAGGGAGTCAGGGGAGACAGAGGGAGGGAGAGTGAGACAGAAGGAGGGAGAGTGAGACAGAGAGAGGGAGACTGTGGGAGGGAGACTGTGAGAGGGAGACTGTAAGAGGGAGACAGAGAGAGGGAGACAGAGAGAGGGAGACAGAGAGGGAGACAGGGGGAGACAGAGAGAGAGAGATGGAGGGAGACAGAGGGTGGGAGACAGAGGGAGCCAGAGAGAGGGAGACAGTGAGGGAGGAGACAAACAGAGGGAGAAAGAGGGAGACCGACAGAGGAAGGAGGGTGACAGAGGGAGGGAGACAGAGAGAGAGAGACAGAGTGAGACAGAGCGAGAGGGAGACAGAGAGAGGGAGACAGAGAGAGAGGGGACAGAGGGAGGGAGACAGAGAGAGAGGGAGAGAGACAGAGAGAGAGGGAGACAGAGGGGGAGGGAGGGAGACAGAGGGAGAGGGAGAGAGACAGAGGGAGAGAGAGGGAGAGAGTGAGTGAGAGAAATAGAGGGAGAGAGACAGAGAGAGGGAGGGAGAGATAGAGAGAGGGAGGGAGACAGAGAGAGAGAGAGAGAGAGAGAGAGAGAAAGATGTGTGTATGCCTAGTTTGGAGGCTCAGTGGACGAATGCATCCGCTGCAGGGGCCTGTGTTCAACCTCATGGTCACAGTTTTTTTGTTGCTCTAACCCTGCCCCCCTCCCCCACTGACCCCACCCACACGGGTGCGGACCTGGGCTACAAACCACACTGTAAATTTGGCCCCGAGAGAAAGTTTGTGAGTACCCATGCTTTAAAGGTATACGTTGGTGGGTAGTTCAGTGAGTGCTGCAGACCCACTAATAACTAATTTACAGGCCCGGGTACATGTAATACCATATTCTAGGAACTTACAAGTAAATTAAACATGCCAATGATGTGTAAGCCAATTATACCATGTTTTAGGGTGAGGGTGCAAGCACTTAATCATTGGTTTAACAGTTGTAAAGGGCACAGAGTCCTAATGCCAATAAAAACGAATTCAGAAAACAGGAGGGGTGAAGGCAAAAAGTTTGGGGGTGACCCTGCCAGGAGGACAAAGCCCAACATTATCTTTTCCTTACTTCAATTCTACATCTGTCTCTTTCCCGTCTAAAGCATAGGTCAAATACCAGTCTACCCCTCTATAAATTGATTGCTATTTCCTGTCATAGTAGCAGGCAACACGTATAGAATCATGAGCTAATAGCCCATAACATAGTCCGATGAAGTGATATAATTAACTCATTTTTTATTCATGCTAGATGTTGATATGTGTAGTTTTCTGCAGTGATGGGCTAGCTCTATGAGCGCATGCACTAAACTCGTGATTTAGTTTTGTCTGCTTTGGTATTTTCACCCATTTTTTTCTTGCTTTTACTGGTGAGCGACCCTTTGCAGTACAAGTCTCAAACCACGCATTCTCTTCTGTTAATTGGAGTAACCATTCCCGGGCCTTAAGAATTGACCCTGATTTGCACTGGGGTCAGGCAACTAACCAGATACTTTAATACTAACGTGTCTAGTAACATTTGTTAGATTTTTCCAAGCTGTTTCCCGTCAAACAGTGATTATTCTCTCATCTTGAACAGATATGATATCAAGACGTATTAAGTTCTAGGCCATGGCACTTTATATACGTTTTTATATCAGCAATGCCTCGTACGTGGAGGTTATACTTTTCTAACTTGCCTTACAATAAGTAAAGTAGATCTGGAGATGTGGAAATGCTTGACTGTGATAAATAATACAATTAAACTGTTTTTTCCTGGGCTGAGAGCTTAACCCAATTACTCATAAATTAATTCTTGTTTTGGCCTTCTGCAAGAATTAATAAGCTCTGCAAGGGGAATGGGAGTAATTGAAGAAGGCGGTAGGAAAATTGACCTCGATTGACATGAGAGCCAGTCACATGTGAACAAGATGGTACTTTTTTTCCCTGCAAGATTTTCAAAGTAAGGTAGAGGCCACATAGAGTTTTGTCTCTGCTCCTTGTGGAATGCCCTGCCAGTGGTGCACATCTGCATGCGCACTTTCTATGTCATACAATGGGGAGATGCACTTCCTTTTGAAAAGAAGGTTGATATGATAGTGGAGGAATTATTTCCCAGACAAGTTTCATGTCAGTACATATTTATAAAAGATGTAAAGAGTAGGATGCAATGGTCACCCCTCTTCGCTTGTTAAGCCGAGATGTAAAGTCATCTATTTCCTGTAGCCACTGTTGCTTATTGGGTCTGATTAACAACTAGAAGCAACAGATGTCTCTTTGAAGTGCCACCAAATGGAGAAAAAAGTAAATCAGAATTAAATCCTTGAGGCGGGCAGTAGAAATATAAGTCTATAATAGTAGCAGAACCTGGCACTCACAAACCCCGAAGCGGAGTAGATGAGGACCGGACCCAGCTGGAGCAGAACTCCATGAGATGTAGCTGAAACAAATCCCTTAAAAGAACCCGAGTCATAAGGGCAGGAAAAACAGGGAACAAGATTCAAGTACCGAGAGAGAAACCAGCACGACAGTCCGAGGAGTAGTTTAGTTAAAATGAATCAAGGGGTGTGAATTTCAAATATCCCAACTAAAAAGCAGTTACTGCGGGGTTAGACAGTGATATGGCCAAGGTTCAGGATGGACTGCTTACAAGAGGAAAGGGGTCAGTACTGATTTGCATTAGTTGGGCATCTGTCTAGAGTCGTACAGTGGGAGTAAAATGATGAGTCGTAATGCTACCCAAACCGATCGCCACTATTTAGACTACTACAAACATTCCTCCCATCATCTTTTTGGTGTTTGATTACCAGTAGTATGTCTGGAATCCTGCGACTGGCGCAGCTTTGCAAGCCTACTGCTGCCAATGTTCGTGTATTGAAAAAAGTAGGAAATTTGCACCCATTTAAGGAGCACTTTTGTGGGTGCAGGTTTAATATTTTTTAGTAAACCTACAACAAAATATATTTATTTTCTCACCCCAAAATGAGCAAGTTAAAAGGTCTTAGTGAAATGAGTAGGACGAGAAAAACTGACACAACATAGCAGAACAGTGTCAGGGTCCCAGACCCACTAACCAAATCAAGAATGTATTTGGGGGTCCCCAAACATCCCCACTGCACCCCAAAGGTCCGCCCTCTACCCAACTCACCTGGGCCTGGTATTTTTCCCTGGGAACTCAGGACTACAGACACATACAACACAACATCTGCCATGAGTCCCTGCCCTGGGATAGCTTATTTAAAATGTATTTTCACTGCATAAATTCTTCTTCATCTCTGCTACAAGAAGCCTTGATGGTGGAGGTGTCAAATTGATGAATGTAGTCAGGGATCCATGTTTCCAGTCGTTTACAAATCGTTTCATCAAGTGACTGACTGTGCTATTCCCGAGTCACAAATAGATGTGGGCACGTCAGAAAATTAATAATGCAAGCAGAGCCAGAGCAGAACCATGGGTGTGGCTTGGATTTAAAAGTCTGTGCATGAACCAAGGAATGAAAAGATTTGGTATGTATATCATGCAGCAAACATAATGTAAAAATGTGATAGTCGCTTCAAAATTCAGCAATGTGTCTTTCTTTAACATGCGCAAGCGTTTCACCTTAGTAAATCAGATTATATCAATGGATGGAAAAGTTTTTTTTAAAAGTGATAGTGTTTAAACATGAACTTAGAAATGTTAATGGCTCGCCCCACATTGACAACGCAAGTCGTTAACTAAGAAGCAAGGCGGTTGTCATGTAAACTCTAATCATGATTTAGATTATTGTTGTAGATGGAGCACCATTATAGTCTATTAAATTAAAAATAAAATGTGCTTGTACAGTGCACATCCTGAACTCAAGTTTTTAAATGTGCTCTCATACGTGCTAATAAAGAAAAAAAGGAGGCTCTGTGAAATATATTGTTTGCCTAAGATCACACATTTTGGATCAGCAGGGAAGCCGTTATTGATTTCAAATGCTCTGATATCACATTTTGAAATTCGGCCACTAAATGTATATCTCTTTCTCTCTCCTGTTTTACATCAAAGGTCATTGTTTTATCTTTTTCTTACAACGAGAAAAACGTACACACTCATAACAGACCTGACTCAGGGCCGCCAGACACAGCTGCCAAGCCAAGAATGTATTTATTTGGTGGTGTCACTCTCCAAACACACCGTGTAGCCATGCCCCTTGTGATGCATGTATAACATGCAGCTTGCCAGACACCTGCCTCTCATCTATCTTTGAATTGTAAGCAAAGAATCAATTTCCTGTTCACCTCTAGTTCATGTTTGCAGTCTTTTTCCTCTGCTTAGACAATCATCCTTGACATTCATTTTTGTTTATTTTTCTGGCAGTGGAGCGGTGTGGTTGTGAAAGTTGAATACCTATTTCTTACTCCTCTATGCACACAGACCAAGGAGACCAACATCACCTGTGGTTTGAGTTTCCTATTTTGATTTGCAAGCAAGGACTTTGAAATCCATTGAGATGAGAGTTCCTGCGACTGCGCAGCTTGTGACTGGGCATCGGAGATTACAGGGGTCCGGTCTGGGGTCTCCAGCAAAGGTTTGGTCACCTTGGCTGATGCTTCAGTGGAGTCTGAAGGAATATGGTATTTTTCAAGAACATCGGTACCCTTCATATTTGGATTTGAAACAAATCTCTTGAAGAAGGTAGACACAAACACTTGCATATGTATCTCTCCTTTCTGCCACAAAAAAAACAGTTACACTACTGCTTTAGTATTTAGACCAGCCTCTGCCATATACACCCAGCACCAGAACACTACTTACATAGGCTGCATTGCATTCACACACCCTCTCAATACAGGCACCTTATAAACCTCCTCACTATATTTCCTGGTCCTTTCACTTCATTCCAGAGAAAGCAAAGCATCAAAAACATTATTTAAGCACCAATAGGGTCTTCCCTCATCAAAAAAATACTCAGAGCCAAATCAGAAACTCATCATACTCCATCAAAGCATGCCTAGTAAGTAGCATCCTATCAATCCAGAAATGCGCTTAAGTGCCTCATCAGCAGCCTGAAGCCGAAGGATGGAAGGCATAATGATATGCAGATCTATTACTCCCTTACCTTTGCAAAGCCTCAAACATCTGCACAGCAGCAGCAAATTCACAGTACCTCCATATGACCAACCCATCTGACTTGCTCAACTCAACAACACTTCTTGCATAGACCACACTGAATTTACACAATTTCACTCTATTCATACTCTAGTGTCATGAGCATACGCATCCTACATCTCACTCCTTTCACTTCACCACATTTAAAGGCACCGCAACAAAAACATGACTCAAGCACAATATCAAAACAGGCATCTGCAATGCAATAGGTCTCGCATTTACCCGAGTTTGAGCTATTGGCATTGTAAATGAAAAAGCCTGGCTTTTAAAACATAATAAAAAGGCATTGTCATTTACAATGCCATTAGCTTAAACTCTCGCAAATGCGAGACTTATTGCATTCCAATTGCTTGAAGGCATTGCTGAGTTGCCCGCTTCTGTCTCCCAAGGCCCCTGAAGTGCTCCTTGTTTAATACAAGTTAAATAAACAAGCCAGTGGTCACAACTGTGCATGAGAGACCCTCCTTCAGTAAGAGAAACTCATTAAAGAAAATAATGCTCACAGACCAAAGAACACGTACTGTGTAACAACCGTAAAGTAAAAGGGCCAGTCCTCATGGGAGGTCACAAATGAAGACAAGGCGGTACTAAGGAGGGACTAACAGGCCTAATAACAAATCTGAAGATAGCATTTAAGAAAGACAATGACAAAAGCCAATTACAAATATGCGGGAGAGTGGGCAAGTCTTCAAGTACATACTCCAATACAGCATGGCTCACAGACAGCGCATGCACTGCCCAGGTTCGACCTGAAAATAAAAGGGCAGTTTCTCAGATCATTTTTAGAGCGGATGTGGAATAGGAAAGACCTTTCCTTGAAAATCATAATCCTTCAAATGTCAAAATGCACAAAAAGGGTGTTAACCCTTTGCGTAGGGGTGGGAAGTTTGAGAAAAGTCATGGAGCTCTTTGTGATTGTTTTGACTTGATTTGAAACACATATAACTTTCTGAGACCTCAAATGTCTTACCAATGCCAGCACTGCACAGATGACAGCAACAAGATAAATTGCAGATGAAGAGCCAGGTCATAAGGTGGCAATCTGGACAAAAAGTCAGCAAAGAGCTCCTGGGTAATGCAAAAAGGGCGCCCACACCTCCTATGTCACTTAATCTTAGAAACCTGAAATAGGCCCAAGAACGAAGACGGGATTTGCCTCCATCACGCAAATGATACCTGGCAAAACGTATGTGGATACACCTTAGGATGAAGACATTTAGCAGATTGTCTCCATCCTGTAGGCAATGTACTTGGGCAATGGAATGTTACTTATTTGTTGAGGAGTTTTGTAAAGCGCTTTAAGTGGCTATTATATTACTTTAGTGTACCAGAGATGGTAGGTGTATAGAGGAAAATGATCGGACTTTAAAGACTGAATAAACTGTTGATAATGATGCCTGATGTTAATTTAAGCACAGGTTGAAGTGGGTGAAATCTATTAGTAACGTTGTTTCCAAGCTTTTTACGTCTAAACTGTTCACATACTTTCTGACAAAAGAACAACCGTTCCTGATTTTAAAGTACATACAGAGTTTGTTCTGAGCATAGCGCATCATATAACAATTCAATGTTCATTTTTTAACTCCTTACAGTGCTATTGGTAGCTCACAGCAGCTTCAGAGTGCTAGTGACAGGACAACGCATACCTACATTCATTTTATATATTGTGCATGCGTCCCCTGATAGACAAAACGTAAATATATACCTAAAAAGCGTCAGTCTTCCCCACCTGCCTGGTCCACCTGTGTCCTCACGCGCACAGCACTCCCAGAACACACTTGTGCGCTCCCTGGTGCAAGCCTGGTCAGTCCTTTGAACTCCTTGGAGATGCGCTGTGATGGGCCAGCCCCTTTTCTTTCTTAAATAACAGAAGCATCAGAGGGATTGGGTTTCGAATCAGTGGCATAACGAAACCTGAGGGGGCCCCCCTGCAAAGTACATGGAGGGGGCCCCCCCACCGCCCACCACTTTGCCCCACCGCCAAAAATCGGGTATATTTTGAATTGAAATCTCCAACATTTAATGAAATGCCTCTATATTCGCGTACTCAAAGTTCGAATAAGAAAGTAAGAAACACTCTTAACATATAAGCTACACGATTTGCAACATTATTGTCAAGAGCAGATTATTTAACTGAGACAGGAATCAGAGCAATGCCAAGGAGCGTTCCTATTGTTTGAGGAACTGCCTATCGCTGAAGAACAGCTACATAGGGTCTGAATTAGAATTGACATTGATGGAAAATAACTTGAAAACTCTGAAAGACAAACCCAAATCTGCATTTTAACAGACTCGACTGACAATATACATGAACAGTACACAAGATATAACCCAGTACCCTGCCAGCTCCAAGAGAAATAAACTGGTGTGAATTATCTGCTTGCCACAAAATTGCGTCCATCAGGGATTTTGTGTGATATTAACCACTCCATAGTATTTGAAATGAACTGAGGATACAATTTCAATATCTACCATCAGGGCTTTATTAGTTAGCAGGGCATAAACAGGCAGGCACACAAGGCTGAAGATGAAAACTGCATGGATGCTTCAGAACATTAATGCAGATGTGTGACTGTATTTATCATTTCTGTATTGTAAACAAAGCTAATTACACAATTTCCGGTGCACATATTATAGACAAGTGCAAACAACTCCATCAATAACGCATCATGTAGGATAAAAACAAACCATATTAGCAAGTACCTATTGACAGAATCTATACTAACTGTAGCTGGTGAAGCAAAGGAAAAAGTGCAAATACTTTCAAAGTGCATAAAAAAGAATCAGCAATATATAAAACTCAAGCATGTTTTGTAAAGCAATCCCCCTTTCTTCTTGCATCAAGGTGAAAACAGTTTCAAAGTGCATGATAAAAACAAATCCAGCAGTATGCAGAAATGAAGCCAGGTTGGTCAAACAATTCTCTCTTTGGTTTGTGTATGAAGGCGCAAATATTTAAATGTGACTGATCAAACAATAACCAGCACAACAGAATGTATGACGTTACATCGTATACATTTATAACGCGGTATTTTACACCGCGTTCATTACAATGCAAGTTGTTACGACTTGCGCTGGAGGGCGCTGGACTTAGGAATAGTATGATTTACTATTTCAAAACCAGCCTACGTTTCAGTAGGGAAGGTGTTGGAGTAGTAAATCATACTATTCCTTAGGTTAGAGCGCCATACAGCACAAGTCGTTGTAACGACTTGTGTTGTAATGACCGCGATGTAAAGGCATTGCAATGCAATGCCCGGGTTGTAATGGATGTCCCCCAGCACAACAGCATACAAAAATCTAATCTAATCAGTTTAGTTAGACTATGGCCCTTTGGTTTGTGAATGAAGGAGCACATATTTAATAAAAATGACTTTTTAAACAATAACAAGTATAGCAGGCAGCAGCATACACAAATCAAATCAGTTCAGTCAACCAATGCCCCTTTGGCTTGTGCATAAAGGTGCAGATATTTCAAAGTTACTGTTAAAACAATAATAAGTACAGCTGGCAGCAGCATATACAAATCCCTGTACTGTACCCTTCCCAGGCACACATACATCTAGTGCAGAGTCACTGCTCTTCCGCAGCACTGCACATCTACCTGAAGTAGGCCTAGGGTGAGTCAAGCACACAGCCGTGGAACTTTAAAGTGAGTGAGCCTGTTGGGCACACTCCAGTGACAGGGTAAAAAGACTGGTTCACTACTACTGATCACTACACAGTATGCTGCCATCACTGCGCTTGTGCTGCTTAACACCTGGCGAAGGCTGTAGCCTTCCACCACTATAAGGATAGCACTTTGGGTGCCCCTCCTGGTCCAACAAGACTGCATACCGTGAGACAGACCTGTGTCATAGCGCACCCGCATGATCTGTGCTCACCTATGAGTCTAGCTCTTAGCAGAACGGAAAATAGAGACCACGGAAAAATAAAAGCAAATGGATCATACGGGAAAGGAAAGTAGAGAGCATGGGAGAAAGGCAAGTAGATACTAGCCGAAAACAAATGACAAGTGCTGGATCTGTTATTTTTCCACACCTGTCCTGATACTGATGGAGCTTGAATTCCAAGCTGAGATTTCGGCTCAGAGAGCTACACAGACCTCGATCCAGGCTTTGGGAGAGCTGCCTCTGAGCTTGCCCTGTTTTAAGACCTGTGTTAATAATTAAGGACAGCAAATGCATGTTTCTGTTGGTAACAGTAAAGGTGCGTTTTTTTAAAGTATAAACAGACTTTACGTGTTTCGAAGAATACCAACTGTTAGCAGATAAGGGAATATTTATAAAAAGAAATTTGACCAAAGTCACACAATGTGGTTAAACAGGACAGGGGATGGATCCTGAAATTAGGATTACTTGGTTTTGTAGCATCAACGCTGAAGAACAATTCCTTTCCCTCTAGACTCAAAATCAGTAGGCGTCTGCGTTCAAACATGGGCATATTGGCTTTAAAAAAAGTGGGAAACCTCCTCTCCTGAAATTCGTGCAAAATCATTTAAACTGTGGGGGCTAGAGGCGGCTGGAAGTTAGGAAGAATCCAGGCCTGGCATCTTCGAAGTCACAATTGAACCTCAGACAGCTTTTGGGTGATTGTTTGACCATAAAAGTGAATTTTAAAGCATCCGGGCCTCAGTGACTGGCAGCTGCTTGTTAAGCAGGGTTTTAACACTCACATAGCTGCCTAGGTTTCAGATTGCTATGTGTGACATTTTCATAATTTCAGTGTAATTTTGAGTGACATTCAGTGACTATGAGTGACACTTTCTCGCGAGCAAAATTAAGCAATTTAGACGAGGGATACATATAAATATCAGAAATTACACCCATTTGAGGATTGAGAAACTCTAAGAAGATCTTGAAACTACTGTAAAGCACCAGAATTAGAAGAGCATTAACCTTGTAAAAAGCAGTAACTCACAGCTAATCCTCATAGAATACAGTTTTGCGAATGCGCCTGATTCATGTTGGAGGAGGTGTGTGCAGAAAGACCTCTATAAACCTTCCAGCCACCCAGCAGTGGGAGGATCAGTTACATGGTGTCCTGACACATTCCTGAGCAGGCTTAGGGCCTTCTGCAGTGACGGACACTCTGCGGACCCCACTTATTCCATTGGACCCGATTTCAAGCGCGCTTCCAAGCAGGGTAGGATTGGGACCAAAAATTGGGCCGGTCACCCGTAAAAAGCAGCCCATGTTTGTGAATCATGGCCTATCATTAAACCTTGCTTGATATGGGTCAGTGGGCTAAGTTTTGGAAACATTTATTGTAAATTCAGTGTTTTAAAACTTGTAGTGCCTGTCACTCTAGGTATGGTTTCCAGGACAACAATTAAAAAGGGAAGCATACAAGCAGAAAGGACTGCTTGTTTGCACACCTAGGAGTTCTCAGTAGAGCAGGCGTGTGCCTTCTCCACTATCATGCTCACTCTACTCCCACTGAAACCTTCACTGCAGCCTTCACTTCGGACATGACTGTGCTTCTTGCATTGTCCTCAGTGACAAGAATGTACTTCCTGCATCCTCCAAACTAACAGAACCAATCTTATGGGACATTCCCCAGAGCTGATGTGCGTTTCCTGAACTCTCTGTATGGGCAGGGGATGTATGACATTACAACGCACACTTTTACAACGCATACCTTTACAATGCATTTTTTACACCGCAACATCCATTACAACGCACACCATTACAACGCATACCATTACAACGAATTCTTAAAAAATACCTTTACAACGCATTCCACTACAACGCATACTACATTTACAACGCATACCATTACAACGCATTACATTACATTGCATATAAGGTAAGTGTTGGATAGTGTAGGGGTTAAAATTACTATTCTAACTCCAGGGGGTGCAACAGTAGGGTAAGTGTTGGATGGTAAGTTTTGCGTTGTAATGGTATGCGTTGTAATGACTGCATTGTAATGGTA
This sequence comes from Lissotriton helveticus, assembly GCF_964261635.1. Lineage (NCBI taxonomy): Eukaryota > Metazoa > Chordata > Amphibia > Caudata > Salamandridae > Lissotriton > Lissotriton helveticus. Next base: position 452,407,418 of record NC_136067.1, read on the forward strand.
TGCGTTGTAGTGGTGTGCGTTGTAGTGTCATGCGTTGTAATGTCTGCGTTGTAAATGTATGCGTTGTAATGGATGTTGCGTTGTAAAAGTTTCGTTGTAATGGTAGTGCGTTGTAAAAGTTGCGTTGTAAACGTTGTATACCATGGGCAGGTATTGGCCTGATGCACTGTTCCCAAATGCAGGTCTTCACTTACTGCATCCACCCCATAAATGGATGCTGCACCCTGACCTTGATGGAACTCTATGTTGCACCCCAAGGCAGAAGACATAACTCATGTCAAAGAGTATTTATGTGGTGCATGTGTTGCCCCACGGAGTGTGAGCTGTTCACACGCTGCACTGCACACATTATGTAAAACCAATGTATGCCAAGAGTGGTGCTTTTTAATCCAAGCTCTTTTTTCAGTTTTGCATATTATTCTTTGTTTGCACTTGCTCACGTGTGTAACCTTCCCTTGAGACAAAGTATGGTCTGTTGTAAAGCACCTGAACATCAACTGGTGCATGTGTGCAACATACGACTCGTAAATAGGCAAAGCTTCTATCTTGTTTGTGATCTTCCTCTTCACATTCCAAGTGCTTTTATTGTCTGGTTCTGCTGACTCTTGTTCCAGTGGTGTAACCCTCAAATAACTTTATCAGTGCATTTCCATTAAAGTGATGCCTGTAATACAGTACTGAACCAACTTTAGCAGCTCCTGCTTATTCCCGTGCAGGTAATCACTCTCAGCTGTGCCAAGGTACTCCACTAAAGTCTGGGGCACCTCAACTACTGAAATAATCAGAGTAACATACAGTTTAGACTAAGCATTTTAGTCACTCGCAGCTATAATTGTAATTCCAAGTGGCACAAATGTGACCTTCGTTCTGTGCTCTGCAGAGAGGCCAAAGATTGGATGAAAACCTTTATGACAAAGTGAAACTCACACTGCTTTCACACTTAACTTTGGAGCCCTCAATTTTGCCCCGTCAAGAACCCCTTCTACAATCTGATCTCCCCCTAATCCTTACAAGCAACTCAGCTTGTGTGATGCACTGCACAAGACTCAAGCTGCATGATAAAATAAATTAATAAAAAAACACATCCGGGAAAATTAAATACTCTTAGGAAGTAGGCCTGCATATACTATACGTATAGGATGAACAGGAGGGAACCCATAGACCAAGTTGGGATGGGTGTAGACTGTAAGCATAAACAATTCCCAACAGGTATCAATAGGAAGACAATTCAACGGGTGTATGCAATATGCATTACAAAAGAAAGAAAAAAGGAGTCACTGTAAATTTGAGAACAAACGGGTATTATTCACCATTTAGAAAGCAAGGCAGGTCTTTTGCAAAATCATACAGTTAAACAGCACTGTATACAGTAAATGGGGTGACAACCCGGTGGCACTTGGTGCAAGTGATATATACATGAATATATACAGTGAATAGTGATGGTGGTGCAAGTGCAGGGGTGAAAACAGCGTGGTCGGCGCGAAGTGACAGTGAAAATAACAGAGTAATGGCTCCAGGGATTTAAGTAATAATCACTTAAAACAAGATTCAATTTCAGGAGTACAAAACACGTAGGGCGTCATAAAATTAGGCTGTGTGGTCAAAACACTTAAATCCCTGGAGCCATTACTCTGTTATTTTCACTGTCACTTCGCGCCGACCACGCTGTTTTCACCCCTGCACTTGCACCACCATCACTATTCACTGTATATATTCATGTATATATCACTTGCACCAAGTGCCACCGGGTTGTCACCCCATTTACTGTATACAGTGCTGTTTAACTGTATGATTTTGCAAAAGACCTGCCTTGCTTTCTAAATGGTGAATAATACCCGTTTGTTCTCAAATTTACAGTGACTCCTTTTTTCTTTCTTTTGTAATGCATATTGCATACACCCGTTGAATTGTCTTCCTATTGATACCTGTTGGGAATTGTTTATGCTTACTGCATATACTATACAACATGAGATCAAACTAGTAAAATGTAAAAGGGACTGCATGGCGGACATATTTTTTGAGTTATTGTACATACTGTTGAAAAAGTGTTTTACTTCCATTGTTAAGGAGATGAATATAGGAGTTGTTAGAGACCGTTACTGGTTTTAACTGGACCCGTCCCACATCATCCTCTGGCCTCAGTCTTTACACCCCCGTGGGCTACTTAATACCTGAGAGGCCAGTGTAATGCAAGAAGGCGTTGATGCCCGCAGGGATTGTGATATGCCAAATTAACGGTTGCTGACCTGTCAGGGCACCAGAGTAACAAAACTGCTTTACTCCACCTTGTCCCCTACTCCACACATCTCCTCATACATAGAGAGTGTCCTTCCTGGCATCTCTAGAGGATGCATAGGCCCAAGCACATGATCAGTTCGGATGAGGCAAAGGCCTCACATTTAGTACTCAACAAGGACGGTCCATTGTCTTCTGTGCGTGAGAGTAGGCCGAGCAGGCTGACAACCTTCTAAGGTTACAGCAGCTTTGGTTTGTATGAGGTGTTCCTGTCAGGTGGGTTTGCAGATGAGGCACTGATGGTAAAAACACACCGGCTAATAGCTGGGCCTCTTCTGCTGGCCCTTCGCCCAATTCCTGAATTCCCAATCCCACCCTGCTTCCAAGACCCATAAATCCTCGGTATATGTGCTCCTGAACAATACATAATATTTTGCCCCCGCTGTGACAATCGTAGACATCCCATTGCACTACTTAAGTGCACTGTTGGCTCTCACCTGTGCCATCATGATGTGTCCTCCTGCAGTACCAGCGTGGTCCAGAGAGCATCTTTAACCAGGTTGTTGGAAAGAGGGTCACTCAAGCTGCACGCAGTAGTGCTGTAGACTGGCTGTAGGTGGCTGTTTTTATTGCTGAGAGAGCTGGCTTCTCTGGTTGATGCACTGCCACTCACTACCACTGCGCTAAGCTGCTGTCTATGATTGTCACTTTGATGGCCTTGGTCCGCTCGAGTCCTCAGTGAGGGGCTGTAGTGCACTGCTGTGGGCAGCTTTCCTGTGAGCACATGCCACTCTCTAGGGCCACATTGGTAGAGGGGTCAGCTTTCACAGGGCGTGGCTCAAGTGGACTGCGATTGTTAAATACATTCAGGCTGAGATGATCCTGCGAGTTGAGTCACGTGCTGGTATTTTAAATGTAATTAATATGAATTAACATACCAGGGAGGGCAGGCCTGGCCTCGGTACCAATATCTTGTGGCCACAGGCAGCTGGGGCAGAGGGTGATGGGGCAGCCTGCAGGACTCGAGTCACTGCAGGCAGAGTCGGACCTGGATAATGCCCTAGGAACAATAACATCCTGTAGCCTATGACCGGGGGGCCCTCCTCACAGTGAGCATGGAATGTGAGGGCGGAGGTGGAGTCTGTGCAGGATGGAAAGGCGCGAGGCTACAAGTCATTTGTGGTGGGTGTTCATGGTGTTAGGAAAAAGGAGTTCGACGACCACCTCCGCACCTGTGATTGTTAAGTGATCACACTTGAAGGGCGCACTCCTTGACTTCCCATCCCAATCAGGCCGGTTAATTACAGTTGAGTTCGCCACACACTGCCACCCACACTCGCTTCCACAGTCTGCCTCCTGAAACTATTAGGAAATAAATGAACACCTGGGAACGGCGGGCAAGATGACGAGGGGGGCTTGGGGGGGGCAGCCGACCGAAGGGAGGTCCCCACCCCCGGGCTGATTGGGAGGGGCTAGTGGGGGGGGGGTGTCCTTGGAGCACCAGCCTTGGGCTTCTTTTGGGCTTGTTTTGGGCTCCCTCGGTTCCTACTGAGGGAGCCCAGTTATATATTTCTTTGGCTCTTCCTCCCGGCCACCATTTTAGGCTGAATGACCTGGTGGCCGGGAGCTCATTAGATTAATTGAAAAATTTTTGTGGTGTTTGCTATATCGACATGTCTGGTGAAGATTACCGCGTTTTGGAGGCGATCCGCCTCTTGAGCGAAGCGGGACGCCTGGACCTGGTTATGGGAGATGTGGCTGGGCCGTCGCGTCCTCGGCGGCAGGCCTCAGCTCATGTTGCGGCGGTGGTCGCGGCTTGCGCGTCGCCGAAGAAATCTCGCCGGGAGGGGGTAAGTGACAGGGGCCGCCCGCGTGCTAGAAAAGCGGCCCCTGGTAGTGTGGCGCACTTTGAATTAGGAGCGGTTGTACGGCAGGAGGCGGGTTTAGGGGAGGGGGAGGTTTCTGCTCCTCTGATTAATGTTGGGCCGCTGCAACGTTCGCTTTCGGTCCCCGCTGCCAGAGGCAAGCGGCCCGTCAAGCGGGGAGGCAGAAAGCGTTCTGCTTCTGTCTCCGCCTGTCAGGCTGAGGACTTGGCCGCTGCGGTGCCGGCGGTTGACGCGCATGCGCATTTCGACTCTGTTGCGCCGCGCGCTCAGTTGGATGGTAGTTTGCCGGCGGCGGGGCCGGCTGGCATGGTTTATGAACCCTCGGTTTTGGGGGCAATGGGTTCGTATCAGGTGGCGGATTTGTCGGGTGCTCTTGAGGGGCTTGCGAGTGACCGAGTGTCTACGCCAGCTCGCGTTTCTGGGCCACATTTGTTTCAGAATATTGAGGCTCAGCCTGCATTTCAGCCTGGTCAGTTAGGGGCGGAGGAGGTTTTTGTACCTTATAGTCCCCTGTTGTTTTCCCCCCCTGCCTCTACTCGGGGGGAGGTCCTTTCTGTGCTCAGTGGTTCTGTGGGGGAGGGGGAGTGGGCACAGGTGGAAAGGAGAGCAGGGGCAGGTTTGCTGGGTCAGCAGTCTGGTCGTGTCTTGTTGTGTGATACACAGGATGTTTCTGGGGCTGGCAAGGGGTTCGTTGAGCCTTCTGTGGGTGGTGCTGTCAATTTTCCTTTGCAGGAGAGTGGTGATAGGCAGGTGGGTGCTAGGTCTTGGGAGGGTTTAGATGTTTTTCCTTCCTGGGCAGAGGGTGTTCGTGATGCGGGCAGGGCTACACCCATCCAGGGCACTGATATGCTGAGTGGTTTTGGGGGCACCTTGCATTTTCCGGGTTTGCCTGTGGGGGGCAAATCGCTTGACAGGATGGGGCAGCCCCGCTCAGATTTTCAGCAGAAAGGGCAGGGTGGTCTGGCATCGGGACCTGCGTCTAAGTTTGTTCAGGAGCTGTTGAACTGGAGTAGTGGTGGTGAGGACGTGGAGCCTTCCCCTCCTCGGCGGGGGTTGTCGGTTCGATCTAAGGGGTCTGTTTCTCAGGAGGCTGGTCAAGTGCAGTTTAAGGATTCTAGTTTTTGTATGGCTAGTGGTGTTGATAGTTTTGGCCGTTCTGGTAGTAGGGGTCCCGGCACATCAGTTCAGCCTTTTTCTTTGCAGGTCAGAGAGCGTCGTGGAGAGGCAGACTTGGTAGGGTGGAGTGCGGCCCAGTTACACCGAGGAGAAGGGAGGGTGGAGCCTGGCGCGGCATACCCCGTACCGGCGAGGGACCCCGGCGCGGTCAATGTAAGCAGGTCCGGCGCGACCTCTTTGGCCCCAACGTCTTCCTTTCAGGATCTCGGCGCGGTCGGCAGAAGCAGGTCAGGCGCGTCCTCGCTGGCCCCAACTTCTCTTTCTACAGGTATCGGCGGGGTCGGCAGAAGCGGACCCGGCGCGTCCTTGCTGGCCCCATTGTCGGGTTCTCTGGATATCGGCGGGGTTGGCAGAAGCAGCACCGGCGCGTCCTCGCTGGCCCCACATGTTTCTTCTCATCAACAAAGGGATTCATCGTTGGTTAAGTTGTACAAATCTGGTCAACGTTTGGGGGAGTACAGACTGGTCCAGTCGGCTCCCCCGCCTACAATGTCAGTACGGGCTGGTAAGGCCCGGGTTGGTTTCAGAAGTCCGTCAGAGGTGTTGGATCCTCCTAGGTTGGAGGAATCCTTGGTTTTAGATTATGATGAGGAGAGCCCTGAGGAGGGCGAGATACGGGCTGAGGGTGCAAGGGGGGGGCTTTTTCACGCTTCTGATGATGTTTTACAGGCACCGGTGGTGGTGCGTCCGAGACCTACAGTTTCCAGACCAACTCGGGAGAGCGGCCCCGCGGTGAGGGTTCCTCGGTCAGGCGATGATGTTGAACAGATGGCATGGAGAGAGAGGCCGGCCCAACTGCCTTTGTTGAATCCAGGTGAGCTTGATGGGCCGCGGGACAAGCCATTGATGGTTTCTGTTGGAACGGGGGGGGATCCTCCTTCAGAGGGTGTGGATCTTAAGCTCCACAAGGGTCGTTATGTTAAGGATCAAGGAGTGGGTACGAGTGACGGGGGGGTGGGTTCTAAGGTGGATTCTGGGACTGTTACGGAGCCCGTGGAGGTAGGTAAGGACCCCCCACACAGCAAGGAGCTTAAAATAAAGAAATTGCCTTACATGGGCGTCACAAAACCGTTGGGCGCTCATTTAATGCTGTCTACTAAGGAAAGGATTTGGAAAGGGGAGTACGTTGAATTATTGAAGCTTTTACATAGTGAAGTTAGGTCTAAGGAGGGGTCTAAGGAGGAAGAGTATGAGTTGGCCAAGCGGCCGAAGGTTCCTTTGACCATAGAAAACTGGACAGCGGCATTTCTTATATATGCTAGTGCGTATTGTGAGAAATTCCCTGAGCGCTGTGTGGCACTTTTTAAGTATATGGATGTGATCAGAAAAGCGCAGATTACTGGCAGTGGTTATGCCTGGTCACAGTATGATGAGGAATTCCGGGCTCGGATGGCTTGGGATCCTGAAGCGAAATGGGGGGAGTTGGATAATGACTTGTGGCAACACACTATGGGAGCATCGGCAGGTGGTAAGACAATTTTCACAGCTAGTGGGTATCCATTACCTTCACGGCCCTTTCAGGGTAAGCCCACTCGGGGAGGGGTGGGTGCAGCTGCGTCAGTCCAATCTGCCAATGGGACATGTTGGGATTTTAATAGAGGATATTGCCCGAGAGAGTATTGCAAATTTAGACACGAATGCTCCCAATGTGGTAGAACGCACCCACTGTCCAAGTGTTGGGGGCCTCGGGTTACAGGGGGTAGACAGTGGTCACAACAGACAGCCAATGCCCCTGCTCCTGCACAGCATCCTCAACCTTACAGGGGGGGGAAGAACACTTCTGGAACTGGGCCCAAAGGCTCATACGCCAGTTAATCCTTTTCACTTGGCTGTGGCTCTGAGGGGCTACGGGAATGTCGAGGCTGCTAAGTTATTGTTGGATGGTTTTCAGGAAGGTTTTCGTTTGGGTTACACAGGGCCGCGGTTGCGGCGGTGGTCAAAGAATCTATTGTCGGCCAATGAACATCCAGTGGTGGTGCAAGACAAATTGGATAAGGAAGTGCGGGAGGGAAGGATGGCGGGTCCTTTTGATGATTGGCCCTTGGAAAATCTTATTGTCTCCCCAATTGGTGTGGTGCCTAAGAAAGAGCCTGGGCAATTTCGTTTGATTCAACATTTGTCATGGCCGGAGGGCTCATCAGTTAACGATTTCATTGATGGTGAGGCTGCTTCAGTGGATGTGGCCATGGCCCTGGTTGTATCTGCCGGCACTGGTGCGGCGATGGCAAAATGTGACATCAAATCGGCATTCCGTTTATTGCCTGTACATCCTGGGGATTGGGATCTTTTGGGGATTCAATTTCAGGGGAAGTGGTATGTGGATAAGGCTCTACCAATGGGTTGTTCCATATCCTGTGCGTTATTTGAGACCTTTAGCACATTTCTCCAATGGTTTTTCACCGACACGTCAGGACATCAGCTTGTGACTCACTACCTGGATGATTTCTTTTTTGTAGGTGCTCCCAATTCCTCAGCATGCCAGAATGCTTTGCGAACATTCCAAACTCTGATGGAATTTTTAGGTGTGCCGTTGGCACCGGAAAAGACAATGGGCCCCTGCGCGACCATGTCTTTTTTGGGGATCGAGATTGATTCTAATGTTATGGAGGCACGATTACCAGTGGATAAAAAAGAAAAAATGTTGGACCTCTTACATGTTATGTTGAACAAGGCAAAGGTGACAGTGAAGGAAGTTCAGGTGCTGCTGGGCCATCTTAACTTTGCTTGTAGGGTGGTCAGGGCAGGTAGAACTTTTTGCAGGCGTTTGGGTAGAGCTCTGTCTGGTCAGTTTTTACCTCACCATCACGTTCGCTTGTCAGCAGGTGTTAAGGAGGATCTGCGGATGTGGGTAGCCTTTTTGCACTCTTTCAATGGCATTCCTCTGTACAGAGAAGAGAATTGGATCTGGGACGTCCAAATTTTTTCAGATGCTGCAGGCAGTGATGGTTTCGGTCTTTACTGGCAGGGTAGATGGTGCGCTGAACAGTGGCCTGCTGCGTGGAAGAACGGTGGCAGGAGTATTGCCTTCCTTGAGCTTTTCCCTGTAGTGGTGGCGTTGACTTTGTGGGGGCAGGAGCTTGCTCACAAAAAAGTGCTGTTTCGAATTGATAATAAGGCTGTGGTGGACATTATCAATCGGCAGTCGGCCAGGGATGCTCACATCTTGAAGCTCTTGCGAGTCTTTGTGTTGGGGTGCTTGACGTATGACATCAGTTTTAAGGCCTTACACATTCCTGGGGTGGACAATGACATTGCGGATGCTTTGTCTCGTTCACAGTGGGAGAGATTCCATGGGCTAGCCTCGGAGGCGGACAGGACGCCGACCCGCATGCCAGAACATCTGTGGACGGTAGGCGAGACAGGGTTTTGCAGTTGGTGGTAGGTTCGCTCGCAGTTTCCACTAGGGCAGCGTATGAATTGGCCTGGAAAGAGTTTTTGGAATCTGGGGCCGGCTGGCGCGCTCCGGGCTGGAGACGATCTGAAGATGTGGTACAGTTCCTTCTTCACTTGATGGACAGGGGTTTGACACGTGTGACGATTGCTGGAAAATTGGCTGGTATTGCGTTCATGGGCAAATTACTGTGGGGCTATTCTCCTTCAGCAGGGGAGGTGGGTAAGCGTATGCTTGAAGGTTGGTCTAGAGAGAGGGGTAGGGAACACATGGTTCGCCAACCTTTGTCTTGGCAGACATTGGCCCGAGTTTTGCAGGTTTTGCCCTCAGTTTGTTTGAATGAGTTTGAGGTTTGCCTGTTTTCTACTCTTATGGTTTGGATGTTTTTTGGTGCTTTCAGAGTTTCTGAGTTACTGGGGTCGAAAGTTGCTTTTGGGGTGGGATGGGGGAATGTTCGATTTTTGGAAACAGGGTTGCACGTCTGGTTGGCTCGGGCGAAAACTGATCAACACAGCAAGGGGAGGGGCATTTGGCTGGAAGCTTCTTCCCCTTCTGAGACGTGTCCTTTGAGGTGGGCCAGGCGTTTGCGGGACTGTTCGGGGGCCGCCTTTGAGGGCCCTGTTTTTCGACATATGGATGGTTCCAGGGTGACTGAGTATCAACTGCGCATGGTTTTGCGTAAAGCGCTGCGTTTCCTTGGCTTGGATGAGAGACAGTATGGTACGCATTCTTTCAGGATTGGGGCAGCAACGGAAGCTCATAACAGGGGTTGGTCGCAGCAGGACATTATGTCTTTAGGGCGTTGGTCCTCCAACTGTTTTAGGCGCTATGTGCGTACTGATCCTGTTTTGGCGCCTGCGGATGATGATCTTTCTTGAGTTTGATGCTGCTTTTCTTTTTCAGGTTCAGTGGCCGGCCCCCGTTCTTCTGTCATGACGATCTGGATAGTGGGACATTCCTTCATTAGGCGCGCGGAAGATCAAGCTATAAGAAGCTATTTTGGTCCCACGCTTGGTTTTAATTCTCGTCTGTTTAATGTTGTGTGGAAGGGGAAGGGAGGTATGATCTGGAGGGAGCTTATTCCGGCCTTGAATTCCTGGTTGGTGGGGGGTATTTGTCCTGATGTATTGCTCTTGCACCTCGGTGAGAATGACCTTTGTGGGGTGAAAGGGGTGGTTTTATTGAGAGCGATGAAGAAGGATCTTTCCCTTATTCGTCAACAATGGGCAGGCTGCCATGTTTTATGGACAGAGTTGGTCCCTAGAAGAACCTGGAGGGGTGCGATCAAGCCTAGGGCGGTTGATAAGGCGCGAAGAAAGTTGAATTTGGAGGTTTCCCGTTTTTGTAGAGATCTGGGTTTTGGGCGGGTGTCCCATAAGGACATCCGTTATGACACTATGGAGTTTTTTCGCAGCGATGGTGTTCATTTGTCTCGGATAGGGATGGATTTATATTTATTGGAATTGCGAGAGGTGCTCTCCAGGTGCTTGAAGATTCAGAATTTTTTGGGTTGAGGTTTTCTGGTTCCTTGGTTGGTTAGTTTTGGGGGGCAGAAAGAGAGGAGGGTAATTCCTTCCCCCCCTCTTTTCTGGGTGGCGGAAATTGGGCGTTCTTGGTCAGCAGGGACATGAAGGTTGTTGGGATTTTGCTAAAGTTGGGCTATGGCTGGAAAAGTTTAAATAGTTGTTTCGTGGGGTGGTTACAAGGTTTTGGCTAATGTAAGTTGTTGGTGGGTAATTTTTGGAATGTGATGTTATGCGGTGGGTTGGGATGATATTTAAATGATTATCAGGTTTTGGTATTGTTTGAATTGTAATTATGTTGTGCTGGGTGGGGGCGGGGTTTGTGACGTGTTAGGGGCGGGCCTGACGTTTGGGGTTGTAAGGTAACATCTTATTTAGTGAGGACTAGTTTTGTGAGGCGTTTGCCAGGTTTGTATTGTTGTAAATATGCACCTGTTTCAATAAAAGCGGCCTTTTGCACACTCTCAATTTGGTCTGGTGTCTGCTCACCCCCCCTCACCCCTCCCTCCCAAGGGGGCTTGGGGGGGGGCAGCCGACCGAAGGGAGGTCCCCACCCCCGGGCTGATTGGGAGGGGCTAGTGGGGGGGGGTGTCCTCGGAGCGCCAGCCTTGGGCTTCTTTTGGGCTTGTTTTGGGCTCCCTCGGTTCCTACTGAGGGAGCCCAGTTATATATTTCTTTGGCTCTTCCTCCCGGCCACCATTTTAGGCTGAATGACCTGGTGGCCGGGAGCTCATTAGATTAATTGAAAAATTTTCCCCCCCTCCCTCCCTATTTTCGGTTAGCTCTGTTTCCTTTTCCCCCGGGTCTTTTATTTATTAATTTAAATTCATTTAATTATTTATTTAGTTTATGTCTTCCATATTTCTGGTCATTTGTCGGAACAGGTGGATATGGGGTAAAAATTTTGTTCATTGTCGCTTGGAACAGGTGCCGTGCGGAAATTGGGCGTTCTTGGTCAGCAGGGACATGAAGGTTGTTGGGATTTTGCTAAAGTTGGGCTATGGCTGGAAAAGTTTAAATAGTTGTTTCGTGGGGTGGTTACAAGGTTTTGGCTAATGTAAGTTGTTGGTGGGTAATTTTTGGAATGTGATGTTATGCGGTGGGTTGGGATGATATTTAAATGATTATCAGGTTTTGGTATTGTTTGAATTGTAATTATGTTGTGCTGGGTGGGGGCGGGGTTTGTGACGTGTTAGGGGCGGGCCTGACGTTTGGGGTTGTAAGGTAACATCTTATTTAGTGAGGACTAGTTTTGTGAGGCGTTTGCCAGGTTTGTATTGTTGTAAATATGCACCTGTTTCAATAAAAGCGGCCTTTTGCACACTCTCAATTTGGTCTGGTGTCTGCTCACCCCCCCTCACCCCTCCCTCCCAAGAGGCCTGCTTCAGTAGTTAGTGTCCACGGGAGCAGGCGCAGAGCGTGTTGATGACGTGTGCCGTTTACTCTGCGCACATTACCCACACTGCCCCACCCCCACCCTGCAGAGCAATGTGTGATGGCGCGCAGGCGGCGCACTAAATGTGAACGTGCGTGCTGCACTGTGAGCCCTGCCTCCTCCGTCTGTCTGTTTTGAATAATGGCCTGCTGCCCGTGCACAGAACCAGCCTTTGCAGTTCATGGGCGGCAGGTCATTATCAATACTACAATGCACCTCACCCTCGAAGCGAGTTAATATTTATTTAGCCCAAGAGTCAAGCCAGTCTGCACTGTGCTGAGGGACCCCCGAGACTTGGAGGGCCCCCCGCACCGCATGGTCTGCGGGGGCCTGTGTTACGCCCCTGTTTAGAATCAGGTAAAAGTGCTTCCAGTCAGTTAGTGCCAAGGGTCAAAGGAGTTCGGTTAGAAGGCCTGAGCTTGCCTCGGCTCTCATCAGCATTGCAGAACACGTCCCTGGGCCACTGGGTGGACTTGTTGTTTGCTTGTCGTCGTTTGTCAACGGATGAACTGGGTTATCTTCGACCTACTTAAGCCTGACCTTGGAAACTCACAAGTGAACGAACTGCTTACGTCATAGAAGTTCGAAGCACGCCAAGTGTTGCCGTTTTGCATATGTCGTGCATAGCCGTCCTCAAGCAGCCATAGATTTCAAGGAACATCTAACTCTTTGCATGGTGGGACTTGTAGTTTCACTCTTTTCATTGGACGTAAGGGATTGAAACTACCGGTGCAGTCCTCCTGGCTAAAATGGCAAAACTGTCTGGATGTGTCAGTCATGGCTTGGTACCACGCCCATCATTGTAGGAAGAATGTACACCATAGCATAGCGCCCTGACAGACCCAGACAAAATCTTTCCAAGGAATACCTCAAATAGATCTATTTACATAGTGATTTACATTACACCTATTGAATGCATTTGGAACATCACCCTAGAAATTGTATATAGCGTGCATTTGAGCCAAAGGTATCAGAGCGCTTTCGATGAGCATGAGATGCATTACAGACATGAAATACGTTGGCTCACTGCAGAGGTGATCGAGTTTCACTGGTAGAATCAAAAAGGCATAGAGAACAGAAGGGTGGGGGGGAGGGAGGAGAGGAGAAGGCAAGGACAAAGCTGCATGGCGCTACATGTGCACAAAGGAAATAGTACATGCCACGTGTAAAACTCGAAGTAATGGGGTCAGTAGCAATGGGAGGATACAAATGACGACATGGCTGTACTAAGGAGGGACTAACAAGCCTCATAATTAATCAGAATCCAGCATTTACAAAGGACAAAAACACAAGCCAATGGAAAAAAAGGCTTCTCTCTGTACATAACTATCACAGCTCCTTGCGCTCGACCTAAACATGCAGTGGCTGCTGGCACAGATTGTCGTGTCCGGGAAACGGAGCACCCAGGAAGCACCCAGGCTCCCCTGGGCCAATGACAATGCTGCAATGATTAGTCTGAGCGCCGTAGTTAAGCGCTCAGCCAGGGGCTAGGGGCCTGGGCATGTTCTCTGCCCAGGCTGTAATGTAGCCTGGGAGGAGAACATGCAAAGTGTGCATGAATGTTTGGCCAGCCCTTGAGGGCCAGCCAAACATTAATGCACACTTTATAGAATGCAAACCACTCTTCCTCTGCTCTGTCAACAGAGCAGCCCCACCCGTCCCGCCTGCAAAGCTGCCGCAACAAGGAAAAAATAAAATGATAATAACTTATCGATATTGTCATTTTTTGTTTTCCTTTAGTGACACTACTTAAAAGCAGTGGGTGATGCTACTCCGTCTTAGTGAAGGATCTGCCACTGAAAACATGTACTCAAATTGGCCACATGACAGACAAACCCTCTTCCCAATCAATCTGAAAAGTAAAGCGCTTCCCATCAGCACCTCATCAAGTGTTTGAAGCAATATACAAATAAAAGTATGATACAAATTGTTTCCTGTTTTTACAGATTTTTACAGATCAATACCGACTAAAACATTTATTTTCCTATCTGTATTTATTTTTAAATGTGGATAAAAACGGAAATTGGGTTGTTTTTCAGTGATTCTGAATGCTGCAACCATGTCTGCCAGGCCAAAAGCTATGCGGATTGACAGGCAAGGGATTACAAAAATTAAGGAACTTCAGTGAAGATCCTTAAACAGCAGTACATTTGCATAACCTTGATACTAAAATGTGCACGTTTTCTTATAAGTGCGTCTTTTACTTTCTGAGTGTGTATATATCTTTGAAATTTGTCAGGCGTTCAGGCACAAGGGTACATTAACTGGTTAAATAAATGCAGAAATATGCAGATTTCAGCTTCGTTTTTTCAAAAAACCTAAAATAAATATGGATAAGTACAGACGAAATTGACAAAAATATAAATACCATAAAACTGGGAGCCCTAAATACAATATATCTAAATTACTCGTTATCTTGAACTGTAAAATATACATCATTTTTAAATTACTAGTCTACTTTTCCTAAACTGAAGAATGGCAGAAGGACTCTGAGGGTCTTCACAAAGGACCAAATGTCCTTAAACATTCCTGCACTTTGATGTTGTAACCCAATGCCCAGCAAATAAATATCAACTGAGCTGGAACACACAGGTGTTGCAGTAAAACACAAGTTGACATGTTTAGTGTCTTTTGGAGGGCATTCCCATGCACTATATCAATTATTCCCAATCGAAGGCCTATTTGTGATTAAAATGGCTAAACTGTGCTGAGTTTGAATGCCACTTGTCCTGCATGCAACTCTAAGAACTGTCTTCATGTTTCACCTCCAAGCTGTACTTGCAGGTCATTGCCGCTGAGCTTTAGCACAGAGTAGTACAAATGAAGAATGTTGTGATTTCTATTTAACATATGCAGGTATCTCCAAGCAGTAGTTAGGGACCTACTGGTAGCTCCTCCACTGGTAGTAAGTAACCCAGCCTAGTATATCTTTCAGCGGATGTGGAACTGGCAAGCTTTTCTAAGCTATGCACCCTCAGTGTGACAGCAAGAGAAATCAATGGCAAAGCACCCTCACACAGTGTGGCTTACATCACCATGCATAAATGACCAGTTACCAATGGACAACAAATTCAGTGATTGGTCATTTTGTGGCCCCCATGCTATCAGTCACCCTGCGCAATCATGGGCTACTAAAGAAGAATGAGAGCCTACCTTCGGGGTGACGTATTTGTAATAAAAGGGACAGTTAAGGCTTGGCAAGGGGTTGCAAATGTCAAGTCGACATGGCAGTGTAAATTACCCCTACAGGCGCTACAGTAGCAGCCCTAAGACATGTTTAAAGGGCTACTTTTGTGGGTGGCTTAATCAGTGCTGCAGGTCCACTAGTGGTATTTTAATTTACAGGCCCTGGGCAAGGGAGTGCGCTCTACTATGGAAATACAGATACATTAAATATACCAGTTGTGAATAAGTCCATGTTTAGGGGAGAAGTACATGCACTCAAGCAATGATTAGCAGTGGTAAAGTGCTCAGTGTCCTAAAGCCAACAAATAGGAGGTCAGCAAACAAGAAGGAGCAAGGCAAAACCTTTGGGTGACCCTTCAGAGAGGCCATTTTACATCAGGAGATGAATGTACAGAGTGAATGAGTGTGTATGTGGGCACATTCCTATTTATTGGTGTGACTATATGAGCGTTTATGTGCATGTGTAGGACAGTATTATTATTTGAGATTGACAAGTGTCCACCTCTAAGGCTAAGGTGAGCACCTGCTAGATGCAGCACATCTTGAATAAAATAAACCTGTGCTCAATTCCTGGTAACATGACATAAAGCAGGCAGGCTTACATCAAATGCAATATGTATTCAAACATTGTAAATAGAAAAAGTCACACAAAACAAAATAAAACCTCACAGCTAATATTAAAGTAATGAGGGAGGTTTTATGAGTAAAATAAGACCAACATGAAAGTCCCATAAGTGTACCAGAGAGATAGGGGTGCTAGAGCAAACCTCCTCTCCCGAGTGGGCCTTAGACTGCTCTGCTTCTCTACCCTGAGAAAGCCAGGTACTATAATGGGGTGCTTGGTTCCCAGTAAAGAGGAAGTTGTGGACTTATTACTTTTGAAGGACTCACATCCTTCACAGCTATTAACACCACTTTATTAGAACTTGTGTTTTTCATGTAAAATCAAACATGTGGCACCCTGTATACCAAAGGAACTTGGGTAATTAAGGCCATATGTACTAAACAACATTCCAGTAGGAATCACATAGAAATACTAACTTACTCAAGGGCCCAGCAGATACAGTTAATGAACTACCAAATCCTAAAGGTAGTGGATTAATCAATTATCAGTTGATTGTACATGTACATGCACGCATACATATATATGATTGCAACAATTGCAACAATGAATAGGTGCTACAAGTGATGGCACAGTGCTGGTGAAAAATAAGTGCATATGCTGAATACAGAAAAACATAATCCAGTGTGCAAAACATATACCTGCATTAACCATTTTGACATTATTATACAAGAAGAATCCAATCCAAGCAATGCTTAAGATTTGTCAGTTTTCAGCATAATATTCAAACATGATTAAGACCAATAAGTACCCCTGGCAGTTATTTAGACAGGGGTCTTCCTCAGTACAGAACAGTAGCAAGCTGACCACAGTCATACATCAATGAGATGTCAAAAAAATGTTGTAATATAAGAAAGTCATATGACTGGGATGGATTCCAGTCCTAGAGGAAATAGTTTCAGAAGAATGGAATGCAAGCAGAAAGGTTTACACTTCACAAGGCTTCCTGAGCGTGTGGGTCCACAGTCCTGAACACTGCATAGCCACCAACTTCTGCCAAGGCGACTCTAAGACTGGTCAATACAGATTGGGCTTTGTGTCAGTCCCTTGCTCATGATTTGATGGCTTTGTTGTCTGTCTCATCTCCCTGCTCCTGATTCAAGGTTTTTCCCTAAATTAGTGTTTGTCCCACTGAGCTTTCAGTTTCACATTATTCAGATTGGATGCATTGTAACCTTGCACTGCTAGTTGACATCTGTTTTCTTGCTGTGTCCCCAACTACTGCTTGCCCCTCAAGTCCCCCTCCAAGCTTGTGGGTTGCTTATCCCTCTCTAGCCTGCTTGACTTTTCTAAACGTCAGCCCACCACCCAGCATCTCCAGTTTCTACCCTCTATACACTTGTTGAAGAGCAGTGTTTATTTTCCCCAGCCCTGCCCGCTCTATAATTGTCTGCCACCTATTGATGTCTTCTTTCAAATATTATTTTTCTGTCTCTACAAGTTGGGCATTTGCATGTACTCATCACCATGTATGCGTGATATAATGATGTGCACCTCAGGACACATTGGGGCCACCTTGGTATGGCTTTCCTTTAATAGGAAAACCATTCCAAGAATGCCAAACACGCATGCACATGCGTCTTGATGCATGCGTTCACATGCATGTGCAAAGAAGCATTAGCAAAGCCAAGAGCTTCACTATTTAAAGCTGAGACCTATTGGCCTTGCCATCGCGTTTTACTTATGAATGTACCAGGTATTTACAGTTTACTTCCTTTCTTATTGACAGTTTTGAAGAACAATCTTTAGCAACATGTGTTCTTAATGGCTGATGGTGGAGAAATAATTCTTCCACTACTCCTACTTTGACGCCAAAAAGATATTTGAAAGCTAAAGAGCTTCTATCACATTGAACCCCATAAGATAATGCTCTTCACAGCATTTATTGTATGGTGCATCTTGAAGGTAGATCGTTGTTTATGATAATTCGTTTTAGCTGCTCTTTGGTTTCGGTGCACACTTGCTTATAACAATGAAAGTGATACTGGGTTTACCAAACAGTACATTTTAAGCCAGATTATTTTAATCAGGTATGGTTTGTTGTGTCCATCATCACTTTTACTTGCTAAATGGTTCAGTGAATTCCACCGAGAGTTAATTGATAATATCATTATTGCTTTAAATTGAGTTACAATTCTCAGAACTCGGTTGATTTTTCAGACAAAATAGTTTTTGACCTTCGAAATAATCTGTATATTATTCTTGCCACTGTATTTGTTAAACCTTCATCTGTAGTCAAAACGTCAAATATCCTTGACAGAGTGTAAGCGCGTTAGAAGGGAGATTGCTAAATGTTGAATAGAAGCGGACATCGTTTTACTGCTTTTAGTTCTACTACTGTGGAAGGAGAGCGTCCAAGGGGGATTGTTTTCTCCCTCGTTATGTTGTGATTTCAAAAAACAACCAGCCTCCAGGGGGCGTTCTAAGGTTCTGGCAACATCCTTTTGCCTTGATCAGTAAGAAGAGAGCTTTGTAACAATCAGCATCTAACAGTATTTTAATGTGACATATTAGGTCAATTTATGTGTTACATCCATACTTCGAGGTTTCACATTTATGATTTATTATAGATAATATCTACAGGTCAATGACTGTTTATTTCCTGGTCATCTGACGTGCACTGTATGAAGACATCCAGATTCCAACTGTTCCCAGCAAAATGGCTGCTCGTTGCATAAATACATCCGTCGAATCGACTCGTATTTCTCCAGCAATTTGAATCTAAGAAAAAAGAAACGAAATATCGTGTTTAATCTGTTTATAAACTGTACAACAATGTTTTGTTTAAGATCTACAAATTATCAAAAGTGAGGAAAGTTACATAATCTCAACTAAAGTGATTCCGATAACATCTTGAGAGTACTTATCAAGTACAATCATGAATTCCTTTAAGAGCTCGTGGGAAGCATCGAGTAGCCACTGCCCACTTTTCATTGGTTAGTTCCTGCATTTCGGATAAAAATTCCTTTTTTTTGTCTTTCCCTGCCATACAACCAATGCTAATTTCCTTGTGAGCCTCAAAAAAATTCACTTCAAAAAATCTTTTCCCTTCTTCATCACCAGAGGACGTGGGGATTGACCATGCCCACCCTCAAAACACGCTGAGCGGCTACCTACTTCTCACACCTTTATAGGAGTGGCATCTCCGGGCCATCAAGGAGAGAAGCAGTGAATGTTTTACACAGACTCCATCACCTGCTTCAGGTAGCCAAAGCCTCCTGCTTAATACAGACAAAGCTATCCACCTCCCCATGACCTGCACTGAAACCTGACACTCACAGAGTCAGATCAGAAAAACCTGTAGAGCAGAGCGGGGCTCAAGGCAAACCTGAGTGTTTCTCTCAAATTCTCTCTCTCACACTCGAAAGGTTGTTACAATGCTCCTGATAAAGTGATGGAGTCAATCTCTCAAATGGAAAAGGAAATGAATCTACAGTAAATTGTTGTATCTACTGTTGAAGACGCACTGTTGATTGTGATGCATGTAGCCTCATACTCTTGCTGTGACTTAGCGTGTTATGAACAACGAAGTGTGTTGGACAGACTTTCTTTTGTAGGTGGTGAAATGTAACAATAAAAGATTATTAAAAATCTTGATACATATTGTTGGAACTGGGGATCTCTAGTTGGCAGAGGTAGGTACCACTGTCCAAATAGGGACCCTTGCTTCTAGTCAGGGTAAGGAGGAAACACTCTTTAGATAACCTCTACTCACCCCCTTGGTAGCTTGGCACAAGCAGTCAGGCTGATCCAAAAGCAATGTGTAAAGTATTTGTACCAACACTCACAGTAACACAGTGAAAACACCACAAACTGACTGCACAACAGTTTAGAAAAATAAAGGTATTTAATCTAAACTACACAAGACCAAAACGACAAAAATCCAGCATACACAGTTCATGAATATGGTTGCAAAAGAGTTCTTAATGTTCTTAAGGTTAGCGTTAAAATATTCCACAGTTGCGTCATGTTTTAGCCACAGTACCTTTGTTAGCGATAAAAAGTTCCAAGCACAGAAGCTGTAGCGGTGAAAAACAAGCGATGCGTTGCTCCTGAGACCCTGGGGAGGCGTTAGCGACAGCCCTACTGCAGTAGCGGGCGTGTTGCGACGAATCCGGTCTGTATGGGGAGGAAGGTCACTTGTATGGATTCGGGTGCGTAGGTTCTGTAGGAAGTTTTCTCCCACAAAGGCACGATGCGATGATTCTCGGGTGTTGCGACGATCTCCGGGGCGACGATTCACGGATGTTCGCAGTGACGTGATGCGATGATTTCACCCAGCGATGACAGGCTCTGCGACGATGTTCGCAGCGGCGGAAATATTCCCGCTAACGAAGGGTGCGATGTCTTCAGGCAGTGGCGACAGGCGCTGCGACGATCTCGGTCTTCGTAGCGGCGGGAATTTTCTCGCTCGGCCGGGATTGCTATAGATTTTCTGTAGCAAAGTCTTTAAAAAGTTGATTTCCATCTCCCCAACACAGGTACAACTTCCAGAGGCACCACACATGGGCCACGCACTCCAGGAAGGGCAGCACTCTCTCAGTAGAGTTCAGGGAAGCTGGGGGTGAAGTCCTTTTGTTCCTGAGACTTCATAACAGGGAGCCAGCTCTCTCTCAGGCCCTTGGAGATTCCTTCAAGCAAGGGGACACAGCTCAAAGCAAAGTCCTTCCCCTCTCCTTGGCAGCAAAGCAACAGTAGGTCAGTCCAGCAGAGCAACAGCAGGACAGTCTTCCTTCTTCAGTTTCAGCTTTCTCCTTGGCAGAGGTCCCTTCTTGATTCCAGGATGATCCAATTGTCTGTTGTCAGGGGTCCTGTACTTATACCCCTAAAAGTCTTTGTTCTCTTTGTGCAAGTGGGCCCTGAGCCCGTTCTGAACCAGTTCTGGGTGTTCCTTGAGCACTTTGCTTTCCTGGCTTCTCCTTTCCTTTCAGAGTGAGGGGCGGGGTCGTCAGCCACCCAGCAGGAGGTGGAGCCAGCATTGTGGAAGGCAGGCACAGCCCTATTCAGGTCCAGGTGCTATCTCCTCCCACCACTCAAGTTGCAAATGCAGTCTTTCAGCCTAGGGCTGATTCAGCCTGCCTCCTGGGGAATCCCCAGCCCCTGTCACTCTCAAACCAGACAGTCAATTCACATACAGGCCAAGGCACACAGAAAGGTCAGACAAGAGAACAGCAACTTTCTAAAAGTGCTGTTCTCAAACACAGGATTTAAAAACAACCTTTCCTAAAAGATGTGTTATTAAATTCTGAGTTCAGGGATACCAGACGTTTATGTCCTATCTTGTTCCTATGGGAAGATATGCTGGTAGCCACTGTAGCCAGCATCCCCCATGATAGCCTATGGAGCAAGATAGCCTTGCAGCAGTGAAAAACGAAAATGGCTGTAATTTACTACCAGAGCATGTCACCTGCACAAGTACATGCTCTACCTTTCACATACACTACACCCTGCCCAAGGGGGTACCTTTGGTCTTCCATAGGGTTGACCAATGTGCACAGAAAGTGAAGGGTTAGGCCTGGTCAGTGGGGACACTGACCAGGAGGACATGGCAGTTCACAGACTGCACACAGACACTGTGGTGGCAGGCTTGAGACACCATTTTAGGGCTACTCATGTGGGTGGCACAATCAGTGCTGCAGACCCACTAGTAGCATTTGTCATCACCAGCCCTGGCACACCCAGTGCACTTTACTAGGGACTTCTTGGTGATACAAATATGCTAATCAGGTATATCCAATCACAATAACAATTTACACAGGGAGCACTTACACTCTGACACCGATCAGCAGTGGCAGAGTGTCCAAAGCATCTAAACCAGCAAAAATGAAATCCAGCACAGCATCAAAAATACACAGGTAGAGGCAAAAAGATAGTGGGAAACCACACCAAAGATGCCAGGTCTAACACATATCATAGATGATCTATTGGTACCTATATGAAATGTTAAAAATGGTATTCTAATTCTACAAGAGTCGTTGGCAGTCTGAAATACAGTGAGTGGTGTACTAAACATGATGGGATAGGGGACTGCAAAATATGGTGAAGGGCTCCTAAGACATTGCAAACCATGGCCTAACTGCCCATTCATATAAAAACACCGTTTAATGGTAGTAGGTTAGTGACCTCTTTCCCGTTTCTGTAGCCCTTTTTATTAATAACAGTGGGTTTCTAGGGTGCTGCCACTATTTGGGGGCTGAGGAGGAAATGCCACCTCCAGGGCCTCGGAGGAAGCGGAACCCCTCAGCTCCACAGGGCTCCCTGGATGTGTGATATGTAATGTTAAAGTGATTGAATATACCATTCACAATCCATCAGAAAGGCTGCTTAAGATAGCAGACAATCGAACCATGAAAGGAACATATAGCTTAGAAGATAAACCATATTGTAAATACAATGCACATAAAAATGACAGAGGATGTGATTTGAAGAAAGGCTTGAGTGAGCTGATTTAATGGTACATACTGGGATTATTATCAGATCTCTCTCTTCAAGTTTCAAAGGAGATTAAATTGTCCTCAATCCCAAATTGCATTTTTTTATATGAAGTACTACAGTTATACAATTTAACTTCTACAAAATGCAATTCACAAATCTGCTGCCAGAGACCTCCTACTTTATCTCTTTTATTTTCATTGGGGAGATATTTGCGCAAGTAGGTTTACTACTAGAAGTCCAATTCCAATCTCATTCGGAAAGTATTCCGACCGAATTGGTTCCGGAATGCTTTCTGGACGACTCGGTTTGGAAGAGTCCGAGCGAACGAGTACGATGCATCCGGATGCTTTCAGATACGATTCAGTTGGGCTCCCATTGACTTCAATGTGAGGCTGTGTTCCGAACGAGAACACAGTCTCCCATTAAAGAAAGGGGTGGTTGGCAAAACTCGTGCACCCTGTGGCGGGTACCCTATGGTGCCTGCCACATTGTGCATGGTTGGAAAGTGGGGCCCCTAGGGTGCCCCCACAGGCTTGATTCGGAGGGTCCTGGGTGAAGGGGGGCCTGGTATGGGCCGCCAAAGACAGATTCCGACAGCCGATTAGTTCCTGAGAAACTGATTCGGAACGGCTGTCGGAATCGGTCATCGTACTCGCTCGCTTAGAAACCGAGTCCATAGAGCTCTACAATTCGGCTCCGGAAAGGCTCGACCTGTCCGGATGCCTTTCGGAACTGATTCGGACAGCCCTAACGGTTTCCAGGCATCCTTCTTGGTAGTTCGATAGAGTGTCCAGATCGGTCAGGAAACAAGGGCTCCGGATCGGATTTGGCAAACCCAAATCCAATTTGGAGCTCTTCCGAACGAGATCGGAATCAGCCCCTTAGGAATAAATGTGTGAGAGACTGTGAGGGTAATGGGAAAAAGGAAATGTTCACTAGTAAATGTGGGAGATTTAGGGCATGATAAGGGGGTAATAGGGAGTAGAAAAGAGAAGTTTAGGGAGGGGCATGCTAAAGCAAACAGCCACCCACCCAATAGTAAGATGATTGCTATTCAAGAACAACACTTCAAAGTTTACTACTGCCGTAAAGGTCACAAAGCAGTAGTAAATGTACTACAGAAAAGCCTTTGTAGTAAGTATAGCACCACACAATACCACTCACAGGTACTGCACACATCAACACATTCCCATAGATAATAATGGGACTAAATATAAACACCCAATAGGAAACAATGTTAAAATAATTTAATTATTAATTTTTCTCACTTTCAAATTATGCATACATATATATTGGCATATATATACTATTAGACCTGACATCCTTGCTGTTGTATTCTCCTAGAATTTTTGCCTTTACCACCATAATTTTGCTGAACTTGTTTTTGTTGGCTACACAACACTGTGCACTTTACTAAATAGTGGTAACAGTCTTATGCACTCTCCCTTAAACATTGTGGAATTGGTATACACCTAATTGGCACATTGAATTTACTTATAGGTCCCAAGTAAATGGTACTACATGTACCCAGGGTCTGTAAATTAATGCTTCTAGCGGGCCTCGGCACTTTTTGTACCACCTCTCAAACTAGACCTGCAAAACACATCTTGGCCTGCCACTGCAGCCTGTAGTTCAGTTTTTGAATTCCAATTTAGACCTGGCAAAAAAAACCTTTTGCCAAGACTAAACTTTTCTTTTTAATACTTATACATCACCCCTTGGATGCGTTCCATAGGCTCAGAGGGTAGGGTGTATAGTATTTAAAAAGTAGGAGTAGTGTGTTTAGGTTTTACATGTCCCAACAGTGAAACACTCCTAAAGTCGTTCTTCACTGTAGCAAGGCTACTTCTACCTTTCAATTTATTTTTATTGCTACCTTGCTTCTACACAATTAAGAGCTGGGTATTGTTGAAGAAGTTGTATATATTATTCATGTCAACATGGTTTTGCAGCTAATCTTACATAATAAAATCATGGGTATTCATCAGAGCAGTGTCCCGCTTTCCCTACAACCTACCCTGTCCATTTACTGGCTATGTTGGGTAATATATTTGTGAAATTATTTAAGGGATTGTCTGTCACACGGATTACACAGGTGAAGGAGAAACTATGTACAACAATCAGTGATTCATTTCCCGGGACCTTGTGCATTTTTTGTGTTTTGTATTACTTAATGGAATCTCACAGCAATCCCCCTTTGAAGAATGAGGTCTCAGTCCAAAAGCCAAGCAAGCAGGCTTAGTCTTGGGATTATTAATGAGGTTTGTTATGATCGCCTACCATTGTGAAAGAAGAATTGGAAAGCTCTCAGATAGACAGTGAACTAGAACAGCATTGCTTGCTCCTCAAGGATATTGTAGATGTAGTAATTCAGATACAACTTAACAAATTAATAACAAGCAATATGTATAAGCAAGACCTTTGTTTCTATTTCTTAGGTGCATAAAATTGATGTCAACACTTGGCGAACATAGGTTTTATCTCGAGAAAGTGCTGTCTTCTATTTAGATCTTCATACTTCCTAACGGCACACTCATTGCTGTTGTGATTGAGTCCACCTGCACTGGTAGATGTCCTCTTCCTCTTTGATTTTTATTATGATGGTTCACAGCTCTTCTTGCTACGCTATGAGAGAGGTGTCATCAGTATATTAACGCCTTAACCGCGGTGGTTTTTCCGCCACGGTGCGGGCGTTCTAAAGAGGTGGGTGGGGCTCCGTCGGCCGTTGGCCGACGGCAGCACTAGGGAGGTAGTGCTGCCATTGGGTAACGGCCGACGGCAGGACGCAACGGGCTAAGGTTGATGTTTTCATCGCCAATTGTGAAACCACGCTCATCTTTCAGATCAGCTTCTCCCATTAGGTTTTCTGCATACATTTGGAATAGGTAGGGTGAAAGAAAGAAGCCATGTTTAACTCCTTTGCCAATCTCGAATCAGTCTGTTCTTGAACAGTGAAACAGGAACAATGATATGCTTGGTTCAACCTATTTCTCACATTTGACACATTTGACACAATCAGTACATGCTGATTTCCTTTTTAACTTTCCTTGGCTTTTTCAAACATTTCAGCGGCTATCAGTAGAGATGTCTTTTTTTCACCGATATTTCCTGAACTCAGCTTCTGCATCTGGTAATTGTCTTTTCATATACAACTACAATCTGTGTTGAATTATCCAGGCCATTGTGCTGCTGGCATGTGGAATTAGAGAAATACAGGCAAAACTTATGCTGAAACAAGTAATGGTGTGAACGTTCCCTATCTCATATGAAAACTGATTATAAAGTCTTCATATCACACAGACTCATGAAAGATAAACAGATTTTATGCTAAGATTGATCGTAAAATGAAAATGTATAAAGACCATAATAATGTCCAGTGTTTTACATGCTAAGTCATCTTCCTCTGTAGGAACCATAGATACTATTTGTAGTTTATTATTTTGAATTGCAGCATTTTGTTGCATTCTGTTGGATGCAAGTAATGGGAGAACATTGGCAAAAAAACGGAAAGGGATATACAGTACACTGGTACCTGGTAGCTCATTAAATTAAACACTGGGAATATGTTCAGCATATAGCTTAAAAACCGGGCTCCTTTATTAATTTTAATTGGATTGTCCTTAACACATATTTACTTTTAATCATAGTGTATATGTAAATAACCTTTTTTGACATGCCTCTCTGTGCTCCACTTCGAGTGTCTTAACATTCTAGGGTATATATTGGATCAAACAAAATCAGTGCTCAGTATGAGATTGAGAGCTATTAGGTCAGCTTCTTCATTTTACAAATACCATGGAACCCGATGGCCAAATAGGTATATAGTCGGGTACTCAGAAAATGCGTACAGCTAGACCAGGGTTAGTTGAGCACTTAGCAAATGCTGGGAAAGACACTAATAACCAATTGGCTAAAAATATATATGCTATCCTTGTTGTATGCTCCTGGTAAGGCTTTAAGATGAATCAGAAAAAAGGAAGAAGAAACCATGCATAAATGCATTATAAATATATTAAAACAAAACTAACCACCTAGTAGAAGCAAACACTTACCTAGTAACCACAACAGAGTACATAAGCACAAACACGTATTCCCTAGTTCAACATGGTGTGAACTGCCTCAACAAGTATTGCTTATGACTCACCAATAGGGACCAACGGGTTAAAAAGTTCAGGCAAGGGGAACTTGCAGTCTAACCTGGAACCAGCCCGGGGACCACCACCTCCCTGGGGCTTTAATCACAAACAATGTGGGAGCTGTGTGCCCCCATCCAGCCCAGAAACAATGGAGGGGCTGCGATGCCCCACACAGCCCCATGGACCACCACCTCCCCTGGGCTTCAAATTGAAATAATATGGGGGGGTGAGCAGCCCCCCTGCAGCCCCGGGGACTACCACCTCCCTGGGGCACATATAAAGAAAGGAGGGACCAGTGCAACTCCCCGCCCTCAGCCTACAATGGCCTTGGGGACCGCCACCACCCAGGGCCAGCTCCAGCAATGTCCCGGGGTGCTCACCCCAAGGACATAGCCGTTTGCTATGGCTTGGCAGGAGCAGTGCCATAGTAAAAAACACTGTTCAGCTTTTTTAGTAAGTAAGAGCAGAAAATGCTCTTGCTTACTCGAAGCAGGCCAGGATTGCTTTTGGACAGAGTTATCTCCATGTTAGCAGCTCCATCTGTCCAAAAGCAATGCTGGCTTCTAGGAGATGCGGGGGTCTGGCAGGGACCGCTGGGGCCTTGAGGCTCTTATGTGGTCCCCAAAGTAAGAAACTGGGTGCCCTGAGTAGGACCAGGCCACCCAGTACTGTGGCCAGGTCCCATGGGATGGGGTCCTCTGGGACAAAATTGGCCCAGGAAAGGTGGTCCATGCGGCCCCTTCCTTTATTTAAAAAAATTTAAAGATATAAGAAAAGATGGGCCAGGCCTTGGGGGATGGGGTCTCCAGGCTCAAAATCAGCCCAGGAGCTGTGCGTTTTGGCCCTTCTTTTAAAATAAAATGATGAACTAAAAAAAGGGTCTGGCCCCAAGGATGGGGTCCCCAGGGCCGAAAATCGCCTGAGGATGGTGGGTCACACAGTCCTCTCACTTAAAAAAAGTTAAGTCCCCTTGGCTCCAGAGGGTCTTTGGAGGCCAACTGCTCCTTCCGTTACCTCCAGTAAGTCCCACACAGCAGGAATGCTAAGATGTCTTCAGAGGCATTGTCCCCTTTCTTCACCACTCTGCAAACGTGGCTCCTGGTGCACTACTGCTTGGGGGATGAAGTCCACTTTACTCCTAAATGACCTAGGGGGCCAAGAAGCCCTCCTGGTACCTCCTGTAAGTCCTACACAGCAGAATTGCTGAGAGTTGGTCGGAGGCCCTGCCCTGTTTCTCCACCACCCTGCTAACGTGACTACTACTTTAAAAATCATCGAAATTCACTGAAAAAAACAAAGGTTACAGGGCCGCTATAGTTAGGAATTAGCATTTAAAAAACCTTAGCAATTGACTGAAAAAAACCTAGGCTACAGGGATGTTATAGTTAGGCTTGGATTTCACTGGTACAAAACCATTGAAATTCATCAGTTATAGTTATAGTTATCTCAAGTAGCTATAACTCGTGCCCTAACGTAACTATAACTCACACCCTTGCCATGCACTACAAATTACCCCACATATTTAATCAGTCACAATATCTTCTATGACATCCTTGATAATATCACTGCAAAATTATTGATGAGAAAACTGTGTATGGCAGGGGTGCAAGTACTTCAGGTTTTACATGTTATAAACAGCTAAATTCATTTTTGACTACTGTGAGGCCTACTTCTCTTATTAGCTATTACAGGGAAATCCTTAGAAGTAGATATGGCCAACTTGAGAATTGACCTCATCTCCCTCCATGAGTGAAAGCAATAAAATTGACAAAAGAATCTGGGATGAGAATAAATGAGTTACCATGCTTGAGAGCTTTGGCATCCTTGGAAAGTGAATTGGGGGAAATCGGGAACATGGATGAATCTAGTGGGCTGACCTATGAACAATTATGTGC
The DNA here is from genome assembly GCF_964261635.1 of Lissotriton helveticus. Taxonomy (NCBI): domain Eukaryota; kingdom Metazoa; phylum Chordata; class Amphibia; order Caudata; family Salamandridae; genus Lissotriton; species Lissotriton helveticus. The sequence goes on from NC_136067.1 coordinate 452,435,338, forward strand.
AACAAGAGCATAGGAACAGGAGCGAGAGGAGACAGTGATTTCAAACTCCAATCAAAATTGTGCCCACAGTTACCTCCTGGGAATAAAGTTGATCTTTTCAAGAAAATAGTAATTGAGGATTAGAACCGATTAAACAAGAGAAATATGCACAAAAGGAGAAAAGAATTCCCGGAGAGAGAGCTGCCAATAAAAGCCTCAGAGAAGACATACAAATGATAATAAAACCATCTGATAAAGGAGGCAATGTTGTGATCCAGGAACATATCTAATGGAAGCAGAAAAAAACTAAGAAATAGACAACATTATGAAAAGCTTAGAGAAAATCCAGCAAATATGATTATTGCAGAATATCATAAAAACTGCAAAATTGTCACATCCAGGATCAATTGATCATGAAGAGTAGAAATATCCCAAAACTGACCACCCAGTAACACCTCCAATCAAATTCTTCCTGAAGGTCCATACAAGTCAAAAGAACCCACCGGGTCATCCAATTGTAAGTTCAATAAATTCTCTACTTGAAAATACGTCTAGATTTATAGACATCTATTTGGCACCGTGTCATGGTTTTACCATCTTATTTGCATATTTTGATTAATTTTTTGTACAAAATCCAGGGTATGCCTTAGATAAAGTCCTATTTAATGGCCACAATTGATGTAAAATCACTCCATACATTAATCAGACACAGAAATGGAATCAAAGCAGTGAAGCATTTTTTACATGAAAAATCAATTAGTTATCTTGAACACTCAAGCATGTTCATTCAATGTTGGCCTTCTGCCTCACCCATAATGTGTTCATGTTTAATGAAGGATTCTATTTACATACAAAGGGCACAGCCATGAAGACTTCATTTGCTCTAACGTATGAAAATCTCCTAATGGGTTACTGGGAATGAGAATTTGTGTGGACAGAAGAAAAACACAAGAAATTTGAAAAGGTCAAATTGTGGACCAGGTTTACCGATGACCTCTTCCAAATATGGGACGGGGACAGTAAAAACCTAGAAAATTTCATCCTATCCCTGAATTGGAATGACCTCAATTTAGCTTTCACACAACACCTTAAGTCCCATTCATATTTTGTTTCTAGATATTGACATGTACATAAAGAACAACTGTATCAGCGCAAAAATATATAGGAAAACAACATTGTGCAGTAGAATGGCCATGGATATAGTGTATATTTGCAGAACTTAGGGAAATGCTAAGAGCTAGAAGAAATTCCTCTGATAACTCTGATTTGAACAGGAAACTAATGAGTCCAGAACCCGGTTTTAATCTAGGGGATATCCACGAGAATTTGTTCAGACTGCAATGGAAAGAGCACGAAAAAAACTGAGAGATGAGCTATTGAGACCAATGAAATAGACTCACAAGAAACTCAAACACGTCTCATCATAGACTATAAAGTACAGCACATAGAGATCAGGAAAATAATTCTAAACAATTTGATGTAGATGAAGACCTCAATGTAGCTTCAAAATATCATCCTGACATCACGTACAGAAAGATAGCATAATTAGGAGATCTCTTAACAAATAGTCATTTTACACATGAAACTGTACAGAAAGTGGTCTGGCTGAACCAACCAGGGCTTTGGACGTTTAAAAAATGCACAGCCTGTGAACATGGAACAAATAAAACTATTTACAAACCTTATAATGGTAGACATGAACAAATCAAGAAACACATAACGTGTAATACAGAGTTTGCAACATGTGTTCTAGAATGCCTGTGCGGAAGATACTATGTTGAAACCATAGTGAACAGAATGCTCTTGAGAATTTTACAGCATCTTCGCACCATACAAATCGTGACTTCTCATACCCAGTTGCCAAACATCTTTGGGACAAACATGAAGGGAATGCAAAGGGACTGCAGTTTTTTGCCATTAAAAACATAAAGAAAAACAATAGAGGAGAAGACAACAGTTAAATCTAGGAAGAATGGAGTCAAAAGTAATAATCTTGAAGGGCACAGAGGCACACACTGAACATAATTTGGATGCCAAACTGCATGTACATTTATGAAATTAACTCTGACTTTTATGAACTTGTAATTAGAAAGACTATATTAACATAATGGAGCCACAGGCAGCACAAGGAGAATTGCTTAGACTTGATGAATAGTAATATTTGAAAGATGGTTTTAGGCATTTGAAAGATGGAGAATTGGTATGATACAGAATAAGGAAAAATGAAATATAAGGATGAAACATTATGCATTCGCTCTTTTACATCCGCATTATATGTGTTTATTTAGATTGCATTTTCTAGAAATAATATTGCACCTTAGTATTTGCATTTTGGGAAATATTTTCATTTATGCTTTCTCTTTTCCCTTTATCTCCAAAGAACTTCAAACGCATTCATTGTTTTACATGAATATATTTGTTTCATACATGTATCTGCATTGCCATTTAAGATTACAATCAATTGCACAATTAAAATGTAGAAATTGTTAGAAAGATAAAACAGAAATTAATATGACTGTAAATTTCAATGGAATTCACAGAAAAAGGTTGTTCTTAAAAATAATAAATTGGGAGGAAATAAGACTATTGTACAAGGTGAATAATAGGAAATATGAATATGAGCACGTTTACCATAATTACATTTTAATTGGATAAGCATATGCACTTTAGATTGCAAATTTCACTTTATTTTGTTGATAGATTTGCACATATTGCATTTGCACTTTACCAAGACAACCTTGACCTTTAGAGATGACCAGGGATATTTAATCAACAAATTGAAAAACAAATGTACATTTAAACATGAGGTACAATTGAAGTCATCACATGACAATAAGCCTCTACTCTTATCATTCCCCTTGTTCCTCACTGTCTCTTTTGTTTTCTTTGTATATTATTTTTCTTTTCCTGCAATCTTTGCTCTCTTCCTTCTACTTATATTGTGCACATTACATTTGTATGCATAGGCAGAATAGATATTGAAAAAACCAACCATCTAATAGATTATGTTTCAGTGCAATTGACAACATCATCTTTTTGTAAAAGGTGTTCTGTAATGAGAGATAAAACTGCTTATTGCACTATAATCAATAGAACTGAAAATGGCTCCTCTCAGGCCCTTTATTTTTTTTTTCCTTTGTTGAGGCTATTGTATCTATATTTCTGTTCTTTAGATTTTTTTCTCTTTTTCTTGATCCATCCTCTTGGAATATGTGACCTTGTTATGGTGAATTGAGTACTTTACTTTGATTTTCATACAAAACATACTTGATTCATTTTGTGTGAATATATAAAGAAGAAAAAACGAAAAAATAAATAATTGACAAAAAATCATGCAGGAATTAAGAGGAATTATATAATTTCTGTCATGTTGAAAAGAAACAGTTGGGCTGAAATAGTCATCCTGCATGAACAATATGAAAATATTTTAAAAGGTACTTAACATACAAAAACAAAGAGAGAAAAATATGATCTTCAATGCCGGATGACATTTGGCAATATTGTATGATGAAACAAGCAGTCTAGTTCTTTGTTTAAGAAAAAGTACTGATGGATTGTGGTTAACAGCACCTTTTAATGGACTGTCAAGATGATGGAATTCTATGGTCTTGTGGTAGGCAAGCGCTGAAACGCATCAACTGTCCCTGTTGTGATGCACTATTGGTGAATACTTAAGATAAAGAGATTTGTCTGATGCCTGTGGTGCCACGTGAATTCCTAACATGAAGGGAGGATTTGAGGTAGCGGAATCGTTGGTGAAAAAAAAATGTATATATATATCTGTGTGTATGGGTAAAATATTCATGAAGAAATGAGGGGGTCCCAGTGAATGAGACTTGATGGATTCACCACGAGGAGCTTATAAGCTTTTACATCTGGGGCACGTACAAGGGGCTCTGACCTCAGCAGCCAATTAATACCTGCCAATCTACCCTCAATTTTTTGGGAAGGGATGGTAGACATCTAGCAATATCTGTAGATGTACTCTTTGGGTGTCCTCCAACCTTGAGCAGAGCCTATCTGTCTTCTCAGGGAGTAGTCCAAAAACCAAAAAATGAAATATGGAAGACTTATTAGAGAACTGGGGATATGAGTTCTGATCTATTAAATGACCAGGTGAGTAACAATGCTGCACAACATGAGTATTTGTAAAGTGCACATATACACCTTAGGGTATATTTGCATTGCATGCAAGATGTTTATTGTTTCCCAGTTCAAGTGTACTCAGAATCAATCTCCAAGGCCCCACCTGGGCCACATTACACAAAGTGTATTGGTTGCGCAATGGGTAAGTGCACCCATTTTCTGTGCCCCCAAGGCACATTCATATTACAAGAGTCGCAGGTGCTTAGGCAACCCCTTCTATAATACAGATCGTGCTGGATAATACGTTGAGCCAGCACGATCTCAAGGGAACAGTCTCTCATTTGATTGAGTGTATGGCCCCTATGCGAATAAGGGAAAACGTTGCTGTATTACAGACAAGTATGGGGACAAAGGCAAACTGAACAAACTCCTTACAAACAAAAGAACAGGTGAGAGGTGAACTGGCTGTGCCACAACGAGGAGGAACACAGTCAATAGACCCCCAAGGTCACCCCTTTAAATTAGGAAAAGTAAGTCTGAGGCAGAGCACCTTCAAGCAGGGCCGGCTTTAGTGATGGTGGCGCCCTGTGTGACAATGTCTGTTGGCAAGCCCCCAGTGACCACCTCTGCCATGGATGCCCTCACTAGCACCCTTTAATAGTGCCTCTCAAGTCTCCATAACAGTGTCTCTCAGATGCATTTAGTTTTATAGCACCACTCATGCCAGTTTAAGGTGTCAGAGCACACATTGCACAGAGGCAATTATATGTGTGTAAATCAGTGTATAGGAAATGTTACATTAGACAGTACTACAAGGTGTAGTGTATGAGTGGCATGTCATAGATACAGGTAGGTAATATAGTCAAAGTTCTTATTCAGGAAAGGCACAAATTCAGAATTAAAAACACAACATCATTGTTAAGGGTTCTCTTTCATATTAAGAAGTGTTTTCTACCAAAATTAACCCTTTTAGAAAGATTAGGATAATGAAAGACTGGGCAAAAAACAGATAGCTCTAACATATACCTTGCAGGTTGCAGCAGCTCTAGGGTGACAGTTAATAGCTCAATGTTCTATATTAGGATTTTGACTTAGAAACCACAAGCAACAAAAGGAGCTCTCTTACAGAAGCAGTAACCCACTGACCTATTTACAATATATGCACTTGTTATCTGCATGGTACACTTTCTTAGCAGCAGGCATTTGAACCCTCTGCACTACCTTAAGAAAAGTCACAATTTCCACTAGACAAACCTCCGGTCTCTTTCCAGGAAGATGATTAATTACAGGACTTTTCTTGACATTTTATTTGAAAGTTGCTGGAGGCCAGGAACGAAGCAGCAGGTGCTTTTAAAATGATAATATACATTTTAAAAAAGGACGCCCCCGCCCCAAGTCAACGCCCGGTGGGGTTGTACCGATCGCACCACCCTAGAGCCGGCCCTGCCTCCAAGGATCCCCGTGAAGACAGGTTCAGTCACTCTGTGCACCAGCCTGCAAGAGGATCACTGCTCTCCTTTGTAATGCAGGCCAGGATGCCATCTGCAAAGTGAAAGGAAGACCAGCTGCGTCAACCAGCCTCTCGCCTGAGGGGAGTTGGCAGACAACTATGAGGGAAAATTAAAAAAGGAAAACCACTTAACTCGCGGGCACCGAATCTCCGACTCCGTGATAGGGTGAGGGCAAAGTAGGGTGACCAACTGGCATGACTACAAATTCAGGACAGTGAGTGTAAAAATTCAGGACAAAGGGTCAAAATTCTGGACAGAAATTCAGGACAGAAGGTCAAAATTCAGGACAAAAATTCGCAACAAAGGGTAAGTTTACAGACACATCAGAGGAGGTCGCTCAATAGTATATAAGTACATAAATAGACCACCAACATAAATACAAGTCAAAATAAGTTCATATTAAGTTGTGATAATCTTGGACTTCACGGTTTTCTCTGTATGCCTGCAGCTTTCAGCATCTGTGCAGGTATTATTATGGTATTTCATATGATCATAATTTATTTATATGGTTACTGCACTGGGTTGTCCATTTTGGTATTTTGTTTACATCTCATGGTCCTGAGAAGGCATGTTTGGTGAGAGAAGTGGTCGGGAAGATCTGCTGGGATGACTTTGTTACCAGCATCTCATATTTAAGTGCTATTGTAAGATGGAAAGCAGCATGCATAGAATGTAGCTAATTGGTACATGCAGTGCTGGACAAGAGAGCAGTTCTCAGAGTGGCATACCATGACTGCTTAGCAGGTGATGACTGGTTGTGGTGTAACGGCCTGAGCTGCCGACTTGGGAGCCGGTGAGACCCAGGTTCGAGTCTTGGTGGTGATGGCAATATCCTGTGATTTGGGGAAATCACTTAATCTCCCCATGCCTATAATGCAGCGCTTTGAGACCCTCACAGGTGATCTGCTGTGCTTTACAAATCATGGGTTATGGGGCTGGTACAGTACTCAGTGATGGAAAAGATCCATAGCGGACACGTCTTGTGTCTTTGACAGTTATGTTTTGCTTCAGCCCAGTTGAGTTATCACCTCTCACCTAACGCTACTGGCTAGTTAGGTGTATCCTTCCACCTTCACTTGCACTGAAATCCATGAGGGACTACTTTACAGCTATTACCCTCTCTTTCTGATGCTGTTGCCTGGGTTTCGTGGATCTCGCTCTAATATGCTAATGCTGCAATCAATAAACGCATTGAACCTGGACCTTTTGTCTTTGCCAATACGTGTTTGAAATTCGATAGCTACCTTCTACGTTGTGCTGATCAGCTGCTTTCTTACTGTTGAAGTCAGGCCTTACCTGTCTCTGCTTTTTTCTGGAATAAAGCAAGGGGAAAATGTGTGAATATTCATTAGAGAGAGGTGCGTGGTGTCTCCAAATGTCCTTCTAGGATTGCCAACTAGCTAAAGATGAGAATGCAGATGGGAAAAAGCTGGCATAAAGGAACTGTGGATAACTTCCTTTGTGAAAAGGGGATCCACTTTGGTGCTTGTGGAAATGAATTTACAGAATGAAAGGAGTCCGAGAAGTAACCGGTTGTAAAATTTCTCACTTGCAGGATGACTAGTCACCTGTTACAGTCAGATCACACAGTGAGGTTCCAACCAGTAAGGTGGCTGCTGCTGGCTAGCACGAAGGAACTTTACCTTCCTAGTCTGAGGATAAAATAATACAACATTTTTTGAAACTCAAACCGGTGTGGGCCACTTCTTCAATTTGGCAATGAGCGCCACCAGCAACGTCTGGACCAACACCAAGGTGAAGAGATAGAGGAAACCACTCCCCACCTTGCGAATGAGGAAAGGAGTCAACCTATTGTTGCGTGTGAACTAAGTAAGGCAATTCTCATTTTTGGCAAAGTGATTCTGAAAGAAACACCTGTATGGGTTTTTAATAATTAATTGACTGAGCACATGTTTATGTTTATTTTTGATCAGGCCATCACGTGCAACTAACGCACTGCACAGAACTCACCATATAATACTGTAACATTGCTAAGCAACCAGTGTGGCTGTTTGTCCCTGTGCCTCGTTCAGTGCACACACGAAAACATTCATCACTGCCATTGATGTGCACATGTCTCACTCAAGTGTACAAGTGTGACTCGCATTAGTTCCATACTGAATAAAGTTCTTCCTGCTTGGCAAATCTGGAAGCGACGTGTTCCCTGCTTGGTGCACATGAGTGACTTCACACTAGCGTGACTAGTGTGTATGATGACCCCCATGTAATTCCTCTTGTTTATCAAATCTGGAAGTAAACATTTGACTAAAACCCCTCATCACAATGCCATTGTGTGTTTAGTTGATAAACTGCTAGAAAAATGTACTTGACATGTACTTGACATTCTGCAGAAGAGACTATGGGCGAAAACAATTATAATTGAAAGAAGCGATAGCAATTGTAAATACTGTTGAAGAATCAAGTGCCTGCATGAAGGAATTGGAAATAAAAGAAGTTTATGGAATTGAAGCAGACTGACTTTTATGTAGGATGGGGAGGAGAGAGTTGTAAGCCTTGAGTACTCGATCATGTTTGATTACTCACCTGAACCTCTGATGTCAATAGGCAAAAACTGAGGGATAGGCTTGAGATTAGACTTGGCTTGTCACCATCTTGAATTTTGTGGCGGACAGGGTTACTAGGTCACAAACGTGATGGATATCCCGTCCGCCAAATTACAATTCCATCATATCCTTTGGAACTCGTTATATAGCGGACGGTGTATCCAATCCTCCAAGTTTGTAATCAGCCCTAAGTCCTTTTCCTAACACTCCATACACAAATAATAACTCACTACCCAGTTTTCTTCTAGTAAACTCACTTGCACGTTTGTCCTGTAGCATATAATGAACTTGTGCAACCTCATGCACTGATGCAACAGAGTTTCTTATGGTTTTCAATATAATCTGCTTACAGGAAACATGGGCCTGTGACGTAATTGAACTTCTTGAGCTCCAAGCGCTATCACAAATTGCAGAAAGTGTTAAGAAAGGGAGCCTAGAGAGGCTTAATGCTTGCTGCTTCAACCAGCTTACACAGTTCTGTTAATTCACATGCTTTCAAATCCATAAAGCAAAATTGTCCATATATTTTAAAGAAAGAACCTTTCAGAAAAATGTAAACCTTCCTATATAGTCTTTCAATCCTGCCAAGTGATACTGGCCCAGTATGCTTGAACACATTTATCACTGATTTCACAAACACCCTTGGGGAAAAATCCCCAACCTCCTGATCTCTTCACAAGGAGAGGGCAGTTGGAATTATTTGACCTTGGACCCACTCATTTTGGGGCCCCACTCTCCTGTTACAACCTGTTTTGAAATAATAAAAAAACACATAAATAATAAAACAAAGCCTCACCTGTTCCTTCTTACTACAGATACCGCAACAGCTCTAAGTGATACGAAATGTTGTGTTTTCACTTTCACTAGAGTACTTGTCATCCAAATTGCGAGCTGTTTCTTGGATCCCAAACGAAAAGGCTGTCCCAAATGTACCAAACAAACCGTGGTGGGGTTTGGCCCCAGCCCTACCAAAGCTTCTGACATGCTTGCCAACTCCTTGTAAACTCCTCCATCCAAGCTTCCAGTAATATTGTCTTTTATTGCTTGTATCCATTTAATAGGATGTATACATCCAACTCATTTTACAGCAAATATTTTGTTTTCAACTGAAAATGGGACTCAGCATGGTGTTTGTAATACAGGTATCGTAAGACCTTCTGACAGGACTGGTAGCCCGATGAACAGCTCTGAAGCCTGAGCCGATAAGACCTTACCTTACCAACAGGAGGGGTTACTCTTGGGAGCCTATTAAATGTGCACCCAGAAGGATGGATTCCCTCTGTGAACCTTGCACCATAATACCATCTGAGTAACCTGATAGGTTTCTTGCTGTCTAGTGCTTAAACTTCTGTGATTTGTCTAGTCTTCCTGATACCTGTTATGCCTGGTTAGTCACTTACCTGGTTTATGATTAGACCTATTTATTCACTGACCTGGTTTATGGCTGATGGAAGCAGCTTGAGTCCCACCTCAGCCTCTCCACTCTGCTAACTCCACTGACTGAGATACAAATACATATTGGCAGGAGAGTGTGGGAGGTGGAAGGGGGTGTTTTATGGTTCACAAATGCGATTGATGGTTCACACTAAACAGGCACTTCAAGAAGGAATTCACACACGTTACTAGTACCCTGTACAATACGCTTAGTTGGACCACTTTTATAAGCAGATAAGCATTTATAAGCTTATACATGACAGGTAACCTTCAGTCAAATCACTTATTGGACGGGCTGTTACTAAGATGCAGTTTTTGTAGTCACTGTTGATTTGTTTTTGGGCAATGCTGCAATTTCTGAGGCATTGCATTGATGTAACTAAAATGCACCTTTGCACTGTAACATTTGACAGTGTAACTTTGTACTTGCTTTAGTATATGCTATTTTTATCATTGCTGATGTTATCAAGTGCCACAACACCCTTGCGCTTGTCAGATCTGCTGAGATGCCCAAGTTGTACAATTAGGGAGGCTAGTTTAAACATCTTGTTAGTGTTCATTTGTGCTTCTGTGTGTGTTCAGAGTGTAAATGGAAACCGTATACTAAGCATCTGTTTTTGCGCGCCCCTTGCATTTCTGTCTCTTCCAAGTATCACCACGGTTGTTGCTGGTGTTGTGGAACACATTCTAGTCTTGAGAGTCTGACACTGGGGGGGAGAGGGGTGAGAGGGGGCTCATGTACGCTTTGGCTATCGTGGGGCCCTTTGAGGTTATCAGGTCACTGCACCGAGAGGCCCATTATCATTCTGTATGTGATAATTAGGCTGACATACAGAATGATAATGGGCCTGATAGCAGTCTGTGCTGGGTCGGGGAGGGGCTTCTGCAGGCAATTGAATTCACAGCAGGACTACGAGCTGGCCCCTGCAATGAGAGTTACAGATCTCCCACTGCAGGGGCCAGCTCGCTGTTATGTCTGAAATGAAGGCGTCCGTGAAAGAATGTCTCATGGACAACGGACAAGAGGCCCAAATTACGGGCGGTCCGTGAAATTTACGGACGGTTGGTCACCCTAGCAAAGTAAGTGTGAAAGAAGGACGATGGGACTCTAGGGAAATTACAAATTGTAGATATTTATTGGAGAATACAGAGAGCCGTCCTCTCCGGCAGCGTCCGAGGCACAAGCAGCAACTGCCACACATAGAATACTTATGGCATCATGCTCGTGCCTGCACCCCACACTCCAGATGACATCAGCCCACAGTGCATTCCGCCAGCATCACCACAAAATGATTTTCTTTTTTTAATTTTATTTACCCTCATAGTCGTCTGTCGACTCCCCCCAAGCCACACTGCTCTTGCCTGCACTGGCCGCCGCGACTGGTGTTACCCCAATGCAGGGCAGCACCATGGCGAGTTGGTGGCGGCACTCGGGGCTGTGCATTAACTGTAATAGGGAGCACTCAAATGATCTGCGCCTGGCAAACCCAGTTAAAGGAGTGCTGCAGGCAATGATTCATTTGAGCCTGTGGTTTGCAGTGGGGTGCACCAGCACTTATTTTTAGGGACCAGCACTTATTTTCCCGCATAATTTATTTTCGAAGTGCAAGAAAGGGATAAACACACCAATCGAAACGACGGAGAACAAGAAAGACGGCAAAACTATCACAAGGTGAGAAAGCAGCAACCTGCAGGAAGGAGTGAGATAAAGGAGCAGGGAATGTCCGGGGGTCGATTAAGGAGGCAGGAGGTCAATTTAAGACTGCTCAGCCTTCCACGAGGGGACATTTAATTAGCAGAGCTTGGGCATCGGCACTCTTTCTTTCCAAAATTAAGCTCTGGCTGAAGGGCAGACTGGGGAGTGAAATGAATATAGGGCCAGGAGTGGAATCCGTGAGTGCCCATATAGACTGCTGGAGAGTGTAGTGGGCTGCCTTGTGGGTCTGTGCAGGCCTCACCCTGGTGATACGGGGCAGCGCGGCGGCAGGCTGTGCAGCACACGGTCACGACACACCGACACAATATCACAGTCGGAAGTGACGCCACGAGCGGTCGCCCCTCCTTTTACTGACTCCCCGCAGGCCGATGTAGGGATGCATGCATTTATGAACTAGACTGCCAACATTACATCCCTATCTAACTTTGTCCTTTTGAATGTCCTTTTAGTCCGAATACGTTGATGCCCACGGGTCTGCAGGCACCCGGGGTCTTAGGAACAGGCATAGTCTCTTAGTCTCTGGTTCGGGAGTGGATTTGGCCGTAGATGGTACCGCTGGGAGCCGGTGCGCCACCTCGGCTGGCCGGATCCGGACTTCCAGGGTCCGCATCGCGAGGAGGAGAGGAAGTGATGTCCGGGGCTTCACCGGACGGGCAGATGGTAGGCGCCTCTGCATCATCTTCGGCAACGGCTGTGGTTCAGGATGCCGGCTGGTGGATTGGGGTCTTCGCGTGGTGTTCTGGTGGGACCTCCTTGAACCATGATGCATTCCGGGATACTTCCTCCGTCCCCTTGCGGGCTGTTATCATTGAGCCATTGGTTGCTGTTACTATCCAGGCACCAGGTTCATAGCGCGTCTGGAATTTTCCTCATTGACGCCGGTTTCGCAGGATGACCGTCACCCCTGGCCCGAGTCGTCTGGGGGTGGCTCGACGGCGAATACTCGCTTCTTGATTTTGTCGCCGTCTTCGTTCTTGCGTTTTGTCCGCATCAAGGGGAAGTGACGACCATCCTGGTGTGGTTGGTAGGAGGTCTCGCCATGGTCCTTGGAGCATCAGGGCCCACGGCTCCGTTGGGTCGTGCAATGGGGGGTGCTCCGGTACTCCCTCAGGAACTCATGCAGCCGGTGTTCTGGGTCTGCCTGTTCTACTGTGGATATTCAGAACATCTTGTTCAGCGTACGCATGAACCTTTCGACATCCCCGTTCGCCTGGGGCCATTGAGGGGTGATGCGTCGATGAGTGATCCCGCGCTGTTGGAGGAACATGGCGAATTCTGCCCCTTGGAACGGGGGACCGGTGTCACTGCGGACTTCCTGCGGGAATCCAAACATCACAAATACTTTCTCCAGGACAGGACCTACGTGGCTTACCCCGTTAATGCAATCGACTCGACCACGGGGTATTTCGAGTAGGCGTCCACGATGACGAGCGTGTGTCGTCCACCTGGGAAACTACCGAAGTACATGCTTATCTTGGACCACGGTACGGTGCAGGCTTCTTCGGTGATGACCGGGAGAGGCTTCTCGGGGCCTCCTGTCCGTTGGCAGGGCATGCACCACCTGAAGCACTCCTCCACCATCTCTTCAAGTTCCAGGAACCATACCTTCTCCCTCATTTGCGATTTCATTTTGACGACGCCTTGATGCCCTCCATGGGCCAATTGGACGGCTCGCTGCTTGAGGCTTTGCGGGATGACTAGCCAAGGTCCTCGCATCAGGACGCCGTCCCCAGTGGCGCTTAACTTGTGGCGGACCCGCCACATCTTCGTGAGAAGTTCCCGGTCTTCAGGGGCCCATCCATTCGCCTGTCGCAGGTAGTCGGTCCAGGAGCCTTCTTGTACCGCTCTGACTGTCTTGGCGTACGCGCATCGGTGGCCACCGCTTCCTTCACTTCGTCTAGTGACATACACTGGGGGCACGAGGTGAGGGCTACCCAGTGTGCGAATTCTTCACAGCCATCGTCCTCTTCTTGTTGGTCCGCTTAAACCGGATGTCTTGAGAGGAAGTCGGCAGGGTTCTTGGATCCTGGGCGATACACGACCTCCGTCTCGTAGGGTTGCAGTTGGACAGCCCAACGTTCAATTCATGGTGGTGGATTGGGCGCCGTCCCCTTGAAGAGAGGGACTAGCGGCAGATGGTCTGTCACCATGGTGAATGGTTGCCCTCGTAGGTAGAGGTGAAAGTGATTACAGGCCCACTTGATGGCGAGCATCTCACGCTCGATTTGTGCCTATATGCTTCTGTCAGGGTAAGGGCCTTGCTGGCGAAAGCCAGTGCGGCCCACTGATCTGGTTTCTGCTCTTGTGCCAGTACTGCTCCTAGCCCGACTGGGCTCGCATCCACGAGTACTTCCGTTGGCTTGGTCGGGTCAAAGTATGCCAGAGTGGCTTTCTCCATGAGAGCGTCTTTGATGCTTTGGAAGGCCTCTTCTTCTTTCGGACCCCATTGCCAGGCAGTGTCCGTTTTTGTGAGGGCTCGAAGCGGTACGCTTCGGGTGCCGAGGCCTGGTATGAATCCCCCGCAGTATGTGGCCATACCCAGGAAGCTTCTCACCTCCGTCGGCGTGGTAGGGGCGGGGGTGTTCTTGATAGCTCGCGACTTCCGCGGGTCGACTTGAATACCGTCCTGGTTGAACACGTATCCGAAGAACTCCAGGGAGGGTTGGAAAAATTGGCATTTGTCCCGATGGAGGGTTGCCCCATACCCATTAAGGCGCTTCAGGGTTTCACGGAGGTGTTTGTGGTGATCCGTGGCGGTTGCAGAGTGAATGAGTATGTCATCGCTCACGTTTAGCACTCCGGGCAACCCCGACAGTAGTTATTGTGTTCTGGAACACCTCTGCCGCGGATGATATGCCAAAGTTCAACCTCTTATACCTCCGGAGTCCCAGGTGTGTGCTGAAGGTTGTGATGAAATGGCTCTCTTCAGCCAGAGGTAGTTGGTGGTACCCAGCATTCAGATCGATCTTCGAGAACCATTTTGATCCGTTGACGTCCGCGATGATGTCATCCATCGTAGGTGTTATGTGGCGTTCCCTCTTTATTGCTTTGTTAGGTAGGCGCATGTTTGGGCTTTTCTGCAATGACCATCGGGGATACCCACGGGGTGGGTCCGGATACCTTCTCGATGACCCCTTGCTCTTCCAGCTTTTCCAGCTCCTGCTCAACAAGTGGTTGCAGGTGAAAAGGGATCCGTCGATGTCGCTGGGCGACCGGGTTTACCGATTTATTGATGTGCAGTTTGATGGGCTCGCACTTTATGCAGCCGAGACCTTTGAACAGCCCGGGGAACTGTGCTAGGAGTTCTTCTACCTGATGCGCTCTGATCCTCATGGCAAACGCAATCAGCTTCAGGTCTTCGGCCGTGTGGCTGCTCAGGAGGGTGTCGGCCTCTCTATCAACGACGTGGATGGTGGCGGTTACCTCGAGGTCGTCTACCTTGATGGGCACCATCATCTTCCTTTTTAGCGGCAGGGGTGTGTCCGACCCGTTGGCGTATATCCTGGTCTTGGACAGGACTACGGGCAGGCAAGGGCGTAGCTTCCGGTATTGCTGTAGGCCCATGACGTTGACTGTGGCCCCTGTGTCGATGACCGCCTTGACATCTGTTCCGGACACTTGGACCACGCACAAGTCTTCCATTGTTGGTAGATGTTTCGCAGCCTTTCTCTGTGCGTTGTCGGGTGGTTCAGTGTCCGTAATCGACAATTGTCGGATTGCTCTCGCTGGAGGTCTCTGCCCACGGAAGTTCCTGGCGTTGTTGCGCCGTCTGCATACAGCCGCAAAATGGTTGGGAATGCCACAATTTGTGCAGGTCTTCCCTTGGGCTGGGCAGTCTTTTGCGGCATGAGGTTCGTGGCCACAGTACCCACATTTCGTTCTGGGTGTCTCTCCCCTGGGCTTTCTGGGTTGATCGCTCCTTTGTTTCGTTCTCACGGCATCCGCCCTCTCTGTCTTGATGGCTTCCGCTTTTCCTTGGGACTTGGTCCGCGCCTGGTCCATTGCTGTGGCTCTTGCATCGGATAAGTCATGCGATCTGGCGAGTATCAGGATGTTCTCCAACGTGATTCCTGGTTTCCGTAGTATGAGGCCACGTAGCGTCTTGTCGCGGCACCCTTGGATGAGCTGCCTCCTGATCGCTTGTGGCTGGTCTATGTCCGTGCACGTGCCGGCTAGTTCCCTGACGCGGGCATAGAATGTATCCATGGACTCTCCTTCTCTCTGGCGCGCCTGTCCTAGCTTGAAGACCTCGAAGTCTGGGTTTAGCTGCAGATCAAAATGGCCGTTGAGCGCGGTTACGGCAGCGTCGTAGTCATCTGCTGGCCCTGTGTTGGGAAGATGTTTAAACAGCTTAAATATTTCATCTCCGGCATAGTGAAGGAGTAGGGACCTCTTAACGGTTGTGTCAGTTTCTCTGGTGGCGCTGAAGTAGTTGTTCAAACGTTCTATCCAGATCGTCCACCTGGGGGCCGCTGTTGCGGGGTTTTCTAGCTCGCTGAAGGGGGGTAGGACTCCTGACGCTGTGTGCTGAAATGGAATGCGAATTGGCGCGGCAGCCTCGTTGTCTCCCATGTTGGTTGGCTGTGGCGTGGTTTGACCAGCAGGACAGTCTCTCTGGGTGGACCTCGTGTCATGTGGGGTGTAACGGTGGCGTTCGTGCCTGCTTGCGGGCTACCCTGGCTTAGGAGGGACTTCTCCTTCCACCCCCTCTCCTTACTGTACATTTGTCTTTCTTTTTCACGCCAGTTTGTCATGCCGTGGCGCCGATTCTATCCGTCTGCCCTCCGGGGTTGCTGTGGTACGGTTTGCCTTGCCAGTGCTTGTCTCCTCCTCCCTTTTCCTTTACTTTGCTGTCGTGACGGTGGCACAGTCACCTCGGGCTCCCCAGGTCTTCTCCACGGGAGGTTGGGGCGTCCAGGCAGCAGCAGGCTGGGGCACTCAGGTGTCGTGGGTGCAGGGCTTGGGCACCCTCAGCAGGGCAGCTTACAGTTCCCAGGCCCTTTTGGGCGCGGCTGCGGCCGAGAAAACGAGTTCTTGGCGTCTCACGCGAGATGCGTGAGATTTGGCACTGTCATGCGCGCTCTGGCGTCTCATGCGTGATGCGTGGGATTCGGAGATGTCCTGCGCGCCCTTCGAGATCTGCCCCCGAGGAAAGTCGGCCTCGGCGGGGAAGGTGTCGCTGGGGCTGCCGAGATCGCTACAGGCAAACAGTGGCGACAGGCAGACACAGGACCGGACACGGGTCAGGAGCGGCGGTCCACAGAGGCAGGTAGGCAGGGGCTGCAGGCAGATGTGCGGCGGTGCCACGTGTGGGAGCGGGACGCTCCACGTGGTGTTCCGGTGTACGGGCGAGGGTTGGGCCTCCTCCGCTCGTCGCCAATGTAGTGGGCTGCCTTGTGGGTCTGTGCAGACCTCACCCTGGTGATTAGGGGCAGCGCGGGGGCAGGCTGCGCAGCACACAGTCACGACACACAGACACAGTATCACAGTCGGAAGTGACGCCACGAGCGGTCGCCCCTCCTTTTATTGACTCCCCGCAGGCCACGCCTGGCCTGCGGATGTAGGGATGCGTGCATTTATCAACTAAACTGCCAACATAACAGAGAGGATGCATTTGTCTACTGAGCCACGAGACTCAAAACGAGCAGAGGATATATATCTGTATATTTATGTCTGGGGGATTTTCAACCAAATATAGTGGATCACTGTGAAGGAAGGGAACCTGAAAGAGACAGTTGATCACACAGTGACAAATTATCGTAAGTTCTTTTCTTTCTTGCTCTGTCAGTAGAATTTTTTTGCTGTCCAATCAGAACTGATGGTACTAGCTGCTTGTTGCAGATGGCTCAACTAGAGCCGCTCAAGTCTGCTCACAGTTCGATATGAGCAGTATTTGTTATTGCCTCATCACAGAGCTAGAAGCACATCCACCCCCCCGCACATTCAAGGAAGGGGAAAATGATATTTACTAGCAAAGGGAGCAGTAACGAGCCCTGGAACACGGAGAAAGTATTATTTTTGCTCTAAGATCTTAGTTGGGCCACTAATTAACCTTTTGGTTTCAAGTAGCTATTTTTCATTTACTCTGCAAGTTCTCGTGTTTCGTTCAACGTTGTTATTTTGCGTTTAAAGGCGTGTGAGGGCCTTTCACGGCGATTCATCTCTTTCTTGCACCAGTCAGAGTCGTGCTCTCCCTGACTGGTGTTCTTAAGTCATTTTAGTTATCAGCTAAAAAATACGACGAAATATACACCATCTAATAAGGAAACAGCAAAATGAATACCTTGTTAACTATATCAAGGCTTGTAGTGCCCTCTAGTGTTGAAATAGCTAAGGATCAGACTCATCTTTCAGAATGACACATTTTCAATGATTCGTAAAAAATAGGTCCACGTCACAAAAATATGAGATTGAAGGCAACCCCCGGGTTGATATACACAACTGACTTTTTAAGCAGTCACAAACAACACTTTCCACTATAAACTTGCGTCAGAATTTATTCTACATACTTTTGTGCTGATTTCGAATGATTAATATAATCTAATAATATAACAATCCATGTCATGCTTATTGACTTGAAGTCAGATAAAGTTTCCTCCTCACTGTTCCATACACATATACTACGTTCGCTTCACTCATGAGTAACATAAAGGAACCGAGGTCTCGTGGTGCTTAGTATATGGGGAGACGTCATTATGGTGACCTCTCATTGTCAATACTTATTTATTTGGGTTTTTGTATAGCTGCGCAATGCTGACCCTTAGCTTCCAATCAATTTTTCGGAGATATGATACAGGGTTACATAGAACCCTGAAGTACAGAACACAACACTAAGCCACTCACATCATTTAAGTAGAAGGCATTTAGTGAGAAGCTTATACTTCTATAAGGTTGTAGGTTTTTCAAAATGTAATTTCTTAAATAATTTGAAATATATATATATATATATGTTAATTGGGTGTAGTGAATGTAACCCCTCCCACCCCAAATACATGCACATTTCTCATTGTTTATTAGACTGGAGTTAGGATAGTGAGTTTGATCCTTACACACAGTCTATGATTTTTCCTCAATATTTGTTGAACGGAATTAAGGATAGTAAATGCGACACCCACACCAACCAATTTTTCTTAGTATGCATTCACTTACCCCAACATTTGATAGGAATTAGAATAGTAAATATGATCCCCCATCTCCAACAATGCATGTACTTCCCCAACCTTTACAGCATTGTAAATAGAATACTGTATTTACATTGTTTTTTGTTTGTTTATATTTTTAACGTTTGTACGTTGGATTTAAGTTATTTATTACTTTTTGTGTATTTTAATAGCCTATTTTGGGGTATATAATTTAAACGTATAGATTTCTTTAAATTATATTTTTTAGTGTGTTGTTTTGAAAATATTTCCTTTTATTATGAGATTTTGTATTTAATAATATTAGTTTTTATCACAGTTATAAAAAGTGTTTTGTTATAAAATGTGTTTTTAATGGTTTAATAAATGTAGAGTGAAAAATATCAATGTGTTAAAAAACAAATTGTGCTTCATTATTTATTACATATAATTGTATCATGTATTAATATTGATACATAGTGTTCTAGTGTATATTGGTATATTATTTGCTAGATTTATTTTACATGGTCATGTATTATTAAGAACTACATTTTTCAAATCAATAAATTATTGTTTATATAAATTGTATGCTATTTTAATTTAGTTATATTATTTTTTTTAAGAATGTACCTTTTTAAATTGCAATAATGGTAATTACATTTATATACATATACATAATAGTGCATATTTTAGCCCACAATATTTTTGTTGTCAATGTTCTTTTACTTTACATTTAATGTCTGTAAAGTCGGTTGGCAATATTTTAACAGTGATTTTTTGTACCATAACATTTTTGTGTTCAATATTTGATCATATGACCCTTCAAGGTAGGGGGTTGGGGATTGAATTTCAAGGGAGCCTGGTGCCGGATTGGGAGGGGGTTCACTTTACCTAGGCTGGTTGGTCTGGTGGTCTCCCTACCCTAGGTCTTGTGTCTTGCTGCCTGCCCACTGGCCCCCTCAATCAGTGGATTGGTGTAACCCAGCGCAGGGGTGGCTGGGATGGCAGTTATCAATGAAAGTACTTCCCAGCCGGTGTATGGTGGCGGGTTGTGGATGCCTTGTGTGCATGCTCAAGGATAGTCTTGCAGGACGGGGCCACTTCAAAGATGCCTACCTATTCTTTATGTGTGTTCTATGATATGGGTCTTGAAAGTTCCCCCCCTCAGGCCAGGGAAGTGCATGTGCCTTGGTATGAGCGTACCACTCACCGCAGTGTTTCTCGTTTCTTAACCTGGGTTGATGAATTAGTGTACCAGTTGTGTAACACTCAATGGTTCAAGCAAATTAAATAAATGCCCTATATAACACATCAGAGGCCTAAGTGTATCAGTTTTTTAATGCTAAACAGTTCAAGGGAACTAAATAAGTGGCCCTACACAACACACCAAGGGACCATGTACATCAACTTGTAATACTCAATGGTTCCAGCGAAAAAACTAAAAACTTCCTTGAACTTCTCTAGCGTACTGACTAGGGGAAAAGTTATGTACGCGTTTGTCCTACTTTGCCACAAGCTGCATGCTGGGACTAAGGATCAGATGTAGTCTCTTAACCTTGTGCTGGTGGACTCCAAATGGACCTCTGCCCGCGGATTCAGCAGAACCTTTAATCAGTTATGGTGTCTGCTCACCATTTTCGTTGCGCAGAAGTGAATCCTTGTTCTTAGCCATCAGTTGGGCTTGATAAACCAATCTCTCCTATCTGGCTTGCCAAAATGATGTTCGGATATGAATTTACCTTGAAAAAATTAAAAAACAAGAGGCGTTTGAAAAACAGGAACAAGTTGGTTTAATTAAACGCAGCGGCCGGGAGAGCATGGGCAGAGTCGCATCTAAAGACAGTCTCAATGTACAGAAGTTTTGGCCAATCATATATATATATTTCATGAGCTACAATAAAATGAATTCACGTTCTTAGAGAGCATTTGGGTTAGGGTCTCGTCATAAATCATGAATACAACCATCTGATAAAGGGGACACAGGTAGCTCTCGACCTCGGGGAGATCTAGTGGGGGCCAGTGTGTACGTGTCCAGATGTCCAGGATGGGGAACGCATGATCATTGTGTGTGGTGTGCTTGCTCTGTTCTGATTGGCTGGGTGTTCGTAACTACATATGTTATCCAACTTTGTGGTATTTTGGGAATGTGTGCCTTTGGCCAAACTTGTTTTATATGGGCCAATTTTCTCTGACCTGTTTATGGCGTAACTGCATATTTGTGGTATCGATCATTGCTTTCCCTGGTTGCACATTTGTCATAGGGCTGACTGTAACCCTACCTGTGACCTTTCAATCGGTAGTCCCGGGTTTGGGTCGCAGGGACCACATATCTCTGACTCAGGATTGACAGGCAGGTCATCTTGGATGAATTCAACAGAAACAATACGACTTTGTTAGTGTATATATATAGAACGTGGCAGTCATTAATATAATATTTACCGACATTCTCATTATTATGCATACAGTTGTCACGGTGTACATTGACATTGCTTTTACTGGTATTGACATTGTTATTTATGCATGCATAGTTTATAGCATACATCGACATTGCATTTATTGGTATTCCCGCTGTTGTGCATCCATACATATATCATGGTGTACATTGACATCACATTCACTGATATTAACCGCATGCGTGCGGGCGGAATTCCGCCCGTACGCTGAGATTTGCGAAAGCGCACTTTACGTGACGAGCTGGGCTCGTCATCAGCGTAGCAGGAGGCTACCTCATGACGAGCCCAGCTCGTCATCAGCGTCGAAGGGGTTAACAATCTGTTCAGTTATGTACATGACTAGTGCATTACAGTGACAGCACTGCACATAACAGTGGACGTGACATATGCTACATTCTCATTGACAACCCTATGTGTGAAATGCTAATGTTCTTCATAATTTATGATGGGCTCTCTAAGGAAGTTATTTAGCAATCCCCTGCATGTTTGCCTTAGTTTCAAAGGTACATATGCTTACTCAATTGGAGCATTGGAGACTTCGGAACACATTCTTGGATACCCCCAACTTGCATCCACAAACTAGAAGGAGTTGGATTTACCACAGTGAGTACTCTAAAGGTGCATGTAAGGCATGTCTTCCTGAGCCTCATGTGGCCTTCATGGGAGCTATTAGCAAATGTTCACTAGGCATGCTTTCGATATGTTCAGAATGGACGCGGTTGCTTTACAAGTGGTAAAAATGTAGTCAAACTGTTTATTTATTTGTGAAGTTTGTGGATGAACCAACTGTCAACATGTTGGGACATATGTGCTTATAGAGATTTGTTTGTGTACAATTTGGTTGATGACTGGCTGAGAGGTTGTCTTGATTGGGAATTCCATCCTGTGGTGTATGAATGTGATGGGCTCTTGAATCGTGGTGGCATGTTGATGTGAGTGCACTGGTCCGTTGGATTGGGCCCATGGCAGGCAGTATGAAAGTCTTGTGTGTGGTGCATGAATGGTGTGTGAATGAACCATTAAGTGGTTGATGCCTTGACGTGGCTCACCTTCAGTAGTCTTAGTTTCATTATTCCAATACTCTGATAATTATTTGTTCTTTGAGCCTAGCATTTCTGGAGATGCTAAAACCAACCATTGTAAGTGGTGGATTAACATAAAAAAGTTAGTACCAGATTTACATCCGTAGCGGTAAGGATACTCCATCGCAATGGTGACAGAGTATCTTTACCCCGAAGATAATGGTCTGGCCGCCCAATATATATGTGGACGTACATCTGATGTAACTGTGGGGAAGACTACTCCATCTCTGGCATGGTTGCACCCCTGCCATGTGCCAACAGAGTAAGGGCTATCCGCGGTTGACCTCTATGTCCGACCACCTAATTTAGATGTGCAGACATGCAGGTCAGTTTGCACTGCCAGTCCCCACCCTGAAAACCACGGTGGTGAGGGGAAGTGAAAACTGTCAAACACCCCATTGCCATGGGAGATAACTCCTATGGTGAGAGAGGCAATCAATCAATCAATCAATCAGGGAATTGTGAAGTGTGTTACTCACCCGTGAGGGTCTCAAGGTGCTGGGAGGAGGGGGGTGCAGCTCTGGGTCAGCCAAAGAGCCACGTCTTGAGGCTCTTCCCGAAGGAGTGCAGAGTGTCTGATGTTGACCAGGAGCTTGTTCCAGGCTGGCCCACCCGCTCTGGTTCTGCGGATGCGTGGGGTTTCTACTAGGGTGAGGTCAGCGGGGCAGAGGTTTCTTTTGGGTACGTGGAAAGAGACTCTTTTGTTGAGGTATTTGGGTCTGGTGTTGTGGAGAGATTTTTGCACGTGGGTGAGTAGCTTGAAGGTTACTCTCTTCTCGATGGGGAGCCAGTAAAGGTCTCACAGGTGTTGGGTGATGTGCTCATGTCGTGTGATACCAAGGAAGAATCTGGCTGCAGTGTTCTGGATGGTCTGGACCTTGCATAACAAGGATTTGTTGGTTCTAGAGTATAGGGTGTGTCCGGAGTCCAGTCTGCTTGTTATGAGAGCGTGGGTGATGGTCTTTCTGGCTTCGGGGGATCCACTTGAAGGTCTTGCAAAGAATGTGGAGGGTGTTGAAGTATGTGAAGGTGAAGGCATCGATCTGGCGGGTCTTGGTGAGGGAGAAATCAAGTATGATGCTGAGGTTCCTGGCATGGTCCATGGGGGTGGGGGGCTGCCAAGGGCAGTGGGCCACCAGGTATTGTCCCAAGCTCAGGGAGTGGGTCCAAGGGCGATGACTTCTTTCTTCTCCGAGTTGAGCTTCAGACAGCTGCTGCTCATCCAGGCTGCAATGTCTTTCATTCCTTCCTGGAAGCTGAGTCAGGTGGTTTTGGGGTCCTTCCTGAGGGAGAGGATGATCTGGGTGTCATCGGTGTAGGAAACTATGCTGAGTCCATGCTGTCTGGCGATGACGGCGAGGGAGGCCATGTAGATGTTGAAGAAAGTGGGACTGAGCGATGATCCTAGGGGTACTCCGCAGTTGATCTCTGTGGGTGCGGAGAGGAAAGGCAGTAGTCTGATCCTTTGTGTTCTGCCGGCGAGGAAGGAGCAGAGCAAGTCAAGGGCAGATCCCTGTATGCTGGCATCATGGAGTCTGGCAGCAAGAGTGCAGTGGGAGACGGTGTTAAAGGCTGTGGAGACGCCTAGTAGGATGAGGGCCACGGTGTGGCCTTGGTTGAGGAACATGCGGATGTCGTCTGTGGCAGTAAGGGAGTGCGGTCTCTGTGCTGTGGTTACTGCAGAAACCGGATTAGGAAGAGTCGAGGGTGGCGTTCTCTTCGATGAAGTTTGTCAGCTGGGCATTGAAGATCTTCTCAGTTACTTCGGCTGTGAAGGGAAGGAGATAAATGAGTCCGTAGTCTTTCAGGTCCGTCGGGTCTGCAGAGGGTTTCTTGAGGGGGGGCTTGACTTCTGCACGTTTCCAGTCGTTGGGGAAAGTGCCAGATTCAAAGGTGGGGTTGATGGTGCATAGTAGCTCGGGCGTTATTGCGGTGGTGGCTCTGTGGAAGATGTGCGGCAGGCAGGGGTCCTTGGGGGCTCCTGAGAGGGTGCTCTTCATGGTCATGGGGATATCTTCGGTGGGGACCGGGATCCAGACAGTGATGGTGGGTTGGCTATCGTTGCTGGAAGAAAAGGCGGTTTCTGGAGTCTGTTCGCTGAAATTGTTGCAGGGGGCCTTGATTTTCAGATGGAAGTAGGAGCCGAGCATGTTGCAAAGATCCTGGGAGGGTGTGAGGTCCATGGTTTTGTTGGGGGATTTGCTGGATGATGCAATTCGACCGGCTCATACACGATTTGATGCTGCGGTCTTCTACCGACTGACGCTGATGTTTAATGTTCCCCTGACAAAGGGCCTCACTCAGCCCGAAATGCATTGGGACCAATATCTTACCAATAGCTTGGGAGCAACAACTCTCATTATCATAACAATGAAACTTTTTCTGGATAGCAATATGTGAAGGAAACACACTTCATTATCTGTGAATAAGAATTTATGAAGACACAATAAATTCTACGTTTTGAGAACAGAACAACTTGTTTCCCCCTTGATCAATTTTGGATTACTCAATTTATTGGATACTTTGCTGTGCATTTGTGAGACCCCGCCCCTGGGTGGCGCTTTTTTGCGTAAAAACTCAAAAGAGAAACATCACAATTCTACAGTGAAAAGGCACCTATTTTTTTGAGATTTGGGTAGCTGTTGATTTTTGGGCCTTATATCTGCCAGCACCTAGACAAAAATGCACTTCCTTGAGAACTAGACAACTAGAGGAGTCCAGGGGTGCGTAACTTGCTTAGCTCTCACAAGGTAATGTTACCCAAAAGATCTTGCAAATGTCAAACTTTGGTAAGAAACGCACATTTTCCTCACATTTTTTTTGGCGGAAAGACCTGGCATCTGTGGGGAGATGCAGCTTTCCCACATATCCCCCGATAAGAATGGCACCTCACTTGTGTGGCTGGGTCAAGAGACAATGACTTTGGAGATCCTCACCTTCCCTAGAACACCTTAAGCACCTGCAAGCACTGAGAAGCACCAACAACAAGCTCATCAGAAACTCAAAAGCAAATTTCTTCAGAACCCAACTTGACATGCCCAAAAATCGCCCACAAAAACTGTTTGTGATTGTCAAACAACAATCCAGTCAGAAATCTACCCCCCTCTCAATTGATTCAAACCGGCAGCCAAACTGAAATGAATTTGCCTTCTTCTTCCTCGACAAGACAACTAAGATTAAAACTGATCTCCAGACAGCGCTTAATTTCCTCCCAATGATATTCCCAAATAGCCCCCACGCAACTCTGATCGCTCAGCCCACGGACTTCACAGATCTCACCCTTAAAAACAATGTGTCATGGAACACATTCATACCCGTTGATGAAAATGCGATTCTGAACATCTTGACAACACTAAAACCTTCGAACCACTACTGCTACCCACCACCATCTAACCTATTGAAGAAGCTTAAAATGTCTTTACTTCCACTCTGGACGAATATTATGAATGCTTCACTACTACAAGGGGTTATACCAGACTGACTAAAAACAGGACAAGTAATACCCTCAGACCATTCAAACCCAAATAACTTCTGACCTATCACCACCATTCCTTCTCTGGCAAAGCTCCTGGAGGAATGCGTCCATACTCAACTATGCAATCACATAAACCAGTTCCACCTTAATGACCAATATCAATCCGGCTTCCGTCAGTGCCACAACACAGAAACAGCCCTATCACATATAGTTGACAATGTGCCTAAAATGCTGGATCAGAGTGAATATTGCCTCTCCTCAGCCTTTGATATGATCAAACATGACAGCCTACTTGACTTACTGGAACGAAGAATGGAGTTATCAGGGGTCGTTCTAAACTGATTTGCCACGATTCTTCATAAATGAACTCAGAGAATCATGGTTATCCAAACTCTGTCCAATCCCACTCCGGTCACTCTAGGAGTCCCACAGGGGTCCACCTTACCACCTACTCTCTTCAACCACTTCATGGAGCCCCTAAAAGATATGCTGAAATTCTCCATGTGTGCAAATGACACCCAACTGTACCTAAAAAACTCCTCCCTGCAGGATGTCCATCTACTCAACACAACTCTTCTAAAAACCCCAAACTGGAGGACAAGAGACCATCTAAAACTCAATTTGCTCAAAACAGAATTCCTCTTAATCATCCCACCAAAGCGATTCCTGAACATCAAAGATTGGATGAAATAGCCTTCAATTGTGTTCCACTAGTTATAGATTCCACAAAATCACTCGGAATTACACTCAACAAGAATCTCAACATGCAAGAACACATCAGCACAGCCATCAAAGGAGCCAACCGTCAAATCAGCATTCTAAGAAGAATGAAACCTTCCTCTCTTTTGACGACCTCAAAACAGCTGTACAAGCACTAGTAATCCCCAGGATAAAATATGGAAGTACTACCTTATGTGGTCTCCCTGGATCCAAACTGGCTCCACTAAAGGCGTCCCTTAATTCTGCTGAAAGACTCAACTATGGGTCCAAGAAAAACAACCACATCACTTCTGATCTGAAGACACTAAACTGTTTCAATATACGGCAAGGATACAGCTGAAAAGTTCTTGCTTGACACATAAAGCACTACACTTTGGCACACCGATGTACCTAGCTGACATACTGGAACTGTCCTGCTGCTGCAAATGCTCTAGGAGTGCCAGCGCCTTACTGTTTAAACCACATAAATTTCACCCAAAAAAACCTACACCTGAACCTTCTCCGTAATGGCCCCCAGAATCCTGGAACTCCCTTTCCCCTGATATCAGACTGAATACATCAATCACCTCATTCAAAAATGTGGTCAAACTGTTTCTGACGAATAAATATATTCACTAGAACTCTCTGACTCAGCATATGGAATGTAACTGACACAATGGCCCTACTTGAGCCCACACCTGCCGTTCATCGGCTGGGTGGTTAACTCATGGACCTCCTCCCTATTTGTAACGGGTATTTACAGCATTTGTTGCTTGGTGATCATATTTTCATCTTTCCTAACCAATTGTAAAGCACTCTGATACCCAAATAGGGTCAAGTCCATGATATATAAAACGTTATAAATACAAAAAATAAAATAGACTAGATAAAAGGCCCTAAATCACTACATTGAGAGATAAGCAATAGGGATAGCTGCTGTATTTGGGGCCGTGCTGTGGTGCAACCCATGCAAACCTACAAACCAAAGCCTTTTTTTAAAACTAGACAATCAAGGGAGTCCAGGGTGGTGCGCCTTGCATCGATCCCACAAGGTTTTCCTACACAAAAGGCTCTGCAAACCTCATAAACTGCCTGAAATCACCCACTTTCCTTCCATTTCTGTGACTTAAACTTCCTGAATCTCAAGGAATCCACAAGGTTGCTACCACTCTCAATAAAAACACTGCCCCACTTGTGTGGCTGGACCTAGTGCCCGCTAGAGGAGCGGATCACACCAAGGTCAATGGAAGTCCTTGCCAGGGGACTTTCATTGAACTTGGTTTGATATGTTTCTGTCGTGGGAACTAGGCCTAGCCACACAAGTGGGGCATCGTTTTTAATTGCACAAGTGGGGCGATGCTGGGTGGTAGGAAGTTTGTAGACTTCTGTGGATTCTGGAGGTTTCCATCACAGAAATGGAAGGAAAATGCATTGTTTCAGGTAAAGTTTGAGGTATGCAGAGCATTGTGGGTAAGAAAATCAGGGGATCTGTTGGAAATGGCCCTTTTTGCAGGGTTATCCTCAAACATTTTGCTCCTTCCTCCTATTTTTTTCCAGACCTGTGTTTGTTGGCTATAGGATTCTGGACACCTTACTACTGCTGACCAGTGCTAAAGTGCATATGCTCTCTGTGTAAATTGTTATTGTGATTGGTAATCCATGATTTGCATATCTGTGCTCCCTAGTAAAGTGCACTGAGTATGCCATGGCTGGTAAATCAAATGCTACTACACCCACATGAAAAGATGTCTCAGGCCTGCCAAAGGGGTGCCTGTGCTCTGTTTGTTAACTGCCATGTCGACTTGGCAAGTGCACCCACTTGCCAGGCCCTACTCTTCCCTTCTCTTATACATTGGACACCCCTATGGTAGGCCCAAAGTACCCCCTTGGGCAGGGTGCAGTGTATGTGAAAGGTAATACATGTACTGGTGTGTGCAACATATCCTGATAGTGAAATACAGCCAATTACGTTTTTCACTATTGACAGGCTATCTTGCCCCATAGGACAGAAGGGGGAATGCTTTGTAACATTTAACAAGCATATCTTCCCATAGGGATAAGATTGAAAGATTTAGTTTGGAATCCCTGAACTCAGGATTTAAGAACACATCTTTTAGTAAAGATGGTTTCTAAATTATGTATTTAAAAATATCACTTTTAGAAAGTGGCTATTTTCTTCTTCAAAAACAACAATTGATGGACGTAATGTTGCACATGGCAGAACATTCACCCCCAGTCACAGATCTGGGTTTAATCCATCGTTATTTTGCTCACCAGACCACCCCAGTTCAGACATGGCCATATGCAAATCAGTCTTGCGTCAAGCTATCCTGGCTGAAGACGGCTGATAGCCAGAAACCGGTCCTAGGATGCTTGATTTCGGTCCAGGGAAGACATGGCTTGGCAGTTCGGGCTGGACTGTTCCCATGAGGCACAGGGTCAAGACTAATTTGCATATGGCCATGTCTGAACTGGGGTGGCTTGGTGAGCAAAATGTTGATGGATTAAACCCAGATCTGTGACTGGGGGTGAATGTTCTGCCATTGTGCAACATTACGTCCATCAAATTGTTGTTTTTGAAGAAGAAAATAGCCACTTTCTAAAAGTGATATTTTTAAATACATAATTTAGAAACCATCTTTACTAAAAGATGTGTTCTTAAATCCTGAGTTCAGGGATTCCAAACTAAATCTTTCAAGGCTCACACTGACAATGGATGTTGTTGTGCACTTGCAGAGTTCCCCCCAAAACTGGTTTGAACTGGGCTTAGAGCCCCATGCAAAAAGAGAGCAAATGCATTTTGGGGTATAAGTATTAGACCTATGTTAGACCCAGGATCCCTGGTTGGCTGAGGTAGGTACCTTAGGCCAAGTAGGGACCCGCGTTCCAACATCAGGGAAAGGAAGGTCATCTTCTTAGATAGCCCCACTCACCCCCTCGGTAGCTTGGCACGAGCAGCCAGACTTATCTTCACGGCAAACATGTAAAGTATTCACAACCATGCTCACAATAATCTAATGATGACACCAAAAATAGACTCCACACAAGTTTTATAAAACAAGTATAAACGTTATGTAAAAAGATATACAATAAGACTACACAAGATAAAACCAACATATGAGGTTGTATAATATTCCTCCTGGTCGGTAGTTAGGCCAGCCAGCCCTTGTAAGTTTTGACGATGTCAATGAGCACTTCTAAACATTCTTCTGTACTCCTAATATCATGTCATACAGTTCATAATGCTAGAATCAGGCACTTTTGCAATGTAAAAATACCGCAATGAGTAATACAACCACCAGATATGTCGTTCTGCAAAAATAAGGCAATGCGTGTACACTAATCTGGTAATTTGTTATGCAGGAATAATGCAATGCGCAATACACTAATCAGGTAGTTTGTTATGCGGAAACAAGGCAATGCGTCATACGACAATCAGGTAGTTCGTTATGCAGATAAAAGGCCATGCATCATACACTAATCAGGTAGTTTGTTATGCAGGAATAATGCTATACATAATACTTTAGTCAGGTACTCCGTTATGCAGAAATGATGCAATGTGTAATACGACAGCCAGGTACTCCGTTCTACAGAAATGGAATACTATGTAGTACACTCAGGCCCGATCACCGGGCCTTAGGCGGTCTCTCCGCCCTTCCTTCTGACTTGCAGTCAGCCTCTCACAGTTGCCCCCAACACAGTACGATGTTATCCCAAATTGCAGCTTTGCACTCCGGCCCCAGTACTGCCACTCCCTTGGCAATACAGGCCGCGACACGAGCCGAAGCAGAGGCTCGTGCTGCCAACACAAGAGAGAGGCCAAAAGCGTCTCCCTCCAAGCCCGTGCCCCGCCCCAGGAGTCGACACACATTACCTGGGGGGGGGGGCGCAATCTCACTCTCCTCTCTTCGTCCAGTGGCTGGGCCTCCAATGCAGCTTTGTGAAATGGCAACGGCGGCTCGGGCCAGCAACTCAGCTCCTCTGGGACTGTAGGTCCGGGCCGCTTCAGTTCCATAGATCTCAGGCTGCCACAAAGCACATGCACACAGCGTCACTGAGTCCCCCTTCATCCGGGTGCACGATCACTGGCACTCCACACACAGGTCTCAGGCTGCACGAAGATCACGCGCACAGCTTCGCTGAGACTCACTTTACTCCGGTGAACACGATAACCAGGCACACCCTCACAAAGGTCACCCAGTGCACAACACACCCGCACACAGTGGCGTTGAGACTCACTTGGATTCTGGTGCACCTGATAACAAGGCAAATCCTCCCAAAGGCCTCACAGTACACAATGCATACGCACACAGCGTCGATGAGACTTACTTGTATTCCGGTGCACACGATAACAAGGCAAATCCTCACGAAGGTCTCACGGTGCACAATGCACCGCACACAGCGGTGATGAGACTCACTTGGATTCCAGTGCACACGATCACTGGACAATCCTCACAAAGGGGTTCAGGCTGCACAAAGCACACGCACACCGCGTTGCTGATCCTTGCTTGGACTCCAGGTGCCGCCGAACACAGGCCGATCCTCCTGAAGGTCTCTGGCTGCACAAAGCACACGCGCACACAGCATCACTGAAACTCACTTGGACTCCAGGCGCCTACGATCACAGGGCAGTTCTTACGAGGGTCTCAGGCTCCAACAAGCAAGCACACACAGTACCGCTGAGACTCTCCTGGAAACTTTTGTTTTCCTGTGTTTCCAAACAGGGAGCCAGCTCACCTCAGGCCCTAGGGGATACGTTACTTCAGGACACAGCATACAGCAAAGTCCTTCAAACAGGGGGACACTGCATTCAGCAAAGTCCCTTTAGCCTTTCCTTGGTTGAAACAGCAAGCTGCAGGCCAGCCCCACATCACACAGCAAGGGTCAGTCCTATCCTACAGTCTATTCAGTTGTTTCTTCCTTTGCAAAGGTCCTCTTGACCCCAAAGTAGTTCCAGTCACACTTGATCAAGCCAATCTACAAAGTTCAGGGGTTTCAGCTCTCATAGTTATACCCCTCAATGGCTTTTTGTGTTTCAGGGGGCACTGACCCCTGTTCAACCCAGTTCTGGGTGCCTCCCTGCGAGTGACACATTTCTTCCTTTGATTAGTGGGGGTCTGGATTTTCAATCACTCAGCAGGAGATGAGACACTTGTTTTATAGCAGCAATCCAGGCCTCTTCACCTCTAGGGGTTTCTCCTCCCCCTACACTCCAGATGCAGGTCAGCCTGTTGTTGTCTGACCTACTCCCCTGGGTCAAGACATTCCCCAGAT
Organism: Lissotriton helveticus; assembly: GCF_964261635.1. Lineage (NCBI taxonomy): Eukaryota > Metazoa > Chordata > Amphibia > Caudata > Salamandridae > Lissotriton > Lissotriton helveticus. Next base: position 452,466,730 of record NC_136067.1, read on the forward strand.
CCTATCGCTTTCAAATCCCAACAGTAAAACCACAGCCAGGCAGAGACACACAGAAATGTTAGAGCACAAAAACTCCGCTTCTTCTAACAGAGTGTCTTCTGAACATACAATGCAAAAACCACCTACATAAAAATATGTGTTATTACATTGTGAGTTCAGGTCTACTAAACTTCACCTTTTCATCTTAAGCTTTTAGGAAGATAGGCTGGAAAACATTATCCAGCCTTCCCAATCTGTCGTATGGGCAAGATTCCCTTTCACCATTGAAAACGAAATGGAGATTATTTCACTGTCAGGACATGTCACACATCTTAGTACCTGTCCTACCTTTCACATGCACTGCACCCTGTACAGGGGGTACCCTAGACCTACCATAGGTGTGTTTGATGTGCCTAGAAAGGGAAGGGTAAAGTCTGGCAATTGAATGCACTTGACAAAACAACATGGCAGTTTAACTAACTGTGTGCAGGCCCTGCAATTGCAGACCTGAGTTTCTTTTTTTAGGCTACTTGTGTGGGGGGCACAAATAGGCCCACTAGTAGCAATTGTATTACAAGCCCTGGCACACATAGTGCCCTTTACTAGGGACTCTACTAGTAAGGCAAACATACCAATCATGGACAACCCATTACCACTATACTTTATACAGGGGACACTTACACTTTGACACTGTCTAGCAGTGGCAAAGTGTCCAAAGCATCTGAGTTGGCAACACCATGTCAAAAAAAGGTCTAGGGGTAAAGCAAAACATGTAGGGACTTTAGCCAAAAAAGGCCAAATCCTACAATCTAAAACCCCTGCACTTTAGATCATTCCTGGAATTCAAGAGGAACGTTTGCCAAGGAGAAGAGCTGGAGAGACTGAGTAGAAGTACTGCCCTTGCTCTGTGTGTGGGGTTGACCTGCAGTTGCTGTTCCTGCCAAGGAAAGGAGAAAGACTTTGCTGTGTGCTGTGCTGTGTCCTCTGCCTGAAGTGATCTGGCCTCCTATTCAGAAGTCTCAGGGACCTAAAGACTTTACCCCCATCTCCCCTGAACTCTGCTGCTGTGAGTTCTAGCTAGCTGAAGAGGACGGAAGCAGCTCTGCTCAACGCCTCCGCAATGATCTCCAACGCATCCTGGATTTCCACGCATCCCCGCTTTCCTGACGCATCACCTGCAAACCGGAACCATCAAGAAGGATCGACGAATCACTCCCCATACAGATCGGATTTGACACAACTCATCCTCTGCGTGCCGCAGAACTGTTGCATCGCCTCCCTAAAGTCTCAGGAGTGTTGCATCTTTTTGCTTTCCGACTGTGTGGCTGTTTGGCTTTGGAGCTTTGACGCATCTTCAGAGACTTTGGTGAAAAGTCATGCATACATAGTTTTCTATGGTACATGTTCTTGACGCCTTTTGAAAGTCATATTTTTAATTGTGTATGTTGGATTTTTGTTGTTTTGGTCTTGTTTAGTTTAGATAAATATATTTTATTTTTCTAAAGTGGTGTGGTGTTCATTTGTGGTGTTTTTACTGTGTTACTGTGAGTGTTGGTACAAATACTTTACACATTGCCTTTGGGATAAGCCTGTCTGCTCGTGTCAAGCTACCGAGGGGGTGAGCAGTGGTTATCTAAAGTGTGTATCCCCCTTACCGTGACTAGAAGCAAGGGTCCCTATTTGGACAAAGGTACCTACCTCTACCAACTAGAGACCCCCATTTCTAACAGGATTCATGCAAGGCAGACAACCCTGGAGTCCCCTGGTTGTCTAATCTTCAAACATGTCTGTGGTTTGCATGGGTGGCGCCACAGCATGGCCCCAAATGCAACAGCTACCCCTATTCTCTCAATGTAGCACTTTAGGCCTTTTGTGTCGTGGTCTACTGGCCCACCCACACACTGTTCTTATCTGGAGATATGTGGGAAACCAGGGTGGTAGGAAATTGGTGGATCCCCGTAGGTTCCATAATTTTCCGTCCCCAGAAATGTGAGGAATATATGGGTCTCTTACCAAAGTTTGATGTTTGCAAGGGCTTCTGGGTAAAATTAACTGGTTAGAGCCAAGCACGTCACACACACGTGGACTCCTTGCTTGTAAATGTTCAGGTCTGCTAGGTTTGCCTCTATGCTGGCTGACCTACAGTCCAAACTTTACAACTATCCACATTGGAAAAACAAACAGTTTTCAGTTGAAAAATATGATGTGTCTGTGTTGTGTTTTGGTCCATTTCCTGTCTCTGGCACTAGACCTACCCACACACAAGTGAGGTACCATTTCTATCAGGAAACTTGAGGCAGTTCCGGAAAGAAGGAAGGTTGTGCTCCCCTCAGATTTTAAAATGTTCCATCACAGCATTGTGAGGAAAATGTGTTTTTTTTGTCAAAGTTTGAGGTTTGCAAAGGATTCTAGGTAAAGAACCCAGTGAGGGCCACACACGTCATCCCAACCTGAACACTCCTAGGAGTCTAATTTAAAAAAATGTCCAGGTTTGCAAGGTTTCCATAGTTGCCAGCTGAACTAGGGTCCAGAATCCACAGCTTTCCAGATTGGATAAAAAGAGTCAGTTTTCATTTGAAAGATGCGATTTAGCCGTGTTGCGAGTTGGGCACTAGGCCTATCCACAGAAGTGAATTACAATTCTTATCGGGAGACTTGGGGGAATGCCAATTAGGAGGAAGTTTGTGGCTGCCTGCTGATTCCAGAAAATGCCATCACAGAAATGTTAGGAAAATGTGGGTTTTTTTGTCAAAGTTTGAGGTTTGCAAATAATTCTCTGTGAAAGAACCTAAAGAGAGCCATGCAACTCACTCCACCCTGGCTACCTCAAGGTGTCCAGTGTTTAAAACTGTACAAGTTTGCTAGGTTTCCCTAGGTACCAGCTGAGCTAGGATCCAAAATTTACAGTTACCAACTTTGCAAAGAAAGGGTAAGTTTTGAGTGGAAAAAGGCGATGTATCCATATTGTGTTTTGCGACGTTTCCTGTTGCAAGCACTAGACCTACCCACACAATTGAGGTACCATTTTTTATTGGAAGACTTGTGGAAATTCCAGGTGGAAGGAAATTTTAGGCGCCCCTTTGATCCCAGAACTTTCCATCACAGAACTGTGAGGTAAATGTATTTTTGTTAGTCAAAGTTCGATGTTTGCAAGGGATTCTGGGCCAAACAAATCAGTGAGAGCCATGCATGTCACCCTACCGTGGATACCTCCAGGTGTCTAGTGTTTAAAAATTTACATGGTTGCTAGATTTCCCTTGGTGCCAGCTGAGCAAGGGTCCAAAATTTACAGCTACCCACATTGGAAAAATTGGTCAGTTTTCAGTGGAAAAATGTGATGCGTCCATGTTGTGTTTTGGCCTTTTTCCTGTTGCAGCCACTCAGACTACCAACACAAGTTAAGTACCATTTTTATCCGATGACTTGTGGAAGCATAGAATAGTACAACCTTTGTCAATACCAAATGAATTGTGCATTTCAAATGTAAGCCAGTGTATAAGAAAGAAGATATTTGGAAAAATACCCTCTAAATCATACGCTAGTACGGATCCCCGCAAATCCACAGATGTACAAATAACCACTGCTCTCAAACTCCATATCTTATGTCCATTTCAAGAATACATACGTTTCCCTGATACCCATTTTTCACTCTACATATTTCACCATATGAATTGGTACACAATAAAAAAAATTGTACAATGCAGCTTAGTTGTTGGTTCTGGGTAATTTGGGTTCTTGGAGAACCTACAAGTCCTATATATCCCCTCAACCAGAAGGATCTAGCGTATGTGGTGGTATTTTACTCTGACTTGGTCATCCTGAAAAAAAGTTACAGATGAAAACATTGTCACAAAAGGCTGTTTTTTTCCTACTTATGTTCAACATTTCTTTATTTCAAGTTATTTTCCTTGGGAACACTTTGAGGGATCTACACATGTGATCCCTTGCTGAATTTGAAATTTTGTTTTCCTCTCACAAACCTACAGCTACCTGGATTGCCCATGGTTTTTACACTGGAAACTGGAATTAGGTTAAGAGCACAATTATAGGAAAAATGGGCTACATCTATGAAAAATGTTAAAGCTTTGGTACATAATTTGATGTTTTGATTGAGCTCTGCCTGTTCCTGAAAGCTGGGAAGATGGTGACTTTAGTAGAGCATGCCGTTTGTTGATGCCATTTTTAGGGGAAAAACAGACACTTTTATCCTGAGCACTTTTTTCTTATTTTTCTCCAAAAACTCAAATGTTTCTGCATTTTGCCTACTGTCTAGGTCCCAACAAATTACAGTGCATGCAAAGAAAGTTATTTCCGCAGGCATGATATGTTATAATGTCATATTCTATGCTGTGTTCCTGTGTTGTAGCTGAAGGTCATAGTCTTATTTCAACCCAAATTGCATATGTTGCAGGTTCCATAGATGTGGAACCCCATGGGTTTATGCAGCCAACCTTGTGATCTAGGCATTATGTATAGTGTGTAGCTGGGGCACAGGGTGTCCCTGATGGTTCCACACCTTTTGAATGTCAAGGAGGGCCTCTCCGAAATGAGTTTGTTGACCCCTGGGACACCTTTATCAGTGCCCAGTGTTTTCCAATTATTTTAAAGACCTCGTGAATAAGTGCAGAGTGTGTTGTAATGAAAGAAAGTCTTTGATCGCCAGGGTCAGGATCTCGTGTTTCCTACTGACTAGTGTGTCCCTTATGTCAGTGTTCCTCGTGCTGTTTTCAGCATTGTGTAGGATGCGATGATCATAGCCCTGCCTTTTAAGTCTGTCTGTTGCTAGCTTCGCTTGTGTCATGAAGTTGGCCTCCTCGCTACAGTTCCTGCGGATGCGTAGCAATTCCCCAAAGGGGATAGACTTCTTAATCCAACCACTCACGCTTACTTTCGACTTTCTAGTATTGTTTCATTCTCTTTGGCCATAACTAATATGATCATTTCGTCCTTTGTTGTGACCCTTTTTCCATGCTTCTTTTCCTGGAACTGGAGCGTCCAAACTCACCGTTCTTTTTCTACTTTTTCTTGAAGCACTTGTCTTTCTCACCGAGTACACTAACTTTCACATTTAATTTTCGTTCTAAAACTTGATTTGTATTGTATGATTTCAAGGCCCTGAAGAAGACCTTGTGAAGGGTGAAACGCTTTGGCTGTTTGTGTACAAAGGACTAGATATTAAAGACTTGATACCAAATTTATCACGCCTGCCGAACTAACTTTGTTCTGTATGCACTGTGATTTGTTGCTGCAATGTGTTGCCTCTCATCAATCTTTTTCTTGAATCAATTTGTGGTCATGTGGTAGCTGGCCACTTGAGGTGGGCAATACAAGTATTTAATACCTTCTTTGTGACAAGCCTAGGTCGTGCAGTTGCTGTCATATCCTGCTGCTCTCTGCCTTTTTTGATACTGTCTCGGTCCCCTCCAGGGAAATCACAAACTCTGGGTACATTTAGAATCCTGTGGATTTTGGAAAAAAGGGATGCAACTTAGGCATGGATACCTTATGTGGAAAAAAGTTATGGAGGCCTAACTGTGAACTACCCCAAATAGCCAAAAAAAGGCTCGGCATTTGGGGGTAAAAAACGGCCCGGCAGTTAAGGGGTTAATAGATAAAATTAAAAATAAATAAATAAAGACTACATTTTAGTGGATAGAAACCCTTGAAGGTATTAATGCGATATATAACAGCCTTTAGGAGTAACAATAGTAGTGGTATTTAGCTGTACTTTGGGCCAGATTTACTAAGAGAGAACCAGCAAAAAGTGGTTGCAATGTGTGCGCTGAAGTTTTGTGAATCCTATGGTATTTTATGAACCGACCTGAATATGAATAGATCGCGTCACAGAATTCTGAATCGCAGAAGGCCGCAATTCGACTTACCTCATGAATATTAATGAGGTAGATCACAAATTGCGTCCTAGTACTATTTGTTGCCATCACAGGGATGGTGGCTTGGTGGGATCAGAAGACTAACATGTCTATCATTGCTTTTAAATAAAACATTTATTTTTTGTAAGTACAACATTTTTTCCTTAAATCGAAATGTAATATTTAAAAAAAAAAAAAAGAAACCTTTTTGAAGCTCTTTTTTAAGAGTAGGTAGTGGTCCATTGGACCACAGCCTACTCTAAAAAAGTACTTTTTGACCTTCAAGGGACCCCTTCCTGGTGGTGAATGGGTTACCACTGCCTTTCAGTTGTAGATAAATATTATTGTTTGCACCTGGATTTTAGTTGTAGAACATTAATAGATACCATAAGGAATCGCTATTTGGAACAGACCCTAAACATGCCCTTCCAAAGAGAGATTCGTAACATTTTTACCGAATTGCTAACTGGGTTTAGTACATTCCAAAAACAAATGTTCGTGCCGCAAACCCTGTGATTTACCGAATTGCAGGTTTGTGACCATAAAATGCATCTGGCCTATAGTCCAAACATTTTGATATATTGCATGTATGAGAATGACAAAAAGTACGTCTTGTTCACTCGATTCTGTCTAGACCTGTTTTTTGTTGTAAATAGCGTCCATTTTATCATCACTAACTGTCTATTCCAATTCCTCAAAGCGAACAGTATTCTGTCAGTCAGCGGAAAAAAACACAATTAACTTACTTTGCTTGGCTGCCCTGCAGACTGTCTCCAAATTCATAGCATGCTCTCCTTCTCTCTGGTGGCTTTTGCATTATGACAAGAGAGGTGAGCCGCATGCTAAGAGCTTCATTTTGCTCTGGTGTCTGTCGCAGCTCAAAAGAGCACTCAAGTATTTCTAGTTCATTTTAATTGCTGTCTGGTCCGCGACAGTTAAAATGAAACATTCTGGTAGGCAGTGAAAGTTACAGAGTTCTTCAGCAATGATTCTCAGGGCAAGAAATTATCTTCTGCTTTGCAAAGACGTAGAGGTACTTTGGATGATGCAAAACCCTACTCATGTAATAACCTAGGGCTAATAATAGCAAGAATAGACCAGCAAATTGGTCTATTTTTTTTAAGTGAAGGTGAGTGGCAGGGATTAAAATATCTTTAACAGCTAGGGCCGAATATGCATTTTAAGAATGCTTTTTCAAGCCAGCCAGAAAGTGTATACTGGGATTTATTTATCTACGCATGTCCTCATATATTTGCTTAATTAGTGTGGGCCGGTTGGCTCCTCTCCTTCCCCCACCCTATGGGTATTTACAGTCTCAAGTATTGCATTGCGTCGGATTCCCGTCTAGGGGGTGCTAGTAGTTGCAGCTCTCAGGGGTGGCCTTAGGCATGTGCAAGCTGTGCACCTGCACAGGGCTGCCAAACCCCAGGGGCCGCCACGCCAATACTGTAGTCTTGTGCTGACTCTGCCTAAGTGTGAGAAATTATGACGTCGCACATTCATGCGTCCTCGCGCACACTCCAATTATATTTCGGCTCCTCAACCGACACCGGCATTTTCTAAATCCTGAGCTACGGCCAGCATTGTAAGGTAAGCGAGCTTGCTGCTCGATACCCCTCTGCTTCATTTGGCCCACGCTGCGCCAGACAAGGCACACACCCATAGTTGAACCGGCTTTTTACCGATTCTTTTTGCTGCACGATACCCTGCGTGTCCCGTCTGAGGATTAGACGATGGCCTACCGCCCCCCACCTATCTCATTTATCAGGAGGCGTTCGCCACCCCGCCTCTAAATAATACCGCAACAGCATGTGCCCATTTTTGTAAACATTTGCCGGGCGGGGAACTTTCTCTAACTCAGGAGGCCCCTTCCCCGCATACAATGACCATGTTTGACTGTGTACCATTGCCAGCATTTATGAAACGCGAGCACGCCCCGCGTTCGGTTTAAATCATGTCGCCGGGGCCCCTGTCATGGCCCTGGCACTTCAGCCATCTGTGCCAGTCCTTCACGTCGTGTGTCACAATACCCTCCTCCTCCTAAATGTTATCTTTCTGAGACAAATTCGGAAGGGTAGGAGCAGCCGCAGGTACTGGTCATCTAACGCCTTTTCTGGATGTTTTATTAAAACACCTTCCTGGGCTCCGGGGGGGCTCCACCCCGCCCAGACCCCCTCTTCCGGGGCCCCCTACCTACACTCCCTGCCCAGGGCCGCCATAAGCCTAGAGCCACCCTTGCAGCTCTGCCACTTTGCACTGGGGCGCTGTTAGATTTAGGATAACTGATTTTGCATGCTATCTTTAAAGGCTAACAAGTTTTCGAACCCTGAGAGTTCCCGTAGGACAGCTGGAAGCGATGTCCCTGGTTCTGTCAAAGGCTGCAGTACGTAGTTGGAAAACAGGCAAAGCTTATGTTCTCTGTTTGAAAACAGAATGCCTTTAATGACATCGAGGAATCTGATTCTTATGGCCATTGGCTCCGCCACTAGATCAAACAGAAGAGGCAAGAGGGTATAAACCTCCCAGGGACCCCTGTCGATAGTGATCTCCCAGGACTTTCCTCTTTTGATTACGATGGCCGCCTTGCGAGTTTTGCACCTGGCTAACATCCAGCTCTTCATTTCTCCCACAGCGCTATTTTATCAAGAACTGCTTCAAAGAACCCTGAGCGCACCTAAATCAAGGTTCTGAGCTAGGGCTGATTGGTGTCTAAGTATTTCTGGATTATAGAGTTCTCACCTTATTACTCCTTCAAAGAATTTCTGGCCTGTGTGCAATAGACTATTATCTACTCTGTTCATACTGTAAAGTCTTAATTGACCTCTTAGGATGGCCATATGCCTTTTTTGGTGGGATGGGGTTCTTTTTATTAGCCGTTTCTAGCTCTTTTACTTCTTGTTCTAGTCTATCTTCAAGAAGCCTCCTTCTTCTTGCTATCCTAGCGGCCATACCCATTGCAACTCCCCTCATCATTGCCTTAAAGGCATCATTAGACTGTAGCTAATGATCGCCCTTGCTCATTATTGACTTTAAAGTGTTCACACAATCTTTCCTGCCGTTTCTTAATTAAGGACTGTGTCAATCAACATATTTGTTTCTATCGTCTTGAATCTCCAGTTTGTTCCTTCGTTTCTCAACCCCATGTCACCTCTTTATGTACCTGGTCTGATAATGGGATAGATTTGTATCTAAGAGCAACGGACGCAAAAAGACAATCGATTCAGGAATATGTGAAGTGTACGTGTAAGAAGAAACAAAAGTCCCTCTTTCAATGTGGTAATGTTGCCAAACATACACCAACCCCAGTTCTGTCAATTTGTTTTTAAGGGTCATGGACATAGCTCCCATATTGGGGGTACACTTACTTGTCCCAACTCCAAGTCCCATGCCAGGTAGAAATTCCCTCAGGACATAATAACACAATACTCTCTGTGTTTTTGAGTATGCTTTCTATTAGTCCCAACAGGAAGTGTTACTGGGTGCTATTAGGTATGCATAGGTTCATAAAACTGGAAGGTTGGGTGTGCCATGCAATTTACAATTTAATATATCACATAACCTTGTCTCTTTTAACCTTCATTCCTTTAATGCAAACATGTGCTTTGGGAATGATTGCTACATCTGCCATCTTTGTGTTTACTGACATTCAGAATTAATGTGGGTTTAGTTTAAGTTGCATTGGAAATTGTTCCATTCATGAAAGATGAGTCTCTTGGAAGAAGATCACATCTTGATCATGGTTCATAATATAGTCCCACACTTGCTATCTATTCTTTAAGCAATTTAACCATTTTACAGTTGGCATTGTGGTTGTGGTGTATTTTCTTCACTTTACCCAGGATGCATTTGGTACCTGGTATCCTCATGGTCATAACTAAGGCTAATATTGGATCTCTTCTGTCCTACGTCATATTCCCCCCCACCAGGGAGTTGATACCAACCATACTCCCCATTTAGGGTCTGGCCTATCCCTCAATATTTCTATTAAAACTCTACTCAGGCCCTGTACCCCCTCCTTCATTTGCCCACCCATTTCTTCATCACTACAGGGATTGACTGCTTCACAGTCTTTGTCTGGCTGTTTTCCTGTCCCATTTTCTTAATTTTCAGAGGCCTCAATATGTCTTCTTCAAGTACTGCACGTTCCAGTCTCCAGGACGTGCTGGTGCTTCTCATCCTCTGAATTGTTTGCCATACTGGTTTTAAGTCCTTCTTACCCAGTTGTCCTTTGTTCTTTGCTCGGTGTGTCATCTTCTCAACCCAGTTATAGGACAATATTTGCCTTTTCAAGGAGGTGTATCGTTCTGTGGTGTTCCTTCCATGAGAAAATGATCCTAAAGTGGTGGTCCCACTGGTAAGAAATCCATTGTATACTGAGAATATCACATAGTGGCAGAAGTCCTCCTTTTTTATAGTAATTGGTGAGACGGCTTGGTACAATTGTATTTTGTGACTCGTAGATTATTTCTTCCTTTGATCTAGTCTGTTTTATTAGTGCGCTTTTGTTCCTTGAAAAAATGTATTCTTGCAAAAATGTCTGGAGGGAGCTCTCTTTGAGCGGTGATCCGACTCTAGAAGCCACGTGGAACTGAACCGTGGCCTATCCTAACAGACATTTCTGTAATGCCCTGCTGACCCTGGGCTCCTCACGGCCCACCGCACCTGGTGGGAGGGGCCCAATCCAGTGACACGTCCTCACTGTTCTAGCATCAAAGGCACCATAGCAGAGTTCTTGCTCCAATCCGTTTGTCTCTCTGCCGAGATACTAAACATCCGTCTATAAGGAGAGGTCCTCCACACAATCCAACCCAAAAGTTTTAGTTTGGGGTCCTATTTTGCCTACGTTGGGACGACAGATGCTTCTGTTCCTGAAGTATAGGGTGGGGGGAGGGGGGAGTGAAAGGGGTTGGGACCGTTTTCCCACTGTTGATGTTGGTTTGATGTGTTGCTTCACCAGCTGTCTTAATGCACACTATGATAATCCCACATATCGCCTGCAAAGTACAGTTACATTTACTGTCCCACAATGCGCCAGACCTCATGTGCACCCACTGCTAGCCCAGGGCCTGTGAACCTTTGCTCCCGCCAGTGGCCACCATGACTTGCACAACCATTTCTGGAGCTTCCCTCCTCACACTGTCCTGGAATGTTAATGGGCTCCTGGATAGGGTCAAATGAACGGCTGTTGACGTACTCCTGCTCCAAGAGACTCACCTGGTGGGTAACCACTGCCCCTTTTTAGCACGGTACAGGTACGATAGGGTCTGGCATTCTGGGTTTACTCTGGACTCCCAAGGCGCAATCTTCCCTTTGTTCTCACACTGGCCACTCACGACCCCCAGGAAGGATATGTGGCTCTGTGTGGAACGTTGGGCGGGAACCCTCTGAACCTTGTCTCCATCTATTCACCCCCATCGATGCTCACAGCGACCTTGGAACACACCACCGACCTCCTCACCTCCTTACCTCAGGACACCACAATAGTCAGGGGAGACTTCAATGCAGTTCTTAACCCCCACCACGACACTTCAGTCCCACCGCCCCTCAACAGAATTACCCACGCCAAACAGTTATCGAACTAGGCTGACTCCCTGGGCCTTGCTACTCTTGGAGAACCTGGCACCCATAAAGCAGGCAGTTTACTCACAAATCAGCTGCACACCACACCCAGGTGCCTATAGATGCTATATTCGTCCCCTCTATTGACTGCAAAACTATTAAAGACATCCGTATTCCTGCCAGGGGTATCTCCAACCACTCACAAGTATACTTATCAGCATTGGAGAACCTCTTCCCTCGACGCGGCCAACCTGGCAATTAAAGGCCTGGTTCCTCCAGGAGAAGGAGTTTAAAAAGGCGGTTGGGGTAGAACTCCAGCAATACTTCCTTGCCAACACCAACTCTGGTCCCTCTCCGAATACCCTCTGGGAAGCGGGCAAAGCCACCATCCAAAGCTTCGCCAAGGGCCAACTTAAAATTCAGCAACAAGCCCAAACACACCAGATCGACATATCGAGAGGCTCATGTGCTGCTCCTTGAGCAATATCCTCCTGACGACCGCGCCAACGCCCAAGAGAGGCAACTTGAACGCCTAAGGGGTGAAATCAAACAACTCTACTTGGATGCCGCTAAGTTCCTCTGGAGATTATCTATAACTAGGGTGTACGGGTGAGGCGACAAGAATGGGAAGATCCTCCACAGATTAGCTACATACCCAAGGGCCAACTGCATCATTCCAGAGATTGTGGGCCCAGATGGTCTGGCACATCGGTCCCCTTTGGTGATGGCCCGAGCCTTTGCCTCCTACTATCGCGAGTTCAATTCTGTACAGAGCCCTGAAATTTCCCTCTCTGAATTGCTTGGCACTGCCGAGTTTGCTGACTTGGACCTCCCCATCACCTGTGAGCCGATTAATGAAGCAATAGCGCATACCTCGCGGGCAAGACCCCAGGCCCAGATGGGCTCCCGCAGGAGTACTATGCTGAATACCGAGAGACCCTTATCCCGCACCTTGCCGATCTCTTTGACGAGGCTCTAGAGAAGGGCTTCTTTCCGCCTGAGACAGACGTTGCTACTTTTGTCATTCTCCCTAAAACACAACCGACGTCACCCCGCTGTGCGGATTACCGCCCAATTTCCCTCATAAATACGGAGGTTAAGATATTGCTACAGTTCTCACCCAGCGGATGAGGCCCTACCTCACCAAACTGGTACACCCTGACCAGTGTGGGTTTATGCCCATGCGGGGGACTATACACTGCCTCCGTCGTCTTCATCTGGCCCTAGCAAACCACCACTTGCTCACTCCTTATCTGGTGCTTCTTCTCGTCAACTTCCAGAAGGCCTTTGATTCCATGGACTGGCAGTACCTGGGCGATGTGCTGGTTGAGATAGCTTTAAGCCCACGCTTTTGCAACCTGGTGAAGGTACAATACGCTCGACCTCAAGCATGGGTACTAGTCAACGGGGTATTATCGGAGGCATTCATCATTCGTAGAGGAACGGGGCAGGGATGTCCCCTCTCACCCCTCCTCTTCACTTTGGCGATGGAGCCCCTAGCGAGCCTCATTCAGTCGGAAGACCGCATTGGGGGACGGGAGTGGCCCAACTCGGAGGAGGACAAAATTGCCCTGTACGCAGATGACATCTTAATTTTCCTTGAGGAACCGGCCCTCTGCGGCCCTAATTGTCTCGGGTGCTACACTCCTTTGGAAAGGCCTCCGGCCTATGGCTTAACCCCAGTAATTCAGTCCTGTTTCCCTTACACTTAGCGAGGGTTTGCTATGACTGGCAAATCACAATACCCCTCAGGCCACAATCCTTCAAACACTTGGGGATCTGGCTTGATCTTCTCCCCGATCTCGCCTGGACCCTCAACATAACTCTGCTGGTGAAAAAAGCGAAGAAAGACCTTTGCAAATGGCAGACACTTCCACTGAATCCCTTGGGGAGGGTCGCCCTGTTCAAAATGGTGATTGTCGCCAGATTCCTCTACGCCCTTCAAAACACCCCCTTCTGCTTCCCTGCCTGGACAGCACAGCCACCAAATTTCTCTGGGGGGGTCGGAGACCTTGCATTGCTCTAACTCGTTGCCGGATCCCGCCCTTCGACGGGTATATGGGGATGTCCAATTTATACTTATAATATTTGGCGACCCGCCTCCTCACATTGCATGATTGGTTTAATGGGGGATGGTCTGATCCGGCCTACAGACTCGAGCTGAGTGAGCTGGGTCTATCCCGAATTCAAACTATGATGTACAGGGATCCATACCTTGCACTTTGCCGGGGGTGACACATACTGTTCTTCTGGCCTGGCAGGCATCACTGCGCGACACCCAATGGACACACAAATGAACTCAGAACACACCGCTCTGCCAGGGAACGTGGCTCAGGGAAGTTGGAGGGGTACAAGGATTTCGGTCTTGGAATCTTATAGGGATCTCCCAGTTCAGGGATGTGTGGGCCAGCGGTCACGTACGCTACTTCCAGGGCCTAGAATCTAGGTATTCCTTACACCCATCACAATTTTACGGATACCTGAAGCTGTGTCATGCTCTCCACTCACATATATCAGATGGCACAGCAATACCGGAATATAAAGCCCACCGGAGGTGCAAACTATGATGGGGAATCTGGGGAAGGGGGCATCTTCCGTATTTATCGCACATTAACCAACAACACTCCAGCCACACTGGACCGGCTTAGAAACCAGTGGGAGGAATAGGTAGGTCCACTGGAGAAGGAAGACTGGAGGGACGCACTAATGGAGCATAAGAGTTCACCTGATCCAACTGTACTACTTGCATGCTGCCTATTTAACCCCTGCACACCTTCACAGGGCAGGCCTATATCCACCTGCCTCTTGTACACGCTGCGGGCAAGACCAGGCAGATTTCTTCCACATGGTCTGGGTGTGTCCCCACTAGGTGCGATTCTGGGGGGGTATAGAGGAGGAACTCACAGAAGCCTTGGGTTGGGAAGTTCCCCATGACCTGGGGATCACAGATGGGCTGGACAGTTCCAAAAAGGAGAAGCTGTTTTTTTAACACGGCAATGATTGTCGCTAAGCGGGACATAGCTGGAAACGTCCTATTCCGCCTAGCCTCAAGAAATGGTGTGAAAGAGTAGACTGGTGTACCACACAGGAAAAACCTATGTATGAAGCGCGGGGATGCCCGATGAAATACCGTGGCCTAAATTTGTTTTGCTTGCCTAACTGTCTGTACCACATGGGACTTTACGAGGTCATGAATTACAAGGGTTAACTATCTAACAGAGTGGGAATTCTTGCTCCTATTGCACTGTGCTATATTGCTGTTTTTTTTTTTTTTACCCTGTCTAAAATCAATAAAATTGTTTATCAAAAAATATACCCTATCTACTAAGTATCTACTTCTGTTCTCTCCTAGTGCTGGTGCAATGTGCTGCCTACTGTCAACGCAGGCATTCGTACACCATGGTGCAAGGATGCATGTGTTATGGGCAGGATTGTTTTAGTGCAGGAAGGGATAGCTTCCTGCATGAAAACAATCCTTAGAGGCATAGCCCTCTTTCTATGTTTGCCGCAGAATGCAGCACACCTGGGATGAGGAGGTATTGAGGAGAAGATATTGCTTCTCATTACACCACTGTTGGCAGGTGCAGCATTTTGAAACAAACCATGGTTGTCAAATCTTTGTCAATCTAGGTTTGCAGCAAAATGGATGGGCACCTATGCTCCAATCATGTGACGCCTACCCAATGCAAAGAAAAGCAAGGCAACACTATGCACTCCATTGCACTACTTTGCATTTACTAAGCCACGCAAAGCCACAAAAAGTGGTTTTGTGTGGCATTTTAAATGCCAAAAATGATTTTGGGTCTGGACTGCGCAACCAAAGTGACGGAACCCCGATAAATCTTATGAAATCTAGGCCCTTGAGTGGAGGCCATCATTGTTTGTGTAATGTTACACTTATGGCTTTGGCACCACTGATTGGTAGGTTTACCTTTTGTCTGGGGATCAGGTACATCAACTTTAACATCAGGATCAATGTTGAACTATGCATGTGTTAAAACTCTAACGGGAATCCATCGCCTCCGGTGTTTTCCTGGTGCCAACTACTCTGTGGCATGCACATTCTCTTCTATCATCAGAGGAGAATCCAATGCTGGTCCACAGTCACTTTAACTATGCATGTCTCCTTTATATAGCAAGCCTGCTTGTTGACATCCATTTTGTCTGATGCCCTCAATACTTTACTGTAATGTTCGTTCATTCCCTTGTTTATCCTAATTTGATAGCTGACCAGCATGCCATCCACTCTCTTGCTACCTCTGGATCTATAAAGAAGTGTGAATCTGCCCAACATCTTTTTAAAGTTCACCCGGGAATAGTAGCAAACACCTTAGGTTCAGTGATTTAAGAACTCTCTTGACTTCCTGGAAGGTTTTGTTCTGCTTCTTGACTGCTGCTGTGTAAACTGGAAATAGGACAACTTTGTTTCCTTGCAATTCAAATGTTGTTTTTTCAGCACCCCAGCAACAACATCAAATGTCAGTCTTTATAGTTGAGCAATTGCTAGAACCATGTGTGCTCTATCGACTTAAAGAGCGTGGACAGAGTTTGTGGTGTAGTTTGCATGATCTGTCATTCATTAAAGTACAGTTCCATTCTTCGGCCTTAGATCTGCAGCAGGAGGCTCACAATCCTCCTATTGTTCATCTGTGATCACCCCTCCATATCCTCTGCTGTGTGCTCTAGGAATCATATTCTCTTCATGGAGCCAGCCATTTGTACCTTGATGTCTCACACCTCTGGGCTTAGCTCCATGTGTCGCTCCTCGACTTCAGTCACTCTTCTACATATCTTTGCCAGGTTGCCCTGTGTAGGCCACCTTAAATTGCTACTATGTCTATTTTGCCTTTAAAGTGGCTCTAGAATCTTCGATTGCTGCTAGTATGACATCTAGGGGGATATGCACAAGGAAGTGGCAGAGCGCGGCATTAGCCTCCTTGGCTTAACGCCGCACTCCGCCACTTCTGAAACGCAAGGCTGCACAATATTTACAAAAATGTGGTGTAGCCCTGCTTTTTCCCCCTGTGATGGTGCTAAGTTTAGCAATTTAGCCGCAATGCAGGCACCCTTGCACCTTAGTGCAAGAGTGTCTGCGTGCAGGGAGGATTATTTATGTGTAGGAAGGTGTCCCTTCCTGCACATAAACAATCCTAAAATGCCATTCTGTCACTATCATGTGTGCTGCTTCATGCAGCACACATGAAAGTGACAAAATGGCATTTAAAAAAAAAGATTGTTTATATACAGGAAGGGACACCTTCCTGTACATAAACAAACCATGGCATTTTGCTTTTTCCATATGTGCTGCACAATTTAGCACACATGGTAAAAGCAAAGAGGATAAATAATGCATCTCTCCTCGGCTACCAACGTAAGGCCAGGATTTACCTGGTCTTAATTTTGGCACTGCCTCCTATGTACGCCACACTGGTACTTAGGGGCCAGCGTCAAAATGAATGGGTGCTGCGGGGGAACACCCACCGCAACACCCACTGCCCACCCCTGTTTACGCTAAGCATAGCGTGAACGGGGCCTGATGTACAAGGCAGTCTTAAGTCACGTTACGTGGCTTAACGCCGCCTTGTACCTAAGGTGCAGCCCCTATCGCCACCACCATGTCTGTAAAAGTTACATTGTGGTGGCGATAGGGGCTTGTACATATGCCCCCTACTAGATGGTTCTGGTGTGCTACATGAAGCTCCTAACTGTTCATGCTTGATTTGGCTCATCCTTTTAGATCACCTGCTCTGGGTACCTCATACTACTCTACTGTTCCACGGTTTCTGTGTTTTGAGTTTTTGCCATTGTGAGTAAGATACTTTGGGCATACGTTACTCAACTGCTCTTTGTGTCCAAACATTCACATCTATGTACTGTTGCATAACTGGGTTAGGGCAATCTCTCACCAGCCACCAATTGTGCACGTCCCAACACATGTTCAATTTGTCTGCTTCATGGGTGTTTCTCAAAGGCCCCCTTGCATGCTGTACATGTATCAACCTGAGACCGTTTCTGGCTTTGTTCCTGTTCTACACCCCGAGTTCAATGGGTTTTCATGCACTTAAAGAATATATTGGTGCATAGTGGTCCACTAGATCACCTCATTTTCAACCTCTAGCAGATGCCAGACTTAGGCCTGTTATATTTTTAAGACGTGCCCTTTTTCTTGTACAGTATGAAGGGCGAAAGGTGGCTCGCAAATATCTCTAGCTACCCTCTATATGCCACAGATTCCATTTGCTTGACACTCCCAGTGCTTCTTTATGTCCCTTAATCAGTAGGCTCTTGCAGTCACACCTCTGGGCACTTTCACAGTCCAGGAGGCCCCAGAGTGGCATTCCGTTCACTTTTTGTTCAAGCTAAAGTGAAAGGCCAGGAATGTACTGTATTTATGCAATAAGGTGCATTCCTGTCCTTTCTCCCTGGGCTGGCAGCATTTTGGGAGCCTAGCACCAACGTAGGGACCCATGGTGCAAGGGTGCCTCCACTAGATGCAGGATTGTTTTTGTGCAGGAGAGGACACCTTTCTGCACAAAAACAATACTAAGAAGGGTTTTCCCCTGTGTACATGTGCTGCATGCAGCACACATAGAAAGAGGAAAAAACAAGGAGAAATTAACATATTTTTCCTTGTTACGCCTCACCTCAGTAGGCGTACAGATTTGGCGCTTCCCCAGATTTACATAATTTTATAAATCAGCATCAAATTCAATGGGTGCTGCGTGGGAAAACCCACTGCAATGCCCATGGAACGCCTCCTTGGCACGGAGTAAGGTGACGTGTCGATTTGCTTTCCGTTGCCTTACTCATGATTTATGAGGAAACTCAAAACCACGCAGTGTGGCTTTGCGTACCTTCACAAATAGGATTTAGAGTCTTTGACATACATGTACTACTTCACGTGATGCAAAAGTGACGCAGGCCTCTATGTGACTGTTTAAAGCACTTCAGTTTTGTGCAGCACAACAACTACTCAATTTCTCCTTAAAACGTATGCCTTGGTACTCATTCTCATACGTATACCACCAAATGCTCTTTCAGACACCCTATATTCATACACACGTAAGTGCAGGAGATGTAGTCTAATGGCCACAGCTACACTCAATTCCACTTCAATCTACCCTACTCCACTCAACTCAATCTACCCCACTCCACTCCAATTAACTCCAATCTACTCCACTCCAATCAACCACAATCCAATCTACCCCACTCCAAGTTTTCCCATCTACCCCACTCCAATCTACCGAATCCACCCCACTCCACTAACTTTTAACTAAACAGCAGCCACACTGGTGAACACCGTAGCTAAAACACACTTCCAATGCTAATAGATAGGCAAGACCTATTGGCTTTGCCAATGCTCATTTCTTTTCTTTCTTCTTTGTCTCAATTCTCCTTTTGTCTCTGTCTCTCCTCCCATTGCACTCCTTTCCTTCTTCTTTTTGCTCTTTCTCTTCTGTCCCAGTGAGAACCTGGCTTGGCAGTTCGGTCTGGATTGTTCCCATGAGGCACAGGGTCAAGATTGATTTGCATATGGCTGGGTCTAAACTGGGGTGGCATGGTGAGCAAAAGAACGCTGGATTTAACACAGATCTCTTGACTGGGGTGAATGTATGATTCATTCTGCATTCCATCCATTATTTGTTTGCTTTGCACTTTTGCCCAGACGTGGGTCCCTTGCTCACTGTGCCACTGGATTCAAGCTAGCCTGCCTGATAAAGGGTTAAACCCAGAACCGGTCTCAGGATGCTTGTTTCCAGTCCACGGAGGACCTGGCTTGGCAGTTGGGGCTGGTCTGTTCCCATGAGGCACAGGGTCAAGACTGATTTGCATATGGCTGTGTCTAAACTGGGGTGGCCTGGTGAGCAAAAGAACAATGGATTCAACCCAGATCTCTTGACTGGGGGTGAATGTATGATTCATTCTGCATTTTGTTCATCATTTGTTTGCGTAGCACTTTTCACCCTAAGTGGGATGGGTATGTTCAGACATGGGTCCCTTGCTCACTGTGCCACTGGATTCAAGCTAGCCTGGCTGATGAAGGGTAATACCCAGGAACCGGTTCCAGGATGCTTGCTTCCGGTCCAGTGAGGACCTGGCTTGGCAGTTCGGTCTGGGCTGTTTCCATGAGGCACAGGTTCAAGACTGACTTACATATGGCTGGGTCTAAACTGGGGTGGCATGGCGAGCAAATGAACGATGGATTTAACCCAGTGTTCTTGACTGGGGGTGAATGTATGATTCATTCTGCATTCCGTCCATTATTTGTTTGCGTAGCACTTTTCACCGTAAGTGGAATGGGTATGCCCAGACGTGGGTACCTTGCTCACTGTGCCACTGGATTCAAGCTAGCCTGGCTGATGAAGGGTAATACCCAGAAACCGGTCCCAGGATGCTTGTTTCCGGTCCAGTGAGGACCTGGCTTGGCAGTTCGAGCTGGTCTGTTCCCATGAGGCACAGGGTCAAGACTGATTTGCATATGGCTGGGTCTAAACTGGGGTGGCATGGTGAGCAAAAGAACAATGGATTTAACCCAGATCTCTTGACTGGGGGTGAATGTATAATTCATTCTGCATTCCGTCCATCATTTGTTTGCGTAGCACTTTTCACCGTAAGTGGAATGGGTATGCCCAGATGTGGTTACGTAGCTCACTCTGCAATTGGATTCAAGGTAGCCTGGCTGATGAAGGGTAATACCCATAAACCGGTCCAGGATGCTTGTTTCCAGTCCAGTGAGGACCTGGCTTGGCCGTTCGGTCTTGACTCTTCCCATGAGGCACAGGGTCAAGACTGATTTGCATATGGCTGGGTCTAAACTGGGGTGGCATGGTGAGCAAAAGAACGATTGATTTAACCCAGATCGATTGACTGGGGGTGAATGTATGATTCATTCTGCATTCCGTCCATCATTTGTTTGCGTAGCACTTTTCACCCTAAGTGGGATGGGCATGCCCAGACGTGGGCACCTTGCTCACTGTGCCACTGGATTCAAGCTAGCCTGGCTGATAATGGGTAATACCCAAAAACTGGTCCCAGAATGCTTGTTTCTGGTCCAGTGAGGACCTGGCTTGGCAGTTCGGTCTGGACTGTTCCCATGAGGCACAGGGTCAAGACTGATTTGCATATGGCTGGGTCTAAACTGGGGTGGCATGGTGAGCAAAGGAACAATGGATTTAACCCAGATCTCTTGACTGGGGGTGAATGTATGATTCATTCTGCACTCCGTCCATCATTTGTTTGCGTAGCACTTTTCACCCTAAGTGGGATGGGTATGCCCAGACGTGGGTCCCTTGCTCACTGTGCCACTGGATTCAAGCTAGCCTGGCTGAAGAAGGGTAATACCCAGAAACCGGTCCCAGGATGCTTGTTTCCAGTCCAGTGAAGACCTGGCTTGGCAGTTCGGCCCGGACTGTTCCCATGAGGCACAGGGTCAAGACTGATTTGCATATTGCTGGGTCTAACCTGGGGTGGCATGGTGAGCAAAAGAACGATGGATTTTACCCAGATCTCTTGACACTGGGTGTATGTTTGATTCATTCTGCATTCCGTCCATCATTTGTTTGCGTAGCACTTGTTACCCAGAAGTATGTCAATAATATTACAAAAATGGACTTAACAAAAGAAAGCTGTCAGTCAAAAACAGCATGATAAAAATAATGTGACATGGTTTAAAAATTAATTTGTACAACTAGAAATACTCTTCCAAAGCATTCTGCACCTAGTAAACTACATTATGGTTCATAAAAATGTATTGACTTGGTTCCTGCAGCCTGTTATAAAATTTAATTTTGGGTTCCTTTTTGGCAGTTCTTATATCTGAATTAGTGCAATTTATTTAGAATAGAGTTTTTGTCAAGGAATGCAGCTAAAACACTCCAGCAGAAGAATATGCTTAAAGGACGGTAGGGAGAGAACGCAGCTGTGTGCGTGAACTCCTGGTAGATGCAGCTTCTGTCCAAAGAGAATAAAGGCGTAGTACTGGTGAAGGATGCTGGGAATGGCTCTGAATGGTGGAACTACATGGCACTACCTCTGGGAGGAGATGAATTAGCCTTTCCGCGGTGGCCGGCACAGGTAAACGTGGTGAGCATGGCAGGGCGAGGCGGAAGCAGGGGAAGTCGACAGACGAGAGAATAGGTATAATTGAATAAACAAATAATACCTATTCCATCGTCTGTCGACTCCCCCCCTCCGCAGCCTGCCCCACCTCACTCCCCCTTTCATACCTGTGCCGGCCACCGCTGCAGGCTTTTGAGGACCCCTTGGAGGTTATAGTTCTAGACAGGCCACCGGTAAGATTCCTGTGTACTGCACACTCATCAAATTAGTATTAGTCAGCGCAACGAGAAAACTGAGCTGGGGCTGTCTGCCACACAGACAAGCTCCACTCCTTTTCTTTCCTTGATGCCTTGTGGGCCTGCTAGTATGTACCCTGTGCTGATCTGAGTGATGCTTGTAAAAATACATTAACATGTTAATATCCAGATTGTGCAATAGGAACACAACGATAAAAACTACACTAATATTTGCTCCCTTGAACATTAGTACTGTAATATCAAATTGTGCTTAACTCAGAGTAGTGCAAGGTCCCCCAAACCAAGCAGCACGTATGTGTAGAAAAGAGACTCTTCTATTTAAGTTTTCTTGAAGCTGAGAAATGCTTTTTTTCAGCCTGATTTTGTTATCTCAATTAAGCTCTGAATTTTTAGCATTTTTCGGATGAATTATATATATGTTTTATCTGACTAACAGTGCACAAAAATGAACTGTATATAGGTATTATACCACTACATCAAAGTTATTACTATGGATTTACCACTAAAACTAAGTAAATTACAACATAGTAAATCGTAATGCATTACAATGACAACACATTTAAAGCTTTAAGGGTTCGAAATGTATAGGGGTTGCAAGGGGTTTTTCGGTTCAGGGAAGGTTATTGAATAGGGGTTTATGGTTTTTAGGGTTCAGGGATGGGTGGTGCATGGGGATAGTTAGGAGTTTTAGGGCTCAGGGATGGGCATATGGGGTAGTGAGGGAGTTTTAGAGGCCAGAGATAAGTGGTTGTTAGGAGTAACGTGCAGCTTTTATGGATCAGGGATATATGGTTTAGGGGTAGGAAGGAGTTTTTAGGTTTCAGGGATGGGTGGTGCACCGGGGTAGTAAAGAGTTTTTTATTGCTCAGGGATGGGTGGTGCATAAGAGTAGTCAGGAATTATTCTGAGTCAGAATGAGTGGCTTAGTGGTATATAAGGTTATTGAAGAATGTTATTTGTTTAGGGTAGAGTAGTGTTGAGGGGTAGTAAGAGAATTTTTAGGGTTTATAGTTGTATAGCGTTGAGTAGTAGTATGGATTATTTTATATATATGTTACCTACTGGCAGTTGCCAGTAGGTAGATATAGTTACGACCATATTATTTCCATAGGAAAAGCGTTTTTGACTTGCCAATATCTTTGGTGCTGTTAGACAAATCTTCACTACATTTTCCAAAAACAAGTACTCAAGTGAATCTTGTTGTGTATGGAAAGTTTTGGGGTGATCCGTCAAGCGGGGGCCAAGAAAAAGAGGGTAATCAAAAAAAGTGCATTTCCCATGCTAATTCCCATAGAGTATTTAGACATGTCTGCAGCCTGAACTGTTGGATGGAACTACACAGAATTTGTCAGAAAGGTAGTTTAGGTTAGGCAGATCAGGCTTTCAGTCATTTGTTGTAAATCCATTTAGTAGTTTATGAGAAATTAAAGGAAATCCAAATTTGTTTATCTACAATCATGGCTAATTCGCAAATAATGACGAGCTCGTGCAGAGATCTACAGAGCTCTGATTGGCTGCCAATACTTTAACCAGTAAATATTGGCGACCATCTTGGGACTTGGCTTAAGCTGTGTCACCCCAAAAAAAGTGAAAAAAGAAAAGGGAGCAAAGTAGAAATACCCTGTCCCCTTTGCTCTTGGGTCCCAAAGGGACCCTGCAAGGGATAAAAGCACTTTAAGAAAAATTCTGCAGCGAAATCAGCACAAATTTGTGGAAAAATAAAGAAAAAAGAACAAGCGTGGTCTCCTAAGCGTGTTTTTAATTAATCTCCTGGGTGGGCCAGGTCACAGGGGCATGCCTTCTTTATTAAATTAAAAGGAGGGGAGCACACATGGCCCCCTTCATGGTAATTTTTATGCCCAAGGGAGCACCAACTCCTCGGGCTTATGTTAATGTAAAAGCGAGGGCCACACACTCACCTCCCCGGGCCCCAGGCACCACCATCTCCCAGGGGCTACAAATAAAATGAATGGGGAGGCCACGCAGACCCCTCAAGCCCTGGGGCCTACCACCTCCATGGTGCTTTTGGTAAATGTAATGCAGGGGGCTGTGTGGATCTCCACCACCACCTCCCCAGGGCTTTAAATCAAATGAATATTGGGACCACACAGACCCACTGTGCTCCAGGGACCACCACCTCTCCGGGCTTTTGTTAAATTTTTGGGTGGCAGGTGAGTGTCTCCCCTCCTGAAGCCAATTATGACCCTGGCGACCGCCACCCACTAGGGCTGGTACCTCCTATGTCCTGGGTGCTCACCCCTGAGACATTTCCATTTGCTTTTACTTGCCAGGAGCTGACAGCTCCTGCCAAGCAAAAGCAAATACTCTGGTTCCAGCAGATGGGAGCTGTCAAAGTGCTCCTGCCCACTGGAAGCAGAGGTTTCATTTCTTTCACTGCCCGCAGACATGAGGGCTGGGAAAAAGATGACACTATTGCTCCTGCATGGAGGGAGCAGCATTTCAAGTAGTACCCTGCGTGCAGCAACAATGCCGGTTCCTGCAGGAGAGAGGAAGCTGGTTGGGATCAAGGGGGCCACAAAGCTCCCCGTGGTCCGCATGCTGCACACTGGGTGAGCTCCAGGGCAACCAGGAAACATGGATGGGCCCCCAGGGATGAGGTCCCTTGTGTCAAAATCAGCACGGGAAGGGGGACTGCATGGCCCCTCTCCCTGTGTAATTTTTACCCAGACTCAGGGGCGGGAGTCCCTTGGGCCGAAATCGCCCCAGGGAGGGGCCTGGCTACGCATCCCAACCCCTTCCGATTAAAGAAGATGGCAAAACCGAGGGCATAAAAAGGACAGAGCAGAAAAGGCAAATTGGAAAGCAGAAAAACAAGCAGAAAAGGCAAAACAGAGGGCAGAAAAATTAACAGGAAAGGCAAAATAGAGAGCAGAAAAAGGCAAAACAGAGGGTGGAAAAATGAGCAGGAAAGCAAAACAGAACAGAAGGACAGAAAATTAAGCAGGAGAGGCAGAACAGAGAGCATAAAAACAAGCAGAAAAGGCAAAATAGAGCAGAAGAGGGCAAACACAGAGCACTCCGATACTCACACACCAATTTAGAGACACACCCACTCACCACCCTAATAAAAAACTCATTCACCCACTCACAAACCTACTCAGAGACTCATGCACACACAGACTCACTCAGATGCTCACACACCCACTCACAGACCCACTTAAAGAGTCATGCACCCACTTACGGACCCACTAAGGCTCACACATCCACTCACAGACCTATTCAGAAACCATTGCACCCACTCACAGATCCACTCAGAGACTCATGTACCCACTCAGAGACACACACTCAGTCACAGACCTACTCAGAGGCTCATGTACTCACTCACAGACCCACTCAGAGACTCATATACTTCTGTACTCACTCACAGTCCCACTCAGACACTCACATACCCACTTACAGACCCACTTAGACACCCAAGCACCTACTCACAGATCTACTTACATACTCATACACCCACTGACAGACCAACCCAGACATCCTAACACCCACTCACAGACCTACTGAGACACACATGCAATCACTCACACACTCACTATCCATAGCTAGTGGTTACTGTTAGGACATCAAAATTTAAAAACCTTAGAAATTCACTTAAACAACCAAAGGTTACAGGGGCGTTATAGTTAGGTAACAACATTAAAAGAAACATTAGAAATTCACTGAAAAAATCAAAAGTTACATGGGGCATAAAAATGAGAGAGCAGAAAAGGCAAATTGGAAAGCAGAAAAACAAGCAGAAAAGGCAAAACAGAGGGTAGAAAAATAGAGAGCAGAAAACAAGTGGAAAAATGAGCAGGAAAGAAAAACAGAGCAGAAGGACAGAAAATTAAGCAGGAAAGGCAGAATAGAGGGCATAAAAACAAGCAGAAAAAGGCAAAATTGAGCAGAAGAGGGCAAACACAGAACACTCAGATACTCACACACCAATTTAGAGACTCACGCACCCACTCACCGACCCAATAAAAAACTCATACACCCACTCACAAACCTACTCAGAGACTCATGCACACACTCACAGACCCACTCAGACGCTCACACACCCACTCACAGACCCACTTAAAGAGTCATGCACCCACTCACGGACCCACTAAGGCTCACACACCCACTCATAGTGTAGTGTAGGTCCTATTATCCCAATAGGCTCTGCGCATTGGAATAATACCTCCAATAGTATAGACCTAGACCAGACGTTAACTAGGTCTTCTACTGTCGATATTAGACTTAAAGTTTTGGGTTTGCCAGCTAGCTCAGAGTTCACTAGAAACTTTCTCGAATAGACAAGGAGGAGTTGAACCTCCCTGGATAGACAAGAAGGGATTTAGTTTCTGACAACCATAGAACATGACAACTTTACTCTCCCCTAATCAAGAGTGTATCTCTAGAGTCGTGTGAAAACAAAAGACAACTTATTTTACTCAGTCAGTACGTGCATTCTTAGTTTCACCAGATTGTAGAGAAAAGGAAGAGACGGGCGTGTTCAATAAAATATGTTATTTATTGATCAGTCTCTTTTCTCGTACAAGAGAAATGAATCGATATTATTGCAATACTTATGGTTAAGTAAAGTGCATACAATAAAAGCAGAAGTATAAAATAATACTGTAAAAACATTGATATGGTTTCTAAGCCATACGTTATTTAAAATGGACAGAATAGATACATACATATAAACATTTGACTAATCGTACTCAACTGGTGCTTCTAACCACGCCTACCCCAGTGTACCTGACCTAAGCCTAATACGTGGGTGGGGATAGAAAGTAGTATTTTAAGTTAAGTTTGCTTTGCCAAGTGACTGATTCAAGAATTCTCTGCAAGGGGTTATTCAGTTCCGTACCTTGAATCTAGGATGATTGAGGGATGGTATCTCTCATCTTTGGTCTCGATATTCCAGGCTGCCTGCAAGGGCTGCTCGGAAGCGCCGGAGCTGGATTTCTCGGCAGGAGAAAGGCAGCGTCTCGTTCTCAGCGCGTCAGGAAGGCGGGGCAGCTAGTGGGCTTCGCTCTCTGCTGGGCTTCGGGAAGTCTCACTGCTCCGATCTCGTCACCACCACGTGTGTTTGCTTAAGGCAATATCGGTAATATTTATACCTGTAAGGTGCCGAGATTGACGTAAGGATGGACATAGATACGTCAATAAGGATGTCATACGAGCTGGTCGTTAGCGCATTCTTTTACTGAAGTTCTCGGTGAAATCAAAACAATGGCCGCAGGGTTTTTCCCAGGTTGTCATAGGTTTGATTTGTTTTGAGAACTCCGTATGCCTTATCAGGGGCTGGAGGAATATTGCTTGCCTAATTAGATGGCAAGCGTTATGACCTAATCAGATAACGCGCTCCTGTGCCGTGGTCTGGCGTAATCAGATAACGGTTTCTGCATCATGGGATGGCTGCTAGTTAACTCGTTAACCAGAATAGGGTCAGGAATAGGGGGATCGATACAGAACCTATAGGAATACATCACACCCACTCCACGCTAACTATGGCCATATTTACGAATCTAGGCATAGTAAAACATCCTGTAGAGTATCGTGTATACCTTACCACCCCAAAATACACATAATGCATTTTGAAATTATGTAACATACGGGAAAAAAATACTCATATGTACTATATGCACTCAAGCAGTAGAATAATGCTAAAATAATCACGCATATGTATACATTATTAGTAATTGAATATTAGAACTACACATAAAATGGCTCTTAATACAGAAGAAAAGTTCGAGACCACTTCATCACAGTTCAAAATTATTTATAAACATACCAGCGGGCAGCTAATGTCTATGAAGTTTATTAAAATAGAAATTAGTTCTCTAAGAATAGTTCTTACTTTAAGCAGAAGAAAGGTGTCCCGTAAAATTTAACAAAAATATTTTGGGGCTGCTAAAAAATTGCTGTCCGTGAACTGGAGGAAAAGTCGATCTTGCTACTTTATTATTAAAGTTGAAGGCCAAATTCAAGGTGTCGGGAACGCCGTGTGCTAGCTTGTTCAAGAGTCATTATTTCTGCTCTGGTGAGAACATCATATCGTTGAGACTGCTGAAAAAGCTGTCAACAGCTTCCTGTGAGAGTTCCACTAACTCGGAAAAGGATGTAACCATGCATTCATGTGCATGATTGTCTCCATTGACGTTTTGATTAGTATTGCTGACAGAAGGTTGTACCTGATCGATGCTGCTTTCATCTTGATCTTCACTACCCCTTAATCGTAGTGGTGAAGTTTCCACGAATGCCGTCATCAGGATTGGCAGCCGTTGAGGGCAGCACAATGCATGAGCCTTTACCGGACCCAACAGTGTTTCTGCATCCATTGGCGCATCCGATTGTAGCGTCAGACAGGTGTCCAACACGCATTCTTCTCCGCACAGCATGCACCTTAATACAGGTAAAACACATCTTTGCCATATCGGCCGAAATGAAAGAAACCAAGTCATGTTCAGGTCTCTAAGCCGGGTTAGTCCCAGGATTTTTTATATCCGGTCCCGGTATCCAATGGCTCGGATTGTTTCTTCCCTTGTCGCAGGTGTTTTGTCTGTGACATGGTTTGCCATAACGAAATATAAGGACTAAGAATAGGATTCCTGCAATTAGTCCCAAAATGAGGGGAACTCCTCCAAAAACCGAATGGACGAAGTCTGGAAAAATACCCAGTATGGCTTTGAATGGTGTTAATGCCATCGAAAATACTGTCTTAAATACATTTGAGACTCCACTGGTATCAGAAATATTTAAGACTTCATTCAGGATTTCTGCGAAATGTATGGGGGAATTAGTTGATAACAATGAGTGAATCTCTGCAGTCGTCCTTGCGACTAGGAGATCATACGTTTCTTTTGATGACGTGAGCCTGGTCGGCGTCTGAAGAAGCACTGTTTTCTTTCTGCTTAAAGTATCAACTCGAATAGAAGTAATTTTCAAGTTAGGCCATGCCCTTGCCTCCCTGTCTGGAAATGAGCTGGGGAACAATAAGCGTCCACAGCACATGACCTTCGCAGTCGTACTAACGAGATAAGGAACCCCGGGCAGTAGACTACAACATCTGCGATCCACAATTAGAATGTAACTCCCGTTATAGAGTCTTTTAAAGAATGGTTCTATCTCTGTTGCAGGTGTGCCTAGCTGGTGACATGAAAGGTTATTTGAGTTCCCTTCACAGGCTCCATGCAAACTAATTCCATTACACAGAAGTGTACCGCTTAGTGACATTGCACAATTATTGCCACTAAGAAACACTTTCTGTCCTTTATTACTGACACATGCATGTGAATAGGGCAAGTTCCATGTTGTCTTAATGTACCCTTTTCCCAATTGTTCGTACATGCCAGCCTGTATATATTTTTGGCAGTATTGAAACCTGAAAGTAGATATCGGAATATTAATTATCCCATGTATTATCCATTCAATGACAGGTCGTTCTGACATTGTCAATGGTAATCTCTCGAGTTTCTCAATGCTCAGGATTGTATAATCAGCAACCTTCTGTGCCATACTGATCTGTTTATCAGTAAGGTTAAAGATATGGAATAGTGACGTTGTGTTGATTAAACGCCAAGGCACATAGCCTGAACGCAGATTTTGTAACGTCCAGCCAAGCTGTACAATAGAACGCAATTGAGACTGACCGTGTTGTAACAACAGTAAGTCTTGCGATATTATGTCGATTGCTGATGACACAATGCTGTCCAATGAAAAGATTCTGGAGGACAGAGTCATTAACCCATTGTCCACTACAGAAAGCGATTTTTCCAAATTAATACGGTCAATTTCCCGTATACTTTCTGCTGTCTCAATTTGAGTTATCTTCCAGGCCTCGTTGTAAGCTGCATATATAGAGGCTGCTATGAAGCGTTTTTGACGCTGTTTGCGTGGTCCCATAATGAAATCACGCAAGTCAGCACCATCAGTAAGTAAAGTTAGGTGTTGCTTAATTTCTGTCAGTGTGGAAGTTTTTAGCCATTGAAAGCAGAGTTTGCCAACACTGTAGGTGGTGATTATCCCTGGGTGTTGTCTTTGGGAATATCTAGGGTCTGGCCTGGTCAATTTGAACCCCTGTGTTTTGTTCAGGAATCTGTCTTGACAGTTATTAGTATCTGTGGGCCAGATCAACCATTGTTTCCAATCAGGATTTGTTCTGTTTTGGTTTAATACATAGTTTACGTCTATTTCTTCATCTGCAGAGTTATTGCTGTTCATTGTTGGTTTTGTAATAGACGGTTTAATTAAGTCTTTGATTTTGGCTAATCCAAGACAGGTAGTTTGTTGAATAGTTTCATTCAAGAATATAATTTGTTATGGGATCATGCAGGCTCTAAACAATGATTCTATACCTTGTACTTGCCATTCTTTTGTACCCCAAACACTTTTCACTTCAACATTTTTGTCCCAATAATCAAAACCAAATGTATTCATTTGTTCAAAAAATGAGTCCGAATATATCAACTTCGTGTTTGTAAGCATGGTTTTTGTTCCTGTCTTATTTGACAATTTGAAATAAAATGTTTCAGCATTACTTGTGTTGAACCCTGAAAAGTATGAATATTTGTCATAAAAGGTTCTTGAGCTTCCTTTTGGAGGGGTTGCACAATGTTCCCATTGATTATAATTTAAAACATTTCTAGGTTGTGCTGATTTATGTAAAAAATGGTTACCATAGTGGTTGTAGCAGTACATACTATCATAATTAGACGAACCCTGCAAATAATCATGTTTGGTAAATTTAGCAGACATCACTAGATCAGACATCATGTAATTAATACTTTCAAAGTCCCAATCATCAGCAAATGAGTTTGGTTTTACAAAGTCACTCAACGAGATCTTGATTTGGTGTGGATATTTGAGGATCTCTACCGGACCATAAATTTCATACTCAGTATTGTCCCATGCTACCCCACCCGGTGTAGGATTGGCTGTGAAATTGACTGAAGAAAGTTCTCTTTTCTTGACGTGTGAAGACGTGTGTGGCTTGAGGATCAAGTTGATTTTCTGGCTTGCTGTGTCCATTTTAGCATATTTTCCCTCAATGAAGCGTCCCAAACATAGTATCATGATGAGCCAAAGTATCAGGATAAATACACCAAAGGACACCCAAAATTCAATCCATGGAGAAATCAGATAGGTTTCTTTCAGCTGTTTCCATATTTCCTTAGCTTTATCTTTAAAAGTTTTTGTTGATGGCTGTGTCTTTGATTCACTTAGATTTTCAGAAGAATCTTCAAAGTTGATGAAGTAGCCGGATGCCGTTCTGTCTATTGTTCCAATTGCTTCAGGATTACTGTTTCTTGCAGCTTCAGCATATTCATTTGTTACTTCATTGTAGGTTGGTGTGTCTCTACTAAATGTTTTTATTTGGGTTTTCAGAGGTGTGTTTTCCATTGCATTGTTGCATAGTCCTTGTTGTTGTTCTGTAGGCGTTTCGAATGTGATTAGCCTTTTAGTTAGCACCTCTGTACTTGTAGCAAACCTCGGTGTTCTACTACTTATCGGGAGTCCACTTGGCCTACTGTTTGTTATCGGCCACATGATTGTGGTTTTACCAGGTCGATGGATACAACTCGGTTCTCCTTTTTACCAGCAAGCGGCGGTAGTACAACTGATCTTGTCCCGTTGATGGACAAGACAGGAACTGCTTTTCTGTAAGAAGGCCCAAATTCCTTCTTTACCGCGATCTTTTCTCTGACTAGATCCCCGATTTTTGGAATCCAGACAGGTCTTGCTGGGACAGGTGGTGGTTATTCAGTGGTTGTTGGCTGCTGTTTCAACTTTATGTTGCTCAGGTCTTTTCTTGTTTCGTTTAAGTCCTGTAAAATAGCCAAACGATCTTTGATATCAAAGCTTTTTTCTTTTACCACTGAAGTCTGACTGTCAAGATCTAAGACTAGCATCCTAGTTCCAAACAGTAATTCGTACGGACTGAATCCCCTCAGAGAATTTCTTGGCAAGTTGTTTAGACTACGTTGGACACTTATTAGATGTTTGACCCACCCAGCTCCCGAACCTAATACCTTTGCTGTTATAGATTGCTTTATGTCACGGTTTTTTCTTTCAACAATTCCGTTTCCCTCGGGATGAAATGGACAAGAATACCACAATGCAACGCCCATGCTGGCCATGGCCTCCTTATAAGCTCTAGAGCTAAAAGCAGGACCCTGGTCCGAATGCAGCATGCCAATTGCGTATGTGCCGATAAAGACTCGCAAATCTTTTATAACAGTTCTGGCGTCAGCCGTTCGCTGGGGCCACATCCATATGAATCTCGTGCATGAATCCACTGCGACCAAGATATATTTATAGTTACCATCCCTTTGTAAGGGACCATCCCTTTGTAAGGGACCACAGTGGTCCAGGTAAACACAGGCTAATGGTTTATCCGAGATTAGAAGGGGCGTCTGTGCTGGTCGTCTCACTGTTGATACTTTCATTTTTTGACATATTTCACATTCTAGAACATAGTTCCTGGTTTGTCTTCTCATTTGTGGCCACCAGTATCTCTGTTTTAATAACGATACTGTGGCTGAGACGCCAGCATGTACAGAAGCAAGTCCTTCGTGTGCCGCTATGATGAGTCCTAACCTATGTTCCATGTTTGGAATTACTCTATCCCCCACTCCAGGGATTTGAGCAAATGGAACATTATTTGCATCAGTTATGTATGAGTACTTTACTGGAAAGCCTTTCGGGAGTGTTTCTATAGCATCTTTTACTGTAGCACTGACAGCTTGTAATATATTGCTGTCTATTTTTGTTTTTGACCGAGTGATGGCAGCTACGGAAGCCGTTTGTACAGCTGCCTTCGCGGCCTCATCAGCCAATGAATTCCCTGCAACGTGAACGCCATCACGTTGATGACTCAGTGTATGTATCACGTGAGTCTTTGGTAGTTCCTTTTGTAAAAGAACTACTTGTTCCCAAAGCATTTTATGCTTGATTGTGCCTCCTTTTGCATCCTTAAAACCATTCTGAAGCCAGATCTGTAAGTATTCATTGTAAGACTGAACGCAATAATACGAATCACACACTATGAGTGTGGGGAATTCTCGATCGGTATTTTCAAGCGCCATCTTGAATGCTAGTAGTTCTGCTCGCTGAGCTGTACAATCTCCTAGAGATTGTGTTTTAGTGACCGCTGGTTTGAATTTCCCATCGTGCCAGCGACCTTTAACAATCGCGCACGCAGCACTGTAAGCTTGTTTACCTCCTACTGCGGGTTGTGCTGATCCGTCTGTATATATTATACAGCCGTAATGTTCTAGAGGCAGAATTTCGGTCGGCGGCGGACATTCGAATTCGTATTGGAGAAACTCTTGTGTTTTTAAGTTAGGATCAAATTCGTATGCTACGTCTGTTGCAGCAAGAGAATTAGCCCATTGTATCCATCTCGGCTTTAGCATTCGGTATGCTTGCTTTTGTTACAGCCTCTAGGGCTGGTATCGGTGTCACGATGATTATTCGTTTACCTTGTGAAAGGTCTCGTTCTTTTGCTATAGCTGTCTGTGTTGCAGTAAGAATTTTTTCCGTTGGGCTAAATTTCATTTCAGCTTTAGTGTACAAGTGTGATTTGAATGCAATTGGTACCTTTTCTCCCTCATTAGAGGTCAGGTATGTGAATCCGCATCTTCCTGGGATGACTCGAATCACAAGGTTGCGTGTGTTATCACGTGTTTCTAATTTTGTTTTAATTAACATATCTGTTTGTAAGGATCTCAGAATTTCTGTGTGTTTTTGAGTCCAATTTGATTTTTTAAAATCTGGTTTTATTAGATCATAAAGGGGTTTGACCCTTTCTGCGTAATTTGCAATGTATGTTCTTCCGAAATTTAGGAAGCCTAGAATTGACTGTAGGTTTTTTAGTGTTCTAGGTGCTTGGAGTACGGCACATTTCTCTAGGAAATTGTCAGCCAGGCTTTTGCCTTCACTTGATAATTCATATCCTAAGAACAGGACTGTTAGATGGGCAATTCTAGATTTTTTAAAGTTGAATTTGTAACCCTCTGCTGCGAACCCAAGTATTATGGTGTTCACTCTCTTCAAGTGAGTATCCAAGTCATCGTCTGTTAGGTATATGTCGTCGACATAAGATAATGCTTCGTCGTCATATGTTTGTAGTAACTCTGTTACCCTCACTGAGAATACTCCTGGGCTGTTCTTGTACCCCTGGGGTAACCGACAGAATTCTTTTTGAGCGCCATTTATTGAGAACGCTGATAAGTATCTGCTCTCTGGTGCTATATTTTGACAAAAGAATCCATTAGAGATGTCTAATGTTGTTTTATATTTTTTGCGCACTATGTTATTCATTAGTGCAGCACTATGCGAGTTTTGTACTGCAAAAGTTTTGCAACATGAGTTAAGGTGTCTGTAATCCAAAACTAGACGATATGAATTGTCTGGTTTGGAGACAGGAAACAAAGGGTTGTTCATTTGTGAGGTGCAAGTTTCAATCACCCCCTGGTATTCTAGTTGATCTAGAATTTCTTTTACCTGTTTTTTAGCTTCTTGCTTGATTGGATACTGCCTTTGTGCAGTAGGTTGTGATTTTAACTGGATTTTGTGAGGAGGAGAGTCCTCATCCCATCCTACATGATTTTTATATAAAGCAGGAGCTTGAGCTACTGCCCACTTTCTTGCAAGTGTATATTTTTTATGAATTGGAATATGATTTGAGAAGGCAGGCATAATTATTTCTTCGCCATGTGGGCACTCCCTGACGAACTCTGGTGGCCAATCTTTTTCAGCTAGAAGGATGTCATAGCCCTTGGAGAGATTATCCCAAAAAAGGCCCCTTATTTTTCTAGTCTTATCCCCTTCTATACGTAAAGTTATTTCATATATTTTGTGAGGTTTGCTAACTCTGGTGTCTGCAGTTTCCACCTGAATGTATTCATTCGTGTCCACTGTCTCCAGATGATTCATAAGGACTTTGCGTGCTATGCTCACTTCTGCTGCGCTGTCTAGCATTGTCTGAGCCCACTCTCCGTTTTTCAGCTGTGTCCTCAGTATTCTCGGCATTGTTGAATACTTTAATACTGGCTACCTTCTTTTTTGGAAACTGTAATTTTTTATTTGGATGAGCAGGTTCCTTGTCTTTGGACTTGATGTGCCCTTCCCTGGGTTCCG
This sequence comes from Lissotriton helveticus, assembly GCF_964261635.1. NCBI lineage: Eukaryota > Metazoa > Chordata > Amphibia > Caudata > Salamandridae > Lissotriton > Lissotriton helveticus. The sequence goes on from NC_136067.1 coordinate 452,501,588, forward strand.
ATCGTCCTCTTCTTTCCGATTTCTGCGAGGAAGTCTGAAAAGATTGAGAGGGACGTGTATCAAAATCTTGATATCTATCAGGTTTCTTTATGTTATCCCTATTTCTAAGGTTATATTTTTTCACAGAGGGCTCCCTTTGGGGAGACTTGGGTCCTTGGTCCGGAGATCTTTCTCTCCGCCGAGGAGACCTTCCTCTGGACTGGAATCTCTTTTCTTTTGGATTGGATTGTTTGTTTCCATCCCAGTTCTTCTTTTGACTGTTTAGATTATTTTTAATAAATATTTTTTCAGGACTTTCAATTAGTTGGGGCTTTACTGGTATTCCACCCAAACTATCTCTACCTAGTTCTTCATAGGATTTTTCTATAATTCTGGCAATTTCAGCTGGTTGGTCTGCTATATCTGTCTCTTTTAGCCTCTGGCGGATCGCCACATTCGCTGCTTCTCCTTTTATGTTGGCTAGTAATATTGCCGAGACCTGCTTGAAGTCTTTTAGTAATTTCATACCAAGAGTTAAAGCGGGTTCTGGACCGTATTCGTCTTGAATTTGTTTTAGCACATCTGGTATTACTGACATGGATGGAACTCCATGCGTTTTTGTGTAAATGGAAGCAAAGACTGTACCCCAAGTGTCACAGTCCTCCACGTGTGGTGCGATTCCCATTGGAAGACAGATAGTCAGAATCCTGTGTTTATCCACAGGGGTGGTGTCTGGAAACACCGTCTCTATTTGGGTGATTTTTTGTGCTAACCAGAATGGTATTTGTTCCCGTTTAGCTGGTACTTTACCTAGGCAGGACTGTATGTTCTGTGGTGTAATTTTATTTGTGTTCCCCTGATGAGGGGTCAGCTGTGGGATTTTAACTACAGGTTGGATGGTTGAAGTCCGCATTACATATTGGACTAGTTGTCTATATATTTTAATTAATTGTTTTAGTTGTACTAAAACATCTGCTGCAGACATTCTTTCGATGTCTGGATGCGGTGTGTATCCGGCTAGGACCGGCCACGTTGCTCCTGGTCTACCTAGTGGACCGAGCCTGGTGATGTGATTATTATGTTTTAGGGCGCCATTAAACAAGAGCAGATGCTCTTGGAATTTGAGTGGTACTTCCACTTCCTCGAAAGGAGTGTAGGTATCCGGAGGTTCCTCTATTTTATAACAGTGGAACTCCTTTGTTACAGCATTTGCTGCTGGAAAGTTTATCCATGAATAGAATACCTCTGTCTGCCGATATTCGTGTGCCTCAATTACGAATATGACTGTACCACCTCTTGGTGTCAGTCCATTGTCTATAGGTTTTAACGTTATAGATCTTCTTATGTTGACCGGGATGAGTATTATATCCGGGTCTGCTTCTTGCATAGTATTATCAGCTGCTATTACTTCAGCTGCTACTCTAGCTCTCTCTCTTTCATCATCACTGTCTGGCATTTTACTGTCAGGATGGTTATTCTGTTTGTTTGCAGATCAGGTTTCTTGTGGAAACAAAGATGAGATGCACAATATTTTGGAACAGTGTATCCTTCAACGTTGATTGAACCAAGAACCATACATAGGAGTTCCCTCCTGCGAGGTTTGGCGGATTTTACCTCTCACCCACTCCAGACGTCTTTGGAGTATTATGGGAAAAAGGGGTCTGAGTGAAAAAGCACGACTGAGTTACTCTAAAGTCTTGCGTTAGTTTTATCGCCTATCCAAACACGTTGGGCGCCATGTAGTGTAGTTCCTATTATCCCAATAGGCTCTGCGCATTGGAATAATACCTCCAATAGTATAGACCTAGACCAGACGTTAACTAGGTCTTCTACTGTCGATATTAGACTTAAAGTTTTGGGTTTGCCAGCTAGCTCAGAGTTCACTAGAAACTTTCTCGAATAGACAAGGAGGAGTTGAACCTCCCTGGATAGACAAGAAGGGATTTAGTTTCTGACAACCACAGAACATGACAACTTTGCTCTCCCCTAATCAAGAGTGTATCTCTAGAGTCGTGTGAAAACAAAAGACAACTTATTTTACTCAGTCAGTACGTGCATTCTTAGTTTCACCAGATTGTAGAGAAAAGGAAGAGACGGGCGTGTTCAATAAAAGATGTTATTTATTGATCAGTCTCTTTTCTCGTACAAGAGAAATGAATCGATATTATTGCAATACTTATGGTTAAGTAAAGTGCATACAATAAAAGCAGAAGTATAAAATAATACTGTAAAAACATTGATATGGTTTCTAAGCCATACGTTATTTAAAATGGACAGAATAGATACATACATATAAACATTTGACTAATCGTACTCAACTGGTGCTTCTAACCACGCCTACCCCAGTGTACCTGACCTAAGCCTAATACGTGGGCGGGGATAGAAAGTAGTATTTTAAGTTAAGTTTGTTTTGCCAAGTGACTGATTCAAGAATTCTCTGCAAGGGGTTATTCAGTTCCGTACCTTGAATCTAGGATGATTGAGGGATGGTATCTCTCATCTTTGGTCTCGATATTCCAGGCTGCCTGCAAGGGCTGCTCGGAAGCGCCGAAGCTGGATTTCTCGGCAGGAGAAAGGCAGCGTCTCGTTCTCAGCGCGTCAGGAAGGCGGGACAGCTAGTGGGCTTCGCTCTCTGCTGGGCTTCGGGAAGTCTCGCTGCTCCGATCTCGTCACCACCGCGTGTGTTTGCTTAAGGCAATATCGGTAATATTTATACCTGTAAGGTGCCGAGATTGACGTAAGGATGGACATAGATACGTCAATAAGGATGTCATACGAGCTGGTCGTTAGCGCATTCTTTTACTGAAGTTCTCGGTGAAATCAAAACAATGGCCGCAGGGTTTTTCCCAGGTTGTCATAGGTTTGATTTGTTTTGAGAACTCCGTATGCCTTATCAGGGGCTGGAGGAATATTGCTTGCCTAATTAGATGGCAAGCGTTATGACCTAATCAGATAACGCGCTCCTGTGCCGTGGTCTGGCGTAATCAGATAACGGTTTCTGCATCATGGGATGGCTGCTAGTTAACTCGTTAACCAGAATAGGGTCAGGAATAGGGGGATCGATACAGAACCTATAGGAATACATCACAATAGACCTATTCAGAAACCATTGCACCCACTCACAGACTCATGTACCCACTCAGAGACACACACAGAGTCACAGACCTACTCAGAGACTCATGCACTCACTCACAGACCCACTCAGAGACTCATATACTCCTGTACTCCCTTACAGGCCCACTCAGACACTCACGTACCCACTTACAGACCCACTTAGACACCCAAGCACCTACTCACAGATCTACTTACATACTCATACACTCACTGACAGACCAACCCAGACATCCTAACACCCACTCACAGACCTACTGAGACACACATGCACTGACTCACACACTCACTATCAAAAGCTAGTGGTTACTGTTAGGAAATCAAAAGTTAAAAACCATTAGAAATTCACTTAAACAACCAAAGGTTACAGGGATGTTATAGTTAGGTAACAACATTAAAAGAAACCTTAGAAATTCACTGAAAAATAAAAAATTACAGGGATGTTAAAGTTAGGAAATAGAATTTAAAAAACCTTGGACATACACTGAAAAAACAAAGGTTACAGGTACATTATAGTTAGGCTCAGCTTCACTCGTACAAAACCAGTGAAGTTCAGCAGTTAAAGTTAGCTGAGCTAACTGTAACTTATGCCGTGCAATGTGCTGCTTATGATCTCACCTATTACATCTCTCATGACTTGGTCAGTGACATCACAGATGACATCTCAAATACCATCACTGAATATATCATCCACAGAACTACTCACACCCCTATACAACCTTTCATACACCCACTCACACATCCACAGAACCACTCGCTTATCTATTCACAGTCCAATATAAGTACTAACACAACCACTCACTCATCCATAGAGCCACTCCCACACCCACTCACTCACTCACTCACACATGTAACCAGTCACAAACATTCACTCAGTTATACAGCTACTCATACTACCCATACAGCCACTCACTCACCCATACACGCATTTACACACTCATTCACTCACACATCCACACAAACACTTACATACTAATTCATACATCCATGCAAGCACTCACACATCTGCTTACTCAACTATGTATCTATTCATACAGACACTTACTCTACAATATAGCCACTCATACACCAACCCAGTTAACCCATACATCCACTTACCCAACCAGCCACTCACTCATACAGCCATTCAGATACCCACTCACTCACCAATACAGTCACTTACACACACTCACCCTCCCATACAGCCACTCATACAGCCACTCACTCACCCACCCATACAACCACTGACAAACTCACTCACTCATCAGAACAGCCACTCGCACAGCCACTCACTCACCCACACAGCTACTCACATTCCTACTTATACACCAATAAAGCCACCCACACACTCATATGGGTAGTCAGACACCCACTCACACACAGAAATATACAGTCACACAGCCACTCACATAATTTAGATACAATCGTATTCCTAGGCATCAAGACCCTGTCTCCAAATTTGGTGGCAAACGTGCTTGGGGGGCCTTTTAGTAAGCTGGCCATCATCCTAAGAAAAGGGAGGGAAGATGCTGCAAACCACCGGAGAAAACAGGCAGGGTTTATAGGCAAATTTACAAGTTTTAAAAGTTTAGAACACAATCTCTGGTCTCAGCAGCAGATGACAAGAAAGAATATCCTCATCACAGACACTACATGAGATATTGTGCTAAAGAAAAGCAAGGATGCAAACATCTCCATCACGGATTACAGATAATTTATCATCGTGGAAATGCAATGAAAGCACACTTGGACGTTTTTTACTTACAGCAGCAAGTGCTTATTTGTTTTTTCTAAAGGGACCCAGGCTAATTTTGGCTCAGAGGACCCCATCCCCCAGGGCCCGGTTTTGTCACTTGTTTCCCCCTAGGACAACCAGTGTGCAATGGGACCGCAAGGGGAGCCTCAAGGCCTTTGCGGTCCCTGCCAGCTCCAAGCCTCTTGCAGGAGCCGGCATTGCTCTGGCTGCTGAAAGGCAGCTCCCTGTTTGGCAGAGCAATGTTTTCATCTGTTTCCCTGAAAGCATGTTTGACAGCTCCGGCTTGCAGAAAGCAGAGTTATTTTTGCTTTTGCTTGGTGGGAGCTGTCAGTTCCCACCAACCAAAAGCAAACAGCTATCTCCTGAGGGTGGGCACCTAGGAAGGTAGCAGGAGCTGGTCCTGTGGGGTGGTGGTCTCCAGGGCCATGAATGGCTCCACAAGGGACTCCAAGGAGGTGCTGGTCCGTAGGGGCCGGGGTCAGCAACAGACCCGCTACATTCATTTATGTCAGTCCCGGACAGGTGGTGGCACCTGGGGCTGTGAGGGAAGCATGGCCCCTCTTATTTTCAATAATTTGCCCCAGGAGGTGGTGGTCCCTCGGGCGGCACGGAGGTCGGATGGGCCCCCGCATTAATTTTTTGTTTAGACCCAGGGAGGTGGCGGTCCCCAGGGCTGCGGAGGGGTGCGGCCCCCTGCATTTATTTGAGATTTGCCCTGGAGCGGTGCGGTCCACGGGGTGCGGGGTTTACTGCATGGGCACCCCCTGCATAAATTAAAAGAACTGCCCTGGGGAGGTGGCGGTCCCCTGAGCTTTTATAAGCTTGAGGAGGGTGGCCACTATGCCACCTCCCTATTTTTATGTTCTGCTCCTGGGATCTGGTCTACCCTGTTTTTTCTGCAAATTCATTAATATTGTGATTTTTCAGCAATTTTGTATGTGATGCTTTGTTGGCCTGATGTGGTCCTTGGGGGACCGTAAGACAACGGCTTGGTGGTCTGGGTATTCCTGACCTGCCCCCTTTTTCCTTTTTTCATATTTTTTTGTGGCAGTCGGCTGAAGCTGAGTCCCAAGATGGCTGCCACAACTTCATGGTTAAAGTGTTGGCAGTTTTCCTGCACTAGTTTGTCATTATTTGCAAAGTCCCTTCAGCCACAGATATCACTAATTCTATTTTCTTAAATTTCTCAACTACTGAACTGATTCACACCAAATAAATGAAAGTGAATCCACATAAGGGCATTGAGAAAGACATGCTGTTGTGCAAACCTGTCTGCTATTTCAACTGAATAAAATGGATTATTGGGAACCTGTTGAGTGCTTCTATTTGATGGACAATTTTAAATTTGTGCAGCCACTTGCACGTATGAAAGGCCCTTGTTTATTAATGTTTGCTAGTTTCAAAATGGCTTTGGTCAAAACAGAATACTTACCACCGGAACTGCCATGTGCCGGGAAGAGGGGGCACGTCAAGGTGAAACTCTGTCAACATTACCAAATGTAAGGCCTAGTCACTAAACATACGCTTTCATGGATCCGCATGCTCTGATATGACATTTTTGGGGCAGAACGAGGGTAACAAAATAATTGTAAGTGGACCTGCTCCTGTTCACTGTAAGCTCTGTCTCGCCAGCATGGTTTTCAGTAAAAACTGCTGCATTATGGAACACCATGCCAATACACAGCAGGAAAGTCAAGACAGAAAGACTGTTCAGGAAAACACTGAAAACTTGGATGTTTAGCCTACCCTGAATTTTTATAGTGATCGCTATCCCTGATGTTCCTGCAGCTGCTGGCGCCGGAACACCCTCGTTGGGGGTAGCGGAGCGTGCACTCTATAAGTGGTAATAATAATAATAATAATAATAATAATAATAATGGATCAAGTAGGTGAAATGCATTATGGACTTTGTGCCCAATGTGGCAGAATACATCTACTAAAGACTTACTAAGTTCATAATATCTTGTTTGACTCTATGTGATTGGTGAAATGTCCATGCTGATGGCTTTGTTTGAATTGCTGTGGACAGCATTCTAACCAATGGAAGAGGAAGAAGCCCTTCAAGTGAATCCACACTAAAGGCATTGAGAAACACATTGTTGTCGAAATGCTCAGATTCACATATGAATTTAGCAAAGAGAAGATAACCTTTCATGACAAGATGATCAAATACACAGCAGGCTTTACCGTAAGAGCACAGCAAGCAATGCTGTTTTACACTCCTCAAGTGCCCACCCTAGACACCAAATAAACGCAATCCCTTTCGGGGTAATTGTACGGGCAAGAGGTAATGGCAGCTCCGAATCCGACTTTAAAGCATGTACTGATGCCATGATACAACGCTTTAGACATAGGGGCTACGACAAAAGTACACTGAGCAAAGCACTGACAAGAATAGAAAAAACTAAAAGAAAAGATACCCTTAGGGAAGACACCAGCAAAAGAAAGAAAGACACTAAAATCAGAATGATTACCAATTAAAACAACCTCTCTAGTGTCCTAAGTAAAAGTATGAACAGGCACTGGCACATCTTAAAGGAGGACAGTACACTTAAGGATGCCATTGGCAGCAAACCCGAAATAACATACAGAAATGTGATGTGTCTTAGGAATCTCCTAAGCCCTAGCTACCCCAGACAAAGAAACAATACCGATTGGCTAACTCAGCGATCGGTTGGTTTCTTCAGAGCTTGCAAATGGGCCCAGAACAAAAAACTTGATTTCAAAGGCCCAGGAGGGGAACAACATACGATCAAAACAAATATAAACTGCAGTACGAACTTTGTAGTTTATATAATTGAATGTAGATGCCACAAAATATACGTGGGAAGTACCATCAGACCCTTACGCGAAAGGATTGGGGAACACATGAGGGCAGTTAAACAGAATGACCACAGATACCTTATCTCATCACACACAGACTGCCACACACAAGGACAACATAAGGATTTCTCATTTTTTGGGATAGAACAGACCATGAGACACCCAAGGAGGGGTAACAGAGTACTACAATTACGCAGAAATGAAGCATCCTGGATCCTGAAAATGCGAGCAACAGAAACAGGGATAAATGTGGACCAGGAGATGCATTATTTCTTAGGTAGATGAGTACACCATCGCTTAATTACATACATACTACCTAATTGTACATTGAAATATAACGGGATATATTGATGTTTGTTGTAACAAAGTCCCCTTATACTATTACCTAGCAGCAATGTATTAATATACTATGAAATATAAGGCGTTAAATTCTGTTCTAAAGTTTTTCTGACTGTCACGCACACGAAAGTCACTGACAGACTCATCACAGAATAAAACATACACATAAACAGCAATAGATATGGATGACGACATTAGGATGGTAGTCATAAGTGTTACACCATATTTGTGCACCGACATGAAATGGGCATACGTAACAATATTAGAATCTGGAGGCCACTTCGTGAGGAGTACGTTGTAATGGGGACACTATTTAGTCCCAGGAATTAAATAAGTGAGAAACCATATTTGTATATCGACATGAAATGAACATACGTAACAATATTAGAATTTGGAGGCTACTTTGTGAGGAGTACGTTGTAATGGGGACACTATGTAGTCCCAGGAATTAAATAAGTGAAAAACGCACTGGCGGAGGTGCAAGGAGCTTGACTTTAGAAGGGCAAAATAAATATCTGTGGAGTTTTATAAAAATTCTTTACATTTATTCTAATCACACACAAAACGAACTTCGCCACTTACAAAGGAAAACACGAAATAAGGGGACACTTTGCATACATATACGGCCGCTATCACCATTTTAAGAGGGTGCCCAAAATGACGAGCCATTGGAATACATAGTGGCGGGGGAAGGAACAGCATGACTTAAGAAGATGAACACAGAATTTGGATAGTTTATCCACTTACAAAAAACGCTGCCCTTCTAACTTTAAATAAACTCCTTTTAAAAAAAGCCTTTTTTTACAAAGAAGGTTTTTCATCAAAATACATAGCCGCTACCACCACTCCAAGATGGCGCCTAGAATGAAAGGCACACGTGATCACACGTCGTAGCGCGACCATGTGACCAGGAAGTGTAGCTTATCTCACGTCAGAATGAATACGCCGGCACTCGCACACGAGTTACCGGAGGCTTTTCCTGTCCTTGTAAATATGGAGCAGTGAAATACGCCACCAGTACGTCACAAAAAGTGACGTACTCGTGGCGCAGGGGGCTTGTAAATCTACCCCTAACTGTGCAGAGGAGGCGCAGCCTATGGTGGATGGGGGCCCAAGCGGCTGGCTCATGAGCACCTTTCTGGATTTCTGGCCACAGCCGGTTTGACAACCATTCTCGGGATATGCAGGGTTTTTCACACATGCAGATGTTGAGGAGCCAGCCATGACAACTTAAGTTTTGACTGCCGTGTTCCCATGCCCCACTCAGCCTTTGGGTGCTGTTGGTGATATTGTATCTTCCTGTGCAACAATTCCCTTCCCATCTGTGCTGTTTTCTCCGTGTTTAGTAAACTGTATCAAAACAAGCCACCTGTGGTTTCTAAGCACTTTTACTACTGCCAGCACTTCAAGATAGCGCTACCTCTTCATGTTTTCACTGATTGTGCACTTTATGCCTTTAAATACCACTTCGCTGATGTGTTCCGCATCTCGACATAGACTTAGTGATACCACTTAGTTTGATGTCATGTGTGCTACTTATATCCAATTCAGGCTCTTGGCCAGCAACCAGCACACTGCATGCAAATGCATAATTTTGTACTGCTTTGGTTTAATTCGTCTGTCTCTCACATAAAAGGGTATATAAAAGAAGCAAAAGATCCACTTAATTGAAGACAGTTCTTGGCTTTATATCTGAACTTTGCTTCCCAAGCTAAAGCTGCAGTTTTATGCCAACTTTTCTGTAGCCTACTTTCAGCCCGGCCAAAGTTTAACATGTGCAGAAATACTCCACGCAGTGCAGTATTTCATGTTTTGTAGACTCTTACCATTAAAAGATCATTGCTGTGACAAGTTTTGCGAGGGATTAAATGGCATCTATTCAATTAAAATGGTCCAAAGCTAACGTTTTTTTGTCAATCTTTCTCTTCCTCCTTCTTGTTTCCTGTTTGTGTATTGTTTTCTCTCTTGCTCTCAGGCAATGTCTGATGAGGAAAAGTAAGTGCTGGTACCCAAAAATGAGTGCCAGTGGCCTATACCGGGACCCAATGGCTCAAATATAAGCACTAGGTGCGGCCTCGGGGATCTCCTGAGATTATTTTTATAATTATTGCAAGAATATGCACAAAATATAAAAAAGAAAAAAAAACAGCACACTGCTTAATGATGGTGCCATATGCTTGCAATACCAATTTTAACAGAAAACTATGGGTACTTCCTAGAAGGCTGGTGTACATAGAACAGTCGGTTTTAACACACATCAGAGGAAAATATTCATCTTACTGGTGCAAAGAACCGGTTCTATTGCTCTGAAGTACGTGATCTTAAGGAATGGTGTAAAGAAATGGATGACTTCAAACTAATAAGGATAAAGAATATAAATAAAAAGCATTTGAAAATAAAGTTTTTGCCTATAATCTATGGCACTGGCAAAATGCCACCATCAGTAAAAAACAAAACAGGTATGTGGAGGGTCGAGGGGAATCTTTAACGACCTGTCTGCTCATACCCCTTATGCCAATATTCAATATACAAAAAAGCAGACCAGGTCTAGGAACAATGTGTGGCTCTACCAGTCACCGTGGTCACACGTAGTGTGTATGCAAGTGAGAATTGTTGTCCGTGTAGATTCATTGAGAACACATTATAACAAAAACAACAACAAATATTGAACAAAAACTAAAGCGATTCCCATCAGACCACCCTTCTTGGTGGATTTTACGTCATGTGGGGATCGCTGAACATTCCATCCGACCATATAGTGCCGGTGTGGGAATGAAGTAACCGTGATGTAGTCATAATAAACATCCCAGAAAAGTGTGGGTGAAAGAGGGCAGTGCTACAGTGATGGTGATTAATAAAAATGACTACACGGACTCTGAACATGGTTAAAACAGAAGTCCATGTGCCAGAAGTTAAGAAAGCGCCAAGTAGTTAAGCTGCCTACTGGCGCAGTGCAGAGTGGTCAACATGTTTCAGCCGTAAGGGGCAATGCCCCGGCTTTCTTCAGGACCTTGTAATATAGAATGGCTACTGCACCTACATCAAAGTGAAGAATATGCAAAAAATGTACTACAAACACAATATATAAATTATTGTCTACCAGGAACTCCAATACTTATGTGTCCACTGGAGGGAGATCAATGTGTTTTCTTCCCAGCTTTGTGTGGGTGAAGACCTCACATCACCCGGCGACCGCTCGGGAGTATGAGGCCCCGCTCTCTCCGTCGGTACCTCCCGTCTTGATGCGAGCGGAAGTGGAGTGTAGTCATTTTTATTAATCACCATCACTGTAGCACTGCCCTCTTTCACCCACACTTTTCTGGGATGTTTATTATGACTACATCACGGTTACTTCATTCCCACACCGGCACTATATGGTCGGATGGAATGTTCAGCGATCCCCACATGACGTAAAATCCACCAAGAAGGGTGGTCTGATGGGAATCGCTTTAGTTTTTGTTCAATATTTGTTGTTGTTTTTGTTATAATGTGTTCTCAATGAATCTACACGGACAACAATTCTCACTTGCATACACACTACGTGTGACCACGGTGACTGGTAGAGCCACACATTGTTCCTAGACCTGGTCTGCTTTTTTGTATATTAAAATGCCATCATCCACAACAAAGGGCATCCAATTGATGAAGTGGGCTGACACACCGCTCCATGCTGAACCCTGCAGTGACTGGAAGCAAAACGGGAATGAATGATGAAGAAACCACTGGATGAAAAGAGCTGACCAAAGCACCCTTCCACATATATATTCATATATTTTGTGTGTGTGTGTTTTTTATTTAGGATTATTGTCATTACATGAGAATGCCAAAATAGTAAAAGCAGGCTTTAGGCAGCACTTAATGATGTGGTTGAACAAAGCACCCACCTCTATGCTGTGCAAGTATGGTAGTTTCAGACAAGCAATAATAAATCTAAACTGTTAAACAATTTTAAGGAGTAAATCAAGCTAACAACATAGTTCATATTTAATAAATAGTCCACAGGAATTAATACCAGTGGACATGGCCACTATTGTTTTCACAATCTATTTTTGAGAGTCTTCCTGTGATTTATCAATACATTTTATCTTGAAGTTATATAGTAGGCTTCAGTAATAACAACAATTGTGACGTTAACAGGCTCAATGTGATGTGGTATCACTTCAATAGATTCTGGGTCAAAGGTCGTATGATGTCATTTCTTGAAGGGTAATTGATGTCAAAACGTGTGTGAATTAACTTCACATTTTCCTGCTATTTTGGGGGTTCAATGTCCAAGACTTTATTTAAAATAGAAAGTTTTGCTCATAATCATAACAAGTATGTGGGTGGGGAAAGCTTTAAGGCATCCTTTGAATCAGAACAAAACCAGGCAATGTCAAAAATGCAAGTACCTGGTTACATAAGAGTGTTGATCAAATAAAAAGTGTGTGCATGTGAGTTTAGTGATTAGCTAAAATGAGATATTACAAACTTGACTAAAGGAGCAGTGTGGCGCCGCGGCCAGGGCGACTGGCGTTGGATGCTGGGGATCACGGTTTGATCCCCAGCTCCGGCGGCAGGGGTCTGTCCAGCACCATGCGACTTTGGGCAATAGCTGGCTTAATCTTCCCAAGTGCCGAGATACCCCATGGGGGGCGATTCGTGCACTGTACAAATACTGGGTTTATTTATTTGATGGAATCCATTGTTCAGCCTTTATAGCATAACATACAGATTCGGCCAAGGAGGACTAAAACGTATGGCTTGAGGTTTCTGATAGATCTCTGTGCACAAGTTGTTGTACTAAATCCAATGGGCTATTTTAAGGGTGCCAATACATAATATACGTGCACAATTGAAACAACATAAAAAAACGTATTGTTATGTTATAATAGGGTGACTAGATGACTCAATGAGTCAAATGCCTTCTGCTGACATGAGCTATTGGCTGAAGTCACAAATTATAGCAAGAAGGTCAATATATTCAATATGTATGCTCTTGCACCAAGGGTAATACTTCTGACACATTTTTCTGGAGGCACACTCCTGAGTATTTGAACATTTCAAGAGCACTAATTGCTAAATTACCTTTCATACCCATGGTCTCTTAACCAATATTTGGAGGCAATGTGGTGTAAGATGCGCCATGTCATGCCCTATTAAAAAAAAATTATAACCAGTGGAGAACCCCCTGAACCACCTTTGAAAGAGTTGGGCTTTTTCACTTCACTTGCTCACTCTCTGAAACTCTGGCCACTTGTTTATGCCTCGCCACTTCTGAGTTTCACCAGCCGCCACTGCACATCAATCAGCTATTATTCTTCAGCTAAAGGAGGGGTGATTTGAAGGCCATAGGATGACGTGCCTCTGAAACAAGCGCAAACACAAACTCACGTTTTCTAGACACACTCTTTGTAATGCTTTTTAAACCAGCCCTTTTTTCTTTAAAATATCTCTGTGTAACAAAAATCATTAAAAATTCCCTTTCAACAAAATGAATCCTCTCCATCTCCAGAAAGGAAATTGCCTGACCATGTAATGTCTTTTTATGATTACCTTGACACTAAACAATATGAATTCGCTGGAGAACTTGACATCATCCATGAGTGCTTTTAACTGAAGCCACTGCCTCTGGGTGAACACTGACTCAATATTCTGCTATTTTATTGTCACATCAGAACCAGTGCATAATTTGAGTGAGTGGTTTCCGGTGCTTGGGACCGGCACATAATTGTTAACACTGCCACTTAAGCCTAATGAAAAATGTGTTACAAAGCACTCTAAATATAAAAATACAATGACCATACAAATGTCTAACTTTAGTTTGTTGTAGGGCCAACAAAATCTTCGGTGTGCAACAGTGGTGCGTACCCAGAGTGCACAACCTTCAAGCCCAAGGGCGTCCAGGTTTAAACCAAAATCAACAATGGTGAAACAATTAGTCAAAACGAGAATAACTTTTGCTGCACATCCATGTATCATCCCATGTTACTCAGTTCAATGGTCTTGTTTATGGAGCACGTTTATGGCGTCACAGCTTTGCAAGGTAAATCATACACTCTCACTCCACGTCTCACCATTTTGCACGTAATCCTCCTCTATTAGCAGTCTAACCACTGCTTGTTACGCTTTTTAGAATTGCGCTGCATCTGCTTCAGCTCAGCATTTTACAACACTCCGGTACTGGAACATACTGTTTGCGTCAGCTCATGTGTTCACTGTGCACACTTAGGGGCATATTATCAAGAATGGCGTTAAAATTATCGCCAGTTTAGAGGCAGAAAACTGCTGCTAAAGCGACCATAATGTGCTTGATAATATGCGTTTGAGAATTCCAATAGAAGCCCATGTTCACACCAGAACATGGGCTTCTATTGGAAATCTCAAAGGCATATTATCAAGCCCGTTATCGCTGCTTTAGCTGCAGTTTTCTGCCACTAAACCGGCGATAATTTTTAACGCCGTTCTTGATAATATGCCCCCGTGAGACTCATCAACTTATACGTTGACAGTTTATAGTCTGACATACAGACGTGAGTGAAGTAGCACCTAGCGTTTTACCGTACACGAAGCACTGGATATGCACAATAAACACATTTGGGCCTATTGGCATTGCATTTCAGTCAAGAGCGGTTTAATAGCACTGGTGTTTCTCTTGGGTATCGTTTACATGAGCTACAGTTGCATGGTTTCATATTGCACAGTGGACATCCGTTTCACACAATATCTTGATACCTCCATGGCTTTATTTGTCGCATGACACTTTACCACTGACACACCTGGTATGGATGGTGTTTGGTGCGCAGCTTTAAGGCATGTTGGACCTGAACTTGGATTCGCTTGCTTCCCATGATAAAGTGATCCATTTCTAAAACACTAACCCCAATTCCCTACAGAGTGTTCTGAATAGACATTTTTTATTTCATATTACACCCCTGATGAAGGGTTCTTTCCAGAAATGCATTGGGGTTTGAACACAACTGTTTTTGCGTGATGAATATCACATTGAGGGAGAGGTGTGGCGCCGCGGCCAGGGCGACTGACGCTGGAATCTGGGGATCACGGTTCGATCCCCGGCTCTGGCGGCAGGTTAGTCTAGCATCTGGGCAATAGCTTGCTTAATCTTTCCGACGGCGCCTAGAGACCCTAACGGGTGATTGTGCGCTATACAAATGTGGATTATTATTGTCAGATTCTGTTGCTGCGAGTGTGGAGCAGCTTTCTGCATGAACTTTAAATACTGACCTTACTACGACTTCAATAAAGCAATTGAAACACTGAAGAACTACTCTCTTGTTGACTAATCGTTTCACCATTGTTGATTTTGGTTTAAACTTGAAAGCCCATGGGTGAAGAGTGTGCACTCTGGGTCTGGTTTATCACCTGGTCACCAATATATGACAGTCTGCCACATGGTACCGCTGATTGTCTCATTTAGAGATGACCCCAACAACAGTTGTTTGTTAATTTAATTTACATTAAAATGACTAATACCTGCAGCCCAGGTCATTTTTATTACTTTGGGGGCCTGGAAGTGCCTGAATTGTCACACAAAAGTGTGATGGTTAGTAGTTGTGTTGGCAGTGCAGGCAGGGGCAATGGGTTGTGCAAGCTGTAGTAGCCTTCGAGCGAGGAACCTGGTACCTACGTTTTCATAAATTAAGCACAGCCTCAGGCACATACTTGGATTGTAGGGTGAACTGATCCATATTTAATGATCTCCCAAAAAATCCCATATATTTAAGCACGCAATATTTCTATATACTTAAGCATTATATTGAAGCAAACTCTCATCATAATCCATACAAGTAAACCAAGAAGGAAGATGTATGCAAGAGTACCAAACAGATCATTCTATAAATAACATCTATGTCGAAGCGTCACATGCTGGACAACAAAAAGTGCCCATACCTGTAGTAACTTTATATATCCCGGGGTAATCCTCCGAAAGCAGGGAAACATGGTCCACAAACTCTTTGGTTCTTTGTGCAGCCTAAAAAACATAACACGTCAAACTGTTGTCAGTTCTGTAGAAAAGTGCAAAGGAGTAATTCATTGAAAGTATGATTGTTGTACTTCACCTGCTAACTGTGTCTTTGACCAGCCTCGTCCACGAAGACAGCTTGCTAGAGTATAAAAGGGTCCAGAATTGCGTGACGTGTCACGTGCTATCCATCTGGAAGGCTCAGGTGCTGGCAGAGATCACTCTCAAGCATCCCACCCCGAGGGCAGGAATGTCGGCAATATTGGATTTTGCTTCCCAGAAGTGGACACAACTAATCGCTGAAATGCAGCAATCGTTGAACTGCATGGCAAGACCTGGTTGTAATCTCGCAGACTGGAGATAAGAGGGAGCTGATTATGTTGTTATTTAGCTGCAAATTGGATTGCACCGGTTTACTTTAATTTATTTAAATGTATTTATACACGCAATGCACGCAAGGCCCTCTTCTGTTGATGCAGTTTAACCTTTCTTGACCTCCTAACATAAAGGAAATAACCAGCAACAGATCTGCAAAACTGAAGTGAGGCGTTTGAAGATACTTTGTTTTTATGCGTTCAGAAATTTGCTTAGCAGGCTCAGCTAACTGTGGAAAGGAGCTTCTTCTTTCTTTTCAAAATCGATAAACATTTACCTCTGTCCATCTTACTTTCTGTCTTGGACAGTCATCTAATTTATATACGCACTCATCAAAAAATTTTCTGAACGTAATAGCTTTCTATCCTATCCTAAACTTTTTTTTTTTTTTAAACATTTATTGTAGTTAAATGCACGGTATATCAATGCAATAAATTCATTCAGGTTTACATAAGATAGATAAATGAAGTAAGGGCATTGTTCTCCACAAAGCAGGTGGTATAAACATTCCTTTATATAAAAGAGCTACACAGGAGACGTTCCCCAAATCCCAACCACCCAAAACACCCCAGTACAAAACAGTAGATAACTATCCGTAATATGAAGGGTAAATTAATACCAAAGTATCAACCTGGAAGGAGGGACCCCCTCGTCCCACAAGCGCAAGCCGGGCAAACAGTTAAGTGGGCACAACTATCCAATATTATCATAGGTAACGCTACCCCATAGGGCTATAGTTTATCTAGCAGGTGTTGTCTGAGCTATAGAAACATCTAGGAGCTAGACAATGAGCAGTTGCCGAGTACATTTAGAGTCAAGCATTACATAACAGGTAAGTGTGATACATTATCATTGGGTACATCTCCTCCCTCCCGATTGTCTTCACCCTCAGCCTGCAGTTCTAGGAGGTATGCCATAAATGGTGCCCATATATCTTTAGGCAGTGATCCCGGGGGTTAAAGTTCTGCGTAATCATGCAATCTTTCCTGCCAAGTGGTCAGAGATCGAATCCAACATTTAAATTTGGAGGCACACCCCCTGCCCCACCGACAGGCGATTAGGCGCTTGGCCAGTAAGAGACTGAGGGCCAGGAATTTTTTGTGAATAGTGACCACTGTCTGTGTTAGCCCCAATAACGCCTTTAGCGGGCATGAAGCCAGGACTACGCCAAGCATGGTTGAAATACCTGCAAAAACCTGTTCCCAAAGTCTAGCAAATTGTGGGCGCAGGACCATGCAAGGTGCATGAAGTCTGCACCAGCAGCGCCACAGCAAAGGCAACAATCATTCTCACGCAAATGAAACCGTTTCAGGCGAGCAGGTGTGTGATATGTGCGATGGAGGAACTAGTAATGCTGGAGCCTTAGTCTATTATTGCTAGTGACCGCGTGTGTCTGGGTGCAACTTAATTCCCATTGTTCATCCGACAGCGGCACATCAAGGTCTCCATCCCACTCAATTCTGGCCCTGACGGCTGTAGCGCTAGGTGTGGCTTGTACGTGTTTGTAGAGCGTAGATATGATGTGGCGTGGGATTTCGGATTGCACTATGGCGTGAATCGGAGCAAACGTGTCAGGCTCAGCAGGAAAAGACGGGGTGAGAGCCCGAACATTTTGCCGCAGTCTAGTACATAAAAAGGTATCCATAACTGAGGGAGATTGCTCTCCAAAAAATTGAGCTGGTGTTTGGAAAGTGCTCTGTATATATAAATCTCCCCAGCAGTAAATTCCCAGTTTCCTTAGCAGTTTATGACATATGGCTTCAAAAGTGACTTGTAATCTCGGATCATTTATCAAGGGCCGTTTAGGGCAATATACAAACGCGCTATCTAGGGTCCGCACCATTCGGTTCCAGGCCTGCACCGTACAATCCACCGTGTAGGGGTATCGGCTTTTTTGGCTCACCAGGATGTGGATGTATTCAGTAGGAGCAACAGGAGCCATATAACCATCCTCAACGGCCAGGTGTGCCATATATGGTGGTGGGTGATACCAGTATACGGCGAAGTGCGCCTGAGCACAATCATAATCGTTTTCAAAATTAGGAACTTCAAATCCACCTTGGTTAAATGGAAGCATAACGGTATCGAGGCTGATGCGTGCTTGCTTCCCACCCCAGATTAGTCTACTAAGCTGGGATCTGAGGGAGCGAAAGAAGAAGCTGCCAGGGTTGTACGGGATGTTCACAAAAAGGTATAATAATTTCGGCAGCAATATCATCTTTATTAGTGCTATACGGCCAGCCATAGAGAGAGGGAGGCGCAGCCATTTGGTAATATTGTCCGTGATTTTATTCAGTGCAGTGCCATAGTTGGCTCGCATCAGTGCCTCCTTGTCCCTGGTAACGCGGATGCCCAGGTATGTCAATTCATCCTGCTCCCACACTAGCGGGTAGTCGAGTTGGAATGGATGAGTATTGTCAGTTAGCGGGAAGATCGCAGATTTGGCCCAGTTAATTTGCACTCCCGCAATATCTCCAAATTTTGTGATTTCGCGCAGTATGGAATTTAAGTTATCACAGGGCTTCTCTATGTAAAGTGTCATATCATCCGCGTAAAGCGAAATGAGGAGTGGCCGGGTACTATAAATGAGGGAACGATGGTTATGTTTTTCTTGGAGCGTAGCCGCTAAGGGTTCAATCGCAATCGCAAATAGTATGGGGGAGAGAGGGCAACCTTGGCGGGTGCCTCTCTGAACCAGAAACGGGGCGGACCTAGAGCCATTAAGCAGTACAGTGGCTGTGGGCTGGTGATACAGTAGCTTCACCCAGTCGAGGAAGCTAAAGGGCATCCCCATATACTGTGAAGTGCCCAGCAGGTAATCCCATTCTAGCGAGTCGAAGGCCTTAGTGGCGTCTAGGAAAGCTGCCATGGCATCACACTTGGGGTTAAGGTCTTGAAGCACAGCATGAAGGGTGCGGAGATTGTGGGAGGTAGCTCGGTTGGGCACAAATCCGGCCTGGTCTGGTAATACTAATCGTTCCATGAGGAGGTTGAGGCGCGTGGCCAGTACTTTGGCGAGGATCTTGGTGTCGCAATTTAATAGGGACAGCGGGTGATAGGAGTCGCAATGGGAAGAGGGCTTACCAGGTTTGAGCAGGGAGGTGATGAGAGCCTCACGCATAGAGAGGGGTAGACTACCCTCCTCAAGTGCGGTGTAATATACCTGCTTCAATATAGGAGCTAGAATGGGGACAAAGAGTTTATAAAAATCCATAGGGAGGCCATCCGAACCCGGGGCTTTGCCTGATCGCATGCCCATAATAGCGTCAGTTATTTCATCAAGTTCAAGTTCCACATACAGGAACTTTTGCTGAGCCTCACCTAGCCACGCTAATGCAACGTCTTTAAAGTAGGTAGGGAGGTCGAGGGGAACTGTTCTATGTGAGGAGTAGAGCGACTGATAATGGTCTCGGAAAATGCGAATCAGGTCAGGGAGATTCCTGTGAATATTTCCAGTCTCATCGTGTAGCTCAGTAACATAATTAGCGAATCTAGGGGGCTTAACCGTGTTCGCTAGTGCTTTCCCAGGCCTGTCTCCCTCTCCATACACCCGGGCCATATGAGGGCGTCCCAGGAATTTACTTTCCCTATCCGCCACTTGCGTGTATTCTGAGAGATTATCACGCATGCGGGCATGAAGTCCGAGGTCTGCGGGACAGTTGTCAATGGAGCGCTCCAAATCCCTTAGGTCAATCTCTAATCTATGCAAATCATTACGCAATGATTTTAAAACTCCTCCACCTTTGGCAATGCACCATCCTCGTATAGTTACCTTAAAGGCCTCCCAGACAGTGACAATGCTGTCTACAGAGGAGATGTTGCGCTCGAAAAATTCCCGAATGTCTTGCTCCAGTTCGGCCTTAAAGACCGCGTCCCGGAGGTGTGCTGGGTTGAGCCACCAGGACAGGTAATGGGAGCTTTCTAGTGGAACTTGTAGTGTTAGGAGGACCGGGGAATGATCGGAGAATGTACGGGCTAGGTGAGATGCGTGTAAGAGCCAGGGAGTAACTCCAGCAGAGATGAAAACATAGTCTAGACGTGCCCAGGTAGAGTGGAAGGTAGAGTAGTGTGTACCCTCCCGCAGTGTGGGGTGAGCGTATCGCCAAGCATCTGTCAAGTTATTACCCTCTATCACGTCGCAAAGTGTGCGTTGCGTGTTAGTGTAGTGGAATGGGAGCGATCTTGATCTGTTCAAGCTTGGTCGCAGCGCTGTGTTAAAGTCCCCGCCCCAAATAACATGTGTAATGCCTAGCGTCTGGATCTTACTCCACAAAGCAAGTAAGGCAGCGGGATCATCAATATTGGGGCCACAGAAATTAGCGAACAAAACATCATGCGTATACAATCGCCCCCACACTAAACAAAATCTGCCCTCTCTATCATTGTCCAGCCCTTGGGGTGAAAAAGCAACGCCACGCTTGATTAAAATTGTGACACCTCTAGCATAATTGGAGTAGGACGAGAAGGTGCGACTTGTGGCCCATCTGGTGGCAAACTGCGTAGTACGCCCTGGGCCAAGGTGTGTCTCCTGTAGGAGAGCTATATGTATACCGTGTCTATCCAAGTACCCCTAAACTTGTCTGCGCTTTCTGGGGTCATTAAGGCCCCGAACATTCCAGGAAGCTAGTCTGATGTGCTGGCGTGTGTCAATATCGTCCATAGTACCCGTTAGTGTGTATGATGAAAAGTGGTGGGTAAGCATGTGTCAGCAGGTTGGGCAAGGAAAGAGTCGAGGAATTAACGCTCTTCATGGAGTACAGTGCAAAGGTCAAAAATACTACAGAGTAAACATTACTATTAACCACCCCCCCACACCCACACCGGCTACCCCAACTAGCCAGGAAAGAAGTACCCTCCCCCTCCAAATAGTGCACTGGAATAATTTTCCCAATCCAGAAAACCCCAACTTTCAGAACACATTAGAGAACAAGGGTAACGCCCTCAAGAGGGGCTGCTAGGGGCTCATGCCCGTGCACCATACCTCCCTATTTCACCCATCCACAACCACCTGGGTCACAGGGGGCTGATCTGACGGGATGGAGGTGAGCAGCCAGGAGTCAATTGGTGCCTTCAATTCAATAGGAGCGTTATACATCACCAGTCAGTGGATCGTCTATTCGCCCTCCAGGCTAATTTCCAGTCCTCGGTTGATACCGTGCAGGTACCATTTCTCAGGAAGGCTCCGACAAGGGGGAATGAGAACGTGATCGGTGTCTCGCAGCCGCTTCTCGGGAGGATGATCGCCTGTCCCATTTCAAATATTCTTCAGCTTGTTGAGGCGTCAGGAAAATGTGTTGACGGCCGCGATGATGGATCCGCAGCCTGGCCGGGTAGAGCATTGCGTATTGGATACTGCGAGCCTGGAATTGTTTCTTCACCGCAAGAAACTTTCGGCGGGCGTCCTGAACCGACTGGCTAAAATCCGGATAAAAGGACAAGGTGGTATTTTCAAACTTCACATCTCCCTTTTCTCTCGCCAGTCTCAGAAGGGTGTCCCTGTCACGATAATTGAGGAATTTCATGATAATTGGCCTTGGCGCTACTCCAGGAGGAGGTTTTGGTGCCAAGGAGCGATGTGCACGCTCGATGACCAGTTGCGCAGTGAAGGAGTCACGCCCAAAAAGGTCACTCAACCGTCGCTCCATGTAATCCTTCAGTCGCCCTGTGTTGGTCGTTTCGGCAAGGCCCAGCATGCGGACATTGTTCCTACAAGAGCGTGCTTCCAACTCCTCATTTTTATCTGCAATCACTTTAAAGAGTTTGTCCATGTGTGCCAGTTTTTGCCTACTTGTGGTCGCCCCGTCCTCCAGGTCCGACACTTGCTGTTCAGCCTCTTTAAGGCGCTCTTCGTGCCCATCAAGTTTCGCCACAACATTATCAAGTTGGTGATTCATGGAGTCGATTTTGGAGTCAATAGAAGTGAGGCTTTGTTGCATGCTCACTAGCAAAGTCTTCCAGCTATCATCCCGCGTTTCTGGCGGGTCGTCCTCCTCCTGGCTTTTTGAATGCGCGCTCGATGTCTTGCGCGTGTCAAACGGCAACTTGGCTTGCCTTGGGTCCGGTTTGCCTATTATGGCGGGTTGTGTGGTATTGGGCTGTGGCGTAGGGGGGGACAGGGAGCACCGTCACGCCTACCCGGCTTCTTCCGTAGATCCAGCGTATGCGGGCCCTCGCTCCACGTTAGTTATTTCACGCTTGGCCTCACCTCCACTCAGCCACGAGCTGGGGGAGATAGTCCCCGCAGCGCTGCTCACTCCCAGCCTCCACTGGTCCCCACCGCCGTTCCAAACAACCGTGTCGATACAAGGGCTCCCGCTCCAGTAGAATAGGGGGGGAGAGTGTGAGACAGAGAGGCGCCCCGCAGCGACGCCAGCCTCCCACACCTTCAGTGGAAGGTAGTCTAACAGGGTCTAGGGGACTCCATCTGAGAATGGCGACGATGGTGACTGTAGTGGTCCCCGTCCCTTCAGCTACACGTGCGGCGTGAATAGCGATGTAGGAGCAATTGCGCGATCTGCCCCAAAATGGAGGTTGACCTCAGTCTCGGTCTCCACAGCACACTGCTGAGCCACGCCACATACTTGTCCTGTCCCAACTGGAGGCCCCTCACGCCAGCGCCCAGTTCAGGATGAAAGGGCCCATAGGGTATTCAAGCAGTTGGCTCCAATATGCTCCCCGAGGAGTGGGACGGGCGCACGGGCCGGAGCGACAAAATGGCGGCCAGTCCCGGCCGTCGCCTCGCTCCCATCTCTCGCAGCAGACAGCTCCACGCAGCGATCCGGCCGCCCGATCCCGCCGGGAACCCGCTCCAGCGAGCCAAAGCAACTCACTCCGCAGCTAGGGGCCCACAGCCAATGTCAGGCGGCCCGCGCCGGGCCCGCGATGAGCCGCACCTCTGGCCCGCTACGCCCGACCTTGCGTCGTGCACCAGGCCGCCCGAGGGGACCAGCCGCCGTACCGCCCTCTGTCCGCAGCAGCTTCACTGGACGAGATCAGGCTCACCCGGGCATCTGCAGAGCCAAAACTTGCACCGAGTCTGCAGAGTAGGTAGACAGTCTCAGCGTTGATGTTCGCAGCAGGATTTAGAAGGTAGGATGAGGATTATGTATAATTATCCTCCCGGCTAGGCAGGAGCCTTACGCTGGAGCGGCCATTAGGTCGAGCGCCACCTAGCGCCCCTGTCCAGTGCCACCTAGCGCCCCATCCTATCCTAAACTTAAATTAAAGCGTTAAATCTAGAGCACTCAATGGGAGAATAGCAGAATGTGATTGTCTAAAAGTAGAACTGTCTTGCTTAGCCGTAGATCACTGTGAATTCAGTTTAATAATGATTCTAATGATGATGGACTAAAGTAGCAACTTAGAGAAAACATGTTCCATCACAGCGGAATTCTAGGCGGGTTGGTGAATTAATTGTACAAAGTAGCATTGCAGGACAACATACACGATGAGCTGAGTGTTATCAAATTAAGACTTGAAATGCACCCCCTCTCATAAGCTGATCCATAGCTTCCTTGGCGCAATGGGCCTTGTTGATGTTTGGATGGGCTTACACCCTACCGATCTCCAATACACGTTTCTGTTGGGGCCGCATCGTAGCATGTCCCGGATCGATTATGTATTGACGCTTGCCCATCAGCTATATATGGTCAGGGATATTCAACATCTCGCCCGGGGAATCGCCGACCATTCGCCCGTCCTCTGTCTTCTGGAAGTTGGGGAACCAACAGTGGGCCGAGTGGCCCCAATCAATTCCTGGTCTTATGGATCCTTCTGCTAGAGATAAAATTCTGGCCGAGACGGATCTCTATTTTCAAGAAACCAATGGATCGGTTGACTCATCGACGGTACTTTGGGAGGCCTACAAGGTCGTAATTCGGTGGATAGTCCTGTCCTATAGTGCGGGGTGACGAAAGGAAAGTGGGGCCGCTATGGCTTGCCTTGAGATGGAGATCCTCTACCTGGAAGGTGAGGTGAGATCGAAAGACTCAGTAGAAGTACGCCAGAAGCTCCGTGTAAAAATCAGAGTTTTCCGATCTGGCCTCGGATGCCGCTAGAGCGCACCATCGGGCCACACTAAGTAGGATATATGATGTGGGTGACAAGGCGGGCAAAATGCTGGCTTGGTTGGACTGTAGGGATAGGGCCCAGCGAGTGGAGTGGAGACTGACACCCCGCCCCTTCTCACCGCACCCCAGGACATAGCGGATGC
Organism: Lissotriton helveticus; assembly: GCF_964261635.1. NCBI lineage: Eukaryota > Metazoa > Chordata > Amphibia > Caudata > Salamandridae > Lissotriton > Lissotriton helveticus. The sequence continues at coordinate 452,526,125 of NC_136067.1, forward strand.
GTTTGGCCAATATTATCAGTCCCTTTACACATCTCACAGGTCACACCCTGAAGACAATGCCGCTTTGCTTCTCCGCGATATCGCGTTGCTGCTCCTCACTGAGGAGGAGCGCACTGACTATGATCTAGTAATTACGGTGGAGGAGGTTAAGAAGGCCATCCATGACTTGCGGGGTGGGAAGGCATTGGGTCCTAACGATATACCGATAAAACTGTTCAAGATCACAGTGAACAAGTGTGCGCCTTATCTTGTAGCCATGTTTCAGGATAGTAAGGACAGGGGCATTCTTCCTGAGGACCAGAGGTTCACAAACATTGTTGTCATTCCCAAAGTGGGCACACCCGCTCATAAAGGTTCCACGGGGTTCTGGGCAGGGTAGACACGCTTAGACAGGACGCAGTCGTGGTGTCCCTGAACGCTGCATCAGCCTTTGACACCATTGAATGGCCTTATTTGTTTGCCGTACTCCTCAAACTGGGGTTTGGACCTGAGTTCATCGGTTGGGTGCACCTTCTCTATTGCCAGTCATTTGCGCAAGTGGTTGTCTACAACAGAAAGTCCCCCGTTTTCGCTCTTGAAAGAGGCACTCGTCAGGGCTGTCCGTTATCACCGTTTCTCTTCGCATTGGCCCTGGAGCCCTTGGCCACCTGGATCCGTCAGGACCCCGCAATCCGGAGTCGGAGGTGGACTCATGGATGGGAGGACCGCATTTCGCTCTATGCGGAAGATATCCTGCTCTACCTAGCCTCCCCAGCGGCCTAACTCAATGTAATCTTGGATATATTCTGTGCCTTTGGCAGGTTATCAGGGTATTCCATTAATTGGTCCAAGTCGGTGCTCTATGTCCTTTCTGGTGACTGGCCCAGGCTTCTGCTGAGGAAGCGGCTGATGGCTTCAAATATCTCGGTGTCTGGTATTCAAGGCACCTCTTCCAGACCTATGAAAACAATCTTTTAGCGCGGCTGGTGCGCTTTAAGGCCGACCTTTTGCATTTGAAGACGCTCCCGCTGATGCTCATTGGGCATGCTGCTGTGTTCAAAATGATGTCCTTGCCCAGATTTTTATACGCACTGCAAAAAGCTCCTCTCTCGGTCCCTGCATTCTATTTCCGAGACCTCAATGGTGTAATTTGGGATCTCCTGTGGTAGGGCAGACCACCACGTATTGCCACCCACAAACTTACGCTCAGCTGGTTCAATGGGGGGATAGGGCTCCCTGATGTTAAGAAATATTACTGGGTGGCCCACTTAGCAGCTATCACTCAGTGCACATATCGGTCGCCTAACAACCCCGCTTATCAGATTGACCGATGGCTCCTCCCGGGGGGCAGCTTCGAGGGTGCGCTTTATGGTTGGCCCTTATGATCCGTCCCTACCGGCCCAACTGGGTATGCAGGGGCTATTTGGAAGGCGGCCAACAGGAGCCTGGAGTGGGAGAGTAGGCTCACGCAAGCCACGCCACTATGGCACAGTGAACAGCTTGGCAGGCCGATCCGGTCTAAAGGTTTTGACAAATGGGACACCATTGGCATATGACGGATTGGCGACTTATGGTAGTCTGGGGATGTGGAGCCCTTCGCCCGGTTGCAACGGGTATATGAACTTGCCAAAGCTGAATACTTTCGGTATCTTCAAACCAGACATGCTTTGCTTGCGGTTCTTTCCAGAGGCTCTGACCTCCCTGACTCCTCCCCGCTTGAAGACATAATACTTGATGGGGAATTGTCGGAAAAGGCCATCTCCCTTATCTATGAGAAGCTCATTAACAATGTGGTTGAGCCCCTGCTCAACCTGAGGGCTAGGTGGGACCACGATGTCGCGGGTTCGGACGACGAGGAGTGGCGGGCCGCGGTGGCCTCTCCCCGTGAGGTGGCCATCTCCTCCCGGCTCCGACTGATTCAACTTAAGCTGCTTCATAGATCCTATCTGTCGGGGCCACTGTTGGTTCGCATGGGATATATCCGGGATGGTTGCTGTGTGAGAAATTGTGGGTAAGATGGCACTTTCATACATGCTATCTGGGAATGTGCAGTTATCCTGGGGTACTGGGAACGGGTGGTGGGCCACATGGAAGAGGCACTGGGGCAGGGGATTCACTGCAACATCAAGTTGGTGTTGTTAAACATCTGGGACCCGACTGACCTGAGCTCTAGGGAGCAAAATTGGGAGGCGCTTGGGTTCCAAATCCGCCAACAGTCGTGGACTGGTCCAATGACATGGGCTGGTGCATGGTAGCTGAGAAATCCATCTATGAGGCCAGGGGATGCCCAAAAAAGTGGACGCATGTCTGGGGCCTGTGGAACACCTGTAGAGGGGAGATCTGTGCACCCCCACGATCTAGAAACAATGTCACAGAGGATCTTGTTGTTGTTTAAACAAATGGGTTGTCTGCTTATTGTCACGTGTATCTTTGGGCTAATGTTGCAAATATCCACTATGTGTCGACATGACCCCAAATTTGCTATGTATCTATCATGCCTTTTTCTTTAGTAAAACTTTTTTTTAAAAAGACTTAAAACGCAAACCAATGCTTGACAAATCCCGCGCATGAGGGTTACATTTTGCATTTTTCCGATACTGCACTACACGTTATAGATTCAGTTTTATAAACAATTGTATACCAATTTGAGCACCTGCATCCCAAATTCTTAGGCTGCTATTGCTACGCTCCTGTGATTTGCAATGAGCAAGCTTGTAGGTACATTTGGGAGCTTGGCTGGGTGCTGCACAAGGAGGAAAGCAATGCTACCAGCAAAAAGAAACACAACATTTCCCAGCTAAAAACATTATTCATACAACTGCCTTTTAATTATCTATAAAACTTATTTAACAGAAGGCTTATGTAGAACCTACCCATTCCACACATACACCAATAGATGTCTCATTGCAGGTACATACAACCATGTGTTCCCTGCTTAGTTACATCATGTGATGCACAATTTCATGTATCAGGATAGGTACAGGGCCATATTAAAGCATGTTCTGCCCTCAATGCTTTTGACCAAGATATCACAACCGTGATGTTTGTACCTTAACTCCATGATATGCCTCTAGAATGAGTTGGAACCAGAAACGTGATGCAGGATTGACCGTGAAGGTGGGAGAAAAGGACTTGCATAGGGGACCGTTATATACAGGGAAAAAGACTGGAAACCAAGCACATCCACTCTGAACAAGAGGGGTAGCACTCCACCTGTGCCTCAAACCTGCCGTACCATATATTATATGTTGCAAGTGACCCTGGGCTCTGCCTAACCAGGCCCAAGACCAGTGCTATGCTGAAAACACTTACAGGCACATGCATCAATGTGAATTTTCGCGATTCCTTATTTGCGAGAAATAAGGAATCGCAAATAAGGAATAGCAAAAATTGGTGCATCAAAAATAATGAGAATTATTAGCTACTCGCAATAAATCGATATCGCAAATAGCGAGATCTTAATTTGCGAACTCGCTATTAGCAATTTCGCTAATTGCGAAATCGCTAATAGTGGAGTCTCACAATTGATGCATCTTGATGACAGCACTACCAGGAAGTCAGCAGACCAAGCCCCATTCAGTGCACAGTCACAGTGAGAGGAGGGAGCTGACTGCAGGAGCTGAACTGGAGTGAAAGTAACTTTTGGAACACCTGGCTATTTAACAAAAAGGATACAGCAGCAGGAGAGCAGCTAAAGTGCCAGGAAGAGGAAAAATACGTTTTCTGACAAGGAAATAGACACACTAATCGAGGGTGTGGTAAACAGCCATGACAAGCTGTTTGGAAAATTGTCATTGAAAGTTACAGAGCAGTAGAAACGTAAAATATGGATCCGGATCCAAAAATAAAGTTAACGCTATTGGGGCCATACACGGTACCATCGACGACTTAAAAAAAAGGTGGTATGACTTGCGCAGTTAGCAAAGGAATGCATTGCCGACTGGCTTAAGGAAGCCAGGAAGACAGGAGGGGAAACCCCGACACAGACTGCCAACACCTATGGAGAACATGGTGGCGTTGACACTCCAGCCTGAAGCTGTTGTTAAAGTGACGCAGCTAGACACCTCTGGAGCGGCAAACACATCCGAAGGTAAGATGCATGCATGTGGCCAAATGTCATTAAATTGAAAGGTATTACATCAGCTCAGTACAGCACATGTGTCCATAATGAAAATCCAGTACACAATTTGCTTAAATTTCAAAGTCCATTATGGGAGATGCAGGCAGGTCAGGCAGGTACCATGACAAACACACAAATAGGAATAAACCAACACAAAATTAGTGTAACAGCAAAAGATTTATTCATAGTGAAAACATGAGTTCTGTGACATGACATCACATACAGAAATGAATGGTGTTTTGCAATGTTTAACTCACAGATGCAGAACATGAAGATATAGAGGGTAGTGACTTCATTGACACACCAGAAACTAGTGCAGTAGAAGCAACGGACACACCTATGGTGCCACAAAATCAGTCAAATGCCCCTCCCACACGCAGGGCAACTGTCCCCCCACTGGTGACAATGGAATCTGAGGACAAGGCACATGCAACACCAGTGCCCAGCCAGCCGCAAGAGACACCCACGCCAACTCCTCAAACACAGCTCCGCAGCAGTACTCCCTGAGGCCTTCGGTGTAGAGGAAGGTCACTGATCACACAGCTGGAGGACTAACCTAATGATGCCTGAGGTGGTCTTGAGGGACAGATGCTCCAGGTGCTGCGCATGCAGGCGAAAAACACACGTTTAATGCACGCACAAATAGGAAAGATGGCAGCCAATATAGCAGTACTGACGGATTGCGTGAAAGAACTGACCAGGGTGATGCAGAAGGGACATGTGTCACAGACAAGATACCATCGCCAACTGATGCAGCGCATGAATGTGTATGCAAAATCAAATAATAGGGTGGCCACAGCCACAGCACTGCTGGCACGTAGGTCTGTGACCATGCAATCTGAGATGTCCCATTGGAGTGGGGATGTGGCAAAGGCACTGGGTCAGGTGACAAATGCAGTGGAAATGATGCAAGCTGCCACAATGGAGTCAAATACTGTCACGCTGGAAGAGGGTAGTGAGGAGGCCTCATGCATGAGCAGTCTGTCTATGCCTGTTACCACTGCAGGAAGGCACAAGACACGCAGCAGTACCCTCTCCGCTGCCAACATGTGGGATGAAGATGCAACATCTGAAAGGCATCTGGGTGTGTGCGGGAGGAAGCGATAGACTGTCATGTACACTGACATCCAGATATTAGTGAGGTAACCATTGACGGACACAACACTTTTGACTGACTTCTAAGTCATGATTTGATTTAAATACATGTATGTACATAACTGCTAATCCTGTGCTACTGGGCACATTAGCTGTGTGCTTCAACACTCAAGTCATTATTTTTTAAGATAAACATACTTTGACAGCAATATCCGTGTTTTGTCTCATCATAACTCACCTTAGAAATAATTCTGGGTTATTTCCATGCGTCTCCTGCGGCCTCCTCCTGTGCTTGCCCCATGTGCTGCATGGATGTGTGGCCCTTGCTAGTTGTTTTCCTCCGAGTCGCTTTCAGACACCTCAATTGCTATGCCTCCCTTTGTGGCAATATTGTGTAGCATGGCACATGCTGCTACTATCTTGCAGCATTGCTCAGGGTTGTATTGTAAGGCGCCACTGGTTTTATGGAGGCATCTGAAGCGGCTCTTCAACAGCCATAACGTGCACTCTATGATGTTCCTGGTCAATATATGCGTAGCATTATACCTTGGCTTGGTAGTTTGGTCTGCCCTGTTCCCATGATGCACTGGGCCAGGGACAGACTAATTTGCATATAGCCAGGTTCTGAGCTGGGATGGGGCAGTGAGCTAAATAACGGTGATGGATCAAGCCCTGATCTTTGGACTGGGTAAGAGTGGTCTGCTTAATTCAGACACTCTGTTCATCACCACCACCCCCTTTTCTGAATAGTTTTTGGCCACTATAGGTGTGGCAGGGTATACTCAGACATGAGTCCCTTGCTCACTGCTCCATCAGGATTCAAGCAAGCCGGGCCGACGATGCCTGAAATGGCAGAAACCGGTCCCCGGAAGCTTGTCTCTTTTCTGGTGAAGAATTGGCTTGGTAGTTTGGTCTGCCCTGTTCCCATGATGCACTGGGCCAGGGACAGACTAATTTGCATATAGCCAGGTTCTGAGCTGGGATGGGGCAGTGAGCTAAATAACGGTGATGGATCAAGCCCTGATCTTTGGACTGGGTAAGAGTGGTCTGCTTAATTCAGACACTCTGTTCATCACCACCACCCCCTTTTCTGAATCGCTACTATCTTGCAGCATTGCTCAGGGTTGTATTGTAAGGCGCCACTGGTTTTATGGAGGCATCTGAAGCGGCTCTTCAACAGCCATAACGTGCACTCTATGATGTTCCTGGTCGATATATGCGTAGCATTATACCTCTGTTCATTGGCAGTTGTAGGATTGAGGTACGGCGTCATTAAGAAGTTACGCAAGGCGTATGCGCTGTCACCTACATGGAAGTAAGCAAAGGGTCAGTGGCAGTATTCCATTTGTATACGTACAATCTCTGTGAACATTAATAACACATGTATACCTAGCAGATGTCCCTCTTCAGATTCGCCCGACAAGACGAGTGTATATGCCACTCTGGCGAAATATATAGGAATTATGTGCACTCCCTGGGTATTGTGCCACAATGTCAGCTATTATGTATTTGGCATTGCATACTACCTGTATGTTAAGCGAATGATAACATTTTCTGTTCCTATATATGTATTCATTTCCAGCAGGGGGGCATATTGACACATGGATGCAATCAATACAACCTAAGACTTGTGGGAAGTGGGCTATCTGGTAAAATTTCTTTTAGTCTTGGTGAGGTCATGTGCGGTTGTGGGGAAGCTATTGTGTGAGTTGATCCGGGACATCATGGCATCAAGGAATGCTTTGAAGATTCTTGAAAGTTCACTTTCAGACACATCTCCAGGTACTGCTATGACCCCCTGGAAACTGCCTGACGCCAGTAGGTGCAGGCAGCATAGGACCTGCAAATGTGTGGGTATGGCATTGGTCCTATGTGTCTGTCACTGCAGAATGGGATCCAATTCATTGATTAAATCATGGATCATTGCTACATTGAGCCTACACTTGTCGTATATCTCATCTACTGTCTCTCCTAGCAAAGTAATGCGGACTCTGAGGATGCGCTCTGCCTGGAGCCTCATCCTCCTCGCCATCAGGTAAAGCCCTGCCATTGTTAAGTGTTCAGGCTCAATCTGTATGTGTTTAAGTAAGTTTCTGTTGACTTTCAGCTGTATCTGATCTGCACTGATTATTACCACCTGGTTGTGATCCTTCTTATTTTGCATTTGCAAATTTGCAATTTTCTGCAAAATCGCAAATTACGATTTTTCATGCATTGATTTGCGATTCTTTAGTTGCGATTCGCTATTTGGTAGCTGCAATTAAAGAATCGCAAATTTATTTTCCGTTTTTATGCGATTTTTTAATTTTGCGAAAACATTGGTTTCCGCTATATTTGCGTTCATGCATTGCTGCAGGGTACTTTGTGATCGCAATTGGGCTATTTTTGCAAATCACAATTTTTGCAAATTATTTTAAGGTTGATGCATGTGCCTGTTAGAATACAGTAAAAATACATATGCACACTAGGGTACACTATCGTTAGTGTACACCCATGACTGGAATGACCTCCCCTATGAGGCCATAGTATATAATAGGGCAGCAGAATTAAACTACATTTAAGTCCCTGGTATGTAATAAGGCATAGCATTTTAGAGGCCAACAGCCCTTCCTGCAGTTGCATGTGTGTACACTGCTGAAGTCTGAGGTCTGTTCAAAAGCAGCCCTGTGTCGTAGAACTAGACTTTGGTGTTAGGGGCACTTAAAAATTGACAAACTACAATATTTTTGCATATTAGGTACACCCAGGGACACCCATAAGATTCCCAAGGAGGGAGTATTCTTATAAAGAGATTTTATATGCCTTGCGGATAAAGAAATTGCACATTTCACTACCCTCATTTTAGTAAAGTGATTTCCAAAATCAACTTTCGTGCTACACCTACTGTGGAGTGAGGATTTACATTATTTTTTTATATTCAGAACCCCTAAAGTTTCCCCTACGTGTCCCCGGGGTGGGGGGTGGGGGGGTCAGGTAAGCCCTGGTGTTAGAGAAATTGGACACCTCATTTTCCCATTGTGGATCACCAGCCACATAAGTTAACATTGCAATAGTTTATGAATTCATAACTACTGCAAGGGACAACGGAAAAATATAATTCAAGGACTTAGGAGAATGGTAAATGATAAATCAAACAACATGTTGTTGTTTAATTTATCTTAAAATGTACAGAAAATAAGTTATGAGACGTTTTGGTCTGTAAGCCAAAATTCAGCCTTCCAGTTGTTTGCCCTGATTGGTCAGAGTTAAGTGGATTATCCAGGATGCTTTGATGAAGTGATAGGTGGCACCTAGGGAGAAAAGGCTATCTCTTGTAACAAGACCTGTAAAAGGCTTAGACTACCAACCAGAATATAAGGTCCTCAAGTATTTGCCCGGCGGTGTCGCCTCTTGAACCCACAAGGTATTTAAACTAATGAAGAGGCAGGCGCTGGAGACTGGAAGGCAGGAAACAAGGTTTTATTCTCTCCGGAGGAGAACACAGCAAAACAGACAGCAGGTATCGTTCTGAGGTGCTCTACCCGCATCTCTGAGGCCTGGCCTCTTATATACAAGTTAATCACTTTATTGCATGAAACACATTCTCGCTAATACTTTGATGTTCGAAAGACATACCCGGAATCTCCCCTTCAGGTCCGTTCCCCCACATAGTTACAGTTGAAGTCCCCACCCCGGTCACAACAGGTGGTGATCATCGCGCAGTTGGATATTCCGCCGATCCATGGAAGGGGTGGGGTTCGATCGGATCTCGTAGGGTGGGGGTTTTTGATCGACCCGGGGGTCCGGCAATGGGGGGAAGCTTCCTACTGTACTGGGGGTAATAAACAGTATCCGCAGAGCCAGGTGGTGGCCTGGGAACGGGGAAGACAAAACGGGCACACAGAAAAGAGGGGGTTTACATCAAAGGACCTGGGGCCATGAAAGGAACGGAGGGAGGTGTCGTGCTGGGAACAGGATGGGATTCCGAGGCAGAGCTGCACTGAAGAGGGGTTTATGACCCGAGACATGGGAGAGCGAGGGGGTTGCCAGCATGCGGAGGGGGGGGGGGGTGGTGCCCGTGAGGCTAGGAGAGGGAGAGAGACGCACTGGTTATCAAAAAAAGGGCAGGGAAGCCATGGTGTTCAAAATGGCGGTTGTTTACGTGCACGAAAAAGGGGTCAAGAAGAGCAAGAGGGCGCCGATAATGTTGACAGTTTCAGCCCAACTTTCAACAGTCCTCCCTTTTCAACATATCTAGCCAACTTGCTTACTCAATGTCAATTTTCATCAAATTTCTAACCTCGGTATCGTATAATGCTCTCATGGGTTCGTTTCCAACGTCCACAGTTTTGGAGAAAATACAACTTGCACATAAAGAACACAGAGGTGGCAGACATTGAATTCCTAAGCATAGACCACATATTACAACTACGGGAATCAGGATAATGGTGAGCATTCTCCAGCCCCAGTTCTTAACGGAGTCCCAGAACCAACCACCAAGCGACCATTCTCCTTGTTCTTGGTGGACTTCCGAAGAGAGTCTGTGAAGATGTTCAATGGCTTTGAACACTGAGGGTGAGTTGTCCGGAATGTATGTACAACAGCTGGACCCAATAACGCGGCATGCTCCTCCACGGTCCGCCAGAACCACGTCTAGAACAAGGCGGTTCTGGAGAGCCACCAGCCGGACCGCTTGGAGCTCGGCAGTGTTGTTAGCGAAGATACCAGCTGTGATGTTCATGGTTGTCTCAACTGCCTGAGTCAGGTGTCGGATGGCACGGCTGTTTGCCATCGGGCCCCAGAGGGGGACGAGTCCTTTCATAGCATCTAGGAACTGTGCTCCTGTTGAGTCGGCTTGTTCAATGTCTTTGGCTCGTTTTTGTCTATGGTGATTCGCTGGGGCCACATAAGTCGGAGGAAGGATGAAGGAGATGAAACAAGTGCCCCCCCAGCCTTTGGGGAGCCAGGTATAGGCCTTGGTACCGCAGACGAAATACATGTTTGGGGATGACACGAAGGAAGGTGGATCCGTGGAATCAAAAGTTCTGGTAAAGCGGCAAGCGCTGTGACCCACCAGCTGTGTCCCAAGTCCTTCTACACACATGTGGCCTGTGACGTTGATGACCGACAAGGCCACAGTCAGAGTGGCAGCCGTTCGTTTCCGTAGATAGGAGAAGGTGGGTCTGGTTGGATTGTTGAACACCTGCATTTCGATCCGTTCTTTAGCCGGGATGTCCATTTGGATTGAATCGTTGGAGGTCTGCGGGCAGAAGTGTATCTTCGTTTTGTTTCGCCGGGCCCCGTGGGAGAAATGCGTTACGGTTCTGCCGGAAGTGGCATTGTCCTTATAGCTTTCTTGCAGGAGGATCAGCCAAGCAAGGCAGGAGCCGTGAACGGAGAAGGGTGAAGGAATGAATGGTATTGAATGTCCAGTGGCATGGGGTAGCAACCCACAGATCCAGCAGTTGGTGGCATTGGTGGCAAGATTGTGTTGGTGAAGCAGCTGCACAAAAGAGTTATTCCAAAATTCCTTTCGCCTCTCTCTTAGTTGAGGAGAGAGTGAAATTAGATAGTGTTCCTTCATGGTGGTAGGCTGAGCTGTGGTTAGGAATATTTCGCGAGCAGGTGCATGTTCCTCCATAATCCAGAGCGTGGTCATGAGGAGAAAGCAGAAGAGGCTTACGATGAAGAGTGCAATTGTCTTTGAGCTATGGAGTCTGTCTGTCCTCGGATTTCTGTAGTGGGTATTTCCTGTTGTCTCCATTGGCTTCTTATTTGGCGCTTCCATCATCTTCGTTTTCGAGGGGCTCGGTAGTGGGCAGGACCACAGACTTAGTTTAGCCTTTCTCTAGGTAACCCTTGGTAGGTTTGGGTCACCGTTCTGAGATCCTCTAACTTAGTCCGTGGCCTACTTAGCCGAAGCTCCCTCCTTTCGTCGCAGGAAATACCCTTCTCGAGATGGTACAGTGGGATCAGAATGTTTTGAAAGTTCAAGTGTCTCTGTGTCGGGATAGCAGTTCAATGATGGTCGGTCTTTGTTCAGGAGTTCCTTTTGGGTACTGACGTTGTCTGCCGTGGCCAGGGCTGAGGAGACCTTTTTGCAGTGATGGGCGTGCAGCCAGTGCTTCTTCCCCTCCACTCGAAGTGCGGTCCGAGTGGTGATCAGCACTTGCCAGGGGCCCGTCCACCGGGGTTCTAAACTCTTTGACCGCTGAAAATTCCGGATCAGCACGAAGTCCCCCGGTTGGATGGCGTGACCCGGACCCCTGGAAGCATCGGGGATGGCCTGCTGCACCTGCTGATGAATGACAGACAGAGTTTCAGTCAATTTATACAGATAATCAGACATTAGGACGTCCGGGACGTCATGAATGGAAGTTGGTTTCGGGGCAGACCAGACGCTCATGGGTCGACCGAAGACAACTTCATAAGGAGTTAAGTGATGTCGGGTGGGGGTAGAGCGCATCGATAGCAATGCCAGTGGGAGGGCGTCTGGCCATTTCAGACCCGTGGTAGCCACTATTTTGGCCAGTTTAAGCTTTAGTGTGGCATTGTGTCGTTCGACAAGCCCAGCAGATTGGGGGTGGAAGACTGCGTGGAATTTCTGTTTAATACCCAACCCATTTAGGATGAGCTGGATAACTTTGGCTATGAAGTGGGGGCCATTATCACTCCATAAAATACGACAGAGGCCATAACGGGGAAAAAACTCCTTTAACAGAACCTTTGCAGTGGCCGTAGCGGTGTTGTCGCGGGTTGGATAGGCTTCCACCCACTTGCTAAATGCGCACACCACAACAAGTACATATTTTAGGCCTTGGCATCTGTCTAGCTGGATGTAGTCCATCTGCAGGACTTCAAATGGGTGGTTTGGGACCCCAAATCCCCCCCGGGGTACTACAGTTCCTTTCCCGGGGTTGTGTTGCAGGCATATTAAGCATTGTTGGACCAGGCGTTTGGCGGAATCTGGGATCTTATCATTGTGCCAAACTCTGGAGACAAGTTCGATCATGGGGGCTGATCCTATGTGGGCAGGGGAGTGTGCCATGGTCAGTATGGGAATCAGGTATGAATCAGGGAGCAACCATTTGTTCGTGTCTTTTGTCCGCCAGCAGCCTTCATCGTCTTTTAATCCCACCCTTGTCCATTCAGTCAACTCGTGTTGTGTGCTAGCCGTTTGAATATCCCTGATAGTGTCTCCAACGTCAGTCCATTTTTCCGCTTGTGACCTGGTCACGTACATATGTGTTGTCGTCCTATTTTCAGCTGTCGTTCGGGCAGTGATGTCGGCTAGTGCATTTCCCTGTCCAATGATGTCTGTCACCTTCTTGTGTGCCTGGCATTTGATGACGGCAAGCTTGTCGGGGAGAAGGACAGCTTCGATTAAGGCGGAGACTAGATCCCCGTGCAAAATGGGTGTGCCGTGTGAGGTCAAGAATCCCCTTTCCCTCCAAAGGAGCCCAAAATGGTGAACCACCCCGAAGGCATACTGGCTGTCGGTGTAAATGTTCGCTGTGGTTCCTGTTGCCAGGATGCAGGCTTGTGTCAAAGCAATCAGTTCCGCTGCCTGGGCAGATCGCTGGGTGATGCGGGCTGTTTCTACTACGGTTCGAGCCGTGGTGACTGCATAGGCAGCGGAAGTGGTACCGTCGGAGAGTTTGATGCAAGAACCGTCCACCCACAGCTCCCCGTCGGGGTCAGGGAAAGCCGTGTCTCTGAGGTCAACCCTACTCCTGGTTTGTTCGTCAGTAAGGGTCACGCAATCATGCACAGGGTGTGCATTGGGATCGTTCTCTGGCAGAGGTAACAGAGTTGCCGGGTTCAGTGTGGTGCATCTTTTCAGGGTGATATGGGGTGCAAGCAAAGTCAGTTCGTATCCGGTCAGTCGTGCACTCGTCAGATGTTGCGTCTTGGTTTGGTTCAGGAGGGTGTCGACTGCATGGGGTACCAGTACCGTGAGGGAATTCGAGAGTACAATCCCCTCACTCTGTCGGATAGAGATTGCAGCAGCAGCTACAGCTCGAAGGCAGGCAGGCAAGGCTCTGGCGACAGGGTCAAGAGTGGCAGAGAAGTAAGCGCACGGTCGTTGCCTAGGGCCGATGGCCTGGGTCAGGACAGATAAAGCGCACCCCTCCCTTTCGTGAGTGTAGAGGGAGAAGGGCTTTTTGTAATCAGGGGTACCTAGGACGGGGGCTGAGCAAAGGGCATCTCGTAGTTCCGTGAAGGAAGTTTGACATTCAGGGGTCCAAGGGAGTGGGAAAGGGACGTCTTTGTTTAACAGAGAAAGCAGTGGTTTTACAACGAGGCTAAAGTTTGGTAACCATTGTCGGCAGAAGGAGGTGAGGCCTAATAGGGAGCGGACCTGTTTCTGGGTCTTAGGGACAGGGGTATCTAGGATAGTTTGGATTCGATCAGGAGTGAGTTTTCTTCCATCTTTGGACAAAAGGTGACCTAGGTAAGTGACCTGGGGTTGGCAGAATTGTAACTTCTTCTTGGAGACCTTGTGGCCATTTTCCGCAAGGAAGCGCAGCAGTCGAATGGTGGCGGTAACCGCTAGAGGGGTGGTGTCGGCTGCCAAAAGGATGTCGTCGACATATTGTACTAACACCACTCCGTCCGGTAACTGGACTTGATCTAGTTGTCTTTTGAGGGCCTGGCTGTAGATGCTAGGGCTCTCCGTGTAGCCCTGGGGCGCTCGGCAAAACCTATATGAGCGGGCTTTTAGGGTGAAGCCGAAGAAATATCGGCTGTCTGGGTGAATGGGGATGGAAAAGAACGCGTTTTTGAGGTCGATGACGGTAAAGGTGGTGGCAGTAGAAGGAATCAAGGTCAGGATGGTGGTGATGTCTGAGACCACAGGGTACTGGGGTACCACCACTTTGTTGATCTCTCGGAGGTCGATGATAAAACGGTATGCTTTCTCATCTCCTTCTCCCTGCTTCTTGATAATGGGCAAGATAGGGCTGTTGCAAATGTTGCTAACCACTTCCTCTACCACTCCTGCGTCTATCAGTGACTGGATAATCATTACCAATGCCTTCTCGCCCTCTGGCGATATCCGATATTGTGGGAGTTTTGGGAGTGTTGCGTCTGGTCTGACAGTAATGTGCACTGGGTCAATTAACATACGCCCTACGTCCGAATCCGCGTTGGCCCACAGATACGGAGGCAGAGTGTCAAGCAGGGATGCGTCAGCGTCGGTGATGGAAAACATGTGTCGGGGAGAGCAATGTCTAAGCAGAACGGGGTTGTCGTAAAGAAACACTCGAACTCCATCTTGAGAACACCTGATCGTCGCTCGGAAGTGTTTCAGTAAGTCCAGTCCCATAATGGCGTCAGGGCTATTGGAGGAGAGCAAAAACGTGGTGTCAGTGGTGTTGTTTTCTACGTCAAAGAGGACCGGTGCAGACAAAGGGTTGGTGGAGGGCGTTCCATCGAAACCTGTCGATGTTATGAGTGAGCCAGACAAGGGTGCCCTTGGAATCAGTCGTTTAGATAACGCACTACGTGTTGCGCCAGTGTCTACCAGAAATGGTGACTTGGTACCCAAGACCTTAGCAGTGACGTAAGGGCCCTGCTGGTCAACATAGAGCTCGACTGGATCCCTCCCTTGCCCTTGGCTGTCCTATGCGAAGTTGTGGGTGTCTTCATAGTCGGATTGTTGATATTGGTTCTGCCTGGGTCGATCAAACGTATTTGGTCTGCCTGATCTGTCGTTAGTCGTGTCATTTGGGGGCCCTCGCTGTTGTCCCTTATGTCTCGGTCCATTTGCTATGTCCCTGGTGTCTTTGTTTTTGATCATTTCCAGAAGAACTGGGCACTGGGATTTCCAATGGCCGGTCCCTTTGCAGACAGCACACTGGTTCTCTCTAAGGTCTGTGCGTCCACTGTAGGAAGTCAGAGTGCGGTCCTGGGGAAATGTAGTCTTAGGGACGTTCGTCTGGTAGTTTCCCCGGTATTGGTCTCGTCCTATAGTCACCCCTTGTAGTTTGGCAATCATCACCCTCTCTTTCAAGTCCTTCTTCTTTTTCTCTGTTGCCCTATCGTTTTCATTTTTCTGATGTTCATAATATTGGGCCATTTGGAGAATCGCTGTAGGTTTGGATGCTGCCCAACTACTCTCGCTGGCCTGTATTTTCTGGGAGATCTCCGATGACAGTCCCTTAACATAATTCTGGACAAACAGATGGTGTCCGGTTGCAGTGGTCATGTCCTGGCCGCTGTAATCGGAGAACACCGTTTCAAACCAGGAGAAGCATTCCGATACATCCTCCTGGGGTTTCTGGCGGCAGGCCGTTACTATCGACCAGTCCACTTTCTTTTCTGGGATCAGGGTTTTTAATTTCTCTACGATTTTATCTGGAAGGTCTAGAATGGATTTCAGAGGCTTTTGTCCTGGTCCCCGTTGTTTATCCAGGCCATCGAGTTGTGACCAGGTATGCCCAAACAGCTCAAGGTGGTCGACTTTCCGGATTTGCTTCCACACATCAGCTGGTAGACATAACCCGAAGAACAAGTCGATGTCAGCCAGGGTCATAACCTTTGAACCCAGGGCTGTACCCAATTCAGTATAAAAGGCAGTGGGGTTTTTACGTAGATCGGGTAGAGATTTCCGGAATGTCAGAATCTCTTGCCGGTCCCATGGCTGGTAGACCCAGTTGTACACTACCCTTCCCTTCGCATCTTGGTTGTTTGCATCATCGTGAGTCCCTGTACCTCGGGGAGGAACCCAGTAAGGGGCAGCCTCTCGTATCGGCATCATGGTGTTAGATTGCTCAGTTGGTGGTTCGATCACTCCGGAGGTCGTGGTTTTAGTTCCCGACTCTCGTTCAGTGAGGTGACGGAAAACCTCAAGCGTACGCGTAAGGAGGTCCGACACATCACACTCGCCCTCATCCCCAATATCGACCTTTCGGTACAGGGTCGTTAGGCTCCCGGGACCGTTGTCTCGATATCGGTCCTCGTATGCATTCAAGACGTGATAACACAGTCGTACGGTAAAATGTCGTCTGTGACTCCCTGTATACGAGTTGAACATATCCGTGATGTACTCTTCGTCTTCCTTCCTTTCTACCAGTGTCCTTGCTATCTTGTCGATCCCTGCTCGCTCATCTTTGCTCAGTCTGTTTGTTCTTGCAGGGCCAGCCCCCCGAGTCTCATGGTCGCCTAACGTTGTCGTTGATGTAGTATTTAATACAAGGGGTTCGGCTGGCACAGAGGCCATTGGGGCCGAAGCTGCGGCAGTACTTTCGTTTGTACCTGGGGGTGGCGCGTGCTGTGCTAAGGGTTGGGAAGGGGCATATGGAGGGGGCATGTAGATGATAGGAGGACCTAACAGCAGATCATCGTTAGTTCGTTGTTTCGAGGGTAAATCAGGGTAGAGCATGGAGGGAGTTCTAACCGGACACTGGCTCGGTGTTTCCATTTCTAGTTTCTGTTTAGCTTTCTCTCTTTCCTTTATCTCTTTTTCTAGTTTCTGGGCAGCTAGGTGGGCTGCTTTTCGCAGCTCTTTTTCCAACCTACTCTCAGTTTTCTTTTTACGTTGTTCAGTTTCTTTGCGCCACATGCCGAAACTGTCAAGCATAGTGGGTGTTGTCTTGTTTTTACCAAGGGCTGTTTCTAGCGTTTTTATTTTATCATCATCGAAGGATCCTATCAGGGGCCACTGACTTTCTTGACCCTTTTTCGTATATTTATGCCATAGTTTGCTATAGGCTATAGCGGTCAATCCATGCTTCGTGAACATGTCCTTATTAGGGGTGCCTTCCAGTGGGGCTGGGTGGTCCATCTCTAATAAGCGGTCCGGGCTAAACAGGCTACTAATCAGTGGGGAGAAGACAGACATGACGGCTCGTAACGAGGGACTAAAAGTCAGCACTGCCTATCTTATCACTGGGTGCAAAGACTGGACAGAATATTTCTATTCTACGTTGTTTGCAGGCAGTGAGTACCTCATGGATCAAAATAACAAAAGACCAATAAATATTCGATGGGGAGAATGAGTAGGTCCGCAAAGATCTGCGTTACCTACCCTTTTCACTATCTGCAGAAAGGGTGGTCTCTTCCCTGTTTGCAGACAGAGAATCTCCAGAAAACAATAGTTTGCGAACAACAGTTCAGTTTCAAGTAATTATTCAGTGGGGGAGAAAAAAATAGGCACGACTGCTGCCCTACCTATCCTCCACTGTTTGCAAAGAGAGAGCCCGTTGTTTCTCCGTTTGCAGACAGTGAATCTCCAAATAAATAAAAAGGAGCAATACTAGTATTTTTTAAACAATCAAGCAATCATTTCGCAACTTGTCGTGTTTACACGACCTTACCCGGACCGCATGGACAGTTTCTTGTCTTCCGAATCCAGCGCCCGATCGTCCTCTCTTCTCCGTTATCCTCGCGGCACTCCTGATGGTTCCCAGTCAGGACCGTAGATCACTCGAGAGAGGTCTGTTCGGAACCAGTGAAGTTCGGATGATCGGCTGTCAGACGAGGGTCTATCGGACAGACGCGTTCCCGATCGTTGCAGTCGTTCACTCTGTCGTCAGGACCTCTCCCACTGGATCCACGAGTCGCTGATGGGCCCCACGCTTGGGACGCCAATTGTAAAAGGGTTAGACTACCAACCAGAATATAAGGTCCTCAAGTATTTGCCCGGCGGTGTCGCCTCTTGAACCCACAAGGTATTTAAACTAATGAAGAGGCAGGCGCTGGAGACTGGAAGGCAGGAAACAAGGTTTTATTCTCTCCGGAGGAGAACACAGCAAAACAGACAGCAGGTATCGTTCTGAGGTGCTCTACCCGCATCTCTGAGGCCTGGCCTCTTATATACAAGTTAATCACTTTATTGCATGAAACACATTCTCGCTAATACTTTGATGTTCGAAAGACATCCCCGGAATCTCCCCTTCAGGTCCGTTCCCCCACATAGTTACAGTTGAAGTCCCCACCCCGGTCACAACAGGTGGTGATCATCGCGCAGTTGGATATTCCGCCGATCCATGGAAGGGGTGGGGTTCGATCGGATCTCGTAGGGTGGGGGTTTTTGATCGACCCGGGGGTCCGGCAATGGGGGGAAGCTTCCTACTGTACTGGGGGTAATAAACAGTATCCGCAGAGCCAGGTGGTGGCCTGGGAACGGGGAAGACAAAACGGGCACACAGAAAAGAGGGGGTTTACATCGAAGGACCTGGGGCCATGAAAGGAACGGAGGGAGGTGTCGTGCTGGGAACAGGATGGGATTCCGAGGCAGAGCTGCACTGAAGAGGGGTTTATGACCCGAGACATGGGAGAGCGAGGGGGTTGCCAGCATGCGGAGGGGGGGTGGTGCCCGTGAGGCTAGGAGAGGGAGAGAGACGCACTGGTTATCAAAAAAAGGGCAGGGAAGCCATGGTGTTCAAAATGGCGGTTGTTTACGTGCACGAAAAAGGGGTCAAGAAGAGCAAGAGGGCGCCGATAATGTTGACAGTTTCAGCCCAACTTTCAACAGACCCTCCTCCACAGAAATGCCAGAGCAGTGGGAGGGGTCGTAAAGCATTAGCTTCAAAGGGCGAAGGTCCATCTGACCCCTTCAACTCTGAACACAGCGAGATGGTAGGCTCTAGGAAGGAATGTGCAGATGTAGGAGAGAGGGGCGCTATGGTAATGAGCCATCCTGGAGGTTGGTTTAGCTATCTCTTGTTTTTTTACTGAGACTTCAGCAATATGACTTCAGCAATATTGCATTTTGGAAGAATAGTGCTTTCTGGGAGACAATTGTGCCACACTTTAGAGGAACTTGTCATGCTCTGGTGTGTTGCCCTCCCCATCATACAACAGGAGGTCCTCTTGCTTGTCACCAGAGAACCCCAAATAAGTATCTGAGAGGGGCAGAGCCTCTCAGAGCTACTGCTTGAAATAACAGAAGAAGAAGGGCCCATGCTGGAAGTTTGAATTGTACCAACCAGGCACAGCACTCTGACTGACTGCGCCTGCTGTACAATCTGAAACTACAGCCCAGTGGACCTAACTTACTTCAAGAGAAATAAAGAGTGGACTCCCTGCAAGGTACAGATTAACAGAGCTCACATGGACCATCACCACCAAGAATCCCCAGTCTGTGGGGCTTCCAGTGGATTTGTAAGGATTTTGTCCAAGTGGTTTGTGGGAACTGAAGTAACAAACTTTCAAGGACCATCTTGCAATTCCAGACCCTTGGACTGTGTTTGGGACACTGGAAGACCCCAAAAGTAACTTCAGGAAGAAGTTCCAGTTGTTTCGAGCAACTTTGGAAAAAAGCTCCATAAGTGGACTGTCTCGACCTGGCCAGCCAAGTCAGAGACCCTCAACCACGAGCCAGCCTGGATCCCTTATTCATCCCTTATTCATCCTGCTGGAAAGCTCTGGAGGTGCGACTTCTGTAGTTTGACCAGGAGCTCGTCGAAAGGCAAACCCTCACCGAATCCGGAATAGTGGAGAGTTTCTAAGTCATAAGGTAAAAACTTTGACCAAGGCCAATAGGTAGTCATGCAGGGCCCCATCGCAGTCTGCCTGAAACTTTAGCTTTTGTCCGGTCAAGCATGACCTGTCCCAACAGGCGCTGTAGGTTTCTATGTGCTACATAGTTCTGAATCTTTCAAAATTCATATCTCTGGTTCCCTACATTGGATTTATTTTGTTTTGGTGTAAGTATGAAGATATCATATGTTCTATTTTTATAAATTGGTGTGGGATTTTTGTTGTGTGCTGTGTCTTAAATATTGACTGAAGTGGTATTTGAAATGCTTTGCATACTTGTCTCTGAAGTTAAGCCTCCTTGCTCTCAACCAAGCTATCAAGGGTTGAGCATGGGAATAATTTTCTGAGACCTATTCCGAGCCCTAGACTGTGTTAGTGGCCTTATTGCCAGTGGTAGACATATGTTTACAACTACTAATAACCCACTTAGATGATGAGACATGGACTTTGCCAGTGGATATTCGTTACTGCAGATTGTAGTATTTCATTTTTTGAGTTTAATACAGTACTTTATATTTATAAAAGAAAAGCACTCTGTCAACAATCAATTATTGCACTGCTGGTGACTGTTGAGTTCTAAGCTTCATATACCGCCACACTACCTCTCTGAGAAGCCTTTGACTGTTTGCCATGGCTACTACTGATAGTCAAGTGCTGAAGGGGTTGTACTTGGCTTAGTTTGCAGAGTGTTAGTAGGATGGACCCAGGGCCTCAGAGACAAATGACCCAAGACCCAAGGGCTAAGACCCAGTAACCTTGTTTGAAGGGGTCTAACATCATGGTCGTCAAAAAAGAAGTGTTTCTATCTCCTTTTTCCATATGAATTGTTGCTCTCTACTGCATCAAAAATCACCGAGTAGTTTTTGAGAAATGACCATTACTAAAGAAGTAAGATGGGCTTGTAAGGCTTTTAAGTATATCTTGTTGGTTGAGAGCATGCAACTAGTAAATTCCGTAAGCCATGTTTTATAGCTATTATTTTGCGAATGACGATTGGTTGATGAAGAGGTTGAACTTTTTCTGAAATCTTGAGTTTATGGTTAGCATTGTGAAATCAGCGGCATAGACAAAATCTTTTGCGAAAAGCAAAAAAATGCTTTGAGAGTATATTGATATTTTGACTAACAGGAAATTAGCTTGCTCTATGCTATCATTTTGCAATCAGAATTAGTACCACCCACAAGTTTCAATGAAAAAGACAATGCACTTAAAGGGCACAGCAGAAAACAATTTAAAAGACAGAGAGACGGGGTAGTGGGGTAAATGATAAAACAGTATAGTTGATTATTTCACATAAAAAATTCTTTAGTTGATCGTGATGGATAAGATAAGATCTCAAGCCACCAAAGTTTTGGACAAATAATAATAAAAACCAAGACCAAGTATATGTCAGAGCGATAGGACATATGGGTGTTTCTGTGCACTGCATTGCCAAAAATTTGGCACTGGACTCTTAACACTGTCACTTACTCATTGCCAATGGCCTAGCACACCTGGGGAGAGGATGTGGCCTAATGGCTAGCCCACCGACTTTGAAGCTAGGGAACTGGTTGTGGCTCGGCTTCTGCTCAACATTCGGTTATCCTGTGCAAATCAATTAGGTGCACATGCATCAAGCATTTTTGCCTTCGCAAACATCTTCTTTGCAAAGGCAAAAATGCTTTTCAGGTACAGCAAACCCCAATTTGCGATTTGGTAACCTGTTACCGACTCGCAAAATGGGTTTGCGATTCGGTATTTGGAAGGGGCGTGTTTAGGGCGTCCCTTCCAAATACCTAATCCTAACGGTATGCATGAATGTTTTGTGACCGTGAATGCAGTCGCAAAACATTTGCATATTACCACCTACTTGAAGTAGGTGGTAACCCATTCGCAATTGGGAAGGGGTCCCCAAGGGACATTTCTGCTATTTTACTATACATGCAAAATGTTTTTATGTCTGCATATGGCAGTGAGTCTGTGACTATGCAGTGTTAGGTATTTGTGGTTTTGGTGCTAAGTGGCTAGTTAAATAGCAGATATGTAATTGTTTAATAATGAGGGTGGCTGGGTAATGCGCATGTATGGAGGTATAGGTTTGTAGGTTATGTTTATGGTGATGAGAATGCCTTATGTGTAATGGTAGGTCTATTCAGTTGTATTTTTGAGTGATGGCTATATAATTTTGCCATTATGTTCTTGGTTAATTTTTTTTTACAAGCTAGGAGTGTTTCTGTGTCTGCATTATTGTCTTATGAAAATAGTAATTCTATTGCTAAAATAAATAATAAATGTGGACCCATTTACCTTTTCCACAAAATATCTCTGATGCTCTTGGAGGAAAATTATGTGAAAGAAATAGTTTTGGTTTCTTTCTGAGGGTTTTGTCACACAAACTGACATAGCAGTGCCCTTCATTCAGTCAGTCAAAAAGAGACCAGAAGAAATCTTGCCTTGCGTTTTCCGTGCTTTTTAAAGGGACAGAGTGGGGTGGCTTTTAATTTGGACGATGCTGACCATCTGCCAAAAAGCAGCCACACTTTTGGTTCCCTCACACACCAAATGCAGTGCTCATTACATCACCCTGATGTGACAGATGCACTTACAAATAACACAATTGATCGTAGGAAACTACATATCTCTTTAACATCAATATTAATAATTTGAGTAATATGTATATAGATTTATTTACTGCTTCGAGCAAATGTTGTTATTTAATGATGCTGTGCTCTTAGGTATTTTTAATTGCTGGTATAAATATTGAGAGGTCATAAGCATTACGGGGCATATTATCAAGGGGGTTTATCTTCGCTTTTTTGGCTTTAAAAGCCAAGAAAGCGGAGATAAAATTATCTCCCTATTACCTAGCTGTCGCTAACACCAGTTAGCGACAGCTAGTAGGAGATAGCGACCATCTTGGGCCCCACTTTGCATGTCAGTGATATTTATCACTAATGATATGCAAAGTGGGCGTGCCAAGATGTTAGCGACTGGAAACAGTCGCTAACATCGCTATCTCCTATTACCAACTTTTGGAGATATTCGCGCTAAGCGCGAATATCTCCAAAAGCTAACACCTGAGCAGTTCTTAGCCATTTTATCCAATGGGAGGTGGATAACATAGCTAAGAGCATTAGCTCGGTAATGCATGAATATCGCTGACTTTTCAGCGATATTCATGCATTGCGGCCGTTTTTTATCGCATTTGCGATAAACCTTGGTAATACCAAGGTTTATCTGCGGTAAAAACCGCCGCAGCTCAGCGGTAAAAAATTGTCTCTAACCAAGCAATAGCGACAATTATCGCTATTGCTTGGTAATATGCCCCTGCATTTGGTGAGCAAAGTATGTTTTGCATGGCTGTTGCGTACACTTTAACAATCGTTTCAAGTGAATTTCACTGGATTTTCTTAAACTCACTTTAGGGTTATGTAACCAATCCTAACCATATCTTAACTTTATTCGTAATTTTCTTTTCATTGACTTTCTTTTTTTCGATTATATTCTCCATCCAGCGTCTATGAAAGCACACCCTACCACACAGTGGAATGGGCGTTGGCTGCAGGGCCTGTCCTCTGACTTATCCCTGCACCCAATTGCAATGGGTGACCAATCCCCACTGCAGGTGAAAAGCCTCCACTGGGCGTGCCCTGTAGCTGTGTTCAGCAGAACTGGCTGCAAGGCCTAGCCATAGGCCTACCACGAGTGGCCAACCCCTGTTGTGTATTGCATTCAGGTGGATAAGTAGGGGCTAGCCCATTTTATATATATTTTTTTAATGTATTCATTGTTATTATTTTCGTTTTTTTTTAAAGGTTTGCAGACCCCATTGTGGGTTTGTGAACCCTTATGAGCCGTTTCACAAACTGCACTTTCTAGTATGCTTATTAATACTACAATAGTACTACTGTTATTACCAGAGTAGCAACTAACTGGCTGGAGAAAAGAGTGAACAGTACCACACAAATTCCATTCGAGAACCATTTTACATTACAAAACTGTTGCCTTACTCATTAGGTCTAGTTATAGTGATTGTATTCACTGCATGGAATTAAGCCCTAGAGTTAGACCTGGCGCTTTTTGAGTGTTTTCGATGTTTTTTTTGCTTTCTGGTCCCCTGTTTTAATGGTACGTTGGACTTCGTTTTGCTGGTTTAGTGCCTCGACACCGTCGCTGCCTGCACCGTGACCTGCTAGCACTGCAATGAGCACTGCAGCACTTTGCATCACAGCCCTTGTCTACCGATGCCGCTGGCTGACAGCCACTGAGCTGCTGCCTACACCGCGACATGAGGGCACTGCACGCAGCACCGCTGCACTTTGCACTGCAGCCCCAACGCCCGCCAATACCAGCACCCCTGATTTCAACCACACAGAGTTCCATCTGCAACATGTGAGATTTCAAGGGCCCGACGACTCCTGCATTGACTTCCTTAACTGACTGCTACCAACGACGGCTCTTCAGAGCTCACCGCAAGGTCCCGGGTGGCCTACTTTTCTAAAAGTATTGTTTGCCGATCTTCCCAGCACCGTAGCTGGCCTGCGATGCCGCGGTCAGCCAGA
Source organism: Lissotriton helveticus (assembly GCF_964261635.1). Lineage (NCBI taxonomy): Eukaryota > Metazoa > Chordata > Amphibia > Caudata > Salamandridae > Lissotriton > Lissotriton helveticus. Next base: position 452,550,326 of record NC_136067.1, read on the forward strand.
ATCTTTTGGATTTGTTGTTCACAATGCTGTGAGAGCTATTGACTTCATGGAACTGTATTTTAACTCCTTTAGAGCTCATGACAAGCTCAGCTCGTCATGAGTCACAGTGGAGCTGTGCTCATGACGAGCTGAGCTCGTCATAATGGCCGTGCTCCGCCCACGCTTGGTTAATTCCCCACCTGTGCGGGAGAATTAATTAGTGGGCGGGGTTATGACGAGTCCAGCTCGTCATGGGCACAGCTCCACTGTCACGAGCAGAGTGGCGCCATGGAACCCCCCGCACCTTGGAGGAATTACGCCCGCAGCGAAGGGGTTAAGTCTATTTTTGCTTATTTATATTTTTAAGAACTGAATGGTGGATTTTTTAAAATCATTTTTGGTCTTGTTTTTCACCGATAAAATATTGGATATTTTTTCTAAAACTGGTGTGATGTCCTTTTTTAGAATTTTCACAGTATTACTGCTGGGTATGTGCAAAGGTTTTACACACTGCCCCTGAGATAAGCCTGACTACTCGTGCCAAGCTACCAAGAGGGATGAGCAGGGGTTATTTTAGAAGTGTATCCCCCTTATCCTGAGCAGGAAGAAGGATCCCTACTTGGACGGGGTAACAAACTGCCAACTAGAGACCCCCATTTCTCACACCTAATATTTTGGTTATGGTAAATATTTGTGTTTATAACTACTGGATCTGACACAACAGCATGGCATAAGCCATACCTCCAGATATGATGTAATAGGCTATTTATTACCAATGTGGTGGGAGGTGCATCATGACACAATTGAGGCTACACTCCTCATGAGTCACGGCCCCTTACCCACTGTAAAAATAATCATCTTAAATAGCATATTACACTCTGTGCATATGCATACACAAATTAAAGCAATGCAAACCATACCTTGTACTTCAAATACAATGATGATGATCTCACCTTTGATGTAACAGCCTTCCAAAAGTTAGAAACAGCTCCAGCTTCTCAAAACTCGATAAAAAGTAAAATTCTAAAATGGTAGCCTTGTTTAGAGATAAACAGCAAGCAAGATGAGGGGACAGCAGATTTTTCAAAGCAATCAGGGATATTTATAACTTTGTAAGGGCTGCACATGGGAAAGATGGCCATTACAGATATTATTGGTGCTGAGTAGGGGAAAACTATTCAGGAGGCCACAGAAAACAAGTTCAAATCTACACATACACATTTTTCTCATCATAGGCACTGTCATGTGTTTGTGAATCTTCCACAATCCTCTCTTTTATACTTCCTTAAGCACAATTAAAAAGACATCTTTGATGGCCATTAGTCTTGCTAGCTCTTTATTACATCCCTATTTTTCCTTCCACTTCTTGTCCACCATTTCCTCTACAAACTCCTGTCATCTTCTCTTGAACACTTTCTTTGTCATAGAACACATACATCTTGCTGCTACCCAAAACACAGGTATTGCATAGAATATTGTTGAAGAAACACAAGTTTAGGACAAACACAAATCTCCTATTTCCCCAGGAGAAGAAGGAATCCCACCATTGTTCTTTTAAATTGTGTTATTGACCAGCTGCTCTGCTTCATATTGCTCTATCAATTGTCTCTTCACTATCTTCAATAGGTGATTCATGTCATGATGGATATGTGTCTTGTCTTTGATATTGTTGCTTAGTTTAGTCCTCATCCTTTCTACCTCTTTCCTCACTTCTTTCTCTGTGTTCACTTTTATTATATAGAATAGGGTCTCTGGGAAATTGCCAAGCTGTCATAGCATTTGTTGGGGACCAAGGATAAACAAGTGTCTCAGTACATAAGGGACCTGGGGCTCCAGGCAGAAATCCTGTATCATCTCAAACTCTGCTTGCTGAGACCACAGCACCCTGTTAAGCTCATTCCACAAGATTTGCCATTTGCCATTTCCATAGGGATGTAGTAGTTGTTTTCCAGATCCAGGAAGTTTGTGCCAGGAGTAACTTCAAATCCACAACGTCCATACTTTCAAAGGGGCAGTAGATAGATGACATTGTTTTGGCACAGATAGCAGTAACTATGTGAGTACCATTCCTAATGGGCGATGGGGACACACGTTGAAGCTCAACAAACTGCATTCACCACTTCTGATGGCCATCAGTACTTCCATATCTTTTTTCTGATTTCCAGGAAGACCAATGGCCATTGATGGTGATGAGCTGTAAGAGGATAGAATTAAGGCAAGTCCATAACCAAAGCCAATATACCCTTTTCATTATAGCACAATGTGTGTTTTGAACAAAACAGTGTGTTCTTAGCAAGAGAGTGAAGTGTATTAAGTCCATCGTATAGCATACTATGGGTTTAATTACATTAGAGGTTCTTCTAATGCTCGCTATGATGGTGTCTACTATTTGTGAGGTGAACTATAAGTGCACTTGATCAGCTATTTTGAGCAAATGTAGTAACCTTAGATTCAACTTGCCATACCTCGCTAACACCCATCTATCTTCTCCTTGCTGAACCTCTCCCTTGTGCAGTACGTACTCATTTACCTGGTGTCTAATAACTTCCTCATCCACCACAATGGTGTTAACAAGTGAATTTGTTTTGCTCGCATCCTCTGACCCTTCTTCCTGTCACTTTTGTACCAAGGCTATTAAATCAACATTACAGGAAGAATGTTAAATGTATATTTGCATAATAATATAGTGCTCCAGGTTCATAGCTATTTGTTTTTTTGGCAGTGAAAAACATTGTGTGGTGCTCGGAATTGGGTAGGATGCCAAAGAAGGGTGGTTCTTTGACATATGTAGAACTATGGTTTTCCTTTACTGTAAGAGTGAAGCTACACATGTGTAACTTACCTTTGTGGTCATTCAAGAAAGCAGCACAGGAGATCATGCAAAAAACTGCCAAAGGACAAACCTCCAAACCAGCCAAAATACACCCCCAGGTATCCAAAAAACCCTGTGACAAATGTGTTAAATTCTTCAATCATAAAATCACGGAAATAGAGCCCTCCCTGTGCTGTCACACTCAGGAATACACTGTAAACGTACCTCCCATTATCCAAGGTAGGTCAGTACAAATATAGAATGTCGTAGTCGGATCGCGGAAAATATTCCCAGACTCAGCTTCTTATTTGCAGTGTTTTTTATTCAGTTGAAAGGGCTCCTATAGAGGAGATTATTCAGAAAAGGCAGCCAACACGTGTTTAGCCCCCTTACATGGCCATCTGGCCTGGGGCTTCATCAGGGCGTAGGATATATGAATGGGGCAATAATCGCCCCGCAATTCGAATTTGTCGTTCTTAATCTCTTAGTCAAGGAGTAAATGCCTTAGTACAATCAGTCTCTGCAGTCGGCATCAGATGTTCCCCAGCTTCGAGGTCGACTGCCCTAGCCGTTAGGCCAACTCCTCTCCCTACTTTGTTTAGTAAATTGGATTTAGCATCAGAAACCTTGGTTGGTTGCATGGGAATGCCTTTTCTCCACCCATGGTACACCTCCTTGGTGCTAAGTAATGCAAAGCAGTGCTATGCACTGCTTTGCATTACTTTTACATTATTTTCAGCGCTAAAAAAGTTTAGGGACGGAAAGTAATTTGTGAAAAAAGATTTTGCGCTGATTTGCGCCACTTTTGTGATGCAAACACAGCGTAAAATCTTAGTAAATCTCCCCCACTATGTATATTAGTCTGCGCTGATAAATTATCATACTCACAGGGTCTCAGAGAGCCCTGAGCAGAACAATCTTTGGAAAAACAAATCAGTTGTACAAAAAGATTCAGCCTGAATCTTGTCAATTACTGGCCGTGATAGACATCGGTCACCCGGGTCAGATATGGTTTAGATGTGGGTAAAATTTTTATCAAAGAGTGGGCATGGGAGTCATGTTTCAGTAATTCATTACTTTCCTTTAAAGCAGCATCATGCATGGTACAGTTATGTTTAACCCACTTGTAATCTGCTTTGGTGATCTTATTGGGGCTATAGATACAAGTCTGAGCGACCCAGAATAGTAAATTCAGCTTCTATATAGCAGAGCCATGAAATCGCTCTTATATTATACAGGGTAAAACAGTCTCTAATGATCATTGTATTTAGGGTTGGCTTGCTCTTATACCACACTAATATCCACCGCAGTACTGGTCTTAAAACAATAATATCGAAGATATGTTTGAGACCCAGCTCCTCACGGATTGCAAAAGTTGAACCAACACATTGATACCAATAATCTGCTTGACTCCCACCAGTTGGGTTCAGGAAGGGATGCAGCACAGAAACAGCTGTATTAAATATAGAAGATGATATACTCAAATCTGTGGATGAAGATTGATGCTGCCTGCTCATCCTCCTAGACCTATCAGAGTACTTCAACGCGGTCAATCACAAACTTCTTCTAAACTCTCTCCAATACCAGATTGGGCCAGGCGTCTTGGCTCTGCAATGGTTCACTTAATTTCTACATACCCGCTCTCAACAATACAAATAAATAACTTGACTTCACATATTTCAGCTATAACCTGGGGTGTCCCTCAAGGCTCAGTCCTCTCACATACACTCTTCAATGTCTACTTGGTGCCCCTCATTGTCATACTTAAACAAGCAAGTATCGCCTACCACCTCTATGCGGACGATGCCCAGCTATACCTGGAAATATCCTGACTAGATGATGTACACTGGCACAATGCTTCTCTCATAAAAGTCCAAAACTGGCTGTTAAACAGCCACCTGAAACTCCAAAAGTGGCTAAATTCCATTGACGCTCTAAACTGCAGTCTGTCTTTGGCTGACTCTGTCAAATATCTGGGGATCACACTGGACCCACGCCTGAACATGAGCTCACACATGAAGAATACAGCGTAGAGTGCCTTCTACAACCTAAATCTCCTGAACAAAATCAAGCTCTTCCTCCCACCTAATGATCTTAAAACTGTCACGCAAACTCTGGTTATGCCCAGACTGGATTTCAGGAAGGCCACCCTCACAGGCACTGCAAAGCCTCAATTAACCTCCCTTAGAGCCATACTAAATGCAGCAGCAAGGATGGTCACTGGCATCAAAAGACACAATCACTTCTCCCCCTCCCTGAAAGATCTATAGTGACCCCTGATTGAAGCTCGTTGCTGCTTCAAAACTGCCTGTCTCACTCACAAAGTCCTTCACACTGGTTTACAAGCCTACTTTGTGGCCAGACTCACAAAGGCAGGACCGACAAGAAATCTAAGAAGCACCAAAACCCTGCTTCTCTTCCCCTCCCTAAAAATAAACAAAAAGCCCTGGCATGCTCTTTCTCAGGCAAGGCCCCCAAAACCTGAAACTCCCTCCCAATATATATCATGACTAGCACCTCTTTCATGACTTTTAAGACACAATTAAAAGATCTCTTCCTCAATTGGCACCTTAACCCTCTGGACACTAATGCCAACCATATAAAGGGAATCTCTACTACAATCTATATATGTATGTTATGTTTCTCTCAAGCTGTATCCTTGGTTCGATTCTTGACATGCTTTTTTACTTTAACTAACTGATACTGCCTTTGACAATGTTGTAAAGTGCTCTGATTTCCTCAGGTCTTGTCAGCGCTACATAAAACTCTTTAAATAAATAAATTAATTAAATAACCACAGTACTATAACATTCCACACAAAATGTCAAACAATAGTTGTACAAATAGCCACACATTTTAGTAAATTTTCCATGAAAATATAGTAAACTGTAGTGCACGGTAAAAGAACCCTTAAACTTCTAGAGATTTTAGAGACCCCAGGGACAGAAATATGTGCTTATAGAGTAAACGAGAAGTCAAAGGGAACTGACCTAAACTGAACTCTGTTGAGGGATGGATTTCATTAATCTTAGCTAATATTCCTTTGCATCTCTTTCTTAACTCTCTCTTCCTCAGCTATATTTTCTCTATTGTCAATCAATACATATATCTCTATATATAATTCAAAATACTTACAGTCCCTCTACCATTCTCTGGGCCCAGCTGAGCCACTCTGTATCTTACTGCTCTGTTTCCATGACACCAGTCTTTATTTCATTTCTTCACCTCTCCATGAAACCCCCACCTCCTGCCACATACATATCTCTCTCTCTCTCTCTCTCTCTCTCTCTCTCCATGTCATTGAACCTCACTTCTTTCTAGGCTTTTCTAAGTCCTTACTGTCCTTACCATTCAGACCCTTGTTACTCTACCTACCTCACTGAGTCTATTTCACTTATTATTTTCTGTTCTACCTTTCTGTGACTCTTAATCTACTTCATGATTAGTTCACGTTTTTACTTGTAGCCTTCCTTTTTATTGCTATCTCTTTTTCTTTAACATTCCTATCACTATAACTTACTCTGTTTAAGTAATTTGTTCATGTCTTTCTCTGAATGTATTTCTTTACAAGTGCTCAATTTTGCACTCACATCCATGCAAAAGCCTTTTTTTCAGCTCACTGTCTACCTCATCTCTTTCTATGTCTGTTACTACATCACTATTTTCATATTCTCTTCTACAGATCAACTTTAAATTGTATTTTCTAACCCACATATGGTTTTCTACTTTATAACTTTTCTTTCAACCCCACATCTGTGTATTGCCTTTCAACTATTCCTCTGTGTTCCTCACTATTGCCTCTGAGCTGTCCTTCTAGACCTCATTAATGTTGTCCTTTTTGCAGCTTCTCCAATGTCCAGATCATTGCCTTCATTTTCTGTATTCTTCCATTAGTATTTCAGCCTCCTGTGTACCTTGATGCTTCTCTGAATATCTCTACAGCTCACCATTGCATCTCCCTTACCCAATAACCATATCAATAACTCTAGTTCTCTTTAATGAACTTTCTCTTTCCATTGATGCCTTCTGTCTGCTTCTTTTTCCATGTCTTCCTCTTTCTTTGTTTATGTTACGTGTCTCCAAGAATTACCTATCTATCTCATCTCTACATACCTTTTCGGTCAATTTCATGTCTATTGTTATATTGTTTCCTTTACCTCCTTCTCTTTCTCGTGTGGTTCACCTACTCAGTTACAGGCCAGATTTCAACCAGTAAAAGTTACAGATAAGTCCAAGAGAAGAGGGACATGGCAGGTGAATAGAATAACTATTTACACTGTAAGACTAAGTTATATAATATTCAAGCTGGAAAAGTAAAATAATAATTTAAATCACTGCTGGTGTTCAATCAATTTATTTTAGTTATTTTCTAAAGATAAAAGTTACATAAAACATCCAGGTCAATATATACATTGATATGAACAATTAAATAAAACAAATAGGAAGATAACATCAGTATATTCAATATAGAAAATTAATCAAAGTCCATGAAAAGCTTCCTTTTGCGCTATGCACTGATCAAGTATGCACTTGATCTGATTTCAGAATCCTGATGGCAGTTAAATACTGGCTTATGCCTAAGTCCTTGCAAAGCAGACATATTTATTGATGCAGAATATGTTGATAAGCTAGGCAAAAGAGCATGAAATGCTCCAAAGTTTCCGATGCAGCACCAGTTGAATATTATGGCAATACTGCTATTATCCTGTTCCCATATACTGTTGACACTATTCACAGTTATTGACCCCAATCCAATCGTATGTTTTCTAGACATGTCTCAAATTTGTAGCTGTCTTGAAGTCCAAGAACATATTAATCAGTCCACTGCTTCTGAAAGTAGATTACCAGCTCGCCATGCCATTAATCCAATACACTGCTTTCAATTGGGTCACTGAGGAGCTAGTGATGGAAGTAGGCTGATCCCATAATTCCTTTAAGACAAAATTGTGCAGCCAATCCAAACATGTTTCAAAGAGTGAGTCCTGTATAAGTTTGGCATTATTATTTCACTGTTTATAGATTTTCCTTTTTTCCATATTTCTTTTTTGTCACTCTAGATTGACAACTCTACCAAGTCAGACTGCCTTCAAAGGTTCTACAGACTAAAATAGAGACAACATCAATATCAGAAACAGGATGTGTGTTTGACAGACAAAGACGTTTTTACAAGTAATGCATGTGAAGCTTCACTTGGTAAGAAAACCAGTACATCTAATGACAGTGTTGTACCAGAAAAAAGGGTAACAAAGGAAGGTAAAGCAGTTTACAAGAAAGCAGCTTCATCTAATAGTACAAAAGAACAGAGTAGTGTAAGGGAAACATGGAATCTCTTCAGAAGGTCTTTGGAAATGGAATAATTATAAATCTAATGAAGTATTTAAAACCAATTAGGCAATGAAGTAAAAAAACAATACCTAGAAAGTGTGATAGACAAAAAACGTGCCTTAAGAGAAAACTGTTAATACTAATTCTAAAGAAGGATGGAAAAAAAGATAGGTGATTCAGGATTCTCTAGACAAAAATTCAAGTACAAACACAACGTTAACAAATCAAACTTTTGTGACTTTTTCAAAGGGCAATGGAAACACATTTCTAGCGCAGAATATTTCTTTAATGAATAAAGCTGTAAACAAGCAAATGTTTTAGTATTTGCCATAGAGATTCACATGCTGATCTGTTGAAAGAAGGATATACCTGTCCCAAAAAATAACTAGTTTCGAAGAAAGAAGAGATTGTCAAGGATGAGGTGTTACAAAGTCTTTCTGCAGCACCTGTATTTAAATGGCAGTCCAGTGACCTTTGCAGAAACAGACAACAGTCAGTTAACAGATGAAGACTGTTTTAGAGCAAAACATTAATGAAACAGCTAAACAACAACTCAGAACTTTTCAGACTTGCCAACCCTTTAAAATGTTTAAACCTTCAAACTTACAAGGACAATCCTTGGTTTGTCTACAGGAGTTAAGGCAACAGCTAAACAACAACTTAATCCCTCAAAAAACAGAGACACTTTCAAATTTACAAAGAGAACCCTTAGATTGTTTGTCTGCAGGAGTTTGTGACGGTTTCTTTGATCATATTCGGATATTTTATGTTCACCATACCAAAATGTGAACTCTAGTAAGAAAATTGTACCATATAAACACCTGCACTATATCTTGAGCAGTTAAATAATCCATTCTTGCATCCGACAAATTCAAAAGTCACTTAATTCTTGGGGAAGATTCAAGTGAGAAGGATGTTAAGTTCTAAAAATGTACCAGATTCACTCATAAAAAGAAATTGATGCATTCATAGCCATGTGAGATGAACCTGCAAGTAAAGTCTGTGGGTGTTACTGTTGTTCAAATTACACGGTACAAACCAAAACCGTAGACGTGAAAGTCAAACTTGAAGATAATGGGCGATCAAAGTGGTTCAAATTGACTCTGTATTTGTTAGCTGAAGATCAATTTGATTGGCAAATCTTCTGCTACTTTTGTATCAGTAAATGTGACAATGATGAAATACCTGCCAGAGGTATTCCTAACAATTTAAATATTTCTCCTCTTCTATCAGAATTAGAGCAGTTGGATGTGTACGAATATATAATCATGCAGACTGAACATCCTTTTCAGGCAATTGTGCATTTTTAGCATACAAGTACTGTTGTCCACAATAGAATTGGTAAAAGGGTTGAAAGAGAAGATTGTTTACCTTCCATTGGATCTAAAAGAAAACATTGAAATTTTACTTCTGGTGTGGATCGTCAAGTTTATGAATTACTTGTTTTGTGCATGGTGTAACAACAAAAGACAACAAACCTGTCAAGAAAATGTCAGTTTAGATCAAATTAAAAAAAGATCTTTAATACTTGAAGTAGAAAACAAGTACTACAAACACATCAATGTTGAAGATCATTTGTTGTTTGTTGGTACACAAGTTAAAAAGTCTGAACACAGTGGACCATTTGAAAAGATAAATGATGCCAAAGCACAAGATATCTACTAACACTACAGCACCCATTCTTTGCATTCCAGGGTTGTAGTGGATGATGGTTCGGAATGTAATAAATGTGTCAAGCAAAGGATGAACAAATCTGTATATAGGAAAAACGCTTAAAAGCTGTTGTTTGCCTTTACTGTTTCTCAGTGATCTATCCTGTCCTAATACCATAACAGATTATTGATCAATAATACAATACTCTGAGAGGTCTATTAACAAAATGCACTTTCTAATATGTGTAGCAGTTCTACAGTAGTACTAATTATCCAGTACAAAAAAACTATATATAAACCTACTGCACTTCTTTTTTTTCTAGGCAGAGGTCTCCACAACACATTGGTATACATTTAATAGGTAATCTGGGAGGTACCTGAGGGAGTGGTTAGGAGGGGTAAGGAGGGTCTTAGAGAGTGGTAAGAAAAAGATTAGGGAGGAACATGCAAATACAAAAACTCACCCACAAAAGAATATGTTTATTGCTGCTCACAAAGTGCACTTCTAAAGTTACAGCCAAAAAGGACACAAAGCAGTAGTAAACATACTCTAGACCATCACCACACATGGCCAATCACAGGTACTGCAAAACACTCCTTTAAAAACAATGGAGACAGGGACTAAATATAATATCCCATGAGAAATAATGTTAAATAAATAAAATGATCTCACATTTGAAATTACATATATTTGTATACATTTCTAAGTATTAAAAGTCATATTGAACTAAAGATTAATCTTTGAATTTTTGCTTTAAAAATAAATATAGCTTTTAAAGATTTAATAAATACATTAAAATGCATGAAACACATTTAAAAAAAATAAAGTTTGCCAAATAATAGTTAAATACACAAATGTAAGTGAGGGTGGTACTTATTTTTTAAATATTTTAAATAAACTTTTAGGTTAAATTAATGTATTTATTGTGAAAGAAAGGTTCCTCACATGGGGATGGATTTGTACACCTGCCCTGAGTTTTGTTGTCATGGGCAAACACATCCTACCGTGTGTGCCATGACATAAGCCTGTCTCAATGATTGTGGTCTTGCTGGTCCTTTAGGAGTGTCCAAAGCACTACCCTCATTATGGTGAAAGGCTACTGCCTTTTCCTGGAGTTAAGTAGCATAAGCTTAGTGGCAGCAGCCTAGAGTGAGGCTTATGGGCCCATTCATGTAAAGCTCTACTGCTATGTGCTTCTCATTATTGGCCTACATCATTAGTATGTAGAACTGTGCAGCACATGTGTACATGTGTGTGCTGGGTTTATGTGTGCATGTGAGTGGTACAATACATGGGTGACTCTGGGTTCTATTTTGGGAGAACCAGTCTTGATTGAACTAGCATAAGGAGATGGAGGATTCCCTCCAGACAGATTTCTCGATTGCTGCATTCCTGAGAGCTAGGCGGGACATACACTGGGGGAAGGAAGCTCTAGACTCTTCAATACACTTCAAAGGTTGCTATTGGAGTCCAAGAGAGGTCGCTGGAAAGGGGCCTGGGCACATCTTCGGAAGGAGATGGGTCTGATAAAGAGTAGGGCTGGGGCCCTCGGGTAATCTTTTGAGGCAGATATGACTGTGGCTGATATTCAGGTGTGAACTACTAGTCACTACCATGGCCTCTGTTGTGGGGCTATCAGATTTTGAGCTGCTCCTGCTGTGACAAACTGCTTTCTTGAGGAAGGGCAAGACAGAGGAGTGACCACTTAAATGGAAGCAGACCCCCAACAAAAATCACATTTTGTATCTGGACATGGGTTATAGAAGGGGAGCTTGAGGCCCCTAAAATTGTCAACTTCAAAGCAGACAGTCAGACTGTGTAAGGCAGAGAAGGTCTGCAAGACTTGTACCTGTGACCAGGACTGGGAACTAATGTCTGCCAGTCTCCCAGCTGGGTAAGGGGACATCATCCAGGGAAATCCAAGACCACCTGCGCTGTAGCACCGGTGCCTGCCTGCTTGCCAAGACCAATGTGCCCTGTGAGGAAGAGGAGAGAGCTTGGAGAGAGCGAGGTGTAGTGGGGATCCTGGCAAGTAGATCCACCTTATGAGGTGTTAGGAAGCTGCTGCAGCACTGATCGGGCTGTCGTCAGTGTGCATGTTCAAGTTGGCAACCTTTACATGTTGAAGTCGACAACCCTGTATACCAGAGGGAAAAGCTAGCCATTGCTCGACCGATCGGACCGTCACACATGTGCAAGGTACAGTCAGCAACCCCATGTGCCTGAGATGGCCACCGTGAAGATTGTATTACTGCCATGCTGATACGGCTGTCATTTATGTGCGGATTAAAGTCAATGGCAGCATATGCCAGTGGGGGCAACCATGAGGAGCATTTGTTACTGAGTTTTGCTGATGTCAAGAAGAATGGACGCTGTGGTGTTCTGCAATTGCCTGAGCACTAAACAAGCACCAGAACCCCAGTGATTGTCCCCATAACTAGGAAAAGGATCAGAGGAAATTACTGTGTGATCGGAGGAAACATCATTGATGACCAGCCACTGCCCTTGCAGAGCCTAAAGTGCTCCTCAATGGTGGCTGCCAGGAACGCTTCAGGGGACTCCGGTGCCATGCTGATCTGGCTATCATTTGTGTGTGGATTAAAGTTAATGGCTGCATATGCCAGTGGGGGTAATCATGAAGAGCAAGATTTGTTACTGGGTTTTGTTGATGCCATGAAGGGACGCTGTGGTATCCTGCAATTGCCTGAGCCCTAAACAAGCATCGGAACCCCAGTGATTGTCCCCCTAATTGGGAAAAGGATCAGAAGAACTTACTGTGTGATCGTAGGAAGCACCATTGATGAACAGCCACTGCCCTTGCAGAGCCTAAAGTGCTTCTCACTGGTGGCTGCCAGGAACGCTCCAGGGGACTCCAGTGACATAACCCCTGCAGGAGCAGGTAAAATTGATAGCAGGGCAGATTGGCTTGGGGTACTTGTTGTGACCAATCACTTTAGGCACTGGAACACTTGTGACTTTGAAAGAGTAAGTGTGGGACTCCTGAGACCTGGAATGCAAGTGGGACGCAACCTGAATGTTGCCTATCTTGAATGGGGAATACCAGTTGTATCTGATTTCATAGAAAAACTATTTCATGGAATACCAGTTCTGAGAAACCATTTTACCTAAACTGTGTAATGGAAATTTACAGGATGAATGCCATTTATCATTTCATAGAAACCAATTCATTGAATGTCTTCTTTTTCTACATTGGCTTTTGCATTCTTATGTTTTAAGGTGTGAATACAATGGTTCCAGGTCTTGCGTCAGATTTTTTTTTTTTTACATTGTCAAAGAATTACTTTGGATGCTTTGATTCGCTGACCCCTCACTGCCCTTAAAGACCATTGATCCTGACCCCATCACAACCCATGAACACATGTATCCCTGCTCCCTAAAAACCTCTCAACATGCCAAAACTAAACCCATCCTGACCCCTAAATTCCACATTTCCCTGACCCTAAACGCCCTTTCGAGCCCTAAACTCCACCCAGCCCTGAACCCTAAAACTTTTTCACCACATCTAAACTACACCCATCCTTGACCCCTAACTCCACCTATTTCTGAACCCTAAAAATCCCTCATTACCCCTAAAATCCACCCATTACTGAACCTTAAAAACTTCTTTCTATGTCTAACTCTCACCCATCACTCAGCTTTTCAAACTCCTCATCACCTCTAAACTCCACCTATCTCAGAACTCAAAAAACTAACCACACCTAAACACCATCCATCCCAGACCCCTAAAAACCTTTCTTCACCACTAAACTCCTCCGATCCCCCAAAAACATTTCTTCATCTAAGCGTCACCCTTCTCTGACCCTTAAAACCCAGCACTATCATAACCTTCATCCAATCCTGAACCGCAAAAACCCTTAATATTCCTGAACTCTGCCCGTCTGTGAATCCTAAAACCCTCTCAACACTCTTTACACTCCACCCATTATGAACCCTAAAATCCCTCCACCATCCCTAAATTCCACTCATCTGCGAACCCTCAAACCTTCTCACTATCTTTAAAATCAACCAATCCTGATCCCTAACCCCCCCAACACCCATACACTGCATCCGTACCTGAACCCTAAAAATCTGTTTCTGCGCCAGACCTCGCACTTCCTGACCCTTAAAAATACTCATCACCCTTTTCCTGGCTTTTTATGATTTTAGTTTCCTCAAATGTGCTCTCTCATTTTTTGTTTTTCTAATAATTCACATACAACAGGGAATAAACACTACAGTTAGAAAAAGGGACCAGCCTTTACTTCTAAAGCCCATTTCCGGATTTGCCTGACTCCGCAGGCTGCACCATCTTTGAGTAGGGCATCGGTCCGTTTTAGCAGTCTTGATTGGTGTATGTTTTCATACCTCCCCTCTTTTTTAATTACTTTACCAGTAGTTCTCTGGCACAGGGAAGCCTGTACCAGAGGTCAGAAGTTGCTGGACCTAGGGTTGTGTTTTATTTTTCCCTCATCTGTTTTTCATTCACGGAGCACACCGAAATCAGTGCTTGCCACACATCTGGCCACACCGCTCTCATGATAGGCTTAAAAAGCCTTCTGGAAGTGCGGCCGCGCAGCAGATGCACGCAGAAGGCACACACAGAGTGCACACAGCTGGCACGCTGAAGGTGCTCCCATGGTAAGCCAGTCTGTGCCCTGACCACGCCCAGGGGCCGTCCCCTGGACAGATTCACCCAGATCAAACAAAGAGGCTAACTTCCACAAGAGAAACACTCTTTAAGCCCGGCCATAAAAAGGTAAGCCCCTGAAATGTATTAGATATTGCCCGCACTGTTTCTAGATCAAAACAAAACGGTATGTAATGGCTGTAAATCTACTGTTCTCCTATCTGAACCTTTACAGCGCCCTCACAGTAGAAAGGACTCAAGAGACAAAGATAAAGCTGATATAACGAACCACCCTATCTGCAAAAGCCTAACATGTATTTTGCTGAATACCAGATCTTGAGTTAAGCATTACACTGAATTTCAGGACTTTGGGATGACACATCAGGCAGTCCTGATTTTTGCAACTGAAACCAGGGCAGATCTTAACTCTGGGCCAAAAACAGCTGACGCTTCCTCCCCAGGTTTCAATTGGTTTAACCTAGACAGAAAAGAGGAAAAAAAGGAAGAAGCTGGCGGTGCTCTACCCAGCCGCGGCCGGTAGTCGGAGTACCGGCCAGGCGGTGACGTGGGGAGGGGGAGGGGCAGGGTGGGGGATTGTAATGTATGGATTACGGAGTTTAACAGGTAAGTAAACATAAAAATAAATAAAACGAATTTTGTTGTGTGCACTGCATCACCAAATGCGATGCAGTACGCACAACGAAATTCGTTCTTCATGGGAAGGGACCGGCATATTTTAAAAAGCATCTCAAGCGGTATACTCCGAGCAGGTCTCTACGCTCAAGTACGGCAAAAAACTTGTAGTTGCTACTTGCCGGAAAGCCACATGGGGTGGAATGATTTCTTCAGATCTACTGCTATGCTCTGGAATTCCTTGCCTTGGGAACTTAAAACATCCCCCTGTTTACAGGATTTAAGGAGATTTCTTAAAACTTGTCTCTCTGTCTCAATCTGGGCAACATTTCAGGTTTCACCTTCTGACTGGTCTCTACAGTGCCAAGACGCCTACAGGCAATAGTTAGCGCTTAATAAATACCTTTCATTCATTCATTCATTCTAAACTACAGTACTGACTTAGGATTGTGCGTATAATTTGTGTAAGCTGTATCATATAAATATTCCTTTGTTCATCAAATATTTGACTGGACAGTCATTTATTGCTATTATTGAATGTATTTTGAGTTGTGAGTCTGTGTCCACTGCTTGCATCTACTTCCCCCCTCCTACCGTGACCCCGAGAAGCCTTGGACTGCTCGACCCACGCTATTACTGAGAGTCAATTGCTGAAGGACTGCTTGGCCCAGGCGCGTAGGGCCCATAGTAAGTCTGGCTATGGGACATCGTGAATAAAAGGCCTCTATCCTCACGGTTGGGCTCAGTAGACCCTGCTTTCCCCATGGCATTCTGAAAGAAGTTCCTACATTATATTACCTATTTAATTATTTCTTAAGCAGTTATATGATGTGATACAACATTTGTTTTAGTTCTAGGTTAAATATTACTTTAATTTAATTTAGCTTTTAATTCTACATTAGTATATTTTTTATTTTTTTAAAGTTTACATATTATCCTATAATGTATGTGCTGCAGGAGACCTCCACGTATATGTGAAATGTTACAAATATTAACTTTACACCTCTAAATCCTAGTGTAGGAGGCTCTTCTAGGGCATAGACATATAATTCTGCAACTTGGAGTAACTTTACACCCAGGAATAGTGAACAGCAATTAATAGCCACTAGTAGTAACCTTACTAGTTGGTAAATCTACACATGTACATTTTCCTTCGTGAATAGGTGCTTGAAAATTCTAATTTCAGGCAGAACATTCAATACCTTTTCATCTTCTGTTTGAAAGTGAGATGGCTGTTATGCTCTATGAAGTAATACATTTACAAAAGCAAGAGAAAAGATTTTCATCAAATATGAAATTCTTGAATGCTACTTCATAAATATAATTGCAAGCCAGCATGGAACAAATAAGTAGATGTCCCAGTGACATGCTGAATTGGAGTTCATGTCACTAAACATAGGTGCTCCAACTTGGTTTTTGACTCCGAGTTATGCAGACCTTGCATGATATGACCTCCATGAGTTCTGAGAAGTGCAAATTGAAAAAAAGATTCAATATATATAGGCGAGCTCAACGGATGCACAGAAAATGTACCCAGATACATTAGTCACCAACTTTAGCTCATTTTTCAATTCATTAGCAACAAACAAATCCCACACTTGATAAAGTGGAAGACTAGTTATGGAGGAAATCATATAAAGACAGCAAGGCTTCTCATATTTATATGCTTCTGTGGTGAAAGGACCACCACATTTTGGAGAAGATACTGATGAATCTGTGTTGTCATGTATTGACCTAGATGAAATTTCAATTGAGACTAAAAGAGATACTTTTCCCAATATATAAATGTGTAAAGTTGCTGTGAGTACATATGAAAAAGAAGCATTACTTGAGATGCAGTTTTGGATGATCAAAACCTGTCTATTTCAAAGGCAAAGTAAATAGATGTATGTCTGCAGTGTGACACAGTGTTAATGTCATGTCACCAAAAACACATATAACCTTCAAAGACATGAGGCTTTAAAGTTTATCAATGATACTAATCCTATTATTGTAATCATGTGGAAGCATAGACATTGGGTTTGTAGCACACATCTCCATCGCCGTTGCACCCTAATTAATTTTGTGCATTAGAAAGACTGAGAAATAATAGTAGTGTGTGAAGGGATTTCATCAGAGAAGTCTTTATCTAAAAAAATACTTAACAAGCAATGATCCGGCACTCCACTCAATATTACAGAGCAAGTTATAAAAAGACAAATTGTCAGAAACAGAAAAAGCAGGTCGTAGTTTGACTTCTTTATTCAAAAAATCTTCCTTAAAATCACACAAAGTAGCCAACGCGTTTCGTCCTTACGGACTTCTTCAGGGTCAATTAGTTCTTGTTATATCCTTTCCAAACTCTAGATAAGGTAGTTGTTTAACCGTGATGGCGTAGACTCTATCAATGGTTTTCAATAGTTCCCTTGAAGAAAAGGATGAATTGGAGAAAACGTGTACTATGAAGGAGGCTTCAGAAGTGACATCTATTCTTCATCATCTGCATCGTATTCAAATATAAAAACTTTTATATCGAATACCATTTCGGTCCTCTTCAGACAGCATCCCGCCCATATTCAGCAAGCGGAATATGGCCGCTTGTTTTTGATAGAGTCTACGCCAAATACACTTCTCAGGCAGCAGATAAATTGAGTTTTTTTACATGGCTCTTCAAGCCATGTCACTTTGAAGACAAACCTTTAGTTCAACATGGTTCTATCAAAGATGTCTTCATTCAATGCACTAAAACACAAATTTTTGGGGTCTATTAGGAGGGCGGTTGGAAAACCATTCCGTGGTATCGCGGCAAACCGGTCGGTCAGATTAGGATCAACCGCCAGAAAAATTCGACCTCGGTGGAACAATGCCACAAAAGACCGCTGGTAGAGGTGGAGCAGGTGAAAATCCATCCACGACGGTCTGATTCGTAGCGGAAAAACCCAAACCCGCTGCAAGGCCAGCGGAGTGACCGCATGCACAATTAGGATACAATTGAGGTGACAGTGGAACAATCCGTTGTTTCCGACCGCCGCGATCACCAACAGTGATGAATAGGAGCTCTGCAACTATTATGGCGGTTGGAAAAAAAATAACACAACAAGGTCACCAAGTGTACACATCAAACTTTCTCAGCCCCCAAAAACACGTAACACACCCCAAGGACACACCCCCATGGCAATTAAAAAAATACAAATTCCAGGACAACCCACCTAACAGCGACACTCCATTTTGACACACCCCCATAGCTGGGTGAATCCCTTGCAACACTCTATTCCTGATGGAACTAAACCCTACAGCACAAAGGAGAGGCAAACCACCACACAGCTCACCAGCACAACAACACACACATACCACGTACATCACCCCCACAACCCTCAACCCTCACACCAGCACCTCAAACCATTAGCACATCACACACCATGCCACAAAAGAAAATGCCCAAATTCACTGACAATGAGTTGTCAGTCATGGAAGATGAGATAATCAGAGTAGAACCACCATTGTTTGGCAACCTGGTCCAACAGACACCATTAGCCACCAGAGCACAAATGAGGGGAAGGATAGTCAACAAGGTCAATGCAGTAGGGACCATCCCGCGCATCAAGAAGGAGATCACGAAGTGGTGGCATGACCTCAAGAGGCAGGTGAAACAGAAGAACTACAAGAACCGTCTGCTGGCTCAGATGACTTGAGGTGGCCCTCCCATTCCACCAAGAACATTTGCTGCATGGGAAGAGAAGGTGCTTGCCATACTGCATCCAGAGAATCTCACAGGAATAACCGGGGGAGAGGAGGCTGATAAGTACAAACAACTGTCTACCACCACACTGCTATGTACTGTCTTGCACAACTCCAAAGCTACACCTCCTAGGCCCAAATGCATTCATTTGCACCACACACTCCCCAACATATGTCTCACAGATCCAACATTCACTCACTCTGATACACCACAAAGGTAGCTAGCACCATTCCCTGGGTTGCACGTGTACAGGCAGCCAGCACTACAACTCCCACCAGGCCCCCTGTCTCACAGCTCAGCAGGGTGGAATACTCTCCCGCCCAGGAGCCATGTGTAACCATTCCCTCCCTCTGCTCAACAGGGAGGGGTGTTTGTGGATAGGGACCCATCCCACCAGGCCTCCTTGTCTCAAAGCTGAGCAAGATGGAGTACTCTCCCCCAGCCAGAAGCAAGTGGCAGCCATTGTACATCCCCAAACAAACGTACAACTAGGTAGCCATCTTCACAGGGAGGGGTGTGTGTGTGTGGGAGGCAAGCCAGCACTATAACTCCCAACAGGCCCCCTTGTCCCACCCATGAGCAGAATGGAGCACTCCCCCAGCCAGATGCATGTGGCAGGCATTGTACCGCCTCAAGCAAACTCACAGGTAGGTAGCCATCTTCACAGGGAGGGGTGTGTGTGGGTAGGAGGCCAGCACTTCAACTCCCAAAAGGACCCTTGTGCCACCCCTGAGCAGGATGGAGCAAACCCACCACCCAGAACCATGAGGCAGCCATTGAAATTCACTCATCAAACTTACAGGTAGGTAGCCATCTTCACAGGGAAGGGGGTGTGTGTGTGGGTAGCCAGCATTACAACTCCCACCAGGTCTACCGCCCTATCTCCCTTCTCCCTTTTCTTGCGAAGGTCTCAGAGGCTCATGTCACCAGGTCTCTCAGTTCCTTTGTAGAATCCTCGGGCTGTCTCTCTGCCCGACAGGCGGGCTTCCGTCCGCTGCATTCGACCGAGAAGGTAGTGGTGTCGGTGATGGATCAATTGAGGGAGGGGATTGACACCGGCCGACCACAGGCCCTAGTCCTGTTAGATCTGTCCGCCGCGTTTGACACGGTGGACCATGACATCTTGTTAACCCGTGTCCAAGCGGCGGGCATTGGGGGCACGGCCTTTGCTTGGCTCCGCTCCTTTCTGTCCGACAGGGAGCAGGCCGTTCAACTTGCCAATTTCACGGCCCCTCCTAGGAGGGTGACCTGTGGAGTCCCACAAGGCTCCTCCCTTTCCCCTCTATTATTTAACTTATACATCTCACCCCTCTTTTTTTCTTTACAGCAGATGGAGGTCTCGGTGTTTAATTACGCCGACGACCTCCAACTTATCTTTAACCTTTCATCTTCCCCTTCCTCGTCCTCCAACTTCCAGAAGGTTATGCTCTTCATCCAAGGGTGGATGAACTGCAACCACCTCAAATTAAACCCGGACAAGACCGAACTGGTCCTGACGGGGGGTGGTTGCAGTCCCTGGTCCCCTTCCTTCTGGCCTTCCTCACTTGGTCCTCCCCCCCTTCAGCTCCCAAAGTCAAAACTTTGGGTATTTTCATTAATCCACTGCTCACCCTCCATACTCAGACCAGTGCTGTTGTGTCTGCTTGTTTTTTTTCCCTCCGGATCATCCGGAGGGTCTCACGTTTTTTTTCTGCTGCCGCACTAAAAATCATTCTCATGGCCATGGTGCTGTCGCGCCTTGACTATGGGAATGTTATCTTCAACGGTGCACCGGCATACCTTATCTGCCGACTCCAACTTATTCAAAATCAGGCGGCTCGCCTGATCTTCGGGCTCCCTAGGTTCAATCGCACGACCCCCTTGCTGCAGTCCCTCCACTGGCTCCCTGTGAGGGAGAGGGCGTTCTTCAAGCTGGGATGCATCACATACCAGGCTAGATCTGGGACCGCCCCCGTCTTTTTGTGCGAAGCCATCGCTCCCTATCTCCCATCCAGAGAACTTCGCTCCACCCACCTGGCCCTCCTGTCAGTTCCTCGCTTCAGGAAACAGAAGGCCGGGGGGGCCAGATTTGCAGTGCTGGCTCCATCCTTTTGGAACTCACTTCCCCCTGCTCTTAGGATGTCTCCCTCCTATCTGGAATTCCGGAAGCAACTGAAGACCTTCTTGTTCTCCAGATCTGCTGCAGCTTAATCCGCCTCCCACTGACCCTCGGCTATCTAGCGCCATGAAACCGATTCGGTATAAGAGCGCTTTAGAAATATTTTAAAAATTCAAATTCAAAAAATTCAGGTCCCCTTGTCTCAAAGCTGAGCAAGATGGAGTACCCCCCAGCCAGAAGCATGTGGCAGCCAATGTACATCTCCAAACAAACTTACAGGTAAGTAGCCATCTTCACAGGGATGGGTGTGTGGGGGTGAGTAGCCAGCACTACAACTCTCACCAGGCCCCCTTGTATCAAGTTGAGCTAGATTGCGTACTTTCCCCAGCCAGAAGCATGTGGTAGCCATTGTACATCCCCAAACAAACTTACAGGTAGGTAGCCATCTTCACAGGGAGGCGGGGTGTGGGTAGCCAGCACTACAACTCCCACCAGGCCCCCTTTTCTCAAAGCTGAGCAAGATGGAGTACCCCCCCAGCCAGAAGCATGTGGCAGCCATTGTACATCCCCAAACAAACTTACAGGTAGGTAGCCATCTTTACAGGGAGGGGTGTGTTTGGGTGGGAGGCCAGGACTTCAACTCCCAACAGGCCCCTTGTCCTACCCCTGAGCAGGATGGAGCAAACACACCACCCAGAACCATGCCATTAAATTTCACTCATCAAACTTACAGGTAGGTAGCCATCTTCACAGAGAGGGGGGTGTGTGTGTGTAGCCAGCACTACAACGCCCATCAGGCCCCCTTGTCTCAAAGCTGAGCAAGATGGAGTACCCCCCCCCCCCAGCCAGAAGCATGTGGCAGCCATTGTACATCTCCAAACAAACTTACAGGTAAGTAGCCATATTCACAGGGATGGGTGTGTGGGGGTGGGTAGCCAGCACTACAACGCCCATCAGGCCCCCTTGTCTCAAAGCTGAGCAAGATGGAGTACCCCCCCCCCCCCAGCCAGAAGCATGTGGCAGCCATTGTACATCCCCAAACAAACTTACAGGTAGGTAGCCATCTTTACAGGGAGGGGTGTGTTTGGGTGGGAGGCCAGCACTTCAACTCCCAATAGGCCCCCTTGTCCCACAGCTCAGTAAGATGGAGCACTCCACCCCACCCAGAAGCATGTGGCAGCCATAGCATTGCTCACTTCAAACTAACAGGTAGGTAGCCATCTTAACCATGAGGGGTGTTAGTGGGTGGGAAGATTGCACCACAACTCACACCAGGCTCCCTTGTTCCACAGCTCACCAGGATGGAGCACTCCCCACACCCTGAATCAAGTAGCAGCCAATGCATTGCTCACTTTCACCTAACAGGTAGGTAGCCATATTAACAGGGAGGGGTGTTTGTGGATGGGAAGCCTGCACTACAACTCCCATCAGGCACCCTTGTCCCACAGCTGAGCAGGATGGAGCACTCCCCCCCAGCCAGAAGCATGTGTCACCATTGCATTGCTCACTTCAAACTAACAGGTCGGTAGCCATCTTAACAGGGAGGGATATTGGTGGGTGGGAAGCCTGCACTACAACTCCCACCAGGCCCCCTTGTCTCAAAGCTGAGAAAGATGGAGTACTCCCCCAGCCAAAAGCATGTTATAGCCATTGTACATCCCCAAACAAACTTACAGGTAGGTAGCCATCTTCACAGGGAAAGTGTGTGTGTGGGTGGCAAGCCAGCACTACAACTCACAACAGGCTCCCTTGTCCCACCCCTGAGCAGGATTGAGCACTCCCCCCCAGCCATAAGCATGTGGCAGCTATTGTACCTCCTGGACCTAACTCACAGGTAGGTAGCCATCTTCACAGGGATGGGTTTGTGTGCGTAGGAGGCCAGCACTTCAACTGCCAACAAGCCCCTTGTCCCACCCCTGAGCAGGATGGAGCAAACACACCACCCAGAACCATGCCATTAAATTTCACTCATCAAACTTACAGGTAGGTAGCCATCTTCACAGAGAGGGGTGTGTGTGTGTGTGTGTGTAGCCAGCACTACAATGCCCATCAAGCCCCCTTGTCTCAAAGCTGAGCAAGATGGAGTACTCCCCCTCCAGCCAGAAGTGTGTGGCAGCCATTGTACCTCCCCAAATAAACTTACAGGTCGGTAGCCATCTTCACAGGGAGGGGTGTGTGTGGGTGTTGCCAAAGCCCATGCCCTATCAGCCAATGGGAAACGCAATCACAGTAGCCAAATGCAACTTTGAAATTTACGGAAGGCGTGGTCCGCTACCGCGGGTCCGGTCATTGGATGCATTTGTGAGATGTACAATCGCAGTAGCAGCCGCCTGGCCCCTGCAGTGTGTCACCGCCAATGCCTATGCCCTTACAGCCAATGGGAACCGCAATCGCGGTAGCCAAATGCAATTTTGGAAACTGCAGTAGGCGTGCTCCGCTACATCGGGCTGGTCATTGGATGCATTTGTGAGATGGACGAGCGTGGTAGCAACAGCCTGGCCCCTGCGGTGTGTTACCGCCAATGCCCATGCCCTTACAGCCTAAGGGGAACCGCAATCACGGAAGCCGAATGCAATTTTGAAAATCGCGGTAGGCGTGCTCCTCTATCGCGGGGCCGGTCATTGGATGCATTTGAAAAAATCTGACCTGGAACACCAATTGCAGCCGCTTTGTACCACTGGAACAACCCCAGGGGGCTATATATGTGTGTGGGAGGGAGCCACACATTTCCACTGCTGACTCCCTTCACTACCAACTGCTGCTGTTCCTGGCTCATAGACCCAATGATGGCGAGGACTGAGAACATCAGGGCCCGTTCCTTCACCACAGAGGAGCTGGAGGTCCTGGTGGGCGAGGTGCTCACACAGTATGGGAGGCTGTATGGTGCTCCTTATGTCATGGTAAGTGTTTCAGAGTGAAAGTAGGGGAGTGCAAGGAGTGCCCAAATGAAATGGATCTGCTGCAGTATGTGCCTCAGAGTGAGGGTTTGTGTGATACACTGCCTAGCATGCTGACTTCAGGGGAAAGGGGTCTGTATCTTATTATACACATTTCCCTGGCTGCATATCAGGATGAGAGGTACGTACAGAGTTTTTGCAGCCATAAAGTGACACAGCAAATTTGGTAAGTGGGAGTCAGGACAGAAATTACGTGTGCTAATGGATGTTTGGGTCCATTGGGTTCTTCACAGGCTCATATGTGACATTACAAAGAGTGTCCATCTAGAGGGTACTGATGGAAGTGTGTGTGACTTTATTTTGCCCCCATGGATACGTCAGCATTATACAAATGAGTGAAATGCTTGAGGGTGACACTCTTGTTGGAAAATCACCTATGATTATTGTACTTTTGAGACATCTCCCTTCCATTTTCTTCATAATGTGTACTGGCTCACTGTGTAGGCACATTTTTCCACACATATTATACATGCATGTGACAGTTCTGATGGCCCACGTTAGACCGCAGTGTGAGCCCCCTGGCCTGCACAGTTACTGCCCAATTTGTCTGGGACCCTCACTAAATGGACAGAGTGAAACATATGGGTTGTCTGCTACCCTATTCCTCAATGAGCTATCTTACGCCTGTGTATTGCACAAGACAGACCTTGTGATGAGGGTGTGAGATTGTAAGATCACGTCCCTATATGTGACCTCCATGACACAGGTAGCCATTCACAGGCCGAGGACATTGAGGGGTATGCAGTGTTGGACACAGTGAGTCTGCCCCAAAACATCATTTCCAATGTAATGTATGTCTTGCTCCCTCACATACTGCATTGCAGATGTGGGCCATCTTCACCTTGCTTTCTGTGCTGGCATTCTGCATGTGTATGAGATGGCCAGGTACTGTGTCCATACTTATACCTGCATGCATCTAGGTATGATTATCTCATGCTGATGTACTACGTATCATGCTGTATTGTCTCTGCTTATAATGCCCATTCCCTGTGCAGGTTATCATGCACACATGTACTTAATTCTACTTTGTACTGGCTAATGGCCTTGCTGTTTATCACTTTGGATGCCCATTCCCTGTGGAGTTTCTCAAGCACACATGTAGTTTATTGTACTTTGTACTGGCCAATGGCATTGCTGTCTATCACTTTGGATGCCCATTCCCTGTGCAGGTTCTCATGCACACATGTGCCTACTTTGAACTATGGACTGGCCACTGGCCTTGCTGTTTCTCACTTAGGATGCCCTTTCCCTGTGCAGTTTTTCAAACACACATGTGCCTACTTTGCACTTTGAACTATGGACTGGTCACTGGCCTTGCTGTTTGTAACTATGGATGCCCATTCCCTGTGGAGGTTCTCCTGCACACATGTGCATACTTTGAACTATGGACTGGCCACTGGCCTTGCTGTTGTCTTCTTTTGATGCCTATCTGGGTAATTTGTAATAAAGACAGCTACTCCTGTTGTCTAATTTGTCAATGTCCTTGCTTAGTAAAAACTTTTCTGTATGGGTATGGTTTCATGTGACACATGCTCTGTCTGCCACTTTAACATTGCCAGTTGCTTGTTTCACTTTTTCCGAGTTTACCAGAGGTGACAGGCACTTCAGTTATTCTTGACTCTGAGGCTTAGGGGTGCAATGATGGTTGTTTGTGATGATCTACTGTTATCCTAATCATTCTATGGTCAGGTTTGCTAAATTGTACACGTCATGTTAGGATGCACTGCCAGCACAGAGGGGAATTCTATCCACAGGATTACAGGCAGGATGGCCAGGGTCCATCATGTATGTGTGATCTTTCTCTTGATGTGTGAACAGCAGTGTTGATGTATCGTCATCTTGTCATGGCCTGTCTTCCTAGTCACATGGGTACATTTGAATGTGTGCACTGGAGTGGTCATGCACTGCCAGCACAGAGGGGAATTCTATCCACAGGATTACAGGCAGGATGGCCAGGGTCCATCATGTATGTGTGATCTTTCTCTTGATGTGTGAACAGCAGTGTTGATGTATCGTCATCTTGTCATGGCCTGTCTTCCTAGTCACATGGGTACATTTGAATGTGTGCACTGGAGTGGTCATGAAGTGTGAAGGGATGACTTTGTCAGTAGTGTTGATGTGTGTGTGCCCCTGCATTGCCAACTGCACACATGTAGGGGAGAGGAGTTGGCCTAATGGCTAGGGCGGTTGACCTTAAATTTGGGGAACTGGGTTCGAGTCTCGGCAATGATTTTATTTTATTTATTTATTTATTTAACTTGTAACGCGCAACAGCTACCCGCAGTGGGTTTCCCGGCGCTAGGGATAGACTCAAGAAGAAAGAAGTATCAGGTAATATCAAGCAGACCAGGACAACGGGCAGATCACTCAAAAAGCAAGGTCTTAAGTCCCTTCCGGAACCGCAGCAAGTTATTCTCCAATTTTAAAGCAACTGGTAAAGCGTTCCAGAGCTTGGGACCTAGATGAGAGAAAGACCGCCCACCCATTCTGGCAAGTTTAAATCTTGGGATAATAACGTCTCCATTCCCAGAAGATCTAAGGGTTCGATGAGTCCTGTATGGTTGAACTAAGTTCTGTAGGTATTTAGGGGCTGTGCCCTGCCTAATCTTGAACAGATAACATAAGGCTTTAAATTTAATCCGGCTTGAGATTGTAAGCCAGTGTAAGTCACGCAGAGCAGAAGATGCTGATGTTCTCCTAGGAACCTTCCGATGCAGGCGGGCAGCCGCATTGTGGACTACCTAAAGAATCTTAATGGTTGCAGCATCAGCTCCCAAATAAAGAACATTACCATAGTCCAGGCGGGAAACAACCAACGCCTGGACAACAGTGATTCTGAACATCCTGCGATTCTGGGCAAACCACTTAATCTCTCCGGGCCTAACAAAAATGTATATGTCTTCATGTAATGCAACTGGTGCTATGTAAAGCACTCTCATACCTGATTTGGGTCAAGTTTGCGCTATATAAAACTCTGTAAAATAAAAGAATAAAAAATGTATGACCCAGGAGCTGGGTGTCTGTTTGTTTGAATTGTCTGCCATGTGCTTGTGATTGTGTGCACATGTAGGAGTTGTAGGTTGTGCACTGTGCAGTGTGTTGGTGTGTCCTTACACTCCCGGGGGACAGACACCTACTTGTTGTTGCTGCCAGTTGTGAGTATGCAGAGTGTGTGACTACCAAGTCTGTGTTGTGCTTTGTTGATCAGCCATGTGTCTTGTTACTGTTTGTGCTCACTATGTAGATTTGCTCAGCCACACTGACATTGTTTGTGAGTTTTCTCATGCATTGCTGTCTCTTGAGCCATTTTTGGCTCCAGTGGGATGTGGGATGAGTCATACCATCCCCTATCTGTGCTTCTGATGCCTACCCATTGTGAGTGACTTCTCCATGTGTTTGTGTACAGTACACTCCTGACCTGTCCACTACTGACGTACAAACCACTTAAATCTCATGTCACCTACCTCTTGGGTTGCCGTGTGTGAGGCTCCCAAACACTTCATTTGTTACACTATGCTTTGTGGTGCTGATCTGTGCACATGGCCAAAATGCCACTCAGGACAGTTTCCCAATTAGTTATGTGTGATTTTCTTGTACTGATTTGCAGTAATGGTTGCTCATGTGCAGTGCAACTGTTTGGGCAGCACAGTCTTCTGGTCATGTTGTTTGCACCTGGGTGTCCCTGAGTTGTGCATCTGTTGGTGTTGGGTTAGCTGTATGTGTGTTTGCTGAGGTACTGCTACCCTTCCTGAGTATGATGTTGGCTGTGTGCTGTGCTGATTTGTGTTGTGGGGGTACATGTTGTGGCACTGAGATGCGTGTGCTACTGATTTGGTTGGTGCACACACACTGCTTGGCCTGCATGCAGTGCTGTGAATGTATGTTGCCTTGTACTTGCCTGGTGTGCATCCCCTGATGTCCAGCTGAGTTTGCAATGTGATGGATTGGCATGTGCATCTGTTGTGTTTTTGTTGTTGATGGTTGCAGTGGTTGGCCTGTGTTGACTCTTACTGCTGCCAGATGCTCTGTGTGTGGTGTTCTATTTGGATGACATTGTGTGTGAGTAGTTTGTGCATTGTGATACATTATGATGTGTGTTGCAAGTGTAGTGTGCAATACTTGTGTGTCTGTCACATGCAGCAATGTGTGTTCCTGTTACTGGGCTTGTTTTGAGTGCACACTAGTGCTATTCCCTCCTATCTTTGACCTGTCACTTGTCAGGATTGTGCATGTGTATGCTTGCGGTACACTATGACACCATGTTGACTTGATGGATGGTGTGGTGTCTCTGTCTGTGTTAGCTTGTTGTCCCATTGATGCCAGTTGTGTTCATGATTGTTTTGAGATGATGCAATTCTTGTTTGTGTTGGGGTATGGTGTCTGTGCATTGGTCCTGAGTGACAATGTTGTGTACTCATGTTCTGTCTGGGGTCCCATTGCCTTTCCGCTGTTTGGCTGGCCATATGTGGGCTTGTTTTACTTCTGTGTATGTTGTTTGTGAGGTTTGTGTTTGGCTATTGTTTTTGTGTCAGCATTGTTTCAGGCATCCCTGAGTGTGTGTGATGTTTGTGGATGCACCCCAGGGAGTGTGATTGGTTGACAGCGTACTGACAGGGCATAATTTGTACCATTCTGTGTGTTAACACTGGTGTTGAGTCCTGAAGGTGTGAGTTGAGTAGAGGAGGGGTATGTGTGAAGGATCCAACTTGTGTTTGACAGTCAGGGAGTGTGACAACGAGCCATGTCTGTTGTGCTGATGACATACACATGCCTAGTAAGTTGAGACAGATATGTGGCTGATCACTGTTTGACTTCAGACACTTCCTATCATCATGTGCCTATGCATGGCTTGCCTTGATGTATCCCTTAGTTGTTGCATAGAGGTCATTTTGGTTTAATTTCACTCATTGTGCCACCCATGTCTGATTTGATGGCCTAAGGGTGGTGTGATATGTTCCTTCTCTTGCATGTGATGTACACAGCTTTGTGGCTTGCTCCATGGCTTTCCAGCACTGTCCACTTCACTTTGTGCTAGCCCATTTATTGTCCTTCATTGCTCTAGCCCCATGGTATGAGTATGTGTCTGGGTGTCAGTTTTGGTGTTTGTGTGTGACATGACAGGCAGTGTGGACAGTTCAGTGGTTGTTCACATGCAGTGTGAGTCTTCATTTTATGATTGGACTCAGTTTGCTTGACATGAGTGGATAGTTGGTGGGGGAGGAGTAATGCCCTGCCCCTGAGCTTCTGTGCAGGGTGTTCCTCTTCACCCCCTCCTTCTGAGACAGGCTCCCTGGTTGTATGGTGTGTGTGGTGCAGGGTCTGGGTACACCTGGCTGGTTAATTGTGCGGGGTTTGGCACAGGAGAAGCACACAGACTGTCCCTATATGGTTGTGGATGGCGCAGTGTGTAAAAGGTGGAGGTGGGGCCCTGTGAATCTTTGTGGACCGCCCATGCCTGGCACTGGCCCTGCCTACTACATTGTTTGCAGGTTTTCCCACTTCTGCACCGCTGCGGTGACGTGACCGGGACATTGCTGTGATTTCGCGGTTGATGGGTGAGCTGGATGCGGAGGGGTGATTTTGTGACAGGTAGGACATGTGTGGGTACACTTGTGGATATGTTCCTGTCCCCACCAGTGTGTCTGATGTGGGCAGGAACCGTATATATCAGCCCAGGAGTTGTGTGAGGAGTTGTGTGATTGCGAACCTGCCCCGTTGTCCGTGACGGTCCATTATTTGCTAGTAGTTGATCATGTACAGCACCGGAAAGGCTTGTAAAGCTGGATCCATTGCGGTCCAGACCGGGTGGAGGGGACCGGGAGTCTGATTTGGCGCTCCACTGTCGTGCTTCCGCAGTCACCGGTTGGGTGGTTTTTCCACTGCGGTGTGACGGGCTGTTTGGGCATCCTGATTTGTACAGCGGACGGGACCTCATTCCACACGGCGGTGGGTCTCTATTGGCTACCACCGCCGTGGTGGAGGGCTTATTTTTATGGCGGTTCACATTGCACTGCGGCAGACGGGAAATGGGCTATATTTGCCCATTGTAATATGGTAGCTGTGAGGACTGCTGCTGGAGGGCGGAAAATGACATTTTCCGCCACTGCCAGAACCCCGGAAGTGCCTCTGCCCGCCATCCTAATGAGCCTCTAAATGTCCTCCCTAATCCACTTATATGAACATTTTGAATGATGAGATTAAAAAAAAAGACTATATTACAGAAACATGTCAAAGAAAATTGCTAAGTTAGTAAAAGGTCAGGATCCACTTGTACATCTCACCACTGAAAAGAAGGCAGCCACATGAGTGAATGAAGTTGATAATGCTGTGGAAAAGTCAGAAGTGATACAATTGATTTAGATGTTCTGATAGTTCAACTAAAAGAAGAGCAATTTAGAAATATGAATAAAATAATTCTGTATGAGACTTTTGAATGCAGCTGCACAAGATTCAGGCCTACAAGGTTATATCTGAGTGGTTAAGAAGCCACTGAAAAAGGTTTCTTATATCAGTGCTTATAACTAGGGTTCACAGATTATGATGTACTGTTTAAGGCACACATGTAATAGGGTTTGGTAACCTTCTTCTCTTGTATGCAGTGAAAAGGCATCCACTTTTCAATATGCTGCGACGTGAAGAAATGGGTAACTCTTTAGGTATTATTAAATTGTGAACATTGGTTAAATTTCCAGTATGAAGACTTAACTAAAGACATGAGAAAGCTTCAGAAGTGACATGGAGAGGAATGAGATCTATGAATTACCATTCTCATCGAAGATGACAAAAATGTGCACAATGTTAATTTTGTCTCAAAAATAATGCCAGGCACGAATATTATCAACAAAACTATTTTACTGAAGAAAATTTTATATGGTAAAAAGAATATTGCAAAAAAGTGCATTGTTTTTTAAGAGTTTAATATCATGTTTTAAAATATTGATTATTATGATATTGGTTTTATATTATTTTGTAATTTTTTAATGATTTTATGTGTTTTAAGATATTAATATGTTAGATTTAGCTATTCATATTTTGTAATACTTTTTTATTACTTTGATGATCTTCAACGTTTTTTGTTTGGAGTTTGTTTTTGTTTTTTTATATTATTGGCAGGTTGTTGAGCTTGCAGGGGAGCTGTGTGTAAAGATATATTAATATATATTTTTTTGTATTCATTTTGTACAATTTGTTTAATTTAATGGGCTAGATTCATTTATATGTAAATTATTTAGGGGCCGATTCCGATTCGGTAAAATCCCCTACGATTCGCTGTACGGAGCGTTTTTCCCATACGAATCGTACAGCCTCAACGTCCCCGTACGTACGATCAAGTACGATCCAAACCCAAAGCAAATCTCCATGCGAATCGTACCAAACACCGTACGACAAAAAAATACATACGATTTGTATCCGGTTCACACAGTATGCTACGTCCGTACGTAAACAAGCAGCAGTTCCCGGCCCAGCAAGTATGAGTCGTGTCGGCAACACTGCGTATGACCCTTTTTCTACGGGAGTTGAAAACGTCCGTAAAAGCAGAGTTCGTCCCGAACCGCACCCCCGGTACGCGACATACACGCCATGAACCCCATCGTCTGTGTCATCCCAGTCCTGTAAGCCTACAACTTGGTGCACAGAAACCGACGACAACGCAGACGGTGAGTACAACATACCTCAACAACGGAAGTGTACTTTTCCGTGCGTCTGACACGTTCGCCTATACCTAGTGTGAGGAAAATCCCAGGACGTCTAATGTACACTGTAAACAATCGGGATGGATCAACAATCAAGCAGGAAAAATCAAACATGTAAATCTATCTATATAAAATATATATCTTTAATAAATTTTGATTTAAAAACAACAACATATAGTGTATGACAACAAGGTCAGCCCATATGTTTGGAGTAGAAAATAATTCAAATGCAAACAGTTCAATTAATCAAAACAACATAAAATTACAAGAACAATATATAAAATTCATATATGAAAAAGCATGTAATACATCAAATATTAAAAAGGAGAACATAAGAACTCGACGCGCGTTTCGGCAGCGAACCGCCTTCTTCAGGAGACAAAGGATCAATCCTGAAAATGCATATATGAAAGAAAAAATATCTATTAAAATATATTCCATATGGCGATATATCTACACAGTGCATTTCCTATAATCATATCTAAACATGGCATTTCCTACTATCATATCTAAACATGACATTGCCTACTATCCTATTGGCCATCCTTCTCGATTTGTCTACGCAGTGGCAATGATTCATAAAGATATCTCTGTCGATTGTATAGTACCTGACTGACTATAGTGATTCCTAGGTTGATCTATCAGTATTGGTTTCAACCTTTATCATAAAACACATACAGCTGATAGCCTATTATTGTAAAGTACTGCTATACAATGGTTGGATTTCAAATGTTATATTGTATCTTCAACGTCCCATTGATAGGGATTGCGAATATGCAGTGGGTCGAACCATCTTTTCTTATTATGTACAGATTACTGACATAGAAACATGTTGTAGTACATAGAGGGTTACTTACAAACATTGGATGCTCTATCCATACAGTAACAGTGATGGGAGGTGGTGACCCCTATAGTTTCAATTACTTTCCGGAAGAAAAAATGTTCTAATGGCAAGAGAAATAAACAAAATATAGATTATTACAGAAACTGAAGAAAGGTTCTTCAGAATGTACCTGAATGGGTCAAGGTAACTGCACAAGACATGTGGATAATTCTATACTATAAATTATCAGTTTAAACCTCAGTCTACATGGCGTTACATTAGTTGGACGAGTATTTAAGGTGCATAAGATATTTACAATCTTACCTTAGGTGATTAAAAAGCGAAAGGACAGCAGGGAGGTGCTGTTCCAGTTCACGTATTTAATAAGTCTGATTTCCGGATATAAGGTTAATTACCAGTATCTGTAACAAGTGACATGATTGGAGATCAATAACGGTGTCATATTGGTCCATGATCAAGCTAAACTAATAACAACTATAAGTATCCAAGGTTCTTACCTCAAATTTAGAAATACTGCGAGGGCAGCAGGATGGTGCTGTTCCAACGCTCGTTGTATATATATCTCTGACCTCCACATAGAAAATGGGACAGCCGTTACTATGAGAAGGAGTAACGGTCGGGGGTCAGTCGCCTTAATTTATTAAATTCGAGTGCACTTAACGATGGCATATTGATCCATAATCATGCTAAACTGATAACGACTATAGATGTCCAAAGTTCTTACCTCAAATTTAAAAATACTGTGTGGGCAGCAGGGTGGTGCTGTTCCAACGCTCGTTGTACATATATCTCTGACCTCCACATAGAAAATGGAAAAGCCATGTGGAATTGTAGGACTATGAATTGTATATATTTCATCTTGTGCCCATGCCAACTTGGCTATGTGGGCGAAACCTCAAGATCGGTCCAAACCAGGCTTACTGAACACAGGTCTGCTATCCGCACAAATAAACAGCTAGCTCCCTTGGTAAAGCATTTCAAAGAAAACCACCATGCTCCAGATGAGTTTAAATGGCGCATTTTGGAGAAAATTAGACTCCCAAACAACAAAGGTGGAGATCTAGTGAGAAAGAAAAGAGAGGTGTTCTGGATTTTCTCCCTGGGAACGTTTAAAAAGGGCCTTAATGCCGAGATTCCCTGGGAAAATGCCATCCTTTAGTTCCTGTTAGTAATCTATTTTTAGTCACTCCAAGAATCTCTATCATTAATATGATGTGTTTAGAACTGCTATTAAGTAAACACGTTATAACTACATTCTTCCGGGAAATCTATATCGCTATCGGTATTTGATTTCGTGGATACCTGTAATTCTTGTACATATTTATTATGTGCGATAATTTTTTGCGATCGGTGTATACTCTGGGGATTGGTAACCTTAAAACACAAATGAAAATATATAAGATTTAGTTTAACATTCTCTATATATCATCCTTATATTGGAAGACATTCCCCTTCAATTCCTAAACGAGTACATAACAATACTCTACTTAAACAATCCTGAATTAACAAATTCCTTGTCATTATGTCGGGTTAGGAGATATACATGTATCTTATTATGCCTCCTATTTAATATCTCCGATTCTCCGTTAGCTTTCTTAAAGATGGACGAATTGAAAAGATACAAAGAATGTCTCTATGAATATTCCATAGTGTTTTAAAACTTCGGGATTAATATTAATCCCTTCATCGATTTATTACTAGATACATTAGAC
This sequence comes from Lissotriton helveticus, assembly GCF_964261635.1. Lineage (NCBI taxonomy): Eukaryota > Metazoa > Chordata > Amphibia > Caudata > Salamandridae > Lissotriton > Lissotriton helveticus. Next base: position 452,584,378 of record NC_136067.1, read on the forward strand.
ACGTTATTACCGTGAAATAAAGAACAGACTATTTAGAAATACCAGACGAACCCGAGAAGGTTCGGGCGCCATTTTGGATAGGGATATGTATAACGAACTTTTAAAGTAGTCCTTCGTTAATATCTATGAATGTTAACGATCGCACTCGCATTTTCGCGCCATAATCTTGGTTTAAATGGGACCTTCTACCATCCGGCAGCTATCGGGTTTTTTTCGTGGAGACGTGGTTCCCAACACACGAGCGTCGGAGCAGCACCATCCTGCTGTCCGCCTGTCGTCTACTTCTTTAAGGTAAGAAACTCCGGCAAATAGGGTGCTTCTCACTATCTCTGTAACTCAGTTTGAGTACAGATTAACTAGCTAACGTTATTGATCTTCCACCGTTATTCCTTCCTTTAGAGACGGCTGATTCTTATTTTACGTGGAGGTCGGAATTCCTATATAACACGAACGTTGGAACAGCACTACGCTGCTGCCCGCGTATTGGTTTTTAATTTAAGGTAAGAACTTTAGACACTCGCAACTATTATCACCCCAGATTGAATATGTGCACTCGAATCTAATAAATAAACGAGACTGACACCCGACCGCTACTCCTTTTCATAGAAACGGCTTTTCCATTTTCTATGTGGAGGTCAGAGATATATGTACAACGAGCGTTGGAACAGCACCACCCTGCTGCCCACACAGTATTTTTAAATTTGAGGTAAGAACTTTGGACATCTATAGTCGTTATCAGTTTAGCATGATTATGGATCAATATGCCATCGTTAAGTGCACTCGAATTTAATAAATTAAGGCGACTGACCCCCGACCGTTACTCCTTCTCATAGTAACGGCTGTCCCATTTTCTATGTGGAGGTCAGAGATATATATACAACGAGCGTTGGAACAGCACCATCCTGCTGCCCTCGCAGTATTTCTAAATTTGAGGTAAGAACCTTGGATACTTATAGTTGTTATTAGTTTAGCTTGATCATGGACCAATATGACACCGTTATTGATCTCCAATCATGTCACTTGTTACAGATACTGGTAATTAACCTTATATCCGGAAATCAGACTTATTAAATACGTGAACTGGAACAGCACCTCCCTGCTGTCCTTTCGCTTTTTAATCACCTAAGGTAAGATTGTAAATATCTTATGCACCTTAAATACTCGTCCAACTAATGTAACGCCATGTAGACTGAGGTTTAAACTGATAATTTATAGTATAGAATTATCCACATGTCTTGTGCAGTTACCTTGACCCATTCAGGTACATTCTGAAGAACCTTTCTTCAGTTTCTGTAATAATCTATATTTTGTTTATTTCTCTTGCCATTAGAACATTTTTTCTTCCGGAAAGTAATTGAAACTATAGGGGTCACCACCTCCCATCACTGTTACTGTATGGATAGAGCATCCAATGTTTGTAAGTAACCCTCTATGTACTACAACATGTTTCTATGTCAGTAATCTGTACATAATAAGAAAAGATGGTTCGACCCACTGCATATTCGCAATCCCTATCAATGGGACGTTGAAGATACAATATAACATTTGAAATCCAACCATTGTATAGCAGTACTTTACAATAATAGGCTATCAGCTGTATGTGTTTTATGATAAAGGTTGAAACCAATACTGATAGATCAACCTAGGAATCACTATAGTCAGTCAGGTACTATACAATCGACAGAGATATCTTTATGAATCATTGCCACTGCGTAGACAAATCGAGAAGGATGGCCAATAGGATAGTAGGCAATGTCATGTTTAGATATGATAGTAGGAAATGCCATGTTTAGATATGATTATAGGAAATGCACTGTGTAGATATATCGCCATATGGAATATATTTTAATAGATATTTTTTCTTTCATATATGCATTTTCAGGATTGATCCTTTGTCTCCTGAAGAAGGCGGTTCGCTGCCGAAACGCGCGTCGAGTTCTTATGTTCTCCTTTTTAATATTTGATGTATTACATGCTTTTTCATATATGAATTTTATATATTGTTCTTGTAATTTTATGTTGTTTTGATTAATTGAACTGTTTGCATTTGAATTATTTTCTACTCCAAACATATGGGCTGACCTTGTTGTCATACACTATATGTTGTTGTTTTTAAATCAAAATTTATTAAAGATATATATTTTATATAGATAGATTTACATGTTTGATTTTTCCTGCTTGATTGTTGATCCATCCCGATTGTTTACAGTGTACATTAGACGTCCTGGGATTTTCCTCACACTAGTTGTTACCCTGCCCTAGGAGTCTATATACTACCCAGGGGGTCCTTGTTACTTTCACCTGCTTACCCACAGCTTGTCTGTGTAGGGCTGTGCTTTGTGTATCATTACATTTGTTATCAAAGATTGTTAGTACCGACTATATTAATAACGTGTCCCTGAGTTGTTTACATTTCGTAAACATGGCCCAATTACCCACATTTGGGTTTTCTGATGATGTATTTGCATCCCTGGTAGGAACTAGTTCCGCAGCTAACAACAGTGGTACTACCATGATTACCAATAATGAAGACAGTCGAAAACTTTTAGAACTTAAAAAGAAACTAACACGCATGGAAGCCCATGGGGAATTTATATTAGCATATCTTAAAATTGGCATCATCCCAATGGGTCTCAGAATACGTAATATTCCAGGCCTTTTTGTCCATCATAGGCCTTTTCTTGAAAAATGGAGCCTTATTGCAAATAGGTGCTCCCGAGATCTTATGATCCTCATTATTGAAACCGCCAAGGAATTAGCTACAGAAATCAAAAAGGAAATTGATGACTTAGAGACTAAACTTAGAAATTCAGGGAGTGTAGATGAGGCAATAAAGAAAATAGAAGAGGCTAATAAAGAAATAGAGTCTTTTAGTGCATACCTTAATAAACGCAAAAATGACAAACTGGTAAAGGACAAACGTTTCAACACACTAGAAGGTACCTACCCATACCTCAGGCAGGACTTCTACAAACAGAATCATTACAATGATGAAACCAGACCTACCCCCCAGAGAGTCAATAACTTTACAGACTCTTCTGACTCAGAGAATGAAGGAAACAGCAACTACTATGAGGCAGAAAACTATAATCAACATAATGGACCCCGTGCTAAACAGCCTTTTTTAGCCAATCGGGGCCCAAGACGGGGCAGACCCAGAGTCCACTTCCAGAATCAATCCAGGGGCAATTTTCAACAGGCCCATCATCACCAACAGCAACATCAGCAGTACCAACATCAACCACAGGAACCCCAATTCATCCGCGAAACTCGCAATCGCCAGTATTGGGGTCAAGGGATGTGATCCCCATCTTTAATCTGTCCTCTAAACATCTAGACATTCACACTGAGACGCTACTTTCGAAAGGTCTATCATATGTCCCTCATGCACAAGTAAACATATTTGAACTACAAAAGGATATTATTTCTTTTTTTCGAAAAATCAGACTGAAAAAGTTTTTTGCAGCCTCTTGTCTAGACACTACTGATATAAACCAGACAACTAACCAGGTAGCATTACCTTCCACTTTCAGCCCATCCCTAGATCAATTAGGACCGGAGGTCGCCAGCTTTGAACTGGTTGTTCTCCAACAACTAGAGAGATCTCTTAGATTTATACCAAAGCCCATATACAATTTAAGCAAAGAGGAATCAGAAGCTCTTCGTAACTTAAGAAAAGACAACAAGCTAGTAATCAAGAGCTGTGATAAAGGAGGCGGTATAGTTCTATTAGACAGTCTACAATATGAACAAAAAATGATAAATCTGTTGTCAGATACCGCCACTTATTCCAAAATAAGAACTAATCCACTGAGCACAATTTCTAAGAAGATACAGAATCTAACACTAATAGCACTGTCCTCGGGAGATATCAACCAAAAAGAATTCGATTATCTTAATAGCCATCAACACAAGACTGCATGCATTTATGGTATGCCGAAGATTCACAAAGATCAAGTAGACCCTCCTTACAGACCTATTGTGTCTACAATAGGAACCAATACAGAACCTCTGTCCAAATTTATTGATTCATACCTACGGCCTCATGTCCCCAAAATCACCTCTTACATCAGAGACACAGGCGCCATGATTTCAAAAATAGAAAATCTACCATTCGATCCCAACAAGGATTTGTTGGTGACGATGGACATAGAGGCGTTATATAGTAATATCCCGCAGCAACAAGCATTATCAGCAACTAGTTGGTTCATTGACACCCACAACATCGTGTGTCCCAAAGATTTTCTACTTGACTTGTTACAAATTGTCCTCTCAGAAAACATAGTAGAGTTTGGAAACTCACTATTTCGCCAAATAAAAGGCGTCAGTATGGGGGCATCTGTAGCTCCCTCTATTGCCAATATCTATATGGCAGCTTTTGAAACACGATTCATTTACAATGAGGTTGCCCCGTTTTTTGAATCCATCTCCCATTGGTCCAGATATATAGACGATATCTTTTTTATCTGGACCAATGGGATGGATTCACTTCGTGAATTTCTTGAGTGGATTAATTTGACAGATGTGAATCTTAAGTTTACTGCCCAACACAGTGACACACAGGTCGAATTTTTGGATGTTATTATTAAGAATCAAAACAACAAACTTATCGTTGATTTGTTTATAAAATCGACAGCGAGAAACACCTTATTACATTACAAAAGTTTTCACCCGCGATGCCAAAAAGAGAGTATCCCCTTCTCTCAATTTCTCCGAGTTAGGAGGAATTGCTCCAACCTATCGGATTTTGACATTCAAGCACAAAAAATGAGACAGAAATTTCTCAATAGGGGATATCCTCATAGATTAATACGAGACTCGTATAAACGTGCGAGATACTATGACCGTGACCACCTACTAAGCAATAAGACTCCTACAACCAATGACCAATTGGTATGTATTACTAAGCATTCCACTCTTGATAAAACAGTCAGACACATTGTCAATTCCAATTGGCATATCCTCAACTCCAATCCCACCAGTACCAAACTAGAGAAGCCTATTTTTGCGCATAAGAGAAACAAAAACCTGAAGGATCTCATAGTACATTCTCGTTTTATAGGTATGAATACGCAGTCAGAATTCCTACAGAGATCAATCAGTAATAATTTCCCAGTTAAAGGTACTGTCAAATGCTCATCCTGTAAATCCTGCAGTAACATCATTGAAGGTGAGTTTTTTGAACATAATGGGTGTCGGACTTCTGCTCAAGACATGTGGAATTGTAGGACTATGAATTGTATATATTTCATCTTGTGCCCATGCCAACTTGGCTATGTGGGCGAAACCTCAAGATCGGTCCAAACCAGGCTTACTGAACACAGGTCTGCTATCCGCACAAATAAACAGCTAGCTCCCTTGGTAAAGCATTTCAAAGAAAACCACCATGCTCCAGATGAGTTTAAATGGCGCATTTTGGAGAAAATTAGACTCCCAAACAACAAAGGTGGAGATCTAGTGAGAAAGAAAAGAGAGGTGTTCTGGATTTTCTCCCTGGGAACGTTTAAAAAGGGCCTTAATGCCGAGATTCCCTGGGAAAATGCCATCCTTTAGTTCCTGTTAGTAATCTATTTTTAGTCACTCCAAGAATCTCTATCATTAATATGATGTGTTTAGAACTGCTATTAAGTAAACACGTTATAACTACATTCTTCCGGGAAATCTATATCGCTATCGGTATTTGATTTCGTGGATACCTGTAATTCTTGTACATATTTATTATGTGCGATAATTTTTTGCGATCGGTGTATACTCTGGGGATTGGTAACCTTAAAACACAAATGAAAATATATAAGATTTAGTTTAACATTCTCTATATATCATCCTTATATTGGAAGACATTCCCCTTCAATTCCTAAACGAGTACATAACAATACTCTACTTAAACAATCCTGAATTAACAAATTCCTTGTCATTATGTCGGGTTAGGAGATATACATGTATCTTATTATGCCTCCTATTTAATATCTCCGATTCTCCGTTAGCTTTCTTAAAGATGGACGAATTGAAAAGATACAAAGAATGTCTCTATGAATATTCCATAGTGTTTTAAAACTTCGGGATTAATATTAATCCCTTCATCGATTTATTACTAGATACATTAGACACGTTATTACCGTGAAATAAAGAACAGACTATTTAGAAATACCAGACGAACCCGAGAAGGTTCGGGCGCCATTTTGGATAGGGATATGTATAACGAACTTTTAAAGTAGTCCTTCGTTAATATCTATGAATGTTAACGATCGCACTCGCATTTTCGCGCCATAATCTTGGTTTAAATGGGACCTTCTACCATCCGGCAGCTATCGGGTTTTTTTCGTGGAGACGTGGTTCCCAACACACGAGCGTCGGAGCAGCACCATCCTGCTGTCCGCCTGTCGTCTACTTCTTTAAGGTAAGAAACTCCGGCAAATAGGGTGCTTCTCACTATCTCTGTAACTCAGTTTGAGTACAGATTAACTAGCTAACGTTATTGATCTTCCACCGTTATTCCTTCCTTTAGAGACGGCTGATTCTTATTTTACGTGGAGGTCGGAATTCCTATATAACACGAACGTTGGAACAGCACTACGCTGCTGCCCGCGTATTGGTTTTTAATTTAAGGTAAGAACTTTAGACACTCGCAACTATTATCACCCCAGATTGAATATGTGCACTCGAATCTAATAAATAAACGAGACTGACACCCGACCGCTACTCCTTTTCATAGAAACGGCTTTTCCATTTTCTATGTGGAGGTCAGAGATATATGTACAACGAGCGTTGGAACAGCACCACCCTGCTGCCCACACAGTATTTTTAAATTTGAGGTAAGAACTTTGGACATCTATAGTCGTTATCAGTTTAGCATGATTATGGATCAATATGCCATCGTTAAGTGCACTCGAATTTAATAAATTAAGGCGACTGACCCCCGACCGTTACTCCTTCTCATAGTAACGGCTGTCCCATTTTCTATGTGGAGGTCAGAGATATATATACAACGAGCGTTGGAACAGCACCATCCTGCTGCCCTCGCAGTATTTCTAAATTTGAGGTAAGAACCTTGGATACTTATAGTTGTTATTAGTTTAGCTTGATCATGGACCAATATGACACCGTTATTGATCTCCAATCATGTCACTTGTTACAGATACTGGTAATTAACCTTATATCCGGAAATCAGACTTATTAAATACGTGAACTGGAACAGCACCTCCCTGCTGTCCTTTCGCTTTTTAATCACCTAAGGTAAGATTGTAAATATCTTATGCACCTTAAATACTCGTCCAACTAATGTAACGCCATGTAGACTGAGGTTTAAACTGATAATTTATAGTATAGAATTATCCACATGTCTTGTGCAGTTACCTTGACCCATTCAGGTACATTCTGAAGAACCTTTCTTCAGTTTCTGTAATAATCTATATTTTGTTTATTTCTCTTGCCATTAGAACATTTTTTCTTCCGGAAAGTAATTGAAACTATAGGGGTCACCACCTCCCATCACTGTTACTGTATGGATAGAGCATCCAATGTTTGTAAGTAACCCTCTATGTACTACAACATGTTTCTATGTCAGTAATCTGTACATAATAAGAAAAGATGGTTCGACCCACTGCATATTCGCAATCCCTATCAATGGGACGTTGAAGATACAATATAACATTTGAAATCCAACCATTGTATAGCAGTACTTTACAATAATAGGCTATCAGCTGTATGTGTTTTATGATAAAGGTTGAAACCAATACTGATAGATCAACCTAGGAATCACTATAGTCAGTCAGGTACTATACAATCGACAGAGATATCTTTATGAATCATTGCCACTGCGTAGACAAATCGAGAAGGATGGCCAATAGGATAGTAGGCAATGTCATGTTTAGATATGATAGTAGGAAATGCCATGTTTAGATATGATTATAGGAAATGCACTGTGTAGATATATCGCCATATGGAATATATTTTAATAGATATTTTTTCTTTCATATATGCATTTTCAGGATTGATCCTTTGTCTCCTGAAGAAGGCGGTTCGCTGCCGAAACGCGCGTCGAGTTCTTATGTTCTCCTTTTTAATATTTGATGTATTACATGCTTTTTCATATATGAATTTTATATATTGTTCTTGTAATTTTATGTTGTTTTGATTAATTGAACTGTTTGCATTTGAATTATTTTCTACTCCAAACATATGGGCTGACCTTGTTGTCATACACTATATGTTGTTGTTTTTAAATCAAAATTTATTAAAGATATATATTTTATATAGATAGATTTACATGTTTGATTTTTCCTGCTTGATTGTTGATCCATCCCGATTGTTTACAGTGTACATTAGACGTCCTGGGATTTTCCTCACACTAGTTGTTACCCTGCCCTAGGAGTCTATATACTACCCAGGGGGTCCTTGTTACTTTCACCTACGTTCGCCTATACCACCATTGCAATAGTGATATGAGCTGCACACAAGCCATGAATGTTGGGGTACAGTATGTTTCACGCGCTTGTGTATGGCACTATTGCAATAGTGATGCGAGCCGCACACACGCCGTGAATGTTGGGGTACGGTACGTTTCACGCGCTCGCATATGGCACCATTGCAATAGTGATACGAGCCGCACACATGCCATGAATGTTGGGGTACGGTACGAGACATCTGAGGGGTTGGTGGAAATCACTCCCAGCAGTGTCCAGACATATGAGGGTGGGTGTATATGACTCCCAGCAGTGTCCAGACATATGAGGGGTGGGTGTATATGACTCCCAGCAGTGTACAGACATATGAGGGGTGGATGCAGAGGACTCCCAGCATAGGCCATCAGTATGGGGGTGGGTGCAGAGGACTCCCAGCAGTGGCCAGACATATGAGGGGTGGGTGTATATGACTTCCAGCATAGGCCAACAGTATGGGGGTGGGTGTATATGACTCCCAGCAGTGTCCAGACATATGAGGGGTGGGGTATATGACTCCCAGCAGTGTCCAGACATATGAGGGGTGGGTGTATATGACTCCCAGCAGTGTCCAGACATATGAGGGGTGGGTGCCGAGGACTGCCAGCATAGGCCAACAGTATGGAGGTTTGTGCAGAGGACTCCCAGCAGTGGCCAGACATATGAGGGGTGGGTGGATATGACTCCCAGCATAGGCCAATAGTATGGGGGTGGGTGGATATGACTCCCAGCAGTGTACAGACATATGAGGGATGGGTGTATTTGACTCCCAGCAGTGTCCAGACATATGAGGGGTGCGTGTATATGACTCCCAGCAGTGTACAGGCATATGAGGGGTGGGTGCAGAGGACTCCCAGCATAGGCCAACAGTATGGGGGTGGGTGCAGAGGACTCCCAGCAGTGGCCAGACATATGAGGGGTGGGTGTATATGACTCCCAGCATAGGCCAACATTATGGGGGTGGGTGTATATGACTCCCAGCAGTGTCCAGACATATGTGGGGTGGGTGTATAATACTCCCAGCAGTGTACAGACATATGAGGGGTGGGTGTATATGATTCCCAGCAGTGTCCAGACATATGAGGGGTGGGTGCAGAGGACTCCCAGCATAGGCCAACAGTTTGGGGTGGGTGCAGAGGACTCCCAGAGGTGGCCAGACATATGAGGGGTGGGTGGATATGACTCCCAGCATAGGGCAACAGTATGGGGGTGGGTGGATATGACTACCCAGCAGTGTACAGACATATGAGGGATGGGTGTATATGACTTCCAGCAGTGTCCAGACATATGAGGGGTGGGTGTATATGACTCCCAGCAGTGTACAGACATGTGAGGGGTGGGCGCAGAGGACTCCCAGTAGTGTCCAGACATATGAGGGGTGGGTGTATATGATTCCCAGCAGTGTCCAGACATATGAGGGGTGAGTGTATATGACTCCCAGCAGTGTACAGACATATGAGGGGTGGGTGTATATGACTCCCAGCATAGGCCAACAGTATGGGGGTGGGTGGATATGGCTCCCAGCAGTATACAGACATATGAGAGATGGGTGTATATGACTCCCAGCAGTGTCCAGACATGTGAGGGTGTTTGTATATGACTCCCAGCAGTGTCTAGACATATGAGGGGTGGGTGTATATGACTCCTAGCATAGGCCAACAGTATGGGGGTGGGTGTATATGACTCCCAGCAGTGTCCAGACATATAAGGGATGGGTGCAGAGGTCTCCCAGCATAGGCCAACAGTATGGGGGTAGGTGCAGAGGACTCCCGGCAGTGCCCAGACATATGAGGGGTGGGTGTATATGACTCCCAGCAGTGTACAGACATATGAGGGGTGGGTGTATATTATTAATATTATTATTTGGGTTTTGTAGAGCGCATAGTAACCCGGAAGCATCCCAGCGCTGAAACCGTGACAGTAGAGGGGGTGGGAGTGGAGTGCCCAGGGGAAGGGGGGATCAGGGGAAGAGGTGCGTTTTCAGTGATTTCCTAAAACGGAGGTGATCTGATTCCGTCCTTAGTTGAAGAGGGAGGGTGTTCCACAACCTGGCAGTGTTCACTGAGAATCGCCATCCTCCTGTACGTGCCTTTCTCACTCTGTGGACTGTAATAAGGCGTTCATGATCCGACCGGAGGGATCTTGTGGCCTTATAGGGCGTGATAACGTTTTTGAGAATGGGGGGGCCTTTCTCCTGTAAGAGTTTGTGAGCCAGACAGAGAGCCTTGAATTTAACTCTTTCTCTTATTGGGAGCCAGTGGAGATGCTTCAAAGCTGGTTTGGCCGAGGATCTGGCCGGTGTGTTGTGAGGAGCCGGGCAGCGGCGTTCTGAATTCTTTGTAATTTATTGAAGGTGGCTTCGGGGGCTCCCAGGTAGATGGCATTGCTGTAATCCAGCCTAGATAGAATAAGGCCTTGGATAAGCAGTTTCCGGGAGATAAATGGGAGCAGGGGCAGGATTTTCCTGACTGATCTAAGTAGCCCATAACAGATCCCAGCGTTTTTTTTGGCCAGGGTTCTGAAGGACAGGTCTTTCTCTATCCAGATTCCCAAACTCTTGATCTCAGTTTTGGGGGCCGGGGGTTCTCATAGACATGGGGGCCAGATGTTAGGGGGATGGGTGAGCCCTTTTTAACCAAGAAGCATGATTTCTATCTTGGACCGATTGAGTTTCCACGCTGATTTATTCATCCATTCATGGATTTTGGAGAGGCAGTTGTGGAGATTGGATGGTACTTGGTTGGGATGGGATAGGGACACCACGAGTTGGGTGTCGTCAGCGTAGCTAATGATTTTCACTCCGAACGGGATGACCACCTCCTCCAGTGGGGACATGTAGACATTAAACAATGTCGGGCTAAGTGAAGAGCCCTGCGGCACTCCGCACTGGAGGGGGACTGCTAGGGAGCGGGTGTCAATCTCCCAGACCTGGAAGGAGCGGTGGCTAATGAATGACAAGAACCATGCCAGGGCGGTGCCCTCCACCCCGATGTCTCTGAGTCGTTGGAATAATACCTGGTGGTTGACAGTGTCGAAGGCCGCACTGAGGTCCAGGAGGATCACTGCCACTGATCCTCCAGCGTCCAGAATGCATCTGGTCTCCTCCACTGCAGCCAGGAGGGCGGTGTCCGTACCCTGACCAGGGCGGAATCCCGTCTGAGAGCTCCTGAGCAGGTTGTTAGACTCCAGAAAATGGGAGAGTTTTTTATTCACTATTTTTTCAGTGATTTTACTAGTACCGGGGAGGAGGGAAATTGGCCTATAATTGGCGAGGTCCAACGGGTCTAGTAGGGTTTTTTTGAGAAGGGCCTTGACAACAGCCGCCTTCCAGCGGGGGGGGACCTTTCCCTGACGTAGTGAAGAATTTATAAGGTCAGCTAGAGGGGGGGCAATAGTGGTAGCCACTTTATTTAGGATGCGCATAGGCACCGGGTCGCTGGGGGAACCACTTTTGATTGTGGCGAGTGTTGTCAGGATCTCTTCAATAGTTACCGGGTCAAGGGTATCTAGGAGGATGGCGGGGGTATCCAGGTGAGGGCTAGAGGATGGGTCAGGTTTGAGACGACCCTCATCGGTTGTTCTAAGGTCGACTTGGGGTAGGGTGGCGAGAATCTTGTGAATTTTCTCGTCAAAGTATTTTGCCAATTTATGGCATTTATCCTCGGAGGTGTTAGGAACTGGGAGAGGATCCGGTACTTTGAGTAATTCTTTCAAGATGGTAAAAGTTTCTCTGGCAGAGCAGGAAGAGTTTTTTATTCTTTCCTCAAAGAATTGGCTTTTCGTATTGCGTATCCCGAGTTTGTAAGTTCTTATAGAGGCATGGAAGGCGTCTTTTCTGGCTATGGATTTGTCCTTCCTCCAGGTGCGCTCTGTCCTTTTACACTCCTTTCGTAGTAAGTTAAGCTCAGGGGTGTACCAAGGGGCCGGATTCACTCTTTTGGCTCGTTTCATGGTGTTTGTTTTGGGAAGGAGGCAGTCCAGTGATTGAGTGAGCCAGGAGTTGAATTGCGCATCGGCGATGACTGGGTCTAGAGCTGGGGGGGGGGGATTCCATGAGCCTAAAGGCCCATACTTCAGGCGAGAGTTTGTTCCAACGTCTCTCAGTGACCCGGGATTTGGGAGGTTGGGGTGGCGGGACATAGAGATGCCAATTGATCGGAATCAAAAAATGGTTTGTCCACGGTAGTGGGAGAGGAGTGCTAGTTTTGAGGTCGTGGATATTAGTAAAAATAGGGTCCAGAAGGTGCCCTTTATCATGAGTGGCCTCTGAGTTCACGAGTCGAAGGTCGTAAGAGGTAAAATCGAGAAGGAGGTCAGAGGCAATTAGGTCCTTGGGGTCTAGTAGATGGAGATTAAGGTCTCCCAAGATTAAAAAATTAGAAGATGTCGTAGCCATAAGTGTAACAGTATCGACGAGAGCGCTAGAGAACTTGGCAGGGGCTCCAGGTGGGCGATATATGAGTAAACCAGAGAGGGAGATTGCAGGTGAGATCTGTAAAGCGAAGTGGCAGCTTTCACATTCATCGATGTTGCCGTTATTAGTTCTGCAGACGAAATGCTCTCTGTATATTATTGCCAGGCCACCTCCTCTGCCGAGGGGTCTGATCTGAGAGTGGATTTGGTAGCCAGGTGGTAGAGCATTCACGATATCGGAATCGGAGTTGGGGGTGAGCCAAGTTTCCGTAAGAAAGAGGATGTCAATGGCACGATCCTGTATAAGAAGGTTTATCTGGAGGGAATGTTTAGGAAGGGACCTACAATTAAGGAGGCCGAGCTGTAGGCCGTGGCGTTCTGCGTCAGTGAGGGCAGGGTTGCAGATGTCGCTATTAACGAAGGGTTTTTCTCCTGTATAGGTATAGTTACAATTTCTGTTTTTCAGAGGGTTTAGTGAGAGGAGCTTACCTTGGGTGTAGGTAAGAGGACTCTTGGAGGAATTGGGCATAGCGACTGGGCCTGGGGACGGCCGGGCCCGGAAGGGCACAGACGGGCTTGCCTTAGGCGCGCCCGCTGCGCCCGTCCGCTGCGCTTCCGTGGAAAACACATTTTTTAAGGAGGTGTTAGGGGCGTGGCCTAGTGTAAGTGGGCGTGGCCTGTGGTCAGGCTCGATGATGGCGCCGAGTGAATATTTCCCTAGCCCACAGCAGCGTTAACCTCGGCTGCGCGGGGGTCTCAGAGTGGGATAAAGTGCCCAGAAGAACAAAGATATTTACAACAAGGGGTGGTGAGGGACAGAGTCTCTGATTTAAGCAGAATACTCTCACCCTGTCAAGAGATCAGGGCTAGATCCAACACCGTTTTTTAGCTCACTGCACCATCCCAGTTTCAGAACCTGGTTGTATGCAAATTAGTCTGTTCCTGTCCCAGTGCATGATGGGAACAGGGCAAACCAAACTACAAAAGCCAATTCTTACACTGGGAAGGAAACAAGCTTCCGGGGACAGGTTTCTGGCATTACAGCCGTCTTCGGCCCGGCTTGCTTGAATCCTGATGGTGCAATGAGCAAGGGACTCATGTCTGAGTATACCCTTCCACGCTTAGGGTGGACAAAAATATTTACAACAAGGGGTGGTGAGGGACAGAGTCTCTGATTTAAGCAGAATACTCTCACCCTGTCAAGAGATCAGGGCTAGATCCAACACCGTTTTTTAGCTCACTGCACCATCCCAGTTTCAGAACCTGGCTGTATGCAAATTAGTCTGTTCCTGTCCCAGTGCATGATGGGAACAGGGCAAACCAAACTACAAAAGCCAATTCTTACACTGGGAAGGAAACAAGCTTCCGGGGACCGGTTTCTGGCATTACAGCCGTCTTCGGCCCGGCTTGCTTGAATCCTGATGGTGCAATGAGCAAGGGACTCATGTCTGAGTATACCCTTCCACGCTTAGGGTGGACAAAAATATTTACAACAAGGGGTGGTGAGGGACAGAGTCTCTGATTTAAGCAGAATACTCTCACCCTGTCAAGAGATCAGGGCTAGATCCAACACCGTTTTTTAGCTCACTGCACCATCCCAGTTTCAGAACCTGGCTGTATGCAAATTAGTCTGTTCCTGTCCCAGTGCATGATGGGAACAGGGCAAACCAAACTACAAAAGCCAATTCTTACACTGGGAAGGAAACAAGCTTCCGGGGACCGGTTTCTGGCATTACAGCCGTCTTCGGCCCAGCTTGCTTGAATCCTGATGGTGCAATGAGCAAGGGACTCATGTCTGAGTATACCCTTCCACGCTTAGGGTGGACAAAAATATTTACAACAAGGGGTGGTGAGGGACAGAGTCTCTGATTTAAGCAGAATACTCTCACCCTGTCAAGAGATCAGGGCTAGATCCAACACCGTTTTTTAGCTCACTGCACCATCCCAGTTTCAGAACCTGGCTGTATGCAAATTAGTCTGTTCCTGTCCCAGTGCATGATGGGAACAGGGCAAACCAAACTACAAAAGCCAATTCTTACACTGGGAAGGAAACAAGCTTCCGGGGACCGGTTTCTGGCATTACAGCCGTCTTCGGCCCGGCTTGCTTGAATCCTGATGGTGCAATGAGCAAGGGACTCATGTCTGAGTATACCCTTCCACGCTTAGGGTGGACAAAAATATTTACAACAAGGGGTGGTGAGGGACAGAGTCTCTGATTTAAGCAGAATACTCTCACCCTGTCAAGAGATCAGGGCTAGATCCAACACGGTTTTTTAGCTCACTGCACCATCCCAGTTTCAGAACCTGGCTGTATGCAAATTAGTCTGTTCCTGTCCCAGTGCATGATGGGAACAGGGCAAACCAAACTACAAAAGCCAATTCTTACACTGGGAAGGAAACAAGCTTCCGGGGACCGGTTTCTGGCATTACAGCCGTCTTCGGCCCGGCTTGCTTGAATCCTGATGGTGCAATGAGCAAGGGACTCATGTCTGAGTATACCCTTCCACGCTTAGGGTGGACAAAAATATTTACAACAAGGGGTGGTGAAGGACAGAGTCTCTGATTTAAGCAGAATACTCTCACCCTGTCAAGAGATCAGGGCTAGATCCAACACCGTTTTTTAGCTCACTGCACCATCCCAGTTTCAGAACCTGGCTGTATGCAAATTAGTCTGTTCCTGTCCCAGTGCATGATGGGAACAGGGCAAACCAAACTACAAAAGCCAATTCTTACACTGGGAAGGAAACAAGCTTTCGGGGACCGGTTTCTGGCATTACAGCCGTCTTCGGCCCGGCTTGCTTGAATCCTGATGGTGCAATGAGCAAGGGACTCATGTCTGAGTATACCCTTCCACGCTTAGGGTGGACAAAAATATTTACAACAAGGGGTGGTGAGGGACAGAGTCTCTGATTTAAGCAGAATACTCTCACCCTGTCAAGAGATCAGGGCTAGATCCAACACCGTTTTTTAGCTCACTGCACCATCCCAGTTTCAGAACCTGGTTGTATGCAAATTAGTCTGTTCCTGTCCCAGTGCATGATGGGAACAGGGCAAACCAAACTACAAAAGCCAATTCTTACACTGGGAAGGAAACAAGCTTCCGGGGACCGGTTTCTGGCATTACAGCCGTCTTCGGCCCGGCTTGCTTGAATCCTGATGGTGCAATGAGCAAGGGACTCATGTCTGAGTATACCCTTCCACGCTTAGGGTGGACAAAAATATTTACAACAAGGGGTGGTGAGGGACAGAGTCTCTGATTTAAGCAGAATACTCTCACCCTGTCAAGAGATCAGGGCTAGATCCAACACCGTTTTTTAGCTCACTGCACCATCCCAGTTTCAGAACCTGGCTGTATGCAAATTAGTCTGTTCCTGTCCCAGTGCATGATGGGAACAGGGCAAACCAAACTACAAAAGCCAATTCTTACACTGGGAAGGAAACAAGCTTCCGGGGACCGGTTTCTGGCATTACAGCCGTCTTCGGCCCGGCTTGCTTGAATCCTGATGGTGCAATGAGCAAGGGACTCATGTCTGAGTATACCCTTCCACGCTTAGGGTGGACAAAAATATTTACAACAAGGGGTGGTGAGGGACAGAGTCTCTGATTTAAGCAGAATACTCTCACCCTGTCAAGAGATCAGGGCTAGATCCAACACCGTTTTTTAGCTCACTGCACCATCCCAGTTTCAGAACCTGGCTGTATGCAAATTAGTCTGTTCCTGTCCCAGTGCATGATGGGAACAGGGCAAACCAAACTACAAAAGCCAATTCTTACACTGGGAAGGAAACAAGCTTCCGGGGACCGGTTTCTGGCATTACAGCCGTCTTCGGCCCGGCTTGCTTGAATCCTGATGGTGCAATGAGCAAGGGACTCATGTCTGAGTATACCCTTCCACGCTTAGGGTGGACAAAAATATTTACAACAAGGGGTGGTGAGGGACAGAGTCTCTGATTTAAGCAGAATACTCTCACCATGTCAAGAGATCAGGGCTAGATCCAACACCGTTTTTTAGCTCACTGCACCATCCCAGTTTCAGAACCTGGCTGTATGCAAATTAGTCTGTTCCTGTCCCAGTGCATGATGGGAACAGGGCAAACCAAACTACAAAAGCCAATTCTTACACTGGGAAGGAAACAAGCTTCCGGGGACCGGTTTCTGGCATTACAGCCGTCTTCGGCCCGGCTTGCTTGAATCCTGATGGTGCAATGAGCAAGGGACTCATGTCTGAGTATACCCTTCCACGCTTAGGGTGGACAAAAATATTTACAACAAGGGGTGGTGAGGGACAGAGTCTCTGATTTAAGCAGAATACTCTCACCCTGTCAAGAGATCAGGGCTAGATCTAACACCGTTTTTTAGCTCACTGCACCATCCCAGTTTCAGAACCTGGCTGTATGCAAATTAGTCTGTTCCTGTCCCAGTGCATGATGGGAACAGGGCAAACCAAACTACAAAAGCCAATTCTTACACTGGGAAGGAAACAAGCTTCCGGGGACCGGTTTCTGGCATTACAGCCGTCTTCGGCCCGGCTTGCTTGAATCCTGATGGTGCAATGAGCAAGGGACTCATGTCTGAGTATACCCTTCCACGCTTAGGGTGGACAAAAATATTTACAACAAGGGGTGGTGAAGGACAGAGTCTCTGATTTAAGCAGAATACTCTCACCCTGTCAAGAGATCAGGGCTAGATCCAACACCGTTTTTTAGCTCACTGCACCATCCCAGTTTCAGAACCTGGCTGTATGCAAATTAGTCTGTTCCTGTCCCAGTGCATGATGGGAACAGGGCAAACCAAACTACAAAAGCCAATTCTTACACTGGGAAGGAAACAAGCTTCCGGGGACCGGTTTCTGGCATTACAGCCGTCTTCGGCCCGGCTTGCTTGAATCCTGATGGTGCAATGAGCAAGGGACTCATGTCTGAGTATACCCTTCCACGCTTAGGGTGGACAAAAATATTTACAACAAGGGGTGGTGAGGGACAGAGTCTCTGATTTAAGCAGAATACTCTCACCCTGTCAAGAGATCAGGGCTAGATCCAACACCGTTTTTTAGCTCACTGCACCATCCCAGTTTCAGAACCTGGCTGTATGCAAATTAGTCTGTTCCTGTCCCAGTGCATGATGGGAACAGGGCAAACCAAACTACAAAAGCCAATTCTTACACTGGGAAGGAAACAAGCTTCCGGGGACCGGTTTCTGGCATTACAGCCGTCTTCGGCCCGGCTTGCTTGAATCCTGATGGTGCAATGAGCAAGGGACTCATGTCTGAGTATACCCTTCCACGCTTAGGATGGACAAAAATATTTACAACAAGGGGTGGTGAGGGACAGAGTCTCTGATTTAAGCAGAATACTCTCACCCTGTCAAGAGATCAGGGCTAGATCCAACACCGTTTTTTAGCTCACTGCACCATCCCAGTTTCAGAACCTGGCTGTATGCAAATTAGTCTGTTCCTGTCCCAGTGCATGATGGAAACAGGGCAAACCAAACTACAAAAGCCAATTCTTACACTGGGAAGGAAACAAGCTTCCGGGGACCGGTTTCTGGCATTACAGCCGTCTTCGGCCCGGCTTGCTTGAATCCTGATGGTGCAATGAGCAAGGATAACCTTCCACGCTTAGGGTGGACAAAAATATTTACAACAAGGGGTGGTGAGGGACAGAGTCTCTGATTTAAGCAGAATACTCTCACCCTGTCAAGAGATCAGGGCTAGATCCAACACCGTTTTTTAGCTCACTGCACCATCCCAGTTTCAGAACCTGGCTGTATGCAAATTAGTCTGTTCCTGTCCCAGTGCATGATGGGAACAGGGCAAACCAAACTACAAAAGCCAATTCTTACACTGGGAAGTAAACAAGCTTCCGGGGACCGGTTTCTGGCATTACAGCCGTCTTCGGCCCGGCTTGCTTGAATCCTGATGGTGCAATGAGCAAGGGACTCATGTCTGAGTATACCCTTCCACGCTTTGGGTGGACAAAAATATTTACAACAAGGGGTGGTGAGGGACAGAGTCTCTGATTTAAGCAGAATACTCTCACCCTGTCAAGAGATCAGGGCTAGATCCAACACCGTTTTTTAGCTCACTGCACCATCCCAGTTTCAGAACCTGGCTGTATGCAAATTAGTCTGTTCCTGTCCCAGTGCATGATGGGAACAGGGCAAACCAAACTACAAAAGCCAATTCTTACACTGGGAAGGAAACAAGCTTCCGGGGACCGGTTTCTGGCATTACAGCCGTCTTCGGCCCGGCTTGCTTGAATCCTGATGGTGCAATGAGCAAGGGACTCATGTCTGAGTATACCCTTCCACGCTTAGGATGGACAAAAATATTTACAACAAGGGGTGGTGAGGGACAGAGTCTCTGATTTAAGCAGAATACTCTCACCCTGTCAAGAGATCAGGGCTAGATCCAACACCGTTTTTTAGCTCACTGCACCATCCCAGTTTCAGAACCTGGCTGTATGCAAATTAGTCTGTTCCTGTCCCAGTGCATGATGGGAACAGGGCAAACCAAACTACAAAAGCCAATTCTTACACTGGGAAGGAAACAAGCTTCCGGGGACCGGTTTCTGGCATTACAGCCGTCTTCGGCCCGGCTTGCTTGAATCCTGATGGTGCAATGAGCAAGGGACTCATGTCTGAGTATAACCTTCCACGCTTAGGGTGGACAAAAATATTTACAACAAGGGGTGGTGAGGGACAGAGTCTCTGATTTAAGCAGAATACTCTCACCCTGTCAAGAGATCAGGGCTAGATCCAACACCGTTTTTTAGCTCACTGCACCATCCCAGTTTCAGAACCTGGCTGTATGCAAATTAGTCTGTTCCTGTCCCAGTGCATGATGGGAACAGGGCAAACCAAACTACAAAAGCTAATTCTTACACTGGGAAGGAAACAAGCTTCCGGGGACCGGTTTCTGGCATTACAGCCGTCTTCGGCCCGGCTTGCTTGAATCCTGATGGTGCAATGAGCAAGGGACTCATGTCTGAGTATACCCTTCCACGCTTAGGGTGGACAAAAATATTTACAACAAGGGGTGGTGAGGGACAGAGTCTCTGATTTAAGCAGAATACTCTCACCCTGTCAAGAGATCAGGGCTAGATCCAACACCGTTTTTTAGCTCAGATGTGAGTCCCTTGCTCATTGCACCATCAGGATTCAAGCAAGCCGGGCCGAAGACGGCTGAAATGCCAGAAACCGGTCCCCGGAAGCTTGTTTCCTTCCCAGTGTAAGAATTGGCTTTTGTAGTCTGGTCTGCCCTGTTCCCATGATGCACTGGGCCAGGGACAGACTAATTTGCATACAGCCAGGTTCTGAAACTGGGATGGTGCAATGAGCTAAAAAACGGTGTTGGATCTAGCCCTGATCTCTTGACTGGGTAAGAGTATTCTGCTTAATTCAGAGACTCTGTCCATCACCACCCCTTGTTGTAAATATTTTTGTCCACCCTAAGCGTGGAAGGGTATACTCAGATGTGAGTCCCTTGCTCATTGCACCATCAGGATTCAAGCAAGCCGGGCAGAAGACGGCTGAAATGTCAGAAACCGGTCCCCGGAAGCTTGTTTCCTTCCCAGTGTAAGAATTGGCTTTTGTAGTCTGGTCTGCCCTGTTCCCATGATGCACTGGGCCAGGGACAGACTAATTTGCATACAGCCAGGTTCTGAAACTGGGATGGTGCAATGAGCTAAAAAACGGTGTTGGATCTAGCCCTGATCTCTTGACTGGGTAAGAGTATTCTGCTTAATTCAGAGACTCTGTCCATCACCACCCCTTGTTGTAAATATTTTTGTCCACCCTAAGCGTGGAAGGGTATACTCAGATGTGAGTCCCTTGCTCATTGCACCATCAGGATTCAAGCAAGCCGGGCCGAAGACGGCTGAAATGCCAGAAACCGGTCCCCGGAAGCTTGTTTCCTTCCCAGTGTAAGAATTGGCTTTTGTAGTCTGGTCTGCCCTGTTCCCATGATGCACTGGGCCAGGGACAGACTAATTTGCATACAGCCAGGTTCTGAAACTGGGATGGTGCAATGAGCTAAAAAACGGTGTTGGATCTAGCCCTGATCTCTTGACTGGGTAAGAGTATTCTGCTTAATTCAGAGACTCTGTCCATCACCACCCCTTGTCAGAAGAACAAAGAGGCAAGGTAGGAAGGGTAAAATTTAAGAGTAAATCAAGTTTCAATTTTTAAAAACAAGTGAACAAACAAAGCTCCCGGCTGTGCCTCAGGAGTGTCACGGTCTTGAACACGAGCTCGTAAGCAGCCCGGTTTTTAAAGGCGGGGGCGTGGCCTAGTGTAAGTGGGCGTGGCCTGTGGTCAGGCTCGATGATGGCGCCGAGTGAATATTTCCCTTGCCCGCGGCAGCGTTAACCTCGGCTGCGCGGGGGTCTCAGAGTGGGATAAAGTGCCCAGAAGAACAAAGAGGCAAGGTAGGAAGGGTAAAATTTAAAAGTAAATCAAGTTTCAATTTTTAAAAACAAGTGAACAAACAAAGCTCCCGGCTGTGCCTCAGGAGTGTCACGGTCTATGACTCCCAGCAGCGTCCAGACATATGAGGGGTGGATGTATATGACTCCCAGTAGTGTCCAGACATATGAGGGGTGGGTGTATATGACTCCCAGCAGTGTACATACATATGAGGGGTGGGTGCAGAGGTCTCCCAGCATAGGCCAACATTATGGGGGTAGGTGCAGAGGACTCCCGGCAGTGCCCAGATATATGAGGGGTGGGTGTATATGACTCCCAGCAGTGTACAGACATATGAGGGGTGGGTGCAGAGGACTCCCGGCATAGGCAAACAGTATGGGGTGGGTGCAGAGGACTCCCAGCAATGGCCAGACATATGAGGGGTGGGTGTATATGACTCCCAGCAGTGTACAGACATATGAGGGGTGGGTGTCTATGACTCCCAGTATAGGCCAACAGTATGGGGGTGGGTGGATATGACTCCCAGCAGAGTACAGACATATGAGCGGTGGGTGTATATAACTCCCAGCAGTATCCAGACATATGAGGGGTTGGTTTATATGACTCCCAGCAGTGTCCAGACATATGAGGGGTGGGTGTATATGACACCAAGCAGTGTCCAGACATATGAGTGGTGGGTGTGTATGACTCCCAGCATAGGCCAACAGTATGGGGTGGGTGGATATGACTACCAGCAGTGTACAGACATATGAGGGATGGGTATATATGACTCCCAGCAGTGTCCAGACATATGAGGGGTGGGTGTATATGACTCCCAGCAGTGTCCAGACATATGAGTGGTGGGTGTATATGACTCCCAGCAATGTCCAGACATATGAGGGGTGGGTGTATATGACTCCCAGCAGTGCACAGACATATGAGGGGTGGGTGCAGAGGACTACCAGCAGTGCTCAGATATGGGGGGGTACATCATCATCTGCATACCACAAATACATGGGGGTATGTGCACATCCCTAACTTGTGACTTTCATGATAGTGCCATAGCAACACATCACTTACAGCAGTGTCCCACTCCATGGAGGCTGGATTTCTGTCACACACTGCGTGACACACCACATGTGGGTGTGATGTCAAATTCCACATGCATACCCACCCATGGAGGTTGCTGGCTAAATACACACCCTACCATCATGACACAAAAGTGTATAGTGATGTGCCAGCCCACCGAACAAAGAGAGCAAAAGGGAACACACACTGTCACTTACATCCCTGAGCTGATATGAATGTCCAGGTGGTGGTCAGACCACCAAGATGTAGTCTCTCATTGAAGGAATAGGGTTGAAAACCCTTAGGTACAATGCTCAAAATTGTGATTCATGTGCCCAAGTACCCTGCAGAACAATTTCCAACACAGGGGTAGGCTGTGATAACACACATGCATATGGCAAAAAGGGTGAATGTGTTCATGAAGGCATTTGTACGTACTCAAAACACAAGTACAGTGAGTAGCATGGATGGCACAGACAAATGAGTAGTGTGAGCAGGCATGGCCATTGCTGAAGGGAACCATCACCAAAAAAGGAAATGTGCACACATGTCAGCACAACAATTGTGCAACTGTCTGCAGTGAAGATCTCAGGTGTCACAGAGGAAGGAACACTCCTTGGGACAATGTATCTAGCCAAATGGAACCCACACAACCAATGATTAATTGCAGAGACATTGTGATGGCACACAGATACCATGGTCCACCTCATGACCATCAACAAAAAACATCTTTCAGAACCCCAAAACATATCCATGACACCAACTCCTGGGCCCTCATAAGCAACATCAAGTACCTGAAATGCAATAGTGTAGAATGCAAAATAAAAGGCTTTATTCAGCTTCAAATGAAAAGAAGTGAAAAAATGAGTCCAAGCTCTAATAAGACGTTGGGGAGGTCGTCTACCCCAAACTTGTCTGCACAGGAATGAACTAATGGGCTGTTGAGCCTTGGGGGCATCATCGGGTTCAGGACCAGGCACCGTAGGGACAGTAGTGGGAAGGGTACGTTTGGTGGGTGCAGGGTGGGATGTATCATCCTCAGTGGCTTGTGCAGCGCCAAAGGTAGAAAGATACTCAGCGCTGCACACTGCTGCCAGTTTGTCAAGACCACCCCCTGCACCCGGGGACACTATGGGAGTGGAGGTAGAGGGCTGTGCGGGTTGCAGACTGTGACTTTGGATGCATGTCTGTGGTCTGACCCCAGTCCCTGTGGGTGTGCCTGCCGCCCTCTGAGTTTGCGTGCCAGGAGTTGTGCGCTTCGACTTTTGTTGGGGTGTGCTGCTTGTGTCCGTTGGTGTGCGTGATCGTGCCTTCCTGCGTTTGCTTTGGACAGGTATGGGAGAGGGGAGTCTAGATGGCTCCAAAGGAGGGGGGGGGCGGACCGCTGCAGGAGTGAAACTTCTGCCGTCAGTGAGGAGTCCATGGACGTGAGAATCCAACGTTGGTCAGACATCGTAGCTGACATGCCCTCCATGAACGACAAAAACTGGGTCAGTATTTGAGTCTGGCCATGGAGGACTGTCAGCATTGATGTCTGACCAACCTGAATCTGGGGGAGTAGGTCCACAGACTCCACACTGAGGGCATCAGGGGTGACAGGGGCAGAGGGTACGGTGCCTAGGCTGAAGGAGACATGGGGGCTACACGGACAGAAGGGACCGAAGCAACTGGGAGGGTGGAGATGGGTCTGGAGGAGGCGGGGACAGACACAGTGCTGCTGTCAGGTGTTGCGGCGTATTCCCCCTCCTCCTGGGAGTCAGAAGCAGACCCATCTGCGTGGTAGGAAGTGTCGCCTTCCAAAAGGTCCGCAGGCTGACTCCCCTCACCCTCCGTGCCACTGGCTCCCTCCGACTCCACAGCGATGGTGACACTGTGGCTGGGTCCCTCCTCTAGGTCCGTGCATGTGTCTCCTACTGTCTCTGTTGATGATGCTGTGGGCAAGTAGAAGAAACAGAAATGCATCAGTCACCTGTACACATCTGACACAAGAGCACAAAATCAGTAGGTCACACTGCAAATCATGACATGCATCATGAGTAACAGCCATATAGCCCTGCACATATTTGAGACTTGTACTGCCCAGTTGGTATAGACACAATGCTACTTGGACACAAGGATCCAAAGAACAGGCCAGGCCACAGCTTCAATAAGAATTACACAGAGAGGCTACTGTTTGTTTACAGGAGAGCAGATCAATACAACGAAGTGATGCCACCTCAAACACACAAAAAAAATTAAGAGTAGTGGTGCCCCTCTGGGAAAACTAACCCACATCACTCCCCAACGTGATACAACACTCAGAGCCCTGTAAGTACATTGTTGAAAAAATTAATGTAAATAAATGTTTGCATCTTGGGACTCACCACACTTTACACAATCAACATGTATTCAATGTGTTAATTTGTCATCTTGTGAAGACAACACGTATGTGCCTGCATGACAGATGTCTCACAATGAAATGCACACAAAAAAAGATTTACACATTCTTTGAAACAGCTGGCACCCTTTAAGGTAAAACACTGTTAGAAACAAATGGCATTGCAGATTTGCCATATACAAGGTCCAACGGAGGTCTGGATGTCTTGACACTCATTAGTTTGTACAATTGACAAGACCTCAAGACCACTGTGGGGACATGTATATGGAGATCAAGGCACACCATTAATCACTAAGACTGGCCTCCTTCAAAAGCTGCCTGCTTCTTTAAAAAAAGTGGGAATGTCGTTTTGTGTGCACTACCTTGTGGAACAACTATCATGCAGGCACAGAAGTGTCCTTTACACAATTCATCATATTAACACATTCAAAACATGAACAACTTTTAACAAGTCTTGTGAGTACCAAGGTACAATCATTTATGTGACACTACTTGAAATATGACAGTCCTCACATGGGCATCCATTCCCTGATGACACAGGTGCTTGCACAGAAGACCTACTGGCTGTCATGTGAAGTGGCACACATGTCCCAACTCAGGACAATGCTTCAGCTAATGGGCCTGCAATTGTGATGACCAAAATCATTGCTGCATTGTGGACACACCGTTATCCCCAGGCAAAATGTCAACACAGAAGTGTGCACACTAAGACAAAACAGCGTTGCATCTGAACTACATACATGTGGCAAAAATGTATGAGGCAGAATCATGTCTGGAACCAAATGACATCGGCTGCCAAGCCCCAAATGAAATGTTATGTTATGTTATGTTATGTTAATAACAATTTCTTGAGCGCACGTACACCCTTGAGTTTCTTGGCGCTATTGGTTCAAGACACTAGACACAATTCTAAGCATAAGCCTGTTGGAAAAGCCACGTTTTTAAAGACTTTCGAAATGCCAGTAAGTCATTGCTCTGTCTAATAGGAAGAGCATTCCAAAAAGAGGCAGCCAGAAGGTGAAAACAGCTGCCACCCTGGCGTTTCTTCTTAAATGAAGAGACATTTGCAAGGTTTAGATGTGTAGAGCGTAAGTTGCGCTGAGGTGTGTAGTTAGTAATGGACTTCCTAATAAATATAGCGCCATTATCATGGAGCGCCCTGAAAGTGATACATCCCGCCTTAAAAGCAGTTCGCTGGGCCACTGGCAACCAGTGGAGTTTTTCCAACCCGGCTCTGATTGATTGCCACTTTGGTTGCTTCCAAATGAGCCTTGCCGCTTGGTTTTGAACCATCTGGAGGCGTTTTAGTAGGCCAGTCGGGAGACCCAAGTAGAGACTGTTAGAAAAATCCAGTCGGGAGAGAACAAGGGATATTACTACTTGAATGAGAGCAGAGTGGGTTAGAAGGTGGGCAATTTTCCCGATCTTCCTGAGTTGAAAGAAACTAGAAGAAACCACCATTCCTACCTGCCCTTTAAGAGATAGATCCTCATTAAGTATTATCCCTAAGCTTTTAACCGATTGGGTCTTTGTAGGAGGGACTCCCATATCAGTTGGCCAGAACTGTCGACCCCAACTCAGTCCACTTTCCCCAGTCAAGATCAATTCTGTCTTGCCTGGGTTAAGTTTGAGATGGTTTTGGGTCATCCATCTCTGTATATGTGACATTACGGCCGAGCATTCGGCGGCTGAGTTCGGGGTATTTAGGGGAATAATTAACTGAAGATCATCAGCATAATTGTATAGGGTAAGTTTATAATTTTTTAAAGAATAAATCAATGGACGAAGATAAAGATTGAATAATAAAGGGGAAAGTGACGAACCTTGGGGAACACCGCAGATGGATGACATCTTGGGGGCCATGAAAGATCCTAATCTCACTGACTGTGTGCAGTTTGTGATGAAAGAGGCAATCCAGTTCAATGTGGGGCCCCTGAGGCCGGCCTGCTCATCACGGTTGATCAGAATGTTATAGTCAACCGTGTCGAACGTGGCCGACAAATCAAGGAGCACCAGGGCCTGATGGATACCCTTATCAGCATTAGATCTTAACGTATCCTGGACAGCCAGAATAACAGTTTCCGTTGAGTGGGATGGTCGAAATCCCGCTTGATTTGGTTCTAGATATTCCGAACTTTCAATAAAATTAGACAGACACCTAGATACATGTGCCTCTAGGAGCTTAGAGAAAAAAGGGAGGAAGGAAATGGGCCTATAGTTGGCTAGCACTAGGGTGTCAGCTCCTGGTTTTTTCAGTAATGGAATCACAGTTGCATTTTTAAACCTATCAGGGACCTTGCCCTGTTTAAGTGATTCATTCAGAAGAGGAAGGATTCCTGATGGAATAGCTGAGCACACCTCCTTTAGAATATGGGCGGGGCAACTGTCGAAGGGCGAGCCAGATTTGATACGCGAAAGAAGTTCAGAAAAGGTCTTCTCATCTATAGAAGGTAAAGTGTCTAAAATGGCTGGATTGTAGTAAATGTCTTTGATAGGATCCCCACTAGGGAAACTTTGAATATTCCTTTTTATGATGGCAATTTTATCTATGAAAAAATCATTTAGAGAGTCACAGAGCTCCTGCGAGGTCGTCAGAGGAAGCCCAGTTCTTTCGCTGTTACACAGATCATTTACTATGTTGAAAGTGTCTTTGGTTTTATTTTGAGAGTTTAAAATTTTCCCAGAGAAATAATTAATTTTACTTTGTAGAATGATCTTCAGATAATTTCTGCGAGCCGCAGTGTATTCCTCCTTATCTTGGGGCTTATATTTTGATCTCCACTTTCTTTCCTTCTGACGTACCTCGAGTTTTAGGTTCTTAAGATCCGAGGTGAACCACTTGTGAGCATCCCTAGTGCGTGCCCGTGTGAATTTTGTTAAGGGCACATGAGAGTCAGTAGCCTTTAAAAGCCAATGTGAGATCTCCTCTTCCATAAGGTTTATCTCCTTATTGGATGCTGGCATCGTGGCTGCCAGTGTTTTAATGAAGGCAGGTGTATTTATGGCTTTCCATTTCCTAGTTTCTCCGCCCGCCACAGATGGCAATTTAGTGTGCCCGCCAATAGTTAGCGCAAACTGAATAAAAAAATGGTCAGACCAAATGCAGGGCATAATGGATGATAATGAACAGGGAAGGTTAAGCGACCAGATTTGGTCCAGCGTGTGACCTTTTTCATGCGTAGCCACATGTATATGCTGAGTTAGGTTAATATTTGAAAGTAATTCTGAAAGTTCCAACGCCTGGGGATCACTGGTAACATTATCAAACCAATAGTTCAAGTCCCCGACTAGGAGTATTTTTGGTTACTTGGTCACTAAGTGTGCAATCTGTTCTGCCAAGGACATTGGGAAAGTAGTCATGGTTTGAGGAGGTCGATAGAGCAAGACAAGTAATAGAGCCCCACCCGCTGTATCCATTTTCATTACTATATTCTCCGTGTCACTTAGGGTCAGAGAAGGCAGTTGTATAAATGTATGCTCTTTACGGATGATGGCTGCTACTCCCAAACCCCTTTTACCCACCGGGCGATTCTCAGCTATGACATAATACTCAGATGGAAGTGCCCCGAGAATGTCCGGCAGTGAGTCCTGGGAAAGCCAAGTCTCTGTGACCAGGAGAATGTCAGGTTTTTCAGTGGTGAGTAATAGAAAAATGTCCATTTGGTGCTTAACCATGGATCTGGTATTAAGGTATAGGCACCATAGCTTTATTTGAGAGTCATTGACCGATGAGGTATTAAGATGTGTGGCATTTAAATAGGCTAGTGTGTCCTGAGAAATGCCATACGTAGCCGTGCGTCTCCGTATGTGAGGAGCGATAGGGGGGCAAAGGTGGGGTAGAGGTCTAAGGGAGAGGAGTTTAGCCGCCGAATAAATATACTTTTGGGCATAGCCCGTGGCCCCAGGTCCCA
Organism: Lissotriton helveticus; assembly: GCF_964261635.1. NCBI lineage: Eukaryota > Metazoa > Chordata > Amphibia > Caudata > Salamandridae > Lissotriton > Lissotriton helveticus. The sequence continues at coordinate 452,612,988 of NC_136067.1, forward strand.
GTCGGGCACGGACGGGGGCAGACGGGCTTGCCTTCGGCGCGCCATTGGCGCGCCCGCTGCGCTCGTCCGCTGCGCGTAGGCGCCATGATGTTGTATTGACGTATGTGAGTGGTTAACCACTAGAGCGCCACCCTGCCACAATGGCTGCTCTGTGCGGCTCCACCAGGAAGTGAGTGCCTCCCTCCACACAAACAGCATGAGATTGCTGCGGTGGACCGGGAAGAGCACTCGAATCAAAGAGCACGCTGCCACAAGTATGCAGGTAGTTTCACAAGCAATATTAAAAAATTATCAGATATACATTTAGCAGTTAAAAAGTATCAGGAGCGTGTTTAAGTTTGTGGGGTTAGCGCGAGAAGTTGTGTTTGTTCTCAAGCGCGTCGGCCCATTCTGAGCCCTTAAGTACACTGCGAGTGGTTAACCACTAGAGCGCCACCCTGCCACAATGGCCGCTCTGCGCGGCTCCACCAGGAAGTGAGGAAATCACTGGCCAACATCACAGGGGCAGTGCATGGTGAAACATTGATCAGCCAATTCACACCCACAGGTCAGACCTGGCAAGGTTAAATCAGGCAGGCCCATGTAGACCCCTCCTGCACAAAACCCCCATACCTCAGTCAATGTGACTGATACACCCCAAGAAGTGAGACCTCAGAATCAGGGTAACAAAAACTGTGCAGCAACAATTCCAAAAGTAACCCAAGCTCACCTTGTGGGGCTGGGAATACATATTACTCACATACAACCAACAACAGATTGTTGTGAATAGGCACACAGGCACTGCCCAGTGTGAGTATGCACAAGCCAAATCTTGTATCCATGTCCAGTGGACACATGTAGCAGACACAGGAAAAATAAAAACTATGCCAGTGAACAATACCACAGAGGCAGACCCATGCTGAACCCACATACAATGGGCACAGTGATGGATGACACACATGATTAGGAAGCCAGGGTGTCTCAGGGGACTGTAGTGCGCACACTGATCCGTGGGTCTGGAATGAGCTGACTGTACCATGAGAAACCGTCATGGCACTATGCATATCTCACGCTGATGTACATCATGTCTGAGAACACAACATGGGTCATGCATGCTGCAAGGGTGTGCAGTTGTAACCTCACACTCCTATGTTGAGACTCATCATCAGTGCAAACGAATATGAAGCCCAAACACAGTGCACAGGTCATGGTACAGGCAAGGTCCCAACACATGTCACAGACCACCCTCCCACATGATGCGGAAATCAATGTGTAGTCTTATTTTCTTGCACCCTAGATGAGCATGTGCAAATGTGATTACACACAGACCAGGGGACACATGTTAAGGAGGGGAAGGGATGAAAATGAGCACCAGGTAACTATGGGGAATCGAAAAGACACTCCACATATGACCTGTCTGACCAGACACCCCAACTGTGGGAGTGTAGCCAGGCTTCAGAGCACTTCAAAAAGCAGGTGACACACAACATAACAAACAAACATGTACCTACCCCCTCCTTGCTGCTGTCCCTCCTTTAACTGCCTATCAAGGTCTGGAAACACGACTGCCAGGACCCGGAGCATGTGGGGGGTGAGGTGACGGCTCTCACCATGCCAGCGTGGGGGCTCCATCTTCAGCTGGACCCAGGCAATACGCTGGATCCAGCACTGGATGTCTTGCCACCTCTTCTGGATGTTGCGCAGCCGCCGGCAATGCCCCCCCGCAGACCTGACGGCCCTGACAATCTTAACCACATTTCCCCCTTCTCGTGGGCACTTACCTGTCAGGAAGACAAAGTGAAACAACATCACTACACCTGTTCCATGTCCCAGACACACACACTTGCACACCATTGATAATGTGAACAGGGCATAGGAAGGTGACAGGACTTGCATCATTGTCCATGTGAATTAGGCCTGTGGGCAAGCCCCAATGCACTAAATGGCATTGAAAGGCAACAGATGGAGTAAGAGGTGCAACAGACTCACAGATCATGGCACACACTGGGCAACACATGCAACTGCAGGGCTTGGCACAGCACGTGCCAAGCAGTCACATATACAGACCAGAGAGACACACCCTGGCACAGATCACTCGCCTGTAACTGACAACAGCGGATACAACCCTCAGTTTGCACATGTGCCACTTGACAATGGGGTGTCACAGGTGTTGTGCTAGCTTTGCAAGTCACTAATCACCACTGGGTCTGGGCTCCCAAGCAGTAAGGCCAAACCCTGCCTTAAATGTATCACAAAAAAATGCAAATACTGCTACTTTCAGTTCTCGGACTGTTATTTTCTTGCTCACATACGAATGAAACACTATGTGAGAGGAGTTTGATTATCAGAATCAATCTTTTAGAATTGCATTTTATTTCAACTTTTCCTTTTTCATTTAATTTTTAAGCATTTGAATATTTAAACAAAACATTTCAAAGCACATCACAAAAACAAACATTTGCTGGATAATGTTAAATTCTCTTTTCATATCTCATTCATACACACTCTCACTAAAGATCTTTTTCATACTCGCTCAATATACATTCATCCACCTAGCAATCTAAAGAACAAACAGCTCTATTTTATACAATTTATTTACAATTTTTAAAGAGAAACCATAGAGTCACATTTAGAGACATAAATCACTGTGATCATAAAATGTCGTTTGGTTTTCTTATGGTTTCAATGTAGCGACGTTACATGGGAGGGTCTACGCGTTTCGAACTCATTTTAATATAGAGTTTTCGTCAGGACCATAGACTGTGAATGAAAAACAAGGGGACCTCTGTTAGAATGAGTTATTTATATAACCGAAGCTGGTGTGGGTTCAACAACCACCTCTCTACTTCTTACCTCTCTGAGTGTCAGACAGATTGTGATTCCTTAATTCACCAACGACTGCGAAGCGGGACCACCTACATGACAAATACACATACGATGTTTGTATCATCCAACTACACGTATTCAAAGTCAGACAGACTCTAGGATGTACTCACTTAATTATGATGTTTTTACGTTTCTTTCTGTAAAAAACAATGAATGACAATGTTTAAGGAGGGCGATCTCAGTCGCTTGATTGGTTTAAGAGTCCTGCACAAGGGCTAGGTGTCTTACCGGAATGAAGTCAATTAGTGTCCTATGATGTGCGAGGAATCGGGGATTTATTTTCCACACGAGGCTCACGGTGCGCTTGGGGAAAAGAAAAGGGAGCGTACAATTATTGCCCGTTCTTATTTATCGCGAACTCAGTGGCCAGTCTTGGCTCAGTTCTCCTCCCAGATGGTACATACCTTTCGTTCGTGGCGTTTTCCAGCTTGGTCCCGGTCTGGTTTCACGATCTCGGGTATACAGCTGGATTCCCCTGATATTTCCTGTTCGGAAATATCACATGACTTTCGAGTGTATCGTGGGCACCATCTTAATTGGTCATGCTCGCTCTATTCTCTATGCAGATATATTTCAATAGCATGATTATTCAGTGATGTTTGCCTTGTAAATTCATTATTCTTGGCAAGTGGTTGATTGGGATTAAGGATGCAAAAATTGGACGATTCATTGGAAAATGCCGCGATACCATTTGGGTTCCCTTTTGGGTGGAGGCCATCTTGGGTAGGGAAACCATCCACTAAATAGTATTGTTTGGGTCAGGTGAAAGAGCCTAATCAACACGCATTCTTGCTCTTAGTTATAATTTGTACATCTTGGAAAGTTCATTCAATCCGTTTGTAGCTGTGTTGAATCTTACGATCATCATTGCTTCTTTTTTAGAAAGTTTTGCATCCAAGTCCCCTCCTCTTGGATCTTGTTCAACTTTAGTAATCACTGTCCATCGTAGTTCATTGTCTCCGTGATTCTTCATTTGCCAGTGGTTGACCAATGGGGCATTCTGCACTTTCCGTTTTATCCGTGATTTATGTTGTTGGATTCTTGAGCGAATCTCTTGATTGGTTTTGCCAATGTATAGAAGATTACATGGACACCTAATTCCATAAATCACGTACCGTGGTTTACAATTTGTGAACAAGTCGTGTTTCTATGTTATTTCGTTGTATTTAAAAATTGCTCCTTCTTCCGTGGAATCACAGCAGTTACATCCGCCGCATTTGTGGTGCCCCACAACCGGAGGTAATCCAATCATACAATCAAACTTGGGTTGTGATTTTAATGGTAGTGCAGCTCTTACCAATCTATTGGCTAGACTTGATTCTTTTCTAAAAGCGAATAGGGGAGGTTTATTCAATTATTCGCATAGATTTTTTACCAAGTGCCAATTGCTATTCACCACCTTTTTCAACATGTTTGAATTGGGGCAATATGTAGTAACTAGTACTATTCGGTCCAATTTTTTTTGGGCCTTTTTCTCCAACAGATGTTCTCGTGGTGTCCACCACGCTCGTTTTTTGGAACGTCTAATTAATTTTTTCGGATACCCACGTTCAATTAGGTTGGTGGTCAATTTATCCCCATGTTTTACATATTCTTGCTTGTCTTGGCAATTTCTCCGGATCCTTAAATATTGCCCATATGGCAGGTTTTCCTTCAGGCTTCGGGGATGGTTGCTAGTGAAGTGTAATGATCTGTTGCGATCAGTTTCCTTTCTGTATAGAGTAGTCATCAAACCTCCTTCATCCGAAGGGTATATCTCCACATCTAGGAAAGGGATTTTATTTTTTGAGTACATTAGGCTAAATTTGATTTCTTGTGTTCTGCTGTTGTTGAACCCACACCAGCTTCTGTTATATAAATAACTCATTCTAACAGAGGTCCCCTTGTTTTTCCTTCACAGTCTATGGTCCTGACGAGAACTCTATATTAAAATGAGTTCGAAACGTGTAGACCCTCCCATGTAACTTCGCTACATTGAAACCATAAGAAAACCAAACGACATTTTATGATCACAGTGATTTATGTCTCTAAATGTGACTCTATGGTTTCTCTTTAAAAATTATATATAAATTGTATAAAATAGAGCTGTTTGTTCTTTAGATTGCTAGGTGGATGAATGTATACTGAGCGTGTATGAAAAAGATCTTTAGTGAGAGTGTGTATGAATGAGATATGAAAAGAGAATTTAACATTATCCAGCAAATGTTTGTTTTTGTGATGTGCTTTGAAATGTTTTGTTTAAATATTCAAATGCTTAAAAATTAAATGAAAAATGAAAAGTTGAAATAAAATGCAATTCTAAAAGATTGATTCTGATAATCAATCTCCTCTCACATAGTGTTTCATTCGTATGTGAGCAAGAAAATAACAGTCCAAGAACTGAAAGTAGCAGTATTGGCATCTTTTTTGTGATACATACAGCTTTGCAAGTCAGGCACACAGCACTGCTTACTTGTCACATCAGATGGCAGAGCTGCTGCATATGCCATGCAGAAGTGGTGCAACACATCACATACACACTCACCCAGATGACAAGGAACATTCACACACTTCAATGTCCATGAGGTCAAACACATCATTTGGACAATCTCCCCACAGGTCCCATCAAGTCATAAACATCTGTGAGTATAGTCACCTGTCACTCCTGGAGGGAACACTGTTCCACCTCAGGACATTTGAGAATAAAGTCACCAAGGTCTGGCATGGCTGAAAGTGTCATTCACTATGCAGTGAAGTTCACAGTAAGCACAATGCAAGTGAGGAGTGAACAAACATGAACTACATCATGCTCTGCATGAGGGACACCACTATGTACACCCCCGGGACTCACTCACAACCACATTGCATGTCTGTCCCACCACTACACAACTCCTGTTGTGACACTCACACATCAGGTGCACACTCAAAGGTAGTGCAGTCATCATTCACCTGTTCCTCTGGTCTCCCATACAGCTTGCTGTACTGTGGCAGAAGGGCATCCAGCAGGGCCTGGTTTTCCTCCTCACTGAAGGCTGGGGCCCTCTCCATAGTACGAGCCATGAAATGCCAGAGGATGCAGAGACAGAATCAGTGTGGTCCACTCCAATGTTGTGCAGGCAAGTGCTCTCTCAGAGCTTCATGCAGCCTTAAATCAGTGCTGCTGATGGGCTTTCAGTTCGAGGAGTACGGAGTGATAGGTCAGATTTGTTCGCATCGTACATTTCATCCAATCCCTTTGAACGAACAGCTCTGACACGCATTCGCGTCATTCAAAATTTTAGCTTCAGCTCCACAATCATTTTGCAACATTGTATATTTTTGCCCAACGGTGTTTTGCAGGGCACCTGTAGCACACACTCAAATGTCAGTATCCATGACAACCAGGATGCATTCAGGGCCTACTACTCGTCCCCTAGGTGTCCACTAACTTTTTTTGAGATCCACACACGTGTACGGTGCGTTTCACGGGTACGGTGTGCTCGCGTATGGCACGATTGCAATAGTGACACGATGCACACACACGCACGGAAAGTAGGGGTACAGTGTGCTCGCGTATGGCACGATTGCAATAGTGAGACGATGCGCACACACTCTCGGAGAGTAGGGGTACGGTACGTACTTGTATGGCACGATTACAATAGTGAGACGATGCTCACACACATGGAATATAGGGGTATGGTGCGCTCGCGTATGGCACGATTGCAATAGTGAGATGATGCGCACACACGCACGAAATGTAGGGGTACGGTGTGCTCACGTATGGCACGATTGCAATAGTGAGACGATGTGCACACACACAGAAAGTAGGGATACGGTGCGCTCGCATATGGCATGATTGCAATAGTGAGACGATGCACACACACGCACGGAAAGTAGGGGTACGGTGTGCTCGCGTATGGCATGATTGCAATAGTGAGACGATGCGCACACACGCACAGAAAGTACGGGTAGGGTGCGCTCACGTATGGCACGATTGCAATAGTGAGATGATGCGCACACACTCCTGGAGAGTAGGGGTACGGTGCACACGCGTATGGCCCGATTACAATAGTGAGACGATGCTCACATACACGGAATGTAGGGGTACGGTGCACTCGTGTATGGCACGATTGCAATAGTGAGACAATGCGCACACGCATGAAATGTAGGGGTACAGTGCGCTCGCGTAAAGCATGATTGCAATAGAGAGACGATGCGCACACATGCATGGAAAGTAGGGGTACGGTGCACATGCGTATGGCACGATTGCAATAGTGAGACGATGCGCACACATTCACGGAAAGTAGGGGTATGGTGCGCTCGCGTATGGCACGATTGCAATAGTGAGATGATACGTACACACGCACAGAATGTAGGGGTACGGTACGCTCGCGTATGGCACGATTGCAATAGTGAGACGATGTGCACACACGCACAGAAATATATGGTGCGTTTCACACGCTGATGTCAATGCAGGGGTATGATGCGTTTCACACGCTGTTGTGAATGCAGGGGTACGTGCGTTTCACACGCTGTAGTGAATGCAGGGGTACGGTGCGTTTCACATGCTGTAGTGAATGCAAGGGTACAGTGCGTTTCACACGGTGCATTTCACACACTGATGCCAATGCAGGGGTATGGTGCGTTTCACACTCTCATGTATGGCACCATTACAATAGTGATACGAGGCGCACACATGGCAGGGATGTGGGGGTACGGTTCAAACAAGGATGTCTATCAAGTTCTTGTCATTGCATACTTTCATGTGCAGGCCCTAGGTGTGGCAGGCAGTGATATAACACAGGGCATCTTATCTTGTTGCACAATCGATGTGTGATGACCTGTTGACACAGGTCATGTGTGATGGGGCACTATGTGGTACACATCACCTTTACACTTGTCCCATATGTATCATTATGCACCTGTTGTCATGCACAACAACACTGGGATGGCACAGTCACCGCTACGGGCACCTGTCTCATGATGCCAGGGACCGGGGCACTTTGTCACTTGGCATTTCACGCTCAGCATGACCTTATGTGACAATGTCATGTGTGTGTCATGTTAAACATTGAGCTTGCTGTTTGTGTTTCATAAACTGCATCTGCTGTTGGTGCATCTAACATGGGTCTGTGTTGAGATGGTAATGGTTTCACATCTACGCACACCATGCCACATGTTTATTCCCACGGCTTTTGGATCAGATGGCATCATACATAATTTATCCCCAGACATACATGTCTGCATCGTGACAATGGCTGTGTTGTTTTGTTGTCTCATGCACACCTCAATTGCAATGTGTTTGATATGTACATTTGACATTCCATGTGACCTGTACGTGTGCCTTGCAGTCAGCTGTCTGGATGAGATGACAACCTTCCACTGCAGGTTTGGTGACGTGTGTCACTCCAGTGATATCTCGGGCTGTTCATTCAGACCAGCCCAGCAGCTCATTTGAGGGCATGTCATGTTTATTTGTCAATCAACAGGTGTATCTGAGTTTTCACAGGAGTGCCAGCAAGTTGGCATATGTGTCCTGGATGTATTGCACACGCCGGACTCCATAGTGACCTGATGTGTAGTAGCAGTTTTGCATGTTCTATGTACATGGATATCGATGTTGGCTGACAGTTATTCTCCATTCTTCCAAAATATGTCCTGCAGGGCACCGCCTCTACCAAGGCCATTTCCAGACTTGGCTACCATGAGGGAACGTGCCTGCATCCGACATTACAGATTCACTCGACAGTTAATTCAGGACTTGACGAACAGGCTGGAACCACACCTCCAACCGCAACACAGGTATCCTACTGCGCTCACCCCAAGCTAAAGGTGATGGCAGCCCTCCATTTTTTTGCTACAGGTACGTTTCAATTAACCATAGCTGATGTCAGTGGGATGTCCCAAACAATGTTCAGCCATGTCCTGTGTGATGTTTTAGCAGCCATGTTGGAGCACATTGAAGAATTCATCAAATTTCCTACTCCTGAAGAGTTGACAGATGTCAAGGGTGAATTCTATGCCCTGTGAGGGATGCCACATGTCATTGGGTCCATTGATGGGACACATGTTGCTTTAGTGCCACCACAGGCTCAGGAGCAGGCTTACCTCAACAGGAAACATTATCATTCAATAAATGCCCTGATGGTGTGTCTTGCTAACATGCGGATTTCCCATGTTTGTGCACGTTTTCCAGGATCGGCACACGATGCATTCATCATGAGGCGTAGCAGGGTGCCACGAATGATGCTGCAGCTGCGCAACAATCGGGCATGTCTTGTTGGTGGGTAAACTCTGTGTGTCCTGTGTGTTTCAGTATCTTTTGCTCTGACGGCATCTCCTGAACCACTTACTTACATGATGTATCTTTGTAGGTGACGGGATATCCCAACATGCCATGGCTAACGACACCTCTAGGCAACCCAAGGACAGCAGCAGATCAGCGGTACAATAATGCATACAGGCAGACCAGACGTTTGGCCTCCTGAAGAGCCAATTCAGGTGCCTCAATAAGACAGGCGGATCCCTCCCATATGCCCCAGCCAAGGTCTGTAATATCTTCATTGTGTGCTGCATGCTGCACAACATGGCAGTTGAGAAGGCAGTGCCACTCTTCCTGGATCCTGAGGAGCACCCGTTGAGGATAAAGGGCTTGGTCACGATACTAGTGATGAGGAGGATGATATCCGGAGTCAGCTCATACTCAACTTCATCTCATAATTGTGAGTCACTGGGAATGAGTGTGCAAGCTTGTAGCATTGAGTGGCATGTGTTGCAAAGTGTGTGTCCAGCTGACTGTATGCAAATTAACTTTGATGTGTGTTCTGATGTGTCACGCAAGTGCTGATGTCATACCACACAGAAATGTGCAATGACTTAGTTTGAATCTTACATGTGTACTACATTGTTCCTCTTTTGTACATGCCCATGTCTTTAGCAAAGATTTTTAACGGTGAGCGCTTGTGTGTCTGTCATTCCCAGGTTCGTGTCATCTTAGTCCTCCTGCCATTCCTCATGATGATTGCAACGTGGGCCGAATCAGCGTTCCATGCACGGACATGTGTAAATGTCAGTTCGGGTAAGAGATCCAAACAGGCTGTTTGGGGTTGGTATAGTTTAGGAATGTGTGGGAACTGTTTATGTGCATGTTGTAGAACCATCCATACATGTCTCATCACCATGGATCAAATTACATGTTGCACCACTCCCATGACAGGACAGTCACCCTTCTTGACAGTCATCTGTTGTAGAGTTTTGACTCTGGTGAAGGCATCAATATGTGTAAATCTTGACCCTGACACATTGCGGATACCAGGGGTTGACATTGTGTGGGACATCACAACCACAGGCTCCATGGGGAATTGCAGCTTCACTGTGTGCAGCAGGATGTGTTTGGCTCATCCACTTAATCTTGTGTGCCAGTACAGTTTGATTTACAATCAACCATGTTGTGAAGGCGTGGGCCAGTGTATGTCCCACATGTTCTGTCAAATGTCCTGTGAGTCTGTTCGTATGGATGCATTGCCCCTTGTGCCAGTATGTCATGTCACTGTCACGTCGCTTCCTCAGGGCCGGTGGAGAACCCTGCTTTACAAGCCTTCTTGGTAAGTTGATGTTAACTTTCTATTCCCATGATGCCCGGAATATTGCGCTGATGACGTTACATTGTTGTACTGTAGCAAATGTAAACGCTTCCGTGGCACCAGTCGGGTGACTTCAATCCCAGGATTCTCTTGTGGTGTGCTGCATATTCTGGTCACGGTAGGGGTTGTTTTGTGCCATTGCTCCTCATTACTCTCTGTTGAGTTCCGGCCCAGCAGCTTGTTTTGCTAGGCATTTCAAAGCCCAGTTGGATGAGCCAATTACTGGCTCTTGCGGGGCTTCATTGTATTTACCTAATTCCCTCCCTCGTTGGATGAGCTTCTTAATGCTCTTGCGGGTGATGTGTAATTTCCCTTCTTGACCCTCACTGATTCCCAGGGGTAACTACGGATTGTTGACTTTGTGTGAGTAGCACTGCAACGCATTGGAATTTATGTTTATTGGAGCCTTATTCATGCACTGTGATTTCCTTGATAACCGCATGGCTCTAATTGCATTGAAGCAGCCTGCAGAGCATTATACCCCCTTCATTTAGCTGCAAAACTCTGCTACCTTTTATGTGTCCATGTTCAATCTTCAGATCTAGTATAATTTTCATTACTGTGATCCCAACTACGATACAGTGGCTGTTGTTTTCCTTTACAGGTGTAACTGTTACAGTATAGGTCCTGAGGTATTCTGTGATTCAGTGACAAGAAGTGTTGAAACCTTATGCTTGTTTACCTTTGTTTCAGATCTCCCTCCCTGCTGTTCCCTTCCCTTCCTTCCCTCGCCTGATCACCCTTTTGAGTCAGTCATTTCTACTCAGACCAAGGGGTATCGGGAGATGGACCACTTTGAGCATCGCACGTTTCTGAGGATTCAACGAACCGACAGTCCCAGGCAGTCGTGCGCAGATTGTTTGACCAGCAGCACAGGTAAACTCATTGCATGACTGTTATTTTCTTCAGAGCAATGGCACTGGCCATGGCCATTGGCTAAAGCAGCATGGCCTCAACACAAATTTTGGTCCATTTGTGTAGAAAATGTGTTCCCCACAGTACAATGTGCCTCATTACTGTCTCCGCAGATCTCTTGCCAGTTTGCATGCATCATTTATGGCATAATTTACAAAGATTGTGCATATGTGAGAATGTGTACTGTGGCAACATGCATGCAGTTTATCATGTATAATGATCCATATTGTGCATGAAGTACATGGTTGTGTATGTATTGTTGCAGCTTGTTACCCACAATGGGCAGGCAACACCTGCTGATGCAGTGTGTCCTGTGCCCAGTTTGGCTTTTGGTGCCTGATCCTGTGCCCGTCATATTTGGTGATTGTTCTTCCATTTTCTTTCAGTGACCCATGAGTACCCAGACACTCCTGCCTTTCCATACACCTGTTACATTGTGCCTTTCAAACCACCTTGTCTTTGTGTGCTAGTTTTTGCATGGTGTCTCACCCCTTCCGCCATCAAGTGTTCACTCATTCCTGCTGCTGCATCCCCTGCGGCAACGCAACACCAAGTGCCCTGATTCTGCAACACACACGCCTCCCAGATGCTCCTCCCTCCCTCCACCCATTCTTAATGCAGGCAGCAGCTTGTCAGTGCCACTGTTGCGCCACATCCGTGCCAAAGGCAGGACCGTCAGCGCCTGCAACGTGCACAGTGCAAGACCCTCTGGTCCTTCCATGACGCAGGTAACACAACAGACTCATGCTCCAGCCACCCTCCAAAAGTGAACACCAGACAATCATCCACCTGCTATCAGGCAATACCTAAGTGCACCCATGACAGCTTCGCAGGCTGTGTGTGCAACTCCTACTGTCAACCCGCGCTGCCCCGCATAACAGACCATGTCCGTATAACCAGATCATGTGCCTCCTACTGCACACCAGCTACATCCACCAGCACGCCATTGGACTGTGTTACCTCATCAACACAACAGCCCCACACATCGCCTTCATTACAGTAACCTGGTTGAACGCATCCTCAGCACAGTACTTCAACATTGCCATCACAAACGGATACGAGATCACCCGCAGGGATCGCACCAACAATCCAGGAGGATGCCATGAGTCACATACAACACCAAGGACACACTCAGCATTGTCTAACATCTGCACTTCTGATTTAACACCAACCCCCTGACCACCCTCAGTCAAACTATCATCTACAGATCTTCAGGCCTACACCCACAATTCTGCTAAGCCATCGACAATTATATTAATAGTCATTTATTGAGCGCACATCTAACCCAACGGGGTGTCCCAGCGCTGTAGTGGGCAGAAAATGAGGCAGCATACGGAGGAGTAACTAATCAATCAGGCTGAATAGCCAGGTGTTAAGGGCTTTGCAAGACTCACATTCAGACAGAATCATACGCATCGGAAGAGATAGCTTAGTCCAACATTGGGTGTTTCCTACCTGAAAGGTTTCACCTCCTGATCTAGGTTTTGCAAACCAAGGACCAATGAGCAAGTGCTTGTCATTGGAACGTAGCGATCGTGATTGACAATAGGGACGGAGGCTCCTCCTAAGATAGACTGGACCATGGCATTGTCCTGCCCTGAAGGCGAGTGTCAGCGCATTGAAATGTATTCATGTAGCCATGAGCAGCCAATGGAGTAGTCTAAGATACGGGGAGATATGTTGTCAAAGTGGGACTCCACACACCAGGCGGGCATCAGCGTTTTGGACCATCTGCAGTATACGGAGCAAGCCTAATGTGAGACCGACGTATGAGCCTTTTGCGTAGTCTAAATGGGAGGTGATCAGTGCGTGAACCACCGTTTTCCAGGTTACATTGTGCAGATAGTTAATAAATCTCTTGATGATTTAGATCTTGCCAAAACATGCGGCACACGCCTCTTGTACCTGTGTGGCAAGGGATAGCTGATTGTCACATCTAAATCCCAGATTCCTCACCTAGGGCCAGATGTAGGTAATTCCTATTTACCGACTCTTAAATACCGACTCATACCGAATCGGTATTTAAGAGTCGGTAAATAGGAAGGAGGCAGATGTAGGTAAAAAATTACCGATTCTGTAAGACTCGGTATTTACCGAATCTGTAAATACCGATTCGGTATTTCACATTGATTCCTATGGGCCTTGAAGCCCATAGGAATCAATGTGAAATACCGAATCGGTATTTACAGATTCGGTAAATACCGAATCCTGCAAGGGTGCAGGGGGTGTCACTTTGACACCGTCTAGCACCCCAAGTACAGGCATGCCTGTGTGCCACATGGCACAGGTGTGCATGCACAGATGTGCATGCACACCTGAATTCGGTATTTTACCACCCAATAGGATTGGGTGGTAAAATACCAAATCTGAAGGGCCTGTGGCACTCTTAGGAGTGTCACCTACATATGGATTTACAGAATCGGTATATTTACCGATTCGGTAAAATACCGAAGTGGTAAATTTACCGAATCGGTAAATATACCGAATCTGTAAATTCAGACCCACCTACATCTCCGACCGGTATTTGGCGACCTACATCTAGCCCCAAGTCCTTGTGTGCCGGAGCAATGGCCAGTTTCTCTGGCCACCACAGATTGGAAAGGAGGGGAGAAGGTTCATTAATAAAATAGGACCTAGGTGTTATCTGGATTAAGTTTCAAGAAATTGTGGTCCATCAAGGCCGCAAAAATGTAGAGACAATTTTTGAGTGGGTCAGAATTTGCCACACACACAGCATTTAAGGTGAATAGAAGCAGAAGATCATCAGCATATAATATGATTTTGACTTCAGACATGGCAATCGATTCAGCCAGCGGGGTTAAGTAAATATTAAAAGTCAGAGGGCTCAGAGCAGAGCCCTGCGGCACGCCCCACTTCAGTGGTTTGACTGGGGAGATGAATGGATAGGTCCGGACCTGCTGTGTGTGGTCAGATAGTAAGGTCGATATCCAGTTCAGCACTGAGCCCCCCACGCCTATGGTCTTAAGGTGGTTCTGAAGAATGGGATGGTCCACGGTGTCAAATGCTGTAGACAAGTCTAACAGCACCAACACCGCAATGGAACCTCTGTCGACCGCCCAGCATATAGAGTCTGCCATTTCAATGAGGGCCAACTCCGTACTATAGCCGGGATGGAAGCTGGATTGTGAGTCGTGGAGGAGGCTATTATCTTCAACAAAGGACATCAGTTGCTGCTAGAATACATTCACTGAAATCTTGGCCGAAACTGGTAAAATAGAGTTAGGTCTATGATTGCAAGGAGATTCAGGATCTGCATTGTCTTTCCTTAAGATGGGCAGGAGGAACGTGTGTTTCCGCGCATCCGGATTAGAGCACAATCTGAGGGAAAGGTTCCAGATGGCGTTTAAATGGTGATTGTGAATCTTAGCAAGGATGTTGTATTGCTTGGCGGGCAAGGGGTCAGTAGGGGAACCGGATTTATACATCTGCAATTCGAGCAGAGAGGCTTCCTATGAAATTGTGGCAAAATCTGAGACCACAGAGCTGGGATACGGCTTTACAGATTGGTCCTCAGACATTGGACAACTACATCAGCACGCAGGCCCTCACCTACACAGACTACATGGGTCAGGGGGACAGTAACTCCTGGCTGGAGGACAACCACACCACCATCCTGCATTGGTACATCAACATTTGCATCCAGTTGTCCAAAAAACAACACAATGCACCACACTCCGCTACAGATCCACCAAAACACCTTCACCTGAGTCAACACAAACGAGCTGTGTGGCACCCTCACACAGGACACTCCAACCAACGACACCGCCACACCCTGCAACTGCACATACTGGATCAGCGACTGATCCAACACTTTTGCCACATTGGTGGACTTTCCTGTGAAGCATAACAACAGTTATGCCACCAGGTAGAAGGCAGACCTACTGGACTCATACAGGTCTAGCCGGACTCATGTGCAAACCTTGTAAAATAAACAACCATCAGTTACCTTTTAGCCCTGAAATCCACAACACACAGACATCACCATATCATCAGCATGGACAAGAGGACAACCTTCAGGTATGGCCTAGGCACCAACACACACCACATGAATGACCTCATCGGCATTGTGAGTGAACTATCTAACCCCAGCCCTCCATCCAAAACACATCCCACCCTTGCAAGGCCAAGGGGATCCCTTGCAACTTACTACCACTCTAAGCTCATGGACGTACACAAAAGCCTCGCCACACAGAGGCAGACAGCGCTATTTTCCACAGGACATACCCCCCTCAGGTCCTGGACTCCCGTCAGCAGCAAAGACACCACCCGGCTCATGTACACCATCCACTCCAGCTCTCCATCAGGACCCTTCCCAGACAACATCTCAATCACAGCATACACCATCCTTGAAGTCCACATCCGGCACATCATGAATGTCTCTTTTGAGTATGCCACTTTCCATGGGAGCTGGAGGCATGCAGAAACCCAGGCCCTTCTTTGACAACGGACGTCAGTACCGCAGAATGTCCTGGAACATCACCCTGCTTGCCAACCCGGCAAATATCATCAACAAGACAGTCAAGGAGCAACTGACCATCTCCCTCCAAGCAAACATCTCCAGGCAACCCGCCCCAGACCATCTTCCATGGTAATCACCCCACTGCAACAGCCCTCATTGCCACCACCAACGACATCTTGGACCCTGCTCAACAATGGTGAGACCACCACCCTTACCCCATCAACTGCTCAATGGCATTCAACACCATGTGCTACCACACTGTCAGATCACACATCTCCAACACTGGGATCCACAGGAAGACCCAGGATGAAATCGCCAAGTACCTCTCCAGCAAGGCCCAGGGAGTCCGCATCCCCCCTTTGTCATGTAGTACACTGGGGTAATTTGGCCCATGCCCAGGCCTCATCTCTCAGCGTGACAGTCTACAATGTCTCCATGACCCCCCTCTCCAACATCACATGCGCACATGACCTCATCATCATGTCCTATGCCATTGACACCCAGCTGCTCCTCACCCTCACCAAAGACCCAGCCACTCCCAGATCCAACATTCAAGAAGACATGAGGTGCGTTGACAAATGGATGAACATCAGCCACATGAGGCTGGACTTGGACAAGACTGAGCTCATCATCTGAGGAATGTCCCCTTACGGCTGGGACAACTCCTTGTGTCACACCGTCCAAGTACACAGTGGCCACGCCCGCAAGCAGGTGCTCATCGTACACTCCTCACCCACAATGACCATGCAAGTCAACACCATCACTACCTCATGCTGCAAGTCCCTCCGCATGCTGCAAATGATCTTCAGATGGATCCACTCCTAGTCAAGACAGACAGTCACCCAGGTCCATGACACCAGCCGGCTAAACTACGGCAACACCCTCTACGCAGGAACAAGAGCCAGACTCCAGGAGGACTTGTGCACTTCCAGGGTGCATGCGCACACCTCATCCTCAACATCCCCTGCCACAGCCACATGACCGTCCACCTGAGATAACTACAATAGCCTCACTATCAACTGCAGGATCTCCTTCCTACTCCTTAGCCACACTCAGTAGGCACTCCGCAACCCCCGCCCCAAAGACGAACATGGACATCTCCCATCCAACACCCCGTTGCCCCAACTCCGTCCAGCCACCCTTGCCCTGGGCACCATTCATCACATCCACAGTACAACTGCATGCAGGAGATAGTTCTCCCACATCACCAAACAGACCTGGTACTCCCTCCCTGGGCACCTCCACATGACCCATGACTTCTACACCTTCATGAAACTCTTCCAAAACTGACTGTCAGAGCACTATGGCAATCCCCCCCTTAACAGATTGAAACCATCACGGGTGACTATTGCGCTCCATGTATGTATTTGATGATACATTGTGACCGATGTGTGTCCTCAACCGGACTCAGATCCCAGTGTATGGATGGCTTGAGTTTGTTCCACACTCTGGCATACTTTGACATATCCCCACACGTATGTTGTTGACTCATGTAAAAAGACTGCAACAACAAATTCTACTGTGTTTGTTTTGTTTATTTATCGATCTTGTGCGGGAAACGTGAGTAAGTGCTAGGTGCTGTACAAAAATTCTGGGAATCCAAAGTTCACAGAGGGAGATGTGATGCCTTGTAGTTTGAGTCAACAGAGTCCAGACCACAGTGCTTGGCATCATTGGCATCATTGTTCAGACTGCAACCAGCAAGTCCATGTGGGAGAGTAGGACAGTCAAAAAGCTGATGCTGTTGCACACAAAGGCAAGATGCCAGACCAGGTGACCTGGGAGATGCGCATGGCCCACTGCCTCTCACTGTCTTTTCCGTGGACGACCTACCTTCCTTGAGGGGCCCTCATATGCAGTCCTTGACGATGCATGGGACACTCCGTCGGATGATTCCTCCTCCTCCTCACTCCCTGTGCCTGTTGGTGGTCTTCGCCTCGATGTTTCTTGCCAGGGAGGGTGCTGCATGTTGTCAGCGATCCGACAGAGTGAATGGCTTATGTCCCTCTGCACCGCCAAGAGCTCATCCAGTCTTGCCTCCATCCGTCCTTGGTGTTCTCGTTGACTGGCGTGTTGCTCGGCCTGCAGGTTTTTGATTTCTGTGAGGGCCCCCACTACCTGGCTGAACTCCCTGTTGTCCCGCTGGTATGCCACCATGATGTTTCATAGTTCAGACATACCGGGCCCTCCAGCTGGCAGGTCAGGTTCTCACCTCCGCCTGATGCCACTGCCACCACCCCTGCCCACATGAGCCTGGCCTGATGTTGTGGGCACATCGGGTCGACGGGACCCCTGGGGGATGGCAGTGGTGGTGTTGTCTGCCACCTCCTGGGTGCCCGGCGAACCTTGTCCCTCATTGTCAGACTGGCTCAGTTGTGGAGTGTTGGCAGGGCTCCGAGATTTCTGCTGGGATGTGGCAGGAATGGGTGTGGTGGTTGGTGCAGATGTCCCTGATCCAGCTGCTGCACTGGTTTGGGCTTCAGAGGTGCCAGGTTGGTCGGGGTCATCCATGGAGTGGTGAGATGCGTCACTGTTGGTGGGATCAGGGTCCTGCTTAGTCTGGGACTGTGATTCATCTCCCCCCTTATTGGGGGTAGCTTCAACACGTTGCCCTGTGGGTGTGAGAGACAGACAATGTTAATGCCATTTTATGCAACATCCAATTTTCATATACATTGTCGTTGGCACTGTTCCACCTGGTAGTTTTCTATGCTTTGGATTGTTCTCAATGTTCACTTGTGGATGGGTATGTTGTGGGGTCAGATTGATCTGTGCTCAGGAGTCATTGACATGTGAGTGACTACTTACAATGACTGCATGTCAGCAGGGATTTGCCAGTCATTGTGCACCACAGCTATGCCAGCATGGATGCAACACATGTACACTGCGGATCACCATGGTGGAAAAACGGCACAGCTGCGTCACGCATCTGTGCCATAGAAGTGGCACATTGCTGAAGTTGTGTCGCCGGCGCAACACAGATCCAGCAATGCTCTGTGTGGCCCTATCTGCACAATGCTGCGTCAATACGTACGCCTGCTTCAAGCATGCACAGGGTTTTGAGGCAGCATGTGCATAAAAGTGACTGAGTGAAATCTTTAAGATTTCACTCAGCCACTTTTGGGAGGTGTTGTCTTGCCGTAACGGCCACACACCGCCCACCCCCCCCTGGACCAGTACACCTACTTCTGGCGTAGGGCTTTAGAACATGGCACATCTCCCAGATGCATCACCTTGTAAATACCCAACACCATGGCGCAACTTTTGTGCGTCCGCTGTGTCACAAAGATGAAGCAACGGCATTGTGAAAGAAGCGCAAGGGACTTGTGAATCAGCACCGTGCATTTTTTGCTTGGATGCTTCATCAGATCTGTATTTGTTTTGTTGTGTTACATGTCGATTGTGACAGTGGGGCACTCCATTGCCTGTCCCAGGAGGCTATGTTTATGTAAGGGGTGTGTGTGACAGGCCGTGCTGGTAGTTGGAGTCTGATTTGGAACTGGGCGTCCCTCGTGGTGTGGCTGTCCCCCCATGGAGCATGCTGCCATGACAGTGGTTGTGAGTTCCTGTCCAAGATATCTGACCTTGTTGTCCTGGTGATAGTGTTTGCACTGGTCACAGGAGGGCCTTGTGCTACCTACACCAGGGCCCAGTGTCAGCTATCTTGTCAGTACTTTCCCACTCCCTGTGCACTGAGCATGGTGCATGGGTGTGTACCTGGGCCATATGGAATGAGTGCAATTAGCAATGGGCGTACACAGAAATGTTGATAGGGGTGGCCACATTTTTAGCTTCATCACCATCCCCCTTGCATCCTCCTCCCCTCCCCCTTGCACCATTCTCGCCCTCTGCCTTGCACAATTCTCAGCAACCCCCTTGCACCCTTCCCACACAATGGAAGGTGCTGCCACCTGAAACAATGTGGTACAAAAGGGGGTGGTGATGGACGGAGCATCTGAACCAATCAAACACTCACACCCAGTCAACAGATCTGGGTTTAATCCATCACCGTTCTCTAGCCCACTCTGCCACCCCAGTTCAGCAGTTCAGACCTGACCATATGAAAATCAGTCTGACCCTGTGCCTCATGGGAACAGTCCAGCCCGAACTGCCAAGCCATGCCTTCCCTGGACCGGAAAAATGCTTCCGAGGACCGGTTTCTGGCATTTCAGCCATCTTCAGCCCGGCTTGCTTGAATCCAGTGGCAAAGTGCGCAAGGGACTCACGTCTGAGCATACCCTGCCAACTTATGGCGAACAAAGTGGTACAAAAGGGGGAGGTGAGGGACGGACCATCTGAACCAATCAAACACTCACACCCAGTCAACAGATCTGGGTTTAATTCATCACCGTTCTCTAGCCCACTCTGCCACCCCAGTTCAGACATGGCCATATGCAAATCAGTCTGACCCTGTGCCTCATGGGAATAGTCCAGCCCGAACTGCCAAGCCATGCCTTCCCTGGACCGGAAACAAGCTTCCGAGGACCGGTTTCTGGCATTTCAGCCATCTTCAGCCCGGCTTGCTTGAATCCAGTGGCAAAGTGAGCAAGGGACTCACGTCTGAGCATACCCTGCCAACTTATGGCGAACAAAGTGGTACAATAGGGGGTGGTGATGGACGGAGCATCTGAACCAATCAAACACTCACACCCAGTCAACAGATCTGGGTTTAATCCATCACCGTTCTCTAGCCCACTCTGCCACCCCAGTTCAGACATGGCCATATGCAAATCAGTCTGACCCTGTGCCTCATGGGAACAGTCCAGCCTGAACTGCCAAGCCATGCCTTCCCTGGACCGGAAACAAGCTTCCGAGGACCGGTTTCTGGCATTTCAGCCGTCTTCAGCCCGGCTTGCTTGAATCCACTGGCAAAGTGAGCAAGGGACTCACGTCTGAGCATACCCTGCCAACTTATGGCGAACAAAGTGGTACAAAAGGGGGTGGTGATGGACGGAGCATCTGAACCAATCAAACACTCACACCCAGTCAACAGATCTGGGTTTAATCCATCATCGTTCTCTAGCCCACTCTGCCACCCCAGTTCAGACATGGCCATATGCAAATCGGTCTGACCCTGTGCCTCATGGGAACAGTTCAGCCTGAACTGCCAAGCCTTGCCTTCCCTGGACCGGAAACAAGCATCCGAGGATCGGTTTCTGGCATTTCAGCCGTCTTCAGCCCAGCTTGCTTGAATCCAGTGGCAAAGTGAGCAAGGGACTCACGTCTGAGCATACCCTACCAACTTACGGCGAACAAAGTGGTACAAAAGGGGGTGGTGATGGACGGAGCATCTGAACCAATCAAACACTCACACCCAGTCAACAGATCTGGGTTTAATCCATCACCGTTCTCTAGCCCACTCTGCCACCCCAGTTCAGACAAGGCCATATGCAAATCAGTCTGACCCTGTGCCTCATGGGAACAGTCCAGCCCGAACTGCCAAGCCATGCCTTCCCTGGACCGGAAACAAGCTTCCGAGGACCGGTTTCTGGAATTTCAGCCGTCTTCAGCCCGGCTTGCTTGAATCCAGTGGAAAAGTGAGCAAGGGACTCATGTCTGAGCATACCCTGCCAACTTATGGCGAACAAAGTGGTACAAAAGGGGGTGGTGATGGACGGAGCATCTGAACCAATCAAACACTAGCACCATTTCAAAAGCATGATGGACTAGGGCCAGCCCTGACTGGGCCCACACCAGACACACTGGTAATCCAGGGGGGCCAAGAGCCACCCTTGCCCCCTCCTGTGGACACCCATGCAATTGCGTCTGATTTGGAGTCCCACGATGCATTTTGTGACACCCACCCTCCCAGCATACCAGACGCCCATTCTTGGGTCTGTGCTTCCTGTAGCATGGGACATAGCATGGCCTTGGTTTGTCAATGGGGCATACACATGTTAGTGGCATTAGCGTTGTTTTTGCCTTTAGTTGTGGGCGACGGGCACTTGGGGGTTGTTGTGGGCATTTTTTGTACTTGGGTGTGGATGCCTTACCTCCATGTTACATGAGTTGTTTGTATACTCACCAGGCCCCACGAATCCTTCATTTCCATGTACTCCCACCGGTGGTAGCAGGGCCATGACCTTCTCCTCCCAGGGATGGTACTGTACTGGTCTGCGGGGACCACCACCTCTAGTGACCTGGCTCTGGGCGTAGTCCTCGTCCATCTTCCGCTTCACCATCCTCCGCAGATCGTACCACCTGGCCTGGCAATCCTTCCTGGTGCGCTTGATTGGTGCAACAGCGTTGACCCTATTGACGATCCTTTCCACAGGCGTGTTTTCTCAGCTATGCTGGTCCATCTGACCAATGCACCAAACAGCTGTGGCTCGACTCTGATGACTTGATCTACAAGGATCTCCATATCCTCCTTTGTAAACTTTGGATTCTTCTGTGCGGACATGGTGTGGGGTGAATGTGATTGGGGGTGACGGTGTGTATGGATGTGGGTGTGTGGGTATGAATGTGAAGGGGGGTGTGGGTCTGAATTTGATTGGGGGTATGTGTGAAGGTGGATGTGTGCAGTTGTTGGTGTGTTGTCAGTCTCTGTAGCTAAATGGGTATGTTGCAAAGGATGATGGTTTGTGTGTGTGGGCCCTTTTTATTGGTCCATTTGTGGGTGGGGCTTTGTTTGAATTTTTGGTGGGTGTCTTATAAGGGGTGGGTCTGAGTTAGGCCGCCTGTTTGGATCTGGTCAGGACATTCATTTCCAATGGTTTGTACACAGAAGACATGTTTTGTGGTGTTTTGCGAGTCATTTGCACCCTCCTTGTGCTGTTTTTAGGTGTTCGCGTGCGCTTCGTTCAGGGGGGGGTCATTTTGTATTTGATTGTGTAGCTCGCTCATACGCAAAGTTATTATGGGGTTCACGTGCGCTTCGTTCGGGGGGTTCGTTTTGTATTTGATTTAGTGGCTCGCTCATACACAACGTTTTACGGGGTTCGCGTGCGCTTCGTTCAGGGGGGGTTCGTTTCATATTTGATTGTGCAGTTCGCTCATACGCAATGTTTTTACGGGGTTCACGTGCGCTTTGTCCTGGGGGGTTCGTTTCGTATTTGATTTAGTGGCTAGCTCATACGCAACGTTTTTACGGGGTTCGCGTGCGCTTCGTTTAGGGGGGGTTCGTTTCGTATTTGATTGTGTGGCTCGCTCATACGCAATGTTTTCCGTACAAATCGCACTTCATACGCAATGACGTTTTCCCGTACGAATCGCGTTCTCGGTCCCCGGTCAGGATCGTACTGGTCGGGTCGTACAGCATGTTTACGAATTGTACGGTTCAATTTCCAAGTCCGTATCGTACGGATTTTCGCTTGATTTTCGTATGGTTTGCAAGGATTTTGACATATTTTTTAACTACGGATCGTACTACGCGATTCGGATGGATTTGTACGGTTCGTACAGAAACGGCTACGAATATGAATCGTCGTACGGATTCCTTTACCAAATCGGAATCCACCCCTTAATGCGTTCCATTAAATATTTGTATATAATTTGTTTCAATTGGTAGTTATATTATTTATGGTCATTTTGAATTAATTCATTGTTTGAAATATTTTTTACATTGTAAATAATGTCATTGTAATTTGATAATCATGTTAATAATTGTGTTAATAATTCAATTGATCACATTAATTACTATCTTTTTGGAATTGTCTAGTCATTTATTAATTTATTTTCGTGAGTTGCTGAGATTGTAGGCTAGTAGGATGGCAAGTGTTTTATGGAATTGTTTAGGTTCTGTTTCAATTGGTTGATAATGTTTTAATTGGTCACTTGTTATAAGTAGCAATGTTTATTATTTTGTATGTAAATAGAAGTAATTTAGTAAAGATTTTGTTGCAGAAGTGTTTTTAGATGTAACATTTTAATGGTTTAAAATCATTATAATATACTTTTTAAATCCTTTCCCTACTGTTTCTTAGGTCGTCAACGGAAGAGTAAATCTGACCTCCCACGCCCTAAGTCCAATGCGTTCCCTCCTGTTGCTCCAGTTCCAGTTCCAATGGGAATAGTAAATCTGATCACTCCAATGCAGCCACGGTCCATGCAGGTAACAGCGGTGAGGCAGTGGGGTCAGGTAAGGGGGGATTTCGAGGGACCATGCTGAGGGAAAATTAAATAAATAATTGATTTTCCCTCTGCATACTTATTTTTCAACTTTTAGAAACCCTTTTTTTACTATGGATGTCACATTTTAATATTTGTTTTGTTGGGTAAATGTCTTTTTTGAGTAACTAGTTGTTATACTAGTTTTGCTTATGCTCTTTTAATTTTTTTGTCCGTTTACTTTTATTGTGATTTAGGAATTTGAAATATAATATTTTGATGTTCTTAAATCACTTTTTCGTACTATTACTTTCAATATTGTGTTTTTAAAATGTACATTTATGTATTTAGTAAATATATTGTATACATGTAGAATGTTCCCATTTTTTAAATAAAAGTATATTACATATGTTTAGTGTTATGTTTTTTAGTTATAATTTGAATAGAGTTAAGTTTTTGTATAATTGAAATGTCTTTAGTTACATATTATTTATTGTTTGTATTTCTTTATTTAAATGTATGTTTGATTATTATATATAAAACAAGTTATACTTTATTTTATATGTGTTACTATATATATCTATATCTGCGTATTTGACAAAGTCTTGTATGGAAGTCAAAACACATCATATTATTATGGAATAAATGCCATTGCTTGAAGTGCAGGTGTCTCTCTCCTTCATGCAATGAGACCTGTAATGCATTAATCACAGGACTGCATTATTATTTATTTGTTACATTTATTCTGTTTTTAAATACATTTAAATGTATGTACTTACCAATAAAATCTCCATATTGTTATCATGATATTTTGCCACAATTTGTTTGTAGTTTATATTGGAAGTATGGAAACTTGATAATTATTACCACAATAGTTTTGCAGTGACATTTCTGTATTGTGATATTTGTCATATTGATATTATGTCATAGAAGCTCAAAGACAGTTCTGAACAGCCAAGCGCATTCCGGTTTGTTCAGTAGTTCCAGTACATGTCCAAGTAATTATGGAGCAGCTACTAAAAGATAAAAAAACTAATTTTGTGCTTCTGCCAACATTGGGTGAATGGGCAGTCGGCATTGCTGCAGTCAGAGAAGCAGGAAATTATTAATTGCAAGAATTGAACATCAGGGTTTGAATTTATCACTATCCCTAAAGGTTGTAAAGAAACTGGATGAATTAGAAAACTTAATTTCAAGCAGCTTATTTAGAAAAACCTTTAAGTCTGTTTAAAAATAGCTGAGTAATTGTATGACACAATGGAGCTATAGGAAACATGGTAGACTTGCTGACGTATTCTAACAAAGACGACTTTTAAACAGTTTTGGATATAATTGCCTACATTGAATAACCAAAAGAAATTATGCAATATAATGCAAAGTTCCTTCTTGTCAGTTAGTTGTGTATATGCAAAGATACATTTCCTTTGTGTCTAGCTTATGCGATCATCAGCCACAAATCTAAAGATGTAGGTTTTGCTGTGTCCATGATGAACATTGGTCACAAATCATTCAAAGAAGGGATATCATATCGAGCACTGTCACATTTTAGATCATGGTCATGACTGTACCATCTTTAATTTGAAGAGAGCAAAGTAAATGTAGACATTTCATGTGTGAAAGAAGTTTGTATGGTCCTCATCTAGGTCAATATTTACTACAGGATAAACATAAAGTTGTATAGATAAAAAGTTGAAATACCTATAGAGGGAAGCAGCTTCACAGACACACATTAAATCTAGTGGTGAAATGGCAGTATGGTATCCTTCTGTCATCCAAAGGACTCTGCCAAGGAAGGTTAATAGCTATCTTTGCTGAGGGATACAGTCAGACTGTCTCTTGGGTTTGGCTTTATTTATTTATTCTCTTTCCGGGATTATTCTTTTGGTCCCTTCTTTTCTATTATGTGAAGTCCCCTCAGGTGGGTGGTTCTCGTAGGACCTCAGACAAAGGCAATCAAAATTAATGAATGAAGACAAAGATCGTGGAGTGTGCTTGGCTGGTCTGCATTATGTAAACGGAACGGGTGGGAGAGCCTTTATCAGAACAGCTTAGGTGTGCACCACTTCTTCCTAGGTCCCCGCCAGTTTTTTATAAAGGAAAAAATAGACACTTGCCTGGAGCTACCGTCCTCCTGCACCGTAGCAGATGTTGTCGCCGTATCCTCCCTCTCCTGCGGACAGCAGGATACTTGAGGGTTGCCTCTGGGTGGTGTCTCGAGGTTCTCCTTGAATTTCCAGACCCTGCTTTCCTTTGGTTCCCCTTCTTTGGCTGTATCCTTCCTTGTTAGCCGTAAGGCTCCCCTCTCCTCAGGAGTTTCCCGTCTATTGTCCTGCTCCTAGCACACTCCACCGCAATCCAATTGCAGCCCCACCCCCTTTGTAGGACCCGTCGTCGTGTCTGGTACGCTGCCTTTCTCTTCTGACAAACACTGGAATATCTTTTGATCAATATATAAATATATTTTTTCATTTATAATTCAAAATTCATAGGGTACAGTCAACACTGAAGATCTACCGTGAGGGACTACCACCCGTTTTCTCATCTGCCAGATTAGAATATCAGCTGCTGAAAAGATTGAATTATAAGATCAAGGAGGATGCATTGAGAATAGATATGCCATAAGATATCGGCATCACTGCTCTGTCAATAAAGACACCAGAGCAAGGTCAGGATCACCAGTGGGTGCCTATGGAATTTATCCAATACTGTCAAAGTCTTACAGATTGACCGTTCTGTTAAAAGGGTCATTGCTAAATCCAGTTTCTGTTGTCCTGAAGATGGTCTGAGGGATTCACACGATAGAAGACCGAAACGTCGACTGTACTGTCCATTTCCTCACGTATTGATGGGTCATTGCTAAATGCAGATTCTGTTGTCCTGAAGACGGTCTGAGGGATTCACACGATAGAAGACCGAAACATCGACTGTACTGTCCATTTCTTCACGTATTGATGTACTTCAAGTGACTGTTTTATTTATGAAGATATATGTCACTGTTCTGATAATATCAGGAAGGGATCTTGTTACTTATGAATTATAGGTCAAAGTTCACTGTACCTTTTTCATTTGTATGCATTGAAATCAACTTTAGTGGTGACTGTACCAAATACATTTTTAATTATAAATGAAAAAATATATTTATATATTGATCAAAAGATATTCCCCTGTTTGTTGTTGCTGTTTTGATTTTCTGTGCATTGATTGCACAAGTTGTTGAATTTATTTGCACTGGTTAAAAATTTACAAATATTGTATCTTTTTAATGTAGCTTAAATAAGAATATTTTGTTCTGAATAAAATCCCTTGTAGGCACCTTTTACCTGACATTACCAGTATTGCCCAAGCCTCCAAGGGTTTATTGGGTTCTCCCACTTTATTATTTCTCTTCTGACAGCAATTTGGTGGGCGCCATCGTGCAGTCCTCGGCCATCTGAGACACCGTATCACATTGCCTTTCCCCTAGGTATGGACGATTGGGCCATACAGACACTGGAAAGCGAGATAGGTAGTCCACATTACCCTGTGCTCTTCCTGGTAAATGTAGAGTTTGAGGTGAAAAAGGCTGCAATGCTAAGAAACACAGAGGTGTCTTAAGATTCGTGCTTTTGTAGGTAGCTAACCAGGTTAACGGAGCGTGGTCGGTTAAAAGAAAGAAAGAACAACCGTGTAAATGTAAAATGTAAATCCAGTACTTGTATAGCGCACGAATCACCCCTGAAGGGGTATCTCGGCGCTGGGGGCCATAGGGAAGATAAAGCAAGCGATTGGCCAGAGTCGCATGGTGCTGGGCAGACCCCTGCCACTGGAACCGCGGATCGAACCGTGATCCCCAGCGTCCAGCGTCAGTCGCCCGGGCCGTGGCACCACACCTCTGTGCCATGGCGCCACAAAGATAATATTGTAATGCTTCCATTGCCCATTTAATGGCTAAATATTCTATCTCCCTGGTGGCATAATGTACTTCTCAGGGAAACAATTTTCTGCTCATATATAATACAAGGCGTAGAAGGCCTTGGGGATTGAGCTACATTAGTACAGCACCTAATCCTTGATCTGAAGCGTCAGTCTGAAGTACAAACGGTCGTTTGAAGTTTGGACACATTAGAATACGGGCATGATATAGAAGTTGTTTCAAATTATAAAAGCTACGTTCTTGGGCTTCAGTCCAGTTTATTAGGGTTCGCTCCTCTCTCTGTCTGAGGAGTTTGGAAAGGAGACTGGCTTTTTCTGAAAATTGGGGAATGAATCAGCGGTAATATCCGATCAGGCCCAAGAAAGCCTGTGCCTCTTTTCTGGTAGATGGTTGGGGAATGTTCTGTAGTGCCTCTAATTCATCAGCTTGTGATTGTATTGTTCCTTTGCTTTTGGTGTACCCCAGATATTCTATGTGATCAGTGCAGAGGATGTTCTTTTTAGGATTCATTGTGAGGCCTACTTGTTTTAGGGTATCAGACACTCGTTCTAAGTGACATAAATGGGTTTACCAATCAGGGCTGTAGATGACAATGTCACCTTGATGTGCTTGCAATAAAATGTCCATAGCCTTTGAAATGTCGCTGGGGCCCCGGGAAGGCCAAATGGCATAACTTTAAAATGATATAACCTAGAAGGTGTAGAGAAGGTGGCCTTTTCCCTGGCGGAATGGCTAGGCGATATTTGCCAATAACCCTTTTGTAAGTCAATGGTAGACATAATTCGGGCCTCTCCAGGGCTTTCTATTAACTCGTCTATGCCTGGCATGGGGTAGTTGTCAAATTTCGAGAATTTAACACTACATACGAATTTAAGCTACATTAAAAAGATACAATATTTGTAAATTTTTAACCAGTGCAAATAACAGAGACTACCATCCGGTTTAGGGACGAGGGCGATGGGAGAACATCAGTGGCTTTGAGAGGGCTCAATGATGTCAACTTTCAACATTGCCTCTATTTCCCATTCAATAGCCATTTGTCAGGCTTCAGGTATTTGATATGGTTTGAGATTCACAACCCTCCCTAGCTCGGTTACAATGTCAAGAGTGATTAAAGTAGTACATCCCAGATTGCTAGAACTGAGTCCAGGAAAGCGGTTCAACAGTTCAAACAGTTGCTGTCTTTGAGTTCAAGAGAGGTTCTTTCCTATGTTAGGTTTCTCTGTTGCTATTTCACCAAAAGACCATTGCGATATCTCTAAGGGCTTAGTGATTGTTAGGTGTTGTACAGCCACTGTTGAGTTTCCTACTGACGGGGTGGGCGCTCCAATTTTTTTTAGCATGTTATATGATATGATTGTTCCGAATCCCTTGTTCTCAGTATTGCTATTCTGTACGTAACTGGTGTTAGTTTCAGTGTAACAAAGTAAGACCCTGTCATGTTGCCAATAGTTTCTTTTCAGAGGACAGTAGGAGTACTAACACGTTATCTCCTATTGTTAGTTTTCTTATCTTACTGCTTCGATCATAATACTCCTTCTACTTTGTTTGTGCTCTTTCCATGTTTCTGTGGACCTACTTCCATAACGTGGTGAGTCTTTTTTTAATGTTTGTGTGTATTCTAAAAAGGGCTTTCCCTCATCCTCCTCTTCTGTCCATTGTTCTACTGCCATTTCCAATAAGGTACAAGGTATTCTGCCAAACAGTAGTTCAAATGTACTAAATCTGGTGGACTTCTGTTTGTGAGTATGGATGGAAAAGAGAACAAGGGGTAGATTGCAGTCCCAGTCTCTCCCTGTGTCACAAATTATCTTCCGGAGTATGGTCTTTATCGTTCTGTTGTACCTCTCCACTAGTCCTTCTATCTGAGGATGATAAACAGCTGTACGTATCTGGTGGACCCCTAGAAGTTTAAATTTTTCCTTCATTAGTTGGGCCATAAACGGAGTCCCCTGACCATCAGGATCTCCTAGGAAAATCCCACCCAAGAAAAAAAACGAAATCATTACTTGCACTACAGACAAAGTGGTCATGCTTGTGAGGGGAATTGCTTCTTGGTATCGGTCTGCATAGTCCACCAATACTAATATGTATTGGTGTCCCCTAGCTGAGGGTATCAGGGGACCAACCAAGGCCATCCCTACACGTTGGAAAGTGATATCAATAATGGGTAGTGGACACAAAGTGGCCTTCTTTTCTATTGGGGGATTCACTAATGGCACCTAATGCAAGTAGCGCACAACTTTGCTGTTTCCTTATAGTTACCAGGACAAAAAGAAACTCTCTAAAAGGTATTTCAGGGTATGTTCCTGCCCATAGTGTCCACCTCCCGCTTGGCTGTGGGCTAAGTGAAGTGCTTGTTCAGGGAATGCAAATGGAACCAATAATTGTTCTACTTTGTGCTCGGGAACTCCACTAACCCTATAGACGAGTCCCTTCTTAATACAAAAATAAGGGCCTACCTAATCGGGGTCTTCCTCTTGTGTTGACTCCAGGCCTTTATCAGAGTGCAGTCATCCTTCTGGGCTGCTCGAAAGCTCTGTGAAGGAGTGTTTCTGCTCTTTTTCTTAATAATAAAAAAAAAACTAATTTGCCTGGAGCTATTGCCCTCCTGGACTGTAGCAAGAGGTATTGTCACGTCCTCCCTCTCCCGGGGACAGCAGAATACTTAACTGTTGCCTCTGAGGTGACCGCTCAGCCCTCCACAGGGCTTGGTCGCCCCACTCACTGCTGCCGCTCCTGCCTGCCTTTGCCGCCTCCTGCCTGCAGATTCCTTCGCTCGCTGCCCGCTGCTCCTGGGAATTTCCCGCTGCCCGCTGCTTCTTGGAATTTCCCGCCGCTGCCTCCCTGAGGCCCCGCCCCCCTGTGATTCCATTCGCCGCCCCGCTCCCGCCACCCAGCTGCTCCTCCCTCCCGGCTCCTTACTTATGACGCCCCCAGAGTGACCGCGTAGCGGATGCGCGCAGCGGGAGCGCCGATTGAGCGCCGAAGGTGCACCAAAGGTAAGCCCGTCTGCACCCGTCCGCACCTGGCCCGCGCCCAGCGCCAGGACCCCTGGCCCACCCCGCCGAGGCAAGACGACCCGACTGACCTACGACGCCGCCACTCTCAAGGCACTCAATGCCTGCCGGACCCACGCCTGCTGCCGAGCCACCCCGAGACGCACCCACGGACCCTTCACCTGCTGCACCTGCAAGTTCACCTGCCTCCGAACCTGCCCCGCACCCGCCAAGACAAACACCAGCAGCAACCACCTCAAGTGCATCCTGATCAACACCCGCTCCGTCCACAGACACGCCGTGGAACTCTGGAACCTCCTCGACGCTACATCACCGGACGTCGCCTTCCTCACGGAAACCTGGATGAACGCCTCCTCTGCACCCGACATCGCCATTGCCATCCCGGACGGGTACAAGATCATCAGGAGGGACCGCATCAACCAGACCGGAGGTGGCATCGCCATCGTCCACAGGAACACCATCCGCATCACGACCGACGCCAACGACTCCTTCGCCGCAGCCGAACATCTCCACTTCCAGATTCACACCGACCCTAAGACGACCCTCAGAGGCACCCTCGTCTACAGACCCCCGGGACAACGCACACAATTCAGCGTAGACATCACAGACTTCATCAGCCCGCACGCCCTCCCCTCCACCGACTACATCCTCCTCGGGGACCTCAACTTCCACGTGGAGAACAACAAGGACCGCAACACCACCGCCCTGCTGGAAAACCTCGCCAACCTCGGACTCAAGCAACTGGTCAACACCCCCACCCACTATGCCGGCCACACGCTTGATCCCGTCTTCTCTTCCAGCAAGTACATCACCTTCAGCCACGCCACCGGACTCTACTGGACCGACCACAGCTGCGTCCACTTCAGCTTCAAAAGATCCACGACCCACCACCACCCGCAACAGGTACCTCACAGGAATTGGAGCAAGATCACCGCAGACCAGCTCACCACCTCCCTCAGCCAGAGCCCACCCGCCAACACAACGGACCCCAATGAAGCAGCCCGCAACTTCACACAGTGGCTGACCGCCTGCGCCGATGACCTCGCGCCACTAAAGAACCCTCCCAGCAGACCCAGAAGCAAGAAGGCATCCTGGTTCACCGACGACCTCAAGGACTCCAAGAAGACCTGCCGCACCCTCGAGAAAGCCTGGCTCCTCGACCGGACCACCGACAACATGACCGCCCTCAAACACGCTACCCGCAAGCACCACCAGCTCATCCGCACCACCAAGAAGAAATCCCTGAAGGAACGACTGGACAACAACGCCCACGACAGCAAAGAGCTCTTCACTATCGTCAAGGAGTTCTCCAACCCCAGCACCGGCACCAACGACATCACTCCGTCACAAGACCTCTGCGACTCCCTCGCCTCGTTCTTCCACCGCAAGATCGCCGACATCCACAACAGCTTCAGCGCCCCACCCACGCACCCAACCGTTGAACCAACGCCCCCCACCGCCACCATTCGCACCTGGACCACGGTGACCACCGAAGACACAGCCCGCACGATGAACACCATCCACTCCGGATCACCGACCGACCCTTGCCCACATCACGTCTTCAACAAGGCCGACTCCACCATCGCACCCCAACTCCGGAACATCATCAACGCCTCCTTCAACACCGCCACCTTCCCGGAGAGCTGGAAGCACGCCAAGATCAGCGCCCTCCTGAAGAAACCTACAGCGGACCCCACCGATCTCAAAAACTTCCGCCCCATCTGGCTCCTCCCTTTTCCTGCTAAAGTCATTGAGAAGATCGTCAACAGACAGCTGACCGCCTTCCTCGAGACGAACGGATCCCTCGACCCCTCGTAGTCCAGCTTCAGAGCCAACCACAGCACCGAGACCGCCCTCATCGCAGCCACCGACGACATCCGGACCCTGCTCGAAAAGGGGGAAACAGTGGCCCTCATCCTCCTGGACCTCTCCGCTGCGTTCGACACGGTCTGCCACCGCACCCTAGTCCAGCGCCTCAGCAACATTGGTATCCAAGAGAAGGCACTGGAGTGGATCATCTCGTTCCTCGCCGGAAGAACACAAAGAGTCCGCCTCCCCCCGTTTCGCTCCGAGGCCACCGAAGTCATCTGCGGCGTCCCGCAAGGACCTTCACTCAGCCCCACCCTCTTCAACATCTACATGAAACCTCTTGCAGCCATCGCACGCCAGCACAACCTCAACATCATCTCTTACGCCGACGACACCCAGCTGATCCTTTCCCTCACCAGAGACCCCGACACCGCCAGAACCTGCCTACACGAAGGGATGAAAGACGTCGCTGAGTGGATGAAGGACAGCCGCCTGAAACTGAACTCGGACAAGACGGAAGTCCTCATCCTGGGATCTTTGCCCTCTGCCTGGGATGACTCCTGGTGGCCCCCAGCCCTGGGCACCGCACCCAAGCCAACCGACCATGCACGCAACCTGGGCTTCATCCTGGACCCCTCCCTCTCGATGACCAGACAAGTCAACGCCGTCTCCTCATCGTGCTTCAACACCCTGCGTATGTTTCGCAAGATCTTCCGCTGGATCCCGACCGAGACCAGGAAGACTGTCACCCAGGCACTCGTCACCAGCCGACTGGACTACGGAAACGCCCTCTATGCCGGAACCACAGCCAAGCTACAGAAAAGACTCCAGCGAATCCAGAACGCCTCCGCCCGACTCATCCTGGATGTCCCCCGACGCAGCCACATCTCCAGCCACCTGAGGAACCTGCACTGGCTCCCCGTCGACAAGAGGATCACGTTCCGGCTCCTCACCCACGCACACAAGTCTCTCCACGACCTGGGCCCCAGTACCTCAACGACCGCCTGACCTTCTACACGCCCACCCGCCAGCTACGGTCCACCAGCCTCGCCCTCGCAGCCGTACCACGCATCCGAAGAGCCACCGCCGGAGGAAGATCCTTCTCTTACCTGGCTGCCAAGACTTGGAACTCCCATCCCATCCACCTTTGGCTGACCCAGGACCATCTCGCCTTCAGGAAACAACTCAAGACCTGGCTGTTCGAGCAGTAGCATACCCCTCCCCCCAGCGCCTTGAGACCCTCCCGGGTGAGTAGTGCGCTATACAAATGGCATGATTGATTGATTGATTGATTGGGTGGTGTCTCCGGGTCCGCCTCAAATTTCTCGACCCAGCTTTCTTTTGGTTCACCTCCTTCATCTGTATCCTCTGTTGTTAGCAGTAAGGCTGCACTCTCCTCTGGAGTTTCCCGTCTCTCGTCCTGTTCGTCTGATGCTCCACTGCACTCCAATTGCAGCCTCACCCCCTTTGTAGGACCCGTTGTCACATCCGGTACACTACCTTTCTCTTCTGATGCCAATTTGTTGGGTGCCATTTTAAAGACTTCTGCCATCTGAGACTCAGTATCACACCTTCATTTACTAACTTGTCCAGAGTGAACTGCTATTTTAATCTATAATGTAATAGTATTTGTTCTATTCTGGTCGACTCCAGTGATGGAAGAGATTTAGCAGATTTCTGATAAGTCTTTATGCAGAGCTATGTCTACTTTACAAAAAAATTGAAAATGTACTACAGTCAGCAATTGGCATTAGGAAATCTGTTGATTTTGCACAGGGATAATACAATTCATATTGAATTCATGAAAGGTTCTATTAAAAACTTTTTATTATTTGATTACAATTCATACCTTTGTTGATTCTAGGTATTGAGCCGTTGCAACCTCAAAATGCTTTGTACATCTGGCCATTTAACCTTGGAATTATTAGTAACCCTTGGCGGAGTATGTGTAGTGCTGCTCCGCTCTGCCAAGGGTCCACAAGCATTATAAAAAAATTAATTAAAACACCACTTATCTTGTCTTCTGCCTGTCCTTCTCCTCCCTGCTGTGTCTCCCTATTTACCGCGTTGTCCTCCTCGTGTCCGTGTAGGAATGACGTCTTCTGTGAACTGCATGAACTTCGCATGCAGGAAGAAGGGAGACACTGTGACAAGGAGGAGGGGAAGATAAGGTAAGTGATGTTTTAAACATTTTTTTTTATTGGGCTGACTTCGTACTCCGCTCTGCCACGGAGGCAGTGTTTTGCCCAATTTCACATTCCCAGCTGAGCTCAGAGTTGGTAAAACTCCGCGGACTCTGCTGGCAGAGCTGAGTACGACACCCGGGGTTAATTATTAGACACTTGCTGTAGGTATGGCGGGTCAGAAAAATGTAATTATCTTATGTTTAATATATGTTGTTACTAGACCCGAGGTGCAGCAGCCAATATAGGTTTCCAAATAAGTTTCCTACACTTCTAGAACAGACATTTTCTTCCATACTAAGGGCCTGATTATGAGTTTGTGGGAGTGGGCCGCCATGCCAGCGCCCCTCTTAGATACCACCGGCAAGATTACATCTTTTCTCATGGTCTGGCAGGTGGTATTTTGGCGTTCCCTTTGTGGTGCCTATTAAAAAGGCACCACATTGGGAGCGCCAAAGCCAATTCCTGCACAGACAAAAGTCCATACTGTACAGGAAAGAGGGTGCATGTAGCCAGGGAGGCACACCATGTGTCCCCCTACATTCATCCCATGGCCCTGAGGGCACAGGGGGCCCTTAAGGGCCCTGTAAGTTTCCTAACTGCCACCCTTTTCATGGTGGGCTCACCCCCATGAAATGGGTGGATGTGAGGAAACTGGTAATACGCTTGGCAGTGCCGCAACAGCACCACCAGCATACTGCGGCCCTCAGACCGTGCGCCAATGCCAAGGATCACAGATCCCTGGCCATTGTGGCAGTCCTTTTGCGGTCCGACTGCCGTACTCGTAATAAGGCGGTCAGTCCACGAGTGCGGCTGTCTTCGACCGCCACAGCACCTTCACCGCGAGTTTGGTGGTCCAAAGGACCACCAAACTTGTAATCGGGCCCTAAATGTATAAGAAGTATATCCAAAACCAAAATAATTCCGTTGTCTAAGTGAATATTTAGAATATTTCTTTAAAAAATGGTGCTTCATCCAGATTTGAAAAGATACTAACTTATCCTTACAGTCAACTTTTACTATTGTGCAGTTTTTCTATTGTTGTTTTGTATGCTGAGGATTTTTACTCCATGTTTCTATGATTGAGAATCAGTTTTTACAGTATACCCAGAATTCTATACGTTCTTGGGTTCAGTTTTCATAATTGAAAGGTACTTAGCTGAAAACCCAAAGCAAAGGAAAATTAACCAATGTTAGATCTAGAAATGTGTAAGAATCCACAATTTCACCTTAACTTACTAACAAATAGCTCTTAAACAATTGTTTACTAAAACAAGTTAAATGTAACCCTTCATTTACAAATTATTTTTGCAAGATTTGAATATGAACAAATGGTTTCAAGTTTGGTAAATGATGAACTTATAATGTCTATATCTTTCTTTATGTCTTTCTTTATGTCTTACAGAACCTTCCATCATGAATTTTGAAAATATTAAATAGGAAACAGTACAAATTGTATCTAAATTTTCTAGTTTCTTCTTAAAGGCCATTATTGGAATATGGCCCTCTCTGAAGGGTCACCCCAAACTTTCTGCCTTCCTCCTCCTCTTTTTCTGATCTTATTTTTGTTGGCTTTAGTACTCGGAGTATTTTACAACTGCTAACCTGTGCTTAAGTGCATGTGCTCTCTCCTCTCAACATTGGCAAATACCCAATTGCCAGTGGAATCGATGCATCCTCTGCTCAGTGAGGCAGAATTGATGCATCACCGCTGTTGAAGGAATGGAACTGGTGCATCCCACTTGGAACCAGCACATCGCCATTGGAAATGGTGTGTCCGAACCACCGTATCGCCGACGCTGCAGTAGGGGCGATTGACACATCCCCATGACTGTGTGAAGAAACCTGGCACTTTGCACTCGGAACCACCGCATTTCTGAATGGTGCCTCATCTTAAGAACTAGCGCATCACCATCATTGCATGGAGAAAATCGATACATCACCTAGACTGTGGGATCAATACCAATACATTGCTTGACTGCACAACACACCCCGCTGTTGCAACCAGGATCAAGGTACTTTTGTTCAGCAGGCCTTGCATGGCTCCTGTCCTTGGCCTTTGCTCCATCATGGTCTGCTTGAACTCTTGACTTTGCCATGGCCTAGCATGACCAGATAACCCCCCGGTCTTTTTGCTTCTGAGTGCTATTTTTTACTTTTCATGTTTAAAAATTCATATTTCCACTTCTACTTATCTTCTCATCTCATCTCCAGCCCTCCCACCCCAAGTATGGTGACCCTTTGTTATGCTAGAAAAACTCCACCACTGTCCTCAGATTGTGTCACACCTCCGCAGGCATCCTCTGGCTCTTTAGATTGGCCAATTGTTTTTTGCACACCAGTCCATAGCGGCTGTCCATTTAGAGTTGTTGAGGGATGTGGATTGAGTCCAGTATTGAGCTATGTCTCTATTAGACAGAATTGTGGCTATTCCAATCAAGGTCTGCTCCACTTGTTTAAGCCCCAAATTTCCATCATGCACAGCAGAGTAACTCACAGCTTAAGCTCCACAGGCTTCCCCAAGACACGTGTCAAAGTGTCCGCAAAGAAGGTCCAATATGAAATTACATTGGGGCAAGCTCATACCATATGGAAGAAATTAATGTCAGCCGATAAACACTGTGGCAGTTAGGTGAAGTGCATTTACTCACCATTCAGAGTTGCTGAGTGTTAGATAG
The DNA here is from genome assembly GCF_964261635.1 of Lissotriton helveticus. Classification (NCBI taxonomy): domain Eukaryota; kingdom Metazoa; phylum Chordata; class Amphibia; order Caudata; family Salamandridae; genus Lissotriton; species Lissotriton helveticus. The sequence continues at coordinate 452,650,501 of NC_136067.1, forward strand.
GTGATATATAAGTAGTTTAATTGAATGCACCTGGCGGGCTGGTTTGGTAATAATATGAAGAGCCATTTGGACCTCTTGCCAGTCTGCATAGTCTAACGTGTCAACCCACTGTTCCCATTTTACCCTCAGGTCAACAAATTTGGTAGGGGAGTTGATTATCAGTGTTTAATAAATGTGGAGATTCCCCCTTTCCCAACGTGCCGTAAAGGAGCCTGGCTTCATGAGGATAGAATTCCAAGAGGTCTGACATGCCCTCTCGGTTGCAAGGTAATGGATGCTGTAATTGTAAATATTTATGAAATTGGTTGGGGGCAAGCTAAAATGAGGACTGTAGCTCCTGGAACATTTTCATAGTGGATACCTGTCAGACATCACAAAGCAGCGTGATGCTTATCTTATCCCATTTAGTGAAGCCCTCCAGCCGCGACACCTTACATAGCCAGGTCCCACACCATAGAAGAGTCTGCTGCGTGAGTCATTTAATCCAGCAAATCATACGCAGGGTAGCACGCCATGTCTGAACCACAACCTGGGTTGTCACATGGAGGCCCTGGGGCTATGTGCATCCATATAATATGCACAGAGTCTGTCAAGACCCAATTGGGTTAATTTGAGTCTATAAGCGGAGTCTTCCCAGCCTCCTGTCAGCCAATTGTTCATTACCAGGAGTTGGGATGCCCAGTAAAAGATCTGTATGTTTGGCATGCCCATCCCTCCTTCCTATGACGTCTGGCAGCAAGCATTGAAAGCTATACATGGGGTCTTCCGTTGCAAAGGAAGGAGCAAATGTGGAAGTTAAGGGTTCAGAACCACAGAGCGGTATCAAGGATGGGTAATTTTGGAGGATATACAGGAAGCACGGGAGGGTGATCATTTTGAACAGTGCTATTGTGCCTAAAAAAAGGAGCCTAAGTCGGGACCAGGCACCCGTGTATGGGGGCCCGCCAGGCTTGCCTAGTTTCCTCCATCGCAAGTGGTCAAAGGGAGAGCTTATTGAGCTTGAGTTGATGAAGTAGGTGAGGTTGGGGGGCGTATACACATTGATTTTCAAGCCTCAGGATCTGGACTTCGCGATCAGCCATGCAGGATTGTTTATGTTTTTTGGGTTGTCGGACGAGACATTTCTCTAGGTGTGGAATTGACCTGCTGCTCAAAGGGTGCCAGCTGGGGCTACGGAACTATGGTTGATCTCAAAGTAAGTAAGAATTTCTATCTCTAGAATATCTGAGTATTGGGAATCAGATAAGTGGCAGGCATTAAGATGCCAGGTTGGATGGATTGTGCTCTAGGGAGATCCCAGATGCAGCAGAACAGGATAGTGGTCTGAGATACCCCGGATAAGAATATCTACAGCCCTGGTATGGAGAGCGTCTATCACAAGCAGGAGAAAGATCAATTTGAGGGAAGGTATTGTGTGCCACGGAGGTGTGTGAATACCTGTCCCCGGGGATGCCATACTCCCCATATGTCACGTAGGCCCAAAGAGGACATCAAGGAGGAGAAATACACAGATTGTTGCCTACGGTGAGCTGTGATAGGGTCATTGGAGTCTAGCTTAGGGTCCGGTATAGCATTAAAGTCACCCCCATGACAGTAATATCAGGAGGAAAGACCAACATGAGCTGTCTACAGGCATCCAGGGCAGTTTTAGGAGCCTGGCTGGGACAAACATGCTAAGGAGGCTTTAGTGAGTTCCGTCAAGGGGACCCTCCTGCTTTTCGTATATGCCCAAAGGATCTATCAATGTAGCTGTGACTTAAAAGGGGAAATTTCTGTGTAGCAGTATTGAAGTTCTCCTCGAGCCTCTAAACATGCTTGCATGGAATACCCTATTGTATCTATAGCATCCCAGAAAGGAGATTCTCATGTCCAGCAGGTGGGTTTTTTGCTAATTGATGATGTCACCACTTGGCGTACCGCAAGTCTGCAGTCTTGGGGTATGACCCAGCAGGCCATCCACATTCCAGGTGAGTATTGTGAAGTTATGCATGGTCAGAGAGGAAAATTAGAGGTAAGTGCGGGGCCTCCTGGGACGTCCCACAAGTGGCTGGGCCTGCTGTTAGAGTGTGGGGGACAAAGCTGTCATGACATTTGAAAGGAAAGTGCAATGTGTGTGGCTGGTGAGTATGAACCAAAAAAAAAGAACTTTAAACCAAAACTACAACCCAGGAACACAGTTTCACTAACCCCAGCTCTCCTCACTCCATACTTCACTACCAAAAGCATCTGTCACGCAACAGTCCCCTAGAACTAAACAAATACAGTCAATGAATATTATGAAGAGTGCAAAGAATAAGGAACTCCACAAAGCTGGAATACTTGTGAGAGCATTTGTCGCTGGTGCAAGGGGTCAATAGGAGCAGGCGATTACCAGGTCTCGGACTTCAGCGCACCCAGGCTTGTTAATGGATCACTCCATAGTGTTAATGGTTGGCGGGCTGGCAGAGAAGAGCCTGGGGTATGCCAGGGGCACAATGTGCAGCAGGCTGGTTTCCGTGTTGGAGGAGTCTGATATGTGGGTAGTGGAGTCATGTCTCTTGAGGGATTTCATCCTTCACCATAAGAGCAGGCATGGGGATTTCAGGTGAAGGTCAGCTGCCTGTTTATGTATATAGCCATGTCTGAAATGGGGTGGCTGAGTGGGCTAAAGAATGGTGATGGATTAAACCCAGATCAGTAGACTGGGGGTGAGTGTTTGATTTGCTCAAACGCTCCGTCCATCATCCCCTTTTGTATCGCTTTGTTTATGTACCGGGGCAACTGGTTAAAAGGTCGTAAGATCTTCAACTTGACTGTGCAATCCTAAGCTGATGATTCGGGTTATGGATCACCTTTAACGTGGCAGGAAACATCATCATGTATAGTATGTTCATCGCTCTAAGTTTCTGTTTGACCTCTTGGAACACCTTGAGTTTTTGTTCCACCACAGGTAAGAAATCTGGCAAAAACATGATTTGCTTAGATTAGAAGTGGAGGTCCCTGATCATGCGGTCTTCCTTAAGAATGATGTCTCTGTCTCTGAAGTTTAAGACAGGAGCTATATTCAGCCGTGGAGGTGCCTTGGGGAGCAGCCTGGGGGCCAGCGATCTGTGGGCCCATTACAGTGAGAACCACTGAGAGAAACAATGAGTCAGCAGCAAGGATTTTAGCCAGGATTTTATGAAAGTTTTGGGATGTTGTCCCTCTACTTCTTTGGGGAAGCCCACACAGTGGAGATTGTTGCGCCTGAACCAATTTTCTGTATCCTCTGCACATTTCTCCAGCTGCTTGAACATTAATTTGGACATGGAGGCTTTTAGGACAGAAATGTCATCTTCCAGTGTGGAAACCCTATTCTCAGCTTCTGTGACTCTGGATACGATGTTGCAAAGATCTTGTCTTAGGAGGGTCATGTCAACTCGACCCTTCCCGTTCTTCAATTCCGCAGCTTCCTGGAGAATAGTGTCTGTAGTTGAGGGGTCCAGCACCCCTTGCCTAGAGGGGCCCTGCTCATGGGTCATGGGTGGGTTGGCCAGTGAGTTAGCGAAATTGTCAATTTTCAGTTGAGTTTGAGAGGAGGTGCCCATGTCCCTGACCACAGTATCGCTGTGTGTCTGGAGGGGCCTTAATGGGTGGCTTGGGTACAATTCCTCTCTAGGGGGCCAGCACCACCCGCAGGTAGTGATTGAACTGCTTGCCCCCAGGGCCAATGCCCTCCAGCAGTAACAGAATGGGGGCAGCACAAGCAGAAGAAGGTTGTCTGCATGAGAGGGCTCACTCATGTTCCACTTACGGCATTGGCAAGGCCCCCACAGCCCGTTCAGGCAGCGGTTTGGGGATGCCGTGGCCAAGAAAGACTGGGCACACAGGCCCAGGCACCAGTGCGCCAGATCCAGAGTAGTCAGCAGCCATCCCCGGAGCTTGGCAGCAGAGTTCACAGGCAGGGTCTCCTGATCTCTGTGCCTGTGATGCAGGTCCGATTCAGAGCTGCTCAGAGGGGGATTGAGGTGGTTACACCAGGGGCCAGTTCACTCCTCCAACTAGTAGCATGCCAGCTTAAGGGCCCTGGGGGAAGAAAAGATGGCTCTGTTGAGCATATGGGGTTGGCCCGCAGTGCTGCTCACTTATGCAGGCACTGGTGGTGCTCAGTGGGCCTCGTTTTTCAGGCATTGTTGTTGAGCTCTTCCGGCATCTTGGATCTCTGGCAGCTCAACGCCACAGGGAATCAGTCATGGGCAGGATCTGGGAACAGACTCCTCTCCCACAGCCCAGGTGCAGATACCCCCCGGGTGTCCAGCGAGAACTTACTCACCGCCACTGTAACTGCCCAAGTTCTGCTTCTTCTCGGCTTTGAATGGCTCCCCCCACGGTCAAAATGGGCGTCCCACTGCCTGAGGATGTGTGTCGCTGCTCAAGGTGACTGAATTACAAAGGATGTTGTGGAGTTTCAACAAGCGGCCCTAAAGTGCGTCCATTATGATGGCTGTGCTGGCCATGCCCCATAGTCATTTATCCTTAATGATAATTTCATTAATCCCTTGAATATCTATGCAAGGTTATATCTTATTTCTTTCCTTTGAAGCAAAGAAAAGAAAGGCTCTTGCTAAATGGAAGAGGGTACGTTCTCAAGATATTCATTACAATATTCTCTAAGGATCTTCTCTGTTTCTGATAAAACATACATATAAGTGAATGGCACCTCTGTTCCTGGATGCAGAGTTATTGCACAATCACATGGCTAGTATGGGGTGACAGGAGGCTAGTTGTGGGCTTGATAAAAATGTGAATATTCTAAACAATGTTCAGGAACATTTGACAAAGATGCCACTAAAGGTGGAGACTCTCTCTTGGTAGACTGGAATTCTTTGACCACACCACATGGATTTCTCAAACACTTCCAATTGCAAAATTCTGATCTGAGAGATATTGTCATGTTAGCCTAATTAATGTATGGAGTATGGTGACATAACAAAGGATGTTCCGGTATTATTGGATGATTATTGGGAAATAAATCAAGTCAAAGCTGAGGGTTTCCTGATGGTAGTGCAAGGATACCATATGATGTCTGCGGTTCACTTGATTACTGGGCCAGGCCTTACGAGAGTACCATCAACTGTCTGCACTACTTCCACATTTTCTTTAAATTTTCTATGGCATTCTTATTACCCCAGTCGAGGTCCATGTATATATCTCAGCGTCTAGGGAATCTAACAGGGCCAAGAAATTAATTGTGGAGAGTGTGGAGGTGCTCCAGGATACTGGAAGCAAAAACAGATAATATGCATACTCTGTTTGAAAACGTTAAGGTGAAATTTGATGAAGAGCATCCCGACTCACTCCCTCTTTCTTTGAAAGAGATGGCCTTAAGCGTTTCCCAACTCTTTGTTAGGTCATACTGGACAATTAAATGTCCTTCACTGCTGCAATACAAGCACAATCCCTTTGCTTGCCTTTTACTTACAGAGCATTAGCCACACGTATTCACTATGTGCATGGGTTTCTCGCTCAAATTTGCATGCTTAACATCTTCAGTTGTCCTAAGCATCAACACTTTGGACAGAAAAGAACTTGAAACAGGACAGTCAGGCTTCCTTTCCTTTCTTCTTTCAGTCAGACATTTCTCAATATGCAAGGATGTCTCAATTGTTTTAGTTAAGGTCAATGGATCATGCATGTGAACCACCTCATCCTTTAAGTCATATTTTACTCCAAGGTGAAACAGGGTCAAAGTTTGTTCAACTCACTTAATCTTAGCAACTAGCTGTCTAAAATTGGTGACATATATCATTGCATTATGGATTTCCTGCTGAACATCACAAAGAGCCTCCTTAGCTGAATATTCTAAATCAGGTCTTCCAAATATTTCACAACCTTTCTCAGGGATAGGTGGTATAAAATACCTACACTGGTATTTGAAGAGGTCAGTAGAGGAGTAGCCCAGGATAACGCAGCTATGGGAATACAGGAAAGCAGCTTATTATGTAACCACCATCAGATCTATCCAATAAAACTTTATTTGGTTGAAAGGCAAAATGGACTAAGTGCATACACTCCTTTCATTTATTAGGATAGCCATTGAATTGAACAGTTGGTGCGAGCACTGCAGACATGTCCGGGCTATTTTGAGTCACCTAAGCTTGACTAAGAGCTGAATTTACATTTCTAAATGATATAATTTCTGCATCTTGGTGCTGAATAGTATCTTGCAGAACTAGAATGTGGTCCATGATGGCTGGGGCGAGAAAAGATTGTTGGTATTGCAATCTGTAATTTCTGCCAGATGTGAAGCACCACTTCCGTTCCTTACACTGGAAAGTCTTGATCCCGAGGAAGGTATGATCCCTTTCAGTAGCCACAATTCTAGGTGATGATTGAGAACACCACCTACACAGCGTACCCCAAAAAGAAACTGCTGACAAGGAGGAAAGAGCACTCGGCAAAAAATAACCTCCTGGTGAGGAAATGCAAAATGTTTTTGGAGAAATCCTTTCTCAGAAGAAGATGATCAGACCAATTAAATGACTAAAGGTAGGTAATTTAGAAAGTAGAACAAAGAGTCAGACCTAGAGCAGGATTAGGTACGAAAGTGATCTCCGGGATTAAATTCCTGGCAAAAACAATAGAGAAAGGACATGCAGAAAACAGGGAAATTCCCTGACGTGTTTGTAGCGCATCCAGCAAGGCACTGAAGAGGAAGTAAGGACGCAGTGACCAGGAAGTGAATCTTCCATCTTAGATTAAGTAAATCCCTATAAAGGGATACTCAAACCAATATTGGTTTTCCACTAATAATGAGAAGTTCAGAAGCATCCCGCAGCCCACACAACAAACATCATAAACACTTAGGCACACCTAGAGCATCAAGCGTGCCCAGTCATGTGTGAAAAACACCTCCTGCCTGCATATGCAGTGAGAGAAAGCCAGGCTGCACAGCAGCCCAGACATCAGGCACTCGGCCACACCAGCCAAAAAAACATAACCGTGGCTCCCAGCTCGCCCATAGGAATTCTACTCCTTCACTTCACACAAGTTAGGACAGCAGACGTTGTAACAATAGGGACCTTTACCAGGCTTGTAGCATATGGTTTGGTGCTGCTTACTGTCAGAGCAACAGTAATCAGGGGCACTTGTTTACAATTAATACTTCTATTAGCTACTGCCTGACTCCAATTCTTAACCAAAAATGCAAAGCCTCACATTTGGGACATGAGCCTTTGTTTTCAAGAAGCCACCAATGACAAAAGTAAACTTTCAGCTGTCCTGTGCAGGCTGGATACTAAATAGAATTGGCAATCCTGTTGAATTGAAGTACAAAGACGTGCAGCAATATTGGGACCTTTCTCGTCTAGAAATATATGGGAAAATACAGCTTGAGACAGGTCACTAGTGTTTTTTTTTAATTCTAAACTCAGCTCCTAAATACTATAACTTTGGTTTCATACATACCAATCAATCCCATATGTAACATTTTAGGGAGAATGGGGGTTGGAAGCACACTGCCTCACAGTCCCAGCACAGTTCGCCCCTTTGCATCCTGGTAAATGCAGTACACAGTTCAAACTTACTTCAAAATTAGCTGGAGTTTTTCACCAAAGTTGGTTCAGACATTGCTGTATATCTCAAGACACGTTTTTCTGGGTTGAGCCCTTCATCAGTAGAGAGCAGCAGTTTTAGAGAGCAAAGACAAATAATCTGGGGTTGCTGGAAATGCTGCCAAGTTCCTCTCAGGTCACAGTGCCACTCACAGGCACACAGGTGCATCTCCAAAGCTCGTCAGCTTGCTGGCTCAAGGGAGCCTCTTAAACAGAATGGGGTTTGGGAGCACACTGCCTCACAGTCCCAGCACAGTTTGCCCCTTTGCATCCTGGTAAATGCATTTTAGGGATAGCCTTCAAATGTTTATAATTAGGTGTAAAAGTGAACAGCAGAAACTTAGTACAGTGACTGCCAACCACCAGCACCTCCCGAAGCACCTTTTTCCATTGCACCCATCATCCAATCCTCCTACATTCCACATTCCAAGGAACACAATGCCAAGGTACAACATATCTCACCCCTTTAACAATGGAAAAACATTAATGAGAAAACAGAACACAAGTTAACAAAAGATAATTCTAAAACAATGAAATGGGCTGTAAAGGTAAACTCTTAACAAGTGGAACACATAAATGCAAAAGTGATTAAATAATACAGTTGAACAAAACATTAAAATGATGCATTCCAATTTTTAAGCTTGAAAGAATCCCCAGGAGGGAAATTCAAACCAATACATAATCCTTAAAGTGATAATTTACACGCTTTGAGAATGCCGACCGAGTAGGTCCTAGAAACTCACCACTTTCTGAACCATCATTGCATTCAATGCAACTCCGAACCAACTGTATCTTATCCTTGGGAATCACCACCACTCTATTGTTATTCCACACACACCCATCACACATGCATACAGCATGAGATAACACGTTGACTACTGGGACAGGAGGTGAATACCTCGACTTACCTTTCCCAACAGTGCCTGGCTTCCTTATCCTCACCCTACAGCACTCTTTCAAACACACCCTTTTCTTACAACCCTTCTGTGTCATATAACCAGCTTGAACCTTAGCCCTGACATCCACAATATTGCCCAAGCAGGAAGCATCAACAGTTTGGTGACCCATCCAATCTCAATTCATTTTGGAACCAAGTATACGCCCCCTCAACAAGACAAAAGACATTAAACCCGTAGACATATTAGGTATAGTCCGCAGGGCCGCAGCATTTTTTCCACAAATTGTTTCAAATCCACATTATTGATTAACACAAATTGCAACTGATCCATCAATGCACGGTTGAATTGTTTTACAAGCCCATTACGTCTAGGATGGTAAAACAAGGTCCATGTGTGATTGATGCCATACTTGATAAAACAAATTAATGAATTTAACTGGGTACCATTACCCGTCACAATTACGTTAGGATAACCTTCACAATTGAAAACTGTAAAAATTGTACAACAGAATATGTATCAACATTATTCACAAATGTGACCTCCGACCACTCAGACATGTATTCTTCATTTAACCATTCATCATGCTCAGGCAGAATACTCCAAAACACAAAGATGTAATCTTGGAAGTACAATACACCAGATACCAATACACCAGACAACCCTTAGAACATCAACCTCATTGGAAAATGAATGATGCTGATGCCAAACCAAAAGGCATTAATTTTGAACAACATGCTCCCAGGAGAGTGATAAAAAAAGTGAGGTGTCTAGATTCTTCAGCCAAGACTACCTGGAGGTAAGCAGCTGACATGTCCAGGGTGTTAAAAATAACTCTCCCTCTTCAGGATACACAGCATCTCATTAATATTGGGTAGTGGTTCGTGATCCACCCACGGAACGTTAGTGCCATTAAGGCAGATAGTATAGTTAGGAGGTTTCCTCCTGACATGACCTACGACTTGCTTACACTCCTCATTCTAATCCAGTATATCTCCACTCCTTTCCGTGAATTATTACCGGTTAAACTGAAAATAAATACCACATCACTGCTATCCTCATCACTTCTGCACTCTACCAACTTGGATACCAGAGACTTTTAAGACCCCCGGCACCACCTAGCAAAGTGTCCCTTTTTATGACACTTGAAACACACTTGAGACAAGATCGGAAAATATTTTGCTAATGCTGCATGAGTTTTGCTGCCACACCTAAAACACATAACCTTTTTCTAACAAGCAACCAGTAGTGGCCCGTGGAGGGAGTTCCGTGGGGCGGTGAGGCAGAGCAGGGGAGGGGCAGGGTGGGAGGTAGTAAATACTGGAATATAAATGAACGGAGGTAAGAAAACAATTAGATAAATAAAACGAATATTGTTGCACGCGCTGCGTTGATGCAGCGCACGCAACGTAATTCGTTTTATTTATGTAATTGTTTTCTTACCTTCGTTCATCCATATTCCGGGGTTTACCGCCCTCCACCCTGCCCCTCCCCCGCCCCACCTCACAGAACTCCCTCCCAGGCCGCTACTGCAAGCAACATCATGTTGATAATTTCGTTTAGACTACAACTTAGTGTCTGGGACGCATCTATAGTCTTTTGTTGAATCCTTACCATTGTGAGTCGAAAATTGACTGCAGTGTACTGAGTTTTTAGGGGATGACAACCCCAGAAAGTAAGCATCAGAATTTTCTGTGGCTCTAGCAATGCCTACTGAGTTTCCAAATCCAGATTGTCAGTCGAAAGTAAACGCTCTTATATGCTCTTAAGGGAAGATTTTGGGGCCAACGAGAAAGTGATCCATAAGCAGGCTCTTAACAATTATCATGCAGCTACTTTAAGGCACAAGCTGAGTATTTTAACAATAAAATAGCGGCTTCCTCGAATGAGCCCGGAGAGATGTTCAAAATTATAAACTCATTTCTATCTCCTAAAGCCTGCTCCCATGCGATTTCTAATTCTGTGCTCTCTCTGAGAATATTTCACTTTATTTTAAAGAAAATGTAAAATATATATGCAGAGTGAAAGACTTCCCTACTTCGATAATGGAGTTCTACCCATTTGTGGGGCCTCTTTCCCCCATCGCTTGACATTTTCCAGGCCATCTCTTTGGAAGACTAGAAACTAGTAATCTTGAAGTGCTGTTCAGGTTCTCCTCTGAATCCTTTTCCTGGCCATTTTAGCTAAGGCAAGGCATATTGTCAATCCTTATATTAATGTCCTGCTGAACAATTCTCTCCATCAGCTGCAGGTACCTAGGTCTTGGGAACATGCCTATTGACATCCTATTTTAAAGAATCAATCTGCAGATCCTGAAGTTCTCCCCAATTATAGACCCATGCCCTGCTCCAAGTCCTTTTTAAAATATTGGAAAGAGAGGTGAACCCTGAATAAATCACTTCCTTGAAGGTCACAATCTTCTTCATGACTTACAATCTGGTTTCAGACCATGCTACAGTACTGAAACAGCATTTTTGAAGGTCTCTGAATTTGTAAAATTCAAGTTTGAATCAGAATCATCTACCTATAATGGTCCTGCTGGACCTGTCCGCTGCTTTTGATATGGTATCTCACCCCATACTGATTCAACGTCTCGCTGACTGTTGGGGGACTGGCATTACAATGGATCCGTCTTTCTTCCTCCTTTTCTATCTTTCCCCAAACCTCTTCCTTTTGGTGTCCCTCAGGGGCCTGCCTTCAGCCCCACTCTTTTAATGTTTGTATGGCCTCTTGGACGATATCATCCAACCCATTGGCTAGCTGATGACACAAAGCTTCTATTATATTTTTCTGAGACTAAATGTAACCTTCAACATTCTTTTTAATCTTGTCTACTGTGCATAGCAGATTGGATGAAGCCAAGCTGTCTGAAGCTTAATGCAGCTAAAACTGAGGTCATATTTTTTCGCTGTTCCCCCTCCCTGTTTTCCAGTGCCTGGTTGCCTCAGGAATTGGGCAGTCCCCCTGCACCGGCATCGCAGGTCAGAAATGTGGGAGTTAAATTTGACGATAGACTCTCATTTGCCCCACAGGTAACGGCTGTTTCTTGCACATGCTTTGTAATCTTGAAAAGTTTTTTTAAAATCCTGTGCGTGGTTCCTGAATGCACTAGGAAAATGATCATACATGTCCTAATCACCTCATGCCTCAGTTATGCAAATATTTTGTAACTTAGCCTGGTACATTCTGCAGGGCTTCAGCTTGCTCAGAATGCTGTGGCTTGTCTGCTCATAAACATTCCCAAATGGGACTCTATTTCTTCACACATTAGGATGCTTCATTGGCTCCCTGTTAATAAGCATATTACTTTGAAATGCTTACTGCTTACTTTTCGGGCCTTTTACAACAAGTGTCCTGTGTATCTTAGAAGGAGAATCCATCATTACTGTCAATTTAGAACCTTGAGATCCTGCAACCAGTTGTTGCTCAAGGTTCCTCTTTTCCGGCGTGCCAGTACAGGTGGCCGCTCCTTCTCCTACTTGGCCCCTAAAATGTGGAATACTCTTCCTTTCGTCACTCGTGCCTCCACTGATTAATACTCTTTATAACAAGCATTTGCAATGCAATAGGTCTCGCATTAGGAATGTTTGAGTTATTTGTCCTGTACATGACAAATTTGTTATTTATGTGTTATTTTTTAAAATTGTGAAATTACTAGGTTTGTCATTTAAAATGGTAATACTTTTATTTTTTGAAAATGTGACACCTATAGCATTTTTAATGCAACATGTTTTGTATTTACGTGACTTAGAAGTATTGATTTTACAAATAACAATGTTTTTTAAAACAAAGTAATACTTAAATAAAAGTTATTGTAATGTATAATGGCAATAGCTTAAACTTTTGTAAATAACTTTTGTGAAGATTATGTTCAGTGTATTTTATCGTGACTAAAACATAAGAACAGAAGTGAAATATCAATATTTTTTGTGACATTTGTAATAAAGCTTGAAACATTGAGAGAACATATTTGAACCAGTTGTTGTTGAATGTTTGCACAGATTGATACTGTGGTGGCGCTGAGTGATGTTGTGGTGGCGACAAGTGATGCTGTAGCGTTCAGTGATGCTGTGGTAGCGCATAGTGATGTTGTGGTGCCCCTGAGTGATGCTGTTGTTGTGCGATAGATTGATAGAGTGAGGGCAATAGACAGATGGAGTGAGGGCGATAGATAGATGGAGTGAGGGCGATAGATGGAGTGAGGGTGATAGATAGATGGAGTGAGGGTGATAGATAGATGGAGTGAGGGCGATAGATGGATTGAGGGCGATAGATAGATAGAGTGAGGGCGATAGATAGATAGAGTGTGGGCGATAGATAGATAGAGTGAGGACGATAGATAGATAGAGTGAGGGCGATAGATAGAGTGAGGGCAATAGATAGAGTGAGGGCGATAGATAGAGTGAGGGCGATAGATAGAGTGAGGGTGATAGTGTGAGGGCGATAGATATAGTGAGGGCGATAGGTGTGTGGTTGTGTATGTGTGGTTGTATGTGTGTTGTTGTATGTGTGTGCGTGCATGGTTGTATGTATGTGAGTGTGCGGTTACAGAAGGATGTAAGTGGAAGAGAGCAGCAGATCAGCATATTATAAGAGAACAGAGAGTTAAAGTAGGATGCGTCTTAAAGAGATCAGCAGTTCAGCACAGGAGAAGAGAACAGGGAGTTTGAGAAGTTGGCGGTGGAAGGGAACAGCAGATCAGCACGGGAGAAGAGAACAGGGTTTTGGAGAGGGGGGCGGGGTGGAAGAGAGCAGTAGATCAGGATGGGAGAACAGAACAGGGAGTTATAGAAGGAGGCGGGTGGAAGAGAGCAGCAGATCAGCACAGGAGAAGAGAAGAGAACAGGGAGTTAGAGAAGTAGGCGGTGGAAGGGAACAGCAGATCAGCACGGGAGAAGAGAACAGGGTTTTGGAGAAGGGGGCGGGGTGGAAGAGAGCAGCAGATCAGGATGGGAGAACAGAACAGGGAGTTAAAGAAGGAGGCGGTGGAAGAGAACAGCAGATTAGCACAGGAGAAAATAACAGAGTTAAAGAAGAAGGCGGGGTGTTTGAGAGCAGCAGATCAGCTCAGGTGAAGAGAACATGGACTTAAATAAGGAAGCGGATGGAAGAGAGCAGCAGATCAGCACAGGAGAAGAGAACATGGAATTAAAGAAGGAGGCGGGTTTTAGAGAACAGCAGATCAGCACAGCAGAAGAGAACATGGAGTTAAAGAAGGAGGCGGTGTGGAAGAGAGCAGCAGATCAGCACAGGAGAAGAAAACATGAAGTTAAAGAAGGAGGCGGGTGGAAGAGAGCAGCAGATCAGCACAGTTGAAGAGAACATGGAGTTAAAGAAGGATGTGTAGGGGAAGAGAACAGCAGATCAGCACGAGAGAAGAGAAAAGGGAGTTAGAGAAGGAGGCGGGTGAAAGAACAGCAGATCAGCACGAGAGAAGAGAAAAGGGAGTTAGACAAGGAGGCGGGTGAAAGAGAACAGCAGATCAGCACAGGAGAAAAAACAGTTAAGAAGGAGGCGGGTGGAAGAGAACAGCAGATTAGCACATGAGAAGAGAACAGGGAGTTAAGTAAGGAAGCGGGTGGAAGAGAACAACATATTAGCACAGGAGAAGAGAACAGTGAGTTAGAGAAGGGGGCGGGGTGAAAGAGAACAGCAGTTTAGCACAGGAGAAGAGAAAAGGGAGTTAGAGAAGGAGGCGGGTGAAAGAGAACAGCAGATCAGCACAGGAAAAGAGAAAAGGGAGTTAGAGAAGGAGGCGGGTGAAAGAGAACAGCAGATCAGCATGGGAGAAAAAAATGGGAGTTAGAGAAGTAGGCGGACAGAAGATAGCTTAAAGATTATCACAGGAGAAGAGAACAGGGAGCTAGTGAATGATGCTGGAGGAAGAGAGCAGCAGATCCGCATGTGAGAAGAGAACAGGGAGTTAGAGAAGGAGGTTGTGGAAAAGATCAGCAGATCAGCACAGGAGAAAAAAACAGGGAGTTAAAGGAGGAGGTGGGGTGGAAGAGAGGAGCAGATCAGCACAGGAGAAGAGAAGCAAACCTGGATTTAAAGAAGGATTTGGGGTGGACGAGAGCAGCAGATCAGCACAGGAGAAGAGAAGAGACCAGGGAGTTAAAGAAGGAGGTGGGGTGGAAGGGAGCAGCAGATCAGCACAGGAGAAGAGACCAGGGAGTTAAAGACTGAGGTGGGTGGAAGAGAGCAGCAGATTAGTACAGGAGAAGAGAACAGGGAGTTAAAGAGGGAGGCGGGTATAAGATAGCAGCAGATTAGCACAGGAGACGAGAAGAGAACTGGGAGCTAGAGAAGAAGGCAGTTGGAAGAGAGCATCAGTTCAGCTCGGGAGAAGAGAAGAGACTAGGGAGTTGGAGAAGGACGTGGGTGGCAGAGAGCAGCATAACATCACAGTAGAAGAGAACATGGAGTTAAAGAAGGAGGCGGGTGGAAGAGAGCAGCAGATCAGCACCGGATAAGAGAACAGGGAGTTAAAAAGGATGCAGGGTGGAAGAGAACAGCAGATTTGCACAGGAGAAGAGAACAGGGAGTTAGAGAAAGAGGCGGGTGGAAGAGAACAGCAGTTTAGCACAGGAGAAGAAAACAGTGAGTTAGAGAAGGAGGCGAGGTGGAAGAGAGCAGCAGATTAGCACAGGAGAAGAGAACAGTAAGTTAGAGAAGGAGGCAGATTGGAAGAGAGCAGCAGATCAGCATGGGAGAAGAGAAGAGAACAGAGAGTTAGAGAAGGAGGTGGGTGGAAGATAGGAGCAGATCAGCACAGCAGAAGTTAACAGGGAGTTAAAAAGGATGCGGGTGGAAGAGAACAGCAGATTGGCACAGGAAAAGAGAACAGGGAGTTACAGAAAGAGGCGAGTGGAAGAGAGCAGCAGATTAGTACAGAAGAAGAGAACAGGGAGTTAAAGAGGGAGGCAGAGTGGAGGAGAGCAGCAGATCAGCACGAAAGAAGAGAAGAGAACAGGAAGTTAGAGACGGAGGTGAGTGGAAGAGATGAGCAAATCAGTACAGCAGAAGAGAACAGGGAGTTAAAGAAGGAGGTGGGGTGGAAGAGAGCAGCAGATTAGCGCAGGAGAAGAGAACCGTGAGTTAGAGAAGGATGCGATGTAGAAGAGAGCAGCTGATCAGCATAAGAGAACAGGGAGTTAAAGAAGGAGGCGGGGTGGAAGAGAGCCACCATGGGAGGAAGATCCTTCTCCTACCTGGCAGCCAAGACCTGGAATTCCGTCCCCATCCACCTCCGTCTTACCCAAGACCACCTCTCCTTCAGGAAGCAACTCAAGACCTGGCTGTTCGAGCAGTAGCGGACCCCCCCCAAGCGCCTTGAGACCCTCCGGGTGAGTAGCGCGCTATACAAATTTCTTGATTGATTGATTGATTGATTGAGCAGCAGCTCAGCAGAGGGCTAAAAGAAGAGAACAGGGAGTTAGAGAATGAGGCGGTGTAATAGAGCAGTAGATTAGTACGGGAGAATAGAAGAGAACAGGGAATTAGAGAAGGAGGTGGGTGGAAGAGAGCACCAGATCAGCGCAGCAGAAGAGAACAGGGAGTTAAAGAAGGAGGTGGGGTGGAAGAGAGCAGCAGATTAGCACAGGAGAAGAGAACAGTGAGTTAGAGAAGGATGCGATGTGGAAGAGAGCAGCAGATCAGCATAAGAGAACAGGGAGTTAAAGAAGGAGGTGGGGTGGAAGAGAGCAGCAGGTCAGCAGAGGGCTAAAAGAAGAGAACAGGGAGTTAGAGAAGGAGGAGGTGGGAGGAAGAGAGCAGCAGATCAGCACAACAGAAGAGAACAGGGAGTTACAGAAGGAGGTGGGTGGAAGAGAGCATCAGATCAGCACAGCATAAGAGAACAGGGAGTTACAGAAGGAGGTGGGTGGAAGAGAGCAGTAGATTAGCACAGGCGAAGAGAACATGCAGTTAAAGAAGGAGGTGGTGTTGAAGAGAGCAGCAGAACAGGACGGGAGAAGAGAACAGGGAGGTAGAGAAGGAGGCGGGTTGAAGAGAGCTGCAGATCAGCTCTAGAGAAGAGAAGTGAACAGGGAGTTAGAGAAGTAGTTGGGTGGAAGAGAGCAGCAGACCAGCACAGGAGAATAGAACAGGGAGTTTGAGAAAGAGGCGAGTGGAAGAGAACAGCAGATTAGCATAGGAGAAGAAAACAGGGAGTTAAAGAAGGAGGCGGGTTGGAAGAGAGCAGCAGATCAGCACATGAGAAGAGAAGAGAACATGGAGTTAGAGAAGGAGGCAGGGTGGAAGAGATCAGCAGTTCTGCACAGGAGAAGAGAAGAGAACAGGGAGTTAGGGAAGGAGTTTGTTGGAAGAGAGGAACAGATCAGCACAGCAGAAGAGAACAGGGGGTTAAAGAAGGAGGTGGGGTGGAAGAGAGGAGCAGATCAGCACAGGAGAAGAGAATAGAATAGGGAGTTAGAGAAGGAGGTGTGGTGAAAGTGAGCATCAGATCAGCAGAAGTTAACGGAGTTAAAATGCAATACAATATGTTTCTCATTTGGAAAGTTTGAGCTATTGCTATTGTAAATGACCAATTTTATTTTAATGTTTTGTTGTGGAAAGTAGTGAAAGTAATTGCTTTGTCATTTACAACGCTAATAGTTATTACTTTTGCAAATGTGACACCTATAACATTTGTAATGCAATATGTGTTGTATTTATGTGACTTACATGTATTGATATTACAAACACTGGTTTGGATTTGGAGGGTGGAGTTGGAGGGTGGATTTGGAGGGTGAATTTGGAGGGTGTAGTTGGATGGTGGAGTTTGCGGTTGATTTGGAGGGTGGAGTTGGAGGGTGTAGTTGGAGGGTAGAGTTGGCTTTTGATTTGGAGGGTGGAGTTGGCTTTTGATTTGGAGGGTGGAGTGGGAGTTGGAGGGTGGAGTTGGAGTTGGAGGGTGGAGTTGGAGGGTGTAGTTGGAGGGTGGAGTTGGAGGGTGGAATTGGTGGGTGCATTTGGAGGGTGGATTTGGAGGGTGGAGTTGGAGGGTGGATTTGGATTTGGAGGGTGGAGTTGGATTTGGAGGGTGGATTTAGATGGTGGATTTGGAGTTGGAGGGTGGAGTTGGAGGGTGGAGTTGGAGGGTGGAGTTGGAGGGTGGATTTGGAGGGTGGAGTTAGAGGGTGGAGTTAGAGGGTGGAGTTGGAGGGTGGATTTGTAGTTGGAGGGTGGAGTTGGATGGTGTATTTGGAATGTTGAGTTGGAGGGTGGAGTTGGAGGGTGTAGTCTGAGGGTGGATTTGGAGGGTGTGGTAGTACTTGGATTGTGGTTTTGGATGGTGGATTTGGAGGGTGGAGTTGGAGTGTGGAGTTAGAGGGTCGTTTTGGAGGGTGGATTTTGAGGGTGGAGTTGGAGGGTGGATTAGGAGGGTGGGTTTGGAGGGTGGAGTTGGAGGGTGGTGTTGGAGGGTGGTTTTAGAGTTGGAGGGTGGAGTTGGATCGAGTGGTGGGTAGATCGAGCAGTGGGCGGATTGAGTGGTGGTGCTAGAGTGGTGGCGCTAGAGTGTGTGCACCAGAGTGTGTGCCTGGAGTGGTGGTGCATAGAGTGGTGGATAGGGTGGTTGATAGGGTGGTGGCGGATAGAGTGGTAGAGTGTTGGTGGTAGAAGGCTGTACTGTGTGTGAGAGAAAGAGTGGGTGTGTGAGAGAGAGTGTGTGTGTGAGAGAGAGAGAGTGTGTGTGTGAGAGAGAGAGAGTGTGTGAGAGAGAGAGTGTGTGTGTGAGAGAGAAAGAGTGTGTGTGTGAGAGAGAGTGTGTGTGAGAGTGTGTGTTTGAGAGAGAGAGTGTGTGTGAGAGAGAGTGTGAGAAAGTGTGAGAGAGTGTGTGAGAGAGTGTGTGAGAGAGTGTGAGAGAGTGTGTGAGAGAGTGTGTGTGTGTGAGAGAGAGTGTGTGTGTGTGTGAGAGAGAGAGAGTGTTTGTGAGAGAGAGTGTGTGTGAGAGAGTGTGAGAGAGTGTGAGAGAGTGTGTGAGAGAGTGTGTGAGAGAGTGTGAGAGAGTGTGTGAGAAAGTGTGTGAGTGTGTGAGAGAGAGTGTGTGAGAGAGAGTGTGTGAGAGAGTGTGTGTGAGAGAGTGTGTGTGAGAGTGCGAGAGAGAGAGTGTGAGAGAGAGAGAGTGTGAGAGAGAGAGTGTGAGAGAGAGAGTGAGAGAGAGAGAATGTGCGAGAGAGAGTGTGAGAGAGAGAGTGTGAGAGAGTGTGAGAGAGAGTGTGAGAGAGAGTGAGTGTGTGTGTGAGAGAGGGTGTGTGTGTGTGAGAGTGTTTGTGTGTGAGAGAGAGTGTGTGTGTGAGAGAGAGAGATTGTGTGTGTGTGTGTGTGTGTGTGTGAGAGAGAGTGTGTGTGTGTGAGAGAGAGAGTGTGTGTGAGAGAGAGTGTGTGAGAGAGAGTGTGTGTTTGAGAGAGAGAGAGTGTGTGTGAGAGAGAGTGTGTGTGTGTGTGTGTGAGAGAGAGAGAGTGTGTGAGTGTGTGAGAGAGTGTTTGTGTGAGAGAGAGTATGTGTGTGTGAGAGAGAGAGTGTGTGTGAGAGATAGTGTGAGAGAGTGTGTGAGAGAGAGTGAGTGTGTGTGAGAGAGAGTTTGAGAGAGAGAGTGTGAGAGAGTGAGAGTGAGAGTGAGAGACAGTGTGAGAGAGAGAGTGTGTGAGAGAGAGTGAGAGAGAGTGTGTGAGAGAGTGAGTGTGTGTGTGAGAGAGAGAGAGAGAGAGAGTGAGAGAGGGAGTGTGAGATTGAGAGAGAGAGTGTGTGAGAGAGAGAGTGTGAGACAGAGAGTGTGAGAGGAGCGTAGAACTGGGGTGCGATGCCGGGCACTGGTTTAAGCTAAGCAGCAAATTTGACACAAAAGAATGCAAGTGCCACGAGCGCTGGGAGGGGGAAAGCATGCCAGCATTCACGAGCAGATGGTCCTGTTTATGACCTACGGAGCGCATGAAGTGGCTGGTGGCAAATGGACTCAAAGCGGCCGGTCGCTTTGATGTTCTTGGCTTGTCTGGCTTGGTGGGAGGGGGAGAGGATTTCTGTGCACGTGCATTTCTCACATGAACTGCATGATCTCGTTGAACAATGCTTACGCATTGCTTCAACGAGACCTAAAAAGAAGGCATGGAGGGAGCGTGGCCAGGGGGACCAGGAGTGGAAGGTGTCCTGTTCCACGGGGCAGATAGGTTGCGGTTCCGCCCGGGGCTGGGGCCGAGGGCCACCTGATGGACCTTGCGCTGGCACGCAGGGTGGGTGGGGTGCGGTTTGGTCGCCAGTCAGTGAGGATGGAGGCTGTTTGCCGTGGTCGAGGTGCTGGGGGGGGTAATTGGGGAGAGTGGGGAGAGGGCCTGAGGTTTCAGTGGGGCGAAGTTGGGCTCGAAGTTTGGATGGGTGAGGGAGGTTGGGAGTCGCATAGCTCGGGAGGAGGCGGAAAGGGGATGGGTACAGGAGGGGCAGGGGGTGGCGTCCTGGGATGCGGGGTTTCAATGGAGGTGGAGGAATGGGGGGCGGTCGGCGGTGCTTCTGAGGCCGTTTGGGTTGGGGTGCAGTTCGGCGGGCGATGGGAGGAAGGGCGGGGGTCGGGCACGGTCTGTTCCAGAGTGGGACCAAAAAAATAAAACTGTGGCGGGGATCCCGAGAAAAACGAAAAAACATAAGCAATGCAAACGCATGCCAGATAAAGTAAACTGCGGCACCGTGTCAGTTCTTTAGAGGGGAGGGAGTGAAAGGAAAAGAGAGGACGAGTGAAGGGGGCGGAGTGAGCTGGCCATTAGCCCCGTGTCGTGAATACTTACATGCTGTGTGTCTTTAGTCACAGGCTGGACGTACTCAGAAGTGCATGCATGCCAGTGTGTCCCTACGCCAGCCAGGGTTTACTGTGTTAGAAAGTAGAGGGGGGTAAAAGCACGCGCGAGTGTGGCAGCAAAAGGGGTGGGGGCGCATTTCGGCAACTTTGGCCAAAGTACTTCTAAGAGTGGAATTAAAACTTTAAGGGGGACGAGTGAAGGGGGCGTTTTTAAACCAGAATGGATGCCCCACAGCCGTGAGCTTTGCGGTGCAGCAAGATGGGGCAACGATGCAGTGCTGTGATGTTTAAATGCGCCCTGGCACCACGTGGTTGTAGATGGGGGTGCTGGTACAATTGGGTTGTTGAGGGGAAGGTGATGGTTTTTATTAGCTGTTCTGGGCGGCCGAGCAGCAGCGCTTATTGAGCTGGCCATTAGCCCCGTGTCGTGAATACTTACATGCTATGTGTCTTTAGTCACAGGCTGGACGTACTCAGAAGTGCATGCGTGCCAGTGTGTCCCTACGCCAGCCAGGGTTTACTGTGTTAGAAAGTAGAGGGGGGGTAAAAGCACGTGCGAGTGTGGCAGCAAAAGGGGGCGGGGCGCATTTCGGCAACTTTGTCCAAAGTACTTCTAAGAGTGGAATTAAAACTTTAAGAGAAAGTAGAGGGGGGTAAAAGCACGCGTGAGTGTGGCAGCAAAAGGGGGTGGGGGCGCATTTCGGCAACTTAGGCCAAAGTACTTCTAAGAGTGGAATTAAAACTTTAAGGGGGAACGGGGCTGCCAACGAGGCAATAACAAGCTCTTGGCATTGCTGTGGGGGGGCAGGGCAGGAGCGCATTGCAATGAAGTCTGATGGCGGGGGGCGGGGTGCAGCTTGGGAGGCAGCATTCCATTGCGGTGCGAGGCTGATGGGTTTGTGCACGCACATCTCACACGAGTGCATCACATGAACTGCACGTAATCCGTGCTTGTTCAAGAGTTTGTTTTGCCTTCAATACACTCGGCTTTTAATCCCTGCGGGATATAATAGCCTAGACCTAAAAAGCTGGAGACACGGCCTTTTCAGACAAATTGAACTACTTCCCGGGTTAGTCCGCAGCAGCACTTGGATGTATTCGACACATGTATGCTATAGAGCTAGCATATTCATTCATTCATTCTTGGAAGTTTTTTCAATTAATTGATCACAGATGATCTTGTTGTGCATGTTGTGATAGCTATATATGATGGCAAGGGTTCTTAAGGCAGATACAAAGTCATCCACAGATTCACCTGTGTGTTGAGACCTGTGTAAGAACGTATGGCGTTATAAGGCGACATTTTCTACACAGAGAAAACCTTCTACCCAGCGCCTGTAGCACAGTAGCATACTCATCCACTACATACGTAAGTTCTCAAGCTTCTTGTTGGTGCTTGGTACACTCACCTCGACAAGACTGACCTGCCCTACGCACCAAATTATGGACTAACAGTGTTTCTTTCTTTTTATTTGTAAAAGTGCCTCAGACTATGGTTTCAGGATCGGCCTAAAAATCCTAATTCCATCTTAACCATTCCAAAGGAAGTTTTCCCAGAGTAGACAGGAAAGGTTGAGGAGGAGATGCCCCTTCTATACCCAAGTACAGTTGAATAAAAAGCTGAAGTGAAAGGTGGAATACAATTAACACACAGAAACAAAACCTTGTAGTCGCACTGAAAACAAAGCACAGAAACAAAACCTTGTAGTCGCACTGAAAACAAAGCATCTGACTCAAATATGACATTTAAATATGCCCATGCAATGTTGTAAAAGAGTCGCCCGAATAAAAAATGGTCATGCAATGCCTGCCGATAATATGGTGGGCAAGTAAGGCTACAAGGAACCGTCTCAAGGTTAGCCTGCTATGAAGATGGCGGCGGACATGAGGTGTCGTGGCACGTCATCACAGAAACATTGCTGCTGCCATCATTGTTCGGGAGGGGAGGACTCCGCTTCCCTTCTCACAATTGTCAGGAACAACTACTCTGTCAACCAGCAGGCCTCGATAAAATGTGTAGGCCTAAGATGGAATGAAGCAAGTGTAGTGGGTCAGCAAACCAGCGTACTATGATGGTGTGTGCTAGCAGCTATCGGTCACAACAGTACAGTACAGGAACACAATTACAAATTACTATTTCTCACTTTCATGATAAAATCTATCCTGGGATCTACCCAAAGTCAAACAAGTCATTTACCACTATTTGGTTCAGTTTTCACTCTTTCGATTCGGAATCCAACCTGCTGAGGTCATCTGCATTTCTGTTCTCGTTGCTTGATAGATGTCTTGCTATTAGGCAAATTTTAAATCAAGAAGCCCACATCCAGAAGCCCCGTGCTTCTAGTCAGTGAATGGATACCTCCTTGATTCTACTTCAGTATGCATAAAACAGCTGCTGTATTGCCTATCATAATTAAAACTATCTTTCCTCTGACTTGAGGATGGTTATCTCTAGGACCACAGACCTCTTCTTGATAGCGAGTTAAAATGAACACCAGAGGTTTCCAGGTTCATTGTGACTCGATCTCCGCTTCCCAGCAGAGTGGTCGCTCCCCTGAGACTTTGGTATCGTACTTGCAGCGCATTGCCCATAGCGACTGCCAGCTGTGTGTTCTGACCGCCGCTTTGCCTATTTTCATGTTAAACTGCCAGCGTTATCTGCATTGTTTATAATTTGCCAACTTTATCCCAGCATTTGCGTTCTCCCCCAAGCGCTCTCGGCGTTCAGACCCCTCCGCCTCCATTTTGTTGATTGTTGTCCCCGTAGCCCGCCCCGCCTCCCAGCTGAGCCGCCCTCCCACAGACAACAAACAGCGCTCCAGTACCTGGAAGCGCCGTGACTCGATCTCCGCTTCCCAGCAGAGTGGTCGCTCCCCTGAGACTTTGGTATCGTACTTGCAGCGCATTGCCCATAGCGACTGCCAGCTGTGTGTTCTGACCGCCGCTTTGCCTATTTTCATGTTAAACTGCCAGCGTTATCTGCATTGTTTATAATTTGCCAACTTTATCCCAGCATTTGCGTTCTCCCCCAAGCGCTCTCGGCGTTCAGACCCCTCCGCCTCCATTTTGTTGATTGTTGTCCCCGTAGCCCGCCCCGCCTCCCAGCTGAGCCGCCCTCGCCCCTCCCCCTCCACCACCCATTTATGACAGTTGTTCCCGCGCGCAGCGTTTACGCGCAGCGACCGCGCCCAACCCGCGCCGAAGGTGCGCCAAAGGTAAGCCCGTCTACGCCCGTCCGCGCCTGGACCGCGCCCAGCGCCAGACCCCCTGCCCCTCGCGCCGCCCATCCCTCCCGCATTACCTACGATGCCGCCACCCTCCTAGCCCTTAACCCCGGTCGCGCCCCCAACTGCGTCCAAGCCGCTCCTGGACACACCCATGGACCATTCTCTTGCTACTCCTGCAAATTCAGCGGCACCGACAACATCTCCGCTACGACCACACCACAGACTCCCGACCCCAACCACCTACAATGCATCCTTCTCAACACCCGCTCGGTCCACAGACACGCCATTGACCTATGGAATTTACTAGACACCATCTCTCCGGACGTCGCCTTCCTAACAGAAACATGGATGAACGCTTCCTCCGCCCCAGACATCACCATCGCCATCCCGGAAGACTATAAGATCACACGCAAAGACCGCACCAGCCACACAGGAGGAGGCATCGCTATCGTCCATAAGAAATCAATCCGCATCTCAACCAGCTCAGACGCCAACCTCGCCAACTCCGAACACCTCCACTTCCAAATACACATCGACCCCAAGACCACACTCAGAGGCACCCTCCTCTACAGACCACCAGGACCCCGCGCAAAATTCAGTGAAGACATCACGGACTTCATCACTCCACACGCGCTCCCCTCCAAAGATTACATCCTTCTGGGAGACCTCAACTTTCACCTTGAAAAGAACAACGACCGCAACACCGCCACCCTCTTGGACAACCTCGCAAACCTCGGACTTAAACAACTGGTCACTTCCCCTACCCACATCGCAGGTCACACACTCGACCCCATCTTCACCTCCAGCAATCATGTCTCCTTCAGCCACACTACGGATCTCCTCTGGACTGACCACAGCTGCGTTCACTTCACCTACAACAAGCCAAAACCCACCAACCACCTCCAACCAACTCTGCAAAGAAACTGGAACAAGATCACCACCGACCAGATCTCCGCATCGCTCCTTCGAAACACCCCAGCCCACTCGTCTAACCCAGACCAAGCCGCCGCCAACTTCACCCTATGGTTATCCAACACCGCCGACACCCTAGCACCACTGAAAAAACGTCAAAGCAAACCTGGTAACAAGAAGGCTTCATGGTTCAACGATGATCTTAAGAAGTCCAAGAAACTCTGCCGCTCCCTTGAAAAGACCTGGAAAAAAGACCCAACCACTAGCACCAAGGACGCCTTCAAAAACGCCACCCGCACTCACCACCAACTAATCCGAAAGGCCAAGAAAACAGCATTCAAGGATCGACTTGACAACAACGCCCACAACAGCAAGGAACTCTTCAACATCGTCAAGGAATTCTCCAACCCCTCCGCCAACTCTAACGACATCACCCCCTCTCAAGCCCTCTGCGACTCCCTGGCCTCATTCTTCCACAACAAAATTGCAGACATCCACAACAGCTTCAACAACCAACCCGGAGACCAACCCACCCAACCAACTGCCGAACACTCCCCCCCCTCGAACACCCTCAACGACTGGAACCCAATCTCTACTGAGGACACAATCCGCCTGATGAATTCCATCCACTCAGGCTCCCCCACAGACCCATGTCCTCACCACATCTTCAACAAAGCAGACTCCATCATAGCACCGCACCTACGAGACGTCATCAACTGCTCCTTCAACTCCGCCACCTTCCCGGAAAGCTGGAAACACGCTGAACTCACCGCCCTTCTGAAAAAACCCACAGCGGACCCCACCGAACTCAAAAATTACCGCCCCATTTCGCTCCTTCCATTCCCGGCCAAAGTCATCGAGAAAGCCGTCAACAACCAGCTCGCCGCTTTCCTCGAAGCCAACAAATCCCTCGACTCCTCACAATCCGGCTTCCGAGCAAAACACAGCACTGAGACCGCCCTCATCGCAGCAACAGACGACATTCGAACTCTATTGGACAATGGAGACACAGTCGCCCTCATCCTCCTCGACCTCTCGGCAGCATTCGACACAGTTTGTCACAGCACCCTGTTACAACGCCTCAATAACATCGGAATACAAGGAAAAGCACTTGAATGGATCACCTCGTTCCTCACCGGAAGAACCCAGAGAGTCCGCCTCCCACCATTCAAGTCCGAGGCCAATGAAGTCATCTGCGGCGTACCTCAAGGATCCTCACTCAGCCCCACCCTCTTCAACGTCTACATGAGCCCCCTCGCGACCATCGCCCGCCAACACAACCTCAACATCATCTCTTACGCGGATGACACCCAACTAATCCTTTCTCTCACCAATGACCCCAGCACCGCCAAAACTAACCTACACGAAGGAATGAAAGAAGTTGCCGAATGGATGAAACAAAGCCGTCTGAAACTGAACTCAGACAAAACAGAAGTCCTCATCTTAGGTACATCCCCATCTGCATGGGACGACTCTTGGTGGCCGGAAGCCCTTGGAAAAGCACCCATCCCGACAGACCACGCACGGAACCTAGGCGTTATCCTGGATTCTTCACTCTCAATGAACAGACAAGTCAGCGCCGTTACCTCATCCTGCTTCAACATTCTCCGCATGCTCAGAAAAACATTTCGCTGGATCCCCAACGAAACAAGGAAAACAGTCACCCATGCTCTAGTCACGAGCCATCTGGACTACGGAAACACCCTCTACGCCGGTACTACCGCTAAACTCCAGAAGAAACTCCAACGAATCCAAAACGCCTCAGCCAGGATCATATTAGACATCCCGCGCAACGAACACATCTTTGGTCACCTGAAAGACCTCCACTGGCTACCCGTCAATAAGAGAATCACCTTCCGACTGCTAACCCACGCACACAAATCACTCTACGACATCGGACCAGAATGCCTCAACTCACGACTATCCTTCTACACCCCCTCCCGCCAACTTCGCTCTTCCAGCCAAGCCCTCGCCACTGTACCTCGCATCAACAAGACCACCATGGGAGGCAGATCATTCTCCTACCTGGCTGCTAAAACATGGAACTCACTCCCCGCTTACCTTCGCCTCACCCAGAACCACCTAGCATTCAGAAAGCAACTTAAAACATGGATATTTGACAAGTAATACTCCTCCCATTTCTAAGCGCCTTGAGACCCTCTGGGTAGGTAGTGCGCTATATAAATTCTCTGACTTGACTTGACTTGACTTACAATCCACTGTTAAAATCTGGAGGCAAAGTACAGATGGATATTCTGGCCCTCTGATGTGGATGTCGAATCTCCCAGCACCAAACTGCCTTCATTCTATACATTGCCTTAATTTCACCCTGTCGGTTCCCAGTCACCTGCATCCAACTGTAAGAGGAGCTCCTCTTGCAAGGCCCTCACCTTAAGCCCACAAACTAATATCATAATGAGGCAGGATGATATGAGGCTCAATACGGTCATGAAGCTTGTTGCAGTAATTCTGGTTAACCCCTATTCTGCTGAAGATCTTTCCACTAAGTCTGTCATCCTTTGTTCCTCTGAGGGTGCTGATGAAGACAATCTCTAGAAATGAGATCAGTAGTCACTTGACAAATAGATTTCTGTGAATGTCTAGTATACGGCATCATATGTAAACTACAGGTGTCCACCGAGTATGATAGAGATCCTATCTATCGTACTCGGTGGACGCCTGTAGTTTATATATGATGCTGTATACTAGAAATTCACAGAAAGTTGTTTCGGGAATAACGCAAATTGATTTGGAACCCCAATGTGGGTTGGAAGTATCACCACATTCAAAACTTACATACTTTGAAGGATTTAGCCTTGATGAAGTCGCGGGATCACGCCCCGATTGCGACGAAACACGTGTTGGCTGTGGCTGAAATCAAAGAATAAAAGCCTGAAAAGAAAGGATCATAAGAAACTGTCTATGTTTGAATTGTAACTATTGTGTCTTTTCACTAACGGGGAAACCTTTTAGATACATAACGTGTGCATGGGAGTTAAGTAGGTTTATATAGAGCTTTTTTGCTTTATTTTGTGGAGTCTGGGGGTTCTCCACACCTTTGAGCACCGTTGACTTAAATCTTCGACAGGTATAATCTGTGCAAATTCACCTAGTGGCGCCAAATCCCTATACTAAATACCACGCATCTGAGGATTTATTGCATCATTGTGATTGGCTTAGGGGAGGGGAGGGAGGCTGCCTGTGGCTACTTCCTGCCAGGATGACGCGACGCAGGACCCAATTGCAGAAGGTATGCTTAAAAAATATATATATTATTTAAAATCACCCCATCCCCGCGCCGCCCCCCCCACACACGAGTCATGTCAGCCAAGACTGCATGTCAGCATGTTTAACTTAAACCCACTACATTTGAAAGAGTGAAACAGTGATTCAGAGAATGTTAAGCTTTGTTATCAGATCCGTGAAAACACTGACTGGAATTAGAAAGCTAATGAATTGTACTTCCTACGGCAGCAGGATCTAAGTACAAACCCACAGAGTGGGAAGTTGTGATACTGTGTTTAATTATGTCATGCACCTATTGTAAACTGATTTGGATTAGCAAATATGGCTATTGTCATTGATTCATTCTTGCTATAGAAAAAATATTAGTCACAAGTGTATTTCCACCACGCAGCACCCCATGGCCCTAAATGAAAGGTTTTCACCCCAGGGTTGAAGTCCGCACAAAGGTGTGTACAGTCACATTGTGGAATTTCTACTTTCTAAATTTAAGGTTTCCAAGAAAAGGCTCAGAGCAATATGGCGATCTATCTTTGAATTACTGAAGCGCAAACGTGAGCATTCATAACTGACAATGGGGGATCTTTGTGATTACATTTTAAATATATATACAGAAATGTGAGCCCCCAGTTTTTGCTTGCGTCTTGATTCTGCAGTGAACACCTTTGGAAAGCTGCTGCAGACAAGTGGCCAACAGATTTGCAAAGGAATTCACAGGGGCACTGCTAAATGTCCAAGTGGCCGAACACCAAGCTACCTAGTATTGATTCTAACTCATGTCACTTTCTTCTACCACGCTGCAATTCCTGTCTCATTGGCTCCTTTTTTAATGTTCCGGTCTTTTTAGCCCTGTGTTCTCTCTTAATCTCCTTTTGCTACCTTTCTCTTTCATATTTTTCTCCATCGTCTGCCTTGTTCTGACTTGCTGTGGTGCAAACTCAAGCGATTAAAAAATCGTTACCCAAAAAGTAGTGCAGGTCCCCACCACCTACAAACACAGACAAATAACGCAGTAGTTCCAGGTTTTATGGGATTAAACGGCGGATCTCCTTAATAAAGCCAGTTAAAAAGACATAGTAAAGTCACAGTTACAAAAAGGCTTGCCAGGTAATTGATACTCTCTGTCAATTGCTGCTGAGCTACAGATAGGCAGTATTTTCCTGTCTTTAATCTTCGTCTAACTTACTTCATTGACACAATCCCTAATGCCGTACTGTTTTTGTCCATCCCTTAGTCCTTATGTCTTTCCTTTCTAACCAATGAATATCCTTCCTTTCATTTTTATTGATTTGCCCCTAACCCAGCGGCTGCAACCTCATGCCTGCTTTTCTTAGGAGTCACACAATTACTGACTGTTTTATGTATGCAGGGCATGTGATTCTATGTATGCAGGGCATGTCATTCTATGTCTGTCAGACTTATGGTAGCCTCCCTAATTATCCTTTAGAGTCCTTGCTTAAATCTTTCCTTGTAGGCAATATTTCCACTGCATTGTCTCCTTCCCTGATTTCCCCACCTTTTCCTGGATTCTCGACTTCTATTTATTTTTCTAGAGCACTACTTCCAAGCATTTCGGTCTTTCCCATTTGTCATACTCTGACATTTATGTTGGAAAGGCCTCAACGTCTTCCACCTGACTCCCAATAGGAATTGACGATCTTTTGCATGATCTTCCCCTGTTAAACCGAAGTAAAGTGTCTGTGCTTCCCCTTTAAACATGGTTAAACTGGCGTTTCCCTGATTGACTTATTTTATTTACCTGCAAGTCCCTAGTATATGCTGGTGCAAATGCATCCTGGCCCTGGCAGTTAAATGCGACCTGTAGACTGTGGTACATATTGTTATGGCCACAGAGCAGGCCTGAAACATATGGCATCAGGCCTCAATGTGTGATTACCTGAGATATGGTCCACCTTCACCACAGTTTATCTTTATTAGTCACCCCTTTTTGCCCACCCAAGCCTGGTTCTCGTCCTCTTGGAATGTGCAGTTGACTTTCAGTAGGCTCTTCCTGAACATCCTACCATTTTCAATACCCCTGGGAAATATTCAGTTCCTTCTGTTATAGGGCTACCTGCCACTCCAGGTGACATTTCTTTAGGTGTCAACGTCAATTCTCAGGCCTTTCAATGGAAGCTTCAAAACTCATATCTGAGTCCTGGCACCAGACAAGCATACAAGTTTGCCTGGTCAGGGTGAGCGAACTGGTGCTGAGGTAGAAACATCAATCCTTTTCTTCCTCTTCCTTGTTAGTAGGAAACGTATTGGCTTCCCTTCAAGGCAAGGGTCTCTCTTAGCATTCGATTAATGTCTTCCACTTAGCTCTGGCAACTCGTTTCTCAGCTCCAGCACTATTGGGAAAAACTCTTTGGTTTGTAAGATTATGAAAGGCATTCGCTTCGCTCATTCCCTTAATCCCAGGTATTCCTCCATTTGGTACATCAACTTTGTCCTTTCCTTACTATCTCACTGGCCTGTAAGCTCAGACCTCTCTTTTAAGGAGCTATCAGCCAAGATTACTACTCTCCTTTTTCCGGCCCTGATTAAGAAGGAGGATTTCTGATGTCTGAGCCATGTACATCACTGACAGATCCTTCGCCCTGATGGTATAATCTACTTCTCTGAGAGTACCTGGACAAGGACCAACTGTTTCTTTGTCCTTGACCCTTATTTCTCAGCATACCCCATGCTGCATATCGATAGATTACTAAAAAATTGAGATGGGTAAATCTCCACTCTCCCTCAAAATCTTAATCCTGATCTCCTTCAGGAAGCCTCATCAGGCTATTTCTTCATCCACCATAACTCAACAACTCCATCAGATAATGGCAGAGGCTGGTTGGACATTTCTAGGTTAGATGCATTTGCTTCGCACAGCATTATGTTTTTAAAAAAATATCACTATTCAGCTATAGCTTAGACGTTATCCTTCAGAGGGCCAATTCGCACAATACTTCCTCCTTCCAATGTGATTACTCTAGCCCATTAAACATTTTGATTCTCTCCTTCTGAACAAGCTTCAAACATGACATATGATGATGCATGCGTGTCTTCCCATAAAAAGGGGATTTTCCTGGCTCACACCAAGGAAATAATGAATTTATTTGAGGCTAGGAGGTGGACACGCAGTTGCAGTTTGAGACTGTGAACACTGTTGTTGTGGAGCAAAGGACGCCTACATTGCCAGAATCCAAATCAACCCCAGGAGGAGGTGAAAGACACTCTACAGTGCCATCGGGTCTCCTATAGTGCTATATGCACTTGGGTTGAATCCAGCTCAGCCCAGGAAGGGGCAACAGACCACTGGGTTCCATGCAGCATGCAATTTGAGGCTGTGAACACTGTTGTAGATAGGGCAGAGGGCACCTACAGTGCCCAGAATCCAGCTCTATCCTAAGAGGAGGGGCAACCCTCTTTAAAGCGCCATTGGGTCTCCCGCAATGCAGGATGCACTCGGGATGTGCCCAGGCTGTACGTGGACAAAGTCAAGGCCATGAGCGGGTCCGTCTGTGCCCATCAGTGGCTGCAAGAGGCTGGACAGGCTCTGTTCCTTTCGCCCCCCTCTGGAGATTATGAGTAAGCATAATCAAAACAGCTTGAGTTGGTGGAACGGCGCTTGTCTCTTACCCAGGACATATCTACATCATCCTCCCTACATGGTTACCACAGAGGCACAAGCTGATTATAACGGTAGTCGCCCATCAATAGTAATTAATTACTCACTTACCCATAGTGTGAATTCTGTAGTAATTATTTTGCCGTTCTCTAAAGCGGAACCTGCAATAAAGCAGAAAAAAACAGCCAAAAAAAGGGCCCAATTGTGCTTATTAGTGCCTCTGCTCAAGGGGACGCAAAGACCTTTTTGAAGAAGTGACTAGTCTGATTTAAAAGAAGCCTTATACGAAAAAATGAAAATGCTTTACGCTTAGGTTTATGCCCCCATATGACCTTTTGGCCTTTACTGGTGCTAAATTGGGTAAGGTAATTCTAGGGAGAACACAGCGCCGGGTCTGACTCAGAATATTGATATCAGTCAAGCCCCTGTGGCTCTTCAGAACAGTGGCTAATGTCTACCTTTGGATCAGAGAGGTGTACATAGTTATTTGGTAGAATCAGTAGGTATGCTATGGCATACCTACTGATGCCCGAGGACCTAGTACTGAGTGACCTAGGACTACCTGCCTCAAGGCCTTATGTGGTAATTTAAATCTCTTAATTGTAATGACATCTTGACGGTCTGAAGAGTATCGTGGGTTAGCCCTCTGACCAAATGTATTGGAGAAGACCGAATTATTTTTAATTTTAGACACAGTTTTGGCTGGTGGCTTCTTACAACACTTTTGCCAGGGTACAAACACACATCTGCTCCTGGGTTATTTTAATAGGAATTTGATGACTGTTCCTCAGCAAGGAGGCGGATGTTGATATTCTTTAGTTTTTCCAAACTTTGTTCCCCATGTCCCAATTTACAATCTCTACTCTGTTTTATAGGATTTGACACAAAATGTACCCTGAAAGAAGACTATAATTCCTGATCTGAACCTCAGTGGCTCTGAATATGGGGTGCTTGCTATAGATCAGCTTACACATAAATCTCAAATTGTTAGATGTACATCGTCTAATAAAATACTTAGGGCCCGATTACGATTGCTGTGAATCCGCATCCTCCGGGCCGGCGGAAGCCACCGCCGGCCCGGAGGATGCGGATTCACCGCTGCGGAGTGAGAAATGACCCCCCGCCAGATTAGGATGGCGGAGGGATCATCTGCGGATGACAAGACCGTCCGCTGCTTCTCCGCTGCGAGACCGCGGCGGAAAAGCTCTAATATGGTGGCGGTGTCTATCAGACACCGCCAGCCAAATTAGGATGCATGGGAAAACATGCTTTTCCACGGTGGGTTTTCCGCTGTGGAAAAGCATGTGGACTTTGGCGTTTGGGGGCCCGTTGCGGTTAGCAGCGGACAAGAAACCCAAGTAAAGAACCCACAAGCCACTAACCTGAGGTATTCAGCCAGCGGGGACCACAGCGTGACGATAGTCCTCCCAATGCCCAATAGCACTGACCCTCCCTGTGCGAGCTTACACACCAGGGACAGTTAGTCCTCCAGGAAGGGGGAAGGTTAATTGATCGGGGAGGTTGTTGAGATGACACCCCTCAAGGTCTGGTCTATGAATTCGGATGTCTTCGAAGGCACAACTATTCTAGAAACACAAGGACACTTGATTAGAATAAAGATTGATAGTACGCCCCTGATGTCTATTATCTAATGATATAGTGTACACGTACTGAAAACCCACGCTCTGATAGCCTGATATCTGTGGGAGTTTCTTTCGCGGGTTTCAGCGGGTCTGGGGCTGTTATATCACAGCACAAACCAATCAGCTTACAGTATCGCGCTCCCCAAGTAGTTAGAGTCACTACTGGTGAACAAAGTTCGAAGCGTTCCAGTCAACAGGTACTCGATAGTTCTAAAGTTCCACCAGGGTCAAAGGATATATAGAATTAGGAATACCAAACACAAAGTTAGCACGGCCGTGCATATAGACAGAGGTCCTACCTCTAAATCACGGGAAAAAAGCGGAATGTCCGAGACGTCCTCCAGCGGGAAGGAAAGCGTCCGCTCTCACCAGCACACGGCGTCCGCCCAGCGGGAAGGAAAGCGTCCGCTCTCAACAGCACACGGCGTCCGCCCAGCGGGAAGGAAAGCGTCCACTCTACAGCTACAAAGTACACAAGGAATGCTTTACTCCAACTCGGTCAAGCTACCGGAAGGATTGACAAGCACCCGGCAGCAGCAGGGGAGTGTTCTTATTGGCACCCGGGAGGCGTGTTCCGGTTCGCCAGGACCCAGGGCGTTCTGGGAGTTGTAGTGCTGCCCCGATGTTGCCCTATTCTCCCTCTGTATTTACATCTCCTGGTAATCGCTACAGTACCAATGGTACCCCCCAGCATTTACATGCACAAAGCGGCAGGCACTTTGTGCATGTAAATATTAAACATGCATTTTTAGCATTGCGGCGGGTGCTGCTTCAAGCAGCACCCGCCGCAATGTTAGAAATACAGGATGTGACCTCCAGGGTGGCGGTCACATCCTAATTCGCATGGAGGGACCGCCGCTGCCCCTGCGGACGATCCCTCCACCTCTGGGGTGGCAGACGGACGCAGGTCCATCCGCCATCCTAATGGGCCCCATAATTTGGCTGGGGACCATGCCAAACTGACTGTAGAATAGTAGAATTTCAGTAGAATTTTGATCTTTATTGTTTAGTTAGTTAAAACCATAACAAATTTTCAATAAAACAACTAAAAAAAAATATGTCATTGCAAACTGACTGATGCATTCCCATCTACAGTAGATTTTTAGGTCAAGCCTGAGCCCACGCACAAGCCTGCTCTGGCGATGATCTGTTGTAGTTCAGTACGGGAGAGAAGCACCGCCCACTCCCCTCCCATATTTATCATTGGCTTGTGTCTTTGTCCTTTGTAAATGCTGCAGTCTGATTCCTTAATAGCCTTGTTAAAGTCCCTCCTTAGTACAACCATGTTGTCATTTGTAACCTTCCATGGCTACTGGGCCCTTTATTTGGTTGTTAAACGGTATGGGTGTTATTTCCTTTATTGAATTTTTCCTGAATTAGGCACTTGCTTTGCTTACATTCGGCACACCATGCCCACTTTCACTTTTGCAGCAGCTGGGACAATGGCGGCCATTTGTTTCCAATGCCATAGGTCTCGCATTTAAATGAGAAACCTATAGCATTGCAAATATTATTTTTTCAATACTTCACTCCCATGGAATATTGCTGCGGGAGAGAGAAGTGGCAGGCAGGCAGTCCTTGCACAGCTGTTCCCCCTGCCTTTTCGTTTCTAGTGTGATGCAATATGTGTCTTCCGCATTCCTTTCTTTCATGTAGCGTGCACTTTCAGTGTCCCCCGGGGCACAAGCAGGGACCAACTAGAGTGCTCCTGTATCAAGCACTCTACGATCCCGCTGGGGCACAAGCAGGCATCCACTCCAGCAAGTCTTTGTTGTTGGGAAATCCATGTGCTGACGGGTTTCCCAGAGATCGACTTGTTTTCTAAGGACTAGCGCTGCACGGACCACCCTGGAGAGCTACTCTTCAGTGCAGGTCAAGGACAGACGCCACGTATAGATAATGCCCGCCATGGGATTAATGCAAGACATCAGAGGAGAGCCCAGAGATGGCAATAACCAGCGTCTTTTCAGTTTTTGGCAAGGTAAACATGTAGTTAAAAAATTTGCAGAAGCAGCT
The DNA here is from genome assembly GCF_964261635.1 of Lissotriton helveticus. Lineage (NCBI taxonomy): Eukaryota > Metazoa > Chordata > Amphibia > Caudata > Salamandridae > Lissotriton > Lissotriton helveticus. The sequence goes on from NC_136067.1 coordinate 452,685,414, forward strand.
AATAAGATGGCCCACTTGAGATATAACTGCCATTTGCCGGTGAAACACGTTATCATTTGCTTTGCTTACCATCGAGGACATATCATTCATTTTATTGAAATTATACATTTGTGCTTCCAGAATATCTGAAAAGGTTGTGAGGCATAAAAGATAGGCCAGAAAGGCCTAGTGAGTGAGAGAAAGAAAAGTTGAAGAACTCGTGCAGGAGGGTGAACATAAAAACACATGAAAAAAAGCTATACGAAGAGTGTAAGTGAGAGAAAGTGATAGAGACACGTTTGGGGAAAAAGGTTTGTACATGGGTGTACCACGGCCCTCTCCTTTTAGGTGAACGACCAATTCAGCAGAAAGCCAATGAATGTCAGTGAGTTACTGAGTCTACTGAGTCTAAGGGACGCCTCGCTTCAATATGCGGGCAGGGGGTGAGTGGTCACTACATTTGGTGGCGAGGGGATGGGGCATCATCTTAGGTTACGCCACTGGAAGGGCCAATGGAGAAAGGGGAAGGAGAGAAACAAAAAATGTAGTGAAAGACACTGCAGGCCGCGCGTACCGCAGCTCCTTAACTAATGGAAATCCCCATAGCGAGCTTGAGGCTGGAGGTTATGTGCTATAAAGCCACAATTAACGGATTTGCTGTGCACATAGATATTAAGTGGTGCATTGTTGCAAATTGTAGGCCTGTAGAACTCCTGAGAAATGTTTCTGTGCTTAATTTGTGACGGTGCTTTCCGGTGCTCAGCACCGGCATTTAATTGCCAGCACCGGGGCTTATGACTGTCTGCCACATGGTAGTGGTGTCTGCCAATTTAGGTATGAGAACAACTTAATATTATTATTATTATTATTATTATTATAGATATTTGTTAAGCGCACGGCTACCCCCAACGGGGGTGTCCTGGCGCTACAGACAGCAGAAACCGCAAGCACCAGAAACAGGCTAGAGAGTAGAGAACAGCCTGGTCTTTAAGCTGCGCCTGAACAGAGGTTCCGAATCGATAAGACGGAGACTTAGGGGTAGGCCATTCTAGAGCTTAGCCGTGACCACCGCGAACGCTCTGCCTCCTTTCCTGTGGCGTTGGAACCGGGGGGGGGGAGGGGCTCAACAGGTGGAGGTGATTGGATCTAAGTGCACGGGCTGAGTGCACCAGCTTAAGCCTACGTCGGAGATATCCTAGACCCCTACCGTTCAGAGCCCTGAAAGACAGGACTAGGGCCTTGAACTGGATGCGGGAGGATACTGGGAGCCAGTGAAGTTTATTCAAATGCGGGGTAATTGAGTGCCGGTAGGGGATGTTGCAGGTCAGCCTTGCGGCCGCATTCTGAATGATCTGTAATCGATGGATGAGGTAGGCTGGCGCTCCCACATATAGGCTGTTGGAATAGTCCAGGTGGGAGGTAATGAGGGCGTGGATGATCGTCCTGCGCGAATCCAGAGGGAGAGAGGGGAAGATTTTTTTAATCATACACAATTTGCCAAAGCAAGCGAAGGTGACTTTATTGATTTGGACCCTGCATGTCAAGTCATCGTCCAATACAAAGCCAAAATTCTGGGCCGAATCAACTGGGAGTGGAGGAGGGTTGAGCTCGGCCGGCCACCACAACGATGGCAGCAATGGGGCCTTTTGATTAAAGAACAACACTTCGGTATTATCAGTGTTTAACTTGAGGGTGTTACAAGTCATCCGTGATACAATATTTGTAAGGCATCGTTTAAAATTAGAAAGGCCTTTGTCAGAGTGATCTCTAAAAGAGAATACTAGCTGAGTATCATCAGCATAAGAGACTACTCTGTCCCCGCAGTCTTCTATAACCTCGGCTAGCGGTGCCAGGTAAACATTAAAAAAGAGGGGGCTGAGAGCCGACCCTTGGGGGACTCCACAGCTAAAGGGTTTTCTATCTTTGGAAGCGAAAGGCCGACACCAGACCTGCTGGGTTCTTCCCGTTAAGAACTATCTTATCCAGGCAAGGGGAGTGCCTAGAATCCTTAGGTTGTAGAGTCTGTCAAGTAAGATGGTGTGTGAGACAGTATCGAAAGCCGCTGACAGATCGAGGAGCACCAGCATAGCAACCTCGCCTCTGTCCACGCTCTCGCAAATAGTCTCAGAGACTTCCAAAAGAGCAGTCTCCGTGCTATACCCGGATCGAAATCCAGATTGCGAGTCATGGAGAAGTTCTCTGGATTCCAAGTAATCTGACAGTTGTTCCTGCACAACATTTTCCAATATCTTTGCTGGTTTTGGAAAGAGTGAAATAGGTCGGTAATTGCTAAAAACAGCTGGGTCAGCCTCAGCTTTCTTCAAAATGGGGAACAGCATGGCCTGCTTCCATACAGTTGGAAACTGGCTTAAGGATATGGAAGAGTTCCATATTGAGACTAAGGGGGCAGTGATAACTGGGGCGAGAGTGGTGAAAATCCAGGCGGGTACTGAATCTAATGGCGAACCAGATTTGCACTGTCGTACTTTCAACAGGGCTATAGGAAACTGATGTGGGAGCACACTGCTTAACCTCATAGCAGGTTCGCCCCTAGGCATCATGGTAGATGCAGTTCACCAAGTGTGTATACTTGTAAAGTCTCTCAAGTGTTTTACCAGGTGGGTGCAGATTAGTGCTGGCCATCTCTAGACACGTGTTTCTGGATTATTATCCGTCATCAGTAGAGATTAGTCTTAAGATTTTCTGGGGTTGCTGAGCAGGCTGCCAAAGTATTCTTGGGTCATAGCACCTCTCCAGGCGCGCAGGTGCCTCTCCACGAGCTCGTTAGCTCAAAGCGGCTCAAGGGAGCCTTTAAACAGGAAACTGATGTGGGAGCACACTGCTTCACCTCCCAGCAGGTTCGCCCCTAGGCATCATGGTAGATGCAGTTCGCCAAATGTGTATACTTGTAAAGTCTCTCGAGTGTTTCACCAGGTGGGTGCAGATTAGTGCTGGCCATCTCTAGACACGTGTTTCTGGATTATTATCCGTCATGAGTAGAGATTAGGCATAAGATTTTCTGGGGTTGCTGAGCAGGCTGGCAAAGTATTCTTGGGTCAGAGTACCTCTCCAGGCGCGCAGGTGCCTCTCCACGAGCTCGTCAGCTCAAAGCGGCTCAAGGGAGCCTTTAAACAGGAAACTGATGTGGGAGCACACTGCTTCACCTCCCAGCAGGTTCGCCCCTAGGCATCATGGTAGATGCAGTTCGCCAAGTGTGTATACTTGTGAAGTCTCTCGAGTGTTTCACCAGGTGGGTGCAGATTAGTGCTGGCCATCTCTAGACACGTGTTTCTGGTTTATTATCCGTCATCAGTAGAGATTAGGCATAAGATTTTCTGGGGTTGCTGAGCAGGCTGCCAAAGTATTCTTGGGTCATAGTACCTCTCCAGGAGCGCAGGTGCCTCTCCACGAGCTCGTCAGCTCAAAGCGGCTCAAGGGAGCCTTTAAACAGGAAACTGATGTGGGAGCACACTGCTTCACCTCCCAGCAGGTTCGCCCCTAGGCATCATGGTAGATGCAGTTCGCCAAGTGTGTATACTTGTAAAGTCTCTCGAGTGTTTCACCAGGTGGGTGCAGATTAGTGCTGGCCATCTTTAGACACGTGTTTCTGGATTATTATCCGTCATTAGTAGAGATTAGGCATAAGATTTTCTGGGGTTGCTGAGCACGCTGCCAAAGTATTCTTGGGTCATAGTACCTCTCCAGGCGCGCAGGTGCCTCTCCACGAGCTCGTCAGCTCAAAGCGGATCAAGGGAGCCTTTAAACAGGAAACTGATGTGGGAGCACACTGCTTCACCTCTCAGCAGGTTCACCTCTAGGCATCATGGTAGATGCAGTTCGCCAAGTGTGTATACTTGTAAAGTCTCTCGAGTGTTTCACCAGGTGGGTGCAGATTAGTGCTGGCCATCTCTAGACACGCGTTTCCGGATTATTATCCATCACCAGTAGAGATTTATTTATTTATTTATTTATTCAATTTATATAGCGCGTTATCACCAATAGGTCTCTAAGCGCTTGTACTAAAAAGACCGAACATTACAAAAACAGACAACCAGATTATATCACGCCCCATGCATCTCGGAAGAGCCCCGTTTTTAACATCCGCCTAAACGGCAGTAAATTTGACTCCTTCCGAAGGCAAAGTGGCAGTTTGTTCCAGACTGCCGGAAGAGTGGTTGAAAAGGCACGACCGCCAAGAGTGGACAGGTGATAGCGAGGGCTAACCAAAAGAGTATCCTCGGACGAGCGCAGAGTCCTCCTAGGGGTGTACTGCAACAATCTGGCTTTGATGTAGCTAGGCGCATTGCCATAAACTGCCTTGTGCGCAATGCATAGGCCTTTGAATATTATCCTCTGTCTAATGGGAAGCCAATGTAATTGACATAGGAGAGGAGAGGCATGCGTACTCCTGGGTTTTTTAAAAATCAATCTAGCGGCATCATTCATAACTATTTGCAATCTTGAGAGTTGTTGCTGGGGAAGCCCAACATAGAGGGCATTCCCATAGTCCAAACGACCTAAGATCATTGCAGACACCACACTCCTTAAGGTAGAAAAGGACAGCAGTTGTGAAATTTTCCGCAGGTGTCTAAGGAGGCCGACGCATGTGCCCACCACAGAAGACCCTTGCTTCTTCATAGACAGACTACCATCAATGTGGATGCCCAGACTTTTCACCACGCCTGCTGGTACTGGAGTACTGCCCAACTCCGTGGGCCAGAAGCGATCGTTCCACGGGTTGCCCGAGATGGTGATAGGCAACACTTCGTTTTTTTCTGGATTAATCTTCAAGGAGTTGGTGGACATCCAGTTACTCGTAAACTTTAAGATATTATGCAGCCTGGCTTGGGCTCCTGGTGAATCCTCGATTTGGATGATAATCTGTGTGTCGTCAGCATAGTTGTATATTTGACAATCCATCTGATTGAGAGCAGAAATCAATGGCTGCAAATATATGTTAAAAAGGAGCAGTGAAAGAGCAGAGCCTTGCGGAACTCCACAGGTTATGGCCGCTGCTGTAGATACTAGGTCTGACAACTGAACCCTCTGTGATCTTCCCTGCAGGAATGAAGTAAGCCAGCCTAGTGCGGTCCCCCCGATGCCCAGATCTCTCAGACGCTTCAACAGTAGATTATGACACACCGTATCAAAAGCGGCGGAGAGATCCAAGAGCACCAGGGCCCCGGGGATCTTCCTATCAGCTCTGCATCTTAGTTCATCCAAGATGGATAACATCACCAGCTCCGTGCTGTGATGTTTCCGAAAGCCAGCCTGATTTCGCTCTAATAGATCATTGGTCTCCAGATGCTTCGAGAGGTACGTCAAAACATGCTGCTCAACCACCTTAGCTAAAAAGGGAAGTTGGGAGATGGGCCTATAGTTCTTTAAATTTTTAACATCCGCCCCTGGCTTTTTGAGAAGCGGGATCAGCCGGGCCTCTTTGAAGGAAGTTGGAACCTGTCCCATCTCCAAAGACCTATTTAGGAGGGTGAGAACATCCTCCTCCATCCCTGGCATAGCGAGCTTAAAGACTCTGGGAGGGCAGGGATCCACCTGAGAGCCAGATTTCACTCTCTCCACCAAACTAGCTAACATCTCCTTAGTAACCAAGGGTAATGAGTTTAGGGAGTAGTGGACCTCAGGGGTGTCTGGCATGATTTGTAGTGGACAGTCAAGGATTGGAGTACGAGATATTTCACGCAGAAGATCTTCTATTTTACTTGTAAAGAAATTTTGAAAATTCTGACAGTCCTCCTGCGAGAACTCAGGCTTCTGCTCTTTATTGTTCCTTAATTCCGTAAGTACCTTGAAAATGTCTTTCTGCGGATCTCGAGCTGTCGCAATTCTAGTCTCGAAAAACTCCGCTTTCCGAACCAGAATAGCCTTTTTATAAAGTGCGAGCTCCTGCACATATAAGCTCTGAGCATTCGTATTATAATCCCTTCGCCAAGCTCTGTCCACTTTCCGTAAAGCCTGTTTCTTAATTCTGAGGGTATCATTAAACCAGGGTGCCCCCATCCCTTTATCAACCCATTTCACCTTTTTTGCCGGCGATACGGCGTCAATGGCCTTCTTCAATTTGTCAAATAACCTTTGACTACCAACCTCGATGTTCTCGTTGACAACGTTTGATGCCGTGGAATTTAATAAATGACCAACCAGCTCTTCCTCATTTATATTATTCCATCTCCTCACCATTTTCCAAGCCGCTCTAGGTCTATCTCCACACCTGTGGGCCTTCCTCTGGCCCATAATTAAATAGTGGTCAGACCAAACACACGGCGTAGTGACCACATGTCCTGGGGCAGAATCCGTTGTCCATACTAAATCTAAAGTATGGCCTTTATCATGGGTAGGGCCGGTCACCGATTGGACCATGCCTAAGGCCGTTAAAGCCTCTTCTAGGTGGTTAGCTTGCCCTTCTTTAGGGGAGGTCTCCCAATGGAAGTTAAAATCGCCCATCACCATCAGGTTCTTGTAACGAGATCTAAGATCATGGGCCACCTCCAAAAATAGATCCAGGAATACTGGTTTAGCCCAGGGGGGACGGTGCACCAATAGGATGACCAGACAAGTAGTACCCACCTCAAATTTCACTCCTAGGACCTCTGCTCCACCTATGTTTTCAGCGCAAATTCTTTCTGCCCTCCAACAGCTATTATAAAAAAGAGCAACCCCCCCACCTCTCTTCATACCCGTCCGATTATGACAGATGGCCATGAAATTCGGGGGGAGGGAGGCCACCACATCTGGGGTAGAAGATTCCTCAAGCCACGTTTCCGTGACCCCTAGGATATCAACCTCCCCGTCCTGCAGGAAAGAGAAAATTTCTAAATTGTGCCTCTGTAGAGATCGAGTATTTAAGAGACCATACCTCAAGGTCATGTCTGCATTCCTTTTTCCCCTCCCCTCCCTTAACCACAAGGATCTGGACAGCCCTTCCTGGCATAACAAACTCATACATTCATGTGTAATCTGTAAAGTTCCCTGATTAAGCATCAATAATGCAGCTCTACTGTACCTGATGGTTTGGCCAGGGATTGTGGCCCCTGGTCCCGGTTGGTCGTGGATGGGCGTAGATGGGCTCGCCTCTGGCGCACCCGCTGCGCGCATGCGCTGCGCGCCTGCATGTGGCAGGTTTTAGTAGGCGTCGTAGGTATCCACCTGACAGCTAGAACTTTGCCCCAAGATGGCACCCACCAGACGTCCCAACTATCCCCAAGATGGCGGGAATGATCGTAGCTGTGGCAAGAGACCCGCTAAGCTGCGGTGTGGGTACAATTAGAGTGCAGGTAAGCGGGGCATACGAAGTAAAAAGATGTGCAGTGAAAATAAATCCCACCAGACTCCTATTAAAAATAAATCCTAAAAACAAAATGCCTCGCAAAACGATGCTAAGCGACGCGCTAATTCTCTGAGCCTTATCCTGAGCAGTTGCAGTGTTACTTGGTACATGACCAGCCGGCGAGTAAGAGCGTCTTAAGTAGGCGTCGTAGGTATCCGCCTGACAGCTAGAACGCTGCCCCAAGATGGCGCCCACCAGACGTCCCAACTATCCCCAAGATGGCGGGAATGATCGTAGATGTGGCAAGAGACCCGCTAAGCAGCGGTGTGGGTACAATTAGAGTGCAGGTAAGCGCAGCATCCGAAGTAAAAAGATGTGCAGTGAAAATAAATCCCACCAGACTCCTATTAAAAATAAATCCTAAAAACAAAATGCCTCGCAAAACGATGCTAAGCGCGTGCGCTAATTTTCTGAGCCTTATCCTGAGCAGTTGCAGTGTTACTTTGTACAGGGCATAAGGCATAAGATTTTCTGGGGTTGCTGAGCAGACTGCCACTTGGCGAACTGCATCTCCCGTGATGCCTAGGGGCGAACCTGCTGGGAGGTGAAGCAGTGTGCTCCCACATCAGTTTCCTGTTTAAAGGCTCCCTTGAGACGCTTTAAGCTGATGAGCTCGTGGAGAGGCACCTGCGCGCCTGGTCAGGTACTATGACCCAAGAATACTTTGGCAGCCTGCTCAGCAACCACAGAAAATCTTATGCCTAATCTCTACTGATGACGGATAATAATCCAGAAACACGTGTCTAGAGATGGCCAGCACTAATCTGCAACCACCTGGTGAAACACTCGAGAGACTTTACAAGTATACACACTTGGCGAACTGCATCTACCATGATGCCTAGGGGCGAACCTGCTGGGAGGTGAAGCAGTGTGCTCCCACATCAGTTTCCTTTCAACAGGGCTTTGTCACTGAAACTGGTTCAAAGCTACATAACATTTTATCCTGGAAGATGGTAGTGTCTTGGGCAGGGTCTCCGACCGGCTGACAGCAGGTTGTTTAAAGACAGAGAAGATTTCAATGATCGTGTAATGAAAAAAGTCGGACAGACCATCGTAAAGCTCTTGACTGGGTTTAATCTTGCTGGCAACAGCCGTCGGGTTAGTGAATTCCTTCACAATTTGAAACAGAGATTTAGCAGAATTATCCGCTGCATTAATTTTATTCATAAAGAAGTCTTTCATAGTGGCCCGTTTGAGTCTATGATTTTTTTTTAACGCAGCTCCATAGATGGCTTTGGCGAGGGGGTCATTCGAACTTTTTGCAGCCACTTCTATTTATTATTTCCATTTCAATTTTCAATTATTAGTATTTGCCTTCAAAGCGATTCTTATAGCTTTGGGGGCCTGTAATAGTATGAATGGTCACACTTTTAAGAGTGTGATGATTAGTAGTGTGTTGGTGCTGTCATTGGCAGTGCTGCCAGGGGCAACGGATGGTGCAAGCTCCAGTATCCTTCTGTCGAGAGCCCTGGCACTATGTTTTTTACAAACTAAGCACTCGTCACACGAGGCTGAAGGTAAAATAGTTCATTAATGTCACCGGAACCCCCCAAAGTGGCATTGCAGCTAGTGCAATAAACCATAATCAGCCACTTATTTTTATAATACGTATGTACATTTGCTAAAACAGACACAAATATTTCTTGCACACGTGGGTTTGGCCCATATGGCGATCTGGGGATGCCAGAAGGGCTGGTCTTACAGGCGGTTGGTGAGCCTGTTTTATAGTGGGCTGTTGTTTTTTTTATCTGACCACAAATATTGCCTGCAGCAAGCACAAAAATGCACACAGTGTTCGATGACTATACAGCCTGTCTTTACAAGTTTAAAACTGCCCGACTAACTAACGTGAGTGTCTTCGTTAGCTATCTGATTTGCTATAGGGGGCCACTGTTATTTTGGGGCCCGGGGATATTTTCTGTCCAGCCCGATCCCTGTTGTTCCATAACCACAAACATGCAAACCACGCACTCTGTCACCAGCCCATCTTTGATCTTATGCGGTACACATTGTCACATTCTTTCGTATTTTGTCAACATCACTATTTACAAGACACACCGTTTTTTATTTGATACCCCCACAACCACTAAAATATTTTTGCAAAATAAGTGCCTAACACAATCGAATACAAACAAATCACGGATCGCAACTCTGCGACCAATGTGTAAACTTAATCATAGTGTTCACAAAGCCAGTCCTCTTATAGGGAAGAGATGGCTTATAGCAGTGAATTATATTTCCCCTGGAATGATAAAATGGCTCAGCGAGTTGAGTGCTCACAGATGACATTTAGGCTTCAGTTAATATCTGTTGCAACAAATGGACAAAAATCATAATCCCAACGTTACTGATGTTCCTTTTCCCGTGTTTTACACCCTATTTTTACACCAGAACAAACAATATTGAATAATTCGTGCAAATGCACTTGTCTGTTTCCCCTGTATTATTTCTTCAGTTTTCCAATTTGTACGTGCAAAAAAGTGCCACCAACAGATGTCAAATACACACTCAAACCTGAAGAAGTGGAATTTCCACGCAGTTCTAAGTCAAAGCAAGTGCAAAAAGCTGTGTGAATAGGTTTTCTGTCCACTTTAGCTCTATCACCTTGAATGATGCTTCTGATGTGATGAGTTCACTTGTTCAAATACCAGCAACTTCAACTCATATTTTCACCCTTCTGAGGACGATAAAATGTATAACTCCAAATTGGACACTAGGTACACCGCTTAGAAAAAGGGTATTAAGCGCTAAGTTAAAACTATTTTTAATAGATAGGTGTCATGTAGGCTCCAACGAAGATTATTTTGTCCTGAAGAATTTCCCTCATCGATAGCAACAACTATTGGCAAGAAACACGTCGACCTACATTTACATTACTTGATGAGCTGCATTGGATCATTACTCCCATATACAGCCACTCACTGTTTGTATTCAATACAAGAGGACCCACATATGAAAACTGCTATGGTACCTCTTACCTATTTTCCAACCACTTTACACCAATCGACACCCAGAGCACCTCTACTCATACTTAACAATGGTGTCTTATTTTAAAATACCTCTGGCAAAGAGCCTCCTTGAGGGGCTGTTTGGGCACTGCAGCGCAGGCCCAACAAGGAGATGCCCAATGATGATGCACGACACCCACCTGGGTGTGTCAGAGCTCTTGCTTCTGAGCAATCGGATCCCCTGATCTGTTTACTCGGTTCACCTCTGTCCAACTCTCCTTCCCTTTGACTCTAGAGGAACTGCATTCTCCATAGGACTACATATACTTTGAGGGAGCTTGTGTGCTGGACCTAGAAGATCTCCTAGTCCCTCCTTTGTGCTTTGCCTTGTGTTCTAGGGGTAGGTTATTAGTTTCTAGGGTAGCTATTTGCTGGTATTTATCTCGCACCCAACCCTTCAGGTAGGATCAAGCTGGCCATCCCATAGAGTGGCCTTACCCACAGCTCATTTTGTGCTCGTAGAATCAACTGTATTCTTAGTAAGGTTGCCGTATGATTCTATTTCCTGGGCAAGAAAGTGAGTGAACTTTTGATTTATTAAAGCATTGAGGCTCTAGATTGGGTAGGGTCCCTCCGTCCATGAACTGAATCACAGGGGCACAGTGGTGTGATCGGAAATAGCACAGGCACAATGTAGGAGCCAGTTGCATGAGTAAAGTCTGCAGCTGGGATCAGAATCAAGGTAATTTATGTGATGCCAAGAAATAGGTGTAGGCCCAGGTGCTGGGGTTCCACATTCACCATGCATCACAAATGCCCAGTCCCTCACCAAGTTTCACATACCAATCCTGCACCTACCCCGTGGACTCCCGAGTTCAGTTGAGTCAAAGGCTGAAGCCATAATATTATTAAAGTCACCCCCTATAAGTGTGAACCCAAGGCACAGTTGAAAGATCTCCATCCTGAGGTCCACCATGGTGTGGCTGATCAGGAGAGGGGGACATAGGCCATGATGAAATTATGTATGCAACCTTTGAGTGTGCCTTCTAATGTAACATAGTGCCACAAGGGGGGTAACGTCACCTAGAAAATGACCAATTAGAAGGTCTTACAGAGAAGAGCTACAGTGTCCCTAGAACACTTTCTGTGACCTGCGTAATAGACTTTGTCATACCCATTATGGGCAAGAAGGAGGCATTTGTTACCCAGTGGGTGGATTTCTTGCAGGAGCTTGATTGCTGGGCCATGTCCCTTTGCAAATCGAAATACCACTCCCTGTTTGATGTTGTCATTCAGGCCATTGGCATTCCATATCATCACTGTGAATGTACTCATGTCAGGGGGAGTTCAATTACCACTAACGGCCTAGTTAGGAGAAAAACCTGGTTGAGATCTGCATTGGAACTTGCAAGGTCGAATTGTTGTTTGCGTAAAAGTGATAGATGTCATGGTATGCATGAAGAAAGCAAGGCAAAACTTCTGAATATTGAACAGTTGGAATCTGAACCGGCCAAACCAGAAAACTTCCCCAACCCTTCCAGCACTCCCCACCCCACACTTCCTCCTAGAAGCATCTGTTGCCCACCCAACAAACAAAAACAAACTTAGGTGCAAGTCAAAGTACAGGCTCCCAACCAAATCCATGGGGGATTCTCAGCTGAAGAAGGATACTGTGGTGTTGACGAACAAGATGGATAACAGAATGCATTGGAGCATCAATCAGTCACCCTCTCATCCATGGACAATCCATGATCATTGTCCTGGGACGGATTGTGACATCCCCTGCACTGACTATAAGGTTTGTTGGTGTGCTGGATCTGGATTAGAGTTCCAGAGTTGCTGTTGACGTCAGACCATGATGCCACTGTGATTTCCTGCACTTGACAACGACAATCCCCATGAAGGGATTTTTTTTTGCAGTCGAGAGGTCGCTGTTCTATCGCTCAGTCCCATGCTGATTCAGGAGTATAAAAGAAAATGGTTTTAAGTTGTGGATGACTTGGAGTTTTGCTGTGTTCATGAACGTGTAATGCAGTTTCAAAGTTCAAAGCTGTTGTTTGACTTTATCATATGACTTCCCCAATCGTTGACATGGTGGGTGTAGTCGGGCAAAAATATGATATGGTGGTACTGAAATATATCTTTTTTCACACTTCCAAAGGATTGTGTTACAGTCCTTATAGTTCAGTATTTTCACAATGATTGGGTGCAGGTGGGCCCAAGGGGAGGCCCCTGCAGCCTCTCCACAACTAAAATGCAGAAAGTGGATTCATGTGGTAATCCACTTTTGAAGAAAGGTGTCCGGTGTGGGGTTTTCAGCCCCCTCAGAAAAGCCCACAATATGCAGGTTGCAAAGTTTTGCCTTATTCTGGGCATCTTCCACCCAGACCTCCAAGACCATGGCATTGCCAAAAGCTGAGAAACCACAGATATAAGTTTGTTCAGGGTCTCCAATTCTGAAATGAAACCTTCTGCTTCGGTGGCCCTATCCACCACTCCTTTGAGATCCTGGCATAGAAGGGAGAGCTCAACACCCACCTTGCCAACCTTCAATGTGAGTGCAGTGAATTGCCAGAATTATGACCCGGTGTGCTTTGATGTGGGGGGGGGGGACATAGGGGAATACCTGGCCAGCCTGGGGATCGGGGACCTCCCTGGCTCCAGATGGCAGAGCTGCATATTTGTCAATCTCACTTTGTGCCTGGGGCCCGTTAGTATGCCTTTCCCTATAGTAAGTGGACGCTTCTGGCTCTGGGCCTTGGTCCAGGAGAGAGAAATCGTTATGTATGCTTTGGGTAGACCAGCCTTCATGAATGGCATTGTCCAGTTGACACGTCAAACACAATCTCTCTAGGGAGGGAGGTGGGAGACCAGAGCCCAACAGCAGCGATGATTCCCAGTCTGGGTACACTACCAGAGTCGAGTTGGTGAAAGGGGAAATTTCTTGATCTTGTGCCATGGTGGACAATCGATCCTATGATGGCCTGCAGCAGAAATGGGAGTGGGCAGTATGAGCAGCCAAATACCAGTCACAAGTGAAGGCAGAGGATGTGTGCAACATCTCACAACACAGTACCCTCCCAGCGGTTCACCCGACAGTTTACATAAGTACAATTGCTTTCAGGGACTTCCAGACACCGAAGTCTGCACAGTCCACTGGAGAAGGAGGTGTTTCATGCGGTGGAACCCCCCCCCCCCCCCAGAATACCCTTGATGGAGCAGCCCCCAGGACCAAAGAGCAGAGAAATAGGGTCCCAAACCATAGGAATGGAAGATGCCTTCGCAATGTAGTTCGACAGCTAAGGCCACAACCACCAGCAAAGCTGAGGGAATGCACTGTCTTTGTTGGGCCAGGTTGGCCGCATGGGATGGTGGAGGCCATGCCGATGTGGGGTTCACTCAGAAAGGTTAAAAAAAAGGGGGGAAGCTCACCGGTAGTTTAAACTGCATTCTCTGGGTGTTTGTGTGGGCTGACTCGTATTGGTTTAGTGAGGTAACTCAGGAGAGAATGGGGTGGTGGTCCTCAACAGTGCAGGCCATCACAAGATTGATCAGTCACCATGGAGTGAGATCCAGAGGTCTTCACCACATACCACCAGGTGTGGTGATGCCCTTATCCAGGATCCAGCGAGGCCTAGGGTTATGGCCACCGTCATGCTCCAGTAGTTTATCAGAGTCATGCATGCCAAAGTCTGAAAACCAATGGTGAGTGGATCTGTGGGTACAGACTGTAGGGCAGCAGCTGGAATCAGGAGATGGGGCCTCTTGCAGTGTTGTTCCCCCTCCGGCAGAGCTTACACGACCCTTGCGACTGTTGAGGCCTACAAAAAGCTGCGCACCCACCATCTTGGGTCTTGCTGGAATTCCACCTCAGGCGTCATTCCGACTGGGAAAATGTGTTATAGCCGCCTGATCTGCAGCTGGTTGGGCAGTCCAGGCCATCTGAGGAAAGAGCAGTCTGGCCAGGATCACCTGTAAGCCCATCAGCACCAGGGATTTAAAGGAGGTTCTCATGGTAGGCCAGGAACTTCCCAAAAGAGAGCCCATCATCTTGCCCATCAGGCCACGCCCTCCACCTAGAGTTTATTAAATGTTTTACCATTATCTATCTTCAAGAAACTTGGGCCACTTCTAGTTCTTTTTTTGTGGATGAACTCCTTACTTTTTCTCACTAGCTGTTCATATTTTTTCAGGTAGAGTTAAGAGTGGTTAAGTCACCGATATTTTAATTTGCTTCAGTTATAAAACTGTACTATATATGCTATGGGGCCGCCCTATCTATTAGCAGTCTTCTTGTTATCTTTTTCTAAATCAACCCTTGTATTGTTGTTAAACTTTTATAATTCGAAAGCCTTGCTGGCGAGCTCAGATCAGCTTGCAGCCTTAAAAGGTTTCTTGGAGTGCTTTAGAGTGGAGTCTTAAGTCTTTACTTCTGTTGTTCTTATGAGTGACTTTAATTTGCATGTAGACATTGGTAATTGTTTCGTGGGAAAGTGGGCTGGGAAGTGCCACAGGGAGTTTCCTGCATTTTGAACACACTCCTCATGATAAATTATTAAATTAATTTTTATTTGATTTCAATTTGCAATTTTGTTCAAATTAATGTGGTAGTTCTCGTACCAAGAGAGATAATCAAACTTCCTCTAGAAGAGGAGATTCAACAACTATCGATGTTATCTTTCTATCAGCTTCTCTTTGCAGTCAGACTTGAGGAGGAAAGGGCTACACCTAGAGTCAGATTGAAACAAAAGCCCAAGACAGAGATAGCTTGAGAGTCCTGGTTGGCGGACTATACCCTAGAAGGGGTAGTAGGCAAAAGTAATAATAAGTAATCAGTTTCTCTCACTTCACTTATTTTAACTTATAAAGTAATTTTGAGTGAACATAGCAACCACAACCCTATTAGTTTCTCCCTGAGTTGGGTTAGGGAAAAGGATAGAAAAACATGGCAATTAAGTTGTGGTAGACTAGCCCCATTTGTGCAGTGACAATTACAAGGGTTTTTCAGCTTATCAATATAGGTGGCTTTATAAGAACTGGTCTGTGGTGCACCATGACCTAATACATGCCATGAACGCAAAATTCAGGGATAGACTGGTTGTTGCATCTTGTTGCCAAAGTAACAAAGTAGCCTTAAAAGAGAGGGAAAATCACTTAATGCATGAAGCCTGGGAATAACCTTTTGTAGCTAGCACTCCTATTCAAAATTCCTTGTTCTGGAAATTAGTGAACCGTCTAATCTTTTCTAAAGATGAAGGGCTTGTTATATGCTCTCATATTGCACTGGATAAATGGGATGAACATTTTAAACCGATATATAATTCGGAAATATTCGAGCCAAGGGTAGAGTTGCCAGTCTCGCAAGGTTTACCTTGTATAATTTTCCAGTTAGGGAAGGTCCCTAAAGCAATTATCTGTCTGACTAAGAACAAAGCTTTTGCCACTGATGGGGTCTGTATGTTCTTATTTAAATAAATCAGAAATTAATCTATGTACCCTACACTCAAGCAAACCCCAGAAGGGATTCGCCTTTCATGGTCACATTGGATAATAATTTCTATTTTTTAGAAAGGTGACAGGAATGATCCTCGCTAAGACTGATTTCGCTTATAGACTTAACATCAGTGTGTTATGGAGATTGATCAAGCTAGACCAACAGCTTGGACTGAACGTAATCACTTTTTTTCAGAATTATAATTTGGTTTTAGAACAGGAAGAGGGACTCTGTTTCATGTTTACATTTATATTTAGTTGTAAATAAATACAGAGTGGCCAGGAGAGATAGTCTACACATGGGTTTTCTGCACCAGTTGATAAACAATAGTACACTACAGCCAATGTTGAGTTCTATGGGGAGTCTATGTGGACATAGTCCACTTCTTAGTGAGTTCTACATATGAATTTGAGGGCCTCGGTAAGATATAATGTCGATGGAGACTTATTTAATAAGTGTAGGCTATGATCTGTCACGTTTCTGGAGTAGAATTATTTCAGCTCTTCTCTACGCAGACAATGCAGTTTTGTTAGCCAAAACAGCTCTAGGTCTTAAATACCGACTGGATCCATTCTTTAGCTTTATGTCATCTCTTGACCTTAGTACCAACTTTAGCAAGCCTCATAACATGATCGTTGGTCCAAGATCCACAAAAAGCAGACAGCCTCAGGTCCTGGGTTGTGGAATCAGAGTTATGAACTTTACTTATCAGGGTTTGCAGTTCGGTTTCAGAGGGTCCCGTTCTTTGCTATTAACTCCTAAAATATATTTCTTTTCAAGGTCTGTGGCCTCAATTTATGATTTTGTCACAAAGCTGACGAATAAAAGTACTCAAGTGCTGTTCAAGATTCATAACATCAAATGTGTTGCAGCACTGTCTTATGGCAGTGACATATGGGGGTATGTTTTACGCTTCTTTTTTACAAACTGTTGAACACATTTAAGGGACTAAATAGAATCTTCTTAAGGGACTGTCTGAGTATGGATGGGGCAGCTAGGATTCAGTTGCTAAACTTTGTCAAATCTGGCTTTGTGGCATTAGGTCGTCTGGAACTATTTGAAAATCCAGAGAGTATAACGAAATCTGATCTGATATCAAAATAATTTTCCTTGCACTCAAAAATGTAAACGGAGTGACCTTGGAACTAAATCATTCATGGTGCATGTCCTTACCATAAGGAAAACTGAATTTCAGATTGGACCATACTTGTCTTTTTATTACTGATATCAATCCTCATTTCCTGCTTACTAGGTTGAGACTGAATCTGCTGCATTGTCTAACGTCCAAAAGGTTGGAATCAGGGGAAAAGTCACGACCCTTGAGGGTGTTATTCTTTTTAGAAACAAGACACTGTGGGGCCGATTCTGATCCGGTAAAATGCGCTCCGAATCGTCGTACGGAGAGTTTTTTCCCCATACGAATCGTACCCGTAGACGTCCCGTACGTACGACGAAGTACGATCCGTACCAGGTGCCAAACTCCGTACGAGACGTACAGGACTCCGTACGACTCAAATCTCCGTACGAGTCTCACTCGGAACCGGCTGTACGCGACATCACTACGGTTCGCGGCTGGTTTTTACGACCCAGCAAGTACGATTCGTGTCGGGTACGCGCCGTACGACCCTTTTCCTACGGAAGCCGAAAACAGTCATAAACGCAGAGTTCGCGCCGAAAAAGGTACGGAACGCCCCCCCCGGGTACGGCACGTACCCCCCATGATCGCAGGGATACGCGCCGTACCCCTGTGATCATGCGGGGTACGTGCCGTACACCCAGCGTACATGGGGTACGCACCGTACCCCATGTACGGTGGGTGTACGGCACGTACGGCACGTATGGGGGGTACGCGCCGCGCCGTACGGTGTGTAGGTGATCGTGCGCTTTTCCGTACGAATCGACGTGTACCGGACGAATCGCGTCCGGGTCGGCCGATCGGGATCGGAATCGTCCGGTCGTACGGCGTCCGTACGAGTCGTACGGAAACGGCTCCGGATACGATTCGTACGGACGGGGATTTTACCGGATCGGATTCGGCCCCTTTGTATTTTAATATGTGTTGTGATTTTCATTGATAAAGTTTGAATTTTACTCAAGTAAGGCGACCCTGATTCACTTACGGAAAGGTATATGTTTTATATTGCTAGTTATTAAAATGAAGCAACTAAAAAACGTACTGCATATATTTTAGTGTGGCTTCACTGTTGATATTATTGATGTGAAATAATACAAAAGATATGAAAAAAAGGTCCAAAAGGGGCAATAAATTGTCATTTTTTTATAACCAATTTTATTGATTTTATGAGAGACCAACAAAAGAGAACAATAGACTAGCAGTTTGTACAAATATCAGTGCAAAGTAGATGTATGATGACATTACACCAGCATACATGAGCCTGACATGCAAGGGAAAGATAGAGCAGCACCCACCCCAGCCCTTGGTTGCACAATGGAAGGGTCAGTCTTCTATCACCCCAACCCATTTGCCCCACATTCTGCGAAACTTCTTCGTTGGTTATGGCGGATTGTTAGACCCACCCAATCGTGCACTGTTCACGTGGTGCTCCGCACCTTAATTACTCATTGCACTTTTACTCTTGTAGTATTAGTAATCTTTTTATTCTCTTTGTTATTTTGATTATTGTATTCTTTATGTCAATGAATGTGCTCATATGTTATTTACAAACTTCATAACACAAGCATATGATTCGTTTCCTTAATCACATTAACATTGATGCTTTTTACAATTTTGACATTTACAATACTTTGGCATTGCTTAAATTTATCCACATAAATTTATAAGTGAGCCCAATGCATTTCGGCACCCCTACTGTGCCTTCGTCAGGGGCAGCTCTGTAATAAAAACATATAGAAATGTATAAGATTCATTTCTGTGGTAGTTCATGGGGGAATGTAAATAGATAATGTGTGCTAGTCCTACCTTATCTCTGTAGTTGTGGATATGCGTATGTGTTCGCCACTCTCTTTTACTCAAAAATGAGCACTGTAAATAATGGTAAACCACCTTAGTAGGTTAGACGCTAGACATCAACTGTCAACTAATTTAACAGTGAAGAATCTCATTAAACATACCTGGTGAGCATGTTCAGTATTCTCTGAAATGACAAGAATGTAAAACCTATCAGGACCAAAAAATGGACCACTCGAGAATTAGGTAACTCTAACTGTTAATCTAAACCCCTTACCTTGTCTTCACCATTGATAGTAATCTATATGGTGGAAAAAAAGAGATATTCTTACTTTATCACGTTAAGTAGCTGATGGAAGACTAGAGGGTGTTCCTCATACTATCTATCTCGTGCCTGATATGCCAAAGGTTTTCTCCGTATTTAGATTCCTGCTCCTATTGCCGTCGCCAAGTAACTCTCAGTGTTTTAGGTCGCCATTAAAACTCAGTGGACTCCGCCGGAAAGTGGAGTTGAAAACATAGAAAACGGACTATCTTTCAAGCCTCAAACCGAAATGTTTACTTCTCTGACCGCCATATTGGTATCGCTCATGTATCATGCTGTTTGATGCACAGAAAGTAATTCTTCTCATCAGATTGGTCCCATTTTAATTAGCTTAATATTATATGTTTATATTTATGAGAGACCAACAAAAGAGAACAATAGACTAGCAGTTTGTACAAATATCAGTGCAAAGTAGATGTATGATGACATTACACCAGCATACATGAGCCTGACATGCAAGGGAAAGATAGAGCAGCACCCACCCCAGCCCTTGGTTGCACAATGGAAGGGTCAGTCTTCTATCACCCCAACCCATTTGCCCCACATTCTGCGAAACTTCTTCGGGCATCCTCTGGCCTCATACAGGGGCCGTTCTTGTGCAGCGCACTAATCCACCCCTCTACGCCAACGTGTCATGGTGGAAGCGGTCAAGCTCAGCCAGTTTGACGCAAATTCCCTCTTGGCCGCCATCATAGGCCGTGTTCAGAAAGAGTTTGTCAGCTCTGGAGCCATCCATCCCCTTGGTGAATCCAAGGAGCACATTCATTGGGTTGAGAGGGACCTCCCAGCCCAGGACCTCAGTGAGCTCCCCTATCACTGATTCTCAGTAGAGCATGACTGCGGAGCAATAACATACCATGTGGAAAGAATCAGCTTGTGGATGATTGCAGAGGGGACAGGATGCATCGGGCCGGAGCCCAACGTGATGAAGGCGCAGCGGTGTGAGGTAGGTGGCGTGGAGATAGCATACTTGGACTAGCTGAGCCTCGCCGAGGCTGAGATTGGTTTTTTGGGCCATTAGTGCGCCCCTCCAATCATCTTCTTCCAGGGACCCAAGCCATCCCTCCCATCTGTCCCTGAGCCGGGATAGTGTGTTGGGGGTGTTGTTTGTAAGGGTGCGATAGATACAGGAGATCCCCCCTTCCCCAAGTTGCTAGTCATGATCTGTGCTTTGGGCGGGCTGTATTTGGGAAAGGAGGTTCCCTCTGAGGTGTAAGAGTGAAGGGAGTGGCACAACTGCTCGTAACGATAAAACTGGGAAGTGTGGAGGGAGTACCATTTTTGCAAGTCTTGAAAGGTGCGTATGTGGCCCCCACCCCACGCGTCTCCCAATTGTGAAATCCCAATGAGGTCCCATGCTCTAAAGCCAGATAGGTTGGCGACCTCCCGGAGCCAGGCACCCTGCCACAGCGGTGTATTTGGAGTCAGTTTATCTGACCAGTGGGTGTGACGCAGAGAAGCCCACCAGGCCAAAAGCACCCCACAGGTGACCTCGGGCAGGGATTGGGGAATGAAGTTCTGATACAACATCCCCTGGGTATTAAACAATTCCAGGGTGTGCAGTTCCAAGCGATATGCTGGATCTGAGCAGCCACCATTAAACCAGTCGTGCAGAGTGAGGAGCAGAGTAGCTAAATAACAAAGGTACACATTTATCAGCCCCAGGAAGCCATTGAAGGTTGGGATGCGGCACTGGGCAAGGGCCCGGTGGGTCCTCCGACCCCCCCCCCCCTACAGGAACTTGGTGACCAAGCTGTCTATCTCCCAGAACCGAACCATGACCGTGAGAAGGATAGGGGCGTGTTTTGAAGCATATAGAGGAACCCGGGCAGAATCATCATTTTAAATAAGGCTATTCTGTCCTTAGGGTTCAGCGGAAGCGCCTGCCATTTGAGGAGATCAGCACAGGCCTTTTTAACTAGCAGGGTTACATTGAGTAACCAGGCAAGATCTGGGAGGAGGGCAACCCAGATCCTCAGGAATTTAAAGGAGTGCCGTCGAAGAGGTAACAATGACTGCCAATCAAAGCAGTCCCGCGAAAGGTGAAGAGGGACCAGGACGGATTTAGAAGAGTTCAGTCGAAGGCCGGAGGTTTGTTCGAAGAGACTCAGTGCCCGGAGACACCAGGGTACCGAGTGTGCTGGATCTGCTAAAAATAGCAGAACGTCATCTGCGTACAGGGTGATTTTGTCCTCCTCCAGGCCGTACCAACTCCATCCCTTGGTGTGCTTGTCGGACTGGATAAGACAGGCAAAGGGCTCCATCGTCAAAGCGAAAAGGAAGGGCGAGAGGGGGCAGTCCTACTTCGTGCCCCTCCTGATGGGAAAGGGCTGCAATAAGGCTCCATTAACCAGTACTCTGGCCCACGGTTTTTCAATAGAGCGGCTTGACTAAGTTACGGAGGGAGCTCCAAATCCCATCTCTGTCAACACAGCTTCCAGGTACAGCCAGTCCTCTGAATCAAATGCTTTCTCGAAATCAACGAGAAGAAGGGACAAGTATGGGGTCAGCTTTTCGTGGTTCGCCAGAGCCAGGTGGAGACATCGAAGGCAGTGTCTGGTTCCCCGAGAGGGCATGAAACCGCGTTGGTCGGGGTGGACCAGTTTGGCCAGGTACGGTCGTACGTGGTTGACTAGGATAGAGGCAAATACTTTGAGCCCCGAATTAATGACAGAGATGGGGCGGTAGTCGGAGCAGTGCTTCGAGGGAGGCTGAGATTTGGGGATCACCATGGTGGTGGCCACATCAGTTTCGGAGCGGAACAAGCTTTATCAGCCACCTTCTGATACATCTCCAGAAGGTGGGGAACCAGCGTGTCGTGGTAGGTCGCGTAAAACTCCTGCGGAAGTCCATCTGACCCTGGTGTATTACCAGAGACCATGTGTGCTATGGCGTCGTTGGCTTCCTCTGGGGTGATGGGGAGGTCCAGCGCCTCCGCCTCAGGTTTGCAAAGTTGCGGGAGAGGGCCACGCTCGCGCTGGAGTAGTTCATAGCGTGATAGAGTGGGAGGTTGCGCAGAGTAAAGGGTGGTGCAGAATGCGGCGAAGCATTGGGCCCCCGCCACTGGGGATCGTTGGACCGCTCTGTCCGGGGCGATCACCTCAGGAATGATACAGTTGGCCATCGGGTAAGTGGCTAGTCGGTGAAGCAGTTTCCCATTTTTGTCTCTCCATCCATACAATCGTGCTACAGAGGTCCTCCACAGCACCTTACGGCCTCAGGGGAGGCCTGTTTAATCTCATCCCTCAGGAATGCTAGTCTCCTATCCTGGGTTTCAGTTCTCTCTTTGGGGATTGAACTTCGATTAGGACAGCTTGGGCTTCTTGGAGCGTAAGTCGGGAGTCCTGCGCTGCTTGTTTAAGTTTGAATGGTGGCCTTGCCAGCCTCCCACAGGGTGCCAGGGGAGGAAACCAAGCCCTGGTTGGTGATAAAGTAGTGACGGAGCTCATTGCCCACTGAGTCCCTGAATTTCTTATCCTGGAGAAACCAGGCATTTAACCTCCAAATCAGGTGTGAAGATTCAGGGAGGTTACCCACCTGCATTGCCACAGGGGAGTGGTCAGATATACTTCTGGGGAGGATGGTGATATCTTGAATAACCTGACAATCCAGGGCTGGCATGAAAACGTAGTCAAGACATGCATGTATGTTGTGAGATGCCGATGTGTGGGTGTAATGTCAGGTCGTCGGGTGTCAAAGTCTCCACGCGTCCCTGAGTCCAAGGGCAGCAGCCCAGTTCGATAAGAGATTAGAGTCAGTGATCCTAGAGGCTGAGGGGGCCCTGGCGGTGTCAAGGTTGGGATTCATAATTGCATTGAAATCTCCCCCAATGATGGTCATTTCTGGGGGCAGGGCGGCAACCAGTGTGGCAACTCGCTGAAGTGTGGGGGTCATCAGGGAAGGTAGGGAGTATACAGAGAGCAGGTCCCCTAAGCTCCCCTTCAAGGTGACGAAGCAGCCCTGAGGGTCATGAGTCACCTTTCGCAACACAAATGGGAAGGCATGGCACACCAGGATAGTCACTCCCCTCGATCCCCCAGTAAAACCGGAGTGCCAGACTCCGCCATAGCCGCCTCTCACCAGCAAGGGGCAGTTATTGCCTACCATGTAGGTTTCTTGGAGCAGCAATATGGCTATAGTGTGACGCTGTGCATATCGCAAGAGTGCTGTGAGCTTGACCCTGTCTAACAGGCCTTTAACATTCCAGGATATTATATGGAGCAATGCCGCCACGGTGCAGTTATCAGACATGGGGGTGTGAGTGTAGGAGGTGCGGGTGAAGTGTTACACCTACATGAAGTAGTGGGTACAACTCTATAGTGCTGGGCGTGTTTGCGCTCGTCTTGCTGCTGGAAAGGAATGCTGGTGCAATGAACAAATGAAACAACTAGAAAACAGGGACAACGGCCCCTTCCCCAACCCCACCCTCTCCCCCCTCCGGAACAGAAACGGAAGTATCTGTCAGCCCTAACAGCAGAAAACTAGAAAAGACCAAACTAAAACACTTGGGACTGGGAAATCGTGGAGGACCCCTCCTCATAGTAGGATGTTCTGTTGTAAAGTACATCGAGAGAAGGAATTGATGGTCAAGTTAATGACAATATCATGAGCTGCCGGGCTTACTGCAGTCGGCGTGCCAGTGTGGGCTCAAGGTGGAACCGTAAGAAGAGTTGGGCTCTGGGACAAGTTTGTATCTGTAAGGTCCGGCAGAGATGGTCGAGGTGAGACGCCCGCTGGATCTAAGTGGCCGAAGGAGCCAGAGCGGTGCACAGTGGGAAGATAACTCGGGGGTGCTCCGGACATAGGAAGTCTGGAGCGACCCAATGGTGAGTCAGATCGAGTCCGTCTCAGGCCTCGCCTTCTTCGTGAGCGGTTGCGCTGCGGGCAGGGGCCAGGCGGGCATTTTGGGGGAGGGGCCCTGGGCGCTGAGTCGCCAAGGGCGCTCTTCAGTTAGCCATGTCCAGGCTTCCTCAGGGGATTGGAAGAAAAGGGTGTTGTTTTGGAACACCACCCGGAGTCAGGCCGGGAAGAGAAGCCTGTATTGGATGTTGAGGGCACGCAGCTTTTGTTTAACTTCTCCATAGGAGCGAAGTTGACGCTGAGCCTCCCGAGTATAGTCAGGGGAAGATCATAATTGTCTGGCTTTGATATTTGAGGTGTTGCTTCTTGCGTGGTTCAGCCAGAACGGAGTCCCGGTCCCTGAAGTTGAGGATTCACACTATTATGGGGCAATGAGGTGCACCCAGCAGCAGCCTAGGGGCAAGAGAGTGGTGGGCCAGTTTGATGACAAACCATGGGGAGAGGGAGTCCTCAGGCATCCTTGAGTGCAGCCAGCATTGAAAGAAGTCAGCTGTTCAGCCCTGCTCCGAGCCTTCCGGAAATCCCACCAGGCGGAGGTTGTTCCACCGTGACCTGTTCTCGGCATCTTCGGCCCGTCTATGTAGCTCCTGGGAATGAGCCTGAAGGCGGGCGACCTGGGTTTTGAGCTGCTGGACATCGTCCTCCAATGTGGAGATGCTGGATTCGGTTTCCTTGATCCAAGCCGTGGCGTTGCGGAGGTCTTGTCAACCTGGACTTCTTCAATCTTGCCTTCCACCGAGGATTGGGAGGTGCGGATGGCTTGAAGGATAGTGGTCAGGTCCGGTGGTGGTGGGGGCTTCTGCTTCCCGCGGTTCCCCCAGTCACACCAGGTTCGGTGGTCGTGAATTGGTCCATTTTAGTTTGTGTGGCGGGGGGTTTCGATGCCCGGTCTCTCCCCATGGTCACCGCCCAGCAGGTGAAGCTGGCACGCCAGATAAGTCCAGTTCTTATGAAAAGAAGCAGCGGGCATGCGGTCAGCAGCCACTGGTCAACCCAAGGCAGGAGAGGAGATGGCCCGGCCAGCAGTCACAGGGCTCCCTTCCCACTGTCCAGATGGCCAGAGGAAGCACAGTGTCTCAGGGTCACACAGATCACTGATGGGCAAGGGCTCTTCGCAGCTCGGGTCACCACGCAGGTCTGCTGCCGGCGCCTCGACTTCTTACCCAAAGCGTAGGGGGCCAAGTGGTCGTCAATGAGGCCGGGCAGGGCTGTCACGATGGCAACCAGTCTCAGGTCCCGCAGCCCTCAGCGTCCCACCGGAGGCCGGAGCGGCCACGTGGAGCATGGCAGCAGGTCCACCACAGGGGCCCCCTAGCCCAAGGCCCCCTCCAATGGTCCACAGGAGGGCAGGAAACAATGCAGAAAGAGAGGGGGGAAGGGCAGTCCACCCAGCCCCAGCCGTTCGGTCCGACGGCCAACACCCCCTCCCGGTGTGGTCCTCACTCACTCTCTGGTCAGAATCAGGTACGCGCCAATCGTGGCAGGGGCGGCGGCAGTCCCCAGGATCGAGGGCCTAATCCAGGCCAATCTGAATCAAATGTATGCTGCCCAGTGGGGAGGCAGGCTGCAGGCCATCTGGAGTGGGGGAAGGAGGGAGGCCTCGGTCATCCCACAGAAGGCCCCACAGTGATGGTATCAGTGAGAAGGAGATGGGGTGGAGCGCTACTCAGCTCCTCTGCTCAAAAAGGACAGCCGAGACATCCCCAGCCTCCCGCCACCGCACTCAGAGAAGGAGCATGCAGGGCAAGGAGCACGATCCGCGCTGGTAGCAGGCCAGGGACCAGCCGCGGTCGGGACACAGGGGAGCCTCAGCACCAGGACATCCACAGCTGCCAAAGAATGAGGGAAGGGACGGGCAGGGAGGGGCAGGCCTATGGAGCCAATGCCGCCCGAAGTGACGGCCGAACACCCTCTATGGCCCTCTGCCCCCCCAGGTGATCAACAGCCTGGCAGGGCAAGCCGGTTTGCCCAGCCACCTCCTGCGCCTCTCACCTCTGGGAGCCCGGGTGTGCGTCGCAGTACTGGGCGGATCTCTGGTACGCAACGGGACCGGTGCTGGGAATCCAGCGGGCCACTTACCCTCATGCTGCAGCTAATACCGCCGAGCACCACAGGAAGTTCGGGAAGGACCAAGAGTCACCCCCGGCGAGGACCACATCCTTTGGCCCGCAGCTGCCAGAGCTCTGATGCAGGGTTTGCCCGAGGTGCCTAGACATCAGAAACACCACTCCCAGGCATAGATCGGGAGCCCTGGGCAGCCAGGCAGCAGGATGGGAGGTGAGCTCTCTCAATGGTGGCGGATTAAGGGAGAGGATGACAGAGGGGTCCAGAGCACGTTAAAAGTGTGACCGCCATCTTGATGCTCCTGGCCATGCCTCTAAATTGTCATTTTTACTGCCTCTGTATGTTTTATATTTTTTGTTTTCTTTTTAACTGTAGTAAAGGTAGGAAGAAGAAGGAAAAGAAGGTGGAAATTTAATCTCACCCATTCTCCTTGGTGCTTCCTGTGCTAATTTCTAATTGCTAATTTGTGCTAATAGCTACTCAGGTGGGATTTCTTCCAATTCATTTAATGCTATTCCTTGACTTACTGGTTTTGTTCTTGTTTGCACTTTCTTTAACAATCCTTCACTCCTATCCTTAGGTCTTCTACTATAGCCTCTGGCTGCCTTTTTCTTCTTTCCCTCTATACTAATTCCAACCCTCGGTCATGGCACTGTTGAAGAACATGTCCAGATTCTTTAAGTAAGTAATAAGTTTATTGTGCAGTTAATTAAAACCATTACAACGATTGACCCACAATTATAAACAATAAAACCTCGAATTTTCTTTATAAAAAAAAGCTGATAGCCATAGTTAAACAGAAACATGTGTTAAGATTGGGAAGAAAGTCCACACCCCCGGCCTCGATAATCCATAATCTTGTTCCTTCACTTCGGCCGGCAAATATTAGTAGTAGTCCGTGAGATAAAAGTACCCCTGTTACGGCTTTAACTTCCTTCTCCCCCTCTTGTCCCTCTCTTGTTTCCGTCCCTTCCACCCTTGATGTCCCCTCTCTGCTCCCGTCCCCCTCCTGTCCCTTATTTGCATACATTACGTCAATGGCATGTTTCCTCGCCATCTGACAGTTGAAGGAACGGTTGAGGTGGCAGTTGCATCTGTCACTGATTGAGCTGGTGATCGGGCCCTCCACCCGGTGTGTCGTGTTACTTATAATAAAGAGACACTTTAAAGAATTACCAGGT
Source organism: Lissotriton helveticus (assembly GCF_964261635.1). Lineage (NCBI taxonomy): Eukaryota > Metazoa > Chordata > Amphibia > Caudata > Salamandridae > Lissotriton > Lissotriton helveticus. Next base: position 452,712,539 of record NC_136067.1, read on the forward strand.
GTCATCTTTACAAAATTAGCGACGAGGACGGCACGCCGGTGAACCCACCACATAAGAATTTCTAAGAATTCATCTTGAAGCGTGTTGTGGTTTCGCACACGAAGAATACGAGTTGAGGAAAAGGAGGAGCCTTCGTAATTCCAGCAATATTGAAATTGAGTGAGTTACTTATGAAGTCCCTTGAACATTAAGCAAATTGAATGTAACCAGGAAAGTACAGTATTAACCTTGGGCGTTCTCGCTATTTGAAATTTGAAGAAAAGTAAGACCCAAGTGGACTGGACTGGAACCTAATTGAGTTCAAGAGGTGAATTTGAGGATATGTGAGCGGAGCAGAGGACAAGTGTTATCTGGTTCTGCATTTATGAAGTTGATGTGAATCGGCGATCTGACAGTTTCGGAGGTGTAATTCTCTTCAGATCCCTGTTGAGCTTTAAGCAAGCGTTATAACGCACTGCCATCTAGTGGCCTTTGTTAATTGTTAAACCTCTCGTAATTAATCAGTTATCGAGGTAAGACTTTGAACAACTGAATTAAGTAAATTTGGAACGAGGGTGCGAGGGCATAACGGTGTTAAGAAGACTAAGCAAATCTGTGAAAAAAAGGGTTTAAAGTTTATACAGTGACATTATATTATGAGTTGGTGCTGGAAGCACGAACAGGAGCGCTGAAGTTCAATTTGAAGTCTCTTACGCATCGAAATCGTAACCCGTAACTCACTTGTCAGTGTTTGACATATTTAATGCGCTGAAGCCTGACGAACTGTTTGGAGAAGCATACAAAGTAAGCGGCAGTAAAGTACCGTCTAATGTCTATGGATAATCATTTCAGAAGTGAAAAACACTAAGTTGAAAGAAAACGCATTGACACTTACTTTGCCGCTTAACTGTGTGAGGTAATACATGAAGGGAGCCTTGTGAGGAAAATGTTAACTGCGCACCAGTACGTGTGACGTCATCGTGCAGGGCGCCATCTTGAGTTACTTGAGTCACTCGGAAAGGAAAAGAAACACGCGCAGAATCTATAGCGTGCAACGAGTGTTACTGAAAACTAACAGTGGAAGTTACTGAGAATAAAAGTCTGTATCCTTTTATAAGTAAACGCTTAAAACTGTGTATTGTGTGTGAAGGAATTTCAAAATTAATAAGAAAAGCGACATTCGTCTTTGGTTGCACATCCTTCCTGTTAAAAGCTGAACTTACATCTTCCTGTGAGAATTTCAGAGCTATAATTTGAATTCGGGGGAAGTTCACATTTTGGAAATATAAGAGACTCTAACAGTAAGAAACAGACATATAGTGGAAAATAGGGTGAAATATTTAAAACAAATTAAATGGATATAAACAAAATGTACAATTTACCGCCACCAGAGTTGTTTATGGAAGAGGAAGGTGCAAATAAAGTAGAGTGGAGTGAGTGGAAAGAGTATTTCGAGAATTATATATCCATAGTCGATGAAGAGATAGAACCATTGAAACCAGAGGAAAAAGCTGAAATATTACTAATCAGTTTAGGGGCTGGTGGACGCAAAGTGTATTGTAAAACGGAAAAGGAAATCTACAAGGGAACTGACCGAAACATATTTGAGAACATCATGAATGTACTTGATGAACATTATAAGCAAGTAGCATGGATTGAAGCACAAAGGTATCAAACGTTCATGGATGTAAAGGATCACGAAGAGAAGGGTTACAAGAGTAAAATAAACCCGCAGTATACCATCATCATGGGTGGTGTAGAAATAGAAATCTTCGCAGATTCAGGGTCACACTATACTGTTGTTAGCAAGAGCATGTGGAGTAAAAAACTAGCTAAAATACATGGAAACGAATTAAAAGTGGCCAACATATCCCTGAAATCGTACACTGGGGAGGACATTAAATTAATAGGGTACAAAGTGCTGGATTTATGTTACAAGGAGAAAAGCACTAAGAGTGCTATATACATTTCAGATAATGAACTCTCCGTGCTGGGATGGAAAGATCAAAGGAAATTGAGAATATCTCTAAATCAAAAAAGTAATGAACACCAATGTGAACTGGCGTTTGGCAAAAGCATACAATTGGCAAAGTATGAATTGGTGAATGCTAGAACGCCACCATCAAAAAACGTGGTTGTCAAGGAGGGAGCTGCTAGGAGGGAGAAATGGAAAAAACAGGCAGCTGAGGACAAAGTCTATAAGAAACAAGAGGCTTACCATGTATTAACGGATGAAATGAATTCAAGCAAGGGGTACGAGAGAAAAGACAGTGAAGGAAAAATTGGAAAAATTGGAGAATGTGGGAAAATAAGAAAACAATATGTTACACAACCTAAAGATGGAGATTTGGAAAGAAAATGTAAGAGTAACCTTTTCAATTTCAGGGCGGTTCGGCAAAGAACTGCTATTGCAGGGCTCGAGACTAACAAAAGAGATGAGTATGTGGATTCTATCGCAAAGGAAAGGGAAGATGGTCTGAGTTTCGTGGAGTCGAGGTCTAGAAACAAAGGAAAATATGCAAAATGGTTAAATTGTGATAAGCTGGTGAGTGAGAGTAGGGGAGCACGAGAACTCTTACAATGTCCTCAATATAAAGTTGTATCTGGGAAGAAGAGTGTGCCCGACGAATGCCGAAGAAAACACGAGTCATGCGGTCCAGTAGACCCAACGGAGTTCTCCTGCGGAAGTCACTTGAAGGAACTGGAGGACGGACTGTCCACTGCTGAGGCTAATACTAAAGGGGTGGAACGGTTTGAAATGAAAATTAATAGCGGCTTTGAAAACGTTCAATACCAAGGTAATGAAGCGAGAAGTGGGTCAAGACCTGACACTGAAGATGACATTGAAATGGTGACCGGTCGTATTAAAGGGCATAGACGCAGTGTGGTGGATAATGAAGTAGCACACATATCAATGCAATACTCACACCGTGATAACCCCCTAGGTGCTTACTGGGTGCGTAATGGCGTTACAGGAGAGGATGTGTCCCGGGGATCAAAAGTCTCAACAACATCCACTAGTGAATGTCGTTCATCCAAGTTGGAGGATGGATTGGTCATTGCTTTGACCCTTGCGGAACAGATGAACCTCTTATTCTACAATACCACCAGTGATTCCAGTACCGATAAAAACTAAGGGTTTTATTAGGCTCCGCTAAAGTCGATTTTTGAATAGTAATACTCTCCTATTCGTACATGGGTCTTTCCATGGTCACATTTGTTTGTTACTTTTAGTCTATATGATTATACACTTGTTGTTTCATCTCTGTTTTCCTCCTTCCCTTAGGAAGGAGATGTGTTACGGCTTTAACTTCCTTCTCCCCCTCTTGTCCCTCTCTTGTTTCCGTCCCTTCCACCCTTGATGTCCCCTCTTTGCTCCCGTCCCCCTCCTGTCCCTTATTTGCATACATTACGTCAATGGCATGTTTCCTCGCCATCTGACAGTTGAAGGAACGGTTGAGGTGGCAGTTGCATCTGTCACTGATTGAGCTGGTGATCGGGCCCTCCACCCGGTGTGTCGTGTTACTTATAATAAAGAGACACTTTAAAGAATTACCAGGTGTCATCTTTACAAAAACCCCCAATATTAAAGTCTTAGCTTCAGAATGATGACAGACCGAGATGCGTCGATTTAAAGTGCATAATGCTGCCTCGGCTTCCGTTGGTTTATGCAAAGTATGTCGTATAGTTGGCCTTTCAATAGTTTCCTTTGAGGCTTGGGTGTGGAGAAAAAAACGTAATATTGTATGCTTAAAACACTGTTACCATTGTGTGCACTTTTTTTTTAAAAATGTAGGTCAGCTGTGATTAAAAACTTTACCAGACAGCAGCTTAGTTGAGTATCTTGGCCAGAGAAGCTTGCAAGCACCGCTTGTCTGCAAGACCGTATTTGGTTTTTGTTGAAAATTGGTCTGAGTAGTTGCCGGCGCTCCTGCATCAGCTCACGGCAAATGGTTATAATGTGGACTATGTCCTCCTCTCCTTCCCCACAAAGACGGCAAACTGCGGGCTTTGGAGGGCGCAGATAAGGGGGCAGGTGGTATGCTGTCGGCAGCAGACCTAAACGAAATTTCAAAAACTTCTCTTTGGTGGTTCTGGAAAAATTAGAGAGGAGGTAAGCTTGAGGAGTCGCTTTATTATAAGATTGTATAGTGAGCCAGCCATGAGAACGTTCAGTCAAGGTCACTTTGTCCTGTAAGATGGACTCTTTTTTAACAGTGTTATTTACGATTTTCTTGAAGCTTGCCGTGGTCACAGGCGTTGCCCAGAGTTGCCGTAAGCCCAACTGGTCCAGTGCAGTTTCCAAGAACAGTCTGGCTGGGCAAGTTACTTTCGTTTCTAGTTCTCTCCACAGATAGAAATGTAAAGTTTCTGGTTGCCCTTTTTTGATCTTAAACCAGGTTTTAACAAAGGCCCCTTTCCTGTCCAGCTCCTGTTTTTGTATACCAAATTCCAGCCTCATTTGCGCTGGAGATGTGTATCCTGGCAGCCCGTATATAATTCTTAGCGCTCTGGCGATGGTACCATTTAATGTTTCCGCATCCCTTCCTCTCATGGCTTCACTTCCATAGGTGATGGATGGTATGAGTTTGGCCTGTGTCACCTTGGTCAGAGGGAGGAAGCTTGGGCCCGCGGTTATGTTCTTCAGGTTTCTTAGTGCTACTGCTGTCATAAGCCCCCTCTTTTTTATTGCCTCAAATTGTACTTTATAATTGCCTTTACTATCGATCATAACCCCCAGATATTTGTAGTCTTGTACGACTTCAAGCTTGCATTTTGCCAAGTGCCAGTTGTGTTTTGTTTTTGTTTTCCGGTAATTTATACACATAACTTTTGATTTGTCTTGGTTGATGCTTAGTTTGTTAGTATCTGAGTATTGAGAAGTAATGTCCAGCAGACGTTGTAATCCTATGGGTGTCCGACCGATAAGTACTAAATCGTCTGCATATAGGAGATTAGATAGCTGGTGACCACCTAACTTTGGTGCATGCGCATTGCTTCCATTGAGATGAACTGAGAGTTCAGCCATAAATAGATTGAATAGTGTGGGGGCTAATACACACCCTTGTTTTAGTCCAGAGGTTGTGTTCATCTTTTTCGATAGATGGTCACCTGCCCCTAACTTTACTTGTATCCAGGTGTTACTGTGCAGAAGGATTAGCTGTCTTAGTAACAATGATGGAATACCTAACGTTTTTAATTTTTGCCACAGAATATTTCGGTTTATATGGTCAAATGCTGAACTGTAGTCGATAAAGCAGATGTACAGAGGCTGTTTAGTTGTAAGTGCTGCATCTATCATTAGTGAGAGGGCAGAGATGTTAGTGGCAGTGCCCATGTCCCTACAGAAGCCAGTTTGATTGTAGGGAATTGCTTTGATTTCCATGGCCCATGTTGTTAATTCTTGAAGAAGTACCCCGGCATAATATTTGGCCTCGTTATCCAAAAGAGCTACCAGCCGATAGCTCTTGGGATCGTTCCTGTTGCCTTTTTTGTATATGGGAGAGATTATTGAGCCTCTCCATGATGATGGTAATGTTGACGTCTGCAGGATTCTTTCAAATATTGGTTTTAGAACTGTAGCCCAATATGCGGGGTCTTGTTTGAATAATATGGGCGGAATCCCATTGGGGCCAGGAGCTCCTTCTCGTCTGCCTTTCAAGATTCTTTTCTGAACTTGGATGTTTGTGATTGTGATTGTGGAGTTCTGTCCAAGACATGCATTGAGATTTTCATGGAGCGGTCGGAGTTCCATGTTAGACTCATGGATATTTGCATCGACTTGAAGGGTCTGATCTTTGTTAAAATGGGATTCGAGGTGGGTTATCCATGCTTCCTCTGTAACATTGGAGCTGATGCACTGGCCTAGCGGATTTGATAGGGCATTTATCTTCTTCCAAAATTGTGCACTATTATTGTTCTTGACATCATACAGGAGTCTGGCCCACAGGGATTCTTCAATTTCCTTTTTATTTTACCAAATCAGTTTTTTACGAGTGGCTTTTAGCAACCTCAACTCGTGTAAGGCCGAGGGATCTTTCTTCAGCCTCCGCAATGTGAGATTTATCCGAGTTTTTAGCTTTTTTAATTTGGCTCTGTTCCGTGGATTAGAGCCAGGGTGTGGATTTTGCTGGGACATTGTTCTCCCGTTTCCAGAGAGGATCTTTATATCTCCATATCTTTTGCGTAAGGCTTTTGTAAATGCTTCCCAGCCTCCGATTATATCGGGGGTAACTGATTTCCCTTCTTCCCAGAGTTGTTTTGCTCGAGCTAGTAGTCCCTCAGGGTCGTTGGTACTACATTTTACTCTTCTCTCGTTGTTTGTGTATTCTGAGCAGATTATATTTACCTGGGGCAGTTTGTGTAATGATGGCTCGTCTACCGTGATTTCCTGGGGTAAGTGGTCGCTGCATTCTTCGCTCCCGATACAGTAGTTTTTTACTTTTGTGAACATGCAGCGAGAGCAGAAGGTGTAGTCGATTGTTGACCTCGTTGCTGCATTATTAAATGTAGCTGTTTGCGGGCGATCTCCAGGGAATCTACCGTTTAATGCTCGTGCACCCAGCTGCTCTAAGAATGACAGTAGACTTTTTGAGGTGTTTGTGAGTCTTCCGTCTGTATTAATGTCTTGGGGCGTCTCCTCCCATGCAAATGGGTCCTCCTCTGTGTTGATGTCATCAGTTTGTCTCCTCAGCATGTTTAGGTTGAAATCTCCTGTGATTATCCAGTAGTTTGTTTTCTCATCTGTTATTATTTTCATCAGCTCCTCCTTTAGTTGTTGGCTCCCTTTATTTTTATCGCGTGGGTGTAGATAGAGGTTTACCAGTATTAAGTATTCCTTGTTTATCTTCCCCTGCAGGGTGATTCGGCATACTTGCATTTCATTTGGTGGTGCTAAATTATATGGTAACAGTTCTATTGCATATATGCTGCTTATGGAGGTATATGTGACTAATCCTCCTTTGTTGTGGCCAAATTTAGTGCTTCTGATTGCAGGTAGGTAGAGCATGTTGAAGCCATGCAGTGCTGTTGGTAGTACGCTCCATGTTTCCGGGAGTGGGATTATATCAAATTTCTGCAGATAAATTAGTAGTTCAGGGTCCGAGATCTTATCTCCCAGCCCGTTAATGTTCCACGAACAGATTTTCAAAAAGGTTTTTTTTGGTGGTATATTATGCTTAAAAGGTCACGGTCTTCCAGTTTTGATTTTAATTGTCCTGGTTACCCTGCTCCACTCCAGCATGGATCTACTTATCTCCACGTGTGCCCTAGGTACGTTATATTCTCCATTACCCCCATACTCTATACTGTTACTACGAGCCCCTCGCAGTACCGAGAGTAATCGCGGGCTCAGTTGTTCATGGCCGCGTTTTTCATCTTGGCGCTTTGACTCGGCCAGTAGTGGGTAAGGATACCTTGGTTTTGCTATTAGCTGAAGTTTAATGCCCCATTCGTTGAACCTTTTCTGTTCTTTTAGGACTCTCTCGGCCAGGTCTGGTGTGGCCCATACTGTTTTCGTTAGCTCTAAGCCTGGGCAATCGGCTGAGTCTATAAACTCGACTGACTCCAGGTCGGTGGTTTTGATATTTTTTAGCGTGTTAATAGACCTCAGTAAACGCAAGATATTACCCCTGTTTAGTGTATCAGCCCGTCCCTTTGATATATACTCTGGGTGAAACATGATTGCTGTTGTAACGCCAGAGTACCCTGATTGTTGGTCCAGGGTGTCCTCTGTCACTGTGGAGTTCTCTATTAATAATGATGGCGATGGTATAATTGAGCCGAGTGGCTGGCTGTTACTAACTGCAGCTTTCTCCATATTCGGCGCTAATGTTTGAGTTGTCGCCCCGTCCATGCTGCTTCGTGAGATTATTTTTTCTCCTACTGGCTCCCTTGACTCATTAATTAATGGGGTGGCAGGGCATGATTTTGCCTTATTAAGTGCCCAGACATTTGTTGTTATCGGTGGTTCCCCAAAAGGGCTCCCGCTATTGTTCCCCGGTTTCTGCTCCAGTCTATCCATAGTCAATTCTTTGGCGATTATTCACACAGTGATTTCTGGTCCTTTTTCCTGGGTCAGGTTCTTTTTCTCTCCCCTGCCCGGGGCCATATCTTCTTCCTCCCTACACGAATGGGCTAGTTGGTCACCCCTTGGATCATCCCTGGTTCTGTGGATTCCTTCCTTGTTGTATGATGATGCCTGCAAGGTTTTTTGGTTTCGCCCCTTTCTCCTTTGATTTCTCCGCTGTTTGGAGGATAATTGTGCCCCTTCAAGCGGAGCCTGTTTTTCCAGGAGATTACTAGGTTTAGTGGAATTGCTCTTCAGGGCTAATGTTGCTCCTTCAGTTAATACACTGATGTTTGGTCCTGATAGGGGTGCGCCCTCATCGTCGCAAGACTGTTTGTTCTCTAATGTCTGTGCCGCGCTTGCAGTTTGCTTAGCCTGTACTTTAGGTCTTTCGACTTTACTTAGCTTAGTCGTTTGTTGTCCACTAATACTGGAGTGGGCCACGCCTAGCGTTGGTTGGGCTGGCACTGCTTTCCTTATGTCGACGAGGAGATTATCCAATGCTGATGGTAATGTTGCTAGCTTGTCCACAATTGTTATGCAGGTGCAGCTTGTCTGGGCAAGTTTTGTGTCTGACTGTGCTCTCTTGATCAAATTGTTGAGGTCGGCCAGCTTGTCATCTATGCCGGAAACAAAAATGGACAGTGAGTTGAGGACTGACAGCTGGAGGTCCATCTTGTCTGATTGATACTGCAGTGCGTTCACAGACATTTGCATTGTATGCAGTAAAGTGGACCAGATATCGTCTTTGTCCTGTGATTTATCCTTTCCATTGTTTGGTTTTGGAAAGCTGTTATTTCTACTGTCTGACTCACCTCCGGTGATGTTGGAATAGGACGCGACTAGTTCCTCCCATTCTTCAGGTGTAAGATACGATGTCTCTGGTTCGGTTTCCTTAGGCATTAGCGATTGTTTTGTGTTACAGTCAGGTTGGACTGTGACAAGGCTGAGGCTGTGTTGGATGTTTGTCTTTGCCTGTCTTAATTGAACGTGCTCATCTTGTGCTGTTGGAAGTTTTTCGTCCTCTGTGTTTTTTATCATAGTTTTGGAATTTGTGCTGTCTGTTTTACTCATATTAACTGTGCTCAGATTACCTGTGCGTGCCTCCGGATGCTTACGTGTCCCAGGTATCTCCGGTATATCCTGTCCGAGAGTACCCATGATGGGAGAGATGTAATTGGGGTTGGGAATGTCTTCTTTTTTGACCTGCAGTGGCGTGTCTGGTTGCCGTATAGAATCCTGAGAACCCAAAATGAGACGGTTATCTTTTCGGTTAAATATGTCTTCTTTTTTGGCCTGCAGCGGCAAGTCTAGTCGCTGTGTGATACCATGAGAAGATAGGCTATGCTTCTTAGTTTCAGCAGCCTCCACCTCTCCTCCCAGTTGCTGTGGTGACATTTGGATCAATGATCCATCATTGGTGCTGTTATTAGTGATTTCCCCCTTTTTTTCCTCCCCGCCTTCGATTCCTCCCCCTGTCGATGTTGCTCTGCCACTCACCGCCAGGCCAGACGTATTGAGCCTACGTTCCTCGCCTTTTCCTTTATTTGTAGGCTGGGGTTTCTCCAATTGATTCATGTCGTCGTGCCCTAGTTGATTTTCTTCATTGAATCCCTGGGTCCTTGCCTCCTTAATTATGATCGATGCATCTTTTCCCTCTTTAGGGCTTGCGCCGCCACTAACATAGTTTTTGCATCTTGCTGAAAGGCTTCTGCTGTCTGACCCCTGTTGCTGACACTGCTGCCAATGCTGCTGCTGCTGCTGGTACTTATGCGCCAATTGATGTTCCGTTTGATGTACATTAAGAGGTTGGAGCGGCTCAGGGAGGTTAGTTACTTTACTACTGTTTAAGCACAGTACCGGCCCAGCATCTTTTAGGAATGAAAATTTTGTATAAATTTTTGGTTGGTGTGATGGCTTAGGCATGTTGGGGCCGCCGCTTGAGCTGCTTGGACTGCTTGTGGTACATACCATGCCGCTTGACGAGAGTTCAGGTCCGGTAAGAAGCGGAGAGATTAGGTTATGAGCATCATCTTTCGCCCTCGCTTGCATTTCAGGACTACCTTTGTCTATTGACTTCTTATTTGCTCTCTTCGCTCTTTTGGCGGGTTTTGCTGATTCCTGTTGCCTTGTCCTTCCAGACCGCATTATTGCACGCGGGGCGCTGAGGGCCGGTTTAGGTTAATGTGGCTGCCTAGGCTGTCTGCTATGACCGCAGAATGTTCCTAATGTCACTTTTTTCTTCACAAATTTGATGCCTAAACCCCGCTCTCAGTAAGACTCTCTGGGCGCTCCTCCTGACAAGTCAGGAGAGGGGGAGGATGTGGTAGAGTCTGGTAGTCCGGGTACCAGTGACAGAAGGAGGTAAGGAGAAGCAGGAAGTCGTCAAGACAGGAGGAGGCTTTAAGCTTGTAGGGACACACACAAAAATGTCAGCCAGTAAGTCAGTTAGTCAATAGCCTCACCTTACGCACCTTGCGCTGCGGAGCCTGCTATGATCCGAGTGCCGTCCTCCGATCAGCTTTCCCCGTTTCTCCGTTCTCTTCTCTTCTCTTCATTCACCAGCACCTCCTCTGTTGTCCTCAGCTATCCTCAGGTGCCCCCAGGTATCCGTGAGCGTGCAACCGCTAGTTGTCTTCAGAGTATCCTTGGAAAATTTTGCATTTGGTTTGCCAAGTTAGGGATTTCAGAAGCAGGGGAGTTCACTCAGCTCTGCTCGATCTCACTGCCCTCAGATGTCACTCTGCTCTGCCTTGGCTTATGGCTCAATTAGGGCTCCTGCCCCTGCCATAACTCAGAGGTGCAAGAAGTGCAGGGGGGCTGTCAGTCCCCAAGAGCCAAAGCCCAGATTGGAAAGGGGGGCCAGGGGGGCCGAGGAGGGCCGAGGAGGGATAAGGGCGTCCCTTCCTATGCACGGCCAGTGATGGTGGCAGTCGGCCTCCCCCTACCAGCCACCCACTCGTGCTTCTCAGAACTCTGTGCTCCTGGTCTGGTCTGCTACTGCTGCAGGCTGCTCTCTCTGCTCGCACACAGTGTATATTTATTACAGCTGTACTGTGCTGGGTAGGGAGGTCGTGACGGCCTGCACCGTGCTGCTTCTGCCGTTTTTCCGCAGCCTGCCTGCCTGCCGCCGCCGCCTCAAAACACCGTCCTGGAGTGTAGTGTTGCACGTTGCAGGCTGCGGGTTGTGGGCTGTGAAGTCGCGGGTCATAGGGCTCCTGCCGAACCGCCTCGCCACCTCTGCTGCCTGCTCTCCCGCTCTCCTGCGCCAGGCACCCCCTGCACCCCCTGCAGTTCTCTTCGCAGATGAAGGGGCAGATGACGGGGCCACAGATGGGATGCGGTTGCAAAATTGCCGCGGGACCGAGGTCTGGTGCGGCCGGCGTCCTCCTCGCGTTCTCTCGCTTTCGCGCGCCCTGAGTCTCAGCGTGAAAACCCGGAGCTGGATCACTGCACTGTCCAGATTCTTTAGGCTCGTTCAAGGTTCAATGACAGTTTTCAGCTCTGCATCTTTTCGGATATTTGAAGCCTGCTCCTGCTGGCTTGCCCCATTGGCCCTACCACTGTAAATCCTCTCAGATTTGTTTGTTCTTTTGTTTGTCTGCTGCCTTGTTATGTATTATCCTGCTTCTGGCTCTGCCAGTTTCACTTGGCACATTGCTGATCTTCCTAGGAATTATTCAAAGATGGCTTCAGATACTTGACACCTGTTTGTAACCTTGGCATCGCTATTCCTTTATGATATCATTGCATCACGTAGTCAATAGTAAACAGATTTTCAGTATATAATTTTCGACAACTATCTTTATTAATATCATGATTTCCAATAGAAGTTATAGAAAAGGCAAACAACTCATGTTTACAATTTTGCATATCAAATGCTTGCATTACGAACTTTGATTGAACAGCTACGTTATTAACCATCTGTATTAGGAGATACAAACTTCTATTTGGGGAACTAAATATTCAAAACCTGTAAGAATTATATTGTATTGACGTCTGCATTCGACCGGTTGAACTGGGTGAAACCCTAGGCTTTGCTTTGTGAGAAAGGGGTCAATCCTAGTGTTGTGGCCCTTTTAGCTGATCTCCACTCAAAGACTTCAACCTCGGTGTGGTTTTCTCAGGGCTCAGCCAGTACTTGTTCATTTTTGATGAGCTTTGGTGTTCATCAGGGGTGCACACTTGCCCCTTATTTGTTCACCATGTATGTGAACTGCCTTGAGTCTGTGCTTTTATCAGTTTTGGCTGATTACCCTAAGGTTGGTGATAGATTTCTCCCCATTTTACTATAAGTGGATGACACAGTCCTTAGGGCTCGGACCGCACTGGGTTGGATTTACTGCTGGCCAGGTACGTGTCTTAAATGGGGAACCTTGACTTGTTAGTTAACTTCTCGAAGTCATAAGTAAAGATTGTGGACCCCAAATCAACAACCAGTAAGACTTTTAAGATGTCTAATGTTACCCTGGTCAAAGTAAAGGCGTTCCTTTACTTGAGTGTTTTATTTGACGTTAATGATGGCTGGAAACCTTTGGTCGAGGCAAAAAGATCAGAGTTTTAAAAACAATAGGGCCGTTTTTAGTTTCCCTCACAGGTTTGGCTCCAGGGTACCAAGGGATCTCTTAAAAATCTATCAGGCCAAGTGCATCTTACACCTTTGATATAGCAGTGTGGTCTGGGTGTATGCCAAGTTCAATTGGATCCAAACGGGGGTGAATAATTTTGTACAAAAGATGGTTCAGGTCCCACAGTTTACCCCAGCTTTTACCATGTGTGCGGAGCTTTGGCTTGGACAAGTTTCGGACCTGATATCTTTAAGCCCACTCCTGTGCTGGGTTAAGGTTTGGAGCATGGTGGGATTGAAGCTAAGCCAGTTGATCCTCGCGGACTGTTTGGCTCTGGATCGGGTAAATAGTATACAGTGGATAGCCTATGTCAAGGCAGCTTTTTTCTCTATAGGTAGGTCCGATATTTTTGTGGACCCTACCTCTCACTCCGTGCACAAGCTGGGAAGTGTTAAATGGGTGTTTTTAGAGTGCTCTCATTTGAAAAGAGAATGCTTAGAACTTCAGAAGCCAAAAGTTCGAGGTCACATGCTGTTAAAAACTGTGCAGTGGATGGAGCCATATTGTGTCATGATTGGTCACAGCATGATAGTTTCTTATTGGTCACGTTTAGGTTAAATCAATTGCATCACTTTTTGGCAACTCCATGTTGATGGGTATGGCGTTAGGTAAGGGCAACCTGCGGCTGCGACAATTTGTCTGTGCAGGTTATGCTGCATTTTTCAAAGTTTTGTTATAAATATAAGTGGCAGAGGAAGTGTATTTTAATCCCCTTGTTGAAATCTTTGAATCTGAAACAAGTTAGGCCAGCTTTGATGTATCTTCAGATGCTTCCCACCGAGTATGTGATTTTTACAGTTTTATCCTCTTTGCGAGCAGCCTGAGTGACCAGGAGAACGAGACCTGACTAATTGTCTTTTTGACAATGAGTAATTATACTTATTGTATTTATTAACTATGAATTTTATATTAATGTCTTTGATCTTCATTCTTTTATGCTAAATTTTATCTACTGAATTAAGATTTATAATGAATGTATTGCCTAGTTTATTTGTAGTCTTTATACAGCAAGACCCATATCTATTGGAGTGCCAGCGCACTTCAGACAAAGCAAACCAAAGATAGGTGACAGCTGTCTCCTTTCCAATCTTTGGGAGGGAGAGGAAGGGATATAATGGTCCATCATATTTTTTTCTATGCATATTTTATACAAGGAACACAAAGATTCTTAGAGATAGGTTACAAAATGTTCTATAATCACTAGCATTTTGGATGCCAAAAGAAAATGTTTAATATTTTGGTTCAAGGTGGCAGGAGAAAGAGGAATAAGCAAATGGTCTCATCAAACTTTAGATCTCCAAATTCAACATAATGTGTGCTCCTCTGCCCACCCCGCCCCAAGCAAAACCTCCATTAATAAAAAATGCCAGACCCAAGAAAAAAAACAGAGGCCAAGCTGCACTGGGTTGAAAACGTTGTATTCCCATAAACCAACATATTTACTTACATGTAAACAAATTGCCACTTTTCCCTACTTGGGAGCAAATGTTAATGACAGCAATATACTCAAATTCATGGCCTGGGTACCTAAATCAAAGTAGAAGGAAAGCAGACATGTAACGCCCACACCATATATTATAAAAATTGGTAAATATTTGTTATTGGAATTTAAATATTTAATTTATTACCTAATTAAACTTATTAAAACAAGTATGGAGGATTTAACACCTTTTATCAGGCACAGGGTGTCAGGATAATAGGGGTTTTGGGTGGGGCAGTGTATTCATACTTGGGTTATAATTATAGTACCCAATCATTAATTGTTTTAGAACAAAATCAAATTTTAAACTATTTTAATCTAATTTCTAGAAAAATAGATAACAATTTGCTAAGGGTTATACTCCTTTTCTATGCCACAGGATGCCAGGGAATAAGGGGTTTTGGGTGGGGTAGTGTATTAATAATTGGGTATTCATTATAGTACCCGAGTGTTAATTTTTAAATGTACAATTCTTCATTTTAAATTATTTACCATATAAGGATATTATAATTTAAAAAGGTCTTTGCACCTATTCTCTGTCACGGGATGCAAGGGAAATAGGGGTTTTGGGTGTGTAAGTGTACTAATATTTGGGTATTGATAATAATATCCGAGTATTCTTTTAAAATTGCATAATTAGTCATTTTAATCTTTTTTCTAAATTATTGTTTAAAATTTAAAAGGGGTTTGCACCTTTTCTCTTATACGAAATGCCAGGGAAATAGGGTTTTTGGGTGGGAAAATGTGTTAATACTTGGGTATTAATTATAATACTGAGCATTAATTTTTTACAGCATAATTAGACATTTCAGATTTTTTGTAAAATAGTCTACAAGATTTTTAAAAGGGTTATACAACTTTTTTTTGGCACAGGATGCCAGGAAAATAGGGGTTTTAGGTGGGGAAGTGTATTAATACCTGGGTATTAATTTCAATACTGTGGTATATATTTTTTAATAATTAATAATAATTTAAAACTATGATTAATTGTATTTATTATATATAAATGTTGTAATTTTGAAAATAATTTTATTAACATTTATTCTTGCAACTTTATTATTTTAACATATTTTAAAACTTTTTAAAGATGCGGCACAGAAGTTAATTTAAATCTAAATGTAAAAAAAAATGTTTTTAAGTCTTAAAAATCAAAACATTTAAAAGATAATGCTGGTTGTATGTACACAGAAAGTATCTTAAAAATAGTATAATAGAAAGTCATTGTCTAATAATATTTTAGATTTTTAATACTAAACAAATAATTAGGAGTCAAAATATTTTAAAATGATGGACATTTTATTTAAAAAATTATAAACAAGAAACTTAGAGTATTTTTTTTATATTCATACACAGGTATATTCATACATCAATTTTTTTTAAATATAAAGTTTGACAAAGATGTACATTCACATATTTAAAACACATTTTTTACATTTTTCCTGCGGTTTTCAATTGTATTTAAAGGGCGAAATTGTCCTTTTTTTCCTTTTTCCTTTTGCTGATGACGTTCGCAGTTGAGCGTTTCTTTCTACAGTCGGTGGAATGTTGTGGTCAAAATCGTAAGCAAGGAAGATCTGCGGTCAGGTGAATCAAACTTTATTGATATATTAGAGATTGTGGCTGGCCAACTTTATTGTAAGGAGAGTTGAGGGAGGTATTTCTATAGATGTAACTATTTAGCACTGTGTTCTTATGCTTTTAACAACAAAATTATTCCTATGCGAGTAGTAATTCTATGCTTACGTCAGGGTGTTTTTTTTACAGTGTTGGTTTAAAAAAAGAGAACTCTATAACGAGAGGTACTATTATTTATTTTAAACCAAAGTGTAAAAGAAAGAATTTTTGGGTAAAAACGTTTTTGGGTTGCGTCGTGAACTTTTTTTTCTAAAGCAAGCATTTTCCAGGATTTTCGACCACGTGAAATTTGGGAGTACACAGAAGGCATGGATCGCCAGAACAAACCATTGGTATACTTTTGAGTAATTCTCTAATTGTTTTTTGTATAGTTTTTGTAGCATTTGAAGGTTTTTGCTTTGGATTTTCACACAGCGTGTAAAGAATTCTAAGGAAAGAGGATTGCAACATTGGATTTGTTGTTGCGGTTGGTTTTTTAAAAACTTTTTCAGGATCTTTGTTTGAGATGTGTTTTTTATAGTTATCTCAGATTTATTTGCAGTATTGTAATTGCCAGTCTCAAATGGCTATAGACACCTGTGACTTTTTTGATAGTTATGCTCATGCCTTGATTTGCATTGTGGATTCTGGATATACCGTTTGGATATTTGGAGAGCTGCTGACTCTTGCAGGGCTTTGGATTTTTACAGAAGAACAAGAGTCAAAGAAATAAGACAACTGAAGGTAGGAACCTGTTTTTTCAAATGTTAAAAGAAAAAGCTAAAAAAAGCAATTTCATTTTAATTTAAAAAAAATGCAAAACAGTCAAGTAACATAGAATGTGTGTTAGTGAGAGTTGGAAGTGTAGTATGTGTGCAATTTTTTCTAGGTAGTCTGAAGCCACCAGTAACAAAAACTGTTGGATCTGTCCCAATAGACTCTGACATTTCTCTTGTTCTTTTGGAAATTCGTGGGTTCAGACTACCAGTCAATGAATGCGCTATTCTCATTTCTTGGGAATGTTGCTACTTCTTTAAAATTTCCCAAAAATGATAAAAGTTTGGGTGAGGTTTTCTGATTGATTTGTTGAAGGAGTTGTGCCAACCCTCTATGGCATAATTGGTCTCTGCTCCTCCTTCTAAGCAGGTCGTGTAACAGTGCCACCATTGGACAAGAAACCTCAGACTCCTCCTCTGAACTGACCTGCATAGATGGCCAATCCAAGTGACTTTGAAGTAATTTAGTAAGGTGCCCAATTTTTCTACATTTGCAGTAATATTGTCTGATTCAATAATTGATGTGTAGTATTCATCTACACAGTTAGATGGAGCAAGCACAATGCTGTTTTTTTTTTCATTTCAAATTGCAGTTTACTGTCTGATATGTAATCCTCAACTAAGGATGTTTTTTTAATTTTTTTCCAATATGCCTGTGACAAGTGGAAAAAAATCTTCGAATTTGGGTTTTCCGGATAATTTTTTTTAATTATGATAATCATTGATAATTCAAAAACAATTATCACTTTTCTAGGGCTTTTGTTTTGTGTTTTAGATTTTAGCACTGTTAATAATTCAGTGTATGCTAAGGATTGCTTATCAGGCAGTAAACAGTACACTTAGGGAACTACAGCGTTATGAATGTAGGCATGAACAGTGTATATTTGGGTGAATGAATGGGGTGTGAATTTAAATGTCCCATCCATCATCAAAATATCACTGGTCTTCAATTTTACAAGCTTATGGGGTGTGCTAAAGATTAGTATTCTTTTTTGAGGGTTTTTTTGTCATGTAATAGAATGCTTTAATTAGTAACAGTGATAGTTAATTCAGGAGGTGTTAAGGGGAATCATGCAGTCACTACTTCATAGGTAGATCACACCTTGTTATTGTGCTTATTTGAGTACATACAGTCTTAACTAATTTTTCTCGATAAGTAATACTATGTCTGAGTACTATGTCCTTATTTTAGTCTGTTAGCGCATGATACAAATCCCTGCAACCCTCATGTCTTTGCCAATGCTTATTTATCATTGCCGGCTCTTGTTCTTGCCTGTTTGCACGTTGTTAACTTCCCGCACATATTTACTGGCTTTCGGCTTTCACGTGCGGGCCATGAGTAATCTGGCAGGCTCAGCTATAAAAGGCTGCTCAAGACACGCGGTGGCGCTTCGCTTCATCTGAGCGTCACCGCGAGTGCAGCTGTCATCTCCGAGTTCCCGAACCCCTCCCTTCTCGGCTGTTTCCTGCAGAGGCTCCGAACACAGTGAAGACCATCACAACTGTTTCCTGCAGAGGCTCCGAAAACAGTGAAGACCATCGCGAGTATCCTTTGCGGGGTAGCCTCTATTCCCTTGGCTTACCTGATCTTTGGCATTCCGATTTGCAGCCTTCATCACATCCAGTCCTGTCATCGCTGGGTTTTCATCAGCTTCCTTCACACGGCGCCTCATCACCGGTGGATCAGGCAGTAAGACAATGTTAACTCCGTCCTTCCTGTAGCAAAGAACCTTTTTCCAATAGAGACTATTCTGTTTATTCCCTTCCTCCCTACAGCTAAAAGAAGCCTTTCTTTGTATCATTCGGTATTGTGATACATGTAGACACTAAGACAAGCGTATGAATCATTGTTTGATTGTACTGAAAATTAGAAGGATTGTAGTAAGTGCTAGTTAGGATTATTGAGATCGGTACAAACTTATTCAATATAAGGAAACACATGTAAAGCTTGCTGCTAAAGCATCTGGGTAGTTTGTTTGTTTCTTATTTTTTATTTTACAGATCAGAATCCCCTTTATCTTCAGTTTGACTGCAATCATCACGTATGTGGAGTTCAGCATGTGTTACCTTAATTAGAGAAACTAACCATATTAACCAGTTATTACTTGAATAACCAATATTTTCATTTGACATTATCACAATTCATGGTCTTTATTTTATTTCAAGGCATTCACAAGTCACGAAGAGTTTGATGATTGTGAAAGTGTCAGTTAGGGCCAGAAAACTGTAGGTATGTTATCATAGGTCAACTAAAAGTATTACTTGCTTTAGGTGAATGTTCAGTGAGTAAGTGATCTTACTTCTTGCATTGTATGAGGCACCAGTGAGACACCAGAAGGCCCGGCACACTTATTAAGAGAAGCATCATTGGATCTGCAAGACCAGTGTTTGTTTGTTTGTTTCTCTCTCCACTTACCCTTTCCCTTGTGGAGCAGTCAGAGTACTCAAGTGTTAGTAATCCTTGGTACCTGATTAATCCATAAGGGAGTTGGGAGTTTGCAGCGTCAAAGAGAAACAAGAACAGCAGCCTCGTGGTTAGAGGCTCAACAGGAGGAGAGTTAATATCCAAGTATGTTTGGGGTGTTACACGTTGTGGGTTACTTGCCTGTTTTTTTCCGCTGTCTAATTCGTATCAAATTTGGGATGGTAGGCATAGAACAGGCTGCATGCATAGGAATGTGTTGTGATACCTCCTCAAAACTGCACCACAGAGTTAATTGGAGGTAGATGCCAGGTCTTTCATTTTATTCATGTTTTCTCTAACCTCAATTTCCATTGGAGAGGCAGAGTGGTTATACTCTGTTGTCCTTTCAACAGTGTCCCCTAGAGTAACCGATAAAATAGACAAAGTCCCAATTAAGCAAAAAGGACTCTTATTACAGATCTGATTGGACTGACAAGACAAATCAAACAGGTTGTGTTCTAAACAAACATTAGGAGAAAGATGCTAGTGCTACTTTTATGAACATACACAATGTAATTAAATATTACAACAGTAACTAGTAACAGTTTTTTAACGCTGGCCACCAGAAAAATCTCTGCATTAATTCTAAGGTTTTTTGGTACCCTGGATGGCCTGCTGCTGGAACAGTACGTAACCAATGAAAAGCTGTTTGTTGTAATTCTGTTTTTGGGAGAAAAAGCTGGGATTCATAAGGAGGAAAACCTTGTTTTATTGCTCTTTTTGGGTATTCCTCAAGCCACTTTTGCAGGTCTGTGATTGTAAAATGGTCTCAAATCATGTCAAGAAATTCCACAGTATCAATTACACAAACAGCTTTAGAAGGAACAATGATAGCTTGAGGAGGACCAATTATGTGAGTATTAGAAGACCCCTGATGGGATAAAGCATCGGCTATCCAATTTTATGTCCCTGGTAGAAAAGTCACAATAAAATCAAATTCTGCAAAGAATAGCATCCATCTCAACTGCCGTGGTGTGAGAAGACGGACTGAGCTCATGAGCTGCAAGTTGCGATGATATGTATACACTGTGATGGTATATTTGGCTCCTTATAAATAATGCTGCGTTTTCTTAAAGTCATCCCTTGTGGCCAAGAATTCTTTTTCAGCAATCACATAATTTTGTTCTGTTTCATTAAGTGATAGCAGTGCTCTGATTGCTACATCTGAGGCATCAGTTTCTACTATGAATGGTTGTTGAACATCTAGATGTGCTAATATTGGTACTGAGGTAAATGCTTTTTTGAGTGTAATACAGGCATCACTGGCTTCCACTGACCAGACAAAGGGTTCTTTCATCCTTAGCAGCTTAGTGATTGGTGCTACCGTGCGAGAGAAAGGAGTGATAAATCTACTGTAGAAATTAGCAAAGCGAAGGAAGCATTGTATGTCTCGAACTGATGAGGGTGGAGGCCATTCTGCAACTGCTTTAATTTTTCTGTCAGCCATTTGCATTCCTGATGGAGATAACATTACCCCAACGAAATTCTATAGTATTGACGTGAAACTCACACTTACTGAGTTTACAATAAAGATAGTGTTTCCTTAGACTCAATAAAATTTGACGTACATGGTGTTCATGCTTAGCTTCACTATCTGAGTAAATAGGAATGTCATCAATGTATACTATTGAGAAGAAATCCAGAAAGTGTTAGCACATCATTTAGAGATAATTGAAATGTGGCAGGGACATTGCAGAGCCCAAAGGGCATCACTGTATATTCGACCTCTGACCTCATACTTACTAGATGACATGCTCCCCTTAGATCTAATTTCGCATAGATCACAGCTGACTTAACTTGATCAAGGAGAACTGGTATGAGAGGCAATGAATATTTATTTTTCACAGTAATTGTATTCAATGCGCTCCAATCTATACAAGTTCTAAGATCCCCATTGGCTTTCGGGACAAAGAAGAGTGGAGCTGCAGTCGGGGATTTAGAGGGACAAATGAACCCGTTGGCCAAAGATTTGTCTAGGTATGTTCTCAAAAACTGATTCTCTTGTTCTGACAAGGCATAGATGCGGCAAGTTGGTAGTGTTGCCCCAGAGAGTAGATCTATTTGGCAATCGTGCAGCCTTTGTGGTGGTAGCTCTTCAGCCCCATTTTCATCATAGACATCTGCAAACATGACATATTGGGAAGGGAGTTCCATCTCTTTTTCTTCGGCAGTAGCAATGTGTAAACCAACGGAAGGATCTATTTCACAATGGATACATGTAGTTTGACAATAAGGGCAAAGTAAACTGTTTTGCCCAATCTATGTGTGAATTATGTAATTTTAACCAAGTCATACCCAAAATGAGACCATACTGGGGAGCCTTAATTACATCCAATTGAATTTGTTCTGTATGGCTTTCATGTGCTTGTTGGTCATGACATATTAAGTTCACCTTGGTAGTTTGCCACTGTACTGGACCCCCTGTCAATATACTTCCATCTCCAGTGTGTACTACTTCCTTCTTGACACATGAAATACACAGAGTCTGGGTGACAAAAGTATCAATAAAATTGCCTGTGGCTCCTCAATCTACAGGGACACTAACTTTGTGAAGTTGATTCAATATTTTAAGAACCACTGTTATGCACAAATTAGCTGCATGATTTTGTATACCCAGCGTTGTTACCTGAGGAGGATCAGAAGGGATTGATACCACACCCAAGTGTAACCCTTCTTTACATCTTGGGTTTTCTAGTTTTCTGAAGGTCCTTAAAGACTAGCTACCGTTTCTTTTGTGGTATTGTTTTGTTCTTTGATTTAGCAGGACATTCCTTTCTAAAGTGTCCTTTTTGTCCATAATATAAACACTACCAATTTTTACGGTGCATATCTTTCTCCTCTTTTATTAACCGTTGTTGTATAGCACCTATTTTCATAGGCTCTGTGTCACGGTCACACACACTGCCAATCATGCCAAGTGTTCTGAAGTTCATACACGCTACCAATCATGCCAAGTGTTCTGAAGTTCATATTTTGGGTGACGATGTAATAAGTCTTTCAGTATTGCATTTATTTTTCTATTGCATTTATTTTGTAAACTGTGTAATGTTTTTAAAACTATGTCCAAGGTCAGAAGTTATGTACATATACAGAATGAAACTGGCACATTGAAAATATCGAGTTGCACAAGACTTTACGGGCACTTCAGTTAACACGTGACTCATCAAAGACGGTTGCTGGGGCACGCGGCTGCTGAAACCTATTTAATGCTTAGTCTCGTCAGAACAGAATCCCTAACCTGCGCTCCTGCCGGTCCGGAGTTTCGCATCTTGATTTTCTCCTGACTCCTGCATTCCGGATAAGCTCCGTCATTTCCTGGACTTCGGCCTGTCACTTCCTGGACTCCGGTCATTAGAGGAAGGCTCTTACCTCTCGGAGAGACGTTCTTCGCTCCAAGGCTCGCGTTGCTGGGTAACCTGCAAAACAAAAAGAAAACAAAACAGATAAGTGACTAGTTTTAAAAACGAGTGTTTTTTGTGCAATACATCGATGTACATATTTTCTTGGGCTGCTTTCAGAAATTTATGAACAATGAAACAAGTAACGAACTTATAGAATATACAAAAGGAAGTAGTTAAAAGAGATTCCAGATACTTTTATCTTTTCTTGAACAATTCAAAATAACTTTTGGAACCTTCATTTCATACGCAATTGTGGTAAGAAGGATTACCACAAAAACAAAGGTATTAGCTGGTTATAGAGTAATTCAAGAATACAAACTGCGTACATTAAAGAAACTGATGCCTAAATCTATGCTTTATTTTTTAATAGGACAAGAGACTTGTGTCATTAAAAAAGAATAGTGAATAGGAGCAATTCTACTGATCGTTGAACGTGAACACATAGAGGTTGTGCATACCTACCGATGAGAGTACTCACCTTGAACACCAAGAGGTTGTGCATACCTACCGATAAGAGTACTTACCTTGGGTGCAACAATAATAGTTATTAGGTAAACGTAGTAATGAAATAGTCTATGCATTTGGGTTAACCCTTCTGAAGTGTATTTCAATAATTTCTGTTTTCTAATTATTTTACTAAACGCTTGTGAGATCTGCCAGACAGAAGGGCTTGTGTGACAAGTTAAAGAAAAGACAGGCAGAAAACAACGCGCAGTCAACACGCAAACAAGATTATCTCCTGTCTCTTGTCTCCCAATTCCCCTTTCCCTTTGGAGGCCTATTGTACAACAGAGTTATTTGAGCTCTGTTGTCCAGTTGGTTTTTGGAGGGATTTGGGTTCATTCATCTCACAAGAGAAGAAACGGGAGTCAGGTGAGTGAAGTGGTGACACTCTGCTGTGGTGTCAGTAACTGTAGACCGAACTCAGGGTTTCTCATAAAGCCAAGACGTTCTCTTAGTTCTAAGTCTATCTCCTTTTCTTTCAGTTAAACGATCGTCTTGATCGTATGTTTAGTAAGGTCAGAACATGTAACAGGTTGAGGGTCTATTTGTGCTAAAATCTCTTTGAGTTCTTCTTTTAATCCTTGATAGAAAATTGCTGACCTTTTTTCTTCCGGCCATGCGGTCTCCACTACAAGTCTATTAAAATGAGCCAAATAGAAACCCGAATCCTTATTTCCTTGTCGCAGTTTGAGTAATTTGCAATCTGCAGATAACGTGACTGCCCACTGGTCAAACACTTTCGCAAATTCCTGCACAAACTGTCTCCAATTGTATAAAAGAGGACAATCTTGACGTACTAAAGTTACTGCTCAGAGAGCAGCGTCGCCGGACAGATAAGAAATGAGAAAGCAAAACGTGACTGTGGAACAGGAAAGGCACAAGGTCTGCAAATAGACTGTAATTCGACCGGAGTGAGAAATGTTTGTACCTTTCCTGAATCTCCCGAAAACCTCTCAGATGGGGCCAATGGAATTTGGGAGGGAACTGTGAGATAAATATTAGTTGGTGGTGCATGAGTTTTAGAATTGGTTGTTGTCAAAAACTCTCCTGTACCACCTTTGATTTGCAATTCAGCAACCTTGTCAGCTAATGCAGCAGTGCCATTCTTAGAATCCACCAAAGCTCTTTGCATTTGTGTAATGACTTTTAACAAGTCATCTAATGTAGCCATGGTGAGAACCGGGCGCAGATCAGGTTGAAAGAAATATTTGTTGGCTCACTATTCTGTCACGGTGGCCGTTATTTTTCCTCTGTATCTGCACTATGTTCTCAATGGCCAACCTCCCGGCACCTCTGAGTTTGATCTGCTATTATAGCATCAAAATCAAAGTGGCCAGATGGGGGAAGGGTATGGGATGGGGACAGCAGGGAAGGAGACCTGTAAAAGAAATTGTAATGTACAAAACAATACAAAACCATATCCTGTGTTCAGCCTTGAGAGTAAAATGTTATTGTGTTATTTGTCCTATGATACAGCTCATAGGACTTCGCATGTCACATATGTATCAATTATAATGCTGAGGAATTACTCATAAGACGCTTTAAATCAGCAAGGGTCTTGAATAACCTATCACAGTTTTTCTTATAATACTTCATGAGCCTCTTTAAATCAATAAGGGTCTAGTATGAAGGTCACACCAATAAAATAATCCTGTGAGATGGTAAATTGACATCTCACTACTAAAAGAAATATCACCATATGAGAATAACAGGGCGTGAGGAATATGTTATTAAGAATATGCTAAGTGCTCTAATAAATGCTGCGGCTTACCACCGAGAGCACGGCCAGCTCTGAAGTTGTGCTGCAGGGAAGTGATGAATCTGGCTCAAGGGAAAAAAATCTCCACCAGGATCGCTGAATTACTGCAGGAGCCGGCTGAGTGGAAAAACTCTTCAGAAAAGGGGGTGGTGATGGACAGAGCATCTGAATTAAGCAGAACACTCCTACCCAGTCAAAAGATCAGGGCTTGATCCATCACCGTTTTTTAGCTCACTGCACCATCCCAGTTCAGAACCTGGCTACATGCAAATTAGTCTGTCCCTGGCCCAGTGCATCATGGGAACAGGGCAGACCAAACTACCATGCCAATTCTTTACTGGAAAGGAAACAAGCTTCCGGGGACCGGTTTCTGGCATTACAGCCGTCTTCGGCCCGGCTTGCTTGAATCCTGATGGTGCAGTGAGCAAGGGACTCATGTCTGAGCATACTCTTCCACTCCTATAGTGGCCAAAACGATTCAGAAAAGGGGGTGGTGATGGACAGAGCATCTGAATTAAGCAGAACACTCCTACCCAGTCAAAAGATCAGGGCTTGATCCATCACCGTTTTTTAGCTCACTGCAGCATCCCAGTTCAGAACCTGGCTACATGCAAATTAGTCTGTCCCTGGCCCAGTGCATCATGGGAACAGGGCAGACCAAACTACCAAGCCAATTCTTTACTGGAAAGAAAACAAGCTTCCGGGGACCGGTTTCTGGCATTACAGCCGTCTTCGGCCCGGCTTGCTTGAATCCTGATGGTGCAGTGAGCAAGGGACTCATGTCTGAGCATACCCTTCCACTCCTATAGTGGCCAAAACGATTCGGAAAAGGGGGTGGTGATGGACAGAGCATCTGAATTAAGCAGAACACTCCTACCCAGTCAAAAGATCAGGGCTTGATCCATCACCGTTTTTTAGCTCACTGCACCATCCCAGTTCAGAACCTGGCTACATGCAAATTAGTCTGTCCCTGGCCCAGTGCATCATTGTGAGCTAAAAAACGGTGATGGATCAAGCCCTGATCTTTTGACTGGGTAGGAGTGTTCTGCTTAATTCAGATACTCTGTCCATCACAACCCCCTTTTGCATCGGAGTGGAAAAACTCATCGGGAGTTGGCAAGGAAGCTGACCAGAAAGCAAAGGCCCAGCAGGAAGGGACATGAAGAATCGCCAAGGAGAGATGAAAATCATAAAAAACTCACCAGCTGCACCAAAAACTCACCAAGGAAGGCTACGCCCAGGGACACACTCAAGACGGCTGCCTCTAAGGAAGGACACACCCAGGGACACACCCAAGAGGGCTGCCTCCAAGGAAGGCCACACCCAGGGACACACCCAATAGGTCGGCCACCCAAGGCAGCTGGACCATGTAGTGTAAATCTGCAAAGGGAAGGAAAAAGACACAGTAATAAACACACCTACACTGCCATAGGAGCCCTAATAGCACGACCTAGAACAACACAACGGGCAGAAGTGGTAGAATGCAGTTTACCACAACGTATTTTTGTGCAAGGGAGGCAAACAGCACCTTTCTTGAGGGTGTGCATTGTGTTTGGGGCAGACCCTAGGACGCGCGTCATCATAGCGCTGACAGGCAAATACCTGTTGGAGTTTGAATAGTTGTTTTGCCCAATACCACTGACCAGCCCTTTCCCTGAAGCAAACACCTGTTGGAGTTTGAATAGTAGTTCTGCCCCCACAACTGACCAACACACTCCTTGAGGCAAACACCTGTTGGAGTTGAAATAGTTCTTTTGCGCCACCACCCCTGACCAGCACTTTCCCTGAGGCAAACACCTTGAATTTTGCCTCCTTTCGAAGTTATATTACTAATTTCCCCCCAGCACTGACCAGCACTTTCCCTGAGGGAAACACCTGTTGGAGTATGAACAGTAATTTTGTCCCCCACCGCTGACCAGCACATTCCCTGATTTAAACACCTGTTGGAGTTAGAATATTATTTTTGCTATCCTCCACTGACTAGCCCTTTCCTGAGCTAAATACCTGTTGAAGAAAGAATCCTAACTTTTTTGCCCCTGACTAACCAGCACTTTCCCTTAAGCAAACACCTGTTGGAGTTTAAACCATAATTTTGCCCCCTCACCGACCAACCCATTCCCTGAGGCAAACACCTGTTTGAGTTAGGGTAGTTATTTTGCCCCCCACCACTGACCAGCACTGTCGCTGTGGCAAATACCCTGCCGAGTTAGAATAGTAATTTTGCCTCCCTCCAGTGAACAGCACTTTCCCTGTGGCAAACTCTATGTGGTGTTATAAAGGTTTTTTTTTTAGCCTTAGAGCACCTTCCCTGAGTCAAGCACCCGAACCTACATTACATATTTAAAAAAAGATAAAGCTAAAATATATTTTCCAATGTATGAATTTTATTTTACAATATACTCACAGTAGATTTCCACATTTTTTTGTTGGGTGGGAAAACAATTGTAATTTGTTTTTGGCAATATTATGTTAAAATTGAAAAAAATATATATTTTCTGATTTTGAGTTTAAAGTTACCTGTAGTTTAAAAATCACGTACTTCAGAATGTAAAAATGCATTTTCCTGCTGGGGCTGTATTTCAATATCTGTGATTGATTTGAACATTTTCTTTCAGGTATATCATTTAATTGATTTAATTAAGAAGCTTTTTCGTTTCATCCGTGCACTTACTTTGGTCAATACATGGTAGTGCTTGAATGTTCGAGTCTCAGTTTTCTCCTCTAACTCCAGCTGCCTGTGGTCACCATGGAAGTCAGTACACCACTGAGGACAAAATGTTGGTCAGCTACATTTATACATTTTTGGGGGGTAAATGAAAATTTTTAAAGAAAATATGTTTTTGAAAAAACAAATCTGCATGTTATAAACTGACAGACTGTATACCTATTATGTGCTGTGTGAAAAGTTGATAAATATGTTCTGTTTCCGAATGGCAACCATTTTGAATACATGGAGGGTTGGCTAGTGCAATGGAAATAGCGGAAGGACACCTGTTTTGTTTGCTTCTATGACTAGCACTTAGAGGGTGCTTCTGCCACTGACTAGTGTTTTTCTTGGTAGAAATGTTTTGTGTGTATACATCAATGTAGGGTATGTTTTTCTTTTCAATAAATATATACAAAATGGTACACAGGTATTACAATTAATACACAGGTATATACAGTACTTTTTTAAATAAAAAATATATTACACATCTTAAAAATAATACCCAAGTATTAAACCGAATACCTGCGTATTAAATGACTCCCCCACACTAAACCCCTAGGGGCACATTAGTATGGCAGGCAGGCTTTGTCCGCCCGCCATACTACTGGAAAATGGGACCGCCCGCCATCAGTGCGGGAGTCCCGTTGGTGGGATTAGGATGCGCCCGCCACAGTGACGGGCGCATCATGCATTCCTGTTATTGTGGTGGGCGGTGCACTCAGCACCGCCCGCCACAATGCCAGGAAGGCATGTTGTGCACTTCCATGCACAACATGGCAGGCACCGCACAGTGCCTGTAATGTTGTGCATGAAACTGTTGTGGGGTACCATAGGTACCCCCCATGTGCACCCCCCACCTCCCAGAGTCCCCGGTGGCCTGCAACGGGCCCCCGATGTCAAACACCGCCTGTCTTTCCGTGAGGCAGGTCCGCGCCTGCATAGTAATATGGTGGCGGTGCCTACCAGACACCGCCACCATATAAACTTCTTTTCCGCCCGGTAGGCAATCGGGCGGATTGCCTACCGGCGGAAAACCGGCGGACGGTCTACCCGTCTGCCGGGGTCTCCCCTGCCATGGTAATGTGGCGGGGGCAAATCAGTAGCGGGCGGAGGTTTTTGGCAGGCGGATTGACACCCCCATACGGGCGGTGGCGATCCACCCGTTATTCTAATGTGTCCACTAGTTCCCTTGCATCCCGTGCCAGTGGATGTGTTACATATTTTTTAAAATCACAGTTTTCTCTTATCCATAATAGGAAATCTAATATCCGTTGTAATGGTATGCGTTGTAAAAACAAGCATTGTAATAGTAGTCACGTTGTAAAAATTGCATTGGAAAGGTAGGCATTGTAATGTTTTGCGGTGTAACGTCATATATTTCCTCCACACAGCACTCAATACTTCGCACAGTCTACAACGGCCCATCGTGGCATACAGGGGTTGTCAAAAATAGTTTTACACAGGGGCTACGGCCCAATCAGTGCACAGCCAAATCCCCACACCTCGCACAGAGAGTTCTCACTGTAGGGCTCCCCACTGGACCTCGCTCCCTCTAACACTCTCCTCTTCCTCACAGGGCACACTGGTCTTGGCAAGCAGGCAGGCACTGGTGTCCCAGGGCAGGTGGTCTTGGTTTCCTTGCATGATGTCACCTCACCCAGCAGGGAAACTACCAGGCCTTGGCACACAGTCCTGGTCACAGGCAGAAGTGTTGCAGAGCTTCCCCTTCTTACACAGCATTGTCTGGCTGCTTGGCAGATTACACATTTTTGGAGACTCAACCACTCCTTCTTATAATTCTTTTCCAGACACCAAGTATGATTTAGAGTATGGATCTTTGATGTTTTATGCTGATGTTCTGCCTCTTTTGAAGTGGGCACTTCTTTGTATCTTCCTTTATGAAAGAGGTCTGCCACAGCAAGCATGACTCCGAAGCTGATCGTCGAATGCATACTTCATGAGAGTGACCAGAGTTAACAACTGGATGTCAGCCCCAGTAATATGTGTATCAAAGGGTTAATCCTTGACCCTGCCCGCCCTACTCTTTATAATTCTCTTATCAGCCCCATCTCCCTTCCTGAGATGTGTTCAGGCCCCTTCCTTGTGATCTATCACTGAAGCAAAGAACAGTATTTTGAACTGTGAAGGGAGTCGTGTCTTTTTCTCTCCAGTGTGTCACCACCCAGCTCCCAGTATATGCACGCACTATTCAGTGCTGAAGCTTTCCTATAAACAGCCAGGGTATGCTTGGTTTAAAACTCACACACTGCTAACACACACTCACTATGTGCGGGCTGCACAACTCTTCACCCTTCATGAATTGTACTTTATGAAAGCACATATTCACCTACCACATGCAATCCCTGCACACGCACTGCACAGCACTATATCTCTCATATAATGGTTTTTCTCACGCATAAGTGCACCCCACACATGTACTGCACCATCCTTGTACTGTACCCTTCACAGGCACACATACAACCAATGCAGAGTCATCACTGATGTAGACCAAGGATGAGTTAAGACCACAGCAGCGAAAAATGGTGATTGGGCCAGTAGGCCTCACTCCAGTGACACTCAGGGCAGGAGTACACATCTTTACCATACAGAGAACTTTTATTTATTACATTTTTTATTAAGAAAACACGAAGTATAATCACAGATTTAAAAAACTTAACACGGACACATGCCCGCCCGCCCGCAACCCCAATTCAATATTCCACCTAGGCACTAGAATATTAACACAGCCATGATGCCAACATCTCGAAAGTGGGCAGGTGGCGTTCAAAGTCACAGTAGAGGTCAATTTAGGCGAATGAAGCATAGGAAGGGGCACCAGACAGAACTAGAGAATAGAAGAGCTACCACTCACCATCCAGCCATTGCGTCCCAAAACTGGCACGCAGGAGTGATCCGCACACTTCAAGTCAACAACTCATCACCTCGTTCCAAGCAAGCAGGTCACCCTATGCCAGCCGGTTCAGCAACTCCCATGGAG
This sequence comes from Lissotriton helveticus, assembly GCF_964261635.1. Lineage (NCBI taxonomy): Eukaryota > Metazoa > Chordata > Amphibia > Caudata > Salamandridae > Lissotriton > Lissotriton helveticus. The sequence goes on from NC_136067.1 coordinate 452,742,917, forward strand.
TCTAGCGACACACCATTCGCCGTGTCCCCAGCATTCTCACTCCGCACTCCAGCCATGTAGGCAGTATACAGTCCCCAGAAGCTTTTGGGTCGGCTCCTGGGTGGGAGCAACTCACTGTAAAGTTCAGTCTGCGTGGAGCAGTAGAGCATGTCCCTGGACCACTGCTGTAAGGTGGGAGCAGGGCCCCGCAACCAGCACATTGCTACCCTCCTCCTGGCCATTAGAAATCCCTTGTCTACCAACCTGCGTATTGCCTTCGGTACAGCTTTTGTGTAGCCCAGGAGAGCGACCAGCGGTTCCATTGGGAGTATTGTTCAACAATCCTGCCCAGTTCAGCAAACACAGCCAGCCAGAAAGCGCTCACACCCAGGCATTGCCACACCAGATGCAGAAAATCTGCCACCTCCACATGGCATCTCTCATATTCCGCAGTTTCACGCAGCCCATACCTGCACAGTCTCTCTGGCGTGTAATATACCCTGTTCATGAATTTGAAGTGTACCAGGCGGTGTCTACCATGCAAGGACACCCTGCGAGTGTTTATGCAACAATAGGACCAAGTCACGTCGTCCAGCTGCACATCCAAGTCGCTCTGCCATGCCAGTCTGGCTGCTGTATATTTGTGTGCCCTCTGAGCCATCGCGGTCTTATAGAGAACAGAAGTCATTTTACGTGGGGAAGGTGCCTTGATAACTTGCGTTAACTCGCCAACCTCGGGGGGTTCCGCCATATCATCCCCTAAAAGCACCCGTAAGGCCCCACGTACTCTATGGAACTGGAATTTGTTTAGCAATGTAAGATTCTCCGTTGGTCCATCAAGATGTTCTACAGTACAGACCGTGCCATCGCAAAAGAGGTCTCCCGCCTCCCTGACATCCAGGTCCTGCAAGGCCCTGACTACGCCCCTCTCAGTGCAAGGACCCAACCATCACAACCACTCTATGGGCAAGGCCGGTGAGTACAGCAGCACTCCCGCCAGCTGTTGCAGTAGCCAGTGCCAGGCATGTCTAGTGGAGTTCAGGGAATCCATGACGCCTGTCCTGCAGTCAGGTTGTTCCAGGATTACCGCAGGCAGGGTGAGCGGTTCCGCAAACAACCGCTGCAAGCGTAGTTATGGCACGTTCGCGTCTCCATGTATCCAAGCATGGAGGTGCGCAGCCTACGCCACGCGGTAGTATAATTCCAAGTCGGGCGCGCCCAGGCCTCCGAAGTTGCACGGGAGCATGAGAACCCCCCATTGCACCCTCGTCTGCCTGCCAGCCCAAGCTAGTTTTAACAGAAGATGCCTCAGTCTGGTAAAAAAACATTTCGGTAGCACCAGGGGAATATTCGTAAAAAGGAAAAGAAATCTAGGCAATATCACCATTTTCATGATCGATATGCACCCCATAAGGGACAAAGGGAGGCGACACCACAGCTCTACATCTTCCTCCAGCTTCGCAATAGCAACCCCGTAGTTCTCTAGGAAAACTACATTAGCGTCCGTGTGTAATCGTATGCCTAAATAGCATACCGACTCCTCAGTCCAAACCAAGGGGTATTCCATCACAAATTCAGTGGTAGCCGGGTAAGAGGGAACACCAAGGATTTATCCCAGTTGACCTTAAGGCAGGACAATGCCCCGAATCTTACCACCTCCCTAATGACTGCCGGAAGATTCACCTCCGGGTCGCGGACATAAAGCAGCGTATCATCTGCGTATGTGAACACTATTATTTCATATGTGGGAAACCCTATGCCATCATTCCTCTGGTATTCTCTCATGGCACAGGCCAGTGGTTCCGCCACAAGGCCGTACAGCAGTGGGGACAGGGGGCAACCCTGCCTGGTACCCAGGGAAATGTCAAGGGGGGCAGTGACCAGATCCCCGATATGTACTCGGGCCGTCGGTTTATGATATAAAGCGCCAAGCAACTGCAGAAATACCCCCCCAAGCCCCATTCCCGTCAAGACCTGTCTCAGGAACGGCCATTCAACCGAGTTAAACGCCTTTTCCATATCTAAAAATACAGCGACTGCCTTGACATCTTGGAAGACGTGCTGCATCACCCCAATCACGGTGCGGATATTATACGTCAAATTTCTGGAGGGGGTGAATCCCGCCTGTTCAGGGGCAACTAGTATATGCGATGCTAACGCCAGCCTAGTCGCCAAGACCTTGGCGAACAGTTTCGTGTCCATATTGAGAGCTAGAGCAGACGGTATGAACTACACACGTCTAGGGTCTTACCCGGCTTAGGGATGGCCACTAATAAGGCTTCACGCATTGGGTGGGGCATCACTCCCGACTCGTATATATCAGCAAACAAAGCCACAAGGTGAGGGAGTAACTGCTCTAGGAATGTCTTATAAAAGGCGACGGTTAGTCCGTCCGTGCCCGGTGCACTGCTAGCCCTCATACCGCCCAAGGCTTCAGTTATCTCGTCCCTTTCCAACGGATGGCCCAGTAGTTCCCTATGCGCAGTCGGGAGGAAGGGAAGTTGTATAAACTCCAGATATTCAGTGATTTGGTTCTCCGAACCCCCCGAGTTGGATCGGTATAACTCAGCATAATATTGTCGGAAGTGGTCTGCCACTTCCTCTTCAGAGGTCAATAGCACACCACTGGCTGATCTAACCTCAGAGATCAGTGTCTTTCTTTGTCTGGCCTTCATTAATCTGGCCAGGACTGATCCCAGTCTCTCGCCCTCACCATACGTTCGCGCCGATGCGTACTTCCCCATATGTTGCACCTTGCAATCTGCCGCTTCCTGATATTGCTCCAGGAGCGCTTTAATTTCGACATCAACAGCCTCACTGTCCCCAAATAGGCGCCGCTGCTCAAGATCTTTCAGCCTCCCCTCCAAGTCGGTCAAAGTTTGCCTAAGCGCCTTAAGCACACCCGAGTGTTTTGACTTGGCTACCCCCCTAATGTACACCTTAAAGGCCTCCCAGACTGCTTGGAAGCCATCAACAAAGCCGATGTTAGTTTCAAAGAAGGTATCAATCGCCACAGCTAGTTCTTCACAGAACAACAGGTCTAAAAGGGAAGAGGTGTGGCGCCGCGGCTAGGGCGGCTGACTCCGGAATCTGGGGATCACGGTTCGATCCCCGGCACCGGTGGCAGATTAGCCCAGCACCATGTGACTCTGGGCAATAGCTTGCTTAATCTTCCCGACGCCCCCCAGCTCCTAGAGACCCTTATCGGTGATTGTGCGCTTTACAAATGTGGATTATTATTATTATTAAAAGAGAAAAAGGGAGAATCCTTAGTTGTTGATGGTCCGCGTCCAGCGAAGTGTGGGATTCCTCCACCTCCGTGAGGCGCCTCTCGCTCATGTCCAGTCGTTCCGCGTGTTTATCCAGGCGTTCAACCATCCTGTCCATCCTGGAAGACATGGCGTCCATCTTGGAGCCCAATGCCGAGATGCCTGTCTGCAGGGAGTGTTCCATAGATTTCAGTATGGAACGGATATCCTCCTCAGCGCTAGCCTGCTCAGGGATCTTCATCTCCGAACGCCATTCAGGGCCCGGATCCGGTGTTTTTGTGCGTCGCTGCTCGAAGGACAGCTTGGGCTGGTTTCTGTCTCCCTTCCCCATGATCGACGTGTAGCAGGTGGCCTTAGGGGATCCGGCAGCCAAACAGCGCTGGGGCCAGGTCCAAACTTGCAGGATCCCCACACTCTAAGGGGGCAGACTCTGCTTCCCAGTGCAGGCCGTCTAGGGTGTCCGAAGGCACCCCCGACTAGCACTGCCCCGCTGTGAGGCCTCGGTCTGTCCACTCTCACCGGGCGCAGTTCACAATCATTGATACAGAGGCCAGACTATGTGCGAAGGGCGCAGGTCTTGTGGTCAGGGCAGGTCAGTCCCCGCAGCCCCATGCAGCAACGCAGGTCCCCAGCGCGAAAACCAGACCGGGGCACCCCCCCAGTGACTCCGTGATCTTCTCTGCTCCCTGGTCACACACGGCACACTCGTGCCCTGGGGTGTCCGCTGCACCTCCGCAGTGAGAGCGGTGAACCTCCGCTGTCCCCAGGCAATCACCGATGGCAAACTTCGCGCCGCCGTTCCAGCTCTCCGGGGTCGCCGGCTCAAAGCCCTCGCCGGCGCCGCACGTCAGGTTACGCAGACCGGCCCCCTAGATCACTGGAGGCCGGGAACACTCGGCCTAGTCGCAGCTGGGCCGTCGGATCTTTCTCGGCTCAGCCAGGCGCGTCGCCGCGAGTCAAGTACCGCAGAGCTGCTCCGGAGTGCTTCTGATGGCACCGCCGACAATTTCCAGCGGTACCGACCCCAAACTGCAGGATATATCGTCGGATATTCGTGAGAGTGCGGCGGAGCTCTGGGATCAAGCGGCCATCACTCTTCCGAGCAAGCTCCGCCCCCCACCATATAGAGAACTTTTACATCCCAACAGGAGCATATTAACATATTTTGATATTTAGTTTGGAAGATATTCACTTATCACTACTGACATTAAAAAAGATGTGAGTAATCCATTTAGATGAATGGGAGGGAGAAAAAATACTGTAGTGAATGATCAGTCCTGTAAACAGTGAAAACTTAGTTATATTAAAGCTTTTGGTGGAGGAGGGTGATCCAATATGCTACCACCTGAGTATGTATCAGTATGTATCGAGCTTTAGAAGAGCCAGATATACAGCAATTGTTGCATAACTTGGTAATCTTCAAACCCTGGTGCACATTTCAATATGCTTAATGTAGAAAACATCTATCAGTTTGTTGATCAAAGTGGCATTTGCTTCTGAGTGATAGATAGTATGCAAGTTGGAAGTTAACAGCCTTAGGGGCATATTAGCATAGCGGGCGGATCGCCCCCGCCAGGACGGCGGAGGCGATCCGCCCATCAGATGCTCCTGTTTTACTCCCACTATATTAGTATTAGGAATTGCTATGGGGGCCTGTTACGGGCCCCCAGGGGCCCGGTGGGGGGGGTGGGGTGCTGCTCTTGTGGGGTACCTATGGTACCCCCCTTTATTGGCATACACAAGTTGGCAGGCACCATGCGGTGCCTGTCACGTTCTGTATGCCAATGCACAACATGCATATTTTGCATTGCGGCGGGTGCTGCTTACGGCACCACCTACCGCAATGTAAAATATGCGGGATGCGACCGCCAGGGTGGTGGTCGCATCCTAATGAGCCTAGCGGGACTACTGCACCTCTGGCGGTCGGTCCCCTGTACCGTTACGATGGTGGGCGAACTTTGTCCGTCCACCCTCATAATAAACCCCTTAGTGTGGAAAAGGGAATGGGAGAAAAATTTGAAATGACTACATTCTTGTTAGGTGGCATCACAAAGCTCCTCGTCGTGGATATTTCCTTCAGAAACAGCCTGCAGTGCATGAGAAGAAGCCTCACAGGTTCCATGCCTCTGCAGTAACAAAAAAAATATTGTCCAGAGTTCCTTACAAAATCAGATGTGCAAGAGACTTGACCTTCCATGCACCATGTGAAAGACCCTCAAGATAGAAGTTCACTGGGCCGATGTCGGCTAACATATTGTGAAGACTGCCCTGATGACCTGCTTGCTGACCAAGAACTGCTTTTCTGCCCAAGACCTGCTGTTAGTGCAACGGGAGTATTCTGCAGCTGGATAGCAGCCCTGCTGAATCCGCCTGCCTACGAGTACCCAGGACTCAAATGAATCTCCAAGGGTCATTCGGCTGACCCTCTGTTCAAGCCTCACGGATATAACAGGTTTCCTCCACGTTGATACAACTCCACCCATCTCAACACAGCTAACTATTGACGCCAGCCAGGCGCGATGCAACTCGTCATCGAGGCTAACGCATCCCAGTGTAAGTCTTCTAAAGACTCATTGGCTTCTTTGACGATGACTCAGTCTTCTGCGGATGGCTCATCAACTCTGCCACAACTCATCTCAATGCCAGACCTCGCATCGCAGCTCTTTATTGATGGTTATTGATTCTGCTGCGGCGGGATGCATCTCGACTCTGACCTCGCATCACAGCTCCTCGCAAACGACTCCTCAACACCGGCTCATGCAGCTAGGCACAAGGACTTCAGAGAGACGCCCAAGCCAGATCCACCCAGCCTCAACCAGTAACCCGATTTCCTACAGGTATCCACTTTGAACAAGATGGCATTGAAGTATAATTGAGGCCTTTTAAGCATTAGCCAAAAAACACACACTTTAGAGGGTGATAGAAAAATCATTTCAACAGCAATAGTATTATATCAACATATACATGTCAAATCAGGTGTATATTAATATTTTGCAAATTACTAATAATACACATTCTTGATAATCACATAAAAGCTCTGTCAGGAAGTATGGAGATATGTGGAAAAAGGGAACGCATATCTGTTTACAGTGCCAGTAGTGTAATCATATCATTAAATCAGGTCATGTAATACACTTCCACATGGCGATGTAATTTCAGAATAAAAAATGCTTGTGGCTGCTGTATTTAGGAAGACCAGGGTGCTGGAATAATTTTCAGAGTGGGCGTGCTGAAACTACTGAAGTCAAAGGAATTTGGAAACTCCAATCCTTACATAAAGAACAAATGTAGCAAATGAGTCACACTCATTCAATCGAAGAGTGGTGATGAGAGTGTGGTATGCAGCTGGTATTTAATTTTAGAACACACTGTTGCAAATATATCAATAAAGTCTGGTATGATAGCACACAGTCACTTAAAAGAAGCAGTTTCCATTCAAATGGCCACAACATTCACACTGACTATATAGCGCACAAACGATAATGTGTGGAAATGTTTTGTCAGTAAATATTTACCATTAGCACAACACGAAGTAAAGTGTCTTAATTTGTCTTGATCCTAATATAATCTTTGTATCATTTGTGCTCACGGAACTGCTGATATATTTTGAAATATGTGTACAGTTATATTACAGGCATTTATGTGTGTTTCGGAAAAAACCAACATTCTGCAGGCCTTTCGTTTAACACCGCCTTTACCTCAGCAAAACTGTTAGATAGTTCATTTTATAAAACCATCTAACTTTGTAGTGAGAGAGAATAAAAGTAAACACAAATCTCCATGTTAAAATAATCAGCAGCAATTTGCCAGAAGACATACAAAAGAAGTTTATGTTTACGGTGTCGGAGTTAAGGGTGTAATATATTGGAACACTGAAAAGTATCTGGAATTGAAACAAACGTGTATATGAATGTAAATATAAATCCTTATTTGTAAAGAGCGAACTACTCACCCTTAGGGGTCTCAATGCGCTCGGGGCCGTCGTGCAAATTAAGAGAGCTATTGCCCAGAGTCACATGGTGCTGAGCTGAGCTGCCGCCGGAGATAGAACCCTGAACCCTATGCTCCGAAGTCCGCTGCCCTGGCCGCTGCTCCACACCTCTCCACCTATATGAATAAGCAGTTGCAAACTGTAGACCACTTCCTTAGCAGTGTGGTAGTAGAGGTGCCAGCAGTCATGATACAACCAATGTAACCAGTACTCTTTCCACGATTTGGTAGTAAAAGATAGCAATAGTTGGGATGCACTGGGCCCATCAAACATCTGCCCCGGCTGCACGAGTGAAAGCTATACCCCTGTATCTGAATCTTTGTGCATACCTGCGTAATGGCCAAGTTAATATTAGTACCTGGTGTAAGAGTGCAGCCCTAGGAGTCAATGATGTTATGTTACTGTTAAATGCAATAGGTAAAACGAGTATATGCGATGCGATCTGCCCAACTAGGAGCTGCACAGGGGCAGGCCTGCTTTTAAATGTAATGGTATGGGGGCGTGGCAAAACAAACTGCACAACCGAGTGACCGTGTCAATTTTGTATAGTGCAAAAAGTATATGTGCCCAAAATTGCCAGTCCGAGATTAATATACCCGGTGTGCTATAGTTTCAATGACAAAACTGTATTGTCTTACTGTGTCTCTCTCTGTTGTGTTGTAGTATAATTTTTATTTCATCGTGCATTGTCAGTTGGATATTGTGTTTAATACTTTTCGTGATATTGTGTTGAGTTTGATTTTACACTGTCAGAGGAAAAGGTTTTCTTTCTCTCCCCTTTTTTTACTCGCAATATGGTGTTACCATATTTCTTAACATATGATTCTCTGTGTTTTTATCAATAAGAATAAATTTGTACAAGTTTTTTACACACGTATTGGTTTGGTTTATCTTGTTTAAATGTCAAAAGTGTTCAAAATTATTATGTGGGCTTAATGAATGTATTGTGCCAAGGGAAACTCTCTAGTTTACTTTGAATAAGTACCCTATTCCCCTGGTTTAAGGGGTCTCTCTCATTCAAATCAAGGGCGTGGCTAGCAGCCAAGCATGGTGGCTGTGTAAAAGAGGAGCTCCGTGGTTGAAGCAGCCCCATCCATAAATCCGTACCTCAAATCCGTCACAAAGCAGCCTCTGAAGGCTGATCCCAAGGTCGGAACCTGAGCGGCACCGTCCGATGCAATACAGGTGAATTTCCAACGCCCAGAACATCGGAGGCAGTGCGGAGTCCGGTGAGGCCTAACCACGCTTCAGCAGCACCGGTCTCGAGTTATCGCATGCCCGGGCGGAAGTGAGGACACGGCGGCGACGACGACCGGAACTTAGCCTGACTCCGGCGGAGAAGAGAAGCATCTGCAAGGCACAGTCTGGAGCGAAGGAGCAGCACACGTAGGTTGTGCACCCCCGCCCAACCGGAGAAGACTAACACACCCACCGGCCGCTCGCTTACCTGCAACAACGCGACGGAGGCTTAGATCGCGACCCACCACCCCGACTGGGCGCGAGGCATTGGTTGCCGAGAACGATTCGGCGCAGGTCCTCTCCTTGCACGACATTTGCCTCCCCCCTGACCCCCCCCTGCTGAGCATAGCCGGGAGGAAGTCGAGACGGAGCCATTACTTGCAAGCACACACAAGACTCGGAAGGAGGGAGTGTCCCGTTGAGACAATAGCCACTCACTAGACTGTCCTGCACAGCCCCGTACCCACACTCCATGACCCGGCGGTGGGAAACACGCAAGCCACGCGGGGGGAACACCAATTCAGGCAGCAGACGGCGGAGGCCAGTGGGGAAGCGGAGGGGAAAACGCTGCTTGAGGGCATCTGGAGAAGCACTCAAAGAGAGACTGTGCAAAGGCCCATAGGCGGTGACGAAAAACCACTACACGAGGCCCTGGATTCATAGTGACGCACCAGCTGCCTCCAATACAGTGGGCTTCACAATTCCAGCGACGGGGGGGATGCAAGGTGAGTGACCCCCGACAGTACAGCCATACCTACAACCTCTAACACAGGCAGACCTACCGCATCTTCTCAGCGCAAAGACTGCAGCAATACTATACTGTACACGGAAGTCTTAACGACACATTCAAGGCCATACCAGAATATTTCTCAACATAGCAGCTGTGGCACGGAGTGACAATTTTTGTGTATATACTGGTGGGGAGCCACCCCCAACCTGAGGATTCACCATACCGACTGTCATGTCAGGCAGAGGGCCTAGAAATACCATGGCACAGGCCAAACTAAACAAACATGCCTATGATAAAGGCAACCCGCCACAACCAGAGGGGTGCAACTCCACAGGTAAAGGCGTGGAAGGAGACGGGACCAAGAAGGTGACGCTGGAAGATATAATGAAGACTTTGTCTAGCGTACAGACAACGGTAGGGTCAATATCCACCGACGTGAGCCTATTGCGGGCGGACTTTCACAAAATGACGGAACGGGTGGCACAGGTGGAAGTGGTCACAAAGTCTCTGGTCCAGGATACTTCGGAGTTGCAACTAGCAATGGAGCGAATGCAAACAGTCAATAAACAACTGCAAGAAAAGCTGGATGATCAGGAGGGGCGCTCGAGGCAAAATAATGTACGAATTTTGGGAGTGCCGGAATCCGAAGACAAACGAGCGATGGACCTATATGTCGAGGAACTGATCAAAACCAAATTGCAACCCAAAGGACTGTCAAATTATTTCTCTGTGGAAAGAGCGCATAGAGTGCCTGGCGGTGTGCCTAAGCCAGGAGCGGCACCTTGACCAGTGCTAGCCAGACTGTTCAACTTCAGAGATAGAGATGCAATACTCCAGGCAGCGAGGATTTCTCCACCGATCAAGATCCAAAACTCGACACTAGCCTTTTACCCGGACTACACGGCGGAAGTGGCCCGTCGTCGTAAAACTTTCACAGAGGTCAAGAAAGCGCTAAGAGTGAAAGAACTACCTTACTCGATGCTGTTCCCGGCGAGGCTAAGAATTGTCGACAACAACAAGACATGATTCTTCGACACACCTGAGACCGCACGAGACTGGCTGGAGGGCTGGCGACCGGTGGGAGCGCCCGCCGCAACAACAAGGGCCAGAGAAGCCAGCGACATGAGCACTTACCAGAAACACAAACATCGAGACGCGATAGCTTGGTAGACCTGTCGGCGATGGGTTCTGAGCAAGGCGAACACCAACCAGACTCCTGACAGACTAACTCAAAGGGCTACAATGGATGGCATCTGCTGTGAAGGGCGTGTTGCCCTTGGATTCTAACCGGGAGAGGCTAAGGAGGGCAGATGGGGCAGCTGTCATCATGAGACTCATTACCCCCACAAGCAAGTACAATGGTTTGGGATAGGGATAAGCACTCTGCTAAGTTGGGGAGGCGGGCGGTTGCAAGTCCATGGAGCAGGGAGGCAGGGAGGGGGGTTGAGGGGGGGAGTTTAATTGTTATTGTTCATATTTCACACGCTATGGCAATATACGACGAGATATTACTACACACCACACAACGAGACGGCAGAGATACTGTAATGTTGGGGGAGACGGGGCTAGTTACATCCAAACAACTCCATTATGTCGCAGACCTTACACTCCACAGCCCATGATGGCTTGATGCGGAGGACCACGGTTCCGCCCCTAAGAATGTTGACATGGAAGGTCCGGGGGCTGGGAGACAAAATTAAGAGGGGGTTGGTAATGCAAGCTATCAAACGACAAACCCGGCACTAGTCCTACTGCAGGAAACACATCTCCCAGGGAGGGCATGTCAGGCACTAGACCGACGGGGCTACAAAATGGTAACACACTCTGAATTCACATCTGGCTCCAGGGGGACGGGTATCCTGCTGAAGAAAACCTCCCCATTCATTCTTTTGCAACACAAAATAGATGACCAGGGACGCTTTGCAGCGGTCCATGGACAGTGGGAAGGCCGGCTCTTAAATGTAGTATCAGTTTATATACCACCGGCACTTCAAACAGTGGCCCTACAAGCATTGGGGGAGTTCCTGCTGGATCTTCCGGAGGGAGACATTATTGTTGGGGGAGACTTCAACTCAGTGGCAGACCCACTATTAGATAAATTCCCGGCGCGAGCTCATGCGTCTAATCCCTCAGCTTCCAAGGATTCTTAACAGCATTAGGCCTAGCAGATATTTGGCGACACAAACACCCCACTGCGACACAATACACCTATCACTCGACAGTACACAATAGTCTGTCCCGTATAGATTACTTTCTGCTGCTGGGAAATTGGATGCACGCGGTTGACACCATAGACATACTCCCTAGGGGCATATCAGACCACTCACCAATAGTGCTGACTCTCTCCAGCCAAGAGAAGACTAGGAGGAGAATATACCCCATTTACCCTAATTTCCTGAAAATCCCCAAAATCAGGACAGACCTTAAGAAAGCAACCAAACTTTACTTTGCCGAAAATGAAACGTCAGTGGCATCTCCCTCGATTCTTTGGGAAGCGTACAAAAAAGTCCTTCGTTGCCAAGCAATAGCCTCCATTACGGGGCACAAAAGGGTACAACGGAGGGAACTCTCGGAGCTAGAACTAGCATTACACACAGTGAATGTAGCCCACATGACGGACCCCACAGCAGACTCAGCACACATTCTGCAATTACACCCGCAGCGGTATAGAGACCACATCCGCCTACAAGTCCTTGATAATATCTCGACTACGACCCACAGGATCTATGATGTGGGCGATAAAGCCGGCAAGATGTTAGCCTGGTTGGAAAAATAGGGGGGGAGCAATAGAGCCATACAGCAATTACATACTACGGAGGGACACCCTCGGGCTCACCCCGAGGAGATTGTGAATATACTGGCGGACCACTTTGAAAGGGTGTATACCCCTGACTGTGAGGTCACGGAAAGCGCAGCCCTGGACTCCCTTAATCGCATTGTGACCAGGACGCTTCCGCAAGAGGCAGTCCAGGAGTTGGAAGCTGACCTCACTATAGATGAAATACAACTAGCTATACGGGCAATACAATCCGGAAAAGCCATGGGCCCCAGTGGGATCACCATAGAATGGTATAAACTCATGTCAGATACACTCAGCCCACCGCTGCTGGCTATGTACACGGAAAGTCTCAGGAGGGCGGAATTCCCACGGGATCAACGAACGGCCACGATAGTGGCAATACCTAAGCCTGATAAGCCACCGACAAACTGCACGTCATAACGCCCTATATCTCTGATCAATGCAGAAGCGAAGATTCTCGTGAAACTACTGGCCACTAGATTAATGACCCATCTCCCACTGTTGATCCACCCTGACCAATCAGGTTTTATGCCACACAGGAGCACCGCTCATAATCTCAGACATTTACACGAAGTGCTGGCGCGGGCTCTGTTATTACTAGAACGAGCCGTCATCCTTTCGTTAGACGCGAAAATGGCGTTCGACATGGTGGAGTGGGGACACTTATGCGCAGTTCTGACCCGCATGGGATTTGGCCCCAAATTCATAGCCTGGATACGCCTTCTATATGCCAATCCAGTTGCGCATATAGTGGCCAACGGTCACATTTCGAGCACAATCCAACTGGCGCGGGGGATCCGGCAGGGATGCCCCTTTCGCCCCTGCTCTTTGCCCTGGTATTGGAGCCGCTGGCGGCACTGATTAGGAGTACAACATTATTGACAGGCATTAGCTGTAAAGAGGGGTGGGAAGATCGTGTGTCATTGTACGCTGATGATATGTTGGTGTATCTGACGGACCCAGAAAGAAATGTACCGGCATTACTGGCACTGTGCGACGAATATGGGGCGACGTCGGGATACACGCTAAACTGGTCGAAGTCGGTCCTGTATGTTCTGAAGGGACCGGCGCCCGCACTCGACAGGGACTGCCCGCTCACGAGAGCCACGACCTCCTTCAAATACCTTGGTATATATATCACTGATAGTCAGACAGAATTCTATGACAGAAACCTGAAACCACCACTGGACCGGCTGCGAAATGATGTGAAGCACTGGGCACAGTTGCCACTTACGCTTCTTGGTAGAGCAGCACTCTACAAAATGATGGCCCTCCCAAGATTCCTTTAACCCTACCCAGTCACACCACGATACTTCCAACAAGTGACAATGTTGGTGTCCAACCTGCTATGGAATAACTGACCTGCACGTATTGCCCATGCCAAGCTGAATAGAAGTTGGTATGAGGGAGGGATTGCACTGCCAAACCTACAATTATATTACTGGGCAGCCCAACTCAAAATAATTAACCAATGATCCATGCACCCCGGGACGATCCAGCCTACAGGGCTGACTGGGTTCAGTTGGGCTTGGACGGCATGCTTTCGACGCTCTATAATAAAAGTCAAGTGGCGGGATTATTGCATCCAACGAGACACATGACCACGATATGGCACAAAGCACAGGCTAAGTTGGGCTAGAAGGACACAATCACTAAGCTTACCCCACTCTGGGACACCAAAGCATTAGGACAATTAAGAAGGAATAAAGGGTTTACACAATGGGACACCATAGGGATATCCACGGTGGGAGACTTATGGGACAGAGATCCCATTCACCCAACTCCAACAACAGTATGATCTGGGTCCCACTGAAACCTACAGATACGTCCAGATCAGACACGCACTTCTGCAAGCAATACCAGCGGAGACTGACATCCCGGAGTCCTCCCCATTGAAGGATGGACTACTCACTGACTACATGCAACATAGCGCAACTTCCCTTACTTATAAAAAACTGTTGAATAACCTCGCAGACCCCACACTGAAACTGCGCGAGAGATGGGTGGAGGAACTGGGCGCAATAGACGATACGGAGTGGAACGAAGCGCTGGCGTCCCCAAGGGAGGTGGGCATCTCGGCTAGATTCAGGCTCGTACAATTAAAAATCCTACACCGCATATATTAGACGAGAACCACCTTACACAAACTCCAGAGGGCACCGCTTCCCTATTGTCTTCGGAACTGTGGTGCAGAGGGTACCTTGTTCCATACCCTTTGGGACTGTCCATTCATAGCAGCCTACTGGCGCCAGGTGCTGCGCACGATTTCACAAACACTGAGGTTGTCACTGACTCCAGAACCACGTAAATGTCTTTTGAATATTTGGGAACCAAATGACTTATCCAGGTATGGGTTAATATGGGGTACGTTGGCCCTTATGGTGGCGAAGCGAGATATTGCGCAGAAATGGGGCGCAGCTGAACTACCCACACTGGCGCAATGGAGCAGGAACATGGACTTATTGATGTTTACTGAAAGGGCGGTGTATGTGTCTAGGGCTTGCCCTCGGAAGTGGAACAATGTGTGGTCTAATTGGAATACATATAGGGGGGAATTGTGTGACCCGCTGCCAGAAGAAGATGTCACCAGCTCAGACGAAGAAGAGGAGGGGGACGGGGACTGTGACATTTGAACTGCTAACCGTAACAGATTACAGGGTGAACTGCCTCTCATGGTACTGTCTTTGTCAACCCGATTACGTATCACTGTGTATTTAGATCATTACAGAACTATTGTCATACTGGTTGTCAACGTGTATGGCTAATTACAATGAAAATAATAAAAATTGTTTAAAAAATTAATATAAAAAAAATATGTAATGGTATGTGCCGAGCTGAAACGAGATAGCTAGGGCCTCACTGGAGCAATGTGTCTTTTCAAAAACAAAATGATCGACAAAAGACCCGAACACAATGACAAACCTAGCAGCCACGCAGCTTTCAACAACTGAGGTGCAAAACATTAGAGAGAAAGTAGACATCCTGCTGTGCTAAAATAGCACGAAAGCAACAAAAAGTCTGCTCTTAAATTTGTTTCAAAATTGGACGGGTACACTTAGCTCCCGCAGTGTGGAGAATTGCGAGGTTGCTACAGTAACATGATATTTGATGTAGTTCCAAAATACCTTCACAACCACTTATTCTACTATATTTTTACCTACCTCAAAGAAATAAGTCCTTGTAAATGAGTGAACCGCCCAACATTTAAAGACAGCTTTGACAAAATCAAACCGGCCTTTCCTGCACTTTTCAATAAATTCAGCTGCTAGGAAACCTGTTACTCTTGTCTATTCTGATTATACAGCACTTACTACGCCTAAAGTGGCATTGAAGCACTGTGTGGATGGGTAGCATTTCATAAGTGGTTTAGTTAGCACATATGGGGGGGAGGGTAGTTGAGTTGTGTCATGCAGTTTTGTGATGTTTCATGAAGATTATTTGGCTAAGTGTTGGTTTTCAAAAGATTGATATTAGTGGGCAGGTGGTTGAATTAGTGAGATGCTTCCCAGTATATGAAGAATTGTCATGTAGTGGTTGCCAAGCCGTTTGATTTAGTTATGGTGTTGCGTATTGATACAAGTTGCTTTTAATTATTAGAGATGGTTCTAGTAGAAGAGCAACATGAGGCTACATGGGCCAAGGAGTGTTGAGTGCTGTGTTAACATTAGGTGCCATTATGAAAACTGATAGATACCGATATTTTAGTGTAATGCGTTCCTGGGAATGTGTAATGCTTGTAAGTTCTAGTTGGGTATTCACAGTACTGTAATGTAAGGATTCACGTACAGAGTGCACATCAAGAAATAAATAAACATAGTTTCAAGTGTATTTGTCATATATTCAGATTATAGCTGGGTACATGCAATACTTGAATAATAAGGGCAGCTGTGAGGATTCACATGCATTGTAATGCACAGTGTACCTCAATAGGAAATATACACAGTTTCCGATATTTGTAGGGATTGTATTTGTAATTTCATAGTTATATCTTTCAACTTGTGTCAAGATACTCATTTTATGTAGACCCAATCATATTTTTGTAGGGTTGGTATCATGCTACTGGGTTAGACCCCAGATTTAAGGTAACGAGTTGCTATAGCTTCTTTGTTATTTCCGCTTGGAAATACAATAAGAGGGATTGATTACGTTTTTAACGTCATTTGGTTATTTATCTGGTATTGGAGAGCCATCTATTTTCTCCCCATATTAATGGAATATATGAAAGTGTACCTTTCTGAGTTTTCCAGTAATTTCAGGTAGATAAGAAACAAGATTTCAGAAATCTGCTTGAAGACCCACTCACCTGCTCTCCCAGCTCCCATTCATCAGGTCAAAAGATGCTTTGAGCAACTACCAGTTCACCTATGGGAAAAAAGTCTCATATGCCGTGTTGGGACAAGAATTAACTGTATGATGCTGTTCGGGGTATTTTATTTTAGTTCATTTAGGAATAGTGCTCAGCAATGCCACTTATTTGCAAATGATAATCTTGAGAAAAGGCAGATTGACATACCTAGACCTAAAACACAACACCCAGTCATTCCTAGATACATATGCCCCCATGCTGCAGTACCTTATCAATATATTCCATTCTCAAATCCACTGGCAGAACCCCGCTCACAGGGAAAGCAGGAGCTACCTTGCCCAACCGTGGTGGTTGAGGCCTCATACTCCTGATGTCCCTAGGCCCGACCTACTATGGGCTCTGACCAACTGGGCCAAGTACCCCTTCATCACTTGACATTCAGTGGTAGCACGAGTCAAACTGTCCAAGGATTCTCATGGAGAAGCTAGGTGTAGGGCGAACACAGGCTGAAGACCCAAAATACATGCAGCAACTGTGACCCCTGGCCTCAGAGGTGGCAAAATAAGTGCCAGGCACACAAGGGCAGTTCCACTTTCGCTGTTTTTTGTCAATTCTTCATTAAACTAATAGTGAATAATATTTTATTATTTACAATTAGTGTAATAAAGAATGACTTACAATTTGCTGGAATTTGATCCTCCCCGGCAGCTGAGGTGAGTAAAAACAATTTTAAATGTACATTGTGCGCATGCTTGTCGGTGAGAGTTTGTTTATGTGAGAACAAGTGTGTGTATGTGTAAATGTGTGTGTTAGTGCAAGCATGTTTGTGTGAGTGAAAGCAAAGGATAAATGCTGTGAGATGTCACCTCTGCTACCCATTGGATTTTGGTGAATAGATGTTCATGAGTAACCCCAATAAATGATTGCCCAGTCGGGTACTTGCATTTATGTAAAAATAGTATTTGTAAAAGCAACAGCAAGTGAAACATTGAAAATGGCCACAAGAGTAGAGGTCTGAAGAAGAGCTCCAGGGGTATTGGATCAAGACTCTGTGAAAATCCCGATGCCCACCCGCGATCCCTACAACGGTGGCTCACCTGATCTCAACCGCCAAGAAGGTGACCGGAATCGTGCTGTTGACCCTGCCGGGACTTTCAATTCTATGACTCGCTGCCTCCAATGCCAAATCTGATGCCCTGGAGGCGAGTGATCGGCCGAGGGTTCAACAACGGATGACCCGGGATAGCCACGCTTGGACCGGTTTTGATGCACGTTTAAACTCCTTCCTACAACCGACGCCGGCAGCCACAGGACCAACTCCATACCGCAGTCGCGGTGACCAACTCCATACCAGAAGAGGACACCAAGCGAAGGCATCCGAGGGAGCGAGGAGCCCCATCTCATCTAAGACGTCCGCCGGCACACTCCTCCAGTGTCCCGCTGCAACGGGAGATGGGGGCAGTTTCAGTAACGGGCGACAGGGTCCACAATGCTTGTCCCCTGGAGGAAGACACCATGCCTGGACCTAAGATGGCGGATCAAGACAGGATATCTAGCGCATTCATCTGAGGGAGCAAGGAGCTCCCTCCCGTCGAAGACGGCGCCTAGCACACTCCTACAGTTCGGATAACTACATCGGTGAGTACCCAAGAAATGAAATAAAAGGTTTACTCACCGGATCATGCTAAACTTTCACTGTAATTACCTTACCTGTCCCTAAGATGGCGACACAAATCCCGCACTAACAGCCTGCACCGGAAAGCCCTCCAGAAGAGCCTCACCTCTCCCCGGGACCTTGATCAATCACCACTGTCCCGCTGTAATGGGAGACGGGGGCAGCCTCAGAAAGGAGCGACGTGTTCCACAGATCATACGTTGCCTGCCCCCTAAAGGAAGACGCCATGCATGTACCTGATATGGCGGCTCCAGGTCCGATCTAACAATCACTCACCGGAATCCAGCAAAATCAATAAGGGGAATCTCCAGAGAGTAAATCTAGAGAGAGAATCGACCCTCCAGCCTGAAAATACTCCCCTTTTCTCCTGTGTTTTCAACCACCACTAAGGTTGTGGCTAAATTTGTTGTGGTCAATGTGCCCATAAAATGTGTTTAAGAAAAAGTAAATGGCTGGCCCCAAGATGGTGGGCAGGCCCCCAACCACACCCAGCTCGAATAAAATAGTGCAAGGGTAGCAACTGAGAAAAAACTAATGAAAAACCCCACCCACTATTGTGACAACACCCCTCTTTTCTCACTCTTGTCTTTCGACCAACACTAGGCTGAAACACAATATGCTGCGGACTGCAAGCCTGTAACTGTGCTAGGGAAAAAGTTTGGAGCCAAATATGGTGCTGGCAATATGCCCGTAACTGCTATTCACCACCAATGAGGCTGGAGCGAAATGTAATGTAGTCAATAAGCTCGTACCACCACTGAGGTTGGGAGCCACATTTGTTGCTGACAATATCCACGTAACTGTTCATGCCCTCTAGGCAAGTAACTCCACATTGAGCTCAATATCTTTCACCACTGATCAGAAAGGGGATCTCCTACCCAACTGACCTACACCTGAGGGCCAGAGCGGTAGCTACCTCACCACTAATCCCAAATATTCTCACGCCGGAGCCGTGAATGCTGAGCAGGTACTCTCAGTAAGAAAATAAAGGGTCATCTCCAGCTGCCACTAAGCCGCTGAGTGGAATACAAACATCGAACCCCACCCATACCCTACTCTTCTAAGGTCAATAAACTGAGTAGAGCTTGGGGTAGCTATCTACCTCTCCAACTGAGACAAAATGGCACCTGCCACCTCAACCGCCCTCTGTGCCTCTCCACCAAATTGCATAAAACCTCATGGCCCAAACTCCTTCTCCATCATCTTCCATCCCAACCCCTCACTAAAGACAAAAAGAAACTTCAAGCACATCATCAGACAACACCCAGAAACACTATTTGCTAACTTATATCACTGCTCCTCCAAAGGCCAATTGAAAATGGATCTCATTTGCCATACTGAAAGTCCTGGAACTCAATTTTTAGATCGCACCTTCTCATATCCAAAACAACTAACACTCCCTTCAGCTGCAAACGGACGTTCTCAATCCTAAACCACCCTACACATAGTGGCAACACCTCTGCGACAATCTACACCAATGGTACAGTCATGATCCAAGCCAACGACAACCCAGATGCATTTGACTCCCTCTTCCCCTCGCTGTGAAACGGCCTCACTCAATCAAGTTACTCTCACCCGAGCAATCTACTATCGCGGTACAGACTGACCTCCACAGAGAACTCACATAATACTCTCGCGACTTCTGCCAAAATCACCACCGTCTCCCCCGAACACCAATCTCACCTCCCTCTACTCCAACATTGATGCGCACAATACCTACCTCCCTCCCACAACTAATCAGAGTTATATCTCAGATGACACTCTCCAACCTCCTGCTGACCAACTACTTCCCCCCTCCACAATATGCTTCGCCCAACAAACAACTAGTGAAACTGACCCTCAGTCAAGGACTCTGAACCCCCTCCCTATGCCAGCGCACAATGGCATCTGAATCACGTCAAGCTCTTTCACACCTCTTGTCCTGGTCTCCCACAGGGACAACATAGGTAACTCCTACACCAATAGACAATCTCCCGGTGACAAGCTCTCTCCCTCCCGGAACTACCTCGATTAGGACAGCCCAATCCCTGACTCCCCCCCCCCCCCACTCTGGAGATGACTCAGAGACTGGCTAAGTTGGAAAACCAGATAGAAATGGTAATACTGGACCTAAAAAAATCCTAATGATACTCACCGCTCCCCAGGCGTCTATCCTATGCCCACACCCTACATCCACACTGACCAACACCAAAATCTCAACTTCTCCCAAGGCTCAATGGCACAACTGGAACACAACCCTTCTCTTGAACCAGCAACAGAGACCCAAAAGAACCAGAGCCGCAATGTCCCTGAAAGAGGCAATTGATCTTGCCACCTCCTATGGCACTGAATCCATTGTCACCCCCAGCTCCAAGATCCAGGATATTACTGGACTTGGAAGAGACTGCTCCCCTACTAGAATCTCAAGACCTCCAGCCTTCCTCACCAATATCCCCAGGCCCCCTTCTGAAAAGAGACTCAATAACAATGGGAAGACCCACTGCATTCTCATAAATTGCAGATCAGCCACCAAGCATGCTACAGAACTGGCAGAAACGATCCTTACCCATGACATTGAATTTGCGTTCATCACTGAGACTTGGCTGAATGAGCTCTCTTCCCCAAACTTCGACATGCTTGTGCCCCCAAGCTTCTCAATCATCAATAAAGACAGGAAAAAACAGCAAGGAGGGGGTAATGCTATCATACACAAGAGCAACATCTCCGTAATGGAAACCGACTCCTTCAAATACAACACGTTTGAATACTTAACAGTCACCTCTAAGACAGGGGACAACAAACCACTATACTGCCATCTCCTTTACCACCAACACCACCTCATTCAGAGAACACCTGTCCGACTTGATAACTCACTGCTCACTCCAAGATTCCAACAACATTATACTAGGTGACCTCAATTTGCACTGAGAGGAGGAAAAAAGCCATTGATCCAATCCCTGACCGAAGTGTTACTCAACAACAACCTTACCCAAAATTGCACAGAACAAACCCATAACAGAGGCTCAATACTAGATGCCATCATTGCTCAAGTAGACACAGTCTCCATTGACCGCATCATGCCTGTCGACTGGTCAGACCACCATATCATTATATTCCACATCAACCAAATGACCCCACTCCTGCCCAGCACTCAGGAACCTCCCCACTGGGCAGGAAATCTAAGACAGATTCTACTTGCTGACCTGGAAGAAAGGGCTAGTTCACTCCTTCCCTCCCACACAAGCGACCACTCCACAACAGAACTCACCTCACATTACAACACAACAATGACCTCCATTCTGGACCAAATAGCTCCCATGAAATAAAAAAGGGGCAGGAACATTCCATCTAGATATTAGTTCAACACAGACCTAAACTCTGTAAGAAGGCAATTGAGATCTACAAAAAGACTCTGGCAGAACAACCAGTCCACAATACTCCTTGATCAACTCAAATCAGAATGTGGGAAATATAAAAAACACATCAAGAAAGAAAAAACTTCCTTTTTCTGTGATGCTAAAGACAATGCTAAAAATAGGCCCAAAGAACTCTTCAATCTCATCAGGCAATAAACTTCCAAGCCCCCTTCATCCTCAATGCAACCCTCCAAAGATATCCGTGATAACTTTGCCAACTTTTTTATGACAAAATCACTAACATTGAGCTCTCCCTGGACGGTCACAACAGCCCCGCCAACACAAGCTCGAGCCCGAGGACAAAAGATATCACACCCAAGCAACACCCAAACAGCTGGAAATCCTTCAACCCCATCTCCGAATCAGAGATCATCAAAATGATTTCCAGTTCCAAACCCTCAGCACAGTTTGCGGACCCCATCCCTGCCCACCTGGCCAAAGACCTCAAACTCACCCTAGTCCGCTCAGGACCAAGATTATTAACAGCTTCCTGAGAACCGGAATCATGCCTGATTGTCTCAAAATCGGACAAGTCACACCATTACTCAAAACACCGGGTTCTGACACAAGCAATCTTATTAACTTCAGACCTTTCTCCTATCTCCCCTTCTTTGCTAAAGTCCTGGAAAGATGTGTCCTCCATCAACTTTCTCAACACTTGGACAACAGCAACCTCCTTGACCCCCACCAATCGGGTTTCAGAAAACGGTGCAGCACAGAGACAGCAATACTGAATGTGATAGATTATGTACACCAATGACTCGATACGGCTCGCTGCTGTCTACTCATACTCCTGGACCTATAGGCAGTCTTCGACACGGTTGACCACAAACTACTCACAAAGGTACTCCAAGAAAGAGTCGGAGCAGAAGATGTGGTCTTACAGTGGTTCACCTCCTTGCTGCAGAATGAAAATAAAAAACCACACATCTGACCTAATCCCCATCAGCTGGGGTGTCCCCCAAGGATCAGTTCTCTCCCCATAACTATTCAACATATACATGGAGTCCCTCACCACCCTACTAAAAAAAAAAAAAATATCCCCTTCACCTCTATGCGGACGATACACATATCTATCTAGAAACTTCCTCCTTCGATGACATTCAGAGACTAAACGACACCCTAAGAAAAGTCCAACGCTGGTTATCCTTCAAACACCTAAAACTCAACCAAGATAAAACAGAAATCCTCCTCATTTCCAACAAGGGGCAGAACCCTCAAATTACAGAATGGATAGAAGCCATTGATGCTCTCAATTGCAATCTCACCCTGACAGATTCCGTTAAGTCGCTGGGAATTACTCTGGACCCAAAATTAGACATGACAAAACACATCAAGAAACACATAAAGATCACCGCAAAGAGTGCCTTCCTAAACCTAAAACTTATCAATAAAACAAAACCCTTCATCTCTCCCAACGACCTCAAACAAGTCACTCAATCGCAAGTGCTGTCCAGACTAGACTACGGGAACGCAACACTCACAGGAACAGCAAAGTCTCACCTTGCTCCCCTCAGATCAACTCTGAATACGGCAGCCAGAACGGCCTCTGGAGTCAAGAAATACAAACACATATTTCCGGCTCTAAGAGATCTAAAATGGCTCCCAATCTAAATGGGTGCCAAATTCAGAACTGCCTGTCTCACGCACAAAGCCCTGCACACTGGAAAACCTGCTACCTGGCTTCTAAACTCAAGAAGGCAGGTCAGACAAGGGCCCTTAGGAGTACGAACCTCATTCCTCCAAAAACTGGCAAACAAAAAACCCTATCATGATCCTTCTCAGGAAATACACCCAGAATATGGAACTCCATCCCAGTCCCTATCAGGACTACCCACTCCTTCTTAAAATTCGAAAGAAAGCTCAAAGACTCCATCCTCAACCGATCTGTCCCAAATGGATAGCTGTCATCCAAGCTCAGAATCTTTACCACTACGACTCGCCGCCACTTTAAATCTAAGTCTCCTACCTCGCCCACCCCATCTCATTCCCTGGACTTCTTCCCCCTAACCGAATGGACGTTGTTCACGAGTCAATGTATATTCCATTGTTATATTGTTGTGATTTCTATGCTACTAATTTTTGTAAAGTGCACCGATACTTTCGATTTGTCACGAATCAATTGCTTATACTACTGCCATACTATGTAACCTCTCAACTGCTAATGTTGTAAAGCGCTCCGATACCTTCGGGTCAGGCCAGCACTATACAATACTATTTAAATAAATAATAAATAAATATAAAGTCTTTGTAAGGCAGGTACACTAGTGTTAACCAGGTCACCACTTACCTCCTCCAACTCCCCCTAAGAATCATGGGTATTCCCCATTCACCTCAGGCTAGGCCCTGCGAGTGAGTTCCACTCCTAGAAGTTCCACAATGGCTTTTAGCAAGACACAGTGTCCCTATTCTGTAGAGCTTCAGTTGGAGAAAGTTGCCCCATTTGCACAGGGGCTTGATGTTAGGCCTTACCCATTAGAGTGGCAGTTGGAGAGTCTAGGGACGTGTCGGTGGTCCATTGATGAGCAGATGGCCTGACATTACAGTTGAGGCTCCTGACAGACGTACTCCTCTGGTCCTGCAGTAAATCTACCTGAGTCTGATTACCAGGATCAAACCAGCCTATAGGTCAATCAGGCTTTGGGCTGGTCTGACAGATCTGTCTGTTGGCTGGTTCATAGCAGTTTGTGGACTTGTTTTGTGGCCAGTTTTTATTATTGATTTGTCTTATATCACCACAAATATTGCCTGAAGCAAGCTCAAATCCATGTAGTCTTCCATAACTTGCAAACCACTTATACAGCATGGGCCTGATTCACAAAGGGCATCCACACTCATTGCGGAGGACCCATAGTCATGGCGGTGTCTCCACACTTAAGGCAGAACCTCCATAATCCTTGTGGATATTCCGCCCCAGGTGCTGAGTCTCCCACATAACTGAGGGGCATCCGCCACGAGTGCAGGGGCTCCCTGTGAATCAGGCACCATGTCTTTTCAAGTTCAAAACTGGCCTGATTTGCTAATCTGGTCCACTGTTTTAGCTACCTGGTTTGCAAAAGGGGGCCACTTTTATTTTGGTGTCTGGGCCTATGTTTTTGTCCCAGCCCGAGGCTTAAAGGCTGACAGGTCTCGGGTACTCCCACCTAGGATACAGGGGTCGGGTAAAGTGCACTCAAGGTACAGTTCCCTATTCAGGTTACAAAACTGCACAGGGGGCAGCCCTATCTTTCGTAAAGCACTGCGCCAGATCGACAGCACTTACGATTCACAGCAACACCCACCTGGCCTATGGATTGCAAACAATGCACAAGGGCGGACAGCCCAAGTGCTACAGCAGTCCCAATGGGCCAGAATCTCACACTCAGCTTCCAGGATCAACTCAGCAGGATCCCCTCTTGACCGTGATCTCCCCCAGACAGTCTGCTTCTCCTCACAAGGCCCTTTGGAATTGCGTCAGGCAGAAGTTAGTGCTCTAAGCTTCAAGGTGATTGATATTGATTCTCCTGGGTTATACCACCTAAACCAGGAGTGAGATTGGTAGGCCTGCAGTCCTGATCACAACAGTTGGAAGTTGTGCTGAAGCTCCCCATGCTGATGTGCAGCTTCAGTATTACAATCTTGGGAGGCTCAAACTTTCATTTTTATAATCCCATTCCAGACATAATTGTCATTTAGTGCCTTCGTTTTGGAAGTTTGTATTATGGGAGTTGCCCACTTTGAAGTGCCCACTTCTCTGTCTTAGTCATCCTCCAGAGAGCAATTCTACCAGAGCAGGAGTGCCTATAAACTTCATAGTCACAAACCACACACAATGGGTGTGACAACAGGATCACACTTGGATGTCAGCCCCACTAATATATCTGTAACAAAAGAATAGAAAGACCCCTCAGCCCAAATCTTCATGATTCCCTTCCTTTCAGACTCAAAGAGCCCTTTTGAACTGTGTTGATGAGCATGGCTCTTCTTTCGTCCAATGTGTGTGTTCCACCCAACTCTTCTTGAAATGCAGCAATCCACAAATGGACCATGTAGCCTCATGTTGCTCTTCTATTAGAACCATCTCTAATAATTAAAAGCAACTTGTATGAATAAGGGACACCCTAACGAATGCAAATAGCTTAATAACCACTCCATCACAATTCTTATACTGTTAACCATTTCACTAATTCAACCACCTGGCAACTAATATCAATCTTTTGAAAATCAACACTTAGCCAAAAAATCTGCATGAATCATCACAAACTGCATGACGCCTCCACAAACAGCTCTAACAGGCCAGAGTCTTTCAAAATGAAAGCCAGAGGCTTCCATGTGTTGTGCCCTTCTCAAGCACATATGGATCCATTAGCACACAAATACGCAGGCACCTATGTACTGTACCACTTCACAGGCACCTATCTCCAAGCATTCTCCTGCAGTAAATGGCTGATTTCCATGTATTGCGCCACTTATAGGTACACATAAATCCTAGTGTACACACATAGATATGGGTACACTGTGTGGTACTTTCGCCTTTAATGCATCCTTGAACCCAGTGAGACATTCTATATATTCTGCCCTTCACTGGGACACTACTTTATGTGTCTAGGTCATGCACACCGATAGCTGTCAACCCAGGAACCAGCGAGAATAGTTTGGAAAACTGACCCAACACATCTCTACACTCTCTGCTGCTCAGGCGTTAACACAGGGGCTAACTGAACCCCTTCCACAGTCCCAACCTTTAAGTGTCTATGCAGCAAGGCAGAAACAGCTCTTTTACTCTCTCAACTTCCTCTTTCATAGCCATGATACTCACGGTGTAACCTATCCGGGGGTAAAGCTTCAGCCTGTTCACATAGAACACACTCTTGGGTTCTCATGAGGCATCTGAGATTACTTCAGAACTCATCTGAACTCTTTTGTATGGCCCATACCATTTGTCCTCCAAAACCCTGGAACAAATAGGTTTTAGCCCCAACACTTCCTGACCTTCTTGATATCAGTCAATGTATTTGAACATCAATCTCTTGAGGCCAATCAGATAGTCTACTACATCCTTTTGTGTAAACTGTTAAGTTCCTACCCCCCCTTCTCTTACTAAGCTGAGCAGATCCCCCATGGGATGTCCATACGGAAGCTCAAAGAGACTGAACCCTACACCTATTTGTGGAATATCTCAGCAAGAAAACAAGAGATGTGGCAGGAGAAGATTCCACTTCCTTTTGAGGTTATCTGGCAGAGTTGACATCATGGACTTCAGTGTTTTGTTAAAGCGCTCCACAAAACCACTGACTTGTGGGTGAGCTGCTGTTATATATCACACCGCTTTGCTTCCACATCTCTCTCATGTAAGACAAGAGCAAATTGGTTCCCTGGTCTGAGATTACCGTTCTCAAAAATCTGATCCTAGAATAAATTCCTAGGAGATCTCTTGCTGTTGACCATGAAGTCATGCTCCTTAGGGGTACTGTCTCAGGATAGTTGATAGTGTGATCCACCACAACCATGATTGCTTGACTGTGAGTGGGGGTGCCAAATGGACCAACCAGGTCTATTTCCACCAGCTCAAATGGAACATTGACAACTGATAGAGCTCCCAATGGCACACGTGTTCTCCCTCTTGTCTTACAACGCACCTTGCAAGCAGACATATTCTACAGAACTGCTCTGTGTCTCTGTCTCTGCACACCACAGTGCAGTAGAATGGAGGGTTCAATCTATCCTGTATTTTTCTAATGCTCAAGTGTCCTGCCAAGGTCACTTCATGGGTCAGTGAAAACAGGAAATTACTGTGTGCCATTTGAACCACTAGCCTCTTGCTAGATCATGCCTCATGAGCCACTGCCTCATTGTACAGTAGTATTTAGACAATACAAGGGAACCCAGGGTGCAATAGACTAGGGACCTTGGGTAGATACTTGCTAACAGAGACAGTGGTCCCTAGGCAAGAGAATTTGCGAGCAAAATAAATATAGACTAGATAGTACTATATTCCAAATGTCCAGCCGGACAATTTAATTTCATATAATATAAAGATAAAAATAGTGCACGGTGTAATACAAGTGGGACACCAGCCGATGTCCAACTCACACACTGGGGGGACACAAACACAAGGGTTGTTATAGGCAAAAAGGGGTCATCTGAGTATCATAAATCATATACAGACAATCCATGACAAACACATATGAATACAGAAATTCACTGTGTAACTATGCATTTAGTGCGTTAGGTCGACGACGTTTCGAACCAAACATAATCTAAGGTTCATCCTCAGGACAGTAATAATTGCCTAGAGAAACAATATAATAACTTCAGCCCACACTGTGGGAATATGTTGCCAATACAGATATAACGAGAAAAGGAGATAAACGGGGAAGGTAATGGGAGAAAAAGAGAGGGGAAAAGGCATGTCAGTTTGTTCATCTATATGAACTGTAACAATTATACAGTTATACATCAGGTACCATACCAAGGTGTAATATCAAAGAGTGACCAAATGTGATACGGCTAACGCATACAGTGAAGAAGCAGGTTTTGGAGCACCCTAATGATATATCAAGCATGTCAAACAATGGTTTAAATAATAGAAAACATTTCAAAAATTGCCACATGCTATTGAAAGGATCGAGGAGGGGATTGTGCGTGATCAAGGCATACCGGTGTATAAAACCACGGGTGACCACAGAAGAACCAAGAGCAGTTTATGCAGTAGACAGATGGAGATTGATCATAATTACATAAACCGGCAGGTGAAAAAGCGGCAATATGTGGTCGTCAAAGGGCGGACCGGATGAGCAAGGGAGGGAAAGCTTACCCGAAGTCTGGACGTAAACAATATAGCTCACAGCGGTGTGTGAGCTTGGAATACCAATTATCTATGAAAGGGGGGGAAAACCACGGAGATAAGGGAGTGTAATGGCGGTGGGAAAAATGTGCTCCGAGGTGATGAAAACTTACCAGCGGAGGCAGTGTCTCGTCTGACAGAATCTGAAACGGGAAGGTTTGGTCAAATGAGTAAGGCTCGTCCGCTATATTAGGGTGAGCAGAATGAATAGAGAATGTCAAGTGCCAGTTCACTTACCAAAAAGGGTCCTCGATGGGGGTCCTTGTGCGGCGCGGCCGGTACTACACGATCCGCGGTGAACCGTGGAAACCCAGAAGTTGTAATTCCAAGGCTACTCAGGTGGTATAGAGTTAGCGAATAGTGAGCAGCCGCCAGAGATCGCAGCCATCATAGTGTGGGCAACTTGTGTAGACCAAATGAGCGACCGTGAGCCAGCTAATAGGGACAAACCCAAAACGGGGCGGCCATAATGAACGATACTAAAAAACCAAGGAGTATATGTTAAAAACAGAAGTGATCAAAAAAGTGAAGTGGCAAATTGAGGAAAATTATAATGTAATGATAAAATAAAAATCAACAGTACATGTGATATTTACAAATGACAAAAATACATATCAATTGATATAATTGCATAACATGAATAATATATGCAAATCATTATATAGGGTGATAAAAACCATCATGAAAATGCAATAGCACACGAATGTCCAGACAGCGACTACACAGGGGGGTCAGGATGTTACATTACAACAGAGTCAGTCTTAAGTACAAATCAAGGAGGTCCAGTCCTCCATCCGGTTGAGCCCATTATAGAGGCTCTGGGTCTTGAGAATCCAATGTAGTTCCTCCTTGTTCAACAGATGTTGCAGGTCCCCGCCTCGGGGAGGTAATTTGATTAAAGAGATAATTGTCCACCGGAAATCCAATTCAGTGTGAGAGAATTCAGTAAAGTGGTCAACCAACGGGGCATTCTAAGTTCTGCAGCGAATGTGACTCCTGTGTTGGCACATTCTGCTTCGCACTTTCTGCGTTGTTTGCCCTATATAGATTTTATGACATGGACAGACAATAGCATAGCTAGCATTTGTGCTATTATAGTTAGAAAATTGCTTGCGTACATGCTTCACATCATTGAAAATGAATTCTTTGCCCTCGATGGTGGTGTAACACATAGAACAATTGCCACATTTTGCATGCCCAGTTAGACGTGGGAGATCCCACAGAGTGTCAAGTGTGTTCATTTGGTCAGGGGCGGGCAATGCTGCACGAACCAAATAGTCTCTCAGATTTTTTGATCTCTTAAATGCGAATATAGGTTTTTCTAATTGGAGATGACCTGCATTCACTACTGGCCAGTGCTTCTTGATACTCTTGGAAATTGAATTGGAGGCAGGGGAAAAGGTGGTAACACAGACCAGCCGGTTCTGTGTTTTTTTAGTTTTAGGTTCCAACAACACTTCCCTAGGGCAATACCATGCCATTTTGAGTGACAATAGTATCAGTCTACGTGGGTAACCTCTGGCGCTAAGTTTGGCGCTAAGAATATGAGCCTCCCTAATATAGTCTTCCTTGAGATAACAGTTACGTCTAAGCCTCAAGAACTGTGAATACGGAAGTGAGTCACGGAGAGCCCTAGGGTGATGGCTCGTGTAACTCAACAGCGTATTCCGTTCCGAGGTTTTCCTATATAGGCCCGTGATTAATAACCCATCTCTAACTTGTATATTAAGATCTAGGAATGGGATGCTTGAGCGGCTAGTAGTGAGAGTGTATGTTAAACCACTACAGTTGCTGTTAAGCCAGTGGAGGAATTGAGACAACAACTCCTCGGAGTCTTTCCAAATCAGGAAGATGTCGTTAATGTACCGCTTCCATAGGGCAATGCCACTATGGAAGGGGTTATATGGGGTCAAAATGCGGCCGCATTCTAGACTATCCATGTACAATATGGCCAGGTTGGGGGCAAAAACAGCCCCCATAGATGTACCCTTAATCTGGCCATAGTACTGACTATCGAAAAGAAAGTAGTTCTTGGTTAGACATATTTCGAGTAGTTGCATGATAAACAAAGCTGGTATTAGGTGTGGCCAAGGACGTCTATCAAGGACATCACAGATGACCAACATAGAGTCATTTGGGGTATGTTGGTATACAATGACTCCACATCCAACGTACAGAGTACATTGGATGTGGGGTCATTGCCCGCCCCTGACCAAATGAACACACTTGACACTCTGTGGGATCTCCCACGTCTAACTGGGCATGCAAAATGTGGCAATTGTTCTATGTGTGACACCACCATCGAGGGCAAAGAATTCATTTTCAATGATGTGAAGCATGTACGCAAGCAATTTTCTAACTGTAATAGCACAAATGCTACCTATGCTATTGTCTGTCCATGTCATAAAATCTATATAGGGCAAAAAACGCAGAAAGTGCGAAGCAGAATGTGCCAACACAGAAGTCGCATTCGCTGCAGAACTCAGAATGCCCCGTTGGTTGACCACTTTACTGAATTCTCTCACACTGAATTGGATTTCCGGTGGACAATTATCTCTTTATTCAAATTACCTCCCCGAGGCGGGGACCTGCAACATCTGTTGAACAAGGAGGAACTACATTGGATTCTCAAGACCCAGAGCCTCTATAATGGGCTCAACCGGATGGAGGACTGGACCTCCTTGATTTGTACTTAAGACTGACTCTGTTGTAATGTAACATCCTGACCCCCCTGTGTAGTCGCTGTCCGGACATTCGTGTGCTATTGCATTTTCATGACTGGTTTTTATCACCCTATATAATGATTTTCATATATTATTCATGTTATGCAATTATATCAATTGATATGTATTTTTGTCATTTGTAAATATCACATGCACTGTTGATTTTTATTTTATCATTACATTATAATTTTCCTCAATTTGCCACTTCACTTTTTTGATCACTTCTGTTTTTAACATATACTCCTTGGTCTTTTAGTATCGTTCATTATGGCCGCCCCGTTTTGGGTTTGTCCCTATTAGCTGGCTCAAGGTCGCTCATTTGGTCTACACAAGTTGCCCACACTATGATGGCCGCGATCTCTGGCGGCTGCTCACTATTCGCTAACTCTATACCACCTGACTAGCCTTGGAATTACAACTTCCGGGTTTCCACGGTTCACCACGGATCGTGTAGTACCGGCCGCGCCGCACAAGGACCCCCATCGAGGACCTGTGCTTTAAGCCCTTTTTGGTAAGTGAACTGGCACTTGACATTCTCTATTCATTCTGCTCACCCTAATATAGCGGACGAGCTTTACTCATTTGACCAAACCTTCCAGTTTCAGACTCGGTCAGACGGGACACTGCCTCCGCTGGTAAGTTTTCATCCCCTCGGGGCACATTTTTGCCACCGCCATTACACTCCCTTATCTCCGTGGTTTTTCCCCCCTTTCATAGATAATTGGTATTCCAAGCTCACACACCGCTGTGAGCTATATAGTTTACGTCCAGACTTCAGGTAAGCTTTCCCTCCCTTGCTCATCCGGTCCGCCCTTTGACGACCACACATTGCCGCTTTTTCAACTGCCGGTTTATGTAATTATGATCACTCTCCATCTGTGTACTGCATAAACTGCTCTTGGTTCTTCTGTGGTCACCCGTGGTTTTATACACCGTTATGCCTTGATCACGCATGATCCCCTCCTCGATCCTTTCAATAGCATGTGGCAATTTTTGAAATGTTTTCTATTATTTAAACCATTGTTTGACATTCTTGACATATCATTAGGGTGCTCCAAAACCTGCTTCTTCACCGTATGCGTTAGCCGTATCATATTTGGTCACTCTTTGATATTACACCTTGGTATGGTACCTGATGTATAACTGTATAATTGTTACAGCTCATATAGGTGAACAAACTGACATGCCTTTTCCCCTCTCTTTTTCTCCCATTACCTTCCCCGTTTTCTCCTTTTCACGTTATATCTGTATTGGCAACATATTCCCACAGTGTGGGCTGAAGTTATTATATTGTTTCTCTAGGCAATTATTACTGTCCTGAGGATGAACCTTAGATTATGTTTGGTTCGAAACGTCGTCGACCTAACGCACTAAATGCATAGTTACACAGTGAATTTCTGTATGCATATGTGTTTGTCATGGATTGTCTGTGTATGATTTATGATACTCAGATGACCCCTTTTTGCCTATAATAACTCTTGTGTTTGTGTCCCCCAGTGTGTGAGTTGGACATCGGCTGGTGTCCCACTTGTATTACACCATGCACTATTTTTATCTTTATATTATATAAAATTAGATTGTCCGGCTGGACATTTGGAATATAGTACTATCTAGTCTATATTTATTTTGCTCGCAAATTCTCTTGTCATTGTACAGTGGGCCATCCTCCCAGCCAACATAGTGTTTCCCAACCACTCTTTTCCTGACCTGATTCTGGGCTTTCAACCGAAGTCCCACAATGGCAGAGCACTCTTCTTGTGTCTTGTGGAAATCATACCGGGTAGGCCCTCTAGCAGCTAGCAATTCCGCCGCTCTCGAAGTGACATAATGATCATGTATAAATCGACTGAGTACATCACAATTCTTCTGTAACGAATTCCTACTCAAGCTTTGAAAGGCAATACAAAGTCTAAGACATGGCGGTATACATCTAAGTAAGTAGCCCGCTGACTAGTATATCAATTTACACATTGGTGTTATTCCATCAAGATGTCTAAAGAGAGCAATTGCACACCAAAGCCTCCTCAGGCACTGATGATCATTAACAGCTGAGGTCAAGACTTTAGCTGCATCTATCATGTTGCTACAATGTCATGTAAGCTATTAGCGCTTATATAACTCACATTCTACATTTGACATTGATTTAGAGTACCCCTCCGTCCTCTCCCTCTAGCATCTCTTTACCAGATATATTTTTCTGGTATGAGCCCCAATAGTCCTTAGGGTGACTTTGTGGTGGCAGCAATTTGCTAAATACATCTGATTGTGTACTACTGCACAACATGTCCGCATACCAGTCCTTAAGGATTGGGACTGGGTCTCTAGCCCATCGCAAAACCACACGGCAACTTGCCAATAAGGCACCTATGGCTACCAGTCTCCTGACTTGTAGTGTAGTTCCTATTATCCCAATAGGCTCTGCGCATTGGAATAATATCTTCAATAGTATAGACGTAGGACTGTGGTTAACTAGGTCTTCTACTGACGATATTAGACTTAAAGTTATGTGTGCCAGCTAGCTCAGAGTTCACTAGAAACTTTCTCGAGTAGGCAAGGAGGAGTTTAACCTCCCTGGATAGACAAGAAGGGATTTAGTTTCTGACAACCATAGAACATGACAACTTTGCTCTCCCCTAATCAAGAGTATATCTCTAGAGTCGTGGGAAAACAAAAGACAACTATTTTACTCAGTCAGTACGTGCATTCTTAGTTTCACCAGTTTGTAGAGAAATAAGAGATGGGCGTGCTTCAATAAAAAGATGTTATTTATTGATCTGTCTCTTTTCTCATACAAGAGAAATGAATCGCTATTATTGCAATACTTATAGTTAAGTAAAGTGCATACAGTAAAAACAGAATTATAAAATAATACTGTAAAAGCATTTATATGGTTTCTTAGCCATATGATACTTAAAATGGATAAATGATATACATACATATATACATTGACTAATCGTACTCAACTGGTGCTTCTAACTACGCCTACCCCGGTGTACCTGACCTAAGCCTAATACTTGGGAGGGAGTAAGTAAGTAGCAGTTTAAGTTAAGTTTGTTTTGCCAAGAATCTGACTCAAGAATTCTCTGTAAGGGGTTAGTCAGTTCAGTACCTGGGATTTAGAAGGCTGGAGGGTTGGTATCTCTGTCTCAGGTCTCGATATCCCAGTTACCCGCGAGGGCGGCAGGAAACGCCGTAGGCTGGATTTCTCGGCAGGAGAAAAGGCAGCGTCTCTCTCAGCGCGTCAAAAGGGAGGGGCAGCGTCCGTGGGCTTTTCTGCATCAGCTGGGCTCTCCGGCAAGTAGCGCTGCTCCAAGCTCGTCACCACCGTGTCTTAGCTTAGGGCAGCGTCGGTATATTTATACCTGAAAGGTGCCGTGTTTGACGTAAGGATGGACATAAGACGTCAGCAAGAATGTCATAAGGACTGGTCGTTCTTACATTCTTTGCAGGAGTTCTCGAGCGAAATCAAAACAATAGCTGTGGGGGATTTCCCAGGTCTGTTGGAGGTTTGATTTGTTTTGAGAACTCGGTGTGCTTTCCAGGGGGCTGAAGGGATAGTGCTTGCTTAATGTGACAGCATGCGCTATGACCTAATCTGAAAATGGGTTTCTGTGCCGGTGTATGGACATTAGTGAATTAATAACCGGACAAGGGTCAGAAATAGGAGTATCAACATAGGTACCTAGATAAACACACTACACCCACTCCACGATTTTATGTACATATTTACTAACCTAAGCAATAGTAAACATAACTAACAGTGCATGTGTATACCGAACCACCCCAAAAACATTTTTTTTTTGTATTTGAAAAATGGTGTATGCGAAATGCACAAAATGAGTATAGGTACTGTATGCATTCAAGCAGTATAATCATTCAAAAAGGAGATGCACATTTTATATCGGCATGAATGTTTTGCGAAATTACACATGTAATGGCTCTTGATACAGAAAAAAAAATTGCGAGACCATCTCATCACATATAAACACAATTAATTGCATATAAACTAGAGGTTGAGGTAATGTAATGTCTCTAGTATTCCTAAGAATAGAAGTTCTGTTCTCTAAGAATAGTTTTACTTTAAGCAGAAGATAAGTGCCAAAAAGGTAAATATTTTGGAATTGGAAAAAAGTCTTCGCTATTCAGGGGAGAAGAGAAAAAATAGTTCATAGTCACTTTGTTGTCAAAAGACTGAAGGCCAAATTCAGAGTTCAGGGAACGCCGTGTGCAAGTTTGTTTAAAATCATTCTCTCTGTTCCGGTGAAAACATCATTTCAGACAGACTCTCGAAAAAATAGTCTACAGCTTCTGGTGAAAGTTCGACTAGGTTCGAAAATGTCGCTACCATGCAGTCATGCGCATGATTGCTTTCAATGATGGTTTGATCAGAACTGCTTACAGAAGGTCGTACCTGGTCGATGCTGCCTTCATCTTGTACTTCACTACCCTTCAATCGTAGTGGTGAAGTTTCCACGAATGCCGTCATCAGGATAGGTAGCCGCTGGGGACAGCACAATGCATGAGCCTTTACTGGACCCAACAAAGTATCTGCATCCAATGGTACTTCTGATTGTAGTGTAAGACAGGTGTCCAACACGCATTCTTCGCCGCATAGCATGCATCTTAATACAGGCATAACACAATTCTGCCAGATGGGTCTGAATGTAAGAAACCAGGTCATATTCAGATCTCGTAGCCGGGCTAAGCCAAGGACTTTAGTTATGCGGTCCCGGTAGCGGATAGCTAGGATCGTTTCTTCCATTGTTGCTGGAGTCTTGTCTGTGACATGGCTTGCCATAACGAAGCAATAGTAGCAAGAATAAAATGCCTGCTACGAGTCCCAACAGGAGTGGAAGTCCGCCAAAGATGGAATGGACGAAATTTGGAAAAATACCCAGGATCGCTTTGAATGGGGTTAAAGCGCCTGAAAAAACTGTCTTAAATACACTCGCGATACCACTTGTATCAGAAATATTTAAGATTTCGTTCAGCATTTCTGCGAAGTGTAGGGGGCAATTTGTTGATAGCATTGAATGAATCTCTGCCGTTGTCCTTGCAACTTGGAGATCATACGTTTCTTTTGATGACGTCAACTGGGTTGGCGTCTGTAGGAGCACAGTCTTCATTCTGCTTAAAGTATCAATTCGAATAGAAGAGATTTTTAAACTGGGCCATAACCTTCCCTCCCTGTCTGGAGCATCATTCGGGAACAATACTCTTTCACAGCACATGACCCTGGAAGTCACGCTTACAAGATAAGGTTTTCCTGGCAGCAAGCCACACATCTGTGATCTACAATTAGAATGTAACTCCTGTTCGAAAGTCTTCTAAAGAATGGTTCTATTTGTGTTGTAGGTGTGCCTAACTGGTGACATGAAAGGTTATTTGAAGTCCCTTCACAGGCCCCATGCAAACTAATACCCTGACACAGAATTATGCCACTTAGTGATTTTTCACAATTATTACCACTAAGAAATACACTCTGTCCGTTATTACTGACACATGTGCGTGTATAGGGCAAGTTCCATGTGGACTTAATGTATCCTTTACCCAACCTTTCATACTGGCCTGCCTGTATATATTTTCGGCAGTATTGAAACTGGAAAGTTGTTATCGGAATATTTATTATCCCATGTATTATCCATTCAATGACAGGTCGTTCTGACATTGTCAATGGTAATCTCTCAAGTTTTTCAATGCTCAGAATTGTATAGTCAGCACCCTTTTGTGCCAAACTGATTTGTTTATCAGTAAGGTTAAAGATATTAAATAGTGACGTTGTGTTGATTAAACGCCAAGGCACATAGCCTGAACGCAGATTTTGTAACGTCCAGCCAAGCTGTACAATAGAACGTAATTGAGACTGACCGTGTTGCAACATCAGTAAGTCTTGTTCTATTATATCGATTGCAGAAGATACAATACTGTCCAGTGAATATATTCTGGAAGACAGAGTCATTAATCCATTGTCCACAACAGAAAGTGATTTTTCCAAATTAACACGGTCAATTTCCCGTATTTTTTCTGCTGTCTCAATTTGAGTTACTTTCCAAGCTTCGTTGTAAGCTGCATATATAGAGGCCGCTATGAAATGTTTTAGACGCTGTTTGCGTGGTCCCTGATGAAATCACGCAAGTCAGCACCTTCTTTAAGTAAAGTTAAGTGTTGCTTAATTTCTGACAGTGTGGATGTATGTAGCCATTGAAGGCAGAGTTTCCCCACACTATAAGTAGTTACAATCCCTGGATGTTGTCTCTGGGAGTATCTTGGGTCTGGCCTGGTCAATGTGAACCCCTGTATTTTGTTCAGGAATCTGTCTTGACAGTTATTTGTGTCTGTGGGCCAGATCAACCATTGTTTTCAATCAGCATGTGTTCTGTTTTGGTTTAAAATATGAGATACGTCTATCTCAACATCCGTTGTGCTATTACTATTAGGTGTTGGTTTTGGAATAGACGGTTTATTCAAGTCTTTAATCTTGGCTAGGCCAAGACAGGATGTCTGTTGAATTGTATCATTCAAAAATATAATTTGTTCTGGGATCATGCAGGCTCTAAATAATGATTCTATACCTTGCACTTGCCAATCTTTTGTGCCCCAGATCGTTTTCGTTTCAATGTTATTGTTCCAGAAATCAAAACCGAATGTATTCATTTTTTCAAAAAATGAGTCTGAATATATCAATTTTGTGTTTGTAAGCATGGTTTTCACTCCTGTCTTATTTAACAATTTGAAATAAAATGATTCTGCATTACTTGTGTTGAACCCTGAAAAGTATGAATATTTATCAAAATATGTCTTTGAACTGCCTTTTGGTGGAGTTGCACAATGTTCCCATTGGTTCAAATTTAAAACATTTCTAGGTTGAGTAGATTTATGCAGATAATGGTTACCATAATGGTTGTAACAAAACATTTGATCGTAATTAGATGAACCTTACAAATAATCATGTTCTGTAAATTTAGATGACATTACTAGATCAGACATCATATCATTAATACTTTCAAAGTCCCAATCATCAGCAAACGTGCTTGGTTTTACAAAGTCACTTAATGAAATCTTGAATTGATGAGGATACTTCAGGAGCTCGACCGGACCATAGATTTCGTAATCAGTTTTGTCCCATGCTACCCCGCCGGGTATAGGATTGGCTGTGAAGTTTACTGAAGAAAGTTCTCTTTTCTCAATGTGTGAAGACTTGTGTGGTTTCAGGACCAAGTTGATGTTCTGACTTGCTGTGTCCATTGTAGCATATTTTCCCTCAATGAAATGTCCCAAGCATAGTACCATGATGAGCCAAAGTATGAGGATGAATACTCCTAGTGCCACCCAAAGTTTAATCCATGGAGAAATCAGATAGGTTTCTTTTAGTTGATGAAAGAGTTCCTTTGCTTTATCTTTAAAAGTTTTTGTTGTCCGCTGTTCCTCTGGTTCACTCAGATCTTCAGAAAAATCATCGAAGTTGATGAAGTAGCCTGATGCTGTTCTGTCAATTGTTTCAATTGCTTCTGGATTCCTTTTCGTTTTTGGAATTTTCTTTGTTTCATTAGCATAGTCTGTGGTTACATCATTATAGACTGGTGTTTCTTGATTTAAGATTTTAATTTGGGTTTCAAGAGGTTTAAATTCCATGGCTTTGTTGCATAGTCCTTGTTGATTCACTGTAGGTTTATCAATTGTGATTAGTCTTTCAGTTTGAACCTCTGTGTTTGTAGCAAACTTTGGTGTTCTGCTACTTCTTGGGAGTCCACTTGGCCTACTACTTGTTATCGGCCACGTGATTGTGGTTTAACCAGGTTGATGGATACAACTCGGTTCTCCTTTTTACCTGCAAGGGGCGGTAGTACTACTGATCTTGTCCCGTTGACAGACAAGACAGGAACTGCTTTTCTGTAAGAAGGCCCAAATTCCTTCTTCACCGCGATCTTTTCTCTGACCAGATCCCCGATTTTTGGAATCCAGACAGGCCTTGCTGGGACAGGTGGTTTCTCTTCAGTGGTTATTGGCTGCTGTTTCAACTTTATGTTGCTCAGGTCTTTTCTTGTTTCATTTTAGTCCTGTAAAATAGCCAAACGATCTTTGATATCAAAGCATTTTTCTTTAACCACTGAAGTTTGACTATCAAGGTCCTGGATTAACATTCTAGTCCCAAACAATAGTTCGTACGGACTGAGACCTCTCAGATAATTTCTTGGCAGATTATTAAGACTACGTTGGACACTTATTAAATGTTTGACCCACCCAGCTCCCGAACCTAATACCTTTGCTGTTATAGATTGCTCTATGCCCTGGTTTTTTCTTTACACCATCCCGTTTCCCTCAGGAAGGAGGTGACAAGAGTACCGCAATGCTATGCCCATGCCGGCCATGTCCGTCTTATAAGCTCGAGAGCTAAAAGCAGGACCCTAGTCAGAATGTAGCATGCCAATTGCGTATATGCCATTATAGACTCGCAAATCTTTTTATAACAGTTCAGACGTCAGCCGAGAGATGGGGTCTACATTATAAGTGAAAATAGTCTCTATATGTTAATTTGACGCATTATTCATACTGGGTATTTTATGTCGATAGCCTAATCCTTATTGGGTGAAACGCCATGGCAATACACCGCCTCGGTCACCACTGCGGTCTCTGTTGCAGTTTGGACAGTTTTTTGCAAATATGTGATGTTGCAGGCTCATTCCTGGCCACAACATACTGTTGATTGTAACTCTTCTAGAGAATCCTTAAGTGTAAGGTGTCTAAGACCCTCACCCATATGTGCGTCTGCTATTAACAAGCCTCTCCTGTCCATGTTTGGAATCACTCTATCCCCGACTCCAGGGATTCGAGCAAAAGGAACAGAGTTTGCATCGATTATGTATGTATAATTGAGTGGATACATGAGGGGTAGCGCTGAGCAGTCGCCTTTTGATGACGTTTTTACCGCCAGCATTGTTTCCCCGTCAACTTATTTTACTGAACGCTTTTTTGTAGCTACGGAAGCCGATTTAGTTGTTTCCGCTGTGGCTGTCTCAGCCAATAAATTCCCTGCAACGTGAACGCCATCACGCTGATGACTCAGTGAGTGTATCACGTGAGTCTTTGGTAGTTCTTTCTGCAAAAGAACTACTTGTTCCCAAAGCAATTTTTGCTTTATTGTTGCACCTGTGTCATCTTTGTACCCGTTTTCAACCCATTTCTGCAAGTCGTTATTGTATGATTTGACGCAGTAATATGAATCGCACACTATAAGTGTCGGGAATTCGCGATCCGCATTATCTAGCGCCATTTTTAATGCTATTATTTCAGTTTGTTGTCCTGAATTATTTTCCACTGAGTGTGTTTTTGAAAACAGAGGTTTTAATTTACCTCTGCACCACACGTCTTTTGTAATCTCGCATGTGGCGTTATAAGCTTGTTCTCCCCAAACTGAGGGCTGAGCATGTCCGTCTGTATGTATCACACAGGCGTACTGTCGTATGGGCAGAATGTCGATTGGCAGAGGATATTCTCTTTCATATTCTAGATTTTTTAATTTTGTCAACTCTGGATCAAAATAGTATTTCACTCTGTCTGTAGCAAGAGAATATTCCCATGTATCCATCTTGGATTTAGTGCCATAGTAGGTAAATTACATGGGGTTGTTAATGCCTCAAAGGCTGATTCTGCTGTTCTGACTGTAATCTGTCTGCCGTCAGCTTGGTACCTTTCTCTTGCTACAGCTGTTTGAACCGCGTGAACAATGTTTTCCTTAATGCTGAATGTTTTTTCAGCTTCTGTGTACAAATGTGTTTTGTATGCTATTGGTACCTTTTCTCCCTCATTTGAGGTTAGGTATGTGAATCCGCATCTTCCTGGGATGACTGGAATCACAAGGTTGCGTGTGTTATCGCGTGTTTGTAGTTTTGTTTTAACTAACATGTCTGTTTGTAAAGATCTCAAAATTTCTGTGTGTTTTTGAGTCCAGTTGATTCTTTTTAAAATCTGGTTTTATTAGATCATAGAGAGGTTTAACCCTCTCTGCATAATTTATAATGTAAGTTCTTCCGAAATTTAGGAAACCTAGAATTGATTGTAAGTTTTTTAGCGTTCTAGGTCCTTGGATTACAGCACATTTCTCTAGGAAATCTTTAGCCAGGCTTTTGCCTTCACTTGATAATTCATATCCTAAAAATAGGACAGTCAGATGGGCAATTCTTGACTTCTTGAAGTTGAATTTGTAACCCTCTGCTGCGAACCCAAGTATTATGGTGTTCACTCTTTTCAAGTGAGTATCCAAGTCATCGTCTGTTATATAGATGTCGTCGACATAAGATAATGCCTCATCATCATATATTTGTAGTAACTCTGTTACTCTTGCTGAGAATAATCCTGGGCTGTTCTTGAACCCTTGGGGCAAACGACAGAAATTTTTCTGCGAGCCATTTATTGAGAAAGCGGTCAAATATCTGCTTTCAGGTGCTATATTTTGACAAAAGAATCCATTAGAGATGTCTAATGTTGTTTTGTATTTTTTGCGCACTATGCTATTCAATAGTGCTGCACTGTGTGCGTTTTGTACTGCAAATGTTTTGCAGCATGAGTTAAGGTGTCTGTAGTCCAAAACTAGACGATATGAATCATCTGGTTTGGAGACAGGAAACAAAGGATTGTTCATTTGTGAGGTGCATGTTCAATCACCCCCTGGTATTCAAGTTGATCTAAGATCTCCCTGACCTGTTTTTTAGCTGCTTGCTTAATTGGGTACTGCCTTTGTGCAGTCGGTTGAGATTTTAACTGGATTTTGTGAGGAGGAGAGTCCTCATCCCATCCCACATGATTTTTATATAGTGCATGAGCCTGGGCTACTGCCCACTTTCTAGCAAGTGTATATTTTTTATGAATTGGAATATGATTTGAGAAGGTAGGCATAATCATTTCTTCGCCATGAGGGCACTCCCTGACAAACTCTGGTGGCCAGTCTTTTTCAGGTAGAATGATGTCATAGCCCTTGGAGAGATTATCCCAAAATAGACCCCTTATTTTCCTAGTCTTATCTCCCTCTATACATAAGGTTATTTCATATATTTTATGAGGTTTGCTAACTCTGGTATCTGCAGTTTCCACCTGAATGTACTCATTCGTGTCCACTGTCTCCAGATGATTCATCAGGATCTTGCGAGCTATGCTCACTTCTGCTGCGCTGTCTAACATTGTCTGAGCCCACTCTCCGTTTTTCAGCTGAGTCCTCAGGATCCTCGGCATGTTTGATTATTTTAATGCTGGCTACCTTCTTCTTTGGAAATTGTAACTTTTTACTTTGATGAGCAGGTTCTTTGTCTTTGGACTTGACGTGCTCTTCCCTGTGTTCTGGCCATCCTCTTCTTTCCGATTTCTGCGAGGAAGTCTGAAAAGATCGAGAGGGACGTGTATCAATATCTTGATATCTATCAGGTTTCTTCAAATTATCCCTATTTCTAAGGTTGTATTTTTTCTCAGAGGGCTCCCTCTGGGGAGACTTGTGGCCTTGGTCCGGAGATCTTTCTCTCCGCCGAGGAGACCTTCCTCTGGACTGGAATCTTTTTTCTTTGGGAGTGGATTGTTTATTTCCATCCCAGTTCTTTTTTGAAGTGTTTAGAATATTTTTAATAAATACCTTTTCAGGATTTTCAATTAGTTGGGGTTTCACTGGTTTCCCATCCAAACTATCTCTTCCTAGTTCTTAATAGGATTTTTCTATGATTCTGGCAAGTTCAAATGGTTGGTCTGCTATATCTGTTTCCTTCAACATTTGCTGCTTCCCCTTTTATGTTTGCTAGTAATATCGCCGAGACCTGCTTGAAGTCTTTCAGTAATTTCATACCCAGAGTTAAAGCAGGTTCTGGACCGTATTCATTTTGAATCTGTTTTAGCACCTCTGGTATTACCGCCATGGACGGAACACCATGTGTTTTTGTGTAAATGGAAGCAAAGACTGTACCCCAAGTGTCACAGTCCTCCACATGTGGTGCGATCCCCATTGGGAGACAGATAGTCAGAATTCTGTGTTTCTCCACAGGGGTGGTATCTGGAAATACCGCCTCTATTTGAGTGATTTTCTGTGCTAACCAAAAATGGAATTTGTTCCCGTTAAATGGGTACTTTACCTAGACAGGACTGTATGTTCTGTGGTGTGATTTTATTTGTGTTCCCCTGATGAGGGGTCAGCTGTGGAATTTTAATAGCTGGTTGGACTGTTGAAGTCCGCATTACATATTGGACTAGTTGTCTGTGTATTTTAATCAGTTGTTTTAACTGTGTTAAAAGTTCTGATATTGACATTTTTTCAATGTCTGGATGTGGTGTGTATCGGGCTATAACCGGCCACGTCGCTCCTGGTCTACCTAGTGGACCGAGCCTGGTGATGTGATCATT
The DNA here is from genome assembly GCF_964261635.1 of Lissotriton helveticus. Lineage (NCBI taxonomy): Eukaryota > Metazoa > Chordata > Amphibia > Caudata > Salamandridae > Lissotriton > Lissotriton helveticus. The sequence goes on from NC_136067.1 coordinate 452,786,225, forward strand.
ATGTTTTAGGGCGCCTTTAAACCAGAGCAGGTGCTCTTGGTATTTGAGTGGTATTTCCACCTCCTCGAAAGGCGTGTACTCATCCGGAGGTTCCTCTATCTTGTAATAATGGAACTCCTTTGTTACAGCGTTTGCTGCTGGAAAATTTATCCATGAATAGAATACCTCTGTCTGCCGATATTTGTGTGCCTCAATTACGAATATGACTGTACCACCTCTCGGTGTTAGTCCATTTTCTATAAGTTTTAAGGTTATAGTTTTTCTTATGCTGACCGGGATGAGTATTGCATCCGGGTCTTGCTGTACGAGACTTGTGTCTTCCGCTAGGAGTTGAGCTGCTATTCTAGCTGCCTCCCTTTCTTCTTCATTGTCTGACATTTTACTGACAAGAAGGTTTTTTGTTGCAGATCAGGTTTTCAAGGAAACAAAGATTAGATGCACAATATTTTGGAACACTGTATCCTTCAACGTTGAATAAACCAAAAACCATACATAGGAGTCTCCTCCTACTAAGTTTGGCATATTTAACCTTTCACCCACTCCAGACGTCTTTGGAGTTTTATGGAAAAAAAGGGTCTGTGTGAAAAAGCACGACTGAGTTACTCTAATGTCTTGCGTTAGATTTATCGCCTATCCAAACCGTTGGGCGCCATGTAGTGTAGTTCCTATTATCCCAATAGGCTCTGTGCATTGGAATAATATCTTCAATAGTATAGACGTAGGACTGTGGTTAACTAGGTCTTCTACTGGCGATATTAGACTTAAAGTTATGTGTGCCAGCTAGCTCAGAGTTCACTAGAAACTTTCTCGAGTAGGCAAGGAGGAGTTTAACCTCCCTGGATAGACAAGAAGGGATTTAGTTTCTGACAACCATAGAACATGACAACTTTGCTCTCCCCTAATCAAGTGTATATCTCTAGAGTCGTGTGAAAACAAAAGACAACTATTTTACTCAGTCAGTACGTGCATTCTTAGTTTCACCAGTTTGTAGAGAAATAAGAGATGGGCGTGCTTCAATAAAAAGATGTTATTTATTGATCAGTCTCTTTTCTCATACAAGAGAAATGAATCGCTATTATTGCAATACTTATAGTTAAGTAAAGTGCATACAGTAAAAACAGAATTATAAAATAATACTGTAAAAGCATTTATATGGTTTCTTAGCCATATGATACTTAAAATGGATAAATGATATACATACATATATACATTGACTAATCGTACTCAACTGGTGCTTCTAACTACGCCTACCCTGGTGTACCTGACCTAAGCCTAATACTTGGGGGGGAGTAAGTAAGTAGCAGTTTAAGTTAAGTTTGTTTTGCCAAGAATCTGACTCAAGAATTCTCTGTAAGGGGTTAGTCAGTTCAGTACCTGGGATTTAGAAGGCTGGAGGGTTGGTATCTCTGTCTCAGGACTCGATATCCCAGTTACCCGCGAGGGCGGCTGGAAACGCCGGAGGCTGGATTTCTCGGCAGGAGAAAAGGCAGCGTCTCTCTCAGCGCGTCAAAAGGGAGGGGCAGCGTCCGTGGGCTTTTCTGCATCAGCTGGGCTCTCCGGCAAGTAGCGCTGCTCCAAGCTCGTCACCACCGTGTCTTAGCTTAGGGCAGCGTCTGAAAGGTGCCGTGTTTGTCATAAGGATGGACATAAGACGTCAGCAAGAATGTCATAAGGACTGGTCGTTCTTACATTCTTTGCAGGAGTTCTCGAGCGAAATCAAAACAATAGCTGCGGGGGATTTCCCAGGTCTGTTGGAGGTTTGATTTGTTTTGAGAACTCGGTGTGCTTTCTAGGGGGCTGAAGGGATAGTGCTTGCTTAATGTGACAGCATGCGCTATGACCTAATCTGAAAACGGGTTTCTGTGCCGGTGTATGGACATTAGTGAATTAATAACCGGACAAGGGTCAGAAATAGGAGTATCAATATAGGTACCTAGATAAACACACTACAGACTACCTTATCAACATCCTTATCATAACCCAGTTGTGCTAATTTCGGGTCTAGCTCTAGGGCGGAGCCAGTGATAACCCCCAACATGCAGAAGACTTTTTTCCAGAAGTCATGTACTCCAGGACAACGGCACGCAACATACACAAATCCAGTCTCACGTTCTCCACACCTTTGACATTCTTCTGTGTCACACAACCCATACCAGTAAAGTAATTCTTGCGTATTATATACTCTATTAATATACTTAAAATTAACCAATCTATGTGTTCCACTTAGTGATACCGTTTTAGTCCTGGTGCAGCAATATTGCCAACATTGGTGGTCCATGGTTCTGTCTAAGTCCCTCTGCTATTCTAATTGCGCCTTGATCAAGCCAGGTCTATGCACTTCCTGTGTGAAGGCGTAAAATGTTGATGTCAGTCTATCAGGAGCATCTACCTGTAATAGGGAAGACAATGTTGGGATTTCTGGTGGCTCTTGCATGTCTTCCTTCAGTAAGTCGTGTCACGCATGTTTGTTTTTTATAATATTGGAAATGAATACGTGCTTTCGATGTATTTGTCCTATTTTGAATTATCCTCCATCCACACACCATGCCATCTTGTAATAGATCCTCCATTTTGGTTATTCCCAGTGTATTTAAATCTCACCCTCTCATGACCTACCGGAAACCAGAAGCACTATTCTAAAGGTATATGTGGCAAGTATAGCAGGGTGCCGGACTGTTTCTCCAACAAACTAAGCCAGACATGAATTGTGACATTCAATGAATCAAAAATGCTGTGGCGCTGAGTCAGGTGTGAAAATAGTGTCCGAGGGAGTGCATGAGGATTTACAGCATCTCTTTCGATATAAAAGTGCTGTAAGTCACGTGGACCATGAATCCAGTATTGAGCAAACCATCTCTGAGCCGTTTTATAAAACAATTCCAGATCTGACCACCTTGCATGTCATTCTATTGTCATTAAGGGCCATATGCATCAAGCAAAATTGCATTCGCAAACGCCGAAATTCACAGAATTTCAGCGTTTGCGAATGCAATTTTGCCAAATGGTATGTATTAAGGCAAATTAAGGAATAGCAAAATTTCCGATTCCTTATTTTGCGATTGCATTTAAGGAATCACAAATTTTGCGATTCCTTAAATGCAATGTAAGAAGGACAAAAAAAGTGCAATTTGGCCTTAGGTAATTGCAAATTACCATCAACTTCAAGTTGGTGGTAATTTGCGATTTCTTTGAAAAATGCACTTTTTTGCATTTTTCAAAGTGAAATGTGAAGCACATACATGCCCTTAGGGGCATACATGCATTGCTGCTGCATTGTCCTGAAGGCCTTGTGTAACGCCACGCCCACTGTGGCAGGTGTTGGGAATATCTATTTAGGTATGGGAAGATAAGCTACTTCTTACTCTTCTCAACTATGCCTCTGAAGAAAGGATGAGACGATCCTGAAACTCGTCAGGCAGATGATCTATTTGAAAGACTGCAATTGTGTGTGTATCTGCTGGCAAGCGGTGAAATGGATGCAAATTTCGAATGTGCCTATTAAACTTTGTGTGGCTTTACTTCAACCTTGTGGGCTGACCTGTTTTGTTGTATGTATATATAAAAATGATCACCCAGTGACCCCTCAACTGTATTTGATCCCAAAGGTTCATAAAGACATAAGACATCCACCTGGAAGGTCCATCATATCAGCCATTGGCAGCCTGTTTGAGAACACTAGCAGATTTGTTGATCATTTCCTCCAACCATTTGTTAAATCTTTACCAGCATTCACAAGAGACACAAGACATTTCTTATCGTTTATTTCTGACTGTATGTGGCAAGATGACTATGTCTTTGTAACACTAGATGTGCAGAGCCTATATACTAGTATCAGGCATAGGGACGGCCTAAAAGCACTACAACACTTTTTAGGCACCAGGGAAACCACATTTCACCACCACACCACAATACTCCTTCACATGACGGAATGGTGTTTGGAAAACAACACCTTCCTCTTTGACAAACTCCTCTACAAACAGACACAGGGGACAGCCATGGGTACTTGCTTCGCCCCCCAGCTATGCTAATTTGCATATGGGCTGGTGGGAGGAGCAAGTACTTATGACGCAATACCAGGCAGAGATGTCAGAAAATGTGGTGATCTATTGTCACTACATAGATGACATCTTTATCCTTTGGCGTGGCACAGAACAGGAAGCACTGGACTTTGCCTACAGAATCAACAGTAACAAGTTGAACTTAAAATTCACATGCAATACCAGCAAAGAAGAAATTGTGTTTCTAGATCTTGAGGTATACTATGAGAACCACAAAGTCCAGACGCGGACACATAGGACGGAGACTGCAGGAAATGCAATCCTGCATGCACAGAGCTCCCATCCAAAATGCCTGATAGAAAGCATTCCCTATGCCGAATGCTTAAGAATGCGGAGAAACTGCAGCACTAACAAAGACCTAGAAACCTGCACATCAAGCCTCTTTAAAAGACTCAAACAAAGAGGGTACAAAGACACAACACTAGCAAAAGCCAAACAGAAAAGCGAACTACATACTAGAGAAGACCTACTGAGTAATGACACATCCAGCAAGAAGGCATCCAGACAGACAAACAGCAGTACCCCCAGAATGATCACTGGCTTTAACAAATACCACACAAACCTCCGCAAAATCCTGTATCGGCACTGGCCGATCATCCGCAGTGGCCCCAGCATAGGCGCAGCCTGTGCTAAACTACCGCAATTAACATTTAGGCGGGCTAAATCAATGAGGGAAGAACTAGTCAAAAATGCACCAACACAGGATAGAGGGGGGAACTGGCTAAAAGCACGGGCAGGATTCTTCAAATGCACAAAATGCAAAGCGTGTAAACATGCAACAAACACAAAAGCAGTGAACACCCCACTCAGGAAAAGCCCACTCCTGATAAAAGACCACTACAATTGCAAAACGGATTTTGCGGTGTACGTATTATGCTGCACATGTGAAAAATTGTACGTAGGAAGCACACTGCACCCCGTACATGTGAGAATTCTGCAACACTTAAGAGCCATCTCAAATGATGATCCCTCATATCCGGTGGCAAGACACATAAACTTGCACCACAAAGGCAGGGCGGAAGATCTCAGTTACTTTGTTGTCGACAGTGTTAGAAAACACCCGAGGGGAGGTAACCGGCTGTTGACACTCAGGAGACTGGAGTCCAAATACATAATCGTGCTAAACAGTAAGATACCCCATGGACTTAATGCAGATGAGGCCCTGAACATCCATCTCTGAAAAAACAGAAAGTTGCATAAACCTTGTGCGCTACTAACTTGACCGTACCACTCCTGCAGAAACATCTTCACTCACTGTCTCTTGTACATACACACACAATCACATTATATACAAAGAAGGAGAAAATGCACATAGCAACAGGCAGTAGAGACATAACCGTCAAGAACGGAAGCTTAATCACACAGTATCCCCCGCACATATATGCGCTCGCAGACGCAGATACACACAACGCGCCTCCACCTAAATATAGAACAAAACTCCAGCAGTCCGACAAATTTAGCAAACAGTCCCCTCCAAACTATGGAGTGACAAACGCTTGGAAAGCTAACTGACATTACCAAATCCACAACTGCCCACTTGGGCACAATTCAAACACATGGAGAACACAAAGGGTCCCTAAATAGAAAACACGAATGTGGCCACACAATTAGTGTGGGTGCCAATAATCGCCACACAAGGTCAAAACCCCTGAACTCTGAACATACCTGGACTTCCAGACGATTTCAAGGGGCATGAGGCCCACAGCAGGCAGCGACAACACGCTCCGCCCGCTCCGGTCAAACATAAAGGCCACGACTGTATTCGACCAAGTCAAAATTACAGATTGGGCACGCAGAGCCCATTCTTGTATACTAGGGCCCGAAGTACATTCTCCATTTCCATCACACGTTCATGCAACAGGCGCTTAGAATGACCACAACAACACATAAAAACGAGCGGGAGTAAACCTATGTGCCAAACGCAAATATGATTGTGCGAACTCAGGATGCAAGGCATTGCTAAATATAATTAAATGTCTAGCTTCTGCCGTATAGTGATTTAACGAACAAATTATTATTTGAATGACTTACACTTTTTTAGCTAATAACTCTACTAGGTTTATCACTTACCTGTCCATCACCATGACAACTCGTGATTTTTTTTTATGTTGAACAAACTTTTTTCCTTTGAAGTCGCATGGTTAATTATGTCACTATATAAAGAGCAAACACTTGGGTGAAGGGAGATGTAGTGACCATCGAATTGCGTCTGAATTCGTATGGAATAAAGCCGTAATCCTTGTAAACCATCCCACGGAGTCGGTGCCTACTTGTGCATGTTATTAAAGAGGATTGACAGAATATATACATATATATATCTATATATATATATATATATATATATATACATATATATATATATATATATGTAGATATATATATATATATATATATATATAGATATATATATATTCACTGAAAAAACCATAGGTTATAGACCATATATAGTTAGGAATTAGCATTTACAAAACCTTGAAAATTCACTGAAAAAACCATAGGTTATAGACCATATATAGTTAGGAATTAGCATTTAAAAAACCTTATTTTACTCACACAAAACCATTGAAATTCCATATATAGTTAGTTGCACTAACTATATATCGCGCACCCGCAATCCACTGCTGATCATGTCACATATTACATCATTCATGACATGGTCAGTGACATCACTGATGACATCACTGATGACATCTCAAATGACATCACTGATGACATCACTGATGACATCATCCAGTGACTGTGTGTTTCTGTAAAGTTTAAATATGTTTTAGATATTGAAGAATGAGTAGATGTATAACTGTCTGGACGAAGGATTTAGTAGGTGCATGACTGAATGTATGAGTGAGTGATTAAATGTGTCTCACTGAGTGCATGGGTTAGTGACTAAACTGTCTTAATTTGTGCATCATTATGTCTGTTGTTCTGTAAACTACTGCATGTGTTGATCAGTAGCTATATGATTAACTATATGGGTTATTGATTGATTGTCCAAGTATTTGTATGGGAGACTGAGTGTGTGTGTGGCTGGCTGGGAGGTGTGTGACTCTGTGCAGATCAATGTGTACTTGTATTAATGATTGTATAAGAAAGTAAGTATGTGTTACTATATGTTTGAAAATGTAAGGTGCTCTATGTTTAACTGTATAGACAAGAAAATGGAAGTGTGATTGATTCTTTACAGGACTGACTAGGTGTGTGAGTAACTCCATGGATGAGTGGCAGAGTGTGAGTGTCTGTATAGGTGTATGAGTGCATATGATAGTGTTGTAAAGATGAGTGATTGTGGGGCGTGGCTACGCAAGCGGAGATGGCGGTCGCAGCTTGTTAGAGCTCCCGCCGGCCCGCCATTAATCCTTCCTGATATCCTGGTTCCCGACCCCAGAACCCACAGCCACAACGGGGCGGTGATTGCCGAGAACACCTGGACTCCTCCGGTGTGCCCAGCGGAGGTCCGGCGTCCCGGAACGGGACGGAGCCCCGAGGTGCAAAGTGCGGCCTGGTGGGCGGAGGTGCAGCCGGGACCTCGATTTTGGCGCTCCCCGGCCGGGGAGCGGTGCATCGCCGGGCCTGGTGACGGCCGCGACACCCGGAGACCCGAGGGGCTGGGAACGCGGGAGAGTCTCTGTGCTCCCTCTGCCGGGGCCCAGACCTACACGGAGGAGGAGCCGGGGCAGCGGTCGACCGAGATCGGCTGGAGAGGCCTGGTGGCCCAGGCGCAACCGGGGCCCCGGTTTTCGCGGCCCAGTACTGGCCGGGTCCTGCAGACGAGGCGGAGGTCGGGCGCCCTGATACTCCTGAACGGCGGTGATTGACCCTCGACGTGGGCGGACAGTGGAGAAGCTGGCAGCAGCCGTGAGTAGTGCCCCCCCCCCCCCCCCAGGCCGAGGGAGACGCCAGCGCTCTGGCGCGACATACGCAATAACTATCCACCCTTCTGGGGGGGGCTGCTGCTCAGAGGTGACCCTGCTCCTTGGCGGTCACTGGGGCCGGCCACGTCCTGACCAGGTCATTGGGTTGCTTCGAGACGGACCAACCGGGACCTGCCTCGGGGCCGGACACTGTCCTCCCTTGCCCTCCATAATTGTCCACCCTTCTGGGGGGGGCTGCTGCTCGGAGGCGACCCTGCTCCTTGGCGGTCACTGGGGCCGGCCGCGTCCTGACCGAGTCATTGGGCCGCTTTGAGACGGATCCGCCAAGACCTGCCCCGGGGCCGGACGTTGTCCTCCCTTGCCCTCCATAGACCTTGGCAGGAGCGGTCGTGGCTCGGCGCCTCCTTCCATCGTGAGGGCCCCCCCCCCCCCTTTTTTTTTTTTTCCTTTTGCTTTTTGGCCCTCCGCAGCCATGACCAGGGGAGGTGGTGGCCCCGCCAAGCAAGTGACTATCGACAAATTCACCGGGCCCAGTGGGGGCGCTGGCTCATCCGGGGGTGCTCCGCCTGGAGGGGGGCCAGACAATGCAGCCCTTATGGCGGCCATTACTCACTCGAGGGACATGCTAGACGCCAAGATCGGGGCAGTGGGCGCGGATGTAACCCTATTACGCCAAGACCTGAGGAACGCAGTGGCGCGCATCACAGAAACCGAATCCAGGGTAACGGTAGTGGAGGAAGATGTAACTACCCTTAAAAAGAGAATGGCGGCGATGGAATCAGCGCAGCGGATCACGGCGCTCCGGGTGGAAGATGCCGAAGGGCGGGCGCGCCGCAACAACCTCCGCTTTGTTGGCTTTCCGGAGCGCTGTGAGAAGGGCAACATGGAGCTCTTCCTCACACAGTGGCTGGAATCGTGGATGCCCCCAGGGACGCTGTCCACTTGCTTCATCATCGAGAGAGCTCATCGCGCCCTGACGCAAAGGCCACCTGAGGGCGAGCGGCCTAGGGCGGTGATCGCCAGACTACTAAATTACCATGACAGAGATGCTGTGTTGAAGGAAGCTAGAATCAGGGACGCCCTCCTCTATGAAAATCATAAGATAATGATTTTCCCTGACTATACCAAAATGGTGCAACAGCAGCGTCATTCCTTCATGGCCGCCAAGGCAAAATTGAGGGGTCTTAAGCTCCAATATTCCCTGTTGTATCCGGCACGCCTGAGGGTGATTTTTCAATCGCGGACATTGTTTTTTGATACGCCGGAAGACCTCTTCAAATGGACGGATGAAACGGTGCGGGTTAGACCGAACTCGCAACCGGGGCTCAATCCGGGCTCTCCAGAGGGCTCACCACGGGCTCAGCAAGACCGGACGTCGAGGAGGGGGGGCCGAACCAAGCGATCCAAATCGCGCAGACGTGCGGCCTCGGTTGATGGCACACAGACCAGTGGCAGGACCGAAGACTCCGAACAATCTGGGACAGACCACTAAAACATTCCAAGGCCCTGCCTTTCCATCTCTACTGTCACGGCTGTGACTTCTGGTTGGACTCATCGAGTCGTCTGGGCCTTGATGACTGCCCGGCACTGTTGCCGCCATGGGGCAGTACTTTGTCTGTCCTCTAATTGAGAATGGGGCTGTGGGGTGGGGGGTCGGGGACTGCGTGATGGTGGCTACCACTCTCCCTCTAGAGAGAGAGACTCTGTGGGAGGGGGAGTAAGCTTCTTGTTCCGTTTGGGAATGTTGGGATCCATTGGTATGGGTGGGCCCGGGCCCTATGTTCTGGTCTCGGGACCACCCATGCCGCGACAGGTACTTCAAGGTTCTTTGAGGTATAGGGTTGGGGGTGGCGGGATGAGGGCGGTCGGGGTTAGGGCCGCTGAGTTGGGGACGGGGACTGTTTGGGGTTGCGGGACCGTGGGGTTGGGGACCGTTGTCCTTGGGGTTGACAGGGCTATGCATGTGTGTGTTGCAACGATGTTCCATATGACGTGTGGTGGGTGGCGCGGGAGTGGAGGGCTCGGGTGTTGGATCTTAATGGACCATGGCTGAACCGGTTCGTAGACTTCCTGTAGATACTATACGAGTGATTACGTGGAATGTCAGGGGGCTTTTAGATAAAATCAAACGTGGGGCTGTGTTACGCTGGGGGAAGAATGAAGCTGCAGATGTCCTTTTACTTCAAGAAACACACATGATGGGTACAAAGGCTCTGGGCCTACAGAGATTTGGATATCAACAGGTCTTCCATGCCGGGTTCTCCAGGGGGTCCAGGGGAGTCGCCATATTGATTCACCGCAGGGTGGCTTATATCCACGAGAAGCAGTGGGTGGATCCTCAGGGTCGTTACCTGTTTATTAAGGGCAGGATGGGTGCGGAGTCGGTGGTGTTTGGCAGTGTTTACGCCCCCCCCCACTCCAGTGGGCCTTAGCCGAGAGGCTGTTTGCTGTATGGGAGGGCATCTCGGGACCCTTAGCAGTGATTGGGGGAGATTGGAATGCTGTGATGAATGTAAGCGTGGATCGCCAGAGGCGCCTAGGGGGATCTGAGCTCCCGCCCCCCTCCCCTTCGCCCTCCAGACTGCGTGCAATGAGTGAGGGGTTGGGCTGGGTTGATGTGTGGCGACATATGCACCCCACGGCCCGGGACTATACTTATGTCTCGGCTGTACACGGCTCCTTTTCGAGGCTCGACTGTGTGTTTGTGCCTCGGGACTATTTGTGCAGGGTGAAGAGCGCGGACATCTTACCGAGGGGCCTGTCCGACCATTCCCCCATCTCGATTGGACTGGAACTCCTTCGGAAAAGACAGCCGTTTCGATGGAGGATGTCCTCGTGGCATCTCCTTCAGCCGACATATGCTAACCATTTACGTGAAACGATTGACCATTTCTGGCGGGAAAATCTAGTGGAGGGCGCTGATGTGGGGATGGTGTGGGAGGCCATGAAGCCTACCATACGGGGAGCAGATATTGCATGGTGCTCGGCGGCCCGTCGGAAGCGTCGAGAGCAGGTTGCAGAGGCGGCTGTACGGGTAACGGCTCTGGAGCGAGAAAGTCGTGAGGGTGGTGATGTCATCGGGCTACACCTGCTTCTACAAGCACAGCAAACCTACGGGTCCCTCCTGATGGATGAGGCCAAGCAGGTGTGGCTGGCCACCAGAAGTAGGATATATCAATGGGGGGACAAGTCCTGCTCCATGCTGCATAGATTGTGCCAACAACACTTTCAACCCCTCCTACTGCCCGGTCTCACGAATGGTGGTGGGGAGGTTATGACCGATCCACATGAATTGGCTACGAGTTTTGCCATGTACTACTCCACCCAGTATGCCCCGCGTGACCGGTTGTCGGATGGCGACTTGGCCCGATTCCTTGAGGAGCTGCCGCCCGTGCCGATATCTGATGAGACTAAGACAGCCCTGGATGCTCCCCTCACAGCTGAGGAGTTGGGAGATGCTTTGGGGCAACTTAACACTGGCAAGGCCCCCGGCCCAAATGGCTATCCTAGCGAATTTTTCAAGAAATTCCATGTTCAGCTTGGATCTTATTATCGCCGGGCGCTGGAAGCGGCGCGTACCAGAGGGGTGTTGCCCCCAGATTGGCGACATGCCGAAATAGTGGTCTTCCTGAAGCCGGGCAGACCCCCAGACAGTCATGACTCATATAGGCCCATCTCTTTGATTAATGTGGAGGCCAAGATTTTGGCCAAGGCCCTGGCGAACCGCCTAGCTCCTCTTATCACCGACCTGGTCCATCCTGATCAGGCAGGTTTCATGCCACACAGGGCAACGCGACATAATATCCGTCGCGCTCAGGCGGCGATTGACGCGGTTGAGACTCTGGGGGACCGGGCGGCGCTGTTGCTGGCCGACATTAACAAGGCCTTTGACTCTGTCAGCTGGTCGTACCTGTTTGCCTTGCTGCGCGGCCTTAACTTGGGCCCGGTCTTTCTGTCATACGTCCGGCTCCTCTACACCGACATCACGGCCTCGGTGCGGGTCGCCGGGGCTGTGTCCGAAACGTTCCATATCGGCCGCGGGACCAGACAGGGTTGCCCTCTTTCCCCCTACCTGTTCGCACTGGCCATGGAGCCCCTAGCTGCCAGAGTGCGCCAGGATGCGCTGATACAGGGCTTTCAATGGACTGCCACTCTGTCTGACAAAATAGCCCTGTATGCGGATGACGTCCTCTTTTTCCTTACCGACTTGCAGCACTCGGGCCCGCGTGTCCTGGAGGTGATGCAACAATTTGGGGAGGCCTCGGGCCTATATCTGAACCTTCATAAATCCACATTGTGGGTGCTAGGAGGGGGCGCCTTGGCGGACCCCTGGGCCTCAGGGCTGCGGGTGGCTACGACCGGGCTGAAATATCTCGGCGTATTTCTATCGACCTCGGCAGCCACTGCTTGGGATCATAATCTCATACCAGTCTGGGAGAGGGTACAGTCGGACGTTAAGACTTGGTCTCGGATGCCCCTGTCCATCTTTGGCCGCTCTGCCATTTTTAAGATGGTGGCGCTACCACGCCTCTTGTATCAGCTACAGAACCACCCATATCCTGTCCCACCTCAGTGGTTTCGACAGGTCAATTCTCTGCTGGGCCGCTTCCTGTGGGCCGGAGGGGCCGCCAGGGTTGCGCTACGTACGTGCTTTTTGTCCACCTACGGTGGGGGCTTGGCCACGTCGGATCTGCAGTCCTACTATCAAGCCGCACACCTCCTCATTCTAAACGACTGGTGGTATAGCAATGGCGAAGACCCAGCCTACGCCCTGGAACGTGCCTTGATGGGCGACAACTCGCTCCACACCATCCTCTATTCACCCCGGTTGCGTCGATCTCTGCCGAGGGTTACACAACTTGTCTTTGCAGTGTGGCGGCAGGCCCTGCGACGCATGGGCTGGTGGGGCAGACTGACCGCGGAGACGCCCTTGTGGCGTAACGGCTTGCTACCGGAACTGTCTAAGCTATCAGGTTTTGATGGCTGGGACGCAATTGGTATTTCGCAATTAGGCCAAGTGATGTCTGGCACAGCCCTCAAATCCTTTCAGGCCCTTCGCACCGAGTTTGACATGCCCCAATCTCAATTTTTTCGATATTTGCAATTCCGGCATGCGCTGCTGCCCAGTCTCACCGGCATTGACTCCCTTCCTGACTTCAGCCCGATTGAAGCTAAGGTATTCATGGGCGATCTGGGAGATAAAAAAGTTTCACGCATTTACCAGACAATGGTCATCCATTGCTCCTCCACCCTCCTTCCACTGAAGGCGGCCTGGGAGATGGACGTGGGTCAGCTGGATGAGGATGATTGGCGTGAGGCCTTGGTATCCCCGAGGGGTGCGGCCATTGCCGTCCGATTCCGATTAATCCAATTCAAAATCCTGCACAGAGCCTACTATACCCGCGAGCGTTTGTGGAAGGCGGGACTGATAGAGTCCCCGGACTGTCTGAGATGCGGGCTGGAGAGGGGTACGTTGCTCCACACGTTGTGGTCGTGTCCTAGATTAGTTGGCTTCTGGAGAGGTGTATGGGACTGCTTGTCGGAAGTGTTGGGATGGACCCTCCCTCGTACCCACCGTCTGGGTCTGCTACATATTCTAGAGGGGGTTGGTGGCAATATGTACAAGAGACACCTGCTCCTCCTGGGGCTGGTGGTGGCCAAGAGAGACCTAGCCCGAGTATGGAAGGATGTGAGACCCCCCCCCCTGTGTGCGTGGAAGGCTGGCATAGACTTCTGCATGGGTCTGGAACGACCGATCTTTGAGGCCCGAGGGTGCCCCCGTAAGCACTTTAAGGTATGGAAGAGATGGGCGGACTACAGGGGCCTGTTGCTGGACCCCCCAGTGGAACCAGAGGAAGATCTTTAACTCCCTGTGGCCGGACGGCCCCGTTCCCCCCCCCCACACACACACTTACCACTTTGAGAATTTTCATCGACACCGTCCATACACACATGCATAGGGTTAGGGTGGGATTCAGGGGAGGGATCCGGGAGTTGGGGATGAGTGGATAATTTAGTGATAAAGACAGAGATGATCGTTTCTTATGCCCTTGTGCTGCAATGATTGTTGACTGAATACTCAATTCTATTTTCTTGATTGTATCGGAATGTCTGATGGTGCCTTCCCGATTGTGGGGGTCCGTCTTGTTACATATGCTCATCTTTGTCAATAAACTTGTTGTGAAAAAAAAAAGATGAGTGATTGTATGTATGAATGATTGTATGGGTGAATGAGTGAATGTGTGTGTAGACGTAGGAATCAGTGAGTACGTATGTAGTAACTAGTATTGGTGTGTCAATGGTTTCAAAAATTATACTCTGTATTTAACACTGGGTGAAACAGAGGTTATATTAAAATGTGAGGAGATGCATTGTATTGTCACATGAATGATATCATCAGTGATGTGGTCATTGATGTCAAATGAGATGTCATCAGTGATGTCATCAGTGATGTCATTTGAGATGTCATCAGTGATGTCATCAGTGATGTCACTGACCATGTCATGAATGATGTAATATGTGACATGATCAGCAGTGGATTGCGGGTGCGCGATATATAGTTAGTGCAACTAACTATATATGGAATTTCAATGGTTTTGTGTGAGTAAAATAAGGTTTTTTAAATGCTAATTCCTAACTATATATGGTCTATAACCTATGGTTTTTTCAGTGAATTTTCAAGGTTTTGTAAATGCTAATTCCTAACTATATATGGTCTATAACCTATGGTTTTTTCAGTGAATTTCAATGGTTTTTTAATAGCAAATATCATAAGCTGTCGAATGTCAAGTACGTGGTAAGTGAAAACATTTTCGTGTTTATGCACACTGATCTGCTTTGAATGGTGCCCCCCCCCCCTCATTTCTATTAGGAGTACTCTCTCTTTGCAGATAGTGAAAGGTAGTTAACGCAGGCCTTTGCCCCCGTTGTAATCCGTCGTGCCTGCTTCTCTCTCCATTTGATTGATTGTTATCCAAGTATTTACTGTTTTAGAATTAGTTCTCTTTGGTTCATTCTCTATTTACAAACAAACACAGAGTCGCAATACTCTGTTTAGTCTTTGCAGATAACGAAAAATCGTGTAAAAAAAAAGAAAAGGAATCGAGCAAAATCAGTAGGCCACTAATGGGATCTCTTTTTGACCTCGCTAAAATAGAAACATTAGGAACAACCCCTCATGACAAATACAAAACTAGTGAGATGAACTGAACTCCACACAATGATGGCTGCAAAACAGCTCGGCTCCGCCACCCACCCCCCCCAAAATAACGATAAAGAGCGGCTGCCATGATTGGTTGCGGAATGGCCACAACGGAGCTACGAAATGGTGCTGCTCTCATGCTAACCCCAGCTTCGGTCTGAAACATCCAGAAACACTGTAGACTACCAATTCGATCAGTTCCGGTAGCGCCCCAATGTAACCCGGTAGAGAAGAACTAGCCCTCCCCTCTTTGACTGATGGTTCTTGTTGCCTGTCCTTTCTGTTGTCATTTAACAGAACTATTTAGCCTGCTGAAAGGGGTTGTGTTTCGACCGCTGGTTGGTGGAGACATTTTGACTATATTCTGGACCTGCGTTGTCGCGTAATGCGTCATATGACGCGCCGCGTTAGCGCATCCGGAAGTCATCCGGGGCGCGCAGCGCGTAACGTAAGCATAACAAGTCATGTGACTTGTTAATAAAACTTTTCATTGGTTCATTTTACTTTTCTTATTCTAATGATGAAAGCCTTGGTCATATCACCTAAAAATTACGCTTTTAATTACTTCCGAACATTATTTTCTCTTAAATATATGTTATAATGTTCCAGGCTAATGTACTTTCCCGGAAATTTTACAACTGTCCTGCAAGTAAAATATATTCTTTTTTCGAGAAAAAGAGCGTTTCTTCGTCCCATGACGGAGCCGTTGAGCAAAAGAGGGTCGACCTGCTGTCTTAGTCGCCGATACGCCTGAATATGAGATTCTTATCGATCACTTTATGTTGCAGGAATAGAAAACACAACAGCCCTTGACCATTTATCTTTACTGCGTTCCTTCGTATTATACCTTTTACCCTTCATGTAATTGGTCTGCTTTATTTCACTTGCCTTTTAATGATTCTAAAACAGTGACTATTATTAAAAACTTTACCAATGTATACACTACTACCATGTTTTCTTTTAAAAACCTTTATTGTGAAAATTTCATTATACAAATACGAGCCTATAACCACGTGGGCCTGCCACGGAGCAAACTGTAATCGTATATGATGAATAGACATTTACACTGTAGAGGAACGTAACGGGCGGGCCATTAGGTTGCAAAAACTAAGGTGTCTAACAGTTACGGAATCGGTGGACGTACATTTTATAATTAAAATACGACAGGGCCAGTTACAATAAAATTATCTAGATATACATTTGCGGGCAAGTACCATGGGTGACGTTAATTCGAATTTTCAACAGTACAGTAATCAATAACACATCAGAACTTAATATCAATAGGGATGTCGAAATATTCAATCAATTCTCGTCCCCGCCCGCCATGTGCTTCAAAACTGCATACGTATCTCGTGATTTCAAGGTTCTGCAACCAGTACACAACAAGGAGTTACGAGTCCCATTTATTCCGGCGCCATTTTGGGCGAGGACGGGCAGGTCCAGGATATAGTCAAAATGTCTCTACCAACCATCGACTATGATGATGTTCATATGCTGTATTTATTAGAGTAACACTCATCTGCCCACATGAAATTAATTTACCACAATCTAAACATGTCATTTTAATCTTTCCAAAGTTCTTCTAAATATTTGGGACCGTTTCCCTTGCCTCTGAAGCTCTCAGTGCCACTTCTTTGATGAATGTACTAGCAGGTCAGGGGTTCTCCTCCAAATCTCTCTTTTATGCAGCACTATAATTAATTGGTGCCACCTCTCCATATGACGATGCATGGTATAGTTACCACAACTATATTTTTTTTCGGTTCCTCTGGAGAGTTCATCGTGGCAGAGGAAGCGTGTAACATACCGGGCATTTACCTTTTTTTGCATGTACAGGAAAGGAAAAAAAAATCGAGCGTCCGAGTTCTAAGGTGTCCCAGGGCCATTTTAGTGGACCAGGCCCAAATCCAAAGAACAGCCATCTCACAGGCTAATGGGGCGACCCACGCCGAGTTTCAGCATTGTAGGATGACCACACAAGTACAGCAACTTGCTAGACATCACCTCGGTGCCATCCGGATCTCGGCGCCCCACTGCAGATGAAGTGCCTCTCAACTATGAAACCACCACGGTGACATCCGGATCTTGGCGCGTTGTGCTGCCTTCGGCCTATTCGCACATCGGTCCGCTACTGACGCCATCTCACAGGCTAATGGGGTGACCCACGCCGAGTTTCAGCATTGTAGGATGACCACACCAACTTGCTAGACATCACCTCGGTGCCATCCGAATCTTGGCATCTCAACGCCTAGTGGTATCTTCCATACAGAAAATATTGTTACGCTGCCTTTGGCCCCATTCGCACATCAGTCCGCAACTTAGACATCACCTCGATGCCATCCGGATCTTGGCATCTCAGCGCCTTGTGGTGTCAGTCAGAAAATATTGTTGCGCTGCCTTTGGCCCCATTCGCACATCAGTCCGCTACTGACACCATCTCACAGGCCAATAGGGCGCCCCACGCCGACTTTTACCATTGTACGATGGCCACACCAGTGGCACAACTTGCTAGACATCACCTCGGTGCCATCCGAATCTTGGCATCTCAACGCCTAGTGGTATCTTCCATACAGAAAATCTTGTTACGCTACCTTTGGCCCCATTCGCACATCGGTCCGCAACTTAGACATCACCTCGGTGCCATCCGGATCTTGGCATCTCAGCGCCTTGTGGTGTATTCTCTTCAGAAAATATTGTTGAGCTGCCTTTGGCCCCATTCGCACATCCGTCCGCAACTTACACATCACCTCGGTGCCATCCGGATCTTGGCATCTCAGCGCCTTGTGGTGTCTTCTACTCCGAAAATATAGTAGAAAATATTGTTGCGCTG
This sequence comes from Lissotriton helveticus, assembly GCF_964261635.1. Taxonomy (NCBI): domain Eukaryota; kingdom Metazoa; phylum Chordata; class Amphibia; order Caudata; family Salamandridae; genus Lissotriton; species Lissotriton helveticus. Next base: position 452,804,183 of record NC_136067.1, read on the forward strand.
CCTTTGGCCCCATTCACACATCAGTCCGCTACTGACACCATCTCACAGGCCAACAGGGCGCCCCACGCCGACTTTTACCATTGTACGATGGCCACACCAGTGCCACAACTTGCTAGACACCACCTCGGTGCCATCCGGATCTTGGCATCTCAGCGCCTTGTGGTGTCTTCAAATCAGAAAATATTGTTGCGCTGCCTTTGGCCCCATTCGCACATCGGTCCGCTACTGACGCCATCTCACAGGCCAACGGGGCGCCCCACGCCGACTTTCAGCATTGTAGGATGGCCACACCAGTGCGGCAACTTACTAGACACCACCTCGTGCCATCCGGATCTTGGCGCGTTGTGCTGCCTTCGACCTATTCGCACATCGGTCCGCTACTGACGCAAACTCACAGGCCAACGGGGCGCCCCACGCCGACTTTCAGCATTGTAGGATGGCCACACCAGTGCGGCAACTTACTAGACACCACCTCGGTGCCATCCGGATCTTGGCGCGTTGTGCTGCCTTCGGCCTATTCGCACATCGGTCCGCTACTGACGCAAACTCACAGGCCAACGGGGCGCCCCACGCCGACTTTCAGCATTGTTGGATGGCCACACCAGTGCGGCAACTTACTAGACACCACCTCGGTGCCATCCGGATCTTGGCGCGTTGTGCTGACTTCGGCCTATTCGCACATCGGTCCGCTACTGACGCAAACTCACAGGCCAACGGGGCGCCCCACGCCGACTTTCAGCATTGTTGGATAGCCACACCAGTGCGGCAACTTACTAGACACCACCTCAGTGCCATCCGGATCTTGGCGCGTTGTGCTGCCTACGGCCTATTCGCACATCGGTCCGCTACTGACGCAAACTCACAGGCCAACGGGGCGCCCCACGCCGACTTTCAGCATTGTAGGATGGCCACACCAGTGCTGCAACTTGCTGGACACCACCTCGGTGCCATCCGGATCTTGGCGCGTTGTGTTGCCTTCGGCCTATTCGCACATCGGTCCGCTACTGACGCCGCCTCACGTGCCAACGTATTTTCTCCTAATTTTACACCCTATGCCGCATAACAGGTCATGTGACTTGTTTATAAAACTTTTCATTGGTTCATTTTACTTTTGGTTTCCTAATGATGGAAGGCTTGATCATGTGACCTAAAAACAACACTTTTCATAGGATGAAAACTTTTTTTTTCCCCAAACGATGAAAGCCCCACCTTGTTTCTGGATGTTTCAGACTGAAGCTGGCGTCAGCATGAAAGCACCACCATCTCGTAGCTCAGTCGTGGTCATTCCGCGAGCAATCATGGCAGCCGCTCCCCACCAGAAGCCTGCAGGAGTCGGAGCCCCCAAAACTTTTGATGAATTCTCAAGGCGGAGGGGACGCTTTCGAGAATGAGGTCCAAGACCTAGCAGACAAGCGTCCGATTTCCAAGGTGTCCCAGGGCCATTTCAGTGGACCAGGCCCAAAAAGGAAACAGCCTGCCGCCATTTTGAGAGTCCTGTGACAGCCGCCTATCGCTGCACCGCAAGAGTGGGCGCAACTCAGCTGAATTGCGGCTTTTGACACAGTGGACCAAAAACGGACGGAATGGCAACTGAAACGGTAAAGGGGCGCCCCACTACAACAGACGAGACTCCACCTGCAGAGGCCCGTTCACGCCGCCTCCCCCGGGGCGCTCCACGCCGTTATTCGGAGCAGCATTGTAGGATACCAAAACCAGTGCGGCAACTTACTGGACATCACCTTGGTGCCATCGTTCTGCTGCCTTGGAACTATTCGCGCAACAGTTTGCTACTGATGACCCACCCCCCGCGACGCCCCATGCCGTTATTTGCTGGGTGGCAACTTACTAGACATCACTTTCATGTCATCTAGATTTCGGCGCGTTCTGCTGCCTTGGAACTATTCGCACAACAGTTTGCTACTGATGACCCACCCCCCGCGACGCCCCACGCCGGAAATCTGGACGTTGTGCTGCGTTGGGACTATTCGCACAGCCGACCGCTACTTCGTTGTTTTTCCCTAAAAATGTTTATATGTTATTACTATTTTTGTTTTCTTGTATATATTTATAAATTATTAAAGTTTTATAATCTTACTACTTTGTCGGAGTGCTATATATTTTTAATGTGACACATAATTGTAAAAACTTTGATGTACAAACAGTCATCCCTGGAATCTTCCGCTTCAGGCTCGGTCCCCTCCCCAATCACAATACAGGATGGTTTTCAGATAATAGCAACGCTTCTGCTGTGACGGATCTCATCGAGTGTGGGCCTTGATCTACTATAACTCCTTTGAAGAGGGGTGATTCTTTACAGCTGTGGCCATAAACTACATCTGCAGGGCTAGCTGATACCCTAGGACCAGCCTGGACAATCGGACACAGAGGAAAAGGAGTGTCAGAGGGTGCGGTAGTGAATAGGGCGAAAGGGAGGTGTCGGGCGGGCACAGGGTGTGATTCTCAGGGAACAGCAGCGCAGATGGGAGAGGTTTATTACCCATGCATAAGACAGAGAGCGGGGTTGACCACTGCCTGGGGGAGATGTTTGCGAGGGTGGGGAGCCATGCTAAGGATCGACAGCGTGCACAGAGTGGGTCTGGTCAAGGCATCTAAAATGGCTGCCGTGCACGACAAAAGTGTGGCATTTGAAAAAAGACAAGATGGCGCAGACAATGTTTTTCAACACTTCCTGATTTCCTTCGAATCGAACGTTAACAGACGTTGGGGCATATTACCAAAGTTAAGCGATATTTATCCCTAACGATGCTTAGCAACGATTTTTTTACCGTCAGAAATTATCGCAGATAAACCTTGCTATTATCAAGGTTTATCGGAAATACGATAAAAAACGACCGCAATGCATTAATATCGCTGAAAACTCAGCGATATTCATGCATTACCGAGCTAATGCTCTTAGCCATGTTATCCACCTCCCATTGGATAACATGGCTAAGAACTGCTCAGGGCAGGTGGTAGCTTTTAGAGATATTCGCCCTTATCTCGAATATTTCCAAAAGTTGATAATAGGAGATAGCGATGTTAGCGACTGTTTCCAGTCGCTAACATCTTGGCATGCCCACTTTGCATGTCATTAGTGATAAATATCACTCACATGCAAAGTGGGGCCCAAGATGGTCGCTATCTTCTACTAGCCGTCGCTAACTGGTGTTAGCAACAGCTAGGTAATACACATATAATTTTATCTCCGCGAAGCGGAGCGCTGTTACAGATATATATCTTGTTTCTGAACGTTAATTTCTCAAAATGCACTGAAGCACATATATTGAGACCTAGCAAAGGCACATCGGGCTACCAGTCCCTACAATTTTGCCAAGTTTCGTGCAAATCCATTCAGCTGTTCGATCCTACCGAGAGACAAGATGGCGGCCGCTACGGACTGTTTGGAATGTTTACAGACACCGGAGAGCCAATCAGCTTCGCTTCGCAAAGCTCCGTAACGCGAAAAGTACGCGAAGCGGTGCGCTGTTACAGATATATACCTTTTTTTGAACGTTAATTTCTCAAAATCCACTGGAGCACATATATTGAGATCTAGCAAAGGCACATCGGGCTACCAGTCCCTACAATTTTGCCAAGTTTCGTGCAAATCCATTCAGCTGTTCGATTATTATTATTTTTATTTTTTTTTGCCCCGCGGGGCCCTTTTAAAACCTCCACATCAAACCTAGGGGGTGAGCGACAATGTACTATGCCCCCTTATGGTCATTTGCCCCTTCGCTTTGGCCTCCTCTTGTCTCTCGATCCTACCGAGAGACAAGATGGCGGCCGCTACGGACTGTTTGGAATGTTGACAGACGCCGGAGAACCAATCAGCTTCGCTTCACAAAGCTCCGTTGCGCGAAAAGTCCGCGAACCAGAGCGCTGCCCGGTCCGCTGTTACAGATATATATCTTTTTTTAAACGTTAATTTCTCAAAATCCACTGGAGCACATATATTGAGACCTACAAAAGGCACATCGGGCTACCAGTCCCTACAATTTTGCCAAGTTTCGTGCAAATCCATTCAGCCGTTCAGGCTAAAAGTGAGGCCAACCGCCCTATGGAAATTAACATGGGAAAAACGCGTTTTGGGACCCCCCTTTTTTCTCGGCCCCCCCTTGACGAACCCCCCCCAAATTTTCAAGGGCTGCTCAGAAACAAAATGTGCCATTTTCCTGAAAATTTCAGCCAATTCCGTCCACAAACGCCAAAGTTATTAGACATAGAATTTTCAAAAAACCCATAGAGAAAAAATCCTAACTATATATACCTACTGGCGACCGCCAGTAGGTAATTACCTACTGGCGATAGCCAGTAGCTATATATAGTTAGGATTGTTTTCCATAGGGAAATCGCAACATTCTATTGGGAATAACTTTGGCGCCGGTTGAGGAATCTTCCTGCAATTTTCCTTAACTTTGCCTCGCGGCGCTCCGCTCCTTCCCTGAAAGTTTGGGAGGGATTCGTCAAGCGGGGGCCGAGATAAAAGGGGGGTCCCAAAACGTGTTTTCCCCATGTTAATTTCCATAGGGCGGTTGGACTCACTTTTAGCCCAAACGGCTGAATGGTTTTCCACCAAACTTGGCAAAATTGTAGGGACTGGTAGCCTGATGTGCCTTTGCTATGTCTCAAGATATGTGCTCCAGTGGTTTTTACGAAAATTAACTTCGAAAAAATATATATTGGGCTACATTGGGCTATATATATGTTAGAGCCCAAATGTAGCCCAATGTAGCCCAAAGATGGCCACCAGAGACAAAAAAAAACAAATGTAGCCCAAATATCAGCCAGATGTAGCCCAACTATAGCCCAATGACAGAATGTCCCAGAGTGTTCTAAAGAACAACTAGAGCGCTAACAGTCTTACTTATGACAAAAGTATGGCACACCTGAAGTCATCTTGATTGGAATAAAGTGTTAACACTTAAAACATTTAATTTGCAAAGGAACAAAATGAGGGGGTTCATTTTGCCATAGAAATTATGATTAGTGCTGAAGAAAGAAAAATTAGGGCACATTTTGAGTGACTTCTCAAATCCTCTTATATTTCATTAAAAAAATTCTGATATGCAGTCTCCCAAGATGGCCACCAGAGACAAAAGAGCCCAAATGTAGCCCAAATATCAGCCAGATGTAGCCCAACTATAGCCCAATGACAGAATGTCCCAGAGTGTTCTAAAGAACAACTAGAACGCTAACAGTCTTACTTATGACAAAAGTATGGCACACCTGAAGTCATCTTGATTGGAATAAAGTGGTAACACTTAATACATTTAATTTGAAAAGGAACAAAATGAGGGGTTTCATTTTGCCAAAGAAGTTTTATATATATATATATATATTCACTGAAAAAACCATAGGTTACACACCAGTTATAGTTAGGAATTAGCATTTAAAAAACCTTTGAAATTCATTGAAAAACCCATAGGTTTCACACCAGTTATAGGTAGCTGGAAATTTTACTCGCATAAAACCATTGAAATTCCCACATTATAGTTAGTTGGACTCACTATAACTTGCACGTCTGCAATGCACTGCTGATGACGTCACATATTACATCACTCATGCATATATTTAAATATTTAAACATTACTCGCTAATATATGTATTCACTAAGATACACTTAATAAGCCAGTTAACCAATCAATTTTTTTTTTAAAAACACTGAAAAAACCATAGGTTTCAGGCCTTATATAGTTAGGAATTAGCATTTAAAAAACCTTTGAAATCCACTGAAAAAACCATAGGTTTCAGGCCTTATAGAGTTAGGAATTAGCATTTAAAAAACCTTTGAAATTCACTGAAAAAACCATAGGTTTCAGGCCTTATATAGTTAGGAATTAGCATTTAAAAAAAACCTTTGAAATTCACTGAAAAAACCATAGGTTTCAGGAGTTATATAGTTAGGAATTAGTTTTTAAAAAACCTTTGAAATTCACTAAGCATGGGCGGATTTTGCGAATCTGGCGTACGCGAACTTGCGTAGTTACGGATTCGCAATCCGCAAAATCCGCGAACTCTCGCGAATTTGCGAATTTTTGTGTTTTTTTGTGTTCGCAAGGGTTTCTGCCAGTTCGCGAGGTTTGTTTACCAGTTCGCAATTGTGAACTTACTTTTCGGCTCGCAACGGCCGCGACTATGTTGTTTCTACGTCTGGTTCATCATCACAGGTTCACAGCACCCTCTGTTTCACCACTGCCACCCTCTGGTACACCCATGCCACTCTCTGGTACATCCTCACTGCCACCCTCTTGTTGGTTTATCACTGTAGATTATGGGGGTGAAAAAAAGCAAGCACACCTGCCCTGCTTCAACTGCCATGAATTAATTTAGGGTTGATTAATGTGTCACTGATTTTTAAACTTCCAGTCTGGCACCTGCTTCCTTCCTTATCTGTAATTTGCTTTCTGTTGCAGTGCAATTTTTTTTCACAGGACCTTTATGGCCTACTTGTAGCTATTCTATGAGCCTGCTGTGAGGGTCAGAGCAGGGTCATAGAATAGTTGCAAATAGGCAACTGAACTCTGGAGGGGCCCCTCAGGAAGCACTAGAGTGAATAGTTACTAATGTTAAGACTGAACTTTTGCACCTGCTGATTGCTTTCAGTTTAGTAAAAATCGTTTTTCTGCAATTTCGCGCGATTTGCGGGGCGCAAATCCGTGCGAGATCGATTTCGGAAGCCGCGAATTCGTGCGAATACACGATTTGTTTTTTGCTGCGTGTTTGTTCGCGTGATTTTTTGCATGTTTGCAAGCCGCTTGTAGCGCAACGTTTGCGAAGTTACCCTAGCGGTCGTACATGGGCGCGGCCATCTTGTTTGCGTGACGTAATTCCGTTTCCGGGCGCTATGTGTAATCTCGCAAAGTGTGCGGCTCGCTCATACATGTTCGCGTGTGATCGCGAGGAAAATCTCGTGCGAACGTACCCACGCGGTCGTGAACGGGCGCGGCCATCTTGTTTCTCATTCATTGCTATGGTTCTGGGCATGCTCTCTGTATCCTTTCTTAATCTCTGCCATCCTTTGCTTGTTTGAAGTTTTTTTTAATCTATTTTACTTATTATCTATCCCTCTATTTTTCTAGCTCTATATTTTTGTGTTTTCTGCTACTTTTTGTTAATTTTAAACTACTTTTTTAAACGCTTTTCTTTTCTTCTTCCCTGTTCTATTTCTTCTTTCTTATTTTGCTTCCTTTCTGCCCAGACCATGGCAAAGGGAGCCGGGAAGAAGCCCGCAAAGGGGAAGGGTCCCAAACTCCGTGCCCGGCTCCCGTGCGGGCGTTTGAGGGGGGAGACAGTTGTAGCTCAGGAGATTTTTAGTGCGGAGGAGGTGGCCGCACTAGTCTTTCACGTCCAGCACCGCCTCCCCAAGACCATCATGGGAGGCGGCAGGATCGCTACCGGTTACGGGATCCGGGAGCGCCGGAAGCGGTGGGAGAAGGTGTGCCGGGCCATGTTTGAACACTCTGGGGTCCGGCGCACCTATAACCAGGCCACCCACCGCTGGACGGATCTCATGGACCGGGAACGCGACTTGCTGGACGTGCTCGGCATAGAGATCCCCGGGCTTGGTGAGTAGTAGTAGCTATTTCTATCTATTTCATCACTACTCTGTTTTATCCCGCTCTGTGTGTTATTATATTGCAAATTTTTGTTTTTTATCAAGAGCAATAATGCTGCCAATTACATTGTAGGTAAATTATATTTCAAAATCTTCTATGCATTTCAGGTGCACTGCTCTCCTTCTCAGTAGCCTTGCTACTATACTTATTTGTTTTCTATTTTGTGTTCATTTCATTGGCCTGAGAAATTATGTATGAGTGTAGTGTAAAGAACTGCATAATGCTAGACACTAAGGGTCAGATTTTTAATTACCGGTGCATCCCTGCAAAGTAGCAGGGATGCGCCAGTAATTGTGCGCAATGCCACCACCACCCATGGTGCGCCGTATTTACAATGTGGCGCACCATGGGCCCAAAACGTCACAGAAGCCTTACGCATCTGTGCCGTAAAGGTGGCGCATTGCTGGAGTTGCGTGCCAACGATGGCGCAGCTCCAGCAATGCTTTGGGTGCCCTATCTCCCCAATGCTGCATCAAGCCGTACGTCGGCTTCAAGCAGGCGCAGGGCTTGAGTCACGCATCATTGTCCTAAAAGTGACTGATTGACATCTTGTAGATTTCCCTCAGCCACTTTTAGGATTCGTTCTTGCGCAGGAACGCCCTCCCTTGCGCCAGAACGCCCCCTGATGGCGCAGGGCTTTACAACGTGATGCATCTCCCATATGCGTCACTTCACTTTGTCAATATACGCCGCACCATGGCGCCTCTTTTGTTCTGCCGCTGCGTCACAAAAGTCACTCAACAATGGAGCAAAAGAGCCGCAAGGGGCTTCTAAATCAGCCCCTACAGACTCAAGTCCAGTCCTTCCTTTAGACACATGGCTATAAGAAGAAATAGTGGTGGTGGTCGGTGGATTGATAGTTTGAGTATTCACTGATCTGCAAGCACGGTGGACTTTGTCTGTCACTTTGCGTGCTGCGGACTGCTGCCTGCCAGGCCTAGGCAAACCTTTTTAGTAGTTTGTTTACTGAGTTACATAGGAACTTTCCAAGTCAACGGTCCGCAAATCAAGCAATGCTAATAACGTAGTAGACCACATGAGATCGGTCAATATATCCCGTGGAATAGTTGTCTATTTGCTATTTCGACAAAATATTTTGTTATTGTTCTTTTGAAATGTTTGATTTGGTTGACAAATATCATCCATGTTTTCTGGTCTTTCTTTCTTTCATGTTGTACATCAGCTCCCCCCAGGGGCAAGAGGACACAGGAGGAGGAGGAGGGTGCTGTTCAGGATGCAGGCCAGGATCGGGCAGGCGAGGGCTCCTTTGCTGGCCCCAGTAAGTTTTAATTTTAATATAGAGTACCTATTTTTTCCTAGCGTTCCTCATTCGATTTTTTCTAAATCGTCTTTGATCTTCTTGTAGACTGGATCTAAATTCTTATCCTGCCTCGACTATGACTCCCTGTGGTATTACTAGATTATTCTTATTAGTCTGTCTGTGTAGCTAACTAAGATTGCACATTTGGAAATTCAATTGCAGTCCTCTGGGATTGTCCATAATGTCTTTTCAAGTCTTCTAAATGTTTATGCTTTGACAATTGCCAACAATAAAAAGGTGAATGACCACCAAGAAAGAATAAGATACTACTTTACTTTGGGTTTGGATAGTAGGACATTCCATTCTACTACTGTTGCAGGGACAAATCTGCACAAACAGAACTATGGACACTAAATAATGCATTGCTTAGCTTATCAATTATAATAGGTGCTGTTAGACTTTCCACATACCTCAGTGATAAGACTTTGTAGTTGAACCCCCAATCTCCTTACTGACTAGATAGTGTGGCAGAGTCATTTAGCTCCCAAAGTCACCGATGATTGATCCCCAATGATGATTAGATTATCCAACGCAGGACAAGAGTACAGAGTCAGAGTCAAGAAGTGTCAGAGGCACGGACTCATGCTTGCAAAAATTCCAAAACCTTTAGCTCATCCACTCTAGTCTGGAGGACCAAAAACCACAGAGTCTATTTAAGTTTAAAAGCTTTATTAAAAGTAAACACATTTATTAAAATCAACTTTGTCATAAAACTAAACGTTTAACTGAAATGGAAAAGTGCTTAGTGCTGACGATTAATTGGACGCATTTCTTGTGGTCGAGCCGAGCTCTCACCTGGTTTGAACTTGATCCTGCTCGTGTTCTTAGAAGTCAAGCTTCTGTCTGTTAGGAGAAAAAGTGGTGCGTGTTAAAAATAAAAAGCAAGCATTCATCAGTTGTGCCAAAAAGTGCAGCAAGACAACAGCCTTCCCTGCAAAAAGGGACATTTTTACTTTAGAGTAGACAGTCACAAATTATTACATTGTATTCTGTTTTTTTCACATTTCTTTATTCCTCCTAGACCAAATATTATATAGTAGTGAGTGGTGTATTCTAACATTCTTAAATGTACTTTGTAGGTGGAACATCTGGTGGCGGGGCCAGCGCGGAGATGGTGGTATTGGACGAGGGGGCCAACTCTGGGGAGGAGGCGGTGCAAGTGCCGGACGTGCCTGTGAGGGTTCACACGGTGGTGGCGGGCAGAGGTAAGCTATATATTCCTTACTTATTGAGATTGAAGACTGCATAGTGTGCTTTCTGCACGGGTGTATTATAAATCAACCAGGTAGTAGCCTCCTCTAAATGTACTTCGACTTAGCTGTGAAGTTTTTGGCGAGAAGAATCCCAATAAGATCTGAGATGAACTTGATGGATGGGATGAACGAAAAGCGAAAGAAGGGTGTAAGTAAGTGTGGAAGGACGAGAAATTTAATGATGACTGGCAAAGAAGAAAGATATGTGTTTGCTTGGTCCCCGAGGTGGCTGGGAAGGAAAGAATATGGTATGGTGCATGGCTGGGTGAATGATGAAGCAAGGATGGGTGGAAGGAGAACAGCCTGGGTGGGTGAAACAGAAACTGTATGTGTGCATATACTTTGAATGGATGGATGCCTGGATCATGGTATTATCTGACTCTTAGATAGCATATGTGTATCTAGAGAGAGTAGACGGTCACTGGATGAACTAAGTGTTACTTTGAAGAGCATGTAACACCGCACCCGCACATCCGTTCCAGTGTAGGAAAGGCAAGGAAAAGAAGTTGTAATTTTGTCCAAATACTACCATGAATAGTAGAAGTAGTTTGTATTGCAACTGCAAGCACAGCATATATCCGGTTATTACGGTGCACACTCCCTACCTCTCTTAATAACTTTAGTTTAGTAGTAGTACGTCATTCATGTGTGGGTGTATCACTGTTCACTCAATAATAAGCAAAGCACCTAAAGTCATCCCATATGTCATCAAATACATCCCATGTGAAGTGATAGATAAGCAGATTATTTAGCTTCTTCATTTTCCTTTTCTAGTACTCATTTGCACTGTAGGGTGAAAGCTAAATTAATTAAGCAGTAGCCCTTTTAACAGAGTATTCTCAGTGCCACCCGTAATAGAAAAGTAAGAGCTTCACCACCTGCATGTACTGGACGGTACAGTAACGCAAGTCTGTCTCACTCATCATGGTGTGCGTCTGTTTTTCTCTGGTGCAAGTTCACTGCGCTGGCATTATGCCGGCTTGCATAAGATAACGTACCAATTTTCCTAAACAAGAGAGAAGAAGAAGAATAAGACTGGTGTACTGTCATAGTCGACTGTAATGGAAGTCCATTGTGCTCGTAGAATTTGTTCCTTAAACTCCCACTAATGTTAGAGCCAGGATGAAGAAGTGGGAGGTTAGATAGATACTGTCCTCAATAGTTATGTACTGTGCTTTCAATTTGCTACTTGTACTGTGACACAACTTTCTGCTCAATCATTTTGTGTTAATCTTAAGGAGCATTGGTTACAGACTATGTCTTTCTTTCTTCATATAATTGCTCCTTCCAAATCAAACAGAACATCAAGGAGGGAGCTGGCTCAAATGGCCCGGCAACGGAGGCTGGATGCCACTGTCGCCGAATATCGGCGGCTGGTGGCCCTGGAGGAGGAGGAGACGCAGTCTACCGGTACAACAACAACATCCACTGGGACAGCTGCATCCTCCTCCGTGCCCCACGGGCTGCCAGCCAGCGCAGTGCTCCAGCGGTACGGAGCCGGGCTACCAAAGCCAACCGCCACCGCCGAGCAGCAAAGACAGCAGCTGCCCCCCACAGGAGTTGCAAGGCACGCCAGCGCCACTTATGCCTCAGAGTGTCCTACCTGGAGCAGGAGGTGCATACCTATAAGAACTTGGTGGAGGGCCTCCGCTTCGACCATGCCACCCTCCGCAAGGAGTATGATGCCCTGGCCGCTAAAGTCAACAGCACCCTCCCGTAGTGTAGTGTCCCTTGCCCCTTTTTTAGAGACTTTTGGGGGGTGGGAATTGGGAGTTGGGTTGTTTTTGGGACTTTTGAAGGACAATCGTTGGGGTTAGGGAGGGTCTTGCGGGAGATTATTTTGTTAGGGCTACAAAAATATATTTTTTGAAACTTTATCTGACCATACCTGTTTTTTACTGCTATTGAGTCTGGTGGGTGGGGGTTTAACAGTAAGTTTGTTTTCCTGAAGAGTCCTAGGACTTTGGTAGTACTACCGTCAATCTCTCGTCTATTCCTAATACTCCATTATACTACCTCCCACCAAACGCTTATCTTACCTGTAATTTGTGTTTGAAAGTAGGGCTAGGCCCAGGGCTGGCTCCACGGGAAATGGCGATTAAGGTTGGCAATCCTGGGCGGATGAAATGTCCTCATTGCGGTGGTACTAGTGGTGTGACACAGTGGCAGTTGCATGCCTATGGAAAAAAAGAAAATGAAACCTGGTTTGTCCTTACTGTAGCATTACAACGGTACGATAGAGAATATAGCAGGTGACAGTACACTAGAACAGTGCCACACAGAGCCTAACAAATGGTAAAGTATTGAAAGTATAACTAGTACTTGCGTTGAATTTCTTTGACATTGGCTACTACTACAAGAAATAGTACTGAAGCTGAGTAAGTCTAGAATATATCCTCGGATTCCTTCACCAGCCTGTTGCTATGACCTTATCCTCCCCAGCAAGTGTGTGGAATTATTGATGTCATTTAGTCACACATCAAGCAAAACCACACAGCCCGGGGGGAGAGGGTTAGGGTTTGGAAAATGGATGGGAATGGAGGTTTCTTTTTGGGTAGGTTTTGTTGAGAGAAAAAAAAAAAAGCACAGCATGGACAAACAATAATTGAAGATAAAGAAATCTTTGGGTACAAAGCTAACCATAAATCTTTTAAGTGACATAAAGGAAGTGCATGCCCTACTGCATGCATTGTTACTGAAAAGTAAGTAGTACTAGAATGCGACAGTACAGGGCTGCAGCGTTTTCACTTGCCTATCTCTGCATTCAGAGAAACACTTCTTACATTAAATTAGGTTTAAAGATTAGCCGAAGTAAAACCTATAGAATGGCTGTAGGGATCAATTTAGAAGCAGAGAGAGATCCAAGAAATGCAGTCACACTCATAGAAGAAAACAATGGATACTGTATCTGTATGCTGTTGTAGTTGTCCTGTTGAATTTGGTAAGTAAGTTGCATGCAGCAAACAATTCCTCTTATTAGCGGCACTCCTCCATTCCAGCTGACGCTTCGTCCATCAATGTTGGTGACCAGAAGACACCCTGTCCACTGCCTGCCTGGTGGATGCTGAATTGCGGCTCGCTAATGTGAAGCCTGACTCCATCCTTTTTTCCCCATTGCACAGACTGAAACCCGGCCTGTAATTATTGAACGAAAAACAGGAAGTGCTATTACAACACCACTGATAAATAAATATACGGTATGTACGCTGTGTAGTGCAAAAAGTCACACTTTGATTTTCCTAATAGACAGTACAATATTTTTGAAAGTGCGTACTCTGTCTGAGTCACCTTTTGAAGGATAAATAAGTATGGGCAAATTAATTTAGCGGATCTTTCCCCTCAAGCTAGGTGTACTGTAAACTGTGTTTTAGAACAAAATTAGACCTTCCCAGCAGTGCTCCCACCCAGACCCTTACTAAAGCCAGTCGCAAAAATGTAGAAGACCCCCAATCAGATCTCAAAAAACGAGGCCTAGCAGAAAACTGGTGACAAAACGTACTTTGAAAGTAAAAGTAGGCCCAAATACCCCCTTACCCACCGTGGATTGTATTCAAACCACTTGCAAGCAAGCAAAAGTATCCATAGCCAGCATCGCTCCAAGACTCGAAAACCCCCCCACCCAAACATATGCAATAGAAATACTGCTAACCCTAACGAGCCCTAAGTTAAGAATAGTGGCAAAGGCTTTCTTTAACTATGCCAAATCCCCCCTTTCCCACCATACTACTGCTTTTGAGTCTGGTGGGTGGTGCTTTAACAGTAAGTTTGTTTTCCTGAAACTTAAGTCTGTGTCATTTTCTTCCTTTAAGTCTAAATGGCTAAATGTTTTCAACACTAAGTGCCTCTCACAGAGTAAGTGATCCCCCTTTCCCACCATGGATTTTCTTCAAATCACTTGCAAAAAAAATTACACATTCCCACGAGTGCTCTAAAACCCCAGAACTCAGTTGCAAAAATCAAGAACACCCCGAAACACATGCAATCCTGCTGCTAGGACTAAACCTAACGAACCCTAAGTTACAAAAAGTGCCAAAACCTTTTTCCTCATGGATGTTGTTTAAACCAGTATTATCCGGTATTAGACCTTCCCAGCAATGGCCCCAGAGCCGTCAACCCAGGCGAAAACAAGTAGAAGACCCCCAAACAGCCAAAAAGCAAAAGTACAAAAATGTGGACTTAGTCACTTTTCTGAAAATTTCCAAAATCACTCAGCGCGCCCTCTGCAGCTAGGCCCTAACTCCCCTCTGCCTCCATGGATTTCCTTCAAACCTCTTGCTATCTAAACTATCCATACCCAGTAGTGCTCCCAGACCCCGAAACCCACCCACAAACACCAGGAAGCCCCCCAAACAGGCCCCCGAAAACGCCACATTGAGCGAAAAGTCAGAAAATGCAAAACCTTTTTCCTCATGGATGTTGTTTAAACCAGTTTTATCCGGTATTAGACCTTCCCAGCAATGGCCCCAGAGCCGTCAACCCAGGCGAAAACAAGTAGAAGACCCCCAAACAGCCAAAAAGCAAAAGTACAAAAATGTGGTTAAAGTTTTAATTATATTAACTTGTCCAAAACAAAGAAAGACAGAAAAACAGGAATAAAAGTGAATAAGTACGAAAAAGAAAATTTCTGAATTCATTGGCTCATTTTCAGACCTCGGTGTCAGGAAAGAAGAGTTCGTCCTCATACTCTGCGAATTCAGGCAGGAGTAGGTCAGTGTCACCTAACACAGAAGAAATTCCCTCATCTAAGTTGCTGTCCTCCTCGTCTTCTTCAGTCGTGCGATCAGGTACTTTGAAATCTGGTGGTATGAGGTACTCATTCATCTTGATCATTGTCAATATCTCCACATTTTTGGGCGAGAGGCGGGTCCGTTTGCAAGTTACAATGCCACCAGCAGCACTGAAAACACGTTCAGAAGACACGCTTGCGAGTGGGCAAGACAAGTAATGTATAGCCAGGCGGGTGATCTCTGGCCACAATTCTTTTTTCCCATGCCAATACGCCAATGGGTCAGCATTAACATAGACCTCTGTTGAGTCATTCAGATAGTCCTGCACCATCGACTCAAAGTTCTCCACGGTTCCTCCACTTTGCTGAATTTTTGTTCGGACCTTTTGAGAACCATAACCAATCTCAGCTAGCCAATCCTCTTCATCACCCGATATTTCTGTTGTGTCTGGTGCAGATGATGCGGTTGATGGTGTGTTTAACGGCTGAGAGGTCACTTCTGCCACAGCCACAGGTGCCGAAGTGGAGTCTTTTGACTGAGGATGGCCTGCTGATGTACTGCCTTTTCCTTCAATTTGCTTCCGTTCTCTTTCAAACCTGATGGCTGACCAGGCTATCCAACGTTTGTACTTTTTAACATCTTCATCACCAAAAGGAAATAATGCACAGCCTGCCAGCGCCTTTTTGTAGCGTGGATGCAGAATAGTAGCACAAATGTAATGCTGTTCTGAGTGGATCTTTTGAAGACGTTCATTGCCAAGTAGACGCTCTAATAATTTCTCCGCCAAAACAAAAGCTTCTTGCTTTTCTTCATCTTTTTGAAACTTTGAAGACACCGCCTTCAGTTTGTGCTCCAGCATGCGCAACAATGGGATAGCTTTTCCCAAATAACAGTCCTCCCTGCTGACTGCACGCGTGAAGACCTCAAAAGGACGAAGCATGTCTGTCAGGCTTTTAACTAGCTCCCATTGCGCCGCATTTAACCTCAGGTCCTCCTTCACAGCTGTACCCATTGTTAAGAAATACTGATCGAGTACCGTAAACTGCTCATACAGACGCTCAAGCATGTAGAAGGTTGAGTTCCAACGTGTTGGCACCTCCTGGATGAGTGCTTTCACTGGCATTCGACGTTCATGTAGCAGGCTCCTCAGATGCTTCCGGGCCTTAAAAGAATGGCTGAAATGGTTGCACATTTTTCGGCAGGTGACCACTAACTGGCATGCTGGACTGTCTTTCTCCAAGAATTTTTTCACAACCAGGTTTATACAGTGCGCCAAACACGGCACTCTGAAATAGTCACCCAGTTCCATGGCCTTAACTACATTGGCGCCATTATCCGTGGAAACATAACCAATGCCGCGTTTTTTTGGAGACAGCCAGTGAAAGACCTTTGTGTTGAACTCATTCAAAATGTTTTCTGCTGTATGACGTAGCTCCAAGCCAAACATGTCTAGTGTTGCATGTTTCCGAGCAGCTTTAAAAACTTGGTCCAGGTCAGCACCTGCGTTTAGCTTTGCTTTAACCCCTGAAAAAGAGACCCAGTGTGCAGTGATGCACATGTAATCAGTGCCTGCGCCACTGGTCCACATGTCTGTTGTCAGATGTATAGTGTGAACAGCACTCTTCTGCAAAGCTGCCCCAATCACCTCCAGCACATCTTCATGTAGTGCTGGAACCGCAACTCGGGCAAAATAGTACCGGCTAGGAACCTTCCATTTAGGGCAGAGCGCTGCCACTAATTCGAGAAAAACAACCCCTTCTACAAAAGAAAAAGGGAGAAGATCCAGCGCTAGCATTTTAGCCAGCTTAGTGTTATGCAGACGCACCATTGGGTGGTTGCGGTCATATGGCGCGTCTGAAGAAAACATTGTTTTAATGTTGCCCTGGACCATTTTACGGGATGATGATGATGACTTCTTCGACCCAGTTACGCTCGCTGATGAACTTTTTTGCATTGGTGTCTCACTCTGTCCCACACTCTTAGTGTGGCTCCCAGGGGTACTGGGTGTAAGTGAAGTGTGTGACACTTCTTCCTCCTCGTCATCATCAGATGGAACATCAACGTTTTCTCGACTTGCAATTCGGGCTTCCTTGATCTCCTTTAGGTGCGCAAACCATTGGACAGCGTGCTGTCTCTCAAGATGACCTCTCTGGCCTCCAGTCCCATAGTTGGTACCAAGCTTACCACGACTAACTGCAAGCTTACAAATGCTACAAATGGCTATGTTTTCCCTTTTTGTGCAAATACTAAAGAAGTCCCAAACTGCGGACTTGAAATGTCTGTGGGGGCCGGAGGAGGCGATACTGGTGGTGTCCGTGCTGCTAATGCCAGATGAAGCGGAGGATGTGTATTGCTGAACTTTACTATGTTGTGCACTTTCACCACCACTAATTGAGGTCGAGGTGGATGGAGGTCCCTTCTGGCGAGTAAGAAATATGGAAGCGGTAGGTTGTGGTGTACTAGTTAACATCAATGATTCTGGTGTTCCCATTGCCTCCTCGTCGACTTCATCATCATGCTCAGCAGCTTGTCGGGCTAGGGTCAAAATGTCTGTTTGCTGCATGCCCGCTGGGGCTTCAGTGACGTTAGTGATGATGACTGCGTCGTCGTGGTGAGAGTCTTCAGCAGCAGGAGTATACGCCACTTCTTGTTGAGCGTCATCACACTCCATAACTATGAGAGTTTCGACGACCTTCCTTTTACGCTTAGCTACCTTTGTCAGATCATGGTGTGCCTCCTCAACCTCACTCTCAGACGGCAGTGGTGCTGGTTCCCAAGTAAGATCCATATCATCAGAAGGAGGTGGGCTTGAAGAAGATGTAGACACCAACACCCTTGATCTTTTCCTTGCTCGGGATGTGGAAGACAATGAATGATCATCAGGAGGAGTGGCTTCCTCGAATGATACCTCGGCTTGATTGTCGATATCCAGATGTGCCCCTACTTCTGGAGGAACAACTATTGTGGCCACTTGTTGTGCCCCTCCATGCACCTCTGCATGCTCCTCTCCTTGCGCCGCCTCTCCTTCCACATGTACTTGGGCTTGTACTTGCACATGTGATTGTTGTTGCGGCTGTGGTTGTTCAACACTCGTCAGATGAGTTACAACAACATGTGTTGATTGAGGGACATTGCTGCTACTTTCTTGCGATGAGACAACATCACTGGTCGATGGTGATTGAACAACTATACTGGCTGCCTCTGCAGCACTCAAGGACTTGGACCTAAGTTGGCGTGGTGCTGGTGGCACTGAGCCCAATGGAGCGGAGGTGCTGCTCCCAGCTTGGTCCCCAGCAGACCCCGCTGCTGCTGCAGGCGTACTTTTTTTTATCCCAAAAAATTTGGCGGTCGTCATCACACCAGTCTCCTTGGTAAGTGGCGCCACTTGCTAGAGGAGCTACGGGCAACTTTTTTTGGGGCCATCTTCTTCAGATGTCACTCTGAACAGCAGGCCGCAGTTGCACAAGTTGCAGAGTTGTCTGTGGCCACACGCACACGTGACGTTGTGCTGCACACACCGCAGCAGGACTTCTTCCTGGCACTGGTGGTTCTCTTGTGCACCTACAAGCAATGGAAGACAAAGGAACATCAGTTATACACCCCAAAAAGCCGAAAAAACACACAAAAATCAGCACAATCCCATTCCCTGTCCATCCATGGTCCAAGAAGACACCCCACAGAAAGACTAGGCCCATGCACCACTCACACTACCCCTGGGAAAAAGGCCCCACCAGCAGCCCCAAAAAAACAACAAAAAACACACAAAATTCAGCACAATCCCAGCCCATCCATGGCCTCAATGGTGTTTAAATTCAAGAAGACACCCCACAGAAAGACTAGGCCCATGCACCACTCACACTACCCCTGGGCAAAAGGCCCCACCAGCAGCCCCATAAAAAACGACAAAAAACACACAAAATTCAGCACAATCCCAGCCCATCCATGGCCTCAATGGTGTTTAAATTCAAGAAGACACCCCACAGAAAGACTAGGCCCATGCACCACTCACACTACCCCTGGGCAAAAGGCCCCACCAGCAGCCCCAAAAAAACGACAAAAAACACACAAAATTCAGCACAATCCCAGCCCATCCATCGCCTCAATGGTGTTTAAATTCAAGAAGACACCCCACAGAAAGACTAGGCCCATGCACCACTCACACTACCCCTGGGCAAAAGGCCCCACCAGCAGCCCCAAAAAACACGACAAAAAACACAAAATTCAGCACAAGCCCAGCCCATCCATGGCCTCAATGGTGTTTAAATTCAAGAAGACACCCCACAGAAAGACTAGGCCCATGCACCACTCACTACCCCTGGGCATAATGGATGAAAGCTAGGCAAAATAAGTGCAGGCCTCAGACACTGCCTCTCTTCAAAATGGCCCCTTGCACCCCAAGCACATGTTGCCTGTACCAGCACTCAAGATGTCCACCACCACCACCCACATGGCCAGTCCACATCAACAGTACACCCCAAAAAGAAACGAAAAACACACAAAAATCACCAGAATCCAATGCCATCCAGGATGTTTACATTAAAAAGACCCCACAGGCAGACTCAGTCCATGCACCACTACCCCTGGGCAAAAGGCCCCACCAGCAGCCCCAAAAAACCGACAAAAAACACAAAATTCAGCACAATCCCAGCCCATCCATGGCCTCAATGGTGTTTAAATTCAAGAAGACACCCCACAGAAAGACTAGGCCCATGCACCACTCACACTACCCCTGGGCAAAAGGCCCCACCAGCAGCCCCAAAAAACGACAAAAAAACACAAAATTCAGCACAATCCCAGCCCATCCATGGCCTCAATGGTGTTTAAATTCAAGAAGACACCCCACAGAAAGACTAGGCCCATGCACCACTCACTACCCCTGGACATAATGGATGAAAGCTAGGCAAAATAAGTGCAGGCCTCAGACACTGCTTCTCTTCAAAATGGCCCCTTGCACCCCAAGCACATGTTGCCTGTACCAGCACTCAAGATGGCCACCACCACCACCCACATGGCCAGTCCAAATCAACAGTACACCCCAAAAAAAAAGAAAAACACACAAAAATCACCACAATCCAATGCCATCCAGGATGTTTACATTAAAAAGACCCCACATGCAGACTCAGTCCATGCACCACTCACTACCCCTGGGCAAAAGGCCCCAACAGCAGCCCCAGAAAATCGACAAAAAACACAAAATTAAGCACAATCCCAGCCCATCCATGGCCTCAATGATGTTTAAATTCAACAAAACAGTTGTATCATGCACCCATAACCAACCCCGGTCCTACTGGTGTAAAAAGGTAGAGCCGATGTTGACCAAGAACCTTCAGTGTTTGCCCGGCGTTAGCCGCCTCTCATACCATCCGATATTACCAAACAAAGAGGCAGGCGCTGGAGACAGGAAGGCAGGAAACAGGAGTTTATTCCGACGGAGCAGAACACGTCAAATCAGACAACAGGGTATCTTCTCGAGGTGCTCTAACCGCATCTCTGAGGCCTGGCCTCTTATACACAGGTTTATGGCTTTATTACATACACTGCATCCGTAATGTTTCTTTGAAGGACAGAAAAGACATCCTCGGAATTCCCGGTCCAGGCCCGTTCCCACACACATCTACAGTAGAGTTCCCACCCCGATCTCAGCATGTGGTGGTTATCGCGCAGCTGGACATTCCGCTGGGAACGGGGATGCGTGTGATCAGTCGGATCTTCGGGGTGCGAAGGCGTTGATTAATCCCCGCTCCTTTGATGGGGTGAGTTCCTACTGTAGGGGGCAATAAACTACATCTGAGGGGCCTGGCGGTGGCCTGGGAACAGCTTGGACAATCGGGCAGGGAGGAAGAGGATATCAAAGGCTTGTTCCTGTGAAGGGATGAAAGGGTTATATGGTTTCGGCTCGGGATATTGCGCTGAGGCAGGATCGCGCTTATGGTTCGTTTATAGTTCAAGGAGGAGAGATCGGGGGTTGCCGGAGCACGGGGGGGGGATGCTTGGGGGAAACAAGAGAGTGAGGGGGGAGAGACGCGCTGGCTATCGGGAGTGGGCAGAGAGGCCATGGCAATCAAAATGGCTGCTGCTTACACGCACGTATGGATCTGAAAAGGACAAGATGGCGCCGATAATGTTTACGCCACAATCCAGATTTTAACAGTCCTCCCTTTTCAACATATCTAGCCAGCTTGTCAATTTATGTCTATCCCCATTATATTACGTATTTCGATATCATACAAAGCTTTCATACGTTCAGCTTCGAAGTTCGGAGTCTTAGGGCAAATACAGTTAGCAAACAGTGAGCACAGAGGCGGCAAGCATTGAATACCCAGGCAGAGTCCACATATTACGACGATTGGTATCAGTACGATCATGAATAACCTCCATCCCCAGTCCTTTACAGCACTCCAGAACCAACTCCCAAGTGACCATCCGTCTTGTTCCTGATGAACTTCTGAGGAGAGTCTGTGGAGGTGTTCAATGGCTTTGTAGACTGAGGGCGAATTGTCTGGTATGTAGGTACAACAGCTGGACCCGATGATACGGCATGCTCCTCCACGGTCCGCCAGAACCACATCTAGAACAAGGCGGTTTTGAAGAGCCACCAGACGGACCGCCTGAAGCTTGGCTGTATTGTTTGTGAGGATACCAGCTGTAATGTTCATCGTTGTTTCGACTGCCTGGGACAAATGCCGAATGGCACGACTGTTCGCCATTGGACCCCAAAGTGGAACAAGTCCCTTTATTGCATCCAAGAATTGTGCTCCAGTGGAGTCGGCCTGCTCAATGTCCTTTGCTCGTTTTTGTCGGTGATGGTTTGCCGGAGCCACATAGGTCGGAGGAAGGATGAAGGCAATGTAGCAGGTACCTCCCCAGCCCTTTGGGAGCCAGGTGTAGGCTTTTGTACCACAGACGAAGTACATGTGTGGAGAGGTGACAAAATAGGGTGGGTCGGTGGAGTCCAAAGTTCTGGTGATGCGGCAAGCGCTGTGGCCCACCAGTTGTGTCCCATGGCCGGTGATGCATACAAGGCCCGAGACATTGACGACAGATAGGGCCACAGTCAAGGTGGCAGCCATTCGTTTCCGGAGGTAGGAGAAGGTGGGTCTGGCTGGATTGTTGAATACTTGCATCTCCACCCTTTCTTTGGCGGGGATGTCCATGTGAACAGAAGCATTGGAGGATAGAGGGCAGAAGGGAGCAGCAGTTCTTCCGGTTTTGTTCAGCCAGACCCCATGATAAAAGTGCGACATAGTTCCGCTGGAAGTGGCATTGTCTCTGTAGCTCTCTTGCAAGAGGATCAGCCAGGCAAGGCAGGAACCATGAACAGAGAAAGGTGAAGGGATGAAGGGGATGGAATGTCCGGTGGCATGTGGTATCAACCCACAGATCCAGCAATTCGTGGCATTGGCAGCAAGGTTGTGTTGGTGCAGCAACTGCACGAAGGAGTTGTTTCAGAACTCCTTACGCCTTTCTTGGATTTGAGGTGAAAGAGAGACCAGGTAGTGTTCTTTCATGGTGGTAGGCTGTGCAGTCGTTAGAAATGTCTTATGAGCCGGTGAGTTCTCTTCCACGATCCAGAAGGTAGTCATGAGGAGGAGGCAAAAGAGAAGAGCGATAAGAAGAGCAATAGTCTTTGAGCTGTGCAACCTGTCAGTTTTCGGGTTTCTGTAGTGGGTCTTCGGATGTCCGGTTGCTTCCATCATCTTCGTATCGGGCGCTTCCATCATCTTCAAGGTGCTCGGTAGTGGGCAGAACCACAAACTTCATTGGGCTTCTCTCCTGGCAGCCTTAGTAGTGTTAGGCCACCAGTCTGAGAATTGTAACTTAGTCAGTGGTCTGCTTAGCCGAAGCTCCCTTCTTTCGTCGCAGGTTATACCCTTCTCTGGATGGCACAGTGGGATCAGGGAATTTCGCCAATTCGAGTGTCTCTGTCTCAGGGTAGCAGCTCAGGGATGGTCGGTCTTTGTTCAGGAGCTCTTCTTGGGTGTTCACGTCTTCGGTCGACGTCAGGGTCGGGGAGATTTTCTTGCAATGATGTGCATGCAGCCAATTTCGCTTCCCCTCCACTCGAAGAGCTGTTCGGGTGGTGATCAAGACTTGCCAGGGGCCCGTCCAGCGGGGTTCCAGACTCTTCTCCCGCTGGAAGTTCCGAATTAGGACAAAATCTCCAGGCTGGATGGTATGTCCGGGGCCCCTGGAAGCATCGGGATGGCCTGCAGCACCTGATGATGAATAACAGACAGTGTTTTAGTCAGGTTATACAGATAGTCAGACATTAGGACTTCCGGGACGTCGTGAATAGATGTCGGTTTGGGTGCAGACCAGATACTCATGGGCCGGCCGAAAACGACCTCGTAAGGGGTCAAGTGGTGTTTGGTGGGGGTGGAACGCATTGACAGCAATGCCAGGGGAAGAGCGTCTGGCCATTTTAGTCCTGTGGTAGCCACTATTTTTGCCAGTTTTAGTTTTAATGTGGCATTGTGCCGCTCGACCAGTCCAGCAGATTGGGGGTGAAAAACTGCGTGGAATTTCTGTCGTACCCCCAATCCTTTCAGGATAAGCTGGATAACCTCGGCTATGAAATGGGGGCCATTGTCACTCCATAAAATACGGCAAAGGCCGTAGCGAGGGAAGAACTCTTTCAGTAGTACTTTTGCAGTGGCAATGGCAGTGTTGTCACGCGTCGGGTAGGCTTCCACCCATTTGCTAAAAGCGCATACAACAACAAGTACATACTTCAGTCCTTGACATCTCTCTAACTGAATATAGTCCATCTGTAGGACTTCAAATGGGTGGTTGGGGACCCCAAATCCTCCTCGGGGTACGACAGTTCCTTTCCCAGGGTTGTGTTGCAGACAAACTAGGCATTGTTGGACAAGACGTTTGGCTGAGTCTATAATTTTGTCGTTATGCCACACTCGGGAGACAAGTTCAGCCATAGGGGCTGCTCCTATGTGTGCAGGGGAGTGAGCCATGGTCAGTATAGGGATCAAGTATGAATTGGGTAGCAACCATTTGTTTGTGTCTTTTGTCCGCCAGCAGCCTTCATCGTCCTTCAGTCCCACCCGTGCCCATTCAGTCAATTTGTGTGGTGCACTGGCTATCTGGATGTCCCTAATGGTCTCCCTAGCGTCCTTCCATTTTTCTGTTTGTGACCTGGTCACGTATATGCGTGTTGTCGTCTTATTCCCTGCTGTTGTCCGGGCGATGATGTCCGCCAGTGCATTCCCCTGTCCGACGATATCTGTCACCCTTTTGTGTGCCTGACATTTGATCACAGCAAGTCGTTTGGGAAGGAGAACTGCTTCAGTCAGAGAGGAGACTAGATCTCCGTGTAGGATGGGGGTGCCGTGTGAGGTTAGGAATCCCCTTTCCTTCCACAGGTGCCCAAAATGATGCACCACCCCGAAGGCATACTGGCTGTCCGTGTAAATGTTTGCTGTCGTCCCTGCTGCTAGGATACAAGCTCGTGTGAGGGCAATCAGTTCTGCTGCCTGTGCAGATTTCTGTGTGATGCGGGCGGTCTCAACTACAGTTCGGGCTGTGGTGACTGCATACGCAGCTGAGGTGGTGCCATCGGTGAGTTTGATGCAAGAGCCATCCACCCATAGCTCTCCGTCAGGATCTGGGAAAGCTGTGTCTCGAAGGTCCACTCTACTCCTAGTCTGTTCGTCCGTGAGGGTCACACAGTCATGTATAGGGGGCACATCGGGATCATTCTCAGGCAGAGGCAACAAGGTGGCTGGGTTCAGTGTGGTGCATCGTTTCAACGTGATGTGAGGTGCGAGCAGTGTCAGTTCGTACCCAGTCAGACGTGCGCTGGTCAGGTGTTGTGTCTTGGTCTGGTTTAGGAGGGTGTCAACAGCATGGGGCACTAGTACAGTGAGGGAATTCGAGAGTACGATCCCCTCACTTTGTCGGATAGAGACAGCAGCAGCAGCTACTGCTCGAAGGCAGGCAGGCAAAGCTCTCGCTACAGGGTCAAGAGTGGCAGAGAAATAGGCACATGGTCGTTGTTTGGGGCCGATGGTTTGGGTCAGGACAGACAAAGCGCATCCCTCCCTTTCGTGGGTGTAGAGAGAGAAGGGTTTTGTATAATCAGGGGTTCCTAGGACTGGTGCTGAACAAAGGGCGTCTCGTAGTTCCTTGAAGGAGGATTGGCATTCAGGGGTCCAAGGGAGCGGGAAGGGGACATCTTTAGCCAGTAGGGAAAGTAGTGGTTTTACAATGAGGCTGAAATTTGGCAACCATTGTCGACAGAAGGAGGTGAGGCCTACCAAAGAGCGGACTTGCTTCGGGGTTCTAGGGATAGGGGTCTCTAGAATAGCCTGAATTCGATCGGGTGTGAGTTTTCTCCCATCTTTGGACAAGAGGTGGCCTAGGTAAGTGACTTGAGGTTGGCAGAATTGCAACTCCTTCTTGGAGACCTTGTGGCCGTTTTCCGCGAGGAAGTGCAGGAGTTGGATGGTGGCTGTGACTGCAAGTGGAGTGGTGTCGGCCGCCAAAAGGATATCATCGACGTACTGTATCAACACCACTCCATCCGGTAACTGGACTGCATCCAGCTGTCTCTTGAGGGCCTGGTTGTAGATGCTTGGACTTTCAGTGTTGCCCTGGGGTGCTCTACAAAATCTATATGAGCGGGATTTTAAAGTGAAGCCGAAAAGGTAGTGGCTGTCTGAGTGGATGGGGATGGAGAAAAATGCGTTCTTGAGATCGATTACCGTGAAGGTGGTGGCAGTGGAAGGAATCAGGGTCAGAATGGTGGTGATGTCTGAGACTACAGGGTACTGAGGTACGACTACTTTGTTGACTTCTCGTAGGTCGATGATGAAGCGGTACGCTTTTTCATCTCCCTCACCCTGCTTCTTCACAATGGGTAGGATAGGGCTGTTGCAAACATTGCTAACTACTTCTTCTACCACTCCTGCGTCTACCAGGGACTGGATGATTTTTACCAATGCCTTCTCGCCTTCGGGCGATATCCGATACTGTGGGAGTTTTGGGAGCACTGCGTCCTGTCGAACAGTTATGTGTACAGGGTCTATCATCATGCGTCCTACGTCCGAGTCAGTCTTTGCCCATAGGTACAGAGGTAGGGTGTCGAGTAAGGACAAGTCAGCGTCAGTGATGGAAAACATGCGTTGTGTGTGACAAGATCTGAGCAGCGTTGGGTTGTCGTACAGAATGACTCGAACTCCGTCTTGTGAACACCTAATAGTAGCTCGAAAATGTTTCAACAAGTCAAGTCCCATAATAGCGTCGGGGGTGTTGGAGGAGAGCAAAAACGTCGTGTCAGTGGTGTTATTGTCCAAGTTAAAAGAGATTGGTGTGGACAAGGGATTAGTGGAGGGCGTTCCATCAAAACCTATTGATGTCACATGTGAGCCAGACAAGGGTGCCCTGGGAATCAATCGTTTAGACAACGCACTACGTGTTGCACCAGTATCTACCAGAAATGGAGACTTCGTACCTAGGACCTTAGCGGTGACATAAGGACCTAGCTGGTCAACATAGAGCTCGACTGGATCCCTTCCTTGCCCTTGGCAGTCCTATGCAAAGTCGTGGGCATTGTCGCAGTCAGACTGTTGGCACTGATTCTGTCGGGGACGGTCAGAACATGTTCGGTCTGCCAGGTCTGTCATTGTTCGTGTTATTTGTGTGCCCTCGTCCCTGTCCTCTATTTCTCGGCCCGCCCGCTACGTCTCTCGTGTCTTTATTTCTGAGTGCTTCTTGCAGAGCTGGACATTGAGACTCCAATGGCCAAATCCTTTGCAAAATGCACACTGGTTCTCATCGAGGTCTGTTCGTGGAGCGCCGGGTGCGGGTGTGCGGTCTCTAGGGGGTGGATTTCTAGGAGCATTCGACTGGTAGTTCCCTCTATACTGTTCCCTTCCTATAGTCACCCCTTGCAACTGAGCAATCATCACCCTCTCTTTCAAGTCCTTTTTCTTTTTCTCAGTTGCTCGATCGTTCTCGTTCTTTTGTCGCTCATAGTATTGAGCCATCTGAAGGATAGCTGCGGGCTTGGAGGCCGCCCAACTACTCTCGCTAGTCTGTAGTTTCTGCGAGACTTCTGGTGTCAGGCCTTTCACATAGTTCTGGACAAACAAGTGATGTCCGGTTGCAGTGGTCATGTCCTGGCCGCTGTAATCGGAGAACACCGTTTCAAACCGGGAGAAGTATTCTGATACGTCTTCCTGGGGTTTCTGGCGACAGGCCGTTACTATCGACCAGTCCACCTTCCTTTCTGGGACTAGGGTTTTTAATTTCTGCAGGATCTTATCTGGTAGGTCTAGAATGGCTTTCAAAGGTTTCTGTCCCGGCTCTCGCTGTTTGTCTACATCACCGAGTTGTATCCAGGTATGTCCAAACAGCTCAGGTGGTCGACTTTCCGGATTTGCTTCCACACATCAGCTGGCAGACATAACCCGAAAAACAAATCGATATCCGCTAGGGTCATAATCGTCGAACCCAAAGCGGTGGCTAATTCTGTATAGAAGGCTGTGGGGTTCTTTCGCAGATCAGGCAAGGACTTTCGGAAAGTCAGGATGTCTTGCCGATCCCATGGTTGGTAAACCCAGTTGTAAACTACCCTCCCTCTCGCATCTTGGTGGTTAATATCGTCGTGTGTTCCCTGTCCTCGTGGGGGGACCCAATAGGGAGCGGCCTCCTTTATGGGCATCATAGTGTCAATTTTTTCTACTCTGGCTTCAGTCGCTGCAGGAGTCGTGGTGTTAGTCCCTGGTTTCAGTTCCGTGAGGTGGCGGAAAACTTCAAGCGTACGCGTGAAGAGGTTCGTCACATCACACTCGCCCCCATCTCCGACATCAATTTTCCTATACAGAGTCATTAGGTTTTCAGGGCATTTTCCTTGGTATCGGTCCTCGTAGGCATTAAGGGTGTGGTAACAAAGGCGTACGACAAAGTGTCGTCTGTGGCTATTGGCATATGTATTGTACATATCCGTTACATTAACCTCACTTTCCTTTCGCACCACCAGTGTCTTTACAATCTTATCGATCCCAGCTCGTTCATCCTTACTTAATCTATTCGATCTCGCAGGGTCTTTCCTCCCCGCTTCGGGATCATCTGAAGTCGCTGCTCGCGCTGAGTGCGAGGGGTTCGGTCGGCGCAGAGGCCATGAGGACCGAGGCTCCGGCACTACTCTCGCCTGTCGTTGGGGGTTGCGGGTGCTGCGCTAAGGGTTGGGAAGGGGCATATGGAGGGGGCATGTAGATGATCGGGGGACCTAGTAGTAAATCATCGTTCGTTCGCTGTTTCGAAGGTAGCTCGGGGTAAAGTGGAGAGGGTGTCCTGACGGGACACTGGCCCAATGATTCTGAATCTTGTTTTAGCTTGGTTTCCTCTCTTTCTTTTATTTCTTCCTTCAATTTGTTAGCGGCTAGGTTCGCTGCTTCGCGTAATTCCTTTTCTAACCTGACCTCATTTCTCTTTTTCCGTTGTTCTGTTTCTTTGCGCCACATGCCGAAGCTATCGAGCATAGTGGGTGTTGTCTTATTGTTATAAAGGGCTGTTCCCAGCGTGTTTATCTTATCGTTATCAAAGGATCCTATCAGTGGCCACTGATTTTCCCGATCCTTTCTCGTGTATTTATGCCACAGCTTACTATAAGCCACGGTGACTAGTCCATATTTAGTAAACATGTTCTTATTAGGGGTGCCCTCCAGTGGAGCCGGATGGTTCACCTCTAATAAGCGGTCCGGGCTGAACCAACTACCAACAAACGGGGCGAAGATAGGCATGACGGGTTACAAAGGGGACAAAAGTCTGCACTACCTATCCTTCAGTATCCGCAAAGACTAAACAGAGTATTGCGACTCTGTGCTTATTTGTGAATCGAGAATAACCCAAAGAGAACCAATTCCGAACGATCAATGTTCGGGTAAACAATCAATCAAATGAGGGATAAAAATAGGCACAACGGATTACAACGGGGGCAAAAGCCTGCGTTACCTATCCTTCACTATCTGCAAAGACTAAACAGAGTATTGCGACTCTGTGCTTGTTTGCAAATAGAGAATGATCCAAAGAGAACCAATTCCAAAACAGTAAATGTTGGGATAACAATCAATCAAATGGAGAGGGAAGCAGGCACGATGGATTACAACGGGGGCAAAGGCCTGCGTTACCTACCCTTCACTATCTGCAAAGACTAAACAGAGTATTGCGACTCTGTGCTTGTTTGCAAATAGAGAATCTCTCAGAAACAATCAAATGAGTAATACTAGTATTTTCAAACAATCAAACAATCAATTCGCAATTCGTCGTGTTACACGACCTTACCCGGACCGCATGGACGGTTTCTCGTCTTCCGCTT
Organism: Lissotriton helveticus; assembly: GCF_964261635.1. NCBI lineage: Eukaryota > Metazoa > Chordata > Amphibia > Caudata > Salamandridae > Lissotriton > Lissotriton helveticus. The sequence goes on from NC_136067.1 coordinate 452,833,438, forward strand.
CCAGCGCCCGATCGTCCTCTATTCTCCGTAATTGCTGTGGCACTCCTGATGGTTCCCAGTCAGGACCGTAGATCACTCGAGAGAGGTCTGCTCAGAACTGGTGAAGTTCGGATGATCGACTGCCAGACGAGAGTCTATCGGGCAGGAGCTCTTCCCGATCGTTGCAGTTGTTCACACTGTCGTCGGGACCTCTCCCACTGGATCCACGTGTCGCTGATGGGCCCCACGTTTGGGACGCCAATTGTAAAAAGGTAAAGCCGATGTCGACCAAGAACCTTCAGTGTTTGCCCGGCGTTAGCCGCCTCTCATACCATCCGATATTACCAAACAAAGAGGCAGGCGCTGGAGACAGGAAGGCAGGAAACAGGAGTTTATTCCGACGGAGCAGAACACGTCAAATCAGACAACAGGGTATCTTCTCGAGGTGCTCTAACCGCATCTCTGAGGCCTGGCCTCTTATACACAGGTTTATGGCTTTATTACATACACTGCATCCGTAATGTTTCTTTGAAGGACAGAAAAGACATCCTCGGAATTCCCGGTCCAGGCCCGTTCCCACACACATCTACAGTAGAGTTCCCACCCCGATCTCAGCATGTGGTGGTTATCGCGCAGCTGGACATTCCGCTGGGAACGGGGATGCGTGTGATCAGTCGGATCTTCGGGGTGCGAAGGCGTGGATTAATCCCTGCTCCTTTGATGGGGTGAGTTCCTACTGTAGGGGGCAATAAACTACATCTGAGGGGCCTGGCGGTGGCCTGGGAACAGCTTGGACAATCGGGCAGGGAGGAAGAGGATATCAAAGGCTTGTTCCTGTGAAGGGATGAAAGGGTTATATGGTTTCGGCTCGGGATATTGCGCTGAGGCAGGATCGCGCTTATGGTTCGTTTATAGTTCAAGGAGGAGAGATCGGGGGTTGCCGGAGCACGGGGGGGGATGCTTGGGGGAAAACAAGAGAGTGAGGGGGGAGAGACGCGCTGGCTATCGGGAGTGGGCAGAGAGGCCATGGCAATCAAAATGGCTGCTGCTTACGCGCACGTATGGATCTGAAAAGGACAAGATGGCGCCGATAATGTTTACGCCACAATCCAGATTTTAACACTGGATACTGTGGCAACCCACAATATATTTTATTTAATGTTGTGAAAAAGTTCCAAAATTGTAGTTGCAGCAACTGTAATGCCCCAAACAAACTTACTTGTGAAAGTTGATTTCTAATCCAAAAGTGATCCAAAGAAAGTCAAAAAGGCCTCAAATCCAAATATCCAGCAGCACCCACAAAAAGTAATCCTTCCAGGTCAAGGTCCAAATGAAAGTCACCAGCACATGAAGAAAGCACTGGGAGGAGCCTGCTGGACAGGAACAGGAAGTTGGAGACTGTGGGGCACTTCCTTCCTCCCCCCCCCCAAAAATGGACTCCTTGCAAAAAAAGTGCAGGCAAATCTCAACCTGAGGAGTGATTCTGATAAAAATCCTCATTTTCTAAAGGTTTATGCTGTTTGCTGGTGGATTTCTTGTGCAGAATTGCAAAATCTCTATTTCGCGAGTGCGAGATTGTTCCTGCCCGCCGCACCTACGTGTTCGCAATTGCGAACTCTCGCGATGCGTGCTGTGCAATGTAAGGTGGCAAGCCGCGATTACGTATTCGCGGGCGCCAACTCCCGCGGGATCCAGCAGCAAGATCCAAAATGGCGCAGCACTCGCAAAATATCGAGAAAAACAACTCGGCAAACGCTGAATGACGGAAAGTGAACGCCGTGCGCCACGCCGCGCGCCGCAATATTGTATCACCAAGCAAAAAAATCCGCCGCGTGCGAATTGACGGATTTTCGGCAAATTCGCTAGAGTTCGCGGATTGCGAATTTACCGAAAATCCGCAAATTCCGCGAGCGGAACGGATTTTACGCCCATGCTTAAAATTCACTCAAAAAACTATAAGTTTAAGTGGTGTTATAGTTAGCTGGACATTTTACTCATACAAAACCAATGAAATTGCTCCTATATAGTTAGTTGTACTAACTATATTTTGCGCACCCGCAATCCACTGCTGATGATGTCACATATTAGATCATTCATGACATGGTCAGTGACATCACTGATGACATCTCAAATGACATCACTGATGACATCACTGATGACATCATCCATGTGACAATCACATACACCTTTTCATCACTGTTTGTAAAATACAGAGTATCATATTTAAATCCATTGTCACAGCAATACAAGTATCTAAAAATCCACTCAGTGATTCATAGATGTATACACACATCTAATCACTTGCCTATGGATTCACTCATACATGCTGTCAATGAACAATAGAACACTATCAAAAGTACTTATACATCTATATCGACATTAAACAACAGCACGCATCCTATTCACATATGAAGTCATCCTACTCACTTATGCAAACAATGGATCATACTTACATATTTACTTAGCAAAACACTTATACAAACACCACTTCTTCTATTCATTTAGATAGTAAGTCATACTTAGTGAATTATAAAATCATTATTACAAGTATACAGTTATCCATACAGTCACTCACACAATCATTGTGTCTTATGTATACTTATTTATATACAACAACTGACACATGCACTGCCTTTTATTTTTCTAGTTTGTTGGACCTGTACCTTTGAGAAATATATTTGCTCATCACCACACCCATAAAGAGATTCCCTCACCCAAACTGTTAGAAATGTAGTTTTAACTTCATATATCTACTGAATCAACTATTCACACATCTTTGGACAGTCACACCCCCCCCCACCGAACCACACACACTTTCACACTCCCATAAAAATACTCAGTTAACTAATCAATAACTAATATAGACTTTCAAATAGCTAGTAACCAACTGTAGAATCAGTTTACACAACAACTGACAAAGTGATACAGATATTCACACAGTTTAGTCACTATCCACTATATTTAGTGAGACATTATAAATTGGTCAAGTAAACAGTCAATTACACTGCTACTAAATCCTCGATCCAAATATTTATTTATATATATCCACTCATTCTTCAATGTAAATTGCTATATATCTAATGCATATTTAAATAACGAAGCAAACCACATTCACTGGATGATGTCATCAGTGATGTCATCAGTGATGTCATTTGAGATGTCATCAGTGATGTCACTGACCATGTCATGAATGATCTAATATGTGACATCATCAGCAGTGGATTGCGGGTGCGCGAAATATAGTTAGTACAACTAACTATATAGGAGCAATTTCATTGGTTTTGTATGAGTAAAATGTCCAGCTAACTATAACACCACAAAAACTTATAGTTTTTTGAGTGAATTTCAAAGGTTTTTTAAAAACTAATTCCTAACTATATAACTCCTGAAACCTATGGTTTTTTCAGTGAATTTCAAAGGTTTTTTTAAAATGCTAATTCCTAACTATATAAGGCCTGAAACCTATGGTTTTTTCAGTGAATATATATATATATATATATATATATATATATATATATATATATATATATATATATATATATATATATATATATATATATATATATATATATATATATATATATATATATATATATATATATATTCAGATTGAATTAGCCTTAAATTATATAGTCGTTAATCATACTTCCTTCCACAGGTTTTACAGGTAACAACATTGCATTTTCACAGTGTAGGGAGCAACCAAGGCAGCAGCTAGCATGAATCAACCTATAACTTTTCCTCAGATGCAGGAGGAGAACCTGTGGTAACAAGGAAAAATTGGATACATCTATATGAAATATACTTAATTGCCATAGGTGCTAATGGTATTGTGGCTGTAAGAAAGCAACACATACTATTACACAATTTAGGAGGTGAAAGAAGGAAGGAAAGTTGTTGACTGCCTTCCCGAATTAGAGGATGAGGGAGGATTTAAAGAGATGAATGTCAATTCTTCAACTATTAGGAAGTTAGAATTACAGTTTGCTGATAAAATAAATATAGTTTGGGAGAGACACAAAGTCTTTGGTAGGAGTCAAGGGAAGAAGGAGAAAGCAGGAAACTATATTATAAGGGAGTTAGCTAATACGTGCAAATTTAATGAATTAACCGATTCTCTCATTCGTGACCTATTAGTATGTTGTAAAAATAACAAAAAAATACAGCACAAGCTACTAGTAGGTAATCCTGACCTTAAAAATGCAATTGACATTGCGTAAAGTGTTAACCACACAGCTGAATCCATTAAGGAGATGAATGTGACTATAGAACACAGTGTAAATGAAATCCCTAGAGAAATTGCGAATGTATGTGCTATAAAGAACCAAAAGAAGAGTGATGTGTACAAAGAACCTTTAAAGGAAAGATACAATTATGAACATAAGTTAAAGTGTTGCAGGAGTGGAAGTATATTTAGCAAATAAAATGCATTGTTTAGCTAAATCATCCATGTGCTGAAATGGAACTCCAAATGAGATTGTGCGCATGTATGAAGAGATAGTACAAGCATAACTGTTAATGAAATTGATACAACAGAGGATGACAGAGGTAGATATGTACACCAAGTAACTATGAAGAGAAACAAGGAGGTACACATGGTTGATATTCCAAAATGTGCGATTGGGTTAGATGGACAGATGGTAGAAGTGTACGCAGATTCTTGCTCACCTTTTACGTTTATTAACAGAGAAACTAACTATGCCAAATTTGGTGATGATGTGTCAAACGTAAAAGAACCAGATGTGATCCCGGTTACATATAACAAAGACCCTAAACCCTTGGAAGGTGTAGCTATCATGAAGATAACCTCTAAAGATAGAAGCACTATAGGAAAGGTATCTATAGCAAAGCAAGGATCAAATCTTCTTTTTTGGTCACATCAAAAATACTTAGGAATAAAACTAGATCCTACAGCGGAAATTCCTGTGATGTTGGTTGCGAGATTGGTATGTGTCAGTGAATTATTGGTTGAATTCCCAGAGGTATTGCATGACAAACTAGGGTGCTTGAGAGAGTTCCAGCATAAGATTAAATTAAATGAAAGTGCAATAATGATGAGAGAACCTCTCAGACAAGAACTAGACAAATTGGTTAGTCAAGGAGTGATTGAGCCTATTGAATGTGCATAATGGGTCGCACCCATTGTTATTGAGTCAAAACATGACAGCAAGGCTATCAGGTTATGCATTGACTTAAGAGAATTAAATAACAACATTTGGATGGACAGACATCCTTTACCAAATATAAATTACATTGACAGATGCGGAATCAAGATATTCAGTGGTGGAGAGAGAGAAGCTTTGGATTGCTACTGGTCTGTGCAACATTTCCAGGTATTTTTGTGGGGTATTCCTTTCACTCTAAGGATAGACCATAAACCTTTGGTAAATTCATTTTCAGTGAAAAACATTGAAAGAACAACACCTAAGATATCCCAGTGGTTCTCAGGTCTGGAAGGATTCCATTTTAAGATTGTTTACATTCCTGGTCCTAGAAATAAAGGGTCAGACTTCAGTCAAGACTGCCTTTACCTAACAATGGAACGGATAATAGTACTTTGGAAGAAGCTATAGTAGCAGCCATCACAGATGGTGTAAATCAGCAAGAGTCGGAAGATAGTTTGAAAAATGACTTAACCATCCAAAATGTAAAACATATTGTTTTAAAGGGGTGGCCAGAAAAATGCACTGAATTCAAAAATGATGAGAAGGGTTTTTGGTAAGTGTGAAATGAACTATACATTTGTGAGCATAATTGGTACAGAGGCAAGAAACTAGTACCTCCAGAAAGCTTACATGAGAAAATTGAATTCCTAGCTCATGAACGTCACTTAGGGTGTAGTTTAACAAAAAACAAAACTAGGATTCATTTTTAGTGGCCAAGCATGGACTCCATGGTCGAAAGGAGTTTCAAACAGTGTGTGAGTTGTGCCTACAGCGTCAAAACTTAACATATTACCAAAACTGTCATCTCTGGAGTCGAAGTTCCCTCTGTTCCATGGAACAAGTTGGCTTTGGACTTTATTGGCCCCATAAATACTAGAGGTCTAATTGGAAGATTAATTTAGACTTTAGTAGATTACCATTCTAAATGGGTAGTCATCAAAGTTGCTGAAAACATCATCACTGACACAGAAATTACATTTTTGCAAGAAGTGTTACGTAGTGAAGGAGTGCCTCAAACTTTGGTAACGGACAATGGTGACCAATTCACATCGTCCCAAATGAAGGAGTTTTTGCATAAATTCTCTGTGAAACACTTTCAACCTGCTCTTTATTGCACTAAAGCAAATGGTTTAGTAGATTGTGTAAATCGTATGATTAAAGAATGTATCCAACTCAATAGTAACAGAGGGATGAATGTCAAAAGAGCATTGGATGAAATGATATGGTCATATCCTGTAACTCCCCATTCCATCACTGTGGTTTCTCCTTTTAAGTCCCTTAAGGGAAGGGAACCAGGTACCAAATTAAGTCCCTTGTGGTTGGTCAGTAATAAAGAGAAATTTATTAACAGAGGAAAAATCATGGGGAAAATACATGACCACCAAAGGAACTATGTTGATGATTACAACTGCAGAGTGCGAGGTAAAATATCAAATTGTAAGGAGGGCAATTCTGTAAGAGTGAAACTCCCAGATCGGTGCACTCTGGATCGTCCACATTTTCAGACAGGAAGTTTATTAGTAAAGTTTTCAAAAATGTGGTAGTCCTAGATGAATGGCAGACATGGAGTTGTGACAGGATTGTCAAAGACAACAGTGAGGTAGTGCCTGAGAGTGATTTGGAACAGGGAGCAACGTCCAACTATTGCTCTGGCACCCGACACGATGTTGAGTCCTGGAGGAGTTATCGTAAGAAACCTTTCTAGCATAAAGATTATACAATGTAACGTGTTATTCTGTACTATTTTGTTCTTGCATTGTCACATGTTTTTGTTATACCATCGTATCCTAGTTTTAACTTTTCCTTCTCTAGGGAAGGAGATGTGTTGTAATTTCATATATTTTCTTTTCTCCATCTTCTACTTTCTTTCCACTCATCTCTCTCTGTCTTTTCTTTTTCTTTGGAACCTTCCGTTCCACCCCTCCATGATTCTTTCACTGTTCCTTAGAACGTTATTGTCAACATTCTATTGCAAGATCCTGTCAAACTGCCTCTGTGCTGGGTAATCAATGTCGACGAAATAAACTTGTCAAGCTTACCTGGTTTCATCTTCGTTATTTCAGAGCACTTGTTTCAGGTCAGTGAAAAAAATTTACCTTTCCTTCTGACATTACTCACAATTTGGCAGGGTATAGCATACTATATTCCAGTTGGAGCTCACAGAGTTTCCTTTTGGTTGGAACGAAAAGCCATTGGGCCTCCTAAACATGCTATGTGAAACTGGGATAAATCGCCAACTCAATGCCTTCATGCTGCAGTGTTTTCAACTCCTGTGCCTTCAGTAGTTCTGCATCCTGATCCCTGTAATGCAAAAGCCTTGCAATTATGGGACGAGGGTTGGCTCCATGGAGTGGACTCAGTGCAAGGGAGTGGTGGGGGCGCTCCACCACAAAAATACCCGAAAACGTGTCTCTTCCCAGAAAGGCAGACTGTAGGCATTCCATATATTGTTCTATGTTGTCTATGTTGGTTGTTTCTGCAACACAGACTATTCTTATATTATGCCTCCGGGATTGAGCTTCTAAATCTTTCACTTTTACTTTTAAGGTGTGGAATAGTTTGTCCATCTTCTTGTGCACTGTTGCCTCCGCAGTAATCACAAATTCCACATCAGACACTCTCCTTTCCACTGTATCTAGCCGTTCTGGGTGCTTCTCAAGCCTCTCTGACATTCTGTCCATTCTGTAGGAGAGGGCATCGATCTTGCCATCAATTTTTGTTAAACTACATTGCATGGCTGCGAGTCTTTGTTTCAGCCCCGTATCGGTAGTCGGGTCATTGGTCTATGACTGAGACTCTGCAGCGTTTGTTTCAACCTCACAACATATCAGTGTCCTGCGTAATTGAAACTGAACCTTGCACTGGCACCTGTCTGTTTTGCCCAAGTCGCTCACACGCTATCCCGCACTATCCATCTCGGGTCAGGCGAGCTGTGTTAACTTGTGGGTGAACTGGTGCCCAGTATGCGTGGGTCTACCCCAGGCAATGCCGTGGGATATGCTTCCAGGCGGAATTGTAGCATGCGCGAGTTGTGTCCAAGAGTCGTACGGTCAGTTTTAGTACTACTGTGGTTGTACGCCGCAAGGTCTGTTGGTGGTAGCAATTGACAGTACACCATCAGCAGTAATTACTGGTCAGCGTGTGGTGGCTGCCAGCAAGTAAACGTCAATTCGCCGTACCTAGTGCTTCACTGCTTTCAGTGCAGAGGTTCTGCCTATATATGCCCCAGTGTACCATGTGTGGAGAAGCCTCGAGTGAGTGTCTCTGTCCCAGCAAGTAGGGAGCGCACAAATCTGTATCCTTCCAGTTTGCTGTTGGGCCGACTCCAATCTTCACCCCACCCAGTATCAACCCGCTGCTCTCTTCTGAGCCCTCACTGGGTCTTACCTCCGCTTACTGTGGTCCGAACAACTGTGTTCGCGCAGGGCACTGCCCCACCTTCGCTCCGTATCTGTTGATCTCCGTGCACAACCCTAGATTCTAGCCATCTCCCAAACTAGGGGATATGTCTCCACCCACCACCACTCAACCGAAGCTGGAGCCCCGGGTAAGGAATCAGAAGAGCAGGTAGGCAAGGCACACCTCGCATCCCACGATAGTCCAGCGACACACGTGGCTCACGAGCTGCTCTGACTCCTCCGGGCCTGTCTTGGGCCATGGTCTTATGCACGGCTCCTCAGCAGCCTAAGGTGCTGTGTGCTCACTGCTCCAGGACCCTCCACGACGTTGACAATAATGTATTGCCATGATTTAGACCCAGATCCAGATCACTACTTTGGGAGCCAGGATTAAGATGGAGAAAGGGTTAGGCTCGTGGAGCTTCTCTACTCTGTGGCCATCTTGGAGCCAGGTAAGCACCACCCCCCCACTCTAGCACCTGGTTCACTTCAGGAGTCTCATCCTCCCCTCCCCATGAAGCAGAAGCGATGACCTCCATTGAAAGTGCCTTCCCAGAGTCTGCCCTCTCCTGTAAACTTTGTTAAGGTCCCAACAATTTGGGAATGGTCCCAGTCTCATCCTGAGACTGACGTACAGACTGTGCTCCGGTTAAAACAGCTGAAGTGGTCCACAACATAAAGGCTTTATGTCCTGGCACCAAGCCAGGGACAATCAAATCATAGCCCAAGAGAGAACCACCACATTGCTTTTCTCTAACTCAACATTGACCATGGCCACCTAGGCATTGAGGTCATTCTCAAATTAGGGAAGCAGAGACTCCATGCCCTTTCCACTGGTTACCAAACCTGTATCATTGGTACCAAGAAGAACCTCCTCAGGTATAAGGAACTTCCTCCTAACCGTAGTGCACAAAGCTCCAGTATCCCCAAGGGTAGGTACCTTCCTACCACTGATACTAACTTCCTGCACAAACCCAATCCATTTAGAATGCATGTAATTTAGAGAAATGAGATCCCTCTCTCAGATGTCCATAGCCATTAGGTTGAACACAGCCAGATGCCCTTGAGTCCCTTCTCTCACACGAACCATACTCACAATAATTGGTGCCGCTGGTACAGGGTTTTCTCCTGACAGTCTCTCTTGAAGTGGCCCACCTCATGGCACTTGTAGCAAATCCCCACCTCAGACCTGAACTCACCGACCATAAACTCACACTCAGCGCTCAGGATTGACTCAGCAGGATCTACTCTAGACTGCTGCTCTTTCCAGAGGTCTAGATGTCACTTCAGCTGCAGCACTCCAGGCAGAGGTACACATCCATTGCCATGTGAGGGACTTTTCTGTCCCAACATCCCTCATCCCAGAACCTTGAAGCTAGTTAGTAATAGATAGCACAGGTGAGATGTCTCCACTCACCTAATTGTATAAGGTGACACTATAACGTCTACAACATTATCGAGAGCAGTTGGAAACAAGGCTAGAAAAAGTGTAGAGTCTGGATTTTATATAGTTAAACATTTTTACAACGCTTCAATATCACACACAGAAAATGTACAGCATTTGCATTAGTAGTGCACAATTTGCAAACACATGTAACAGTTACATTATGGGCATTCGCTGATCAAGACACACTTATACTCTCCCATCATTGCAAGTGTCTGACATATGTCACCACAGGTACCCCTGCGATCTGCAAGTCCAAGCAAGAATAATTAATCCAGTCCAACTTTTTCCATTGAATTCTGCCACTTGTAATCTTGGTTTTATTATGGAGTAGATTGGGCTATAAGTATCAAAATCCAAAGAAAGACACTTGAGTAGATGGGCATTAAACAAATTGGACTGTGGGAATTTGAAAGACTATCCTTGCCCATGCATTGGCTAAGTGGATTTGCTGTGATTAAAAGACTCTTAATTCCCAGCCCAGACCCAATTAATAGTCTCTTAATTATCCAGAGTGCAAATTCAGTTGAGTAAGAGAGTAGTACTGGCATGTTTTCTGTCTCAAAACAACAGTGGCTGGGTGCTCGTTGGTCCATGAGTAAACCACACAAATGCTGCTGCTACAACAAGAAAACAAAATAAAGAACATTTTTGGGAACAAACTGGTTTTATTTATTCACTATTCACCATAAAATGATATCTCCTTCCAATTTACTGAAATGTTCATAAAACATTTCTTACCTGAACGTAGGGTTGCAGTTCTCTTTCACTTAGTGGACTATCAACAATATTATTGATCAACTTTAGTAGATTACCCCGAAGCCCGAGCAACCTTGGCTGATGCCCGGTGGACCTGTCCTATGCAGCTATAGAGGAGTTTGGCTCAGGTTCGCCCCCTCGGCCGGCACCTACCCAGCCGGACATCTGACATTGTTTTCCTCGTCTCCCCTTGGTGTTTTCTTCCCTCTGCCGTCTGCCTGACTCCATCTTCATTCTTTACCCGTTTACCATTCAACCTCTACCTTCCATTCCCCATAAGAGGTGTGTCTGGGCTATGCCACACGCTTCTAACTCATATTATTGTGTAATCGCATGTTTTTCTCTTATGTCTATACTTGGCTCCTGTAACTGATGTAACTATATAACCTGTAACTTGCTGCTCCTCATGTAAAGCGCTCTGATACCTCCAGGTCTAGCAAGCGCTATGTAAAACTTTGCAAATAAATAAAAATAATAAAATAGATGCCTTTGCCTTAAAAGTGTATATCAAAGAGTCCTCAGGTCAGCATGTACTCTAGAACAGTGGTTCTTAACCTTTTGACTTCTTGTCCCCACTTAATTATTACTAGAACCCAGGGACGATATACTGAATCATTATTAAAATCTGAGGACCCTGGCTTAAGCATTTTTGATGGTCTGAAATCCAAAACAATACACAAAAGATAGAGAAACAAGCATTCATCAAACAAATACATAAATGATTCAATATTGTATTTAATTCACTAACAAATGTAAAAAAAAAAAAAAGAATTTTAATTGGAAAGTTAGTGCCTTTCCAAATTCAATTTAGGCCACTCATCTTCATACTTTATTCTGTTTGACACACTTGCACTGCTCTCAAATAAATCTGAGAATACTAACATAATTTTTAGCCTCCAGTTTCAAATTCCTTCACATTTACAGAAGCTTTTCAAATTTTAAACTTTAAATTTAGCTTTTTCATTTATATACACATTATTAATCTGTAAAAATGATTATTTTTTCCAAGCAGCCCCGGAACCCGAGTAGGCTTCACAAACACTCAGGTGTCCCTGGACCACAGGTTAAGTAACACTGCTCTAGAATAGAACTTCTCTTTTTCATGCAGGTTTTGAATATGTAGTGCTATATGCACTCATATGTATGGGATTATGTGATAAACTTTGACTACCAGTGTTTTAATTGACTCAATATGTTTAACTTACTCTTGAATGTACAACATAATTTTTTGTGTACTTGCATTTTGACATGTAATTTCATTCTGTGTCCCCTTATAGCTTCGGAGTGGGATTGGTTACCTTCTCCTCAGCACAGGGCAAAACAGCCTTGCCTGTAACAGAACATGTGGCATGTGTATTTAAAAGCATGAGAGAGAAATGTGTGGAATGTACTTTTCTGGCTTGGAGTGTAGTGCTGTAGGCAGTGGTGCCCCAAATTGTGCATTATGTTGTACATTGGGAAATGAAGTTTTCACTACTGACTTTAAGTTGTTCTAACTCCATCTTGATTTCAGACTCTGTCTGGCCTGGGTTCTGCACACACAAGCAGGCCTCCAGGTTACTCATGGTTATTCATGTTATTTGCGTTCAAGATGATTTTCCTTTTTGAGGGTGTTTTCTGTAATTTTGAAAATGTATTCTACTTTCTTGAGCTTCACCAATATATGGGGCTGGAACATGTAGTGTGGGTTCCGCAAGGAGAATGGGTGAGCAATCCTTTGACTTGTAATGCTTGCAGGAGCTTGGCCAGCTCTTGTGAGTTTCCTTGGCGTAGAGGGTTTCTTCTCGAAACTTCTTGTACATCGAGAATATGATAAAAACTAGGGTTTTTGTTGGCTCTTAGACGAGATCTCTCCTGAGAGGTGGACACATCCGCTCAGTGCTACATTTCCCGGCTTGAGAAGTCTTGACCCTAGTGACCCCCAGTCTTAGAAGGGACAAGATGAAGATATTGCAGCCAGTGAGGTATTTTCTCTGATTGTTGGTATTGAGATATATGTATAGATATATAGTTATCTTTAGATGTGTTTTTTGGTCTGTGTACACATTCATTTATTATGTGCATGCGTTTCACTATTATTATTGTTTGTGTTCTATTTTCTTGCATTTCACTTTTGAATGTTCCATTATTATTATCTGCTTAGGTTTTGCTTCTATGCATTTCACTTGTGAATGTTTTATTATTATCTGACTTGTAAGTTTTATTATTAGCATGTGTTTTACCATAATTTTATGCTCGTGTTTTATCCCATCCATTATTATTTGCTTGTACATATATATAACTATATTTACATTTGAATGTTGTTGTACCTGATTCATTTGACATCTGGGAAAGTCTTTCTGTTAGAGAGTGTTGCATTAATAAAACCCCACACTTTATTTTGGAAACTATCTTTTGATGTGCCTCATTTCATGAGTGTGAAGCCCCCTTTCCAGGTGCTTTCTTGCTTAACCAATTGCCTCTGCTGGGGAGTGCTGAATTTCTTTTATTTGGGAGTGTAAGGCAAGACAGGGTAGTACAAAGTCTATGAGGAATGCCCATTGACATGTGTTAAGAATCTTCTAGAAACACAACTAGAGAGCAATTACTAAGAGTCCTTTTGCAAAAAGTGGTGGCAAACTGTGCACTGACTTTTTGTGAATGGGTGCTGATTTTACGAATATTTTGCTTCACAAAATCACCATTCAGAGAAGGTTGCAGGATAACCTGCCTAATGAATATTAATTAAGCAAGTCTCATTGTGTCACTCCCTGAGATTGCAGACATTGAGGCAAGAGTAAAAGACCCAGGGATGTTTTCCTCACTGGAAGAAAAACTAGAAGGCAGAGCAGGAAGGTGCATGAATTAGAAGTGTACAGCAGAACTAAGGTACCTGGAAAGCCATAACTAAGAGACAGGTTAAGAGATAGGGTGCATTGTTCATAGTCTGACCTTCCAAATCACATGGGCCCACCCTGTGTCACACGATATCGGCTCCCATCACACAGTCACCCGGTGAGGAGCTGTTATCACACAGTAAGCAAACAATAAGCTGGAAACTCCCACAGAGAGTAGGTTTCCAGCTAATTGCTTGGATGCTCTGACCGCCTATGTCCTATACGTGGTGTGAAAGGTCCATGGTTAATACTCATGTCACCAACTTTCATTCTTGCCCATTTGAAGCATTTACTCATGTGACAGGGTCTTAACCTTGCATGAAATGAAATGAAAAAAGAAACTTAATTAAGCGCACTGCGGCCAAGCGGCTTCCTGGCGCTGAGGGTTTGAACCAGGCTCACAGAGGTGACTCGGGGGAACTAGCAAGGGAATGCCTGAGAAAACAAGAACGTTTTGAGAGCTTTACGGAAATGGGAGTAGATGGGAATAGAGGTGACGGACAGGGGAAGACTGTTCCAGAACCGGGGGGCCAGAACCGAAAATCGGGTGCCTCCAGTTCTGGATTTACGGAAACGGGGGACGTGGAGGAGGGAAAGAGAGGAGGAGCGGAGAGTGCGGCTGGGGACGTGAGGAATGATGAGAGATCCAATAAAGAGGGGGGCTGAGTGGGTGTGGGCACGAAAGGCCAGACAGGCCAATTTAAAAAAAGATCTAAAGTGCACGGGAAGCCAATGAAGGGACTTGAGTGCAGGAGTGATGTGGGAAGATTTGGGAAGACGAAGAATGAGGCGGGCGGCCTGGTTTTGAATGGCCTGAAGGCGGCGGGTTTCATAGGCGGGTAGGCCCACATACAAGCCATTCCCATAGTCAAGGCGAGAGGTGATAAGAGCCGTGACGATGGTTTTGAGGGCGTCCGCGGAGAAATACCAGGAGATCTTCCAGGTGAGGCGGAGGGACAGAAAACAAGAGGATACTACGGAGCTGACTTGGGCCTGCAAGGTCAAGTCATGGCTGACCTTGATGCCCAAAGTCCAAACAGAAGAGACCGGTGAAGGGGGGGAACCAAAGGAAGGGGGCCAGTGAACCGCAGACCAAGGGTTAGAGGGACCACCCGTGAGGACAAGCTCCGTCTTGTCCGGATTGAGCTTCAAGTGATTGAAGCTCATCCATTCGGATATGAAGACTAAGGTGGAACAAAACTTAGGAAGAGAGACAGAAGGGGAAGAAAGATCAAAGACAAGCTGGAGGTCATCCGCGTAGTTATACACAGAGACCCCCAGCTCGAGAAGAGAAAGAATAAGGGGGTAGATATAAAGATTGAAGAGGAGAGGGGAAAGGGAGGAGCCTTGGGGGACCCCACAGGTGACCAAGCGAGGGGGAGCAGAGAAGCCTGAGAGATGAACCGCCTGGGACCTGCCCTGAAGAAAGTGATACCTTATGGATTACAGAGCCTTCATTGATTTCCACCCTTTTTGTTGAAGTACGTTCACACAGCAGACCACCACCCCTCTACCAAGGTTCGGTTTTTGTAGCTGCTTATATGTTTTAGACTCTCTGCTACCTCAACTGGGTTATCTACAGCATGAATCAGCCAGATAAATCCCTGCTCCTACCAGATTAGAAACTATGAAACATAGCACAGGACTTGCAAAGTAAATTCTTATTTTTAGCTGATTACATTTATATTTTGCACAACTATTTCACGCATCTCTCCATCCATTACACTGCTTGACACTGCACCCAAGACCAGATAAGACTACCTCTCTGGCCATTTATGTGTGACATCAAAATGCTTCCCACATAGCATGACAACAACAAAAACAACACCCGGCCAACCATGCATCCTGCCATGGCGTGGCATTGTACCAATCTGAAAATGCACTTCGATACCCCCACAAAGGGATACGGAGTGCTGTATAAATAATACAATGCACTACAATATAATAGATGCCATTATCTACCTGGGTCACAAGTCAGTATACATGCTTTTAAAGTGACTCATAGGTCCACACTTGTTTTGTAAAGGGAAATAAAGTGAAGAACATGCTCACTAAATGAGCTTGAGAGAGAGAGAGAGAGAGAGAGAGAGAGAGAGAGAGTGTCTGTGTGAGTCTTTCTCTCTATGGGGGAGTGACGGGGAGGGTCTGCTTTGTTTCTCTACCTGTTGGAGCTTACGCTGCTTCTGTTTCTGTGAGAGGTCGCTTGTAATACTTGTGCCTGGTCTGAGGGTGTGGTAGACTCTTTAGGATCTTGCAGAGTTACTTCATATGCTGTGTCTCTTCTCTCTGTACGGGAAGCTTACACCCATGTCACTTACAGTGCTCTTGTTCCCAATGTAAAGAATGTTTGCATTGCTAATGCTTATGGTGTACCTGCTCTGTGCATGAGGGGATCCCGGTACGGCAAATATCTGTATCGTGCCTTTGGTGTACATGAGCAAGCTTTATGCACCTTCTACTTGTTCTGCATGTCAGGTAAGCATGCACGGCTGCTGACTCTGCTGTACCAGTTCTGCAAGTGAATGTTGCTTGCATTGCTGCTTTCTGTAGTGTACTACTATTTATGAACAAGGATTCTTTAAAATCCAGGCAAAATCCTAGTTTGCCCTTTGGTGTCCACACCCACTCCAGCATATGCACACTTGTGACTACTCATAATAATATTATAAGGCATATGCATAGAGTGGCATAATTATAAAACCAGCTATGTGTACCTGCTGTGTTTTTGAGATAAACTTGCAATACTGTTGTCTCTGCTGCGTCAATTCACAGTGTGAAAGACACTGGTATTACTGCTTCCTAAACAACCAAGCTTGTTTTAAAACAGCTTTAGCTCTGTCAAGTCAAGATACCTGAAATTTAAGTTTGGTGGCAGAACCTTTCAATCAGGAAGTGACCTATCAGCATTTACCCCAAAATAGATATAAAATGCAAACTCCCAGGAGCAGCAAAAAACGAAGATGTGAAAATAGAAGTCCTTGTTTGCATTTATCGTGTATTTCTTTGAATGTGCATACATGTCAACCTGATTGTCATTTGTAGTAAAATCTAAATAGAGTGTGTTCAAAATAAAAAAAAATAAACAAATGCAGATCTTCATGGAGTGGCGTAACTGTTGAAAAATGTAAACTAGTCATTGTACCCCTTCCCCCCAAAACGTTTCATGTGGTGTGTTAGCAATAGGAAAATTTGGTGAAAGAAAAATCCTTTTTGTGAGTAGTATCTAGTTGTAATGCAGTCGATGTTTCTGCTACTGCTGCAGCTTGATGGATGGCATTCATTATCAATGCATGCAGGGAAGCATGGGGCTCACGTCGGTAATCTTTGAAGATCTTCTATTTTGTAAGTGAAAAGTTATTTTTACCTAGCGCTTTGCTGAGGTCTAAAATGGCGAAGAACATTTTTCAGCGATTCCATTTTAAACACTATCAAGGAAGATATGTCAGGATAAAACCCATGAAAGAAAAATGTTCTTTCTGGGAAGCTAGGTTAAGCGTGGTCAGGGGCAAGAGACGCGAAAGACAGTGGATAAATCACTTTGCAGATGAGCCTGCTCTACAATGTACCTAGTAGAATTTAAATCAGGACGGAAGGTGAGGAGGGTCATTAGTCTCTATCTCACACTTTGCAAACCATTTGAGAACGCTTTATGTGAATAGAGAATACACATATAAAGTAAATTAACAGTGCATATTACCATATTCTGGGTGGAAAACTAGGTGACCAGAACTACGAAAAAGCTTCTTCGCAATAAATAACATGAGTTGGAGCATGTTGAAGAAAAAGTCTGCTCGGGTGCGTCCATCTTTTCGTGAAGATGATGGCATTCTAAACACTTATCCTGCAACAAAAGGCCAGATGTACAAAGGTATTTCACAGTCTCAAAGAAATCCATGATTATTAAACAGCTAGTGCATCAATTCCAACTCCCACACGGGAACAGCAACTAACAAATCCCCTCTAGGTAACATACTGTTAGCCGTTAATGACTGATAAAAACTCGGATAAATCTTCAGCCACTGGTAATCATTCAGGGCCGCATCCCAGTCCATTGTTATTTTACACACCAGGCCACCTCAGTTTGGACCCAGACATATGCAAATTAGTCTTGTCTCTGCTCCAATGGGAACAGCTCAGCCCAAACTGCCAGGCCAGGACCTGGCAGTGTATTCATTTGTATCAATCTTGAAAAGATCTCACAGGTGATCATAGGTTGGGCATTGGTTTTATTGGCGATACCGATCTTAAATATACAGGAAATAACGGATGATCATATGACTAAACGCCATTGAGATCTTTTCAAGCTTGATAAAAATGGATACAACAAATAATGTACATGTGTAATATAATTTCCTGTGAAAATACGGTTACTCTTTTAAGTGTTTTTGTAGTAAATATTGGAGATATCAAATAATAAAAATAAAAAGAATTCTTTACGTATTTGGTTGTATATTGAACCTGGCTCTGCATGTTGATGTGCGTATTGTTCTTAAATGGAAATAAGACGCTACTAGGGAGTAATTCGTGGGTTGCCATCAGTATTGTTCATATGCCTGAAAAGCTAAGTGATACCTTTACATTTTAAGTTATCATGCAAGTAACACAGTATTCAAATGTTCATATTGTTTAATGAGTCTGCCAAATTTTCTTGCATTTGGTTGCAGGAAATGTTTGTTAATAGTTGGGTGACTTTCTGAGGTTTGCCTCTGATGCACTGAAAAAACAATCTAGTGGAAGAAAAAGAAAATCCCATACTAAAGCAACATTTGGGCCTCTGGGAACTGTAGTTTTCAGTGCTTATCTTGGCTGCTATAGTAATAAATGCAAGATAAGAAAGCATAATATGAGCCTCTGGTCTTGCCATAAAATGTCTAATAAAAACGGGCTTCCTGGTGCCCATTCAGCAGGTGGGAACACAAATGGGACAATATAACCATCCACAAAATACCATAGCCTTGATGGACAGCTGTACAAGTAATGTGAAATTATGAAAAACATGAAAGCCAAAAGCTTCAGGGGTCTGATGCAAGATCCATTCTTTGTAGCTATTCTTATAGCCCTTTTTGGAGTAACTGATAACATGAGCACTTCCAAAGAACTAAAGCTGTATGCTGCCAAACCTAAAAAAGAACACTGTAGTCACAATATTAACCTAAGTGCTGTAAGAATTCAACATATAAATTTTATTTACAGAAGGTGGGAATGCAAAGAAAGCTTCAGTACTAAAACAGAAAATCTATTTTTAGCTAGCAAGAGGAGTGCTCTTTTTATGCGGAGCCCACGATGAAATAGTAATACCTTTTTTAGGCTTTACTTAAAGGACACTGTGCCATTTAGTCATACTAATGCTATATACGGATAGAGGAGTAGGTCACCCTGTTAATTGCAATATATGGCCAATGGGTAAAAATCATCCCCCTGATCTACTAGATACGGTGAATGACATAATGATAAGCCACCATTGATTGATTTAACTGATCCACCAAATCATTCAATAGAGATTTTCATTATCACCAGTATTTCAATGAGAACCCCCTTCAAAGCAAGAGAGGTTCTCATTTTTTCATTTCGTGTCTTGCATGCACTATTAATGGCATGGTGGGTACTGGACTTTATCATGGTCACTGCCAGTATGCGCGATACCCTGCTACAGCACACCTGATTTAGGACCACAGCTAGACAGGCTTCAGCTGTGTTCACAGAATGAGCACACCTGAAGCCTGATAATTTCCTGCTCACTTGCATAGGTTTGGAACGGAGGCATAATCCCGTTTTCAGCTAAATTGATCTCTCTGCAATATATACATAAGGTAAATGAATATGCAGGGTAGCCAGTAGTTTAGGTGAAAGAGGATCAAGGTATATTCTTAAGCGAGTAGTCACAGGTTACAGGTAAAGTTGGTATGAAGGGAGCCCCACCAGGAGCAGCATCCTTGCTGCTCAACCCACGCATTCAACTCACACTCTGAAACCATGTTCACACCAGCATTCTAATTACATCATAGTCAGTCTGGCTGAGCAGCAGGGGACATAACAATTAGAGGAGAATGCATGGCAAAATGAAGATACCCACTCCTCCCTTCTTTATGGAACAAATAGACATTAAAAATCCAAGTGAGACAGGAATACGCAACAACAATGAATCTGAGAACCAAGCAAGGGAGTACAAAAGGACCAGAGAAGAGAATAAGGATATAAGAATAAGACAAACACATTCAAACCTCACTCAGGAGAAACATCCACACTCTCCCCCCTCCACAGACAATTAAATTTGTAGGTGCAACAAAAATGACACCTAACAATAGAGTCACCAACTCTGCAGCATAGTACAAGGGTGCAATCCGTGTGTCACAACGGGTGACATACACTTGCTGAATATTAAAGTGCAAAACATATACCACTGCGGGTGCAACACATATGCCCCATTCACAAGGGTGTAATACGTGTGCCCCTATGAGTGCTGTACCCTTGCCCAATATTAAAGTATGATATATATATACCCCTGTGGGTACAACACATATGCACCAAAGCAAAAGGTTTGGGCACAAAATAAATGTCCCATCAAAAACAACAGTGAGACGTTGTAAAGTATGTATTTGTTTGGGTAGTAAATATATGTATTTCCCATACACACTGCTTGTTGTAAGTGCTGGGACTGTGGACCGAAGGACACTTGACACCCTTCATGGTATTGCAAAGTCACCTTTTTTTAGACTACCCTCTTTACTTCCTGGGATCAACAGATCTAATTTTAATTGGGTCAAGAAAAATAACTGGTCACCAACCCTGCTGTGCAGACTATTCCTCTAGGTAGTCTTGCCCATGATTGCTCTGGTTTGTTTTCTTCCACCTGGAGAGTTCAGCACTGGGTGAAACTGTGGTGCAAAATGATGAATAACAGGGAAAATAGGACCTAGAACTACTGATCCCCCAGTAAGTCTTCATTTCTCAGGGGAACCTGTAATTCCATTAAATTCGCCACTTGGAGTTACCATTACCCCTTGTATCATTACCTTGGTAGGGGGAGCAGAATTATTAGGGCCATATCTGGGCGACTTGCATTGACTAGGAGGGCCACTCGTTATTTTAACCCTTGTACAAACATTTGGATGGTGCGGATAATAAATTCAGAGAAAATAGACAGAAGGTCAGCCACAATGTTGACAGAGTTTGACAACAGTTGGATTTGGAGTAAAGAATATAGGTGCCTAGCATGGACTCTCTGTCGATATTTGAAGGATAAAATGTATTTATTTCACTGGGATCTAGTCCAAAATGTACAGACCGTAGCCAAATGCATAGCCTTACCAAAAAGCATAGATGATAAAAATAGAGGGTGCAAAATAAATATCATATCCATGGGCTTTTGCCTATGGTTGAGAAACTGTCACAGTAAAAAATGGCAACAGCTTGTGAAATTAATAAATGTTCATCGAAATGATTCCTTAAATAGGGATTGTATCCACACACCCTAGTCCATGTTCTTAACAAAGCATATATTGCTGTACTTGACTGTTTCAGCCACTTTCAGCAGATGGCTTCCTAAGACACAAGACAACGGATGGCTGTAGGCTGTAATTCCCCACACCCTGGTGAAAGGGGTTTGAGTGATTAGCTGCCGCTTTTAATTGAATCTCTAGACCTGAAAGACTTTTGTGAGGGCAAGAAAAAGTGACCTCTTGTTGACCTACAAGGATAAGTGGGCTGTGTAGAGCAGAAGGGGCCATTCTACTGTGACTGAGAAAGTGTGATGGGTCCATGGAATTGGAGGAACAGGGACTGCATGCAAGAAAACAGGCGCAATTTGAAATCATAAGCTTGTGTCGAAAAATTATTTTTCTTTGCTGGATTGGCGAAGATAAAAAAACATTTGAAAAATTGGGTCTGAGAAGATTTTTCATCTCTAGAAGACCATGGCCCACAAAAGACAAAACATGATATATTTGTCACAAGTTTCAAGGCTCCAGCTGAACAGAGAAACAAGGCACCCAATCCTGCAGATCCCTGCCTAGCCGCCGTTTCCAGCCATGCACTGCTATTGATTGCAACTGTAAGAAAAGTTAGCGGTCCCCATTGTAAACCAGAAGATTGGTAAATGCTACCGGAGTGTGTCTGACAAAGATGTGCCTTGGTGGCCATGACTTACAGGTTTGTCTCACTCAGAGCTATTTGAGGCACAATTCAATGCCCCAGCAGGACAGCAAAATTAAGCTAGTCAATGCTTTGGGGCCACACTTCTCAGCTTTGCTGCTCAGTAGATTTTGGTTCCTCTATCACTAGCTGGCCTTGGAGGGTATCTTTGACCTGTCAACTATATCCCTTTGATTGAAACTGCATTTGGTTTTCCCTATAGTATTCCGTAAATCCTTTAAAACTAGTTGTTTAAGTCGAAATCCACACCTCTGATTTTAGTCATTTTAATCGCTAAACCAGGAATATGAGTGGTATCACTGGCTGTAAAAGACTATACAATTGCTGAGAGACTCTCTACTGAATAAGAAGACTCATATAAAAAAAATGATGAATTGCTATACAATTTCAAATATGAAAAAACAGGTTTGCGGAGTGTTTTGAATGCACCCTGAAGGGTAAAACTGGGCCTGTCTAACAACTTACCTCTATTATTTGTAATCTGTTTAGCAAAATTAGAACCAAGTGCATAGACATGAAATCTAGCTCTCAAAGAACCTGTACCTAACTCTTTCACACTACGGTACAAGGGTAATACGAATATATATAATTAATATGTCTCTAATATAATCTAAGCCCGGCTAGTTCTCGGTCACAATATACTATAATAAACCTTAGTATCCTCTGAAGTTAGTATGTAGCTCTATGTCCCCTCAAAGAAAATTCTATGCGGTGCCACCACTTTAATTACTAAGTTTGAGAGGGTCAGCTCATTCTGACTTGTCTCATAAACGTTCCGTATGTCTTTGTCCTCATAGATTTTTTATCGTATAGAAACTGCTTTTTTGACTTTTAACTCTTAATTTGCAAAATTCACCCTAATACAAATGCCATGAAACGCGCTTTATGGCAGATAACTATGGTTCTCGGCAAATATGACCTTTCCAATATGGCCGCTAAGGTTTTTGACCGACAGCTTCTAATCCCTCTTCTATGACTGGGACTCACAATGTGAGGCTTATATCGGAGATATTTTACAAACCGTAAGACACACAGGGGCTGTACTATCAATTCCATTATAGGGGAATTTACCTTTAATAAATAGTTTTTAGCATCATCTGGAAAACAAACTATTATATCTTGACGAATAGTTATATTATTGTGGAAGTAATTTGATGTTTACTTCCGGTTCACAGCATCGTGTAAGACTACTTAATATGGCGGCGGTCTCAAGTTAAAACACATGACTTTTGCCAAATACCGGATTACCCGGAGGACTTCTCTTGATCTTGCTCTCTACTCTTAACAAAAGTAAGTCCAGCACGCACTGGGTTGCAATTTCGTTCATAGGAAAAGGGTTATACTTACCCCTTTTTTTCGATCAAAGCGTAGCAACAAATATCCTTAACTGGGTTTCGTATTGTGATAGAGGAGTGCTTCTTGGGCATGACACATGGCTAACACGTTTTAAAACTGTTGCTGGATAGTAATATTTTGCTTCTAAACTTGCTAAGAATGTACTAAGATACAGGGAACATTCGTTTTCTGATATAGCCCATCAACATTAAGAGCATCTGTCCTATTGTTCCCTCATCAATACATAATATGTTATAGGCGATTGACATTGATGCTGATGGGGCCTATCACAATATCGCTTAAACTATAGGTTGATTTACCTTCTTATAAGCAACCAAAGTCTTGGGCAATAATAATACCACATCTCACTCAACTTTGTCGTCGACTTTCTTTAATTATTTTACCTTCATTTCTATATAGAAACTCTAAATAGTAATGAACAATAACAATATGATATTTTCTGAAAAAATGTTAAAATGTAATGTGATGGAGAGTTGCATGACCTTGAACTGACTATAATCACATATTATCGTCACAGAATTGAATGTGGAACAAAATTACTGTGTTAACCTGCATCGGAAAAAGCTGAAAAAGTCAGAGAATGATGTGATTTAATTCATTTAGGTATTAATATTACTACTTTTTCTCAGGACTTCACTCTTACTCCTCCCTGGTACCTCGGGTGTTTCCGTGACCCTTACTAAATATTTCACTGTTACTAACAGTTTCAGTTATGTAGGGATTACTATATCTGCACACAAACCAGATTGCATGCACTATCTTCAATGTACAGAGGCATCATAATGAGGACACTTAAAAATAATTTACCATTCAATAAGCCTATGGGAATAGTATCCCTTATACTGGTATTGTCATTACCTCTTTTCACTTCCTTAATAAAACAGATGTAGCTGTACACTATGATTAGTGTTCACACTTCTGTTCGATGAACTTTTAATCTTTGGAACTTTTTCTTCGGAAATTTTAAAAATTAGATTTCCTTTAAGACACTTCGACACACATTATTTATAACTCACCGAATACATAAGCACCCTACTCTCACTCTTTTGGGGTCAACTGTTCTAAATATATACTATCTGTGACAATGTACCCTACTTCTGTTACAGCCTTGAGAAAGCCCTGGCACTACTCGCCCCATAGGGTGAAACACGTGTCTGCTATTCTTGTTCTTTGTTCAATAACTTTTTGATAATCATCAACAAGAATGAAATGGATGATTTAAGAGATGAATGGATATGGTAACGGATCTTCCCATTACAATATAAAGACAAGAAGGATTTATCCTTTCCATGTGAACAAACCACCTATTCAAAAGAAAGGAACGTATACTCACACTTAACTTTAACTCTTGATGTTGAAGCTCTTATGGTCCAGAGTTTCGAGTACGGTTCCTTCATTACGTCAAAACGTATGAAGCAAGATATAGACCTGGGACCCCTGGACCTTCTACCCCTGTTGGAACTTAAAGAAGATGGCTTCCTAAGACACAAGACAACGGATGGCTGTAGGCTGTAATTCCCCACTCCCTGGTGAAAGGAGTTTGAGTGATTAGCTGCAGCTTTTAATTGAATCTCTAGACGTGAAAGACGTCTGTGCGGGCAAGAAAAAGTGAACTCTTGTTGACCTACAAGGATAAGCCGGCCGTGTTGAACAGAAGGGGCCATTCTACCATGACTGAGAAAGTGTGATGGGTCCATGGAATTGGAGGAACTGGGACTGCATGCAAGAAAACAGGCGCAATTTGAAATCATAAGCTTGTGTCGAAAAATCATTTTTCTTTGCTGGATTGGCGGAGATAAAAAAACATTTGAAAAATTGGTACTGAGAATATTTTTCATCTCTAGAAG
This sequence comes from Lissotriton helveticus, assembly GCF_964261635.1. Classification (NCBI taxonomy): domain Eukaryota; kingdom Metazoa; phylum Chordata; class Amphibia; order Caudata; family Salamandridae; genus Lissotriton; species Lissotriton helveticus. Next base: position 452,858,413 of record NC_136067.1, read on the forward strand.
ACCATGGCCAACAAAAGACAAAACATGGTATATTTGTCACAAGATTCGACGCTCTAGGTGAACAGAGAAACAAGGCACCCAATCCTGCAAATCCCTGCCTAGCCGCAGTTTCCAGCCATGCACTGCTATTGATGTCAGATTGGTCAAAGCACTCTTACCTGTGATCTCTCGATCCCTTACCTGTAAGGTGCTTTGATAGGTTTTGCAGAGACGCTATGGACCAAACTCCCAGAACCCTACCTTACAACCTGTGATCTTTTTCTTTACACTAGGGTGATGGATAGAAGCTAGGGAGAGAGGCCGGAATCTGACGCTATTCTGTTCTTGTAGTCGACCTGCGAATCAACAAGAAAATTCTTAGACCTTGTCCCCTCTTTTATTTCTCTTACTTTTTTCAGACCTCTCTTTACTTAGTTCTATGTTGCTGTATAAACTCCTACCTGCGATCTACTAGACTTAGCTTCGCGTCCTGGAAGTCGTCTTGGGGTGAAGTCTTTTTTGTAGAGATGTCTGAAGGAGATTGATCTGTCCGCCCTCGATCTTTTAGACTGAATGTTAAATAGTTCTGCATAAAACAACAAAATAAATAATTCGCACTTTCCTTGAGGTTTGTTTATTAACTTAATCAATTCTGTCTTTAAATGTACTCACTTATCATTCCCCAATAGTTGTTCTCTCGACTTCTCACTTTTTTGGAATTAAGATTTTAAGTACAAATTCTAAAACATCATAACTATAGAATATCTCACTAGTACACATTCAGAAACATCATGGCTTTTTAACATGTTGCTTTAAACAATGTCCGTTTTACATCTCAGGAAACATGTCTCAAAAATTATTCATGTTCAAGTTTTTCTTCCTCTTCCAAAGTCAGAATGTCCAAAAATATTCTTTGCAAGCGTTGGGCGCCTTTCCTTTTCCTTAAACAATTAAATGTTACTTAGCTTTTCCAGTTATTCACGAAAGAATCTGAACTGGGACGATTTCCAGATGAGTCACCGGAGACGCAGGCCTGGATTCCGGTCCAAGGATTTCCAAGACGAAGACTTCAGATGCGATGCTCTCTCGAGGCTGGAACGGGAAGACTAAGCACCTTCTAGACTCCTGGGTGTGGCTTTTATAACCCTGCCACACCCCAGGATGTTTCTAGAAGACGCACGCGTCGCCTTTGCCCTTACGCTGTGTTGCACTTCACACAGCGTGAGAGGTTTTCCTTACGAACACGTGCAAGTTTTAAACGCGTCTCTTTTTGTCTATTTGCCGGTTTTGCTGCTTTTGTCCTAAAACTGCTCATATTGCCCAGAGGTCAGTTCTCAATCATGTTCTACTAAATATGCACCCTTTCAGAAGTTTCTTTTGACATGTGAAATAGAAACAGCAAGTGAAATAAACAACAAGCACTGGCATCAAAACACATTCATTATTTTAGGTACATACATGACTAACTGGAGTGCTGGATGCACGGGACAGGGGTGGGTTTCTAGAAATAAGAAAGTTCTGAATTATCCCTTATAAGAGGAGTATCTCAGGACTCTATAAAAGTCAGTGGCAACGGGTGTGAATCATGACAGTACCCTCCCCGTAGAATCCCCCCATATACCGTGGGAACTGGTTTTGGTTTTTCTGGGTATCTATTATGAAAGGTTTTTAAGCACTGGGGAGAATTTTTCAAATTAGCAAGAGGTTCCCAAGAGCGATCTTCATGGCCGTAACCTTTCCAATCTACAAGATAGAATAATTTGCCTTTAATTCTTTTGGAATCAAGTACTGCCCTAACTTCATATTCTGGTATACCGTCTACCTCTACTTTTGGAGGTCGACTCAACAATCTGGTTTCTGGATTGAATGGTTTAAGTAGAGAGACATGAAATACAGGATGAATTCGATAAGTAGTTGGTAATTTTAATTTCATACTAACAGGATTTAGAACTCTTTCAATAGTGAAAGGACCTATGAATGGTGGACGAAAGGCTTTATGGCATTTTAAGTTTAGATTTCTTGTAGGCAATCAAACCTTGTCACCTATTGAATAAAGTGGTGGTTTAGAGCGATGTTTATCAGCAAATTTCTTTTGAGTCTCCTTTGCATGAAGTAAATGTTGTTGAGCTTTTTGTTGAATTGAAACCAATTGGTTTACATATTCAGTGACTGCTGGAATGACTGTTACTTTTTTACCCACACCTAAGATGTCTTTTGGATGATAACCATGAACACAGAAAAAAGGAGACATACCAATTGAGGAATGATCAGAATTGTTGTAAGCGAATTCTGTAGCCCATAAGATATCACACCATTCCTGATCACAAGTGGCCAGCAAACATCGCAGGAATTGTTCAATTGTCTGATTCGTGCGTTCAGTTAAACCGTCAGTTTGTGGATGATAACTAGACGATAAACGCACTTCCATGTTCAGAGACTTTCCTAAGTTTTGCCAAAAACGTGACACAAACTGAGATCCCCTGTCAGAGAGTACTACCGAAGGTATTCCGTGTAGTTTAACAATTTGGGTTACAAAAATGTGAGCTAACTCAACTGCCGAAGGAAGTTTTTTCAGAGGAATAAAATGCGCGTATCTAGAGAACTGATCTACTACAGTTAGAATAATGGTAAAACCAGACCTTGTACGAGGCAATTCTACAATGAAGTCAAGGGATACAGTGTGCCATGGTTGAGGTCGTATTGGTAGAGGCAAAAGTAAACCATGTGGGGATTGATGGGTTGCTTTATTTTGACTGCAGATTGCACAAGTTTCAACATATTTTTGTACGTCTTTGAGCATAGTTGGCCACCAAAACTGTCTTTTAATTAACTGGTACATTTTCGTTACACCTGGATGAATTGACAAAGTGGAATCATGGTAAATTTGTAACACATTTTCCCGTAAGGATTCATTTGGAACAAACACCTGGTCATTCATACATAAAATATTTTCTTTCCATTGTAATAGGGGTAATCCTTAGTCCATTCTTCCTTTGATTGACCTCCTAGGACTTTTTCTATATCCAACAAAACTTCAGAATCAATTAGTCCTATTTGAAAGCGCTCCGCCGGAATGATTGGAGGAACAGTTTCTTTTTTGGTATTCAAATCATCACTTATACCTATTCTGGATAATGCATCAGCTTTGTTATTTTCTTTGCCAGGTCGATAAGTGATGATAAAATCATAATCATTAAAGAACAGAGTCCAACGCAATTGACGAGGAGATAAAGCTTTAGCAGATCTAAGGGACTGCAAATTTTTATGATCAGTATAGATGGTTACTGGGTAACGAGCCCCTAGCAAGTAGTGTCGCCATTCTTTGAACACAGCTTTTATGGCCAATAATTCTCTATCAGCTATGGCATAATTTTGTTCAGTGGGGGATAACTTTTTAGAAAAGTATGCAATTGGATGCATTTGTCCGGTATGCTTACTTCTTTGCGACAAAATGCCTCCTATTGCAAATTGAGATGCATCAGCTTCCACTATGGATGGCTGAGAAGGATCAGGATGTTTTAAAATAGGAGCTGTTATGAATTGGTCTTTTAAATCCTGAAAGGCCAATTCTGTCTCTGAAGTCCATTCGAATTTCACATTTTTTCTTAATAATTTCGTGATAGGAGTTACCTTTTGAGAGAAATTGTTTATGAATCGTCTATAAAAATGTGCAAATCCCAGAAAACTTTGGACTTGTTTTACTGAAGTGGGACTTGGCCAATCTATGATTGCTTGAACCTTTTTTGGATCCATTTCTATGCCTGCCGGACTAAGAATGTATCCCAGAAAGTCTACAGTGGTAACATGAAACAGGCTCTTTTCAAGTTTTACAAATAAGGAATTTTGTAAAAGCTGTTGAAGAATGGCTCGTACTTGCTTTACATGCTCAGACTTTTCTTTTGAATAGATGAGTATATCATCAATATAGACGATACAACAGATATCCAGGAAATCTCGTAACACTTCATTTATAAAGAACTGGAATGCGGCTGGAGCATTGCAGAGCCCGAAAGGCATCACCTGGTATTCATACAATCCAAATTTCGTACGGAATGCTGTTTTCCATTCATCTCCCTCTCGGACTCGTACCAAATGATATGCTCCTCGCAAATCCAGTTTTGTATAAATAGTGGCATCCTTAATTTGATCCAGAAGTGTGGGTATTAGAGGTAATGGATATCGATTTTTAACTGTCACATTGTTAATAGCTCTATAGTCAATGCACGTGCGCAATTCTCCTCCCTTTTTTGGAATAAAAAAGAGAGGAGAAGAGACCGGAGATTTGGAGTGCCTAATAAAACCGTTTTCCAGATATTCATCAAGATAGTTGCGTAAATGCTCATTTTCCTTTTCTGTTAGCGCATAAATGTGACTACAAGGTAAAGTTGCCCCAGGAACTAAATCTATCTGACAATCAAAATCCCTATGAGGGGGCAAGGTGTTTGCTTTCTTTTTATCAAACACTTCTACTAGATCTTGATATTCATCAGGAACTCCAGCAACAACCAAAATGCTTTTGGAATTCTTTGGAAAATCGTAACCTTGTATGAACAACTCTGAACCTGGGTACTGTTGGAAACACTTGGAATGACAATAATCAGATTTAAATAATATACTTCTGTTAGTCCAATCAATATGTGGGTTATGAAGCACTAACCAAGGAATGCCCAAAATCAAACCAAACTGAGGAGCATCAATTATGTCAAAAGTTATTTCCTCTATATGTTTCTGTGCACAAGTCATGGTCAATTTCTAAGAATGATGTTGGATTGGTCCAGAAGTGAGTTCTTTTCCGTCTACCGCTCTAACAATTTCTGGAGAGTCTTTTACTACCTTTTGTAGACCTAGTTTATTGAATAGTTGAGTGTCGATAAAATTTCCTGTAGCTCCAGAATCTATTAAAGCATCTATAGACCAAGATCGTTTTTTATTTTCCAATGATTGAAGAAGGACTCGCATACTGAGATGACAATGAGTGGCAGTTGGAGTTAGAGAGGCCAAACTGGTATGTGCACTCGATAGATTGACCTCACTGTCTACCGAGTTTCCTAGTTTTCCGAATGCTGCATAGCTGCTATCTCGGAAGTTTTCATCTTAGGTCTTACTGGTCGGGTAGGGCAGTCCTTTATGAAATGTCCAGATTTTCCACAGTACATGCACTGGTTCAATTTCCTATGTTTCTCCCTCTCATCTTTGTAAAGAGGTCCTCACACAGTCCCTATTTGCATAGGTTCTACTGGGTCTAATCTAGCTGTAGAAGGTTCTGTTTTCGAGGTCCCCCTTTCCTTAAAGACCATCATCTTAAAATCTGACTTGCCTCTTTCCCCCTTTCTCTCAGAAATTCTATGGTTGAGTTTTACAACTAGATCAATAAAATCCTCGCAATCGGTGGGTGGATCTAAGATTTGTGTAATCATATCCTTTAAGTCATCACGCAAACCTCGATAGAACAGAGAAATTATTTTCTCTTCAGGCCATTCAGCTTCTATAACGAGCCTATTAAAAGTTGAAATATAATGTAAAAGATCTGAGGAGCCCTGTTTCAAATTAAGTAGTTCGTGATCCGCTGTCTGAACAAAAACATGTTTAGCAAATAATTTTTTCATGGCTCTTTTAAACCGTCTAAAATCGGTTAGAAGCGGATCATTTCTCTCCACATATGGTACTGACCACAAAGCGGCATCACCTCCTAAATAAGGTAAAATGAAAGCCACCTTGGAAGAATCATCGGGAAAGGCAGTGGGTTTTGCCACAAAATGTAATTGACATTGGTTCAAAAATATTGTAAATTTATTACAGTCTCCATAGAATCTCTCTGGGGGTGCTAAAGGTACTGAAATTGGGGTTACTACCTGAATCTGAGTATTAGACGAAGGTTCTGACGGGGTGTTCCCTCCATACAAGGTTTGCATGGTTGGTTGAAAAACTGGAGGTTTAATATGGGATTTTTTGTCTGAGGTGAAGGTCCAAGTAGAGGGACTAGGAGTTTGTAATCTACCCTGAATTGCTGTTAAATCTCTTCTCAATTCTGCATTTTCAGATTTTATTTCCAACAATACTGCAGCTATATCCTGCAGTGATATCTGCGAAGTTTCGTCCATGGCGTCTGGGCAAAACTTTTCCGTGGGCTTAGTCTTCTGTCAGATTGGTCAAAGCACGCTTACCTGTGATCTCTCGATCCCTTACCTGTAAGGTGCTTTGATAGGTTTTGCAGAGACGCTATGGACCAAACTCCCAGAACCCTACCTTACAACCTGTGATCTTTTTCTTTACACTAGGGTGATGGATAGAAGCTAGGGAGAGAGGCCGGAATCTGACGCTATTCTGTTCTTGTAGTCGACCTGCGAATCAACAAGAAAATTCTTAGACCTTGTCCCCTCTTTTATTTCTCTTACTTTTTTCAGACCTCTCTTTACTTAGTTCTATGTTGCTGTATAAACTCCTACCTGTGATCTACTAGACTTGGCTTCGCGTCCTGGAAGTCGTCTTGGGGTGAAGTCTTTTTTGAAGAGATGTCTGAAGGAGGTTGATCTGTCCGCCCTCGATCTTTTAGACTGAATGTTAAATAGTTCTGCATATAACAACAAAAGAAATAATTTGCACTTTCCTTGAGGTTTGTTTATTAACTTAATCAATTCTGTCTTTAAATGTACTCACTTATCATTCCCCAATAGTTGTTCTCTCGACTTCTCACTTTTTTGGAATTAAGATTTTAAGTACAAATTCTAAAACATCATAACTATAGAATATCTCACTAGTACACATTCAGAAACATCATGGCTTTTTAACATGTTGCTTTAAACAATGTCCGTTTTACATCTCAGGAAACATGTCTCAAAAATTATTCATGTTCAAGTTTTTCTTCCTCTTCCAAAGTCAGAATGTCCAAAAATATTCTTTGCAAGCGTTGGGCGCCTTTCCTTTTCCTTAAACAATTAAATGTTACTTAGCTTTTCCAGTTATTCACGAAAGAATCTGAACTGGGACGATTTCCAGATGAGTCACCGGAGACGCAGGCCTGGATTCCGGTCCAAGGATTTCCAAGACGAAGACTTCAGATGCGATGCTCTCTCGAGGCTGGAACGGGAAGACTAAGCACCTTCTAGACTCCTGGGTGTGGCTTTTATAACCCTGCCACACCCCAGGATGTTTCTAGAAGACGCACGCGTCGCCTTTGCCCTTACGCTGTGTTGCACTTCACACAGCGTGAGAGGTTTTCCTTACGAACGCGTGCAAGTTTTAAACGCGTCTCTTTTTGTCTATTTGCCGGTTTTGCCGCTTTTGTCCTAAAACTGCTCATATTGCCCAGAGGTCAGTTCTCAATCATGTTCTACTAAATACGCACCCTTTCAGAAGTTTCTTTTGACATGTGAAATAGAAACAGCAAGTGAAATAAACAACAAGCACTGGCATCAAAACACATTCATTATTTTAGGTACATACATGACTAACTGGAGTGCTGGATGCACGGGACAGGGGTGGGTTTCTAGAAATAAGAAAGTTCTGAATTATCCCTTATAAGAGGAGTATCTCAGGACTCTATAAAAGTCAGTGGCAACGGGTGTGAATCATGACAATTGATTGCAACTTTAAGAAAAGTTTGCAGTCCCATTGTAAACCAGAAGATTGGTAAATGCTACCGGGGTGTGTCTGACAAAGATGTGCCTTGGTGGCCATGACTTACAGGTTTGTCTCACTCAGAGCTATTTGAGGCACAGTTCAATGCCCCAGCAGGACACCAAAATTAAGCCAGTCAATGCTTTGGGGCCACACTTCTCAGCTTTGCTGCTCAGTAGATTGTGGTTCCTCTATCACTAGCTGGCCTTGGAGGGTATTTTTGACCTGTCAACAATATCCCTTTGATTAAAACTGCATTTGGTTTTCCCTATGGTATTCCTTAAATCCTTTAAAACTAGTTGTTTAAGTCGAAATCCACACCTCTGATTTTAGTCATCGCTAAAGTTTACTCTTTTTAACAAAATTGGTTCGGGACTTGTAACTTATCTCTTTGGTAACTGTAATGTTGTTTTGGTGTTGCTGTTCATGAACCATGTGAAGGTTTCTGTGAGGAACGACATAATACTTGTCCCAAGCTTCCAGGGGTGAGTTCAGCATTCCTCACAGAAGCCAGTCTTCTTCTCACTGCTAGATTATTATTATTATTTCAGATTTGTAATGCGCATGGCTGCCTCAGCGACGAGGCGTCCCAGCACGACCAGAGACCGAAGACAGGAGCCTGAAAGTGCAACAGAGTGATTAGACAGCAGAAGAAGGAAAGAGCCAGGTCTTTAAGGCTTTTCAAAATGCCAAACGGTTTGGAGTACCTCTAATAGGAGCCGGGAGCGAGTTCCAAAGTTTCGCCACCAGACAGTGGAACGAATGCCCCCTGGCTCTAGCTCTCCAGACTCGAGGGGCGCAGACCAACGCTAGGTCGGCAGGTCTCAGCAGCCGCCCAGGCACATAGGGCTCCAGCAAGTGAGAGAGCCCAAATGGAGCCTGCTGAGTCAAGATCTTATGTGATATGCAGAGCGCCTTGAACTGAAAGCGCTTTTCGACAGGTAACCAGTGGAGTTTGAGGAGCCCATGCGCCACTGAGCAAGATCTAGGCAGTGCAACCAGAAACGGGCCACCGTATTCTGGACCCTCTACAGGCCTTATTGGCGCCCAAGTAGAGTGAATTACCATAGTCCAGTCTGGACAAAATTGACGCCTGGACAATGGTCTGGCCCACCTTGGGAGGGAAGAAACCAAGCAAAGGTTGCAGGCCTCGCAGAAGCCCGAAGCAGACCCCTGCGACGGCTTTCGATTGTTTGTCAATGGTCAAGCCATTGTCAAAACACACACCCAAGTTCTTCACCACCTCCTTAGGGAGTGGGGCGGGTTTGAGGCGATCCGGCCAGCACTGCTCAGACCATAGCTCCCGGTCCTTCCCGAACAGCAGAATCTCTGATTTACTGGTGTTTAACTGTAAACAGTTTGCCACCATCCAGTCAGAGACTGTAAGGAGATCCTCTTTAAACTTACCCAAATTAGTATTGCATTTCTTCGAGAAAGCGATCACCAATTGGGTGTCGTCGGCATACGACACCAAGGACAGCTCCCTGCCTTTTTCCTCCTCCGCCAGGGGTCTAACATAGATGTTGAACATAAGTGGGCTCAATATTGAGCCCTGTGGCACCCCTTAATGCAGAACAAACTCCTGTGAGTGAAAAGGTGGTACTGAAACTTGGAAGGACCTCTCCTCCAGAAAAGACCGGATCCAGTCCAAGGCCGCATCCCTGATCCCAATTTCCTGAAGGCGTTTGTGAAGTATCTCATGGGAGACGGTATCAAACGCGGCACTTAAGTCCAGAAGGACCTAGGCCGCAGAGTCCCCGACATCCAGACTACCCCGAATGGCTTCCGACACTACCAGTAACGCGGACTGGGTACTATGCCGAGATCGGAAACCATGCTGTGATGGATCAAGGATAGCATTCTGCTCGATGAATTTATACAGAATTGAATTCAAATGTGATTCCACCAGCTTGGCCAAAAAAGGCAGCTGGGAGATAGGCCGATAGTTGCCAGGATCGACAGGGTCCAGAGTCAATTTTTTTAGCAATGGGATGACTTTAGCGTGTTTCAACGCCTGAGGTACAGATGCTGACATCAAAGACAAGTTGGCCAGATCTAAGCTCACAGGAGAGATCAGGGAGTGAAACTGGCGAAAGTGGGAAGGTGTCAAAGGGTCGCCAGGAGAGCCTGATTTAATTTTTAAACACAGGACCTCAAATTCCGTAAGTGCCAAGGGAGGGAAAGATGACAAGCTGTAACCCCCCAAGGAGTCCCCCACTCCTGGTGTCTCCCCCTCCATTGGCAAGGCCACCTTTGGTATGCCCAGGTAAATCTGCTCTACTTTGTTGACAAAGTACTGCGCCAGCTCGTCGCACTGATGGTTAGAGGCAATGGGAAGAATGGGTTCTCTCTCTCCATATTTTAACCATTTGGTTTTCTACACTGTTAGGCAATGATCCAGATATGAAGAAGCAACATTATTCCGTAGCCATGAAGGAAATCAAACATTAGTATGCAAGAAAATAAGGATAAATAATTCGATAATATATTGCTGCAATGTTTAGTTTATTGTTAAGAAAACATTAGTTGTACTGTAATCCCTTTTGTTGCCACGACATTTGAAAGGCGTTTAATGGGAGATAATGTTGGCATTCTGTGCACATAAAGGGGGGGGGTCGAGTTGTGAGGGAGGAATGTTTGCATTACTGAAGGCAGCATAAATGTAAGCAATCCATACAAAGGGTGTTTAAATCCCCATCGAGCTGAGACATACTACTTTAAGTTTTTTATACACCTTCATTGAGAAAATAGCGGACAAAAGTGTTCCCTAAATTAATTAATTTAGCATCAACCATGTGTGAGCTACTAGTTCTCGTGCGTAAACCATCATGGTGTCAAAAGGCGCATTCAATGGTAGCTACAGGAGGCATTAAATGTATACACGGACCGCACTGATAGGAGAAACAAGATGTTTTCAATATAAGGAAATACCTCACAGACATCAGGGTGTGACCACTCCTGGGATAAAGTGATCGCGAGCTGGTCTGGTTAAATCAAAGAACGGATGCAGAGGATGGACAAATAAAGTTAGTTTCATTCAATACATAGCCATAACTGAAAATGTGATATGCCTCTTTAGGATGGTCTACAGTCAGACCCTACAGTTAGATTGGGCATGAAAATGAAATTTAAAAAAGTGGTGGAAAAGAGTTACTAAGATTCAGTACAGCTAAGTGTTATACTTTAGGCGCCAAATAATCAATGCGGATAAATACAAGGTAAGGATAGGGTTTGGAAGCATTTTGAATAGAATAATTCCAAACTCCAAAGTGGTAAGAAGCTTAAAATACACAAGGTGCATATATACAGAATACATATAGATTGTGTTACCAAAGAAACAATAATTGGAGAGGCTTTACTTAAATAATACATTTAAAATCGAATAGAGGACTTGTGTCTACATGGAAGCAGCATCTCTAAAAGGATATGAAAAGGATGAAGATATGTTAGGTATTGTCAATATGGAAAATATGAGCAGTAAGGACTTAAATGAGTACGGTTAGAGAGAGACAGGTGGGAAAGCGTAGATATGAAAGATGAGCGTATATTATATATTATAGAGATGGTGAGCATATTTCAGCGGGAGAACAGGTGTAGAATAAGTCTTTAGAAGGGAAGCTGTCCAGGGCTTCACGGCTAAAACAAGAAGACATTTTTTCTCAGACTAAGGTAGCATTGCACTACTCATGATGCTCTCTGAAACAAAGAAAACACTTGAAATTCAGTTACCACACACACCAGGTGTGAGAGAATCTGAATGTGTTATTTTGTAAATTATCTGGAACTTGAAAGTTTATATCTTTGCCCAGAACCGTGAGGCAGAGAAGAAAAGAGGACAGACCCCTTAGATATATAGGCAAGCTTTTACATGTTAGAAAATAATGCCTCGTGTAAACGTATTTCAGTTACCATGACTTGGCTACAGCCAGCTTGCATTTGCAGCTTTAAAATTTGCAGAATGTTAGTGCATGTTTATTTCATGAGAGCTTTCCTTTCCTTCCCTCTGTCCGTTTTTTCCATTTCAGGTTGAATATCTAAAATGAAGCATCAACCTTGGTGACAGGAAAGTATAACATGTAATATTTGCGTGACAACAAAGATTTGGTAGTTGCGTTATCAAGGCGACAGAATACGGAAACTCTGGATCAAGGACGTGGCGCTTCACCTTGCTACACGACAACTTCTGGTTCTTATAGTGACTTCTTGTCTTTCAACATACCGACTGGCAAATAACCAGGTCACTTGAGCGTTGACAGATACACTCTGAAAATTCTCAGATCCACACCGTCACCCCTAGTAGAGATACATTGCGATCACACAATCCGACCACATTGTAACTCTATCCTGGCTGACAACTGAGAGAGTCTTTCCACAGTTACCTTTTTGCTACGTTGTTTACATTCTCCTTTAACGACAATTAAGATTGGTGCTCCGGGACACGATTACTGCTCGGGTCTGGGACGATTAATTTTTTCGTCCCTATCATCAATCTTCTACTTACAGTGTTATATTCATCCATCCAGCCTTGAGAAAGTCTTGGTACAGACTGTGTACCGACGAAACACATGTTGGCTTTTTCTTCTGATGTTTATGAATAAATGGAATAACATATACAAAAGGACTTTGACTTGATCATCTTATCTCAAGGAGAATAGTGTTGATGAAATGTGCAACGTTATGATTACTTTGAATATAAAATTGTAATGATTAATAGATCACTTTTGACATTGGTCACAGGATAGTGCTTAATCGACCCCTCTTTGCAATGTAATATTTGCGCTTTCTCAAGGAAGCAATGCTCAGGATGTTCCTTTGTTTTGTAACTTTCCAAAGTTCCCTGTCGATGTCATTCATTTGCTGAACAAACCATTGTACTGCGGTTTTGAATAAAATGTCATTTTGTTACTTTAATTTGTTATTCATAACCTAACCAATAAAATGCATTAGGAGGTAGGTGTCTCTAGAAGTATCTTGTTTACCAGACAATTGATTGGTTTAGGTGTTTTCAAAATTGCTAGTCCTACCCTGTTAAGTCATATCATACTATGAAATGCTTGTGGCTTCTTTACCCCAAACCATTATAAATGCTGCTTTAATTTGGCCAAGTAGTAAAAACCACAGCAGCGGCGGCCAACATAAGCAAAAAGTGGTGAGGTGGGTGGAGGTGGCACAGGGGAAAGTGCGGGACAGGGAATTTATTTATTTTATTCAAGAAGTTTTATATAGCGCTAGCCAGACCGGAAGGTATCGGAGCGCTTTACAACAAGTATAGAGCAGTGCAAAAGACAGCAAATATAGTACAGTCAGCAAGACGTTCAGGATATGAGTCAGAGTAGTGATGGCCATCCGCATCGATAAGAGTAAAGGCGCTTTGAACATTCCAAGCGGTTCCTATCTGTTCGATAGGGAGCGGTCGAGGAAAAGGATTTTGAATTGGCTTTTGAATTTAGGGAAGTAAGGAATAGTTCTGATGTGGGGGGGATAGCGTTCCATATTTTGGGAGCATTTCCGGCAAAGGACCTGCCCAATGTTTTTTAATTTCGTGCTTTGAGCGGGATAAGAAGTAGGGTGTTAGAGCTTCTGAGAGTCCTGTTCTGACCTGCTTTTCTGAGTTTGGCTGCCAGATATTCGGGCTTGCCTGTGTGAAGGGCTTTATGGGTGAGGCAGGCTGTTCTAAAGTTCGCCCGCATTTCTATAGGTAGCCACTTAAGTTCTTTTAGTGCCGGAGAAATGTGATCGAATTACTTTATTCCAGTGACCATTCTGGCTGCCGCGTTGAGGGTTGTTTTCAGAGGAGCAAGGTGAGATTTGGGTATTCCCGAGAGGATTGCATTTCCATATTCCAGTCGTGACAAAACCAATGCTTGGGTGGCTTGTTTGAGATCTTTGGATGGAATGAAAGGTTTAACTTTGTGTAGAAGTTTCAGGTTGAGGAACCCACTCTTGGCCGAATTCTTGATGTGTTTGGTCAAATCAAATTTAGAGTCTAGCGTGATGCCTAATGATTTGACGGAGTCAGCCAAGGAGAGGTTTACATTGAGCGCATCAATTTCTTTTAGCCATTCGTTCATTTGTGGGTTCTCTTCTTTGTTCGGGATAAGAAGTAACTCAGTTTTGTCCAGGTTGAGTTTTAAATGGTTACTTGACAGCCAACGTTGGACCTCCTGTAGTGTTTCATTAAGTCTATTGATATCTTTAAAAGAGGACATTTCTAGGTAGAGTTGTGTATCGTCAGCGTAGAGGTGGAAGGGCATGTTGGCTTTCCTGAGTAGAGTGGTGAGGGGTTCCATGTAGATGTTAAAGAGTTGGGGGGAGAGCACTGAGCCTTTGGGTACTCCCCTTATGACTGGGTGGAGGTCGGATTCGGAGCTTCTGATTTTGATTCTTTGTGAGCGGTTGTTTAAGAATGAGGAGAACCAGTTAAGAACCACGTCGTCGAGTCCGGCCCTTTCTTCCAGAGCTTTGAGGAGAAGAATGTGATCGACCATGTCAAACGCCGCCGATAGGTCTAGGAGAATGAGGAGGGAACAATGGTCTGAGTCCAGTGAATTAAGTAGGTCATCAATTACTTTGAGGATTGCAGTTTCTGTGCTGCACCCTTTCCTGAATCCCGATTGATGTGAGTCTAGGAGACTGGTATTGTCCAAGTGCCGAGTTAGTTGGCGGAGAACACATTTTTCTAGAATTTTGGAGAGAAGTGGAAGGTTAGAGACGGGTCTAAAGTTGTTTAAGTCATTTTTGTCCAGACCAGTTTTTTTTTAGTATTGGGGTGCCTTGTCCCACTTTCAAACAGTCTGGGACTTCTCCAGTTTTTAGGGAGCTGTTTATAATCCTGCACCACAGTGGGGCAAGGGAGAGTTTCAGTTTTTTGGTGAGTTGAGCAGGAAGGGGGTCAAGGGTGTGAGAAGAAGGTTTGGAGGTGGCGATAAGTTTGACTATCTCTTCTTCAAGAATGGGCTGAAAGAGTGACCAGGGTTTAGTAGAGGGAGGGGGGCGCTGTAAAGCACCCCATCTTGTTTGTTTTGGGGGGGAGGGAGTGGTTGGTGTCCAGGGAGTGATCGATCTTGGAGATCTTATCATCAAAGAAGTTGGCAAAGTTGTTGCATCGTTCTTTGGAGACCAGCTCCAGGGAAGTATCTGGTTTGGATGTTTGCTGTCGAAAGATACTGAAAAGTTCCTTAGGTCTATTTTTTGCGGTCTCCAGAGCGGAGCAGAAGAACATAGATTTTTTGTTCTTGATGTGGTTATTATATTTCTTCCGGATAGTTCTGAGTTTGTCATGATGGTAGGTGGAGGGCAAGTTCCTCCAGCGTCTTTCTGCGGCCCTTAGTTGTCTCCTTTCTTCATTAGTGTCTGAGTCGCACCAGGATCTGGATGGGGTGGTTCGCTTTTTTTTTAGTTTCAAGGGTGCTAGTTGGTCAAGAAGGGATCCCAAATTCGCGTTATAGAGCAAGGTGAGGTCGTTTGTGGAGAGATCATTGTCATTGGGTAGGAAGAACTTGAGTCTCTCCTCCATGATGTCCAAGGGGATCTGGTTTAGATTTCTTGACCATTTGGGGGGATCTTGTGCAGGGGGCAGGGATAGGAGTCTTTGGTTGATGTGGAATAGAATCATGTGATGGTCGGACCAGTCCACTGGGAGGATGTTGTCAATCGTGATTACGTCTTGATGGGCAATGATGGCATCCAGGGTCGCTCCTTTGTTGTGGGTTTCTTCAGAGCAGTGTTGGGATAGGTTATTATCACAAAGGAGATTGTTGAGAGATTGAATTAATGTGTTGTTGGTTTCGTTCCAGCGTAAATTGAGATCAACCAGGATTATGAAGTTAGAGTCTTTGAGAGCGCAATGGACAATCAGGTCAGATAGGTGTTCGCCAAAAGTGGGGGAATTGCCAGGTGGGTGATAGAGAAGGTGAACAATCAAAGCGCGGTTCTCCTTAGTCTTGATGGAGACAGATAGACATTCAAAGGAGCTGTATTTGCATGAGTCTGTTACCGCGATGTCAATGTCATCTTTATGGATGATGGCTACACCCCCCGCGTTGACCTTTTCTGTCTTTGTTGATGATGGTGAAACCAGGGGGTACCAGCATGTCTAGACAGGGTGGGGAGGTCTCCTTTAGCCATGTCTCCGTGATGAACGCAATATCAAGATTCTGAGAAAGGATGGTTTCAGCGAATTCCGTTGTATGTTTGGGGGCGGATCTACAGTTAATGAGCATGCAGTTAGTTGCTGGATTATTTTTGTTCATATGTTTTCCTAATGGGGCCCTCGGAATGGAGGTGAGGAAGGGGGGTCTTACAATTTTCGCGAGAGGGAGGTCTCTTCCGAAGCCGGTGATCACTTGGATATTGGAGTTAGTGGGCATTAGGAAAGAGGAGTCATAAGTGGAGGCTAGGTCCAAGGCTTCCTTTGCGGACATTGCTGCTATCGCTGTGGATGGTCTTTGTTTTTGTGTCTCCACATCCTTGTTCGTGTGGCTCTGAGCTCCGGTCGACGGTGCTGTGGTTCCAGTGAGAGTTTGTGGAGGAATCATCGTGTCAGTTTTTGTGGGCCTCAGAAGTCTGTTTCCGCGTGCGGGAGCGGTCGCGAGTTGGCGTTTTAGTGGGGTAGGCACCGCCGGAAAGGAAGGGATTGATTGGGAATGTTGGGACTTTCTCACCTTGTCTAGGTTGGAGAGGATTTCATCGAGGCCTCTGAATATAATTTCTAATTGGTTTTCTAGTAGATCCAGCCAGTGAGTCAAGTCTTTAGAGGCAGTTGGGGTGCAGTTTTGGGTTGGGACAACTCGTGGGGTGGGGGGCAGGGTCGTCTCATGAGGTCTAATGAGGAAGGGACCACCAGGCTGTCTCTGTTCGCGACCCTTGGTAGGGGGATTAGTCGAGGGCTCTTCCCCAATGCTTCTTGAGGAGTGAAGGGGGGGTCGGTAGACCGAGCCCGAGAGTTACTACTGAACTGTTGAGGAGGGTGCGATTGAGGGGGCAATGATGGTTGCACTTCATCGAGTGAAGGAAGGGGGTCAGTAGACCGGACCCGAGGGATGGTGGGGTAAAGTAGAGGAGGATCGGGTTGAGGGGGCTGTGGGGATTGATCTTCCTTGTCTCGATTCGAGGGGACAGAGGAGTGGGAGGAGAAGATTCTAGAGGGGGGGTTGCGGGGTCTCAATGAGGGAGTGGAGGTAGATAAATGGTTCTCCTGAAGGGGCCGGTTGATCAGGGAGGGGGGCTGTGTTGATACGGGACACAGAGTGTGTAGATTAGAGGCGCAAAGCGTAGGGAAGAGGTAGTCAAAGGCCTCCAAGTTTTCGTTGTTGGCCTGTATCAGAACTGTGCCATTTGCGTAAATGGTCATTGATGTATTACCTTTTCTTGTTGCCTGGTTAGGGAGAGAGGTCGTCAGTTTGCAGCTATGTGAGGTGGTCGTCGTTTTAGATATGTGTAGTTGCATTCTTAGAGTGGAGTTCCAGCTCTCAGGTTTATCAGTGTGGAAGATGAAATCCATCTTCACCTGCCCTTTGGAGGAGCAGTGGTATATGTCTACAAATAGCGTTTCTGAGTGTTGTCTGATTAGATTATGTTTGAGATTGATTATGGATGAGAGGTTAGGGGGAAGATAATAGCGAAGGTATTAGCGCCGTGCGGTTTTGTGTGGATCGCCATGGGCTGTTCGGCAGAAGCAGGTGAGCCTGGTGACATTTTCGCGTATTGTGTAAGCGGGATGGGACGATCTATAGAAGGCGGCAGCACCCCTTGGACTGGGAGTATCATCTAGGGGTGACTGACCACGATGAGTGAAAGGTGGGCACTAGGGGTTCTGCCCTACTAGTGGGAGCTGTGGTTACGGGGGCATAGCTGGATTATGGTAACGAGAGGGTGGCTGACGGGGGGGTAAGCGACGTGGAGCAAGTAGAGGGGGGCACAGAGTGTACTATGTTATAGGGGTGGTTGCTGCGGGGGCTTGGGTCAGGAGGAGGGGGGTAAGGAGAGGATCGAGGTATAGGTTAATTGCGGTTGGGGACTAGGAGCTGATCAGGTACCTTACAGTAGGCTGGAAGTCGCTGGCGTCATTGAAGCCAGCGAAACTGCAGACCAACTCACGCCTCATTGTTCTGCTGCTTTCTGGTCACAGCAGACAATGGGACAGCATCAGAGACTCCCTGTGCAAACCCTGGGCTGCTCTCATGCTGGTACCAATAGCAGGAGAGCAGCGCAGGGATTGGTCTGAGCGGGCTGGTTTAACGATCACTCAGGCACAAGGAGTCTGTGCTGTTTCTCTTGTGCAATACAGCTGGGTTGGAGAAACCTAACTGCTCATGTTTGTTTGACCGGCCTAAGACGGCCGACCAAACAGAAATGCACAATTAGAGTGCACACACTACTTTATTCCTCCTCCCTCCCATGGCCTGGCCTGCCCCTTCCTAGACACTTGCTCAGCCAGCAGCTGAAAAATGATAATAATTTTTTATTTCTTTTCGGGCTGCAGGCTCTGAGCCAGTGGGGCGACGCTCCTCCGCCATTGGGAGGAGCCGCTGCTGAACCATAGGAGTAACCCATATACCTATAAGAGACCTATATATACTTTATAGCAAACACTAAGAGAACCCATATATAATGCATTGGGTTATGATAATACCAAGATAATGTGTCCACACAATTAAAAATTAGATTGTATTAAAACAGTCTGAGTATACAAAAGGACACAGCATCAAATATAAATCATAAGAGTGCTCAAAAGTGCAAAGTGAACACATAGTGCTTGTGGGGGAACAAAATAAACAGTGCAAAATGAAACACAAGGGAAGATAACCAACGGTGAAAAGGGATAGGTATCCCAAAAATATTGTGTATGAATCAAGCCAGTCCAATATTAAATTATATTGGCACAGTAGTCATCCATTACACTGCCGGTACATGTGGATGGCGTTCCGACCCTTCATAATTTGGGGTCACCATCAGAACAAGGAAAAAACTACAATTGCGATTGCTGCCTAAGAATCAAACGAATAATGTTTGTAACCAAAATCACTTACACAACAAATTTATATGGCCACATCAGAAGTACCTGTGATAATTCCAGGACACCTGCTAGGCAAAAATGAAAAAAGGAGAGAAACCTCAAATAAACTGGATAAAGTTGCAAAAGTGCCCGACACCACACCGTGATGAAGCAAATTAAAAATTGTAATACTCGTGGTTGGTTACTTATGTGTACAGTGACCAGGGAGGGTAAAAAAGACCAGGAAGGATGAAATAAGAAAGCACCTGGAAAAAATCTGAGGAGGGAAAGATAGAGCAGGGCTCAACCACTTACGAATAAATTGTGGTAGCCAGCGTAGAGTAGACAGCACTGCAGGGAAGATTCAAATAAGTACTGTGGGTATCCAATAGTGAAATCAATCAGCTGGTGTTACTTCAAAAATCGGTCAGGTAGAGTCAAAAACAATTAATTAGGGAAGAGGAGGTACCCCGTCCAGGGTGTAACTAGAACCCCTGCCGGTATCACAAAAATGTCCCATGGGGGACTAGTATATGGAAAGCAAGGCTGAGATGATTCAGGGGAAAATGAACGGCTACCGAGTGTGGTAACTGTTGTAATGTGGATTGGATGCTCACAACGGTTGCAGAAAGGGCGGTGGAAGAAACAGAATGGTCAAAAGTAAATAAACAGCCAAGACGAGGAACTAGCCCATATAAAGGGCACACAATCTAAATGAGAATATACAATTAAAGCAGACCAAAATGTTAATATGTCAAAACGTAATACAACACATAAAAGATTACATTCTGTTACCTACCAAAAAAGGCACATTTACGTATTAATGGAAACATTCAGTTACTAGCAGATATTTCGAAAATACACTGGTGACAATATAAATAAATACAAACTATGTCATATTTGAGAACATTGAAATCACTAGAGGAAATCTCAAAAATATACTGGTGACAGTATAGATAAATAAGATTATGTTGGACTTGCCCTTTTTGCAGGGTCATCCCTGAACTTTTTGCCTTCCTCCTGTATTTTTTCTGACCTGTTGCTGGCTGTTTTATGACTCTGGGCACTTTAACACTGCTGATCAGTGCTAAAGTGCATATGCTCTCCCTATTGTAAATTGATGTATAGATTAGTGATTCTATGATTGCCTGGTTTGGTTTACTTGTCGAACCCTAGTACATTGCACTGAGTGTCCCCAGGGCTTGTAAACCAAATGCCGCTTGTGGGCTTGCAGCACTGGTTGTGCTACCCACAGAAGCAGCCTGTAAAAGTGTGTTTCAGGTCTGCCTGTATGCAGTCTGGTACTGCCATGTTGACTGGGCACATGCACCCACTTACCAGCCCCTAAACCTTCCCTTTTCTTCATATCAGACACCCCTATGGTAGGCTCAAGGGCAGGGTGCATTGTAAGTATAAGGTAGGACACGCCCTGTGTGTGTAGCATGCCCTAATAGTGAATTACAGTCATTTTCCTTTTTTCACTATTGCAAGGCTACCTATTCCCCATAGGCCAGAATGGGCAGTTAGATTATTACATTTTATAATCCTAACTGACTCAGGGAACTAGGTAGAAATTGAAGTTTAGTATGCCTGAATGACAGACATCTTTTAGTGAATTTGGTTTTAACATTCTGTGTTTGAAAATACCACTTTTAGAAAGTAGGTATTTTCTTGTCTAACTATCCAAGCCTGCCTCTGCTAGGTTATATATTCCTTGTCTTGAGTTTGAGTGACAGGGGCTAGGGGATCCCAGGAGATGGGGTGAGTCAACCCAGTGGTGAATAAAGAGATCTGCATGTAGATGGGAGGGAGGAGTTGCACCTGGGACCTGAATAGGACTGTGCCTTCCCTCCACAATGGTGGCTCTACCTTCTGTGGTACGTCGCATGTCTCTGCCCTGCACTGTGAAAGGAAAGAAGGAGTCATGTCAACAGAGTGCTCCAGGACTGACCAGAACTGGTTTGGACAAGGCAAAGGCCCCTCTGCCCTCAGAGGACAAAGGGTTTTGGGGTATAAGTATTGGAACCCTGATCCCAAGAATTTAGATCACTTTTGGACAACAAGAAGAAACCTTTGCCAAGGTGTGGAACCAGAGAGACTATCCCTAAGCTGAAGTTCTGCTTGGGGAATTGGCCTGCAGTGGTTGCCTGACTGCCAAAGGAAGGAAAAAGGAACGTTGTGTACTTTATTTTCAACTTGTAAGGATCTCCAAGTGCTTGCAACCGAGCTTGCCTCCTGCTGACGTCTCAGGGACAACAGACTTCACCCACCAGCTCCCCAAGAGTCTTCCTGAAGTGCCTGCAGTTGTGCTGGACTTTTTGAGGATTTGTGTGTTGCAAGGAGCTGGAAGCGCGACACAAGAACAAGAAGCGTGTAGCCGAACTGCCGCTGCCACTTCACAACACGTAGCGGCAGAGAAGAGAATCGATGTTGCAGCAGACGCCGCGGCATCACCCAGAAGCGTGTCACAGGAGAAGAGGATTGACGCCACATCAGACGCCGCCACATCTCTGAGAAGCGCGTGGCAGGGCCTGTTGCGGCTCATCGCCGAAGAAGAGGATCGACATCGCCACTCACGCCGCCGCATCACCGGAAGAGTGTTGCAGGGCCTGTCGCGGCTTGCATCATTGTGGAAGCAACTCACATCGCCGGAGAAGAGGATCGACGTTGCAGCAGATGCTGCCGCATCACCGGGAAGCGTATCGCATCAAGGAGAAAGCGCCATCTTTATTTTATCTGCACAAGATCTTCCATGCATCACAGTCCTTGCGTGTAAGGGACTACCACATCACCTTCCCTGCAACACTTTTGTTGCCCTGTGTGACGCATCTTAAGGTACATTGACTCAAAGTGTCCCATTTTAAGATCTAAATAGTACTAATCTAATTCTACCGGTTTAAGAACAGTATTGTGAATTTTTGTCATGTGTCGTCTTGTGATAAGTCTATATAAAGAATACTTATTTTTTATATAAAAACCTGTGTGGTGTCCATCTGTAGTGTTGTCATTTGATTACTGTATGTGTTCACAAATGCTTTACAGACTGCCTCTGAGATAAGCCTGTCTGCTCGTGCCAAGCTACCAAGGGGGTGAGCAGGGGTTATTTTAGGAGTGTACACCCTGACTAGAGGCAAGGGTCACTATTTGTCACAAGTACCTACCTGTGCCAAATAGAGACCCCCAAATCTAACAGATTACAAATCATAATGTGATGTTTAAGAGCATGACGACAATATTACTGAATCACTGTTTCACTCATCCAAAGTGTTCAGCTCCATATTGAGGGAGGCAGGCCTGATCAAATACTTGCAGAGTAAATTCATTTTCAGCATGTTTTAGCGAAGAGAAGTGAGTAACCATAAGAGCATTCTCAACAACGCATCCGATCCGACCTTTATGTTGGATGATATAAGCTTTTATTATCTGTGGGTTGTCTAATATATAGTAAATTGCAAGGACAGCAAATGGCATATATTACATTCACTGATCAACAGTCGGTAAATTATTTCAATGGGCAGCAGGTGTCATAATGTTTAAAACATTGGTGTTAGAGGTTTGGGGACAAACTACACAGTTCTGGCATTTAAAATGGCCTATAAAGGGAGGCAAGCCCCAACTGGTGGTAATAGGTTGGGTTATGGGGCCTTAGAGGACCGTGCCATAGCGTGGACCATGTGATCACTCAGGTTTTGTCCCCTTCTGTAGGAAAACAAGGGAGAGTTTGAAAGACGCTTGTGAAATTGAGGTATTTCCCAATTGTTTTGAATTATTGTACTCACTTTTTTACTTGATGAACTAGAGGTGGCTTCAAGGGGAATGCATGTGCTGAGTTTCTTTTCTTTAGGGGTGAATAAAACCTCCTTCTGGCAGTACCACACATGTTTATGTGATCTGGAGACTATATGTTTGGGATAGCCCCTTGTGTCAAAATGGCTGCTTCAAGTAAATGGTCATTATTCCATTTACAGTTCCTGCAGATTTGTAGGATTTGACTGTAAGGCAATCTGCCCTGTAGGCCCCTGGGATGATTACTCATGTATAAGAGTAAAGTGTTCCTATCAGTAGGTTTTCTGAACGAGGTTGTACAAATTTGACCATCCTGTACTTGTAAGGAAAGGTCAAGGAACGATAAGTTGTCATTCCCGGCATCAAAAGGAAATGTAGGATGAATTTGTGTGATGTTAAGCCAATCGATGAAAGAGATTAAGATTCAACATTACCAGGCCAGATAAGAAGGGTATCACCGATATATTATTTCCATAGCTGGATATGGCTAAAGAAAGGGTTTGTGGAGTGGTCAAAATTTAGAATTTTATCAAAACTGTCAACATAGAGAATAGGAAAGTTTGGAGCAAAGCAGGCTCCTATGGAGAAGACTTTTTTCTGTAGGTAAAAGGTAACCCCATACAGAAAATAATTGTGCAAGAGAGCGATTCCAAGAAGCTCAATGACAAAATCAGTTGGAATCCATGAAGGTAAGGGCCTTGTGTCCAGTAACTTGCAGTTGATTTCAATACCCTCAGTTGGGGGAATTTGGATATAATGATTCAGTCAAGTCCCAACAACAAGTCCGAATCCATGTCAAAATCCATATCCTCTTATTTGGCTAATACAGTCCATGATATCTCTAATAAAGGTGGCAGTGAGGAGAACTAATTATTTGATCATAGTGTCTATGTATTTGCCCAGTGGTTCTAAAGCAAACCCACAACTCGAGACAATCAGGCATCCAGGTGGATTAGATGTATTTTTGTGTATCTTGGGTAAAACATAGATCACCAGGGGATGAATGATTGTTATTGAGGAAAGGTATTATTTGCTAGTAATAATGTCCATCAAGATTTGTTTTAGTTACCCTTTTGGAATGGAATTGGATATCAGGTAAGGGATCACAGGATAAAGGAGAGTAATGTTCAAGATTGGTTAGTTGTCATGTATTTTCTAACCCATATTTGTCATGATCCATGATCACAATACCACCACCCTTGTCAGCACGTTTGATGATCAGATCATGATTAGTTTTTAGGGAGTGTATGGCTTGTTTCTCAGAGTAAGTAAGGTTGTATCGAACATATTCAACTCTGGTTTGATTTGCATCACCTCTTGCAGAAGCAATTTTTCGAAAGTGAGATTTTCAGGTGGCAGGGCAAAAGACGGAGAGTGGAAAGTAGAAGGGGGATGAAAAGGAGAGAGAGTGTTACCAGAACTATTAGTGTTGTTGGCAAAAAATATAATCTGATCTGTATAAAAAACTTCAAAAGATCTTAGTGAAGTTCCAAACAGTCACTGCGTGTGATGGGGACAAATGAGAGCCCTTTACGCAAAATATTTATTTCATTGGAAGATAAATTGTGGTATGACAAATTGAAAATTGGGATGGTGTCAGTTTGATCGTTCAAACCAATGGTAGTAGCTTCCCTATCCCGGCTATCTATTGTGGGTAACCCCATTTGTACATTTTGTGGCCCATTTTTTGGCTCACCTGGATGTTCTTACTGGAAGTTGCCCCTCCCTTGTCCTCTGCTGTGGCTCCTTTCTAAAAAGCTAGTTAGTGTTTGGCGCTGCCTGTTAAGATTGGTCGTAGTACTTGTCCCCTCCCCAGGGTATGAGTATTCTGGAGAACTATTAGTGGACTCAGAAAAGGTCACTGATTTTTGTTTCTTGTAGCATCCTTAGGGTGGAACTTGTGGATATTGGTGTAAGTCGAGTACAAATCGTTGTTAAGATAAGGAAAGGTTTTTTTCTTTGCTGTAGTTTTTAATGTTTCTTTCAATTTTGTTAATCTTATTTTTTTCTGTGGTGTTAAATGTAACTATAGTGCTATTTATTTCATCAGGTAGGATTTTTAGCATCTGTAAATGAGTCATTCTCAAGGATCAATTCTTCAAGTTCGGCTATTTCTTCCAATTCTTTTTACAGAGTTCCAGGGCTATGTCAGTTCCCAGTACCATCAAGTGTCTAGAGCATGAGGTGGCTAGATGACCGAAGCCTGATCGAAACTTTGGGTTATCAGTGAAGATTGCTGGTGCGTTTCTCATTTGAAGGCCCACAGGAAAAAAGCCTGTTTTAGTTAATCTGTCAGCATCTGAGCATGTAAACTAGTTCTGATCTGTTTTTTTTAAAGTTTCTCTAATCTATCAAACAGTACCTCTGAGGACTTACGATATATAGGGGTGGGGCAGTTAGCTATTAAATATGGGCCACTAACGATTTTGTTGATGTATTCATCCCAATACTTTGGTGCTTCTCAGGAGGACATAATGTGGTAATGAATTCCACATTAACAGACAATTTTGGGTAAATATATGATAAGAAAGAAATACTTTCAGTCCAGCAATTGCCCTGTTAAATAGTAAAAAAAACACAGTAACAACGCCTATACCCTTATGAGGTCTGGGTAAATTTTATATCAAGCAGCACAATAATTTGGAGAAGATCCAAAGTTCTTTTGGGGCCTTCTTTGGGAACAGACTCTATGCCAGTCTGTCTATTTACTTTATACTTAATCTTTTGGCTTATTTCTTTGAGAGCAGACTCTATGTCAGTATGTTTACTGATTTACATTTAGTCTTTCCCTAGAATTATTTTCAGAGGCAGGCCATATCTTAGTCCTCGTATAGAATTATACTTTATTATATTTATGCAAATTCCTAATGGAGCTAGTACTTTTGGCTTTCTGTAACGATCACATTTTTAAATAAACCCATTGGATATTTTCACCTTGAATATTGTCTCATGCATGTTTTTTTATTTGCTTTGGACTACGTCTTAGGAAGACTCATTCAGTCTTACAAAAACGCAGACAGTCCCAATCTTACACATTGACCCTCTTAATTAGTTAATTAAAGCATCAACAACTGCAGTAGTTATAAAAGGTTTGCCTGGAGGTATAGCTCCTGCAGACAGGTGTGAAATGCATCCCAAATGCAGGCCATAGGACCTTTGATTCCCGTCAGAGGAGGAACTGGGAACAGAATCGGACAGCTCAAGCAGGCATTGCAGATGTTACTGGTACAGTGTTTCCCAGAATATTTCTTTGCCAGACACAAGCTGAACCAAATGCAAAACAACAGTGAGTAGGTTACAGAACACAGTAAACATTAAATAATACCCCAAAGGGCTGCGATGCATTCAAGAGATGGGTTGCTAATGAAAACAGGGGGAGTAAGTGGATTGAGACACCGACACAGGAATGACAGTAAGATGGCTTCACCATTTAGCCTGCCTTGTAGCACCAATGGCAGATGAATATCAGGTAAAGAGGCCTTTGGCTATGAGACTCTATATACAATTAATTAGTTACACAGCATTATGCACTTTACCAAGAGGCACATCTAATTCCAGACAAGAAGAGAGGAGATATATAGAAATCTTGCGTTCACAAGAAGCCAGAAAAAGCAGAGAACAGTAAATCAGATTTCCTTCAGATCCTCAGTTTTAAATTGGGATCCAGTTTTGAAGGGACAAGAGAGGAGGGGGAGCACAATCTTAGAACATAGAAGAAAGGCTGGATAAACCAATTAAGCTAATCAGGACAAACATACTCTAAAAATCAGGAAAAATGCTCAGTGAAAACAATGAAGCAGCCAAACCAGAAAGTGGAGTGAATGCCTCGAGGCAAGTCAATAACATTTTGTCTGCAGAGCATAGAAAAGAGAATATGGTGCAGAATTTTCAGCCTGTCATATAGGCAAAATGAAAAGATCTAACTTTATTTGCTGCCCTTTAGATACAGCAATTGCTTGAGCTAAAAATAGACTGTGATCTTTTCCTTGTGCAGTGAAGTATTTGTGATGGAAAAGCTTATGTCCAGACTATAATCCACTCCCGCCCCAAGTTCCCTGCTTTTGCTGCACTCTTCACAAATTACATAGATTGATATTTCATATTCTTTATATATTCACTAAAGATATCATTTATTCCTTTTTCCCATATGTTCATTTACAGCTGATACTCATTTCGAAGGACAGACCTGCTTTTTGAAGGCGGCAAAATTCATATATATGTTTCCAACATGATTTGCATTATTATAAACTCCTAACAATTTCATTACGCATATACAACCCATTACTGTGTTGGAACATCAATCGATAGTTATGAAGAGTAAAGATATATGTATACCAATTCAGTACCATTCAGTAATCCACTGTTTGTACACTGAGCATGAAAAGAAGACACAACGCTGAAGGTAGGTGCTGTGTTTATTCCGTCCAACGAGCATGAGCTAGCACACGAGCTGGTGCCAGATCCCAACACAGCAGTATAGCATTTCCATCCATTGTTTAGGATTATTGTACTTGATATCTCATACTTTGCAATTAGCCATTCGTTCCCATGCTATTCATTGATAGTCTTAGTGCAACATAAGAATGCATTGATGTATTGGGTGAACGCAAACCAACTACCAATTGTGGGGATCAAACACAGACATGCTGTTTCATATCGTTTTGCTGAAGCAAACAACATTGTACAGTGTGTGAGGGGGAAGAACGAAACATCAACAGACAGATACACCATGGAAAATCAACCACTGTATTGTCGAGGGAGAGGGCATAACTATCTTCCACTCAGTTTGACCCTTAACGTGTATTTTTCTGATCAAAAGAAAACACCTACTGTGCTGGTGTAGCCTCCACCAATGAGTCATGCTCTACATGCATTGAATCCAGTAGTGCCTCCCTGCTTTAGCAAATTCCGGTTTTCCCCTTGCTCTTTTAGCCTTGATTAATAAAGTGATATTAAAGCCAGGTTTGTGAATTCGGTTGTGAGTTTGTATTTCGAGGGTCGGGATATTTCCCAAGAATACACATCTCAGGAGCGGCCACTATAAGCCCGTCTGTAGATTCTTTGATAAAAGTAGTGATATCAGACCAGTATGGGACAAGGCCAGTATAAGCCCAGATTATAGTACACTTCCTTCCCAAGTTCCCCACATCTAGGACATACTCATTTTGTTCGGTGTGATATAGGCTCTATGAGTGTACTAACAACAGATCAATTGAAAACGTGCCTTTCAGGAAAATTTAGGGCTGTTTTCAAGCCCTTTAACCCATATACGCCCACAATTGGGTTGAGAATATTGTCTGTCCATTTGTCTCTAAGGGAATTCAAGGGCATAACGATGCCACTTCTCAGTGGCTGACACAGTAGCGATATGGCTTTTATGTGTGCCCTTGGTGAGGTATACAGTATGAAGTCCTTGGTGTACAGTGGATTTGTTGATACATGTCTTTCGACCACTGCCACTACCTCTATTGTCCCATATTGTGAAAACTGTCCTGCCAAATTCCGTCAAGTCGTCATAGTTGAGAAGTACTTCATCTATATAAATCCCCTATTTTATCAATTCCAATTCCGTACCTCCTCCCCCAAGACCCTTCCCTGGAGCCCGAGGAGACTTTCAGCATTGTGTAATCAATCTCATTGCCAGAATTAATGAAAGGATCAACAAAGCATTGCATCACTTTAGCCGTTTTAGGCAGTGGAGTCCAATATACAAAATTCCAATGATGTCCAGTTATGTACTCCCGTCAGCCGTTAGAGCCCCTCCGAAACCTACCCCTAATACTTTATTAGAGAGGGGCAGGACCCAAGCATAGGTATGAGTTCTGCATTGGGTAAATGAAAACGCAGGGAACTCTGATGTGGCCACAGGGTACATTGCATGCAGCTTGTATGGTATCAGATACTCTCTGCGTAGTATTGAAAATTGGATACATTTAAATCAGGTATTACAGGAAATGCTTTTGGGGTACTCTAAAATGTATGCCCATTCCTTGTCAATTAGTTCCCTTGTCAAGTCGGAGTCCCATTTAGGTTTCAAGGGAGTACGCGAAACTACGAGGTGTTCCCTCTGACCACGGTCGAGTGAGCATACCAAATGGTTCCTGTCCCCCATTGTGTGCAGTGCTCTGAGCAACTCATAAGTAGCAGGTTCCTTATTATCCAATACCCAATGTTTGAGCACATAGTGGAGAATACTTACGTGAGTCCGAAATAAAGAATCTGGCAAACAGTGGACCTGTACAAACTCCGCATGGGGCAGAAGAACTCCATCCAAGAACAGGAATCCAACTGACGTCACCACAGGCCTATCCTAGGGAGATTACCTGAGGGCCGTCAATGTGCCCATGGATGTTGGGAGACTACAGAGTGGAATATTCAGTGCATAAGTGTGCTAGAGTGTTTTAGGCCATTCTCCAATACATCAGGGCAGTACTCAGCAATCGTGAGTCTACATACGATAACAAGGACTCAGAGCAGAACAGTAAGTGTGTTGAGCTTCCATTGTTTCAGGTGCATGGTTGTATATCCTATTTCAAATAAATTATGGTCTGCTAACTAATACGATAACCACTGTAGCTGTCCAGCTAAGCAATAGGCTTTACAATCTGGGGCTCCCATTCCCCCACTAGACGCTAGCAGCTGCGGTTTAGACAGGCTTACTCTATGTCATCCTTTTCCCCAGACAAGATCGATCAGAATGGAGTACACAAGCTTAAATACCCAAGTTGGGACCACCAGCTGGAGATTCACAAAATAATACAGTAACCGCGGTAACATCACCATTTTTGCCACTGGGGGGGAGGTGACGGCGCTGAGTAAAGCGCTGCATAATAATCACCAAATGCCACATTAATCTCTACCTGTGTAGTCACTAAACCTTGTGTGGGTGTGGCAAGGGATAAAATGGGTGTGCGTGAAGGTGACAGTCGAATTAATCAGGCCAGTATGGTGCCTGATCTGTCCACTTCTGATTGCGTCCGTTGTATATAGGTCCTCTGATCCATCAATCACAGTCGTTCTAGGACTTCGGTGTATAAAATCCTACCTCACTTAACTCCCCTGCATCCGCTGCATTTTCCTGGGCTGCCACCTTCAGAGAGCCCAGTTTGCCCTCCAGCTCTGCAATGTCTCTAGTGACCTCCTGCCTAGCTCTCACCACCTCACCCACTGAGACTCTGTGGACTGCCACCTTAAAGGCTTCCCGCTCTATCAAATGTGAGGAAGCTGAAGCAGTATTCTCTGAGAAGTAAGTAGTGCTGTTTATAGCTAATATGCCCCTAAACACAGAGTCTTTGAGTAGTTGAGGTTGTAAGTGCCACGTTGGAATGGGAGAAGGGATTGATCCCCAAGTATGTTTAGGTTCCAGAGGGTTGTGGTCAGATTTGGTTTTACCAATATATGTAGTGCGAGTCACAGAGGAAGTAAGCTGTGGGCACAAAGGAATCTATCCATGTGGGAGTGCAAGGCATGGGGACATGAATAAAAGGAGTATTGTCACAGACCAATATTAAGATCCAATTAAATATCCGCCAGATCTCACCCATTCACCCAGCAATGAAACTCCTTGGCTTGATGTATTATAGCAGTGCCCAGAACGGGGGGACGTGAGCAGTCCAAGTTGGTATCTAGTACAGCATTGAGATCCCCTCCCCAGAGCCAAGGGTATTGTAATGAATCCACAAACTTGGTCGATAAGCGGGCCAAGAATTCACCTTGATCCGAGTTGGGTGCATATGTACATCCCAGGACTATCTGTTCCCCATGAAGTGTGCCCCTAAGTAGCACATAGCATACCAGAGTATCAATCTTGGATTCTGACACTGCAAATGGGACCCCTGCTCACATACACATTGCTGCCCTTTGTGAGAATGCGGAGTAGGTAGTGTGATGTAATTGCCCTCTCCAACGTTTAAACAGTTTATTTGCATCTGAGGTTACCAAGTGAGTTCCCTGAAGGAACACTATTGTGCATTGCGTCTGTGTAATTGTACAAGTATTCTGTGCTGTTTGTGGATTGAACCCATACCCCGGACATTACAAGTGATGAAGGTGTAAGCTTTAGCTACTGTCAACATGGGGAAGCTGAAAGAATACAGTACAAATATACCACCCAGAGACAGGCCCGCCCCTAGTGCTATTACGAGAAATTACAACTTGAAACAGTAAAAACCAAACAATCCCACAATAGTTGGTCCAGCGATTCTTCATCGTTTGACTAAACTGAAAACCAATCATATAATGTTTAAAAAAGACAATAAGCCTTTAAACCCAGTGAATAAACAAACACACAAAATAGTAGTAAAAGAACCCTCACTCACCACTCACTTCATCATGGGGTTCTCACTGGAAGGACCGAATGTCCTCCCAGAGTGCTACTACGCCTGTTTACAGCGGAGCTGGTTTTTTGTGTGTTTGAATAGTGACAACCAAGAAAGTGTTAATTATGTGCGAAAATTAAAAAATGCCAAGTTGTGACTATCAACTACTTTATTAAGAGTCCAACTCGCATTGATTAAAAGGGGTGAAAACAGGACTTGCACCAAGGTTTTTTTATTGAAAACCTCTAGTCCTTATGAAATCGGTCAACATGTTTCTGCTTGGGAGCCAAAAAAATCGCTCTGCATTCGTCAGGACCTTATAATAAATCTTCCGCCGGTATGCACACACTAAGGCGCACCCCACTGTGAAAAAAAGTTTTTAAAAAACAGACTTTTTAATTACTCACGGTTTTACCCGTGGGGGCACTCTCAGTATTTACTGGGGCCCATTCACTGTGAAGGGAAAAATACATATTAGCATATTATACATTCAAAAAGAGCCATATGTTATCAACATTTACAATTCAAACCCTTCACCATAATCTATGGGTTTAGTACTGTATTATTTTCTGGTCATGCTTCTACGCGTGAGTGTGCCGGGAGTTAAGCATTTTATCACACCAGATTTATAGACAGACCCAACTGTTAATGAAGAGTAAAGTGTGGACGACTATCAATGTCGTGATCGAAGTTCGGCATCTTGTCTCCGAGGATTATTTAATTTTATTGCGACTAACTCAAATGAAGAGTGTCACATAAATGACTATTATTGTCGTAATTAATCAGAAAATATGCTTGGTGAAAATAAGCGAAAACGCTTTACTTAAGCAGTGCATGCTATTTCATTAAGATCGTGACTCGTGGGTAACGGTTTAGTCAAAACATGTAAGGACTCTGAGAAACTCACATTACAGGTATTATTTCGGTATTTCATGGGCAACCACGGGAGGGGTTTGCTTCACGCCGTGCTACCTATAGGTAAAATAGAACCCATAAGGGTAAATTAAAACAATCTGAAAACATTCCCCAGTGTGTACGAGGAAAACCGCTACATTCTTGGACTTACTTTCAAGCCGGCGGCTCCCCGTGGAAAACCTAACTGAATTCACTTCCGTGGCCCGAATACGTAAGCGTCAGTGGCGCTTCAGTGTGAAATAACGTAACCGGCTCGGTCACGTGGTTAGGGCGTCAAGAAGATCGCTAAGTGTCTTAAAGGGGCAGGAATTGGATTCTGTTAGTCGAGGATAGTCTAATAAAAACGGAACTTTATTTTCATGAAACCTGTGACTTCTCAAACGCTCTTAGTTTATATGTGTCTATAAAAGAAACCCTTACTTATGGACCTGTGTAGCTTGAAATTCAGGAACAATACGTTTTTTTTTTTATATATATAGGGAGCTGAGGGTGTTTATAAATCGCTCCGTTTTTCTTATATATTGGATCACTACGTTTTTTAATTTTATTATTTTTGTACAATTAGCATACAGTTGCTTACAGCCACAGCCGAAGTTTAGAGTACTGCAGTATTCAGTCAGCTATGCAATCGGGGAACGGTGGAAACAGTGTATATATCCATGGATATATGTATATATCCATGGATACTATGATCTAGCGTCGGAAAACTGAACCCCAGGGAATTTCATCGTTCAATCCTGACCGATGAGTTGACAGACGGTATATCCATCTCTGTTCTTTCTCAGACTCCTTTCATTGCCACCACTGATGTGTTCGATGATGGTCCACCGCATGTCATTTGGTGTGTGATTTCTCTCAATAAAGTGATTTGTGAGTTTGGTTGTATTTCTCTTGCATCGGATATTACTCCGATGCTCACAAATCCTCAGTTTAGCCCGTCTGGTGGTCATCCCAACATACTGAAGGGAACAGGGACAGGTTATTAGATAAACTACATTGCAAGTGTTGCAATTAGTATGGCTTCATTGTTCCCATTGTTTGCCAGGTTCGATATTGAGAAACTTAGTGTGTGAGGTCAGATGACAGACGCTACAATTCCCACACGGGAAGTGGCCCGTCACCTGTGGAAGTCCCCAAGCATTCAGTACAGTTGTTTCTTGTTTATTATGGTGTTGTACTGGACGAGTATGTACTAATGAATCTTTCAGGCTTGTGGCTCTTTTATACGAGAAAGGGGTTTGGCCCAGTCCCGTTGGTTGCTCGTTATGATCTTTCAGTGTTTTTGGATAACACGGCTCACTGCATTTGAAATCGGATTGTAGGTGGTTACGCAGGTCATAGGTATCTCTGTTGTTGTCTCTTTTGGGTAGGAGTCTAACAGCGCATCCCTGTTCTGGTTGATGGCTCTCTTCCTGCTTTTAGACAAGATTTTCTTTGGGTAACCACGTGCTTCCAATTTATTAGTCAATTCATCCGCTTGAGTTTTGAAATCTATTTTCTCACTGCAGTTTCTCCTAATACGGAGGTATTGTCCGTAGGGGGGATTCTCCATCAACGGACGCGGGTGGAAACTGGAAAAATGCAACAAACTATTCTTAGAAGTGGGTTTATAAAAAGTCTTAGTTTAAATCAGATGTTCTCGTTTTGTTATTGTTACATCCAGAAAAGTGATGCTTTCTTTCGCATACTCGTGGGTAAACTTCAAGTGAGGATTGCAGGTATTGATCCAATCGAAGAAGGGCAAGAGTGTATCCTGGACATCATCTATATATCTTTGCCAAACAATGATATTAGATGCAAAAGGATTGTTCGGAGTCAAGATGAATTTTTTCTCAAAATCATACACATACAAACCAGCCACCAAAGGGGCAAAGGTGCTGCCCATCGATGTACCTATTCTTTGAAGATAGAGTTCATCTTCATATTGGAAAAAGTTCTGTTTAAGTGCCATCGTGGCACATTCCACTACAAAGGCGCGGGTGGTGGTATAGTTCCAAGTGATCTGATCAAGGGCCTCCGCTAATACCTTTATGGTCTCATCTTCTGGAATGCACGTATAAAGGCTCTCAATATCGAGAGTAACCAGAAAGCATGGATCCTCTGGTATCTCGATAGTCCTTAACATGGCTAGAAGGCTCTTAGTGTCCTTTACATAGGTCTGTGTAGACTGTATTATTGGTTTAAGAAAGAAATCGCAATATTTCGATAAAGGTTCAAGTAGGGACCCAATGCCGGAAACTATGGGCCGCCCTGGAGGTGGCAGGATGTTTTTGTGGGTTTTGGGTAAAGTATAGAAATATGGTACTTTCCCACTTGAGGACGTTAAAAAATCAGATTCATGTTTGGAAATCAGTCCATCTTGTACTGCTAAATAAAGTAGTCGATAGTCACAACTTGGCATTTTTTAATTTTCGCACATAATTAACACTTTCTTGGTTGTCACTATTCATACACACAAAAAACCAGCTCCGCTGTAAACAGGCGTAGTAGCACACTGGGAGGACATTCGGTCCTTCCAGTGAGAACCCCATGATGAAGCATGTCACCACTAGGTGGTGAGTGAGGGTTCTTTTACTACTATTTTGTGTGTTTGTTTATTCACTGGGTTTAAATGCTTATTGTCTTTTTTAAACATTATATGATTGAGTTCCTTTGGTACTCGACCACATCGCTCTTTTGTTGTTATTTGAATATTGATTTTTTTGGGGTAGAAGAGTGTTTGTAACATACCCTGACTCTCTTATTGTGACTAAGTAAACTGAAAACCAAACAGTAACGTTATGGGGGCCAGCAGAGAGCTCTCACTGAGGGGAATGAAGTGAGTTACCAACATATGTTGAAGAACTCAACACCAATCAGACCCAGAACAATAAATAAATAGTGCAGACTCCGGACACAATCTCATATCCATCATACATGTGTACATGAGAAGAGGGTGGGAACATAACATTATATGGCTCTGCCCTGTCAAGAAAAGAGATATGTACAGTGGGGACACAGTCTGTACATATATACGCCCATTGTGTATGCCAAGCATCACCAGTGCGCCCCCGCGAAGCAGTGCCCTGATATCAAACCCCTGCCAGTAGTCATCATGTAAAGGATCCACCCACCTCAGTCAGTCCAAGGGACCAATACTTAACTGTGGGAAACAGTGCCACACTTCCCCCATGGTCCGAGTCGGAGGCATTATTGTGCAAGAAACTGGAACTGATGGGTGGACAGGTGGATCGCAGCGCTGATGCCAACCGAAGTGCCTCCTGCTGGCCCTCCAGGGCCCTACATGTGGAAGGCACTCCCCCGATACTGTCCTGTGTGGTGAGCCCCCTTGTACATCTACGGGGGCACGCTGTGATCTCAGTTGCACTGCCCCATGGAGTTCTTGTATTGTGGAGTCCCGAAATTGCTGCTCCAACCAGTCCCAAGCCCTCCCAGGAGTATCAAAGAAATGGGAGCGTTGACCATGAAGAATTTTAAGTTTGGCTGGGAATAGAAAAGCATAGGTGAGCCAAGCTGCACCTAAGTGGATTTGCATGCCCTGAAATGAGGAACGTTTGTGCTATACAGCCATGTTATAAGAAGGAAATATGGAGACTTTTGCATCATTGACCAATATAAGGCCCCTGTATCGGGTCATTTGTAGAAGCACATTACGGTCTCTAAAAAGTTAAGAATTTTAGCGTTAATAGGACATTCATTTGCACCAGGAATGGCCTTCCTGGAGGAGACCGGATGTACCCTCTCCAAAGTGAACAGTTCAGAGTTCAGTGTGGGCCACTTCATGTTGTGTAGTTCCTATAAATCTATATAGGACCTGCACGTTTAGACAACATAAACTGTGGGGTTGGTGTACAGACTGAAACCAGACACCCCCACCGGGTATGCTCGCCTGTATACCAGCTAGCTCACAGTGCCACTATGAACCCCTCTTACCAAGGAGATAATAGTTTCTGGCAACTATCGAACATAACAACCCTGACCCCTCAGGGATCATGGAAACAGTTAAGTACTATTCGCTCAGTCACTCGTGCTCACTTTGTCTCAGAGAGATACACAGAATAAACATTGGGGACATTCTCAACAAGTATTTTTTGAACCAGCGTCATTCTAGTGTAAAATATGTGGGCTGCAACAACCATAAGAAACAAATATAAACGATTATAAGCACCAACTATGTAAATGGATGGTAGATTTCTACCCACAGTGCTAAAACAATGAATATATGCAGGCATATAAATTCATGACAGTTGTAATGAGTACTCCTGCAATGCTAACCCTAACCAGATGTACCCAAGTGTACCTAGCACGTATGTTGGTGTATAGCCAGGAAACCCCCTAGGATAAGGCCAAACCCATTACCTGGTGTGAGAGAATGAAGAACCCTGTCTTGGTCTTAAGATGAACACCCCGCAAGGGTTGTCAGACCACTGCATTCTGAAGTGTCTGCATTCAGGAACCTCAGCGTCTCGCGTCAGTGTGTCAGCATGGAAGTCTTTCACCTCTGACTGCCCCAGCAAAGATATAGTGCTTATATACCCAAAAGGTTCCCTCAGGGGTTCTACCATGCTGTGCCATGTCGGCCGAAGATGATGAAAGGGATGACCATTATACATAGTTATTATGCAAAAGATGCAGTAGAAGGTAGTCCTGAAGTGTTTCTGAGAATCCTCATGCATAATAATGAGGCTAGTTTTCGGAGAAAACCACACGAAATTCATGCAGCATCTAACTAGGTAAAAGGTCAGCCCAAACAAGTTATGTAGTACAATGGCATGGTAAATATAGGTGAGAAGGTAGGTGACTACCCAAGCCTATATTTTGGGGTACATTACAAATCAGAACACCCACTCCTCAAGCGACCGGACGATAATCTAAAAAAGAAATGACCTTCTACTCAATCATTAAAACATTGTTAAAATGTCTAGAATAAAGATATCAAAAAGTCTATAAAAAATGCTCAAACATTCTATAAGTCCTTTAAAATATGTTCATATATGGTTTGAGCAGCTGAGCACATCTTAAAGCCATGGTGCTCAGTGAGAGTAAAAGATTAATAAAAATGTGTTTAAAATTCCAATCACAGGGAGAGTAAAATGTTTGTGTGTCCTGTGTGGGAGACGCAACATCACTGCTGCTTGCCTTTGCAGGTGACAGTCCCTGTAACACCTCACAGATCAGGTCAATTGAGCAAAGATGATCTTCTTCAGTTCCCACAGCCGATGCTGGGGAAGCATTTGAAATATCCAAAGTCTGTGTGCCTGTAATGGAGCTGGTATCCAATCCATCAGGAGCTGAAGCATCCCTTGGGGGCTCTAAGAATGCAGACATCAACATGGGAATTTGCTGAGAACACAGCACGACCCGGGGCTTTAATGGGTCCAGCAATCCAGCCACGTCGGGTAGCGCAGTGACAGAGATCTAACACACATTCTTGTCCGGAGAACAAGCAAAACACAGTCCATCCAGACTGGACGGAATGATAGGAATCAAGACTCTCTTAGCTCCCGAAGTCGAGGTGTGCCCAGATGGCGCTCCAAGAGTGTTTTTTTTCCCATCTCCTTGGTGACTGGGACGTCCATTGCCTAGAAGAAAAAATTAAATCAGGATTCCCACTACAAGTAGCAGGATTAGCAGAAGTCCTCATAAATGCTTCCTAATACGGAGTGTACAAAAGCTGGAATCACTCCGAAGACAGTCTGAAAGGTGCTTAATAGTCCAGAACCCATGGTCTTAAATAGGCGTAGACATACCCTTTGTGTCAGACATGTTAAAGATACGCTGTACCATTTCTCCAAAATGGAAAGGGCAGTTGGTTCGTATTAGTGCCTGTATCTCACCTGAGGACCTTGCAACTTGAAGATTAAAGGTCTCTCCGGCCGAGGTTAAGGCCACATCTTTTTGTAAAAGCATGGCATTCAGTCAGCTTAGAGAATCAAACCGTATAAAGGAAGCATTCAACGAAGTCCATAACGGCGCCACCCTTACTGTGTGGGTCAGTGGAAACAATACTTGCACACAAGTAACCCTGGAACTTACTGTGACTAGATATGCGATGCCTGGTAGCATCCCACAACAACCTTGATCATTCAGCATTAAATAACTCCCATTTGAGAGCAGTTTGAACATTGGATTAATCACTGCAGCTGGGGAACCCTTTAAATGACAGGATAAGTTTGCAACTGAACCATTGCAGGCCCCGTGAATCAAAATACCAATGCAAATGAGAGACCCACTTAATGAATACTCTGTACTGCTGAGAAACACTTCAGGGTCCCCGTTCCTGCATCTAAATCTATACGATAATTACTAAGATTCATGGATGAAGTCCTTACCCATCACTTTTTATCTGCCTACCTGGTGGTGTTCTAGGCAATATTGAAATTGGCAAGCTGTTACTGGCAATGTTATATGGCCATGAATTAACCATTCAGTGGACGGTGGCTCAGCCACGATGAAAGGTAATTGGTCTAATTTCTCAATGTGCAGCATTGTATATTTTGCATCTCTTAGTGCCATACTCGTCTGTCTCTCTGACAGATTAATCGTGGAGAATAGAGACGTACTGTTAATATATCACCAGGGCACATGACCAGAGCGCAATGATTGTAGCTTCCAGGTTAATAATAGAATGGATTGTAACTGCGACTGCCCGTGTTGTTAGCTGGATAGGTCCTGTTCCATTATATCTATAGCAGAAGATACAATGTTGCCCAGTGAATACATCCTGGATGTCATTGTGGTCAAACCATTGTCGACCAAAGCCTTTTCTATGTTAACTTTTATAAATTTCAGGTAATCTCTCTGCAGCTTCCTGTTAA
The DNA here is from genome assembly GCF_964261635.1 of Lissotriton helveticus. Taxonomy (NCBI): domain Eukaryota; kingdom Metazoa; phylum Chordata; class Amphibia; order Caudata; family Salamandridae; genus Lissotriton; species Lissotriton helveticus. The sequence goes on from NC_136067.1 coordinate 452,896,842, forward strand.
GAGATTTACCAAACTTCATTGTAAATGGCATATAAGAAGCATTTACAACGTGGCTTTCGAGCACCTAGCAAAAAATCCTAAGATCCATGTCATCTGAGAGTAAGGACAAGCGTTTTTTCACCTGTGACATTGTCGAGGTTTTTAGCCAATCTAGGCATAACTTTCCAACACTGTATGATGTCACCACCCTTGAATGCTCTTGTTGTATTAGCGTAAGTCTGTCCTATAGATACTAAACCCTTCGGTGGTACCCTTGAATCTTCTGACACTTATTTGTGCGGAGAGACCAAACTAACCATTCCCTTCCAGTTGGGGTCTGTTGTATTTTATGAAATGCCATGCATGATGTCATCTAGTGTACCATCACCATTTTCTGTATAGTTTTTGCCATCCCTCAAAGTGTGAAAGCGAGAGAACACAGGGTGTGTTCAATTCCTTAATCTTGGCTGACCCAAGACAGAATGTCTGTTGCATAGTGCGTTCAGGAAGATAATCGGTTGTGGTATGAGGCAAGCTTTAAATAGTGCCTGAGTGCCCTAAACCTGCCATTCCTTAGTACCCCAGACAGTTTTTATTTCTATAGTGTCTATCCATAAATCTAAAACTGTTTCAGACCGTTGGGCAAAAAAGGATTCAGAGTACATCTGTTTGGTGTTTCTTATCATATTTATCTTCGCAGATTTAGGTGCAAGCTTATAATAATATGAGCAAGGATCAGATGTATGGAACCCAGAAAAATAAGCAATCTTTTGTGCAAACATTTGTGAACTACCTTTCGGTGGTGTTGGGCAATGTTCCCACCGGTGATAGGTGAAAACATCACATGGTGCGCTTGTTTTATGCAGAAAATGATGCCCATGGTGATGGTAAAAATACATGGTGTCAAAATCAGACTACTCATCAAAAATGTCATTTTTCGAAAATTCTGCAGACAGTTCTAAATCAGACAGCATACTATTTACAGTTTCAAAATCCCAATCGTCAGTGTATATACTGGAGGTGATTATATCATTTAAAGAAATTTTACATATGTGTGGTATTTTCAAAAGTTCAGTGGGACCAAATACATCATATAAAACTCTGTCCCAAACTATCTCGTTAGGAACTAGACCCACTGTAATGTTCACATAAGAAATGTCTCTTTGTTCACAATGACAATGGGAGATATTGTCCATTCACGACCAAGAAAAAGACAGTCACTAAACCTATCCAGAAGAGCAGGAACAGTACGCCAGTTGCTATCCAGTTGTAGCCATAGTGAAAGACTAGGTATGTATTTTTCAGCCAAAGGAAAAAAAACATGAAGTTGTCTTTTGCTGGAAACTGGTGCTATTGAAGACTCAGGTTCACTTGGATCATGGGAAAACGTGTCAAAATAGATGAAGTTGCCAGATGCAAATCGATCTATCTTTGGTAGCTCAGCAGGTTTTGTTCAACTTGCAGAGGCATATTGATGTAGATGTCGGTGATAGGTCGAATTGATATCGGTGTTTCATTTGTGTTTTGATGATTTTCAATTTCAATAGGAAGGAGTTCTATTTCATTGTTGGTAACGCCATTGCTACGTATAGAAGACTTTGTCTGAATCTCCTGTATGGTAGCGAGAGACGAACAGCAGCTACCCAGGAGTCCACGTAGCCTGCTATTCAGTATCGGCCACATAATGTGGTTTGATCAGGTCAATGGAGACAAATCTCTTTTCTTTTTTGCCGGCAAGAGGCAGAAGAAGTACTGTTCTTGTTCCTTTGACAGCCAGGACAGGTACAAGCATTCTGTAAGATGGCCCAAATTCTTTCTTGCCCACAATCATTTCTCCGATTTTTAGGGACCCGGGCAGGTCTTGCAGGTACTGTTTTTACTTCCCCAGTGGCGGTGCGTTTTACTTGGACATTGCTTTGTAGTGCACAGAATGTATTGAGTTCTTGTACAACAGCCAAATGGTTATCCATGTCAAATGCTTTGTCATCTGCCACTGTGCTGCCACAATCGAGGTCAGGTACCCACATCATTCCCAAATAGGACTTCGTAAGGAGTACAGCCTCCTAGGGGCCTTCTTGGCATGCTATCAAATGCCCTATGGAGCCCATTAGGTGAGTGACCCAACTACCACCCAAACCGAATACTCTTGCTGTTAAGGATTGCTTTAAGTCTCGGTTTTTCCTTTCCACAACAGAATTTTCCTTGGGATGATATGGAGAGGAGTACCACAATGCAATACCCAAACTTCCCATGGCTTCCTTGTAAGTCCGAGAGATAAACATGGTACATCTAGAGCATGAATCCACTGTAGTGTAGTAATTATATTCCCAATAGGCTCTGCGCATTGGAATAATATATCCTATAGATTTGAAGAAGGACTTGTGTTTTTTCTAGGTCTCTATTGAATATATTAAACTTAATTGTGAGTGTCAGCTAGCTCAGAGTTTACTAGAAACTTTCTCGAATAAACAAGAAGAGATTAGTTTCTGACAACCGCATAAACATGACAACTTTGTTTCCCCAAGAATAAACGTATCTTCAGAGTCGTGGAAACAATAAATAGATATTTTACTTAGTCAATCGTGCATGCTTCATTTCATCAGAGGTGCAGAGAAATAGAGAGACGGGCGTTTTCAATAAAAGGATTTATTGAACAGTCTTCTTTCTCATGCAAGTAAAGTGAACTGCTACAATCGTAATACAGGCAGCAAAGTATAATGCGTACCGCGTGGAGTATTATAAAATAATACTGTAAAAGCATTGTATGGTTTCTAAACCATAGATAAATACATACATAAATAACAAAGGCTAAAAGTACTCAACTGGTGCTTCTAAAATACGCCTACCCCGATGTACCTAATCTAAGTCTAGAACGAGGGAAGAAGCAAGTGAGGTTTAGTTTCTTTGCCAAGAATCTATCCAAGATTTCTCTTTAGGGTCTAATCAGCTCCGTACCTTAGTTTAGAATGAAGTAGAGCTGGTATCTCTGTCTCGGGACTCAATTTCCCAACACCCCCCGCGAGGGGAGTTTGGAAACACTGGAGCTGGATTCTCAGCGAGAGAAAGGACAGCTTCTCGATCAGTGCGTCAGCTGGAGGGTCGGCTTCCTTCGGCACTTGCTGTAGCGAGCTGCGTCGGGCAAGTAGATAGTCAAACTGCTCCGAACCACCGTGTGTTCGCTGGAGCCAGTGAAGGCATATTTATACCTTGAAGCTGCCTAGTTTGACGTAAAGTCTGGCATAATAACGTCATTAAAGAACCCCAAGGGAATGGTAGTTCTTTGAAAACTCCATGAGTTCTTGGACAAATCAATATTCAAGCAAGGGGATGTCCCTGACTGCTTAAGCCGATTTTCCAAGAAATCGTTGGGGCTTTCTGGTACGGGTGGAAGTAGCCATGCCTGTATTTGGACTGCATGTGCTATGTCTAAATATGGGTATGATTTCTATGCCTATATCAGGGCAATGTGAATTGTACCTATATAAGGGCACGAATCGGGAAATTTCGCTTGGATCCTAAAACGCCAAACAACACCACCAAGATATACTTGTAAGCCCCATCGGATTATTCAAATAGACACAAGGAAGAGGTCTGTCTGAAATCAATATTGGTGTTTGTGGTGGGCATGCTATCGTTGAACTCTCTATCTGCTGACAGATGTTGCACTTAAGGACAAATGCTTCTTGTCTGTTTCGTTAAGCCTGGCCATCAATAGCGTTCTTTCAATAGTGAAACTGTCACAGTAATCTCTGCGTGAGCGGAACCCAGATCCTATTCTGCAGCTAGACTTAAAGCTAATATGTGATCCATGTTTGGTATTACTCTATACCCCACTCCTGTAATTTTCAGCATATGGAATATTACGCGCATCTAACTGGTAGGAGTACTTGAGTGGAAAACCTTTTGGCAAGGCTGAGCTGTTTTTACGTGAAGCGATGACAGCTACTATTTTCAATCTGTCTATACTCGTTCTAGAATGAGTGATTGCAGCTATGGCAGCAGTTCACACTGTTGCCTTGGCGGCTTCATCAGCCAATATATTCCCTTCAATGTGCACGCCAACAAGTTGATGGCTCAGTGTGTGTATCATGTGAGCTCTTGGCAAGTCTTTTTTCAGTTCTGCTACTTGTTCCCAAAGCAATTTGTGCTTTAGTGTGCAACCTTTGGAGTATTTAAAACCATTCTGACCCCAGTAGTGAAGATATTCGTGGTAAAACTGGACACAGTAAAATGAATCGCACAGTATAAGCGTGGAGAATTCCCGATCCGTATTTATTAGTGCCAGTAATGGGGCTTTTAATTCTGCTAGCTGTGCTTGTATGTAACTAGCCTTCCTGCATACATCCTTTTACAATCGCACAAGCTGTAAATAATGTATTCATACCGATCTAGAGGCATTATTTCATTTGAGAGAGGGTATTTTCTATATACAATCACATTTGTTGCAGATTAGCCCATTGTATCCATCATGCTTTGTAGTGCTTTTGCGTCTGGAATGCTAGCTTTTGTCAAAGCCTCTGGGGCTGGTACTGGAGTTACGAAAAGTATTCATTTCACCTGTGCCAGGGCTCTTTCTCTCACTACAGCAGTCTGTACTGCTGTCAGAATTATTTTTCTGTAGAAGCATAGCGCATTTCAGTGTTTGTGTACAAGTGTGATTTGTATGCTATGGGTACTGTTTCGCCTTCATTGAAGGTTAGGTAAGTGTATCCAGATTGACCCGAAATTAAACGGATCAACAAATTTGTGGCATTTACAGATATGTGAAGGTGTTTGGAAGCTCTCACATCAGCTTGTAAGGAACAAAGGATATCCGTGGGTTCCTGTGTCCAATGTCAAACTGACAAATTATGTCCGATTAAATCGTAGAAAAGTTTTACTTTTTCTGCAAAGTCCAAAATGTATGTTATGCCAAAATTTAGGAATCCTAAAATGGATTGTATGGGTTTTTTTTTTTTTTAGAGTTTTTGGAGGTTGGAGCAGTGTGCACGTTTTATAAAAAGTTAGCTGTTAGACCTGATAACTCGTATCCCGAAAATAGGACATTGAGGTGGGCTACTTTTGAGTTTTTAAAGTTGAATTTGTAGCCCTCAGAGGTGAATTCCAAAATTATGTTGCTCACCTTGGTCAAATGATCCAATAAATCATCATCCGTCAGATAAATATAATCTACATAGGATAAGACAAACATTATCTACATAGTACAATGTCTCCTCATCACAATTTTGAAGTAACTCTGTTACCCTAGCTGAGAACAACCCGGGGCTAATCTCATACCCTTAGGGCACTCGACAGAATTGACTCTGAAAGCCTAGTGCTGAGAATGCAGTCAAATATCTGCTTTCAGGCGCTATATGTTGGCAGAAAAATCCATTTGAGATATCTAATGTTTTGTATTTTCCCGCTCAATTTTATTCATTAATGTGGCACTGTGTGAATTCTGTACTGCAAATGTCTTTGTGTATGTATTCAAATGTCTGTAGTCTAAAACTAGACATTATGAATTATCAGGTTTCATTACGCGAAACAAAGGATTATTCATTGAAGAGGTGCAATTTTATATTACACCTTGGTATTCAACTTGATCTAAGATCTCCCCGACTTGTTTTTTTGCTTCTTGTCTTATTGGGTAGTGTCTCGGTGGAGTTGGAGTAGTTTTTACTGGTATTACATGGTGGGTGACTCAGCATCCCACCCAACAGGATTGCGATATAATGCAGGAGCTAATGCTACCACCCACTCCTGTGCATATGAATATTGTAGTGATTTGAGAACAAGGTCAGAAAAGGCTGGTAAAATGACTGTTTCTCCTTTTGGGCAATCCATAACAAACTCAGGTGGCCAGTCTTTCTACTAAAAGAATGTCTGAGCCATAAGTAAGGTTCTCCCAAAAGAGACCTTTAATTTTTCTGGGCTTGTCTCCCTCCATTTGGAGTGTTATCTCAAGAGTGCTGTGATGTGAGATTAAAGGATGACTAGGGAATATTGACAGGGTTCAAGTGTGGGAACACCTAGTGGCTAGTTTGTTGGCCTCCGAAGCAGACAAAGATTCATCGAATAGCTTCCCGAGTCCTTGCGGGTATGGGAAGGGAAATCTAGTTTAATTGGGTGATAATGGGTACTACTGTGAAATACTTATGCATGTGGAATATTTTGACAGGTTATTTCCGACTGCTTTTCTTGATTAGAAGTAACTGTGGATGGATGGATTGGTGTTATATTTGCACTGCATTAATTTTATTACACTTAAGATATGTATGAAATATACAGTAGTTTGGATATAGTTGAGTGCTTGTGGATGCATGTCATGAGATATATTGATATAATTTTTAATCTGTAAATCATAGTTATATGTACATTTCTCCTTTTTAACGTATATTTTAATCCATTTATTATAATTATGTGTTTATCTTTTTAAAGCTAATTACTGTACATGTAGTGACATCATTTATAATCTGCATTATATGCCTGGCAATATTGCACTAAGGTCTATTTTAGAACTAATAAAAATGATTTAAACTGTAGCTGAGGGGCCTGTCTGTGTATTCAGCTTTCATTGATTTCTCCACACAGTAAATCGTGGGACACTGTGGAGAAAATAGTTCCTGCTAGGAATCCCTTCGCATCTATTGAGGCTAATCATAGACCTTCACTATTCTACGTGGACCCAAGTGTTGATGGGTGTACAAAGGTCTTTTGCAAAGAGTCATGAATAATGGATTGGATCAAGGGGGTCTATTTCTAAAAGTAAAGTCCTGACTTATAGAAAGTAGGGTGTAAGAATCAGGCAAAATGTTAACTGATTGTTGGGGAGTAATACGATAGAAAAGGCAAATGTACCCATATTTGGGCACGGTTTTCTCCAGTAATTGCTGTGATAGAATTCATATAAACCGCTATACAAGTAAGGCACTCTCTCAAGCCACCGTCATTAACAGACTGTATAAAAGCTGCGGGAAAAGGCACTTTGCACATGTCCTTTCAGTTTAGAAGGCAAATGTTTTGTCATCTTTAAGTTATGCCTCTGAAGTGATGGCCAAGAGGCATTGGGCTTTTTTTGATCTAGTGGAGGGGCATATTTGGCATCCATTTGCAATTTGAATTCTCGGTCTTCCTCTTATGCTCTCAGACTGGAGTTTGGTTACCTTCCACTGTTTCAATCGCCTTGGAGGTAGTTCCCAATTGGGGGAGCTTCCTGCTTGGAAATGAAAAGGGGACAATTGGAGCTGCATTAATGCACAAAATGTTCGACCTTTGGAGAGAAAAGTGCATTTGTGCGTACTATATTAAAGCTAATCCAATGTTTGAGATGTATCAAATTGGGGATCTTCCATTGCCAAAAGCCTATTCTAAAAGCTTTTTGAAAAAATCTTTATACAAAGTAAGTATGAAAAGAGATATTTTGCTTTGTATGCAGCATGTGAGAAATATAGTTGTTCAGGAAAGTTGTATATGGAAAAAAACCTCAGCCTTACCTTGTCTGGAATATTAGTCACAGTGTGCGCAGACTAATTCTTCTTTTAAGGCTACATTTCCTTTGTCTGTACATGATTACAGGAATATAGGAAGGTTTACTCAAAGAAGACTTTGTTTATTCTGCTCTATTCATGAACAAGATTCAAATCATGTAGTCTTTCCATGCCCTTATTTGCACTCTGTAACTCTTCACCTTTTAAAAAGACTGATCTTTTTAAATGTGCAATCAGCAGTTGAGGCTCGTCAATGTTTACCCTTCCCCCACCAATAAGGCATGTGCACATTTTGTTAACTTTTTAAAATATTTTTTAAATGTGTATTAATCACTTGCTTTGTTATTGTTTGCTGAAATTATGATTGTGCAAATGTATGTTTGTATTTATATTTTTTGCACTTCTATGTAAATTGTTGAGAGTTTTATTCTATTCTTGCATAAAATTCAAACTTCGTATTTTTATGTGTCCCTTTTGCACATCGCCACTTTATAAGATTGATTCGTTAAATGTTCAAATACTATTGTTGTAACTATGACTGTGTAAAAATAATTTTATATTTTTTAACTTTCTAGGTCAATCTCCATCAGAGTTACAAAACATAAATAAGTGAATTGACTGATTGCTTGATAAGTTAGCAGCTCCTGGTGATGGAAAACTTTCTATAATTTACAGCTACACAAACATGCTAAATATAAATAAATGCATCTATGAAACACTGCAGTATTTCTTAAAAGAAAAACCGAATCGATTACATGTTCAAAGGTTTTTCTTTTAAACTATTTTGTGATGGTTGGATACCAGTGATACGAGAGATGTACACACCATGTCGTCATAGATATCATGCATCTTTATATACCTCTACTGATGCATCATTTAAAAAATAAAATCTGAATGGTGCAACTAGGCCCAATATGGTGCTTGAAAGTGACAGCAGCGGACACAACGGTGTATCAGTGTTTCCATTACATTTATGCACATAGGGCCATATGTATCAAGCTAATTAGCATTCGCAAAAGCCGAAATTCTGCGAATTTCGGCCTTTGCGAATGCTAATTAGACAAATGGTATGTATCAAACATGTTTGATGCAAAATAAGGAATAGCAAAATTTGCTATTCCTTATTTTGCGATTGCTTAAATGCAATGTATCAAACAAAAAATATTCAAAAAATGCCATTAAGGATTAATTTGCGAATTCTTTTCAAAAAGCTTTTTTCAAAAAACAAAAGGTGCCATATGACGCCCATACATGACCTTAGGGCATGTATGTGCGCCATATGCCCCCAAATGTCTTTTTCAGGGGTGCAGCAGGGTGTTCTTGAGACACCCCTGCACCCTGGGAAAAATTCCTAATTTGCGATTAGCAAATTGCTAATCGCAAATTGCCCCTTCATTCCTATGGGCCTCCTGGCCCATAGAAATGAATGGGTAAATTGCGATTAGCAATTAGCTAATCGCAAATTAGGAATGGTAAGGAATCGCTATTATATAGCGATTTTGTACATACATACCGTTTTGCGAATTCCAAATAGCGATTCCTTAAAATTCGCTATTTGGAATTCGCAAAACGGAAGTATGATACATATGGCCCTTAGTTACATGCTACTTCCCAAAGCATAACATTAAATGTGCCACTGCTACTTTAATTGGTGTTCTGTAAATAACACATGCAAATGCACAACATGAAAAACTGAAACAATGACATCACTGAAGCCAGAGCAAAGAGTACTAGTGACTAAGTACATTCTATGTAATTAGGGATGGAAATGGGCAGGTATAAAGGGCTGGTGAATACCTATCGTCTATGAATATATATGATCTGTTTAAGTCATTCTAGAAGAATTGTGAGAATGTGCAAGGTAACAGCATCTGTTGGCAAACAGTTTCGAAACAGGATAACTAAGATTTAAGAAAAAAACAGCAGGCACAAAAATAACCTGAAAAATCAAAAAACGATGATTCAACAGTTAATTTTCTTTTACATCTATGTTCCATGTGCTTTAATGTTTTCATGTTGAACCTTAAGAAAATAAATATAGATGCTCGGGCCTTTATTTCTCGTCCTTTATTGGTAGAATGTCTGTAATCCAGTAGTTGAAGAGAGAGGAGAGTACACTGCGGTGCTCTGAAAGGACAACACAACAGCGTTATGTACTTATTAAACAAGGTCAGAAGCACATTCTTAAACATTTCTTTTTTTTTTTTTACAAAATAAATGTGTTATCCTACAGCACGAGGATTCAGTAGTAAGCAGCACAATAGGTAATATTTTCAACACAAATACACAATGTGCTCTTCATTTTTTTCCCATTTGAAGTACCAATACTGTAGCACATATATGAGTTAAACTAATTTAGTAAAATAAAAATAAAAACTTGTTATACTTATAGGTGATATTAAATGTAGATTTTAAAATTCTAATTCGTTTGAGTGTGGCTGCTACGTTAACTAGTTGCATCAAGTATTGTAAAGGATACACCAAATGATTACCAGTAATCTATCTGTCAAAAACTACAATGCCTTACCAAGGTTACTGTGCACAAAGACAACAGAATTACATACCGAAGTGCATAACATGCAGCTTTGCGGGTAAAACAGATGGTTGAAGAGACCAATGTGACATGTAGGGATTATACAGCCCAACTGAAATATAAGCCAGTAGCACATTATGTCACCTCCACATTAATAGAGGTACTTTCGCTTGCGATAATTTGAACACAGAGGGTGGCTTTACTTTGAATCTAGGAGTAATGGCAATTCCAAGCAGATATTGTGGTAAGAAGAACACTCATTTAAGCGTATTTGGATTGATCTCTATCACACCAGTTTTAAAAATCTTGAAACACTGTGGAGACAAAAGATAGTTGTCATGCAGGTTGCAGGTGGTGCTAGCTTCTGAAACTCGTCATGCTTTACATCTTGTTAAGAAACTGTTTAATTAGGGCAGAGCTATCTGATCATAGATACAAACAGCCCATGCTGGCCATCTCAACTCGCTCCCTACCTTTGAAGTAAAAAACGGGCTCTTATCTGCTGTGAGCTCTATGTGGCATGCCTGGGATTGCTTAAGTTGAGGGGTAATTGCGCATTAAGAGCAGAGAGGCCATAAGAGAAACATTAAAGACCCTATGCTATCGAATTCTAGCGCTGGTTGCAATGAATTAATAGTAAACAAGCTGTGGAAGATGCCTGCTGGAAAATAAATGTTAAAGAATGCAAATGGCAGGCCACTCCACTAGGGTCACCCAGCTATCTGTTCAGGGCGTTATACAAGTGATACAGGGGTAAAGAAAAGTCAGAAGCTGTAGAACTGTAAAAAAGGACAATTTGGTCAAAAAAGTGCAAATACAGGGGACCATTTTCAGGAGAAACAAGTAGTTCACAACTATTCGCAGTCTCTGGGATAACAATGTACAAAAGAGGGCGTCTTTGCTGAAGCCGGAGAAATTAGTGACAAACTCCTACCAAAGAGGTATTAAAAAGAGGTATTAAAAAGACGAGTTGAGAGACTATGAAGAAATATCTTACACTGTGAGTTATAGTCTCAGAACGATAAGTGGCATCTTAAGAATATTGGGGGCCATGGGCCAAACTTATTTTTCACAACAACTTTGAATCTTAATACGGACTCCAGCGTCACACAAGAAAGCTTTCCCAAGGTTAAATAGGTTTTAAATGGGCACGGAGCAATTCCTCAGGTTGCAGAGATCTCCATTAGAGGCTCTAAGCCATCTCCCAGGTAAACAGTTTATACAGACCCAGACCCCTGACAGCAACTATATTGTACATATTACATAGATCGCAAAGGCTCTAGCTTGGGCAATTTTAGCCCTTAGACCCTTAAGCTACAACAGTTATTCAAACTTAGATATCTGACAACATCAGCAGTCCTCAAATTACACAGATATTACACACTCAGGCCTTTAACTCCTCCAGTACCGAGATTGGAACGGTTCTGTCCTCGGTCATGGCACGCCGACGTCTTTAGAAGCTGGCGGGGAAGCGCTGGAAGCCATTTGCTTCCAGCGTGTGTAGAAGGAGGTAAGTTCCACCTCCTGGAAGGCGGGGGAATTTGGAGAGTGCCCAGAGGCATCGGAGGAAAGGAAAGAGTTTTTCCTTTCCCTCAATGTCTCTTTGCAGTACATTCCAGCTGAACTATCGTAACGTGCAATGGAGCGTTGCTCTTTTTGAGGAGCGGGCGCTTGGGAAGGGTCACTCCCCTTTAATAAAGTAAATGTTCTGGCCTTTTTTGCCCCCCTTTGGGGCAGATCTGCCATATATTTTTAGGCCGATCTGCCTCCAAAGGGGGCAGAAGCCACTAGGTCAACAGGGATTTTGTTTGCATAAACCTTGTTGTTTTGGGGAGCAGCCCCTTGGGCAAGGTTCGCTTCTAGCAAGGGGCTTTATATTTTGACCGTTTCTGCAGACACTCCCACCTCCACTAGTTACCAGGGGATGAATGATCATCAGAAGTGACCCTTCATGATGAAGATACTGCACAGAAGCAAAGGCTGCAAGCAGCCCAGGCAAAATTAAGCAATGTCTCTCCTGCAGCACGGCGTGCAACCCACACCAACAAAGTGCAAGTAAGGTCTGGATCCAAATCCCCAGTAGATAGTGCACTGATACCTGTGGCTGAGGGTGTGCAGGAATTCGACAGGAAGGGAATTCCATTCAACACTCTAGCACCAAGAAGTGACAAACTGCCAGGAAGACTACAATGGACAGCCATGGTCCGACTGACGAGAAAAACTCCAAGGGCCAAGAGAAGGCCAGGATCGTCTGGAGGAGTGTCACCACTGCAACATGGGTGTTTGGAAGGCAGATTTTGAGGCTGGGCCAAAAGAAGACCAAATCACCAATATCTCTGTGATGGTGAGCTCTGCAACCCCTAGCGCAGATCAGATTAGCTTGTGATGTCATGACTTATCTGAGGTTGTGTGCACCAGCAGTCACTGTGTGAAGATATCTCACTGGCAGGGCTCATACAGGGGCTGCATCGTCCTTACATGGTGGGCTATGCATGACACAACATCAGAACGGGTTTGCATCACCTAACCTAGTTGTGTGCAGGCGTTGCCGGCTCACACAGACTTCAACAATTGCCACACTGAAACTTACTGTGGTGATAAGCCTGAGCTAGATGGAAATGAAGCACCTATTTGGGAGGGGAGAAGGAAGGGGGAAAAGACTGTAAGCAAGATAAGATCGAATTTGCACGGTTCAACACCAAATATCCTCACTGAGATTTCCCCCATAGGACCAAAGGCCAATACACACTGCCTTAGGAATCCGCCTTCAGATCGTGAGGGGAAGGTACCGCTAAGGAAAGCCTTTTGCATTTTGCGTTCCATAATTTCTCAGTGTGTGTGTAGTATTAATGTATGCTTCTTTTCTTAAACTCACTGACTTTACCACAAGTTACTAATTGTCTCTTTATGTATATTGAGTGACGAGTCTCTACCCCTATGCCGCCTCCCTGAGTAAGCCTTAGACTATTAAGTGAAGTGCTAAAAGGGTGTCCTTGGTGACTCTTCAATAGAAGGGTTAAGCCTGAGGGCACTAGTAGTAAATCGTCTCAGATTCACATGGACTGAGCCTAGTACTAACCCGCCATTGCCTTGGAATTCCTGAAAAGTTCTCATAGTTTATACGTTATATAAAAAAAGACAACATGGGACAATATGAATTCTACTGCTAGCAATTTGACAATGTAAATCGCGATTTAATAAACTCTGTGTAGATTTTTTTATGTTTTTACAGTAACACAGTACATACCGGAAGGCATGGAAGAATGTTCTCTGAAGACTTCCAAAGTACTATTGACCCTTTCTGTATCCTGCAGAACTACAAATGATTTCAGTTGATGTAGAAATGCCACATCAGACGGAGCAATTTTTCGTTTCTCCAGGAGCTGTAATATTTCATGGACAGATTCTAAACACAGACCTGATGATCTGGATTTACCTACAAAAAGAGTAAAAAAAAGATTTTTGGGGGAGTGTAGGTGATGTTTAAGTATTTTAAGCTTTACCTACTTGCCCATTATATTCATACATTGCTTTTCCAGAGTACAGGTATAAGACTAGTTTTTGTACGATGTGTTTGCATCTGGTGAAGGAAGAAGAGTGTGATTAAGGACATTTAAATAAGCAAAGCATAACGCAACATTATCCATTCCATCCCAGTCACCAGCACTAAATGTACAGATCGGTTCTAAATATAATTGACCTTTCCCTCAGTTACAACAGGAGCACCTCCATCGTAATGCTGAGTTCCGCCCACCACATTAGGATGGTAGGCGGATGGCTGGCGGTCGGATAGTCCAACTGCCACAGACCAAACGAGCTCAAGAAGCTCGGCGGTCCATCGGAGGGACTTGTATTCCCTACAATAATGGCGGTGCCTACCAGGCATCGCGGATTATAATGTCCCTTTCCGTCTGCCTTATCATGGCGGTTTACCCGCCATGAAAAGGCAGGTGGAATGGGATATTGGGGCACGTATTAGGCCCCCTTTCCTCCCTGGCCCTCTAACATTGGCCCTCGGGGCACCTGAGGTGCCCCCAACATATCCCTGCACCATGTGGCATGCACGGCATGGTGCCTGCCACATAGTGCAGAGATATGCAAACAGGTAATTTTTTTGTACTGCAGTGTGTGCTGCAGGCCGTAGCACACGCCACAATACAAAAAATACAGTTTGTGACTGCCTTGAAGACAGTCACATTGTAATTCCAATGGCAGGACCGCAGACAGCAAGTCGGGTGGTCCCATCTCCGATATGATGGCGGTCAGACAAAAGTCAGACCGCCAACATAATGAGGCCCTAAGTCTTGATATTGACTTTGTCTTTAAAGCCCAGTAACACTAGTAATCTCTGCAAGATTAAAGTATTTGCCCCCTTCTGCATCAGGATGTGAACATAAGCAACTAACATTTATAAGTGTTTTATGAATTTCCACTAGTCTCTGTTGATTCATAATCTCACGCACACACTCAGGCATTCAGTAAAAGTCCTGAGGTTTAAAAGGCACGTTTTTCTTTCAGAAATATAAGAAGCAATGTGTAGAGAGAACCAGATTTATGTTCTTAACATCTCATTAAGAATTCTATAAATCTGAACTCGAGCAAACGTTCTATTGGAAAGTCTCTCTGTTCATAGCCAGTTTAATTGACAATTAAGCAGAGATGGATGACTTTAATTAACCATAACCCAGATAAAGGGTAATATACCTTTGTAGCTAAATGATCAAATGTGTTCCAGATTTTATCTGCCAATATTCCACATACAAACACTTTAATCTTAGTTGTACATTTGTATTTCAAGGAAACAATCATAGAAATAATTTTTCACGTTATAAAAATAATATTATGCAATATAGTTTGCCAAAGGTTCTTTGGAAACAATAATTTGTTGAGGTGAGCACACTTGGAGAACAAATTACTAAATTGCCTTACGACTACTCACAGCTATAATTGAGATAATGTTTCCCATTAAATAGTTTAACTACTTTGACAAAAATTGAGTACAACTCTCTCTTTTAGAAACGGGATAGTAACCCATTTTGTATAACTAAAAAACATTTCAAACTACATCATGGGGAAAATTGTCCCAATTACAATACCATGTTTGAAGCCTAATTTCCACATTGCACAACATTGCTTTTTTTTAATGTACCATACCCTTTTACGACAAGAAATTGTTCCTTGGTAAGTTTTTATAAGATGGAGTTAACTGCTAGAAAATAAACTTGTAATTATGACGAGATGTGGAAAAACAATAATCACCTACTCTCTGCGACATAGATTTCTTTTGTTGCCTGCAAAAAATCCAAGATCTCATTCATCTTGTTATCCATATCCTCATTGTCTGCTATTTTATTTTTATCTCCCTCTGGTTGATAGACGAAATCACCACAAGTAGCTTTTAAAAGTAATCCAGCAGCTTTCATCTTCTCCTTTTGGCGTTTCTTTTTCAATTTTCTCTTTTTGTTTTTGCTAATTTTTGTACATTTGCCGGTCTGTATAGGTTGCTCCTCGTTCAATAAATGTGTATGTTCAGGACTAGGGTATTTGGGACACTGGAGAGTTAAGTTTTTCCTTCTTTTTCTAGTGTGTCGCCTCTTGAAATTTCTGGGAGAATCATCACCTGCAGATCAATTGGGAGTAAAGGAAAATGTCACAAATGCATTATGCAAGAATCCAAAGTATTTATTCAAATATGTTGAAAGTTCTCAATACTCAAATACTACTTTTACTAAATGCACCCGTTATACCACCAGGTATGTTAAACGCAACAGATTATACATTAAACGTGATTTCAAAACTCTAAAGTGCCTTCCGGAACGGATACAACATTCACGTTGCACCAAATCCTCTAATCCATGGTACACTGACTCTCTGAGAGAAGACAAATTGGTGTGTAAGCACTTACAGAGGAAATGGGGGGTGTCTTATTGCCCTACCGCCAAAACAAAGTACAACTTATCCCTAAAAAATGATCACAAAGAAATTTAAAAAAGGTTTAAAAAATACTTTGAAGTCTGAATTTTAAAGACGGGTAATAGATCTAAGGAGGTCTTCACAGATACATAGTGAAGTCCTTTATTTCCCCAGCAGCCTGCATAACCCAACAGGTACCTTCAAGTGAATGGTGTGAGCAACTGTCCGACTACTTCCAGGATAAGATCTCTGATATCCAAACTAGTCTCCCTCTCCCACGACGGAGAGAGGAGAGTCTGCATATCAAGCAGCATGCTAAACTTCCAACTTAACTCCTTCTTTGGATAGTTTTGATCCTACCTCCCTGGAAGCCTCATCTCGTGCCGTCAGGAGTCCTAAATCTGGCTCTCCCTCTGACCCTTGCACATTAATCTTTTGGTAATGGGAGCAGAGGCCAATAATCCTCTTTTTAGTCATCTTCTAAATACCTCATTTTCATCAGCTTTGTCCCTAAGAAATGGAAACAGGCCAAAATTGTGCCCATGCTGAAAAAATATCACAAGCTGCAATTACGGATCTGTCTAATTACAGACCGATCTCGCTTCTTCAGTCTGTTTCCAAAATACTGGAAAAACATGTTAACCAACAGCTGTCTCGGTACTACGAAAACAATGACTTACTTCACCCCAGTCAATCTGGCTTTCGCCCCAGATGCAGCACAGAAACAGCACTTGTGGAGGTAGTCGACTATCAGGAACACTCTTTTTTTATTGTGGTGTATCATCAAAATATCAGATGCAAATGCACAATTGCGTCCATATAGGCAATGATAAAGGCTTGAAGCAGGTGAAGTAATATTACACAGCCCTTCGGTCCACAACCCAGAGGTCGGACGGCGTCAGAGTAGAGCAGAACCATAAAAACACAGCAATATCAGCCTTGGACACAAACAAGGTAATCACACCACTGTTTTCATTTAACAGAACATTACTCAAAGAAAACAAATCCAGCAGAGAAAGTCAAGATAGCCCACACTCCACCCCAGGGGTCCAGTTCGTATTAGTGAGGCAACATCGTCCTAGGCCCTGTTGATGTAAAGCAGAATGATAGAAACATCTCCCATTACGCCAAGGGAATAGGGGGAGAAAAGAGTAGAAACCAGTCCCAACCTCCACAGCCCACACCTTCGTTCCTAGGTCCCCTACGGGGCATCGCCAGTTCCGCCGTTGGAGAATCACATAGGTCGCCACGGAAAGCGTTCCAGTGTCCCCACTTCTTATCCCACACCTTGGGGCAGCCCCTTAATTTATATACGGTTTTCTCAGCTATCATGCATTGGTCCATTGCGGCCACCCATCTCACCACCAGTGGCCTATCCGGGGAACCCCATCCCATCGCTATGGAGCGTTTGATCAACAAAAACCCCAGTGCTGCCCACCGCAGTTCAGAGGCAGTGAGGTTGTTCGGCCCCCAAACGTTGAGGACACATTCCTTGGGCGATGTGGAGAGTGTTTTGCCCAAGGAGCTGCTCCTTTTACGCAGCGCAGCCGACCAGAACTGCTGTATCGCGGGGCAATCCCACAGGATATGGTAGAAGGTCCCAGGGAGACCGCAACCACGCAGGCACAATGTGTCGGGTCGCCGACCGATTTTGGCCAGGGTGAGGGCGGACATGTATGCTCGGTGTAGCACTTTTAGCTGGATCAATCGAAACCTATGGCATATGGCCGACTCCCTCGGGGACATTAGCGCCGAGCGCCACTCATCGTCCTCCAAAGGGCCCAGGGCAGCTTCCCACTTGGCCCGCAGTGGCAAGGAGTCAGGAAGGTTATTGCAGAGCTTGCGGTAGGTCAGGGATATGGCCTTTTCAGTGAGAGGTTCCGACAACAGCCTATCCTCTAAGGGGGAAGTTGCAGGTATGGAGGGGAGGTCCGAAAAGGCGGCCTGTAGGGCGTGTGTGATCTGTAGGTACCGAAAGTACTCGGTGGGTGCTAGGTCATATTGAGCTTGTAGGTCACTAAACGTCAACAATTTACCTTTGCATACCAGGTCGCTGATCTCAGAAATCCCTATCGCATCCCATCGTTCAAAGCCACGGGAGAAACAAAGGGAGCCCAGACATTGTGCGGACCACAGAGGCGAGGTTTTAGTAAGTTTGTCAGCCCAGCCCAACTTTGCATTGGCTCTGTGCCAGGCGGCCACCGTATGCGCCATAGGCCCAGCGTACCTAGCCTTCGTGGGTTTGCTGTATAAGGCCCCCAAGTAGCCCTCATGCCCCGTCGGGTCTCTGTCTAATAAAAAGGCCGGGTTCTGGGGTGAGCCATGTATCCATTGGTTAATCACCACGAGCTGGGAGGTCCAATAGTAAAGACAAAGATTAGGGAGGGCTATTCCCCCGTCATACCATCCCTGAAACTACTGAGAGCAATATGAGCCGCACCACCGTCCCAGAGCAGCAGTCGGAGCTCACTCTCCACTGTCCTGAAGTAAGAATCTGGAATGGAGAAGGGGCAGTTCTGCAGGACATAGAGGAAGCGTGGGAGCGCTAGCATTTTAAACAGTGCCGCCCGTCCCAGGAGAGAAAGCGGGAGGGAGCGCCAATGAGCAACATCGCTACGAAGCCTGCGAAGTGGACCCAGCAAATTACGATCATAGAATTGTTGGAAGTCAGGGGTGATGAAGATACCGAGATAAGTAAAGCCTTCAGAGGCTAACGTGATAGAGAACCCCCTGGGCAGGCGAGGCGACGGACCATGCAACATGTACAGCACCGATTTGGTCCAATTTATGGCATAGCCCGAGTATTTCCCAAAGTTGGTAAGAATGTGGAACAGGCTGTTGATGGAGGATTGAGGGGACGACACGTATATTAGAATGTCATCGGCGTAGAGAGAGATCTTGTCAACAGTCTCTTCGCTCCATCGTAAGCCTCTGATCGAGGCATCAGTACGGACCCAATGAGCCAAAGGCTCCAGGGAGAGGGCAAACAACAAGGGGGAAAGGGGACAGCCCTGTCTGGTGCCTCGATGGAGAGGAAATCCCCGGGATAGGAAATTATTGACCCGGACTTGGCCAAAGAGGTCAGTATATAAGAGACGCACCCAACCGATAAATTTGGGTCCGAAGCCAAAGCGATGGAGGACCTCAAACATGTAGCGCCACTCAATCGAGTCGAATGCCATCCCTGCATCAAGGGATAGAATAGCAGCATCTTGGGACAAGGTGAGCTGACGGCTCAACACGCTTTG
This sequence comes from Lissotriton helveticus, assembly GCF_964261635.1. Taxonomy (NCBI): domain Eukaryota; kingdom Metazoa; phylum Chordata; class Amphibia; order Caudata; family Salamandridae; genus Lissotriton; species Lissotriton helveticus. The sequence goes on from NC_136067.1 coordinate 452,915,984, forward strand.
CACCCTACGGAGGTTCAGCGCCGTGTTACGGCCCGGGAGGAAACCGGATTGGTCGTCATGAATAAGGGAGGGGAGGACCAGAAGGAGTCGAGTCGCCAGTAGTTTAGCCATGACTTTGGCCCAGCGCTAATCAAGGAAATCGGTCGATAGGAGCTACATGCAGTAGGGGGCTTGTCAGGTTTGAGAATGACCGCTATAGAGGCCAGTCTTTGATCGAGAGGGAGCACTCCAAGTTCCAGGCTCTCCGTAAACATATTCAAAAGGTGGGGAACAATGTCAGGGACCATTCCCTTCAGAAACTCGACTGGGACTCCATCGGGGCCCATAGCTTTGCCGAAGTTCACAGCAAAAAGCGCTGTGGTGAGCTCGTCAGTGGAGAGGTCGGCGTCTAGGGCAAGACGGTCAGAATCTGAGACGGTCGGGAGGCGCATCTCCTCCAGTAGTTGTCTGGATTCGGCAGATGAGTAGCCACTACCAGCGGTGTATACAGTTTCAAGGTGATCGGCGAACATCTCCGCAATGTCCTGGGGGTCTACTACCACAGATCCATCAGGCCTAGTTATGAATGACACCCATCTAGACCCTTGGTCGCGACGCTCCAGCCATGCAAGCATCTTGCCTGCACTGTCTCCTAATTCGTAGACCCGATGACGCGTGTGGAGCAGGCGCGCCTGTGCCTTCTCTTGGGTCAGCACTTTGTAGACCAGTTGTTGGGCCTGGAGACGTTCAGCCGCAGAATCCGATGGTGCCGCGTTGTATGAAGCCTCAAGGCCGATGAGAGTGATCTCCGCCTGCGTAATGTGCTCGGCGTGTTTACGCAGATGATTTGTCTTAAGGGCTAGCGCTTCAACTTTTACGACTGCCACGTAGGCCTCCCAAAGTGTAACAGCAGAGTCCAACGAGCCCACGTTTTTCACAAAGTAGAATTCGGTACGCTCCCGCAACGCCTCTCTAATATCGGGAACCTGCAAGAGCCAGGGATTAATAACGATAGGGCCCCTCACCAGCTGGTGGTTGTAAGTTAGGTCCACCATGAGCGGCGAATGGTCGGAAATACCGCAAGGGAGACCTCTTGGGCGGACAAAGCAGCTTATGTCTGCGACGGGGCAGAAGAAATAGTCAATTCTTGAAGTACTGTGATGTGCGTTAGAGTAGTATGTAAAGTATGTGGGTGTCTGGGAAATGAGTGCGCCAAATGTCTTTCAAACCCAAAGCCTGAGCGAAGTCAGCTAAGTCCGAGCTCTGACGATGTGAGCCCCTCTTGGGCCTGCGGTCCAGGTCGTCGCACATCGTGGCGTTGAAATCCTCACCAATTATAAGTGTGCCCGGGAGAGGCCCAACAGTTGAGCGCCCAGTTCTTTGAGGGAGTCTCGTACAAAGGTTGGCAGGAGGTATGCAGAGATGACATTCAAGGGGCGCCCCTCCCAGGAGGCCTCCACAATAGCAAACCGTCCCAGAGGGTCGGCCCAGCAGCGTGAGTAGGTGAGTGGGAGAGATTTCCTAACCAAAATCACAGTACCTCGGGACCCAGGAGTAAACCCAGCATGGACCAAGAGCTTGTAACCCCCTCGCTGCAGCGCCCCACAGGTGTTGCCGACCAAGTGGGTCTCCTGCAGGAGGACTATGTCAGGGGAGTGGCGCCTGAGGAACTGTAGGACCACACCTCTTTTTATTTTGTGAACTAGACCATTGACGTTCCATGTGAGGATAGTAAGGGACCTAGAGAGTAGTGGAGTCATGGCTGCGAGATTGGGGGTCACGTGTACTGGGCGCCCCAGGAAGAACCACCAACGGCGGCGGGGCCATGGGGCTGCTCGAGTCACGGGGCATCCCAGGACACGTAGTTTCCAGAGACCAAGGAGCAGCCAGGATAACAGGCCAGGCACCACGGGACCCTGGACGGACAGGAAGGCTAAGCTAAAGACGGCTCCGCTGGAAACGGGAGGATAGATGAGCAATAAGAAACTAACTGTAAAGACCCTGATAAGGACAAAAGTGAGCAATATAACAGCAACAAAACATTGCCAACCCCTCCCACCCCCCACCCCCACCCCGCTTCCCTGCCCGCGGATTCAAAACTATCCACACCCCAACTAGGCAGAGTGCCTGTCGCCCTCCCACTCATAAACGGGGTACTGAAGGTCCAACAGCACCTCTTGCCCGACTGAAAAAGCATTATAAATTTACTACACATTGTAAGTTAGTACCATAAGACTTAAACAGCATTCACACAATAGAAAAGTTACTTGTCAGGCAGCTGGCGCAGCTCGATCTCGGCCGAAGGAAACAAGTCCCAGAAATAGAGGTCTGCGCAAAGAAGAAAGTGGGCCGACCCCGGCAGTCTCATCGATCAGGCGGCAGCCGCATGGAGGAGACCTCTGTGTTCCGTGGCGGGGCCAGTCTACAAGGGGAGGTCATTCCACTCCATCAAGAGGGCCAGTGAAAAGGTCCTGACTCTCAAGTAGACAGTCTTCCCGTAGGGTCGCTTCCGGTGTAGATCTGTTTCTTGGAGAACCTCCCACTCTACTCCAACCTTCCAGCCAGTCCCACACCTCCTCCGGCGAGAATAATAATAATGTTTTTCCATCCTTTTCGATGCGTAGCTTCGCCGGGAAGAGCATGGAGTATTTAACGCTCTTTTCGCGCAGCCCCCTCTTGACCTCCAGAAAGCTGCGACGCCTTGCCTGCACCTTGACTGTGAAGTCCGGGAATATGGAGATGCGGGTGTTCTCCAAGAGAAGAGGTGGACCCGATCTGCCAGCTTGTAAGATAGCGTCGCGGTCCCTAAAGTTAAAGACCCTCGCGATGATGGGACGTGGGGGGACCCCCGGCTTAGGCTGGCCCCCAGGGACCCTGTGGGCTCTTTCAATGGAAAAGTAATTCGAAAGCTGTTTCGGTTTGAGGTGTGTTGTGACCAGGGACTCCACAAAAAGGTCAGCTGAGGGCTCCTCCATTCGTTCCGGGACCCCCAAAATTCGGATGTTGGTCCGTCTCGCCCTCCCTTCATAGTCGTCCAACTGGTCACTCATCAACTTCTGCTGTTTCTGAAGCTGGGCAACTTGTTGCTGAAGAGTTGAGATGTCGTCTATCAAGGCTGCCGTCTTGACCTCCACGTCTTTCACTTTTGTGTCCAATTTACGCAGGTCATGCCGCAGGAGGGTCACCTCAATGTTCACGGAGTCGATCCGAGTCTCCAAGGAGGAGCGCACCCCAGCGATGGCAGCCATCACGTCCTCAAGGGTAGTCGCCTTTGCTCCCTGCATGGGGGACGAAAGCTTCGGATCGCCCGGGGGAGCAGGCTCCCTGATGTCCCCCCTGGCGCCCCAGGAGTTCTTATTAATCTGCTTCTGAGTTGGGGGCCGTGACCCCTTGCCGGACGCCATCTCGACTAACTAGTAGGGGCCAAGCACAAGTCGGGCAAGGCGGCACCAAGGTGAAGAATGAAGGCCGGCACGTCCCCACGGCGTAGGAGCGGAGCAGGAGCGGCCCCCGAGGACCCACGAAACCACTCAACACAGTACACCTCGCGTGGGTCAAGGGGCGCAGGAATCCAGGTGCTGCGTACGAGGAGAGGCAGATGGGGCCATGGAGCAGGTGGGGTAAATACAAAGGAATGCAGTCCCCACCCGCGTTTTGGCGCAGCTGCGTGTACCTGGTCTCTGTGGAGTAGCAGTGTGATCTCAAGGGAGGAGGGGCCCTCTTCGGTGCGGGTCGGAAGCGCCAGGCTCGTGGGCAGTGGGGGGCAACACAGCCAGTAGTACCCCCACCACGTCAAACCAGGGTCGAGTGGCGGATCAGGAGCGGCGTATTTGGCAGGCGGGTGGCCAGAGTACCCCCCCGGCAGCAGATCTCCAATACGACCGCCTGTGGGTGCTCAGATCCAGGCGCAGCCCCACTCAGTAGGCCAGGAGTCAGGCCGGGGAAAGCAAGGACCCACCAGGGCCCCCGGGGCACGTTCCCCTCGATCTCTAGGGAGGCGCCGCCCGCAAGGCAAGGCAGAGGGGAGCCACAGGCCCACAGGCGCCTGGAGGGTAAGGGCGTCCGAGATGCTCCTCGGCAAACAATGAAACCTCTCCGCTCCCCCTCACGCAGGCCAAGGGGCAGATGCGCGATGCAGTCCAAACGCCTGCCCCCCCGCAGGCGGAGGGAAGGCGGCGATACAGCAGGGCAGGCTCCGACTCCGATGTGAGTCGGGCTAGGCGTCCGTGGGCGAGCGGAGCTCCGCAGTCAGTAGGCCCAAAGTCCGGGGAGTCGCGTAGGGAGCTCCCCGGCACGGAGGGGGCCCTCACAGCGTCACCTCCCGCAGGACGCAGGCAACTCCGGAAGTCTTTGTTAGGGGCCCACCTCGCTCCGGTCGAACAGAGAGCCGGTCCGATTGGCCGCTCAGGGGCCAATCCCGTCCCGAGGTCGAGACAGGAGCAGCCGTGCCCAGCCAAGGCCATTTCAGAAGGCCGGCTGGGGACCAGACGTGGCCGCCATCTTGCGGGCTTCAGGGGAGTCTTCCATTCCGGGCAACACCGTCTCCAGGGAGCCTCAAACGGGTCAGCGCTGCACCGCCTGAGGCGCAATCGGTTCCGGTCAGGGTTCCCCTTAACAGCAGAGGAAACCCCGATGTGCAAACGGATAATTTGGGCGGATGGTCGGGCAAGGATCGGGAGTCGCACTAGCAAGCGACCATTCCCGTCGGCTGTCGGCCACGCCCCCTATCAGGAACACTCTTGATGCGGGTAGTAAAGCTGTACTGATCACGCTGTATTTATTTATTTATTTAGGATTTGTAATGCGCATGGCTACCTCAGCAACGGGGCGTCCCAGTGCAACCAGAGACCTGAGAAAAAGAGCGAGAGAGCACAGCCCAAAAAACTAAACATCAGAGAGTGGAAACAACCAAGTTTTTATGGCTTTGCGAAACACCAAAAGATTGGAAATAGCTCTAATGTGTGCTGGGAGCGAGTTCCAAAGTTTTGCCGCTAAAAAGCAGAAGGAACGGCCCCCTGCCCTTGCTCGTCGAACATGAGCAGCACAGACAAGCGCAAGGTTGGCAGATCTCAATGCTCGCCCAGGCACATAAGGTGTCAGCAGGCAAGAGAGCCCACCCGGGGCTTGATGCATCAGAATCTTATGTGAGATACACAGCACCTTAAAGTCGACGCGTTTCTCAATCGGTAGCCAATGAAGCTTGGAGAGCACATGTGCCACCGGGGAGGATCTAGGTAGGGCCACCAGAAGACGTGCTGGACCCTCTGTAAGCGTTTGATACTGGCCTTGTTGGTGCCCAAATACAGAGAGTTACCGTAGTCAAGCCTAGAGAGGATGGATGCCTGAACAATGGTTTGACGGACTCTAGGGGGGAAAAAAACAAGCAAGGGTCTCAACCTTCGCCAGAGCCCGAAACAGACAGCGGCAACAGCTTTTGTCTGCTTCTCAAACACTAGTCCGTTGTCAAACCACATGCCCAGGTTCTTCACAGCCTCCCTAGGAGACGGGGCAGGTATAAGACGACCCGGCCACCACTGCTCCGACCAAAGCTCCCGGTCCTTGCCGAATAGCAATATCTCAGATTTACAGGCATTTAACAGGTAACAGTTTGCCGTCATCCAATCTGAGATAGCTAGCAGATCCTTAAATTTCTCCAAGTTAACACAACAGTTTTTGGAGAAGGAGATTACCAACTGGGTGTCATCAGCGTACAACACCAAGGACAATCCCCTGTCTTTTGCCACCTCTGCCAGGGGTCTCATATATAGATTGAACAAAAGTGGGCTTAAAATAGACCCCTGAGGTACCCCCTGGCGCAGGGCACATTCCTGGGAGTGGAAGGGTGGTACTGAGACCTGGAACTTCTGATCCTCCAAAAAAGAGCGGATCCACTCCAGGGCCCCATCCCTAATCCCAACTTCCCAGAGGCGTTCAAGAAGAATCACATGGGACACCGTGTCAAAAGCGTCACTTAGGTCCAGCAGGACCAAGGCCGCTGAATCTCCCATATCCAACCTACTCCGAATGGATTCCGATACTGCCAATAGTGCCGATTCAGTGCTATGCCGAGGTCGGAACCCATGCTGTGATGAATCAAAAATACTGTGTTGTTCAATGAATTTGGAAAGTATGGAGTTCACATGTGCTTCCACTAACTTGGCCAAAAAAGGCAACTGGGATATGGGGCAATAGTTGCCCGGATCATCCGGATCAAGAGTAGATTTTTTTATCAACGGAATGACTTTGGCATGCTTCCATACCCTAGGGACAGAAGCTGACCTCGGGGACAAATTCTTCTAAGCTCACATGAGGAATCGATGAGTGGAGCTGATGAAAATAAGTTGATGACAGTGGGTCAGCTGGAGAGCCTGACTTGATTTTATGGCATAGGGTCTCAAATTCCAAAGGCGTCAATAGTGGGAATGATGTCAAACAATTACCCTCCACAATGTTCATCGTTCCATGCGCCCCTACGTTCTCAACAGGAGAGGACACCTTGGGAAACCACAATAAATCTGCTCAACTTTATTCAAGAAGTGCTGCGCTAGTACCTCACACTGGCGATTGGAGGCTATAGAAGAGGTTCTAGGAGTACCTGCACTCTTCATATTATCGAGCAGAGAAAAGATGGTCTTTGCGGGATTTGAGCTCGCCAAGATCTTATCTGCTACATAGTCTGCCCGCGCTCTCCGGATGAGCTTATGGTAATTCTTAATTGCCGCTCGATATTCAACTTTTGCAGCTACTTCATAGGAGCGACGCCAGACCTGCTGTAGCTGCTTATAGCCCTTTCTTGCCCGAGTCAGTGAGTCATTGAACCACTGGTTGGATGGCCCACGCCCCTTTCCACCCTGCTTAGCTGGAATATGATTATCCAGGCCAGCCGTCAGCCATTCTTGGAAACACAGTTCCGCCCCCTTCTATGTCCAGGGGTAATTGAGGTCTGTGCTCATCAAGCCAGACAGATGGCAATTCACAGTCTAATTTATACCAAGGCCATTTAGGCACTTGGGCAGGGCGGGACACAGCCACTCCCACCTGCAGAGAGAATGTGATCAATGAATGAACAGTCCAGTCCTGTGGAATTGGAGGAACCATTTTTAAGAAACAAATGTTCAAAAAAATGGGGTCTAACAGATGACCAGTAACATGAGTACCCTCAAGAACGTGTTGTGACAGCTGAAAGGCCTCCAAGTCTGCCAAAAAACTGGCGATTCCAGCTTTCCCACTATTCTCAAGATGAAGATTGAGATCCCCCACTACGGTGAAATTTGCCTCCTTCCTGGCCAGATGCCCGACTTTACTCAGAAGATCTTCTCTGAACAGGCCAGAGGGCCCGGGGGGCCTGTAAACTAAGAGGCCAGACATGGTAAAATTACAGCTAAGACCAATTTTAAAAGAGCACTTTCACAACCCGCTAACTTTTCCTTATCCAGACTAATAAAGTAAGCTTCCTTGACCACCACTGTCGGCTGCGTTCGACACGATCCCCCACAACTCTTCTGTCCCACCTCCAGGCCTTTTTTTTTAATGAGAGGGTCAAGAGGCGCGGTGTCCCCCTTTTTGCTCTGCACGACGGGGCTTTAAGGTGAGAGTGCCCCACCCTTTTTTAATATATATCTTGCCCCCCTGGGTTGCCTTGCAGAGACGCTGGGTGCTAAAGTTGTCTCTTATACAGACGACACCTCGTGGGGCAAGGGTCAAACTTTCTCAGGGGAGAAAATAAAAAAAAAGTTTGGCCACAGTATTTGAATGGCTTTCCCTATACCAGTTGAAATGCAATGCTGGTAAACCGAGCTCCTCTTTTCCGGTCTAAGATCGAAAGTGCCTTGGCAGACCTTCTGGCCCAAGGATGCTTCTCCCCCATGTACGCACACTAATGCTATTAAAAAACTCAGCATTAAGGTAGACGCTGAACTTTCATCATTCCTTTCTCAAATAAACACAATAGTAGGATTGTGTTTTGACATACCACGTGTGCTGAGGACCACTGTGCCTTGCCAGGCCGGGTCGCCCCCACGCTCCTCCTGCTCCTGTTCCTGGTTCCTGCCTGTTTGCCGCCACTCGCCGTTTCCCGCCGCTGCCTCCCTGCGGCCCCGCCCCCGCCAGCCGATTGGCCCCCCCGCTCCCGCCACCCAGCTGACCCTCCCTCCCGGCTCCCTTCTTATGCCGCCTCCACTCACGCGCAGCATTGACGCACAGCGGGCGCGCCGATTGTGCGCCGAAGGACCGCGCCCAGTGCCAGGACACCTGGCCCTCCCCGCCGATGCAAGACGACCCGACTGACCTACGACGCCGCCACTCTCAACGCACTCAATGCCGGCCGGAACCACGCCTGCTACCGAGCCACCCCGAGACGCACCCACGGACCCTTCACCTGCTGTACCTTCAAGTTCACCTGCCTCCGAACCTGCCCCGCACCCGCCAAGCCAAGCACCAGCAGCAACCACCTCAAGTGAATCCTGCTCAACACCCGCTCCGTCCACAGACACGCCGTGGAACTCTGGAACCTCCTCGACGCTACATCACCGGACGACGCCTTCCTCACGGAAACCTGGATGAACGCCTCCTCTGCACCCGACATCGCCATCGCCATCCCGGACGGGTACAAGATCATCAGGAGGGACCGCGTCAACCAGACCGGAGGAGGCATCGCCATCGTCCACAAGAACACCATCCGCATCACGACCGACGCCAACGACTCCTTCGCCGCAGCCGAACATCTCCACTTCCAGATTCACACCGACCCTAAGACGACCCTCAGAGGCACCCTCGTCTACAGACCCCCGGGACCACGCACACAATTCAGCGAAGACATCACAGACTTCATCAGCCCACACGTCCTCCTCTCCGCTGACTACATCCTCCTAGGGGACCTCAACTTCCACCTGGAGAACAACAAGGACCGCAACACCACTGCCCTGCTGGACAACCTCGGACTCAAGCAACTGGTCAACACCCCCACCCTCTACTCCGGCCACACGCTTGATCCCGTCTTCTCATCCAGCAAGCACATCACCTTCAGCCACTCCACCGGACTCCACTGGACCGACCACAGCTGCGTCCACTTCAGCTTCAGAAGAACCACGACCCACCACCACCCGCTTCAGATTCCCCACAGAAGCTGGAGTAAGATCACCACCGAGCAGCTCACCACCTCTCTCAGCCAGAACCCACCCGCCAGCGCAACGGACCCCAACGAAGCAGCCCGGAACTTCACGCAGTGGCTGACCGCCTGCGCCGACGACCTCGCACCACTGAAGAACCCTCCCAGCAGACCCAGAAGCAAGAAGGCATCCTGGTTCACCGACGAACTCAAGGACTCAAAGAAGACCTGCCGCACCCTCGAGAAAGCCTGGCTCCTCGACCGGACCACCGACAACATGACCGCCCTCAAACACGCCACCCGCAAGCACCACCAGCTCATCCGCACCACCAAGAAGAAATCCCTGAAGGAACGACTGGACAACAATACCCACGACAGCAAGGAACTCTTCAGCATCGTCAAGGAGTTCTCCAACCCCAGCACTGGCACCAACGACATCACTCCGTCACAAGACCTCTGCGACTCACTCGCCTCGTGCTTCCACCGCAAGATCGCCGACATCCACAACAGCTTCGGCGCACCACCCACGCACCCAACCGTCGAACCAACCCCCCCCACCGCCACCCTTCGCACCTGGACCACGGTGACCACCGAAGACACAGCCCGCACGATGAACACCATCCACTCCGGATCACCGACCGACCCCTGCTCACACCACATCTTCAACAAGGCAGACTCCACCATCGCACCCCAACTCCGGAACATCATCAACACCTCCTTCAACACCGCCACCTTCCCGGAGAGCTGGAAACATGCCGAGCTCAGCGCCCTCCTGAAGAAACCTACAGCGGACCCCACCGACCTCAAAAACTTCCGCCCCATCTCGCTCCTCCCTTTTCCTGCTAAAGTCATCGAGAAGATCGTCAACAGACAGCTGACCGCCTTCCTCGAGACGAACGGATCCCTCGACCCCTCACAGTCCGGCTTCAGAGCCAACCACAGCACCCAGACGACATCCGGACCCTGCTCGACAAGGGGGAAACAGTGGCCCTCATCCTCCTGGACCTCTCCGCTGCGTTCGACACTGTCTGCCACAGCACCCTAGTCCAGCGCCTCAGCAACATCGGTATCCAAGAGAAGGCACTGGAGTGGATCATCTCGTTCCTCGCCGGAAGAACACAAAGAGTCCGCCTCCCCCCGTTTCGCTCCGAGGCCACCGAAGTCATCTGCGGCGTCCCGCAAGGATCTTCACTCAGCCCCACACTCTTCAACGTCTACATGAGACCTCTTGCAGCCATCGCACGCCAGCACAACCTCAACATTATCTCTTACGCCGACGACACCCAGCTGATCCTCTCCCTCCCCAGAGACCCCGACACCGCCAGAACCTGCCTACACGAAGGGATGAAAGACGTCGCCGAGTGGATGAAGGACAGCCGCCTGAAACTGAACTCGGACAAGACGGAAGTCCTCATCCTGGGATCTTCGCCCTCCGCCTGGGACGACTCCTGGTGGCCCCCAGCCCTGAGCACCGCACCCAAGCCAACCGACCACGCTTGCAACCTGGGCTTCATCCTGGACTCCTCCCTCTCGATGACCAGACAAGTCAACGCCGTCTCCTCATCGTGCTTCAACACCCTGCGTATGCTTCGCAAGATCTTCCGCTGGATCCCGACCGAGACCAGGAAGACTGTCACCCAAGCACTCATCACCAGCCGACTGGACTACGGAAACGCCCTCTATGCCGGAACCACAGCCAAGCTACAGAAAAAGCTCCAGCGCATCCAGAACGCCTCCGCCCGACTCATCCTGGATGTCCCCCGACGCAGCCACATCTCCAGCCACCTGAGGAACCTGCACTGGCTCCCCGTCGACAAGAGGATCACGTTCCGGCTCCTCACCCACGCACACAAGTCTCTCCACGACCTGGGCCCCAAGTACCTCAACGACCGCCTGACCTTCTACACGCCCACCCGCCAGCTACGGTCCACCAGCCTCGCCCTCGCAGCCGTACCACGCATCCGAAGAGCCACCGCCGGAGGAAGAGCCTTCTCTTACCTGGCTGCCAAGACAAGGAGCTCCCTCCCCATCCACCTTCGGCTGACCCAGGACCATCTCGCCTTCAGGAAACAACTCAAGACCTGGCTGTTCGAGCAGTAGCTTACCCCTTCCCCAAGAGCCTTGAGACCCTCCCGGGTGAGTAGTGCGCTATACAAATGGTTTGATTGATTGATTGATTGATTGATTGGTTTTTGCACTTTCTCCCTCTGCCAGCTCGCAAACTGGAGGTCTATTTCGGAAGAAGCTGAAAACATGGCTCTTCTTAAACAACTAATTCTGTGTCTTTGTCTCTTGTTTCTCTGTTTCCTACAGTGCTAGTGCAGAGTGCCAGGACACTCTACAGAGTAACAGTTGCGCTTTAAAAGTTACCTTTACATTACCAGTCACACTGCAGCTCCATAGCTCAGTTTAGAAGTTGCACCATTTTTTTTTTACCTAAACAATTTCTAAGCCATTTCTTGGTATTCAGTTAAGTTTTACTCCATATTAGGCATAACTGATTTACACATATGAAAATGCAACTTAAACTATAGTGTGATTATACTACATTCATAGACAGAAAATATTTAAAAACGTTGAGCTGTCTTTTTATCCAGATAGAATTTTTTGTAAGCCCACTGCTTCACAGAAACATTATGATTAAAATGAAGACCAGTTTCATTTATAACTATTATTCAAACATTCAAAGTAATATAACCATTCGTACAGTAATTTCTATATAGACATGACCCAGACCTGATCTTCCTAAAAGAAACTCACCTAGTGGGTAATAAATGTGACTTCCTGGGGACAGGCAGGTACAAAGTGCTAGTCTATTCAGGATGTGCATAAGGCTCCAGTGTGGAGAGAATCATAGTGTATAGGGCAGTTCTGCTGGGGGGGGGTGGTGCCTAGCTGGACCGACCCAGGGTACTGCTTGTAGTCATACTGGGTGACTGGAATGGAGATAACATTCTGGCAGTGACATGGTATGTCCCTCCTGTGGGCTTCCGGCGAGAGCCCAAGAGCAGTGATACTTAACCTATTGTCCTAGGACCACTGGGAGTCCACAAAGTCTTCTCAGGGGATCTGTGACTGCTTCGTACATACATTAAGAAGCAAAATTTAAAGTTGAAAATTTTAAAACTCTGTAAATGGGAAGGAGTTTGCAATTGAAGGCTAAAAGTTAAGTGAGTATCCTCTGATTGATTTGTGGATCAAAGAGAATACAGTACCAACGATGTGTCATAATCTAAATTTAGAAATGTTCCGACCTGTTGATTAAAATTAAAGCTCAGATTTTTTTTATATTTAAGAATTTAAAAAGAAAATGCCACTACTTATGTATTGTGTTTGATTAATGCTTGTTTCTGTATTTTTTGCATATTGTTTTCCATAATAAAATAATCGAAAATTCTTGTGGCGGGGTCCCGTAAAGAGTCAGTGAGGGTCATCAGATTCTAATAATGATTCATTAATGATTGAGTGGGAGTTTACCTACTAAGTCAAATGTTTAAGAATCACTGCCCTAGATAGAATGGGGCAGTTAATCTCACAGGCACCAGATGCACTGTTAATCATCGGGGGAGACCTGACCATGCATCCGGACATGGATAGAGTCACGAGAACGAACCAGCAGGGAAGGGTGGATGATAGACTGCAGGACTTTGTGATTGAACTAGGGCTGTGGGACTTATGGAGAGGGACACACCCCAGGGAGAGACAGTACTCCTACATTTCAGAATGCAGGTGATGTCGTGTCTGAACTACTTCTAAGTTCCTGTGAGCCTGAAGGAAAGGTATTGCGATACACAATTCCTATTGAAAGGAATTTCTGACCAAGCCCACTGTGCACTAGAGAACACACCACCACAACACTACATGGGGGTGATTGGAGTTCAGATCCATGGGATATCAAGAACTGGGACACCAGACAATACCCTAGTGAGGCGATAGAGTCCTCCTTAGCTCAGAATGTAGGATCGGTGCCATCGGGGTGACTATCTGGAAGGCTTATAAAGTGGTTACTGGGGGAAACTTATATCCAGAATTGCTGGCAAAAGACAGGGTCAACTTCACATTTTACGGGAGTTAGAAATGAAACTGATTCAATGGGAGAGTGAATATATTCAGTAACCAAAAGTGGCCTTGCACACCACATACAGCTAGCTAGGGATCGCTATAAACAGATACTAAATGACAAAAAACAGGGTACTCCATCATGTGGAGGAACACTGATTTTATGAGGTAGGCAACGAGGCGAACAAACTGCTGGCCGGGTTGTCCAGCAGAGAGCATGGTCAGAGATGAGTTCACAGAATTATCACCCTGACCGTGGCGGTAGCAGAGTAAGTGCCCAATACCGCACAAGCCTTTGCATCACATCTGGAGTATCAATATCATTCCAAGACGTGATATATAGAGGTGGAGGACTAGGATTTTGTTAGAGACATGGCTATCCATAGTCTAGACAAAGGAAGGCAGGGAGGAAATGGACCACAATTTAATGGGGTGGAACTTGAAGATGCCATATGGCAATTAAAATTGGGAAAGACGCAAGGTCATAATGGACTCCCGCCAAAATTATTTTAACGTTTGAGATGCATGCTCAGTGGGCTTCTCCTCCAAATGTATGCTGATGCCTGGCGGGATGATAGATTTCTGCACGACATCCAGACGGTCAACATCATCCTTATGGACCCATCTCACTACTGAACATAGAATCCAAAATCTTTGATACAGTATTGGCCAATCAACTAATATAGGTTATGATAAAACTGATCTTGCCAATCTGGCTTTATGCCACACAGATCCACTTGCCATATTTTTTTATGCTTATATAGGGTCATGTCCAAAAAACAGTTGATACTAGAGTCCTTAGTGATCTTATTTTTTCACGCCGAAAAGGCATTTGATTTTCTTGAATGGCACTACCTAATAGCAGTATTGCAGAGAATGGGTGCCTGCCCTGAATTTTTGTGGTGGATTCAACTACTATGCACCCACCCGCTAGCTAGAGTATTGGTAAATAGAACATTGCCCTGATATATTTAGGGCTGAGTCGCGACACGAGACAGGGTGCCCTCTCTCTCCCATCTTATTTGCACTCGCAATGGAGCCCCTAGTGGAGTGGATTAGAAGGAATGTCCTCCTTTGGTGTGTTAGATTGGATTCTGGCTGGGAGGATGTCATCTTCCTATATGCGGACAATGTTCTCCTCTATCTGGCTGACCCCATTCAGTCTATTCCCAGAGTCTTGGATATACTGCAGATTTTTGCAAGAAATTCCGGGGTTAACATTAATGGGCAAATACTCAATTACATACGCGCACTCTGCATGGGAACCCCTGACAGATTGGTCAGGTCCCTTGCATTGAATCTAGGAATGATGCTAATATCTGTGGATATTCATTACTGACGACCACAAAAAGTTTATGTATCACATGTTACTTTGGAATGCGTCAAGCCTTCCCCGAAGGATTGCACCCTATGATCTCATGAGACAATTTATGACGGGGGTGGTGATTGTATTGCCAGACTTAAAATTATACTACTGGGTGGTACAACTGCAGGTGGTGAATGACTTGAAGGTTGCTGGACAACAAGACCCAGCCCTCACAGCAGAGAGAAGAGCAATGTCCACATGGGGTGCACGGGGAGAAGTGTATAACCGGCAACTAACAAATTGCACATACCCCAACAGTGACTGTCATTAAATGTGGAAAAGGGAAAGCTGAGCAACAGGATAGGAGAACACTATCGCTCGGAAAATGCCACTATGGGATTCCGGCGTATTAGCTGACCTACGAACACTTGAGGGTTCAGGGTCTAGGCGACATTTAGGGCCCTGGGGGCCTTATACCATTTGACAACCTCCAATTCCAATGTGAACTAGCAGACTCCCAGCGATATAAATATTTGCAAGTCCGTCATGCCCTAACCAAATACGTGTTGCTACTGCACGATCTACCAGATGAGTCACTGCTGGAATATAGCGTGCTGAAAACTCCTCTATATTGGCTGCAATATCCCAAATCTATAGGACACTGTTTAGTAACTGTAAGACGCAACTCAACAGCCTTAGACATAAGTGGGAGCAGGACTTGGGCATCCTAGATGATACTGAGAAGGGCAAGGCCCAAGGGCTGTAGCAAAATGGACTGTCTTTAGTCTGATACAGTTGACAATACTCCACAGGGCCTACTACAACGCACTCAACTCTTCCGGTTAGGTGGCATAGATACAGAACAATGCACTCGGGGATACAACCACAAGGGTACGTAGCTACACACATTTTGGTGGCATTCCCAAGAATAGCACACTTTGGGCGGGGGCACACTGGATCACAGTGAGAGCTATTAACCACTACAGTGCTAGGGGTTTTCCCGCTGTGCGCTGGAAGTTCATAAATCCCACTTTACATGACAAAGCCAGCTCGTCATGAGCGCAGCGCAGGTAACGCCCATGACGAGCTGGCTTTGTCATTAGCGTGGAAGGGGTTAATATGAAATGGGTGATTGTACACAGATTGCATGCCTGGGAATCTGGAGAGCTCAGACTTTGCTGAGACACAGTCTATTCTTTTGTAATACTACTCTCTTAGTGGCCAGACTATTTGAGAGTGAGGAAATACCCCAACTGTCACAGTGAGCTCAAAATACGGATTGGTTCATGCTGGCCAAAGAGGTGGTTTATAAGACAAGTGGGTGTATGGCATGCTATTCAGGAGCAAGACGGAACACAATGTTCCCACGACCTGGTCAATCAGCAAGAGTGTTCTAGTAGTCCTCCAAAACAAACAGGCCCCAACAATGACTGCAGGAGGGCCAGCTGATAATAACATTGAGATGCCGCCCGCTGTTGGTGACCTCCGCCTTCTGCATTTGCTGCAACCTTTCGTCCCTCTGAACAGATCCCCCCCTTGGGAGGGTCCAGTGTTTGGTCCATCATGTACTGTATCTGTGCTATGTAACTGTCAGCATGATTGTAAGGGAAAATCAATATATATATTTTTTTATTTACATTTTTTTTTACTATAAACATTGAAAAGTACCATTGATTTTTCACAGCAGGTACTGCCTGACCAATATTTCATAAAACCACTTCTAATGTTCAAAGCTAGAGGAACTACAGAACAATTTGGAACACTTGGGCATAATTAAGAGTTTGGCGGTCTGACAGCAGTAGGACCATGTCTGCTCCGCCCAGCAGCCCATGGCGCTGGTGTCCCAAAAACCGCCTTATTACAAGTTGACCCCGGGGCCAGTGGTGTGGAGAGTGGGATCTTGTTCCGGTGGTGAGTATTTTTCACAAATATAACTAAGTATGTGTGTGCATTTCGACTGCAGATGTGTTGAATGCACACATATGCATAATATATGTGGAATAAGCACCATCAACCCATTACCGGTGTGCAGACCATATTTGGCCAGTCCTGGCAATGGGAATATGGATCGAAAAGGACTCAACTTCAGGTAAGGAAGTACCATCTCACATATTTTGAAAGTAATACATGTCAAAAAAAATAAACTCTCTCTTTTTCATAGTTCATTTACTAGCAGCTTTCATCTTCTCAGCTTCCTAGACACAGTCAATCAATTAAATCTGTTGAGCTATTTTTGCTCTCAAGTAACAATATAAACATATATGGTTGACCAATCGTCCCAAAGTTGTTAAACCCAAGTCTAGCCAAAGTAATGCTTGAGAAGTAGTGAGGCTTACATGCAGCAGATAATGAAATGCATTAATTTCTAAAGAATGTATTAGTTTTTTTAAAGTTTATGCTGGTAAACAGCACAGGTATACAATATGCTGTAATTTAATTTCGCAACGGTTAGCATTAGAACTGGAGTAACTGTTGCTGGAACAGCATATTTTCTATTATTGTGCTTTATGCCGCTGGTTATCAAAGCTGCTCTTCTTTAAGTTTATCAAGTTGAGTTTTATAAACTCTTAGACTCTTGAGTCTTAAATTACAATAACTTGAAACTGGTTCAATCTTCAAATATTGCTAACCACCATTTAAAGATACATCTATTTTTCAAAAAAATTGATAGCCTTAGTTTTTTTCTGAATGAAAGAAATTCAAGTAATTTTTCAGTTTTTTTTAACCAGCATGCAGTCTTTGTAATCTTACTGCAGTCTGATCCCCAAAAACTAGGTAATGTACATGCCTGAGAATCAGTAGCTGTATATTATACAACTATGGAGCAAAGCTTAGAGAAAGGGACGTTACCGACATTTGTGCCGTAACACATGTATGTTCAATACAAAATGCTAATGCTCATATGTGCCTTAACGTGTCCTGTTGTATTTTAGTAATCAATTGCAAACAGTCGTGGATGGCATGACTCGTGGGTGGGGGTTTGATGGTGGGGGGAGGGGTGTAGGTGGAGGTGCGGGAGAAGTTTAATTTAAAATTAAAATAAATTTAAAAATAAGTACACTTACCTTCGCCGGCCCGGTCCTGCGTCTTGTCTGCTTCTCTCCTGGAAGCAGGCTGCCCCTCCCATCCCCAAGCCAATCACAACACTGCAATGGCAGCGTTGTGATTGGTCGGGACGCCAACCAGCCAGGCGTCTATGGGGAGGCCATTTTCTCCAGCAGCCAACATGGAAAAAAGGGAGAGTGCCGACCAAACAGTCAGCGCCCTCAACAGTGGGCATGCAACTCCTCCCCTGCCATAGAGCAGGACCGCCCACATGTCCGCCCCCAACAAAACCGTTCTGCTTTCTCGCATTGCGAGAAAGCAGTGGGGCGACACTCATCCACCCACATGGAGGAGAAGCCCCTGATTGCAATGTCTTTTTATTTCAGCTTGAAGAACACTATCATCTTAGCACATTTACCTACATTTTAATTGTATTATGGTAGTGTAACATGCTCTGAAATTGGCTCAATGAGGCAAGGATTTTAGAACGCAATCTTGTTAGTGTTACTTGTATCTCTCTCACTCTCTCAAGGACTTATCAGATTCCTTCCTCTGAGATCCTGGCCCTTGCTCATTAGTAGCTACCTACAAATTTCTATTTGCCACATGTTCCAACTCCTATTCACATGCTTGAAGAGAAAATGTATAAAAAGGACTCCCGATTGTATATATTTTTTCGCATTAAATGCTACATAGGAGTCCGGGCGAAGCTCGGGTGCGCTCAAAAGGAAAATGCATTGCATTATTTTGGATTGCTTGCTGACTAATTTGCATTGAATGAAACTTAGACTTTTTGGGCATCCAGAGAGTTGTGTTTTCTGTTGCACATCTTAATGCACTATAAAGAGAAGGTAGAGCTGCCATATTCAATGTGAATGGGGTTGGAGCAGGGACACAGTCAATAATGCTATCTTAATTAGTTTGCACTTGATTCTACATTTCATTTTGGAGCACTTTAATTAATATTAATAGTCCCTGATCTAACCACAGATCTTGAAGTTTCCCTCAGAATTTATACTTGATTATCTTGATGAGGCTGCTTAGTGGACAAGACCGCAAAAACACACTGCCTCTTTTTCTTAAGCTTCTTGAACTACTTCAGTAAACATGACTATATTATTGGTTGTAGCAGCACCCTTTCTCAATCCCGACTGCTCAAATGGTCATAACTAATTTGAATACCATCACAATCAAGAGGGGCTATTCGTCTATAACTTTACATGTCAGATTTTAAGCCACTTTAAGTATAGAGGCCAATGTACAATCCGTCCATGTATACAACACTATAGCAACACTGATTTAACTAATCATAACAACCTGTTCTTCCAAAACTCTGGTTCTATATTAAAATATGCATGGGTACAACATAAGGGCCAATAGCCCTTGATAATTCTGATTATTGTGTAACCAGACCCTGCTGACTCAATTATTTTAACTATATAGATGTATCGTATGTTACAAAACAGTCCTTAAAAGAGTCCCAGAAAGTTTCTTTTGTGCTGTCAATGCAGTCACAAGATCGTTAGTCTGGAATAGGTCCCGCCTCCCCTAAGGATTGCACTCTATGATCTCATGAGAGAGTTTATGATGGGGGAATTTCACTGACTGCTGGGAGAAGAGCCATGTCCTCATTGGGTACAAGGGGAGAACTGTACACCGGGAACCAGCGTATATTACACATACTCTGACAGCAACTGCCATTAAACCTGGAAGAGGGAAACCTGGGCAATAGGATGGGAGAACAATATCTCTCGGAAAAAAATGTGGGATGCCACTATGGGATTCTGGCTTATTAGCTGACCGGGAGGGGATGTGTGTGGGGGGGGGGGGGGATGGGAGGGGGTTCCAGGTCTGGGACCTTCTCGGCATACCCAAGGTGGGCGTCATTTAGGGCCCAGGGGGCATCATACCATTTGACTAACTCCAATGCGAATGAGAACTTTCAGACTCCCAGCGATATAAGTATTTGCAGGTCAGTCATGCCCTAATCAAATACGTGTGCTAACGCAGCACCTACCAGATCAGTTACTGCTAGAATATAGCATGCAGAAAACTCCTCTATATTGACTGCAATATCCCAAATCTATAGGAGACTGCTTAGTAACTGTCAGACACAACTTTTTTTGACATAAGTGAGAGCTGGACCTTGTCCTCCTCGATGATACTGACTGCGGCAAGGCCCAAGGGAGGTTGCAATATGGGCTACCTTTTATCTGATACAGTTGACAATACGACAATGGGCCTTACCCAGTAATGCTCTATATTTAATTTGGGCTCCCCTTAACTTATGAGCACTTTTTGCTACCCACAATAGCTTTGAATTCTTCAACCAAATACACTGGACCATTTGTTCCATGCTTTCCTATTCCCTTTGTCCTTTGCTTCATACAATTGTAATTTATGAGTGTGTGCAAATCTGCATTAAGATTGTAAGTGACTGTCTTCCCGATCTGCTCTCAATTTACGCAGCACTGAATGCATTATTGATATAAACCTTCAACAAGCACTGGAAAACCACCACATGCCAGACAGTTGAACCAATGTTTGTCTTACTTATGATTTATGTTCTTTTGTTCCACACACAATTCTTTCACAGTCCACAAGAAGAGGTTTGATGTTGTAGGAAAATCCAAGCTATAGTTTCAATGGAACCACTGCTGAATTTCATGTATGCTGTTGATTTTCCATATTTTCTGTCCATTACTCCTAATAGATTTAATTTTCCCAATGGCTTCAATGTAAGGTATTGCCTTGACTAACAGGTGTAAGGTAACTAGGTAACGGTTAGACGTGGCCCTCTCTGTTGGGTTATCCCCAAACGTTTTGCCTTTTTTTCTGAATTTGATTTTGTTGGCCTTGTGTCTCTGTGCACTTTACCATTGTTAACCAGTGCTTAGGTGCTTGTGCTTTCTCCTTTAAACATGGTAAAATTGGCTTAGACCCAATTGGTAAAGTTAATTTACCCAGGGCCTGGAAATTAAATGCTGCAAGTAGGCCTGCAGCACTGATTGTGCCACCCACGTAAGTAGACTTATTAAACCGGTCTCAGGGCTGCCATTGCATCCTGTGTGTGCAGTCTTAAACTGGCATTTCGACCTGGCAATTTTGCCAAGCCTAAATTTTTCTTTTTAACACCTTCAATGCTACAGTGTATTTTTCTGCTGTGCTGGATCTTAATTTTTCCCATTGTTCATGACAAGGCCAGCTAGTCATAAGCACAGGTCTAGTGGTACTCCATGGCGAGCTGGCCTTGTCATTAGCATCGAACAGGTTAATGCATATAAAACATCCATAGTGTAGGCCTTAAACAGCCCATAGGGAAGGTATGTTGTATTTGTAAAGGTATCAACAGAATGTGCCTCTGAGGCCACAAATACAACTTGACTTGTGCCACAGAAGTCCTTTTTATTAACTCTGGGCTTCAATCTTTTTGAATTCTTTTTTCTATTTTTAAGAAATTAGGGTTTCTTCTCTCACCTCTGTTTTTTGAATATATACATAGATTTTTTTTTAACACTAACCACAATACATTTGACAAAGACAATATTTACATCACATACATGAATCTTTGTTACTAACATAGTGTACTTTTTTCACATAGAAAAACCTTAAACCATACTTCAAACTTTCATTTTGCATAGGGAAATTACTTCCTATCAAACCTATGGTCGTACCGATATAGTCCTACTGTCTTGTATCCCCTCTTGTGACTTGTTTTTATTTTGTCCTCAAGCTAATCTGCTACTTGGGTCCTAAAGAGGTCAGAATTTCTTTTCAAACTCCGAGCACAAGCTTTTGTAAGTCCAGCTCGAGACACCTAGTACTAGGTGTACTTTTTCTCTCAATTGTTCAGAACCGCTTAATATAACAAGCCAACGCGTTTTGACCTTCAGTTCGTGGGACCTGAGTGATGGATTTCTACGAAGGTCTTCATCAGGGCTGGGCAGTGTTCATGTAGGACAGTTGTTACTGGCTCAAATT
Source organism: Lissotriton helveticus (assembly GCF_964261635.1). Taxonomy (NCBI): domain Eukaryota; kingdom Metazoa; phylum Chordata; class Amphibia; order Caudata; family Salamandridae; genus Lissotriton; species Lissotriton helveticus. Next base: position 452,937,460 of record NC_136067.1, read on the forward strand.
CACACGCTGTACCGGAATGAATTTCTTATTTCATACAGTTAAACAAATCTTTGGACAATCTTTAAAAGCTGTGGCACAAGGAATCTTCGTCCACCGTATTCGTCCGGTCTTTGTTTATTGTGTACTCACGTCGCACACTTCAGTCAGCATCAGTTTGGAAGCCTGAGTAAGATTTATCTTGCTAGTTTGTTGAAGAAGAGAGGGCTTCTCTCCGCTTCTTGCACTATAAGCGTTGGTACGCACAGCGCGTGTGTATTGAAAACAAAGGTCTCTCTGCAACTGGACCTGTAAATATACCTGCCAGAGCCCTACTGGCTTCTGCTGTGGACAGTTCCTGATCCTTAAGAGGTGCCTTTCCAGGTCCTGGACCCCTAGAGTGTGGTATCAGTTGAGCTCCTCCTTAAAGAAAATAAATCTCACAAATGGGTCCGTTTACCGCCATGATGAGAAGATCTTGATGCCCGCCAACGTGAAGCTCTAGTGAGCTCAACGGTTTGCACTAGATCTGCATTTTGTGCTAGGGAATCCACAGCCCACAGTGACAGCCAACACGAATCTCCAGCAATGACTACCACATAATCTGGCCTGCTCTTCGTGCTACACTACCAACAGTCTAGGATGCCCGGCCTGCTCTTCGTAAAACAGTGATGACCACCTGCAATGCTCTACCTGCTCATCGCGGCCACCTCCACCGCAAACTAAAGTCTTTGTTTTGGAATTTAGAATTTAACTTCTTCAGAGGGACTCATCTGGCCCCTGTATCCAGCTTTCTGTCAGGCTCAACTTCTGACTTACACCCGGTCACAGACGATTAGATAACCGCAAGTGGCACTCTATGCTTTTAGGCGCTATACTTACCTGAAACCTTTAAAATTGTATATTTGCTGTTCTACTGATTGAATTTTTGTCATTTTGATGTCATTTTATTCTTTTTTTTTTTATTAGGGTGGAATTTCTCTTTTGTTGTGTTTTCACTTTATTACTGTTTAAGTGCTGCATAAATACTTTACAATATATCTCTAAATTAAGCATGACTGCTTCTGTGCCAAGCTACCAGAGGGTTAAGCACAGGTAAATTTAGTGACTTTTTACGGTTCACCCCAACAAGGATTATGGCTGTTTGAGTAGGGTTTCATCCCCCCAAAACAACAATCAAATTTCTCGCAGCAACAACCTTGGGAAAGTGATCACTTTTTCAATTAAATATATCATTTGCCAACAGTTTCTTGTTGTCGGTTGTCGAAGACCTGTTGTGAACAATACCAGTACTTGGCGTGGGTTTTGTATCATTTCATTGCTTACCATTGGTTGGTTTTCTTGTCACTCGCATTCACTTTTTTTCTCGTTCAATGGCTTTCCTTCCTCTCCCCTTTCAAATCCCCATCCCCTCGGGCTCTCTGTTGCTCACCCCAAAACCCTGGCTCATCAGTTGCTTCTTCCCCCAGGTTTGACTTTTTTTTTTAAATGTATCTTTTATTTATCCCCACGACCTCCCAGCTCGTCTATTTCTTTTCCTGCCCATTCTGATCAGCTTTTCCTTTATTTCTACACTCATACACCCCCCCACCCATCCAGGATATATATTGCTACCCCATGTACATTTCACCTGCTCCCATCTGCGCCCCTTTTACTTTGGAGAGCCCGGCAGCTGCCATTTGCTGTTGGGCTGCTCCTTTCTTTAAATACACTTTTGCTCATATTTTATTCATTTTTAGGTCTCGCCTACGCAGCGCGCATGCGCTGCATAGGAGGGTCTTTAGCCGTCGCTCTGTTCATTTTCAAGCACACACTCGTACTTGTGACGGCATCCACCGAGCGGGAGCGAGCAGGGGCGTGCCACAAGCATGAGTGCAGTGCTTAAAAATGAGCAGACTGCTCTCCAAAGAGCGCATCCGCGCCCACACGTCCCAGCAACAGTCTTCCTGCTGCTGGAGCACTTGCTCTTTTCGGTTTCAGTTCTGCATAACGAATATACTACTTACCAGTATGCATCTGTTCTTGGCATGTAGGGCTGTTGACATTCATATCTTGTGCATAGATCGCCGCCTAGTGTTGGGTCCGGACGATTGCACATTGTTGTCCTGGAAGAGTCTTCGAAGTATCACGAGATAGGTGGCTCCTCCCTTGGACTACAGTGCGCATGGGCATCGACTTCATCCTCAGATTGTTTTTCGCCATTGTGGCAAAGATGGAGTGTAACACCGTGAGTGATGACCATGCTAAGAGTAATTGCAAGTGCTGCAGCCGCTACAGGCGCCGGGGAGGAGGGCGGGCAATATGAATGTCAGCAGCCCTACATGCCAAGAACAGATGCATACTGGTAAGTAGCATATTCGGTTCGAGGCATGTGGGCTGCTGAATTCATATCTTGTGCATAGAATACATAGCAGTCCCTCCATTAGCGGCGGCCGCCTGTGCCAGCTGCAGCAGTTTGAAAAAGTGTTTTTAGAACAGCCTGCCCTACAGCTGCCTGCTGTTTGGAGTGCACATCTACACAGTAGTGTTTTGTAAGTGTGTGTGTGGTAGACCATGTGGCTGCTCTACATATGTCTTCTAAAGGAATATTTCCAAGGAAAGCCATAGAGGCCCCCAACTTTCGCGTGGAGTGGGCCCGTGGGGGAACTGTTAATGTGCGCTTGGCTTTTTGATAGCAAATTTGAATGCACTTAACGATCCACCTGGCTATACCTGCTTTGGAAATGGGGTTGCCTTTGTGTTGTGGCGAAAAGGCAACAAACAGTTGTTTTGTTTTCCGAAAATCTTTGGTCCTATCTATGTGGTACATTAGAGCTCTCATGACGTCTAGTGTGTGGAGCTTTCTCTCCGCCACTGACTCCGGATTTTGGAAGAACACTGGCATTTCTATAGTCTGATTGATATGGAACTGTGAAACCACCTTAGGAAGAAACTTAGGGTTAGTACGGAGTACCACCCTGTTGGAGTGAATCTGTATGAATGGCTCCTGGATAGTTAGTGCCTGGAGTTCACTAACGCGTCGCAGCAATGTGATTGCTATCAGGAAAGCCACTTTCCACGTCAAGAACTGAATCTCGCATGAGTGTAGAGGCTCAAAAGGTGGACCCATCAGTCTGGTGAGGACCACATTTAGGTTCCATTCAGGAGCTGGTGGGTTCCGGGGAGGAATAACTTGTTTGAGTCCCTCCAGAAAAGCTTTAATGGTAGGTACTCTGAAAAGCGGAGATGCTGCCTGTTTTGGAGATAAGCTGCTATTGCGGACAAATGTATACGAATGGAAGCATAGGCCAGATTGCATTTGTATAGATGTAACAGATAACAAATGATGTTGTGAGTAGATGCATCTAGCGGGTTGATGTTGTGGTCTGCACAATAAATGACAAACCGCTTCCATTTTGCCGCATAACATGCTCTGGTGGTGGGCTTTCTTGCCTCTCTTATGATATCCATACAGTCGGGAGGCAAGTTGAGGTAGCCAAACTCTAAGACCTCAGGAGCCAGATCGCCAGGTTGAGCTGTTGCGGATCTGGATGCTGAATGTCGCCATGGTTCTGCGTCAAAAGCCTGGGTGTGAGGTGCAGCCTTTGATGCGGTACCACGGATAGTTCTAGAAAAGTGGTGTACCATGGATGGCGTGCCCACGTTGGAGCAACCAGGATGAGTGTCATCGAGTGTTGCTTCAGCTTGCGTGCCACCAGCGGTATTAGAGGTGCTGGGGGAAAAGCGTACGCAAATATGCCTGACCAGTTCATCCATATCGCATTGCCCTGCGACTGTGGGTGTGGAAACCTGGCGGCAAAGCTTTGGCATTTGGCCTTTTCTTTTGTGGCGAACAGGTCTATCTGCGGATGACCCCACTGCTGGAAGTACGGGTGGAGTACAGATGGATGTATCTCCCACTCGTGCATTTGGTGGCTGTGCCTGCTGAGCAGGTCCGCCATCTGATTGTCCTTGGCCGGGAGGTGTTCCGCCATGAGGAAGATGTTTCTCTGAATGGCCCACTTCCACATGCTCTGAGCCAGATGAGACAACTGTGGAGAGTGTGTACCTCCCTGCTTCTGTATGTAGTACATGGCCGTCATGTTGTCCATCCGGATCAACACAACCTTGTTAAACAGATGTACTCTGAATGCTTTCATTGCCAAGAAGATAGCCATCAGTTCTAGAAGGTTGATGTGCATCTTCTTTTGCTGCGCTGTCCATAGTCCCTGCACTGTGTAGTGGAGTACATGAGCGCCCCATCCCTGGAGAGATGCGTCCGTTGTCAGAATAATCTGTGGCACAGGCTCTTGGAACGGTCGGCCCTTGCAAAGGTTTTGTGGATTCCACCAATGCAGAGAGTTGTATGCACGACCGGTCACCAACACTAGGTCTTTCAACTGTCCGTGAGCCTGGTTCCACTGACGTGCTAAGCACTCCTGAAGCGGACACATATGTAGTCTCGCGTGCGGGACTATGAAGATGTAGGAGGCCATCATGCCTATCAACTGCATGAACACTCGTGCCGGAAGCGAGTGTTGTGGTCTGAATTTTTGTATCAGCAATGGAATGCTGTTGATTCTCACTGAAATTGGCTGTGCTTTGGCTGCCAGAGTATCTATTGTCGCGCCTAGATACTGCCGTACGTGGGCGGGCTGAAGGTGGGACTTTGGATAATTCAGTGAAAACCCCAGATTGTGAAGAAGGTGAATGTGTGGGACATGTGGGCGGCACACTGCTTGGCCGACTTCGCCTGGATAAGCCAGTCGTCCAGATAAGGGTAGACGTGAACGTTCTGTCTCTGTAGGTGTGCAGCCACTGTCGCTAGGCACTTTGTAAACTCCCTGGGTGCTGTCGTCACTCCGAAAGGGAGGACCTTGAATTGATAATGTTGATGTTGAATGGTGAATCTGAGGTATTTTCTGTGTGACGGGTGTAGCGGAATATGGAAATATGCATCCTTCAGATCTAATGTTGCTAGGAAATCTCCCTGACTGAGTAACGGTAGAACCTGCTGCAATGTGAGCATGTGAAAGTGTTCTGATAGGATGTACTGGTTTAGGGGCCTGAGGTCCAGTATGGGTCTGAGGGACCCGTCCTTTTTTGGGATTAAGAAGTACAGCGAGTACACCCCTGTACCTCTTTCCTCCACAGGCACGAGCTCTATTGCTCCTTTTTGCAGCATGACGACTACCTCCTGCTGCAATAAGTGCAAATGCTCTGTGGACATAGGACGGTGTTTTGGGGGTATGTTGGGTGGAGTGGATGTTAACTCCAGACAATAACCGTACTGGATAAGCTTTCTCACCCACCTGTCTGTAGTGATGGATGTCCAGACTGGTAGGAACTGTTGCAGTCTCCCCCCGACTGGTGTGGCATGGTCGGGGGGCAGTGACAAGGCGTCACTGTTTGTTAGTGGCGGAGGATCGGGAGCTGTTGTTTCCACGACCTCTGCCCTTGGTGCCCTTCCACGATAGCCACTTCTTCTTTGTTTGGTGTAGGTGGTTTGCGCGCCTCCTTTACCGTATTGTGTCTGCTGTGACAGCTGGCCTCTGGAAACTCCTCTATTGTTTGAGCGACGAAAAGAACCACCCCTGAACTGCTGGGACTGTAGAGCCCCCATAGACTTTGCAGTCTCAGTGTCCTTTTTGATCTTTTCCAAGGTGGTGTCCACCTCTGGTCCAAATAAGTGATCAGGGTTTACAGGCTGATTTAGTATGGTGGTTTGTATCTCGGGCTTGAAACCGGAGATTCTCAGCCAGGCATGTAGGCGCAACATTACACTTGTGTTAATTGCCCTGGCCGCGGTATCTGCTGCGTCCAGCGCACACTTGATAGATGCATTTGATATAAGCTTCCCTTCCTGTATGAGCATCTCTGCTGCCTCCTTATATTCATCTGGCAAGTGTTGTAACAGGGTTTCAAGTGTATCGTAATGAGCCCGATCATATCTGGCTAAGAGTGCCTGAGTGTTGGAAATGCGCCAGATATTGGCCGCTTGAGCCGCTACCCTTTTCCCTGATGTTTCTAGCACTTTAGATTGTTTGTCGGGGAGGAGCATCACCCGTTGTTTGCGAGTTTGCCCTCTTCTGGGCATTTGAAACAACCAGAGAGTCCAACGGCAACTGTCCCTTGATATAGGTAGGGTCCCCAGGTGCTGGTTTGTACTTTTTCTCAATTCTAGGGTTTATTACCCTTGCTCTCGTGTTTTCTTTAAAAATGTCGGCAGCATGTTTTAAGACACCCTTTAGCATTGGTAGAGTCTTGACAGTTCTCTCCGAGGTGGAGAAGGTGTCAAACAAAAAATCCACTTCAATAGGGTCAGCATGGAGCTGGACATCATGATTTTTGGCTGCCCTTTCAATAAGCGCATTAAACGCCGCTGAGTCTTCAGTAGGCGAGGTTTTTACAGCATACACCTGACTGTCTGGGGCAGTGTGTGGATCTCCTGGGTCAGCAGCGTCAGCCCAGGGTTCATTGTGATCTTCAGGATCAGTGTCTATAGGATAACTGTACTCCTCATTGCCACCTTCCCCTGTCTCCACATCCGAGTAAGTTGGCGAGATAGGAGCACTGTCTGGGCCATGTGGTGAAATAGGCTCAACAAGAAGAGGTGATGTAGTAGAATCCTTCTTCTTTTTCAATGGAATTTTATATGACTCCATAGGCTGTTCAGGGGCGATCTTTCGTTTATAAATAGAAAGTCTACCCGTGTCTGCGTCGATGAATTGCCTCGACTGCTCTTCAAGCGGGGGCTGTCGATGCTTTGTGACAATTTCCGCAGTTGTAGGCTTCGGCCCTGTGGACACCTTCTTGGATGCCTCGACGGCCGTTTTCGGGGTGAAGGCCTTAGGTACCACTTTTGGCGGCAGTGTGAACTGGATGGGCGCCGACGATTTTTGAGGTTTAGTGGTAGGCTTCGGTGTTGGAGTGTTCTTCGGTCCGACAGTAGAAGCCTTCTCTTTAATGCGTTTCAGCGATTCCGACACCTGCTTGGAGAAGGAGGCGGACGGCTGTGTCGACTCAACGCCTGGTGTGGGCTTGAGGTTCGTACCGCTTTTAGCCTTATCTGGTCGACTCGTAGGATCTAGAACCTTCTGAGCTCCAAGTCCTTTTTCTATGTCGACGGCCTTCGGCGCCGACTGTTGTGGGTCGACGTCCTTGACCAGTTTTTTCGGTGTCGTAGTCTTCGGCTCGATACGCTTCAGCGACCTCACCGGGTCGATAACACTTTTATGCTTCGTCGGTGCCGATAGTTCGGAGGACTTCGAGCCGACCAAAGCAATACGCACTTTTGGTTTCGATTTTGCCTCTAGTGCTTTTGGTTGTGTAGACACCGATGCTTTCTCTTTCGGTTTTGATCGGTCAACCAGTGGCTCGCTAGAAATGTCCGTAGCCGGGCCCTGAGGCGAGGCTGTAGAACTAAGTGTACGATCTCGGGTAAGGCCATGTGGCGATCCCTCGACCTGAGCCTTATTGAATGTCTTGGTTTCGGGCCCCGTACCAACGATCGGGTCTTGCTCTTCGCCCGAGCTATCTTCTACGGCCCCAAAGGCCACATCGTCGTCTCCTACCTCGTCTACGACGTCTTCAATATCGACCATCTCGACATCTGCGTCGTAGTTGGAGTCGATCTGCGATGCAGAATCAGACTCTCGAACTTCCTGCTCGACTCCCACATCCTCTTCGGTATCGAAAATGTTCACCGGGTCAGGTGCCGTCTGCTGGGCCTCCTTGCGCGCTGCGCGTCGAAGTCGAATCGTCTTCTTGGAGCGGAAACGAGAACAAGCCATACAGCTGGCTTCATCGTGATCCGGAGACAGGCACTTGTTGCACACCGGGTGGACGACAATATGAGGATATTTTGAGTTGCAAACGGGACATCTCTTGAACAGGCTCCGTTCCATGATGGTTCGTCGATAAGGCCTCTGGCGTCGACCGGGCCTTCAGTTTCGAAAAGCCACGCGGCTCCTCTGGAGGTTCGGCTCGGAAACCGAGCTGGAACAAGAACTGGGCACCGATCGCAAGACAATACCGACGATAACTAAAGGCCTTTTGGCCAAAAATAAAGTTTTCTATCGATTCCGAACTTGAGTTAACAAATATGCATCCGAACCCGATGGCGGAAAAAAACAATCTACGCGTTCAAACGTGCATTAGCGTGAGCGGCATACTCACGGACTATTTTAAGGAGCTGTGACGCTGTCTCTGCAACAGAACAGCGCGTGTTAACTTTAAAACCTTCAACTCATTAGTACAACTCATAGCGTGGTCTCGTGAAGAGTACTTACTAGGTGGTGTGATTAGAACCGCGCATAGCCGTCAGTCTATCGGGAATCCCAGAGGTGTGCAACAGGGTGTCTCCTTCCATAGGGAGGAGCTGGGTATTAGTGTCTCCATTATAACCTGCTGTGTATCCTATGTACTGTCCTGAGTATGCCGCTCACGCTAATGCACGTTTGAACGCGTAGATTGTTTACAAACACACTGTTCGGTGACCGGGGCATGTGGTTGTTTCCACACGTATTTTTTGTTTATCTGCCCGATTGAGTTTAACAAGTGCACCAATGCTTGGGTTGACTGAGGATTAATAACGCACGCATGGTTTTGAGCTTTCATTAAAATCTCTGGGCACTTTTTGATTGTTTTGTAATGACGGTCACAAACATAGTGATTTATCATGATGTGTGTACAGTAATTGCTTTTGACACATACAGTGACACGTTGATTTGTTCCTTTTTTCGTAGAGTTGTCCCCTGAGGAAGGGCTTTCACATTAGCCCGAAATGCATTGGGGAAGGAAAGACATTGGATTATGTTAATGTTGGACATACAATCAGTAACTTAGATATCATGGAAATCTTGATGAAGAATTAAAAACTTTTTGGAATCCCAATATGAGGAAAGATTAATTTTGTTGACAATCAGAAAGACTTAATCGTCTGAACCACAAGCTGTGCAACAGGGTGTCTCCTTCCATAGGGAGGAGCTGGGTATTAGTTTCAAGTTTCGCTGGGAGGAACAGACAGCGTTTAACCCTGCTTGCACGCCACAAAAGCATATCATAGATTACAAACATTGAATTACCGCTGTGCAAGTCCTGTATCTATAATGGAGACACAACATATTATCATATTATCATGGTAACCAGTACAAGCAAAAAGAGAAAGAGAAACAAATCACAGATTACCAATGTCCAATAACTACTTCCCTATAAACTAAATGCTGTCTCTTATGATCGGATTAATTTCAGCCTTCCAGTGAGATACCGGACTCCAAATTGAATCTCCCAACTTCCTGGCATTCAGTCCTCTAGTAGCATAAATTGAAGTCTCGTAACTATATACCGCTAAAAAGCGGGCTAACCACATCTGGAAGCTGGGAGGATCCGAATCTTTCCAACGTGCGGACACAATAATTCTTAGTACCGCTGTGCCAAAAAATACAAGTCTTTTTTCCCCTCTTGATAACTTTAGAGAACTATCATAGCCCATTAAAAATAAACAATCGGATTCGGGGAGTCTGTGACCAAATAGTACCTCCCAATACTCTGCCATCATACTTTTAATTGCATCAAGCTTGCAACAACTACTAAACATATGAATACTATCAGCAGGACCCATTGCACATCTAGGACACAAATCATTTTCTCTTTTTCCCCAAGCATGTAACTTAGCCGGGGTATAATACAGACTGAACATGGTTTTGTAAAACTGGGCTTTGAGGTTGCTAGACATAAGAAGACGGTTTGACAGCTCAATACCTTTCTACACATCAACATTTGGATTAACGAGCTTCGCTGCCCACGTTACCTCAATTTTCTCAAGATCATCCTGAATTTTGGTCATTAAAATATCATACAGCCTGCCAATTCTGATCTTAAATCTTCCCATTAAATCAAGCAATTCAATGCTAAGCATGTCGACTGATGGTTCGTTAGCTTTAAGTTTAGCAAACAGTTGAACAAATTTAAGATAGTCACCATTAAATAGATTATATTTCATTTTCAAATCCAGAAAGGTAGTTTCAAAACCTTTGACCAAAAAATCATTGACCGTTTTGATACCAAGCAGCTCCCATTTTTTTGCTATAGCATCAAAATCTAAACCAAAATGTAAATGTAAATGTAGTTGAGCTTATATAGCGCACAGCTACCCGCAGTGGGTTTCCCGGCGCTTGCTTAGGGAACCCTTCCTGGTATTCCCCCGTGAGATAGCAGGGTATCCACAAGGTGAAAGTCAGGCATCCCGCCGCGAGGGGCCGTTGTGGATATTAAGCAAGCTATTGCCCAGAGTCGCAGAGTGTGAACCCGTGAGTCGAGGAGGCACCGGGGCGAGAATTATCGAGTCCGTGGAATTTTTAGCCCAAGACCCGCCGAGGCGGGGAATTGAACCCTGGTCCAGGACCGATCTCAGCTTCCGGGTCTGCTGCCTCTAACCCCTGAGCCACACTTCTCCACTGTAAGAGTCGAATGCCACCAGGGTGTATACCTGTTAATTTTACTAATATGCATATGTTTATTAATCTTATTCCAAACCTTAAGGGCACTGGTTATGGTTGCAAATTTACAATTATTTCTGTAATAAGAAGAATCTGTATATCGCAAAAACAAGCCTTCCGCGTTACTCCCGAGCAGAAGCTCATATATCGATGGTATTGACTGGATTCCCCTGTTGTCAACTCCGCATTTTGGATTAATCAAAATAGCAAAGGTTCGTAAAAATGCAGCCCAATGGTACAAAGTAGAGTTGGGAGTAGCAAGCCCTCCTCTCTCCAGTGGTAAAGACAACAATTTGTGTGACCTCCTAATTTTGCCATGCTGCCAAATAAATTTGGACATAAAAGAGTTTAACAGTTTTAGAATCTTATCGTCAATGGCTAGGGGAATAGCACGGAATAGGTATAAAAACCTTGGGAGCACATTCATTTTTGTAAAATTGGCTCTACCAATGATTGAGAGGTACAGACTATTTACACGGTCTAGGTCTGATTTAATTCTGTCCAGGAGAGGATCATAATTTAGTTTTATAATACATTTGATATCTGGACTAATCACGACTCTCAAGTATGTAGCTTTACTAGCTACCCTAGCATCGGAGCAGTCAACATTGTCAGTACATATTATTACTGTTTTCCCTTTATTAAGACAGTATCCCGAATAGTTACCATACTCAGAGGTCACACTCTCAATTGTATTCATGGCCTCCGAGGGATCGGGTGTGACAACCGCTATGTCGTCTGCATATGCTAGTACTTTCGTATTATATTGACCACAGACTACTGGCTTAATTAGGTGACTCTCGAGAAGTTTTAAAATTAAAGGGTTAATATATAGTGCAAATAAAAGGGGGGAACAAGGGCAACCCTGCCTGGTGCCCCTAGAAATATTTATGTAGCCAGTATCACACCCTAATACCTGAATCTTTGCTTTGGGAGATAAATACATGGATTTAATAGATTTCAAAAATTTGGGGCCGAAATTAAAGCGTGACATGACCGCCCATAGAAATGACCAAGAGACGCGGTCAAAAGCTTTTTCCGCATCCAAGAGGATCATTGACATCTGACCCCCCATAACAGACATGGCATCGAATAAAGTGATAACCCTGCTGACATGGTCAGTTGTCCCTTTCCCAGGGACGAAGCCATGTTGCCATGGGGAGACCAGATGTTCAATGACCCCACTCAGTCTGGCAGCCATCACTTTAGCATATAATTTAGAGTCCGAACTGATTGGCAAGATTGGACGATAAGAAGTAACGAATTCCGTGGGTTTACCTTTCTTTGGGAATACAACTATATTGGCTTCGTTCCAGGATTGAGGGGGGATCCCATTATATTGAATGCCTAAAAATAGGTCGTGGAGAAGAGGCCCAAGCTGGTGGCTCAATATTTTGTATAAATCGATTGGAATTTTATCGGGACCTGCGGCCTTGTCAGGACAAAGTGCCGACAAAGCAGCCAGTACCTCCTCCATTGTAATTTCTTTTTCCAGATCGTTGCGAGAGAGATCATCAAGACGCATTTCCTCGTCTGGGGAATTAAGTAAATTGTTTAAATAAACCGAGGAGTCTTTCAGTATAGGCTATGTCCTCAGTATATAATTTCTGATAATATTGTTGAAATCGCGTAACTATATCAGACGTTTGGGTGTATATCTGACCATTATCATGAATAGAGGTGATATTTTTAGTGACATTCTTCTGCCGCGTACGTAGTGCTAACTGTCTGCCAACCTTTTCTCCACTCTCGTATTCATCCTTTCTATATGTTCTGTAAGTATGGGCAGCTCTCTGGCTAAGACTATGATTAAGATCTGATTTTAGTACTGCAACCTGATACATCTCGTGCTTCGCGTCACAACCCCGTGAAATTTGTGTAATATGTTTTTCTTCTGCTTTCACTAGGGCTTGTATCTTTAGATTATATTCATTGACTTGCTGTTTCCTAGCCCTATTTTGAAAGCTAATGGTTTCGCCTCTAAGAGATGCTTTGAAACTGTCCCAGACTATATTCCTCGATGCACTAAAACGGTTGACCTCGAAAAATTGATTTGTCCACTGTCTAATATGAGTAATGTATTCACTGTTCACCAACAATTTGCGGTCAAACGTCCAAGGCCTACGCTGACTAGAAGAGTCAGGTGTTTTTGTTGTCAAGATAAGCGGATTGTGGTCCGAAATAATCTTGGGATATTTGCTAATTGAGGATTTTGCAACAAGATCGTGTGAAACAAAGAAATAATCAATCCTAACATGTTTCTGATGAGGATTCGAAAAATATGTATACCCTGGATCTTCTTTGTTTATATGATTCCAAAAATCGACTAAACCCAAACTATTAGCCAGTCTGGTAAGAGCCTTAAACACCTTAGGTTTGCGGCCTACATATTTCTGTTGAGGGGGATTTATGGCTGGTTGTACTTTAAGGGAGATGTTAAAATCCCCACAGACAATAGTTGGTCCCTGCCAGGTTGAAAGTTCTGTTTCTAAGAATTCAAAAATAGCTGGTTCATCTTGATTTGAACCATAGATGGTACAAATTGTAATACCCACGGCCAATTTAACCACCGTCCACCTACCATAAGGATCGGACAGTTGGCGCATAGCCGCCCCAAGATGAGTTTTTGCCATAATCGCCACACCCCTTATATTTGAAGTTTGAGTTGAGCTTGCTAATAAGTTATAACCCCTCAATTTATACAGTGATCTTTTCTCCCAGGGTATGTGTGTCTCCTGGAGACACAGGATATCGACTGGATTTAGACAAATCAATTCAGCCAGAAGCTGTCGTTTATTAGCAGTCAGTAGTCCCCCTACATTCAATGTTTGTATTGTTAGCTTACCCATTATCAAAACAGTAGATTGGCCAACCTGTATTACCCAAAAATAACTGAGTATACTTAATATGCAACAGTGACTTATTTTGTTTGACACTTATTTTATTGTACTTCATACACACTGTGAATCCTTTTAACTGGCCTGGTTTTTTTTTTGATTTAGCTGCTCCCCCCCCCCCCCTCCCACCCTACCCTGCCACCCCTGAACAACCCTCCCCCTGAACACCCTCCCCCCAACCGAAGGCATTAAGACTCTACCAGAGTCTGGGTGATGGAGAGCAGAGCTACACCTGAGCTACCTCCTTGATATCTAATATACAGTCACCATAGGATCACCAACCACAAGATCGAGAGTGAAAATACATAAAAAAAGAAAAAACAAGTCAATTGAATTTACCAAGACCTCTTCAAAAAAATAACAGTTATGACCAAAGATCTACTTAGCGAACCTCATTTTAAATCTCATCTAAATAAGCTTTGGCTTTAATCTCTGAAGTGAATACTTTGGTCTGACCTCCACGAACAACCTTTAGCTTAGCTGGATTATTCAAAAAGGCCTGGGCTCCTTTATCCTGAAAGGGCCTAATCAATGAGCGTAGTCGCCATCGTCGCTCAACCGTACCATGACAAAAGTCAGACCTTGTAAAAAAAGAACAATCATTAAACTTCAGCTTACGATCAGGCCTGGCTTTCTCTGCAACTATCTGCCTTAACAAAAAATTTCCAAAAATAAACCAAAATGGCTCGTGGATATGCACCAGGTTTAGTAGGTAAATTAAATGGGACCCGATGTGCTCTTTGTATTTCCATGTCCCAGTTCCAATCAATCAATTCGGGCATTGATTCTCTGAACATTTTCACTACAAACGTACGGATGTTCTCGCCCTCGATATTTTCAGGGATTCCTAAAATGCGTAAGTTACTACGGCGCTGCCGGTTCTCAAAATCTTCGAGTTTCCATTTCACGTCGACTAATTCGGCTTCTTGCAACTTAATTTTTTCTGTATTAACCATAACCTCATTCTCATTAAGGAGCACTCTTGACTCGATCTCAGTTACTCTCTCCCCAAATGCAGTGCAACACTTGGTGAGCTTTCTAACCACCCCTTGAACTTTCCAAAGTGCAGCTCCGGATCTTTTACTATCAAGAGTCGTCTCCTCCCTATGAGCTGCGATGGCTTGTAGGATAGTCTCCACCGCTGTTGGTGGAAATTCATTGGAATTAGGGTGCTCGGACTCTTGTGTGGGGGAGAGAGACAGCTTAGAAGGGGGATGATCCTCCTCGATGCAGCTTTGCTGCGGTCTAGAACTAGAGATTGGCTTGGCACGTACTGTGTTGACCTTTAAATTTTCTTCGAGGTTGTCTTCGGAGGAGCTGCAGATATACTCCGACCCAGGTTCCTCGTCAGACCCACCTGAAAACTCCAAGTCAGACTCAGTCTCTGATTCTGCAGAGCCCTCTGTTTCTATCTCCACCCCCGCTTCATCGGAAAAAGAAAAGAATTCGGAAGGTTCTTTATCCCCTTCTACAATAGAGCGCATTTCCTGCACATCGTTTGATAGTAATTCAGGTTCTGAGATAGCCGGGGGCAGGATAGGTTTTATAACGATTATTGTGGGGCTAGTAGTACAGAGTTCTGGAGTTTCCGTAGGATTAAGCACCGTCAGGTTCTAAGTTTGTTCCAGGATAGGGGTATTCAATTTACCGACTTGACCCCCTAACTCATTTTGCGCTTCTAGGACTCCAAGTACATTTGCGCTTTCGCCAGAAAAAGACATGCAAAGCCCCGCTGTGCCGTGCTCATTTGATTCATCATTGGGAGCTACCCCTGTGCTCTTACAAACCTCGCTGGACTCGCTAGGCTCGTTCACTGCCCCACAACTCAAAGTACTTACAGTTTCCAAAGTCGGGAGAGGTGGGACAGAAGGCTCATCGGTCGATGAAATCCGTAAGGGCTGAATATCAATCACAGGTTGAGTCAGATTTAAAGGGCTCATCCCAGGCTGATTTCCACCTTTAGTAGCTTGTTTTCGCAGTAAGAGATCCATAACTGATCCACCAGAGGAAAACTGTGGTTGATTATTCATTTTCCTTCTCACAGCGAGTGCCTCCTGCCTTGGGGAACGTTCGGTTGAAGGGGGTTTCTTTGTCTTCCCTCTGTGCTTCCCTGCAGGAGTAGAGATGCTCTCGAGTCCGCCTCCGTTCTTCTGAATCCGGTCCATTTTCTTCCCGAAGCGTTCGAGCTGCTTTTGCTAATCTTGTACGAGCTGCCGCGGATGATACTGCTGATGCCGTCTTAGGGGGCATATCGCCGGGCTCTGCTAGGTAATTAAGAGAGGAATTGACGTGGCACAATGTTCGTAGAACTTTGCCACAAACCTCTGAGTCTGCTTGAGCCGCTAGATCCGGTTCGAACAAACAACTATGTACCTGCGGTTGCAGCGCTTGAACGAAGCCCAACGAGCAAGGAGCACACAGAGAGCACCCGAGTGGAACGGCGCTCAGAGTTTTCAAAATCACTCGATTAAGTAAAACAAGGATTAACTGGTGCTGCCTACTCACGGCACACGTCTCCCCTGAAGGTAAGCCTTTGACGTTGCTTGGCATCACGGGGGAAAATGAGTACTCCGTTTTTTTTGTGGTTTTTTCCCCTTTTGAAAAGTACCTTCAATGTCCTTTAAGGGTATGCGATTTAGGGCTCAGATACCATGTAGCGCCATGGTGATACGTTTTTAGAGTAGTTAGTTCATGATTGTATCGATTGAAAGAGGGAATGATCCTTTTATCTCCCTTTTGGTCATCGGAGCTCAGGCGAGCTGCTGCTACGCGGTCCTAAGTCAGACCGCCATCTTGCCTCCCATCCTCTTAGTATGAAGATCCACTCCCTAGCGCGCTCTACTCCTATGCAATGTGCTACCAAGGAAGTGTTTTAGTTGAGGCCAAACCTATTTTGAGAAGCACTAATCGTATTTTTGAGAGGAATAGGTATACATTTTAAAGAGTAATATCAAATGTTTCCCACGCGTGTACAGCATTCAAGTTTGAGCTTAGGACTTAATAATACACGCCTACATATTCCGTGCTAAATTTTTCAGTCATTCCTTTCTCACTTTTTTTGTTACTTAGAGCCATACACTTCACAACCTAATAGGAAGACACATTTATTCCTGCCTTCTGTTTTTTTACGGCGCTGGTATCTTCCTGCTGCTGGAGCCTGGGCACGGGGCTGTGTGCATGGTTACGACTGGGACGACAAGCTGCAGACCAGAGCTCTAGCTGCTACTGCTCCGCAACCACCACACACAGATTGGCTCTGGGCTGCTGCCTTCCACAGCTATTGGAAAGCGCAAAACACCCTGACCTCCATGGGACACCAGAAGCTCAAGTTTGCTGCCCCCCATTCCATGTATGTATTAAAGATAAACATGTTTAGGATTACATTTATTTTTGCACTAATTTAAATAGTGCAACATCTAGCCGACTGAAAGGTATCAGAGTGATTTACCCGCGTGCCAGTTACATTATCTATGTTTACCTCATTTGCCAAGAGGATATTGCGTGTTTTGAAGCGGCCTCCCTTCTATGCTTTCCTTCATCATACTTTATGTGCTTCTCTGCACCCCAGCGATCCAGTTTAATGTTTCCCATCTGTTTTTCGTCCCCCGGAGCTCTCCCACACCCGTACAGCCTTCTACTCTGTGATTTTTTTGTGGCCCTAGTATTTCTTGTTCGGATGGGTTCTTCGCCTTGCCGGCCACTTTGTATTAATCCCTCCCCGACCTGCCTTCTCCCTCCGTGAAAAGAAAATCTTAACTCTGCACTGCCTTTAGTGTAACTTCAAAGACACTAGTTACAGTTCTTTCACACTCATCATTTTAGAACTGAAGCATTTTCAATGCTCTATATATACATAACATAGCCACAGTTGTTGTTTTTCTAGGTCCTGCGACCTATCGCGCATCGAGCGGAGCGAAAATTCAAGTAGCCGAAATCCTCGTGAAACCAAGGGCTTCTTGCCCTGCAGTTTTCTTTAAGTTCACGTGAATCACGTGACAGCAAGCTCCTTCGTGCACGAGCTTGCCTGAGCTTTCTGCCTATCAGCCTGCCAGTTCTCCTCCCCTAATTATTCACTTCACTTGTGACTCCCCACATCAAAGCCTCAGCCTCCCTCCCTTGCCATTTGCTTCCTAACCAGCCTGCCTCGCATAATTGCATCAGACCCGACACTTCAAAGGAATGCGCCCCCGAGAGCCACTTGCATTTCTCTTCCTTCTTTACCTCATGTGAGGAAACAGCGCCACTCGCTGGGCGGCATTGGAACATGTGCCTAGGCTGCAAAATAATGAGGTGGAAGATGTGCTTATAAGGTCCCACAAGCGAGACCTATTGGCAATGCCAATGCTTGTTTTAATCGAATTCCATTAACAGCTATTGACAGAACAATACTCCAGGCTTGTTGTAAGTGTAATGTTACTTGTTGTAATGTATATCTGAATGCAATGACAGAAGCAGCAAAATAATAGTCAGGCGGCACACTATACTAACTAAGCACAGATTTGTTGTTTAAATATTTTTAAGCCACGCCCCTAATTACATTGGCCACACCCCTTTGAGACAACCTATCCACACACATTTTTTCATTAAAGCCCAGGCTACAAGGATGAAACATTCGAAGCATCTAAAAAGGCCCTATGTTATAAATAACCATATTGCCATTGCAGTAATCAGCACACATTTCAAATATATTACAATTAATTGTTGTCTGTTTACAACAGCTGTTGAAGTACTGATGGATTTTGTGCGAAGCTTCTGTTTTCCCTAAGCGATTGTTTTAGTGTTACTTAACAGTTGGGAAAAGGAACTTACTACGTACCAGCCCTTCTAACAAACATTGTTGCACATATTATACACACTAGCTCATTTGGATTTAAATTGTTATATATTTGCTTTTTCATTAAAACATGCTTCCCTATTTGAAAACGTGTGGTACATTATATGAACACCTCATCTGCCACTGTAAACACACCATAAAAATAAATCTTAATTTTGCTGCCACAGTAATGGGAGGATAATCACAAAACTAGAAATATTTTTTTCATGTTCATTTTATTTTTAATAGGGTCGGTCAGCTGTACATAATGTCTTCTTGGTTATATATAAGGTAACAAAAATGCTTATAAGACTTTTTTATTCTAACTTTTCAACATGCTGCACAGCAGCCACACTGCTCTACAACTTAGCTTGACCACAATGGCAAAGCCAGTATCTCTGGCTAAACACTTATACGGTCCCAAAGGCGAGACCTAATGGCTATGCCAATGCTTGTTTACGGACTGCTTCAATATGGGTGCCCTCCATCTAAAGATGCTAAATAGAAAAAAAAATCCAAAATTATGGCCCTGTATTGCCCTATGTGCACATCATCAGGCTAGGCCACCGTAGCATCACGACCCATAAGCAACATACATGATGACACATGCATACGCATACATCACAACACTTTTCTTTCTTTTGTTGATGCTGTTCAACAGATATGACCTCACATGTAATATTGGTTCATTTAGTTGATATTAAAGTCAGAAGCCAACCTTTGCCTTACCTCTACCATTTGTAACGTTTAAAGCCACTGACTGTTTTTTCAGACCATGTTGCTTTTAAAAAAAATACATCAGAGGCATATTGAAAAAAACGATGTAATCATCTTGCAACTTTGACACGGCTTTTATATTCCAGGATTCACCTTTTACTATTCAATCAAGAATTCGCAGGTCTTTAATATAGTTTTCGCCAGCTCTATATGACCCATATGTTGATCACCTATATACATTCAATCTCTCATGACTGATTTACAGAGTATTTACTATACACACCCTTGCAATCCATACCTAATCAGTCGACAACTCAACATTCCCTGTGAAATGTCCAAACCTAATTTCTTCTTTATAACAGATCGTTTGCCTTCTAGTTCTTAACCTGAGTATTTGGGGTATAGTATTCACTTGCAGAGCTAACTGATCTAAGTTCTGACGAGCTAATATCTACGGCTCATTACTATTTAGGGTGCCAAAGACATCCTTCCAGAATTGATCTTGCCTCCATAGGTTTTTGTACAAAATGTTATACACTGTGCTTCTTGTTTATTTAGGCTTAGATTTTGAGTATCATGTTTATTTACCTGGCCTGATTCGATCTAGACATGACTTGGGAAACTACAGTCTTGTTTTTGTTGAGTCAGCTCTGTTCCTTTCATATCGGAATTAATCACTGCACTATTAAAGCCGTGATCTAGCCATTTCTTCCTATTTTTATTTTCTCAGTTACTATTTCTCTCAGCATTAATTTAAACAACTTGCGAGTCATTATGACTCTTACTCGTACTGCAATCACCATCTTCACAACACAACTATGCCTTTTTTCTGTATTTCTCCTATTCTTCTTACATAATTCCTAACATACACACACACACACATTACCATTCTACATGATAACGGCCTGTTAAATACTCGTGAGTGTTCTTCTTGTGGGTTTATACTACAAGGGTTGCCAATGTCTCCCTTCCCAAATCAGCAGCATGCTTGCAATAATTTTTAGTCCAATGCTGCTGATTTGGGAAGGGAGACATTGGCAACCCTTGTAGTATAAACACACAGGAAGAACACTCACGAGTATTTAACAGGCCGTTATCATGTAAGGTTTCTATTTCATGCTTGTGTTTAGGCATTGATCTCGCAATTTCCACTATTAGATGAGACACAGGTGGCCAATCTGCTCACTCAGACTAAATCGGGATCACCATTGGACCCATGCCCACCTTACATACTTCATCTAATTCCTGGAACAATAAGCCCTGTTCTGACACCCCTGCTTAACAGGGCTATAAAATCTGGCCTCTTCCCTAGCAGCTGGAAGAAAGCATGAATAAGGCCTATTTTAAAAAAAGAGACGCTAGATCCCTTGGAACCCAAGCACTATCGCCCAATTTCATGCCTTCCTCTACCAGCTAAGATTCTGGAGAGAGCCATGAATCAGGAGCTTACACATTATATAGATCAGAACCACCTTTTAGATCCCACGCTACATGGATTTAGGGTCTGTCATTCCACCGAATCCGCTCTAATTGTTGCAACAGAAGACATTCGTAGGACCATGGATGACGGGGGAAGAGCTGCCTTGATCCTACTGGATCTAACGGCGGCCTTCGACACCGTCAACCACGGGGTTCTATTGAACAGACTAAATGCGCTGGGCATCACCGATACTGCCTTAGCCCTTCTAAAATCTTTCTTAGATGCCCGTATACAACAAATCCACTGGGGAGGTCTACAATCGGAAGAGTTTTATCTTCCATGTGGAGTGCCCCAGGGTTCGGCCCTGTCACCCACGCTGTTTAATTTGTACGTAACCCCTCTTGCGACACTAATAAAATCCCACGGCCTGCATCTCGTGTCGTACGCCGACGACACACAATTAATAGTGTCACTCTCCCAGACGGTGGAAGCTACAGCCATGGGCTTTAGGAACTGTCTTTCAGACGTTAAAAACTGGATGAACGATCACTTCCTAAAACTTAACACCGAAAAGACGGAAGTTATCGAGTTCGGCCAAAAACCATCAATCTGGAGTCACCTATGGTGGCCTCCTGAGGCCGGCACTTGTCCTGCCCCAGCCAAAAAGGTCAGAAATCTCGGCTTCATGATTGATAAGGATCTCTCTTGCTCAGCACAAATAAGTCAGGTAACTTCGGCCTGTTTCCACACTTTAAAGGTGCTTCGGAAAATCCTGCCCTACATCCCTTTCACTCTCAGGAAGACAGTAGTGGGTGCGTTAATAATGTCCAGAGTAGACTACTGTAACGCATTGTACATTGGAACAGGAGAAAAACAGCTTGCCAGACTCCAGTCTATCCAAAATGCTGCGGCGAGAGTTCAACTCTACCTCCCAAAAAGACACCCTACATCTAAAGCCATACGGGAACTTCATTGGCTCCCAGTGAGGCGTAGAATTCAATTTAAAGCCCTGTGTCTGGCTCACAAATCTCTTTACGGGGAAACCTCTGTAGCTTTCACTAACCTCCTCCCCCGCTACGTGCCTATACGCACGTTAAGATCTGGTAGTGAAGATCTAATTCTCGTGCCCAGAATAAAGAGAGCCCGATGGGGCGGAAAATCCTTTTCTCATCTAGCCTCTAAGCTGTGGAACAGCATGCCTATCGCATTGCGCTCCTAAAAGAACAGAACAAGCTTTAGGAAAGCACTAAAAACTTGCCTCTTTTCCACCTCCTAACCATCCTCTGTACCCGCTTCCGTTCTACAGCGCCAAGACGCCTCGGCATAAGAGCGCTTAAAAATAATTCAGTCAGTCATACAAACAATTAATTTCATGTTACCCACTATTAGTCTGTTATCTAAAAACGGATGGTCATCTGACTTCTTTCTTTTGAAACCCTTAATCTGATCTAGCAGCTTTTTGTCCATATATCAGTCCATAGAGGGACCGTTCGGAAATATCTTAATCTAACATTATTTAATCCTACTAATTCCCAGCCTAGTCAAAAAGGATTACATTATTTTATACATTTTACTAAACTGAATCACATGTTTGACAATCTCTTTTCTAGAATTGGGTGCTCGTTAAGAGAAATTAGGATGTTGGGGTCTTTATACTTAAATTATTTTATAGTAATATTGTATTGTGTAATTCCCGCATGAAAGACATGCCAAAATCAGTTAAATAAAATTCTCATAAGCCATGCTCCTAGGGATGGGAAAAATGCACAGGCAGCTCTTACAGCGTGTAATAAGTAGTAATAGAAGAAAAGGTTAACCACTTACTGCCATCAGTGTCATCACTATCAGTATTTTCTGATTCAGTAGCCATGTTGTCTACTGAAGAAACCACTGCAAAGTCAGCAGGAGGAAGGCTTGCAGTGTAAACTTTCTGTTGACTTGAAGCATTTATTTCCAAACCTGCAAAATATATATTGCATAAATTAAAACAGTACTTTAACTAAGCATCAGAAATTTAACCATTTCATAATATCGCAAATACAGGAAAATGTGGGCAAGGAGCCGGTTATTCCTATTGATTAAAGTGCCTTCCTGAAAAAGTTGAATAAAACGAAAACTATTTTGCAACAAGGATATTATGGTTTATTGCCCATCAAGCTTATTTTTATACAGCAAAAAACTACTCATGGCAGCAAACATTCGTGGCAGCAGATGCTCTTGACCGTTAATATATTAGAAAGTGTGTTTAGTGCAAACCTCCCTTATATGTAAACCAGAATAATCAATCACTCACTCACTCAATCAAAGCATTTGTAGAGCGCACTACTTACCCGTGAGGGTCTCAAGGCGCGGGGGGGTGAGGGGGGAGGGGGAGGGTGAGAAATGCTGCTACTGTTCGAAAAGCCAGGTCTTGAGTTTTCTGAAGGTCAGTAGGTCCGAATGCGGGGGACAGTGGCGAGGCCATAGTTGGCGCAGCGGAGCTGGCGGATGGGGGTGTAGAAGCTGAGACGGCTGATGAGGTACGCTGGTCTGGTGTTGTGGAATGCTTTGTGTGCGTGGGTGAGGAGCTTGAAGGTGATCCTCTTGTTGACGGGGAGCCAGTGCAGATCTCTCAGGTGGAGTGTGATATGGCTGCGGCAAGGGATGTCGAGGATCAGGCATGCGGAGACGTTCTGGATGTGTTGGGGCCGTTTCAGGAGTTTGGCCGAGGCTCCTGAGTAGAGGGGAATTCCGTAGTCCAGTCTGCTGCTGACGAGGGCCTGGGTGACCATCCTTCTCGTTTTGGTGGGGATCCACTTGTAGATCCTGCGGAGGGTGTTGAAGCAAGAGGAAGAGGCGGCGTTTACCTGCTTCGTCATGGAGAGGGTGGAGTCGAGGATGACCCCTAGGTTGCGTGCGTGGTCGGTGGGCGATGGAGCAGTACCCAGAGCGGTCAGCCAACATGAGTCGTTCCAGGCCGAGGGGGTGGGTCTGAGGATGAGGACCTCCGTCTTGTCAGAGTTTAGCTTCAGTCAGCTGCGTCTCATCTAGTCGGCGACAGCCTTCCATCATTCGTGAAGGTTGGTTTTGTAGGTCTTTGGTGAGGGAGAGGATCAGCTGGGTGTCGTTGGCGTAAGAGATGATGATGATGAAGAGGTCGTGCAGTGGGGCGACGTGGGCAAGCGGTGTCATGTAGATGTTGAACAGCGTTGGGCTGAGTGGTGAGCCCTGGGGTACGCTGCAGATGATCTCGGTGGCTTTGGAGCGGAAGGGGGGGGAGGCGGACGTTCTGTGATCTGCCGGTGAGGAAGGAAGTGGTCCAGTCCAGGGCCTGCTCTTGGATCCCGGAGCTGTGGAGGCGCGTGAGTAGTGTGCGGTGGCAGACTGTGTCGAAGGCGGCCGACAGGTCCAGGAGGATGAGGGCCGTGGTTTCTCCGTTGTCTAGCAGGGTCCTGATGTTGTCGGTGGCGTCGATGAGGGCAGTTTCGATGCTGTGGTTGCTGTGGAACCCTGACTGGGACGGGTCCAGGATGCTGTTCTCCTCGAGGAATCTGGTCAGTTGTTTGTTGACGGCCTTCTCGATGATCTTTGCCGGGAACGGGAGCAGGGAGATGGGTCGGAGGTTCTTGAGGTCCTTGGGGTCTACCTTGGGTTTCTTGAGTAAGGCGTTGATCTCGGCGTGCTTCCAGCTCTCCGGGAAGGTTGCTGTCTTGAAGAAGATGTTGGTGGCTTTCCGGAGATGAGGTGTGATGGTGGTGCTGGTGCATCTGTTTGGTGCGGTGGTGCGTGGTGGGTTTCTGGAAGGTGAAGTGGATGCATCTGTGATCGGTCCCGTGGAGTTCGGTGGTGTGGTTGAAGAAGACATGGGGGCTTGCTGAGAAGATGGGGTCAAGCGTGTGGCAAGCGGAGTGGGTGGGTGTTGTGACGAGTTGTCTGAGTCGGAGGTTGGCGAGGTTGTCGATCAGGGTGGAAGAGTTGGAGTCGTTGTTTATTTTATTTTTTATTTTATTTTAACAGTTTTATATAGCGCGAACTAGATCTTCGCAGATATCAGAGCGCTTTACATAGAAGGGTACATGAGGGAACATAGTCAAACCAGTAAATCAAGCTTTACATAGAAGGGTGCATGGGGGAACATGGTCAAACAAGTAAATCAATAAATCACAGTACAAATAGTACAACTAAGTGACTACAAAGCCAATCATGTGAATGATAAGACAACTCATACAAATAAGGGGTCAAACATGTAATACAGATCGGTGCAGGGTGTTAATAGAGTTCGAGATAGTAGTTCAAGTGTATTTAGCCATGAGGATAGCTTTTACTTCTTTTTTAAAGAGTGTAGTGGAGGAGATAAGCCTGGTTTCGGGAGGGAGTGAGTTCCAGATCCTAGGTGCCATTCCTGAGAAGGAGCGCTTGTATGTTTTTTCCTTCCGGAATCTTCGAGGTTTCAGCAGAAGATTGTTTGTGCCTCTCGTGTTTCTAATTCCCCCAGAGATTGTCAATTTCTGAGCGAGGTAGCCAGGTGAGTTTAGGTGTACCGCCTTGTGTGTCATGCAGGCGATTTTCAGATGTATGCTGGCTTCAAAAGGCAGCCAATTCAGGGATTTCAAGTCAGGGGTAATGTGGGAGTACTTTTTTGACCCAGTGATGAGTCTCGCTGCAGCATTTAGAGAAGCTTTTAGTGGTGCGGTTGTAGTTAGGGGGAGTCCGCAGAGGGCGGTGCCGCCGTATTCAATTCGTGGGATGACTAGTGCTTGTACTGCAGTTTGGAAGTCTTTGGCTGGGAGGTAGGGTTTAAGTTTCCTCAGAGTATTGATCTGGAAGTTCGCTCCCTTTGTTGCCTTGCTGATATGTTGCTGCATGTTGAGATTAGTGTCGAGTGTTATGCCTAAAGATTTTGCTGAGTCCACGATGGTGGGTTGGACATTGAGTGCGGTTAGGAGTTTAAGCCAATGTTGAGTGGTGGATATCTTCGCTGGAGGTGAGATCAGAAGGAACTCTGTTTTCAGGGCATTGAGTTTGAGGTGATTATCGGCAAGCCAGGATTGGGTGCATCTGATCGTTGAGTTCAGGAGCAGGATGACATTGGGTGATTGTAATTTGAGGTAAAGTTGGGTGTCATCAGCGTACATGTGAAAGTGTACATTGGATGCTTGTAGCAAGGTGGTGAGAGGTTCCATGACTAGGTTGAACAGAGTTGGGGATAGAGAGGATCCTTGGGGGACGCCTAGCGTTACAGGTATTGGCGAGGACATCAGGTTTATTGCTCTTGAATTTCTGCGACCTGTTGTGAAGAAAGGAAGTGAACCACTTGAGGACAGTTCCAGATAAGCCCATTCTTGTGTTTAGTAGTTCTAGTAGATTCTCATGTTTAACGGTGTCGAATGCTGAGGAGAGATCAAGAAGGATGAGGAGGCAGGTGTCGTTTTGGTCTAGCATTTGAAGTGCGTCGTCAATTATGTGAGTCATAGCAGTTTCTGTGCTGTGTCCTGCTCGGAAGCCTGACTGGTGAGGGTTGAGGAGATCGAATTGCTCAATGTGTTTAGACAATTGTAGTTGTGCGCATTTTTCCAGCAGTTTGGCGAGAGTGGGGATATTGGTGATGGGACGGTAATTGTTGAGATCAGAGGGGTCGGCTGTAGGTTTCTTTAGTAGAGGTGTGACCTGACCAACTTTGAGGGAATCAGGTATGCTGCCTTGTTGGAGAGAGCTGTTGATAATTTTAGTCCAGAGAGGGAGAAGAAAAGGTGTAAAGTCTTTTACTGCGGAGGCAGGGAGGGGGTCCGTGAGGTGATTGGATGGTTTCAGGGTGCTGAGCAGTTTGCCAATTTCTTCTTCCGAGTATATGCCGAAGGTTGACCATGTAGCATTGTTTTTTGGTTCAGTGGGTGCTAGGCATTGGGGTTTGGATTAGAGGCTTGCGTCAATGAGGAGATCGCTTTTTATTTTGTCGGTTTTTTGGATAAAGAAAGCAGCGAAGTCTTCATAGGAGGGTGCCTCACGCCCAGTGTTGAGTGGTTGTGGTTGCTCCTTGGATTGTGACTTGATTAGCTCAAACAGTTTTCTCGGGCGGTTTTTTGCTTGGGCGAGTTGGAGGCTGAAGAAGTCCGATTTTGAGCGTTTTATTTTCCTGAAGTAGGCGTTTCTCTTTTTCTTCAGATCTTTTAGGTGCATTGCGGAGGGGGCTGATCTCCAGGTCCGTTCTGCCATTCGCATGTCTCGTCTATCCTCGTTGAGACTCCCGTCGTACCATGGTTTGGAGATTTTAGTAGAGACTCTTTTTAGCTGCATAGGTGCAACCTCATTAATTATAGAGGTCATAGCATTGATATAGTGGTCAGTCAGAGTTTGGACGTCCGTGGCGCCTGTAGGTGGGAGTAGGAGATTGCAACTGTTAGGGGGCAAAGAGCCTGGTTTGAGTTTTTTCAAGTCTCTTTTCCAGACTTTGGGCTTGGAGAGTTGAGTCGGGTTGACTTTGACTTTTTCATTGATAAAGAATGTGATAATATAATGATCTGACCAGTCACAGGGTTGGATGGATTCGAGTTGGATAGATTCCTCTTTGGAGATGATCAGGTCGAGGGTAGAACCTTTCTCGTGGGTCGGGCTGTTGCATATTTGGGTGAGGTTAAGGGCATCGAGGACATTTTTAAGACTATTTACCACCGCGTCGTTGCGGTCATTCCAGTGGAGGTTGAAGTCACCAAGGTATATTTGGGTGAGCTGCCGTCCGGAATTGGTTGAGATCATATCCATGATTTGTTGGGAAAAGGTGAGATTGTCCCTGGGTGGGTGGTAAATGCTGTGAAGAGAGCATATCGGTTTGCCCTCACTAATAATGTCGAGGGAGATGTATTCCCAGGATGTTGGGGATGGTAGGGATGTGGAATTGACTTTCTGAACAGAGAGGTTGTTCCTGTAGATGCATGCGATTCCACCACCTATTTGGCCTGTTCTGTCGAGCCTGATAATGTGATAGTTGGGAGGAACCAGAATGTCCATTATGGGTGTCGAAGATTCAGTTAGCCACGTTTCAGTCAGGATGATTAGGTCAAGGTCTTGCGATAAGAGGAGTTCAGCAATGGCGGCGGAATGTATCGTGGCCGATCTGCAGTTGAGAAGAGTGCATTTGAGACGGGGTGTGTAGAGGGTGTTAGATGGTTCTAGGGAGAGAGGGATTTTTCTAAGGTTATTGGGGATGGAGAATCTGCTGGTTAGTGTGGGTGGTCTAAGGGGATTTGGGTGTATCGTGGGAATGTTGCGGTGTGGTGTGGTTGAGTGAATTTCAGGGGCTGGGTCATAGGAGTGGAGAAGGGTAAGTGTGTCGAGGTCAGAAGGAGAGTTGTGGGTGCGGCGAGGGCGGTTGTTGCGATTAAGAACTGGGATTGAGGTCGGATTGGGGTGGGATAGCTGAGTGCGAGAGTTAGTCGGAGGGGTGGGGGACAAGTTAGGCGGGGATGTGAAGATGTGTGAGGGGTTGCGGGGGCGATGCGGGGGACGAGGGCAGTTGCTGTGCCTATGAGCAGGGATTGACGCCTGGTGTGGGGCGTGATGAGGGTGGGAGTCCGCCGGCGGAGTAGGGGACAAGTTAGGAGGGGAGGTGGAGGTGGGTGGGGGGTGTATGGGGTGTGTGGAGAGTAGTTCTTTGATGGCGTGTATGTCTTCTTTGATCTGAGTGAGGGTGGCCGTGATGTATTCCATCGAAGGGTAGGTGGTGGGGGTGGGGGTGACAGTCAAGGGTGAATGGCTGACCAGGGAATTCGTGTGCAGGTGGGAGAGAGGGCTGGTGTTTGAGCAGGTCTGCGTTGTGTTGGTATGAGGGATGGAGTTGGGGTGGCGAGAGGTTTTGGGCGGTAGGGGTGTGGATGAGGTAGGGAGGAGGTTGGTGTTATGGGTGAGGGCATTGGTGGTAGGCGGGGGGGTCAAGGTGTAGGCTGGGAGACTGATAGCCGTGGTGGGGGTGTAGGGTGGGTAATGGGGGCTTAGAGTAGGAGGGGAAGTGGGATTGGAGATGGTCCTGTTGAGGGGGGGGGAGTTAAATTAAGAGAGTGGGTATGTTCTGCAAAGTTGGTTGGAGGGTAATGAGGACTGAGAATGGGGGGGATAAATGGGGGGAATTGTCGGAGTGCGTGTTATTCTGGTGCTGGACTACGTTAGGTGTGTTATGGGTGGGAGCTGTGCTGTCAGCGGCGAGCGGGGTGTTAATGCCCGCTGTATGTGTGATAGGAGTGTTGAAAATATGTGTGGAGGTCCGCGAGTTGGTAGAAGGGGCGGGGGAGAGAGCGGTGTATGAGGGGGAGCGATCTGTGTCTGTGATTGAGTGCTGAATTGGGATAGTGGGGTTGTGGGTAGGGGATGGGAGGTCAGGGGTGGTGGGTGTGTCCCTGATTGAAGAGTATGTAGCTGTGAGGTCATGATTGGTGGGACTGGGGGAGATGTGAGTGTTTGTCCGTGAATTGGAGAGGTGTTCTTTGAAAGTGGGGAACATGTTGTCTAGCAGTTCCAGGTTCCTGTCTGTCGATTGTGATAGGACAATCCCGTTATTGTAAATAGTGATGGTGGCTCTGCCTGGAAAGACTTGAGATGGTGTGATGGAGAGAGTTAGACTGTGAGCGGATTTTCTGGTGGAGGAGACGGTGAGTAGGGTGAAGAACGCTTTTCTCCATTGTGCTCTGCGTGTGGTGTGGAAGATGATATCAGTGTTCAGGGATCCATTGACCGGTGAGAAGTAGGTGTCAGCAAAGGGCGTTTCCGGGTGTGACCTAAGGAAGTTGTGTTTAAAGCGTTTGGCGGCTTTTTTGGTGAGTGATGGTGGGTAGTTGATTTTGTATGTGTGTTTGCCGATAGAGTCCATGTTGCGTTGAAGGATTAGGTGGGTATGGGAGAATGCACTAGTGCACTATAGTGGTACAAATGTGAGGAAAAACAAATGTGCAGAACAGGTGCATACAGTAGGTTACACAGTAATAAATTATAAATTACCAAAGTGGCACTAGTAATCAACCAGCATAACCAGGATATAAGAGTGAGCAGTAGAGCAAATACATACGGTAAATTCTAAGGTACAAGGTGTAAGAGTAAGCATAATACTGATAATATATAAGGGTAGGGTACAGTGAGAGAGTGCACTAATGCACTATAGTGGTACAGATATGCAGAAAAAACAAATGCGTACAGTGGGTTACACATTAATAAGTTATAAATTACCAAGGTGGCTCAAGTGATGAACCAGCATAGCCAGGATATAAGCGTGTGCAATAGAGCAGGTACATACGGTAAATTACAAAGTACAAGGTGTAAGTGTGGGTACAATACTGATATAATATATAATATAAGGGCAGGATACAAAAATAGATATGAGGTAGCATACGGTGTGTACGGTAAACTACAAAGTACAAGGTGTAAGTGTAGGTGTAATCCTGATAGTATATAAGGGCAGGATGCAAGAAAAAATATGAGGTGGCACACGATACAGTTTACACAATGTACAATAATATACGTAAATATATGAGGAATCAATCGGTGCATTCCAGGAAAAAGTGAGATAGGTGCAGCTTACAAAAATGAACAATAAACAGATACAAGAATGGTACTAATGATGTACTGAGACAAGATACCGGTGCAACCACAAAGTTGCATGATGATGTATGTGAGGTATACCTCATGATATAGGTGCAGCTTACAAAATGTACACTAAACAAATCAAGAATGATCTACTGAAACTAGGTGCCGGTGCAACCAAAAAGCTGCGTGAGGCAGAAATGACATTAGCGAGCAGCCAGAAGTAGTTGAGGTAGCGCTCTGTACATTACCAGCAGGAAATACTGCATAATAGGTATAGGTATATGAGGTAGCAATCTGTGCATTACAGCTGTTCAAAATCCAGGCAGAAATATAATACTACAATAATAGGCAGACATTCTTTTAAATATGAGGTAGCAATCTGTGCATTACAAATGCTCAAAATATAGGTACACAAGTGTTCAAAATGTAAGGTAGAAGTGTAATATTGCAATAGTGGGCAGGCATCCTTTCCCAGGAAGGTGTAGATAGATCACTGAGCAGAGAACTCTGTCGCTGGGATTAGTCTAGAATGAGAAAGCTCTTGATGTGTGTTTAGATAATGATGAAAATGACTAGACCAGGATGGCCGCCCACGAGAGAGACTAGTCTAAAATGGCCGCCACAAAGGTGAGATAGAGGCAGTAGTCCTCTGTTTGTTGCTGTTACATAGATAGCAGGGAGGAGCAGTTTCCCTTCACAGTCCTCTGTCTGCTGCTATTATTTTGAGCATAAGGGTAGGAGTTTCTCTTTCTGTTTGAGCAAGCCATGCTCAGTCTAGCTGGGAGGAATTCTTATCTCTGTGTGGGGGAGTTAGCTGAGGGGCCTCGTTGACATCAGAGGTAGGTAGGAAGGGGGAGGGGGGGATTTATTGCTGCAGTTTTATGGCCCCAGCCATTTTGAACAAAGGAGGTAGTTTTTTTTTTCTTTTAGGTGGGCGAGTGGGAGAAATAAATACCTTGAGACTCTGTGTGCCTGTTGCGCTTGCCAGCAGAGTTTTGCAGAAGAAATGTTTTGTTGTAGTCCGAAATTGGCTCAATCCCTTCTCCTTCGTAGATATGTGTGCACTGTGTGAACGTGATGACAAATCAGGGCTCCAAGTCTGTATTACCCTATGAGGCCGGTCAGACGATTACCAGGTATCCAACAGTGACAGTGGGGTATGCTTCGGTCTTCTGTCGCCCCTGCAGCACTTGTTGGACTCGGGGCTCACTTCTCTCGCTCCTCAGGGCAGGGCGCCACATCCTCCGGTCGCATCCAGTTTCTGGGGCAGCCGGTGGCAGTCTCTACACCTCCGTCGTCGTCTCTGCGGTGCTGGGTGATGAGGGGGGGGGCGGGGGTCTGCTGCCACGTCCCTTTGCAGTCACAGCGGCCAGCGTCCTCCACCGTGGTGCGGGCGGGAGGGGGGCCTTTTAGATGCCGCTGGGGCTCCTCTGCTGTGGCGCGGCCGGTCTTTTTTGCACTCCGCAGCCTCCGTGATTCACTGTTCCACTGCTGTGGAGCGAGCGGGCGACGTCCGTTAGACAGACTCCCGGAACTTCAGCCGCCTCTGCGGCTCGGGGGGTGCCCTCCTATACCGCCGTGAGTCCTTTCTGCCCCCCGGTGCTTCTGGAGCTCCTTTGTTGCTTTCCGGTGCACCAGCCCACGTATCTGCTGAGCGGGCGGGGGGGGTCTCTCTCAGCCCCCCGATGCTTTTGAGCGGGCAGGTGATGCAGTCTTAGCAGTTATCCGGAGCTTCAGCCGCCCCTGCGGCACGACTGAGATGCCTTCTGTGCCGACGTGAATCCAGTGCTGGTCTTATGGCAGGATGATCCGCGGTGTAGGTTCAGCAGGCTCCCGGGGCTCCAGCGATGGTGGTGTCTGCGTTTTCAGGCTCCAGCTACCGCTAATCCAGTCAGTGAGCAATCCGGTTACTTGTGCTGCTTTTTTGGCTTTCGTTCCGTCGTGCTGGTGGGTGCTAACAGGGATAATGCCCGTTAAGGGATCCCAAGCACCGGGAGCTCTTCACAGGAGCTCCTACCAGGCGGCCATCTTGCCCTGGGGGTGTTGTTCTCGAGGTGGAAGTTCAGGTCCCTGAGGAGGATGTAGTCCGTGGAGGCTAGGGTGATTGTGCTGACAAAATCGGCGATAGAGTCGCTGAACTGTGGTCGGTCCGGGGGGTATGTAGACGAGGGTTCCTCTGAGGGTGGTGTTGGGATCAGTGTGAATCTGGAAGTTGAGGTGTTCGGCGGTGCTGAGGGTATCGTTGATGTTGGTCGAGATTTTTAGTGTTCCTGTGGACGATGGCAATTCCTCCTCCTACTCCGTTGGTGCGGTCCTTGTGGGTGATCTTGTACCCTTCCGGGATGGCTATGGCAATATCAGGTGCTGAGGTGGGGTTCAGCCAGGTCTCCGTCAGGAAGGCGACGTCTGGGGCATTGGTGTCAAGTAGGTCCCAGAGTTCGACGGTGTGTTCGCATGCGGAGCGTGTTGAGCAGGATGCATCTGAGGTAGTTGGGTTCTTTGGTAGGTGGGTTGGCGGGCCGGATGCTGCTGAAGCTGCAGTTCCGGCAGGAGAAGGGTCCTTGGGTGTGCTTTGGGGCGGCCAGGCAGCAGGTGGGTGATCGTCCGTGGTCGAGTGTGTGGAGGGCGCTGGAGTTGTAGTGGAGACGGGCATTGTGGTGTTTGCGAGGGCTGGCACTGGGCGTGGTCCAGATGCGGACGGCGCTGATGGACTTGCCTTAGGTGTGCCAGCGGCGCGGCCGCTGGGCAGCCTCCATAAAAGAGGAGGTGGGAGGGAGGAGCAGCCGGGAGGCTGGAGCGGGGTGGCGAATAGGAGATCAGGGGGGCGGGGCCATAGGGACGCAGTGGTGGGAAAAAAATGGGAGGAGTACGGTGGGGGGAAAACAAAATGCAAAAGGGCACAGGGAAAGGTGGCAGGGGGGAAAAAACAAGGCGATTTAGGCAGGAGGGAGAAAGGGAAATTAGGCAGTGAACAAGAAAACACAGCAGAGTCATAGATCACAATCAGCAGAATACGACAGAATCACAGGTCACAGTCAGCAATCAGCTAAAATACCCCAGAATCACAGCAGCAAGAAATACAGCAGCGTGCACAAGACAAGCCAACCTGGCCGCGCAGCAGCGCGGGGAGCGACCTGCCTGCAAGCAGGGTCAAGTGTCGTCGTTTTATTATTAAAACATTCTTAAATCATTTTGAGTGTAGTTTTGTGGTCCTTCTTGTATGAGTGTAATGCTTTTATCTCATTACTTCCAGATAGAAAGCTTAAGCTTCACCTAGTTCAATCCAATATTGAAATCCTATAAACTATTTTGACTTTAGCTCTTTTCTGAGGTTCAATATACAGCAATGGTTCTTAACCTGGGGCCCTATTGGCATGCAAAACAGTTTCTGATAACCTCACCAAAAGCACACCAACGGCTCGAACCTGGAGTGGTGTAGTCCCTATACAGACTTTGGTGCTTCCAAGTGGACCCATCTCTATTTTTTGTGATCTCAAATCAATAGTAGAGACTGTGACATTCTCAGTAACAGTGAAAGACACAGGTCAATAATTTTAAGAAATGTATATAAATAATTATTATGCAAAATACACTAAATATATCATCAATATGGTTGCCAATAAATACAGATCATAAGTACAAAGAACTCATTAAAGTTCAATGGAAAATACAGCATAGATTCACATTCTAAAAGTGGGATTTGAGGTTCAGGGTTACGCCCTTCTAAAGGACTTTAGACAAAAGAATTTATATATTACTACGCAGGCACATGAGGAACAAGCAAGAAGAAACATTTTACTACAGAATACAATTGAAGATTCTCTCATAATACTATTGCATTGAATTCAGTTGCTCTCCGTGTTTGTTCAAGTACTATAATCTACAGATTGCATAAACAAAAGTGTGAGACATCTGGGATGTCCTTGACTGGGTATAGAGTAATGAGAGCCCTCTGGCAACACTCACCATCTCTTAGTGAGAAGCTTACAATTATTATTTAGAGCCAGGAAACAACAACAATCACGCGATATGCTGCAACATCAATTCAAAATACAGGAAAACATATGCTTGACTCATGGTATTGCAAGTTACGTTTTTAATATATTTAAAGCTAAAAAGAAAAATACAGCTCCCACATCACCCTCTGAGGAATTCTAAATCATCACTTGACTACAGAACAGCATTCATAATCTTTGGGTTCTCTCCCGTGGATGCTCCCAAGTCCTTTATGGTGTCAACGCTCTTTCTTTTTCATTCTCTCTGTGCTGAAATCTTCTTAAACCCACGGTCCATCCCACTGCTTAAAGAAAGCCCCTTGCAGAATTTTAGGAAGAGAAGCACATATGCAATGCCAAATAGTACAATCAAAAAAGGAGTTAAGAGCAATATCAGCATTCCTCTACCTATACATTCTAATCTCCTATCTTAACAAAACCTCTACGAAGCATATTCCTTCCCCAACTTACCACACACTATAGATGCCTTTGATACCCACCTATAATTCAGCAACCATCTGGCTTTTGACCATATAACTATGTGCACATTCACTATACCCCAATACAACAACAGTTTTGTTCCCCTCTTGCTTCCTTACCATACATAAAGTTCCTATTTTAGCAATGTCAATGCTGAATCTTGGGGTAGTTCCTTTAAAATCTCTGTTCCCTTCCCAGTAACATGTTCAAGACTAAATTTCTTTACCCCTTTCTTTTGGTCTGATCTTATCTTCTCAGTCAACTTGTCTACAAAAACTCTTTTGTCTTTGTTAATCCTACAGGTTTCATTATGCATGGTTTTATTAGTAATTCTCATGTTATGGGACCAAAGAATGTCATCATATACTCATGCTGATCCCTTGATCTAAAAGCTTTAGAAGAACAAACATGGCCGGTAGCCCACAAATACATATTTGCATCAGTCACATTTGGGACGTTTTCTAAAGGCTTGTTGCAATCGGAATAGAACAAATTAATAGAATTTTGTGGATAATACAGATTCAGAAAGATATTGCAGGATAAAGAGTAAGACAGAGGCAAATGGACAAAGACAAATAAGATTCCCCTTCAGACACAGAGGTTGAGGGGTAGAAGCAGACAAATCAATTTTTATATCAGCATAACTTTTACAACTTGGCTAACATGAGAATATTTATGTTATAACTATGAACCCTCTCATGATGCGGGACGTGGGAATTTTTGCTTTCCCACGCTGCTCTACTGACAATCAATTTAATTGTGGTGTTTACCAGGGATCTCTTCACCTAATATATAGATGTCCAACATCCATCAAACCACAGAAACAGCATCTACCAGAGCTACAAGTAAGAAATGTCAGTGTTGGTGCACCATACTAGCTTAAATCAAATGAAGGAAAAAGACTGAAATCTCAAGATGAAGCGAAAAAGTCCTCTAATCATCACTACCCTATCTCAAAGCTAGAGTGGTTTTCATTGTGTGTCAGCTGGAGGCCTAAGGCTCTAAGGTCCTCTGATCATTACCCTAGCTCTCTAGCAGTCCTTCTGAAGGTTTGTCAGTGATTCGCAGGAGTTCCCGTTTTAAATGTAATGACCTAAAGGAGGCTAGTCATAGTCGGTCAGACAGTCATCAGATTCAATATTGACTCATGCAAGATAGGTCCAATCCAGTCCGGAGTAATTTTGATTGACCTTTCTCTCTTTTTTGGTGGTTTGGGCGTTGTCAAATCTAAGCTCCCGTCCACAATGTCAGGTTGTTCAGCAGGTTCTAGTTCTTGTAACTCTCTATTTGTTTCTGGCCTTTTTCTAGTCATGAACAGTCTCTTTCGGCTTGTAGTCTGAGGCACTGCCTCTGTGAAGGTGTATTCTTGACTCAGAGGTCAGGGATTCAGTTGCCCCTGGAACGAAGACACCATTGCCTGGCTCTTGTTCCCTTTCATTTTTTTCTGTGGGAGACTGTGAGCCCTCAGATTAGTCTTCCTCCTCTTTGGAGGCCTCAGAAATGTTGAACCTAGGGTGACTCGAGGTATTGGATGTTGGTTCTGCTTCTTTCTCTTCTTGCTTTACCCTTTTGGTATGTGAGCTGTGTATCCCACCAGTACTCTTGACAGCAGTGTTACAGACCAGGATCACCTGGTACGGGCCTCTCCAATGCTCCTCCAGACAAGACTTGCAGATGTTCTTCTTTATGTGAACCCAATTGCGGGGGTTCAAATTATGCCCTGGGAACTCTCGGACAGCCGGAGTAACAGCATCAACCTGATGGGAGATAGGACACACCACATCCGCCAATCCTTTGGAGTTCTTGAAAAGAGCAGTTGCAGGAACAGAAGGAATGTGCATTGCTCTTCTCATCAACACTTTGTGGAGAGACAATCCTGTTTGTCTACAGGGGATGCTTCGTATGCTCATCAATACCAGAGGAACTGCATAGTCCCAATTAAAAGATGTAGAGGTGCACGCCTTGGCCAATTTTGCTTTGAATGTCCCATTCAGTCTCTTAAGATGCCTGATGCTTCTGGTCTATAACTGGTCTCCCTCTTCATCTCCCTCTTGATTGGGCAATAGAGAAGCAGGGTTTAGGTAGTTGCATCTTCTGATAGAGACATTCTCGGCAGCCAGAATGATTCTCTCATAGCGCATTAAGTGGCTGTTTGTCAAATGCTGAGAGTGTGTGGGAGTCATGAGGATTTCAATTGAATCGGGGACAATTTCAACTAGTGGGTAGCCTATCACTATCCCTTCTGTTTGCTGAATGTTAACGCTTACCGCTGTGACCGCTTTGAGACAACCAGGCAATGCTCCAGCTATTTTATGAAGAATCACTGAAAAATATCCAATGGGTGCTTAATCTCCCCATGGTTCTGTGTTAGCATGGATAAAGCACACTCATTTCTCTCATGGCAAAAGATCACAAATTGTTTAGAGTAGTCTGGCATTCCAAGAGCGGGTATGAAGCAACATCAATTTAAGATGGAGCTTGGTTCATGTTAGGGCAAGTTCAGTTTTAAATAGATGTAAAGCTAAAAGAGAGTACATTTCCCACAGTCCAATTCAGGAGACCCGTGACACTTGACAATTAAATTAAAATATCTGATTAATAATGTAAATATACATACAAATAATTAAAAGTGTTAAAACCCTCTGTAAAGGTGATATTAGAAGCAGAAAATTAATTGGAATCCTTATTTTATTTCCTGTGAGCAGCATAAGTACTTGGTGGCCTCAATTAAAGTATTAGTGCTATGCGGCGAAAATAAGAGCGCATGTATTAGGAGTAAAAAAAGTCAGAGATACGTTAGAATCTAGCATATTTGATAGTACTACTATTTTGTTAGTTGCAGGTATTTCACCTAAGACAGCAGAGAAATATTCATCTGAAAAAACAAATGTTTTAAGTGCTTCCACAGTGTGGCTACAAGTTGGCCCACACATTTAATTCTTACAGCCAGAAATAGACCCAATTAATTAAAACCCTTGTCGGCTTATAATGCTTGAGGAACTAATTGCCTGTGCTAATGCTGTGGAACGTTGCAAGAAGCTATTACATGAAAACATCCTATAATATAGCAGATATCACAGGGGAAAGGGAAAGTCGACACCTGAAATTCATGAGTGACAATAAAACTAGAAATCACATTCACCAACTCACTTAAATGAAAAGAATAAATGTACCTGTGGTTAAAAACCCACCAGCCAAATTGCAAAGGAAAGAAGATACCCCAGCTGGATAATTTCTATGTCTGGGAGCAAGGGGGGAAACAAACCAAATAAGGCAAAAAAAATCCTGCTCGACCTGTACCCTTTTACTATAGGCTAATATAAGCTCTATGGGCTACCCAATGCTATACATCCACTTCAGGAAATTTTTAAACCGCCAAGGACATCGAGAGAACAAAGTCGGGGTGATTTGGTCTTTCATTTCCTTCCTAGAATTCCAGTGGCATTGTCATCTGTACCCAGAGAAACTCATATTCAGGAAGTTCCATGTATTGAATTAAATACAGTGAGGAACAAAGCTACAATTGTAACACCTGGTACACTCCTTGCCCAGCCTTCTTTCCTAATACCACCAAATTTGGAGTCCTGTTTGGATGATCCACAGTAAATATTGGTACAGTGCAATTACTTTACCCTAATCTCACTGTAAAACTCTCCTAGTGGTCCGAATCAAGTATCCTTTTCTTGATGATTCAAGTGCTCCATACATTGAGAACAGACTACAACTTATGGGCATATGTGTTACAAGGCCCAAATAAAAGATTTCTTCATCTGGGCGAATGAAGACTGCCGAATTAGAATATATCCAGGGATCTTTTGTAATGAGTATGGCCTACTTTTGAGACCTCAATTTGTCCTTACAACCAGTTAGGGGATCGTGGTTGTGCTATACTACAGGACTATAAGGTCAAAGCTATGAACACTTATTTGAGATGCTTTAGAAACACAGTGGCTCTAACCTAGGCTATCTCACTGCCCTTTTTTCCCAAGTCTTGATCATCCTCTTTTTTTTTTGCATTGACCTTTAGGTCTTTAACAGTCACTTTGTGATGGCTTCTTCTTTGACACCTAAAAGATGGAATAGTATTCACCACTCTGTTTTTTGGAATATCATATAAGCAATGAAAAAAGCTTGCAATACTAGGACAACCAAACAATGATGCTATATCTTTTGTTCTCAGATCCCCCACCACTCACCTTAAAAGCAAAAATCGTGTTGTCCTGATGAAGGTGGATACAAGTTGTTATTTCCACTGAAGCGTGCATTGACCTGGCTACAGCGAAATCACAGCCGGCAACACAATCACAGACAGTTATGAATTGTTATCTCTGTGATCTTATCAGTGTATGCTCATGTGGGCTGGGGAGTGTATGTAGAAGAGGTGTGTGTTAGTGCGGTGTTGAGTGATAGGTCAGAATATGAGTGTGGTAGAAATATGGGGATACATCAATGATTTCAATGTGCATGTAAACTAACTATGATGATGGTTTTAGATGAACATGGCATGTATATTGGAATTGTATAATGGCATGTTTTGCACTATAAAAAGGTTGGATGTTTTTAACTTTTGTACAAAGTAAATATTAGAAAAGGTTTTTCCACAGTAAAAGGGTACAGGTCGAGTGGGAGTTTTTTGTTGTTGCATTATTTGGTTTGTTTCCCCCTTACTCACAGACCTACAAATGATCCATAGGGGCAGGGGGTATCTTCTTTCCTTTGCAAAAAAAAACCCCTCCTATACAGCATCACAGTTGAAGAAATAGCTTCACACATTTGTTGGCACACGCAACGGTTCCATAAAGGAGTATGGAGAAAGAAACCCAGACAGTGCATTAGAGACTTTGAAGGACAAACTATCTGTAGATGGTCACTTGCAATACTTTGGGAGAGCAAACCGTGCATTTGCTCTTTTACCATGCCCATTATGCAACTATATGAGAATATTCCAAGTGATTCTGGATATTAACCTAAAGAAGGAATTATGATTTTGCACACGCCATGTTTAGCAATGCACATGTTTTCCCTTTAGCATTTGTTTCAGTTTGAATACTTTTTATTAGTTTTCAACAAATAAAATAATGACGCAGCCTATTAACCTCACATCAGCCAGCCTGGTACCCAAGATATCATCTCACTTAAGTCAGAATATCTGAATCCAATAAGGCCGGAAAGTGGCCAAACCAAAAAAACATTATGCAAGTCGCTATGATCAAGAGAAATAACATCTATAACTCATGCAGATAGCAGGAACATCGTGTGCTCAAGCAATATTCAACATATTTCAAGAGCATCTAGATAACATACATTAAAAGGAAAAGAAAATAACAAAACATGAAAACAAATAGAGTATACTAAACAAACGAGTTGAGGTCCAGGCTGATGTATCGGCTGGTTATCCTGTTGAGATTCCCACAGTGTACTTCCGTACTTGAGAATCCAATAATCGGTCTCTCCAGATGGTGCACAAAAGGTAGTAATTCATGGTTCAACCTTCAGAACTTATAAAAGAAGCCATTGTCTTGCAGCTTAATTGATGTAAAGTTGTTCATCATTGGGACTTTGACATTGAACCCGGGGACTACGCAGCAATAAATCCCGATTTGGAGAGCTTGTCATTTAATTTGTGGACTGATCTCTCAAATGAAGCCACTGCTGAGAGTGCCTTGTCCCAATCTGTTATGGGCGGCAAAGTCGCGATTTCCATTTCCGGAGCATGCATAACTTGGCAGTGGCAAGGGAAGAATTAAGTTATTACTTAGTATGGGATCAGCGGCTGGGCTATCCGCATAAACTAACTATTTGAAGAACTGCCATCCAAGAGGAAAATCAGGCTACAAATATTTCAATTTCGCATCTCACAAGCCACAAAGAAATTAAAAGCACATAGAAATCGAGCACTCTGTCTGTCAAGGAAGAGCCCTGACAATAAAACCAAATCGAACAACTACAAGCAAGCCCAAGCAGTTTTCACGATTGCAATACGCAGGGAAAAACAAGCGGCTTCGGATCAATTCTGGTTGAAGCTTATTCACAAAAGCAATAATCCCAATTCAAAGCAATTTTGGTCTCTCGTAAACAGGGGCTTACAAGGTAATAGTGGTCACTGTAGTGCAAACATCAGTGCAGACGAAAGCGCCAGTTTTTATCATCTCATTTTAGGGATCACAACAAAAAGGACGACCATCTCAAATCCCCCCGTCTAGCCAAGGTCGTGACTTCATCACCGGGATCCAAGAGCTCAAGACAACCTGAACTCAGTCACTTACCTAATAACGCGACAGAAGATCCAATAAACGAGGACTCTGTGAAAAACAACGGTCTACCATCGGAGACCACAGTGACATCAGAAGAACTAAAAAACAAGATCTTATGCTCCATAAGGAAAGCCAGGGCCGAAGGAGCTCTAGGGCCAAACAGTCTTCCCCAGGCAATGTTCAAATCTGATGTTGAACTATGGTCAGCTTACCCGACTCCCCTGTTTCTCTATTGCAGACTAAATAACTCTGTCCAGAGTACTGGAGAGGTGCCATCATTCACCCAATTTATAAAGGCGGGAAGAGAAATGACCCTAATAATTATCCAATGATAGCACTCCTTGACGTTGAGTCCAAATATTATGCCAGCATTTTATTGGAAGACCTGCAGGCCTGGGCCAACACCACAACGCGTCTCCCTTTTAACTAGACGGGTTTTGTGGCCAACTCTGGCACAACTACTAATTTACTTACCCTGACCATCCTGATGGAGAAAGCGGCAGTTCAACAAACCCAACTGCATTTCTGCTTTGTTGATTTTAAAGCGGCCTTCGAGCGTGTGCCCCGGGGCCTGCTGGCAAAAATTAGAGTCTTTGGGCATACCTCCGACCCTCTTAAACACTATATGTCCAACTCCACACAGAAACTTGGATCAGAATCAAGTTGGGTGAAGGCTCCCATGTTTCCAGGAAGATTGGAACCAAAACCGGTGTCAAACAAGGCTGCGTACTGGCTCCACTCCTTTTTAACTTTTTATATCAGACTTCTCCCCATCACTTGATAGTGTTAACGGCCACCCCCCGCAACTAGACGGAACACACAGCAGCAACCTGCTGTATGAAGACGATTTGGTGTTGCTAAGCAACACAAAAGTGGACCCACAGAGGCTCCTTGATGAACTATTTCCCTACACCACAGGAAATTCTTTAGAACGGAATTTTCTAAAAACTAAAACAATCTTTCGGGAAGCAAAAGAGGTCACGAGGAGGGTGGTACTTCAATAATGCAAAGCTCGAATCAACATTTTACTACTAATATTTGGGAATCTTTCTCGACACCAGATGTTCAGTCGTCAAGCAAAAAGAAGCATTAAGGACCAAAGCCTTGTCATTAGAGGTGGCCCCTGCGAAACTGTCAAAACAGCTACTTGGCCCTAGCCTAACCCCTATGCTGAAAGTGACGAAGGTGAAGATAACAAACTCTCTGTCGTATGGACACGAGATCAGGAAAGGCACAACAAGTATTTTACTAAACAAACTAACAATCAAAATTTTTAAACATGCTTTTTGCCTGCCAAAATCAGCCTCGCAAGACCAAGTTTGACTCTAACTGGGCTCACTAGACCATCATAGTGTAGGCTGGCGCGTTTATAAAGTTTTGTAACAGACTACGCCATGCCCGGAAGGGTTCCCTGGAGGCAAGACTATGGCAGGAAATATCGAAAAAACAGACCAGCCAGAAGTATCGGCAACACTTGGGTCACAGCTTACAATTACTTGGTGTCAAAGAACTCTGGGGAACAAACACCTCCCAGCCGGTGCTAAAGGTTGTCATCAAGAAGAGCGTCAGATTGTGGTCTTTCCATTCAGACAGTGCAACACTGTCAAAAAGAAACCACGCTTGGGCAGTAATTTCCGATTTTAAACCAGGCGTCGAGTCGCCCTATTAATCAAGCACATTTGCACCTTATTTGAAACATATGTTTTTAGGTCTGAGGATGGGTGACTGGCCATTTTTAAAGAACATTCCTGAATGGCGCCGTTCAGGCAATAGTATCAAATGCAGGTTGTGCGGCTATCACTCTGAAACAATGGAACATATAGTTTGTGTATGCCCTACAATGTTTAGACGGTTATTATTGCGGGAAGACTGGATTAGTCTAGGAGTTCGATCACGCCGCCAGGCTATAATCGCTGCCTTAAATCCAGATAACACCAAGCCGAATATCGGGCTTACCAAATTTGTCAACATAGCATCAAAACTGTTGGGAGACACCAGTGCCGTCAAATCTCCCTTACTTCAG
The DNA here is from genome assembly GCF_964261635.1 of Lissotriton helveticus. Taxonomy (NCBI): domain Eukaryota; kingdom Metazoa; phylum Chordata; class Amphibia; order Caudata; family Salamandridae; genus Lissotriton; species Lissotriton helveticus. Next base: position 452,980,059 of record NC_136067.1, read on the forward strand.
AAGGGCCGCATTCAGTCTGCAGGTTCAACAACAAAACCCTAGACTGTCAATAATAGCCGATCAGATCCAGACTTCGGAGCTGAACATTATCTGCCTACAATACTTTTGAGGGTTGTAAGCAATTTACCAGTTCTGTATTTTTTATTTGGTGGTCTCTTTTATGAATTGAATGTGTTCTTAAATTTTAAAGTTTTTTTAATCAAACAATAAAGTCTAACAGCTGTGATACTTAGTATGGGGGTTAATATCCATCGCCTTGTTAGTGTCATGTAGTAGAGCCAATTCAATGGAAGGTCAGGTGGTGCATGTACCATTAAAGCTGAGCATCTCCCAGACTGCATTCCAGAATGCAGTAAGGACCACAGGATGTGAACAAAATTACCTCCCAACTGTCTGTACCTAACATATGTTGAAGGGGCTAACACCACTTTACAGAGCTTTGTAGGAGTACAGTACCAAAGGTGGAGTCTTTTGTTTAGAGGTTACTGGAGTTCAGATCTCTTGGACTGCCTCTATAAAACATATGTCCTTTGCTATTGTACTCTAAATATTAGCTGCCAAGGCTGATGGCCAGTATGCAGCAGGTGTTGGTAACTAACCCAAATTTCCTTCATGAGTAATTTGTAAGTGCAGAAATGTAGTGGGGTTACATTCAGTAACAAGCACAGTTACAGAAGAGACACATTGGTGGATATATAAGCATATACACTAATAATGTATATTTTACCTACCAAAGAAGACCAGTCTTGTTCACAGCACGCATGGCAGCTTTTGGGACATGTTTTGACGGGCAGGATCTTGCATCATGGTGCAAGGCTCTTTTACACTTCTGCACAGCACAGTTTGCCATCCTCATTGTCAGATCATCAAAACAACTGGGAGTCAGACAGGAGACCAGATTTCCGGCACTCAAATAAGTTCGAATGCAGGAGGAGCTTACGCCAACAAGCTGAACTCCTTCCAGCCGAATTCACTCACTGCACAGCCCACCATGCATTTGAAACAGAAAGTAACACCACTGGTGTGCAAGCAGCCAGGATGGACGAAAAATGCAAAGACGTCTGAGCTGCTACATACCTCATCATTCGTTACCCCAAGAGCGTACATGTGGAAAAGCAATAATGACAACAAACATTAGGAATTACATGAAAAACAAACAATAATAAGTTACCAACATATTTTGATGGTAACACCTACAACAGGAAACAGGTTCAACTGAAGACGTATATTTGAACATTCCAATACCTGTCAGTCTGGCAGAGTCCGCTGAAGTCCATGCTTTTTCTGAATCATTTTGCTGCAAATCTGTATTCCCTGGAGATGTTTCACTGTGCACATTTGGAATTGATGCCGGTGGAATAGGCAGGCCCTCCGGATATAGCTTCTTTAGAACATTCTGTTTGAAAACTAGAAACCAACATAATAATACTTGTATTATGTACGTTTATAAAAGTGAAAATGTAGATCATAATACATAGAATTTATTAAAATATTACCTGAATCACAAACACATACACACACACATCTTTATTTGTTTGAGTCAACAACGAATGTGACATTTACTGGCTGTCAGGAATGCATATATAAAGGTCTAGTCTTTTTCAAAGGAAGAGTCCTTTTCTGTGTTTAACTATATATAGTGCTAGATTGCCTGGAGATTAGCTTTGTTCTGATTCTCAAGAGCAAAAATTACCAGCAGTGGAAAGCATGTTAAAGCAGTGGAGATCATAGGCAACAGTAAATGTATGTGTGGAACGCTGATTACCCACCTTATACAGGGACATGGATTAGATACCAGGTATTTGAAATGGAAGTGCAGGCTGTAGTAAGAAATAGAGATAATATAAATCCATTAACAGAACCGGGGACCTCATCTATAAACCCAGGATCCCCTAGCAAGTTATTCTTAATGTTCAATTCACAGAGTTCAGACTAATGTTAATACACTACTATTGCTATGGTGCCAAATAAATGAGAAATCTACATCACAACAAATGAAAAAAACACAAGAAACACAAGTTTTAGGAAAAAACAATTAAACTTGATAGTGAGCTTAAGTATTTATGCAAAAAACATGATATTTTTTACACGGCAGGGGAAACTTCAAAGGATAAGTATAAGCAGCATATAATTGCTCTTCAGGGGAACTACAATGCAGATAAGTGTGCTAGTCATTTAACACAGTTAGGCCATTATGGGTTTATTTCTTGAAGTGGAATATTTTTTTTTATACAATTAATCATTGCTATACAGAGTTTACAGCATAAACCCTATTGATGGTCTACAATTGTTTGGCTTCGACCGAAATAATTTACAGACGCCTTCAAAACAGACATTACTAGACTCATTCACTTGTGTGTAAAATATAGTTAGAAATCCATGAATTGTCAGGTTCTTGGTATGATTTATAAATGTCCAGAAGTTAGATTTCCATGTACACGTCTTATCCTCTGTATTTACTTATACAAACTGTGCATTAGCACAAAGATGTGGAAGAAAGTTAATTAAGTAAGTACAAGTAATAACGCCACTAACCTCTTCGGTCCAAAGGTTTCAGTAATTTAAACCTGAGCTCAACCAGTGGTAGTTATGGCATTAAGCAGCCAGTGTAAACTGTGTTAGGTATTTAGAAGTATCAAAACAGGTAAAAAGTCAAAGACACAACACAATAAAAATCGGACTTCAGTTTATAAAATAGAGAAGATTTTAATAAACAAAATAACAACAAAACAACAGAAATCCAATAAATAAACCGTAGATATAAATTGTAGACAATTTAAGGAAAATAGCTCCAAAAAGCACTATGCACCAATGACAGTCAATTGTCGCAGTAGATCGGGATGTAGGCACGGATTAGATACACAAACTAGATCTGTCCCAACTGGAGATTTCATCATGGGACTTAGTGTCTGAAATGGAAGTTGCAATTCTCCAGGAGGGCAAGTTTGCAGTCTTTGTCTGAGGAAGTACTCTCAAAGTCACATAGCCATTGGATGGGGCCTGTTGAAGCCGATGGTGTTTGGCAGGAAATTATCAGAGCACAAAAAATCTAATTTTGCGTCCAGAAAACTCATTGCATCTGTCGGTAGAAATGCCACTGTAGAGACATGGTAACTATAAAATTCTACATGTCCTGCTTTTAAATACCAACCACCCTACCTTGCGGGCTACAAAGCCTACATAGGGGTGACTTATTAATATTTATGTGGGAGGTTTTCCCTGTCAAAAAGGTTTTTTTTGACAGGTAGGACTGCAGGTTTAAACTGTAGCAGTTAAGCTACATTGGAAGGGCTGAAGCCATGTTTTCCCTGCCACATGACTGGATGGCACATTAAGTGCTGCCATCCACAGGTGACATTAAACTTTCCAAGCCAATGGGTGTAGTTTCCACATCATATACTGTCGCCATTTAAGAAAGTTTGATATGCCAATCAGGCATTAGCCAATTTTCACATGTTTTAGAGGTCAGAGCACATACGTTGGGCACTGGGGCAGCAGTGTGCCAGTGTGCAGGGTCTAAAAACCAGCAATAAAATTCAGCAAAAAATTAGAGTGACCACGCAACAAGAAATTTTCACTTGTTTTTTTAAACAGCTAAGAAATAAAATGTTATCCGTGGGAAATTATTATTACACTCCCTATAGAAAGGAGTCTTTGAGAAACGTTAGCACACGTTACTAACATTTCAGAATGAGAGCTGTGTGTAAATGCAGTTGAACAATACATTGGAAAGGCATGCGATTATCTATGGAGTTATGACTTTGAGGGCTATCCTTAGCTTCATAAATAGTGACTGCACCTGCCAAAAATCTACATTCTTGTCCTAAACTGATAATGCACACAACCTTTAGTACTGGTTAAATGTATGTGGCACTAAGTTGACAGTGGCTAATTTTAAAACTCAGGATACGTTATTCAAGCTCATGTCCCTCTGTATCAATTAACCACATTCCATTTAATATACAGTCATCCACACAGACCGAACAAGGACTTTCATGAATGAAATAATTAATCTCATCAACATCTCATCTATTCAAAACACACACACCAACCTTCTTGAAGACTTCAACTGCCCTGGCAACACAAGCACAAAGAAAACAAGACCCAATTTGCACTGTCAACACTACATAGCAGGTCATTGATGCAACACACATCAAATGCCACATGCTCTACTTGGTCCTCGCTACATCTCCAACCAACCACTGCAAGTTGCCCACATTCACCCACTGGACCTCCCACTCAAAGAAATCCACTCTAGATTCCGGATGCTGGGAAGTCAAGAAATAAATGTAAAAGACTGATACAATTTACAACAAAAATTACAGCAGAGATTTGGGGAAGATTTGTCTCAAGGGCATATGAGAATGAAAACACAATCATGCTGCCCGAACCGGAAACTAAGAAAACTACGTACACTGTCAGATATGAATCTGGTTAAGAGCAATCTTTCTCAAGGATGTGTGGACAGGGTTAAATAGGCTGCCAAACACTTCATTATTTGCAAAATTACATATTGTGAAATAGTGGTTTTTTGCAGCTCCTCTGCCTCTCTATTGGAATGCCTATACTCTTCAAAATAATTTTGAGCCCAAGTTCTATTCTTAGAGACAACTGAGTGTGGATTCTCATTTAGCTCAGGTCTGCTGAGGTGGTCAGTGACCGATTTGATATAATCGAACAAGGGATTTTCTCACCACAGTCACATGCCAGCAGTCCTCAAGGATTAGTCTGTTTAGGGTGGTTGTATGATGGTACAACAAATGCCTAAACACCACATGCATTTACAATGCAAGAACAAAAACAACCATACCTGAACAATGCAAGTCTAAACCACGCATGCCTAAACCACGCAAATACGTTAAAAAACATTAAACATACCTAAACCATGCATACCATTATGATGCATCACTTAACCACGCATACCTTAATAACGCATACACTCTAGCATAGTGAAACTGCACTCCTTTACACTTAAATGTTTTTATTGTTTATTTTGCTTGCTTCTAATTATTAAATTACAGGCAGCTTTTTCAGTTTGCCCAGTCATTTTTTTAAAACACACGATTAAGAGATAAACGTGAATAGATACACATTCCATTCCAGATACGGGTTTCACCGTATCCCGTTTCCACAGCAGTCCTTCCTTTATTTTCACCAAACATTACATGTTCTCCACTATAAAATGGCTGACATTTTAGGTCTGAAACGCGAATATACATTGTTTTTAAAAACGTGCAAAATATACGTTTTGTCACATAAACACTCTTTTAAAAATGAAGTCCAAAATATGTGTTCCTTTAAAAAAAGGAACACCACAGTAAGCAATATATAAACTATTGTCCAACATTTTGTAGTCAGTGGTACACAGAGTTTCTTTGTGACCATAGCACCATTAGGAGTGTCAAAGTCGCCAAAAGCTTCGCGGAGACAGAATCGCTGCTAGTCCCAAGCACCCCCTCACCGGTGTCGCAGTATAAATCTACTAAACCAGAGAGGGGGGGAAAGGGGAAGTGGAGAGAGAGAAGAGAAACTCCGTTTGCTGGCACCCAGGCTCAATCAGGATTCTTCTTGGTCTTCTGACTGTCACTTGGGTATCTAATGCACATATAAAGGGGGAAGGGGTTGGAATTTTGAGAACAAGCACTTACACCTTTATTCACTCTATACTCTACTAAGCTCTAATCCTACCAGCTAGCTGCAAAGTCTTCGCCTCTCTTCTATGTGTTTGGTAACTGGAGATTCTTTCTTTTGAATACTCCAGGAAGCTGCCTTAGGGTTTCTGTTCTTTGTCAGCAATACTAAGCTTCAGAATATTTACAATGCTGCGATGGCAGGGTATCCTTCGTAGCGCGCAAAAAGGGTAAAGGAAGGCAAGAAGGGGAGGAAAGACTAGGAATTGCGCAATGAAGGGAGGGGAAGCCAAAAACGCAGTTAATGCCTTGCACGCTGCAGTCTTACTGTCAAATGCGTAGTTGCCGAATTTCTCTGGTTCGACTTGTAGGTTCACACCTTGAAAGTTCGTCGAGTCTTGAACGTCTCTTCAGTATCCAGCTAACATTGCCAGAATGGGTGTGGGGGAAATAACTAGTTACTGGAATAAGTACGACTTGTCTCTGCCGTTTCTCCGTAATTCCAGTCACTCCCTCAGGTGCAAGACTTGAAAACTCTGACGCTCTCCAGCTGAAGCTGCCTGTCCCTGCTCAATGAAGACCAGCGCATCGAACAACGAAGGAACTAATTTCCTTCTACGAATGATGAAACCGTTTTCTCCCGCAACGAACAAATGCGCGGAGAAACGGTTTTAGACTTCCTCAACGATGAATATCCAAATTGAAGTGCGCAGCACAACGGGCTCGCGCGCTTCATGTAAACTATACTGTAACCCACCAACCTCTAATCCCTAACTCGGCAACCTTGGCGGCCATCTTGGAAGAGGAGCTTCTTACTGAATATACTGCCACACATTAACAGTTTGGGGCTTTAACAGGAATCTGGAATGTGTAACTCCACCCACCTTGGTTAAAGCTGCCACCATGTGATTCCTGGCAATCCTGACAGTACCCCCTCTCAACGACCGATTCATCGGTCCTGGCTTGGCTGGTTTCTGTGCATGAAAGCGCTTTAACAATAAAGGGGCATGGATATTGTCTGCTGGCTCCCAAGATCTATCTGCAGGACCATAACCCTTCCAGTCTATTAAATATTGTAATTTACCTCTGCGAATCTTGGAGTCTAAAATCTCTTTTACCTCATGTTCCGGGTGACCAGAAACAAGCAAAGGATCAGGAGGTCTAGTCAGTCTCAACTGAGGGGAGGTCTATTTTAACAGAGAGACATGAAATACAGGATGAATTCCCAAGTTGGCTGGTAACTTCAATCTCACATTGACAGGACCTACAACTTTGTCTATGACATAGGGACCTACAAACCTAGGTTGGAATTTCCTGCTTCCTTTTAAATGCAAATTCTTTGAGGATAACCACACTCGATCCCTTGCTCATTGCACCATCAGGATTCAAGCAAGCCGGGCCGAAGACGGCTGAAATGCCAGAAACCGGTCCCCGTAAGCTTGTTTCCTTCCCAGTGTAAGAATTGGCTTTTGTAGTCTGGTCTGCCCTGTTCCCATGATGCACTGGGCCAGGGACAGACTAATTTGCATACAGCCAGGTTCTGAAACTGGGATGGTGCAATGAGCTAAAAAACGGTGTTGGATCTAGCCCTGATCTCTTGACTGGGTGAGAGTACTCTGCTTAATTCAGAGACTCTGTCCATCACCACCCCTTGTTGTAAATAATTTTGTCCACCCTAAGCGTGGAAGGGTATACTCAGACGTGAGTCCCTTGCTCATTGCACCATCAGGATTCAAGCAAGCCGGGCCGAAGACGGCTGAAATGCCAGAAACCGGTCCCCGGAAGCTTGTTTCCTTCCCAGTGTAAGAATTGGCTTTTGTAGTCTGGTCTGCCCTGTTCCCATGATGCACTGGGCCAGGGACAGACTAATTTGCATACAGCCAGGTTCTGAAACTGGGATGGTGCAATGAGCTAAAAAACGGTGTTGGATCTAGCCCTGATCTCTTGACTGGGTGAGAGTACTCTGCTTAATTCAGAGACTCTGTCCATCACCACCCCTTGTTGTAAATAATTTTGTCCACCCTAAGCGTGGAAGGGTATACTCAGACGTGAGTCCCTTGCTCATTGCACCATCAGGATTCAAGCAAGCCGGGCCGAAGACGGCTGAAATGCCAGAAACCGGTCCCCGGAAGCTTGTTTCCTTCCCAGTGTAAGAATTGGCTTTTGTAGTCTGGTCTGCCCTGTTCCCATGATGCACTGGGCCAGGGACAGACTAATTTGCATACAGCCAGGTTCTGAAACTGGGATGGTGCAATGAGCTAAAAAACGGTGTTGGATCTAGCCCTGATCTCTTGACTGGGTGAGAGTACTCTGCTTAATTCAGAGACTCTGTCCATCACCACCCCTTGTTGTAAATAATTTTGTCCACCCTAAGCGTGGAAGGGTATACTCAGACGTGAGTCCCTTGCTCATTGCACCATCAGGATTCAAGCAAGCCGGGCCGAAGACGGCTGAAATGCCAGAAACCGGTCCCCGTAAGCTTGTTTCCTTCCCAGTGTAAGAATTGGCTTTTGTAGTCTGGTCTGCCCTGTTCCCATGATGCACTGGGCCAGGGACAGACTAATTTGCATACAGCCAGGTTCTGAAACTGGGATGGTGCAATGAGCTAAAAAACGGTGTTGGATCTAGCCCTGATCTCTTGACTGGGTGAGAGTACTCTGCTTAATTCAGAGACTCTGTCCATCACCACCCCTTGTTGTAAATAATTTTGTCCACCCTAAGCGTGGAAGGGTATACTCAGACGTGAGTCCCTTGCTCATTGCACCATCAGGATTCAAGCAAGCCGGGCCGAAGACGGCTGAAATGCCAGAAACCGGTCCCCGGAAGCTTGTTTCCTTCCCAGTGTAAGAATTGGCTTTTGTAGTCTGGTCTGCCCTGTTCCCATGATGCACTGGGCCAGGGACAGACTAATTTGCATACAGCCAGGTTCTGAAACTGGGATGGTGCAATGAGCTAAAAAACGGTGTTGGATCTAGCCCTGATCTCTTGACTGGGTGAGAGTACTCTGCTTAATTCAGAGACTCTGTCTATCACCACCCCTTGTTGTAAATAATTTTGTCCACCCTAAGCGTGGAAGGGTATACTCAGACGTGAGTCCCTTGCTCATTGCACCATCAGGATTCAAGCAAGCCGGGCCGAAGACGGCTGAAATGCCAGAAACCGGTCCCCGGAAGCTTGTTTCCTTCCCAGTGTAAGAATTGGCTTTTGTAGTCTGGTCTGCCCTGTTCCCATGATGCACTGGGCCAGGGACAGACTAATTTGCATACAGCCAGGTTCTGAAACTGGGATGGTGCAATGAGCTAAAAAACGGTGTTGGATCTAGCCCTGATCTCTTGACTGGGTGAGAGTACTCTGCTTAATTCAGAGACTCTGTCCATCACCACCCCTTGTTGTAAATAATTTTGTCCACCCTAAGCGTGGAAGGGTATACTCAGACGTGAGTCCCTTGCTCATTGCAACATCAGGATTCAAGCAAGCCGGGCCGAAGACGGCTGAAATGCCAGAAACCGGTCCCCGGAAGCTTGTTTCCTTCCCAGTGTAAGAATTGGCTTTTGTAGTCTGGTCTGCCCTGTTCCCATGATGCACTGGGCCAGGGACAGACTAATTTGCATACAGCCAGGTTCTGAAACTGGGATGGTGCAATGAGCTAAAAAACGGTGTTGGATCTAGCCCTGATCTCTTGACTGGGTGAGAGTACTCTGCTTAATTCAGAGACTCTGTCCATCACCACCCCTTGTTGTAAATAATTTTGTCCACCCTAAGCGTGGAAGGGTATACTCAGACGTGAGTCCCTTGCTCATTGCACCATCAGGATTCAAGCAAGCCGGGCCGAAGACGGCTGAAATGCCAGAACCCGGTCCCCGGAAGCTTGTTTCCTTCCCAGTGTAAGAATTGGCTTTTGTAGTCTGGTCTGCCCTGTTCCCATGATGCACTGGGCCAGGGACAGACTAATTTGCATACAGCCAGGTTCTGAAACTGGGATGGTGCAATGAGCTAAAAAACGGTGTTGGATCTAGCCCTGATCTCTTGACTGGGTGAGAGTACTCTGCTTAATTCAGAGACTCTGTCCATCACCACCCCTTGTTGTAAATAACCATGTGATTCCTGGCAATCCTGACAAGGAGCTGAGAACTGTGTGCCACTGCCTGTGGAAAATACTGCCATCTAGCTCCACAAGTCGGTAAATCATTATGAATATCTGTACCAAACCAAAACTCGATTTATGTCCAAACATATATTGAGTTTTTTTTTTTAACAATATTTTTATTGACTTTTGAAAAAATTAATACAGAGGACAACCTGAGTTCCCATAAGTAAATAACAGCTATAGGAGGTGAAGGATCTTTGTAGAGTAGTTGCGGTACATTATCCTAGAGATTAAACCAGAGGTCTTCAAACTTTTTTGCTCTAAGCCCCCCCCCCAAATAAAACATTTTGACGCCAGGGCCCCCCTCCAAACCTTTATGACAAGGATTGGGGGAGGGGCAGGGCTGAGCACAGGGGCAGGGCTTATGAGATCATTTCTGGGAGATGTTTTCTATGCCATATATTCCACAATAAATATAAGACTTACAAAATAGCAAATTCATTAAGCAAACACATGAATAAACCAACTAAAAGCTCTGCTCCCCATAATTGGGTTTCTGTGAGCCTATCACACTCCTCAGATCCAAGGCAACTGTACCTGCTGTAGTAATGATAACCATGTCCCTGAGAAGCAAGACATATCATCCAATTACATTACACAAGGTGAGATTTTGACAGACTTAGAAAAATTAAGTGATTCACCAAGAATCACAGGATGTTGAACAAAAGCTGGGAATTGAACCTAGTTCCCCTGTTCCAAATTCAGCATCTCTCATAATAAGGTCATATTTCCACCCCAGAAAAACATGACCTCCCATGTGTTACCCCCCTTTTTGCGGCAAAGGTCCCTGTGGTCCTAATGCTAGCATGGAAAATTAGCCCACATGCCCTTTTTTATTTAAGATATGCCCTGTATTATGTAATACAGTGGGTCCCTTAGACCAGTGGACCCTGGGGCTGCTGCACCTACTTCACCAGTCATCAGTACTGCCTCGCCAAGTGGGACGTCTCCTCTGCCCTTCGTTAAAAACATGAGCTCCCATTTTGTCCCACCCCAGTCGCTGTCTTCTCTCTGATGCCCCCAGAAAGGTGTCTCCTCTGCTACAATTTGCCCACCCTTAGATCATTACTCAGAGGCCCAAAGCAACACTGCCAAAGCAAGTGGCCACTGGACCCTACTGTAATAGTAATCTAATTGTAAGAATAGTAAAACAGACATGGGGTTTAACTGGCCCTTTATATCATAGGGCCCAGGTGCCACAGCATAGGCTATACTAAGCAGACCTACAAATCTCCATTATATAAAAAAGTATATATATATCCCAACAGTTATGGTATCAAAAAATACCTGCATCATACATCAGGGCATGGAAAATGCATCAACTTGATTATAATGAGAACACCGAAATCCCCATAGCACTATTAGATCACACGATCTCAACATAAACACAGAAGAAGCAGCGTACTGGCTCTCCTAGTAGTTATATGGCCATTGAGTATCCCCACGCAGGCAAAGAGGCACCAGAGCTTCAATTATTAGTAATATGAGAATTTAGTAGTTCAGCACGAGGATAGCTTTGGCATGGAATTTGGGGCTGTTTCATCGTGGCCTCAAAGAGACAGGGAACTTGTTGTTAATTTCTCCCACTCTGCGAGGAGCGTAGTGCAACAATATTTGGAACGCTTGGGTCCAATTCCAACAACGGAGACAATACGGTACAAAGGAGGGACTAACAAGCATATGTACGAATCAGAAGCCAGCAATTATAAAGAGCAATGACATAAGCCACTCTCCGCCAATATCGAATGCCCCATAAACCGTCAGTGATCGGCGTTCGAATCAAACAGAACATCAACCAAATTGTTTTTTTGTACAGCAGGAATACTAAATTTACATATTGGAAGGTGATGTCATATGTGATAATGAAGAACAAGGTGGCTCTGCAAAGCAAAATATTTGCCTAGGATGACGTAATGAGACCAGTTTACACGTGAAGTACATTACAGTTAGGTAGAGTGGAGTATTCAAGTTACTAGACCTGCAGGTCTAGTAACATTTTTAAGATTTTTCAAGGCCTGACATTTCTGAAGGATAAACATCCGGTGAGAGTCCAAGGTCTGGTTTGCGTGGATCCCCCAATGTTTTCTTACCCAGAATACCCTGCAAAGATGCAACATTGAGTAAAACCACTATATTTCCCATGCCTATCTGTGGCGTAAACTTCGGGAATGTGCAGGGATCTAGAAAACTCCTGCCACACAGCATTCCCCCACTTGTCCTGATAAAAACACTACCTCACTTGTATGCCTGGGCCTAGTGCACACGCCCAGAATGGATCATAACAGTAGTCCTCATGCTGAGATTACCATTGACGCTTGTGTGATCCATTATATATATATATATATATATATATATATATATATATATATATATATATATATATATATATTTATATATATATATATATATATATATATAGATAGAGAGAGATAGAATAGATATATATCAAAACTATGCTATACAAATACAGGAATATTACAGATTGACCAAATCTCCTAAAGAAATACAGTAGCTCTAGAATCATACAAACCAATAATTTAGTTAAAGCTACGCAAAATAGAATCTGTTCGCTAGAGACCTCTCTATTACAATTCCCATCCCTCATTAATACTATACTGTAATGCACCGTCAATTATTGGAGACAAGTCATAGAGAGACAGAAACAGGATTTGAGGCTGAATAATCACCAATGAAAAGGAGCATACAATTATATGATCAAATTAGCTTAATTCAAAGCATTAGGACAAATTCCATGTAATACTAAAACAACAAATCACATCCAATAATATTACTCAGGAGTCTTGCAGGTGAATTTCAAATCCTCTTTATTGAAGTTTTTTTCAATTTGCACAACAGCCCAGCCAACGTGTTGGTTAGGTCCATGAGGACTTCGTCAGGGTTGGGGTTTCCTTCAGTTCCCAAGTACGATAGCAAATGTCCAACCAAGGTTCCAGTTAATATGTAGAGTGGTAAAGTACCCTCTTATTCACTCTCACTCATTTGTATTGCGAATCATGAGCAAACGGCCTGAGGATGGTTAGATTTTTATTCTTAAGTTAAGAAGAGTAAACACATTTATATCAGGCATTTGAATTTAGGAGTGCAGAATTATCAAATGGATCTCCTTCGGGCCATCAATTACCAAAGTTCAAGAGGAAGTTCAAGAGACAGAGTCCAGGAAAGGATGTAAACTATATCAGCTCAAAGTTTCTCTCCGATTGGGGAAGAAATCTGGGAAATATCGCACACAGCGTATGCGTCAGCCTAAGGAAAGCCAGTAGAGTCCATAAGGAACGAAAGCTGTCTCTCCATCAGCAAAGAAGCAAGATCTTCTGTGAAAGAGTGGAATGTGTGTCCTTTCCGTCACTCCAATGTATAATATAATTTATCAAGTTTTGAGGTGACACCTACTGGGTCACCTTATCTGCTCACATCACTCAGTCCATTAGTCAGTTTGTATAGGGTGATTGTCATGCTGCATAAAGAAAACACATTTCATGGTAAAAAAGTGGTAATCACCACCAGGGGCGGCTCCTCCATGTGGTCGGAGGAGCAAAAGGGTTTGGTTGGGGGTGGGTGGTCCTGCAACAGGGCAGGGGAGGAGTGGCTAGCCCAATGTTGCAGGCCCTGACAGTTTGGGCCGACCAAACCAGTCATGCGCACTATGCCATTTTCTCCATGTAGGCTGCATGGAGAAAACAGCCTCCATTTAGACGCCTGTGCGGTCGGCGTCCCAGCCAATTACAATGCTACCATTGCAGTGTTGCGATTGGCTTAGTGGTGGGGGAAGGAGGCTGCCTGCTTCCTGGGGCTGCGAGGAGCAGTGACGACGCGGTACCGGATCAGGTGGCTATGGTAAGTTATTATTTTTTTAAATATAATTAAAACTAAACCTCACTCCTCTCCCCCCGGGCTCGATCCCACCCGCGAGTCATGCCGGCCGCGACTGATCACCAGGTAAGCTGTCAAACCATTCCTAACGTAAAGTTGTGAACAACTGTCCTTTAGCAAAGGCACATGAGTGAGTTGAAGAGGACAGTTTCTTACAGCAGATAGTCTCAAAGTAGCAAAATAGTTGCGAACAGTCTTTGTATGTGCAAGGAACCCTTACTATGAAAATCTGTTGCATTTAACACTGTAAGTTATGACGCCTTGCCATGAGAACAGAATCAAGCTAAGAAAAGAGAGTGCTGTCCTAAATTGAATTTTAGTTCACAAAATACACAATATAAATGAATGGAAATGTATTACATTCTAGAGTTTTTAAGACCTTATATCCTTTTTAGGTTTCGCCCTGGCCGTTGCAACTGCGTAGCAGTTGCTCCGCCCAGGGCGAAATCTTATGTCCTAGATATGGGGCTTTGGTCCCGCCTCTGTCTCCCATTGGCTAGCTCCATAAATGGAGGCTAGCCATTGGGAGACAGAGGCTGTCAATCACGCTTTCCCCGTGAAAACGCGATTCAGGGGCGTTTCCGTGTCTTTTTTTAAGTCCCGCCCCTTTTTTCGTCATGCCGCATGTTCCCGCCCCCCCCCCCCTCCCGCTGTCCGTGTCTCCGTTGATGTTTTATGTTTGAGCAGCTCGTTTAATGCACTTCGATCACTGGGTAAGAGGGATAAACAAGGAATAAAATCTCGGAGGAATAGATTATACTCTTTGGCTTGCATTAAAGCAGAGGGGGTTTTAGGAGGGAGGCACCTAAAATAAAAGTGTTAGCCTTTAAAAAGTCGGGACTCTGCCGTCAAATCGGAGCTATTAGCATGCACTCACTCCAAGAGCTGGTTTTCAACCAAGAGCACTTTGCATTCTGGGGTGTGTAGTTTTGTGTTCGCTGTGTTGTGCGGGGGTCAGATAGGCTTCGCTAACTTGCTACTCAGTGTTTACCCTAATACAAGCTATATTAAGGTATCCCAAGTGATCTTTGGCTGCTCGGCTTCAACACAGCAACACGAATCTGATGTGAAAAGGTGAAACAAACTGCGACAGTAAGCATTTTGTTGCTGAAATTTAACACGCTTCATGCAAAATGATGGCATTGTTTACCCCTTTTAATAACTCTTCGCTTTCCACGTGTCCAAAAGAAAGGGAGCACAGGTGAACTTAACAAATTCAATTAATTACGAGTCGGGAGCGTTGGCGGGAAGGTGGGGTTTAAAAGCGCATTTTTAGGGAACCGAACGGCCTAGACTGCAGACGTGGAGTTGTTTGCGCGTTGAAACGTGAACTAAAACGGTAACGTGATTTGATTGCTCTCGTCTTTTTTTAAATAGCCTAAGACATGAATTAATTGCACAGCATATAAGTATGTCTTCTAACAACAGATGTGTCTTCCGACGCTTCAGTAAACATCTAGCAGTTTGTTTTATGAGGTGCGCCATAGGTCTGCGTAGAAGAGGGACATTTACTTTTATAAGCGCTTCTGCAGACTGTATTTTACGTTGTTCGACGTTAGTACGAGTCCGTGAAATGCTTACTAACTCGTTACTGCGATGGTACATTCACCTTATAAGTTTTTTTTGGTTGTGCTTAATTGGCCTAGTATCCAAGTCCTGTTTAATCCGGTTAGCCAGCAGGTTTTGCTTTGTGTCCCTCTGGTTGGTATTTTATTGAGCTGCACGGAGGATTATTTAACTCCTATCTCACTCACGTGAGCAGCTAAAATGCGTTAGATTTGATTAGCATCCCCTGGCGCGAGGGCTTCCCTCGCCAATCTAATTGCTGTCTGCTGAGCTCGTCCGTAGGGTACAATAGTTCTCACATTTGCGAGAGATTAAGCTATTGGCAATGTAAATGACAATGCCATTTATTTATCTGTTTTCAAAACCAACACATAAATACAAATTTTGTCATTTACAATGCCAATAGCTCTAACTTCTCCAAAGGCGAAACCGTTGCATTGTTCTTCAAGTTGTGACACTTATAAAGCATTTTATTTTCATTGAAATTAACACATGTAACTATGACACATTACTACATTCACAAAGTACCAACATATAACATAATTTCAAAATAAAGAATATTTATGTTGGATCTTGTAATTCTCGTTAGTGCATTTATGAAGATCATTCTCTGATAATGTCAGTGAATTCTGAATTAGTAAAAACATGCAGCTCCATTTCTCTTCTTCTCTAAAGGTGCACACTTTAACATGAGTAATGATAGAGTTGAAAACAAAACTCTCCAGTAAACGTTCACAATGTTATCTAACTTACATTTAGTTTTGTTACTTCTTCACGTACATCATTATTTAAATGAGCATGGTTAAAGAAACCTCTAACACATTCACATTTCTATTCCACATTAAAAGAATACAACATTGTAATTTAGTAAAACATGAACCTATGTAATGCAAACGAGCATTTGCGTCTATTCTATACTCTTCTACATGCTTTTATGATGCAGTGACTAAGGGGCTCATTAGGATCGCGGACGGACTTGAGTCCGTCCGCGACCCCAGAGTAGGAGGGAACGTCCGCATGGGCAGCGGCGTTCCCTCCGTGAAGATTAGGATGTGACCGCCAGGGTGGCGGTCACATCCTCTATCTTTAACATTGCGGCGGGTGCAGCTTCAAGCTGCACCCGCCGCAATGTTAAAAATGCATACATTGCATTTGTATGCAGAAAGCGGCAGGCACCGTGCGGTGCCTGCTGATTTCTGCATACAAATGCAGGGGGGTACCATGGGTACCCCCCATGTGCACCCCCCACCCCCCCTTCACCCACCCAAAGTCAAATTCCGTATGCTTTTCAACGGCGGAAAAGCCGGCGTGGAAAAGCATCTCTTTTACACTATCCTAATATGGCTGGCGGTGTCTGATAGACACCGCCAGCCATGTTACAGCTTTTCCGCCGCGGTTGTAAGTCAACCGCGGCGGAAAAGCGGCCGACTGAAACCAGGACCCACCAGCCATCCTAATGTGGCGGTGGGTCTTTGGTGGGTCCGCTGAGGATTTTCCGCATCCTCCGGGCCGGCGGTGGCTTCCGCCGGCCCGGCGGATGCGGAAAATCCTCCATCCTAATGAGCCCCTAAGTCTTTTTATGATCCATTTCTCATGACCAGCCAGCGTATAGTGAGTACAAACTGTGCACGTTTGTCATTTTTCTCTCAAAGGTGTCAAAATCGGTTTTACATGTCAGCTAGGGATTCAGCTGTTTATCTGCTTCATCAAATGTAAGGAAAATGTGTTCAACATTTCACCTTTGCAGAGTATTCTTGGTAAGAAACCACTGGGGGATCCACACATGCGAAACCTCCCTGGATGTCTACCTTTCAGACATGTCTGGGTTTGATAGGTTTTCCTACATGGTTGTCGACCCCAGAACTCATTAGCACACCTACCGCAGTTATGAAGCAAAAAACACAGAACCTCAGTAGGGACCTATATTGCTTTAACATAGAATAAATCTAAACCATTTTTATAACACGATGCCAAGGAGGAAACACGATACTTCAAAGTATTATCAAAACATTTTTCTTTTTTTCTTTTTTTAGGTAAGTGTATTTAGAAATATTTGCACAACTATGCATATCATTTCATCATATTAAACAAAAAGTTCATGATTATTACACAATTATTTTCGAAAAAGCAGTAAAACATATGAACAAGTGTGCCCTCTAATTGTTTATGATCCTAACATTCATACAAACATACTCACATACCAATCATACCATTTCTTTTCTCATAAAACATACCTATCAACATAAATGCAAGGACTAAATCTCACAAAACATAAAACACAAAAATGACAACCCAAAGGTGTACTTGGTGGAATACAATGAGAGCCTAGATGGAAAATTCTGCTGATTAACTGTTGGTTTGGATGGAATTAACCAATTTTGTCCATACAATGGATGTTAGGCCGGTGGATGTTGGGCCGACGTACGTTTCGGTGAAAGTCACCTTCCTCAGGGCCAAAGACAACGAACACAAAAATATATATACAACATATATTCTCTGCACATTTGTAGAAAATACCGAGGGCATAGCACAGTTTTCTGAAAATAGAAGAGAGAAACATTTAAAAATGTAATCTTTCTTTGTATTCCTTCATTGTCTAATATTGCAACTCCATGGCATCTACTATATACATAATTTTACATCATTTATAGGGTTGATATCTGCTCATATGAAGCAACAAAACAAACTTGTCAGTATTAAATCTAAATAAAGTGAAGCTATGCAATCAGGAAAAAGAGAAAGAGAGGAAATAGTAAAGTTCACCCAAAGTGCAAGAAAGGGTTTTGTTAGTGATGTTCTATGTCTGTTAAGTAGTAGCAGTGATGATGGTACCTGTTGGATAGATGATAAAGGGCAGAGTCTGATAGTATATTTTAAGCATAGGCTAAGGAAAAATATATAAGGCTGTCTATGAATCTAAATTGTTATTTAGAACACGCCATATTACCTTAGTTGCGTGGTGGTTATTTCAAAGGTGAAGATCCATAGGGTGATAATAACTGGAGATCCTTATAATTATATATGGCGGAAAACCTCTGTTTGTTGTGCAGGCTTTCTGTCTAGGATAAGGTAAAGATCTAATGAATAAATGCATGTTTGCGGCCAGAGAAGCGATATTAAAGTAGGTGATGGAGAGAGTTACCTGATCGCTAGTACTTTATTGTGTCCAAGACTTTAGATGGATAACATCAGCCCGCCTATGTATCTATGATTAAAGTAACCAGATATGAAATGCCTGTTTAAGAAGATCTTAAACATTAGGCATTCAAAGGTGACATATATAAAGGTGCTTGGTTGGTAAAGAGCTGTGCGGAGGCATTCTAATTCTTGGGGGAATTTATTACTAAGTTTTATGACATAAAAATGTATTACGAGCAATTGCACACCTTGTGCTTGAAAGTAATACGATAATGCCAATGAGGCAAAATATATAAAACATGCAGGGGACTTCTCTTTGCTGTTACACGCTATGAATAGTTCACCTAAAAGTGAAGCTGCAAAGTAATTGCAACATCTAAGACCGGTTTTCTATTGGTCAAACGTAAACAAAGCAAGGCGAGGATATCGTCTTACCTGAGTATAAAAGGACTCCATCCCGTTTGGGGAATTTCTGAGAATAAAAAGAAATTGTACATCTACTAAAGACTTTATGGAACATGCCAACAAATTAACAGAACGCCTACTGGCAAGAGGATACCCTAAACGCCTTATACAAAACTCCATGAAGAGAGCGAAATATTATAACAGAGATGTGTTGTTAAATCCAACACCAAAACCCCAGGAACAGAAACTTGTATGTGTACTAAACCATTCCACCGTCCACAACAAAATAAGGAAGGTGATCTACAACAATTGGAAAATCCTAAATATCAATGACCAGGAAGGCAAACTATGTAAACCAACTCTAGCGTTTAGGAGAAACCAGAACCTTCGAGATAAACTGGTACACAGCAGGTGGAAAAACAACGACAATAATAAACAGAAAACCATTGATGGGAATCCCCTACCAAAAGGCAACCACAAATGTGGAAATTGCCATGCATGTGATCAGATAATCCCAGGTGAGAAATGGACATATGGCCAGAAACAAGGACATTTAAAAGAAATGACCAACTGCAGAACTACAAATGTCATATACCTTATCAAGTGCCCGTGTGATATCGGGTACATAGGTGAGACATCCAGAGAATTCCGCACCAGATTCTCTGAACACAAGTCAGCAATTAGAACTCAAAAGATAAATGCCCCCATGGTACCTCATTTCCTCCAATACGGTCATACGGAGAAAGACATGCGATGGCAGATCATGGAGCATGTCCATGTACCACCAGGTAAAGACTCATCAAATTTCCGTAAAAAACGTGAAACATTTTGGATTCACTATCTGGACACAGTCCGCTTCGGACACAATGAGGAAATTTCCTGGATAGTAACACATACATGCCAACAGACCCGATTCAGGCGGGAGACTACCGATTTTAAAAGCCAAAAATGGCTTTATTTTGGCTGTCTCCCGACTGAAATTGTATTTGCTACAACAGAAGTCAATGGGGAATTTTCATTCTCCCGATTTTTTCTTTTAAATCTCCCACTTCCTGGTCCTTAAATGTTGGCATGTATGGTAACATTATGATGATATCACGGTACTCTCGATCTAAAACTGATCAATAAACTACCCAATGTGCTACATGCAAGACCATATATGTAAAATATAACTATAAATATTCACAATTTTTTCTTCCTCTGGTAATTCATATAAATTTCATAACAACAACCCTCCTTATGCACCTCGTTTCTATTTTATCTGCTATTAAACAACTATTAGCGATATCCATTCTAATATGGCTGCCACAGTATTAGTCCATCATTTGTATCTAGTTCTCGCCGAGCTGTGGCCCGAACTCAGTTCCATCTCCTTGTTCATAGCTATTCACCGGATCGCTATTTAGATGGCAGTACTTAAACTCTCCAGCGAAGGCCGTAAATCTTTCACATTGGGCGTAGTCCCAGGAACCCCCGGTCGCGGTATCAGCCAACGAATATTCAGGTAAGACCATACCCTTGCTATGCCCCGCTCGCGTTTTTGCCTAACTACAACAGTTAGCGGCTACAAACTTTTCATAGCCTCATCTTAAGTTGTATTTTATGTAGCGTTATTTTTATAGCACGATACAGAGTAATCCGCAGTGCTAATATGTGTCACAATTTTTCTAGCTGTTCACTTACATTTAGTCCTTGCTATGTTCAGTTATAATTATAGCTGTCCGCCTCATCAAAAATCCTTTTCATTTTCTAAGGCTGCATGCAAAACCTTCCAAAACGCGCGAAAATAACTTTTTGACGCGCAGTCTCAGGAATCCCTGGTTACGGTACCAGCCCTTTAACACTCAGGTAAGACGATATCCTTGCCCTGCTCTGTGTAGGTTTGACCAATAGAAAACCGGTATTAGAGGTTGCGACCACTTTGCGGCTTCACCTTTAGGTGAACTATTTAAAGCGTGTAACAGCAAAGAGAAGTCCCCTGCATGTTATATATAATTTGCCTCACTGGCATTATCGTATTATTCTCAAGCACAAGTGGTGCAATTGCTCGTAATAAATTATATTTAACATAGCTGTCCACTTTATCAGAAATCCTTTTTATTTTTTAAGGCTGCATGCAAACCTTCCAAAACGCACGAAAATAACTTTTTGACGCGCAGTCTCAGGAATTGCCGGTTGAGGTACCAGTCCTTTAATACTCAGGTAAGACGATATCCTCGCCTTGCTTTGTTTACGTTTGACCAATAGAAAACCGGTCTTAGATGTTGCAATTACTTTGCAGCTTCACTTTTAGGTGAACTATTCATAGCGTGTAACAGCAAAGAGAAGTCCCCTGCATGTTTTATATATTTTGCCTCATTGGCATTATCGTATTACTTTCAAGCACAAGGTGTGCAATTGCTCGTAATACATTTTTATGTCATAAAACTTAGTAATAAATTCCCCCAAGAATTAGAATGCCTCCGCACAGCTCTTTACCAACCAAGCACCTTTATATATGTCACCTTTGAATGCCTAATGTTTAAGATCTTCTTAAACAGGCATTTCATATCTGGTTACTTTAATCATAGATACATAGGCGGGCTCATGTTATCCATCTAAAGTCTTGGACACAATAAAGTACTAGCGATCAGGTAACTCTCTTCATCACCTACTTTAATATCGCTTCTCTGGCCGCAAACATGCATTTATTCATTAGATCTTTCACCTTATCCTAGACAGAAAGCCTGCACAACAAACAGAGGTTTTCCGCCATATATAATTATAAGGATCTCCAGTTATTATCACCCTATGGATCTTCACCTTTGAAATAACCACCACGCAACTAAGGTAATATGGCGTGTTCTAAATAACAATTTAGATTCATAGACAGCCTTATATATTTTTCCTTAGCCTATGCTTAAAATATATTATCAGACTCTGCCCTTTATCATCTATCCAACAGGTACCATCATCACTGCTACTACTTAACAGACCTAGAACATCACTAACAAAACCCTTTCTTGCACTTTGGGTGAACTTTACTATTTCCTCTCTCTCTTTTTCCTGATTGCATAGCTTCACTTTATTTAGATTTAATACTGACAAGTTTGTTTTGTTGCTTCATATGAGCAGATATCAACCCTATAAATGATGTAAAATTATGTATATAGTAGATGCCATGGAGTTGCAATATTAGACAATGAAGGAATACAAAGAAAGATTACATTTTTAAATGTTTCTCTCTTCTATTTTCAGAAAACTGTGCTATGCCCTCGCTATTTTAAAAATGTGCAGAGAATATATGTTGTATATATATTTTTGTGTTCGTTGTCTTTGGCCCTGAGGAAGGTGACTTTCACCGAAACGTACGTCGGCCCAACATCCACCGGCCTAACATCCATTGTATGGACAAAATTGGTTAATTCCATCCAAACCAACAGTTAATCAGCAGAATTTTCCATCTAGGCTCTCATTGTATTCCACCAAGTACACCTTTGGGTTGTCATTTTTGTGTTTTATGTTTTGTGAGATTTAGTCCTTGCATTTATGTTGATAGGTATGTTTTATGAGAAAAGAAATGGTATGATTGGTATGTGAGTATGTTTGTATGAATGTTAGGATCATAAACAATTAGAGGGCACACTTGTTCATATGTTTTACTGCTTTTTCGAAAATAATTGTGTAATAATCATGAACTTTTTGTTTAATATGATGAAATGATATGCATAGTTGTGCAAATATTTCTAAATACACTTACCTAAAAAAATAAAAAAATAAAAATAAAAATGTTTTGATAATACTTTGAAGAATCGTGTTTCCTCCTTGGCATCGTGTTATAAAAATGGTTTAGATTTATTCTATGTTAAAGCAATATAGGTCCCTACTGAGGTTCTGTGTTTTTTGCTTCATTTGGTCTCCCCCCTCTGGACCTCAAACTAACTGGGAGAACTCTCTCTTTTCTGTGCACCTACCGCAGTTATCACATTATTGCCACAATAATTTATGGGCCATTAACTGCCGTGGGTACTTGGCCCACCCACACAAGTGCGGTACCATTTTTAATCGGGAGACCTGAGGGAATATTGGGTGGTAGGAAACTTGTACAAGCCCAGCGATCCCACAACTTTCCCACACATAAATGTATGGAAATTTGACTGGTAAACTAGATTTGAGGTTTGCAGGGGATTCTGGGTAAGAAAACATTGGGGGTTCCACGCAAGCCACACATCCTGGGACTACCCTCGCTGTCTAGTTTTCCGCAATGTGTGAATTTGGTCTGATTCCATAGATGGAAGCCGAGCCCGAGACAAAAAACTCAAGTGTTCCCCTTGAAAAACCAGGTTGTTTTATAATAGACAATTTTGGTGGCTCTACAATACGTTTTAATCCCTTTCCTGTTGTGGGCACTTAGCCCACCCGTACAAGTGAGGCACCAGTTTTTTCAGAAGACTTGGGGGGAGGGGGGATGCTGAGTGTTAGAAAATACCATGCAGATCCCAGGACTTTTCCTCACAGAAACACAAGGAAAATGCGTTTTTCTAAGCAAAGTTTGAGAATTGCACTGAATTCTGGGTAAAATAGCCTGGTGAGAGCCATGCAAGTCACCCCATCCTGAATTTCCTTAGGTGTCTAGTTTTTTAAAATATACAGGTTTGCTAGGTGTCCCTAGGTGCTGGTTGAGCTAGGGTCCAAAATCCACAGTTCGGCAAATCACAAAAAAGAGTTTGTTTTCAGTGGAAAAATGTGATGTATCTATGTTGCGTTTTGGGCTGTTTTCTGTCACAGTCACTAGGCCTACCCAAAAAGTGTGGTACCATTTTTAGCACAAGACTTGGAGGAATGCTGGGGGCGCTAGGTGGCGCACTTGCAAATGGCCGGATGTGAGTGAGGCTCCTGCCGCCCGTCGACAATAATCCTATAAATATCCTTTCTATTGGCATCATTGGTGACATACAGGGCGTCCGATCGACAGAGCTGCCTTACCTGTAGCTGCACAGCGAAT
The DNA here is from genome assembly GCF_964261635.1 of Lissotriton helveticus. Taxonomy (NCBI): domain Eukaryota; kingdom Metazoa; phylum Chordata; class Amphibia; order Caudata; family Salamandridae; genus Lissotriton; species Lissotriton helveticus. The sequence continues at coordinate 453,003,820 of NC_136067.1, forward strand.
ATCAGGGCTAGTGATTGCCTCCTGCCTTCGCGAGACGCTGGTGAAGTTGGCCTCGGTGACCCAGCGTACTGTGGAAGACTGAGCGCCGGCCTCTGCGATTACTCCAGCCCGGGGCTGTAGGCGGAACTTCTGGGCCGCACGGGCAGAAATCCTCGGGGGTGGCGAAAGAGAGCCTCGGACTCCCCCCTGTGACATCATCACCGATAGCGGGGCTCTCTGGCAGGGACGGAGACGTGGAGGAAAGAACCTACATTGCAGCAGTGAGTTCCCGGGCCAGACAAGGCTGGTGTGAATTATAGGCCCTGACTTCTGCAGCGTATGGAGGCCCTTGAGATACTGCACTGCCACTCTGGAGATTACCGAGAATTTAAGCCCCCCCACTGCGCCATACACTCTACTGGCGGGCGAACTCCAAGCCGCACTGGGGGTCGGTGCTGCGCTGCCCGTGGCCTCGCTGATTGGCTGCGGCTGCTGTGGTTGAAGCCTGAGGCATTCCGTGCCGGCGCGGGGATAAGACTTAATCCAGGGCGTTCGCAGCTCCTTTTATTAACGGTGCTCGCGGTGGCGAGAACCGCGATGACCACAGCGGAGGCGGCCCCATACGACTGGTGACACCGGGCCACACTCCGACAGCAACACAGTGCCATTGGGAACAAGGGAGCCCCGGGGGGCCGGCATCCGCATAGGAAGACTTGCAATTTGTATGTGTGGGCATAGGACGGCCGGGACCCTATCGATCCTTTTAAGAGGCCCTGCGCTGCTGAGGGGATTACACCAAGCTACTAGAGCCGAGGAGACAGAGCCCAGAGGCGGAGAGTCTAATTGAGGCACCACCTGGGAAGATATTTAAATATCGTTGCTTTTAAACCACGCATTGCCTCCATTTTTCGGCCCCATTGCCCCAGCTGGTGTGACGATTAACCTGCAGATCATAGCAAAAGCCACACTTGTGAGCGCAACGACACAATGGGCAAGCCTGACACGAGGCAGCCAAAACTTAACTTTGACCCTGTCAAAAAAGCAAACGGAGCTGGGCAGGATGGTCAAGAACAGGCTGGGAACAGTGGAGCTCAAGATGCCGCAACAGCCCAGACCACTGATGTGCAGGATATCCTCAGAGAAGTGCGGCATGGATTCGCCACCATAGTGGATAAGGTAGACAGAATGTCATCGCGCATGGACGCCATTGCTCGCAAACTGGATGGGCATGACGAGAGGATTAAAGAAACTGAACGGCGCATCTCGGATTCAGAAGATACAACCGCTCGCCATACGTCGCAGCGGGCTCGCATGGATAACTTGCTGAGGGTCATCGCGGCGAAGAACGACGATTTAGAAGCGCGTAGTCAACGCAACAACGTTTGCATTTTAGGTATACCAGAAACGACCAACACTGGGCGAATGGAAGATTATGTGGAGAAAATGCTCTCGACTGCGATAGGCTCAGAAGCCTTTTCCACTCAATTTATTGTCAAGCGCGCACACAGATCACTGGGCCCTAGGCCTAACCCTAGAGATACCCCGAGACTCATAGTAGCAAGACTCCTAAATTATAGAGACCGGGAGGTGGCACTAAGAGCAGCGCAAAGTAAACAGACCTTGTCTTATGAAGGCAAGTCCTTCTCCGTTTATCCTGACTTCACGCCCATGGTCCAAGAGGAACGGCGGAAATTTCTAGACGTCAAGAGTAAGTTACGAAAGGCCCAGATTGACTATGCACTCCTGTATCCGGCCCGGCTGTGAGTTACGCATCAAGGCAAGCAAAGATTCTCAAGAAGCCGCAACAGGTGGAGGAATTCCTTAAACAGCTGAAAAAAGGGAGCAGAGGCGGAGCGGCTGCTGAGGACCCCCGGCGGTCCCCGTTGGAAGACATGGACGCTGACCCGCAATAAGAGATCCTTCTGCGCGTCTTGGACTTTGGTAACAAACTGTTTTGGTTGAAATATTTGCTCTGTTTGTTGAGAGGTAGCTCTAATGGGAGAAATATGTTTTCATTGATTGCTGTACCATAATGTGCCATATAGCTACTCGCTGGGCACCCCCTGCCTGAAGGAGCTGCCGCTTCGGCTGCTGAGCTCTGCAGGCGCGGGGTCGCTGTGTCGCCACCTAGAGATGGCCCCTGAAGGGAATTACCCCTATGTTGTCCGCTGCAAATGGCTTGTGGGGACTATGATGTTTTTCTTGTTGGGGGGGAGGGGGGGTGGGAAGGGGAGGGAGATGGGTGGTTGTACAATGCTGGCATGTTGGGGTTGCTCCAGTGGGAGGGGAGGGTGAGAGAGGGATTTGAACAGAAATGGGGTAGTATGGGGGGCTTGATGTCTTAAACTTTGAACCCTAGACATGCGTGTTCTGTGACTACAGGACACCCTCCTACCTTGCACTCCTTTTTACTTTTTAGACATAATTACTCCAATCGTGTAAATACCAGTTCATAAAGTTTATTTAAACATTCTTTTGTAGCGAGTTTTCTTTTTATCGTAATTGTATTTCATTCATACATGTTTACATGCTTATTTTTCATCCCAATGCATTTCAAGCATAACGCTCTTCTTCAGGGGATTTGTTAATCTGAAATTATAATACATAAAATAAGTACTCAAGTTTGTTTTTACCCATGAGTTATAAACATTTCCTAAGTTATGCAATGTTCACATTACGTGTATATTCTATGATTCTTGACATTGTGCGCTGTTCTATACCTTATAGCCCATAGTCGTCTGTTCGTTCATATCGCAACCAGTATTGCCACATACTTTAGCCCTTGTATGTCTGTGACTCAGCTAGTTTTAGTGATCGGAATTACACCTTATAGCCCCTACTCGCGCTGAGATTACTCACAAGCCTTCTTTTTCACATGGTTGTTCGCGCTCTGTAAATTAATAAACCAGCATGAAGTTAATTTCTCCGTGTCTTAACACAAATGCATAGCGCATTTAAGAGTTTCATGTTTTAAAGCGCTGCTCTTACCCAATGCGTCTTGTTGCCTCTCTCCCCTCGCTACTCTGGCGTGCGTCGCTCTAGCCCTGTCTCCATGTGCACCTCTATGACCTAGTTCCGATCACGTGACCGCGTCTGTGTTCGTGTTTACCTTCAAGTCGCTAAAGTTTCGGGCGTGTTCTATATCAGTATATCAACACCATGTAGCCTATATATAGGTTGATAAAGGGCTATTACATATGTAATCAAAACTACATTGTCAGGATTACGATGTATACTTACAATATGTGACCGTCATCATTTTACATATCGGAAATGTCTGTACATATCAAAAAACAATTGTATCAAAAAAAGTTGTATAAGAATTGTAAATTCGAGTCTATAAGAAGCAATTAAGATCCAATCTTTCATTGAGCCCTTTTGGCTGTGTGGTGCACAAGAAATTAATCCAGAAAGCTTCTCTCCTCAGTAGCTGATTATTATTGTCTCTTCCCGGAATGATTTTCACAGTCTCCAATATACAGAATTTGAGTTGACTCACATTATGATTAGCTTGGTTGAAATGGGTAGCCACTGTGGATTTTGGGTTTTTCAAGCGTATATTACTTTTATGCTCTATTATACGAGTTTTTATTTTCCTTTGAGTTTTTCCCACATAGGATAATCCACACGGGCATCGCAGTAAGTATATCACATTCTCTGTGTTGCATGTTCCAGATACTTTCAACTGTATGGGAGTGCCTTTAGTTGGATGGTTGATAACATTACCCTTAATTATCGCTGAACAATTTCCGCAATTATGGCAAGGTAGTGTTCCATTGTATTTCACGGCTTCTTGCTTCTTTGATTGATTTAATAATTCTTTGAGGTTCTTAGTTCTCTCATATGCGAAGATTGGAGGTGCGGAAAAAATTCCTTTGAAATCTTCTTCTAGTGCTAGTAATGGCCAATGATTACGAATGATCTTTTTGATTTTAGTGCTTTTCGTGGAAAATTTTGACACAAATACACATCTTTTTTCATCAAGTTTGGTTACTGATCTTAGTAAATGTTGGCGCTGTAATTTGTCTGCTCGGCTGGCTGCTGATTCCAAAATGGGATCAGGATATCCCCTCTTTTTGAACTTTTGTAGTGTCTCCTGTTTATGTTTAAGGTATAATTCATCTGTCGATGCTATCCGTTTTATCCTTAGAATTTGTGAGAATGGCAAGTGATGTTTGAGTGAGGGCTGGTGAAAGCTGTTATAATGTAATAAGTTATTTCTGTCCGTATCTTTGGTATATACACTTGTTGTAATTTCACCATCTCTATTTGTTAACAACACGTCCAGGAATGACAGTTCTTTGTTACTCATGATGCTCGTGAATTGTATTCTTGTCTCTATTGTGTTCAATTTATCTATGGCTTCTTTCAATGTAGTCTCAGTACCTCTCCATAGAACAAAAATATCGTCGATGTATCTTTTATATACTATTAGGTTCTTCTTCCATGTTTCATTCTCCAGTATATGTTGCTCCTCAAATTTGTACATGAAAATGTTCGCGTAGGTTGGCGCGGCACAATTGCCCATGGAAGTTCCAGAAGCTTGTATATAAAATTTGTCTTCCCATTTGAAGTAGCTGTGAAACAGCGTAAAGTGTAACAACTCCATTATAAATATTTTGAGATCTTCTGTTTTGTCTTCCTGCATAAGTAGACTTTCAACTGCAGTTATACCTTGGTCATGAGGGATTGAAGTATATAAAGACTTTACGTCTATACTTGCCATAATCATCTCTTTCGTAAAGTCACTTTTCCGTTCTTCCAAAATATTTAGAAAATGCGTTGTGTCCTTCAAATAGGTGTTTGTGTTCTGGACGATATTCTGTAAATGTTTGTCTATATACTTTCCAATAGGTTCATGTATTGACCCTATAGTAGATACTATTGGTCTCAGAGGAGGGTGATGCAGATCCTTATGAACTTTAGGAGTCATATATATGTAGGGAACACTAGGGTTGTCTGTGATAAGATATTCTTTTTCTTTTTGACCGATGGTTCCTTTGCTGATTGCATTCTCAATTATGTTTTTCAAAATCTTCATGAATTCTCTGGTTGGATCCATAGTCATGATAGTGTAAGTATTTGAATCTTGGACGTGCTCCTCTACTTTAGACAGGTAATAGCTGGTGTCCATGATAACAAGCGCTCCGCCCTTGTCTGCTTGTCTAATAGTAATTTGGGAATTGTTCGCTAATTTCTTTAGGATGTTTCTTTCTCGGATAGTCATGTTAGAATGTTTTGTTGTTGGTTGTTTGAATGATTCTTCAATTTCAGTAACGACTACTTTTTCGAATGCATCTAATACCTTATGGCTCACCGGAGCCATGTATTTACTTTTACTTCTTAGACCTAACAGTGTGTTTTCTTTCGGTGGGTTAATAGCTGGTTCAATGACATTGTCAAAAAAATGCCTTAGTCTCAAAGATCTGAGAAATTTATATAAGCTGACTTTAGTTTCCAGGAAGTTTGAATGGTACGTAGGGACGTACGATGTTCCTTTTTGTAATGTGCTGACTTCTTGTTGTGTTAATGGTTGGCTGGATATATTGATGACTAAATTTTCAGGACTTGACTCCTGGTGTTTTGAGCTATCGTTTTTCGTTCTACTTGTTTTTTTGCTCCTCCTGGTTCTGTTTGAGGTGCTTGGCCTGCCTCTAAAAAATCTTTCCGTTGAGCTTGACCTGTAGTACTTGTACTCGCTTGTGTCTCAGCGTTTTGGTTGGTTGGTTCTGTTGCTGGACCTGCTCTGGGTCTTCGATCATATGTAAAGCGTTTTTGATGTGAATCCTCAGATGATGTATCATCAGTTGACGCATTTGGTTTTTGCTGTCGCCTTTTTGCGTAAATCTCAGCCCAAGAATAGACCTCTCCTAGTCGATAATCTGTAGTATCTCTCTTGAACTTCCTTAGTTTTCTGTCATTAATTTCTTTTGTGTATTCATCCAATTTTTTATTGGTTTCTTCCAGGATTTGTTCCCATTCATCTTTGGTTGTAGTTTTGACTAATTCATCTCTGACTTGGTTGACTTCCTTAGTTAGATCTTCTATTAATTTTGCCAATTCTTCAACTATGAGTAATATTAAATCCAATGAGCATTTGTTGAGAATTGCTTGCCAGCGTTCAGTAAATCTTGCATTGTTTTTACATAGCGTTGATTTGAGGGCTATCCTTAAGCCACGTGGAATGCGTAGCGCTTTATGGTATTTGATGAGGGTACTTGCGTGTAATTTTTGATTTACAATCCTTTTTGATATGTATAATAGCTGTTTAATGGTAGATTCTTTTGATGCAGTACTTGGTATTATTTCCTCAGTTTCCCCTATCAGAGAGTAAATATGACTAGTGTCCTCCTCTGAGAACACTAGAGTTTCTGCTCGATGTTCTGTTGTGTGTGCTATCTCTGCAAACTGCATGTTGGTCAAAGTCTTTCAATGTGTTTCAGTGTCGGTGCTAATACTCTGTGGCTCAGTTGGAAATATCAAATAACAAGGTTCGGTATTGCACTCAATAGTTCAGTAATGTTTGTTCAAGTTTTTCAAACTTTTTGATGGTCGTTGGTGCATAGGTGGGTACCCTACTGAGCATTTAGGGTATGTGATACAACACTAGACATGCGTGTTCTGTGACTACAGGACACCCTCCTACCTTGCACTCCTTTTTACTTTTTAGACATAATTACTCCAATCGTGTAAATACCAGTTCATAAAGTTTATTTAAACATTCTTTTGTAGCGAGTTTTCTTTTTATCGGAATTGTATTTCATTCATACATGTTTACATGCTTATTTTTCATCCCAATGCATTTCAAGCATAACGCTCTTCTTCAGGGGATTTGTTAATCTGAAATTATAATACATAAAATAAGTACTCTAGTTTGTTTTTACCCATGAGTTATAAACATTTCCTAAGTTATGCAATGTTCACATTACGTGTATATTCTATGATTCTTGACATTGTGCGCTGTTCTATACCTTATAGCCCATAGTCGTCTGTTCGTTCATATCGCAACCAGTATTGCCACATACTTTAGCCCTTGTATGTCTGTGACTCAGCTAGTTTTAGTGATCGGAATTACACCTTATAGCCCCTACTCGCGCTGAGATTACTCACAAGCCTTCTTTTTCACATGGTTGTTCGCGCTCTGTAAATTAATAAACCAGCATGAAGTTAATTTCTCCGTGTCTTAACACAAATGCCGTGAAATACAATGGAACACTACCTTGCCATAATTGCGGCAATTGTTCAGCGATAATTAAGGGTAATGTTATCAACCATCCAACTAAAGGCACTCCCATACAGTTGAAAGTATCTGGAACATGCAACACAGAGAATGTGATATACTTACTGCGATGCCCGTGTGGATTATCCTATGTGGGAAAAACTCAAAGGAAAATAAAAACTCGTATAATAGAGCATAAAAGTAATATACGCTTGAAAAACCCAAAATCCACAGTGGCTACCCATTTCAACCAAGCTAATCATAATGTGAGTCAACTCAAATTCTGTATATTGGAGACTGTGAAAATCATTCCGGGAAGAGACAATAATAATCAGCTACTGAGGAGAGAAGCTTTCTGGATTAATTTCTTGTGCACCACACAGCCAAAAGGGCTCAATGAAAGATTGGATCTTAATTGCTTCTTATAGACTCGAATTTACAATTCTTATACAACTTTTTTTGATACAATTGTTTTTTGATATGTACAGACATTTCCGATATGTAAAATGATGACGGTCACATATTGTAAGTATACATCGTAATCCTGACAATGTAGTTTTGATTACATATGTAATAGCCCTTTATCAACCTATATATAGGCTACATGGTGTTGATATACTGATATAGAACACGCCCGAAACTTTAGCGACTTGAAGGTAAACACGAACACAGACGCGGTCACGTGATCGGAACTAGGTCATAGAGGTGCACATGGAGACAGGGCTAGAGCGACGCACGCCAGAGTAGCGAGGGGAGAGAGGCAACAAGACGCATTGGGTAAGAGCAGCGCTTTAAAACATGAAACTCTTAAATGCGCTATGCATTTGTGTTAAGACACGGAGAAATTAACTTCATGCTGGTTTATTAATTTACAGAGCGCGAACAACCATGTGAAAAAGAAGGCTTGTGAGTAATCTCAGGGCGAGTAGGGGCTATAAGGTGTAATTCCGATCACTAAAACTAGCTGAGTCACAGACATACAAGGGCTAAAGTATGTGGCAATACTGGTTGCGATATGAACGAACAGACGACTATGGGCTATAAGGTATAGAACAGCGCACAATGTCAAGAATCATAGAATATACACGTAATGTGAACATTGCATAACTTAGGAAATGTTTATAACTCATGGGTAAAAACAAACTCGAGTACTTATTTTATGTATTATAATTTCAGATTAACAAATCCCCTGAAGAAGAGCGTTATGCTTGAAATGCATTGGGATGAAAAATAAGCATGTAAACATGTATGAATGAAATACAATTCCGATAAAAAGAAAAAACTCGCTACAAAAGAATGTTTAAATAAACTTTATGAACTGGTATTTACACGATTGGAGTAATTATGTCTAAAAAGTAAAAAGGAGTGCAAGGTAGGAGGGTGTCCTGTAGTCACAGAACACGCATGTCTAGTGTTGTATCACATACCCTAAATGCTCAGTAGGGTACCCACCTATGCACCAACGACCATCAAAAAGTTTGAAAAACTTGAACAAACATTACTGAACTATTGAGTGCAATACCGAACCTTGTTATTTAAACTTTGAACCTACATGATACACAGTTACTATGCAGGTAATGGTTGCAGTTGGCGGCACTGCACTCGGCATTATTTACACATGGTCTAGAAAACGCAGTACTACACGGCTATGTATTGTCCATTTTATAGCGTGTGAATATGACAGCTATTGAGAAGACACCACTAAACATTGTCACATAGAACGTCAGGGGGCTGGGGGACCCGCAGAAGAAGAGGCAAGTTCTAGCTTACCTAGATTGACACCAGATACATTTAGCGCTGCTGCAAGAGACCCATCTTACGCCCCTGAGGACATCCACGTTTGCATCTCGATGGGCGACACACAGAGTTTTTTCATCATATTCAACTTATGCTAGAGGGACTGCCATACTAATTAAGCACAACGTACCATTTCACCTTGCTGGAACTTCTAACGATGACCAGGGGAGGTATTGCCTAGCTTGGGGCGGCTAGGGTCGGACTCAGTGACCTTGGTGTGTTGTTATGGCCCCAATTTAGATGCCCCAGAGTTCTTTATTTCCTTATGGGAGGCGATAAGAGGGATAGGCTCAAATCACATCATATGGGGTGGAGACTTTAATGTTACCTACGCTCCTGGCATGGATAGGTCTCACCCCGCACCACATCATCGCACTAGAGCAAGCATGGCACTGCAGGACATTATTGTAGACAACTATTGGCTAGACGCGTGGAAACATGTCCACCCTCTACAACGCGAAGGCACGCACTTCACAGCACACGCCGCATCCTGGGCGCGACTAGATTATTGGCTCATATCCCGAGGGTTGGGGCCAGCGGTTGGAGCAGTGCAACACCTAGCTAGGACGTATTCCGACCACGCTCCAGTTAAACTCATGTTCTCCTCCATAGATCTTGGACCCCCGCGGGGGCATGGCGGCTTAACACACGTATGCTTCTAGATGAACTGTTCCGGGAAGAACTGTGTGAAGAGATTCGAGAATTCTTTGAACGGAATAAGGGGTCGGTGCAAAATGTTGAGACCATATGGGAGGCATTTAAAGTCACAATTAGGGGGATTTGCATATCTAAAGGAGCGGGGGTATTGAAGAGTATTACTAACTCACTTTATAAACTGGAAAAAGAACTCCGGGCGCTGGAGGTAACATTGTCACTTAACCCAGACCGGGACACACAGCGAACATTCAGGGCGAAACTGGCTGAGTACATGGAAGAGGCACACAGGGAAACATGCTTCAGGGGCAAGCACTGGATAGCACGTAGGTATGGAGAAGGAGAACGTCCGGGCAAAGCACTAGCGGATGTGATCAGGTGGTCCCGCCGCTCCAGCTACGTAATAGAATTGGAGAGGCTGGACGTAACGCGTTGTTGGGACATTGCTAATATACTAGAGAAATTCACTTGTCACTATGCCACTCTATATACCAGTACTGGGGGCGAGCTTTGGATCTTGACACTTACCTTGGAGATGTTACTTTGGGCTGGCTGAGCGATATACACCGGGAATTGGGCATGCAGTCTGGGAAAGCCACTGGTTTAGATAGTATCCCGATAGAGTTTTACAAAACGTACATAGACCTGATGGCTCCAATCCTACGTGAGGTATACGAGGAGTCTTTGGAGGTTGGCGCCCTCCCTCCATCCAGGAGGGAAGCTCTCATTGTTTCCCTTTTGAAGCCCGACAAACCGCCTCACCTGTGCGGGTCTTACCGACCACTTTCCCTTCTCAACTGCGATGCCAAAATTCTGGCAAAGCTCACTGCTAATCGACTGAGTTTGTTGCTAGAACACTTAATTCTACCGGACCAGTCTGGTTTGTCCTGGGGAGAGCCACCTCCCACAATCTGCGGACCCTTTTTACTATTTTGAATAACGTCTCCCCAGAATTGCCCTTGGCAGCAATCTTTCATGATGCCACTAAGGCCTTCGATTCTATCGAGTGGGATTATACTCCGGATGGGCTTCCCACCACTATTTCTATCTTGAATACAGCGGTTGTATCGCCCAACCAGGGGCCAAGGTGCTCATTAATGGGCATATGTCCCCAAAATTCTTGATCACTCGGGGCACTCGTCAGGGTTGCCCCCTGTCCCCTTTACTTTTTGCCTTGGCAACCAAACCGTTGGCAGCACGGTTGCGACAGCATCATAATGACATGGCTTTACGTTGCAACATGCGGCAAATACTGAATTCCATGTATGCGGATGACATTACTTTGTACATGAGAGACCCTCAGACTAACTTGAACACACTCCTTCGGGAATTCATTGTCTTTGGACACCTTTTGGGACTCCAGATCAATTGGGGGAAGTCCTGCCTATTCCCATTGACGGAATCAGTAGAGCGCTTTCCCCTAGACTATCCCTTAGAATGGTGCGAAGACGAGCTAAGTTACTTGGGGATTGGCATTACTAGGAATAATGAGGAGCTTATGAGACTCAACTATGGTGTGGCGCTATCCCGTATTACTGATGATGTGACTCGTTGGATAAAGCTCCCACTCTCCCTGGCAGGGCGAGCGTCATTGATTAAAATGGTGATACTCCCTCGATTACTCTATCTGTTTTTAAACATCCCGTACCATCCGGTGCGGCATTTTTTCAAGCCACTCAAAACCGAGTATATCAGTCTGGTATGGGGGCAAAGCAGGCTAGGCTACAGTGGACTGTCTTGACACGGCCGTACGCCTCAGGGGGATTTGGGATTCCAGATTTCGAACTATATTATATAAGCGCTCAAGCACATTACTTATATTTCTGGCTACGACAGCTCAAATATATGCCACAGCTAGCAGCTGAACACTTGCTCATGCATCCGATCCCGATAGAGGGAGTACTGTATACTACTCTGAAGGCCCATGAGCGTACACAGAATACTGTACATGCCACGACCACTGCGTGGAAGCGCATTGAACATCTCCTGGCGGTCACCACGCTCTATTCCCCGCTCTTACCACTGGCGTATCACCCAAGCATGCCACTGTTGCAGGAAACGCTTTTTCATAACTTTAGGAAGCGCACAGCCCTTGGAACCTGGGGTGACCTATATGACAATGGACAATTCCGAACCTCGGAGAGTGTATTCCGAGACACAGAACACACTCCACTAGATATTTTCTTGTACATACGACTTAAGCAAGGAATCCGGGCTCTGAACTCGGCCTTCCCGGAGGAACCACAAACATTTGGCCCATTACATCTGCTCCTACAGCAGGAAACACCTAAACGGCTGGTGTCCTTGCTATATCGCACAATCCATACACAGCGGGAAGTGGAGGCTCCGCAGTCCCGGGCACAGTGGGGGGGGGAAGAGTTAGGATTTGAACTAACGGATGACCAGTGGGAGTATTGTTGCTTGCAGACTGAGCGGATATCAGCCAGCAGCAGGTTGCGAGTCATACATTATAAATACCTACAGAGATTGTACTATACACCAGGTATAAATGCATCGACACCAGCTGCGGAAATCGGATAGATGTGATAGATGTTGCGCGCCTCGAGCGGATATGTTGCACCTGGCCTGGAGCTGCCCGGCAGTGCGTACGTACTGGGAGCATGTTTTTGAAGCCCTACACCAGATGACCGAAGTGCAATTAGAGGCCACGCCACTTCTGGCTCTACTGAGTTATGTTAAAAATGTGCCACCAGCACACCGCCGATACATAGCCCTCGCACTACTGATGGCAAAAAGACGGGTAGCCTGTAGGTGGGGCAGGGGAAGGGCACCCAAGTTTAAGGAATGGCTCGATGACATGATCTATTGCCAAGAACAGCTTACCACTTATGCCGAACTGCTACCCAGCGCATCTAGACCTAGAGACATCTGGTCACCACTGACATCTTACCTATTGACTAGACCAAGTGAGGCTGCAGAGAGTACATCGGCAAACCAGGCCTCACTATGCCCTCAGGAGGAAAGACATAACAAGGAAGGAAGTGATCCTTCTTAACTCATATATGCGATACTCAGAGGACACTGCACTCCCTATTGTACACACGGGCTTGAGGTTTCACTAAGAATGATTGGCCAATATAACTCGCGATGTCATGGAGAAGTACGACTTGATGGGTGAAATGGCATCCGCTGATATTCTTGTTGTGTTACTTTGGAAATGTCATATGTAGCGTATTACAATGCAACGAATGATAAAATATGCAAATCAATGGACGAGCCGAGTGCATAATGTGATCAACACTGTGACCTCTGTAGTTGTTCTTATTTATGATCTTGATTTGCCCTAAGTCGAGACCGTTTAAGAAAACGTTTTATTTAACGCGGCCGGCCCGATGTGGTAGTAGGCGGTTTGCTGTGTATATATATGTAGCTCAAGATGAGCTTTGATTGATTACTTTATGGTCTGCCGGCCAGGATATGTAATAAAGTCCTTTAAAAAGAAAAAAAGAAAAAAAAAAAAAAAAGACTTGGAGGAATGCTGGGTGGATGGAAGTGTGTTCTCCCTGCAGATTCCAAAACTTTCAATCACAGAAATGTAAGGGAACATTTGTCTTTTTAGTGAAATGTTGAGGTTGGCACAGGAGAGCCACGCAAGTCACCCCATCCTTCATTCCACTAGGTGTCTACTTTTCAAAAATGTACAGGTTTGCTAGGTTTTTCTAGATGCTGGTTGAGCTAGGCCCAAATATCCCCAGCTAGGCATATTACAAACAAGCATTGGCATAGCCAATAGGTCTCGCCTTTGGGACCTTATAAGTGTTTAGGCATGCACAGTTGGCGCCGCGCTGGCGTTAATGGGTGTCTCTCCAGCTCCAGGCGGGGCACCGGGTGGCAGCACTTGGCATGCCGGCACCGAGGCTGGCTAATTTACCTGAGACCATTGGCACTGCCACTAAAGGGCACGCCACTGGAGCCCTTATACGATTAGCATTAACATTTCAACAGCGACACATTGATCGGTGGCTCTGGGACAGGCACACAGCGCTGCAATTACAGAAGAGCTGTGGGGGAGGGGAGGGCTGAGGCGGAGCATGGAGGGCGGCAAGGAGGGTGAAAGAGAGAGCAGGGTGAAGGCTGTGAAAGGAGGTCAGGAGGAGAGAAGGGCTGAGACAGGGAAGAGAGAGAGAAGGGCTGAGACAGGGAAGAGAGAGAGAAGATCCGAGACAGGGAAGAGAGAGAGAAGGGCTGAGACAGGGAAGAGAGAGAGAAGATCCGAGACAGGGGTGAGAGAAGGGCTGAGACAGGGAAGAGAGAGAGAGAGAGAGAGAGAGGGGGTGAGAGAAGGGCTGAGACAGGGAAGAGAGAGAGAGAGAGAGAGGGTGAGAGAAGGGCTGAGACAGGGAAGAGAGAGACAGAGAGAGAGAGGGTGAGAGAAGGGCTGAGACAGGGAAGAGAGAGAGAGATTTATATAGCGCAAATCACCAAGCGGTTTCTAAGCGCTTGCTTAGGGAACCCGTCCTGGTATTCCCCTGTGAGATAATCCCAGGAGGGTATCCGAAGGTGAAAGCCAGGCATCCCGCTGCGAGGGGCCGTTGTGGAGATTAAGCAAGCTATTGCCCAGAGTCGCAGAGTGTGAACCCGTGAATCGAGTAGGCACCGGAGCGAGAATCAAAAATTAGCTAGCATTCGCGCCAAGAATTTTCAATTCTATTAAGGACACGGAGGCGAGGATTATGCTTCTCTTTCATTTACTGTAAAACTCACAGCAGCCAATAAACATACAGTTTAGTAAAGTTAAACTACATTAACCATGATGCTTGGCCCAAGCCACGCCTCCTTAGCCCTACAAGAGCCCTGGTAACAGTCCCAGCTTCCTCTTTCTTTGCACGAACATGCAGCATAAGTTCAATATAAAAGTCTATAGAAACTCCAACATGGAATAACACGGAATCACTTGCAACTCCAGAAAATCTCCAACGTGAGATAGTGGGGAACAGCGTTCCAACTGCAATCTTCAGTAGAAGAGACGTCACTCCTTTTTCTTGTCAGAACCTAGAACAAAGATAAAGAACCCGTAATGCCTGTATAACAGAATCAATCATAACAACGGGTGGGTAAGCATGATCATAACATGACATAGCCGGGTGGGATAATCCTCGCCTCCGTGTCCTTAATAGAATTGAAAATTCTTGGCGCGAATGCTAGCTAATGTTTGATTCTATTACAGGACCGGAGGCTTCAGATTATGCTAGTTTAACGCTGAATCAAAGACAACAGGAGTAATATCTCCCACCGGCTTATAATAGAATTGTTTGAATGTCGACTCAGACGACCAATCAGCACAATGCATAATATCCTGAATATTCGCTCCTAACAAATATGACTTGGAAGCCATAGCACCCCTCACAGAGTGCGCCCCAAACAGTTGAACATCAACACCCGACTCTCTCATGATAAACTTAAGCCATCTGGCAATAGTGGCTGAGGACACAGGTTTAAAAGGTTTCTGTACCGCAATCAAAAGTTGCGTAACCCCAGTCGGTCTCAAAGAACGAGTACACTCCTCGTATGCTTTCAAGCATTGGACAACACAAAGTTTAGCATTACTATGAAAGGCATTATATTCAATCATTCTAGACATAGTTTTTGTGCGGCCTGTAATAGTAAAGGAAACTCCCTCCGGAGTGAATACTCTACCTGCAAGATCCAGTGCCCGCACATCCGAAGATCTCCTGCATGCTGACAAACATAAAAGCATAGCGAGCTTGGCTGACAACTGCTTTCTAGAAAGCAAGTCATTAGAAGGCCAACTATCAAGAAGTTTGATGACCAGAGAAACATCCCACAGCCCTGAATACTTAGGCTTGGGAGGGTTCGCAACACGAATCCCTTTGAGGAGTTTGCACACCAAGGGGTGAACTCCCACTGGCTTCCCATCAATGTGGGAGTGCCCCGCGGAAATAGCCGACCGGAAGTTGTTCACCGATCTGTAGGCTAACCCGCCGGCTGCCTTTTCAGACAAAAAATTCACGACATGTGAAAGGCCTGCCCCCACGGGATCCAAGTCCCGTTCCACGCACCAACATAACCATCCCTTCCAGGCGGAAGAATACCTCTTTCTCGTGGAAGGGGCCCAAGCCTGTTTGATGAAGTCATTAGCTGTTCCTGAAACTCCAGGCAAGTGCCACTGTTGCCTGAAAGCCTCCATGCCATCAACATTAGGCGCTGAGACATTATCAGAGGATGTTGTTCCCGCAGAGGTCCCAGGAGAAGGGACTCCGACCAGGGCAACATCCTGGGAAGGTCGCAGCACATCCCCAACAAGGTTGGGAACCAAGGTTGCGACTTCCACAGAGGTGTCACCAGGATCACCTCCGCTTTCTGCTTGAGAATGTAGGACGCCACTCGAGGTATGAGAAGAAAGGGGGGAAACGCATAGTTCACTGCCCCCGTCCAGTCCTGCAGAAAGGCATCCGTTGCTGCTGCCGCTGGATCCGGCCTCCAGCTGAAGAATCTGGGCAGCTGGCTGTTCAGCCTGGATGCAAACAAGTCGAACTGACAAGGACCCCAAAGACCCTGTAGCCAGTGAAACATCTCGGGAAGCAGCTGCCAGTCGCTGTAATCCCTCAGGTGTCTCGAGTTCCAGTCCGCCACCACATTGGACTGTCCCGGTATGTACTCTGCTATAACAGTGATCTGACGGGAGAGGCAGTACTGCCAAAACTCCTTGGCCATGTGCACCAGCATGGACGATCTCGTCCCTCCTAACTTGTTTATATACCGAACCGCCGAGACGTTGTCCATCCTGAGAAGAATGCAGCATGACGTCTGGTGCGGTGAGAGGGTTTTGATAGCGAAGGATCCTGCTAGAAGTTCCAAGCAATTTATGTGTAACTCTAGCTCTTGAGGAGACCACCGTCCTCCTGTTGAAACAGCGCCACAGCGCGCCCCCCAGCCCCAACGGCTGGCGTCGGATTCTATGACCACCTCGGGAAGAGAACCGAAAATGGCTCTGCCGTTCCAAGCCTCTACATGGTGCAACCACCATTGCATCTCGTCCCTTACCTCTTGGGACAAGGGCACTAGATCTGAATAAGCCAGACCTCTCTGAAGGTGCTGAATCTTCAATCTCTGCAAGGCCCTGTAATGAAGGGGCCCCGGAAAGATCGCCTGAACGGACGACGCCAATAGACCCACTATCCTGGTGACCGTCCTGAGAGAGATCATCTGCTTGTCGAGAAGAGATCGGATCTCCTTCCTTATGTCCTTCACTTTGGACTTCGGAAGACTCAACTGAGCTGTCTGCGAGCTGATCACAAACCCCAGAAAGTCCGTCAGTTGCGACGGTATCAGAGCGGATTTCGTCTGGTTTATTACAAACCCCAGATTCTGTAGCAATGAAATGGTTGTCTGCAGGTGCCGCGACAATAGATCTGGGCTTTGAGCCATGATCAGAATGTCGTCCAGGTAGATTATCAACCGAATGCCCTGCTCCCGGAGTTGGGAGACCACTGGCTTCATCACCTTGGTGAAGCACCAAGGAGCCGAGGAAAGCCCGAAAGGAAGGGCCGAGTATTCGAACCATCGTCCGTTCCACTGAAATTGTAGGAATCGGCGATGAGGCGGATAGATGGGAATAGACAGGTAGGCGTCTTTGAGATCCAAACGGACCATCCAGTCGCCCTGCCGAAGCAGATCTGCCAACAGATGGATGCCCTCCATCTTGAAATGGTTGTACACTAGGAAGTAATTGAACTCCTTCAAATTTAACACAAGCCTGTGACCTCCTCCCTTCTTCTGAACTAGGAAGATATTGCTGCAAAATCCGTGTGGGTCGTAATCGCACACCGCTATGGCGTGTTTGCGAAGCAATTCTTCTATCTCTCTATCTATAAAAACTCTCTCTTGTTGGGAAAAATGGAGAGTCCTCGGACCGGTCTTCTGCCGGGGAGTCTGGTAGAACTCCAGCTGAAAACCCCATACAGTTTGTAAGACCCACGCATCCTGGGTCAGAAGAGCCCAATTGTGAATGAAGTGTCTCGTGCGACCCCCCAAAGGAATGGGAAAACAATCGATTGCGCTCACCTGCGGAATTCTGGGCGTGGAAGCCTGCTCTATTGCCACCTCCTTGGAATCTGCCCTTGTTGAATCGGCCACGCGTAGGGTAGAAAGTGCCACCTCTGGTCGAGTCCCAGTCACCTCGACCTCTACTGAAATCACCTCTCGGGGGACCTTGGTTGGCGAAGCGGCCTGGCGAGCGTCCCCGACCTCGTCCGGCCCTGTTGAAAACCTGTTGGTGGAACACCCGCTTGATTCCCGACTGGGCTTTGTCCAGTGAGGTGAAGGTCCCCACATATTTGGAAACGTCCTTAACAAAACGATCACCAAACAAGTTGCCTTCAGCTAAGGGCCCTGGTTCCGCTGATGCCAATTCCGTGAGATTAGAGTCCATTCTCATAAGTAGCGATTTGCGTCGCTCCGTGGACAGCGCGCAGTTGGCATTGCCTAACAAACAGATGGCCCGTTGGGTCCACCCAGCCAGTATATCCGGATCTACAGCTACGTTGGATTCCTTGGCCTGAAGGGCCATTTCAAGGATCTTTGCCAATGGACCCACCACGTCCAACATTTTATCTTGACAGCCGCGCCAGGCGCGGTCGATGCCCTTCTTAGGATCCTTTGCAAATTTCTTCAAAAAGGTTAAAAGGCTTACGTCTATCTCTGGAGTCTCCGCCACCTTATGGGCGAGATCGGGGCGAGGGCATTCAGAGCATAGGCGATTACGCACTTCCTTGTCAAACCCTTTCCTAAGGTTTTCCTGCAAGAACTCCGCCACAGCAGTGGCTGGGACCCAATCCGAAGATCTAGGGTGAACTATCTCTGACGGGTTGAACGTGAATGGTGTATTAGGAACGGGGGCTGATCCCGAAGAGGCACCTTTCTTTGCCTTCTTCTTCGGGGGCTGTTCTTCGTCCGTGTCTGTGGTGTCTGTACCAGTAGTGGTAGTAGTGTCAGTATCCACATAGTGTTGCTTGCTCTTGGCTTTGCCACCCGTAGAATATCCATGATCCTGCCCCGACGCTGGAAGGGAACTGAGAGCGTCAGAATGTGGCCATTGGTCACTGCTGCCTGCCTGTGGAGCTGGTGGAGCTTTCTTTGCGGACTTGTCTTTAGTAAAGCCATGGCGCTTTGCAAAGTTCTCCAATTGTTTTGTGATAGGCTTAAGTGCTGCCGCCAATGCTTGTTGCACAGTAGGAGGCACTGTGCTCTCTACAGCCTTATTGACCGAGGCCTGCACCGAAGCGTCCAAGGCCTCCACAATTTTATCTTCCACTGCAGCAGCAGGCTGCTCTTCATAGACTTCTTCCCCTGCCTCCTCGTCAAAATACACCCACTCCTCCATATTACAACACACACAGTGGGGTAACCAAATAAAAGAACGAGGTAGGCACAAGGAGTAATAGGGGGGGGGGGTCAGCCCCACTGCACACAGATGGACAATAGAACAACTGTACCAGACCCCCTCAGCCAAGCTGTATAATTATTATTGCAGCCCCAGGAGCGTCAGAGCCGAGAAAGATCGATATATGGAGCGTGTGCGCACTCCCCAGAAAGGCAACTGTTGATTTCAGCCAGTTAGGCGTCCTCTCCACCAGCTCCGACACTAACGCGGTGAAAAACAGTGGGGAAATGGCATAAAAACGTGTGCAGCCCAATCGCGTCCAGAATCCTACTAAAAAGTAGCCCAACGGACGTGACTTGGGCTGCACGCGTCTGCCGAGTGGTTGTCGGCTCTGAAGGGGCGTCCGGGCGATTAGGGAGAGCCCTGCGCCCTCCTGCGACCTTCAGGAGTGCCGGTCGAGGAGCAGAAATCCCGCCAAGCGGGTTGGTACAGATCGCGCTAAGCGCGGAGGTCAGGAGCGAGGCTCCGAGCACGAGCGCAGCAGAGCTCCCCACACGGCTGCCGCCGCCGACCCGCTAAAGGGTCTCAGAGCGCGAAGGACGCGCAATCCGAACAACCAGAAACATTGGCAATAATAAACGTATGTAAACACTAAATAAGGTAGAAATATGGCACAAACAGTAATATATATATAAATATTAATAAGCGTGTCAGTAATCAAAGCAATCCAAATGAACTGCAATAGGGAAGGAGCATAGCACTTATCTCTTGCTGTGAGCAGCAAAGAAAGAGGAAGCTGGGACTGTTACCAGGGCTCTTGTAGGGCTAAGGAGGCGTGGCTTGGGCCAAGCATCATGGTTAATGTAGTTTAACTTTACTAAACTGTATGTTTATTGGCTGCTGTGAGTTTTACAGTAAATGAAAGAGAAGCATAATCTGAAGCCTCCGGTCCTGTAATAGAATTGTCGAGTCCATGGACATTTTAGGACTCAAGACCCCGCCGAGCCGGGAATTGAACCCTGGTCCCGGGCTGACCTCTGCTTCCAGGTCTGCCTCCTCTAACCAGTGAGCCACACTTCGAGAGAAAGAGAGAGAGAAAGAGAGAGAGAAAGAGAGAAAGAGAGAGAGAGAGAAAGAGAGAGAGAAAGAGAGAAAGAGAGAGAGAAAGAAAGAGAAAAAGAGAGAGAGAGCGAAAGAGAGAGAGAGAGCGAAAGAGAGAGAGCGCGAAAGAGAAAGAGAGAGAGAGAAAGAGAGAGAGAGAGAGAGAGAGAGAGAGAGAGAGAGAGAAAGAGAGAGAGAGAGAGAGAGAGAGAGAGAGAGAGGGGGGGAGAGAGAGAGGGGGGGAGAGAGGGAGAGAGGGAGAGAGGGAGAGAGGGAGAGGAGGAGAGGAGGAGAGGAGGAGAGGAGGAGAGGAGAAAAGGAGAGGAGGAGAGGAGGAGAGGAGAAAAGGAGAAAAGGAGAGTAGGAGAGAAGGAGAGAGAGAAGGAGAAGGCGAGAGAGAGAGAGAGAGAGAGAGAGAGAGAGAGAGAGAGAGAGAGAGAGAGAGAGAGAGAGAGAGAGAAATAAAGAAAGAGAAAGGGGGCTGAGACAGAGGTAGTAGGAAGGGAGGGGGTTGAGGTAGTGGAAGGAGAGAGGACTGAGGCAGAGAAAAGAGGGAGGAGAGAGAGAGAAGAGCTGAGGTAGGTAAGAGACAGAAGGTCGGTACTTGGACTCACTGTACCTGTTTGGTAACATGCCTAGAATGGACAAGCTAGCTGGGCTCTGAATACCATGTATCAGTGAAGTAAAAGGCTTGTAGCTATGCCAAACAGCACTTTTGGCGCACAACATGTGCACTTTGTCAGTGTCACAGAGACAGCATGAACACAATTTGGAGTCGCTGCTTCTTAGTGAAGAATAAACAAAGTATATGAACGTCCAACACAACGTAATACACAGAGCACTTTGCGCAATCAACAATGCAACGACATGCCACGTAGGTGGATAGGAGACTTCCACAAAAGCATTTAAGCATACCCGCAATATTCACCATCATATCGCAGTACATGTGTCAACAAAATTGAAAACACCCACCAACATCAGTCAAAACAAGCTAGCAGATGAGTATCAGGGCTGCATGCCACTATGGCATGTGATAACTCTAGCTAATTCAAGCACAACCAGGTGGGCAATACGAAAGTCAAATGCACCAGTTTGCATGTAAACATGTCTAGGTTAGTCCTCCAACCACACCCAACAAACTTATAATAGCTATCAACAACAAAGCATCAAATATACTCAAGCTGCCTGCTTTATACTGAAAATAACAAACATGCGGCTCATATAGCTCAAAGTCCAGTATGGGTGAGGTACAGTAAGTTGGTACTGAAGTTGGCGCTCACAGTCTTTTAATATCAACAACCTTCTGGAAATTTTCGCTGATGACTAGTCCGCTCTGTGGAAGTTTAGATTCCGCATCTCGCTCTTTCACCTTTACCCGATTAATACTCCACATCTGATATGATGTATGTTAAAAAGACAATATTCATGGCTTGGCAATATTAGTATTGCAAGACACTTTATAACGATATGTTCATAGACAATTTAAAAAATGAATATTTCTTGCAAAACTGGGTGTACAATTCCAAGTAAGTTTTTGGAAAATGATAACCATAAAGACCACGTTGCTTGGTCATCACTAACTTTTAGATCTAAAAACGCAGCCCTTGACAAAATCTGTTAATGTGCGTGATTTGGGAGATTTTTTTGCCACACTGTAATGTAATGCAAGAAAACCGGCAGTGCGCACAAAAATAATTTCATGGGCATCAAGTCTTAAGTACACAACGACACACTGCACGCCTGTGCAACATGCTGATTGCCTGCACGCTACTTACACAGACCGTTCGTGAATTCAGCCTAATTTTGTTGTCTGTCATTAATCTTTTAATTTCAGTTCTTCCGGGTCGCACAACAAAACAAACCCAGGACCATACATATTAAAGCAGCTGTATTGCAGCGAGAGGAGCGCGTATTATGTAAAACGATCTAAGATTGGTACCTCAGCTAATTCTAGTACGCTGCAAAAAAAAAATCAGAAATGCTCATTGGCTCTAGAGTCCCCCACGTACCTCTGCAGTTGAGCAATATTCTTTATAATTACTGTTTGTCACGGACGGGGCAAGCTTGAACTGGACGGTGACAGTCGGTCACAGCCCGGGTAGCTTGTGCTGTTGCTACCCACAATTCAGGACTGGCAGGGACGGTGCAGAGGGGAAAGTGGTGAATGGGTGGCGATTGAGTGATGTTTGGAACGCGGTCACACAGACCCAGCATTGATCACCGATGAACCCATGCCCATAATGTTTTTCAGGCAATTCTGTATGCTCTGACAGTCTCTGTTTCTGACAAAGTGGAGCTGTAACAAAATCATGCACTTTTATCTAAGTCTCTGCACCTCCGTTGAGCCCTTCTCACTCAATCTGTCTTCGTTGTACTTGACATGTAACTGTATGCAGTGTAGCTGTTTTGTTGGCGGAAAAAAGGTCTAGCGGTTTTAGGAATAATATAAGTAGGACTGTTTGAGAGTAGGACTCTTTGAGGACAAGCAGGTCATTCGCTCTGATCTGTTAACAATTGGAAACAAGCGCCGCGGGAGAGAGGAGGGGGCCTGCGCGATTCACTTGCGGGAGCGAGCGCTGGCTCCGCGATAATTGATAACATATGGCTCCGCGCGCTCCCACAAATGAATCGTCACAGGTGCACGTGTTGCCATTGAAGGCAACCGAATGCATGCACAAAGCGACGGCTAAAGGTCTTTTTGATGCGCGCTGCATAGGCGAGACCTAAAAAAGGGCCAGTTTTCAGTGGAAAGATTTAATGTGTCCATGTTGCGTTTTGGGCACTTTCCTGTCGCGGGGTCTAGGCCTATCCGCACAACAGAGGTACCATTTTTTATCGGGAAACTTGAGAGAACACAATAGCAAAAAAAGTGTTATTACCAATTGTCTTTCTCTGCATATGTGCATTCCAAATGTAAGACAGTGTGTAAAAAGAAGTAATTTTAAAAAATGCCTTCTGATTAACAGGCTAGTATAGGTGCCCACAGATGTGCAAACAACCACTGCTCCTAAACTCCATATCTTGTTCCCATTTTGGAAATACATAGGTTTCCTTGATACCTATTTCTCACTCTATATTTTACCATCTGAATTGCTCAATACCTGGAACACAATGAAAAACCATTGCAAAGTGCAGCTCTGATGCAACGAACTCCTGAGGCGGAAGCCGGGAGCAACAAACGCTTATTTTTAAACTCGTAACCTGTGTTAATCTTTGATTTTTAAAAAAACGTACTGTGGCACTTTATTCCTTGATCTCCCTCCCTCTTGGGCATCGACATCCCCTGATCCTTCTCCCCGCACAGCCGAGTAAGGTGCTGCAGCGGGTCGCAGGAGGATCCCCGTCATCCCCCGGAGCGCAGGCCACGCCCACATTCTTAGGCCACGCCCCCTCCCCTACATAAGCAGCGTTTTCGCTGACACGCGCTGTAGGCGGATGCAACGAACTCCTGAGGCGGAAGCCGGGAGCAACAAACGCTTCTTTTTAAACTTGTAACCTGTGTTAATCTTTGTTTTTAAAAAAACGTACGGTGGCACTTTATTCCTTGATCTCCCTCCCTCTTGGGCATCGACATCCCCTGATCCTTCTCCCCGCACAGCCGAGTAAGGCACTGCAGCGGGTCGCAGGAGGATCCCCGTCATCCCCGAAGTGCAGGCCACGCCCACATTCTTAGGCCACGCCCCCTCCCCTACCCATATAGCGATGTGTGTTCCGCGGACGTGCCGAAGGCGCGCCAAAGGTAAGCCCGTCTGCGCCCGTCCGCGACCGCCCGGGACCAGAGGCCATGCACCCTGCCCCTGCTCTAACTTATACTTCAGCCCAGTTACTCTCACATGACAAATCGCAGATCACCCCCCCCTCCTTCACCAGCGTATCATTTCTTTAGGTATTTCTGCCCCATCACCTTTCTTGTCCAGCCCCATGCCGCTCACTCCCCGGCCTATTACCCTTTCCTCTCCTGCCCTTTCTTCCCCCCCGCCGCCCCTCACTGCCTCTGCCTACCTGCTAAACACCAGATCGGCCGGCAAGCACCAACTTGAACTCTTTAACCTACTGGACACCGAGACCCCCGACTTTCTGTTTCTAACAGAAACTTGGTTCTCAGCTGACTCTCTTCCCGACTTATTGTCCACCCTACCTGATTCCTATTACGCTCTTCGGGCGGACCGCCCAGCAGGTAAATCCGGTGGGGGGTGGCGATGATAATTCTCTCCACCCTTCAATTCTCGCTTCTCCCCCACCCCCTGGTGTTGATTTCCTAGTCGCCCGCTCAGTCAACCTTCCGGCCCCTCTCACAATAGTTCTTATGTACCGACCCCCACAGAATATGCCTTGCTTTGTACCTACCCTACAAGAAATCCTGGCCACGCTTGTGGTCAACAATTCATCCGTGATCCTCTTAGGAGACTTCAACTATTGGCCGGGCGATCCCAGGGAAGACCAGTCCTCCAAAGACTTTTCGGCCACCCTCCAGTGTCTTAATTTTCTTCCTCACGTTCATTCCCCCACTCATGTCCATGGTCACACACTGGACCAAATCTGGTCGGCTAGCTGCACCATACCCTGCCCCACTGTTCTCCCCTGTATATGGTCCGACCATTTCCTGATTTCTTTGTCCATCGAGCTTGAACCTCCAGAGAGACCCCTCATACCTAAGAACATCTCGGCCCGCAATTGGAATCAAGTGGATCTCAGCTCCCTCGGGGCCTCTCTCGCTCTTTCCCCTCCTGATCTTGCGAACCTTTGCCTTGATTCCCAAGTGGATGCCCTGAATCATTGGTTATCTTCTTCCTGCGACTTGGTTGCTCCCCTAAAGAAAGTTAAGGCTTGCTGTCCCCACGATGCCCAAAAGTGGTTCACGGACGAACTCAAAACTCTCAAACTGGACCTCCGGAGCTCTGAACGCCACTGGAGGCTCAATTATTGCCCCCTTCTACGTGCAAAATATAAGTCGCTATTAGTCAACTACAAGAAGGCCATCCTCTCTGCCAAAACGACCTATTTTTCTGAGATAATTACCTCCTCAGCTAACAAGCCTAAGGAGATCTTCTCCACAATTCGCAATTTAGTTTCTTCTGACAGGGCCAACCTTAACCTCATCCCCTCCCAAGCTCTCTGCACTTCCTTAAACAATTTTTTGTTAGAGAAAATTGAAAAAATCAAATCCAACATTCCTCCATCCTCTATGTCACTCCCTCCCCCCGTTCTTCCCGCACCCTCCGCCTCTCTTCATCAATTTCCTCATATCTCCCAGGAGTCTTTTCTTGAACTCCTTCAGAAAGTCAAGTCGGGCTCCCCGACCGACTGTGTTCCAGCTCGTATCCTGAGAGAGCTCTTTACCCACTGTCCCGCACCCCCTCTCTCCCTTCTTAACGCTTCTATCTCATCTGGTCTAGTACTAAAATCTTTCAAATCTGCTATAGTCTTTCCTATTCTAAAAAAAACCCGGCCTAGACCCCTCTCTCCCATCCAACTTCAGGCCCATCTCCCTCCTTCCTTACCTCGGGAAGATCCTAGAGAGCTACATCACCACATGCCTCTCCAACTTCATTGAGGGAAACCATCTTCTGGCCTCTCACCAAGCGGGATTCCGCCCACTCCACTCCACTGAATCAGTGGTCTTGTCCGTTCTAGATGAACTTAAGAGCAAGGCTGACTCCAATCTAGCCCAAGCCTTGGTACTCCTCGATTTGTCCGCTGCGTTTGACACGGTCGACCATTCCATTCTACTTGACCGTGTCTGCGCAGCGGGCATTCGAGGCACTGCCCTTTCCTGGCTCTCCTCTTTTCTCACCGAACGGACTCAGGCGGTCCAGCTTTCTGGTTTTTCTGCCCCCTCCCGCCTGGTACCCTGTGGCGTCCCCCAAGGCTCTTCCCTGTCCCCTCTCCTCTTTAATCTTTACATTTACCCCCTCATCCTTTCTCTCCTTGAAATGGGGGTCTCCGTATATAATAATGCGGATGACCTCCAGCTGGTATTCGATCTCTCTTCCCCCTCTGAATCCCTACCCAAATTTCATTCCACCCTAGCCTTCATCTCGGGGTGGATGAACTCCAATCAACTCAAACTTAATCTGGACAAAACGGAGCTGGTCCTGACTGGCCATACCATCTCACCTTGGTCTGCTGCTTTTTGGCCCTCCACCTTTGGCCCCTCGCCCATGCCAGCGGCCTCTGCTAAGACCTTGGGCATTAAAGTCAGTCGGGACCTCTCCATGCACGCCCAGATTAGTTCAGTTGTATCTTCTTGCTTCCTGTCCCTCCGGATCATCCGGAAAGTGTCCCGTTTTTTTTCTTCCGATGCCCTCAAACGTATTGTTTCGGCTATGATTTTGTCCCGTCTTGACTACGGGAACAGCCTCTTCGTAGGCATTCCTGCTTACGAACTTCGCCGTCTTCAGGCTATTCAAAATCAGGCCGCCCGTCTTATTTTTCACCTCCCCAAGTCCCTCCACATCACTCCTGTGCTGAAATCCCTCCATTGGCTTCCCATTCGCCAGAGAGCACTCTTTAAAATAGGCTGTCTGGCCTTCATGGCCCGAGCTCGCACTGCCCCGGCCTTCATTAATTCTCTTATCAGCCCCTACACCCCCAGCCGCTCCCTCCGCTCTTCCAACCTAGCCCTCCTTAGTGTTCTGCGCTTCCGCAAATCCAAGACTGGCGGTACTCGCTTTTCCGTACTAGCCCCCTGCTTCTGGAACAGTCTCCCATTGACCATCAGATCAATCCCAGTCTACCTCCAGTTCCGTAAGGCCCTTAAGACCTTCCTATTTTCTCAAGCGTACTCCTGCTGACTTCCTCAGTAGAGTTCTTTCCCTTTCATCTGTCTACTTCAGCGCCAGGAAGCCGCTAGGTCGAAGTGCGCTTTACCAAGTACTTTCAATTTCAATTTCAGTTAATGGCTCTGGGTACCTCGAGTTACTAGAAAACCCACAAACCTTATATATCCCCTCAACCAGAGGGGTCTAGCAGATCTAATGGTATGTTACTTTAGTAAATCAGGCATTGTGACGAAAAGTTACGAATGAAAACACTGTCACAAATGGATGTTTTTCCCACTAATTTTAAACATTTATTGTATTTCAACACTTAGTTTTTTGTGTAACCCTTCAAGGAGCTACACAAATGACCCCTTGCAGAATTCAGAATTTTGTCTAGTTTTCACAAATGTATAGCTTTCTGGGACCCAGCATGGGTTTGACATCCGTTTCCATTACAAACTGGAAAGAGGTTGAAAGCATAAACAAATAGGAACAAGCATTTGCAATGCAATAGGTCTCGCATTAGGAAAGTTTGAGCTATTGGTATTGTAAATGACAAATTTTGTATTTATGTGTTGGTTTTGAAAATAGCTAAAATAGCTTTGTCATTTACAATGCCAATAGTTTTAACTTTCGCAAATGTGACACCTATAGCATTTGTAATGCAATGTGTGTTGTATTTACGTGACTTAGATGTATTGATGTTACAAATAACAATGGCTTTTAATTTTCTAAATAATTAATACTTAAATAAAAGGTATTGTAATGTATAATGGCAATAGCTTAAACTTTTGTAAATAACTTTTGTGAAGATTATGTTCAGTGTATTTTATTGTGACGAAAATCCAAGAACAGAGTGAAAACATTTAACATGTTTTTATGACATTTGTAATAAAGCTTGAAACATTGACAGAACATATTTGAACCAGTTGTTGTTGAATGGTTGCACAGATTGATGCTGTGGTGGCGATGAGTGATGTTGTTTTGGCGACAGTGATGCTGTTGTAGCGCATAGTGATGTTGTGGTGCCCCTGAGTGATGTTGTGGTGCCCCTGAGTGATGCTGTGGTGGTGCTGAGTGATGCTATGGTGATGCAATAGATAGAGTGAGTGCGATAGATAGATAGAGGGAGGGAGGGCGATAGAGGGAGGGAGGGCGATAGAGTGAGGGAGGGCGGTAGAGTGAGGGAGGGCGGTAGAGTGAGGGAGGGCGGTAGAGTGAGTGAGGGCGGTAGAGTGAGTGCGGTAGAGTGAGGGCGGTAGAGTGAGGGCGGTAGAGTGAGGGCGGTAGAGTGAGGGCGGTAGAGTGAGGGCGGTAGAGTGGTAGGGTGAGGGCGGTAGAGTGAGGGCGGTAGAGTGGTAGGGTGAGGGCGGTAGAGTGAGGGTGGTAGAGTGGTAGAGTGAGGGTGGTAGAGTGGTAGAGTGAGGGCGGTAGAGTGGTAGAGTGAGGGCAGCAGAGTGGTAGAGTGAGGGCGGCAGAGTGGTAGAGTGAGGGCGGCAGAGTGGTAGAGTGAGGGCGGCAGAGTGGTAGAGTGAGGGCGGCAGAGTGGTAGAGTGAGGACGGTAGAGTGAAGGCGTGAGGGCGGTAGAGTCGTAGAGTGAGGGCAGTAGAGTGAGGGCGGTAGAGTGCGGTAGAGTGAGGGCGGTAGAGTGGTAAAGTGAGGGCGGTAGAGTGAGGGCTGTAGAGTGAGGGCGGTAGAGTGAGGGCGGTAGAGTGAGGGCGGTAGAGTGAGGGCGGTAGAGTGAGGGCGGTAGAGTGAGAGTGGTAGAGTGAGGGCGGTAGAGTGGTAGAGGAAGGGCGGTAGAGTTAGGGCGTGAGGGCAGTAGAGTAAGGGAGGTAGAGTGAGGGTGTGAGAGCGGTAGAGTGAGGGCGGTAGAGTGAGGGCGGTAGAGTGAGGGCGCTAGAGTGGTAGAGTGAGGGTGGTAAAGTGGTAGAGGAAGGGTGGTAGAGTGGTAGAGTGAGGGCGGTAGAGTGAGGGCGGTAGAGTCCGGCCAAGGAAAACTAACAAAGGAAGCCAAGTATGCATGCAGAGAGGCGAGTGAGAGACTAGCGCTGCCTGCTCCGTAAGCATTAGAAAGAAAAGTGTGTGGCAGAAGTACAGGCTACCTAACTCTTCGCATGTACCCATTCAGATGTTGGCCTCTCAGCGGAGTCTGCCAACTAGACAAAAACGTGGAGGTAGGGCGGTTAACTAATGAGGCAGTAAAAAAAAAAAAGTGCGCTCTGAATTAGTGAGACTGTGGCAGAAGTGCAGGCTACCTGACTCTGAACTATCCCCCAAAGTGGGTCATCACACTGCCCTCCAAAGTCCGGCCAAGGAAAACTAACAAAGGGAGCTAAGCATGCATGCAGAGAGGCGAGTGAGAGGCGAGTGAGAGACTAGCGATGCCTGCTCCGCAAGCATTAGAAACAAAAGTGCGTGGCAGAAGTACAGGCTACCTGACTCGCACCCATTCAGTTGTTGGCCTCTCAGCTGAGTCTCCCAACTAGACAAAAGTGGAGGTGGGGCGGTTAACTAATGAGGAAGTAAAAAAAAGTGTGTTCTGAATTAGTAAGACCGTGGCAGAAGTGCAAGCTACTTGACTCTTCGCACGCACCCATTCAGTTGTTGGCCTCTCAGCTGAGTCTGCCAACTAGACAAACAAGCATTGCCAATGTCAGCAAATCTGGTTTTCAAGTAATAATGTATTACAGTCATATTTACAAATTACATGTTATTAGAGGGCAAATGGTAAATATGGGCAGTGTGGCTGAAGGGAACTGCCTGTCTGAAGTACGGAGTGTTAGAGTGATGCAAGATGAAACCAATACAACTAGCTCGAGTATTTACAATGAAGGCAGGTAAATGCTGCGTTTCTTAACAGCTTGCTATGGCTTCATTTCATTGAGCTATATCAAGAGTTGATGTTTAATTTGATGTTAGTGAATGTGTTCACACCTGTAGGATGTCCCAGCTGGCCGTGCTAGGGTTTGACATGTTTACTTTTAGATTACAAATAGAAGTCTACAACAATGCTCGTTACAAAGAAACACTCGAGTTTGAGAAATTGGGAAATACTGAAAGCCAAACGTTAAACCCATTAAAGCTCCTTACTAGTTTGTTTTAGACAGAATCTGTGGGAAGAGATGAACAACAAAATCTCGCAGGGGTAAGCTTTTAGGGACAGGGGAGCGGATCCCTTTGAAGCACGGCCTTGCGGCCGTGAAGAAGTGTGAACAGCAGGGATGTAAATAGGAGGGGGGAGGAGAAGTGGAGAAGTGAGGCCGAGCAACAGATTGGATGTTTCCGACCCCCCTATGGGCGATCGCATTCAAATACTGAGGAGGTAACCGCCGACCTACGGTCAAGAGGTCGTGGTCCCAGACCACTGCGGTGTCGGGTGGACGTAAGTCTGCCCGACATCGTAAGGAGCCCCAATGTATCAACACGTTTTTGCGAGTGAGCGAGCCGGGTGCCAGCCTTACCCGTTATTAAATTTGTCAAATTCCTGCAAGCCTTTCATTGGACACAGACTCTTAAATATGACTGTCTGTGCTCCAGACCGACGAACCTACTGCAGGTACGACTCTGAATTGTGACTGGCTTCACCTCAGCCATAGCACACTTTCAGAGGCATCAACCAAACATGTGACTGACGGTGTCCCAGAACGGTCTTCTTTTGAGAAACTCTAGGTAAACTTGTGATTCACTGTGCCCCGTTTCTCAGCGCTTCGAGCTACCAGTCAGATTCCTCATTAGTAGCACAACAGAGTGCTATTGAATAAATATCACACAAGATAAAACTTGATAAAGCGTGTTCAGAATAGGGTGGGGTAATGACATCCTGATTGGGTGTTCCCCAAAGGGGTAGTTGGCGTTTATCGCAAATGATAAAATATGACACCCAGAGGACCAGAATTTATCAGATGTGATAAATAGCCCTTATTTCGAGTTTTTTCTCAGAATTGGGAATACCATCTATTTCTATGCTTACCACACCAAAATCAGCATATCCCTGTAAACTGCTGGTCTTTTACCCCCATTAAATTACCACAGGTTTGACCTGCCAAAATGTCACAGGGATGAAAATGTTAACACTCCACTTATAATTGAGACTCTGTTACAGGGATTACAAATGTCCAGGTTACTTGACTCCAGTCCCAAAAACATTTCCCATTTCTATTAAGCAACATTTGGCAGATTTGTGTACTTTCCAATAAACTTCTCATGTCCTTGTGTTTACTGGACCATCGTGTCCCTGCCAGCACACTCCATCATTGTATTTCAGCCAGTTTTCCCAGTCAAAATTGAAACCAGGGGTGGAGACATTATTGCAGGTAATTACCAGATGTGGCATACTCCGCACAACTCATAGCTCCGTCCTGAATTGTTTGCAATCAAGGCCCGACATGTGTTCCGCTATTCCTGCGCCAGACTGGACTCTCAGGAATTCTAACATATAGGCTCGTCCACGTGGCTTTGCCTTTATGCCATCCTTCACAATATGTCCATCGTTCACTCAAAGCACATTGAGGTTCCTGCAGCTCCCACGCACCAATGACTGATGTTACATAAACAACCGGAGTGCTGCTGGACAATGGTTGCGTCCAGCGGCCTTTGACACACGCTGTCACCTCGATGAAAGAGGTGGAGGAGAGCGATATCCCCGCCAGGGAGACGGGGAGAGGGGCGAAGGAAGAGCACTGCACCCCAGGGGGCAATTCACTACTCATCCGGCGCTGGTATCTAGCAGCCAACAAGCCTGGGGCCGCGCCATTTTACCGTAAGGCATGCTGCCGCATAATTCTGCAGAGCGGCAGGAGATACCGGGTCACGCGGTTAATCTGCTGTGCACACGTGCAAACAATCAGGTGGCTAATCAGGCTGCACTTCCTTATGGCCCTGGTGTGTGTGTGGTGAACAGTGTCACAATAGGACTGAGTACATTGGAGCCAGTGAACGTCCATGTCACAACACAAAGCACAATTATAAAGTGGCGGCCTGTCAAATGTGCACGACAGTGCTGTGTTTAGGCCAAACTGACGCACCAGCAACAGACAAACACAATTAGGGCCATAGGCGATGTTTCAAGCTAAAACAAATGAAGAGCATTCCCAAAGACAACTAAATGCGAGTGCCCACAGCACTTGTTCTATTTATTAAGAATGGTGTCTGCTGACTATGCATAGATGAGAAATTAAAGTAAGGATGACAAATACGTTGTGCCACCGTTCAGGGCCCTTATCGGGCCACACCTGGAGTACAGGGTTCAATTTAAAGCATTACTCACGATACTCACCCCCCAAAAATCGAATTTCTACCATAGCTTCAGTAACCCTACATAGAAGTAAATTTACAGGTAACCCTGAGACAGAAAAAAGATAAGCTAACCCGTGAATATAAACTAACATTCAACAGACTTTCGCTATCCTGTTATCCTGTACTTTGCCCTCATCAGTTCATTAATGGACTCACCCTGAGCTGCTCAGGCCCTGGCGGACGCCCTTGACAACCGGTCTGACCGACTGCCGCTGTATTTGCCCTAAAAGCATTGCAGCGGCGATGGGGTGGTGTGCGGCCTTACAGAATGTTTGAGCTGCCCCCGGGCTGTTATTTCATGGCCGATGGAGGGCCGGGCTGAAGACCGGAGTGGAGGGGGCCGGGGACGGCCCGGTCGCGGGAGATGCAGGGCCCTTGATGGAGTCACTGACCTGCCTGACTCAGCCGACGGTGCATACTTCGATGGGCAAGTGAATGGCAGCACTACTCCGGCGGCTGTGGACAGTTCCCTGACCTGTCTTGCGAGGTCGGGCCGCGGCGTGACTGCAGTGTCTTCTCCCTCTGGGCTACAGCCACGCCAGGGGAACGAAGCTTATGCCTACAGGACAATCCCTGGTCTGGGTTGTCCAGAGAGTTGGAGACCGTGCTCTTGGGGGCCCGGAAGTGGCAGAGAGCCAGCCATTAATAACAAGGCACGCAGACTCCCCCCCCCCCCTTCCCTCTGTCCGATCACTGCTCAGGCCTCCTCTCCAACACAGAGAGGCTGACGTCACTGAAGTCCTAGAGAGCTGCAGCCAATCCCGGCGCAGCCCTCTGATGACGTGGCGGGAATGGCTGAAACTTTGAGCCAACCACAGCGCTGCACGGAGGTGACGTAGGTGGAGCAGGCAACGGCGTCCCGAGGTTCCCGGGCTGCTGGCGGTGCTTCTAATGGCGATTTTCATGCACTCTCACACGGCGGTGAAGTTGGGGGGTAAGTTCACACACCATAAGAACCTCGGGCCAGGAGCGGTGATCTTATTACGTACAGCGCTTTCCCTGCAGCACTTCCCAGTTCTAAATACGCAGACTCCACCCTCCGTGCGCGTGCGTGCGCGTGTGTGTGTGTGTGTATGCATGCATGCGTGTGTGTATGCATGCGTGCCTGCGTGGGTGTATGTGTGTGTGCGCGCATGCGTGAGTGTGGCTGTGTGTGATTGAGAGAGGCTGCGAATGCGAGGCAGGGGATGTGCACGGCGCCGTGCGCGCCCTCGAGAAGGAATCTGAGACGGCGAGGCTCGTGCCTGAACGCTGTCTCACATTCCCCCAAACACGCCGGCAAAAGGTCCTTCGCTACGCTCGACCTAAAAATGGGCGATCTCCCAGTAAAATGCCAAACTTGCGGTATAAAAGAAAAAGTTGTTTTTTTTTATTAAAGACTGCCTGTTCCTGAAAGCTGGGAAGATGGTGAATGTAGCATCATACACCTTTCATTGATGCCATTTGCATGAATAGAAACACAGACACCTTCTTCTACAGTACTTTTTTTTAATCATTTTCCCCCTAAGACAAAATGTAGCTATATTTTGTCAAATGTTTTTGATTTGTTCCAGGGAAACCTACAAACCCCGAGTAGCTTTAGAATCTGCAGGATGTTGGAAAAAAAGGATGAAAATCTAAGGGTGGATAGCCTATGTAGAACAACAGCTATGGAGGGTCCATGCGAGAACTATCACAAAAAGTCCCCCATCTACCACGCCCCTTCCCCGCCCCACACAAAAAAAACCGCTTTGAACTTGGGGGAGAAAGTGCTGTGTTCTGGTAGAAATTGTGTTTTCTATTTCTAGCGGAAGAAAGGGGGTTTGAGGGTTACCGGCTTCGAGTGCCCATTGTCTTTGATGTCTTTGGCACATTAAAGCCACGCTTACCTTCTTGCCTTCTATTGGACATGCTCCTCCTTTGCTCGAAGTAGCAGAGTTCACTCCGAATATTTAGTTACACAGCGAGTACGGAAGACTGCCCTCTTACTATCCTGCTTCCTACGTCATACTGCACACATAGTCAAACTGGCGTCACGCCTCTCTTTTCCTCTCCGCTGAGGCACCATACGAAGCATAATTAAATACGCTAAAGAATCGAGCTCAGTCTACGAGCTGTTCTCCTTGGGCTACTTCAGGTTAGTTCCTCCTTCGCCTGATCTCTGTAGTTCTTAATGGTCCAGGAACGACCTCACCAACATGGCGAGTGAAGTTGTCTGCCTGATCTGTGCGCATGTGCAGTATGGCCACACTCGCTGCGCGTGCGCAAACCAATGACAGGTTCTCGCTCGGCCGCTGAATGTGTTCTGCTGATCAAGAGGAAGCATCAGTAACTGCAGCCGCGGCAGCGTTTGCAGCGCATGGGAAGCACCATAGGAATACCAAGCCCGTTGGAACCGATGCAGTGATAGACTTCTCACGCCCGTGTATAAAAGTGACACCTTAAAGGACTTGGTCTGACGCTTTATTATGCTAACAACAGGGAGGAGATGGATCTATTAGAATCCCCAGCCTTAACACAGGTAAGGGTTAATGCATTTTACTGATTGCTTGTCTGATAAGTATATTTGAAAAATCAGTTTTTTGTCTGTTCTTGCTGGCATATGTTATTTTGTCCAGGCTTGAACCTGTGCTACCTCTGCTGTAGCTATAGATCAGAGTGTTGCGGGACTCAAAGGGTTTTTGAACATGTGCATGTTGCTTTGCTTTGGTAAGCGTGAAACTATCGGCGAACGGGATGAAGTGGAGCAGGTATAGGGCTATTCCGTCTGCGTTACCTGGAAGGTGAAGTCAGGGCTGCTGCGATATTGTGACCTGCTATAGGGTTCAGAAAAGATGGGCAATTTAAAAGACTTTCACTTCCAGAAATCATTGTGGGGCGCGTTATGCACGACTGTCCTTTGGTGCTGAAGGTGCTTATACTGAGGGCACATTTTCGATGTTCTTGTAGGAATTATTATTCAGCAGGCATACTAGGAGGTTAAGCCTGAACGCAGAGTTGCTTTCTCTGATGGAGGGCGAATAAATGCAAGAGTCTCATCCAAAAATCTCGTTTAGGACCATTTCCTCCAGTATCTCACTTCACCGGAGCATTTCAACACGCCTCGTAGAATTAAAAACCTACACCGCAGTTGTCCATTGAGACTAAACAGCACTGTATGCATTTTGGGAGACGTGTAATTCCACTCAGTAATCCATGCAGTATTTTACCAGCATTGTGCTGCAGAAAATCCGTCTGCTTCATGACGTTTATTTAATGGACTGTACTCATGTAATATTCATTAACAATACGATTTAAAAGTTGGTTGGTACGTCCCATCCTTCAAGTATTGTGGTCAAGGGAGAGCTGTGACATTTATGGGTCAGTTTTAGATTTATGCAGGTGCTCGTTCAGTTCCCAATTAAAACGATGCCTGCCTTCAAATTGCGCAAATTAACAAACAGCATTAACAATTGAGTGGCTTTGAAGTATATAGAAAACGATGGGTAGCGAGATCTTTAAGGAAGTGCATATGGAATGCATAACGGAAAAATTATAGTTCATGCACAGAAACTCAACGTGCAGTCACACCGGAGTGTATGCAAGCAGAAGGAACCACTCAGAAATATGAAGCATCCCTGTTTTATTTGGAAATGTGTCAATGTGAATGGCAGATGTGGGTTGTTTGCTAGAAATGAGGCCACACCTTAGCTTAGGTTTTTTAAGGATGCTGATTCAAGCTCTCTATGGGAAACAGTGTATATCTGTAAATGTACACACCAGCATCAGTCTCTTAGGTGTATGCAATCGGTAACACATTGTATATTTGCTAAGTAGTTTGTGGGAGTGGAGGTAACACATTGTATATTTGCTAAGTAGTTTGTGGGAGTGGAGGTTATCTGCGTGTCTTTAAATTGTTAATTATATGATGCGCTTTAAGTAGATTACCATATTTTGGATTCACCTCTTTAGTATGAACTGTCAATGCCTATGTGAAAAAGTGCTAATTCAGTGCCAGTTGAGGACACGGCAAGCGTGCTGCCAGATCTTTATCCAGCATGCTGATGCTGTCAGAGTGATGGGAGGTCCTAGTGTTCTTGTGAATGAATGCCTCACTCTGCTGCGGTGGTGCTGTCTGTGAGTGATCATCTTGTGTCTTTCCTTTCGCGGGTTGATTTATTAAAGGTTTTTGTGTGTGTCAACTTGTTAAATGCCTGCCATGCATTCTATATCAATTTTGTGTTTTCCTGTTTTTGTGACACTGACTTTTCCCGTACTTAAGGTTGAATATGTTCAAGTCCTTCTCTTATCCTTACAACACAAACCCTTTCACTGTTTAACTGGTCGTGTTTGAATTTTCTTTCGAAATTTGAAAATACATCTCTGCTGTACATGCTACTGGATTAACTATTTGTGGATTTATGTGTATTTAAACATACATTTTGGATTCAGCAAAGGTTGCTGAACTGTTGTGAGGGTTAACTGTTTCTGCTACTGAAAACACACTCCTTTGTCTACTGCCACACAGTGAGTGGCTTACACTTGAAGGAATGTAAAGCAGTGCTTTCATAAGAGGAGTGATCATGAAATTCCATTGAGCCTTACGTTGAGTGTCATCCTTTCCTCTGCATGGACAACACATAACACTGGCTAACAGATTAGACTGAATGCATTTATTAACTGCTGGCAGGGTATGTTCTTTTGTGGGAAATAGCATGTCTCATGGTGTCTGTATTATGTGTGAAATACAGCCTGGACATACAGAGATAAGACTTGGCAAGTAAGTCTCATTGCTATTAAGTTGCCTTATTGACAGAAGGAGTGTGGTCTATTAAGTGCTGCAAATCCGTCCTGGAGGTTGACAACCTTTCTCAGAGTACACAGGCGAATACATTTCCTTCCCAGTGTTATTCCATGCATGGCTGTGATGCAGGCAAAACATTTTAATGGACCAACGAAGAGTTTTCTTTGAGATACTAACTTTAAAGTAACTGTCGGAACTATTCATACGGCCTTGAAGCCTTTTTCTCCTTAATCTTGCTGCATATGGTAGCCACCATCTGCACTAAGCACATAAACGTGTTCCATAAAGAAGTACATCTAAAATTGATTTACCGACAGGTACTCTAGAGGTCAAAATATACGTGAAAAACCGATGGATTAGAAGACTACATCGTAGGTTACCATACTGAAGCCTTAGACGGGCACGATTCCTACCAAACGTTTCCCGTTTCTTTACTGATTCAGGAGTTTCTTCACCATCCCTT
Organism: Lissotriton helveticus; assembly: GCF_964261635.1. Taxonomy (NCBI): domain Eukaryota; kingdom Metazoa; phylum Chordata; class Amphibia; order Caudata; family Salamandridae; genus Lissotriton; species Lissotriton helveticus. Next base: position 453,041,219 of record NC_136067.1, read on the forward strand.
GCCCTGACACCCCCCCCCCCCCCTTTTTTATTTTTTTAAATAAAGGCTAGTGGCCTGAGAGGGTTCTTCTGACAAGTTTGGAGAGCCATCACGTGTATAATGCTGATTAAGCGGGGAAAGGGAAGCGGAGATGTAGTCTTCTGGGAGTAGGAGGCCTGTGACTGATGGATAAAGGGGCACCCAGCTGGGCTTGAAATGAGGAGAGCGGGAGAGAGCCAAGACCGAGCTCAGTAATTAACACCGCAAAAAATAAGAACAATAACAAAAGAAAAGTGGTATTAGTCACTGCAGTTATGTTTTTAATTAGAAACAGTTGTATTTAGTTTCTAGGAAAACCGGGGCAGTGCTTTCATGTACATAAAGGCATTTTCGATGCAGGATTGATTTTTCCTAAATATGTTTAATTCACATGCCTCGAAACGTATCTTGTTCCGATGTTACTTCATCGTCCGTAGTTTAAGCAAAAATGTTCATACAATTGAACTCTTAAAATTTGACGAGGTTTAAACAGACTCGGTTTTAGTAGTTTTATAATTTATTTAATAATTTTCATGGTCTGCCTTTTTTCCCCCCTAGTGCTCACCACACAATTCTTCTATGTTCTGAGTAAGTAGTTTCTTAAGTTACTCCAGTTGACTTGAAGAATAGGTTTTTGGCATTGAAATGGCAACTAGAGAGTTAACCCTTCTCTGGGGAGAGAGCCCGGTCTTTCTGACTTAGCATGTTTGCTAATGATTCTCAAGGTCTAAAATACCTTCAGGTACAGCGTTCTAAATGCGAATAGCACCCAAAAAATTAAATTGTCTCTCACCTGCCCTGATGGCACAAACGGTGGGATGGGTGTGTGTTTGTGTTGGGGGAGGTTGGGAGGGGGATGGTAGAAGATTTGTGGAGGAAGAATAAACGCCTCTTGAGGTAGTGCAATTTGTTTTTGGGCGTCTTCAAGTATTTCAACCGCCCAATCAAGTTGTTAAAAGCGACTCTTGTTGAACTTGCATGCTGCACTTACATATAAAATAAGTCTAATGACGATGGCAGATCCCTTTTTGCAGAATATGTGAAGGCTAGTTTTATGGTTTATGATGAACTGTGCACACGAGTTTCTTTGCTTTAATATCTTATCCTTGTTGAATGCCAGCGTGTTTGGAGTCAGCGGCGTATATGGTGAAATAGTGAACCTATTTGGAGGCAGTAGCAAGTCAGCTGACTCTACAGCATATCCAACACAATATCACATCGCTATTAAGTAACAAGCTAAGCAGTGCTTAATTTGTAAACAAAAATAAGTACCAGGGCTTTTTTCAGAAGTCCACTGCGGCTTGTGATACGCATACCCTGACAGCGCTGCCAATGACAGTACCAACATAACACCTAACCATCCCACTCCTACAAGTGTGACAATTCAAGCTATTTCAAGCCATGCAGAGCTATAATAATGGCACGATAGGCTGGTATTATTCATTTTTAGTGTATGTTGAATTAATAAACACCTCTGTTGTGCTCATTTTAAAATTAAAAAGATGGCGCCACCATGAGGAGGACTGCCACTAGAGCCGCTGCTGACAATTAAGTGCCGGTGCTGAGCACCCGGAAACCACCAGGTCAAATTAAGCGCTGAATCTAAGCATGTCATCACAGCCACAAAGCCAAATAACAAACTATTAATACAAGCAAAACAATCCTATAATTCCTCCACCATACCAATCGTCACAGTATCCCTATTACAAGGCAAGAAAATCACAAAACTACTACCACATCACCAGCTAAAATAACATCACGATCACCAATTTAGTCAACCATGATATTGTCGTGGTCAGCCAGTCAGTCATCCATAAGTTGGCTAAACCAGAAATTCAATGTAGCATAATACCAGACAATCAAAAACAACTTTTTTTCAGCAGATTAGTTAACAAGGACATCCTTATTATCTGCTAGTTCCATTACACTTGCCAGTTATAGCCCTCTTTAAATGAGGCTAACCTACCAAGACATCTCTGCTGCTAAAGGAGAAAAGGTGTTGGCTCCTGCAGTCCAGTAAATCACGAAGTCACTACTACCAACCTAGAGACAGTTTACACTTATACACATTTCCAACCAGCAAAAGCTGCTACCAGTACAGTTCATCTACAGCAGATTTAGCTGCCATGACACAAACATCAATAAACACGTTGTCAAGTCTAATAACTGCAGGCAGAATCTCTTGCTAGGGAATTCCTTTTATCTTTCCCCTTTACCAGTCCTTTGGTGACTACCATCAATCCGGATTTTTGGAAAGGTGGTAAAACTGTTCCAATGAATACAAATGGATCTAATCAAGATCCTGCTTTGCTTATGCTGATCCCACTCTTGACCAGGGTAGGTGGTTCAGGTAGAGGAGGCCAGTCAAGGGCAACTCTATGACCCAACAAAGTTCCTACACAGTAAACGGCACAAATCAGGGTTTTTTTAAGGAGACTTGGCATGTCATGCGCTTGTTGACCCTCTGCTGCATATACTATATCCTTGCAAAACAGTCAGCAACATTTTGTATAAATGTGGAGTAAGCAGTGTTTTCAGCATTTTGTTATCGCTTCCTTTCTATATGTGACCGAAAGCCAGCAGGGGAATTTGGAACCCTCAAAATTGCAACAAAAGTGAGAGAATATTAGCATCCATGACACAATAAGAACATGCTACTAAATACATTGACATGTTGGATAATGGTTTCTCAATAAAAAGGACAGATAAATGTGAATGATGTCAAAACACATATGTATCAGTGTTGTACCATTCCGGAAGTTTTATGTCCTGGGATGCCATTCTTGCTAGACGGTTGTAAGATTACATTTAATTAAACTGAACTAGACTATGAGGGCAGAAAAATCGGTATGCTACATTTATAATTTTTTGAAAATTAATATGGTTATTGGTTTTTTTCAAACCCAGAACATGTTACAAACATTTGAAACCTCCTCTGTCGCTCAACTCCACTCCCACCACAAGAAAATCCTCAGGGATATAGACTCAATCCGTACATTATGGCCCAAAACGAGTATCATAAACCCCTTCTGGATGCAATCCTACTCACGCACCATTCACCGCCCATCATCTTGCGTGGTGTCTTGGCTTGCCATGAAGAGGAGAGCAGGCCTTTCTGCATACTGCCAAGCATGTTGCCCCACACCAGTATGTCGTCCGTCACCTTCTCATCCCACCGGGTATATTTTATATGCTGCTCACTCGCACCAGCCCACTCAAGAAGTTCTGCGACCAACCTCTACATTTTAGGGCCTTTGCCGAAACTCTGTAAATCGTGATGCATCGTCGCACCAATACTAGACCCAGCGCCACTATTCTAGCTTGCATCTTAGAGTGCCCGTGGAGTGGCAGCACCCCAAGAAGGCAGGGACTTGAACTCCTGTTAGATTTGGGGGTCTCTAGTTGGCACAGGTAGGTACTTGTGACAAATAGGGACCCTTGCCTCTAGTCAGGGTAAGGGGGTACACTCCTAAAATAACTCCTGCTCAACCCCTTGGTAGCTTGGCTCGAGCAGACAGGCTTATCTCAGAGTCAGTGTGTTAAACATTTGTGACCACATACAGTAACCCAGTGACAACTCTACAAATGGACACCACACAAGGTTTTATATAAATATAAATAATCTTTATATAGACTTAACTCAAGACCACAAACAACAAAAATCCACAATACTATACTTAAGATGGTAGTTTTAGCTTAGTTCAGTCCAGTTCTTAAGATGCGACACTTTGCGTCAATGTACCTTACAATGTGTTGCGCTTCCACAACAAAAGTGTAGCAGCGATGAACTTGCGGCAAAGTTCCGGTGCAACGAAATAAAGATGTGAAGATCTTACAGATGCGGCATGCTTCTCGGAGGATGCGAGAAGTCTCGGTTCGATGTGTCAGCTGCAGCGGCGACACCCTTGTTCAGCAATGCAACGGCAACAACCTCGGCTGCGGCACTCTTCTCCGAGGTTGTGAGAGACTTCCGCACAATGTGATAACTACATCGGCGACATCCAAGATGCGACGGCAGCAGCTCCGACGGCGGCGTGCTTCTCTGTGGATGCAAGACGCTTTTCTTGTTGCGGTGCAATACGACAGCTACAGTGGCGACATCCAAGATGCCAACAACAAAAAAACTTGAAGGTCTGTCAAAGTGGAGAAAAGAAATAACCACAAGAGAAAGACACACACCACTATCACGACTAACAGTGAAAGACCATCAGCTATGAAGAAGTCCTATCAGCCCACCCATATGGCGGAACATCGTCATCTAGGACCTTATCAGCAGGTTCTCATGTGGCCAAGCTCACAAGTAATAGCTTGGTACCAGTTGATCCTGTACTGAAGGAAGATGTGTCCTCACTGAGAGTGGTACTGATAGGGTGCAGTGCTCAAGAAAGAAAGTGAGTGGTTAAAATGGCGGTCAGGGTAGAAAATATGTTTATTGGTATCTCCCTGAATGTCAGGTTAAAAGAAGTGTGATGACAGTGTAACAATATCACTGTACATTAAGCATATACGATACATCCAAGATGCGACAGCAGCAGTAGCGACGGCGACGCGCTTCTCCTTCGTTGCGAGACACTTCTCCTGATGCGGTGCAATATGACAGCTACAGCGCCAACATTCACGATGCGATGGCAGCAGCAATGGCGACACGCTTCCTCTTCGTTGTATGACGCTTCTCTCGATGCGGTGCAATACGACAGCTACAGCGACGACATTCACGATGCGACGGCAGCAGCAGCGACGGCGACATGCTTCTTCCTTGTTGAGTCACGCTTCCAGCTCCTTGTGACACGCAGTCGCTCAGAAGGCCCCAAAGCAGCAGCAGGCACTTCTAAAGAACTCTGGGGGGTGAAGTCTGTTGTCCCTGAGACTTCAGCAGGAGGCAAGCTCTTTTCCAAGCCCTAGGAGATCCTTCACAAGTTGAAAAGAAAGCACACAAAGTTCTTTCTCCTTTCTTTGGCAGTCAGGCAACCACTGCAGGCCAATCCTCCAAGCAGCACTTCAGCTTAGGGATAGTTTCTCCTCCGTTTCTTCAGGTTCCTCTCCTCAGCAAAGGTTTCTTCCTGTAGTCTAAAGTGATCTAAATTCTTGGGATCAGGGTACCAATACTTATACGCCAAAATCCTTTGTGCTCTGAGGGCAGAGGGACCTTTGCACAGTCCAAACCAGTTCTGGAGCACTTTGTTGACAGGATTCCTTCTCATCTTTCACTGTGCCGGGCAGAGACATCAGCCACACCCCCGGAGGTGGAGCCAGCATTGTGGAAGGCAGGCACAGCCCTATTCAGGCCTCAGGTGCTACTCCTCCCACCCATCTAGATGCAGATCTCTCTATTCACCACTGGGATGACTCCTTCTGTCTCCTTCTGTCTCCTGGAATGCCCCAGCCCTGTCACTCACAAACTCCAGACAAGTAATACACAACCTAGCAGAGGCAGGCTTAGAAGGTTAGACAAGAAAATACATACTTTCTAAAAGTGGTATTTTCAAACACAGAATGTTAAAACCAACTTCATTAAAATATGTATTTTATCATTCTGAGTTCAGGCATACTAAACTCGAATTTCTACCTAGTTCCCTGAGACAGTTAGGATTATAAGATGTAATAATCAAACTGCCCATTCTGGCCTATGAGGAATAGGTAGCCTTGCAATAGCGAGAAACAAAAATAGCTGTAATTCACTATTAGGACATGCCACACACATAAGGGTTTGTCCTACCTTTTACCTACAATGCACCCTGCCATTGGGCTTACCATAGGGGTGTCTTATATGAAGAAAAGGGAAGGTTTAGGGATTGGCAAGTGGTTGCATGTGCTCAGTCAACATGGCAGTACAAGACTGCACACAGGCTCTGCAATGGCAGGCCTTAGACACACTTTTACAGGCTGCTTCTGTGGGTGGCGCAACCAGTGCTGCAAGCCCACCCGCAGCATTTGGTTTACAAGCCCAGGGCATTCCTGGTGCACTGTACTAGGGTCTGACCGGTAAACCAAACCAACCAATCATGGAACCACGGATTAACACACTCATTTACAGTAGGACGCACTTACACTGTGGCATTGGACAGAGTCTAGTCAGACTTACCCTGACTAGGCCCAAGGGTCCCTATTTGGCACAGGTACCTACCTATGCCAACTAGAGACCCCAAAATCTAACAGACTGTATAATTTTCTGGAAACCAGAACAAAGTTTGAAACTAATCACTATCCAAACTTTCAGTTTGGTCAGTTCCTGCGGTTCCACAGCAAGTAGTGTTGAAATTGGCATTGTATATACACATAAGCGGCGTTCATTTGTGTTCACTGTACCCCTTGTTGTAAGCAGAACGAATATCGCTAAAACACTGACTGTGTTATCCCGCTAGCATAGACCCATGCACACACGTACACGACAGCCATTTTAGGTATCATGGTCTCCCAGTTTGCGATTGATCACCAGCGCCCCTTCCCTGACCCTGCAAGCTTCCCCCATGCACCCTGACCGCCCCCGCTATCACATGCACAAGTCACGAGCCCTCCCCTCCCGTATGACTCTGTCTCTGAGAATCGCACCCCGCGCCTGACCAAACCCCTCCTGTCCCTCCATGAATACCCCTCCTTTGATGACCTCTTCCTCTGAACCTAATCGTCTACATGGACCGCTGGTCATCCCTTAGCCTGAGGATACAGTTTATTGCCCACTACTGTATGCACTCGCCTCTCTTGAAAGGAGCCACTATTGATCAGGACCACCCCACCCCCTGAGATTCGATCAGGAGCACACATTCCAACGGAATCAACAGCACACTCAGCTGCATGACAGCCCCCTCCTATTGTATGGAGGATAAGGGCCCCTACTGTAGCCACGTGTTGGAATATCTTTGTACTTTACAATGTCCTGATTGTAATGGAGGATGTGTGTGTGTCATAAACCTGTGTATAAAAGACGAAGCCTCAGAGAAACTTGTTAGAGCACCTCCCGAAGACACTATGCGAGCGTCCCAAATGACATGCTCTCCTCTGGAGTAATAAACTCTGTTCTTGTTTTCCTGCCTCCAGCGCCCGTCTCTTTATTTGGTAATTATTCAAGATGGAAACGAAGAGTCGCCCTGCACCAGCAGCCTGGGCATCGGGTGCGATATGGGCTGACTTTTCTACAATTGGCGTCCCAACGCGGGGCCCATCAGCGACATAAGGTCCGGTAAGAGAGGTCCAGACGATGGAGTGAACATCTAAATGATTGGAGTATACCTGCCTTGAGAGGGCCCTCGTCCGGCTGCCGATTGAATGAACTTCACCGATTCCGAACGGACCTCTCTCAAGTGACCTATTGTCCTGACTGGAATCCCACAGGACTGCTGCGGTAACAACATGGAGAAAAGAGAACGATCGGGCGCTGGAATAAGGAAGGCGAAGAACTGTCCACATGGTCCGGTCCGGGTAAGGTCGTGACACACGACAAATTGCGAAATTGATTGATTGATTGTTTGAAAATACTAGTATTACTTATTGATTGCTTCTGAGAGATTCTCTATTTGCAAACAAGCACAGAGTCGCCATACTCTGTTTAGTCTTTGCAGATAGTGAAGGATAGGTAATGCAGACTTTTGTCCCCATGGTAATCCGTCATACCTATTTTTCTCCCCATTGATTGATTGATTGAATCGAGCATTGAATTGTTCGAAGTTGGTTCTCTTAAGGATCTTCTCTGCCTGCAAACGGGGAAGAATAGGAATATTCTCTCTCCCTTTGCCGATAGTGAAGGGTAGGTAACGCAAACCTTTAACACGTCGTACCTATTTCATTCCTCATTGATTGATTGATTGCCCGAACATTGACTGTTTGGAATTGGTTCTTTTTGAAGGTATTCCCTATTTGCAAACAAGCACAGAGTCGCCATGCTCTGTCTAGTCTTTGCAAATAGTGAAGGGTAGGTAATGCGGACCTTTGTCCCCTGTTGTAATCTGTCATGCCTATCTACTCCCCACTGATTGATACGCCAGTCTCACCCGGACCATTTACTAGAGGAAGGTCATCTGGCCCGACCAGAGAGCACCCCTAGTGAAAAGGACATATATAAAATAATAACGAAGTGATCACTATACCCTGTTAACAGAAACTTTAGCATGAAACAACCTGGAAAGAAAGGAATGGGAAAACGAAAATCAGTAGGCCCCTGATGAACTTTTTATTAAATAACGAACAAGGAAACGATAACAATACTTAATGATAAAACCTATGACTGTCCTAGAAACAAGAAACGTTAGAAAAAGTCCGTAATGAGAAACCTGAAAATAGTAAGAGAAACCAAGCGTGACATTGCAACGGCCACAAGGTAACGAGGCTTCATCGCCCCTCACTGCCCCAAACATGTCTGTCCCACCGCCTGCCACGCCCAAATAACGGCAAAACTGGGAAAGATACAAGTCAGCAGACATCCGCCCCATTCTGGAAACTTCCAGAGTGCAACAGGGTTGCGGCTACGCCCAGCCGGAAACAACACATATAGGGCGGGTCCTGCCGCCAACCGTCGACAGGAGATCATCTCGTAGGGTGTAGCCGGAGGAGAGGCCGAGGCCAACGGGACCCGGCCAGGGGGATTGCTACGACCACCCTGGAGAGTTGCAGGGGAGGGAATGTCTGTGTCCTCGACCCTCCCCTCCCTCTCCCTGTCCGGCCACCATCAACCAGAGGCCGAGGCCGACGGGATCCGGCCGCGGTGGCGGTAACACTGGAGAGTTGCAGGTTGTCCCTCTCTCTCTCCCAGTCATGGCAAGGAGCGTCTGGCCGCCATTAACCAGAGGCCCGGCCCAAAGACGGACGGGACATTTCTCTTCTCTTCCGTAATGGCCGCAACAACACTGGGGGGGGGGGATGTCTTGCACATGCCTCCGACCCCCCCCCTCGTCCTCATCACCTGGTCCGGCCATAACAAATGTCAAGCGAGACGCCGTGGGGTGCACTGGGAGGGAGAGGCGGTGCGTACAAGCCTCTCCCGCCTCCCCAGGTGGAGGCTTCCCAGCTGCACCCTCAGCGCTCCAGGCGCCCGGAAAAGAGTTCTTCCACTGTGGCGATGCTGCAACGCCTCGTCCGTCAGGGTGGAGCCCGTCCGCTCATTTGACCCCGCGATCGCTGGTAGCTGCCGAACTTTCAAAATGGCGATCGACCTGGCAAGAGCGGGTCCAGCATGAAGGAATGGCCCGGTCACTTGTTGACTCCACCACCATAGTTCTCCGCAACCTTGAAGATTCTAGAGGAGCCGCGGGAGTCCCCGACCCCCGCAGATACCCCCGATGGGGAATGACTGCCATGATTGCCCACGAAACAATGGAAATGTAGCCGCAGGACGTCGACGCTTCCATGCTGTCGCCAGCCTCAGTTTGAATGACTAGAATCCTGCAGACCACAGTTCGGATCAGTTCCGGTGAAAGCACAGTATGACCCGGTAGGAACATTGTTGCCTCCCTCCCCTTTTGATTGATGGTTCAGACCACCGATCCCTTCTTCTACCCTTTAACGGAACTTTTGGACTGCCAAAAGAAACTCTGGGCCAACCACGAGTTAGTAGACATTTAGACTATGCCTGGTTCTGCCTGACTGCACCCAAAATGGCGCTGATGCAAATGAAACTTTCAACTACTTGTTGTACCCCGATTGTTCAGCCCTGGTGTCATGAGATATGTATGGAGGTTTTCTTAACCACATGAATTGATATAGGATGTGTACTGATTACGTGTTCGGACAATTAATGGATTCAGGATGTGTACTGTCAGTTCGGGAAATGAATTGATATTGGATGGGTACTGATTATGTGTTCAGACGGTAAATTGACATCAGATGGGTATTGATTGAACATTCGGACAATGAATTGTTGTTTAAGTTTCGCACATCATGATTATTGAAAGTTGGAAGCCCAACACTTATGACACTCGCTCACACTGAAGTCTCGACATGATTTATTGCGCTTTTCGCACTTTTTATTATGAAATAAACGACCACTGACTCCACTAAAGTTTTTATTAATAAAGTATCCCCGCATCTACAGTTCCAGCCTGCTCCGTGGCTGGCCCACGGGGTCGTAGGCCCATATTTATGCACCGACATTCTTATTAAAGATTTTTGGAAAAAGCAAACGTAGTTGTCACGTGTGAATTAGTAAGTTTCGAATAAATGACCACTGTTTAAGGATTAAAAAGTATAGTATGCAGAGATACTGCCAAAAATGAATGGAACAGGTTTTGTTGTATGTACTCTGCACATTTTTGTACAGCCCAAAGCAACCCATAAATAAAAGACCCTGGAATTCAGTCTATACTTTATATGCTACCGGTATCAGAAAAAATTGTGCTAAAAATGCCCCTAAGTCGCTCCAAAGGAGTGCCATCTGGCCTCCCTACATACGATCCGTAATACCACACTTGGGTGACCTATGCTATCCACCGGCTTCCGATAATCATCTCTCACACACTAAAAGGTTCATCTAGGCTTAAATGCCGAGTTGGCAAGAACTGCGTTCCGGGGAGATAGACCGAGTATGTAGTAAGTAAAAGCCTTTTCGGGTTTATGCGCGCTGATGTGTTCTTAAAATGCTGCCCCCGCCCCCCCTTCTTTTCCCTTCTTTCTGCAGGTCACCTTGGAACATCGATTAAGAATACAAAGAAGGAAAATGGTGATCTAACGGACGAAGAAGACGGGAAAAAGGCGTTTGATTATGGTGCCCACGCATTCCGAATAATACCACCAAAAATAATGTGCACACATGATTAAGCACTCCACACTTAACTGAATAGGGAAAAGTTTAGGGTATATTTCGAGGTAAGGTTTACACAAGTATCCTCCGCCGAGAGGACTAGGAATATTGCCAATGCATTCAAAATCTACTGCATCCTTTTTCGCATCCTCACAGACATGTAACTAAAAGCTGCCTCATTGTTCTCCAATTGACACCAACTGTTGTCTCAGCCTAGAAACGCACTTGCTAAAAAAATGACTCTAATAAACCACCGTGAGCATTAGCCCGACTAGGTTAGTTCATGACCAATTGCCAACGGCGTAAGTGTGTACAATCAAAGCCACCAGTAAAAGGCAGCCAACGAATAAAAGAGAAGAAAGGGGTAAAAAGAGCTTAGGATGATAAGGGTGCGCGGCATACTGAAAAGGATAATTTTGGCCAATAGCTGTTTATGTTTTGTCATGGATCTTTGTATGTAATACCTGTACTGTCTCCCCCGTCTGAGTTTGTGTGTACGTGATGTATGGATCTACGTCATCCCTCCGTTTGTGTTTCCATATTACTTAACCCCTGTTGTTCTATGTTGTGTGCGCACTGAATGGTCCATTATTGTACACGTCTCTCTCTCTCTCTCTCTCTCTCCCCCCTCTCTTTCTCTCTCCATGTCACACGTGTACTGAATGGACCACTTAGAGTGCGGTCTCTCTCTCTCTCTCTCTCTCTCTCTCTCTCTCTTTCTCTTTCTTTTTCTCTTTCTCTTTCCAAAAAGCCCCGTTTCCTCTTTTCGTGTATAATGACGTTGTGCCTCTCCGGCACAAAAACATTATTGGATTTTCCTCGAACGCAAAGGTGTTCAGCAAAATTGACCAAAACCAAAACAATTGTGACTTGCCATATTGCTACCTCTCCTTTCTGCAAAACGATAAAACCCGAGTTGGTAATAAAGGAAAGGACAGGTATGACGACGGATGTCCCCTAATCTGGTTTTTTCTAAGGGAACTATAACGTCAATGGCCTTCTGTTTCTCAAACTCGGTAGGAATACGATCCCCAATGCCCCGATTGTCCCACCCCCCTGCACTTAAATGTGGATGTCCAGAATACCCCACTTCTCCCGATCGACCCCGGCTCCCTGTCCAAATCGTCCCCTTTCCCCCCGATTAACCCCAGCTTCATGTCATCTACCCTCGAAAGCGAAATTGATGACTTTGATTAACGTTCACTCCCCAAAAAGAGCATGTTTTACGTCCACCCCCTTCCCCTTCTTCATGACGATAACGTCCCACTTACAAGAGTTAGCCGACCCCGAAAGGAAATGTGAAAGTGTCGATACTTGGGTTAAAGGGAAGGGCGAGTCTCTACATAAGGACTCGATTTTGAGTATGATGTAGTACACTGCGTATAAAGGTCCAATTTCTCTCCACGTACGTCACGAATGAGCACCGAACAGAGTTATGAATTTCATATCAATGCACTCCTACAGACTCCATAAATGACAAGTCTGACTGTGACCGATGAACTTATTCCCCACCTACCTAGGATTGGGGACGGAATTGAGATGTATAAATGTCTTCTCCTGCCAGTTTTTCTAAAACTTGTTTTCTACCCATTCAAAGATCCAATTACCGGAGGAGAGGAGCTGGACGTGACGCACAGCCTGGCCACAGATCATGGAACACGTGTGACCACAACCAAAGGTGGAGCCGCAGAGCAACGAGACGCGGGACGAGGCATAACGTTCAAACTCAGCAGATGGAGGAATGAAGGGCTGCCTTGAAGCCCTCGACTCGCTGACCCACTCGTGCCTGAAGTCCCCCGACCCTTTTGAGTCCGACTGTTGGACTCGCCTGCTCGTTGTCCTTTGCTCCCTTGGTCCCTTGGTATGTTCAAAGATCTGGCCCCACTCCGCCCTCTCTTCCCTCGATTATTCAACAAACTCTTTTATATAAACTTTGACTATGGACTGGGATTTTGCCACGAAAAAAGAAAGACACGCAGGTGCCCAGCATGAGGCACCCCTAAGAAAATGAGTTAGGAAACAGGACTGTGATCTAACAGCAGAGGACTGATCGCACCCTGCAACGCGTAAGGATGATTCCGAGCTGGACTTATAGCTCCACCGCCGGTGCTCAAAAGCGCCAACGAAAAGAAAAACGGACTAACAGAATCTACCAGTGGTGGCTCGTCGTTGAAAAAGACATTTTCACTAAGACCCCCTTCCTGAACTTTCTCTCTCAAATTCTTGTTGCTTTCAAAATGTTTTTGGTCACTTAAGTCTAAAAGTCTCATATAGCACTTTTTACTATATGTTGATGTCATCGAAAAGAAAGTCAGAACCTGAGTCTACAATATGTCGGAACGTTTTTCCTGATTGCCCTCGACTACGTGTTATGCCGATCTATGAATAACGCAGCGAATGTAAATTCATATGTACCGTATTCCGCCAATTGTATCGACTGCATATGGCTGCACGCAATTTGCTAGCATTCGACGAACGTTATTTCATTGGCCCCACATGACAATATGTACACTCCATCAGTTGGGGTAAACACAAATGTACTAGCTATGTTTAAAAGCGGCGACTGTTGAAATTGGCATTGTATATACACATAAGCGGCGTTCATTTGTGTTCACTGTACCCCTTGTTGTAAGCAGAACGAATATCGCTAAAACACTGACTGTGTTATCCTGCTAGCATAGACCCATGCGCACACGTACACGACAGCCATTTTAGGTATCATGGTCTCCCAGTTTGCGATTGATCACCAGCGCCCCTTCCCTGACCCTGCAAGCTTCGCCCATGCACCCTGACCGCCCCCGCTATCACATGCACAAGTCACGAGCCCTCCCCTCCCGTATGACTCTGTCTCTGAGAATCGCACCCCGCGCCTGACCAAACCCCTCCTGTCCCTCCATGAATACCCCTCCTTTGATTACCCCTCCTTTGATTACCTCTTCTTCTGAACCTAATCGTCTACATGTACCGCTGGTCATCCCTTAGCCTGAGGATACAGTTTATTGCCCACTACTGTATGCACTCGCCTCTCTTGAAAGGAGCCACTATTGATCAGGACCACCCCACCCCCTGAGATTCGATCAGGAGCACACATTACAACGGAATCAACAGCACACTCAGCTGCATGACAGCCCCCTCCTATTGTATGGAGGATAAGGGCCCCTACTGTAGCCACGTGTTGGAATATCTTTGTACTTTACAATGTCCTGATTGTAATGGAGGATGTGTGTGTGTCATAAACCTGTGTATAAAAGACGAAGCCTCAGAGAAACTTGTTAGAGCACCTCCCGAAGACACTATGCGAGCGTCCCAAATGACATGCTCTCCTCTGGAGTAATAAACTCTGTTCTTGTTTTCCTGCCTCCAGCGCCCGTCTCTTTATTTGGTAATTATTCAAGGTGGAAACGAAGAGTCGCCCTGCACCAGCAGCCTGGGCATTGGGTGCGATATGGGCTGACTTTTCTACAGTAGTATTTGATGGTAGGTAGATCTTAAGGTTAAAAGTGAAAGAAACTCTGCATGCCCAATGTTAGCTAGTAAATCATGAATCTTTGATAATAAGTGAAAGTCTATAATTATATTTTTATTGAGTGTGCAAAGATCTACACATAAGCAAATGTCCCCCTTATTTTCACAAACAATTACTGTGGGACTAACCCATTCCGAAGAATTAATAAAACAAACAACACATTCCTCAGATAGTTTTGGGTGATCTTCTCTACCTCATCATTTATTTTGAATCTAATCAGGTGTTCAAACTTATTGGTGGCACCAATTTGTACATTGAAGACTTTGGGAAATCCTTCCACAGTTCTGTCCTATATTTCTGTTTGTATCATCTTCAATCAATGAGCTCTCCCCTTCCCACAATGCTCTTACCTTTGATGGCTGCATATTTCCTGGTCACTGTTTCCCTGTCAAGGCATTCCAAATTATCTATAAAGTATCCCAACATATCTATATCTTGGTTTTCAGCTTCCTTGGGAAGAATATCTGTTGAATTACGAGATTTCTTCTCAGCCCAAAACTGATTATGTAAAACATCAGAAATAATCACGATAAGCATGTCAGAATCTGCATTAAATTTAAACTCCCTTTGACTATTCTCACATACACAAATGACCTTTTACTTTGTTTGTAAGAATAGTATCTGTTCCAATAGTTGGCACAATTTTGATGAATCAGGAGTACATTCATCAGTCTTAACATCCAATCTGCTCACTTGTATAGTCCTTTTTACCACTCCTGCGCATACTCGGAAAGTGAGCAGTTTTGTGACACTTCTTGCTGGACATGTGGAATTGTTGCTCAAGTGTGTCTTTGAAACACACTTAAAACATACTAGAATGCTTTTCCTCTGAAAGCTTTTGCTTGATATGTCTTTCAGAGACACTGCATTATGAAATGTAATCCTTGCAAAGAATTAGTAGGGGAAATT
Organism: Lissotriton helveticus; assembly: GCF_964261635.1. Classification (NCBI taxonomy): domain Eukaryota; kingdom Metazoa; phylum Chordata; class Amphibia; order Caudata; family Salamandridae; genus Lissotriton; species Lissotriton helveticus. The sequence continues at coordinate 453,056,398 of NC_136067.1, forward strand.
GCCATTCAATCACTTCAGACAAGGTTGGATCCCTACGGATCATCAAACATTCCTATATTTTCTTTTTTGAATGACAACTATAAAAAAACTAGCCTCTTACGCACATTTCTAGGTATGTTCCAAAGTTACAGGTGGAAGCTAAATATCTTAAAACAAATATGTACTGCTCAACTGTTTCTTCTTGGTTCTGCTTTCATTTGAAAACATTAGATCTTTCCAATAATAAACTTGGTTGCTCAGTAAACTTATTAGAAGATCTGGTGATGGATTCCATACACTCATTTCAATTTCTAAAATCAACTGTTGGAACGATGTAACGTCCACGTTGTTACCAACGCTCGTGGTACTGACAGCGTTGTAAATGCTGTCTCCCGTCGTTGACGGCTTAGGGTTGCTTTTTCTTCTGTTGCAGCACAAAACACAGAGTTCCCAGTGCTGGTAGCTGATGAATTTGAAGTCTTTGCTACTTCCTGAGACTTCCAACAGGAGGCAAGCTCTACTTTAAGCCTTTGGAGAATACTCTAACAGCAAGATGATGAAAGCACAATCCAGTCCTTTCCTTACTCTGGACAGAAGCAGCAAGCCGCAGGCCAACACAGCAGAGCACGCAGCAAAGTGCCAGTTCCTCCTGACCGTTTTCTAGCTCTTCTTCCTGGCAGGTTGCTTAGTTAAGCAGTAATCTAAAGTTATGGAGTCTGGGCCCCAATATTTATACCACGTTTTCCTTTGTTCTCTTGAGGCAATGGTCTCTCAGCTCCGTCCAAACCAGTTCTGTCCTCTCTGGCCCAGCTTCCCGGCAGGAGTTGGAGACAGCATTGTGCACCCACCACTCTAAATGCAGACCTGGCCTATTAAGGTGCTAGTGAAATTCCTCCTACTACTCTGAATGCAACCAAGGTCTATTCAGCCCAGCCCTGACTCCTCCAGGAAAGGCAGGTCACACCTCGACCCCCCCGTGGCTGTCTACAGTGAATGCATATCCCCAGCCCCTGTAACTCCAAAGCCAGGCAGTCAATCCACAAGCCAGCAGAGGCACACAGGATGGCTAAGATAGAACATACCAACTTTCTAAAAGTGGTATTTTCAAACACACAACATAAAAATTATCTTTACTAAAAGATGGATTTTTACATATTGAGTTCAGACATACTAAACTTCATTTCTCTATCGAATCCCAATGGGAAGTTATACTTGTAAGATATTACAAGGTATTTCCCATTCAATAGTGTAAAAAAGAAATACACTGTATTTCACTATCAGGACATATCACGCACACCAGTACATGTCCTACCTTTCACATACACTGCACCCTGCCCACAGGGGTACATTGGGCCTACCATAGGGGTGTCTTACATGTAAGAAAATAGGTTAGGCACTGGCAAGTGGGTACAATTGCCAAGTTGACATGCCAGTCACAACTGTGGCAGGCAATGCAGTGGCAGTTATGAGAACCCTTTGAAAGGCTGCTTGTGTGGGTGGCACAATCAGTGCTGCAGGCCCCCAGCAGCATTTGATTTACCGGCCCTGGACACACACATTGCACTATGCTAGGTACTTAGTAGTAAATCAAATAAGCCAAACAATGAAACACTAATCCATTAACATTATTTACCAACAGAGCACATGCACGTTAGCACTGAATAGCAGTGGTAAAGTCCCCAGAGTCCTAAAACCAACAAAAATGGGAGGCCATAAAGTGTTGGGGGTAAACCTGCTGAAAAAGCCAAGTCTAAGAAGGTTCATTCAAGGAGAGCAGACTCCAGACCTGAGAAGGTTCTGATGGGTAATCTTTTATGAGAAACGACACACAATTGTAATCAGTTTTAGCTTCTTGTTCAGGCCCATACAGGCCACATTTATTTATCTGTAACACAGCGTTAAGCCTACAACCTCTTGTAGAGGCCAGCCGCGTTTGCCATAGTTCTTATGCTTGCGTATCAACTGGAGCCGGCTCAAAGCCTTAACACAGCGCCATGCCTACAACTCTCTCAAGAGAGCCGGCCACGAGGCTTATGGAGGAGTAAACAAAAGCTCTTTACATGCAGGCATACGCCTGTTATGCATGGGGGGTAGGTAGCAGGCAACTAGCCCAACTGTAGTAAACAGCCCAACAGGGCACATCTGTCTCAGAGCGAGACGAAGGCCAGAGTGGCAAGTAGGAAGAAAGAAAATAGACGGAGCAATAGAATCAGAGGTCAGGGAGTAGAGAGAGGGGAAGGGATAGTGGCTGTGGGTGGCGTGTCTGGGGGCAAAGTGGGGGGGGGGGCATGCGCTGCAGCGCGGGGCACCGTAGTGTGCCTAACACTCAATGACACAGCCTGGCAGGATCCGCAGGGGCAATAGCGTCCTCAAAAAGGCGTAGCGTGCGGAGTCTAGGGGGCATGTATCGTGCATGTTGTACCGAACAGAGGTATCGCACTAGGGGTTTCCAAACTGCTGTAAAGCGTGTGTCTCTCAGCTGTAGCCTAGCCGTGAGCAGTTCCAGCGCGAGTACCTGCCAAAGGCGTACAAACCAGGATGCTATGGGCGGCGCTTCAGTACGTTTCCAATACAGGGCTATGAGTTGCTTAGCCGCACCTAGCATGTGGAGTGCGAGTACCCAGTCACTGCGGGTAAGTGCCTTAAGTGTGTTAGGGTGAATGCTTCAGGTAAGGGGAAACCCAGCACCCCTCTGATATTGCTAAGTACCTCCTTCCAAAAGATTGTCAAAGTTGGGCACGCCCACCATATATGCACAAAGTCACCAGTCGCAGAGCTACATCTCCAGCACATCGGCGAGACGCTAGGGAACATTTTGCTAAGGCGCAGCGGAGTGTAGTACCATTGGGTGAGCAATTTATAGGCATTTTCCTGCTGCGGGACGCTGCGGTAGATTTTGGGTATATCGCGCCACAGCCTGCTCCACTGGGAGGGCTCAATGTCTGCTCCTGCCGTCAGCTGCCATTGCTTCTGGTACGGGTGCGCAGGGATTGACTTAGGGTGTTGTAGTATGTGGTATATTTGCGAAATTAGTCTCTTCAGCCCCCCGAGAGAGCGCGCCAGCTTTTCGAAGGGTGTGAAAGCCCTGGTGGCCGCCTGGTATACTACGTCGCCCGCAGTCCAATGACATAGCTGGGTGTGCTGGAAACCAGCTGACGGGGGGAGTCTGAACTCCTCCTTGCAGTCCTCCCAGGTCTTGGGCAGGCCCCCGAGGAAAAGGTCCCCAATGACTCTGCAGTCTCCCTGCGTCCACTCATCAAACGCACGGGTTCTGTGGGCTGGAGGAAATTGCGAGTGACCCGCTATCGGCGTGTGCGGAGACGGGAACGTTGTGAGGCCCCTAGGCACGGCAACAGTGTCCCATATGTCCAGGACCGGTTTTGTAGGGACTGCTATGTAGGCACTCCTGGAGCGCGCCGCCCGCGGAAGCCACGGCAGGTCCCATATAGTGCGTCCCGTGACCACCCGGTCCATGTGGAACCAGTGCTTGTCACTTGCACGTGCACCCCACTCTACTACGAAGCGCAGGTGTGCTGCCCAATAGTAATGAACCAAGTTGGGGCATGCCAGGCCGCCCCTGTCCCTCGGCTCCATAAGGATTTTCTGCGAGAACCGGGGGCGTTTCCCGCCCCAAATGAAGGAAGTGATCTCTCGCTGGAGGCTCCGGATGCAGTGAAGCGGAATCGGGGTGGGCAGACACTGAAAAACATACAACATTTTTGGCAGAATCGACATTTTGACCGCGTTTAGGCGCCCCAGCCAGGAAATCATCAGAGGTCTCCACCTCCGGAGGTCCTCCAGAACCGCTTTACGACACTCTGTCCTGTTTACCGAAGACCAGGAGTCCAGGTGGGGGGTCAGTGTGAGGCCCAGGTATTTGATATGGCTCTCCGCCCACTGGTAGGGCACCGTCTCCTTCAGCGGTTGGAGCTCATCCGCGGGTATAGTGAGGTTGAGTGCCCAGGACTTGGTATGATTTATTTTGAGGCCCGATGCCTGTTCATATAGACACAGAACCTCGTGAAGCGCCGGCAGGGATTCACTGGGGTGTGTGAGAGTGAGGATCAAGTCGTCGGCAAATAGCGCCACTTTGTTGTCCCTCCCCCCGTGGGCTATTCCATGTATTCTGTGGTCGTGCCGTATCATTGCCGCTAGTGGTTCCACCGCGAGGGCGAACAAGAGCGGCGAGAGCGGGCACCCCTGCCTCGTACCTCTATGTATCTGCAGCGGCGGTGTTAGTTGGCCGTTCACTCTGACCCTGGCTTGCGGCCCAAGGTACGGGGCCATAATGCTAGTTATCATTCTAGGACCTAGACCGAGCCTCTGGAGCACCGCCCTCAAGAAGGTCCAGTCCACCCGGTCGAAGGCCTTCTCCGCGTCAAGCGAGAGAAGGCAAGCCGGAATGTCCCAGTGTCGTGCCTTGCCCACCAGGTGCGCCAGTCGGCGTACATTGTCCGCCCCTTGTCGGTCCCTGATGAAACCCACCTGGTCCGGGTCCACAAGCCCCGGCATGTAGGGGTCCAATCGCTTGGCCAGGATCTTGGTATAGATCTTCAGATCTGTATTTAAGAGGGCGATAGGTCTGTAGGAAGCACAGAGCGCAGGATCTTTTCCGGGTTTCGGAATCGACGCAATCTCCGCCATTCCCATGTCGGAGGACGGACCAGACGTGTCGGAGAAGGAGTGATAGAGCCTGAGCAGATAGGGACGGAGCTGGGTTTGGAACACTTGATAAAAGATCAGCGGGAGGCCATCCGGTCCTGGGGTTTTCCCGATGGGGAGTTCCTTAATGGCCGCCGAGACCTCCTCTTCCAGTATGGGCTCCTCCAGTTCCGCAGCACAAGCTGGCGGCAACGGAGTCCCCTCGTAGTCGTCGAGGACAGCTGCTCGCGCCTCCCGGGAGGTGGGTGCCCACGCGTACAGGGAGGTGTAGTAGGCCACAAAGGCGTCCCGTTTTGGCTTCTCCATGACGGCCGTGGAGCCATCTTGACAGTGGAGTTTAGCGATATGGGCTCTGGCTGTTCTCGCTCTCAGCCGTCTGGCCAACATACGCCCCACCTTGTCTCCGCCCTCATAATATTTTTGCTTCAGCGCTAATAAGGAGTACTCTGCCTTGTTAGTGCGTAGAAGACGCAATTGTCCCCTGAGGTTAGCTAGCTCCCTTCTGGACGCTAGGGAAGATCGAGTCCTGTCCTGTGCCTCCGCCTGCTTGATTTCGCCCGTAAGCTTAGACTCCAGCTTGTGGGCCTCCCGTCATCTTGCGATCGCTAGGGACGTGATGTGTCCCCGTATGGTGGCCTTAAAGGCGTCCCACACTACCGGGAGGGGTGTCTCGGGTAGATCATTGACGGTGAAATACGAGTCTATGGCTTCGCGGATGCTATTCACATCGTCCGGGTCTCGGAGGACACCCGGTGGGAGGGTCCAGCGTCGCTCCCGAGGGCCGCACGCCAGGGGGTCCTGCAACGTAAGCTCCACATGTGCGTGGTCCGACAGCGAGATATCCGAAATGGCAGCTTGTAGCGTGTCCCGGGCAAGGTCTAGGGAGGTGAAAATGTAGTCGATGCGCGAGTATGTTCGGTGGGAGTGGGAGTAAAAGGTGTAGTCTCGGACCCCCGGGTTGTGGTAGCGCCACGCGTCGACCAGTCCCAAGTCCGTGATCTGTGACCTGAGCGTAGAGGACATCGCTCCCACGCCGCCGCACGCGTTTTCCCCGCGATCTATACCTGGGTCCCACACTAGGTTAAAATCTCCACCCAGGATTGTACGCTGTTCATCAGACTTGAAGTGGGCCCTCAGGAGTGACTGGAGATATTGGTCCTGCGACTGGTTGGGTGCGTATACATTACCTAGGGTGTACTGTATCCCCCCCATCTGCACCGCAGCCCTAATGAAGCGCCCATCACTGCTCTTGTATGGTTTGGTGGGCCCCTGTCTACAGCCCGCTCTACACAGGATTGCCACCCCTGCCGTCTTGGTGTCAGCCGATGCCCAGAATTGTGTGGGGTATCTAGGGTGTGCCATGCGCTTAGTGTCCCCCCGTAGGAGATGTGTCTCCTGTAAAAATATGATGTCGGGGGAGTGATGGAGAAGGTAGCGCCATACCTGGTTCCTTTTGTTGGGGGAGTTCAGCCCCTTGACATTGAGCGATAGGATCTTCAGGGGCCTGGGAGCAGTCACCGCCATAACACTAGGGGGGATGTTGCCGCTTTATCACCCAGCACCCTCCACCCCGCAGAAGTGGGAATAACCACCTCCCTCCGCCACCCCTGCTGCAGTTCCATGTGTGCATCCGCAAGAGCCTCGGGACTGCCACCCCACCCGAGGGCAAAAGGGGGGATAACATAGGGACAGCTCGGGAAAAAGTAGGAGAAGTAGACAGAGTGGGAAAACAAAGAGAACAGAGAGAGTAAGGAACCACGATGGGCCAACAGGGCCCTAGCACAATGTCCCATGTTCCGGACATCCTCTACCCAAGGGTTTGGATGGTCTCAGGAATGTCACATCCTACGGGACAGAATGGGGGGGGGGTTCTGTTGAGAATATAGGTCCCGGTAGTCACGGAGCCCGTCTGCCCCGCTGCCCAGGGCGAATTCGGGGGAAGTGAGTCTAATGTATCTCAAAAACGGGGAAGGCGGAATAACTTCTACAGGAGTACCTGGGTCCAGCGACGGGGGCAAGTTCCTGTAGCAAAAGGCCGCCAGGACGTATCCTCGCGATCACCCCAAGGGGCCCAACAGCTGACCATGGCATCATCAGCCCCTCCGAGCCGCGCCTATCGTTCAGTTGTCCCCCTGTAGAGATTCGGCAGGATGTAGGGCTAAGCATGCGCTTCCCCCTTGTTGCCGGGGTGCGGGAGTTCGTGCAAGCTGCAGGAATGCTGGTGGCGCCATAACGCCCATCAGTGAGCGTACGGTCGCAGAGGTTCCCATTCCCGCACAGGTGTTTGTAGTGGCAGTTCCCTCGGCGATCGGTGGTCATCTAAGCGTGGAGACTAGCCAATCGGGGGTCACGGTGTATGAGGTTTCGCGGGGCGCTCCTCGCGGTCGCTCTCAAGGGAGCGAATGTGGTCTATGATGTCTTGCCTGGGTTGTGGAGAGGTCGTCCTTCGGGGTCGTCCGGCGACGCCGGGTCACCGTGGTCCAGTCCGGTCGAGCCGGGGGTCTCTCCTGTCGCCTGGGGTGGGATGGGCTATGTTCGGGGGATTCCGAGAGTCCAATCAGTTGCGCCGCCTCATTGTAGGAGCGGAGTGTTCTGCGCTTGTCACCCCAGCGAAAGATCAGGGCGAAGGGGTGCCCCCACTGATAGGGGATGTCGAGAGCCCGTAGTTTTTCTGTCACAGGGCGGAAGACTCTCCTTCTATGCAGCGTGTTAGGTGCCAGATCTTGGTAGATTTGGATCTTATGCCCTCCGAATTGTAGGTCCTGCTTGTCCCTTGCCGCTTTCATTATAGCCTCCTTCTCCGTGAAGTAGTGTACTCGGGTAATTATATCCGGGAGAAGGCCCGTCTTGCCTCCCGCGCTGAAGACTCGATGTGCGCGGTCCAGAATTGGTAGGGAGGCCCCCTCTCCGCCTCGCACCTCGTGCAGGAGCTGAGCCGTGTAGGCCATGATGTCAGTCCCTTCCTTTCCGAGTGGTACGCCACGGATTCGGAGGTTGTTGCGGCGCCCCCTATCCTCAAGGTCCTCCTGTTTGATCTGGAGCTCGATGTTTTGCTCCTCCAGGGCCGCCACCCTCTGCCACAACTGCTCGACATCCTCAGTGCGCGTGTCGACAATTTTTTCAAGTCCATCGACCCTGTCTCCCAGTTCCGTGACTTCTTTGCGCATTTCTTTGACGCAGGTATGCACCTCCGCCCGCAGGGACCCTATCTCGGATTTTAAGTCTGCCATGAAAGAGGACATGAAGGCCTGGGTCACCGGGGGAGAGTCGGTGACAGGTGGCGGCGTTTCTTCGTTTAGGGGCGACGCCCCTGCTTTGCCCCACATGGCAACCACCGACGTGCCCTTGGATGCCGTCGCCGGGTCCGCCTTGCCCCCTCCTCTGCCTCGGGTCATCGTCCACCCGGAGCGTAGTGTCCCTCGCTGGCGTCGCCAGGGTGTGGGGATAGTAGCGCCACCAGTCCTCCACTCCCCACCCAAGTACTCCCCCACGTGCAAGCTCGCTCTGTCCGTAAGGTGGGGTGTAGATCTGGGTCCTCCTGTCGCCACCAGCACGCCGCACAGACCAGCCCCCCCCTCAGGCTCCGGGTGTCACTCCTCTCGCCCCTCGGGGAATGGCGTCGCCCTCAGGGAGTGGCGCTGGTCACCCCGGGGCCCCACAGTCAGCGCAGGGGTACTCACGGGTCTGCCGCAGCTCTGTTCCCTCGCTCCAGTCCGGCCGGTCCAGCCCCGGGGGCGCAGATGCCTGTGGTCGCAGCGGCCGGGGGGGCCGAGATGCCAGGCAGGGCCCAGTCCAGGAGGCTCAGAACGGCAGGCGGCGCGAGCAGCGGCCCCCGCCGCAGTCCAACAGCGCCTGGCAGCGGTGGCGCTCCAGTCCACAGGTAGGGGGTGGGGAAGTTCTGGCGCGGGAAAGTTTGCTGGGCTCACCGGCCTCCGCTTCTGCCGGTCCCCTGTCACCCCCAACTGGGTCGCCTGGGCAGGTCCAATGGGCCTCCCTCCTCGTGCAGGATGGGCTGGAGGGGCGCCTCGAGCGCTGTGTTTGAAGCGCTAGTTGCAACGCTGCAGACCACCGCGGGTCTCGGGGACCGCAGCCATCTTAGAGTCAGGCAAATCCTGGTCAGCTCCGGCCCTCCGCGGCAGTTCACTCCAGGGACTCTCACCCCAGGGACGAGTGGAGGTGTAGGCCGGGCGCTCCTCTCCTCCCCGCAGTCTCGCAGGAGGCTCTCGCTGGTTTGGGGGGTCCAGTGCAGCCCTCGGCGCAGGCTAGGCTACAACGACGGGGCGGCGCCATCTTTGGCCTCATGCAATGCCGGAGCGCGCTCCGCGAGGAGGCTTCAGGTCGACTCCCAGGCATCCACGGGCTCAAGCTGCCAGGGGATAGGGCATCTGCAGAGGCGCAGTCACCCAGGCGCCGGTCCCCCGTCACAGGACCAAGATGGCGGGCGGGCCCCCCGGCGGCAAGACGTCCAAGCCCTCCGGTCTGTGCTCCCCGGTCTCCCTCGCCGGTTCTGCCTCTCCAGTGGCCGCCCCACGCTCCAGACACCAGCAGCTGTGCAGGTACTCCTTTCGGTAGCCCCCGAATGTCGCTTTAATAGGCTAATGCAGGCAACGGGGCAACATCATGTGGCATACCATGTGGCAAACAACATACAAAAAGAAGCAGGAGTAAACAATGTCTGGCTCCAAGAGTCTAGCGGCAAAATTTATATATTTAAAAAACTGCCTTCACTCACAAAATTGTGGCAAGCTTCATCATTGGGCTGCTAAACAGCACCCCTATGCAGAACAATGCCTGGGGTGGAGCAGTAGGGAGGGGAAAAACAATACAAAAATAAAGTAAGTAAGGAAGTATTAGACTTGTACAGCGCTGACTAAACCCAAGGGCATCAAGGCACTAATGAAACTGAAAAAGGAGAGTGAACTAGACAACATGCTCATACTGGTATGTGTGAAAAGAGCCAGGTTTTTAAGGTATTACGGAAGAGAGAATGAGACGCCTGACCAGAAAGCTCTTCCGGGAGGGCGTTCCACTGCCTGGCCGCAGCCAAGGAGAAAGCGATACAAAAGGGGATGATGGACGGAGCGTTTGAACAAATCAAACACTCACCCCCAGTCAACTGATCTGGGTTTAATCCATCACCATTCTTTAGTTCACTCAGCCACCCCAGTTCAGACATGGCTATATGCAAATCAGTCTGACCCTGTGCCTCATGGGAACAGTCCAGCCCGAACTGCCAAGCCATGTCTTCCCTGGACCGGAAACAAGCATCCTGGGACCGGTTTCGGATTCATAATCCTCATCAGCCAGGCTATCTTGAATCCAGTGGCCAAGTGAACAAGGGACTCACGTCTGAGCATACCCTGCCACACTTAGGGCGAACAAAGCGATACAAAAGGGGATGATGGACGGAGCGTTTGAACAAATCAATTACTCACCCCCAGTCAACTGATCTGGGTTTAATCCATCACCATTCTTTAGTTCACTCAGCCACCACGCCAAGGAGAAGGCTCTACCTCCCCACCTGGACTTTTTAAACCTGGACAATATTAACAGGTTTTTGTTTGAGGAGCGAAAAGGTCTACTGGGGACATACCGCTGGAACATCGCTCTGATTCCCTTGGGCCTAAGCCATAATAGGCATTGTGAGTCAGGCAGAGAGACTTAAACAGGGTCCTTTGGTCAAGAGGCAACCAATGCAGTGACCTAATGGAAGCTGTCACAGAATGACATTTCAGAAGATACATCACCAGCCTAGCCGCAGCATTCTGCACCGTCTGCAAACGTCGCACCAGACCCTTGTTAATGCCCAGGTACAGGGCATTACAATAGTCCTGTCTGGACGTTACCAATACAACAACAGCCTGCTTACGCGCTTTGAAAGAAATAAAATGAGCAATTTTTCTAAGGACCCTAATGATCCCAAAACAGGTTGATATGGTCCTGCTGACCTGACGATCCAGGGAAGTGAATTATCAACGATGACCCCTAAGTTCTTTCCATGTGAAACCTGACAGGGACATGCACCTAGACTGGCCGGCCACCAGTCAGTAGACCAAATATCCAGTTTACTGCCGAAGACCAGGACCTCAGTCTTGTCTCAATTTTATTTCATTAAATTTTCCATCCAGGAGGAAACAACCTGCATGCAGTTCATAAAGTTGAGGACAGAGTCCCTGATGTTTGGAGTAATGGAGACCATTATTTGGGTGTCATCCGCATAGGACAACACCTCCAAACCAAAGGATCTAACAACCTTCGCCAGTGGTGCAACATAAATATTGAAAAGCGTTGGACTCGAGGAAGAGCCCTGTGGCACACCACATGACAAGGATTCAGGGGCAGAGTAGAATGAATAGAGTAGAGATCAAGCAAAGGAAATAATATGTGCAGATAATAGACTCTAAAACTAGTTCCGGAATATCCACTAGCCTATTTTATGCCCGGATCCCTGTCCAGGATTAAAACTTAAAGTGGAGGATGGTCGCGATGGGGTTGATTATAAACCTTTCACCCCTCCTCTCTGCATGTAAGTCAACGTTTTTCTGCTGATTATAGTGTCTTTTCCGGCATTCATCAGGACCGCAAGACTCCCTATATAATGCCCTCCTTTCCTACCTTTATTTCAGTAGCTCGAGGAATGAGCCTATTTTTTCACTTCAGAAAAAATGAGTTACACAGCTGTTGAAGCTTTAATAGGTGTGGGAGTGAAGACGGCTCCCTGTACTCAAACATTCATCGAGGTGAGGCCGCCATTCAGACACTGTCTCTCAGTATGCCGTGGCAGCCAACTCTCCAGTTAGGGTGCAAAATTAGAGGAGAGTTGAAGCCAAAGCTGTGATGTTTTGAATCCATCACGTGACACACCATTTAAGTGTGCTGCTGTGCTTCTGGCTCGTACACCTCACATGGCGTTCCCGGCACTGCTCTGCCAAGCCCACAACTCCAACACAAGGAACTGTATGTGACTGGGTGATAGTACCTTAAAGCAGGCCACGAAGCTCCTCCAATAAATTAAGTGTGTGCTAATGTGCAGAGAAGAATGCTACCCTGGCTCAGAGCTCAATAGCCTGCGACAAAAGGGTCCAGTAGAAATAGTTGACAAACAGGAGTAGCAAAGCTGAATCCAGATGAGAAAGGTTAGATGCTGAAGGTGGACTCCTGCTCCTTGTCTTCCAGCTCATCACCAAATGTTATGAACAGGTGTGAAATCAAAAGGGTGAGTAGAAAACATGGTCAGATTGGTAAGGCGGCCAATGAGCCGATATCTCTGATCCAGCTGTTGCCTGCTTTTTCGGCCAGAGTGGTGTCCGATATGGGCTGGGTATGTGCAGTTCAGATGCCGCCACTGGTCCAATGGGGCCCTAGTGGCCTTTCTGGAGGCACATGGGTCTCTGTTACCTCCCTTTTACCAAAGGGCGGAGGTGTTATCCCTGGTCTCTCGCTGGGTCGGCCATTAATGTATGCGGATTTAACAGGGGTCCTGAGTAGAAGTGGGCTCGCTTATATTCAAGTGTGGTTCACTATTGTGAACTAATCCATAAAGAAAAAGTCCTGGCAACATTTGCATTTTCTTTTTCTTAGTGAAGTTAAGAAAACATGCTTCTTTAATAGAAACACCCCTCTTGCTTTTTATAACACTCAAAGCATTGAAGCAGTGTTTTGAAAAAAGACACAGTCTGCAAATGTGGGCCTCTTTTTTGGGGGAACCTGGGCCAATTTTTTATCCCAATCCAACCCTGGTATAGATAGTACTTTATTGCAAAATGAAGGAGCCCACGTCCAGTAAGACCTCTTCCTGTGACTTCCAAATCCAGCTTGCTGAAGCTGCGTTGGATAGAACCCGCAGAGAGAAGAACTGGAACATCGAACGTAAAACAAACCATAACCGGTAACTTGTACATGACAGGTAAGTAAAGGTGCTTCAAAACAAACATCAGACGTACCTCTAAAGCACTACTCTCACATAGCCATTTGTAGGACCCACGCCCATTACCATCCACTCTGAATATTATCAACTATTACTGCCTTGAAAAAGTCTTATTGTTGAAACATGTTAGCTGTCCCTTTTTAGGTCGAGGTGATCCAGCGGCCTATAGAAAATATATCATAAACAACGCTACCCAACTTCATAACCTAAAAACAAAATTCTATACTAAATTATGGACCCATTTATGAACCTGACATATTTTTGGGCCTACTGAATCAGGTGATCGGATTAAATCTATATACACCTAATTTACAAACTATATACAATATTATACATTAGCGGAAAGAATATTGTCATTATAACAAATCCTAATTATTTAAACGACCACCATTGGCGACGTGATCTAGCTAATAGTAACCTACACTTCTGAATAATCAAGACCAGCTTGTTTGTCAAAAGTAAGATTTTATTTACTAAGTTATGGTATTTCAATTGATAGTTTTATATAAGTAATTTATTAGCATTGAAGCAAACATGATTGTAAAGAAACTTGAAAAATACAATTTAAGCAATTGAATCGAAGTTAAAGTAAGTATTTAAAGTTTAGCATTTCTAAAACCTAAGTCCCTAACTGAGCTAAATAGATAGAAATTAAAGTAAAGTTCTTTGAGGATTCTTACGTGCTCCACGCAATGTCCGACAGCACTTCACCCTCATCGGAAAGTCAGAAAGCAGCAGCCAGCCCATCCCTAGGGGCATGACTTTTTATACCTTTCTACACTAACTAAACTACGCAAAGGAAAGTTTTCAGAAATCTTCGACGTCCCATTGGCTGAGAGTGACAAGTGACATGTCACCCACATTTCAAATCTTCCATTAGGTCACTTTTCTTAAGGACCATTGTCCTTTCCAAATGCAACCAGGAGCTTCCTAGGTTTGCAACAAATGTACAATAATGTTCTCACTGCTTCCAATTGACTTCCGCGGATGCCAAGTTAAGGGCTGACAAAATGTTCTTTTTCGACCTTGGCCACGTCCGACAGAATGATGATAGCACGTCAGTTTTTGCTTTGTGAATGCAGCTTTTGACGATCACTTTATTTCAGAATGGGCGTCTCGTGACTTTTGCAGAAGTAAAATTCAGCTTTTTGTAACTCGAGCAAACTAGGCCCAAAAGCAGGCAACTTATGCTTTCTAGTATAAAACAAACACAAGAAAAGTATTAATGTAAGAAATAATGTAGATTCTGTATTCACCCCAGGATTTACTAATTAATTAACCCACCCGATTAATCAAATGTTACCTAGCAAATGCAAACAAATAAAGCAGCGTTTATATCTACCAGTCTTCATTAATCCATGAGACTTATGTGCACCTAGAATAGTAGAAATGACATCACACAGACAAGGAAAAGCAAAACAAGCACATGCTTCTTTTAAGTTTGCAGCGGTTAGTAGTGACAAAAACGAAAACAATAAATTATTTTATTATTTTGCACGAACAAAAAGATGCAACAATTATGCACGTTTATGAGCACACATGTTAGTCCCCCCATGTGTAAAGTTTAATCTAAGTTGTATTAGCACGACATATCACAAATCATTAATATTATTATTCATGTTATGGAAATGTGACTTCACGAGTTTAAACAAAATTTTGTTTTCTATCTCGCTCCATCAACTCCCTCATCTGGTGATTAACAAATCACCACACCAGCACCCAAAATTTTGGTAATTTAAACTTCCGAGAAATCGATTCAAATTCATTTGTATCAGTAATCTTAAAAGTCTGTTTCTGCATAATCTTTGGAATTAGCATAACGCTCTCTATGTAACTCCTGTAATTCGATTTCCCTTTCTTCTTCTTTCCTAAGTTTATAGATTCTTTTCTTTTCTTTCAACTGCTTCTTTCTTTTATGTAACAAACAACCTATTTTGGTCAAAATAAAAATGAATACTATTATAATCAAAGGTGCCAAAATCTTGCCAAGAATTGAACTTCCAATATCGTGAAACCAGTTTTTAATTGCTTGGAACCTTTTTGAAAGTTTCCCTGTAAAATCATCTTCTTCTAAAGGAATTATCTCTGAATGCATTTGTGTAATATTCTTGATATACATTTCAATATTCTTACTTTCGTCAGGTATATATGTGCAACAATGTTGTACACGTAAAATGCCACAGACTCCTCCCTCTTTTGCTAGGAGTATGTCTAAAGCAAGGCGGTCTTGAATTACCATGGATCTAATTGCAATAACTTCAACATTCACTAATTGAAACCCATCAGCTGTGTCAGTTGATAATCTATCAACTATAGTGGACAATTTTCTGATTTTCCCTGCATTTAAGGTTATACTAACAAAAGGTATTACTGCTTGAAAAATATCTCCCAAAACTTCAGTAAAAGTTTCTCTTTTAACTCTATTTACATAATTATGAATTTTAAACAATCCTTCTGAATCTCTGTCAACATGAAACACTTTAGGAAAAACAATTCCCACATAACAAGTTCCATACCAGTGGTCTGGAAGGTTGTAGTAGGCTTTGTCACCACAAACAAAATAAATCCCAGGAAAGATTGGATCCTTTCCACCTTTGAATCCCCAACCTCCCAAAATCTGATAAGTATCTTCACAGTTACTTGCACCTACAAAGTAATTATCAAAAAGTGTGTTATCTCTCCTAATGCAAAGTTTTCCACTAACTGGTTTGTCTATGTGAATTGCAATATTTTCAAGCATTTTGCCATTTAACTTCTCATCCTCTTTCTGCCAGAAATTAGACTTAGTCTGCTTGACTAATTCATTCCTCTTATAAATTGCTCTTCTCTCCTCAACCATATTCAAAAATTTCTTTCCTTCAGCACTTAATTTGCAAGTTAAATTATTTTTATAAGCATACTCATAAGTAAGTTCGTTAGTAACAAGGAAAAATTCTCTCATTTGCTTTGCTTTCTTATGCTTATTTAAAGCATTTTCAATCTTAATATTTGCAAAAATTCGTCATAATTTGAATAGTAATATTCTAAACGTCCAGTTTGATAAAATAAGCTAGTTAACACACTACATGTAACACCATAAGTGAGAGGAAGCATATTATATGTTACTCCCTCAGAAACAGAAGCAGGTAACTTAACGCAGACGTAGCAGTCTTTTGCATCCATTACCTTAACATATTCACTCAATAGTTTTGTGAATGTATTACTTGAAAAATCACTAATTGATTTATCTTGATGAATGTTAGGCTGATGATCAATAACTTTTGCAGACGCACTATGTTTAGTTTGGCTAACCAGAGCTTTGCTTGTTATGTTAACTTTGTGTAATTCTCTGTTCATCTCCAAAGGGATAATCACAGCTAAAACCAACCAGAGCAGAATTAAAATGAGCAGACACACCAGAGTCATCTTACAGCATCTCTTAAAAACAGAACACTTTGAAGTGCTCTCCTTAACATAAGGCATTTTTGGTTAGTTTAGCCTCAAAATAAAACAAAATAAAACAAAATTTAAAATTCTAAATTTATATTTACACCCCCCTTTTAAAATATTTTTTTTTTTTTAAAACCCTAAACAAGATTTCTTCGACCTTATGTCATACATAAGTTTTCTTCAACTAAACAGTTTTTCTTCGACCTTGTGTCAACTAACAAATTTTCTTCAGCCTTTTGCTAATTTAATATTTTTGTACTTCAATCATTGTCACTAATTTCTTGGACTTCGTCTTCTTCTTCACTACTACCATATATGTCAATAACAGGTGGAATTACTAAATAAGTCCACTCAGGAGACTTGTATTTTTGGTTTGGTCTTACTATTCTTTTTCCTTTTCTCGACACCACTTCAATCTTCCTTCCAACTCCAACTTCTTTTCCAGGACTCTTTTGACTACTGATTTCTTCAACTTGTTCTTTTGGTTTCTTGATCAATCTGACTCTCAATCTTCCACCAGGCCAGTAGTCTGCTTTTCTCACGTACTTCTTCTTTGGTTCAGAATTATTTGATTCTGACTTCCAAGTCCTTTTCTTTCTGTTTTCACTTTCACCATCCACGTCACTTTCTTCAGTTTCGTAGTCTGAAATTTCAATTGACTCAGGAACTTCTCTATTCGGCAATTTCACTCCTTCAGGAACTTCACTTTGTTTTCCATTACTGGTACTCGGTAATTCGTCTTCCTCTTCTTCTTCAATTACCCCCAACTTCCCAGATTTCGGATTTCTGTTCCTTACTCCAGAGCTTGTTCTCTGCCTTTCGATACTCTCCTGGTCTGAAACTTCTTTTTGTTCTGCTTCTTTGTCTTCAATAGAGACAACCGAATCCTCAGTTATCTTTCCCTTTAACAGATTCTCTTCACCTTCAGAATCTATTTCAATGATTTCCAAGTCTTTTCTTGTCAAATTTCCATTCACTGGCACAGTTTCCAGATGTCGACTTTCCTGTCGATCTTCAGAATCTGGATTTATTTCACCTTCTGTTTCGCCTTCTGCTTCAGAATCAGAATCATCTGTGGTATCACTTTCAACATCAGAACTCTCAGGGGTTGGTACTGGAATAGTATGACTAGGATGAATCCAACGTTTCAATCCTCTGCACTTTACAGCATTAGTAGTGATCAAAATTATCTGCCTAGGCTTCTGCCATCTAGGAGCTAGACAATTCCTTCTCCGATGTACTTTCGTTCTGACCCAATCGCCAGGTCTCAGATCATGTGTCAAAACCTTTTCATTTGATTGTGCTTCAGTTCCCACCTGATTAGACACAGAAGTTACCATATCAGATAACCTTTTACAGTAATCCAAAATAGCACTGTCATTTATGCTCAACAGTTTACCTACAGGTACAAAAGCTTGCCTCATAACTCTTCCCATTAAAATTTCATGAGGACTCAAACCTGTCTTTTTATCTGGTGTACTTCTTAATGACATCAAAACAAGTGGAAGAGCATCAGTCCACTTTACACCTGTTTCAAGACACATTTTTCCAATTCTGTTTTTAATTGTTCCATTAATTTGTTCAACCACCCCTGATGCCTCTGGTCTGTATGCACAGTGTATTTTCTGCTCAATGCTCAAAGCTTCGCAAATTAACTTCATCAGTTTGTTATCAAAATGGCTTCCTCCATCACTCTCAATAGTGACTGGAAAACCGTACCTTGGGATGATTTCTCTGAGCATTAGTTTTGCTACTGTAATTGAATCACAATGTCGTGTAGGGAAAGCCTCTACCCATCTTGAAAATAAGCAAACAATTACAAGCACATATTTCAAACAATTGTGTAAGGGCATTTCGATGAAATCCATTTGTAACCTGGTAAAGGGACCACCCTCTCGACCAATTATTCCTGTCCCCACCACTGATTTTCTGTTTGGATTCATTTGTTGGCATGACAAACACCTTTGACAAAAAGATTCTGCAATAGTTCTGAACTTAGTATTGAACCATGTTTCTCTGAAAAGTCTAACCATAGAATCTCTTCCTAAATGTGCTGGACCATGATATAATCTGGCCATGTCAGCAATCAAGCAATTTGGTAAGACTACTCTGCCATCTTTGTAAACCCACACTCCATCTTCTTCACGTGGTCTACAGTCTTTTTCTTCATCTTCTGCTTCATTTTGTAAATCTCTAATCTCATGCCATGTTTCTACAACTGTTGTTAGCATTAATGAATTTGAATCAGTTTCTTTACTCCTTTCCCGATTGTATGAATAATTTTTCCTTGCGCAGTATTTAGCCGTTTCATCTGCGAAGGCATTGCCCTTGGAAATATAATCAATTCCTCTAGTGTGCGCTGCACACTTAACAATGGCGATTTCTTTCGGCAATTGTATTGCTTCAATTAATCTCCTAATGAAAACTGCATTTTTAATTGGTGATCCTGCTGATGTCATGTATCCTCTCTGTGACCAGAGTTGTCCATAATCATGCACAACTCCATACCCATACTGACTATCAGTAATGATGGTAACTCTTATATCTTTTGATATTTCACATGCACGAATCAAAGCAATTAATTCAGCCACTTGTGCTGAACGAACTCCTTCAAGACATGATGCTTCTTCGACATCTTTGACTGTACAAACTGAATATGAAGCTTTTAAGACACCTCCTTCGGATCTTAAGCATGAGCCATCTACAAAGTAGACAAAATCCGATTCAGACAAAGGTCTGTCTTTGATGTCTTTTCTTGGTTTAGTGCAGAATTCCATGACATCTAAACATTCATGTTCTGTTTCAATGTCATCAACAATTTCAGAATCAGGCAGTAATGTAGAAGGATTCAGATTCAAACATCTTGAAATTGAAACATTATCTGCTCCTAGTATGATTTTCTCATACTTTGTCAATCTGCTACTTGTTAAGTGCTGAGTCTTACCTCTTGTCAGTAATATTTCTACTGAATGAGGTACAAAAACTTTCACAGGAAATCCCATAATGATCCCCTCACTTTGTTCGAGACTAATACTTGTAGCTGCAACTGCTTTTAAGCAACCTGGTAATGCCTTTGCAATTGGATCAAGAACTGCAGAGAAGTATGCAATAGGTTTCTTTAGATTTCCGTGTCTCTGAATCAACACAGATAATGCACATCCTTCTCTCTCACTGCAATACAGTTCAAAATCTTTCTCATAATTTGGCATACCTAAAGCAGGAGCTTGACATAAGCTCTTTTTCAGGTTTTCAAAAGAATCCATCTCAGCATCATTGAGAATAATTGGATCTTTTACATCTGACTTTGTCAGTCTTTGTAGTGGTTTTGCAATTACTGAAAATCCACTTATCCATTGACAACAGTAACCAACCATTCCCAAGAACATTCTGACCTGTCTTTGTGTTCTTGGTGGTAACATTGCTTGAATCATTTTTATTCTCTCTATTGTTACTTGTCTTTTTCCCTTTGCAATTCTGTGACCAAGGTATTTTATTTCTTGTTTGCAAAACTGTAGTTTTGCTGGGGATACTTTATGTCCTTCTTCTGCAAGGCGATTTAACAGAATTATTGTGTCTGTCACACAATTTTCTCTTGTCTTTGCAGCTATTAATAGGTCATCAATATACTGCACTAACGTAGACCTACCAGGTAAGTCTAGGTCTTCTAATGATCTTTTTAACAGTTCATTAAAGATTGAAGGACTTTCTGTATAGCCCTGTGGGATTCTCGACCATCCGAGGGTCTTACCTTGGAATCTGAAAGCAAAAATTTCATAACTGTCTGGATGTAAGGGAACAGTAAAGAATGCATTGCAAAGATCAATGACTGTATACCATTCAGCATCATGTGGAATCTGATATAGAATTACTGCTGGATTTGGAACCACAGGACAACATGGAACGACAATTTGATTAACCTTTCTCAAATCTTGTACGATTCTAAATGTTCCATTAGACTTTTTAACTCCCATAATTGGTGAATTACAAGGACTACTCTCCATTTCTTTTAATACGCCTTGTTTGATTAATTTTTCAATTATAGGTGTAATACCTTCAATTGTTTCTGTTTTCATTTTATACTGTGGAATGTTAGGAAATTCTATTCCCTGTTTCAATGTAATTTTTACTGGATCTACATTTTTCATTAGACCCATCTCGTTCCCAGTAAAATCCCATATTTCAGATTTCACTGTTTCCTTGAGTTCTTCAGGTAAATCCCTTTCTTCAAATGCAGGAAACAATTTTGTTTCTTCTGCTTCCATCATCATCATTGTCATTCTGTATAAACCATCTTCCTCCATTGTTTGTAACTCAACTCCATCAGGAGAACAATATATTCTGCAATTCATTTTACATAGGATGTCTCTGCCCAATAGATTCACTGGACTACTATTACAAACCACAAATCTGTGTTTGTCTCTGTAATTTCCAATTTCAACTGGAACTGGATCAGTTAAGTCAGTTTTAATTTGCTGATTACTTACTCCGACAACTTGGATGGTATCCCCAGAGAGAGGTAGGTTTTCAATTTCCACTGATCTAACAGTAGAACGGGTAGCACCAGTGTCCACTAGAAAAGTGATGTCTACATCATTAACTTTCCCGTTTACAAAAGGACCAGACTGGTCAACCTCAAGAGTGGCTCCAACAACACACTCTTCCTCCTCTCTCGGGCACCGTCAGCAATAATCATCAGAATCGCTGTCTTGACTTTCTGCTAATAAAAACTGTTGTGAAGCATTTTGCATTTGTACTCTTTGCTGCTTTTGCTGTTTTTGCGGTTTTATTACCTGTTCACTTCCCTGAAATCCCACGTTTGGATTATATTTTTGGACTCCCCCACAATTCGGAAAAGGTGGTTGTGGCAATTGATCCTGACGATTATTCACCTGTTGTTGTTGTTGTTGCTGCAATTGTCGCTGAATGTTTAATTCATTTAACCCCTGTTGTATCTGTAGCTGTCGCTGCAGGTCAACACCATTCTGCATCTGTGGATTTAATAAGGGATTCTTTAAGTTTTTAGGAGGATGAGGACACTCGTCTCTCCAATGTCCAATTTCGCCACAATTAAAACAAGGTAATCTTTGTTTCAACTCCTCAATCTTTGGGCTAAATTTCTTTGGGAAATTATTACTTTTAAACTTTCCTTGTATCTGGTTTGTATTTCCATTTTGAACAAAGTTAGTGTTCTTATTACCCATGCTGGCAATCTGTTGCTCAGCCACTTTTACCTGAGCCCACATGGCTTTCTCCTTGAGCTTCTTCTGTTTCACTTCTATTTCATCACTGCAATACTTAGCCTTTCTTAGAATATCATCTACAGAAAGTGATTGCCATCCTACAATGCTATTTCTAATCATTTCTCCGATTTCAGGTTTTAGTCCATAAACAAATCTATAGACAAAATGGCTCATATCCTTTTCATCTAGTTTTTCATAACCACTGTATTGTTTAAAGATTAACAGTAGTCTTTCATAAAAAGAATGAACTGATTCTTTTGTTTCCTGTTCTGTCCTTTCTATTTTAACCCAATCGACTTCTTTGGGTGGAATTTTGTTTTTCATCCAAACAATCACTTTTTCATAAAAATCCATTACAAGAGGATTAGGAGCACCTGTTTCTTTGATTCGCTCAGGTTCTGTTTTTGGCCAACTAATCGATATTTTACATTCTGTCCAAAGATCTGATGGAACGACAATGTCAAAAAATCCATCTAAATCAATCCACAGAACTTTTGACACTTTGATAAATCTATCTACTTGTCTGTACCACTCCACTGGTTTTTCCCTCAATTTTGGAAAGTCATTCGTAAACAACAGAATGTCCTGTCTCGACCAAGGGACATGAACATATCCTCCACCTGCAATTTCTCTCATTGGAAATTGTTTTGACAATTTTTCCAATCTTTCATCTTCCTTCTTTTTCGTCCATTTTACTCTCCACTTATTCAGTTCTCCTAGCTTTTTGATATAAACAATCAAATCTTTTATATGTACTATTCTTCCCATTGAGTTCAAACTCTCAATGTCACTTTCTGAAAAGTCTAATCTGTAATGTTTCGCAAAATTCTTTTGTTTGCTCACATCGATTTCAAGTTCCGCTGCTAGATCCTCTAGTTGATCATATTTATTTTTTGTTTTCCACTGAATGCTTTTGCAAATGAACAGTAGTTCATCATCTCGATAGTAATTTAAACTATCTGGACCGATTGTTCCGATTATTAATTCTTCGATATTCGCTTTTAATTTGGCCACATCAAGTTTTGGTGTGGTTACCCTGACTTCAGGACTCCCTATATCTGATATAGCACCCATTGGTGTTTTCGGAGATAAATCCTCATTAAAGGTTAAATCAGGCATTCTTGATTTAGAAGAGTTTATTTCAGATAAGTCTGAATAAAATTTTTCAGCAACCTTTTGAATTTCTGCATTTAAAGGAATAGTTAATCCTGTCTTGTTTGTTTCTTTTTGGTCAAATACAGGCTGAACAGGACCAATCGTTACTGGAACTGTCACAGCTTCCATGCCTTTTGTCATTCTTTTTATTAATTCTTCTTTAGATCTTAAATATTCATTATAATCGACATCTTCAACATTTCTTGCCTCTCTTGTATAATCTTTTGGAGCTTCTCT
Source organism: Lissotriton helveticus (assembly GCF_964261635.1). NCBI lineage: Eukaryota > Metazoa > Chordata > Amphibia > Caudata > Salamandridae > Lissotriton > Lissotriton helveticus. The sequence continues at coordinate 453,079,027 of NC_136067.1, forward strand.
TGCCCTTGGAGCCATTGTAAAATGTCTACCTTCATTTCGAGCATTTTCAAATTCTGGTCTTCTAGGAGTTTCAATGATTTCACAATTATTTGGATAAAGTTTAGGAGCTTCATTAATTGGAGGTGCACTCGGTGAAGTTTCAGTAGAAACCACCGGAGTAGACCATGATCTAGGAGGTCTCAAAGGTTGATTCTTTCTAGCTGTAGTATATATTTCTTCCATAACTGCATCCTCAGATTCACTTTCCATAGATTTCCCTGTAGGAGTACCCATTACCATTTCTTGTATTAAATACAATCCTTCACTCATGTTTCCCTGTCTCCACATTCGCAATCTATCTTCATGAGTTTCTCTTCTCCAAGGTGGATTTTTAGAAGGTCTTTTAATTCCACTAGCTTCTCTTTGTAACTGATACATCTCATCTTCCCACTCAACTAAAGCTTCAAATTGAGTTGGTCTCGGTTTTGGAATAAGAGCATTCATTTTCTCTCGTAAATTTCTCAAAACTTTTACGTTAAATGAACCATCATCAGGCCAAGTTAAAACACCATCGTTCTTAGTATAGCGTTTCCAGCTATCAAACCATAAGACGGTATGATATCCATATTCACCTTCCATGTACGCTGCAGGTGTTTTATACTTATGAAGTAGTTTACCACCTCGCGTTTCGATTTTCTTGTCAGGTGAGAATAAGTTTTTAAGTTTCTGAAATAATGTTGGCTTTTTCTCAACATGTTTAAAATGATAACTCATTTTTAAGAGTTAATTCTAATTCACAAAATCGTTCGTAAAATATTTCCGGGATGTTCCGCAAAACAACCAATCCGTGCGCGAAACACACCGACAAGCCAATGACAGTTGAGCTACGTCACGTTTCAGCTCAACCAATAAAATGGAGTTTTCCTAAAGAACCAATTAGCTTACAGATCGTCAGAGACTCAAGAGCCAATCAGAGTATAGTTTGTGACGTAAGTCACCCAATCCCAGCGCGGCTCTGTGACGTACACAGCAGCTGCGGTTTCTCGTTTCTCACTCCTGGCGCTTACCCCTCCTTCACAAAATCTTTTCACAGCGCCATTTTAAGAACACTTTTCAGTGTAAATTAATTCTTAACAATGACTATAAGGACATCATCTGTTCGTTTCACTATTTAGGATAGTTTTCATACATTCAAGTATCCACACTTCGGAATAGACGGCGCTATTCACACTAAGGATAATATTCAATTGTCAGTAGAGTAACCCTTACCCCACCCTTCTAACACGTATAATTATGAACTCGCTTTCCTCTGAACGCACCGCGAAGTGACAGTTCTAAGAGTTCCGCTTGAACATAAAATACAAATCAAACTCGCACTTTCACACTGAAAATTCCCTAATTTCGAACACACATGAAATCCGTACAGGACTCTCACCTGTTTATAGAGATCATGCACCGTTAGCAAAATAACGACGTTATCCGTACAGGGCTCTCACCTGTTTATAGATATGAAACATGTACCCGTACAGGACTCTAACCTGTTTATAGATAATCATGTACCGACGCTACTTTACCCTTCATTCAAGCTCGGATATAACTAATACTCTTATCACAGTGAGTTTTATGGAAGGCGCTTTGTCCCTATTCTCATGCTGCTCTAATTTCTTAGAAAACCCTCACTATACAAGATTCACACCTAGCCCTAAAACTGTGCTGCTCGGCGACAACACTATGGTACACGGCGATACCTCTTGTGATACTCGGCGATATCACTACAAACAGAACAGATGGCTTGCGTGACTAATTTCTCGCCACACAATCTATACCGGTATAGCTTACAGATAGCACGAAAAACGAACTCAACATGTGTTAAAACGTCGATCCTATTTCCATACCATAACACTTTAGTAACCCTTAGCAACCAACATATTACCTTGGTTACCCTTAGCAACCATCAATTTCTGCTACCAGAGAATTGATCCAGCGGCCTATAGAAAATATATCATAAACAACGCTACCCAACTTCATAACCTAAAAACAAAATTCTATACTAAATTATGGACCCATTTATGAACCTGACATATTTTTGGGCCTACTGAATCAGGTGATCGGATTAAATCTATATACACCTAATTTACAAACTATATACAATATTATACATTAGCGGAAAGAATATTGTCATTATAACAAATCCTAATTATTTAAACGACCACCATTGGCGACGTGATCTAGCTAATAGTAACCTACACTTCTGAATAATCAAGACCAGCTTGTTTGTCAAAAGTAAGATTTTATTTACTAAGTTATGGTATTTCAATTGATAGTTTTATATAAGTAATTTATTAGCATTGAAGCAAACATGATTGTAAAGAAACTTGAAAAATACAATTTAAGCAATTGAATCGAAGTTAAAGTAAGTATTTAAAGTTTAGCATTTCTAAAACCTAAGTCCCTAACTGAGCTAAATAGATAGAAATTAAAGTAAAGTTCTTTGAGGATTCTTACGTGCTCCACGCAATGTCCGACAGCACTTCACCCTCATCGGAAAGTCAGAAAGCAGCAGCCAGCCCATCCCTAGGGGCATGACTTTTTATACCTTTCTACACTAACTAAACTACGCAAAGGAAAGTTTTCAGAAATCTTCGACGTCCCATTGGCTGAGAGTGACAAGTGACATGTCACCCACATTTCAAATCTTCCATTAGGTCACTTTTCTTAAGGACCATTGTCCTTTCCAAATGCAACCAGGAGCTTCCTAGGTTTGCAACAAATGTACAATAATGTTCTCACTGCTTCCAATTGACTTCCGCGGATGCCAAGTTAAGGGCTGACAAAATGTTCTTTTTCGACCTTGGCCACGTCCGACAGAATGATGATAGCACGTCAGTTTTTGCTTTGTGAATGCAGCTTTTGACGATCACTTTATTTCAGAATGGGCGTCTCGTGACTTTTGCAGAAGTAAAATTCAGCTTTTTGTAACTCGAGCAAACTAGGCCCAAAAGCAGGCAACTTATGCTTTCTAGTATAAAACAAACACAAGAAAAGTATTAATGTAAGAAATAATGTAGATTCTGTATTCACCCCAGGATTTACTAATTAATTAACCCACCCGATTAATCAAATGTTACCTAGCAAATGCAAACAAATAAAGCAGCGTTTATATCTACCAGTCTTCATTAATCCATGAGACTTATGTGCACCTAGAATAGTAGAAATGACATCACACAGACAAGGAAAAGCAAAACAAGCACATGCTTATTTTAAGTTTGCAGCAGTTAGTAGTGACAAAAACGAAAACAATAAATTATTTTATTATTTTGCACGAACAAAAAGATGCAACAATTATGCACGTTTATGAGCACACATGTTAGTCCCCCCATGTGTAAAGTTTAATCTAAGTTGTATTAGCACGACATATCACAAATCATTAATATTATTATTCATGTTATGGAAATGTGACTTCACGAGTTTAAACAAAATTTTGTTTTCTATCTCGCTCCATCAGAGGCTAGCACAGTGCGCATGCGCTGCTCTAGGAGATTACTTTTTTTAAGCGGTCTGCACTTGCCTAACACTCGTGCGTGTGGCGGCATCCACCTTGCGGGAGCGAGCAGCGGCGCGCAGGGGCCATCTGTTTCTAATTAGCGTGGCTGCACTTGTTTACATTTGTCTGTCTCACGGTCGATTCACTTTCATGCTTTTTTTCCTTATTGTTTAAGTTTTGGGCCCGTGCTGCCGCGCTTGTTAAAGCCTCCTCCCCTACCCTTTCCTTCCCTCCTGCGGCACCTTTATGCCTCTTCCAGTAGCCGGCTGAGACGGGAGGAGACGCACAACTTAAACCTTTCTTGCTGGCAAATGAGCCGTGCGCTTTAGAGTTACTTTTCTTGTTTTTCTCCGCAGCCTGTACTTCATGTCGTCTTCATTTTCCATGTTTTTTGTGTTTGTGGCTCTCGCGGTGGCAAAGTATGTTTTTAAATCCCGCCTCTGCTAACCCTGTCCATGAGCAGAGGGACCCTCTCTACCCCTAACCCTGCAGAACCTTTTGCCCTCCTAGTTTGGGCCACATCTGCAGTCTCAGCAAAGAGGCCAAGGCGCAGTGCATGGGAGAGTGTCCGGAGCGGTGTGTCAGGAACCCATTCCTCAATAACGCATTCAGAGTAATGCACGTTGCGGCACTGCCATCTGCAGCTGTACAGAGGGAGTGCACCCCTGAGGCAGGGGCTGTCATCAGTTTCTTTTCACCCTGACTGTTGATCCGCCTTTGGGTGGCGCTCATTCCTTCTCCACGTAACCTGCACACAATAATGGCCCTGTCTCTTTGTCTTGTACTCTCCTGCAGGCTGTCTCTCCACTCCAACCTTATCTCTTACCGCATGCAGACTTCCTCTCTCGCTCTATCAACCCAGAACTCTCCGTCTCGCATCCTGGTAACGCGTCTCTGCCAAAACAGTACCTGTCTCTCCTCCTCCCGACTTCATTCAAAGCAACCTCCCTGTGCCCACACACACACCCCACAGGCCCCTGCCTGCCCTTTCCTGCTCCTGTCCCTCCATCACATGTTTCTATTCCTCACTCTCTCTCGTCGGTTATTGCAGGCAGTGATTCTGTCCTCACTGCCCCTTCACGCTCTGGATCTGTCTTCCTCACTCTTCCCCGCTATTCATTTAATTGCAATTATATAGCGCATAGTACCACTGACCAGGCACTTTAGGTCTTCATCCTCTTTCACCCTGTCCCCTTACTCTGTGCATTCTGTCCGTCTTTCATTGCCCCTCTATTCTCCAGAGGCCCCCCTCTGCCTTTTCTCATCTGTCCATCAATTCATTGCGAGCTCTCTGCTTTCCATACCCTTAGCTGCCTTAATTCATCACGAGACCCCTGCTTCCATTCCTAACCCCGACCCTCCTTTCATCTTACGCTTTTATTCTCTGCTTCTCACTCGCTCCCAACTGCTCATCATAGGTTCTCTCCCCTTTTGTCATTCTGTCCCTCCTTTCACCAGAGGCTCTTTGCTTCTTACCCGGTCCTTCCTTGTATCTCAGGCTTTCAGTGTCTCCTAACGGCACTCCCCACTGGTTCTTCGCGGCTGTCTCTTCCGTCTCCTTGTAACCCTGCCCCTCCATTCACCAAAGGCTCTCTGTTTCTCCCCCGATCACTTATTGCATCTCAGCCTTTCAGTCTATCCTCGTGGCACTTCCCACAGCCACACCAGGCTGTCTCTGTGCTCTACTGGTCACCATGCCCCTTCCTTCACCAGAGTCTCTGCTTCTTACCCATCTCCTCCATGCACTTCACCCCTTCAGTCTCTCCTAATGGCCCTCCGCATGGGCTGTCTCTCCCTCTCTGTGTCACTCTGTCCCTCCTTTCTCCAGAGGCTCTCTGCTTCTTAGTGGACTCCTCCTACCACTGTCTTCTAGTGGCACTGCCATCCTGTACTACACAGGCTATCCCTCCCCTAGTCATTCTGTCCCTCCTTTCAGCAGAGGCTGTCCTTTTCTTAACCAGTCACTCATTTCATCTCAATCTTTCAGTCTCTCAAGGTGAGGATGGGGATGGAAGAAAGACTTGAGGGGACACCAGGTAAGAATAAAGAGATGACATTTGTGAACCTACATCATTCCAGTGCAGAGAAGCAAGGTGACTGGCCGCCTTCACCAGCTGGCATCTCATCGTGCTAGTGCAGAGAGGCAGGGTGACTGGCTGCCTTCAGCAAATGGCATCTCACTGTGCCAGGGTAGAGAAGCAGGTTGATTGGCTGACTTCAGCAGCTGGCATCTCATCATGTCAGTGCAGAGAAGAAGGGTGACTGGCTGCCTTCAGTGGGCATCTCATCATGCCAGTGACTGGACGCCTTCAGCAGCTGGCATCTCATTATGCAAGTGCAGAGAAGCAGGGAGACTGGCTGCCTTTGGTTGGCATCTCACAGTGCCAATGCAGAGAAGCAGGGTGACTGGCTGCCTTCAGAAGCTGGTGCAGGGTGACTGGCTGTCTTTAGTTGGCATCTCACCGTACCAGTGTGACTGGCTGCCTTCCGCAGCCGGTGCAGGGTGACTGGCTGCCTTTAGTTGGCATCTCATCATGCCAGTGCAGAGCAGGATGTGACTGGCTGCCTTCTAGATGCTTTGGACTCGCATCAATTTAATATTGAAAAAAAGAGTACTCCAAATTTAGTTTACTCAAACCATCTTGTAATTCAATGGCCATTGATTTCCCATTTAATTCAAAGATCACACATCACCTGAGTGCATGCATTTGTGCATGAGGCCTGTTGCATGGTTCAAGTCAACACCCCCCGTTTGATGGACCAGGTTCCCGCCATGGCTGGCACCCATTGCCTTGCTGCCTTACATGTCTCCTTCGCATCCACTACAGCTCTGTCGTTAATGCTCTTGCTTAATCCTTCTCACAGGGCTTGCAGGGTGGAATTATTCTGGTTCTGCCAATGATACATGAAATGCGGCCGGCTGCTGAATGTATTTTATGATGTTTGTAACCTCGCAGCTTGTGTGCTGCATGGCGAAACACTTATAAGATCCCAAAGGCGAGACCTATTGGCTATGCCAATGCTTGTTCCTACTTTGTTCCCAGCATTATATTTTCACTTTTTCCTGCACATACTTCCTTGCATCCAGTAATCTGTGAGCACTTTATTTCTTTAACTTTTGCCCCAATCAAAGTTTTGACAGCTGTGTACCTGCTTCACACACTTTTGGTTATAATCAGAATTATAGTATTTTCCCATCTCACCATTGCTGTGTGCAAAGAGGCCAAGGAATGGAGGAGCATCTATTCCGAACCTTTTTATGACCCACTGACGGACCCTGTGAGAAACGTACCGTGCGGTCACCCTGAACTCCAGAACTTTCAGTTATAACCCACCCACAACCTAAACTCACATAGACAAATAGAGGCGATTGTTTTAATTGTGAGCACTATATGTGAGTATTATGTTGCATGACGAAAACTACAGAAATACAGCATCCTGGAAAAAGCAAATACTCCTAAGGAATGCAAGTCTAAGTAAAACATTAATTGAAAACTGGAACAACATCGCTGTTCCCAGTGTGCAAGGGCAGTGTTTGTTTTTCTGACTGCGGGGGAGGGGGCAAGACCTTTACAGCTGGGGCACCAGCCATGTTTGGCACCCCCATTAACGACTCCACTACCTCTTGTTGCAGGCCTGTGTATACCCATGCCTTTCGGACTGTGAATACTCTCCTCCTCCACCGTCTTTCCATAAACAGTAGGCATACATAACAGGGGACATATTGGTAGCCTCCAAATCATCATTTTCTCAGCATGATGTTCACTATACACTTAATTTACGTTTCTTCTTTCTGGCCTGTTCTCGCTGAACTATAGCATACACTTAATCATGTTTTCCACAGCAGTCTCTGCAACTAGAGTGACGCCAGATATAAATGTAATTGAAAAATTCTCAAAAAACGAACTTTAATTATGCTTCAAAATGAGAAATGACACTGATGTGCTTGGTACCCATTACAACAGTACCGCAATTCTCTGACCCTGTCCAGATTTCAGTTTTAAACGAATTCCTCAAGAAGAAAATAACAGATGGACATAATAATGCAGCATTCTTTCTGCTGTTGAAATCCTGCATATTCGCCTAATAAAATGCAGGTTTAGGCACAGACATCATTTAGAAGTCACAGCTGCGACCCCTAAATCAATCAATCAGTCTTTTGTTAAGTGCACTACATACCCACGAGGGTCTCGAGGTGCTGGGGGGGGAGGTCGGGCCGCTACTGATCGAACAGCCAGGTCTTTAGTATCCTCCTGAAGGTCAGCAGGTCTTGGGTCTGTCGTAGGCTCAGTGGGAGGGTGTCCCATGTCTTGGCGGCGAGGTGGGAGAAGGATCTCCCGCCAGTGGTTGTACTTCGAATGCGTGGGACGGTGGCGAGTGAGAGGTCGGCTTGCCCTTTGCTATCCCTAGCACTACCTTTGCGATCTTTGACCTCATAGGTGACAAATTCAGTGCCAGCAGCACAGGGGCAGCTGGGGCTCCACACTTTTTTCAAGTAGGCGAATTCGACCGAAGGTATCGGAGCCCTGCTTTACATGAGCACCAGTTGCGCTACAGACCGATGCTTTCATTTTGTTAGGCACGGGGGGATTAAGTAATCTGCCAAGAATCACAGGATGTTGATTGTCCTTGCCGAGACTGGCACCCTGTTCCCCATCTTCGAGGACTACCGCTCTAGCCGTAAGTCCACATACGCTCCCTTTTCTGTCAATATTATATTACACCAATATTGAAAACATAAAATATATTATTCACTAATAGTGTAGTAAAAATGGAATACAATAAGCTGAACTATGCCATTCCATGGCAGCCGAGGTAAATAAAAAATGCTTTTAAATGTAAGTTTTGTGTGCACTTGCGGATGAGAGTGTGCTTATGTGTGAGAGGGAGTATATGCGTGAATTTCTGTATATGTGTAAGTATGAGTGTGTGACTGAAAGTGGACGTCAAAGGCCTGTGATGTCACTTCCGTTACCCCCTGCATTTCGGTTAATTGATGTCCATGAGTTTAGGATTTCTGAATCTAATGATTAACTTCTATCATTGTGGCGAGACTCCTTAGCTCAGTCCTGGTATAATTAAAGTAACGTGGAACTGAAATTGAATTTCTCATTCCTACAAATGAATTAGGAAATAAGACATTGTATAGCCATGGCCACTATACTGTGACACGTATATAGCTCAACAAATGGCCATTGTAGATATCTGGCAATTAAAATTAATTTGTGGAGAGAGTGACTTGTGAGGGAAATTGGAGTTTAAAATGCAACAGGTTCCAAGATTTGTTTCTGAAATGCAAGAGATGCACAAAGACAAATATTTGTCATAAAATAAACTCTTATTTAGAACACGGTTACCTTCCTGAATAAGGAGATGATGCTGTTCATTAAGGTTTACCTTTACTGCTTAGATTTACAATCCAGCTGTAAAGTAATTCAATTCTGCACCCACATGGTCAACAACATACAGAAGAGCATTTAATACCCAAGGCTATGCAAGTGTAAGTATTCGTCGCACCATAGAAATTTTTGCAGCCCCTACCCTGGCAGTGGTCCAATTACATTCTTTTAGGGGTAACCTGGCACAGTTGATGACCAGGGCAGCAGCCTTGCTGTAGAAGTGGAACTGACTGTAGGAAGGTGGAATCTGGCTATATGGTTACCCTAACATTTTTCCTGGTGTTTTGCTGGTTTTCGACTTAGTTGGCCTGGGACCCTGCTATTTAGGGCCCCAGACTATCTACGCTCTCTATAAAATGGACTCCATGTACTTTAGGTACATACCAGATTGGTTACTGGGTTACCCTTGTGAAACCCTGTATAATGTGCCATAGGTACACAGGGCATAGGTGCACCCTAGGCCTACCAGGGGCTGCAGCATGTATTGTGCCAGCCCTGGTTTGCCTTCCAAACTGACACCACAGGTCTGCTCACACAGCCTGGGTAAGGTGGTGTAATCACCCCTTTACTTAGATATAAGTACATGTTAGACCTGGCACCATTGGCGTGGGTCTCCCTTCCATTTGTTGCTGTTGCCTCATGTATTTTTGCTGGTGTTGTATGCTTTGGGCACTGTGCCACTGCTATTCAGTGCCACAGTGCCAGTGCTCCCTACTGTAAATTGATGTACTAATCAGTGGTTCCATGTTTGTCTATTTAGTTTACTTGTCAGCCCCTAGTCTAGTGCACAGAGATGCCAGTGCTAGTGAAATCCAAATGCTGCTGCAGCACTGGTTGTGCCACCCACAGAAGCAGCCTTGTAAAATGTGTCTAAGGTCTGCCATTGCAGATCCTGCGTGCAGTCTGGTACGGTCATGCTGACTGGGCAAGTGCACCCACTTCTCAGTCCCTAAACCTTCCCTTTTCTTCATATCAGTCACCCCTATGGTAGGCCCAAGGGCAGAGTGCATTGTAAGTGCAGGGTAGGACAAGCCCTGATGTGTGTGGCATTTCCTAATAGCGAATTACAGCCATTTTCGTTTTTCACTACTGCAAGGCTGCCTGTTTTCCATAGGCCAGAATGGGCTGTTAGAGTTATTACATTTTATAATCCTGTCTCAGAGAACATAGTAGAAATTCGAGTTTAGTATGCCTGAACTCAGAATAATAAAATACATCTTTTAGTAAAGTTTATTTTAATATTCTGTGTTTGCAAATACCACTTTTAGAAAGTAGGTATTTGCTTGTCTAATCATTGAAACCTGCCACTCCTAGTTTGTGTATTCCTATGTCTGGTTTTGTGAGTGACAGGGCTGGGGAATTCCAGGAGACAGGCTGAGTCACCCAGTGGTCAATAGAGAGATCTTCATCTAGATGGGAGGGAGGAGTGCACCTGAACTCTGAATAGGGCTGTGCCTGCCTTCCACAATGCTGGCTCCACCCCCTGGGGAGCGGCTGACGTCTCTGCCCTGCACACTGAAAGAAGAGAAGGAGTCCTGTAAACAAAGTGCTCCAGGGCTGTACTTTCCTTCCACAATGCTGGCTCCACCTCCTGTGGGGTGTCTGATGTGCATGCCCTGCACTGTGAAAGGAAAGGAGAAGTCTGGTAAACAGAGTGCCTCAGAACTGGTTTGGACTGGGCAAAGGCCCCTCTCCCCTCAGAGAACAAAGGATTTCTGGGTATAAATATTGGGACCCTGATCCCATTAAATTAGATCACTTTGGACTACAAGAAGAAACCTTTACTGAGGAGAGGAACCTGAAGAAACTGAGCAGAGACTATTCCCAAGCTGAAGTGCTGCTTGGGGAATTGGCCTGCAATGGTTGCCTTACTGCCAAAGGAAGGAGAAAGGAACTTTGTGTACTTTGCTTTTCAACTTGTATAGGATCTCCAAGGGCTTGGAAAAGAGCTTGCCTCCTGCTGAAGTCTCAGGGACAACAGACTTCACCCCCAGCTCCCCAGAGTTCTTTTGGAAGTGCCTGCTGCTGTTTTGGGCCTTCTGAGGAACTGCGTGTCGCAAGGAGCTGGAAGCGTGACTCAACAAGAAGAAGCGTGTCGCTGTCGCTGTGCCTGTCGTCGCAACTCCGGAAAAAGGAGGGTGTCGCTGCTGTAACTGTCGCACTCTACCTCATCGTAGAGAAGCGTGCCGCAACGAAGAGGAAGCGTGTCGCCGTCGCTGCTGCTGCCATTGCAACTCCGAAGAAGGAGGGTGTCGCCGCTGGAGCCGTTGCACTGCACCGCATCAGGAGAAGAATCTCGCAACGAGGTCGGAGCTTGTCGCCGTGCCTGCCGTCGCAACTCCGAAGGAGGGTGTTGCCGCTGGAACTGTTGCATTGCACCAAGAGCACCTCGCATCCCCGAGAAACGTACCGCCGTCGGAGCTGCTGCCGTCGCATCTTGGATGTCGCCGCTGTAGTTATTGCATCGAGCGGAAGCTTCACGCATCGTGGAGAAGAGTGTCGCCACTGAAGCTGTTGCCGTCGCATCGGAAGGGTGTCGCCACTGCAGTCCACGCATCGAACTGGGAGTTTCTCTTATCCCCCCGAGAAGCGCGCCGCATCTGAAAGATCTTCACGTCTTTATTTCTTTTCACATGACTTTACCCAATTTCCCATCGCTGCGACATTGCTTGTCGTGGAAGCGCAATGCAATTTAAGGTACATTGACGCAGAGTGTCGCGTCTGAGAACTGAACTGAACTGAACTAAGCTTAAATCTACCATCTTAGAGTAATCATAGTGTGTATTTTTGTCGTTTATGGTCTTGTAGTAACTCTATATAAAGTCTACTTATTTTTTTATATAAAACCTGTGTGGTGTCCATTTGTAGTGTTGTCACTGGGTTACTGTATGTGGTCACAACTGCTTAACTTACAACGCCTCTGAAATAAGCCTTGACTGCTCGCGCCACGCAACCTAGAGGGTGAGCAGGGGTTATTTTAGGTGTGTAATCCCCTTGTCCTGACTAGAGGAGATGGTCCCTATTTGTCACAATTACCTACCTTTGCCAACTAGTGACCCCCAAATCTAATAGTATACCCATATCTACCTTTACATATAGACACATATACACCTATAAGCCACTCCTATGGTAGGCCTCGACAATCCTGGAGGCAGAGTGCTTGGTTTTATGTGAGAGGGTGCTCTGGCATGAGCTGAGCCCCTCTGCAGCTTTCGGAACCATCTCCTTATAGCTGTTCTATGATATAGCCATACCATACACTCTTAAATGCATTATAATCCTCGCGGTTAATGCTAACTTTGGTTTGGCTTTATCAAAACATGTCGTGTAAGGTGTCACACACTTTGGAATACTACCCCCCGCCAATTCTGGCGGCGGGGGTAGCATTCCACCCTTCTAGAGGGAAAAGATATGTAAGGCAGAGGAAGTGTCAAACTTCCTGGAAATAAATCTAGACTCTGCGGAAATAAGTATTGTGTGGGAATCCCTCAAAGCTTTTTTAAGAGGGCATATTACAAATCGTGCATCATTTAGAGGCAAAGTTTACAGGGAAAAAATCAGGAACCTAGAAAGGGATCTGGTTAGTCTAGATGGGATTTGTGGGTCCTCTGTGGGTACCTGCGCAGAGCAGGAAGAACGAAATAAATTGAAGCAAGAACTGAATAAAATTCTACAGGAAAGAGTAGAGAAGAGGTGGGAGGCAAGCAAGATTTCGAACTTTGAATACGGAGAGGCGGCGGGTAAGGTTTTAGCCTTGAAAGTCAAAATAGATAAATCTAAAAAGTTTATAAAGGGCATCCGTAAGGAGGGAGACACTACTGTTAGGAACACCAATACCGAGATCGGTAGGGCTTTTCAGGAGTTCTTCCAAAACATATATACTGAAGATATTGAAGACGATCCCCAGGCAAGAAATCTATGGTTAGATAGGATTCAACTACCTACCCTCTCTGGAGATCAGATCGACCGCCTTGATAGGGAGATATCAGAAGAGGAAGTGAGTAAGGCGATAGGTCAATTAAAGCAGGGGAAGGCGGCAGGGCCAGATGGCCTCCCAGGGGAATTGTACCGGGTTTTGTGTTCAAAGTTAGTAACAACATTGACTTACTTATTTAACAACATCTTTACAAAAGGGTTAGTGCCTCCTGCATCATGGAGTGAAGCAACTATAGTCCTTATACCAAAACCAGGTAAAGATCCAACTGACTGCGGGTCCTATAGGCCGATCTCGCTGCTGAATATAGATTATAAGATCTTCGCTGCAGTTTTATCAGCACGTTTGGCAAGCGAGATCGGCTCTATAATCCATGAAGATCAAAAGGGCTTTATCAAGGGACGTCAGATGGCGGACCTAACCAGGGACTTGGTAGCGGCGATAGACATCGCCACAACTTTTTCCTTACCCTTGGCCACCCTAACATTAGATGCCACAAAGGCCTTTGATAGGGTCAACTGGCTCTATCTGACAGCTGTATTAAGAAAATTCCAACTAGGCGAGAAATTTTGCCGTACTATCCAGCTTCTATACAGAGCTCCTACCGCTAAGTTACTAGTAAATGATATACTCACTGAGCCATTTAAGATTTCACGAGGAACTAGGCAGGGCTGTCCCCTTTCCCCGCTTCTGTTCGATCTTTATATAGAGCCCTTCGCGCAGATAATAAGAGAAGAACAGAGTATTATCCCCTTTGAGTTCAGTGGGTGGGTGAAACGTCTGGGCATGTATGCAGACGATATCCTGATATATACGTCAGATCCCATTCAGGCATTTCCAACAGTTGTCAGGAGAGCAGAAGAATTCGGGGAAATCTCGGGATACCAGATAAACGCGGGAAAAACCGAAATAATGGAGTGGAATATTAACAATTCACAATAGGACACAACCCCCTCAATGCGCTATCTGGGAATTACGATCACCCAGGAAGTTAAGAATATAGCTCAAGTAAATCTGAATCGGATATCCCGAGAATGTCGGGCGCTTCTTAAAGCATGGACATTCCTCCCACTGACGATCTATGGGAGGGTAAGCCTTATAAAAATGTCAATTATACCGAAGCTTACATTTATATTTAACAGCATTCCATTAGCTTTTGATTCAAAACAAATCAAGAAGTGCCAACATTAACTCGTTTGTGTGGAATTACAAAGTAACTCGGATAGCATGGAAGAAACTGAGGAGGAGGAGGGAAAAGGGTGGGCTCTCCCATCCAGACATACAATACTACGCCTGGGCCTTTCAGCTATCATTCTCAAGAATGCTACTGAAGACCCCAATGGACTCAACAGTAGGGAGAATGTTTAAGGCCATGATAACTGGAACGGGTCTGCCAATGGACGGGTTTTTATTCAAATTTGGAGAACAGAAATTTTTCAAGAAGGTGAGGTTGAAGGTCTTGCAATCGTTGGCCAGAGCTTGGACATTGATTAAGAGGTCAACAAGGCTTGCCTACTATTCAAACTGGGCTCCAATGTGGGGTTCCCCGGGGCTCCCACAGTGTTTGGGTGACAACCTCTCGACGCCATTAAGAGAAGGGGGAATCACGAGATGGGGGGACCTGTTAGCTGGTGGGGCATTAATATCATGGGATAATTTGCTTGAAAAGGTAGAACATCCTGCGTGGGTTGTGGTTGCCAAAGCTTGTTGGGTCCAATCCGGATACTGACACCGCAGTCATCTAGATCCATTGTGGCACAGCTCGAATCCAGCTCCTGGTCATCGTCGATGCCTCTGGACCTCGTGGCTGAAGAGACAAACTCACCTTCTTTACCTTAAAGCACCCGACATCGCCTGGTTCCTTCCTGTTCACTGGCTAGTGACCCAGACTCTGTCCCCTCTGCTTTCAGGTTCTTCACATCTCCGATCCACCCTTGGATCCACCCGGACACTTTTCCTCTGGTCGCCTGCAGCACTTCTTTGCAGCTCTCCATAGAAAACGACAACGAAACCTGACACGAAAAGACACCTTTGCACCCGGCTTCCCTGGGTGAGGTAACACGAGTACTCCGGTGCTCCCGTGGGTCTTGACTCTCGAAGTGTCCTAGTTTAAAAGAGTTCCATCCTAGTCCATCCGGAAGTGTCCTAAAATTGTAACTTTGTATCTTTTACGATCTCCATAGAAAGTCGATGGGAACCCACGCCTGTGTTTAGACACTGCACGCGGCTCCCGTGGGTCTCCTACTTCCTAACCTTTGGCTGTTTAGTGTAGTCCCAGCAATTCTATAGGCCCTAGGCCTGCTTTCTAACTCTCACGTAATACTTATACCACTTTCTTAGTATATGGTTTGTGAGGCCCCCTAGGGCATAACGTATACTGTGCAACTTACCGTATATTAACTGTGTGACTTGTATTGTATTTTTACCTCTGACCTCCTAAAGAGTGCAGAAGGGTTGTGTTTAGATTAAATACATATATATTTGATATATACCTTGTGTGGTGTCCTTTCATTTGGTATTCAAGGGATTATATATGGTAAAACAACTTGCTTAACTCGCCTACTGAAATCTTAGCCTGAAGACTGCTGGTTCATGCTACCACTAGGATAGCTTTCTATAAGATTGACTTTACAACCACCATCAATAAGGGTCGATTAGACTGGTGCAAGGTGCCTACTAGAACTAGTGGACATCATATGCCAGGCTAACTTCTCACACTGACCAACAGTGCCCCCCAGAGTATTAGAATATAGTGCCCAAAGACCAAAAACCTTTTTGAAAAAATGCACATTTTTCAAATATTTCCAGACACATTTCCGTGATGACAGTACACTTAATATGCACCAGGATTTCAAAACTGCTGCTGTTTTCAGCACGGTGCTTTAAGGGCTGCACCACAATTCATTGCATAGATGGGCCCTAATTTACAATGTTTGAGACAGTATTTTACTGAACTAGGAAATAGTACTATAGTCACTTAACGCAGGATACGTTGATCCAAAAGTGCACACCAGTTACTGACTTGCAGCAAAATCCCATACGCTATTCCAGAGCTGTTTTGTGGTCAGCTCTGTCAAATGCCCACAACAAAGTACTACGAGGAGACAGGATCCCCCAGCCCCTTAGCCAATATTCAATGCATAACCATCCAAGTCAAGTCAAACTTTATTGATTTAGTTCCCTTACGGAGAGTATGTCATAGTAATATACATCCAACAAAGCAGATTATTTCACAAGAAGTGCAACTATGTAATAGAATAATAACGTAAAATATCAGTAAATTTTGAATATAGTAGCATAGATTTTTATTAGTGGGAAATAAAAATAAGGATTGAATTCCACTTTTGTTCGGCACATTAAAATGACGAGATCAGAGATATAAAGATTTTATCCGATAATGCCCAAGATAAGTACATGCAAAGAGAATGTGATTCAGATTGTGTATTCCAATGTTACAAAGGAAAAATACATGTTGTTCACTGGGAATGCCAGTCCAAGCCCCTGCTGCAGCCCTTAAAGGTAATTGGTCCGCACTCAGTAAAAAATGGTTCTTCTAATATTCAGAGGCCATCAGTCAGTAGGGTTGCATCTTTCCTAGTACGGCTATAGTTAGAATAGCATTGCAGCTTTTCAATATAGTGCAGTGTAATTTATCCAATTTGAAACTAATGGTAGTACGTTAACGTGAGATTCAAGTGGCTGTAATTCCAAGTCTTTAGGTAATCACAAGAAGTTTTCAACGTGGCTTGAGCTTGGTCAAGTTATCTATAAAAGCACTTAAGGAGCTGTTATCCATAATTATTTCGTCCTGAAAAAGTCATCTTAGGGACCATGCTCTAGATCGTTAAATCCTTCCACACTACAACAGCACAAAACAACAGAGGCACTGGGATTCCAAGTTCAAATCGCCAAGCTTCAAGTGGTGTATTAAATGCTCCAGTAACAAATGAGCGAAACAATTTCCCTATTTTTCTTTGTACTAAGACCAGCATTTATAGGAGATTATAGTCCAGTCCCATATTTTATTATTTTTTGCAGAATTTGTGCCTTTTAAATCTTTATCAAATGTTTGAAGTGCCTTTTGCCAACCGATTTATACAATGTATTGATTGCTCCACTATGTGTAAGGGCATTCTTGCCATTATGTGCAATGTGTAATTTTGTCTCCAACTTCGGTAAGAAAATTCTTCACCTCGATAAAGAAACATTTCCTTAGGAATGATGCAGTTTCACCTCAATTTCCAAGAAAATGTTAAGTTTTCTTTCTTTCGGAGAACACGAGAATATTGCTTTTTTGCATGTTAATTATTAAATAATGGTTCTCGGTATATTCATAGTGTATTTTAATTTCTTTGTAAATCAATGGGGGTTAAATCTAATGAAATTAAATCATCGGCATAAAAAAGTGAATGGCAACTAAACTTACCAATTTTAGGAGGAAAATTGTTAATGGAACAAAAGTGATTGGTCGCTGCAGCTGCCGTCGCATCTCTGAACAAGGGTGTCGCCGCTGTAGCTGTCGTATTGCACCGCATCAAGAGTAGCGTCTCGCAACGAAGAGGAAGCGTGTCTGCGTCGCTGCTGCTGGGTTTGCATCTCTGAACAAGGGTGTCGCCGCTGTAGCTGTCGTATTGCACCGCATCGAGGGAAGTGTCTCGCAACGAGGAAGGAGCGTGTCGCTGTTGCTGCCATCGCATCTTGAAAGTCGGCGCTGTAGTTGTTTTATTGCACCACATCGAGGAAAGCGCCTCACATCCCTGGAGAAGCGTGCCGCAATCGGGCTGCTGCCATCGTATCTTAGATGTCGCCGCTGTAGTTGTTGCATCATGCGGAAGCTTCTCGCAAATGTCGGAGAAGAGTGTCGCAGCCAAGGCTGTTGCCGTCGCATCGCTGAACAAGGATGTCGCCGCTGCAGTTGACTCATTGAACCGAGACTTCTCGCATCATCAGAGAAGCGTGCCACATCTGGAAGATCTTCACGTCTTTATTTATTTGCACCGGAACTTTGCCGCATTTCCATCGCTGCAACATTGCTTGTTGTGGAAGCGCAACACATCGTAAGGTACATTGAGGCAAAGTGTTGCATCTTAAGAACTGAATGGAACTAAGCTAAAACTGCCATTTTTTAAGTATAGTATTGTGGATTTTTGTCGTTTGTGGTCTTGTGTTAAGTCTATATAAAGACTACTTATTTTTAATAAACAGCTGTGTGGTGTCCATCTGTAATGTTGTCACTGGGTTACTGTATGTGGTCACAAATGCTTTACACACTGCCTTTGAGATAAGCCTGTCTGCTCATGCCAAGCTACCAAGGGGGTGAGCAGGGGTTATTTTAGGAGGGTACCCCCTTACCCTGACTAGAGGCAAGGCTCCCTATTTGTCACAAGTACCTACCTGTGCCAACTAGAGACCCCCAAATCTAACATTGGTGGTCAGCGGTGAGGATTCTGGACTTGCATTTGTGACTCATGTACAGTGATTGGTGAACACTACTAGTGAGTGCAGGCCAAACGCAACCGCATACTGTTTTTTTGTTCTATGGTGTCCTCTTGAAAGTATTTTTGATACTATGAAACTGGTTAGTTGTGGCAACATGGAACTCGACTTCTGGCACATGTTTGTCTACACAATGAAGGGGCTGTGGGTGTTTTGCAAGGAAAGGGGGCTGCCTGTGAAGAGAAGGTCCAGGGAGGATCTAGAGGCAGACCTATTTCAGTATGAGTTACCCAGCTGGAAGGCAACACTACCGGTGGAGTCTGAGAAGGAGGAATTCCCTGAAAGTGAGGGAGAAACAGAAAAGGATAGCTGGCTTCTGGATTATGAGCAGAGGATGAGAGAAATTGACGAAGAGCTGAGAGAGATTGATGAGGTCCAGAAGGCCTTAGCCCGAGGAGAAGAACCTTGGGCCGCAGAGATGTAAGATGGCGGATTGACACCGCCGGAGCAGAGAACGCTGAACGGGTCCGGGCTGCTCTGTGATTAATGGTCGACTGCTATGACAATTATTGCTACACATCGCAGTAGCGTAAGGCTGTAAACTGCAATGCTTTAACCTTGGGATATTACAAAAAAGAAAACGGAGTGCTCGGGGCTTACCAGGATTGCGAGGCGCTGTGCATTGAACACTGAATGCGGCGGCTGCGGCTGATTGAGAGCCGCGTCCGGAGCCTGCTGTGCTCCGCTGGCGCACAGAGATTTTCGAGGGCGCCGCGTTTCGCTTTGGAATCCACGAGGGGCTGGACGAGCTGGGCGAGCTTGACGGCAGTCAACTGGTTTGGTCTGCGATTGCTTTGGCGCTCCCCCGTGGCACCAGCAGCAGCGCGGGCAGAGAAGACGAGCTTTGGTGGAATGGCGCCGAAACCTCCGGTGCGGACTATCCGGACGACAACAGCCAGCGGGAGAGCAGCGACCACACCGGTATCTTTGTTAGTGCCGGCTATGAATGATGCAACAGCTTGTAAAAAGCCCCTTACCGCTAACAACGCTGATGTGGAGAAAGTGCACTCCGGCAAGAACGAAAAAGCAACTCGAGTAAAAGGTAACACAGAGGATAACTTGTTGCTAAATGGAGGGAGTCAAATAGTAGCTGAGACAGCTGAGACAGTGTGTCAGAGTGTTACTGCAGCAGCTCTGAATGATGCTACTTTAACGGGGTTAAATATCTCGCCAGTGTTAGATACTACGGAGGAGGCTACTGGAGATGAAGGGGCTACAGATTTAACTAATACCTCTACTACTCTGGCTATAGGAACTTCGGAGCCCTTAGAGCTTCAGAATATGAACAGGGTGACTAATACCGATATTAATACTAATACTAATACGAAAGCCCCTCAGAGTGAAATGATTATTATGCCTCCAGATAAGGGGAACGCAGAGGGCGTGGAAGAAGGTGAGCACGGCGAGGGCAGTGAAAATACTGATAATACAGACCTAGCTGAGACAGACGAAGAATACATGGACCTTAATGATCAAGGGAGCAATACGCCTTTAAGATCAATTAGAGATAAAAATAAAGCTCTCAATACCAAAAACTCAAAGGCTAAAAATAAGAATAAGACCACAAAAATTACAAGCAAATCCAAGACAAGTGTTCTGAAAGCGATGGTCGAAAACAGTCCGATTAGACAATGGGTGCAGGCTAAGGGTGGTGTAAAAACAATGGCGATGCGATTGTCTGGTAATAGCCCTAATGATCAAATCATTACTACCAAAGAGGTAAACTGTGCTACTACTATGGCGAATGCGAACAGGCCCAGACTAATGGACTCAAATCAAGTCACCAATGTACCACTCAGTCCCATTCTGCCTATTAGTTCTACTACTACTACGAAGTCCCCAGCCGAAGCTGATGGACATGAGTTATCAGGCGTGATTAAGGAGTCTACAAAACCATCTGAGGAAATTCTATTGGTTCGTCCACACCCTTCTGAACCCTCTATGATACTTGTGGAGGACAATTCTGCTCCCGTGTTAATTAGTTATAGCAGTTGCAGCAATAACAGCAACAGCAGTATAACCCAAGCTTTGTCTAATACTTCTAAGGCGCCTATATACGATGCTGTTCCAGCCCCGATAGATGAGACTACGTTAGAAATACACCCGGAAACACAGGTCTTTCCTCATCTAGCTTACCTGCAGATTGGATTCCTCAGGGGGAGGTATCTGCTTCTTTTCAGATAATACTACATCTTTTAAATGAACAGAAACAAGAAGCTAAAATTCATTACCAACAAATGAGAGAAGATAATAATAGAACTCAAACCACATTACAAGAGATGGCATGTAAATTGGGGTCTGTGGCTCAAGATATTGAGGAACTGCAGCAGAGAGTGGTGGTAACAGAGGAGCAGTCACATCGTTCTGAAATAGCAGTGAACAAACATGCCTCTCAACTTCTTCAGATGCAAGCTAAGCTGGAAGACTTAGAAAATCGACAAAGGAGACAGAATCTCCGCATTTTTGGTATTGCTGAAGGAGCCGAGGGGGCTGATCCAAGAGCATATATCACTCAATTATTTCAAAGAGCCTTTCCCGAACTATCGGATTGGGACTGGGATTCTCAGATTCAACGGGCTCACCGGTTACCCCTAGTTCAAAGGGACAAGAGTGGTAAATTCCCACGACCAATTTTGATC
The DNA here is from genome assembly GCF_964261635.1 of Lissotriton helveticus. Lineage (NCBI taxonomy): Eukaryota > Metazoa > Chordata > Amphibia > Caudata > Salamandridae > Lissotriton > Lissotriton helveticus. The sequence continues at coordinate 453,100,018 of NC_136067.1, forward strand.
TACATCGGTAACTTCTTGCTCAGACAAGCTATTTCTTTAAAAGCACGGCCGAACACTCCAGTCACCATTGATTCTACTATTTTCTTTGTGAGGTCAGATCTAAGCAAACTCTCGTTAGAAAGACGTTGGAAACTGAAACAATTCATTGACCCAATTAAAGAACTTGGATTTCAAGTTTACTTTCAGGAACCTGCTAAACTGAAAGTGATTAAAAATGGCAGCTCCTATTTATTCTTGGAAGTAATGGAAGTTGAAAAAGCTATTGCCTCTTGGCGATTGGAGAAATGATTAAGTTAATGCTTATTGTTCTGCATATATGGTTTTCTGAATTTCTACTAGTTTTAATTAGCTTATGGGACTTGGGATAAGGGCGATTGTCTTTTGGGCCTTCTGGCTTGGTTATATTTGAGTAAAAGAGCACGGTGTAGCATGGTTTTTCTATATGGTTGTTGATATGATAGTACTGATTACCTGGACCTGGACCCTATCAGCGCTCTAACTGCTCTCCGACTGCCAGGGGAACAGCAGTCAATCGAACGGGGGGACCATCAGGTAACTATTGGGTGGGGGGTGGGCGCTATGTAGCGTGGGGAGGGAAAGAGGGAGAGTTTTTTTGGGGGGGGGGGGAAATGCATCAGAAGGCACAAAATATACAAAAATAATATGATTTATACAAATGTTCTGATTGGTAACAACGGTCATATAGATAAGGATTTCTATTGTCTACAATGCATCGTATAAAATGGCTAGTTTGGAATGTTTCTGGATTAAATAATAGAACAAAGAGAAACCTAGTGTATGAAGAGTTGAAAATGTATAATCCTCAAATAGTGGTTATAACTGAAACTCATATACCTTATAAAGATAAGCATTTGCTGAAACAATTAGGATATGACATAATAGTCTGTACTAGATTTAATGCTTCAATTCGTGGGGTCGCGATTTTAAAGCAAAAAGGGTTGAAATGCGAAATATTTAAGACACTAACTGACAAAGCTGGTAGATGGGCTATTGCTCAGATAAAACTGGAGGGCCGGAAATACACAATATGTGGGATTTATGCATCAAACCAAGAAGAGCCAAACATTTTTGATAATATTAATATAGAATTGCTTGGATGGGAAGGGGAATTTATTGTTTTGGGTGATTTCAACTGTATTATGAATTATGCTTTGGACACAACTAGGAAAAATTCCTTTCAAAGAATGAGGAAGACTAGAGCAGCTATTTTGGACTTAGCTTCTAATCATTTTTTAAAAGATTCTTGGAGATGCTTAAATAATAAACTTGCAGGGTACTCCTACTATTCGGCCCCTCATAAACTTTGCTCACGCATAGACATGATTTGGGTTTCAGATTCCATCCTCAATTGCAATAAATGCTCAATGGCAATTTACCCAAGGGTTACCTCAGATCATAACCCAATTTCTATTACTTTTGAGATCACACCAGAAGACTCCTCGCCACGACTTTTCTCGTTTCCTAGATATTTATTTTCTGACAACGGATTTGTGAGTCAACTTAAGGAACATCTGAAACAATTTATTGATATAAATATCCACTCTAGTCAACCCTTAATAGTATGGGACGCTTGTAAAGCTAGCATACGTGGTTTTACACAGCAATACATATGGCATCAAAATAAAGAGCACCAAATTCTGAATGAGAAAAGGCTTGGTGAAATACGTGATGTTGAACTTCAGCTATCAACAGCTTTGTCTGATGAGGCAACGATGTCAGACATATTTAATCTTAATCTTAAATTAATTGCACTCAAAGTTGCACTCAAAGATCTTCTTAGAACTAAAAATATTAATGAATTAAAAAAATATCAGCTTGATAAGTATGAAAATGCAGATAAAATTGGTAAACTTCTGGCTTATAGAGTTGCCGAAGATCGCGCACAGAATATAGTTAAAGAAATCAAAGGAGACGATGATCAACTGGTCAGCGATTCTAAATCTATTCTACTACAATTTGCTTCTTACTATCAAGCTTTATATACTCCGGAATATGTAACCTCGGAAGACAGAGTTAAAAAGTATATAAAACTGAATACAGTTAATGCTCTAAACCCACAACAAATAAAATAACTAGAGGAAGACATCACAGTAAGAGAAATTAGAGAGGCTATTAACTCCTTAGCAACAGGGAAAGCAGTAGGGGAGGATTCTATTCCTCTGGAATTATACAAATGCTGTGCTGAGGAATTAATACCGTTATTACTGGAAGTGATCCGGGCAATGGGTAATGGACAACAAGCACCTAAATCCTGGAATCTAACTCAAATCATCTTTTTCTTAAAAAAGGGTAAAGTACCTTATGAGAGGGGGTCATACCGACCAATCTCACTTATTAATAGCGACGCCAAAATTTTTGCTAAAATCTTGGCCATTAGGCTTGCACCAGTTATGTCTCAACTAGTATCTTCCCAACAACACGGATTCATACCCAAACGAGATACAACAGCACACATTAATATGGCCATTTCTGCTTTTGATGCTGCAAGGATACAGTCCGCCCCACTCGGTATGATCTTACTAGATGCAGAAAAAGCATTTGACCGAGTGGGGTGGGGTTTTCTATGGCCAGCTCTACAGGCATTTGGCATTAATGGTCAATTGTTGAGGTGGATTCAATCACTTTATGACAACCCAATGGGTAAAATATCTTACATTGGGAAATACTCTCCTATGTTCCCAATCAAGAGGGGGACAAGACAGGGGTGTCCTTTATCACCCCTGCTTTTCACTTTAGGTATGGAACCTTTCTTAATCGCTCTCCAACGTCAGCCTTTAATCAACCCATTTTTTAATGGTTTAAACAAATTGGATATCACGGTATATGCAGATGATGTAGCAGTGTTTTCCGCGGATGTACCTCAGGCTTTGAAAGGTATTTTTATTGAAGCAAATATATATGGATCAGTTTCTGGTTACAAACTTAACGCAATTAAAACTCAAATTGTTGCAAATCATCATCTTCCTACCTCTATTTCAGGTATCTGTAAGGTCGCAACATATCTTGGTGTTAAAATTTCCTCAGATATTGACTCTGTTGTGGCTCTAAACTATGAAGTATTATTAAAAGAGACTATAATACAATTTAAGAAATGGCATAAACTTCCCCTTAATATTATCGGACGTATTAATCTAATTAAAATGAAAATTCTGCCTAAATATCTATATTTATTTCGGGCAATTCCTCTACGCGTTAATAACTCTTTTTTTGTCAGACTAGAAGGGATTATTAGTAGTTTTATATGGGGATATAAAAAGACGCGACGGGCAATTTCCTCACTTAAGTTTCCTTTTAGTCAAGGAGGCTTGGCTCTTCCAGACTTCAAACTTTATTATTGGTCGGCTTTCCTAACTCGCTTTCGCAGTTTAACAATTCTGGATAAACGTTTGTATTTTCACAAATTTTTGTTAGGACAAGATGCCACTATGTTTATTTACAGATTAAATGACCCTAATTATTTCAAAAGGGTGAAGTTTAAGACTATACGAGACACTGTGAATATTTGCCGCTCCATCATGTTGAAATGTAATGTTTCTTTCTTTCATTATAAAACACCTCTTTGGGGTAATCCAGGATTCCCCTCAATCTTTCATGAATCAATATGTAGACTATACTCAGAATCTGGTATTAGAGCACTGGGAGACCTGTATGATCATCAAGGGTTTATGACATTTGAAAAATTGAGGCAATGTTATAATTTATCTGAACTGGCCGGGTTTAAATATTTGCAAATTAAGGATTATTTAGTGAAAAAATTAGAATTTAAGATGATAATAGATTCAGATTTTTGGGATTGTATTTATAGAGAATCAGACCAAGCTTTGATCAGTAGAGGATACAAATTATTTGCGGGCTTTTATACTAGCGATTTAACAAAACTAACTGCGAAATGGAATACAAGACTAGCTGCAAATATACCACCCGATTTAATCACATTATCTTTTAGGAGCTTAGATATGTAAGTTCACTCTTCTAGCCTTAAGTTGCAAATGTTTAAATCTATATGCCAACTGTACCATACCCCAGAGAGAATTCTTAAATGGACAAGGAATATAAATTTTAGTGAACGTACGAAATGTCCCAAATGCGATCTAAGTGGGGCTGATATCACTCATATGTTTCTACTTTGTCCTATGCTTAAAGAATATTGGAGTGGTATACTTAAGGTGGTTTCCGATAGACTTAATCAACCAATTTCTTTCTCTTCAACTGATGTATTGATTGGTACAGGCGCGGGTCAAAATGAACCTAATGATTTGTTGAACATTTTAATTTCGTGTGCCAGACTTATTATTGCCAGAGTTTGGATTCAGAAAAATACACCAACTGTGATGGAATGGTGGAGTTTTGTTAAAGAAATCTATGCTATGGAGACTACTCTTGCCAATTCCAAGGGCCTTCGGGCTAAACAAAAAATGGACCAAATTTGGGGAACATTTATGTCTTAATTATCGGCATCTTCTCTTTTAATTTCATTGTCCTTTTTTTTTTTTTTTTTCTTTCCTCATGATCGTATTTTCATTTGGGATCATTGAAATGTCTACATACGACTGTTGTGTATTTTGTAATTATTTTTTTTTTTGTGGCTCTTGTGTACTTTTGATGCAAATAAAAATATTAAAAAAAAAAAAAAAAAGAACCTTGGGCCGCTCAGAAAGTGAGCTTTGCTGAGTTGGGGTGGAGTCCAACTCAGATGGTGGCAGCAAAATTGATTTATCTAGTGCTGAGGGAGCAGTACATACACCCAGAGATGTGGCGCCTGACTTGAAGGAGGGGGTTAACATACACCAGGATGTTGAAGGACATGAGGTAGCTCCAGTAGTGTGCAGTGTCTCTGAGGAGAATAGGGTAACTGGCGCAGGGGTTCATTGTCCTAGTGGTGGGAGGGACACTCTACTGACTCTAGATGATAGGTGCAGGGAGAGGGGTTCCCCCAAGATTGAAGTCCTGGTATGGGAGTATGAAGACAGCCCAGAAGAGTGTGGGTTGGATGACAGAGACAGTCAGATACTGTCTTGCCAATCTCAAGAGAGGGGTGTGGAATTCGTGTGCGAGGCACTGGATGGTGAGGTGAAGGATAGTTTGGTTAACCCCTGTGGGGGGCTTTGTGATCCAATTGTGGGAGAGCATATTATAAGTCCCTGTTTTCCAGAGATATGCCAACACCTGTTAGAGAGTGAGTTCTCTGACCCCAGGGAACTCACATTGGGGGCAGACCTTTTGGTGGATTCCAGAGGGTCTGGAGAGGCATTGGGGAGTGTCCCTGTGGGGAGTAAAATATAAATGTAAATGCCACCATTTGTAAAGCACACAGCTACCTCCGTCTGAGGTGTCCTGGCGCTGGGGGCCGTCGGGAAGATTAAGCAAGCTATTGCCTAGAGTCGCATAGTGCTGGGCTAACCTGCCACCGGAGCCGGGTATCGAACCATGAACCCTGTGGTCCGGAGTCAGGCACCCTGGCCGCTGCGCTGGCTCCGGTATCTTCCAACCCAGAGTGGTGGAAATAGTGCAGAGTAGCCCAGCTAGGTCCCGTTGTAGTGGGAGGAGTGTAGGGGCTCACGTCCTGTCTCAGTGGAGAAGGAGTGAGTGCGGGGCTGCCTGTCCCCAAGTGCCTGAAACCCTGTCTCAGAGCCTGGATGGGTCTTTAAGGGAACACCAGGTAGGGTTCCTAGGCTGTCCTGATGGGCCGCCCGTTGAGGGGGATCTCCTAGTGTCTGGTGAACTGGTAGTGTCTGTAATCAGGCCTCCATTAGTTATAGTGTCTGGCAGTGCCGCTCCAGTTGGGAGGGTACAGAGGTCCAGACTGAGGGGTGAGAGGGGAAAAGAGTCCCCAGTGGAGGAACCAGTGGGTCAGGGGCCAGCCAAAAGGGCTGCGTCACCAGTGAATGACCATGGTGACACCACTTCTGTTCTGGGGGACCTTCGCGCACTGTCAGATGGACAGGGGTCGGGAGATCTGCGCCAGGCAGACTGTCACACAACTAATGACTTATGTGTCACCCTCGGGGTGAGCATATGTGCTCCCAAGGAAGTCCTGGGTTGCCAGGCAATTGTTCAACAGCAGAGTTGGGTCCCTGGGTTGGGAAGCCAGGATCAGAGGTTGTCTGACCTGGAGGAAGGGGCAACGGTAATCAGGGTCCTAACCGAGGTAGTTTCTAGGGGTTCCCCTCCAATTGGGAGGGTGCAGTGCTCTGGTAGGGGTGCAGAGGGAGAGAGTCCTCGCCTCTGACCCCTGTGCAGCCTGAGGGTTTAGACCCCAGGTTGGAGGGCCAGGTTCAGGGTGTCCCCCCCTGACTTCGTTGGTCAGTTGCAGGATAGAATCCCTGAACTGGTGGGTGAATAGTGCAGGAAACCTGCTACAGGCACCCTGATAATTTTGGAAGGGGGTACTGCTCCAGGTGGGAGGGTACAGAGCCCCAAGGAGGAGGACCGGGTGTGGGAGAGACCACCCCAGTCTCTGGTGCAGCCGCCGGATACAGGCCTAGGGCTAGTGGATCAGTGCAAGGATGTCATACCTGACCTGGCAGGAGGGAGAGTGGACAAAGGATGCCAAGCACCAGGGACTACTGCCCGCTCTCTGACGCCACAGAGGTTTGTGAGCCCTGAGAGGCATATGGCCTGGGTCTCACCCCTGACTACTGTCAGTGGCCACTGTGACTTTTTGTCTGTCTGTTGGGACACACCTGTGAGCAAGTTACGGTTAGATGCTGCACAGGTGGTGTCCACAGGTGAGGAGAAGGGTTCCACATGGGTTAGCTTGATGGACCCTGAAAGTATGAATAGAGGAATTGAAATGGGTTCAGATTGGCGTAGAACTGGAATATGCCCCTGCTGTTGCGAGCCAGGTCCATGTACTATCGCCCAAAACAGGGAAGCTCATCAAGGTAGTAATTGGTCTACCTTGCGTTTTGGATGGAAGAGGGTTGTGTCGGACTTGGCTCTTTTTGCAGGGTCATCCCTGAACTTTTTGCCTTCTTCCTATATTTTTTTCTGACCGGTTGGCTATTTTATGACTCTGGGCACTTTACCATTGCTGATCAGTGCTAAATTGCATATGCTCCCTATTGTAAATTAATGTATGAATTGGTGATTCAATGATTGACTGGTTTGGATTACCAGTCGGACCCTAGTACAGTGCCCCAGGAGTGCCCAGGGCTTGTAAACCACATGCTGCTGGTGGGCTTGCAGCACTGGTTGTGCCACCCACAGAAGCGGCCTGTAAAAGTGTGTCTAAGGAATGCCATTGCAGAGCCTGTGTGCAGTCTTGTACTGCCATGTTGACTGAGCACGTGCAACCACTTGCCAGTCCCTAAACCTTCCCTTTTCTTTATAACAGACACCACTATGGTAGTCCCAAGGGCAGAGCGCATTGTAAGTATAAGGTAGGACAAGCCCTGATGTGTGTGGCATGTCCTAATAGTAAATTACAGCCATTTTCGTTTTTCACTATTGCAAAGATACCTATTCCCCATAGGCCAGAATGGGCAGTTAGATTATTACATCCTATAATCCTAACTGACTCAGGTAACATGGTAGAAATTCGAGTTTAGTATGCCTGAACTCAGAATGATAAAATACATCTTTTAGTGAAGTTGGTTTTAACATTCTGTGTTTGAAAATACCACTTTTAGAAAGTAGGTATTTACTTGTCTAACTATCCAGGCCTGCCTCTGCTAGGTTGTGTATTCCTCGTCTGGAGTTTGAGTGACAGGACTGGGGGATTCCAGGAGACAGAATGAGTCAGCCCAGTGGTGAAAAGAGAGATCTGCATCTAGATGGGTGGGAGGAGTTGCACCTGGGACCTGAATAGGGCTGGGTCTGGCTTCCACAATGCTGGCTCCACCTCCTGTGGTGCGGCTGATGTCTCTGCCCTGCACTGTGAAAGAAGAGAAGGAATCATGTCAACAAAGTGCTCCAGGGCTGTACTTTCCCTCCACAATGCTGGCTCCACCTCATGTGGGGTGTCTGATGTGCATGCCCTGCACTGTGAAAGGAAAGGAGAAGTCTGGTAAACAGAGTGCCTCAGAACTGGTTTGGACTGGGCAAAGGCCCCTCTCCCCTCAGAGAACAAAGGATTTCTGGGTATAAATATTGGGACCCTGATCCCATTAAATTAGATCACTTTGGACTACAAGAAGAAACCTTTACTGAGGAGAGGAACCTGAAGAAACTGAGCAGAGACTATTCCCAAGCTGAAGTGCTGCTTGGGGGATTGGCCTGCAATGGTTGCCTTACTGCCAAAGGAAGGAGAAAGGAACTTTGTGTACTTTGCTTTTCAACTTGTATAGGATCTCCAAGGGCTTGGAAAAGAGCTTGCCTCCTGCTGAAGTCTCAGGGACAACAGACTTCACCCCCAGCTCCCCAGAGTTCTTTTGGAAGTGCCTGCTGCTGTTTTGGGCCTTCTGAGGAACTGCGTGTCGCAAGGAGCTGGAAGCGTGACTCAACAAGAAGAAGCGTGTCGCTGTCGCTGTGCCTGTCGTCGCAACTCCGGAAAAAGGAGGGTGTCGCTGCTGTAACTGTCGCACTCTACCTCATCGTAGAGAAGCGTGCCGCAACGAAGAGGAAGCGTGTCGCCGTCGCTGCTGCTGCCATTGCAACTCCGAAGAAGGAGGGTGTCGCCGCTGGAGCCGTTGCACTGCACCGCATCAGGAGAAGAATCTCGCAACGATGTTTCTGCCCTGCACTGTGAAAGGAAGAAGGAGTCATGTAAACAGAGTGCTCCAGAACTGGTTTGGACTGGGCAAAGGCCCCTCTGCCTTCAGAGGACAAAGGATTTTGGGGTAGAAATATTGGGACCCTGATCCCAAGAAATTAGATCCCTTTTGGACAAATAAGAAACCTTTACTGAGGAGAGGAACCTGAAGAAACTGAGGAGAGACTAAGCTGAAGTGCTGCTTGGGGGGATTGGCCTGCAGTGGTTGCCTGACTGCCAAAGGAAGGAGAAACGAACTTTGTGTACTTTGCTTTCAACTTGCGAAGGATCTCCAAGGGCTTGGAACAGAGCTTGCCTTCTGCTAAAGTCTTGGGGACAATAGACTTCACCCCCAGCTCCCCAGAGTTCTTTGGAAGTGCCTGCTGCTGTTTTGGGCCTTCTGAGGGACTGCGTGTTGCAAGGAGCTGGACGCGCGACTCCACGAGGAAGAAGCGTGTCGCCATCGCTGCTGCTGCCGTTGCATCTCTGAACAAGGGTGTCGCCGCTGTAGCTGTCATATTGCAACGAAGAGGAATCGTGTTGCCGTCGCTGCTGCCGTCACATCTCTGAATAAGGGTGTCGCCGCTGTAGCTGTCGTATTGCACCGCATCGAGAAAAGCCAAGACTGTTGCCATTGCATCGCTGAACAAGGGTGTCACCACTGCAGTTAACGCATTGATAAAGATCTGCACATCTTTATTTCTTCGCACCAGAACTTTGCCGCATTTCCATTGCTGCAACATTGCTTGTTGTGGAAGCGCAACGCATCGTAAGGTACATTGACGCAAAGTGTTGCTTCTTAAGAACTGAACTGAACTAAGCTAAAACTACCATTTTTAAGTATAGTATTGTGGATTTTTGTTGTTTGTGGTCTTGTTGTAAGTCTATATAAAGAATACTTATTTTTAATATACAACTGTGGTGTCCATCTGTAATGCTGTCACTGGGTTACTGTATGTGGTCACAAATGCTTTGCACACTGCCTCTGAGATAAACCTGTCTGCTCGTGCCAAGTTACCAAGGGGGTGAGCAGGGGTTATTTTAGGAGGGTACCCCCTTACCCTGACTAGAGGCCAGGGTTCCTATTTGTCACAAGTACCTACCTGTGCCAACTAGAGACGCCCAAATATAACAGAATGGTACTATTAACCTGGTTGAGGTCCGTGGAGAAGTCACACAAAGACGGCAAAGATTGGTTGGCTTTTTAACTTCACATATTTATCAAGGATTGCTTGAAAAAGGGCTTTATTGTCCAATCTAGAGCAATTGTTTTCTTTTGTTTTCTTTTCTAAAGCCAGATTTTTCACACAGCAGAATGTTTTCCTTTCTGCCCAATCAAAGATATGTTTATGGATGCTTTATTCAATAATCTTACCCACGACGTTGAGTAAAGTGATCTGTCTCTAGTTCTGGGTATTTGTTTTGGCACCTTTTTATATAGTGGAAGGATTATAGTCCCATTCCATGGCATGACTCAGTCACCAGAGTAATAGCATTAATGAAATAAGGGCTCCATGATGTTTCTCCAGTCTTTCCCATGTGATTTCATTGCAGATATGGAATTTTTATCCGAGCGCATCTCTCCAGAATGCCTTGTGGTAGAAATATACTTGTCGATCTGAAGTGCAGAGAGAGCAAAAGAAAGTGACAAGGACATTTCCTCTGTTGACTAAGGTTAAATAGAGAATCTAAAGTGTGTTGGCTTGCCCCTATATAGTTGGTCCAGGTACTGTATCCATTCTTCATAGAGAATGGCAGTAGCTGAGGGTTTTGATCTCGTTTAACATTGAGGTGCTATAATTTGCCAGAATTTGAGTTGAATTTATTTCCTTTTCAGCCATATGTATATCATGCCATAGAAGACCTGCCTGTATGTTATCTTGTTTTGATCTTGCTTTTCTTCATTGGTCTTTCAGTTATTTAGGCCCTTATTCTGATGTCGGCCGGACCGCAACCTATGGCTTGTCGATTACGGTCAGCCTGACATCTACTGCTGCGGTCCGACTGTCACATTAAAATGCGTGCTGTCTGAGGCAGCAGGCGTAAGGACCATCTAATGCTTTCCGTCATGTTCAAGGAGCCCGTCAGACTGTCGGAGGGATAGTAATCTCAATAATGGGGCTGTGCCTGAGCAGGCACCGCCCTAGGGATTACAATGTCCCTCTCCACCTGCCCTTTCCTAGCGGTTTGCCCGCCATGATAGGGCAGGTGGAAAGTGACTTTGGGAGCCCCTAGCAATGCCTCCTTCCCTTCTGGCTGTCCGCTATGGGTCCTGGGAGGCAACTATGGTGCCCCCTAAACATCCCTTCACCATGTTGCAGGCACCGAATGGTGCCTGTCACTCATTGTAGGGATGTTTTAAAAGTGTATATTTCCTATTGCGGTTTGTGCTGCAGTCCGTAACCCTAACCGCAATAGGAAATATATATGTCAAGGTGGTCGTATTGTAATAATGGCAGTGGCACCACTGAGTCCCGTTTCCGAAACTATGCCAGTCGGACGCTCGTCTGAAAGGCATCGTAATGATATCCTTAATTTTGATTGTCCTTTTAGAACAGACAGGACCATAAATATTGCATACCATCCAAGATGTTTAGATGCTATAATAACCGGCAGGAAATTAGAGACAGTCTACCATGCACGTTGTTAATATATTCGACCAGTGAATTAGATTCAATCTCTGAAATGTTTTTCCTGGTCGACGGAATTGTATCTAGGTATAAAGACATTGGATGTAGTACAAGTCAGGCACGAATATTACCACAGAGTCAACTGAGAGAAAAGGCAGGTCCATGTGAAATATTAAGGTAAAAAAGGATGACTCTCATTCCTCAATGGCGGGACTTGCCTCTCTTGGAGTACAGTTGCAGTGGTACATGGAAGCTGGTGTAGATCTGTAGTAGTTCTGGAAACTTTGCAATTCAGGTAAGCTGACCACTACATTGATGTGCAACTATGAACTCCAGCATTACCTTGTTACTCTCATGTATGTAACAAATGTTTTTTCTCACAACTGTATTCTACCTACCCTATAATGTGAAGCGCTCCGATAACCTTTAGGTTCACGCTATATAAAACTGTATGAATAAATAAGCTGTATACATCATGCGTACCAAGTCCTTAAGTGCATGGAAAGTTTTGATGCATTGGCATCTTATCTCTCCTCCTTATAACCTGGTTTGCTATTGTTTGACCTAATGTGGAGCAAGACATTCAGGGACATTGAGGGATAGTGGGGGTTTGACCACCAAGGGAGAGGGCACAGGACCGATATGAAAGGCAACAGGGCATAGTGTGATATGATTAATTATTCTTAACAGTGATTCATCATAAATGTATGCGTTTTAAACGGATTATCTGACTTCAGGTTAAAATAATGCAACTTTGTTGTTAATGCTTCATGTATGTATTTGCTTGCTCACTTCCTGCCGCGAGGACTGCACCGTACTCCAGCTTGCACCTGGAGGCTGCTAGTTAATCCTTCACTTTTCGCGACACCCGCTCCGCGGGTGCCGCTCACTTGTTCCATCTGGCTGCCTAACCCTGGTGTGAGCGGCTCCACAATCGGTGGAGAGGACACTCGCTCCCAGGAGAGTCCGGGCACGTTAGGAACCAGCGCGCGTGGAGCCTACCGGGGGACTGCGAGGACCAGCATCCTCCACTGCACACAGCTGGTGCCTCTTCCCCCGGCGGCCACGCCCCCAGCCCCCAGCGATACTTAGCCCAGGATTGACCGGCACAGTGGGTGCTATTTGTTTGCTGACTTCCTGCCGCGAGGACTGCACCGTACTCCAGCTTGCACCTTGAGGCTGCTAGTTAATCCTTCACTTTTCGCGACACCCGCTCCGCGGGTGCCGCTCACTTGTTCCATTTGGCTGCCTAACCCTGGTGTGAGCGGCTCCACAATCGGTGGAGAGGACACTCGCTCCCAGGAGAGACCGGGCACGTTAGGAACCAGCGCGCGTGGAGCCTACCGGGGGACTGCGAGGACCAGCATCCTCCACTGCACACAGCTGGTGCCTCTTCCCCCGGCGGCCACGCCCCCAGCGATACTTAGTCCAGGATTGACCGGCACAGTGGGTGCTATTTGTTTGCTCACTTCCTGCCGCGAGGACTGCACCGTACTCCAGCTTGCACCTTGAGGCTGCTAGTTAATCCTTCACTTTTCGCGACACCCGCTCCGCGGGTGCCGCTCACTTGTTCCATCTGGCTGCCTAACCCTGGTGTGAGCGGCTCCACAATCGGTGGAGAGGACACTCGCTCCCAGGAGAGACCGGGCACGTTAGGAACCAGCGTGCGTGGAGCCTACCGGGGGACTGCGAGGAACCAGCATCCTCCACTGCACACAGCTGGTGCCTCTTCCCCCGGCGGCCACGCCCCCAGCCCCCAGCGATACTTAGCCCAGGATTGACCGGCACAGTGGGTGCTATTTGTTTGCTCACTTCCTGCCGCGAGGACTGCACCGTACTCCAGCTTGCACCTTGAGGCTGCTAGTTAATCCTTCACTTTTCGCGACACCCGCTCCGCGGGTGCCGCTCACTTGTTCCATCTGGCTGCCTAACCCTGGTGTGAGCGGCTCCACAATCGGTGGAGAGGACACTCGCTCCCAGGAGAGACCGGGCACGTTAGGAACCAGCGCGCGTGGAGCCTACCGGGGGACTGCGAGGACCAGCATCCTCCACTGCACACAGCGGCCACGTCCCCAGCCTCCTCCTACATAACTGGCGCAATCACCACCGCGACGCGGGACGCGCGCGGGACGGAGCTCGGGGCGAAGACCAGGCAAAGAGCGGGCCGTTTGAGGCCGTTCGAGGACGGAAAGGACTGGTCTGGCCCATACTCTTGGTCCCTAACTGTGTTCCCTAGTGCTCCAGCTGCCCAATCACCTGTTGTAGTTGTTGTTTGAAGATCATGTCAACTCGTGAGTACAGAGGCAGGGCAGCCAAGGGTAAATTGAAAGACGGGACACTAGATGACTTTATAACTAAAACTAACACAGCCATTGATAGGGAGATAAATAAAATGCAGCACAGAGTATCCATTGAACTGGAAGCAGCAAGAAGGTTATCTCAGGAGCTAGCCGTCCACAAAAAATCTTCCCTAGGCCATTTTGCTTTCGTGAAATCACCTGACCGTGCAAATGGTCCGATCCCTATCTTGATCACGACACAGGCAGACATTCATCAGCCACTAGTAGCAACGCCACTCTTACCCAAGGGGGAGCACTTATCCCCATCCACCGATATTCTAAATCTGCCACTAGGTGGGGCTTATGGGACGGCTATTGCGGGTGATAGGGCCCTTTCTGAAACATCCTCAATTCCCAAATCCATGGAATTGGGTGGGGGGAACTCCCAGACCCCACAAAAATGGCAAACCAACAAAAGAAAGCGCAACAACACTTCGGCATACTTAAAAAAAAAAACAAAGGTAGCAGAGGCCCAACTTCCCACTCAGGCACCATTTAATGCACCATTAGAATCCTCTTCAGCAAATACTACAAACCCTCCCGATTCAAGTCTAGAATCGAGTATCGTACAATCGGCGAGTAAAGACAATCTTGTAATAGAAAGCGAGAACGGGGAGGCTCCACTCTGCACTATAAAAGGGAGGGACGTAGAATTTCTGTCAATTGTGTGGGAAACCTTGAAAAAACTTCTAACCCCCCTCGAAGTAAGGCTTGCCCTCATCGAATCCCAGCTCCTCGAAACTGAAAAAAGCATTCTGAATTTAGCAACCCTTAGCGCCCATGCTAACAAACCTACCTGTCCATCCCACATTACAATCTGTTGATAAAATAGTAGCTGCTGCCATTTCATCTGATGTCACCAAGGTTAAACCTATTCCTAAACCTCGGCACAGGGATACTATAGACATCCACAAAAAGGCAGCGGTGGTCACAAACCAGCTGGCGGCACAGTCTGTACCATCTCTGTCAGCCACGGCAGGTCATCCTGCACCACCCCTGGAAGCTGTGACTAAACCGAAGGTTAGAGATTTTAATTTCAAACAATTCACTAATCAACAACCTACCACTAATAGAGTTAATGCCAATAGAGATCGCCCTAGGGGCTATGTTGATCTTCCACCTGACGTTAGACCCTATGTTGTTGTACTAACAGGGGTCCCGGAACTGCAATACCATCAACAGGAAGACTTTGGTTCATTAAAGAACAAAGTAATCCACTGGCTTAATACCAACAGGCCAATACCAAACCACCTGAGGAGTAAAATCCTCATGGTGCGCCGGGTCCCCTGGATAGGCACTTCACATAAGTCCATTACCGGCGATTGTGTAGTGGTTTCATTTGAAAATCCCAACACAGCGCAATCTGTACACTCCTGGTACCAAACCAATGTAAATTCACCGATAGCATCAAGACCACTTACTTACTTCTACCCTCCGCAACCACAACTGAACACAGGAGGGAATTGGAGCTGGATCCCGGAGAGAAAAGGCGGGTGGGGCAGGCCACCCAACCATTGGTCAGACACGTACGGTGGGTGGACCGGGGCCCCGACGTATAACAGATTCGGGTGCCTCGAGGAAGTGGATTGACTCACATATAGGTCAACTGACATTCTACCAGTAGTTGACTCGTTCTGTCACTCTGTCTACCCTCTGGGTCGATCAGCTTCTCCTAGTCCCCAACCTAAACTGGATCGATCTGCTTCTCCCATACTACAATTCCATTTGGGGAGCCATAATTTAAACTTAGGTGACACTAGATATATAGAACGGGCACCCGTTGAACTCCCAGAGGGCAACATAACTCATAAGCCTACTAATGACACTAAGAATGACATAGACAAGCCCAGAATAGACCCAAGCAACGAGGCCAATTCCCTGCCTGACACCAGGTTAAAAATAAACTTAGTGGTAATGGACGGTGTGTCCGCCACCCAGCAAGGACAGTCTGGGCCACGTAAGTGCTCTCTGGCACTTAATGCCACCGATACCCAGGCGGCTCCTGGAGTGGTATCTATACTCTCCTGGAATGTCGCCGGGCTGGCCAATAAATTAGACTACCCCGAATGGGTAGAACTTACCGAAGGGCATGACATATGCCTACTACAAGAAACCTGGGCCAGGGATAACCACTCCCGGACGGGATATGTGTCATTTGAGATACAGGCAAAATGGGGTGGAAAGGGACGACCCTCAGGGGGCCTATTGATTTGGGTGGGATCTCACCTTGGCTGCAGGGCTACAAAACTGGAAACGAACTCAGCCGATTTCCAGTGCGTATCTCTGGAGTGGCCCGGTGGTGTCACTGTGACACTGATCAATGTATACCCGAGATCGGTAGGGATAGCAGCTATCTCGAGTACAATTAATGACCTAGTGCTGTTTCTTGATTCTACCACTCCTTGCTCCACACTGATAGTTGGAGGAGATTTCAATACTCAGTACGAGCCCCTTCCGGTCCATTTGTCAGATTTAACAAGTGAAGAGGATGAACCCTGGGATATTCCCACCCTGGCAGGTCCACCCATAAAGGCCTGGACGCCACTTGCCTCCCAAATAACATCTCTCACGCTTCGTCACTCGTTGAGGGCTTGTAATGGGCGGATCCAAGGGGACATCCCTCCAAAATACACCTTCAATAGACCCGGACATGAGTCACGTATTGACTATATCCTAGTCTCTGCGAGGGATTGGGCTAAAGTAAGGGAATTTCGTATAGTAGACAGAGCTGATAGTGACCACAACCTACTGTCGCTGAGATTTGCGATCCAGGGGTCCCAAACGAGTCGGCCAGAGGTAAATTTGGCAGACCCAGCTGACTTGGTTCTAACTAGTAATAGACGTAGAATCAAATGGACAAAGTTGCTGGAGAACCCATCCAATATCCAAAGGCTGTATGCGACAGTCGTCCCCGCACTGGAAAAGGTCGAGGCCCTTAGCCACTGCCTAGCTAACGAAACTGAACTCTTTTTACCAAAGCTCAATGAGTTAGGGGCCACCCACTCTGAGCTATGTTCCAATTTGGCAGATGTGCTGAACCCGGTAGCCAGGGCAAAGAATTTTAAGAAGCAAAGAGCCTCATGGTTTAACGCTTCATGTAGGAGGGCAAAGGCCGACTTACTAGAGTCCCTCAAAATACGTGAACCCCAGAACATGATTAGGGTAAAGCGGCTTGCTTACAAGTCCATCCTCCTCAGTGCTAAAAAAGAATGGGATGAGGAAAACTGGTCTGAAATGACAGCTGCCCTCACATTGTGCGATCCCAAAAAATGTTGGCAAATTGTTAAACACGGCTCAGTTGAACCATTAGTGGCAGTAGTAGCAAATATAGCAGCCCCCGTTTGGGAGGAACACTTTAAAATATTGTATAAACCCCACAACCCGGACCAACTGGAGAACCCACACGAAGACATAAGGCACCCACCGATGGGAGGCGTAGCTCCTATGAACGAATTCACCCTGGCAGAGGTTAGTTCGGGAATCAAGGCTCTGGCTCCCGGAAAGGCGCCTGGTCTAGATAGGTTGCCAGGGGACCTTTACAAACACGAAGTCACAATCTGGGCCCCTTACCTCAGGGCGTTGTTCAATGCAATTCTGAATGGCATGACGATCCCCCCAACTTGGCTGGGGGCAGAGATAGTCCCAATTTTTAAGAAGGGATCACCTCTGCTCCCAGCCAACTACAGGCCAATAAGCCTGATAGACGTCTCCCAAAAATTATTCGCCAGGTTGCTATTGGACCGCCTGTCGGAATGGATGAGGGAATATAACATCCTGAGTCCCTTCCAAGCAGGCTTTAGGGAGAAGGTTTCAACCATAGACCAGGTCTTTCGGTTCGTCCTCATCTTTTGGAAAATGGTGCAGTTGGAGGGTGGCAGCCTCTATACTGTATTCGTGGACCTGAGGGCGGCCTTCGACCTGGTTCCCCGTAAAAAGCTCTGGGATGTGTTGGCCAAACTGGGGGTACCAGAGGGTTTGCTGGAGATGATTGTTCGTCTCCACACTGCTAATTTCGCACAGTTTAGGTGTGGCAAGGAGGGAGCCCTGTCAAATAGGTTCCCCGTTGGCAGGGGGGTGAGACAGGGCTGTGTGCTCGCACCAACCCTGTTCTGCCTCTACATCAACGGGGTTATCTCCCACCTAAACGGGGTTGCCAACTCTGACGCGCCCAAGTTGGCGGGCGCAAGGGTGCCGGCAATTATGTTTGCCGACGACACCCTGTTGCTTTCCAAGTCCGCAACGGGCATTCAGCGCGTTCTTGATGGCTTCACTGATTTTTGTAGGGCATACGGTCTAGAAATCAATACCTCAAAGACCAAATTTATGGTGTTTAACCCCCCCTCAAAATTTAACTTTAGACCCAACATCGGGCAGAGTGGGCTCAAAAGGGTGAAAACTTTCGAGTACCTGGGCGTCATGTTAAATGACAGACTGACATGGAGCACGCATCAGGAGAAAGCACTCCTTAAACTGACCCAATACGCAGGGGCCACCTTGAATCTTCTGGGCAATAATAAATCAACTATTCGGCCCGTTGGTCCTCCTATACAGACCTACAAAATACAGGCTAGGGGGGCAGCCATGTATGGGTGTGAGCTTTGGGGGCATGCAGTAACACCGGATCTGGTAAAGGAGGAGAACAAATTTATTCGGAGGGTTGTAGGACTCCCCTCCAGTTCCCCTCTAGTCCCCCTAAGGTTAGACCTAGGGATGCGACCATTAGATGAAGAATTGGCTTTCCGTCCCTTGGCTTTCTGGCGTAGGCTGTGGGTAACTCCTGAATTGGTCAGCTACAGACAGGGACTACAGGAGGTGCTTGCTATGCCCAATGCTGGGAAAATCAATTGGCTGAAATTTATTAAATCAGAGTTGGAGGGTCTGGGACTTTCAAAGATGTGGTATGATCCGCTAACCAACTGCCCACTTTTGCCCAAAAAGAAACTAGCAAAGATATATTATGATAGCAAACTGACGAAACTTTTACAGCATCAAAAACTTGGCCCACTAACAGAGCTCTTCTTATGTATTAAGGACACGTATAGATTTGAACGAGTTCTAGACAATCTGTACCCTCCCCTGCTTAGGAAATTATATTTGCAATGGAGGCATGGGTCACTTCCACTTCGAGTATTTACAAGTAAGTGGAGTGAACAATCACCCAGCATGTGCCCAGCTTGCAGAATGTCTGATGAGTCCGAACTCCACATACTCTTTTTCTGCCCCATTTACCAAGGGTTGCGTAGGAAATGGATAGTTCCTTTATGCAGAAACTTGGGTTTTGGAGAGTGCATGGCGCATTTAGAGTCCTAAAAACAAACTTGACGGACCACATTGTTTTCGCAGTGGCCAAATACTTGGGTGCCATATGGTCTCTGAGAAGAAAACATCTCGATGCTGGTAATTGATTCCATCGCATCAAGTTTATGCATTGTACTGTGTAATACTGCTTTTTAATAATTATGGATAATTTTACAAAGTATATTCTTATTTTTTTAACAATACTATGGATGTATTAAATGTCTTTTATGGTGAAAAATTTCTCAGAAATAAAGATTTATAAAGTAAAAGTAAAAAAGTAAAGTATATGTATTTTAATTTTTATCAAGCAGATGCTTGTTTTCTATGCAATGAAGATAAGCCTGCAGATGTTGCGCCCCCCTCATAAGAGTCTTGCTTGGGACATTATCAGTGCTGCAAGTCATTAATCATAATCTTTTCGGTCATATTTATCAAAAATCTAATTACCATTGAATTGCATTTTTAAGTATTAACAATTGTTGTTTCATTATGTTTCTATCAGTTTCCTAACCGAAATTACCATTATTAAATATACTATTGTAACCGAGTGTTATCATATTGCACAGTGAGCCCTGCTAGAGTAGAAACAACTATTGGAGCTTTTTCACTGAAAGAGCATGTATAACATTAAATACTTGCATGTCCTAATTTTAAATATGTTGCATCCTGCCTTATAAACAATAACGCCTACATATGGGTGACTCATTAATATTTAAAATGAAGGTTTTGACCTGTCAAAATGATTTCTTTTTGACATGTTAAACTGCACATTCGACATTTGAATACCCATTCTACAAATGGCAGACTTGCAGTCATGTTTGCACTTCCACTGTAGTGTGTGGCATAATGGGTGCTGCAGTTCCTAGTGACATATAGCTTACTGACCCTGGAACATATTGTACCATATATAAGTACTTATTGGTAAATTGAATATGCCAATTAGGGGAATGCCAAGTTCTCCATGTTGAAAGGGGGAGCACAGGCACTTTATCTCCGGTTAGCAGCGGTAATGTGCACAGTCGTCTATAGCCAGCAAAAATATAGGGTGCAGCGAAAAGTAAATAATCCAGGGTGACTCTGCAGAAAGGTAACCTTTTCTACAGTACTCCAGTTTGAAAATAGTCACAATTATTATTGTCCAGTTTGGTATATTTACTGAAAAGAAATTGGTCCAACGCGGCCAGGGAATTACTGCAGTCTCAGTCAGAAAAAACATGGGAGCGGGTACTTTCGCTAATATGTTGATTGACAGTAAACTGTCATCTCCCCATTGGTACCAGATTGATGTGAGAATCAATGGCAAGCCATTCATGGATTATACGCTAGTGTCCATTAATATTGGGTTTAAGAATATTTAATACAGACTTTGAAGTAAGTATTTTAAATTATTGTCTTTGAGTACATTTTACTCCCAGAAGATGTCCTACTGTCTTAGACATGGCTCCTCTAAAGAATATATTTATTACACTGTATGGCCTTGCTCAAAATGTAGCGCCCGATTAAGATGTCGGGTGGACTGCCACAGACAGACCGTCGGTGGCGGTTCTCCCGATATCTAGGGCTGCAGTCCAACCGCAGGATTATGATACTGGTGGTCAGAGCACAGTGGGCAGGGGGAAAGACCACCGCCTCCGACAGGCTCAAGGAGCCCGTCTGGTTGGCGTTCAGAGCCTAATCCCTACAAATGAGGCAGTGCCTGCGGAGGCACAGCCATAGGGATTAGGATGTCAGTTTCCGAAAACCTTTTCCTGGCGGTCTGACTGCCATGGAAAGGCTGTTGAAAAGGGAATTTGGGGCCCCTAGCTGGGCCCCAGTGCCCCATTGGTCTCCCCTATGTGGCCTGGGGGGCACATGTGGTGCCCCCACAAACATCCATTCACCGTGTGCCAGGTACCACATGGTGAAGGTAAGTGTAACATGGTATCTATAGCTACCTGGGAGATTCAGATTGGGGAGCAATGCAGGATTGCATGTATCAGATGGATATTCGCTTTGCAGGGAATAGGAGTCCAAACTGTTTACATCCAGGTTGTGTGAACTGAAGGAGACTTCCCCTGGTAATGGAAATGTGATTGCTGTATTCCACCTGTCGCAATAGCAGACCTTTTATCTGCTAAAGAATAACAACAGAGACTCAGCAGCAAAGAGATGTACCTGCAATACCATGTTGTCTTTCTTCATAATGTTCAATTCATTATATCAATACTGTTTGCTACCATTGTTCCATATATTGAGGCAGGTAGTTATGGCATGCTTAATCACCCCATATGGTTTGATTTTGGTTTGCATGGTTTTTGGATCTGTGCTGTGAGTGAGCCACCAAAATTCTACCCACTGTAAGCTTCTCTCAAAATAGTTTTTTATAGTAATCGTCAGTGCTTGCCTTTTAAAATAAGACCTCCTTACAGCGCAGCAAGGAGGACTGTTGTCACGCTCACTCTGATATCTTCACATAAGTATTGTACCCCAGATGAATCCACAAATTAATTGGTAATGGCCTGTGCATGCTGTGTAATTTAATTGCAAAACAACAGTTGATGGACCGAATGCAGAACAATGTCATACATTCACCCTAGTACAGAGATCTGGGCCTCAATCCATCATTTTTTTGCACTCCACACCACCCCAGTTCAGACATGGCCATATGCAAATCAGCCTTGACCCTGTGCCACATGGGAACAGTCCAGCCCGAATTGCCAAGCCATGTCTTTCCTGGACTGGAATCAAGCATCCTAGAACCGGTTTCTGTCTATCAGCCGTCTTCAGCCATGATAGCTTGACTCCAGTGGTGTGGAGAGCATGGGACTCACGTCTGAGCATACCGATCCCACTCGGGGCGACAAATGCAAAACAACAGTTGATGGACCGAATGCAGAACAATGTCATACATTCACCCCAGTACAGAGATCTGGGCCTCAATCCATCGTTTTTTTGCAATTTAATTGGGCATCCACAAATACATTTAATTTGTTGACTGTAGTCTTGGGGCCTAATTACGAGTTTGTCGGTCCATATGACTGCGAAACAAGTAGTGGAGGTGAGGTGGTGGTCTGGGAGTGCTGCATCTATGGTCCGGCCTCTGTGTTACAACTACAACAGTCGGACCGCCATAGGACTGATGCAACCATCAGAGATCTATGATCCCAGGAAATGGCCAGCAGTCTGAGAGCTACAATATGCTGCTGGTGCCGCTGCGGCACCACCAATCATATTACGAGTTTCCTCACTGCCACAGATTTCATGGTGTTGAGCCAGCCATGTAACCTTTGGCAGTAAGGAAGCCGCCCCCCTCTTCTCGCATGGCCTGATGATGCATGAGGGGGCATATGGTGTGCCCCCCTATCTGCATGCACCTCCTTTCCAGCACAGCATGGACTGCACAGAAACAGGCTTTGGTGTTCCAGTTGTAGTGCTTTTTTAATAGGGACCCAGTGGGAACTACAAAGCACCGCCTGCCAGACCACAAGAAAACTTGTGGAGTTTGGTGGTGTGGGAGAAGGGAGTAGTGTGCCAACCCACTCTCACACAGCCAAACTGGGAATCAGGCCTGGACTGTATTTACTTCATGGCTAAAAACTGTCAAAAATATAATTTTGGATTGACCTAAATGATTTGCATGTCTTTCCCTATATTAAAAAAAGGACGGACTGAAAATTTAATATTCATTTGGCCATATGTGTGCTTGTTCATGCTCTATGCAATAGTTTCATCAGCAAGCCAATAATGAGATCCTGGTTTTGCACTATCCTCTTCTCTTCTCCTAGTACATGAAGGGAGCATGAGATAAATCTACATAAAGTCATCAGCAGATACTCACTGACAAGCCTGAGCATGCCCTTCTCACAAAGACTCAATACAAATAAAGAGAAGGGGCACATATAGGTCCAGTACAGCCCCCAATAAATACAATGTAGCACCAAAGGAGTATACAGTTCCTATAGGGTGGGGAAAGAAGAGAAAGAGTTAGGTTGGTCAACACCCTTACTCAGTAGTAGAGTGTGGGTGTCTCCAAATTTGGGAAGTGGGGCCTTCACACACCCATTTGGGTGTCATGCTTCATCATAGGGCTTGCTCCTCGTCAGGCCGGCGCTGCAATGCCTGACGGGCACCCTATGAGGGACTCTTTGTCGGAGATCTTTTTCCCAAGCTGTATAGGTGAGGTGCGTGTGAGGGGCCTAGTTGTGTAGATGTGAGGTGATGTGAGGAGAAATAAAATGAGGCGAGGTGGTGCACCAAAATGAATTTTAATCTGCAAGCCCACTCGTCTAAATCAAAACCAGAATAGGGATACCGATGATTATAATGGTCAGAGGTACCTATATATGTATAGTCATGGTCAACATGTTACTTGCCCAATGTGTGTAAATCACTCAGCAATTCTTTAGGACCTATCTTGATGCACTATCTACACGGGTGGTTGGTTATGGAAAATGAACCAATCACTCTAATGACTTTTCAATGAGGCTCCTTAATAATACAAATCATGGGACCAACCTAATGAGATTCAAATCAGAGAGAGAAAAACAGTAGTACATGAATAAGGTATGCACATACAGTAATATTGCCTCCAGAATGAAAACATGCCACAAACACATGCACAACTGGTTAGTGCAACTCAAGAGGTGCATGGCCAGACAAACATAATAAGCAGACTTGTGGCACACGTGACAAATACAAAACATACTGGTGTCATTGGTGGTAACCAACCACCGTAGGAAATAGCGCAATAGAACTCACCCAATTCGGGTTTAAGTCACGCCTCACCAATAGTTAGGCAGAACAACGATCGTTACATAAGTGAACGTCATGCTGGTTTTGAGGGGAGAAAGGGGGAAGATAAAAACACGATGGGTATAAGCAAAGATGGAAGGTTACCCAAGGATGAGCATCCTATCAAAGTGGCATAGGTCTCTGTAGCAAAAGGGGGGTGGGGAGAACAGCATCACTGCTTAATTACAGTTTTCCTGGAAAACAGGTGCCAGGATCCTACCCATCGCTCTTCCTCGTCGGGAGGAAGTGAGGTGTGTGAAGCCAGTGGGGTTAAGTAGCAGGGCAACGACCCAGAAGTGGATGGCCGAGGGACATGCAGCCGCCATCTTTGAAGGGGGTTGAAGCTACAAGTTCCCGGTTAAAACGGTGTCGGCTATCTTAGAATGTGGAATGCATGTGTCACCAACTGGTCGATGGATATACGGCAGCCATCTTTGAAGGGGGTAGAAGCTTAAAGCTATTGATTAAAGCTTTGGCGAGCATCTTATAACGTGGAATGCGCATAGCATCCAGAAGGTGGGTACTTTATTGGAGGGGTCACCGTGTGCATGTATGCGCTAAAGTGTGCCCACCCTCGTGGGACATCTTGAGGCCAACGCCATTGGCAATGTAAAAAAGGGTGAAGGAAGTACCCAATTGACTAACATTATCAGTCTGCAGGCCGAAGTCAGACAATCATAGTGGGACACACAAGTCACGCAGTGGAGTGAATTCAAGTGAGTGAAGTCCTGGCATTGGGATGTAATCACTGACACCTCTACATGTAATAAATCCCGATGGGATGCCATGATAGTTATCACAAGTAAGAGGTGTAGGAGGGAGTCCACATGTCCATGGTGACAGGGATTGGATGAAGCCAGGCTTGGTTATTGTGGCAAAGTAGATTGTGTTCAAAGGATACCAAGTCCCCGCTGGTGAGTGCTAGTATCTGCATTCAGTGACATCAACTGCATGCAGTGGGAATCAAGAGGACAGATAGTTGGGGGAGGAGGCTCTAATTATTTTCCTCCCACGGAATATCCTCATTGAGCCCATCTCTGTCGCAGGATAGTCTGAAACTCCAGCGTTGCTATCTCCTGAAGAGACCCTGTTTGCTAAGATTGGGTTGGGTCTCAATCACTGTCCACCGTAAGCTATCAGGTACGTGTCCCTTCTCTATGAATTGTTGACAGTTTGGTAGTTAGTCTGTTGCAGCGTATGTTGCTTCGGTGCTCCATAATCCTGACCTTCACTGCCCTGGTTGTCATGCCGATGTAACTCTGTTTACAAGGGCAGGCAATGGTGTAAATACAGTTGTTGGTGTTGCAATTGGTGTGAGACCTTTGGACCCATCTACAATTGGGCGATAGCTGTAGTTCTTTGGTTCTCTCAGTAAGAAGGCACACGGAACATGAGCCACACGCTGAGTGACCTGTGACTGGAGGTACACCCCATAAAGTTGGTTGGTTATTGTGGTGTGGACCAGGGCGGGGAAGTGTGTGGACCAAAAGGTCTGGTACATTTGAACGCAAACCTGGGAGGGGCCAGTGCTAGGTTCCCTGTTTATAGCATACCCCAGTTCTTTCTAATGATTTGTTTAATCCTGTTTGAATATGGGTAAATGTCGTCACACAGGTCAGTGTGTCCTCCTCAGTTTTGGGTATTTTCTAGAGTAAGGCCTCCCTGTTATTGTTTCTTGCCCTCTTCCTGGTGGTGTTATTGCTATGTACTGGGTAATCCCTTTGTATTAGGTTGTGTGCGAGTTGTGATGCCACATCGTCATAATCCCGGGTGGTGCTGCAATTACGCCCAAGGCACATAAACTGCCCAAACAGAAGGTTGTCCCTGAGAGCCTTTGGATGATGGCTCCCATACAGTAACAAACTGTTATGGTCAGTTGTTTTTTTGTGGACCGTGGTGTGTAATCTACCCTCCGTCAGTGTTATCTCCAAGTCCAGAAATAGAATAAGAGTGCCGGAGATGGTGTTTGTGAAGCGTAAGTACCGGTTGAGTGTTCACCCACCTACAGAACTCATTACATGTCAGTACATCCCCCTTCCAGAATACCAAGATGTCATCTATGTTTTCTTTTATTCTCTTTTTACACTTATTTTCCAAGTTCCACATGTGTATGTACACTCATGCATTCGAATTTCATATTAATTGCTCAGCCTATTGAGCTTAAATTCCTCGATTGAAATGCATTTTGTTTTGCCAGCATATTCTTTCTTTCTTCGCAGATGGATTATCATGATTCTCGTTAGTTAAAAAAAGGCTTATTGTTTATATTAGACTGCTGATATTGAGACCTGGAGAAAAGAACTTGCCAGTGAACGTGGAGGATTATTGGTCGAAAGAACCCATCTGTTAATCATGTACCAGGACAGAGAGATGTTCAAGGTTGAGACCTACAGTCGACGTTTTGATGCAATGGGAATCTAAAAAGATGTTGCAGATGCTGTTTTGAGTAACAATTTGGTTGGATTCTGGTTGTGTGAAGGAGATAAGGATGTTTCTGAATCTCCTGTTGGTTTTAAATTGGTGTTCTCACAGTTGAACTGTGGAAATTGCCATTAGACTTTAAGAGGTACAGCCCGCTCTGCTTGCCTTATTCTTGCTAGTGTGAAGTGTTATCCTACACGCTTATATCCTATTTCTTAAGACTTCTGCTGAAGTCTGATCATCCTGACACTTCTGTCTTAGTCCTCTTTGTGGAGTCACATTGTGGAGCCACATTGGCTTCACAAACTAGAAAAGTATTGTTGATGTCTTCTCCCTTACAGTGCTTCATGCCAACCAACAAAGGTCCATTCGAAAAATCTTTGATAACTTGACTAAGAGATTGAGGTGTAAGTACCAGCGTACTGTCAGATCTTAGCACATCAAATGGTTGGATACTGAAGCAAAGGGAGCTAGATTACCCCTGTAGAAATTCTGGACTTACCCAAACACAGTCCTTGCTCTTAAAAACGCGTGTCTTGGTACAGAGTGTCAGCAGAGTTCCAGTGGTTCAGCAAAGAGTAGAAACAGCAGAGTAGTGCGTATTAACAGAGTTGCTTGTTGTTGTGTATGTCAAGCTTGCAGTATTTGGCAAAGATTGTGTGGTGTGATGCACTGATCTTTTAGTTGTTGTATATATGTAAATGCCTTTAATGCTGAGCAGTTGAAGTTATTGGGTTGGATATAGCCTAAGAGTCTGGGATAAGTGTGAATACGCTGTGATGAAATTTGTCTGCTAAGTTTTGTGGTGTTAGTTTTGAGGTACCATGGGCTGCACAATTGAGATTGAGATAGGGACATATAACTTTGTTTGAGAGTAAATTGTGATTGGTACGGTGGATCCTGTTGTGCAAAGGAGAAACTGCAATGGTGTGGGTGATTTCCCCACTGGTCGAGGTTTCACTCAAAAGTGTGCCTAAGTAGGTTGGAAAGTGTTACTCTGTACAATTTCTTGTGTGATTGAATGCTTTGGATTCTTTAGTGGAGCAGACAAAATTTATTTGTTGAAATTGTGTAATGTTCTCTTTTACGCTTGCTTAGTGTTGAGAAAAAGGTGCAGCACTGGGGATGGACGTTTGGCGTTAGTTCTACGCTGTTATTGGTTGGTTACATCACAGAGTGCCGGGCTGAGATCGAATGAGAACTGTGGTTAAAGAAATTATTTCCTGTTTTCAAACGAAAATTCTATCCATGATTGTTAATATTATTGATGAAAAATTGAATGTTTCTGGTCTATGTGAGATTTCATTGGGGGAGATATGAAAGTCCCTGTTC
Organism: Lissotriton helveticus; assembly: GCF_964261635.1. Taxonomy (NCBI): domain Eukaryota; kingdom Metazoa; phylum Chordata; class Amphibia; order Caudata; family Salamandridae; genus Lissotriton; species Lissotriton helveticus. The sequence goes on from NC_136067.1 coordinate 453,127,521, forward strand.
GAGAAGGATAAAAGGCGTTGCCAGAAAGCATGTTAGGTCATTATGTGGCCATTAATGTGGGGCCCAATGTGCATTTGGCTGAGTGAATGGCATAGGATCACCAAATAAGAAGGAACTTTGATATTTGCACGCTATGGCACATTTAATTTGATAATTTTGGAAAACCTGAAAAGGGTATTGTACGACATGAAGCCGTCTCCTAGACCCGCACCGTATGAGGCACTTAATGCCTGAGGGCGTGGCGTGCAGTTCATGTGAAAGAAAAAAGGCATCAGGGTAGAGTTAGAAAGGCAGTACATAGCTGTGCTGAAGCTGGCTGGGATGCAGAACAACAATAATGGAGAGCTGACACAAATTGAAGAAACTAGGTTATACCCTGCATTGAGTGAGGAATCTCAAAAAAGAACAAGGATAAAATAGACAGTGCAAAAAGCTCTTGCGAAGATAATGATAGTGATTCTTGAGATGACCTTCTGGATGTTTTATGGTCAACCGCCCACAGCCTTATAATGTGACCCAATCCTAAGGGAAATGTGGTGCTGTTACCGGTGGAGACTTTGAGAGAGCTGCCACCCCAGTGAATACAAGTCACAACCCTATGGTAGAGAGTTTAGGGATTTGTGCCCCTGTTAACTGGACTGTTTCAAATGTCACAGACGCAATACCGGCTCTGGTTATTATTGGTCACACAGTTCCCTTATATAAACCTGAGTTGTCCGGGTCCACTACACATGCCTTGACAGTTCCTATTGGTATAAATTCATCAACATCTGTTCCTATTGCCCCTGTATGGGGAGACGCTGGAAGAATTCCTTTGGTCCCCAATATTGTGACTCCACCATATGTCCATCCTGTATCACCAGCAATTAATAAAACTGGACTTACACCTTTAGAGGTACCCACTCAGAGGTCACACATTTCTCACTTATCCATTTGGAGTTCACCTCTGTGTATTTAAAGCAGTAGTCCAGGGAAGAGATAATGGTGTTAACTCACAAGAGTTGGATGATATCATTCGGTTTTTCAATAGGTCTCCACAATAGTGTGAGGGTTCAGGAATGAGTAGGGGACCCTAGTCTCCAGGAAAAGAGAATGCAGTGGATGTGGTCAAAAAACAATTAGATTTAGATGAGATGATGCGATTAGATACCGATCAAGAAAATGAACTCATATACATGACAAGCTCATGATAAGCTGTCTGAATTAGCTAGAGTTTAGGATGTAGGACCGAATTCTTATAGAAAGTTACCTCCAATGTTTTGGTGAATTTGACTTAACTAGTATGAGGACATCTGGAATGAAAATGCAAATTAGGGAGTTAATTGGTAGCATCTGGAAATGGAGTGAATTGGACAAGTGGGAAGGGAGATGGGCCAAGAAGAAAGATCAGAAGAAAGCGAAGAGAGCTACCTCCATCTTTGATAGATGGAAAAGGGTAGTGATCTACCTTATTTTGCAAACGTTTTTCCCAAATTGAGAAAAAAGCCAGTGGAGTGGAACACCCAGGGTGCTCGATTTGTCAAGATTTCACAGGTATTGTGGATACATTTGAATACCGTTTTCGTCATTGTGGTGTTGAGTGACTTGTGGACAAAATGTAAAATGCCAGTACAGTAGCCAGAGAAGGAACCACAGAGGAATTCGGTACCTCATCCACCGTCATCTTTGGAGTTTAAAATGTATAAACAGGTGATTTTCTTTTTCAAACGTAAGAGGCCAGCGAAGGGCATTGATTGGGTTAAGATTGACAGAATGACTCCAGAGCCTAAAGAGACAGTGCATGCTTTCTATAAGAGATTGTTGCAGGTGTTTAGACTGCACAATAGGATGGAAAATCCCAAAACCAAAGATATGGGACGTTTTCTGCCTTGAATTATGACAGGATTGAGACCTGCATTTAGTATAATGATTCAACAGCATTTCATTTGTTGGTAAAGTAAGTCAATTGATGAGATCTTGAGGCATGGAGAATATGCAGTGATGAGTTGGAAGTCAGAATCAACTGTATGTAGGGAATCGTGGTGCTATGCAAGTTGTGTATCAACAGGGAGTCCCTGTGATGCAGGGTGGAAATGGTTGCCAACAACAGGGTAGAGGTTGTGGGGTCCCCAATGACCTGAGTACTGGATCAAAGTTGCAATGTTGAAGAAATCTAATCCATGTCATTATTGTAATAGGTAAGGACATTGGAAGCAGGAATGTTGTATTTATCCGAACAAAGTAATGAATGAGAATCAGGTTCAAAATTCAGGCTTCGTGCAGACACAGGTTAGCAACCCAGTACCGTCACAAAATGTGCAGAGGAAGTTCCAGTGAAGCAAATTCCTCAAACTCCAATTCCTCAGCCAAAGTAAATATTTCCAGACTTAATTCCAACCAAGTCCTGAATTTTAATCAGAATTCTTTCCAGAACCAAAGTCATTTTCTGAAAATGTCTGCAATTGACACACTTGAGGGCTATGGTTCAGATCTGTCACAATGTTGGTGCCGGGAAAGGGCGGGGGGGGGACTTTGTGTGCTTGGCCCAGTCTTAGAGGTAGGTATACCAGAGTGGTTCATTCATGGAGTGAATGGTCACTCTGTGCCATTTCTGATCGACTCTAGTGCTACAGTTCCATTGTTAGAACTGCGGAAGTTCCAAACCTGCTCCTCGCTGGAAAATGAATACAAGTTGTGGGAGTTTCCAATAAACAAATGACAAACCCTGTGACATGAGAAGTGACTGTTAAAATTGAGACCTTTGAAGAGAGCTATCAGTCTGTGGTGTGTGATTCTAGTTCTGTGTATCTTTTGGGATGTGACTTGCTGTGTAAGCTAAATTTCATCATCTATTGCACACGAAAGGTGTGGTGTTTCAGACTCATGACGAGGATGTTGATTTTAAATTGGTGAGCCAAGGGCCAAGCATTGGACTGTACCCTCTGATGACAAATGATGATTTGCCAGAAGATTATAGAGATACAGTGAAGCCTGAAGTCTGGGATTTCTCAGGAAAGGACATACGCCTCATATAAAAAGTTGAGCGTGTCTGTATAAATGTTCAATCAATCAATCAATCAGTATTTGTAAAGCGCAGCTTATCACATCATGGGGTAGCCAGTCACCGAGGAGCCTTAGTCAAAGAGCCAGGTCTTGAGTCCCTTCATGAAGTCGGCAAATGAGGGGTAGAGCAGGAGGTCGTTCCAGGACTTGGCAGCAAGGTAAGAGAAGGAGTGACCTCCGCTGCATCTCTTCTGGATGCGGGGGCGTGTGTGAGGGGGCAGATTGGAGTTGTCTGCTCAACTGGTGGAGAGTCAGTTGGTGTTTGATGTAGGAGGATCTGGCATTGTGGTGGGCCTTGTAGGCCCAGTAGCTTGAACTGGCATCTCTTCTGGACCGGGAGCCAGTAGAGGTTTCTGAGGTGGGGGGTGATGCTGGTCCATTTGGGAGGTCAAGGATTAGTGTGGCTGAAGTTTTCTGCATAGTCTGTACTCGTTTGAGGAGATGGAAAGTTGTTCCGACGTAGAGAGCATTTCCATAGTCCAGTCAGCTGGTGACGAGTGCTTAAATCACTTGTTTCTATCTATCTGAATTTGAATCTGTCTGAAAATCTTTCAAAGCACTCGGAGGGTGTGGAAGCAGGAAGAGGGTACTGCATTAACATGGTGCTTCATGGATAGATCGCTGTCCAGGATGATGCTGAGGTTGCAGGCGTACCTGGTAGAGATAGGTGAGGGTCAGAGTGTGTGGACCACCAAGTGTTGTGCCATGGGGAGGTGTTCTTCACAAGATGAGCACTTCCATCCAGTCTGTGTTCAGCATTAGGCAGTTGGATCTCATCTAGTAGGCAACGTTGATCATGGCGTTCTGGAAGTTGACTGGTGGTGGCTGTGTCATCCGTGAGGTAGAGGATTGGTTGGGTGTTAACGTATGAGATCATTTTGAGCCAGTGGGTGCGTGCTATGTCAGTCAGTGGAGTCATGTAGGCGTTGAAAAGGGTGAGGCTGAGGGAGGATCCTTAGGGGACTCCGAGGATGATGCTCTTGGGTTGGGAGGGAAAAGGCTGTAGGCAAATGTTCTGTGTGCTGATGGAATAATCTATCTAAGGCCGCTGAGAAGCCGAGGAGGATCAGGGCTGCAGTCTTGCCATGGTCGAGGATTGATCGGATGTCTTTTGCAGCTATTAAAGCGGTCACTGTGCTGTGGTTAGAGCAGAAACTTGACTAGGTGGTGCCGAGAAAGTTGTGTCCTTCCAGGTGGTCTGTGAGCTGGTGGTTGATGGCTTTCTCCAGGACCTTGGTCAGGAAGGGGGGCAGCGAGAAGGGGCTGTAAGTCTTGAACTCGTTGGAGTTGGCAGATGGTTTCTTCAGGAGGGGTTTCTCTCCGTGTTTCCAGGCATCAGGGAAGGTGGCTGTGGTGATAGAAGAAGTTGAGTATGTTGGCGAGGGTGCTGCTGATTTCCTCCTGTCCCAGGTTGAAGGCGTGGTGGGGCCAGGGATCTGTTGATGCTCCGGAGTGTATGGAGGCCATGATCGCTGTGGTGATTGGCGTGATGAGCAGTGTCTATTCAGTGAGGTGGTGGTGGAGTTGCTGGTGTGAGTCAGGAGGTCAGTGAGGTCGGATGGCTGCGAGTTGAAGTTGCTGTAGATGTCTGCTATCTTATCATGGAAGTAGTCCGGCAGGGAGTTGCACAGGGCTTTGGAAGGGCGAGTTGTGGTCATTGTGGCCAAGGGTTAAGAGAATTCTCCAATGATGCTGAAGAGTTTTTTTGTGTGTTTGGTACTGGCTTCAATGCGGGTGGTTCAGGCTTCAATAGGTGGTGGTGGTATTTCTGGCAGATTTGAAGGTGGTGAGGTCTGAGGGGTTCCTGCTGGAGTGCTACCATCTCTAAAGTAGCTTACACTCATATTTGGAGGTGCGGGGTTCAGGGGTGAATCAACTGTCACGCTTGGAAGGTTTCCTGTTGCTGGTTGTTTTTATGGGTGCAATGGTGTCGTACAGCTGGAGATCCAGTTGGAGACGTTTTGAGCAGCTAACTCCAGGTTGCTGGCAGTGAGGGGTCTGGTGGTAGTCCATTGGGTCTCTGTGATTTTGCTCCATTTGTGGTGGGTGTGTGTGGGTCATGGTGAGCCTGTGATGGAGAAGTGGATGATGCTGTGATCTGTCCAGGTGACTTTGGAAGCATGGCTGAATTTGATTCTGTCGGTGGTTATGAAGATTTGGACCAAGTTGTGTCTTGTGCAGTGTGTGGGGCTGGTGACCAATTGTCCATTGTTGCTCATGTTTTCCAAGAAGTTGGTAGAGTTGGTGTCATTGGGGTCATCAAGGTGGAAGTTGAGGTCTCCGAGGAAGATGTAATGCTTGGAGTCGATTGCCAGTGTAGCGATGAATGCAGAGATAACGTTACAGAAGCCAAAGCAGGGGCCTGTAGGTGAGCGTTTCTCTGATTTTGGTGTTCGCATCGATTTGGATGTAGAAGTTGAGGTGTTCGATGATAGATGTAATGTCGTCATAGGTGGTGGTGCATTGGAGGGGTCTCCCTATTGATGATGGCGATGCTTCCTCTGTGTTTGTTTGCCCGGTCTCTGTTAAACCTAATGCTGAACATCCAAGAACTCCCCAGTACAATTTGACCCTTGAAACGATTGTTGTGATTATCCCGGTGAGTCAATGATGCAACAAGGTATTTTGAGAGAGATAATGTAACTCATCCATCATGCACCTGCAGAAGCCTACTGCATAATGCAGGACCTGAAAAAGATTAATAACATTGTTGTCCTATGGTGGTGAAGCCAGCTGTGATTTTATTTCAAAATCCATGTGAGGCTGAGTGGTTATTGTGATTGATTAGTTCCAGTCATTCTTCTCTGTACTCTTGATTAAGGACAGTCAGTACCTTTTCGCCTTCCGGTTCCAGAACTGTGTTTTGGCATGGTGCTGAGTCCCATAGGGTTATACAGAGAGTCCTTAGATCTTTAATCAGATCCCTAAAGAGAATCCTGAGTCCCTAATAATGCCCTGTAACTCTGTTTTAGTTCAGTACATCAATGTATGTATGTAGTTGAGCTTATATAGCGCACAGCTACCCGCAGTGGGTTTCCCGGCGCTTGCTTAGGGAACCCGTCCTGGTATTCCCCTGTGAGATAGCAGGGTATCCACAAGGTGAAAGTCAGGCATCCCGCCGCGAGGGGCCGTTGTGGAGATTAAGCAAGCTATTGCCCAGAGTCGCAGAGTGTGAACCCGTGAGTCGAGGAGGCACCGGGGCGAGAATTATCAAGTCCGTGGAATTTTTAGTCCAAGACCCGCCGAGGCGGGGAATTGAACCCTGGTCCAGGACCGATCTCAGCTTCCGGGTCTGCTGCCTCTAACCCCTGAGCCACACTTCTCCACAATGTTCTTCTAATAGCATCAGATACCCACGAAGCATATGCAATCATTTCATTTTGATGTTATATTATGTGCTGCTGTGAGCAATATACAGAATAAAGCAATAAAAGATATTTAAAAAAAATCAGATACCCACTAAGCACGTAAACAAGACACCATTGCATTGCTAAACCACTTGGCTGAAAAGGGACATAAAGTGCCCCCGAGTAAATTACACTATTGTCAAAGAGAAGTTATATATTTCGGACATCACATTAAGAAGGGAGCAAGGATGGTGTTGCAAGAAAGAGTCTCTGTGGGTCTGAAAATTAATCTGTCAACCACTCAAGGAGAAGTCAGAATGTTTCTGGGAATGGTGGGCTACTGTCCACAGTGGATGTCAATCTTTTCCCTAGTGGCCGAGCCTTTATAGAGGCTGACAGAGAAGGATGGTGTCAGCTCCAGTACCTCAGGATAACAACTGTTTGATTGCATTCCTAGAGCTGAGAGAAAGTCTCTGTCGTGCCCCGGCCCTGGGAATGCCTGATTACAATATAGCCTTTATGATTTTCTGAAGTGAGAGAGAGGGCTGTGCTCTCTCTGTGCTTACACAAAAAGGCATGGAAATGCAAGGAGACCTTATTGTTCTGCTATTCTTGATTCTGTAGCTGCGGGACTGCCCAGGTGTCTTAAAGCTGTATGAGCAGTAGGTATCAGCATTGATAGAGGTGAAAGTATTGTCATGAGACGCCGCATTCGTGGAAATATTGTTGATGCGTACACACACTCAACATTTGACCAACAGTCTATTGACTAAATATGAGCAGATTATACTCTTTGCATGGAACATCAATCTAAAGAGGTTTGGCTCAACGGTTAGAGGCGGCAGACCCGGAGGCTGAGGTCGGCCCGGGACTAGGGTTCACTTCCCCACGCGGCCGGGTGCAGGACCAATGTCAGCGGGCCCGATAATTCTCGCCTCGGTGCCACTCTAACCATGGGGTCCCACTCTGCAACTCTGGGCAATAGCTTGCTTAATCTCCACTCAGGCCCCACCACCGCCGGGGATGCATGGCTTCACCTTGGGGATGCCCAGTAAAGGGATCGTCTCACAGGGAAAGCCAGGATGGGTTCCCCAGTGGTAAGCGCTGGGATGCTCCAGGGTAACCACGCGCTCTATAAATCCAACATTCATTCATTCATTCATTCATTCATTCATTCATTCTTTTAATTCTGCTACATTGTTACCGTTGCCTGAAAATGAAAGTGATAACAGGGAAGTATATAGCATGACTATATCGATGTCACTGAGCTATACACCAAGCCGAGCCCAGATATATAAGATGAGCCACAGAGTCCGATTGCATTCTGTTTGTCGATGGGTCATGCCTAAGAGATGATGGGGAGGACCCTGAGAGCTGCATACACAGTCTGTACAGCCACTGGGGTAGTAGAAGTCTCCTGGGTTTGAGGGGTGTCTTGTGCACAAGTGGCTGAACTGATCACGCTTACCAGAGCTTAAAGTGTTTCCAAACAGCTGAGAGTGACAATTTTTAATGACTTTGGTATGGCTTTGGTGTGATTTATGACTTCAGACAGTTATGGTCACAGAGGGGACTCGTGACGTCATCAGGATACCTCATCCGTTGACTTCATCAGATACCCCATCTGGAATGGAGAACATGTGATGAGATTGATGAAGGCATTGCAGTTGCCTTCAAAAATTGTTGTTGGAAAGTTTTCAGCCCACAGGAGCATAGATGACTATGTAACAGTTGGAACCTATATGAGGTCCTGAAAATGAAATGTTGTGTGCAGCATTACTAGTGGAGCAAATACTACATTTCAGCTATCGGCCTGAGGCCTCTGGCGTTGTGGAACACGTGAACAGGACATTGATGTTGAAATCCAGGTTGGCCAAAGAGTGTGCATCAACGTCTCTGAAGTGGCCTGATACTTTGCCCCTTCTGTTAATGAGTTTTCGCAGCATTCCTGATGAGAGGACAGGACGGTCCCCACATGAAATCATTATGGGTTGAGCAACAAGACTGCCAGGAGTTCCTGTAAATGCATGTGTGAACATTACAGATGATTGGATTCTTGATTACTGAAAGGGACTCGCTGATGTGGTGCATTCTGTGTCTTACCAGTTTGGAGCTGCTACTCCTCCACCCCATCAAGAGCAGTGCCATGACCTCAGTCCTGGTGACTGGGTCTTGGTGAAGAAACACTTTTGCAAGGCGTGTCTGGAACTGTCAAAAGGTCAGGATAGGCCCGATAAGAACACCCCCATTTATGTGCTCATGTTTCTTAAGTTGCCTTCTCTTTTACACACAATGACTTTTGACATACAGTTGCATGTGTAAAATTGCAGGATAACATTCTCTGAATTGGCATTGCTTTCATTTCCACTTCGAAGGCAAACTATCACAACACTTTGAAAATTCAGGACAAAGGATAAAGTTCACTGCGCAAATGTAATTGTTGTTATTGTCTGGCAGGCAACAAAGCTATGAATCTAGAATAAACAATTGCGGCCTGTCTGGGGTTTTAACATGGTCACATGGGTGCAGTTTTGTTGTATTTACAGAACCACTTACTTGTTTAAGGCAGAGGAGCACTCAGCTGACACTGCGAGGTTACTGCATGCCGGAATTACAGCTCAGTTGATTCCTGTTCATCAACACGAGGAATGTCCATCGCTACACCAAGACTGACAGCCTGATGACACTAACCTGCAGATAATAGGGAGTTAGGCCACCTGGCAGGGATTTGGCAGATCACCCACCATAGGTAAGACTAGTTAGAAGTACACTTTGCAAAACATGCATATGCCAGCATATATTCACTGTTTCAGCACAATGGTGGAATTGTTAATCTTTTTCACTATTCTCATAATGCTAATTACGCTACTCAATCTCAGTCTACTGATTATTGCAGCACATGTATTTTTTACAAATATCACAATCCTTCACTAGATATTAAAAATACCTTGCTAAGTATTTCTTGTATACTTCTTTGGGTATGCATGAGAGTCCAAATAAAATGGTTCTAGATCTGTTACCATGATTTCCGTGGGCAATCAGAGTTGTCATGTACTGAGGTTGCACACACATTTGTTAACCTGGAAGGTTAGTGGTGCAGATAGTGCACTCTGAACTAGCAGGACTATAGGCCAACATTCCAGAGGGTGCGCATGGAATCGGTCTGGCACAATCCTGACTTTTTTGTTGTCCAACAAATGCACAGTTTTACTGGAGAGGTACACGCTTTACGACAGAACCTCGATGGAAGGGCCCTCACCAGGTGATCTTTGTGACAAATGCTTCTGTTAAGTGTGAGGGACTCCCCATCTGGACCAACTCAGCCCATATTTGCAGAATAGAGTGACCCCTTATGATATGACAGTACTTCTCATAGAAGTGTAGATAGCAACTCAAAGGCAGGGGGAAGAGGTTGAACGAGCGATAGAAAATCAACAAGAACCTTTCAACCGCAGACCCTTGGCCTGAGGGGGGTCTTGATGAGACGATATCAATTACATTTGCCCCTGGTAGAGGCAGAGGAAAAAATGTCTCCGCACCAAGAGTGAAGATTACACCTTCACTAAAATCTTATTATAAAGTTCTTGCTGCACCAACCTCTGCCCTGACTCAGGAAGGTGTTTTTGGCTCTTTCAAAAACAGGATGGAGACAAGTCTGCCTCGGGAGACATCAGAAGTAAACACCCCCCTCCCCCCCTCCCTTATAGTCTCCCCACACTTGCCTGAAGTGACTACAGTGGAACCTAGTAACTCCAGAATGATCTTGCACCCCTCAGTTCCTAGTACAAACACATTTTCTATGCTGGAGTCACAAGAAGGGGATTATCAAGATGATCAGCCAGTATTAATGCAGCGCACACTAAGCTCTTGTTACACCCCTCAGACGAGTCCTGAGTCTCTGGCGGATATCCTCTTAGCCCTCAAGGAGGAGATGGGGAATTGGTTCACGATATCTGAAAACAATCAAGTGGCGATACAGGCCTCCTGCGTAGTTCTTGCACAGAAGTTAGAAGTGTCTTTAAGAACTGATTCTTTGGAGCAGGAAATCCCCAAGGTAAAGAAGGCACTCGATGGATCATCAGCAGAGATGAACAGATTATCAAGGCAAAATAAGGAAATGAGGGATGACTTAGAGCGCCTTGAGAATCACTCAAGAAGGAACACGTTGAGGTTGAATAATGTTCCAGAAGCCCTAGACGGATCTGATATTAGAGCTTTTGTGACTCCGCTGTTAATAGATACAGTACTTAAAAATTGCCCAAATATAGACCTATGCACGGAGATACAGTGGGTCCATCGGGATCCCTACAAGAGAAATCCCACAAGACAGAAGCTGAGGAAAGTTTTGATAAACTTTCTTACATACACCACAAAAGAGGCTATTTTATAAATAGCGCTTAAGGAAGGCTTACTGTCATCCGGGTCATTCTGGTTTTCAATTAGATCTGATGTGTGCCACACTACTGCCCAGAAACAATGGCAAATGGGCAAGCGGATGGAGGAGCTGAACAAATTGGGTGCCAGGGTGCAATGAAAGTTTCCGGCCTCACTCCGCACAATGTGGAACAACCATATGTATGTTCATCGCTCAGTGGAGGAGGTTGATGACCTGATAGCAGAAGTTAAGAAGGGAGCAGGAACCTAGAGAAGGAGAGGGAGCTGTGGAGGAAAATAGCGAAATAAAAGTTAATTTGCCCAGGGGACTGAGGCCCATTAGGCTGTACGCCTAGTATAGTAGGGAGAGTTCCCCAGAGGGGAGGGGGGTAGGCAGGAGCACAGGGATTGGAAGGGGGAGGAAAGAGGGGTGAGCACGAGGTGGGGGGCAGAGGGAGAAAATAAAAAAAAATCCTCTATCACGACCGAACGTTAGGTTCATGTTTATTATAATAGCTACAGTCTTAGCTAGGACTAAACCTGGATGGATGACTCTTTTTAATGGGAGTTAGGGACTTAAAGCTCCTCTCATGGAATGTCAATGGCCTCCGATGTATATGTAGGCAGAGATTAGCTATGAAATATTTAGAGCAGAGCCCAGCTCAAATATGCCTGATTCAGGAGACTCATCTAGATATCTCAGAGAGCCATATCACCTTCTCGGGGTACCCCTGGATAGAATCCTTCTGCACATCAGAGCAGACATTTCACTGTAAGGGGGTTGCTATCCTGATTAAACGAGGGGCAATAACATTGTTTAAAACAGATAACACTGGGAGGTAGGTTATAGCGCCATTAGACTTTGGAGGAACAGAGTTAGCCTGCACTTCATTCTATGGCCCAAACATCGACGATCCTACATATTTATGCAACCTACAATGGAACTTGATGGAAGTCAGTGCCCGTATATTAATAGGGGGAGATATTAACGTCTTGCTTGACCCGCTGCTTGATAGATCGAATCGGAGTCGGAATGTAGGGGCTCCTCGAGTTCGCCATGCTTTAAATAATATGATCCATGACTTGGAACTTTCAGATGTATGGAGAGCTAAGAAGGGTAATACCCATGGATTCACTTTTCAAAGTAAGAAATACTGTCTTTTTTAAGCATAGACTATTTATTTGCAGACAGATCTATCATGGATGCCATAACATCTATTAATATCTATCCAAGTCATATTTAAGATCATTCTGCAGCCGCCATCTCCTTAGTAAAAAGCAGCCAATCATTGAGACCTAAATGGAAACCTTAAAAGAGCGCTGCTGAAGGAGCCAGGAATAGCTGAAGCGCTTAAACGTGCATGTCTTGATTATTTTGCAGTTAATATTGGGTCTACATCTTTAGATATTGTATGGGACGCTTTTAAGTCCTTTCTGAGGGGCACTTTGCACAGTCTCATATGTGCCATGATTAGAGCGGAATGTCAAATCTTTAAAAAATGGAAGATAAAGAAGGCCTATTAGAGGCAGATCTCTCCCGGATGAATCCGGGGGCAGCTGAAGCAAAGTTACAGGCTCCGAGGCTGTTGGATGATGCCCGTCAGGATTACAGGATTAAGTTATACCAAAAGTGCAAAGCACAATGGTTTGCAAAATCAATGCAGAATTTTGAGTATGGGTGGATCGGTCTAGGGACCATATAAATAAATCAATAGTAAATGAAAATAGGGATACATCTAATAAACTGGAGGATATGCAAACATGTTTAGTCACCCTATTTTCCTAGCTATATAAGGAAGAAAACTCCACGAATCCTGAGGTTCTTAAAACCTGGCTAAAGGAAACATCCTTACCTACTTTAACATCACACAGCCGTGAATTGCTTGACGCCCCAAAATCTAGAGATGAGATTTGTTTGAGTCTTGGCAAAAGCGAGAGAAATAAAGTGGCAGGCACAGATGCACTCCCAAACGAGATGTATAAACTACTAATAGAAGAGTTAGTCCCCATCAAGGAGACTTTGTTTAATTCAGTCTTTCAACCAGGGGGTCAAGTTCCTAGGTCCTGGAAGGAGGCACCGATTGTACTTATTTTGAAACCCACTAAAGATCCCTTGAGAGCAGACTCCTACATACCAATCTCCCTGTTGAATGCAGATTATAAGATCTTTATTAGCATTCTGGCAGGGAGACTGGCTAAGCTCGTACCACAACTGATCCATCTAGACCAGAAGGGTTTTATCCCTAAGAGATATATCCAAGAACAGACGCAGCAACTCATAGGCACTATAGATCTAGCCTCTGAACGAGTCGAGCCCTTGGCCGTGGTAGCCATTGACGTGGCCAAAGCGTTCGATAGAGTGTGCTGGGAGTACCTGTGGGAAGTGTAGAGAACAATGGATTTCGGACCTACTTTTCTATATACTCTAGAAAAGTGTTATGAGGGTGCCTCAGCTAGGATTTTGCTAAAGGGGACCTTAACATCAAGTTTTAATATATTGAGAGGGACGAGACAGGCCTGCCCCTTTCACCCCCACTATTTGATTTATTTGTAGAACGACTAGCCCAGGTGATTAGATCAGATACCTCTATAACTCCCTTTAGATCTCATCAGTATAACAGCAAGGTCGCTCTCTATCCAGACTACCTGTTGTTATATACTGCCAATCCGGCCATAGCAGTACCAAGGGTTGAACATCTGTTAGAGGAGTTTGGTTCACTATCGGGATATTTAGTCAATCCATCAAAAACTGAGGTGATGTGCTGGAACTTACAAGACTGGGAGGAGAAAGTTAGCCAAGATTTCAAATATTTGGGTATTGTAATTGTTAAGGAAATAGATAGGATCCCACAGGTCAATTTAAACAGGGTTGCAAGAGAAATAGACAGATTGTTAGCAAGGTGGAAAAATCTCCTGCAAACCATTTATGGAAGGTTCAATCTAATTAAAATGGTTATACTCCCCAAATTAACCTATTTGTTTAAAACCACCCTCCACGGTTTTCCCAAGTTATCAATAAAATCCAGGGTACGATCATAAGGTTCATATGGGCCTATAAGGGCGCAAGGCTGGCTTGGGAGATACTCAGGCATAGACTCATTAAAGGAGGCTTGGCTCTCCCAGATATTAACAGGTATTGCGCAGCCTCCCAATTCAAAAACATCCGGATGCTGGTGGGGACGCTGGCGACTCAACCTGGGGGAGGCTTTTGGGTGAAATGGTGATTAAGGAAGGTGGGGGTGGTTTTTTGTGCAAATTTGGTGCCCCCAGGTACTTAAAAAAAGTACATTTAAAAATATTGAAGTCCCCCTCCATTTGTGGTATAAGGTAAGGAGCTGGTGGGTTCTATGCTACTATTCAGACTTTGCATCAATCTGGGAATAACCATGGACTCCGGTATGTTTGAAGGACAGCTTGAGCATACCAATTAGAAGGGCAGGCATTACAAAATGGTCGGACCTGATATCATCAGGGGGCGTCCACCCCTGAAAGTCTCTGAGAGTAAAGATTGGGAACATTTTTTCCAGGTTTAAGTATATTCAACTGTCCTCATGGTATACGTCCGAAAAGAAAGAAGCCTGTGGTGATTGGGAGTTGGAGCTATTTCTACAGGACGTTAATCTTAAGAACAAGAAGTCTCTAAGTGGTATGAGAAACTCTTGGAGGCGGATGAGAAGGAGTGGTCACCGCAACATTTAGTCTGGAATGGGGCTCCCCCTGGGTGTGATACAGAGGCAGTTTGGGAACTCTCCCTGAAGCTCCTATTCAAATTTGTAAAACCAGCTAACCTGAAAAAGAATAATATCTTCACCATAAATGGCCTATATTGGACACCATCCAGGATAGCAAAGTTTGCCCCTACCCCTCCCCGCAAGTGCCCAAGATGTGACTATATAAGAGTTAACGATTTGCATATTTCTCTGAATGTCCAAAGTTGAGAGACTGTTGGGGAGGAATTGAGAACGCTTTTAGGGGAATCTTTGGCAGAGAGATTGCCCTTAGCATGGCTCTTGTTCTATTTGGAGAAGATGGTACAATCAGCAAGAGGCTGAAGAATCCACATAGAGGGCTTCTACCTGATCCTGATATCCCGGAGGGAAATCTGCATAAAATAGAGGGATCTCCGGCCCACAAAGCTGGAAGATTGGGTCAAGGCAGCCATTAAAATTGCCTGTTTAGATCAAGCAGTGGTGGAGGAGAACAATCTCAATATTTGGCTTGACTTTCTGACATGGAGTCGATCCTTGGGTTTCAAACATCTTCCCTTGGTCCAATGATTATACCATGACACCAACAAACATGTGGTCTGGTAAGGTTTGCAGCCCAAAGCAAATGCAGAGGCAGCAGGGGGCATAGTTTAGAAGGGCGGTCAAATAAAGTATTGCACATGCTTTTTGGTGATATGAGGATACATTTTTTTTTTTTAAACAGATTGAGGTTTAACTACCAGCGCACTGTCAACAGATAAATGGTGATAGAGAAGGAAACTGGATGGACCCAGTAATTGGGTGATGTAAATAGCAAAGGTGAAAGAACCACGTTCAGAAATGGGGCCAATCATGAAAATGCATGAAGAAAGAATATTACAAAGTAGAGAAAGATAGATTGGAAACATGAGATGGGCACTCATGGTGTGACATCAAAGATTGAACGAGAATTGATAGACAGTGAAAGGGGCACAAAGAATCGGAAGAAGGGGAAAAATGAAAGTAGAGTGGCATAAACAGAGTAGTGTACAGATAATTTTCAGTTGCACACAGAGGAGGCAGAGAGAGAATGTGCATTCATGGAGACATAGGAAGACTGTAAATGGAAAGGTATTCGAACACACTGAACAGGAAATGTGGAGAGACAGAAAGGTGAGAGAGGAGCAGAAAAGAAACACAATCTGGAGAGTTTTACAGAGTGGGACATGCAGAATGGAGAGAGATGTACACACAAAACATGGGAGAAAACTGCAATGGACAAGGAGATATTGCAAAGAGATGAACACAGATTAACAAGACCAGGATTGGGGTAAGATTGAAACACTGAAAGGGAGAAAGATAATTGTAGCTTGATCCTTCTTTAGTGCTTGGAAGAGAGAGATGGACACTTATTGAACTACATCAAAGAGACGTCACTCAGTTAGTATGTCCTAACCTGTATCACGTTCATCGACGATGGAGAAGTATGTTTATTTGAAACGTAGTACATGGCAATGAATAACAGTGAATTTTTCATTATTACTCTCTTCAACAACTGATTGTTCTTGCGTTTTTTAATCATTTAAATTATTCTTGGCTTTGTTGTAACTTATTTTAAAAACAGTCATTGTAAATTGTGATTCAATGTTTTAATTTATGTATTTTAGATTTTTTGTTTTGTACATTTTTTGGAGAGGGCAATATCAAAATAAAACTAAACATTTTATCAGAGACAAATTTAAGAATAGGACACAGAAAGGGAAAAAAATCAAAGAAAGAAAGGGGTAAAGAAAAAATGGGAAAGATAGAAATCTTGACAGAGAGGGCGAGATGGGAATACAGAGTACTAATACTCATGTAAGCTTGGGGGAAAGGGATGAGTGAGATTGCTGTCGAGTGTCAAGGAAATTGGGATAGTCTGGAGTTAACGAAAGAGGTTGGAATTTTAGTAATGCAACCAGTGAATGTTTTATAATTGGCGAGTCAGGGCAAGTTGGAGAGCCGGACTAGGATGAAAGGTATGGAATGCGGAGAGGCTGTGTAGTTGGACAACAATTTGCTAGCTAAGGTGAAAGGGGATGATAGTAGGGACTGGGTGCAGAGACTAAAGGTAAAGGAAAATAGACTGAGTAAGGAGATGATTCAGGAAAGAAGAAGAGACATGAGATCAGGAGGAAAGTCAGTGGTGGTGGAGGTGAGACTTAGGCTGTCACGGAATCCAGGGAAAAAGGAGAGGCATGTACTAATGGGATGTAAGCTTAGATTTGCTTTTCATCCAGTGCTTGTCATTAAGACAGGCTTGTGCTAGTGGACCAAATGGTAGTTAGTGGAGTTTGATGTCCTATTGGAAGAAAATACTAGATTAGCCTGGGTACCCGCTTTAAGACCAGGAACACATAGTGCTCATTGGGTCGGAATGTTCATGCATGAACTAACCCACAGTGTGTGCCGCATGGTAAACAACTGTGTGTGTCTCCGTTCTCGAGTCACTGCAGTATTCCAGCCAACAGTCCTGCTCCTCCCTGCCGTTCCCAGGATACTTGTTTCTGGTCCAGGGAAGACCTGGCTTGGCAGTTCGGGCTGGACTGTTCCTTTGAGGCACAGGGTCAAGATTGATTTGCATAGAGCTGGGTCTGAACTGGGGTGGCGAAGTGAGCTAAAGAACGATGATGGATTCAACCCAGATCTGTGACTGGGGGTGAGTGTCTGAAAAGTTTCAGCGCTAGGTCCATCATCTCCTTGTGTTTGCATTGATTGATAATCGTCAGCAGGATGTCTGTCATTGGGTAGTTAGTATGATGAAAATGCTAATGGTATGATTTATAGTTTGCTCTTTTGGCAATTAGTGTGTGTTTATGTATGAGATATTTGTGTAAGTGGGTGTAGTTAGCATTTACTTGATTCCAATAGTGGAGTACTAGAGTGGACATGGTCATACGCATGTGAAGTTAATGGCCTACTTTGGTCTTTAATTATGATTGGAGATTAAAATGTAATGGACTCCCCTGTGCACGTTTATGGGATGCGATCGTGATCAGTACCATTAGGTATCAAAATATCATGATTTAAATATCGTCTGGCAAAAATATTGGGCCCAATTCACAAAGGTAAATTCAGTAGTGAATGTAAGTTTATGATCAAATATACCGTTTATACACTTGCTCACCAGGATTTAACAATGGATTCCTAGGAGGCTTAAGACCATTTATGTGTGTGGAAATCCTCACCTTGAGAGCGTAGTTCTGCACCTGTATTTTCCACTCAAAGTGTCAGAGAATGAGTTTTCCAAAGCATGGCCTTGGAAGTTTGTGAATGGCCACAAACGTTTTGGGCATTTACAAACTCCTGCCATTTCCTCTTTTCATACTGGAAAAAGTTGGAATGTTGCTTCAGGCAAGGACTGATGTAAAAACCTTTCAAAGGTGGTAAGGGAAATGGCCCACCCCCAGATTAGGTAGTGGTGTAGGCGAAGTAATTTTTTCTCCGGTAAAATTTGTTTTCCCTGTCGAAGAAAAACATGTGTTTGCACCGGGGAACTTATTTCCCTATGCAGAATTTTACGCTATGTAGACAGACGTCTGCTTAGCTGGACTAGGATCTTCCCAGACGTGTACCTCGAAATTTGCTCCTGATGAATCTCTCCAGGAACACTCCAGTAAGCATTTGTAAACTCCAGAAAGGAGGGATATGTTCAGGCTCAGTCTGAGATACTTTTCTCTGCCATACTTTTTCTATTGGGAAGTGGGCTATTTGTGCCCAACATATTGTTTACAAAAATATCGCCCAAGTGGAGTTATTAATAGAAATGTACACCCAGTGGCACAATACAGTTATAAACTCTATTTACCGATGTTTGTCAGGCGATATTTTTGCTGTCTAACATTCTGACATGCAACCAACCCCCCAGTAATCAACTATTTTGCAGATTTTTTTTCACCTAAATTCCAATTGAAATTCTGTAGTCCATCTGTTACGATGGCCATCGCTTTGTTCAAAAGCACCCACTTACATTTCTCTCCCTCGGTGTGTTCAACTTAAGAAACCTTATTTAGATACTAACAAGAAATTCTCCAAACGTTCCTCTGCATCCAGAACTTTAGAGAGCAACACAACATAGTCAAATGCAACTGTCCTGATAGTATTTTCATGAAAAATAAAAGTACGTATTAGCTAGAACACAAAAACTATTTTTATATATTTGAAGAGTTGTAACTTTGTTGAATAATCTCTGTGATTAGCAGAACAAAAACATATATTTTGTAATAAAACAGAATCCAATTATCATAGTTAACAAGATATTTGAATTTGTAAGCGACGCGATATATACGGGCCCAATGCCAACGTAGCTGCTGTCCATCCAGGTCAGTCTTTAACATCATTACCGAAGGTTTGGGGCCCATCGGGAGACGGGGAGGGGAAGAACCGACCGGACACAGGTATATAGTGTGTTAAAGGCCGCTTTTATTGGAAACAGGTGCATCCTGAACATAACCCCAACCTTGGCCTTTGCCGCACAAAACTAGGCCTAACTAAATATGCACATCTGTCGATCCCCCCACCCCCACCCCTAAACAGTTCCCAACAACCTCATAAACTCCTTATCATTTACACAAACTCCTGGCTCAATGTTTTAATCTCTGCCCTCTGTACACTCCTTCCCTTCCAACCAGTCAAGCTCCTTCCTCCTATCCTACCCCCCCCCCCATTATACTAGGGAAAAGCGCCAACCCAAAGAAAACCACCCCCGCACCTGCTCCTAGCGACACACTCGACAACCCTAACACAGAAAGCACCTGAAACCAACAAAAACCCTTTCCTTATCCCCCCCCCAACCCCAACTAGCATAAAACAGGGAGGGAGGGTGGGACAAAAAACCCCTTCTCCTCCCCGGCTGCTGGGTCACTGTCCCATCAAAATGGTGACTAGTGACCCAAAATGGCCGCTTATATCCCCACCCAGCCCAAAAGAAGCCCAAAACCGCCAGCAAGCCCAAATGTCCAAACCCTTCCTGTGTCCTACATAATGTTTCCCCTCCCCTTCCTCCCGGAGCCCCAAAATCCCCGGGGGGGCGAGCCTCCCTCCGGTCGGCCACCCCCCGCAAAGCCCCATTGGGGCCCATCGGGAGACGGGGAGGGGAAGAACCGACCGGACACAGGTATATAGTGTGTTAAAGGCCGCTTTTATTGGAAACAGGTGCATCCTGAACATAACCCCAACCTTGGCCTTTGCCGCACAAAACTAGGCCTAACTAAATATGCACATCTGTCGATCCCCCCACCCCCACCCCTAAACAGTTCCCAACAACCTCATAAACTCCTTATCATTTACACAAACTCCTGGCTCAATGTTTTAATCTCTGCCCTCTGTACACTCCTTCCCTTCCAACCAGTCAAGCTCCTTCCTCCTATCCTACCCCCCCCCCCCATTATACTAGGGAAAAGCGCCACTCGAAAGCCTTTACCGCTTTCGACCCCCCCCTAGGACCTCTGTACCTTCGGATATCTCTTCACCCCTATCGCCCTGTCCAACGCCTCCTTCAACTGCACCACATAAAGTTCCATCCCGTACCTAGACAAATGGACCCCATCCTCCAAGAAAAATTATATAGCTCCATACGTCAGCTCCGGGTGTTCCATCCTGCCTACCCCCTCCTTCTCACAAAAGGCCCTCATCTCCCTGTTGATCTTCCTCCTGGTTCTGTCAATCGCCCCCGGCCTCACTGCCCCCCTCCAACATCTCCTCGGAATGAACTCAGACCAGATAATGTGACACCCTGCCCACTGTCTCTTAATCTCCAATATATCTCTCCGCATCTGCTTTACCAGGGCCAATCCTTTACATTGCACCAGGTCGTTTTCACCCAGATGAACCACCAAAACATCCGGGCACACCCCTCCCCGAACCACATTATTTAACACCGGCACCAACTCGTGCCAACGCATTCCCCCCTTTCCTCTCCAATGGCATTTAAACAACTGTTCATCTAATTCCAGGTTAAGGCTCCTGCATTTCTCCCATTCGGCCTCTTCTGCTCTTTTAACAAAAGAATGTCCCACCACATAAATGGACACCGCCCCCGCTGAAGGCCCTGCCACTGCACCTGAAAAGAGACACATGTAAGCCACAGTCCACACCTTCCTATTCCACCACTACCCCTCTCAACCTGACGTATGTCTTAAAACAATCCGATTTCCAGCGCCCCAACCGCTTAATGTCCTCCTTCCCCCAACCCCGGCGCGCCGCCTCCGTCGCCGCCCCGATGCGGAAGGAATGCGTCCTGAAGTCTTTTGGATCCTCACCCATGGACCGCAGGGCGTGCCGCAGGACCCATAACAACTGCGCGGCCGTCACACGTCCCGCCTCCCCCCTGTCAAAAACCTCTGTCTCCGCCTGTGCTCCACCGGCCGCCAACCGCCTCCCCCACTCCACTGGACACACCGCCTTCTTGCCCCCCGGACCCAGTACCACCCACGTGCCCCTCTCCCGCTGATCGGTTTTGGAACGTCGAAGCCGCACGGCGACCTCCCTTCCCCGAAACTCCACGTCCCCCCACATGACTCCCGCCTGCCCCTTCAAACCCACCAGCTCCGACACCCTAAAGGCCCCGAAATACAACCACGACATCAATGTAGAAAACCGCACAGCCTCTCCCTGATCTCTACACACCACCGGCATCCGACTCAGCAATCCCTCCAACATTGCCTCCGTAATGGGCCGTCTCTGCCGCACCCGAGCCCCTTTCTCTCTCTCCCAACCCTCCAGAAGACGCCCTCCCAATTCCCCCGCCGAGGGAGCATAGCCCCACCAAAGCTTCCCCATAAACGCCACCCCTGCCAGTTTACCCGCAATGGTCACTCTCGCCAAACCTTTGTCCATCAGTCCCAACATGAATTGTACCACCTGTTCCTCCCGACGCCACTTGTCCCGTTGCCTTACCGCTCCAAAACGCAAAAACTCCATCCAGGCCTGTTCATAACTCTTCCACGTGGACGCCGCCACCGACGACCTCACCAATCGAACGACCCGCGCTCTCCCACCAACCACATCTCCTCCGGTACCTTCGTCTTGACCGCCTCCGCCTCCGTGGCTAGCCCATGGAATCTCTGCCACTGTTGACGAGACAAAGCATCTGCAATGTCATTATCCACTCCCGGCACATGTTGTGCCCGAAACAAGATATTGTGTTCCAGGCACCTCAACACAAACACGCGCATCAGCTTCAGCACCCGAGGTTCCCTCGCAGACTGCCGGTTCACCACCTGCACCACCGACATATTGTCCACCTTGAACAACACGCGCTTGTGCGCCAACTCGCGTGCCCACACAGTCACAGCCACCACCAGCGGGAACAACTCCAAGAAAGCAATGCTTCTCCCCCCCCGCTTGCCATTTTACCGGCCACTGCTCCGCGCACCACCGGCCCGCCCAGTAAAGACCAAAACCGCCGACTCCCGCCGCATCCGAAGACATTGTCACGTCCCACTCCCACTCCTCCGGCGGCGCCATGGGAACCCCGTTGAACCTCTCCAGGAAAGCCAACCACATGCACAGATCTTCTCGCGCGCCCGCCGGCAACCGCACGTGATGATGAGGCAGTGACAGCCCAGCCAACGCCAATCCCAACCGTCGACAAAACGTCCGCCCCGCCCGCACAACTCGGCACGCGAAATTCAGGTGCCCCAGCAAAACCTGTACCTCTCAAACCAACACTTTCCTTTTAGCCAACATGTCCCTCACCAGAACCACCATCGCCGACCTCTTGTCCTCCGGCAAGCGTGCTTCCATGGCCGCTGAGTCGAGCCCTATCCCGAGGAACGACAGCACCGTGCTGGGCCCTTGTGTCTTCTCTGGCGCCAAAGGCACCCCCAAATACTTCATTAGGTCCATAAAACTACTCAGCTGTTGCTGGCAGTCCGTTGAACCAGGGGTACCTACCAGGAAGAAATCGTCCAGATAATGCGTAATCGCCTCAGAGCCTGTGCGCCAGGAAAAAGCCCACTGCAAGAAAGAACTGAACCGCTCGAACAAGGCACATGACACGGAGCACCCCATCGGAAGCGCTCTATCCACGAAAATCAACCCGTCCAGCTGTATTCCCAGCAACTGATGATCCTCAGGGTGAACCGGCAGCAACCTGAACGCCGATTTTACATCGCATTTTGCCATGAGCGCCCCTCGTCCCGCCGTCGTCACCAATTTTCTTGCAACGTCCACGGACGAGTAGGACACCGACGCCAAGTCTGCCGATATAAAATCGTTCCCCGACGCGCCCTCCGGCCACGAGAGATGTTGAATCAACCGAAATTGACCCTGCTCTTTCTTTGGGACCACACCAATGGGCGAAATGATCAGATCCTCCAAAGGTGCCACCTCAAAAGGTCCCGCCATCCTCCCCTCTCTCACTTCTTTGAAAAGCTTCTCCCGGACGATGCCCTTGTGTGCGTTCCCAGACTTCAGGTTCTCCGCCCAACGAGCAATCCGCGGACCCTCGTACCCCAACCGGAAACCCTCCCTGAAACCCCGACGCAGCACTGACGCATCATCCGCCCGCGGATAAACCTCCAAGAGTGGTTCCAACCGATCCAGCCTAACCGGAGTACGAGCCTTTTCCCAAGGTACTCGCACCCCCTCTTCCCCCCCTCTCCCCCTGCCGGGCCCGGGAGCCGGGGATTGACCCTGTGAGGGGCCTCCCCAAAGCCCCCAGCAACGCGATTCGGGATGTCGCTTTCCACACGAGGAGCACTCGTGCCTAAACTTGCACGTCTGCCGGAGACAGGAACCCCTGTTAAAGTCCCAACAGGGCCCCCCGCTCTGGAAGCTCCCGGCTCCCCCCGGCCCCACCCCCCCACGGGTGGGGCGAGCCGAAAAGGGCGTGGAAGTCAGTGGCAAACCACTGGCCGTGTAAATCGTGCGGCCAAATTTCGCCCCACTCATTGTCTGCTGGTAAAGGTCCGCATCCAACTCCCCCCACTTCGCCTCCGGGTCCGACGCCATACGTGCCCGAAATTCCTCGTCGTAATGCGACCACGCATTACCACCGTAAGTCACCTGTGCCCTCCGCACTACGTCGATGTACTTGAACAGCGCGACCGCCCGGTCAGGATACTTCTCGCAATAGACGCTCGCATAAATTAAGAACGCCGCTGACCAGTTCTCAATCGTGACCGGCACCCTCGGCCGCCGCGCCAATTCCTGTTCTTCCTCTTTCGACCCCTCCTTGGCCATCAACTCCCGGTGAAGCAACCTAAAGATCTCGACGTACTCCCCTTTCCATATTTTTTCCCTGGTCGCCAATGACAGATGAGCCCCCAATGGCTTCGCTACACCCATGTACGGTAGTTTTTTAACCGGAACGTCGCAGCTCTCTTTCGCCCCAGAACTTGACGCAGCCGCACCACCTGACGCCCCGTCCGGCCCCGCGGTCCCTACCGCCGTGCTCGCTGCCAGGCCCTCGCCGCTTCCCGTCGCTCCGACACCTGCCGCCACTAACTCACGAGCGGACCCGCTCGACCCCGCACTCCCGGCCGCCCCGCAAACCGCCTCAGTACACACACCGGCATCCATCACATACCTACCCTTTACCAGTCGTACTGTATCCCCACCCTCCGCATCCGTCCCAACCGACACGTGGTGTCCTCCAACACCACCTCCTCCCGCCTTGCCTCCTTGAGGCGTGCCCAAGCCACTCCCCGACCCCGTACTGGTCTTACCTGGCGTCAAGGCTGGCGTCCTCACCGGATCCCGCCGCCTAACCAGATCCTCAGGGGGGGCCGTCACTCGCGGCACCACTTGCCGGGGGCATTCCTGCAAAACACTGGCAACAACGTTACAAACCTCCCCGGCCTCCCGCCACTCCCCTTCTTCCTCCGACTCCAGCTCCGCACTCCCTGCCCCTTCCACCACAATCCTACTAGTAGACACCCTACTCAACCCTGCTCTGGCCCTACACTCCGTCATCAAGGCCCCTAGGTCCACACTCACTCTCCGTCTACCCTCATGTTGGTAAGAAGAAACCGCTGCCTCGTTGCTCCATCCCCGTCCCCCGGCGGCCGGATCGACCCATCGGGAGGGGGGCGCTGGAGAGCCACTGTCCATCCATCTTCGTTCGGACCACCCCAGGTCCCTCGTTGGAGCGCGACCGCCCGTACTAGGCAGAGCCGGCCCATCCACTCGGCGGGGTGGAGCCGCATGCTGCTCACCCGAGCCCCTCCCCCACTGCTCCTGCCAAGAGAAAAACGGGGAAGTCCAGCAAGCCGGGGCAAAACCATCTCCACTACCTCCCCAACCACCTCCCCCCCGCCGCAGAATGTCCTCCCCGCCACGCCGGTCGCCCCCCCCACCCCCAGCTGCCCACCCCGCCCGAACCCCCCCACCCACCCCACCCCCGCATCTCCCCCCCGCCAATCCCCCCCGCACCCTCCCACACGCCCCCTCCCCCGCTGTGGCCCCCCACAAACCTCCCCCCCTCTCCGTCCGCCCCCACCCCTCGACGCATCCCCCACCCCCCCGCCTGCTCCCTTCTGCCCCTTCCCACACCCCCTCCCCCCTGCACCCCCCGCCTACCCCCCCGCGGGGAACCCCTACAGCTGGGCGGAATGACCTGTTCATCCTCAGACTCC
This sequence comes from Lissotriton helveticus, assembly GCF_964261635.1. Taxonomy (NCBI): domain Eukaryota; kingdom Metazoa; phylum Chordata; class Amphibia; order Caudata; family Salamandridae; genus Lissotriton; species Lissotriton helveticus. Next base: position 453,152,589 of record NC_136067.1, read on the forward strand.
TCTCCCCCCTGGCCACTCCCGCCCCCCTCCCCCTCCTCCTCCTCCTCCCCTTCCGTGTCTTCAATCAATAATGGGGATTCCCCCCCTGCCCCGTCCAGTCCTCCCAGTACCTCCCCCCCAGGTCCCCCCCCCGCTCCAACCAAAAGCCCCTCTCTCCCCTCTACCCCTAGGCCCCCCCCCACCGCGTCCTCAGCCCCTCCCTGCCCTCCGACCCCATCTCCTTCGTGGCCTTCCCCCCCTCCCCCACTCGCGTCCCCGGGTTGTGATACCTCTGCCTCCCTGGTCCTGTCACAAACGCTTGAGCCAATCTCCCCCGCCCCCCCACCGCTCCGGAGCCCCCCCCGCCCCTCCGCCTCGGCCACAAAAACCAACGGTGCCTTCTTACCTGCACCGCGCTTCTTCCCCGGGCCCTTCGACCTCTTCGCCGCACCAGCCGCCTGTAGGCCGCCGCCGCGCGCCGCCCTCTTGGCTGCTCCCGCCCCCTCCCCCTTCCGCGCACGCGACCTCGGCGGGCCACACGCCGCCACAGCCGCCGCGGCGCCATCAGCAGCGCGCCGCGGGGGCCTTACCCGCACATCGCTGCGGAAAAGATCGGTCCGTCCCGCCTCCCCAAGCAGGCGCAGCGCTTCCTGCACGCGAGGATCCGCCATGCCCTCCGCCGCCATCGTCCCTGTTCCTCCGACGTCCACGAAACACCGCCTGACACCGCACTCCTCCAACGACCGCGAGCCAAACCACAGTAGGTACCTGCTCTTGCCAAAACTTGACAAACGCGCTAAAACCTTCACCAATCCCTAACAACTCACTACAATTACCAACAAACAAAAAACCCCTTCTCCTCCCCGGCTGCTGGGTCACTGTCCCATCAAAATGGTGACTAGTGACCCAAAATGGCCGCTTATATCCCCACCCAGCCCAAAAGAAGCCCAAAACCGCCAGCAAGCCCAAATGTCCAAACCCTTCCTGTGTCCTACATAATGTTTCCCCTCCCCTTCCTCCCGGAGCCCCAAAATCCCGGGGGGGGGCGAGCCTCCCTCCGGTCGGCCACCCCCCGCAAAGCCCCATTGGTTTTAACGCACCGCACAAGGGAGCATTTTAGTCGTGTTGCTATGATACTGGCTGTAACCACCCAAATTCTTCCCACTGAAGAAACTGACTGGAGATGCGAGCACAGTTTTATAAAGCGCGGTGTGAGCGAAGGACAACATTAAGGAAGGTAACGTAACGCACAGCTTGACTTTTTCTGATCCTTTTCACAAAAAAATCCAACGATGCCCTGGGTGATAGTAAACCGCTGACATTCTTCAAAGCAGACTGTGCCTGCTGCTCATCTGATCATTAATTTGAAGTCGGGTCAATCTCGGCAGAATCTGAACATTCAAAGCTGTCTCCCTAGAAACGTCGAAGACATTCCATCGTACCATCGGACTGCATCCCTTGGAAAGAACAGAGGGAATAGAACAAACTGTTCTTACAACACCTCTTTTGAGCCTCAAGCAGTTAAACTGAAACCAGTTTGGCCGCCCAGAGCCAACCATTGCACTTTTTGTATGTTAAATCATAGAATGGCAAAGCCGCTTTCCAGATACACGTCGTGTTTACTAGTGATATGAACATCACTGAATACAAGCTCTTGTTACAGTCGTATTTGTGCAAATACAACAGGCCTGCCATTCGTACGTTCTGCGTTATGCACCAGTCGAATATGTATTATTCAAGGGAACACTATACTTACATCGATGCATATCTGCTAAAAAAGTCTGGAGTTCCTCTGTATCTTGAGAGGAGGTCAGATTATAATAAAGAGGGGAGAGAGGTCGGTTCATAGAAAGCCTCAAAGGTGGAAGAAGAGGCAGACTGGCCTATGGATTCCTTAATTGGCCAATGACTGGACTCGCCTATAGGGCAGCTGGGCAGTGCCCAGAGGGCAGGTCTGAGAGGTCAGTGTGTGGGAAGGTTTCTTGAAGGTTTGCGGGCCTGTTTTTACTGTTTATTTCTCTGATATTACCACAAATATTGTCTGCCGCAAGCACAAATAAATATAGTCTCCTCCACCTTGTAATGCACCTATGCGACATGTGAAAACTGACTTATTTCCAATTGTGGGGCACTTTTTCAAGTTTCTGAATCGCTAATGGGGGCTACATTTATTTTGATGCTCAGCTCTATTTTCTGTGCAATTCCGAACCTCCATTAACCAATGTCTTTGGAATTACCTTTGAGTCCAGAGCTGACTCAGTTACATGCCAGGATCATGCCAAACTCTGATTAACAGGCCCTGTCTCTATCTCCGCTTGAATAACCTTTTTAGGACACCGCCCAGCCCTAATAGGCTGTGAGTGAATCTAGTGTGGTAGAAATTGACAATATTTTCTAACATCCTGGAGCAACATGGACAGGTAAAATATGAGAGACTGTTTCCAATAGTGTTCATGTTTAGGGCCCATCCTCTTAATTTTTGCCAGTCTTGGTTGAATTACTTGTTGTTTTCTTTAACCGTGGGCTTGAACTTCTGTAGAAGCCTGCAGCAAACACATCTAAGGTGCAAGTGATATTATTAGCCATTGTGTTTTTATATCCTCCAGGCCAGAGACAAGAGATGGAGGGACCCAACGAATAGTGAGAAAGTTCTGGTTGACATTATTTAGAAATGCGGGATAAGTAACATCTGAAAGACATTTTAAATTAATAAAGAAAATAATTCTGGTGATAAAAAAATGCAGAATTAACGTGCTTTGATTAAAATAATGTGTTTAGAATGCATAAAACTGTAAGATAATATTATTTACTTAAACTAGGCCTCAAATGGCGAAATCAACACTGCTTGAAAACCAGCTTGACTAGAAAATGCATAACATGCATAAAAGTTTGATTCCTGACCTTCCCCTGAACATGTTTTAAAAAAAAATTAATAAGTTGCTTATATAGTTTAACTTATTTCCGTAGAATGTTTCTATGTACACAGAGACCACTGTTAACACATTAGGAATTACTGTCATTTAATGGGATAGTAAAGAGTTAATACATTGAAATAGAGAGTTTAAAATGTGAACTTGACTTTCTACCCTACTTGTTTTTCCCCATCATTGGTGATTCTCGAAGAATGTTTTCTTTTTCATTAATACAGATGTTACGATTTCTACATATACTATTGTTTAGAAAACTTGATATTAGAAGGTTGAAGATGTACTTTATACATGTGAAAATAAGCTTGAATGAAGCAAACTCCACATTAATATATAATTGTCATAATTTATTTGCAAAATGAACGTTGCTTGTTTTTGGACCATTGTATTTGTGTGATAAGACGAGGAGTGGTCCTGTTCCAGGACAGCATCGGACGCTGACTGACTAACTGAAGAGAAGTACAACATTTTGCAAAGCTTTCCAAAAATGTGATATCTTATAGTATTGCGTGTTCCTAGGGTAGGCTCAGAACCCTTTTCTCAGATCCTTTTGATCCAGTCATTTACCAAAATCCACACCTTATGCCATTTGCTTCGAGACTCTACTGAGTTCCTCGAAGCTCCCTTTAAGGAAAGTTCTGCTTTGATATTTTTGATCTTTTTGAGCTGATTTGAATGTTGAAGCTTCCTGCTTTTCTCTCACTCTCTCAGACTAGAAATCTTTATGGGTTCAGACTAACGTAATTTTTTCCTCCGATTCCTAGAATACGGATTCTTTCCTTTATGGAATGCACTTCAATGCATTTATTATGACTTCATTAACCAATATTGATTTTATATTTGTGTCACATATTGACTATTGATATTAATTTGAATTTAACTTGTGATTTTCAAAAGAAATTATCTACTAAAAGAATTGATTAATAAAACTCTTTAAACATTTAGCAACTCTTTATTGACTAAAATCAAACTAATGTTTGTGATGAAAATTCATATGATGCGTTGTTTTCTTCTCTAAAACAACAGTAAAGATTTTGTGAACTTATTCACACTCCAGCACATCTGACTTGAAAGTTTAGTTACTTGAAGAATGGTTGAGCAAATTGTGAAGAATGTGATTAGAGTGGCATGACTCTGATTTGTATTTGAAGTAACATTTCTGAGATGTCCATTTCACTTATGAACAATAAATCTGTATTGTGGCTAGCTTTGTGCAAGGGAGCATGGTTGGATTTAAAATATGTTTGTCAGTGCAAGAAAGTGGGTTAATATTTGGAGTGGACGTGACTCCACCCCAAGGAATAAAAAACCTCAAACCTGTCCAGGCAAAACACAGTTTCCATAATTGAAACCTCAACTCAACCCCCTGGTAGCTATGGCAGAGAGTAAACATGCTCAACTTTGGAATTTGTGTTAGGTATTTGGCATACAAAACAGAGTAACAATTCGAAACAATAAAAATCCAACAACTAACTTTGAGAAATGGACAAAATAAAATTAGTAAAACAACATCAAAACTATAAAGATTTAAGCTAAAAGCATTAAGAAAAAGTAAAACATCCACAATTTTTGGAACTACCCAGAAGAGCACAACAAAGCTCGCACTCAAGAGTGTCATTTGCTCTCTGATGCCTATTTAACTTTGAATGCTGAGAAATGTGAGCATACACAAAGTTAAAATTCTTTGTTCATATCTTTTCTGATGGGGACATGACACCTGCTCCAGCTAAAGTGCAAGCGCTGTCAACTGCCTGCCCCCCACAAGATGTTTCCATGTGATGTTCATTCCTTGGCATGGCCAGCTCTAGATACATATGAGACTTTGCCACTGTCAGCGCATCATTAAGAGACTTGACGAAAAAATAATCTTTCTTTTCTTTGATCATTTGAATGAGAGAATAGCTTCCAGAAAATAAAAACAGTTCTTTAAAACGCTACGGAAATGGCATCATTTGATCCCAAGCTTCATACTGAGGTTGTTGTTGACACTAGCCCTGTTGGTTTAGGTACCATCCTTGCACAGCACAGCGGACATTCAAATGCTCGAAGACATATTATGGCAAATGCAAGTCAAACTTTGTTCCAAACTGAACGTGCTCAATCACAACCGGAAAAAAGAAAGTTTAGCAGTGGTGTGGGCTTGTGAACATTTCAACGTATTCTTATATGGGAAGCCCTTCACGCTGGTGACAGATCATCAAGCACTGTTGACTATCTTTGGCAGTCCAAAGGCAAAAATGCCTCCTTGCATTGGATGTTGGGGTCTACGATTGCAAGAATACAACTACAGCATTGTGCATCGTCCAGGGAAAGATCAGAACCCTGCTGACTACTTGTCATGAGTGCCTCTACAGTGCTTTGACATGGATTCTAAAATCTCTGAAGCCTACAGAAATTTCATAGTGAAATGAAGCACCCCAGCTGCAATTTCATACGAATAAATTGTCATCGCAACAAGTCAAGATAGTGAGATGCTAAAACTGAAAGACATTATTACACATCAGTCTTATTACCAGGAACTTCGACCTCTAACCAGTGCTAGTAAATACCAACAGTTTAAAGATCTCAAATGTAAACTGTCTACTCAGGAAGGTGTTATTCCAAGAGGTTCAAGAATTGTCATGCCTGAGAATCTGCAACTATAAATAATTATTGCCATCTAACACGCTGTCCGAGACTGAGTCTGGTTTCCAAATCAACTAGAGAGAGTTGAAAGGAAATTGAAGGCCTATCATCCATGCAACTGCTTGTCATCAAAAACAACCAACACATGTTATGTCTATAATAGTGTGTGTGTTCCTAGAGTAGGCTCAGAACCTTTTTTCTCAGATACTTTTGATCCAGACATTTACCTAGATCCACACCTAATGCCATTTGCTTTAAGACTCTACTGAGTTCCTCGAAGCTCCTTTTATGGGAAATCCTGCTTTGATATTTTTGATCTTTTTGAGCTAATTTGAATGTTGAAGCTTCATGCTCTTCTCTCAGTCTCTCTGACTAGAAATCTTTATGGGTTCAATCAATCAATCAATCCATTTGTATAGCGCGCTACTCACCCGGAAGGGTCTCAAGGCGCTTTGGGGAGGGGTTCGCTACTGCTCGAACAGCCAGGTCTTGAGTTGCTTCCTGAAGGCGAGATGGTCCTGTGTCAGCCGGAGGTGGATGGGGAGGGAGTTCCATGGCTTGGCCGCCAGGTAGGAGAAGGATCTTCCTCTGGCGGTGGCTCTTCGGATGCGTGGTACAGCGGCGAGGGCGAGGCTTGTAGAACGTAGCTGGCGGGTGGGCGTGTAGAAGGTCAGGCGGTCGTTGAGGTACTTGGGGCCCAGGTCGTGGAGGGACTTGTGTGCGTGGGTAAGGAGCCTGAACGTGATCCTTTTGCTGACGGGGAGCCAGTGCAGGTCCCTCAGGTGGCCGGAGATGTGGCTGTGTCGGGGGATGTCCAGGATGAGTCGGGCGGAGGCGTTCTGTATGCGCTGGAGTCTTTTCTGTAGTTTGGCTGTGGTTCCCGCGTAGAGGGTGTTCCCGTAGTCCAGTCGGCTTGTGACGAGTGCCTGGGTGACCGTCTTCCTGGTTTCGGTCGGGATCCATCGGAAGATCTTTCGGAGCATACGCAGGGTGTTGAAGCACGATGAGGAGACGGCGTTGACTTGTCTGGTCATCGAGAGGGAAGTGTCCAGGATGAAGCCCAGGTTGCGTGCGTGGTCTGTTGGCTTGGGTGCGGTGCCCAGGGCAGGGGGCCACCAGGAGTCGTCCCAGGCGGAGGGCGATGGTACCAGGATGAGGACTTCCGTCTTTTCTGAGTTCAGTTTCAGGCGGCTGTTCTTCATCCACTCGGCGACGTCTTTCATCCTTTCGTGCAGGCTTGTTCTGGCGGTGGCGGGGTCTCTGGTGAGGGAGAGGATTAGCTGGGTGTCATCGGCGTAGGAGATGATGTTGAGGTTGTGCTGGCGTGCGATGGTTGCAAGAGGTTTCATGTAGACGTTGAAGAGGGTGGGGCTGAGTGATGATCCCTACGGTACGCCGCAGATGACTTCTGTGGCCTCGGATCGGAACGGTGGGAGGCGGACTCTCTGTGTTCTTCCGGCCAGGAACGAGATGATCCACTCCAGTGCCTTCTCTTGGATCCCGATGTTTTTGAGGCGTTGGACTAGAGTGCGGTGGCAGACTGTGTCTAACGCTGCGGAGAGGTCCAGGAGGATGAGGGCCGCTGTTTCCCCGTTGTCGAGCAGGGTTCTGATGTCGTCGGTGGCTGCGATGAGGGCGGTCTCGGTGCTGTGGTTGGCTCGGAAGCCGGACTGCGAGGGGTTGAGGGATCCGTTCGTCTCGAGGAAGGCTGCAAGCTGTCTGTTGACGGTCTTCTCGATGACCTTGGCAGGAAAGGGGAGGAGCAAGATGGGGCGGAAGTTCTTGAGGTCGGTGGAGTCCGCTGTTGGTTTCTTCAGTAGGGCGTTGAGCTCGGCATGCTTCCAGCTCTCCGGGAAGGTTGCGGTGTCGAAGGAGGTGTTGATGACGTCCCGGAGTTGGGGTGCGATGATGGAGTCGGCCTTGTTGAAAACGTGGTGGGGGCAGGGGTCGGTTGGAGATCCGGAGTGGATGGTGTTCATCGTGCGGGCTGTGTCTTCGGTGGTCACTGTGGTCCAGGTGCGGAGGGTGGTGGTGGGGGGCGCTGGTTCGACGGTTGGGTGCCTGGATGGTGCGTCAAAGCTGTTGTGGATGTCGGCGATCTTACGGTGGAAGAACGAGGCGAGAGAGTCGCAGAGATCTTGTGAAGGAGTGATGTCGTTGTTGCCGGTACTAGGGTTTTGAGAACTCCTTGACGATGCTGAAGAGTTCCTTGCTGTCGTGGGCATTGTTGTCCAGTCGTTCCTTCAGTGATTTCTTCTTGGTGGTGCGGATAAGCTGGTGGTGCTTGCGGGTGGCTTGTTTGAGGGCGGTCATGTTGTCTGTGGTCTGGTCGAGGAGCCAGGGTTTCTCGAGGGTGCGGCAGTTCTTCTTGGAGTCCTTGAGTTCGTCGGTGAACCAGGAGGCTTTCTTGCTTCTTGGTCTGCTGGTTCAAACTAACAAGATTTTTCCACCTGATTCTTAGAATAGGGATTCTTTCCTTCATGGAACGTGCTTTAATGCATTCATTACATGACTTCAGTAACCAATATTGATTTTATGTTTGTTACATATTGGCCATTAATATTAATTTGAATTTAACTTGTGATTTGCAAGTGTTAATATCTACTATACGATTTGATTCACAAAACCCTTTAAACAAATAGCAACTCTCTTTATTTACTACAAATAAACTTATGATTGTGATGAATATTTATTTGATGCATTGTTTTCTTCTATAAAACAACAGTAAAGATTTTGTGAACTGATTCACGCTCCAACACATCTGATTTGAACGTTTAGTTGCTTGAAGAATGGTTGGCCAACTTGTGAAGAATGTGATTACGGTGGCCTGACTTTGATTTGTATTTGAACTAACATTCCTGAGATGTACATTTAACTTATGAATACTAAATCTTCAGTGTGGCTAGCTTTGTGCAAGGGAGCATGGTTAGATCTAAAACATGTTTGTCATTGCAAGAAAGAGGGTTATTATTTGGAGTGGACATGAATCCCGACAGGGAAAAAACCACAAACATGTCAGGGTAAAACGCAGATACCATAATTTAAACTTCAACTCAACCGCCTGGTAGTTATGGCAGAGAGTAGACACGCTCAACTTGGGCATATTTGTAAGCTTTTTGGCAGACAAAACAGGAACAAGCCAAAACAATAAAAATCCAATAAATAACTTGGAGAAATAAACAAAATAAAAAGAGTAAACTGACATAAAAACAATAAAGATTTAAGGTACCAGCATCAATAATAAGTAAAACACCCATCAGTAGTCCCTATTCAAGGTTGACTGGGAGCTAGGTGAGATTTCAGGCACACAGTGATTGGGCATGTGCCAGATACATCAGACGGGTTCTTCCCAGTCAGATTTTACTTTCTGTGAGGCAAGGTTGCAGACTGTATCTGCAGAAGTACTCCCAAAGCCTGATAGCTACTGGAGAAGGTCCTGGGGATGCCATTGGTTTTGGTGGAAAATCTCTGTGCTGGAGAAATTCAAATGTTTCTGTCGCCGAACTCCTCTTGTCAGTCGATACTTTTTGTGCTTTTGTCCTGTCAAGATTTCTACCCTTGGACATAGTCTTTTTATGAGCTGTATCCAAGAAAGTCCTTTCAAAATCAGCCACTGTTGTGGTGAGGTCCTGATGAAAACTCCAGAGGTCTTGTAAGTTCAATGACTTTCCAAGTTTCAACTTTTCAGTGTTTTTAGAGCAGTTTTTCCTGGTCACTTATAAGGATCCCAGAACCTCAGGGACAGTACTTAGGGGCCAGAACTCACTCCAGCAGAACTATTTGCTCGTGGCCACCCTATCAATTTAGGAACAACATTCCTTGCAGCTTGTTGTCTCTGTAGCTGCACAGTAAGTCAGCCAACTGGCTCTTGCACTCCACTTCTTAGTCCTGGGTGCAAGTGGGAGCAGGTTCTGTCCTTCAGGTCTCACCACAGGTTTTAATTTCGCGGCCTAGTCTTCTGTTCTTCTACAGGTCCAAAGAGATTTCTCATGAACTGTGGGTGAGGTCTCGGCTTTATAGGTATCACTAGTCAGTGTGTGGGGATGCCTACTACACACTCCAACCAATGAGAAAAAACGTTTGTGGAGCACCTCTTTCCAGTTTTTGCAGCACATTCTGTTTTCCTTACTGCAAACTAGAACACAGTGCACTATTCTGAAACAACTATTCTGAAGCAAATCCAACATGGGAGAATCTTTCTGCCACTGAAGGAAGCTTGTTTTTAGGGAAATGAACAGCAACCAACCTCTTCCGCTACACCAAATTGGTTCTGTAACCAGCTTCCCCTCCTATTGGCCTATTGCCAAATGGCTGACAGAATAAAGGGCTTCTCTTCTTTGGGACTCTCTTTCCATTTAGTTGTGAATGAGCTGACATTTTCCTGGGCCTTTGCAAGTTAATGACATTCTTGATATTTGTCACATGCCTCACACACAGGTATTCCTGTTAAAGGGCTTACGTGTTTTTTCCTGTTCAAGGATTAGTTTTCACACCTGATTAGGAGGAAGCATTGGTAGGGCCAACTCCTTCCAGTTTAATGCTAACTAACTCACTAGATGCACTTTCAGGCAAGTAAAGTGCAACTTTTTAAAAGTCACTTTAATATTAACTAAATATCAGCCCGCCAATTGTGTTTTTATAAATATTAAAAATACTGGAATTCTTCAAGTTGCTTGTCCCAAATCAGAGACAGAAGTTTTATGAACTAGTTCTTATCATAGGACATCTACAGCCCTTTCAGTGAAAATAGTTTTTGAGGGCTAAATGCCATCAATAAATTCCTGCATGTTCCACTTTTACATTCTAGGCACCCTACCTTGTGAGCTACGAGGCATAACTGGAGGTGACATTTAACGTTTAAAAGTAGGGTAAAAGTATTATTCTGACAGGTTTGCCTACGTGCTTAAAAGCTACAGGAATACAGAGGTAGGGCTAAGCCATGCTTGCTTGTCAGCCTAGTGAGTGGCATAACATGGGCAGCAGTCCATACGAAACTGTTTTCTTTTCTATGGTGTTGGTTTATTTTTTTACCATATTCTATGGCCTTGCTGAGAAGTTAAACATGCCTATTAGGAGTTAGGCAATTTTACCATGTTTTAGGGCCTAGACACTGGGGCCTAGACAGCAGTGCCCAGTGTGCAGAGTTCAAAATGCAACAATAGCAGTCAGCAGAAAATAGATATGACCACACAAAGAGAAGCACTTTCTCCTACTTATGAACTTTGTCTACCCATAAGTTAAAATCACCCACCATTATAGATTATTTGAGATGGGGACTTTGTCTGTAAGGTCCGAAATGAGACTTCAACTAGGAAGGTTGTTGCATTGTTTTCTTCTTTGTGGTACACTATAAAAAACCAGAATCAATTTGGGTTTTGACATGTGCACTGGAAATTGTTCATGAGAGCAGTAGGATGTGTCTTTGATGATATCTCCCGAAAGTGAGAGTGACACTGTGGAATAGTTTACAATAAAACACAGAGAAATTGCTGCAAGAGTGAGTACTTTGAACCCATTGGTTAGGAAGTGGCCAGGAGGTTCCTCCACCAACAAGCTAGCATTTGGCATACATGTGGCACCTCCAGTACCCTTGTCAGAACACCCATGGACCTGTAGAATACAGAAGTAGGACTGCATCTCCTGTTGTGACTTGTGAGGAGAACGATAAAGGCTGGACTTGCTCCCACGTGTATCCAGGGCTGAGAAGTGGACTATAAGGGTCATTTGGCTGACCTCCTGTTAATCTACAGAGACATAAAAGCTGCAGGAAGCCCACATTCCTGAAGAGCCTGTCCAACCAACAACAACTGGACCTGCCCTGAACCCTGCAGGTGACTTCATTTGGAGTAAATCCTGACTTCTAAGTTGTGTGTTTAATGTATTGTTGCCGTTAGATAAGGGTAAGTGTACTCCTCCTGCCTAACCTTAAAAGCTGGAAGGAATTACAGATCCCCTTTGAGGAAGAGGCAAGTCCAGAGGATAAAGGAGAATGGGACAACCTGTCTATTTAATCGTGCTTCATCCAGGGCTGGAGGTGAAGAAGGCTCTGCCAACCCATCTGAACTGGCCCTCTGCCAGTTGGAGCTCAGTGACAGACAGTCCTAAAGGGAGCTGCAGGCTAAAGGCCTACAGCCTTCACCTTGAATTAAAGGAAACTAGAATGGCTAGTATGTTGTACATCTGTCTGGGTGTTATGTTTGCATATTATCTGCAGCAAGCAAGATACATTATGCACTTGACTAGTCTTGTAGTGATGAGAGAAAGAAAGAAATTTAACTCGTGTTGTAAACAAGCTGTCTGGGCTTTGACTATACTTAGCCCTGATAAACCCTTTTGGGATAGCTTGTTTTGCATACTAGACATGGAACACCAGTTTAAACTGGTTTGTTTCCACAAGGATATCCACATTCATGGTTGAATGAGATCAAAGTTTGGTCAAATCTTGAAAGTTCATTGGAATAATTGACTATAATATCTTTGGAGTGACGAAGGGCAAAGTAGGGTAAGCTAAACCAATACCAACCGCTGGTTATTGAAGGCACGCAACCCACTTCCTCCTACCTTTAGGGCCTCATGAAATCATTGTTACATCTGCCTATAATAGAAGTAAATTTACAACCGGTTTCAAGTTCTGAATGTATATTTTAAAGTTATTTCAACTTTGGAACACCAGCAGCCCTTCCCTTTTAGAAGAGTTACTCACACTTGGTGCCTGATTACAAGTTTGGCAGTCCAACTGCCCGAACGCTTGCGGTGAGGCTGCATTAGTCTTGCAGCAGTGGGGAATGGTTTTCCATATATATCGATGTCTGTGTGAGCATTTTGACTGCATATGTGTTGAATGCGCACATATGCATGATACATGTGGAAAAATGCCACGTACCCATTGCCGGACTCAGGCCCAAATGTGGTTGGTCAAGGCAATGTGTATATGATACAAAAAGGACCTACCTGGAGATCGCCGCAAACAAGGTCATATTTCTCGGGATGAAGATGCTGCTGTGAAGGGAGGACCTGGAGAAAGGGATCCACGGTGAACTCTGGCTGGAAGAACAGGAAAGGGGTGAATATGCACCCTAAATCCTTCTTTTTTTGCCAACCTGAAGACGGTTGTCGAACCACCGCGGTCGGCTCGTCGGAAAGCCAACTCCTAATACGGACAGCGGTGAGACTCCTCAGTAACGCACTATGGCAGCTGCTTTCCCCCGACCGTGACCCTGGCGGTTGGTGGTGTGCTGATGGTGTCGACAGTTCGACCATGATCTTTGCAAAGGCAATTTGATAATCTCGTAATACCGTGCCAGAACACCAAGATCACCACGGTTGGACCGCAACTTGTGGCACAGCGTTTCATGGACCACCAAACTCGTATAAGGCCCTTGCACCATTCTAGTGTAATTTCATCTGTCAGGAAACCCTTCAATAGGAGTAAATTGGCATTTTGCAGAGTTCAATCTTTTACAGTGAATGATGCTGTTTTCACATTGTTTTACAAATCCAGGTCATAGTGAGGCAAAACTGTTGTCTAAAGTCAGAGCCATTACTTCTGGTAACTTGCATGATGCATTCAGAACAACTAAGTATATTGATTTGTATCCATATTTATGTATGAATTTGACCCAAGCTTTCTTTAAAGAATCTTTCTCCCACCTGAAGAAAATGTATGAACGTATAAACACATAGTCATTTGTTTCTAAGGATCTGAACATGAAAGGATCAAGCGGTTCCACTGGGAGCTCTCTTATTACTGTCCCTTTTGCTTTGGGGGTTTATTATATTTTCGGACCAAACATGTTTCACTTAATGTGCTTTGTGTTTTTTGCTAAATCTTCATTATTTTTCACTTTTATTATCCAATTCTAAAAAGGATTTTTTTGAAAGTGTAGGAAACTAGTTCAGCTTATTTAACCCCCTTGTATTTTTCATCTTCCTTCTATCTGGTTTTGGACTTTTACTTTGAGTGAGTGAGTAACTTGTACCACAAACGCAGTCGCTTTTATGATAACTACTACCTAAAACACTTGGAAAATTGTCATATTCCCCTGGGTCAGCTCCTAAGCAGATTCAAGGACTTTGCCCTCCATACTGGGCCATGTTAAATACTTTGTTGGCCAGCATGAGTATCAAAGACTTCAACACACAATAGAGCCATTAGCAGTGCTTGACGAAGTTTCTGGGAAAGGAAGGGGTGGCAAGAAAGCCTGCAGGTGCTAATTAACTCTTCACAGTGCACCTGGATTAGGCAAGCCAAGCTTACCTAAAGAAATTAAATGAGAAAGGCCAGACCTCTGGAGCCAAACACATGAGGGGTTCTCCTTTTAAGTTTTGGTGGAGAGGGATCAGACAGCTTTGTCAGTTGAGGTCAGGGCTGAGGATCCCAAGAAAGGTATTTCCTTAGATCATTTCAAGCCGCCAAGTTGCAATGTCCCAGAATGTTGTGCTGGAGGTTTAGAACAAGGGTGAGGTAATGATGTCTCGCCCTAAGATTGTGCTGAGGTGCCTACCTTCAAGTACTTTCCACCCCCATTTGAAAACCTCTTCACAAGGTGGAGACAGTTGAGAACTCACTGGACCTGGGAGTGACGACGACGGAGGAATTCCTAACTAGAAGGAGAAGCCACCAACATCCACTGCAAGAAAGGACTTGAGGATGTTGACTCCAACTGGCATGCAGGGACTGTGAGTGTTTCTTCAGGGTCAGTGACACTGACCTCCTCATGCCCTCTGAGTATTAGTATAGGGATGGACCTGCGTAGGGGGACTTTGAAGAGTTCCCCTGGATCTTTTGTGGACTGGTCCTGTATCTGGGTGACCCCCTCCACCCTCCCCCATCAGGACAAAGGGCCCACTGACCTCGCAGCTTGCCCACAGGTGCCCTGCAAGAAGGCCAGAGCCAGGGATTCTAGGCAGTGTGGCAGGCAGGGTACTCTGCTGGTGGGCTGCAGAGGGATATATGAAGATGCTTGCAGGCAGAGGCAGCTACCAGAATCCTAAACAAAGGACAGGTTCATTAAGAGCAGACTGAAATGTAGGCTCCAATAAGATAGTAACGCTTAGAGGCAGGGTGGCCTGAAGATTAAGCTTCTGACCACCATGAGCAAAATTATCTAACATTTTTTAAATTGGCTCAACATGACAGGATGCAGTAGCACACGACATTTGGTTTCTGCTGGTACCAGGCATGAAAGTGGAGCTAGTAGCGCTCCACTACAAATTGTTCAAATTTCCCTAATGAGTACCAAGCCCCCAAGGGTTGGTGCATGCAAACTTCAGTAATATTTTTAATGGGGAGGGAGTCTGTGGAGACCTATCCCAGGAAACATCCTTGGCCCTGGGGGAATACCCCATGCACCTGTGCTACCATCTACCCAGGACAGAAGAGGGCCCTGGAATATGAGGGGTGCTCCACCTGCCATTTGTGCCTACATCTTTGGGAGCAGACACACCCCACACCAAGTCTATAGCACTGGGAACAGCATGGGTTAGAAGCACAATGGATCCTGCTCCCACTTACGTTGACACCTGTGGGCAGGAGCACAGACGATGGAGCTGGCTCCCATTTGGCGAGCTGCAGAGGCTGCGGATGCCTTGGGGCTTTACCCGTGATTCACAACTATATGTGCATGTGGGTGCCCAAGCTGGCACGGGCACCCAGTAATGAAAGGGACAATACCACCCATTATCTATGCTTGCATTAGGGCGGGGGATTGACCCTTAAACTCCTGTGCCTCGATCAGCTGCAAGAGCTCACCAGTGGAGTGGTGTGGCTCACTGGTTAGAGGGGGCAGACCCGTAAGCAGAGAACGGCCCGGGACCAGGGTTCAATTCCAGACGCGGCAGGGTCGTGGACCAGGGTCTAAACGGACTCGATAATTCTCGCCTCAGTGCCTACTCTAACCAGGGAACACACTCGGCAACTCTGGGCATTAAGCTTGCCTCATCTCTACAACGGCCCCCCACAGACGCCGGGGATGCCTGGTTTCACCTTGGAGATACCCAGAAAGGGACCATCTCACAGGGAAAACCAGGACGGGTTCCCCAGCGGTCTTCAGCGCCAGGATACTCCTTGGAGTCGCAGTGCGCTTTACAAGTACACCCACATTTACATTTACATTTACATAAGGACCTCAGACTGGCTCCATAATTTGCATATTGGTGCTGGTGGTGCTCCGAGAAGGGCAAGGCCATCACCAACGAGCAAACAGGTGTTTGTACAGCTGGGAGCACAAAAGCCTCCACGATATTCCCACCCTCTACTTATACCCAAAAGGTTACCCGATCCACCCATAGGGGATATATTGATGCTTCCAGGAGAAGTTTTGTATTGATAAAACACACTTGGACCTCAAGCTGTTCGTCAAACACTTTGAATTGCAAAAAGCAGCATGGTAAAAGAGAGATTCTTGAATACATTTTATTGAAAGTATCATACTTTATTGACAGTGATGTTATTGACAATGAAAAAATATGTCTTCAGAAATGCTGGTACCATCTATATAGATTTCAGAGGTGCTACACTGTTTGGTTATAACATATTTTGCTGTTATCAATATGGTGATACTCTGGTAAAGCCAGTAGGCCTGCCTTTTAGTTGTGACAACCTCTTATATTGCGTCTAATATGGGTAGGGGCATTGTAATTATAGGATTCATGGCTTGTTGAGGTTGCAACTTGTTCTGAGGGTGTCAACAGAGGTATGTCCATCTGCCTATTTTAGATATTTGTAGTATTTAGTACTGTGTGTAATACGTTTCTTTTTGTAAGAAAAAGCACTGACTGGGCAATGATTTATTTAGTGCATTGTCACTAACCAGCGAACTGAGGGTACAAGCCCACAGCACTTCCGAGACTAGGGCTCTGCTTTGCTTACCTGAGAGAGTCCAGTTCTACAGTGGGGTACTTGATACCCAGTATAGGGAAGGTTGTGGACGTATTGTGAAGGACTGACGTCCGTTGCCACTAAAAACCCAGTTCCTTTCATTAAGCAAACTATTTTCTTTGATTTGTTGGTCCAATGGGCATTTATTGTTTCAGTGCATTTCAGAGAGTGAAATAATCTTTATCAGGTATTCCTCCATTATACCAATTTTATAGGTAAAATTGGTTCTGAAATCGAAAGTAGTTGCAGTACAATATAAGATTTAGTTTCAGTAAAATACTTTGCTTTCAGATGTTGTAAAGGAATCCATTCTACAGTCTCAGTGACATCCTTTAGGGGAATCAAAGTATTAACTGTTTACATTTAATGTGAATAGAATTGTACTTATTGGTTAAATTGTAATTCGGCTTAGTTGTCTCAGAAAGTCACTTGTGGCTGCCAAATATATTCTGAAATGAATAGGTATCTGCTAGAGAAGTTCATTAAGGTACTATCCCATTAGTTGTAGTAAGGTGTTTATTCCTGCAATTGTATATGTTTCTGGGGAGTTTACGTAAGGTTTTATGTATTTAGGTCACTAAGTAGGATACTGGTATTATCGTATTTTCATTCCATTCTAAGTGCCCTTTTTAAAATGAAAAATGGAAATTTACTATTTTTTGTGTGACTATTTTAGTTACTACCCAGGCCTCGGAAAATCATACAAATGTTACTAGACCTGCAGTTCTAGTGACTTGAATAATTTACTTGACCTAACTTTGATGTACTTGACACATAGGAATGTTTCTCAGTTCATGTATTAAAATTAACTTTTAATAAATTTAATACAGAAACATGATTGGGCAGCACACTGTTATTTACAAACAGCACATTTTCCATTGCAGTGGCCACATCCTTTCTTACTAAAATGCAGTTTTACTGATAAAACTATATATGGTATAACAATAGTCTGCAGAAATTGGGTTTCTGCAAACAGTTAACATTTGCACATTACCAAGTAAAGAGTTCTGATAAGTTTTCATCCTATTAAAAACTTGTTTTCATCACACAGAACTGCGAAAATACCTCTTGAAATGTTTGTAAGGTTCATTTACAAGCTATTTAAATGTTGTGGGTTAGAAAAGAAACCTGACATCCTATCGCCTTTCATTTCATACTCTTTGTACATCACCATTGCCAGACAGTTCACTTTACAAAATCTTCTAACTTTTCTGCTTATTTTATCTTGGAGGTTGTGTTTAATTTTCTTTCCCTGACTGCAACTTGTAAGACATGAGCTGAAATTTGACCTCTGTTTCTAGATCCAGAGCAAAATACAGTTCTCAAACAAAACAAAAATTACTACCCTTTAGAAATGTACAACAGGTGTTCCTGCTACTGTAGAAATACGATACTTGAGCACATTTACAATGTTTAACTTTTTTTGTTTGTTTTTCAATGGAGAAAACATTTCTCTCTCTGAAGAAACTCGTTCCCATATACCCCTGCTAATTTTGTGGATGATACATCTCTCTTCCCAGTGTGTGAAGATATTCATTTCTTTGCATGTTCCTGCCCTGAAACATCCCCAACACTCATTTGTGAGTAGATTTAATAAACATACATTTTAGGTTTGAAAAATTCTATTTAGAGATGCAAATGCATATTTTGCGCATCACAAACTTCAGTTTGCAGTTATGAATGATATTATTTGCACAATTATTTGGTTTTGTGAATCAGGCCACACGTGCTATTAACGGTCAGAGCCATTATGTCTGGTGACTCTGTCTTTTACAAAAATAGAGATCTTATAGCTTGACCGCAGCAGGAGCTGTGTATATTAAAGGGCACATTAGGATAACGGGCGGATTGCCACCGCCCGTATGGCGGTAGCGATCCGCCCGCCAAAAACCTCCGCCCGCTACCAATTTCCACCTGCCATATTACCATGGTGGGGGGGACCCCGGCAGACGGGAAGACTGTCCACCGGTTTTCCGATGGTAGGCAATCCTCCCGATTGCCTACCGGGCGGAAAATCAGTTTATATGGTGACGGTGTCTGTTAGACACCGCCAGCCATATTACTATGAGGGCATTAGCATGCCTTTCCGTAGCGGCAAGGCATGCGGGAATTGCTTGTGGGGGCACGTTGCAGGCCCCCAGAGAATCTGTGGGGTGGGGGTTGCACATGGGGGGATACCTATGGTACCCGCCTGCAGTTCCATGCACAACATGCCTTCCTGGCATTGTGGCGGGTGGTGCTGAGTGCACCGCCCGCCACAATGTTAGGAATGCAGAATGCGCTCGCCACTGTGGCGGGCGCATCCTGATGGCACCCACTGGACCCCCAGCCATATGGCAGGTGGACCCTTTTTACGACTTTTATCCGCCCGCCATCCTAATGTGCCCCTAAGTTCCTTGGGATGGTCTTTGAAATAGCCATGGGGTCTCCGTCAGCTTTGTCAAAAACTAAAGGCACCTTCAGAGCAGCTGTGCTGCGGTATATAGGGAATTTTCACTCTTGGAGCACAAACACACACTTTTATTGTTAAATCTTAAATTACCTTACACCCAATTCATAGTTGTGCTTGCAGGGGTTAGATTGTCGTGGTCATTCTAAAACCAGTTTCTTAAAACTGTGTGGTTTTATTATCAACATGCCACAGAATTAACTGTCATCTAAGCTAATGATGAACTAGCCCCATTAATCCAGTTGTAAAGGAAAACGGTGGTGTATTAAACCCATGTTATTTTTAAGGTATCATACAACAATTTCTCACAGAGGAACATTCAAATAATTAATTCATTATGGATAACTTAATTATAATAAAAAAGGACCATATGACACCAGAAATTGATCACATGTATATATTTTCAAAAATATTTGACGAGCTTGAGATCAGCATCAAAACTTAATTGCAGACTGTGTATTGCATGGATAGTGAACACAAAGTACTCGTGTAGGGAACGACGCAGGTGAAATGTGGATCTAAATGAAAAAGCACGGAATGGAAATTAGTCACTAGATATTATGCTTGAATATTAATTGATCCAATGTATGTTTACAAAATCATGTCATAAATCAAAATCCATAAATCGGCTGATGTTTGTTGACAGTATTTCGACGTTCATTAATTTGAGGTCCTAATCGGGACAATATGTATACATACAAAATTGATTGCTGCCTAAAGAATATAGAAAGATGGAGATCTGAAAGTAAGGCCAGAATAAAACTGGACACATCAGTGTAAAAAAACATTGGCCATGTTGGTGGTGCCCTTAGGATCTTCAGGATACCTGCAGGATAAGTAGAGAAGACAAGGTTACAATTAGCTGGGGAATGTGCCAAGTAACAAACAAAGGGCACTTGAATATTCTATGAAGGAGTAAATAATACAGTAGTACATAGGAGTACATAATACACTCATGGTCAGTGTGGGACAGATAAGTGTGCCAGGGGCAGGGGCCAATTATAGATTAGCCAGCATATGGGAAGGAAAAGTCATTCACCATGGTGGGTAAGGGCAGGTCAAAATCGTAGCGTAAGCAGAACTGCTACGAACAAGATTCTATGTGCCAAGGGTGCCAACGGGTCACTCTGCGGATTGCCAATATTAGTGTAAAAGGAGAAAAACAACAATGGCTGCTCTAAAATAAAGCACCCATCTTCATACAGATGGGATAAGCACTCACCAATGGTGAGTGTAACGTCCTAAGTTGGAGGAATCCGCAGGTTGTTTGCAATTGGAACCTTGGGGAGGGGCAGAGCCCAACCGGACTCACCCATCCCCTCCATGGAGGTTGACTTTTCCACCTCGTATGCCAACTAATTCATAATTGGCCCCTCGCCCTGGCACTCTGATCTGATCCACATTGACTGTGAGTGCATTCTTTGCCCCTTCATGGAGTAACCGAGGGTGCTTTGTCTCTTTCCTGGCACATTCCCTGGCTAATTGTAGCTTTGTCTTCTCTACTTATCCTGCAGGTTTCTTGGAGATCCTTCAGGTGCCGCAGACATGGCCTGCATTTTTTACACTTGTTGATCCAGTTTCATTTTGGCCTTTCTTTTAAATGTCTCTCCTTATTCTTTAGGCAGCAATAATTTTTTTATGTGTACACATTGTCCTGATGATGACCTCAAATTAATGAAAGTTGAAACTCCGTCGACTCACGTCAGCGGATTTTTGTTTATGGTATGATTTTGTGAATAAAATATTGGATCAATTGATATTCATGTATAATATCAAGTGACTCATTTCAATTTGCTGCTTTTTCATTTATATAAAGGTTTCACCTGCGCGGGTCACTATCCCTTCATGATCACTATGGGGCTTATTAAGATGGCAGTTGGAAAGCCTCTGACCTTTGCCATAGTCAGTTTCAATTCTGACCGGCTGATTATGAATCAGACGGTCGTAATTGAAACCGGCCAGTCATTCCAGCTGGCTTCTGACGAGCTCAATGAGTCCATCGGCCAGTCAGCGGCCGGCACGTAATCCTAAGGGGGGCCTTTTGCGCCCTTGGGATTATGATCCATAGTTCCCCGCAGGGCTTCTATGCCAGCCTTTCCGACATTGAAACCCTGTTGGAAAGCGTGTTTGGGGGCCCTTAGAAGAGCCCCCTTGTGTGGGCTACCTCCGGTTGGGGGTCGCGGGGTCACATTAATCTCTGCAACCTGTGCCAATAGGTGCAGGGATTAACACCACCTCCCATTTTCCTATGGGAGCATGTACTACGGCTGGGTTAGAGCCGTAACACCTGCTCCCTTAGGGAAATGTCAGAATGCGGCCGAACAGTGTTCGGTTGCATCCTAATCATGCGGTTGGGACTGCCGACCGGAGGTTGGTCGGTCCCGTTTACGAGACATCATAATGGGCCCCTCTTTATTTACGTTTTGATGCTGCTTTCAAGCTTTTGTCAAAAATTTAGAAAATGTATTCATATGAGCAATTTCAGGTGCCAAATGTTCCTTTTTCATTATAATTTAGTTATCCATAATGAACTAATTGTTTTAATGTTACCCTGTGGGACATTGTTGTATGATACTATATCGCTACCAGGTTTCAACTGGGTTTTCAGGTGTCCTTCTTTGCATTAGGGTTATTTTTAAACCAGCACGTTAGGACACAGTGAGAAATGATTCACTTTTCCTCAGCTGTTGTCAATTATTTTTATAACATAGTCCAACTAAACCCATTATATTTTCTACAGGTATGCTTTTATCTTATTGGCATGTTATCTGCAGTTCATCCATGTTTTCATCATTAAATTATGAGCATCTTTAGTTAAAGTAGTGTGCAATGTAGTTGTGCCTGATTGTGTAATTTGTCTGTGCTCTCATTCTGGACTGAATTTTGAAATCAGACCCTGTTGATGGTTTGTGCTTTGTCCGCTTGACTGATGATCCCCCTTTGAACAAGGAGTTTTCTTTTGGCCCACTTGGCTGAACGTTGTGCTGAAAGTGATCAGGCATAAAATTATCAGAATTGTATCTCCTTTTATGTGTTATAAAGTAGCTAGTTGAGGGTCTGGTTACAACCTGTTAATAATTATCTGCCTAAAACTAAAACATAAGCTTTTAGACAACTTTTGAGTAATATATGTGAGTGTTACCTTTCCGATTATGATGGTAGAGATACTGATTTTAAATGTAGCTGCAGAAAATATATGCTTCTATGAGTTACCTCAGGCGAAGAGGGGGTATTCTGAAACCCTTTGTATAAATTGAAATGCCCTCTAAAAAGTCGTTGAACAAAGTGCTCTTGTGGGGTGTAATTCATGAAAGAAAAAAAGCATAAAAGCACAGGCGGGTATTTACTTCTCGGCCTGAATGCACTTTTATAGAGGTTTTTTTTTCAGTTCCCCATTTCCAGATGTACACCAGAAACCAGGCTAAGGTTTCCAGGTATGCTAGTGGGAATGTAATCTTGATATCTCAGTTGTCCTCCTATTCATCCTGTGAATAAATGTAACTAGTGTATATCTCATCACCGGGGTATGGGAGCCCAATGTGCAAATGTATGTTTTTTTTGGGTTTTTTTTATTCACCGGAAAAATATTTTCTTCTGTGGAGAAATCCCTTCCCCTACTCCTCCATCAAATTGAGGGTCTTCTGTTCCCCTTCTCGTCCTGGAAGAGGAATTGCTCTTGTCCTTTGATGTAGTAACTTTCCAGCCCTTTTCAGGGGAGAAGAATTCACATAAGAGAATGTAAATGCCCACAAAAGGACGCTGTGGATGTTTACAAACTAAACAAGCAAACCACTAAGCCCACTTACCAACCATTGCATAGCATTTACTACAGTGGATTTCTACAAAGAAATCTGTAGTAGTAAACACATTTACGCCTGTTAGGAATACTTTATGAATTTCCGACAGACATAAATGCAGTATTTTACTGGTACGTTCCTTTGTGAATAGGGTCCACTATTTTCATGTCTTAGTTTTTATTGTGAATACTATAAGGACATTTATATGAGAGATGATTGCTCTACTGAATGGGAATACACCTTTGTTGAATACTTTGAACGACTGGAGTGGTCACATTATTCGGAATAGTGCAAGAATATCAAAATAGATCAGCATTATGCATTTGTATTTAAAGATTTCTGCCAGCTTTTTGCATGTACACCTGATTCACACATTTTTTCTACAGCCATCTCATCTTTATGTTACTACTCGGGAGCCAGTTCACACACTCTCCCTATTGCTTAATTACCTAACTATAACTCACAATATCTATTTGAAATCAATAATATACAGTGTAAGGATTTTCAGAGCCCCATGGGAAATGTTATTATGCAATTTGGGGGCTCCCCTTCCACTGGAAACAAAATAATTTGTTAAATTATATTTTCCAAAGCAGTGCTCTCTTGTGCCATCTTTATTGTATGTTAGTATGCTTACTATATTGCCAAGCAAAATATTGCTATTAGCACTAATACCATGAGATAGTTGTTTACAACAAGTTGTAGTTTCTCCTAATTTGGATTTTACAAACGTGCATGTTTGTTTGCCATATACCCATGTCCATAAACCCATGAGTTTCATTATTTGATTTTCAGTATGTCCCACTATCATGCCGTTGTTATGGTGGTTTAATTTTCCCAACTTTATTTGGGCTTGTTTTAAAAATGTGTATGACTTCATTCCATCAATCCATTAGTCATTTTATTTCATTATTTATCATCAGCCCGTCTCCGTTTCAATGATATGGACTCTAGCACTGTTAAATCGGTGTATTGCACGGTTCATCTGCTCACTGACTGCTCAGGCTTTCAAGCAAACACATCACTCCTGCTCCTCTCTCTGAGCACCTGCAACTGAAACAGCACTCTCTCAGCCCTACTCCGACTTGTGCAAAAATGAAGCAAAGAAATGAAATTACAAGCTGGAGGTGAGCACTATGTTTGGTTAGTTACTTATTGTAGTACTTAGTCTGATTAATTTCTCTCCTTGCATGTGAAGTGTATTGAGATTCTTTATCTACAATACGTTTCACATAACCTCTTTATCATGCATTAGCTTTCTGTGACTTTTTATATTGCACTGCTTGTGGTTAACAATTTCCCTCCACATAACACCTGTATGTAGAATTTCCATTGAATATTTCTTAGTCATACACTTGCTCCTCTCTTTTGAAATTCTAGTAGTATGAGCTCACAAAAGCAATTACATCATTAAGACATATTGGATCTCTTTTCTGATACTAGCTGAGAAAGGAAGTACCTGTTTCATTAGTTTAGGGTATATTTGAATGGCCTATAAAGCTTTTTTCACAGCGAGGCTCATATTCAATCAACATCAGATGCTCCAGTTTCAACAATTAAGCCAATTATTATGTCAGGGAGTAAATATTAGACTATTTGCATGATGGCAATTCAGGGATGACTTGACGTTCAGGGTCTGATTCACAAGGGTAACGGGTGTAAGTTACTACTAAAAAAACAAAAAAGAGCACGAAGTCCAGCCCTGCAGCTGGCCAACCATTATAACTGCAACGACCTACTATAGAAAATAATGGAAGTTTGGACTTAAAATAAAACCCTATAGAAAATAATGTTAAAGCACATTATTATTCTTTTCTTTAGTTAGGAATTTATTTTTGAATTTAAACTTCAAAAATATAATTTTTAATTAATGTGTTTCCAATAATTAAAGTTGTGAGTCAAAATTAATTAAATCATTTTCTAGCTTTTTGCATTTGTTTTCCGTCTCAAGTAAATATATTAAATTATTTACATTAATATTGAACATAAAAATATGCAAAAGAGGTAATTTCAAGTCAAATACATTTTTTAAATGTGTCCCCATACGTTGCCATGGGTGGACTCTGCATCTGGGGCACAGATTTCCAAGTGGTAAAATATGGAGAAAAATAAAAAGATTATTTAACTAAAACAAATATTAAAAATATGTTTTCTATTAAATAGTAATGTAAATTCCATGTAGATCTTTATTTCTTGTGTACAAAAAGATTGGAAAATGATGCATCCCTATTAAATTTGTTAAATGATTTCCAGCTAAAATACAAGTGTTTACTGTGCCTTAATAATTATTAAGTGGTGTATAGAATTAATGAAAATGTATGTAATTATTTTTTACTAAATGTATTGTTACATTTCTTTTTTCAAAATCAAAATGTTATTCAAATATTTTGTAATCAAAAAATATATACTGTTTTTAGAATTCTTTAACATTCATTTATATTTATTTACATGTTTAACTGTTTTAAAATTGTAATTTAATCTATATGAACATTATTTATTATGGGCTTTTATTTTAAGTCCCCACCTCCAATATTGTCTGTGAGAGGGTGTTGCAGTACTAGTGGTTTGCCAGGTGTAGTGCTGGACTTACTACCGTTTTTTGTTTGTTTTAGTATTAACCTACAATCTGAGTTTGTTAATACTGATCAATATTAAACGTACTCAAAAGTGTAAAGTTACTCAAATGTTTGTTACCTTTGGGAATTAGGCTCTTAGTGTCCCTCATCACCATATGGCATGACTGTCAATGTTGTGCCTTTCAACACCATTGACCATTGATCTTGATGTGCTGCAATATTGTGTGAAAAACTGTATTCGCTTGCTTGGCAAGGTTCAGAGGAGGTCAGGGTTCGTACTAACAGTTGGCTTCAGCAGTCAATAAATGGTTCCTCTTGATTAGAGAGGAATGGAACATATTGCTGAGTTAAACTATCTGCCCTGTCATGCATCACATTTACACAGAACCACTGACTAAAAACATCAGAAACTTTAATATTGGCCAGGACACAGTACCAAGACTGTTCTGGTACCTACTCTGGACAAGCTGCTCTCAGCACTGTATTAGGCCATGCGGACGTGCCTGATACTGTTGGACCTGTTCAGTGCCTTTGATCAGTCACTTCCTCCATCTTAATTGGCCTTATGAGAGGAATTGGGTTGAGTAGCTTAGCCATAGAGTGGTTTGTATCCTTTCTAAGTGGATAAACTCAGGCAATGTTGCAGCCCTGTTTCACTCTGGATACATCTCAATAAGCGCAAGGGGGCTACAATCATTGGCAGTCTCACTCATTCTATCTGTCTGTTTGTATCTGTGAACCGCCATTGGATGAGTTTATTTCCAACTTTGATTTTAATGCTTTCTTTTATGCTGAAAAA
Source organism: Lissotriton helveticus (assembly GCF_964261635.1). Lineage (NCBI taxonomy): Eukaryota > Metazoa > Chordata > Amphibia > Caudata > Salamandridae > Lissotriton > Lissotriton helveticus. The sequence goes on from NC_136067.1 coordinate 453,178,620, forward strand.
ACACACTTGCTTCTGAAATTTGATTGACCCTCTATCTTGCCCATCTCGCCATTGCCCACACAAAATTAAAGTTTCTAACGGACTTTAGTTGGCCACTTAATATTTCGGTATTTATAGAAACATTGCTAATGTATGTTTCCAGCCAGAACACCTACTTACTCTGAGATGTCTTTTTCAGATTAGATTCAGTAATGTGTGATAAACAGGCCCATACCTATCATTGTTGGAAAGTGTATAGATTACTTAATAGAAATCTTAAGCCCCTGAGCGCACATAAAGCCAGCTCAACTGAACCCATACAACAAATTAGAAGTAGGGTCCTGCATATCTCAAGAGTGTTATCATTAGTTACATCCTGTAGATTAAGCTGAGATCAGTTGCCTCAAGCTTCTTGGGATACCAAAATATTTGGTGTTTAAGGATGTATGTACAGAAGCTACTTATTTAGTGCACAATTATAAAAGCTTTAAGGTTGTAATGTTCTGAAGAACTTTACCTTTTAACTTACCAACGGTTATTTCAATCAGACTAGACCTAATATTGTTATATTATGTGATCATGACTCATGCCCTGGGCTTGTGACATTCTCCCTGTTTGTCAGAACATGCTATGTACTAGTCATCTTGCACCACAAGTGTGATCCATACAACCAACAAATAAATTAACATGTAAATACATACACACACTTCCTTGCTTTCTTTCTGAATGATTTAGTATGCTTTATGGTTCAGTATCTCTGTACAGGAACATTACAAAATGTTGTTTCCAGAACTAATATGCCGTTTGTGAAAATCAATATTTGTAAACGTATTCTTTATTTAATTTGTTTCAGACACACAGTTGCGCTGTTTGTTGCACAGTTTCTCAATCTTATTTTGGTGAGTGGCGGTTTATCTGTTGTTGGCTAATATTTTCTTCAAACTTGGTTTTCTGTGAATGAGAAGGGTAATATTCAGTGATCAGCCAGGGCTGGAAGGAGGGCAAGAGTTATGTAGGTGATGCTTTTTTATACTCTTTTCTTTTGTTGTAAGTAGTATTAATAATAATTAATTGTTATTGCCACAATGGGTCTGTTTATGATAGCGGGCTGTCGGACCATGGCCCGCTATTGCTATGGTCAGGAGACCTCCCTACAAGCAGGCGGCAGCCGACCACTGCATTACAATGCAACCCTCAGGCTCCTGGTCGCAAACTACCCTTTCTCACATCGGCTTGTGCTGCGGCCCAGGAAAAGGGCCGCAGCACTATCCTCCTTGAAAAGGAGCACTTATGGTACATGGAGGTGATTGTGGGCACTGCATATGTCCTCTGGGCCACTTTACAGTGGCTTATGACGATCTGGGGCCCTTTTTGTGGCCTGCAAATTATATTTCCGACAGACTTTTTATGATAGTCTTCCTGCCATGAAAAGGCTGCTGGAAAGGGATATTGTAATCCTGATGGCTGTGTCTGCATCAGCATTGCCGCCATTCAGGGCTTCGAGTCCGACCACCGTCCCGTCGTGATCACTGATTCTGGTGGAGGTGGCGGTCTTCCCCTCGACCGCCGTGGGTCCGACTGATTGTATTGTTATCCGGCGGCCAGACCGAGGGGCTGTCGGTGGGTGGACCACCCTGGACGGCCTGTCGGTGGCGGTCTGCCCGCCATCATAAACAGCCCCAATGTCTTTTTACAGATACATTAATGAAGTACCTTAACTTTGTCCTGTTCAATCAATCAATCAAGGATTTATAGAGCGCACTACATACCCGTGAGGGTCTCAAGGCGCTGGGAAGGGTGACTGCAGCTAGCGGTCGAAGAGCCAGGTCTTGAGTAGTCTCCTGAAGGTCTGTGGGTCATCTGTCTGCCGTAGGTGTGGAGGGAGTGCCTTCCAGGTCTTGGCCGCTAGGTGGGAGAAGGATCTTCCCCCGGATGAAGTTCTGTGGATGCGTGGGACGGTGGCCAGTGAGATGTCGGCTGAGCGAAGTTCTCTGTTGGGTACGTAGAATGACAGTCGGCTGTTGAGGTATTCAGGGCCGGTGTTGTGGAGTGCTTTGTGTGCGTGGGTCAGGAGTTTGAAGGTGATTCTTTTGTTGACGGTGAGCCAGTGCAGGTCTCTCAGGTGGGGGGTGATGTGGTCTCGGCGGGGGACGTCGAGGACCAGGCATGCAGAGGCATTCTGGATTCTTTGAAGTCTGCTGATGAGGTTGGCCGGGGCTCCGGCGTAGAGGGCGTTGCCGTAGTCGAGTCTGCTGCTGATGAGGGCATGGGTGACGGTTTTCCGTGTGCCTGTAGGGATCCATCTGAAGATCTTTTGGAGCATGCGGAGGGTGTAGAAGCAGGTTGAGGAGACTGCATTGATTTGGTTGGCCATGGTGAGTTTCGAGTCGAGGATGACTCCCAGGTTGCGTGCGTGGTTGGTTGGTGTTGGGGCGGTGCCCAGGGAGGTGGGCCACCAGGAGTCGTCCCAGGCGGAGGGGTTGGGTCCGTGGAGGAGGATCTCTGTCTTGTCCATGTTCAGTTTGAGCCGGCTGTCTTCCATCCAGTTGGCGACGGCCCTCATACCCCGGTGGAGGTTGGCTTTGGAGGTGAGGGGGTCTTTGGTGAGGGAGAGGATCAGCTGGGTGTCGTCGGCATACGAGATCAAGTTGAGGTCGTGGAGTCTGGCGATGCGTGCGAGTGGATCCATGTAGATGTTGAAGAGTGTCGGGCTGAGGGATGATCCTTGCGGGACGCAGATGGTCTTGGTGATTCCTGAGTGGAACGGGGGGAGGCGGACTCTATGGGCTCTGTTGGAGAGGAAGGAGGTGATCCATTCCAGGGCCTTGTCGCGGATCCCTGCGTCGTGGAGGCGTGTGCGTAGTGTGCGATGACAGACGGTGTCGAAGGCAGCGGAGAGGTCCAGGAGGATGAGGGCTGCTGTCTCGCCGTTGTCGAGTAGGACTCTGACATCGTCTGTGGCGGCGATGAGGGAAGTCTCGGTGCTGTGGTTCTTGCGGAAGCCTGACTGGGAGGGGTCGAGGATCTTGTTCTCTTCCAGGTACCGGGTGAGCTGGGTGTTGACAATCCTTTCGATGACCTTCGCCGGGAACGGCAGCAGGGAGATGGGCCGGATGTTCTTGAGGTCGCTCGGGTCTGCCTTGGGTTTCTTCAGTAGGGCGTTGATATCGGCGTGTTTCCAGCACGCAGGGAAGGTTGCGGTCTCGAATGAGAGGTTGATGATGTTCCGCAGGTGGGGTGCAATGGAGCTGTCGGCCTTGTTGGCGATGTGGTGGGGAAGAGGGTCGGATGGGGCGCCGGAGTGGATGGTGCTCATGGTTGTGATGGTATCTTCGGTGGTTCCGCTGGTTCATGCGGTGAGGTGGTCGTGGTCGGTGGGTGACTGTGGTTGCAGGGGCGATGGGGTTGGTGTGGTGCGTCCGGGGTTGAGGCTGTCGTGGATGTCGGTGATCTTGCGGTGGAAGAAGGCCGTGAGGGCTTCGCAGAGGGCTTGGGATGGCGGGATGTCATTGGTGCAGGAGCCCGGGTTTGAGAGTTCCTTCACGATGTTGAAGAGCTCCTTGCTGTTGTGTGTGTTGTTGTCGAGGCGGTCTTTGAAGGAGGCTTTCTTGGTGGTTCTGTTGAGGTGGTGGTGGTTGCGGATGGCGTCCTTGAGGGCTGCGCGGCTATCGGGCATTTTGTCGTTGTGATAGGTGTTTTCCAGTCTCCGACAGGCGCGCTTGGAGGCTAGGAGCTCCGGGGTGAACCAGCTGGCTCTCTGGCTGGTGTCCCTGCCGGTGTGTTGTCTCAATGGGGCTAAGGTGTTGGCGCAGTCTTCCATCCAGTGTCTGAGGGCGCGGGCACCCTCCTCGGGGTCGGTGGGGTTGGTCGGTGGGTTGAGTGCGAGGTGGGCCTGTAGTAGTTCCTTGGTGGCCTTGCCCCAGCGACATCGGGGGATCTGTAGGGTGCGGTGATGTGAGACGGGTTTCTGGAAGCTGAAGTGGACGCAGTGGTGGTCGGTCCATGTAAGTTCGGAGCCATGGCTGAAGGCAACGTGGGGGCTGGAGGTGAAGATGGCATCTAGTGTGTGGCCGGCGATGTGGGTGGGTGTCGTGATGATCTGTGTCAGTCCCAGGGTGGTGAGGTTGTCGATCAGGGTGAATGAGTTGCTGTCATTGTTGTTTTCCAGGTGGTAGTTCAGGTCGCCGAGGAGGATGTAGTTGGAGGAGGTCAGGGCATGCGTGCTGATAAAGTTGTCATTCGCTGATTGCTTTTATTGGATTTGTGTCATGTTGTTCTCTTTTTCATTCCCTCTACTGTAAAGCGCTCTGCTACCTTCGGGTCTTGTTAGCGCTATAGAAAACTTCTAAATAAATAAAAAAAAAAAAAAAGTCGGCGATGGAGTTGCAGAATTGGGGACGGGGTCCGGGTGGTCTGTAGACGAGGGTGCCTTTTAGGGTGGTCTTGGGGTCCGTGTGAATTTGGAAGTGCATGTGTTCAGCGGTGCTGAGGGTGTCTGTGGTGCTTGTGGAGATCCTGATGGTGCTCTTGTGGATGATTGCGATCCCCCCCCCCCCCCGCCGACTCCGTTGGCGCGGTCTCTGTGGGTGATTTTGTATCCGTCGGGGATGGCCACTGCGATATCTGGGGCGGAGGGTTCGGTCATCTAGGTCTCGTTCAGAAAGGCGATGTCAGGTGATGTGAAGTCGAGCAGGTCCCAGAGCTCGACGGCATGTTTGTGTGCGGAGCGGGTGTTGAGCAGGATGCAGCGGAGCTGGCTAGGTTCCGTCGTGGTCGGAGGTTCGGCGTCTATGGTGGTCGCGGTCGGAGGTCCGGCGTCTTTGGTGCAGGGGAAGCAGCAGTTCCGGCAGGTGAAGGGGCCGTGGGTGCGCTTTGGGGCGGCTTTGTGGCAGCTGGATGGTCGTCTGAGGTAGAGTGCGATGAGGGTCTTGGCATCGTACAGAGTGCGGGCTTCGTGAGAGGAGCGTGGTCCAGGGGTCGTGGCGCTGAGCCCGGTCCAGGCGCGGACGGGTGCAGACGGGCTTGCCTTAGTCGCGCCAGTGGCGCACCCGCTGCGCGCGTCCGCTGCGCGGCCTTCCAGCGGCCGCCATAAGAGGAGGAGTGGGAGGGCAGCTCAGCTGGTAGGGGGCGGGGCAGGAGGGGACAGCAGGGACGGCGAGGAGCCAGGAACCAGAGTCGGCACACAGCGCAGGCAGGAGTCGGTGACAGTGGCGAGCTGCAGCAGGAGGGGAGCAACCTACCAGAGGTCAAGGTTCACTACAAATGTATTTGATAATGATCAGTAGTAAGTGTAAGCTGTAGATATAACCTTATTAAGAACACACTTGTGGAAATAGAACTGTTGGTATCACCTATTTTCATTAACCAGTAGGATGGTAAAACCCTTTCAGCTCTTTAGAAACTTAGCAATGGAACATTTTCACAGTTGGAGATCAGAATTGGTTATGTGCACACGTGACAGTTATTGAGATAAGGAGACACATACAGCAGAGTTTGTTGTTAACTTTCAAGTTATTCATTGGAGGCTCTGTAGATCTGTAAAGCATATTAATTGATTATTTTATTGTTATTCATTGGAGGCTCTGTAGATCTGTAAAGCATATTAATTGATTATTTTATTTCTGCATAAAGCCAAGTATATGTATGTACTGCTGGAAGAAGCATTAAATGGCTGAATCCTTTAGCTCTTTTGTATTTTATGTTCTGGGGTGGGGTGGAATCTGCTATTTAGAAAGTAGGAGATCACGGGATGCTTTACCTAATGGTGTGGATAGATTAAACACTTGGTTCAGCAATTATTTGCATTGAAACACTGCACTAGAAAATATTTAATTTGACGCAATGAATAGAGTACAAATTCCAATTGTATTAGTTTTTGTTGATGCTAAAATAAATGTTTCAGTTTCATTAACTTTTATTCGATTATCATTTCAATAATCATAAAAAGTACATGGTAAAATTTTTAACACATGAATAAGAAGCACAATATAGAAGACATTTTTTAATAGAAAAAATAAGTTTTTTTGAAATACTGTTCAGTTCTCATTTAACTAGAAATGCTGCGACGTATTGTTAAGACTTCTTTAAGGAAGGTCGCTATGAATTTGGCTTCATGCGATGACTTTAAGGATTGCAGATAAAGGTATGCTGCGTGCGTTTGTCTGTGACCACTGATTCGAAGAATCGGAATAATCCATTTTTTCCTTGATGTTTTATAATATTTACAAAAAAGTACTACATGGATCGTAGTTTGTGAAGAAATTCCGTCACAGGGGCAGTTCAGCAAATTTGGCGACCAATTTTCCGTTTCAGGAAATGTAACTAAACGGAAAAAAATATTAAATCGGAGTCTTGTTAATAAGTACCTTTCATAATTAGATAAAAAATACGTCAAATAAGGCTGTATACATTTTCCAGTTTGTAGGGCGCCGATTTTTTCATTTAATGGTTTGATAATCTCTATCTGGTTCCGTAAATCCCTTAGATGGTCCAGACACATTGCCTTTAACTGCTTCCTGGAGATATCTTCCACTGAGGGTGGTTCTTCGAAGTAGGATTCGCGATCCAAGTCTTTAAAGAAGTTAGATACATAGTTTAGCCATGGAATTTTACGCCAGTTTGCCAGGGCTAAGCAGTCAGAAATGAGGGAGCGGGTTAGATGACATTCAGGGTTGCACCATATTCGATGCCACAAAAGAATAGGCTGGCAACGAATGGTGTCAATGATATATTCCATGCCAAGCTCCCGATGTGAGGCTAATGTTGGGGAACTTTGAGGGAGGGACAGAATGTACTTTACAAAAGAGTTTTCAGTGACCTGTAATTGGTCAATACGACCATGGCCCCAGATTCCAGCACCATAAGTGGCCACGCTATGGCATTTTGCATAATATATAGTCAAAAGTTCAGATGGGGCTGGTTTCCCCAGTTTCCGCGAGAAAGATGTTAAAGCCGAAGTTGCACGTCGAAAGTGAAGATTCCTGGCCTCAATTGCCTTACGCCAATTCAATGCATCGTCCACTAGGATACCCAAGTATGGGTAGACCGGGGTTTTTTCCAGTTTGGTGTTATCTACCATTATTGGTTTTGTGGTTTTGGTCCTAGGGCCGAGGTGCATTATGAAGGTTTTCTTGATGTTTACTTTGAGACCAAGAGAGTCCATAAATGCTGTGTATTTGTTAGTTTGGATCTGAAGTTGGTTTAAGGTCCGAGCTAGAATCACTGAGTCATCAGCATACAACAGCGTGGGTATCGGGCGATGATTTATCTGGGGGAGGTCCTGGCTCCCTTCCAGCATAGCCTGTTCAAGTCCATTAGTATAAAGATTGAACAGGAAGGGAGCCAGGACACAGCCCTGTCTTACTCCCTTCGTTATCTGAAATGGACGTGACAGTTCACCACTGGTACCATAACGGACTCTGCCTTCAGCATTTGAATAAAGTTCCCGCAGGAATGTTGTTATCGGGGGATCCACACCCAGGTCGCTTAATATTTGCCAGAGTTTCGCATGCTGGACGCAGTCAAATGCCGCACTTAGGTCGACATAGACGAGGAAGATGTTACCTCCTTTGGCGTGTGCATATTTACCAGCCAGTAAAACGAGATTCAGGGCCTGCTCCACGGTCCCAAGCCCCTTCTGGAAACCATATTGCAGGTCGGTTAAGATGTTGTTCTCCCGGGCCCAAGATTGTAAGCGGTCCAGGAGTACCCGACCTGCAATCTTGCCCATTGAGTCCAGAAGTGAAATTGGTCTGTAGCAAGCGGGATCGTTGCGGTCTCCTTTTTTAAAAATGGGCAAAAGGATTGAAGTAGACCACGAGTGGAAAAGGCCGATCTTGGTTACTGCTGACATGACCCGGGTGATTAACTGCGACCAGAAATCCACATCATGGAGGAACAGGTCCATTGGAACACCGTCAGGGCCTGGGGCTTTGCCAGGTTTGGAGGCCCTGATTGCTTTTATGATTTCATTAAGATGAAAATGTATCTTAATTGGGTAGATGTTGTTGCTCGTTGACTGGACCTCATATGTTGTGTTTTCTGTTGCAGGGTCTAGGGCTGTTCCGAAAATTTTAGCGAAGTGGGAAACCCAGTTTTCCTCTGAAATAGCCACATCAAGGTGTTCAGCAACTGTGTTATTGGCCAGGAAGGGCGATCTTATGGTTTGCCAAAATGCAGTGCTATCTTTTCTTTGGGCACTATCATGTAGGCGCAGCCAGAGGTCTTTTTTGATTTGTTTTTTACGATCTTGCCTTACTAAATTATAGATCTTCCTCAGATAGGAAATTTGCTTGGGGTCCCTGATGGGCTTATGCAAGGCGTCTTTAAGTAATGAAAGGGCCTTTCGACAAGCAGTATCAAACCATCTCGCGGTCGGGTGTTTAATCTTGTTTTTTATGTTGACAAAGAGCTCATCCCTTATTGTTTCCTGAATGTTTTGGAAACTGCTGACAATCGTCTGCGGTGATGCATTCAGAGTCGTGCATTTAGATAGCCACTGACCTGTTTTTTCGAGGACCCTCTGTGTCACCTCTTCAGGGTCGACCTTGGCCCATTTTACTGTGTACCCATTCAGTTTGTTCATGGAAAGTGTTTGTTGTTTAAGGGAGCTCAATTTTGTGGTATGGGCTCTTTTCCGTTTGATGTTAATTTTTATACTGAGCGGGTAGTGATCACTTGTTGGGTTTGACCCAGTTTCAAAGTTCGCTAATTGCCCTTTAAGCGAGGTTGAGGCTATTATATAGTCTATAATTGTACAGTAGCCTCGCCCGTGAAAGGTGGGCTGGAAATCCTGCTGCGGACTAACCAGTTCGTTTGCATAGTCCATATCTAAGGAGAATAGGATTTCATTAAGTTTGTTACCGCATAGCGAATGGACAAAGTGAGGTATGGGGTCCCCAAGTTCGTTTTCGAGGCCGCAGTTTCCGTTTTTGTAGTTTGGACACAGAGGGAGATTGAAGTCACCACCCCAGATGGTGTAATTTGTGGTTTTGGTGTTATCATTTTGGAACGCTGTTAGGGCTGAGGCAATCTCCTCTAAGTTTGACCGGCTGTCCAAGGTACCTAGATTGTTATAGTAGTTTATAAGTATATAGTTGTTATTGTCTTTGGATGCTGTCAACTGGGTAATTTCAAAGATTTGAGATGTTGATGACTCCTTTATTAGTTTCATTCTAAGGGGGAGGGTATTGGCTACGTAAGTCGTGAGCCCCCCTTTAGATCTGCCCATATTTCCCTGTACTGCTGTGGTGAAAAAAGTTTTGTATCCCGCAAGGTGGAGTGGGATTGTCCACCAAGTTTCTTGCAGGCACAATATCTGATGTTCTCTGGCCGTGTCTAGCCATGGCCCTAGTGTTATTTTCGATGACAAGCCTGCGATGTTCCAGTATGCAATAGAGATGGTCAGATTTGTGGAGTCTGCAGGGACATGGGGTGTATCTAACGGGGTATTTACAGTTAGAATATCCTGAGATAGGTGGAGTTCAGCCTGCGGGAGATTAGCAGGAAGTTTGGGAGCTGATATATGCTGGAGATGCGAGCCAGTGTTGTTTTTTATCTATGACTGCAAAAATTTGGTCGATAACCTTATTTGAATTACTTGTAGAGACAGATGGTGTTTCCGGGAATGAGTTATCAGAGGTAAGAATATTGGAGAAGCTAGGGGGAGCAATTGATGTTTCTGGAAATAAGTTTCCAGAATTACAAAAAACTAGCTCCGGGGGAGCTTGATACTGGATAGGGTTTATTTGTTGTGATAAGGTAGAAGTGTTTATGTTCCTGGGATCGACCCTGGGTGGTCAATCGACCATCTCCAGACAATCGAAGCGGTTTTGCGTTGGAAAGCCCTGCCAGCCTTCGTAAGATTGTAAGGGCCTATCTTGCCAGTGTTGCCTTGGCCAGTCTCTCGGAGGGTTTCTGCCTCCCTGTTCATAGGTATACTCCGGCTGAAACCAAGGCTCTCTTGGGGTCTGGCGCCAGGATTCCCTAGGGGTCTGGTGCCAGTTCCAGGATGGAGTGTAGCGATGTTGTCGCGCAGGAGGGTAAAAAAAAGAAAGGTGACGAGCGTCAATTCCCCCCTTTTTTCCCAGTGTGGGCCAGGCACAAATGTGATCCACTACGGAGGGATCTCTGCAGGTTACTATTACGCAGTCTCCACGGGTCGTTTTTGTTGTTTTGCCTACCCATACTACCCTGCGGACTGTAGATATCCCTCCTGAATGGTGGGATTCTAAGGGCCTATTGATGCTTAACCACTGCATGACCTTGTTTTTAAGAGACCATGCAGTTTCAGGTGTATCATCGGTTAGCTCTGGTACTCCGGTGAGTACTAGCGTATATGGAGTGGCTTCTGGGGGCAGGTGGACTGATCGTCTAATAGCTGGTGTTTTGTTAGAGTTATTTTTAGGAGAAAAATGGGGGACCGCTGATTTTGGCGGGGGAGGTACTGGCTTTTTTGTTGAGTGGGATTTGTTGGATTTGCTAGTCGTCGGTCCTGGAGTGTCTTGATTAGTCAGGCCTGTGTTGGACGTTGGCCGTTCTAGTACCACAGCGGTTTTACTCTGCTGTGGTTGAAGCTCTACAGTTTGTGGGTTATGATTTGTGACACTTTGTATTTGATTTTTTAAGGGTGGAATAATCAAATTTGGTCGTTTTATTGCTGTAGATGATTTTGGGTATGGGTGGTTTTTGGAAGACTGGGGGGCATTTCGCTGGCCCTTTGTTTCTATACGTGTGTTAGTATCAAGTAGTACTGCCGAGAGAATAGTCATCTGGGCTTCCAGATTTCTAATGCTAAGTTGAATGGGTTTTAAGTACTGATACAGTAGATCTTTAACCGTAGTCAGGACTTGTGAAGTGACATTGCATGTTCTACAGAGGTTGGCAGTTGCCTCATTCAGGGTTGTTTGATGGGAAATATTGACTGCCGGAGGAAGTAATATATTTTGTTGGGAAGACTGTACTGCAAGATTTAAGTGGTCTGTGGCATGAGCGGGGATTGGAGCCATTTCTGGTACACTGTCGATAGGTTTTGTGCTGCCTTGTTTTGAGATGGCTCCTTCCCTTTCTCCTTGGGAAAATAAGACAGAATTGGACTGGGATTCTGTCTGGGTTTGGATTTGGCAGGCCTCTAGATCTGGGGTTGCCTCGAGATTGTCCACGGTTAGTGAAAAGTCAGACTCTGTCTGAGTGACTGAAAGGTCTACTGTGGATGGTACTGTAATGATTTCAGAGGCTAACATAGTCACAGGTAAGGAGCAGTTTTGGGAAGTGAGGTGGATCGGGGATGTGACAGTTGCTATAGTTCCTAATGATGATCGCTTCGCGTTCATAAGGTCCAGTGACACTCTCTTTTCGAGAAGGGAGATGCTCTGGTTTATTGCCTCATGAGTACGGGTGATGAACAAATCAATGGGGCCGGTTATTTGTGCTACCTCCTGGGCGTTTTTGGATTTGTTCTTTGTAGTGCTCCTGGTTTTCGGCGGCATGTTAGTAAACTGCTAGGAGTGAATGCTGGAATAATAAGGGGGTGGCCCGGACCGGTCTCTACCGGGCACTAACGGGCACTAACGGGCAACAACGGGCCCGCCCTTGGCCCGGGCTTTGCCCGGGCTGCGTCCCGCGATGCGCGTTACTGAACTTGCTTTAGTCCTCTTTTGGGAGCGAGTGGGCGTGGCACTGGGAGGGGGCGCGGCTCCCACGGGAAGAGGAGACAGCTGGTGATATTGATTGCTGCTCCTCGCAGTCCCGGAACCGCGCCTCTCACCTCCTCTGCGGCCTCGCAGGTCTTGTGCTCCTCACGGTGGCAATAACAAGGGCTGGAATCAGGAATACGCTACTCCTGTAGCAAGGACAGAGTTCTCTCCCTTCAAACCTCAGCAGCGAGCGGCACCCGCGAAGCGGGAGCCGCGAGTGGTTAAAAGCACTTGAATGTGGGCGTGGCACTGGGAGGGGGCGCGACTCCCACGGGAAGAGGAGACAGCTGGTGATATTGATTGCTGCTCCTCGCAGTCCCGGAACCGCGCCTCTCACCTCCTCTGCGGCCTCGCAGGTCTTGTGCTCCTCACGGTGGCAATAACAAGGGCTGGAATCAGGAATACGCTACTCCTGTAGCAAGGACAGAGTTCTCTCACTTCAAACCTCAGCAGCGAGCGGCACCCGCGAAGCGGGAGCCGCGAGAGGTTAAAAGCACTTGAATGTGGGCGTGGCACTGGGAGGGGGCGCGGCTCCCACGGGAAGAGGAGACAGCTGGTGATATTGATTGCTGCTCCTCGCAGTCCCGGAACCGCGCCTCTCACCTCCTCTGCGGCCTCGCAGGTCTTGTGCTCCTCACGGTGGCAATAACAAGGGCTGGAATCAGGAATACGCTACTCCTGTAGCAAGGACAGAGTTCTCTCACTTCAAACCTCAGCAGCGAGCGGCTAAAATAAATGATCTTCTAGTGCTCATGGTTGTACTTCACTATTGGTTATATAAAGCTAATGTGTTCAGCCAAGATGTGTGCACGTTTTATTCTAATCTACACAATTTTCTTACCTGCTTTATTGCTTATTTTGTTATGTAGTAGTTTACTAGACAACGTTCTTTGTACCATAACTGAGGACAGCTACTAATAAATTGCATATTCGTTCATTTGTTTTAGATCAGGAATAACATTAAAAGAGGGGAGAAGAAAGAAGGATTGAAAAGCGAAATATTGGACACATAAATAAAGACATCATGAAAACCTGTTTTGTCAATGGTCTGGTTGGAGTGTGGAAGAATTCCTTTGTGGTTATTTATTTTCTCACTTGATATCTAAAATTACATAAACTTTGATTCATCTCTTACTTGGTGGAGTTTAAGAAAATGCAACCAGCCTTTATTTACTTTATTAAAAGTATCACATTTATTTATATTTTCTGCAACTGCATTGTATATCTTGATATTTTATATGTAAGCATTTCACTGTATCTAAATGTTAAAATACGTTTTATGCTGATCCCTTTGCTTAAAGACGAGCTTGCAGTACGTATATGACATAACTTTGATTATTGCTGCTATATTTATCAACACTCATTTGCTCCCATTGTCTCTTAGTTCAGTTCAGGTCTAATGGTCTTATTAGGTTGCAAGACATATACAATTTATTGTAGATTTGTCAATATCCGAATTACATTTGATTTCACTTACATTTAAAATATACAATTTGTTTCTTTTGCACAGCTTCTGAGTCATTCAGTATTCAAACCTTAGAGTTTCTGCTGATTGACCCCTTCACCAGCATTCTTTGAACTACCCATCCAGGCCTGTGAATGGGCTCACTGCTGATGTCTGGTGTCGAATCTCTACCAGCAAATTATCTAATAGTGACACCAGTTACTTGTGGCACTTTGGCATTGCAACAACTACTGTATGAAATGTATATAAAACGCATTATTATTATGGTTATTATTTAGGAACTGCATACCTCCAATTGTACATCATTTCAACCACTCTTGTTACCTCATTGTCCCTCGCTGGGGCGATATTAAAAATACTCTCTCTCCCTCTCTCATAAGAGTCTCCAGAGCAGTTATAGATTAGTGAGATTACAACCGTTCTAAAGAAAGCAGGATCTGCATTTCCCCACTTAAAGCTGCCTTTTGTGATGCAGTCCACCGAATCCTGGACACCAATGTTTCAACCACACTGCACTGGTCCATATCTCCCTACACTGATTGCGCATCGACACCAGATTCATCTTTAGAATGACTTTCCTTTTACAGAAAATACGTTACTTTGAATGTCCTAGTTGCTATAAAAAATTGTTACTTGGCAAGCTCCAACCGTTCTTTAGTGCGTAATAATTGAGGCTAGAGTCACCCAAAATCTGAAATTCTCTTCCTCTGGACATCATTTGACGTCATCACACCAAAATAGTTAGAATATTAAAGGAACATAAAGCTGTTTAGACGTCCCCTATTTGTCTAACCTTTTTACCTTTAATGTAACATAAAAATGGAAGCTTTGTTGCTTAATTACTTGTTATGAACTTGTCTGGCATATTGCTGCTGGTCTATGTTATATCCCTAAATCAGGATTTCATGAAATCAGTCTTTGTGTAACACTATTTTCTGTTTACTTTCCTACTTGTCCATATTTCTATTTCCTTTCTTATATTTTAATTACTATTTTTATACCTGATTGTTATTTTCTTCTATACACATTTTATTCAAGACTCGAATTTTTGCACCCCCTATGAAAAGCTCTTGAATACTGTTTGGCTACTTTCTCGTTTTACAAAACTATATATATATATATATATATATATATATATATATATATATATATATATATATATATATATATATATATATATATATATATATATATATATATATATATATATATATATATATATATATATATATAAAATAAATATATTTCTTATTAGGACTGCTTCCTCTGTGGGAATACAATGCATGCTTTTTGGAAATTAGAAATCGTGTTTTTGTGAAAGTTGTAGCTATTTTGCGTTACACAAGTCCGTACTTCCCTCATCTTTATGCCTCAGATAATTTGCTTTCGTCTCATAGACATCAATGTAACGACTGTACTCAAAATGCTGATACCAAGAAATTGCTGATTATAGCCAATGTGGTGGAGAAAATACAAGAAGAGTTCTAATTGGGCGGATCACCTGAAGGAGCATGATTTCAAAGAAAAAAATGTATTCTATTACCATTGTCCTGGTAAATACAAATGAGAATCTTGACATCTTGTTCCTGCTGAACAATCAAATCAATGCAGCAAATTTGGAGCTATGAATCATGATTTTGCCAATCTTTGTTCCTGCAAAGTGCAAATTATGGACACTGCCATCCTCTCAGGCCGTGTAACCACCAATTGTAAATATTGTGAACGTGGGCAGCTAATTTCTAAGGGAAGGAAACCAGTACATGCATACATGTTTAAAATGGGATTGCCAGAAAATGTTCCAAGAATTGAAATACAGAAAGATTGCAGTGAGTGAGTGGGCTTGTGTTTGGCTGGGCAATGGGCAGAGTGTAGTTTGCCTGTGGGTGTGTTGTTGGGGATTGGACCATTATGTAGCACTTCAAATATTGCCATTTTGTAATCATGGTCCGAAATCAGCATGGGGGCACATTGAGCTTTACGCTAACAGGGCAGCTGCCTGGTTGCCCATCTGCATCAAAGAATACAAGGTTGGCTCCTTGGTGACTTATAACCTTCTCGCTAGATGTGATCTTTACCTTTGTCTCTTCCACAAAGCTAGGGAATCTTAGCATAGAGAGTACACCAACACTAATGATTGTTGACCTCGGAATTGGCGGCATTTTCAAGGATTTATGACAATTGCATTGGCATCATTCAGTTTAAACCTGTTTCTGCATGTACTTACTTATTGGTCCCCACCATTTGAGGCAGATAAGCCACAATCTATTTAACTCCGAATTTTCTACATCTTATGGTAATAAAGTTTGATGCTAGGTATCTCGAATGAGGTGACTTTAATAGAACAGGAAGCATAGATCACTTGGCCCCATGTGGAAGTTCTGAGAGAATGAATGGCCGTCCTTCATGTTTTCCTGCATTTGTCCAAAGTGGACATTGCCAGAAGTATTGGGTCAGACCAAGCAAATGTCATCAGTAGCACAATATCTTCCAGAAAGGGAGAATTGGTGCGCGGTCCACTTGAGCTGAATCAATTCCTCCTCTGTCACATTCTGTGTCCACCCACAGGACTTTTAACTCATTTCTTTTAAGCAAGGTATTTCATTTCTTGGGTGTGTTCATCTCATTGTGCATTTTTTTCTATGAAGAAACTATGCCTGCTGGCAGATTAGAGCACTGTTATTGAGGTAGTCACTTGGCCTCTTATATGTATTTCCCATTCCATTATTTGCCATGGTTCTCTCAGTTGATCAGAAGGTCAAGTCACTTGTGATCCCAGTAGCATTGTAATGGTGATGAAGGCCATGGATTCCTTCTTTTTTCATACTGGAATGTGCCCCACCTCTGAAGCTTAATGAGCTTTTCTAAAATTGTGCAATCTTTGGGGCTTACATCTGAGAGACTATGATTCTTTTCACATACTAGATTAATTAGTGATGGTTTGTTTCGTGAGTAGCCGTTGTCATGCTATGAGTACAGTTGACAATCAGACCTGAGGCGCTCACTGGTTTTTTATTCTGCAGTAATCACCTCAACTGAGCCCAGTCGAGGCCTGTTTTTGGTATTTCACTTTGTCAAAAGATTTCTATCTCAATTCTTATACAAAGGAAATAATCTTGCTAGTATCGTGCCACGAACCAATTCAGTAAACAATAAATACATTTTAGTGGGGTGCCAGGACAGTCAGACGTTATTTGGTCCCCATTGTGTCAACTGGGGTATGCTGGGGACTTCCCATCAGCATACACCTACACATTAGAGACCCAATACCCCTTTAACCGTTTGACTGTCAGGTCAGCAAGGCAGTCAGTCCAAGGCTGTCAGACAGAAACACCGAACTCATATACACACACACAGGCACTCAATATGTAACTGTTCAGTCAGTATTATTTCTTTTAAAAGGGACAGTTATACACACATCTAAATTATATGCACAAAAGTACAATTATTACAAAATGGCAGGAGGAAAAAAGAATTGAAACCCCTCCTAAAGGGTTCTTGCAAATTAACTGGAGTGCAGATCAGTTCCCCTAAATAAAGTACACAGCTGGTAAATAGCCCCCTAAATCTATATTGTGCCCCATAGTTTTGAGATAACTTTAAGCATTCATACACCAACAGGCCGTGTTCCCCATAACAGATTATAATATGTCTCTGCATGTGCTAAACTCAAAATATACAAAGCTCTAACCTATTAAACAGTCAGCCTTACAGGCTTTTTCAGGATGTTTAAAATGATAAAATCAGTTCTACGGCTGTGGCAGTGCATGTTACATTCAATACCATGAGCCTTGTTGCTGTTGCTTAAGTAAAAACATTGACACTTTTTTATTTTAATTAAAACACCCATGTTCTATGCAGATTTTTCTTTATGAGCAATCAGAAAATTACTATCTTTTTTCATTCTGCCAATACTCCCAGCCCTCAAGAGACTGGGTTCTCTACTCTCAAGACATTAACGAAAACCCAGCCCAAGGATTAAATTGAAAATGATCATAGCTTTTCCTAGTACCCTCTTTTCTCTCTTTATGGAGATGTGGTGCAAAAATGACTCCCTGTACAGTCAGTGTTTGTGCGGGCTTGCTAAACTAGTTAAAGACGACTCCAATATCAATGATTCTGTCCTTCAGAGAACACTGATAAAAGAATATTAACTTGTCCAGCCAATGCTTGGACTTTCCCAGAGGCTGTTTCTTTTGTAGTGGTTACAGCAGAAGAACATTTTTCATGGTATCTTTTTGATTTTTGATGTGGCCACCGTTTTCCTTTCTCCAGTGTGGGCGCCTTGCTCTGCTGTGGAGCAATGACATCCACATTGGGTAGATCACACAGTGAGTAGTTTAGACAACGCTGTCTTGTGAGCTTTCTCACATTCCGCAGCATACTGCACTCGTCGCAGGGTGGTAGAACTGGCTGTTCTGCCCTCACTGTGCTTGGAACACACCTCAAAAGTACAGCACAAGGAGTCTACGATAATAGATGATGCTCCACTTTGCAATGGAGCCCCCTCTCCACATTGGGCCGAGGCATAGGCCAAAATGCCTCAATAGTTAGTCTCGATTGTTGCCTACTTTTACAGCAGAATGTTTCTAAATAGTGCTCTATGGTTCCCCAGGGGTCCTGGGATGAAACAAATGATAATGGCTCTCGTGTTCCTTGGGGCCGTACTTAACCCTGACTCCAAGGCATGATGGCAGCTGCACTAATTACAAAGCTAACTCTTTTTAGGATTTCACGAACCAATTTGCCCTGATTTTGATTGTGTTTTCTGCTTTGTGGTCCTGGTTGTGCACTGCAGCCACCAGAGGATAGATTAAGGGGGAGTTCATGCCTCCCAATATTATGCTTGAGGACTCCTCACTCTCTTTCACTGCTGTTTTATCTACTTAACAGCAACTTGGCTGTTGGGTTCTGGGATTATTTTTGTGCTCAGCTCAGGGAATGTCTTATCTTGAAGATTCGCATGCTGCTCATCAGCCCCCACATATTCTCCATGGGAGACCTCACTTTTCCGCTGGTGACTGCATGGTACAACCAGTGTACACATTGTCCCCTCCTACAGGCACTACAGTACGACCAGTCATTGATGTCCAGGGAATACTTCCTTCTGGGTTCTCAGCTAGTCTGCCCTCTGCTTAGCTGAAGAGGGTGCCATGGAGCTGGTGCAAGCTGCCCTGGTGAGAATCCTTGAATATCAGAAGGACTAGATGGGGGTCTCTTGGCAGGGCTACATTAGACCCAAACTGGTCTTTTCCCACATTTCCTTCTTAGCTTCCTGACACAGCTCGTGCCCTTAAAAAGGGAGTTTGGGTTTAGGGGCCCACCAACCCTGGTATGTTACCCTCTCGGAGTCAAACACTTCTCACCTTGACCTAATTTCTTTCTGCCAAGACTGCAGAGAAACCTCCTATTAGTGGAGTTCTGCCTGTTCTCACTTTGTCCCATGTGTGAACATCCTTCAAGCTCTTTTGCATGGAGGTACCAATAACAGTTATAAAGACTCCTTCTAATGCCCCATTCTTCTTATAGGAGAAGCTTAATCAACCTTGGATGGGCCTATTGTGTTCAGAGGTCTTTGTTCCCCCAAATAGGGCAGTAGAACAATTAACTCTCCCACGAATACAGCTCAAAGCACACATTTCAATAAGGCTGTATCAGAAAAATATGTTAATATGTCTTGACATTCGGATGCTAAGCCCACCGTTTTAGGTACAAGGCTACAACTATGAAGTTTGCACTAAAAGCCAGTCTACAGACACAATAAGACACAACCCATAAACATAGTGCACTTTGAAAAGCAGAACACGTTACCCTGTAGCCAAATGGAATGCTGCAGCCCATTTTGGACTCTAAGAAAATCATGTTCATTTTAGTCTGGGCCCTATCTGCCACAGTGCCACTTCTGCATAAAAAGTCATGCAGTATGTAACTGGCTTAGACTCCAAAAGGTGCACACACATGTGGACATATTTATTTTCAGCCTTTGCAGACCCTCTTGCTCCAGTTGCATAAGTGTCTTACTTCGTTTAAAAGGTAGGCAGTGAAGGATATATTTGAAAGAGACACGTTAGTATAAGATTCCTTACCTTAGAATATCCCCAGGCGTCAGACTGGATCCAGAAACTTTTGCGTAGCATTACCCTTGCGCGTCGGTAGGCGTCGTCTGCGGCTCCGCGTCCGTTGTCGGCGTCGTGGGCGCCGTGATGACGTTGTCGGAGTACTTAGACGACGCCTCCGCGTGCTGACGTCAGTTCTTCTTTTTTCCGCGCCAGCAAGCGCAGATCTGGAAAAAGCAGTAACCCTAGTCAATTTTTGACTAACTTTTTGTTCGATTTTTGATCGTTTTTCGAAGTCTTTTCGACACCGATTGGTGCCGTAGGGATGCCCGGTTTTAAGCACTGCGAGGATTGCAACCGCTTGATGTCGGTGACGGATCCTCACCACCTGTGTTTGACCTGTCTAGGCGTCGATCACGACGACAAGGCCTGCTCCGACTGCCGGGCCCTCTGTTCGAAAGCCAGGCGGGAGCGGTCCCGCAGGCGACTCGAACTCCGGCAGTCGGTCCCGCGCCGCGAGAGGTCTCGGTCCCACGGGAGGTCGAGGGACAGGTCGCGGGCTCGGAGCCACCACAGCTCCGAGGGTAGGCCGCACTTAACATTTGCTAAGCTCCTTGCCCATGCGACCGCTCTCTCTAGTCCCTCAGCCATCTGCTCTGCCTTCACCCTCGGGGTACTGTCCCTAATACGGAACCCCACAATGTTGTTGACACGCCTATAGGTACGCCCCTCTAGAAGGTGTTAAGTTCTGTAAAATTCCACATGGCGAGGATCCATCTTTGTCCGTTCAGCCGTCCTTGGGTCTCAGGCTCTTCATCCTTTCAAGTTGCCTCCTTGAATTCCGAGTCTACTCCTCCATGTCTAGGTCTAGAATCCTAACATACACACACAATGGGCCCTTCTACTACACTATCTGCTCGATGAGGCGCCTGCAAAGGAATACACGCAAATAACTTGCAGTCTATGATTATTGCAACATTTCTAAAGGTCACATCTATCAATCCTGTCTACAGCTCAATGTTTAAGCAAGACATTTCTCAACAGGCCTGCACTGTTTCCATTAACTAGGCCTCTGCTTGGGTTGTAGGCCCAACGTTTTACATTAACTTGTTCTCTTAGTTCACTAGGCATCAAACCTTAAACAATGAATGCATCTTCTACTTTAAGCAAATCATATATATATATATATATATATATATGTGATTCGTTACGTTTCAGATAAAGCAGATCTCAAGTTCTATTGCATTGTTAAACACACGTTGCATTAAAAGGTTTCATTTTAAAAGCATCTATATATGTCAGCAAGCATAGATTGCACTTTGTAACGTTGGCTCTGCACATATTCTGATACCAATTCACTTTAGCACTTTTCATACCTTGCATCTAACTATGATTAACAGGCCCCTATATATGCGGGTGCTGACTACTTGTACATATGCTGCACCCCTACAAATTTCACTGTAAATGGCGCGCTCTCATTACCACATGAGAGGAAATGGTGCCAATGTGCTGTGGAAGTTGTAAAATCCCTGATAAGGTGTCGGACTGCCAGAGCCCCAGAACACAACCAGGAAACCTCTTCCTGAAATGGTTTCCACGCTCAGTTTGTGTGACTGTGAGATATCAGCTCTTCGCCTTATGAAGAAAGTTGATAGTACGGGGTGCCTCAATGTGAGCTGACGCACCTAGACCCCTAAAATACGTTTTCCTTGAGCCAGTTACCTTTCCATCTGTTCTTCTAGTTTCTGTCAAATTATTTAATAGTTGATCGTCCATGCAGTGTAAGTACCCTACGTGCCTTCTTACAAACATCACGGGCTGAGCGAAACCCCTTCAAAGAAAGGTGTTTCGCTGACAGACTTTTTACTTCCAAGAGGCACGAGGAGGGGGAGAGATGGCCTCAGCCATTCTGAAATGGCCGCAAAAATAAGCAGGGTCTGCTGCTGTGTTTTCATTATGCGCTGTCTCGGCTGTTTGAGACACGTGGTTACTCCGAGAAGAGAGTTGTGTGGGAAAATGGATCTCTCTGCACTACGACCCTGTGTTACCAACTCACTTCAAGGCCTAGTATGTCTCTAAAACCGCGTAACACTCAAGGGTAGCTTGTTACCTTTTTTCCTCCAGAAATCACATATGCGTCAGACAATGGAAGAGCTTAGGTAAGAGAACACTAATAAAGATTGCGAAGATAGTTGGCCTGGAGTGCGGAGGGAGGAATCCGCCTCGGTCCAGCATGAAGCACAGGAGCACCAGGCACAAGAAGGATTGGGAGAAAAGACTTTAACAAGCCCTATCCCCTTTAAAAGAAAGCCCAAAACAAAACCAATATTCTAACAAAAAGAAGCCCAAATGACAGTGGACTTAAACAAGCATTGAAAATGCAATAGGTCTCGCAATAGAAGAGTTTGACATTTTTCGTTTTGCATATGGATGAGTGGCGTTGCGTGGATGAGTGGCGTTGCGTGGGTGAGTGGCGTTGCGTGGGTGAGTGGCGTTGCGTGGGTGAGTGGCGTTGCGTGGGTGAGTGGCGTTGCGTGGGTGAGCGGCTTTGCGTGGGTGAGCGGCGTTGCGTGGCTGAGCGGCGTTGCGTGGCTGAGTGGCGTTGCGTGGGTGAGTGGCGTTGCGTGGGTGAGTGGCGTTGCGTGGGTGAGTGGCGTTGCGTGGGTGAGTGGCGTTGCGTGGGTGAGTGGCGTTGCGTGTGTGTGTGGCGTTGCGTGGCTGAGTGGCGTTGCGTGGGTGAGTGGCGTTGCGTGGGTGAGTGGCGTTGCGTGGGTGAGTGGCGTTGCGTGGGTGAGTGGCGTTGCGTGGTTGAGTGGCGTTGCGTGTGTGAGTGGCGTTGCGTGTGTGAGTGGCGTTGCGTGTGTGAGTGGCGTTGCGTGTGTGAGTGGCGTTGCGTGTGTGAGTGGCGTTGCATGTGTGTGTGGCGTTGCATGTGTGTGTGGCGTTGCGTGTGTGTGTGGCGTTGCGTGTGTGTGTGGCGTTGCGTGTGTGTGTGGCGTTGCGTGTGTGAGTGGCGTTGCGTGTGTGAGTGGCGTTGCGTGTGTGAGTGGCGTTGCGTGTGTGAGTGGCGTTGCGTGTGTGAGTGGCGTTGCGTGTGTGAGTGGCGTTGCGTGGCTGAGTGGCGTTGCGTGGCTGAGTGGCGTTGCGTGGCTGAGTGGCGTTGCGTGGCTGAGTGGCGTTGCGTGGGTGAGTGGCGTTGCGTGATTGAGTGGCGTTGCGTGTGTGAGTGGCGTTGCGTGGTTGAGTGGCGTTGCATGTGTGAGTGGCGTTGCATGTGTGAGTGGCGTTGCATGTGTGAGTGGCGTTGCATGTGTGTGTGGCGTTGCATGTGTGTGTGGCGTTGCGTGTGTGTGTGGCGTTGCGTGTGTGGCGTTGCGTGTGTGAGTGGCGTTGCGTGTGTGAGTGGCGTTGCGTGTGTGAGTGGCGTTGCGTGTGTGAGTGGTGTTGCGTGTGTGTGTGGCGTTGCGTGTGTGGCGTTGCGTGTGTGGCGTTGCGTGTGTGAGTGGCGTTGCGTGGGTGAGTGGCGTTGCGTGGGTGAGTGGCGTTGCGTGGGTGAGTGGCGTTGCGTGTGTGAGTGGCGTTGCGTGTGTGAGTGGCGTTGCGTGTGTGAGTGGCGTTGCGTGTGTGAGTGGCGTTGCGTGTGTGAGTGGCGTTGCGTGTGTGTGTGGCGTTGCGTGGGTGAGTGGCGTTGCGTGGGTGAGTGGCGTTGCGTGTGTGAGTGGCGTTGCGTGTGTGAGTGGCGTTGCGTGTGTGAGTGGCGTTGCGTGTGTGAGTGGCGTTGCGTGTGTGAGTGGCGTTGCGTGTGTGAGTGGCGTTGCGTATGTGAGTGGCGTTGCATGTGTGTGTGGCGTTGCGTGTGTGTGTGGCGTTGCGTGTGTGTGTGGCGTTGCGTGTGTGTGTGGCGTTGCGTGGCTGAGTGGCGTTGCGTGGGTGAGTGGCGTTGCGTGGGTGAGTGGCGTTGCGTGGGTGAGTGGCGTTGCGTGGGTGAGTGGCGTTGCGTGGGTGAGTGGCGTTGCATGGGTGAGTGGCGTTGCGTGGTTGAGTGGCGTTGCATGTGTGAGTGGCGTTGCATGTGTGAGTGGCGTTGCATGTGTGAGTGGCGTTGCATGTGTGAGTGGCGTTGCGTGTGTGAGTGGCGTTGCGTGTGTGTGTGGCGTTGCGTGTGTGTGTGGCGTTGCGTGTGTGTGTGGCGTTGCGTGTGTGTGTGGCGTTGCGTGTGTGAGTGGCGTTGCGTGTGTGTGTGGCGTTGCGTGTGTGAGTGGCGTTGCGTGGCTGAGTGGCGTTGCGTGGCTGAGTGGCGTTGCGTGGCTGAGTGGCGTTGCGTGGGTGAGTGGCGTTGCGTGGTTGAGTGGCGTTGCGTGTGTGAGTGGCGTTGCGTGGTTGAGTGGCGTTGCATGTGTGAGTGGCGTTGCATGTGTGAGTGGCGTTGCATGTGTGAGTGGCGTTGCATGTGTGTGTGGCGTTGCATGTGTGTGTGGCGTTGCGTGTGTGTGTGGCGTTGCGTGTGTGGCGTTGCGTGTGTGAGTGGCGTTGCGTGTGTGAGTGGCGTTGCGTGTGTGAGTGGCGTTGCGTGTGTGAGTGGTGTTGCGTGGGTGAGTGGCGTTGCGTGGGTGAGTGGCGTTGCGTGGGTGAGTGGCGTTGCATGGGTGAGTGGCGTTGCGTGGGTGAGTGAATGGTTAGCTGTTGCTTATGCGACGTATAGCACTTAATACTAAAGTAGGCAGACCTTCTTAGCCTTTGTGAGAATAATAGCAAAATAAAAATAAAAACCAGATCAAGTCAAGGACGCAAACGGCACCATGCTATTGTTTATTTACTCAGATGATTTGCATAAAAATGTAACTTGTGAGCACGTTTCTCTAACTCTCCAATAATCCCATTACAACACTTTGTACAAATGAGATTGGGACTCATCCTTCCGAAGTCGAGAAAAATGTGCAACGCTGTGTTGAAGTTAATTTTTTTAATTAACAAAATGCAAATAATGTGGAGAGATTTCAAGTGATTCAGGAATGGGCGCCCTTGTAAAGAGAAAGTACGGCCGGCCTGGGCAGTGATAGGGGAGGAGGGAGGAGAAATGCGAGTCACGGCAGCAGCAGCCTTTGATGTGCCTGCCGGCCGGCCGTGAATAATTAGGGGGTGAGAAATGCGCTCGGAGGGCTGCCTTTGATGTGGTAATGCGAGGCAGGCAGGCAGGCGGCTGGTGGCATTGTGCACGCGCTTTTTAGGGCTTGCGCAAGCGCAATGACCTAAAAAGCACATGCACTTGAAGGAATCGCCAGTGGAATCGCCAGTGGATAAACACTGGATAAGCCCCTATAGAGCTTCGCCAGCTATGCGCTGAAGCGCATCAGCAGGCGAGCCCTAAAAAGGCTAAATAAATACAATCAACTGAGTGGGAGGCATTGTGCAGGAGGCAGCACTAACACAACTGTGGCATTAACACGAGATGGGAGGGAAGATTCCTATTTTGACATTTCGGCAGCTATAACAGTAACAGACCAAGAAACCCAGAAAAAAAGAATACCCCAAAGAACACATAAAGAACCATAGTGGAATGAGACAGTAATTAGTCCCTGCTGTGTGGGAGGAACATAAGGGAAAAAAGAGGGACTAAGAGGCAGGACTGACCACTAGCAAACAAGGATTTTTAAAGGACACTAAAAGAAACACATCAAAAGCAGGGGGTGGCTTTAAGCCCACAAGAGAAGTTACAACATGTCTTGAATGCTTGACCTAAAAGGATAGAACACTGACCCCTTTTGGGCATTTGGGGCCAGATTATATTACATTACAGCAGCCAAATTAAATTTAGCACCATTGTGGATGTGCACCAAATATCCATTGTAGGCATGACATTTGCGCTGACCTCGGCAAACCCTATTTTTAAATGGAGGGCATGTGATATGCCTCTTTGCACTGGTAAGGCTGCTTAAATGTCAGTACAAATTCCATTGCTATTTTATCTGGCTTCGCAAATAACCTTATTAAACGACCAATGGCTAGCTAGCAGCAAACAGCAATTACAGTACTGAATATAAACAGATTTCCTGCACCAGTTCTTATGTTCAGAATGTTCACTTGTCAACTGCCGTATGCATCTGGAGCCTCCATCGGTGCAAATATCATGTCACCCAAAATTTCCAACCTTAAATTGTGATCAGCCGTTTCCAAGCATGCAACAGTGCATGTTATACAGATTTTATGACGAAATGGTATCATTACATCACAAGCGACAACGGAACAACAGTAGTATGAGCAGGTTTCTGTGATGGGTCTGGCATGTTGCTCTAATTTTGACCAATTAAAAAAAGCAGCTATGCACAATTAAAAATGCATCGGCCATATTGAAAGGATAGTGGAAACTGGTGCACAGTATGTGCTGTCACTGTAATGCGGAGGAGATAATCAGTCAACTGAGCACCTTGTTTTCCTCTTTGCACATTGTCAAGAGGTTCAGTAGAGTCGAACAAAGTTAAAGCGTATTGGATGCTGCGAATGGCTTGATATAAAAGGATACAGATGAGATGCGTAAATGTGTTGCAGCTCACAGCTTTTCAAGTCCACTGGGAAGGTTGGCGTCTAGATGTAAAGTAAATAAATAGCTGTGCCTCTGTGTTCAGAATAGGGATATTTACCCAGATTAAAGAACAAAGTTTGCATCAAGGCCAATTAAATGTTCCAGAAATAATTGAGTTTAGTTGTTAAAACTGTATAATGATTGGCAGGGTCGGACTAGGACATAAAATAGGCTGGCATGGGTATCAAACTAAAAGCGGCCCCCATTTGTAAATAAAATAGCTAAAGTGGTCGATGTTTGCAAATTGGAGCAGTTTTGAACTTGTAAAGATGGTGCATAAGAGATTTGCAAAGTATGGAAGACTGCACGGATTTTAACTTGCTGCATGCATTGTTTGTATCACTATCGTGGAAATCAACGGTTAAAAAGACGGCCAGGAGATCACAAAACAGGCCCACAAACAGAAAAAATACAACCCAAACACTGACCTATCAAGCACTGCCTGACTGCCGCCTAGGCCTGCCTGTTCGACTAGTGACAACTGCCTCCGAACGGGGGGTGGCGGGGCAGACTGAATAATTTTTTTTAAAAAACGTACCTGCTTTGCCGCCGCCTCCATTGCACACCTCTCCTCCGTCTTCTTCCTGGCTGCAGCCTGCAACGGAAGCACCCAGGCTTCATTTTTCTTGGTCTGAGTGGCCTGTTTGGCTGGGAGGCTGGGCATGTTCTCCACAGGGCTGTGAAACCTAGACAATGGAGAACATTCCAACTACGCATGACTGTTTGGCCGGCCCTAGAGGGCCTGTCAAAGAGTCACGGGCATGTAGGGAGGGTGTGCAAACCACTCCTGCTGCCTCTGCAGCGAGCCAGCCCTGCCCCGCCCAGAGTCGCATAGGAAAATGAAATAATAGCTTTATATTATTGTTTTCCACTGTTCAACGAGCGGTGCGGTGACACTCCTCCGCCTTAGCTGAGGAGCCACCACTAAGTCCGACCCTAATGATTAGTATACAATGAAGGTCACATTTGAAACATGTCACATTAATCAATGCGCATGCCACCATTTTCAACGGCATTCACTGTAGGTTAGCAATGTAATATTGCCCCAACCATTTTTCACGAGGGTTCTCTTTGGCTATTCATTTGTACTTTTTAAATTACATATAAATACGAAAACGTGTACGTAATAAAAATGCATAGTTTGTTAAACTGGCATCTGCGGCTTTCTTGTTGCCAGTGGATCAGCTGGTGCGGCTTCGATGTTACAGGGAAGTCCATAAGGTACATTTGGTGTTCCAGCACATTTATGGGGTGGGTGCAGCTCATTTGCATGAAGCAAACCAAGTGTTTACTGAATGGCAAAGAATTGATAGTTCATTTGAGAATTCGAGTGACGTTCTGTTCAGTAATATTATTGGCAGAGCCCCGAAGCACTGCCTGCCAAATGGTTCCAGTGCTGGACAGAAAACAAATCTAGCTTTATCGTCTGCTACCTTCAGCTTTGCTTTCTTCAATAGCAGTTTACACTGAGAGACTAATTACGCTGGATGATTTACCAGCTGTGCCTTAATTACAGCTCTCAGTACAACACGATCGCTTTCTATATTTTATACTTAGAGGTACACGAGGCGCTACATAATTTGCTCTCTGCGTTTATATGACCCTGCTCTCTCACTGTTTGCCATAAAGATGCTGATCATTTACGAAGCCAGCCCATGACCGATCATGGTGTTTATTCAGACCCTAAGTCAAACACATAGAAACTGACGGGCCACCCAGTGTTCGAGATAGAAGCCGAGTCCAGCGATGAATGAACTGGCTGGCACGACTTCGCCTTTTGGACTAGAGTTCGCATACTCTGGGGGACGTCACTTCAGTAAGGGCAATTGGTAATAATTACTGATTGCAGATTGATGGTACCTATGTTGCTTCTAGAACCGAATACAAGGTCAGTTAGATTGTATACTTCAAAACCCCGAAGCTGTCTTTAAGTACATGTCTTAAACTACGCGTTAGCACATCCATACACGAAGAAAGGGCCACATTGGCCAATGTGCGTGAATACCTCAGAGGCAGTCAGTCCTATTACTCTAGGTTCCCTGGCCTACATGCACTGACTGGTTTCTTCTGAGCTAATGAAGACCGTGGTGGAGCAAACTGCCACATGTCTCTGTGTTCTTGTGTGAGAGTTGTATGGAATGAAAACATGTACCTTGCAATAGAATGATGTTAATACAAAATACCTATTTTATTGTCCCAACTGGTGATTCAAGATATTCTAATATTTATTTATTTATTTATTAATGCATTCTTATAAAGCGTGCTGCCCTCAAGGATATCCGTGTGCCTTCAACCCCTGGTAAAAGTTCAACAGTACACACAACAAGGGATAACAATAAAACAAATTGTGAGTATTTTCTGATAGAAGGTAGGGCCACACACAAAATGCCGTCGGGAGAGTGTTGGATCATAATTATAGGTGAGCGAGACAGGTTCAGAAGACATTGGGTAAGAAGGATGGGTGTGACAAGTCAGCTAATTGAATGGGACTACAAAAGGGACTCTGTAAAACGATGCTAGGGTGTTTTTTTAAGGTACTTGTTTAAAGAAGTAGAAGTATACACATTCCTATTTTTATACTAATAATGAAAACCTAGCTTCTCCAGCACTGTTTGTAAAAGAGTTGCACTTTCTTTGCATGTCAGCGCTGCTGTTAAAGACTTTAAGGAACGTCACAGTTGCACTTATCTGGCAATAATGGAGCCAATAACAACGAGGCACTGCCTATGCTTTTAAATGAATGCATTTGCCCTGTTTCCAGAGGCTTAAATGGTCAGGTACTGTCCAGTACTGAGTACCCGCACTTCTTTAATTTGAAAGGGAGAGCACCTTCGCTTCTCAGCAGTGCAGCAATGCATTCAATTGAAGTGTAAAAGTGTACTTCTCAGGAGCAAACAGGTACTCTGTATAGCGAGTACCTGATATTTCCATTTAAACCATTATTCACTTTGCATCACCTGGCCAAACCAGATCGCTCCTTGAGAAACGTTTTCGAATTTTAAGTTGAGTACAAGGTCCACTCAAATCCTTGCCCCTTATTTATGTTACGGTACATAGATTTCACCACTTAAACTTAATTAAAACATTGAAATGCTGAGAGCTCCATTGAAGATAATGGAGTGACTCTTGGCTTATAATGTCTGGTATAATCCCGGAGATCAAACATTGCAATGTTTGTCTTTCTGTTTCTACCTTTTTAATTTAGAACATTCTACCCTTAGTGGATAGAGTGTTCTTATAGCCTTATAGCCCTTCTGCCTTGGGCTCTAACCGTTGTTAAAGCCTCTCATGCCTCTCACACTTGTTTATAGGCCCTTGTCTACAGCTCAGACCTATAACGTGGATTCACTGCCTTTAACAATTGGTATAGCCCTCAGCAGCGGGCTATGAGGTTAGTAACAGGCCCTATTCACAAAGCCATTTGTGTTCCTTAGTCAGATTTACTTTGCGAATGCAAAACTTTCACAAAAGCTGACTTTGTACTCATAAATCATTTTTCTCCTGTGACATATCAATCTCACAATTCAACAAGTATTTATTTTAATATTTCCTTTGCCCATGGCCCCAGGGTGAAGAATGGGAATGGCAAGGTGTGGTTAGCCTTGAAAGTTTGTGAACATCCACAATGTTGCAACTTAGCCATATTCACAAATTAATATTCAATCCTTTCCCATTTCCCAGAAGGTGGGAAATCTGCTT
The DNA here is from genome assembly GCF_964261635.1 of Lissotriton helveticus. NCBI lineage: Eukaryota > Metazoa > Chordata > Amphibia > Caudata > Salamandridae > Lissotriton > Lissotriton helveticus. The sequence goes on from NC_136067.1 coordinate 453,208,089, forward strand.
CTATCGAGGACCACTTTCCGTGGTAGCAAGGGGCGGACCACATCCAAACTTACTGAGGTTACAGGGGAAGAAGTTTCTCTAAGTAAAAATAGATTTTCCACATTGAAAAAATAGAGAAAACACGGAAAACATAATTGCACTGAGGAGCTTGCTATTTTAAACAATGCAGAATCGTAATATACATTATTCTTCTGTGCATAAATGTAGTAATGCAAATAAAGGTCACACAACGTGGTTAGTGTCAGTGTAGTGCTGCAACTTACGTTCCTTTAATGGTGTAGTTCTGGAATATTTTACAAATTCCACAGATTGCTAAATCTTTACCCTGGAAAGGAAGTGGATCTAGATGTACATTTACGATTTCTTTTTTTAATTGGGCATTTTGTAGGCTTGTGTACATTACACGCACTTCATTGAGCCAAATATGGTTGTGTACTTTAAACTTTAAGTTAAACTTGTGTAACTTAAAGAAGTTTCGAATGTGAGCCAGTTCTAAGGGCTGCATGTTCCAAGTAGTGTTTAAGCATGAAGAAAGTCAAATGTTAGTAGAGTAGCCAAGGGACTATAATGTAAGTTTTGTGGATGCCTACAAAAGTAGTACATTTCGTAGGCATTCAATAAATAATTGAAATTCACTGGTCCACATTGAGCTTACATATATTGAGTAGGAAGTGGGAAGGAGTTCGCCAGTCACCTCGAAATGCCTGTAAGTGTTTCTATATGTGCAGTGTATTTCCAGCGCCGGGCTAACTGTGTACAGGCACATGGAATGGCGAAAAAACAACGATAATACATTGTATAATCCATTGTAATCAAGTAAACCTATAGCACTGAATGGTCTTCATCAGGGTAATTCTTTCCATAATGGAAACGACCAGATCTCTGGCCATCTGACAAGCATATGTACATGGTCCACATATAGTACATGGCATCTGGGGCTCAAAGTGGGTGGGGCTGGCCTCCATTTGCTGATCTTGGAAGGAGTGATTGTATTTGCATTTATATAACCCTTTCTACCCCTAATGAGGAATTAAAGGGCTTAAGACCAGGCAGCACCATGCTCCGTAAACCAAGGTTAGTCCTGTGTTATAGATTATTGCTGGTTGTTAAGATTAGTCTCGTACACTGAAGCCAACCTTTACATGCCCCCTCCCCCCCCCCCCGTTCCCATTTCTGTGTGGTAAATTATATTATTAGGAGTTAGGTGGGATCTTTTGTGGGTGAGGGATATTTGAGTTCACGCAGATCGTTGATGGCGTTACGTTAGCTTGGGGAGATTAGGTATTTTTAGGTTACAGGGATATCACTTTCAAAAGAGGGATTGTATTCTTTCATAAGTGTTATTGGTAATTTTCAGAAATGCACTCAGCATTTGAAACCAGGCATTTTCCCCTCTATTACGCCAGAGTTTGCGTTCAGAGTGAAGAGGCACACAGAAGAGGGAAGGGAGGGAAGAAGAGGGCCATTTGAAAGAAAAAAAGGAGAAGGGACAATCGGATGTTTTAAGTAAAGGTCAGTTTTTCATGCTAGATTTTGAAATATGGAGGTTGATTTTAGTTATAGCATGCAATTTGAGGATGCAAAATCATACAGCGAAACTGCATACATTGAATGCAGTGACATTGACTAGGTGATTTAATAGGCATTAGAAACCGGTGACCTTCCTGTCCACTGCTTGATTACCAATAGTCAACTGTACCAGCTAGGACAGCTGACCAACTCAGTGGTTGGTAGCATAAAGTAATGGGCTGGACGCATACACTGGGATATATGGAGAGCTTTAGGCTGTGCTCAAAGGTAACAGAATTTTCAAGATCATAGCAATGTGAGAAAATTATGGGTAAATAATGCAAACTTTGAGAAAGAGATTATAAAAATGCTAAAGTGGATATCTGGTGATGCACTTCCTCAAATTTGACTCATTGTAGTAATTATAAAAGCAAGCTATATCCATTTTTGATGCCCCTGGTTATAGCCTGGCACAAGCTGAAGAGGGAGGACTGCTTCCCTAGACAGTGGAAGTGTGTTGCTTTCATAGTCACATCATGTCAACAGAACCCCCCGCCCAGCAACATACCCAAGCATCCCGCAAATAACACACAAGACACCAGTGTTAGATTGGGAAAAGTTGCTGCAGGTTTATTACATACAACGTTATGTAATCATGGTGGGTTATCTTACGGGCGATCCAAAGGGCAGGCCGCATTCTCGCCACCTGCCCGCCTGATGAGCCAAGCAGCACCGTGGCGAACCACCCCTATGCTGCACCATTATGGTAATAAATCTACTTATGCCCCTTGCGGGGCGTATCTAGGCACGCCCACGGTTGCACAGGCACACAACCGCCCGAAGGACTACTGGGGCGCCGACACGGGTTCCCGGACCTCCCATGAGATTCCAGTTTTTAGGCTCTGGCACCCCTATGTGCCCGCTGAAGTACAGTGGTGCACCTCTCTGCTTCCGGATCGCCCTGTAACTCCGCATGCAACGAAAAAAGGTACACATTAAAAGTTCCAACAGTGCTCTCCCCAGCTGACACTCAGGGTAAGAGGTAGGGAGGGAAAAGAGTGTCCTTGAAACACGACGCGCGACGTCCGGAGCGGCAAAGAGGCTACCAAGATGGTGAGGGGAAGTTAAATACCCCTCGCCCTGCCTGCCGCCCCGGACGTGCGTCACTGGCCCGCCCACCCTCCCACCGGGACTCCGCCTGCCCGGGGAGGGATGGAAGACTGAAGGTAGGGGGCGGGGGAGGCCCTCTGCGACTACAGGCCCACCCTCCTGATGGCCACCGGGTGACCTCGGGCAGCCGCATAGTCACATCAAGTCAACAGATCCCCCCCACCCCGCAACATACCCAAGCATCCCGCAAATAACACACAAGACACCAGTGTTAGATTGGGAAAAGTTGCTGCAGGTTTATTACATACAACGTTATGTAATCATGGTGGGTTATCTTACGGGCGATCCAAAGGGCAGGCCGCATTCTCGCCACCTGCCCGCCTGATGAGCCAAGCAGCACCGTGGCGAACCACCCCTATGCTGCACCATTATGGTAATAAATCTACTCACGCCCCTTGCGGGGCGTATCTAGGCAAGCCCCCGGTTGCACAGGCACACAACCGCCCACAGGACTACTGGGGCGCCGACATGTGTTCCCGGACCTCCCATGAGGTTCCAGGTTTTAGGCTCTGGCACCCCTATGTGCCCGCTGAAGTACAGTGCTGCACCTTTCTGCTTCCGGATCGCCCTGTAACTCTGCCACAGCCCGACCGGCGGCCACCGTCACCGTCCGGGCCCCCCACCACTTCGCTACCTAGAGTACCTGCAACCCTTGCTCCGCAGAGCTACTCGTAAGTCCAAGAGGAACAAGTCCAAACCGGCTGGTGAAAGGTGACCCCATCAACCACACAGTGACCTTTGATCCTGTTGAGAATCATTTCATGCCTGATGAAACCAATACCCCTCTGTCACTAATCTGCAGATTTCCCCCGGGTCCAATTACATCTACAGCAGTGGTGTAGACCTTCCTAGTGTCGTGAGGTCATTACCCCCAGGTGAATGACCAAGTTGAGGAGGGGCCCCCACTGCTAATAGCGCTTCCTAAAATCTATGCAATAGGCTGATCCAGCGCATGCCAATGAGACCCACCCACACACATTCACACAAAGCGTCTGCAGACTTCACCCAGGTCAAGTTTCATCTTCTGCAATAACGCAGTCCTCCGAATACGTGAGGTCGTTATCCCCCCCCCCCAAGTGGATGGCCAGGGGATGGGGAGGGGCTCCAACATAATCTATAGGGTGCTCGCGTTTATTCACAAAGTTGTTCCGGCGCAGCCAGGGAAGCCCAACCACACGCATTCGAGTTCGTGAATCCGTGAGTCCAAATCCTGATAGGAGCCCACCGGGCTAAGCTACCACGCATCTGGGACTAACCGTGCAAAAGTGGGTGTTAAAGGTTACCAGATTGACCAGTGTGTACCCCCGCAAACTGAGTGGGGAAAATTGTGGGGGCCCCTCCCCAATGAGCGACACAGGAGGAAGCCATGACAGCAAATCTGTAAATTGTATAATTTATGGTGCCCAGGAAAATTTTCGCCCAGCAATTAGAGAGTTTCATAATAGCTGATAAGAGCAATTCCAATAGCTTATTTACACAAACAACTCGTTGCACGTAGTACTGTACCGCCTCCTACTAGCCCTATCAGGTGGATGTAAAAGCGTCGCCGGCTGGCAACATGTGCTTGGGGTAAAAAGCTGCTTGTATTAATTACACTACCCTTAGTGCATGTCAGAAGGGGGATGCCCAAAATACTACAGTGCGAACAGCTCAACACCCGCCAACGCTGTGAGGCTCCCTGGTACATCCGGCCCACAGCAAGGAACCTTATGCTATCCCGGAGGCAGTAACTAACAAGCATGTTTCAAGACCCAAAATGTGTAATGCTGGGTCTTGAAAAGGCCGGTGAAAAGTATGTAAGGGTCTCTCCCCTGCCCCAAAAACTTCATGTAGCAAACAAGGACCAATGTGGTGCTACCTGAAAGAAATAGTCGTCCTGTATATACCATGAACCCAAGTCGACAAATACAGAGGCAGGCACTGCATCCTCTGTTGGGTGACCCATGCAAATCCCCTCACGCTAATTGCTGAAGTCCTATCCCTGGTAACCCTATCCTGATGGCACCTCAGGTGGCCCCCGAGTGGGTAAAGTGGTTCTCCAAAGTGGTTCCTGCATTTGTAACAGAATCTCCCTAAACAAGGCCTGTCCCCCCTCATTTCTGGGCGCTAATAAAACTGAAACAGCACGCTTGCAACCGGTACAAAACTCAGCAGCTAGGGCCGTGGTAGGCCTCCCCCGTAGGTGCTCCGCTAGAGCTACTATCCAAAGACTACACTGGCTTCCCATTGAATCCAGAATTAAATTTAAGACCCTCACCATTGCTTTTAAAATTCTCAAATCTGAATGCCCTGAACTTCTGCGTCCTCTCTTAGTACCCTACACCCATCAGCGCAATTTGCGCTCCCTAGGCCAACATCTTGTGACTGTCCCCCGAACGAAACTTTGTCGGGTTGGGGGACGTTCCTTTAGAGCTCTAGGGGTCAAACTGTGGAACTCCCTTCCACCAAACATCCGTCCCATTAACAATCTGACTGCCTTCAGGAAGGCTATTAAAGCTCACTTGATCCCTCTGTGTTAGGCCTTTTGTTTTCACCTCCCCTCCCCTCTCAGCTGGTTTTCTAGGTTCTTCAGCGCCGGGACGCCTCATTGCTGGGGCAGCTGTTCGCGCTTAATCAAACTCTTAACATAACATAACATAACATATAACAATTAGAATTCACTGTAATGGGACAAGGCCCTCAATGCCGCACACAACCAAGGGCAAGCCTGTTTGACAGCAACGAGAAGCAGGTCGACCACCTACATTCACATAGGGAGTAGGGACAGGTAGAAACTATATTACTTATTCTAATGGTAAGTCAAAATGACAGCTGCACTTTGTTACTTTTCTTCAGAATTTTCATGCCCTCGCTATTGTCTGAAAGGAGCCTCTTAATATACAAAATTATATTCTCCTTGACTCTGGAGGGTCCTCCCAGGGAGTTCTTGTGGTTTGAGAGTCTGCCCAAATGACATGTTAACCTTCTCCCTGTGCCTGGTCCTCTACTGAAACTGTTCACTGCACTTCTCTCTTAGAACACCCCACTACTTGCACTTAGTATGCACTTGTAGCATGCACGCCTGACCCTTTCCTCCTGTAAAGCCCCGTATGCTAACTCTAGTAATGTATGCTCAGGAGAACATGTCTGTACTTAGCATGAACGTGTTCGCAGGGATTGCTCTCACGTATCGGTTCTGTCCGAGTCGTGGCGCGCTCTGACACAAACTGGTAAAAGTCTGCGCTGCAAGAAGGCAAAAAGATAAATGTACATAAATGCCCACTGCTGCGAAATGGGTAGAGGCAAGGCAAGGCACGCACCCGCTTCCCCTGCACAAAGCGACCGCTTGCGCAGTGCGGCCCCAGCACCTCCATTAAAGACGAGTGCCAAACGCTGCCATGCCCTCTCCAGGTGGCCTCCCGGACTCTGGCTTGCTGCTTGTAAGAACCTCAACGACTAGCCTCCCTGGCAGCCATGCGCCACTGAGGCCACTGAATTACCTTCATTCTAGAAAGTCAACAAGACTCCTCTGACCTAATTTGTCACCAGACAGATGTATCTACCGCACTGAGTTCCTGAAAGGCTATGACCCCCGGGCACCCACCTGCACTGTGAAGGGACCACGCACGCATCCAACCAGGGAGTGCGCAACAGCCTATATGCCCATATATTCACTGCTACTTATTGTGTTGCTAAGAGCCCGCGGGACGAAGAAGGTGTCCGCTCTGTTCGAACCGGAGCGCTCTACATGCCGCCCCGTTGCCCCCCACACACATGGGCTAACTGCTAGACCCCAGGGGCCCGGCATGGCCCAGGGTCCACGGTTCACAAGTCGACCACGACTATGGAGCACCTGATTTGCAGCCCAGGAAGGTGCCTTGTCCATGAGCAGAAGCGAACACTGCCGCCTGAGCATAACAACGCATGACCTTGTTGTCTGCTCACGTACCCACGAGTCGTTCCTCAGGGGGGTCGCACCATATGAGTGCCAACGGCGTGAAGCAAGGACGCTTAAACTTGGTGCCTGTGAAGAGCTAGAGGACCCCTATCTTTCCGGCGTCCGTGAAGATAAGCAAGCAGGTGCCCAAGTCACCTCGTGCTGGGCTAATCTTCCGTCGGAGCCGGGGAACGAACCGTGGTCCCCAGAGTCTAGAGTCAGTCTCCCTGGCCGCGGCGCCGCCCCGCTGTGAGGAAAGTGGTGTCCTACTAGACTATTCCCTATCCCAACTGAATATATTACACTCCTCCCCCGGGAGCCTCCCTGGGACTGTCAATTATTACGGCGCAAGGTAACTAGCTGGCGGACAGGCCCCGTGGATAATGCACCTAGCTCGATAACTCACCGCGCTCCAGCAAACTGCTGTTGAATACAACTGTCCTAAGTGGAGTCCCCCCCGGCGCCCTCCAAGCAAGAGCGTCTCGATGGAGGGGAACACAGGGGCGTAGCCCACCGTTACTTGGAGCAATCCACCTCACACCAAGGTGACATGTTGAATGTTATGAATCCAGCATGCCGGACTGTCATGATGCATATGTCCAGCTATTACTAATAATCCAACTGTCGGCTGCCCCCTAGCGTGTACCATAAATACCGGAGCATGTGGCAGTGAATTCTCATCGAGGGGGGTAGCACACTCTTATACTGTACCCAGGCAGGAATCCAGGTATAGGACGACCGGCTGTGCCCAATGCAGGCCGGGAGAAAGAATGGAGGGGGGGGGATCCGGCCAGGATTGGGCACGTGTGCACTGCCCCCCGAATACATGACTCAGCGCGAGCGGAGCTCTCCACGAGGTAACCCGTACCCTTCCAAAAGAACAGCCAAGGTCTTGCTTTGTTTCAAGCGGTGAGATTTCTGCCGCCTGTGCGGTGTTAACCAATGGTTGTACTTTGCGGAAATGTAACCTGCACACATCACTTTATTCTACTGTAATGCACCGTGTGCTACCTCTCGATGTCGTTGGCTCACATAGTCACCTTTGCCTCATGTATGGAACTTATGCATGTGATATTTTCACTTGTAATGTTCTCTGGTTTCAGTTCTGTTTCTATTGTGGAACGCTCCGACCCTTGCGGTACCGTCTGCGCTAAGGCAACGCATGACTAAATGATAAATATCAGCGCGGCAACAGTGGAGCTGTGGACACGCGAACCACAAGCCGATCCCCAATGGAGCTTAACCAAGTGGATGGCTAACGGCGTCAAAGTGAAGCACGCTGTAACTTGGTGCTTGATGCAGCTGGCCTGGGTGCATCCAACCAAGAAAGCGACGGTCCGATAGACCAGGTTGTCTGGTGTTGGAGTTACCGCTCTACAGGTATGTTACTGTCAGTGTGACGCATGTGCGTCACCCGACCGTCGGATCGCCCACAAGGCCGCTACACAGAGAGGCACATAACATAAAACCCTTCAGTGGATAGCCTTCGGGCAGGCCCGAGGCTGGAACCCTGGTCTGCAGGGCTGGGGGAGGCCAGGCACTGCCACTAAGGGCCACGGAGCCCCGGTATCGTTGCAGACGGACCCTTCATTTTAATTGGCACTGGTTAGGTCGGACCCCCGACCTTGGCGTGGACGTCACCCACCCGAACCAAGTGAGCTTATCGCCCCCTATGGATGGCAAGCACTAGGGCGAGGCCAGGAGCCGCAAGACCCCTGTTTGAACGCTCAACCAAACAGGTTTACGGGTTCGTTTTCACCAATGCATGTTGCTCTCGCCCCGCTCAAAGGCGGTGTTAGATTGCGGACCTCCGCGCAGGGCTCCAGGTGGTGACGAGCCTGCCAAGCGGCCTACCCTAGACAAAATAGCACCAGTGGACAAACAAGGAAGGATAGGGGTCAGTTTCATGGTCTCGCCCCGACCCGCCCACGCCACAGCTTGCACGCCGACCCCGAAGGGGCTTGGACCATCAGTCCTAGATTCAAGGTCAGGCGCTTGTCCCTCCGGCCCCGCGGACATAAGTGTGGATTTATGCAGCTCCATAGGAGTGCTTCGAGACGCGGGGCTCGCCCGGACAGTCGGATAGAATGTACAGACCGTGCTGCATACTACATCAGGGGCACACGGCCCTCCGGGTGTGCACTGCGTTGCCTGTGTGAAGGCCGGGACACCCCTCAAGCACAATTCTGCCACCGCTCAACTTCGCATCGAAATGTAATTAGCGCAGGTATTTAGTGAGGCATTTCCAATGCTAAGCCAGCTGAAAGTGCAAAACCACCTTGTGATTCTTTATTTTACCGTTTTAGCCACAGGGCAAAAGTGGCTCTGAAAATTACACGATCATCACGTTGTAGCAAGCGGTCGCGCGCTGAGTGTACCGCTGGCTACCTAACTAGCTGCTATAGAACCAACTGGTTCTAGTTAGAAATTATGAAGTTCGTTCACATTGTCCGAGAGGAGATTTGCAACCAAGTGCAACCCATGGTGCCGTGCGCGGAGCCCTCAGCTCCCGGGCCCCAGGCGGGAAGTGACCACCCGATCGCGGCCGGGCATGAGCGGACCGCGCCAAGGCCCGCCCTGACCAGGTGGCCGCCCGATTAAATATCCGTTTGGTAGTGCAGGGTGGACTGTCCGACCCGCGCTACCACCCATTGCTCTGTAAATCGCAGGGGCGAATAGGAGGGCAACGGAGTACCCGCGCCCCGGGGAGGATTGGACCCACGACTCCATGACAGTTCTCACGCTAGCACTCACTATATAAAAGCGGCTGGCCCCTGCACCTGTACTCTAAACTCTCTGGGGCTCTACGCCAGCTCGCCGACACTGGCTGTTGCAGTGTAAGGTATCCTGCGCAGCTGTGGACACGTCAGCGCTTAGGAGCATGCGAAAACTCCTCGATGCCTGCAAACCAGGGACGCACCCACCGGGTCACGGGGGAAGCGGCATGGAGTGGATTTGGGGGGGGGGTTGGAGGGTGCCGGGGACCAACCACCCGACCCCCAATGGGGGAAACGGCCCGAGGACTCGCGCCCAGCCCGAGGTAGCGGGCCGGAGGAAGCATATAGCGCCTGTCCCAATGCCCCCCCGCAAGGTGAATGGGCAACATGGGGAGCCCGATGGCCGCGACAGTCTGCCAAGCCTGCTCCGGCCCCCCGCCAGTACGACCGGTGAAGGTCCACTGCGTGGGCTCAGATGTTGTCTCTGCACCCCCGCCTCCACAGCGGCCCACTCCTAAGCAGGCCGCCTAGCCCAGCTCTACCTCAGATAAGAGGGAATAGGCAGAGGGGGTGTACCGGCCAATGGGCCCTCACTCACCACATCTAAAAAGAGTGTCCTTGAAACACGACGCACGACGTCTGGAGCGGCAAAGAGGCTACCAAGATGGCGAGGGGAAGTTAAATACCCCTCGCCCTGCCTGCCGCCCCGGACGTGCGTCACTGGCCCGCCCACCCTCCCGCCGGGACTCCGCCTGCCCGGGGAGGGATGGAAGACTGAAGGTAGGGGGCGGGGGAGGCCCTCTGCGACTACGCCCTCCTGATGGCCACCAGGTGGCCTCGGCAGCCGCATTCCTGTGGCTGGGGAGTTCAGATCCAGACACTGAGATGAGGGGGGTGATGACTAGGTTACGTCTGAAAAATGTAATAAAGACTTTGTTAGCAAGGGGCTGCTGATTAAACTTCTTGAAGCACTGCCTTCTAGTTGATGGTAGGCGCAGGGAGCGGACTTCAGAGTCTGTTTCTGCAAGGTGTATGTGACACTATAGAATTGGCCCAGCATTTTGTCTTTCTTGATCACAGGCAAATGCAGAAATCTCACATTGTCTTTGTGCAGTTTCTAGGGAGGAGACCCCCCTGCTGTGAGGGGCATCACTACGCAAAGCTATAGGCCTGATTTAGATCTTGGACGACAGGTTACTCCATCACAACAGTGAACACATCCCGTGCGCCAAAATATAAAACCCAATATATCCTATGGGATATATGTTTTGGTGTACGAGATATCCGTCACTGTTGTGACGGAGTAACCTGTCCGCCAAGATCGAAATCTGACCTGATGTCTTGGGAGTAGCCAGGAAAGGCCATTTACATTCTGGGACAGGCCCGGACATTGCAGTTTTGTCAGTTACAATTGCATTTTTTTCCCGTTTCCTCCATGTGCACCACCCAGATCTTATTTCTGCTTGCTGCGCTTTTACCAATACAATCTCTGTTAAAGACAGTGGCCCTGATTACGAGTTTAGGTATTATTTATCGCATGTGATAAAAAATGATACCATGGGGTACATTATTTATAGAGAGTGATAAATAAAACCTGTTACAAGTTGGTGGGGGAATAACATGTAGATTTTAATGTTTAAGGCACCAAAATCCACATGATACATACAGTAAATACCTTATGATATTCCCCTGTTAAATTTCAGTCGAGGTATTTAGTTCATGTGATAATTATCTACCAACCTGCAATTCCCACCCATGTGTAAAAAAGATGTTTACGCACAGGACAGAATATACTACAAATGATTTACAAAGAGACTGAGGCAACAACTATCACTAAGGCAGGTTTTTAGCAAGAATTAGAAACAGGAGCACGGGTCTGGACGATCAGTCATCTTAGCCCTTCCTACAGGACAACTTCCACTATGACATATAGAACACACATGACCCGGCACTCAAAATTATCTCATATTTATGTTAGCCACATGTAATTGGATCATACAGTAAAACCCAAATTAGTTCAAACAAAACCACATAATGTGAAGACTCGTTGACTTGTTTTTAAAAACGAATTTTCTTTTATTTCATAATCTTCTTTAAAAACTTCTTTTCTCTGTAACTATAGACAACGCGTTTCATCTACCCTGGGACTTCTTCAGGGATGATTCTTTGATCTTTATATAGGTGGCATTCTACAAAATTGTCTTTCTCACTAAGAGCTTAAGAGAAATGATAGGGACAGATTTCTTATTTGACTTGAGACTCTTCAAATACTACATTTGTAGTTCTTTCGAAAGGTGGCCAGTCAAAAGAGTCTCTAGCCACAGGGGTTCCCCCTTATGCTGCACACCCATCCTTCATATTTTGCTGGTGCTGTCAGAATTAGAGGGGTCAGAAAGACTGGGAGGTAGGATCATCAGATGGCGATAGCCGGAGCTCAGCCATGGAACTGCCTGTAACTCGTGGCTGCCGTCATAAGATGAGGCCTGCTTGCTTGGAGTGTAAAATCTTATTTGTATTAACAATCTTTTTATCCGCCATCGAATTGCAAAAGCCTATTCAGTGTTTTAAAATATGCTTTCAATTAAATTGCTTTTATTTCATGCTTTTGTATAAAGCTTTTCTGTTTCAGTAAAAGCAATGGAGTACAATGAAAACGCAAAGGTATAATCTTTAGAGAGGTGTAGAATAGTTTCACTGTTGGTGACAGCTACATGAAATGTCTGGGTGGGTGTATCATGAATAGCTTGAAACCTTTCATGGCTTGCATTTTATTTTCAGGATGTCTTTGCAGAAAACTATTGATTGACTATACCAGAGCATGTTTAATATATGGAAGTGTGCCTTTTTGCATATGTGTTTCATTAGAATATGTTTCTACATACTTTAGAATGTATTGCTGTGCTGACAAATGGGAGCCACGCTTCTAAAGGCTAAATTACCAAAATTCACAAACATGCCTTTAAAAACCGATCAACACATTGATATGATGATAAAACCATCCTGTTTATTGAAAACGATCACTACAATTGCGAGGTTTAATTGGCACCCTTGGACCCCCAGATTTTACCTTCTGTTGCTGAACCTGTTTTCGTTGACAGTAGGACTGTTTTCCTGTTAACCAGTGGTAAAGTGCTTGTGCTCTTTCCCTCAAACATGGCAAAATTGACCTCCAGTTACCTGGCTCATTTATTTACATGCAAGTTTCTAGTAAATGGTACTATATGTACCCAAGGCCTGTAAATTAAATGCAACTAGTGGGGCATCAGCACTCTTTGTGCCACCCACTAAATTAGCCTTTTAAAACATTTCTCAGATCTGCAGCCTGTAGTGTCGTTTTAAACTGTCATTTTGATCTGGCAAACTAAACCTTTTGCCCAGCCTAAACCTTCCTTTTTACATATATATAGATCACCCCTAGGATAGGCTCATAGGGCAGGATGCATTGCAGTTAAAAAGTAGGACACCATTTGTATAACATGTCCTGGTAGTGAAAAACACCTAATGTCGTTTTTCACTATGGTAACACCTATCTCTTCCTTTGACGAACACAGGGTTACCATATTACATTTAATAAGTGCTAACTTTAATATTGAGAACAGGTAGTGATAATCTGTTTACACTTAAATTAAATGTACTTTAAAATGTTATTTAATGGTAAAGTCATATTTTAAGTCTCAATTCCAAAAATGCTTCTTTTAGAAAGCTGGTATTTTCCCAACCAACTGTGCCTTTGTGCTAGTCACATGACTGTGAATGGCTCTGCTATTGAGAGTTTGTGTATTACTTCCATAGAGTAACACAAAGAGGAATTAGGTGTGGATAGGATAGGCCATCCCTGCAGGAAGAGTGGGAAAGGGCTGTACCCAGCCCCACTTACACTTCAAAGGACTTTATCTACAGCACACACAAAGGAACCCAACCCCAGGCCTGCCCTGCCTTCTGTCATCAAAGACAGTTTGCAACCTTGGCCATGGAAAGGCACCCGGTATAACGTAAGGACCTCCAGAGCCACTCATCTGAACACACCCGGACCTATGGAAGTTACAGAACAAGTACTACATTACTGCCTGAGATTTGCTCCACTGCTTGATGGACTGCCTTGCTTTCTGAGAAGGAAGATTGGACTTGCTTAACTTCATCCCAGGTTACCCAGGGAAGAGTCCAAAGGTCAGTTGGCTGGCCTCCTATATGAGCTTTGGAGACACAGCAAGCTTCCAAGGCCTCCCTGTAACTGCCCGTTGGACCTGTTGCAACTGCACCTGCCTGAGCGCTGCTGCTTGTATCTGCCAGAGTGAGTGCCGGTTACCCAAGAGGTGCCCCCTGCTCCTAGATCCTTGGTTAACATCAGTGAAAGCTCCTCCTAAGGGAAAAGGTGACATTTGTGAAGTTTGGGCTACACAGGACCATGAACAGGCCTGTTAGTGGCAAAACTCTGTCGCACCGCGATGGCTGCCAGCATGAACCCCTGGGGAAACCTGCTCTTTGTGCCGAGAATGACTGTCCTCAGCGACCGGCAATGCAGGACCTGCACTTCGCACTACAGCAACGACAACCGGCAATGACTGCCAATGTGAAGCTACAGCAACAACCGTCCTTGACACCTGACCTGCTCTTCAGACTACTGCAATTACCCTATACAATGCACTGCATTCTACTGTCGGCCAACTCCAACTCAGATGGAACTCTTGCACCGGATGTGAAAAGGTAGCTTTTCAGTGGGATTGACCTGGTCCCTGAATCTGATCAGCTCCATCGTGGTTGACCTGAACTTGTGACTTTCGCACGGTCTAGCGGAACCAGGTGACGTGAGGGACACTTTTGGTTGCAATTTTCACTTACATTTACACCATTTTCTAAACTGGTTTGGGGTCTTTCCTATGTTTTGTTTTCAATGTACTACTTTTGGTGTATTTGCATAAATATAATACACATTGCGTCTTAGTTATGCCTGCCTTCTTTCTTTTGTTACTTGGGGTGCTGGTTCAAGACAAGCAATCTACTCTTTCTTTAGGTTCTTCAGACAGCAGGGAAGTCCTCTTTCTGATTCTTCACAGGTCCAGGAGTGTTCAGAGGAGAGGTCTTTGGGGTCCACTTTTATGCCCAGTGCCAACTTGTAGAGGGCATGCCTTTGTCCACACCAAACCAGTTCTGATCAGTTCTTTTCCTCCCACTGGGTTTGGTCCAAGGTTAGCCCCAGGAACCGTTACCACATTACCCAGGGGTCATTCCCATTCACTCGCTGCTGCCAGGCATAAATGTTGCCTCTCCAGCATCCACTTCAGAATACTCCTGGATCTGTGGAAGTTCAGAAGAGGACTGAACCTGCTGTTTACAACCTGAGAGGAGCCCTGGTGGACTGAACCTAATCTTTTTCTTGTACCCAGGTCAAAGGAGTGCACCCCAAGGGTCATACGGCTGACCTCCTGTTAAAAGCTACAGGGATACAACAAGCCCTTTACCCCCAACTGCTCAGCTCACCAGTGGTCACTAAACCTGGATTTGTCTCTCCTGTTGGCTTCTGCCTGTCACCCTGAAAGTGTTTAAGGGGCAGATTTACAAGCCTCTTGTGCCATTTTTGCGTAACTTTTCCCAAGTTAAAAGTGACGCAAAAGTGGCGCACGGGGCTTGTAAATCTGCCCCTAAGTGCCTGCCCTGAGGTCCTGGTAGGCTCTTTAACTGTGCTCCTGTGGTGGAGAGGTCCTTAAAGGGCTAAAGTCAAAAGGTACATTTTTCGACCAGGAGAAACCTGTTTAGTGTTTCCAAACCATGCTTCAATGCGGTTAGTTTCAAATTGTGCCTAGGTCTTGGACTATTGTGACCATTGAGCATCATTGGCATGTTGTGCTTCTAAGAGCAATTTCTACTTAAAACTCATATCTACAGATCATCTTATTTTTCTAAATCGTCTTGGGATTTATATTGTCTAGCATTTGACTTTATTACTGGTTTACTACTGCATAAATAATTTACACATTTTACACATATCCTCTAAGTTAAGCCTGTCTGCTCTGTGCGATAGCTACCTAAGGGTTGATTTAGCGACTTTCAGGATCATGCAGAGAAGAGTTGTGGTTATAACTGGACATGGATATTTACCCTCTTCAATTAATGTCCCAGTTTCTTACAATGACAAGTTGCATTCTCAGGTATGTAGTCTTGCATCTTACCATATTGCAGTTGAGGGAGACAAACCTTGTTCATTTTCAATGTTAGTCTTGTGCACTTCTTTACAGCCATCCAGGTAAATTGCATTTAGGCATTGCACCCTCTTTGTAGGTTCCTAGCCAGGGAATCCCCCTTCTGTAGACCTCAGAGTGGCAGGCTTCTATCTTCTACCCTCCTAATTAGTAAGTGCCTCACATCTAAGGCAAGTAAGTGGGCATGCAGTTTTTCCAGTGGCCTGTTGGTATCTTTTATGCTGGCGTGCTTTTTACTAGGAAGTATTAGGAGCTTATGAGGGTTTTCAGTGTGTAGGGAAGAATATTCATTATGAAATATTACTATTATCTCACCCGGGTGACATACTCCGGTCTTACTGGAGATTCTTAACCATAATTTCTACCTCAGGTAACATGTTTATCCTATTCTGTTGATGCCAAGTAGGCCTCAAGAGGCAATGCATATCATGCATCAAATACATGGATTGCTGCAATCCCTGTATAAAAAGCTGTCTCTGATTTCTTTATAATCAGTGACTTGTGAGGCATCCAGTCACTGATCATAAAGAAATGACGTCAGAACTAATCTGTAATAATTAAATGCAGTATTTAAGGTAACATTTTTATTTTTTATACTCCTTGAATAATACGTTTCTGCCTGGCCTTTTTTTAAAAAACATTAACTTGCATTAATCTGTTTCTAATATCTTTTTGCAACAAATATTTAACAGCTAGCTCTAGAGATTCTATTTTTATTCTTCATGTCTGCATACATGCTCTTTCTCTCACATGAAAGAGCTACGCATATAAGTGGTTTGTGGGAAAGATGATGGTGTGATCTTGTATTAGAAAGAATAAAGTACCCCGTGACGTATATAAGAACATTGCAATCCACCACTTAGTTCCATAACCTTATAAAGGGACTGCTTTTGGCCTTAAGGTCAAATAACTCCTCAGTGACCTGCAATATCCCTATTATGTTCAGCAGGGGATACTTTACATAATTAATATTTTATGTAATGTGAGAGCTGCTATTTTTCAAAAGTCACGCTCTGCGTTTATGAAATTCCAAATTCAACTGGTTCAGATGTAATCTGAACCATAAAAAACAACATTTTCATGCTTGTAGGTTTCCTCTTTCCTTGCCTATTAATACCGTCTTCCCTAAATGTATCATATTGTCAGGACGCACCCAAATGGATTTTAAAAAGTGCTGTGCTGAAAATATACTTTTTAAACTGTTATCTCAGCGGAGCTGCCTGCTACACAGCTTCATTCCCAATCAGAATTCTGTACTTAGTAAATGAAAATGGATCATGACATGTGCCACCCCAATATATACCTTTCATTCGTAACCACTTACAAGATCTGGAACTCTAAGTAATTGCTTCTTAGTTACTCTGGTTGTCCCAGGAACTAGTCATGAACGTTTACTACTAGTGGAGAGGCATTGAAGATCCCATGGCCCTCATTACGATGTTGACCGACATTGTTTCGGGATCAGGACTGCCTGACAAGTAGACGGCGGTCCAGACCGCCAAATTAGAATCCGACCACTATGTAGGCCGAAGGAAACATGCCTTTTTGCATTGAGAATTGTGCTGCAGCCCAGAAAATGGCCACAGCACACGCCTCTGTGCAAAAAGGCATGTTTGGAAACACCCCTGCACCGTGTGCAAGGCACCATGTCTTGTGCGGCAAAGGGTGCATGGATGTTTTGGCGGGCCCTATAGCAGAGGGAGAGGGGGGACGGGGCCCTGCCAGGGGCCCCAAAAGTCCCTTTCCAACAGCCTTTCTATGGCAGTCGGACCGCCATAGAAAGCCTCTCGGAAAGGGACATCGTAATCCCTAAGGCGGTGCCTGAGCAGGCACCACCCCATTGTGGGTAATTACGCTCCTATCAACGGTCCGACAGACATTTGAGCCCATCAGAAGTGCCTGTCAGTCCCTCTGCCTCCGACCGCCCACCCGCATCATAATATGGCTGTCGCACTGGAGTAACCAGATTCTGGATGTACTGCCGCTAACAGGCCGTCGTGGCAGCCCGTCTGACATCGTAATCTGGTCCTAAATTATGTTGACTAGGCTTCTCTGGGGCCGGAATATTCTTTGTCATATTCAACAGTGCAAATTGTCACAGATAGCTGGCGCCTGCCATATTTCTAATTTCTTAAATGCAATCATTCAGCTAATCCAAGGGAAGCAAGCAACTGCAGAAAGCACTGCAACCCTTCCACTATCACAATGGTCTTATATTGACTGCACAACCTCATCATTATTACTGGCATATGATAATTCTCAAATTAAAAAAAAAGCATCTTCACTCCATTTCGCTTAATAGGAGCAGTGCAGAGTCCAATAGAGACATTCACCTGATTCCCAGACTTATAACTGTACAGTAACTGCCATCTTTGTTTAGAACTACAGTAATAATTAGAAGTAAAGTATGCATTCAGATGTGTCTCACACTACATGTATTGAGAAACAACAAATAGGGTGGTGGGTGGATTTCTTGAATTAATCTCTGCATAGGTTACTAATCTGACTACATTCCAGTCCATCCTTTGCCCACTGTACCCCCTCCAGAAAAAGAACAGCTACATGCACCAACAGGATAAATTCAACCTGAACTACCAGGCCAGGTCCCCTCTAGACAGGAACATAAGCAACACCATACAGGTTTCATCATACTTAGCTTCATCAGAGAGGAAACATTATATTAACAAACACTTCATACAGGTCCCACTAATTCCACATTTATTGAACCTGGAGTCGTGGATTGTTCATTTTAAACCTGTAACAAAACAAAATCAGTGTTACCTCCTAAGTATTGTAAATGCTGTTATAAGGGTGCAGAAATTAAACATTATCCCCTCAATCCTACCACTGTCGTGTGTGCATGCATCACAACTTGCAATGGGGTAATTAAGCCATAAATCCTGGTTACCTTGAAAAACAAATTCTTTACTTAATAAATAAAGCCTAGCAAAGATGATTGCTGACATAAGCTCTTATAGAAAATAATGTGGTACCTATTGTTTTGTAGAGTATCGATTCTAAACACATTTTTAAAAAGGGAAATGTAATGATCTTTTCAGGATTTATAGGTTCCAAATATATTTCACTGCCCATTTTCCAATATGGCAGCATGTGATGCCTCAGGCTAGTGCCTATTATTATTTTGTTTATATTTCTTTATTACGTTTGGTTGAAGCTTACACCACTCCAGAGAAGGCGGGAGTTTATCACAATGCACTACAACAATACTGTACAATGAAACCGTCATAAAAAATGCAATTAACATCAATTTGATTACAGTGCTGCTGTCTTTATTACCATATTTCCAATTCACATTTACATAACAAATAAACATAACAACTTCTACAATTCACATCTGGAAGTATTCTGATCAACTGGCAAGGGAGTGCATGTTATACATTACCTAATGTGTGGTTATCTATATGTAGATGGAAGGCTACGGTCTAACTGTAGGTTTGTGTGGGGGGTGAGTGGCATCGGAGTACCTAAGCATGGGTATGCCCGGAGTCTGTTGCATGTCTGAGGGTGGGAAGGGGAGGAGGGAACATGCCCACCCGTGAATAAAAAGGGGGGCACCCCTTCTCCCTGTGGTGCATGTCTCTTCTTGGGTGGCCATGATTGTAATATTGCCCTAAGAGGATGGCAGTTCGGTGAGGGTACAGGGTAGTTTTGATTTAATAACCGTGAGATATGTCTTCCAGTCGGGAGGGTTCGGAGCGGTAGGGCAGCCTGGTATTTTACCGTGTGATTTCTCATGCTCGACCACCAATGCTCTGCGGAGTTCAGCAAGCCATGTTTGAATGTTAGGAGCTGAGTGTGATTTCCAGGATATGGCTAGTCTCTGTTTGATTCATACCAATGCTAGGAATTTGTTGAGGGTTTTACGCTTCGTGGTACGTTTTGCTATACCCAGCAAAAAATGTGAACTGCATGATGTAGTGCCCGTGGCCTCTGTGAGTGTTCCAGCCACTGTCTCCCAGTACGATGTATGTTGTGGGCAATTCCACACCCTATGTATAAACGTAGCCTCCGTGTTGTGGCAACCTGGACAAATATCGGAGGAACCGGGGTACATTCGTGCCAGTCTGCTGGGGGTGAGATATGTGTGATGGAGAAAATTGAATAGCTTATACTTAAGCCTGGGGTTTGTTGAGATGATCTTTGGAATCCCCTGGAATGGTTCCCATTGTTTGTCAGACAGCGTTGTCGAGACTGCTGTGTCCAAGTAATCCCTAAGCGCTGCCAGAGGGGTTGCAGTATCCAGTCTCAAGGAATTATACAGCATGGGGATGATCTGTCTGCCTGTGCCATGTACAAGTAAAGTTCGAAGTAATCTGGATGGCGTAAGATGTATACTGCTCCTACCCTGTACATTTGTTGAGAGAGGGATGCCTACATAAAAAAGAAGGCTGTAGGTATCCCATAGTTTTTCTATCAGGTTCTTGAACGTACATAGTATCGAATCAGAGAACAGGTCCCCCCAGGTAGTGACACCAGCCCTAGTCCATCCCACTGCTTCCGGGTGAGGTGCCAGTGTTGTACAGCCAGGAATCACCAAAAGAGGCAAGTCAGGGGCATAAGGAAGTAGAGGTTGCACCTTGTGTTGCTAACAGGACCAACAGAAGGGGCCGTGGTCATTAAAATGTTTCCCGCTCTCTTCAAGATTATTGTCTCTGACCTCAGCAGCCACTCCAATATTGGATATTGGCATAGCCCCGTAGATCAGCACCCCAGCTCTGTAGTGTTGCAGCTGGCCAACAAAGTCGTTGGCCACTGCAGCTGTGCGGCAGCGTCATATTGTTCATAACTGGGGGCTCCCAAACCCCCTCTCAGACAATAAGGCATAGAGTTTTGAAAGGGAAACTCATGCTCAGTCTTTCCCCAAATGAGCCCGTTAGTAAAGACTTGAGATCAGGGAACAATTTCCGGGGCAGCGGAAAGGGAAGTGCAACAAAGAAGTAAAGCAGTCTGGGCAACAGCAGCATTTCAGATATAGCTATGCGTTCCATGGGAGAGAGCGTCATGACCTCCTGAATGATAGGGTAGATCTAGCGCTGGCAATCACCCTGCCCAGGTTACTATCAATTAAGTCTGTTGGTGAGTTGTATACTTGCACCCCCAGGTATTTAAAGGTGTCACAGAACCAGGGAAGCATGGTGTGTGGTTAGTATCTCTTCTGCTCTGGCGTCGAAGGCGTCATAGGGAGTAGAAAGGATTTGCCCCAATTCACCTTCAGCCCAGATATTTGTCCAAAGTGGTCTAGCATTCCATTAATTTGGGCAAAACTATCATACTTCTGCACAGATATATCGGCGTGTCGTCTGTGTCTAGCAAGACTACATACCATTGGTTGTGTGCCTTAACGCTCCAATCTGTAGGGTGTTGATAAAGTATCATAAAGCCCAGCGTATACCAAGAGGCCTCAGGATAGCTCTCAAGCCTAGCTTATGCAAAAACTCAAAAAATTTCACCGACAAATGGTTCGCCATCTTGAACAAATGCAGTTTGGATCTTATTCTATTGATCATAGAGGAGTTGTCTCATATATTAGAGGAACTTAAACAGGATATAGACTACACTAAA
Organism: Lissotriton helveticus; assembly: GCF_964261635.1. Taxonomy (NCBI): domain Eukaryota; kingdom Metazoa; phylum Chordata; class Amphibia; order Caudata; family Salamandridae; genus Lissotriton; species Lissotriton helveticus. The sequence goes on from NC_136067.1 coordinate 453,229,181, forward strand.
GAAGAACTAGGAAAAATCATCTCACCAGAAGAACTCGCAACTACTCTGGAGGATATAAATAACCAACTAATTAAACACTCTCAAGAGGTCAATGAGCGCAAATTGCGCAAATACAGGCGCGACACATTAGACTATAAACTACATGAAGTGTACACATGGGCGGAAATATACGCCCGGAAAAGACAAACTAAAGGATACACGTCCCACACAGACACATCCTCCACGGACAGTGAAAGAACAACCCAAACTAAAGGCAGACCACAAAAGGAGCAACAACAGAGCGAAAAAGCAGCAACATCAACCACGGTAGCTTTTTTAGAGGAAGGCCGGATAGAAATGGAAGATCCCGGAGGGGACGTAGAAAAAGAACAGGGGTCAAATCAACCCCAAACTCGAACAACAACATCCAAAAAAGACAAGAAGAAGACACTAAAAACCTAGTGTTGAATATTCCGATTTTACACTCAACTCCATACAAATGGAAACGCTACAAAAGGGGTTATCATTTGTTCCTACTGCTCACACAAATACATTGGAACTAGACGTCAGTCTATTTAAACTCACAAGGAAACTGCGTTTGCGACATTTTTTTGAGAATGTAGTGGAAAAACAGAAAACAGATGAACCTGATGAACTGATGGGCCTAAGAACCCATAGCACGTACATGCCACCAATAAGCCACAAGACAATAGACCTTTATGAACAACTTTGTAGTAAAGAACTACAGCAATTGAACACCAAGAAAAAGGCTCACAAAATGAACATGACAAAAAAGGAGTTTGGCATCTTAAGATCAATAGCGACCAATGAGAATATCATATGCCAAAAGGCAGATAAGGGAGGAGCTCTTGTAATACTCAATAAAACATACTATCAGGAAACCATGGCAAAACACCTCAAGGACACAGACTTGTATATGGAGATGGAGTTTAACCCCACAGAGGGGATCAAAAAAACTTTGCAAACAATAGTAGGCAAGGCCCATGATTTAGGCATCATAACGGACAAAACAAAAAAATACCTTAATTCAAGAAAACTGCAAATCACCTTCGATATACCTGGTACCTAAAGTACACAAAGACCTACAGAGACCACCTTGTAGACCGATTGTGTCCACCAAACAAAGCATCCACGAACCAGTGGGTAAATATCTGGACAGATACCTTCAGCCATTAGTGTCAAAAACTCGATCATATCTGAAAGACACCAAAGATTTCCTACTAAAACTATCTACCATCCGACCCGAAGAAAACATGGTCATGGTAACTATTGACGTAAAAGCCCTTTACACTTCGATACCTCACCAACAAGGGCTGGAAGCCATAGAAAGAGCGCTTTTGGATAGCGAGTACCAACAAGAATTACAAGTCTTTTTACTAGAACTTATGCAGTTCACTCTGCTACATAGTTACTTTGAACATGAAAATAAATGGTATATCCAAAAGAATGGTACGTCAATGGGAAATTGCGCCGCACCGGCGTATGCCAACCTGTTCATGGCAGCATTCGAGGAAGAATACGTCTACCAAAACCTTATCTGGAACCACCACATAGTCATGTATGTAAGATTCATAGATGATATCTTTGCCATTTGGAGGGGCACCAAAGACTCTTTGGAAGAACAAATAAAAATGTTGGATACTAGGTTGGACCGAATAGGATTTACATGGAATATTGACGAAACATGCATACAATACTTAGATGTAGAGATCACCAAACAAACAAATACATTTTCTACCAATCTGTACCGCAAAAGCACGGATAGAAACAATTTATTACAATATAACAGTCACCATCCTCCAGCCCTCAAGAAACATCTGCCATATTCTCAAATGTTACGGGTCAAGAGAGTGGTTTCAGAGGCTACACAATGCACAGGACAACTAAACAACATGGCAAAGAGATTCAGTGATAGAGGATACCCACAGGAGGTCACCCAAACGGCACTAACCCGAGCTCAATCAAAACCAAGGCGAGACCTCCTCAAAAGGAGTGAGAAAAAATCCAGCAAGTGCATCACATGCGTGAGTAAATTCTCCACAGTTAGCACACAATTTAAGCACATCATCAAAAAACATTGGCCGATGTTAAAGCTGGAACCTGATTTCCAAGGCATATTCGCACAGGAACCCATATTTGCACACATCCGCGCAAAAAACGTCGCAGATTTCCTTAAACCAAGAAGCGAAGAAACCAGTAAAATCCCCTTTCGGGGCACAGTGCCTTGTTATAACTGCAATACATGCAACAACATTATAAAAGGATCCATCATAACACATCCTCAAAAGGGGCATCCCATATCATTAAAAGTGAATGCGACATGTGACTCTACTAACTTAATTTACATGATAAAGTGCCCATGTGGAGATGTCTAGGTAGGACACACCGAAAGAAAATTGAAAACACGTATAAATGAGCACAAAAGCAACATAAGGTTGAAATCCTTGAAGACCAGCATTGCAGAACATTTCACCCAGAAGCAGCATAACGTCAGCCAATTAAAAGTGTGCGTTTTGGAAATATTGCCCAAAAGAGAAGGATCTTCCAATAAAACCAGTTTACTAAAACAGGAGAATTATTGGATATATAATCTCTGCAGCCTGAAACCAGGCGGACTCAATGAACGGACTGAGTTTTTATGTTACTTATAAATACATATGTCCTAGTTTAAACTATCTATTTAAAAGTTAAATTTAACCATTGTAAATAGGGCACTTGCTTTAGGCAGTACCAATCACGGGTGGAAGCGGGCACCAGGGGGGATCGAACAGGTAACCCTCGTATTAACTTAGTGAACAATAAAGTTATAGTGCAAGCAAAAAATCGCGGAGGCGATATCAGTGCGCAGGTGTGAACTTCTCTCAACGCTTACCGGAAGAGATGAGAGGTAGCGAGACGTTTGAACTATCGAGCAGGGCGTAACACACGCCGAGGGGAGCATTTTGAATCTTAAAGACCTGGGGGCTCTAAATAGAGCGCGCGTAAGATGCTTTGCAATTAAGATGCCAGCATTGTTTGTAGATACGGCGTTTGAGCAGCATCTCACCAGTTGTTTAATCAGAAAGGCCAGCGCGCATGAGCGAGGTTGAAACGATATCATTAGTTACGAGGGTAGAACATCAGCGGCGACTTAATAGCAAACATAAAGACGGCGGACACCGGCCAGAGAAGTTAACATCAATATCCTCGTGAAGCAAATACTCAGTGAAAGCCATTCAACGTTACCTTAAGATAGTCCTAATGTTCACACGGTTCTTTTCAATGAGAGACGAACAATATGTAACGCGCACCAAATGAATTTAGAGCTGTATATAACCAAGTATTAATATAAATGAGTTAAGAAGTTTAATAACAGTACATGCAATGAGTTTGATGACATTACTGATGATGATTTTTTTGATTTTTTGATTATTGTAGAACTTATTTCCCTGATGAAGGCAGAAATTACTGCCAAAATGCATTGGATTTCATGAGGAATAAATGAAATTATGGATAACAAAACATTTTTTGAAGATGCATCATTGTAATCAATTTGAACTTTAACTTCGGATTGAACATTTAGAGCTGGTTACGCAGCACGAATCGGTGCCCAGGGGGACAGTAATACCCAGCTAGGTATCACTGCTACTTGTGGATGTTGGTATAGTACACCGGTCACAGGCTCAATTGCCAGTCTGAAAACGATTGGTGATAGGGGACAACCCTGTTGGGTGACTCGTTCAGTATCGAATAGGTCCGATATCGTGTGGCCAGTCCTGACGCGTGCCATTGGTGAGTTGTACAGTAAGGAGATCCATTTTAGAAATTGGATGCCTATTACAAAACCAGCAAGAACAGCATGCAAATATCCCCAACCCAGGGTATCAAATGCCTTCTCTATAACTAGGGAGGCAATCCAGGCCTGTTCGCCCGTTGTGTGTGCCCATTCCATCAGCAAAAAGAGCATGCGCAAGTTAGGGCATGTGTTTCTGCCGGGTATGAATCCGTTGTGGTTAGGGTGTACTTAAAGGTGGGTTTCTTCTATTTGTCTGTTGCCCAACACCTTACCAAGTACCTCGTAGTCAGACTTTTAAAGGGACAACGGGCGATAGGAACCGAGTTGTAGAGGGCCCCTTCCTGGTTTGGGAAGTACCACTAGTACAGCCTGCCGAAGTGAGGGAGGCAGTATCTCATTTTCATAAGCAGCTGTTGCACTCAATGTAAGTGGGGGGCCAGTTGGATGCGGAATGCCGTGTAGAATTCTAAGGGCCATCTGTCGGCTCTCGGTGTTTGTCCCCTCGCCATCTGTTGGATGGGGTCAACTATTTCAGTCTCTGTTATTGGGGATGAGGCATGAGTGGTATTCAAGGAGCCATGCTAACAGTCTACAGGCCTTGTCCCCCTCTGCTTATCTCCTGGCTAGTTATTCCCTGTAATCAAGGGAGTCCAATTGGTTGAGCGTTGTTTTATGTTTTTTTGGTTTTTTTAATAACTCTTTTTATTGATAACAGTAAGCTGCCCGACCCAGTAGGGCCGGGGGAGCTTCTTCCAAGTGGCGGTGTCCCTTTTGAACCTCAGTAGAGGTGGTAAGAGGTTCCTCTCGTACCGGGTCGTCAGATCAGTGGAGATGAAGATTCCAAGATACGTGAACCCTTCTGTAGCAATTACAGGCGGCAAGTGATTACGTTTGGGCATTACAACTCGGAGGAAAAACAGCTTACCTCAGGGGTCCCTCAGGGATCCTGCCTGAGCCCGACACTTTTTAATGCGTATATGTCCCCCCTGATTGAACTGATATCATCCTTTAAGATTAACACCATTTCTTATGCGGATGATACGCAGCTCATCCTGGTGCTGGATGATGATACAACAGAATCTAAAGAACTGCCTCTCAGCCACCTTTAAATGGATGAGCAACAATCACCTGAGGTGCAATTCAGGAAAAACGGAAATTCTGCCTTTCGGCCAATAAAATCATTTCAGTTCCAAGCAGTGGTGGCCTGAAGATGCCACTGTTCCCCCAAACACAATTAACGCAGTCAGGAACCTAGGGATTAAGTTAGATGCCACTTTGTCTTTTAAACAAGAGGCCCTGGCCGTGGCGGGTACCTGTTTTAGCATCATAAAAGGCCTGAGAAAATTCTTCGACCTATTACCAATCTCAGCCAGACGAATGGTGGCGGTGGCACTTCTAACATCTCGGCTGGACTATTGCAACAGTCTATATGCAGGTACTATTAAGGCGGTTGTGCACAAGCTGCAGATGGTCCAGCACGCAGCAGCCAGACTGGTATTAAGGTGGCCTAGGAGATCATCGGCCACAGCGGCGATGGATACGCTCCACTGGCTACCGATTCACAAGTGGGTACTGTTCAAGGTCCTACTGATCACTTTTAGGGCCTTTCATTCACGAGGGCCCAAATACCTTCAGAAGAACTTTAAGCGATACCTCCCATCGCGAAATCTGAGATCCTCAAACGCAAACCTGCTGACCATTCCTACCTTTAGACTAATCACTAAGGGAGGGAAAGCCCTGGTGGTTTTGGGTTCAAGGGCTTGGATTCAACTTCCTCTGCCTCTTCTTCAAACCACCCTTGAATCAGTATTTAGGAAATCATTAAAAACCTGGATCTATAGCCTGCCAGACACAATGTGTAAAGGTTTGATCTGATATGTTGAGCCTGCCTAGCAGTTTGAACCAGCGCTCTCCATCCGCCTGGGTTCTCAGCGCCAAGATACTCCTTGGAGTGATAGCCGCACTATATAAAAACACTATTACATTACATTGCATTACATCTTGATCAGGCAGTCACGCGGCGTTAAGGGGGGGTAGGGCACCATCAAAGGAGGTACAGCAATGATTTCCCCCAGTTGATGCTGTAACCGGAGTTTCTCCCAAAACTGATGAAAATGTCTAGGGCCACTCTAAGTGATTTGGAAGGGGAGGCGAGGTATAAGAGGATGTCGTCCGCATAGAGCAAAATCCGGTCCTCCCACCCCTCAGACCACTGGAGCCCCGTAGTGAGAGGTCTTGTCATATCCAGGCCACGAGCGGCGAAAAGGAGAGGGCAAAAAGGAGGGGGGAGAGGGGACAGCCCTGCCGCGTCCCTCTCTCCAGTGTGAATATCTCTGAGATCTTATTATTGACCTCTACTTGGGCTAATGGCTCAGTATAGAGGAGGCATACCCACCCAATGAAATTAGGGCCAAAGCCCAACTTTTTGAGGACTGCCATCATATATGGCCGTTCGAGTGTGTCGAATGCCATAGCAGCATCCAACGAGGCCACAACTGCATCCTCCTGGATCGTGTGGCAGCGTCCTAACACTACACGGAGTCGTCGTAAGTTGAGCACGGTGTTGGGGTACGGCATAAAGCCCGATTGGTGTGGGTGGATCAATGTGGTGATTATCTGCTTGATCCTATTTGCAAGCAGTTTCGCGAGGACTTGGGGTTCCGCATTTAACAGTGATATCGGCCAAATCGGCCTGTAAGAAGTGCACAGCTCTGTGGGTTTCCCTTCTTTAGGGATGGACACCAATGTTGCGGTGCGCTGGTCTCTCTGTAGTTTCCCCAGCACTTTACTGTCTTCAAACATACTCTTACGGTGTTGGCCCCGGCGGTCGGGTTTGAGCTTGTGCAGCTCAATAGGGAGACTGTTGGGTCCTAGGGCTTTCCCAGGCCAGAGTTTATTGATTGCCTTGGCTAGCTCTTCTGCGGTGAGCGCACCTTCCAGGGTCTCTCGGTCGTCATCAGAGAGGGTGGGGAGCTTAAGTTGTTTTATGTTTTAACCTGGCTTGGGCTAGTGTGGTCGCAGCCTGTAGGTAATTTGTTTATTAACCCCTTCCGCGCTCATGACGAGCTAAACTCGTCATGAGTTACGCCGCTCGCACGCTCATGACGAGCTCAGCTCGTCATGTAATGCGGCTTTTCGAAAAACGCAGCACGCAGCGGGAAAACCGCTAGCGCGCATGCGGTTAAACACAACTTCTACCTACCATGCTCCTTGCTTTTACCTAAAAAGTGCTCCATTTTAGAGCTGTCCTATGGACCACAAAGCTGCCTAGTCTTGGTACTACCACCCTACACTTATTTTCTCTTCATCTCACTGGCAGCTTCTTTTACATCCCTGTTTTCTTTCTTTGTTAACATTTTATTATCTTTTTCTTCCTCCTCTTTCTCGCTTTTCTGTCTTTCCTTCTGTGCTTGAAGGCCAAAGTCTGATGAGAAAAAATTAAGTTTGGCAGCTCAAAACAACTCCAAGTCTCCACCCTCAACCACCATAAATTAAGAACTTGGTGCAGACATTTTGATGGCCATTGTTTCCTGTCTGTATTGTGGCTTTGCCCATAAATGTTTGTAGGAATATTTGCATGGTGTCCTGGATGTGCTTGGGGTGCTGAGTCTACAGTACCCTGATGCTGAATGTGTTGATTGCATGTGGTATTTGGTTGGTTGTTTTCGGAGAAATGTGTGATGTGTCAATATTTTCCCATTATTAATTGTAACATCTTTCAACGCACCTGCACAAGTTGCAATGTTTGTTTTGTTTGACTAAATTTGTCATGTTTTTCAATGTTCTGCAGTACATTAAGTAGGTTTGTAATATTTTCTTAGAGGTATATTTATGTGGTTCTCAATAGCCTATAATCGCAGACTGATTTTTTTATCCTCCTGTGTAATGTACATTGGCTTTGTTGTCAATCTGTTTGTTCAATTTCTCCACCCCTGATGTTAAGTTTATCATTAAGTTTATAGTAATTGATGTGAAAATAAGACTAGAAAATTAATCAGCTACGACTAGGCGGTCTTCACGAAACAAGTCTCTACAAGGAGGAGGACCTGCTGTTTGAAGAAAAATTCTACAGGCGCCCAGAAAAATGTCATCTGGGAGAGCAGTTTGTGCTTGTCTTAGTTTTGTTGATTTTGTGGGGCATACACTAGAGCAGTTGAAGAACCCTCGTGCTTAAGTGCATGTATGAACTATGTAAGTGAAGTGATCAAGTTAACTTCTGATGTACGTGATTAATACAGATATCCAGCTGTGGATCAGTTGAGTTAGAAATGTCACAATGACTGAGAGTGACAACTGAGTGTTATCAATTCTATCTTCTGAGTCATCAAAGACTGAGAATTTTAAAATGTTGCTAGCTGAAGGTGTTTTTATTTATGCAACATTTTTTCCTGCAAAATCGAACTGTTTAAATAAAAAGTCATGCTTAAAGGCTAAATTTGAAATATGATATCTTTTAACTAAACACGTTTGATAAGCAACGATTTGGAAATATTGTTTATAGGAAAGCTTATTTTCAGCTATGAATCATTCCAATTTTCTCTCTGTCTTTTCAAAACTATAATACAGCTAAAGAACTAATTAAAGCAAACGTTAAAGTCTGCACTGTCCTGCGAACATAACAAAACCATTAACATTTCAAAACATTGTCTTTTGCTCATTTGCAACAATTTTATTTTTTTCTTTTCATTTTTTTTCTGGGGGATTGGGGGATTCTGTTTCTCCCTTGTCACGTTTTTGTATGAGGAATGTCCTTCCACAATTTATCCCCCTCATCTTCAGTTTCCATTCTGACCATTGGATTTTGGCCCATAATCACCCTTACTCCTTTCATTGATTTATTTTCTATTGATGCTCTCATCAGTCTTTTCCCAAAAACCTTAAGCCTGAAAATCCATGTTTGAATTCCTCCCATCGACCTGTGCTGCTTTATGCACCCGAAGCACCCAACAATAACCGAGATCAAGAATTGCTAATACATGAATGACAAACGTAACATCTAGACTTAGGCGTTTACAGCACAAATATAGCAATTTCACTTATGGAATGTATGTATTCTATGCATATATTTTACTAGAAGATTTGGCAGCCTAGCTTAATGGAAAGACGTGCCACATTTAAATAGAAACTGAATGGAAGGATAATTACTATAGATGTGTTCTATTTTTCTCGATGTATTTTAGTCACATAATTAGGGTTTCACACAATATTACAACTGCAAAAACATTGCTAACATGTATTTAAACATTTAATGGCTATGATGGCCCATTTTTGTTATTCTAAACACTGGAATATCTGGAATACTGTAATATCTTCCTTTGTTAACTTTCAACCAGTCAAATCATATCTCTGCTCTTACTAATATTGCAAATATATATGTCCATCACTCAATAAAGACCTACAGATACAGTTATGGGCATGAATTAAACCATAAACGTCACTGCTATTTGCTAGTTATGGTTATCTCTGTAAACCATAACTTAAAGAACAGCCATGCAGATCGTTAACTAGTAAAGCTCACCCACTTTGAAGAGCCAACCACAGCTACACAAGAGATTTTCCTCAAATGAAAAGGGGAGGTGAGAGGAATATCCCAGAGGGGCTCATCCTCCTACTTACATATCTTCAAAACAAGAGAGCCCATCTGTACTCTGTGTGCTAATCCTCCACAAGATAGAGAGAAAAATCTAGGTTTTCCTATATAGTCCTCCCCCAGCAAGGTTGCCCCCTGGTGTTAATGTTAATGTTAGTGAGTATTTATAAAGCGCACTTACACCGGATGGCTTCATGGCGCTGACCAGAAACAAGTATGCTACAGGGCAGGATAAACAGACATCAATGCTTTCCACTATACCATATCATATTCTTGACGGAACAACAAGGTCTTAAGAAGTTTCCTGAATTGCATAATATCAGTACATGACCGAATTACCAAAGGGAAAGAGTTCCAGAGTTTAGGAGCCAGGACCGCAAATCTGCAGCCGCCTTGACGGACTCGCTTAAATTTTGGAATGGATAGCAAGGAAAGGTGAGCAGAGCGGAGGCTTCGGGTTGGGGCATACCTAGATAGCAAATTGTTCATAAATACAGGACTTTGAACATGCAGAGCCTTAAACACAAGGCAGCCTGTTTTGAAAACACAGCGTTGAAAAATAGGGAGCCAGTGTAGTTTTTTTTAGTGCGGGAGTGACTGGTTGCCATCTTGGTTGTCGAATGATCAACCGAGCTGCCTGATTTTGTACTAGCTGAAGACGCTTGAACAAATAGAGTGGCATTCCCAGGTACACCGAGTTGGCGTAATCTAGATGAGATGTGACAGTAGCGGTTATGATCCGGATCAGAGCATCTTGGGTGAAGAAACGATGGATTTTTCCAATCTTGCGCATCTGGAAGAAGCACTTCGAGATCACAGTGCCTACCTGGGTCTTCAATGAGAGTTCATTATTGAGGGAGACTCCCAATGTCTTGGCCGAGCAGGAGGGAGAAGGTGGTGAGCCCAGCTCAACAGGCCAGTAATGTGGGCCCCAGAATTTATGGCTGTCCTCGGTCAGAACAAGTTCTGTCTTACCCGGATTCAGTTTCAAGTGGTTATAGTCCATCCACTCTTGTATGTGTAGCATTGTTCCCTGAAAATCTGCCACAGAACGATCGGAGCCATCTATCTTGACGACTAGCTGTAGGTCATCTACATAGTTGAAAACTGTCACATTTCTTTCCTTCAAAGATCGAATCAGAGGGTAGATATAGATATTAAATAAATGAGGGGACAGCGATGATCCCTGCGGAACTCCACATGTGATTTAATGAGGGGGAGCCAAGAAGGGTCCTTGTTGAACCGCCTGAGACCTATCCTCCAAAAAAGAAGAAAGCTAACAGGCGGCAACGCCCCGGACACCCGCAAGTTCGACACGGTCGACCAAAGTTGCATGGTCGACCGTGTCAAAAGCGGCAGATAGATCCAAAAGCACCAATGCCCGGGGAGAATCCCTACCAGCATGGTCACGAAGAGTATCCAGCACTGCCAAAATGACAGTTTCTGTAGAATGGGCCAACCAAAATCCTGCCTTATGGGCATCAAGATATTTAGAGTCCTCCAAAAAGTTGGAGAGGTCATTAGCTACATGGGTCTCCAATAACTTTGCAAAAAAAGGAAGCAGCGAGATCGGACGATAATTAGATGGAAGTGTAGAATCGACTCCGAGTTTCTTTAATAAGGGGACAACTATAGCCTTTTTAAAGTCCATGCGAACTATGCCCGAAGTAAGGGACTCATTCAAAGGAGCGAGGACCGGACCAGGAAGGGCAGCAATACAGTCTTTAAGTATATGAGGCGGGTAAAAATCAGATGGAGCTCCTGATTTGACCTTCACTAGCAACTTTTGAAAGGTTTCAATGTCAATGCTTGGGAATTGACTTAACGTATTATTATTTTTAAACTGATCAGGGGAACTAGACATGCGAGAGATCTTGGGAATGTTGTTTTTAATAGTAATAATTTTGTCGATGAAACAATCATTGAGAGAATTACACAATTCCTGAGAGGGAGAAACCTTCAATAGTAGTCTCTCTGGATTAGAGAGTTCATTGACAATATTGAATATCTCTTTGGATCTTTGGAATTATTATTAGAATTGATGATGCGTGTAGAGAAATGAGCAGCTTTAGCTGTGAGAATGTTTTTTTTATAATCTTTCCCGGCCGCTATATAAACGATTTTACTTTCCGGGCAATACTTTGATCGCCATTGTCTCTCCAATTTACGGAGCCGCAGCTTCTGATTTTTAAGTTCAATAGAGAACCATTTCATTGCATCGGTACGCCAAGCTATTTTTAGTCTGGTGAGGGGGGCATGTTTATCACTAGCATTCATTAACCAGTTTGAGATATTATTTTCTGTCGTCTCCATATTCGTCCCAACACAGGGAGCAGTGTCGGCTAAGGTGCGGAAAAAGTCTTCCTTGTTTGCAGTATTCCATTTCCTAGCAAACCCACCCTCAATGGTGCTAGATTTCGCAATTGACGGGGACCTAAGAGTAAATTTCAGCAAATGATGGTCAGACCAAGTGCTGGGTATAATGACTGGAGTAGAAATAACCATTCCATTAATCCAGACTTGGTCTAAAATATGTCCCTTCTGATGGGTTGGGGACAAAACCTGCTGAGTAAAATTCAGGTTCATGAGCAGATCCGTCATTTCAGCCGAATGCGGTCCCTCATCGGGATCTTTGTACCAGTAATTAAAGTCTCCCACAAGTAGTACCTTGGCATGATCAATAGCAAGTTTTGCTATCTGATCGCTAAGTTCCAAAGGAAAGGAGGAGGTATTATTAGGGGGCCTATAAAGAAGTACACAGACAAAGGAATCATGGGAGGAATCAAATTTTATTACCAAGTTTTCAGTATCTTTAAGAGCGAGACTAGGCAGGGAGCAAAACCTATAATCATTATGGATGATCGCTGCCACGCCCCCCTACTTTGTCAGAGGGGCGATCTACATGTATGATGTAATAGTTATTAGGAATGGCCGCCAGCATATCCGGGCCTGAATTGTCAGAAAGCCATGTCTCAGTCAGCAGAAAAATATTAGGCTTATTTGAGAGCAGCAGGGAAAAAATGTCCAACTGGTGCTTAACAAGAGAGCGGGTATTTAAGTAATAAACCATTAGGCCTAACCCGATACCTGACATATCCTGATTCTGTGGGATACATTCAGGTACTGTGTAGATCGTTATTTCAGGGAAGGTGGACCTTTTTAAAAGTGTCTCATGTTTAGCCAATGCAGAGAGCGTATCACTGCTAGGGATCATACAGATCGAGTGCATGTCTTTGAGCATTGCCGCGGAGTAGATGGAGATCTGGGCATTATGGCTGGCCCCTGGGCACGGACGGGCGCAGACGGGCTTGCCTTTGGCGCGCCGCCAGCGCGCCCTCTGCGCTCCTGCATGACGTGTTGCATTTAAGTCTAAGGCCCCAACACCGCCCGCTAGGCGGGAAGAGTTGCTTCCGGGGGGTACTAATAAGAGGTTTCAGGGGCTAGCGCGCTCGCGCAGCGTCCCCATTAAGTAGGGCAGCGTGAGTGCGACGTAAGAACAACTAGACCGCACCGTCTACCAGAAATGGCGGTGGCGGTCCAACTGCGCTATGGATCAGGGTTCGATTCCCCACCTGATCCAGTAACACACACCCAAATAAAAATTCCCACAAAATTAGGAAAATTAGGCACAAAGATAAATTAAAAGCTTTAGTTTTTAAAAGTCTCCCAATTTTAAAATTAGTTCAGGCAAGAGAAGAAAGCAGCATGGTATAGCGAGTCAATCGCAAATCTGTTGGTTTCAGGGTCTAGCGCGCTCGCGCAGCGTCCCCGTTAAGTAGGGCAGTGTGAGTGCAACGTAAGAACAACTAGACCGCACCGTCTACCAGAAATGGCGGTGGCGGTCGAACTGCGCTATGGATCAGAGTTCGATTCCCCACCTGCTCCAGTAACACACACCCTGGTGGCAAGCTTTATGGTAGGGTTCCTCTCATTCCACTGCAGAACTGGGCGTGCTACGACCTGAGAGGTACACAGGAGTACTAAGCAGTATGCTCTAAACGATAAAATGACTAGGAGTGGGAAAGGTATTGTGGAAGGTTTAAAAATACCTGCCTGGTAGGTAAGTAGTACTTTAATCCATCCTCCAGGTGGTACAGTTAAAACGTGGGGAGAGAGAATAGAAAATGTAAGTTGCAATGTGCCTTCCTTTCTATAGGCCTTCATGTTTCAAGCCAATTGCCAGGGATTATCTTCAGGACCAAGGATCTAACACCCTAATTCCATTCCTTAAGTAGTATTGGCGTAAAGTGACGTCACAGACTCTGCTTTCTAATAGGAAACATTTTTAGCACCTACTTGGTGTTACTGCTTGTCAACCTGTAATATATAATGAGAGATTTAGCCTGCCAAAGTTTGGCAGTGTGGTAAGTTAAACATAGCGCGCTGTTTATGCTTATTATATATTAATAAGAAATCACCTCCACGTGGCAGGTTATGTAAACCAAAAAACGATGCTTGCTGAGGTGAGCACATTTGATAAAACATTTATCCCTGTGACATAAAACATAAAGAACAATAACACACATAAAAGTAGCACAAACACTACAAATGGGGTAAAAGCTTTGCATTGCAGGTCCTCCGGTGACCAGGCAAGTCTGTAGCTACACTATATGTGGTGAAGAAACATAAATCATGGGCATCATGTTGTGCTCGTAAGTATGAGCTCACTCCGAAAAGTAACTATTCCTTATGGGCACTTTAACGGCTGTGCAGTACTCACTGCTTCAAGGCATCCCCTAGGCTGAATCACCTAAGGAACTGCACCAGGCCTGAATATTACCATCCTCACCCCTTTGAACGTTCGCATACTAAGTGCTGGTGAGAGGGCGCATGGCCTGTGCGCTCGCTAGTTTCCAAAATGGCGACCGCGATTGGAATCACTTCTTGGTTCTCCTTGCAGTGCAGCAGGCTGCAGACATGGACACGTTCTACCTGCATGCCCTTTTCTGCTTTGTGGTGGATATTACCACATAGTGGAGGTTACAGGAACAGGTGATGAAATACATTGCAATTTGTACATTTTCGAAGTTCCCATGCGTTGTCATTGAACGCTACAGATTTTGTACCCTTCGTTAGTTGACATACATTTAACCCACCACATGGGTAGTGACCAACTACTGGAGGCATCATACCCTGTGCCTGTCTAATATCTGATGTGGTCTTACGAGGGAGTGTGCGTATTAACAAATCTCCTTGTCTGTGGGAGAGCATGGGTTTAGGAAGATTAAGGGGTTCGCTGTTTAGGATTTACCAATGTTTGTTGATGATTTTGCTCACTCTGTCTGAAGCTATGTTGAATGTGGTGATGCAGATGAGCCTGTCTTCCTTATCCTTCTTTGGGACATGATCCAGTAAGGATTCTCTCTTGTTATTGGGTGCCCGTTTATTGAGCCACTATTCCTTGTGGATAGTTTCTAGCCTCAAGTTTGGTTGCCAAATGGCCTGCTAGCACCTTGGGTCCCTTACATCTGTACAGTTCCTCTATAATATTAAAAATTGTCCAAAGGGGAGGTTTTCCCTTACGTGGCATGGATGGAAACTGTCATAGAGTAGTAATCAGTTTGTTGCCGTTGGATTTTGATGTGTGGTTGCGCTGAGGGTGCCCTGATCTATTAAATTGAGGTCAAGAAATACTAGTTTCTTGCTACTTATAGTGTGAGGGAATTTCAAAAACTCATTTTGTGTATTCAACCAGCTCATTAATTGTTTTGCTGTCACCTCAGTTCCCTCCCAAATGACCATGACATCATCAATGTACCTTTTCCACAATGTTATATGTTTCAGTTAGGGATTCAAAGGAGTCAAGATTCTGTGTGTTTCCAAATGGTGGACGTAAAGACCAGCAATACCCTACGCGAAGGTGCTGCCATGCTGGCCCCATGCTTTTGCAAATAGAGGGTCCCTTCGAACTAAAAACAGTTGTTTGTTAAAGCCCACTTGCAGCACTCCATAACTACATTTCTGGGTGTTTGGTACTCCCAATCCTCTTAAAAAAGGACTTCCTCCATTATGTTGAAGGTCTCTGGGTGGGAAAGGCTTGTATAGAGACTCTGCTGCCAGTTGACCTGTGCATGCCTTTAATGCACCTCAGGAACCGAGCTGCTGCTCGCTTTTAATATAACCTTGTTTCTATTTACTTTAACATTTTAGTTTTTATCCCCTGTTTTTAATTTGCGCTGACAGCGCCTGGCCCTCACTTGCACTGTAACTCGGTGACACTCACCGCTGTTTGGCGGGTCCGCTTCCCGGCGCAGGTCCGTTTTTCAGCGCCATCTTGGATGGGGATGGTCGAGTATTGGCACTGATTGTCTGGTATCGCGCTCTAGTCGCCAGGAGGACGCTAGGCGTATACTTAAGAGAGGTAAACCTCAGGCTCTCTCTCTATAGCTGCCAGTTGACCTGTGCATGCCTTTAATGCACCTCAGGAACCGAGCTGCTGCTCGCTTTTAATATAACCTTGTTTCTATTTACTTTAACATTTTAGTTTTTATCCCCTGTTTTTAATTTGCGCTGACAGCGCCTGGCCCTCACTTGCACTGTAACTCGGTGACACTCACCGCTGTTTGGCGGGTCCGCTTCCCGGCGCAGGTCCGTTTTTCAGCGCCATCTTGGATGGGGATGGTCGAGTATTGGCACTGATTGTCTGGTATCGCGCTCTTGTCGCCAGGAGGACGCTAGGCATATACTTAAGAGAGCCATGCTGACGCGCAGCGGATACGCGCTGCGGGGACGCCGGATTGACGCCGGAGTTCAGCCCGTCTGCGCCCGTCCGCGCTGAGGACGCGCTGCAGGACGGGCTGGACCCTGGGCCTCCTGACGTGCATCCTGCCCTACCACTGGAGAACTTGTACGGTTCCCTTCTCTCCCTGAGACCCCCTGCGCTCTGTTGCCATCATCGGCTCAGACCTGAGGTTCTGAGCCGGGCCCGTTTGTGTCCCTCTTGCAACAGTTCTTTTTCTTGTCCTATTCAGGCCCGTATCCATTCTATCCCTTTGCAGACCACCAGCCATATCTCCCAACCCAAACAGGGTTTTCTGATTAATGCTCGTTCTCTGATCAGACATGGGATTGAATTTCACGACTTTGTCAGTTCAAGGAATCCTGACTGGGTCTTTGTTACAGAAACCTGGGCTTCTGAGTCCGCTGGCCATGACTTGCTTTTGGCCATTCCCGAAGGATACACCCTCCTAAGGCTTGATAGAGAACGTGGTAGAGGTGGTGGAATAGCCATTCTTTTTAAATCTACTCTTAGCTGCACCATAAAACCCCTATCGGTCTCTACGGATCCCTTTGAGGCGCTTTACTTTTGCATTGTGCACACCCCGGTGAGTTCTTTTTCCGGTATCTTACTCTACAGGCCCCCAGGGTCCAGAGTCAACTTTTGCCCAGAACTTTTTAGAATTTTGGAACCTTATTTTGGTAGACCTCAATTCACCATTCTCGGTGATGTTAATTTTCATTTGGAGGATTCCGCTTCGAAAGATACTTCCTCTCTGCTTAATTCCCTGGAGGCATGCGACTTTGTCCAACTAGTTCTCCACCCGACCCACAAGGCAGGGCATATCCTTGATGGGATCTTTTCTAACGATTCCAGACTAGAGGCCGGTATACCGGTACCAATTATCTGGTCTGACCATCTAGCAGTCCCACTGTCTCTAGACATTCCCTGCTCTGATGTTACGGTGGGCACTGGGAAAAAACAATCCAAAAGGAGTTTCAAAAACTTCACTAAGGAGGCCCTTGCCCCTTTTATTCGCAACATCAGTATTTCAACTCAGCGGAAGGTTGATGAATCGGCCCAAGAGCTTACTGATGCCATTACCAGAGCCGTTGACGAACTAGCCCCCCTCTCCTGGAAATCGGCAGCTAGACAGAAGCCATCTGCTCCCTGGTTTTCTGCTGATCTGAGGCTTCTCAGACAAAAATGCAGACAGAAGGAACGTGGTTGGCGTAAATCCTGGGATTACAAAGATAGAGAAGGCTATAAGAGCCTACTACGAGAATATAAAAAGAGAGTCATCAAGGAAAAACAGGACTATTTTTCCAATTTAACCTGTTCCTTAACTTCCTCCAAAGAGCTTTTTAAAATTGTAGACTCCCTTTGCTCTCTTCAGGTCCCTGACCCAGTAGTTGCTTCCCAGGAGCTATGTGATGACATATCAAACTTTTTTTATAAAAAGATTGACGATATTTACATAGCCTTAAAGTCGCAGAGGAACCTGCTTAGTTCGGAGGACTCCTCGCAAATTACACGTCTGGAAGCTTGGAATAAAGACTCCCCTCAGTCCCTTGAACACTTCCCTGCTCTCTCTCTAGAAGATATTAATAGCCTGTTGGATAAAACAAAATCTTCATCCCCACTTGATCCAGTTCCTTTGAAAGTACTCAAGAACTGCAGAGAGATCATTCTTCCCCCGATGCTGGAAGTAATGAATGGAGCCTTGGAACAGGGTATTTTTCCTTCACTCTGGAAGAGAGCCATCGTAAAGCCACTTCTGAAAAAGACCACCTTAGATCCTGGAGTGCTGAAGAACTTTAGACCCATTTCTCTGCTGCCGGCCCCTGCTAAGATGTTGGAGACCCATTTGAATTTCCATCTTTCAAACTTCCTTGACACCTCAGGTTTCTTGGATGGGTCCCAACATGGCTTTAGAAAGCTGCATAGCACGGAGTCGGCCTTGACGAAAGTCATTGATAACATCCGCAGAAAAGTAGACTTGGGTCTCACCACCGTACTAGTGTTGCTAGATCTTTCTGCAGCATTTGACACCCTGTCTCCCCTGACGTTAACATCTAGGTTAAGGGAGGCAGGGGTGGATGGACCGGCGCTCAGCCTCTTGAGCTCCTTTTTACATCAACGAGAGCAGCGTGTCATGCTAGGTGAATACCTCTCCCCTGCTAAGTCTTTGCAATGCGGGGTGCCACAGGGGTCGGCATTGAGTCCGACCCTGTTCAACATCTACGTGGCCCCCCTTGCAAGACTAGTAAGATCTCAGGGGATGGAGGTAGTGTCGTATGCCGACGACACGCAGATTATGGTATCCCTGACCCACTCTGTCAATGAAACTGCTTCCAACTTTAGGGCCTGCATGCAACTTGTTGCAGAGTGGATGGTTTCTAACTCCCTAAAGTTGAACGGGGACAAGACAGAGGTCCTGGTCTTTGGCAAGGACCAGGACATGTGGTCAGGTGATTGGTGGCCTCCTTCTTTAGGTAGCTGCCCTATACCTACACAATCTGCTAGGAACCTAGGCGTCATCTTTGACACCCAGCTCTCCATGGAGTTGCAGGTTAATAGAACGGTGGCCACCTGTTGGGGTGTCATTAAGATCCTGAAAAGGATCGTGCACTATCTGTCCCCACAGGCACGGAAACAGGTGGTGATTGCCCTTGTTGGCTCAAGGCTTGACTACTGTAACTCAGTATACGCCGGGGCCAACAAGGGCTTGCTTCAGCGTTTGCAGGTCATACAGAACGCTGCAGCGAGGTTTGCTCTCGCTTTGCCCTGGTTGGCATCTATGACCCTTGCGAGGAAGAGCCTCCACTGGCTCCCCATCCCTTCAAGGATCACTTTTAAACTTCTTTGCCTTACATATAAGGCCCTAGTTGCAGGCTCGGCTGATGCCCTCGGCTCACTACTCACCAGATATGTTCCGAGAAGATGTCTACGATCCAGCGAGCTCAATCAACTGGTAATTCCCAGAGCCAAGAAGGCTAGATGGGGGAGTAAAGCTTTTTCCATACTGGCACCTCTGATGTGGAATTCCCTTCCCCTTGAAATCAAATTACTTCCTTCCCTCGACCTCTTCAGGAAGTCATTGAAAACTTGGCTCTTCATTAAGGCATACCAGTAGGCTCTGTTTCTGTCTGCTAACAGCTTTTATTTGGTTTAGGCGCCTTGACGCCCATTGGGCATAGTTGCGCATGACAAATGACATTTCTTTCATTCATTCATTCATTCATTTCATTCATTCATTCTTGTTGTCTAAAACTAGAAGGAAGTGAGTGGGTTAGATGTGTGCTCCTATTCTGCAAACCTTGACAGAGGTTCCAAAATGTAACTTTTCCGCAACACAATTGGTCGCCTGAGGGGATTTTCCAGGTTCTTATAGATCTTCGAGATGGTGCAAAAGTAATGTATAGTTGTTTTTTTCCATTAAAAACCTCCCTCTTTTTGAGATATCCATTAATTTGCTAAGGCTTGTACATTCCTGCTACCGATTCTCTTTCTAAGAAAATTGGTGGGGTCTGTTGGTAAACATTCATAGTTCTTCTCATCCATGAGATGCCAGAGACATTCATTTTGATATCCTTCTGTTGATTGGATGACAATGGGTCCCCCCATCTCTGCTTGTTTGATCACTATGCTTTTGACATTGGCAAACTGCTTAATGGCTGATTTTCCTCCCTGGTAGTGTTATGAAAATTTTTTAGAAAGCTGGGATTGATTTCTTCTATGTTCTTTAAAACTGCCTTTTCAAAAGCAACTATTTCGACCGGGACTACATTGAGGGTGGTGTTAAGAAGGACTTTATCCTAAGTCCCGTGCCACCCTGTGTGTCATTTCGCTGGGGTTTGCCTTTAAAAAAGACCCTGAGTTTGATCTTTCTAATAAACTGATTGACTTCGCAATAAAGTTTAAACTTGTCAAGAGTCGCCGTTGGTACAAATCCCAGACTTTTTACCAGCACCCTCATTTATTGGTTCAAGAGTAAAGTGAGTTTAACAAGTAGGCTCATGCCCTAAGGTCAATATAACTCATGCCCACGCCATGCACTGCTAATTACAACTCATATTACATCACTCACGACATATTAAAAAAACATCATTGATAATATCACTGCAACATTTTCGGTGAAATTATTGATGAGAAGACAGCATGGCGGGGTGCGAGTTATAGTTACTTGAGGTAACTGTAACTATAACTGCTAAATTTGTATGTTTGTGTGTGTAAAATCTGAACCTAACTATATATATATATATATATCGCTTTCCAAATTGACCCTCTGCTCCAGGGGCGCTTAACAGCCGGTGCTCTGCATAGGGACCGAATCCAGGTCCAATTAATACATTTTGCACAAAAGATGCGGCATTCCAAAGTGGTTTCTTAGCTTATTTTATTGATAAGCTCACCCCCACCATCGCGTTTCAGCCACTTTAGGCTTTTTTCGCGGTCAGTAAGTCCCTCTTTCATTTTACTCTTTATACTCTCACATTTGCCTTAAAGTGGCATTGTGGGATATGTAGTTTTACAACAAATCAAAAAAACTTTATACATATCATAGAAAGACAAGTGCGCTTTCTGTCAGTCTTATACCCTTTATCACATCAGTATTTCAATTATGACATAGACATATACATTTAGGTTTAGTACCTTTAGAATCATGCTGTACATATTATTTTTACGAGTCTGTATTTGATAATTATTATATATGTCAGAATTGAAATACTGAGGTGAAAAAGGGTATAAGACTGACAGAAAGCGCACTTGTCTTTCTATGATATGTATACAGTTTTGATTTGTTGTAAAACTACATATCCCAGTCCTAAAAATAAACTTATATGGGGGAACGATAGGGACATTCTGACCCAAGGCCTGGTGGGGTGGACCACCTCCACCCTCAGGCTAAAAACCCAAATTTAATGATCTGATCTGCTGTCCCATTAAAAAAAATAATGCAGCCTCCTGCGTTTTTTAAAAATAAACCCCCTGGGTGTGCAATGGCTTGGGAGTTGGCTGTATTTATTTCATGGTGAGGCGAGCATTCGTCAGGAACCTCTCACTTATTATTCACCGATTCGTGCAAAGAATGCCGCATAATGCCATAAGGCTTTTTCAAATCATATTTGTTTCTTCTAGGTGGTACCTTAGAAGGGGCATGGGCACCACCAACCATTATTTTTAATAATGTGGGGGTGCTGCTGGGAATACATTTTTATTTTGTAAGGCTTTATTTAAATATTTTATGACAATCACTTTTATTAAATATTGCAGTTTGTGATTTTTTAAACTATACATTTGAATATAGTTATTGGTGACTTTTTGACTAAAGCAGTAGGTCTGCTTTATATATGTTGATGTGCTGATACCATGATAAAACCATTATGCCATCTTTATTTGACTGCTTCCCAAACAGACTCGAAAACAGCAGTGATTCTATAAAACTTAAGTTAAGAAGTTATATGTGCCCACATTCATCCCAATATTTCCATTTGAGGTCTCAAACCTTAGCTCCATCATTTCAAAATTATCTTA
The DNA here is from genome assembly GCF_964261635.1 of Lissotriton helveticus. Classification (NCBI taxonomy): domain Eukaryota; kingdom Metazoa; phylum Chordata; class Amphibia; order Caudata; family Salamandridae; genus Lissotriton; species Lissotriton helveticus. Next base: position 453,250,802 of record NC_136067.1, read on the forward strand.
AGTGTGCAAACCAGCATTTTATTAATGGATACTGACCAATTCCGGTCACAAGTTTCATTCACAATTGAAATCAGTTATACAACAGGGAAGGCATTCAAACATAAATATCATCTTTAAGAGCAAAATCTGTGTTTTTGTCATATAATACAGTAAAAGTTCTTGGTTAATCTATACCTAAAACTTGACATATGTAAATTAACCCCTTGCATGCGTCAGATGGCCACCGGCTGTCCTATGCCGCAGTGGGCGTGTGCGTCGGATAGCCGGGAGCTGTCCGATCTGTACACGCGTGGAATTTTGCTGCACCGCGGCAAAAATTCCGGCCGCGTCCGAGTGGTAATAGAAAAATGAAAACTGAAAAACCACATTGGAGCAAATCATATCATGGAATAACAGTTTTAGGCAGAGACAATTTAAAGAAAATACAGATTCAATATTATATTAAATTTGCTTGCAGATTAGGATTTAAGGAGGGGTGTTGGGGTTCAAGAACGGGTGATGCATAGGGATGATTGAGAGGGTTTTATGGGCCAGGGATGGGCAGAGTTTAGGTGTAGAAAGCGATCAGCAATAGGTGGAGTTTAAGAGTGGTGTTGGTTTTTTACACTTAAGTGAAGTTTAGGGCTGTTCAGAAATGGGTGGCGTTTAGGGTGATAAATGTTTTGTTGGGTCTGGGGATGTATAGGTTAGGGTTTTTAATGGGTTTTAAATGTTCAGAAATGAGAATGGCTTGGACATATACCAGCTTTTTAGGTTTCAGAGATAGTTTATTGAGGGGTTTTGGGATGGGTGTCGTTTAGGGGCCAAGGATGGGTGTAGTTTAGGTGTGGTGAGGGGCTTTTAGATTTCAGGGATAGGTGTAGTTTAGGTGTGGGGAGATGTATTTAGGGGGCAGGGATGCATAGTGTTTAGGTGTTTTGAGGGGTTTAGATATGGATGATGTTTAGGGGTGGTGAGGGGCCGGAAAATTAAAAACATCTGAAGTAATTGTTTGACAATGTAAAATATGCAAACCCTAAATAATGTCCCTTGAATTAAACCATTGAAATAATTATCCCGCCAAAAATGTTTCTGAAAGGGATACCTGCTACCATAGCATTTACACCTTATTTTCATAAGCCCACAAAAGCTAATTTTGAAAAAAAGAAATTTTATGAATTGGTTTCTTTAAAATGGTAAATGCCATTCATCCAAATTTCAATTAAACAGTTCAGATGAAATGGTTTCTTTGTAAAGTATTTCATGAAATTTGTTCTTCTATGCAATGACATATAACCCCAAAAGCTATTCAACACTGGAAACGTTGCCCTCCACATTTCGGTATAATTTCAATTGTTAATATAGCCCAATGGCATCAATGCATCAAAAAATCATAATAAAAGTACTTTAAAAAGTTGAATCCCTCTTCATCAGTACCGATTACAACCAATGGCACATGAAATAAAGAAACGGATAAAACAATGTCTAACAATTGATTTAAGCATATTCCACAAAACCAAGATAAAATCATATAAAAATGACATCTAGAGAAACACAGTTGATTTTTTATTTCAAGTGGGTAATCAGCTCCTCATCACTATTCAAATATTACATTCCACATGTGCCTCTGATAATGATGTAACTAGTCTCCAGATGTTGTAAAAATAACTCTTGATTCCCTCCTCTAGGTATCTTGATTGCTAGATCAGTTCCTTAGTATATCCGCTTGTTGCAATTGCTATTGTGCTTCTCTTGAAAGAGTCTGACAATCGGGTCAGATCAATCCTTGTCAGAGAGCGCCCTTCTGTGTTCTAAAAGTCCCTTTCTCACATGGAACACAATGTTCCCAGCATACCATCTGCCACAAGGGCATACATATATACTACTCACGGTTTAGTAGATGTAATGCATTGTGGTACGCTTTACAATTTCGACATCTCTGAAAACTCAATGATTTAACATTGAGTTTCCCTGTTCTGTCTGATGGAAGGTAACTTCTTATTAGTGAGTCCCTCAAAGATCGAGCCCTTCTAAATGTCACAGAAGGGGAAACATCACTTACAACACAACTTTTACCACGCAATGCTTTTACATCGCAACTTTTACAACGCAAACCATTACAATGCATTGCGCTGGGGGGCGCTCTAGGATAGGGAATAGGTTTAATTTACTATCCAACACCTTCCCTACTATCCACGGGGACTGGAGTTGGAATAGTAAATTAAACTATTCACTATCCAGCACCCCAAAGCGCTATGCGTTGTAAAGGCATGCGTTGTAAAACTTGCGATGTAAAAGCATGCATGGTAAAAGCATGCGTTGTAATGTCGTACATCCCACAGAAGACACTGAACCAATCATATATGCCAACTGAGGGCCCAATTCTGATCTCTTTCGGAAAGTAAATAAAACAACTAGTGTCCGGAATGCTTTCCGTACGACTCGTGTCAGGGGAGTACGATGCATTTGAATGCATCTGGATACGATTCGGTCGGACTCCCATTGACTTTGTCATGTAGTTCCTATGGTACCCATGCAGGACCTGTGCGTTTGGATAACATAAACTGTAGGATTAGTGCAGACTAACTTTAAGCACCCCCACTGCGTATGTGGGCCTGTTTGCATTAGCTAGCAATCAGTGCCTCTATAATCTCCTCTAATTGGGGAGAGAATAGTTTCTGGCAACCTTAGACCATGACAAACCTGATCCCCCAGGATCGTGGAAATAATGTACTACCTTTCGCTCAGTCACTCGTGCTCACTTAGTTTCTCTCAGAGAGTTACACAGAAGAAACAGTCAGGCTTGTTTACAATAAGTACTTATTGCACAGTTGTTGTTCTAGTGTATAATATATGTGCTGTGACAACCTTTAGACAGTATCAGAGATAAATGACCAGCAGTACAGTGGATATAAAAGGATAGTACTACCATTTTGCAACAGTCATGAACACATACATGGATATAAAATGCATGATGAAAGAAAGCGTGCGTACTCCTATGATGCCTATCTAAATGTACCTAAGTGTACCTAGCATGTGAGTAGGTGTGAAGCCAAGAATCCCTCTAGGTTTAGTCTAACCCCATTACCTGAAGCAAGAGAGTGTGGGACCCCGTCCTGGTTTTGAGTTGAACACCCTCCAAGGGATGTTTGGACCGCTGTCAGCTGGAGCGTCTGTATGCAGGATCCTCATCTCTGGTCAGTGTGTCGGCCTCGAAGTCTCGGTTCCCTCGAACTAATACTAGCAAGAGGTGTTGTATTGATGTATTGAAAGTGTCTAGGGTTACTTTCTACCTTGTTTCTTCGATTAGCCATTGTTGGGTTTGAGGATGACGTATGGGATGAACCTTGTACACAGATATTATGCAGGTGGATGTAGCCCCTGCCTGCTTTCCAAGAACACTTATGAATATTCATTCATACTGTGTCAGTCCAGAGATGAAGTCATAGAACGCTATTGTTCAGGGAAACCATTCTTCTGCGCCTAGGACTAGAAGTAGGTAAAAGTTCAATCCTAAAAGGCTCATTACTGTGTAGTGTAGGGGAGGTAATGTAGGTGTAAGGGTATGATGTTATCCGGGCATCTTTTGTGCTACGTATATGAAACATAACAACTTCAATGGGAGCCTGTGTACGCGTTCGGTACACAGGCTCCCATTGACAAAAGGGGTGGTTGGGGATCATTGTGCACCCTGTGGCAGGCACCCCTTGGTGCCTTCCACACTGTGCATGGTGTGAAAGGGGGGACCTATGGGTACTCCCACAGGCACGATCAGTAGGGCTCCGGGTGAAGGGGAGCCTGCTACGGGCCCGCTACGGGCCCTCAAAAAACGATCTGGCAGCCTTTTCGATCTGGGCAAAACTTTTCCTAAAGGCTGTCCGAATAGTTTGTCGCACTTGCTTGCTTGGAAAACCTACTCCATAGAGCTGTACGATTCGGCTCCTGAGGCCTCTATCTCTCCACATGCCTTATGGAACTGAGTCAGTCGGCGCTAAGGGTTTCTAGGCATCGTACTTGGTTGTTCGGAATTGGGAACGAGTCGGTCGGAGACAAGGGCTCCGGATCGATGTAGGTAAAACCAAATCCGATCGGAGCCCTTCCCGCCTAGTTCGGAATCAGGCCCTGAGTATCCTTGCTCAATAATGTCCAGTGTTAGTTCAAAATTCTTTTAATTTTGAGGCTTTGAGCTGTATTTAGTGAATTAAGTGATCTTATTTTCTTCCTTTTTGAAACTTGGGGACCAAAAGATGATCTATCTTCATCTTGCTATCTTTTTTGTTTCTAGCAAGACGTTTATTTTATTTATTTATTTATTTGAAAGGTTTTATAGAGTGCTGGCTAGACCCAGAGATATCTGAGCGCTTTACATGCGTATCAGACCATAGTTGCAGGTTACATCGTTACAAAGGTTATACAGTTATTAGAGCATAGCTACATAGCTACATAGTTACATGTTCGGTCGAGACAAACAATAAGGGCATATGCGTAAGGGAAAAGTAGGCAAGGGGAGCGATTCAGGGGGGAGGGGGTAGGAGCAGGAGAAGTAGACCGCGAATGAAGGCGGGAAAGAGGAGGGGGAGGGTGAGAGACACAACTTGAAAGAAAAGGGGGAGGGTGACGGGGCACACACTGGTAGATGAGTAAAAGCAGCGTCCAAAGTCCAGTAAGCTGTGATCCCAGGAGAAGTGATATAATTCCCCCAACTCAGATGCAAGAGGCTCCCTTTAAACAGTGTACTCTCTCAGAGGGGTCTCTGGACTCCAAGGCCTACCTACTGGACCTTTCCCAAAAAGGGGAGAGGGAGTGCTTTGGCAAGGGTTGACATACCATGCCTCAAGTGTGAGTGGCTCCCTTAGCACTGTGGACTCTCTCAGAGGGATCACTGAGACTCCAGAGTAAAAGTAGTTGGATCTTTCCCCAACAAGGGGAGAAAGAGTGCTTAGTTAAAGAGCACAAGGGACAGGGGGCTAGGGGGCATAGAACGCAAGGAGAGAGATAAAGGGGGAGGGGAAAGGAGCAGGGGAAGTAGACAAAGAATGAAAGAGGGGAAAGCAGTAGGGGAGGGTGAGAGAGAGCATGAAAAGAGGGGGGGTGCTTCATGCCCTAGAATGTGCAAACAATTACCTTTTTCAAAAGCATACTGAAGCTATGGGATTTAATGCTATACTTTCTTCTTCCTTCCAAGACGGATTTCTGCAAGATTATCTTCTTCCCCTGTTGCTACGATAACAACACAAGCACAATGGAAATGGAAAGGTTTCATTCTCTGCTTTTTAGATTGAACGATGACAGATACACAGAATTTACAAGAGCAGAGTTCGGAGAGTTCAGATGAGCGGGTCTCCTATTTGTGGGTATATCTGGAAAACGCCAGTGAAAAAAAAAATCAGGGTTTTAGTCTTGGGCGGCCATCATGGGTTCAGGCAGTAAGACTTGTTCTCTAAATCAAGGAAGAAGTATTTCCTGTTATTTTGTCAAAATCTCTATCCTCGCTGCAGTTTCATCTCTACCTGCTAAGTAGGGCACAGGCTTGTGCCCCACTTTATGCATTTTTGTGTATTATTTTAGTACATTGCCAAAAAAGTCAAGAATTGATCTCTGTCCGGCTGGACATGTCCACTTAATATAGCAACGATTGAGTCTATATTTATTGTCTACACAATTCCTTCTTTGGGGACCACTGTTGTTTAGAATAATTAACTCCCAAGGTCCCTAGTTGACTTTTTTGGGCTCCCTTGTTTAAGAAGCAGTTTAATCTGGTTCTTTTTTCATTTTTGTTTTCTTTTCTTTCATGTTTTTTTCCTCTCAACACCACTGTTTATTCGATGCCTAATATATGCTGGCTGTACCAACTCACAGGGTTCTGTCTCAAGCCATTGTATCACATTGAAAATACGCACAAGGCCAGATTGCAGGCAAGGCACCATTATCTGCCAACAAATCTGCAATTGGAAAAAAGGGTATAATCATTGAACCCAGTTATTTACTCCAACCAATATCTGTTGCCAGAACTGTGTTCACTTGCCATTAAGCAATCTTATTCCAGCAAGCTAACTCTAAGACTGAAGGTATCCAGTAATATACCACTGGAGGATTTTGCTCAATTCATTTTTTTACAGATTATATGTCTGGAAATCAAAATTAAATAGAATATCAATTTGCCTTCATTTTGACTCAACCGATTTGTGTTTTTGCTATCAGATCCAAACAAAATAATGGTTAAACTTGCCTCTATACTTTGACCAATGACAGCTGATATGATCTTATTTAGATCTTCACAGAATAAAAATAGAGCTGGACAAGTAGAAAACATGTTTATCATTAACTGCACGGCAACCCATTTTTTCGTGGCCTTTCGCCTAGTTCGCCATCTTTTTCGGAGTCCAATAAGCCCTATGAAGGATGAAAAGGTGATTCCTTTTTAAGGTAGCCTACTTACAATAGCATAAAGTGTAATACAAAATACTCTTCGGGCAAGTATGCATCCAAGGCTTGATCCATGTCAGGCCTCTCCGTGTCTTCAGTGGTACACAGGGATCCATCCCATTTGCAGCCTTTTTCTTAAGTATCCCCTGTGAATGGAGCTCTTCCCAAAAACCCTCACAGATGCATTTTTTCCATCTTTGTGCAGAATACCCCAAAGAAATGTGATTATATTTAAACCTAGGGAGATTCCCTCTTGTCTCGCGCCAAATAAATCTCACCACCTGTTGAAATATGCCGTCTTCAGTGGGGGACTGAAGGCATCTATTAGGCACTCTGGAGAATCAGGCAAATCCCATACTGGGGCAAAATCATTATAGTATCAATTTTGACATCTTGTCCCCACATCAGGTCATATTCAAGCAGCAGCCTTCATGGTCTGAAGCCTCATTATCTTAAAATACTTAAATGAATAAATTCATGAATGACTGAATGAATGAATAACTTAACCTCATAGGGGGCAACGCTACTCAGGGAGTGTCCCACGCTGAATGGAGATCCAAACTTAAGTAGAAAACCATCAGTGCTATTCTGCAAAGAGGTTATAGATAGAAACACACTACCTTTAGCTGAAGAATCAGGTACCTCCAGCAGCATCCTGAATGACTTGGGTTGAAAGGCCCAGTAGTACTGTTTTAAATCTGGGAGTTGAAACCCGCCTTTCCATAGTCTACTTCCTAATTTATTTCCAGGGAATCCTTGTACCATTTGAGGCCCAATCAAAATTATTGATACAGTACTGCAATTTTTGTAGAGCTGTTGGTTCAAAGCTTAATTAAATATTTTTTAAAGATGAAAGTGATTTTAGGTATGATACACATCTTTTATTAAATTGACTCTTACATAAATTGTCAGGGAGCGATTATGCGATCTTGCCAGACGTTTGTTTAATTTCAGCTTTATTTCTGGCTGAATTCTCTTTAAGAATTTGGTTAATGGTGCATACAATGTCAACCCCTAAATATTGCATTATTTTTTAGAACATACTTGGACAGGTTTCAATAACCCAGGTTTTACCTCAGTCTTACCCCAGTTGATGGAGCAACCCGATAGAGGTCCAAAAGCATGAACTATTTCTTCAAATTTCTGCACTGAAGACTCTGCCCATTTAGTTAACAAAATCAAATCTTCAGCATATAACACCACTGTCTTCTTTAGACCCCGTGCTTCAAAGGGGTCCATAACATCCTCTGATATAAATTTCTTGGCTAGGGGTTCAATAAACAGATCAAAAAGACTTGGTTGAAGAGGAGACTCTGGCCACGTGCCTCTACCTATTAGTAACTTGCGAGCTAAACAATTGTTTTACCCAGAATCTGGCTAAGTGTTTGCAATTTAGGGCTTCTAGCCATTTATGAGAACTACCAGGATCCCAAATATGGCTAGGCACAGCCACAGATATTCCCAGCAAACTTGATCATAGGCCTTGGTCGCAACAACTGCCACAATTGCAATGGGCAGTCTCTGTGAGACAGCTATGTCTTTGATGCTTGTAACCTGGTGAGTCAGTTCTCTGAGCTTTCGCCTGCAGATAAACCCCATTGACCAACTTCCCAATGTCCTCAGAATGCCTTTCAACAAGTATACATGGGAAGACCTTATAATCGACATTTAGCAGCGAAATTTGCCTATAGGAATCACATTTAACAGGATTCTTGTTGGGCTTTACAATTACTAATATAATTGCCTCGTGGATTATAGCCTTTGTTCAGAATATTGTTTAATAATTCCTTCCAAAGTTAGTTAATCTACAAAAACCTTGTAAACCTCGCAAGATCGCATCAGGGCCAGCAGCATTCCCTTTTACTATGCTGGAAATAGCTTTTATGGTTTCCTCTTCTGTGATTTCTTGAGCCAGAGCTGCCTGGCCCTGCAAGTCAAGTGAAGGTAATTGGAGTACATTGAGCCAGTTCATGATATCCCATCTTCTTGGGTGTAGGGATTTGCTATATGTGGACTGGTAAACCTTCTGAAAAGCCTCTCCAAGATCCTTGTCACAAGTGACCATAGGTTCACCAGGGGTATTCTGGTTACCTGCAACATTTTTTAATGTTTTTTTCATCCTAGTCTTCCTAGTCTTCCACACAGAATTGTATGACGTTTTTGCCATATTCATGTAATTACAGATTTCTTGCTTGCCAATGATCTTGACATTTTTGTTCTAATCTTGCTCTGGCAAGGGTTTGTGTTTTTCAAGCCCTAATCTGATAATGTCATATGCATGTTCCTGCACTGGGTTGGTCAGCTGATTTTCCAATTCCTTAATAACTCTTCCTCCCTCTCCAGTTTGGTATGGTTTCTTGCTCATTTATACCTCTCAACTATGCCTGGTAGGTGTTCCAAAACCACACCCATTGACCCACTGCCTACATTTCCAAATTTCTTTCAAGGAAGAGTCTTCATTCTCAATGTCTGACACATTTGGGCCTGATTGGATGGATGTCCAAGGAGGAATTTATGAATAGCCCATAGAGAAATTTCAAGGGAGGTACTATCATGTCCCACTGAGGGGCTTGAATAAAGAAATAATCAAATAATGAGGGCCTCCTATAAAAAAACACACACAGAGGAGGGTTTAAATTGACATATGTGTGGTGCAAATAAATACATGTAAGCCAATACAAAATAGTATGCAAGATAAAAATGGTGTCTTTGCATGAAACTAACCGGACAAAAAATACATTTTCCAGAATTCATTGTGAAGAATGACATGAAGGAAAAATGTGATCGATAAGTGTAACTAAGCTGTACACAACAGTGTATAAATAAAAATAGTTTAGAAGTGGAACCCTAAGTGCCAATTTGTATCCAGCTCTGTAATAGTGATTTTCTTTTTTGCTGAGGTCTAAATTGTTTGATTTACTTAGAAGTTTGGTGCCATTTGCTTGGTCCTTCAAGCTGAGTTTCATCATGTCAGGTTTCATCCAGATCTTTCTAGTGGGCAGGGGTAAAGTTACAGGCTGTGTAACAGATGTTTCATTTTCTATTTAAACTCTCAAAACGAAATTTGCTCTCATCTACTGACAAACAATTTAAAAGACACAGCACAGAACTTTGCATGACACTAGAACTTAACTTATATTTGGGCATTTTAAGGTTTGATGTAGGTCTGTTCAATATTCAGTTGCTATACTTTACAATATATATGGGAACTTAGGAGGGTTAGCCAGGTACTTTGGTTTACCTTGTCTGTTAGTTTGTGGATCTGTATCCTCGAAACATCTGAGGTTAATACATTTGAAAAATGAGTAAATGCCATTGGAAGATGACGTTTTTTAAAAACTTTATCCAATGCAAGATCTGTGGACGTTCAAATGATTTGAGTGTCCAAACAGTCTGATTGACTGACAACAACTGAGATAAATTGTTGTAACATCCATTACAGGATGCTAGACATCTGAGTCCTATAAAAATGTGACATAGGGGGTGAGGGACTAGGATTATAGATTGCCTCACTATTTCTTTGTTTGAATATGTCATGGATTGATTTTGTTCAGTCCTTATAAATTGATATACATTTGGAAGGACATGAGTAGTCTATTTGGCGAGTGAGTTATGCCTATCATGATGGTGGTGCAAGTGGGGGTCCTGTGCAATCAGAGGTTGCTGGGCCCTAATTGTGTCAAGGGAGCCATTTACCTACGGGTGTCTAGGCGCTTCTATACCAACAGAAGGGCAACAGCAGACATTAAACTGTGAACCAAGTACTCTTTCTAGCACTTGACTCTCATGATAGTGGGACATAGCAGTCCAATCCTTACTCAGTGAGGCACTCAGGGCTGTAAATTCAGAACTAAGCATCGCACAGCAATAAACCTCAATAATTCATTGCTCAGACAGTACTGTTTACTTAAAATAGAAGGGTACTTTAATGCATACACAAAAAATACTGCCTACAAAATAACAAATATACATTTATATAATTAATGTGAGCAAAACAAATTCATAAAGTCTTCTTAGTGGCCTGGCAACTAGTGCAGCTTGTGGATATATGGCTAGCTCTAACTTTCCATTAAAAGGCTACTTTAGATGTGCTTATAACTTTGTTTCCATTTGATAAATGCATACAAATCAAACAGCTTTAGTGGTTATGTTTTGGTATGTCAATTTATTTTCAGATCTATCTAGGTGGGTGGAACTGAACAAAATTAGCATTTGTGATTTTCACTGTAGGAATCGTTGCTCTCTACTCAAACAAACACTGCTGAATGGAATTACATGAAACGTGACCTGAAACCAGGACACAGAGTTGTGCCTTTGCTCGGTATGTCGGAAATTCATTCAGTCGTTTTTTAGAAATTAGCATTGCAAAATGTTTTTACAGGGTTGAATATAGAGATCTACAGAGATCTCTTGGCAATTAATTTGTGGATCATTCAAGTATCCAGGTTCTCAAATCTTTTGAGGATAATACATTTGAAAAATAAAGAAATCTCATTGGATGAGGAAGCATTTTTTTTCCTACTTCCAATGTGGGATTTGCAGACCCTAGAGGGAGTTGAGGATCCAAGCAAGGTTGTTGGATAACAGCAGCTAAAAATCTATTTTGTGTAGACACTAAGAAAACACCCCTGTTTTTCCCACAGGATCTATAGATTACATTTCATGTCTATATTCTTTTTTGTCAAATCTTGGTAACATGTTAAAAGAAAAAAAATATCAGAATATTTGCATGCCCAAGACTATACACAGTAGTGGACCTTATTCCTGGTTCAGGGCGGTCATAGGCAAGATTGGCTGCGATAGAGGGTTGTGCATAGAGCCTGTATTTGTATCGGAGATTGCCCATCCGTGGACATTTGCATAGCCAAAGTCCAGATGTAATGTCAGGTAACAGGCCATGGAGGGTTCGGCTCAGGGCATGGCTGCAGGATAGGTCTAGCAACTAACTCTCTCTGTGGACGGCTGAAGGCCATGCCTGATAAAGGTTAGCCTTCTGTGGAGAGTTGAATGCAGTACCTTGGTGTATGCCATGCACATGTGATTGCTGAGGAGGGATATCCATTCTGAGTACTGAGATACCGGCAAAATCTTTAACTAGTGTGAAAGTAGGCATTATGCAAATGCAAAATAAGTCACAGTTCTGTAATTAAATTTAAATGAAGCACTTATTAAAGCCCTGTAAGTTTCATGGTACCAGCATCGGTAGAGACAAGGACATGCCGGACCCAACCATGTCTTTTTCCTAGGTTCACGAAAATTCATGACATTTTGTAGACCACTTTGAAGTTTGATTTGTTCATCCAGATGCATTACTCCATATTCCAACAGCTCTTGGGTATTTTAATCAATTCTTTGGTCTCTCTGCCATTTCACAATTTTGCAGCAAAAGAGACTGTGCATTTTTCTTTTTTCCTCTGATTTTTTTATGGCAAATAAAAACTTTTTCTACTTTGCAATGGCTTCTAGTAGGAAAATCAGGAGCTTAAGGATTCCTATTCACTACTAGAATCCATTGTAGGGAAGGTTTTAATCAGTCTAAAAACTTTGAAATATGTAATTTGGAAGTTGTTCAAGAAGAAGATAAGCACTGGCAACCAGCAGAAATAGAGCCTTAGAAACACATTGAAGCACAAACATATTAATATGGGCCATGACCAGTAGTTTGAGAAAGTGAAGAGGTTAGCTAAAATATCTTCTGCAACCATGCCATATGTTATACCTGCTGCATATAGATTGCCTGAAGAAATTCCACAGGAGGAGCCGGGAGCCATCAACGCTGCTATCAAACTCCGGGTTTGCATTGGTGTGTGGTAGGGTCATCTGTGGTGAACAGAGCCACGCTGTTCAGCTTTAGGAAGTTAAACCAAACCAGTGATCTTGCCAGAATTATATTTTGCTTTTATTTTCCCCATTGTTGATGTAGGAATACAGAATTAGTAGTATTTTTATGTTTTTCCTCAAAAAGTAAAAGTCGGAATAAACCATATGTCTTTAAAAATGGTTCTTGTCAAACCAACTGTAAAAGTAGATACAAACATATATCTTAGCTTTGTATGTGCATTTAGCGATGTGAAGCAGGAGTTCACAGCAGCATCTGACCCACAGCCAGGTAATGTGTTGAGTCTGCTGCAGGTGACCTGTCAAGGAAAGCACACAGCCTGCTGAATCTGGACAGCACATGCTGTGTAAAGCATGTGGTGAGGCAATGCACAGTTAGTTGGCCACGCAGAGCTAGTGTTAGCCACTAGCCCTGTGCTCAGTCCACCAAGGGTGACCAATTCCACCGCTCTTGGACTTTATCCTTCCACAGTAGGGGTAGGCTGCAAGTCTACTTGCCCAGATGTAGACACTTTTTAAATGTTAACTTTATTAAAACTTCTGTACTGATTTACACCAAGCTAAGCAAATATGCTTCCTTGATTACATTTCTGTTGTTGTGCTATGTTCGGTGTAATTCCATTCAGCTATTTTCTATCCAGGATCAAAGATTCCAACGAGAGATAAAATCAGAATTTTTACTTTTGGAGCCCCCTGTTGTTTTTTGCCCTCATTTCAAAATTCCGCTCACAACTTGGCATGAAGAACCCAAAGTGGATGATTTTTAAAAACGTTTTGTGCAGATTCACCAAACAGTGCAGAAGTTATTGTCATACCCTAGTCTGTCGGTATAGCAGTCTGCCTGTGCTGTGTGTTCCCCATTGTTGTCACTGTTTTCCAGTTGGGCAGGTGCCATGTACTCTGCTCTACATCTTTTTTGTTGGACAGGTGCATAGCTGGGACAGGCACCCAGCTATGCACTTTTCATTGCTTTCTAGTTGTGCACCTCCATGTACTCTGTTATGCTCTTTTCACTATTTTAAAGTTGGACATGTGTCATGTACTCTGTTGTGCACTTTATTTAGGCATGATATGTACTCTAGTTTGAGTGCACTGATTTAAGATCTGTTTAACTAGGTGCAAATGCTTGGAATTTCTGTTTGAACAAGCATGTGGTGCAAATTAGTTAAAAGCCTCTTTTTCCTGCTGACCTCAAGGTTGCCTGATATGCCTTGCTGTTTTTGTTCATCTGCCATTTAATTAAAGGTCTCCATTTCCTGTTCTAGTCTGCCCTAGGCTCCTACCACTGACAGCCTTCTAATTGACAGGAAATACTCATAATCTTCAGGAAGGTTCCAGTGCCTAATGTGTTTGTTTACTCAGTCCTCTGCTGGAGCAAGCCTTTTAACTGACAGGAAATACTTAGCCCTCTTCAAGAAGTATTTCAAATCCCATCCTCTGCTTGGCTTAATTAATCTTTCTTGAAGAGTTTCCTAGTTTTATATTTTGTATTACTCCTGGCTCTACATTATCTCCATGGGCCTGGTCACTAGTTAAGTATGATGGCTGGCTCCTGATTATAGAAAATGGCTGTGACTGTTTTTGGGTCTGGAGGCTCTAGAACACCTGGTTTCTGATTTTCTCCAGTTGTGTTGTTCTACACCATTAGCATTACATTTGGTTTGTGTCCCTGTATTTCTAAAATATATATTGCCCCTCTTTTGGTCTTGTTCTATATTTTATGTGTTGTATCTGATCCCTGACTTTGCTTCTGGATTTGTTGTACAGCATTTGGTACCTCGCCCTGGATCTAGACTGTTTGGGATACTTTTGGTACCTCAGTCCTCTCTAAATTGTCTGCATTGTGGGATTCCTCTAATTCTGGAGTGTTTTCCTGTTCCTGGAGCCTGATTCTTTTGGATACTGAATGATGTATTTTGTCTGTCTTTTTGAACTATGGGTTGTTCCTTGCTGCAGTTCGAGACTGCCTGCATTACAAATTGATCTAGTTCTTGTTCGTGTAGTTTATATTTGGTCTCCGATTCTGATTAAAGATTACACAAATTGTCCTTGGCTACCTTTGTCTCTGGATACTATATAATATTGAAATTGCATTGTAATTATATATATATACTTTAGTTACAGAGTCTGGTGCTGAACACTATGTCTCATTGTAGACGCATCAAGCCACTGTTCTTATTCTATGCCTACATTTTGATTGTTTGTGAGGTTGTTTTTAATCCTTGTGTTTATTTAGATTTACCTCATATTCACACTGTACTCTTTCGTTGTAGAGTTCAATTACATAAACCTCACACTGTAACTTAAATTCAAAGCTCCAATTGGGTTTACTGTGCTTTCTTTCTAATCTCTTCATGTTTTCTCAAGTTTTAGACCAAAGAGAGTCTCTGTTTCTAGATTTAGGATCTTTACTTCTCTTTCACAACAAAGAGTTTCATTTGTATCTGATACCCCACAGCAGTTCTCATTATGTAATCCCTTCTGATCCAGCTACATTCACATTTAGTCTGTCCTTCAATGTACCTTAACGTAATAGTATTTGTGCTTTTTCTAGGCATTATCCCAGATATGTGTTTTGTATCTGAATCCTCTTTGCTGAACTCTTGATGGTGTATAATTTCTCATGTTCCCAATACAACACAACTCTTTCAAGGATCAGCTATGTTTGAGAAATTACATGGTCACAGGGTAAATTCCACAGCCCCAATTGATTCTATAATCCCTCGGGTAAATAGTTCTAGTTACAGGCTACTGTCGCAGAGTCCCATCAGGTTTGTAGCCCCATACCACTTCAGTCTCCCCTCTGGCTTCATGCCTTTCTCTTAGAATCCCCATGCTCAATGATCCCATCCAAGAATTCCCCATCTCCATTCTCCTGTCACAAGATCCACACTTTTTAAGCCTTACTTTCCTCAGTGATACCAGTTTCAATTCAGCAGTTCCAAAATCTTCACTGGATCCCCGATCTCTCCTGGTTTTAACCTGCTCCCTCTGTTTACCCCCCCGCCCCCTGGTCTGTTGGTTCCTAATCCTCTGTTTTTGGTCTCCCGTGTCTTCTTTGTTCTCATACTCCTTTGGTCATCCTAGATCTGGTCTTCTGACTCTGGTCACCACTGCCTTGGTCCTCCTTGGTATGGTTACCATGTCTTTATTCCCCTCATCCTCTAAGTTGTCGTGGTGCAGCCTATGTAATCCTTGAAATCCTGGTATTGGGTCAGCCTGAGTCTGAGCCTCTTGAACCTTCTAATTCAGACCTCACTGGGCCTGGACTTCTCTGTTATCTCCATTACTGTTGGTCCTCTTGGTCCATCTGGCTGCTTGTGTCCTGGGCTTCTTAGACCTGGATCTCTTGGTAATTGTCCTCCTGGTTTGGATTATTCTGGTCTGCTTTTCTATGTTCCCTTTTCATTTGATTCTCATTACCCTGCAGACACTGGTACCTGCTTATGTTGGTCCTAATCCTCCTGAACATCCTTGTCCAGTCACCTGTGATATTCCTGGCTCTGGCTGGGCTTGATGCCTCTGATCCTCCTGACCTTGATACTCCAGGTTCCTGCCGATCTGCCCCACTTAGTACTCCATGCCCTGGTTCCCTAGGCTCTGATCTTCATTTTCCTCCTGTACCTATTTGCAGCCCTCTTGGTCTTGATCTTTTTCATTTTTCTAGTCCTCTATGCTCTGTTCCATTTGGTGCCTTCAATCCTGGTCCCCCAGGTCTTTGTAGTCCCTGTCCGGCTTATCCTGGTCCCACAGTTGGTTGTCCTCCAAGTCCTTTCCATTCCTTCTAGTCCTCCCAATCCTTCTTACACTGGTCCTATACAAATTAGTACTCTTTCACCTGGTCCTGATTCCTTCATCCATGTGTTTTTGGTCATCTTTGGCCTTGGTCACTCTGGTCCTTGTGAATTAGGTAAACTTGGTTCAGGTCATTCTTGTACAGGTCCTCATGGATCTGGTTATCCTAGCTCTCCTGATGGTCTACCTTTTAGTCCTTATCCTCCACCTATCTTCCCATTATGTTTTTATCCAATTTCACAAATCATCTATACAGTAACCAAATGAGTGGCACCCAGAGTCAACACCATAGTAAACTCCAAACTCGCCCCAAAACGGAGGGCCTACGTTAGAGTACAACATAAGTGAACAATTGTTAACAGACACTCGCAGAAGTACTGCTGTCAGCCCTGCATGTACCCATAACATCCCTGAGTCTACTTTACCCAGACCCCTAATTCAACATAAAAATGACGGAGGCAACTGCGTTTCATTAGAGCCAATAACTATTCTCGCGCTAGGAAATACGACCTATCCGAACTAGGAATATCCTCCGGCTGGGAACCAAGATCGATCCCCTTGAGGCCACTTGAAAAGGAGCACAAGAAGAACACAGGCTAAAGGGGCACTAACACCCAAAAATCTGAAAGATAAACTGGTCTTAGAAGACAAAATATGCCTTGCCCCTATATAACCCCAAGACAAGCTTGTGCTGTCACAACCAAGCTTGCTGCGGACGAATCAGAAGAACCAGATATCCAGACCAACAATCATATTTAGATAAGGATGAGTCGGAAGCTCTCCTGTCAGCTTACCGGGGACACACACTCAGAAGCGAATTAGCAGGATCAGCAGGAAACTCAAAAATAGACGGATGCGAACTACCCATTTGCACAACCAGTGAAATTAGAGCATACCAGGGGAAAATGCAAAAAATGGATACAGGAAACAAAACCTGCAGTGAGGCTGGCAGCCCCAAAGAGGAGGGACAAGAAACTGCTCGAGGGGACCCATGGGCAAACCTGCTCAAAACAGTGCAGCTCCTGGTTGAGAACTTGCAATAACAGACTGACAAAATGGATATGCAGTTATCCTTACTGAACACCCTGGGAGTATATGTGGTATCGATCGATGGCAGACTGGGAAATCTGAACACAATGTTCGAAACCTCTCAGGACCATACCCTATCTAAACGACGAACATGTGGATGCTGCCCAATTGTGAATAAGCTGGCAACTCTGCCAGCGATGCTGATGGACCTATGCGCACAACTGAAAAAGGCAACAAACAACAAAATCAAACCGCTTCTAAAAGGAGAAAATTTGCCTGGGCATGGCAAAGACGAAATAATTCATCTGTATGGGCCAGTGAACGTGGAGGAAAAATCAACCCCAACAGAACAACTAGAGGAGAACCTCAACAGCGACAACAGAAAGCAAATAATAGCATTGCCATTCATCCACAGTCATAAGGCAGACCAAATAGAACAAGCAGAGTTAGCTAAAGGGGAAGTGAAACTAAACGCAAAATTAAGACGTGCACAAAAAAGGAAAGGCCGGAACAAGAAACAACATTTCTCCAGGTTGGGATTTCAACGACTCTTTGGGACAGCATCGGAGCAAGAAGAGACGCCGCTAGTGCCAAGTGGGACTATGCAACAGAATATCTTTTCACCAGAAAGTATTACTAGCATCACAAATATGTCTAATTGCGCCCAACCTCTATCGAGCAGAAAGCAAGAAAACAGTGCTCCTGGGGATGCACACGATGACGCACACGAGACTGCGGGAGTTGACCCTCTCCAATTGAGTCTGGTGGGAAATCCCAACGTAAACCACTCCCAATCCAGAACAGTCAGAGAAAAAGGGACTAGAATAAGAACCTCAGAGACCTTTCAGGATCCGAGACACCGCAACATCCCTGGGGTATCAACCACAATTGGAAATGTCTCCGCTAGGTGGAACGTAAAACAGGGGAATCATGACGCTCCTCCCAGCGAATACACAGATAAAAGGGATGTAAAGGTAACACAAAATAATCAGCCCTCGCCCCTCGGCAATTTGACCTCATTAATAACAAATAGGACAACTATGACAACTCAAACACAAAACCAACCCAGTCCCAGCCCAAAACGGCAAGGAACCCTAGGCCACACAGCAGCAATTCAAACAGAACTGAGATGCTCACAAAACGAGCCTAGCCGGCCATCCTCGGAAAATCACAACGATATCCGTAACCCGGTAGGACCGAGCAGAACAAACGTAATATGTTTCAAACCCGAATACAGCTCCAAAGGAAGGCACGACATATTGAACCGAGGCAACATACTGTGGCTACTATCTCACATACCCTCAGTGGCCGACATAACGACGAGTGATTTGAAGTTCATTGAATTCATAAATAGCGAGGATTCAACGGCAGGTGAAAAAACAAGAGCAACATGGGTCACTACGATAAAAGCACACAAAATACTCAAAGAAAGTGTCACCCTAAAGTCCTGGGGGATAACTATCACCCCGTACTTTAAGCTAGGATATCCCGATCTGCTAATTCCTGAACCCCAGAGGGCGGCAGATACGAACGCTGGCAGACCAACTATATCTGTGCTGAGAGGAACCATAGGGCACTGTAACAGCAACAAAATGAACCAACCTCGGGAAGAAGACACAAGATGGTTCGTGAGAACCATAAACAACATAAGAGACTGACAAAGCGCTAGCCCACAAAACACAGCTAACACATTAGGAACAGTGCGGCTCTGCTCCTGGAATGTAAACGGGCTTGCCAACAAATTAGCAGACTTGGATTTTGTCACCTATGTCAGGGCCTTTGACACTGTGGCACTACAAGAAACATGGATGACCAACCTGCCTCATCGCCAAGGATTTCTGTGCTTCTTCACAAATTCCATCAGGGGAGAAAAATATAGTCATCTTAAAAGAGGTTTGGTCACATATGTTGCAAATGCATTTGCCCACTCTGCATGCATTTTTGATTCCACAACCCAATCAACCTTAGCAGTTACTATTCTCTTCTCAACGCCTAGACTAAACAAAAGGGACTCTAATATTATGTTGTTAAATGCGTATATTCAACCAAAAAATAAAATTAAACAAGCTAAGGAAATGTGCAACGTTGTGGAAACATGCATAAGTGAGGGACCCGCAACTGATCTTATCCTAACTGGGGATTTAAACCACAATTTAATGGGATCGTCAGTGGAAGAAGAAGGGTTAACCCAAAATGCAGTCTGGAACATCCCGCAGCAAGGAAAACATCATGCGGGCAAACAAACTAAAACTGGGCAAATGATCTTAGAGGTCCTGGAACATCTCAATTTAAGGGCACTAAATGGAAGATCACCGAAAGACAACCCTCCTGTAACAACATATAGTTCAACAAAAACAAGCTTGATATTGGACTATACTTTTGCCTCCCTAAGGGCCAGATGTAGGTAAATTTTATTTTCCGACCTCTTAAATACCGAGTCATACCGACTCGGTATTTCAGAGGTCGGAAAATAAAAATACCGAGATGTAGGTAATTGCAGATGTGCAATTACCGAATCGGAAACAGTCGGTAATTTCCGATGCGGTAAATACCGACCGGTAAATACCATGCATTCCTATGGGCCTTGAAGCCCATAGGAATGATTGGGAATTTACCGGTCGGTATTTACCGCGTCGGAAAATACCGACTGTCACAAGGGTGCAGGGGGTGTCACTTTGACACCCTCTGGCACCCCCAAAAGAGGCTCGGGTGCCATGTGGCAGGCAGACCTGCCCTAAGGGCAGGTCTGCCTGTCATATGGCATAGGTGTGCATGCACACATGTGCATGCACACCAGAATCGGTATTTTACCATCAAGTATTATTTGATGGTAAAATACCGATTTTGTACTGCTTGTGGGACTCAGAAGAGTCCCACCTACATACCAATTTACCGGAATCCGTAATGTTACCGACTCGGTATTTTACATACTCGGTAAATTTACCTATCGGTAAATTTACCGAGTCTGTAAATTACAGGGACCTACATGTCAAATTGCTTTTACCGGGTGGTAACGGCCGAATTCGGCCGTTACCACCCGGTAAAAGCCTACCTACATCTGGCCCTTAGTCTTTATCACCAAATTGCATCGTTCCAACTGGGCAACAAAGGAGACAGTGATCATCAGCCGCAAGAAATAGAATTGAGAACAGTTACTCCAACATACGAATGATGCCGGGAACCTCAAGGAATAATTACCACCATAACCCTAAGAAGAATCAAATGTATGATAGCCGCAGGAAACGAGATGCTTGAAATTGCAAAACAAGGACTGGAGATGGTGAAGTGGAGAAATAGAGAAACGTCTTATTAGCAATGGAGGAATACGCGACCAATATCAAACCACTTAACCGCCATAGATTCAGCGGCATCATACCAATATCGCGTACCGCAAAGCAAGATATCAAGCTTGCAAAAAAAAGGATCCAAAAATTAATAAGATACCTGCGACACAAGCCCAGCGACGTACCACACTTACACGAACTACGGAAACAAACGGTAGCCCTCAGAAAATTAAAAAGGGCCTGCGAATAGATCAATAGGGGAGAATTTGTGGGTTAAACTACATGCCGATGTTAAACATGAGAACAGCACCAGATTCTGGGGTACCATAAACAAATTAATTTACCACAATCATGACAGCATTTCCACAAACATCACAGAGGAAGCCTGGGCACAATACCTCAGGTCCCACTTTCAACAAGGCACCGAATATAGCAAGAAGCGCAAAGTCTGCCAAAACTAACTCAATCTTCAATCGAATCTCAAGGCCTGTGTTGAAACTGATCCTGCCGATTTTGGTAAAAGAGAACAAGATTTTGGGCAGAAGCACTGGACCCACTCTTCAGAGAAATCAGAATTCTGAATATCATGCCCAGCTCATGGAAAGGCTCAATTATTTCCCCAATCCATAAATCAGGCGACAAGATGAAACCTCAATTATCGCTTAGTGGCTCTTCTGGACATCGAAGCAAAATGTTTCGCAGGCTTGATATTGGAGGGCCTGCAGGCCTGGTGAAATAAAAATCATCAATCCCTCTCCAACAGACAGGATTCACAAAATCAGTTGGGATAACAACTAATAATATATTAAGCATGGCAATTCTCATGGACAAGGCAGCAGCGACAATATCATCATTATACCTCTGCTTATTAACTACAAGGCTGCATTTGATCATGTCAATCGCATAAGACTGTGGTCCAAATTACATCATTGGGGACTTCCTCAGCCCCTACTCAACTTGATCATAAACTTGCACACGGACACTTGGCTACAGGTAAAGTTGGGAAACTGGACTTTGCTGTCGAAACGCATCCCCACGGAAAATGGTCTTAAACAGGGCTGTGTTTTGGCACCCACTCTCTTCAATCAGTATACAGCCGATCTATTTAAGCTGCTAACCACTCGCAACTCACACGACCCGAAATTAAGAGACACGGCCCTTCCCTGTCTTCCTTACGCTGACGACATAGTCCTGATTAGCAAAACTATAGTAGGGCTGCAACATCTCCTAAATACAATGCAGGATTTCTCACAAGCAAATGATCTCACGATCAATTTGGACAAAACGAGAACGATGATAATCAGTAAAAAAAGGTGACAAACTGCAACCTAGCTTTGGGGGGGAGACCAGAATAGAAGGAGCAACAGAATACAAATACCTTGCTGTGAAGCTGGACTCCGGGGGACAATTCCTGGCTCAGAGGAATAGCGTAAGGCAAAAAGGCTTAATAATAGCAACGTCCCTAAAAATTCTAAACTCCGGGGGGCGCTAGAGGGCGCGAGACAAGATGGCCGCACTTTAGTGAGGCTCCGTCGGATCAAGCAAACATCCTACAGTAATCCTATGCATCCTGCAGCCTGAACGGCCCTGCCGAAGCGGCTGGCTATCCCCAGCTCACCCAGAGCTCTGTGGCGGTTGCGGAGCCTCTGAGCCCCGAGGATTGATTGATATCCTTGGCCCCGTGGCGGGCCTGCAGAGCGGTGGAGATAACCGCGTGAGGCTGTGCTTCGGCTCTCCCCTAGTGTCGGAGCCCGGCGGAAGCGGCTCTGGGGACGTGCGGTCTGCCTGACACATCCTGCGGTGAGCCTGGCCCGCAGACGGCGAACAAATCCCGGGAGGACGTCGGAGGCTGCCTGGGAGGAGCCGCGAGCGGTGCCCCGGGGGACTGCTGGGCTCCAGCGGCCAACAGCGAAATCCGGAGTGCAGGTGCGGGCGGCGTCTGGACGCTCTCGGCTCTGGCTGCGGTGAGTGGGGCTGGGTTCGGGCGCGGCCTGGGACCGCGGAGGTGGTTGTGGGCCTAGCGCGCGCCCTTGCTCTGCGAGCTGTGGTCGGGACGGGAGGGACGGGCGGGGTGCCTGGAGGGGATACTGCATACGGCCTGTGGTGACCGGGGAGACCCCTGTGGTTATTGCATACACTGAGCTGCCATTTTCTGATCGGCAAATTCACGGCGTGCAGGCCGGAGATCCCCGACCTCAATTACTATGTGGCCCAGGACGGGAGCTCCTGCTCGGGGCTCTGATTGCAGGGGGACTGGTACTCTGCTTGGCAACTGCTTTTTGTTACACAATCCTGCCACGTTGTGAGTTGCTTTCCTTTATGAGTGAGGTGGGTGTGTACAGAGGCACAGGGACATTAACACCCTGCCATTCCTGGGGACTCTGAGGAGTATCCGGTCGTCTATATTCCTGTGCACGAGGAGCTGACCACATCACAACATGGGCAAGCCGGACAGAGGTCAAACGAAAATAAATTTTGACTCGCGCAGACTGGCCAAACAGTCGCAAAAAGCGGCCTCTGATTCGGAATCTGAAACGGCTACTGGTGGGGCGCCTAAACTAGAGGACACGTTAGCAGCCATGCAGAAAACGCTGCAATCTATTGAAGGCGCCATGTCGGCGGTGACCCACCGCCTTGACCACATGTCTTCGCAACTGGAAAAACATAACGCCCGCATGGGGGAAGTTGAGCAGAGGGTCTCGGCCACTGAAGAGGGCCTCACGGAGATTGCGGGCAAAACTTCCGACATGGATAAACTACTGGCGGTCATTAGGGCTAAGAACGAGGATTTGGAGGCCCGCTCAAGACGCAACAACATCCGCGTCACGGGCCTGCCGGAATCGACAAATGTGGGGAAAATGGAGGTATATATGGAGCGTCTTATTACTGATATTTTCGGGACAGAGCACTTATCGACCATGTTTATTGTTGAGAGGGCGCACAGGTCATTGGCGGCCGTGCCGCCGCCGGGCACTCCACCGCGCCCTGTCATCGCGCGTCTCCTGAACTACAGAGACCGGGACGCCATTTTGCGTATGGCGAGGGAAAAGGGCGCCATCGAACACCAAGGAAACAAGCTTGAGTTCTTTCCGGATTTCACGGCGGCTGTACAAGCGGCTAGAAAGGAGTATGGCACAGTGAAACAATTTCTGAGAAAGGAGGGGGTTCCGTATGCTATGCTCTATCCTGCAAGACTTCGAATTGGTGCCCATGCTGACAATAAAATCTTTCATACTCCGAAGGCGGCGATGGATTACGCAAAAAAGCTTAAACGGAAAAAGCGAGACTCTGCCACGGCACATGGGGAAGAAGAGGGGGCCAACGAGGAACTTTGAACAGTGTTATGGATATCCCGGGGCCCCCTGGACGGGGCTCTGTGATGACTGCCTGGGCCTCTTTCATTAATGTGTACACACTCTACTAACGAAACTGCGTTAGGCGTCTATGTTTCCGGGGGGTTGGGGGCGGACTCTATGCATGCTCGGATGCTGGTATGAAGGTTGTTCTGCTCCTGGGTCATGGGGGTGCCTGGTAGTCTTGGGTTGGGCTCGGGAGGTTGGACACATATCTCGGGAATACTGGAGGGTGTTGGACTTGATAGCCATTGCGTAATTTCGATTGGTTGCAATGATGCCATCACGCTCTGACTCTATTGGGATGTCAAGTATTTGAGGCTTGATCCCCTCCTGTTACGGCCGTGACGGGAGGTCTGAGCACCCTAGCGTCTCTCCAATGGGTGTGCCCCAACTGTTGTATGGAAGGGGGGGAGTTGGAGACTTCGGGATCGGGAAGGGATGGCTTTGGCTAGATTGGGTGGCTGAAGTGGGAGGGGGGTTGTTGGGGCTGGGGGGTCAGTTTTGGGAATGTTTTGGATTCCTCCCCCGTTGGGAGGGTTTGATGAGCACACACAGCCATGTCAGAGTTTTTATTATGCTGTTCACCCTGTTGCTAGCGCAGCGGGGTTGGATGGGTAGGTTCAGCTTGCGCGCCACGACTCAGTATATCTCTCATAGAATTTCCGCGCTGCTAAGGGTCTCAGCTCTCATTAGTCCTGTGATGAGTTGTCAGGATGGCTAGCGGTAGTGCACTCAACTGGCTAACTTGGAATGTGAGAGGCCTCAATAGTCCCAAAAAGATTCGACAGGTGTTGGGGTATCTGACACGTCATAACGCTCATGTTGTTTTCCTTCAGGAGACACACTTGACGACTCAAAAGGCAGTTTCTGTGGCCAAGCAGTGGGCTGGTTTCCGATTAGCTACGACATATTCTTCCTATGCTCGGGGTGTTATGGTCCTGATCAAGAGGGGTATTCAGTTTGAGAGTCTGTGTGAGGAGGTCGATAAGGAAGGGAGGTATATCCTTTTGCATGGTAGGCTATGTGGCAAGTTGTTTACTATGGTTAATGTCTATGGGCCTAATACGGATGACCCGGAATTTTTTCGGGTCCTGTGGAATAAGGTATATGATTTGCCGCCTGCGGCCATTATCTGTGGGGGTGATTATAATGTGGTGCTAGATGTCGAAGTGGATAGGAAAACTCCTCATCTCTCCCATGAGAAAAAGTCTGCGAAAGTGCTGCGGGATGGTATGACTGATTTGGGACTGGTGGATGTGTGGAGACTGCGACACCCAGGGGACGCAGAGGGCACATGCTATACGTATGCACGAGACACGTGGTCCCGCTTAGATTACTGGTTGGTGACGCGGGATGTGAATGCATGGATAGAGGGTGTAGAACATCTGCCACGTACACTGTCGGATCATGCTCCGGTAGCACTGACACTGTCTATACCGCAGTATGCATCTGCGCCTTACACATGGAAATTACACCCCACTGCCTTGTTGGATCAGGTGTTTAAGACAGACTTGCGTGACGCGATAGCGCTTTTCTTTGTTGAGAATGAGAGTCCGGAGATGAGTAAATGTACTATATGGGAGGCGTTCAAAGTCACTATTAGAGGGGTGTGTATTGGGAAGCAAGCTGGAGTACTCAAGTCATTACGCAACTCTCTCGCGCGCTTAGAGCGTGACTTGAAGGAACTGGAACGCAGGTATGATGCCTCTGCCTCTGATGCGACGTTGGCCGAAATACGGTCCAAGGTGGACGAATATAACAAGTTGAGTGATCAGGAGGCTTGCCATTTGGCCAAACGACGAAGAGCTCGGCATTATGGGGAGGGGGGTCGACCAGGTCGTGCACTAGCAGAGCGTATTCTGGAACCATGGGCGAAACACTATACTGTGCAAGGGATCACGGTAGATGATCGCAGCGTGACTGATGCGGCGGGGATTCTTCACCAATTTGTAGATTATTATCAGGGAATGTATGGCCACAGGACGACAGCCAGTGAGGATGAGGTGAGCCAGTATCTGGATGAGGTGGCGTTGGTCTGGCTTTCTGCGGCTCAACAAAACTTTCTAATGCATCACATCACAGCCGAAGAGCTGCGGGAAGCCATAGCTGATCTTCCCAATGGGAAGGCAGCGGGTACGGATGGGCTCCCGTCCGAATTCTATAAAGAATATGCAGACGAGTTGTTGCCGCATCTGGCCGAAATGTACGAGGAATCGTTTGAGCAAGGGCGTCTGCCAGACACGTTGAGGGAGGCCCTCATAGTCGCGCTGCCCAAACCCGGCAAGCCGTCTGATCAGTGTGAGTCCTATAGGCCGTTATCCTTAATGAATACTGACGTGAAAATATTGGCTAAAGTACTTGCGACGCGGTTGCGCTTGCTTCTTCCGGTGATGGTCCTGCCGGACCAATCGGGCTTTATTCCTTCCCGTTCTACTGCCCATAATTTGCGGGCCATGTTCGCGGTCCTACATCTGATAAAACCGGAACTTCCAGCCGCCGCTGTTTTTTTAGACGCGGCGAAAGCGTTTGATTCAATTGCGTGGCATTTCTTGTTCTCAGTGCTGCGCCGCATGGGAGTCCCTCTCGTCTTTGTCCAATGGGTAAGGCTATTGTATACGAACCCAGTGGCCCGGGTGAGGATCAACGGACATGTTTCGGACGTTTTTCCCATTAAACGTGGAACTAGGCAGGGATGTCCTCTCTCGCCTCTGTTATTTGCGCTAATTATGGAACCTTTGGCGTGTATTCTGCGTCAACGGCATTCGCAATCTGCCCTGTGTTTCGATCGGAGACCGCTGGCTGTGTCCATGTACGCGGATGACATGGTATTGTATGTAAGGGAGCCTGAGATTTATCTGGAGGGGTTGATACAAGAATATATTCGCTTTGAGTGGTTTGCGGGCCTGTCCATAAACTGGGATAAATCGATAATTATGCCACTTACTGACAGCACAGTGCGCTTCCCGCTCAACTTCCCCTTAGATTGGGCTACCGACCCGGTCCGCTATCTTGGTATCTGGATACACCGTGATCCACATGAAATGCTTCGGGTGAACTATGGCACGGCTATTTCTAAGCTCGAGGACCAGGTGGATAGGTGGAAAAGACTACCACTGTCTATGGCTGATCGAGTGGCATTGATCAAGATGGTAGTCCTCCCGAGATTTTTGTATCTATTTGTAAATGCCCCGTTAGCACTCAAGAGCCATTTTTTTGCCACGCTTCGTTCTTTGCTGATAAGCTTGGTCTGGGGGGGCAAGAAGCCACGCCTGAGCTGGACTACCTTGACGAAACCATATGAGCTCGGAGGATTCTCGATTCCGGACATGCATCTTTATTATCTGTGTGCCCAAGCACATTTTGCCACATATTGGATATCAGCGCCGCCCTATACGCCACACGTTGCTGTGGAGGCTGGGGCGTCCGGGCCGCTGCCGCTGCAAGCCATGATAGTAAACTCTCAAACGGCATATGAACGGAACGACGTGGATACGGTACGTAGCACGGCTGCGGCCTGGAATGCGCTCGGTCAGCGTGCTGGTAAACTTCCCCTGTATGCACCGGCGATGCCCCTTTCGTGGCATGAACACATATCAGTGCTGGGGGACGCGGGGGCGCTTCGCCTTCTGCGATCTGCCGGTTTGCACCTCATGGGGGATGTATTCCAGGGTGGCACCTTTATTACACTGGCGGCCTTTTTGGCAAAGGGCGGCAATGCCAGTATGGCTACGTTTATATACATTCGACTCCGAGCTGCACTTCGGAGCCACTATCCGTCTTTTCCGGCGGAACCTCCGGTGCTGGAAGGGTTGCAACTCCTTTATACGGCAAAAGACAGAACGAAGCTGGTATCTCGGCTATATAGAGCTGCGCAGCGAGATGAGGGAGTGTTGGATACTAACTCCAAAAATAAATGGGACGCGGTGTTACAGCACCCATTGACGGACGATGAATGGGAGGAGTGCTGCTCCATGACGGGTAATTATGCAGCAAATGGCAACTTTCGACTTATTCATTATAAGTATTTGCATCAACTCTACTATACTCCGGTGCAATTGTGCAGGTATGGGCTTCGTGAAACCGATAATTGCACGCGTTGCGGACTTGGGTCTGCGGACTTTCTGCATCTAGCTTGGGGTTGCCCTAAGGTGGGAGAATTCTGGGCTGCTGTGGCCGCGACAGTATCTGCTATGGCTGAGGTTGTGATTGACTGTACCCCTCGAGTGTGTCTCTTAGGCTTGATATCGGGGGTCCCGAGGGGAGTGCGTAAACTTGTATGCCTGTCGCTGCAAATGGCTAAACGAAGGGTGGCAGTGTGTTGGGGTGGTAGGAGAGCACCAGCCCTGCAAGACTGGCTGAAGGACCTGGCGTACTGCCGGGATCAACTGCTCTGTTACCACGAAGAACTGCCGGCTGGTTCTCGGCCTACCGATATTTGGGGACCATACACTGCTTATATGCTTGCTAGAGCGGAGTCTGACTCTGAGGCCGACTGAAACAGACTGCGAGAGCCCTTACCACACTTACCTTCTACACTGGTGGGAGCAATGGGACTACTGGGGCATGTTCAATGACTGCACTGCATTGATAGGAGGCATGGGGCTGACAGGTTCCTTACCCTTACAGGTTTTTTCATTGTCCAACTTGGCTTGAGTGTTTGGCGAGAACGGGAGGCGTGATGTTGCTTGCTGCTTGCCCTGATTTCACTGCACTGGCTGTGCTCTGTATATAGGTTGAAATGGTTACCTTATTTAGGATCGATAAGCTGATGACTTACAATGAGAAATTGTTGATAATGTTCCTATGGG
This sequence comes from Lissotriton helveticus, assembly GCF_964261635.1. Lineage (NCBI taxonomy): Eukaryota > Metazoa > Chordata > Amphibia > Caudata > Salamandridae > Lissotriton > Lissotriton helveticus. The sequence goes on from NC_136067.1 coordinate 453,279,317, forward strand.
TTTCACAGTTATGGACACGTGGAGTGCTCCACAGCACTACAATAATGCATACTTCATCATGCTGTATCCACTTGAGTCATATGTGCTCTCTTTGATATGATAGCCATGAGGATTTAACTGCGGCCGGCCCTGCGGGGTTGTTGGCGGGACGCTGTGTTGACTGACATAAGTTTATGGAGCGGCCGGCCCTTGGAAGGTTGTAGGCCACCAGCTGTGTTCACTTTCTTACCAAGCAATAAAGGTTTTTGAAAACTTAAAAAAAAAAAAAAAAAAAAAAAAAACAATTCTAAACTCCAAATGATCTGGCCCTTCTATCCTGCCACTCAGAGGTGGTTCGTTAAAAACTTTTACCATCAATCACCTATGGCAGCGAGGCACAGAAAGGCAAGGACGTGGAAAAACTTGACGCCACTGTAACTACTGCATACAGGGTTATCTTTGGGCTTCTGAAATACACATCACCTGCTCAAATCAGACTAGAGTTTGGCTTCTCGAAGCAACAATTGCCAGACAAGGGGCCTTCGTCATCGCATGGGATAAAGTGCGGAAAAACTCCTCGCGGAATGTTAAATGACCTGCTGTGAAAAGAGCTACAAACGCACACCACATTACTAGCTGCGAAATATCTTCATAGCAGCCTATCTAAATTAGGGCTAAATCAACTGTGGGAAACACTGACAATCACAGTAATTTTTAAGAAAACAGTGTGGAAGACGGTGAAACTACTGTCATGGTTGGAGGACATTGCCGCACTTTCACAGAGAGCTCATGAATGGATGACTCTGAATACATACTCGAATATAGGAATGCAAGCCTACTTTAATGTGGGATTTGACAAAAATATAAAAATTGCAATTATGAAATACAGACTTGGCCTTCTTCCTTGTATCCAGCACCTTCCACCATGGCTATGGAAAAAAGCAGGTCTTGTGTGCCGATTATGCGGAACAGCTCAGGAAGATCTGCTCTTGTAAAGAAAGAAAGAATTTGTTGACACAACTATTTAAACAACACGACTTCGAACAAGGAGGCAAGCCCTTATTGCATGCTTTGCACCTAGTGATCTGCAACTGAACTGCAGAGCAGTAACATTTTCGAGACTGTGTGAAAGCAAAAGGCCAGAAATAGAAACATCAGGAACCCCGTCAGAAATGACAAGCTAACATTAAGACGGCCCTGGTTTGACATTTTTAATTTTTATTTCTGAAGTCAAAAGAAACCGAAAATTTTTATGCTGCTAAAGCCCAAAACCAGCAAATTTATCAACACGGTTTTAAGACTTTTAAGCTTTTTGAAGGAACTCGTTTTATGCATGTATGTGAGTTTTACTAAATATATATATGTTTGTATTGCATCGGTTTTAATTAACTATGCAAATAAAGATTTACTTACTTACTATACAGTAACCATGAGGCTCAACTTGCCCAACAATTAACGAATCCATCCAGTCTTTCATGTGTCCTTTATGAAATCCTACTGATCTGCTATGCAAACCAAACTATTTTCCACTCCTGTGATGAAATCCTACTGATCTGCTATGCCAACCAAACTATTTTCCACTCCTGTGATGGTTGTCAATCACAATGAGTTTGATGACCACACAGTCTTGCCTTCAAAGTAGGATAAAGGGAAATTTTACACTCTGATAAATTGGAAGGGTTACTGCCCTGAAAAAAGTCCTGGGAACCAGCATCAAATGTCCATGCCCCCAAAAGGTGTGCAACTTTAATGCTCTTCATCCTGATAAGCCATGTCAAATCAGTTGGCCTTAGGGATGAAGGCAGAACTGTCATGTGTTTTTGGCCCCTGTGAGTTGGGAGTTCCCCTCAACAGGCCCAGGGATTAGTGTATCCCTATCCTGTACATTATATGTTTTTTTTTTTAATACTTTTTCAGGACACAAGGGCCCTTTTTTTGGAAAGTTTTGTGAAGGTGCATCAAACATACGGCCAGATTCATCATTGTAAATTCGGCTCGCAAAGGGCCAGATACTAAGAATCCGGCCCTTTGCGAGCACTATTTTTGCATTTGGGATTCATCATCCCATATGCAAAAATCGCAATTACCGAAATTGCTTAATTGCGAAGAATCACATTTAAGGAATCTCAATTAGAGATTCCTTAAATGTTATTCATGTACCTTTTTAAAATTGTGAATTCGCAATATGGGGCCGCTATTTACCATGAAGTGTAACTTCGTGGTAAATAGCGAAAACTTAGAAAAGTGCACTTTAGTGCATTTTTCTAAGTTGTATGTTACACACACACATGTCCTTTGGACATGTGTGTGCGCAACACCTGTGTACATTTGCATTTCAGGGGTGCTACAGGGTGTCCTTTGGACACCCTGGCACCCTTGAAATCGCTTCCTTATTTGCGATTTGCAAATTGCTAATCGCAAATAAGGATTGACTCCCCATTCATCCCTATGGGCCTTTGGCCCATAGGAATGAATGGGGAGTCTTTCCTTATTTGCGATTAGCAATTAGCGAATCGCAAATAAGGAAGCAGTAGAAATTGCATGTAATTGTGCGATTTCTACATGAATCCCGTTTTGCGAGTCTTTGATAGCGATTCCTTAATAATCGCTATTAAGGACTCGCAAATCGGGACATTGATGAATCTGGCCGATAGTTATTAGCAAGCCAAAAATAACTTTTCAATGGAAATGTGGTCCTAACTATGGCGACCGGGTATATGTTTATATGTTTGTGTTTGCTAAAATTGTGCAAAATGCAGTGATATTAAAACCCACAGGGACCATTGAAATGTGGAAATTATTTCTTGTAACCCTGTGACTGTAGGTTTCTTTATCTTAAATACAGTTCCTAAAGTGCTCTTGCAGGGCATTACCATCCATCATCAGAGCAACTAAAGGTATGCTGCAATGGAGCATCAACTTATGCAGCTTGATTATCTGAATTATGTGGCAAACAAAGGCAAAGTAAGCTTCACTATGATGCACATGCTCTAGCAGTGTTATATTGATCAGTTTGAGCTAAAACATTTTTTTCCCTTAAATCTGAAAATTATGAGGCAATTGTGATAAATCTATAATTATGTTGTTAACACAATAGCCACAAGATTACATAATTCCTCTAACCCTGACCGTTGTCCATTGTTTCATCAATAATATATTCACAAAAGGTAAACAAAATCTAACCCATATTCCATTCAGTGCTCATTGTTACCATAACCTTGAAAAGAACAGCTTCCACTATCTCTCCATTCTGCAGACAGATTGTGTTTTTAATATAGGAAGAGTTTTGTTTCTAAAATTCTCCATTATTAACTATTTCATTCTTCTTTTATCTTGCAGACAACCGAATAGTATAGTGGAGTACTTAATTTAATATTTTTCGATACAGATTTACCTATTTAAAAAAAACAGTTTTCAAGTTAATCTCACACACACACACACACACACACTCTCACTCTCTCTCTCTCTCTCTCTCTCTCTCTCTCTCTCTCTCTCTCTCTCTCTCTCTCTCTCTCTCTCTCTCTCTCTCTCTCTCTCTCTCTCTCTCTCTCTCTCTCTCTCTCTCTCTCTCTCTCTCTCTCTCTCTCTGCAGCCCTTCATGGGTGTAGCATCTCAGATGGGGGAGCAGCAAGATCAATAAATGCATCTATCCTAACATCAGAAAAGATTCTCACTCAGAGAAGTGTGCTTGAAGTCCTTTATTATCGTGCAAAAGTAGATGACGTGTCTCAGCCATCAATCAATCATTCAATCGCCATTTGTATTGCGCACAGCTGCTTCCTCAGAGGCATCCCGGTGCTCAGGCGGTCAATTTTTGTCCATTGTTTCATCAATAGTATATTCACAAAAGGTAAACAAAATCTAACCCATATTCCATTCAATGCTCATTGTTAACATAACCTTGAAAAGAACAGCTTCCACTATCTCTCCATTCTGCAGACAGATTGTGTTTTTAATATAGGAAGAGTTTTGTTTCTAAAATTCTCCATTATTAACTATTTCATTCTTCTTTTATCTTGCAGACAACCGAATAGTATAGTGGAGTACTTAATTTAATATTTTTCGATACAGATTTACCTATTTAAAAAAACAGTTTTCAAGTTAATTACACACACACACACACCCGCACACACACACACACACACACGCACACTCTCTCGCTCACACACACTCTCTCTCTCACACACACTCTCTCTCTCACACACACTCTCACACACACACACACACTCTCTCTCACACACAGTACAGCCTTCTACCGCCACCACTCTACCACTCTCTCCATCAACACTCTACCCCTCTAGGCGCCACCACTCTATGCACCACCACTCTATGCGCCACCACCCTAACCACCACCCCCCTATCCACCACTCTAGCGCCCACACTCTAGCGCCCACATTCTAGCACCACCACTCTACCCGCCCACCACTCTACCCTCCAACTCCACCCTCAAAATCCACCATCCAAATCCACCATCCAAGCAATACTACACCCTCCAAATACACCCTCTGACTACACCCTCTAACTCCACCATCCAACTACACCCTCCAACTCAACGCTCCAAATCTGCACTCCAACTCCTTCCTCCAACTACAAATCTTTCCTCCAAAAACACCATCCTACTCCACCCTCCAACTCCAACATCACCCTACAAATCCACCCTCCAACTACAACTCCAGCCTCCAAATCCACCCGCAAACTACAACTACGGACTCCAACTCCACACTCAAAATCCAGGAGTGTCAAGGTCTAGGCCCTTTGACATTCAGAGCTGCCTGGGACGGCGCATTCACACCTCTTCCTCAGCATTAGGCATGACAATAGAAGCCCGGCACTCGCACATCAACAGGAGGGGAAGGGGCTGCTTCAGAGACTGAAGTACTAACTGAGCTCTTCTCTTTGAAAGTGCAATGCTCTCCTGTACGCAGAGAATGAGTAAGGGGAGCCCCGTTCTCATGTCTTTGAAAAGCGCCATTTCACCACATTCTTAGAAATTATTTTTAAACATCGACTGCAACCCATTTTTGTCAAAATTGTAGATTCTGAGCAAAATAGAAAATGTCTTATCTCAAATCTGTGTGTATACACACAGAGTGCCAGAGCTTTAGTGGTGCCAACTTAATTTGGACAAAAGCTTTCTGACAAACATGTTTTCTCTCACCTGAAGGGAGCCAGTGTCACAATAACCCCACATCCCAGTGCCATAGACCATAGCCGAGCAACATCAAGCCATTTTTTTGATTGCATCCATCGGCTTGCACTCAAGCTTCCCAGCAAACCGGAATAGGGCCTCTGTTGTTTGATTAAAATGGGCATGCTTGACTTTAATTAAGTGAGACCAAGAACTTTTATGATCAATAGTGATGCCCAGATAATTAAATATTGTGGCACAGGCAAGTTTTTCTTTCTTAATATAGAGAGCTCTGGTTTTCAAGATAGTATTCCCTAAAATCTTTCTGTGAGATTTAGCAATATTTGTCTGCAGTCCCAGTTTGCTCATGTAGTAGACAAATCTATTTAACAAGAGTTGTAAGGCCATCCCTGTCCTTGACATCAGGACCCAATCATCTGCATATAGCAGAGCAGGGAGTCTTCTTGAGCCCACCGCGGGTGTCTACCTCGCCATGATTCAACAAGGTCTATAAATCATTTATATATAGTCAAAAAAGGAATAGAGCCAGCACATAAACTTGTTGCATGCCTCTCTTCATTTTGACGGGGTCCGCATATTTCGCAATAGTGCCATATCTAATACGAGCAGTCAAACCCTCATACATTTGCACCAAAAAGTGAACCAAAGCTTCCTTCATTTCCATGTCAAACATTTCGCCGTAGAGCTTTCAGATATCCAACCAATAGAAGGCAAAAATAAGGTACTAAAAAGAGAATAAGAGACAGCTCTTCTTCGCCTGGGCATATTTACTAATTATCAAATCAACTGCAGTGTTAGACACTGCTCTGTCATGCCCAGACCCTTCTAAAGCCATACTGTATTGGGGACAGGCTACCTTTTTCGGCTACCCAGGCATCCAAAAGGGCCAACAAGATCCTTCCCAAAACCTGTGTTGCTTGAACATAAAATACCTTTAAAAAAACAGAGACAAGAAGCTTTTGGCTAAACAGGAACAGTCGGTTTTATTAAACAATGCGACCGGGAGCACTTCCACAGGCATAGGGTTTGAAGAATGTCTCAATTTACAATTGGTAGAACATGGATCACTATACAGTTGATTGAATGCAATAAAACAGTTCTGGTGATACTTTTATGATAAGGAATGTGAACCTCTGTCTTTGGAGCCATAAATGAATGTATTGGATGAGGTATTCAGGTGGGCCTCGACCTTGCGTGAACACAATAGGCCTTTGAGTAATGTGTCCAGATGTCCAGCATGGGGAGAGCATGACCACTGTGTGTGCTGTGTCCTGCCTGGCTATGTGTACTCTTTTTGGTTATTTGCAAATAGTTTGGAGGACGAGCCTCTTCCTTCTCTTCTACCTCTCCCATTGTTTTTCTGATGTGTGTTCTTACCGTCATGTGGCATCTGCCTTCATGGTGTTTTGGGAACGCATACACCCTTCCAGCAATGTGTGCTTTATAGGGGCCAATATCCCTGGACCAATGTGGTGTTGCTGCACCGATCTGTGGGAATGATCTGAGATTTCTTGTTCACACCGTTGTCTGCTGGCTATGTCCCCCCACACCTGTGAATCAATTAGTGATCTCAGGCCTGGGTCTCTGGGCCTGGGAATGATGTATTTCTGAGTCAGGGTTGACATGGAGTTCATAACGGGTGAATCTGACAAGAAAGATATGATTTCGTTTTTATACATGTAGGTATCATTATTCATATTGACATCAGCTTGCATGTGGAATGAATCAAGGAAAAAGGGCGATAACAATGGGTAGCTGATCTGTCACCTTTTTTAAAGATAGGAACTATAATGGAATTGGACCAGGATTTAAGTGGACCAATGGCAGCGGCGCTTCTGAGCATGTTTGTGATAAATGGAGCCCAAAGAGCGATATTGTTAGTAAATATGTCCATTGGTTCTCCATCCCGTCTTTGAGCCTTATTCATTGTACTCTGCTGAATTGCAGTTCTGACCTCCTCTCTGATAAAGGGTGGCAAGCCCGAACAGGCGGCTTGAAAATCAACTCTTGCAAAGCCCTGATCACTATTAGGATCAGCAGGGTCATCATATAACTTGGAGAAGTGCTCAACCCATTTATTAGGAGATATAGTTGAGTCCAGGGGAGTGTTCTGACTGTCATTTAAATAAGGGGCATTGACCGTCTTTCAAAATTGACAGTATCTTTTTTATACTGGCCACATGTAAGTTCTCAGAAGGTTTATTGTCTAATTGTCATCTTCCTTTTCAGAATGGTTTGCCTATAGTTCCATCTGCCTACCCTTACATTCTCTCTGTCTCTAGGTACCCCCTTCAAGGTGGTAATAAGTGATTTGTGAGCAGAGGAACATGCATGGTCAAACCCTTTGATGGTATGGAAAATCCCATTGAAAGCTCCCAAGATTTAGAGGGATCCAGCTTCTCGTCAAAACAGCAGTTTCCATTTTTCTCAACAAGGTCTTCTAGCAAGCACTGTGTATGCACTGCGACCCATTACAAAGGAATCTTCTGTTTTTAGTTAAAACAATTGGACCGATAACAGCTTAACAGTGGTGGGCTACCTTTACCAGTTCCAAAGAAATTACCATAGGATTATGGTCACTGAGACCATTCTTTAATATCCACAAGTTATTGACTTATGACTGTGACACACTGGAAGAGCAATGCAATCAATACGACTACCTTGTCCTCTGCCCGAATAGGTAATATGGCCATATGATGGTATAGAGATGAGCAATGGCAGGGACAAGTGAATGCTTTGTCAAGATAGCCATTTCTTCGTAGATATTGAGCAGTTTTGCTCTCTCAAGTTCAGGTGAGCAACTTTGCTTGCTGCCGTGCGTTGTGCCAACTCTATGTAAATCTGGGCCTATGGGCCAGCATCTCCTACGAGTGAAACTTGGAAGTGAAACTTAGCGGAGATGCACAATGTGTTTGACACTGTGCAACCCAGAGTGTGTGAAAGTAATATTAAGACATGTCAATGCATTTTTCCTAGTCACACAATGCCTTCCTCCACCCACATGCGTAGAGCAGAGTTGCTTTTCTTTTTGAAGAGCTCTCTCGATTTACATTTAAAACAAAAAATTATTCCTTAGTGTTTTTGGTAAAAGATTAATGATCTTATGTGCTTGATATTGCCATGTTGTATAGCAATACCAACCTTGTACTTTTTGGTGTCAGTTTCGAACGTCCTCAAAGCTCCAATTCGATGCACTATTGATAAAAGTTTGACATGATAGTTTTCACTGCAGTTTTTTTACAGTGGTTTATGATAAACTTCATGTCGACCAGAAAATAGAGTAATATTGCTTTCGGTGCATTGCTCTTTGACACAATGACTTTCAAAATTAACTTCTCTTTGTTGTGTAAAGAAATAAAGTGGTATGACACTTAACAAATGTATGCATACTCCAGTGCTGTTTTATCTACAAGCCTGTGAGTATCAGCAGCCCAGGTAAAATTGAAGTATATATAGCATGCTATACAATTCATTGTTATATTTCCCCAGCAGGTGTCAACCAAAACCATGACATGTGACAATACTTTATTCTGCTTTTGAGTGAGGGCAGGAAGGGTGTGTTAAGTAGTTCCTGCTAAGCATTTTATAAAAGCTCTGGAAAGTTAAATATAAATGTGCTCTTGGGATGCTGAGCAAATGTTCCAGTGACATTGTAAGGGTGCCTTGGACCCCAAATTAACAGCAAAATGTGTCCACTTATCTGTTGATTGGGGAGTAAAATGCAGCTATAATGGTAGTGCATTCTGTACAACTGCATCGCCTGCACTAGTAAATCACTATCGTGAAAGACAGGTTCTTCCTATCTTTGTATGAATGTGACGTAGTCTTTCAAATTGCGTTGATAGTGTGCAATATGTGACTTCAGCATCAGCAGACATCTTTTCTGAAAGTCGTCAGATGGCTGCGAGCAGACTCTAAGACCTACATAGGGCAAAGGTAAAGGCAATCAATTAGGTGACTGCTGCCAACAGAGGCCAATAACCCGTTCTCCACACCAGCACCACAAGCACAACCACAAGCGCTGCTACAGGCTGTTTATAATATGTTTACATTGGCATCAGTTCTCTAACTTTAATCCATGTGCATTCCCTGAACAAGCACGCTTTCAGGGGAGGTACAGAACTTATGCCCAATCAACTCTTGTAAACATGGTTACTAACAGATGGGCGGAGGACAAGACCTTCTGTGTAGTTCTGCCGAAATCTCTTTTTTAGGTTGCTCACATAACCTCAGACGACTACTGCAGTATCAAGCCCAACCTAATAAAAGAGAGAATGAGTGCCTGCCATTGCTTAACTTGATCTCTGGTAATCACCATGCCTCTCAGATTAGAATTTGAATTAAGAATAGCAAATATGAATCTGTATTCAGAAATTGGTCCTTTTTAGCTAGAAATGAGCTGTACATGTCCAAATCCACAATAATGCTCCCAGCTTATTGCAGGCAATATAGAAGCAGTCAGTTCAGTCTAGTTTCTACTTTGTATTCTGGGCATGGGCATATCACTCACTAGTCTTCTCACCCTCACAGATCCAGGAATTAAAGACTCATAAAAGTTAAAAAGGTGTTTAATGTTTGATTCCTCAGCTGATCAAAGAGTTTATAGCCCAGGCTATCACAGGCTTGCACAGACTTTTAATATTAATTTGACACTGGGCTGGTATCTGACCTGGGCACAGATCATCGGATGTATGTCCTAACAACGCGGGCTTTACCCCACACTGCCATTACGACGCATCCATTACAACGCAAGTCGTTACAACGACTTGCGCTGTAGGCGCTGGTTTGTGGAATAGTTTAATTTTCTATTCCAACTCCAGCCCACGTAACAGTAGGGAAGGTGTTGGAATAGAAAATAAAACTATTCCTTTACCAAGAGCGCCCTCCAGCGCAAGTCGTTGTAACGAGTTGCGTTGTGATGGTAGCGTTGTAATGGCAGCGCCGTGTAAAGCCCGCGTTGACATGGCTGTCTCCCCAGATCATCAGTCTGACCTAGTCAAGAGTATGGAATCTGAGCTGGTCAAGGGCCTGAAGTCTCAGTTCTGCATAGGGCTACAGGATGATCTGGGGACAGGTGTCGAGTCAAAGATACACATAGGGCTGCTGTTTCATCTTGGCAGAGAGCCTCAGTCAGAGCTGTGCACAGACTGTAGCTAGAGCTAGGCACAGGCAAGAAGCCTGAGCTGGGCACAGGCCTGCGGCTTCTTCTCGGTACAGAACTGCAATTTCAGTTTGGTAACATGTCTGCAAAGGGTGCAGGCCTGCATGAAGAGTTTGGTGCGTGGCCACAGTTAGAGTTGGACACAGAGCCATAGTCAGGGCAGGGCATGGGAATTGAGTCTGAGCTGAGCATAGTTCTACAGTCTCAGCTGGGCACAGAAAAATAGTCAGAGCTGGGAACAGGATTGACATTAAAGCTGAGCACAGTTCTGCAGCCTCAACTGGACGCAGACAAGCAGCCTGAGCTGGACATAGACCTGCAGTTTTAGGTGGGCATAGACTGCAGTTTGAGTTTGGCACAGGGATATAGTCTCACCTGGGCTTAAGGGCTCAAGCTGGAGCTTACTTCAGGGATGCAGCCTGACTTGTATTGTTAGGAAGTTATATTTTTCCTGCTGGATGGCTTGCCCTCAGTGGTAGAGTTGTGGAAAATTCATATAATTTCTATTTGCATATTAATGAGGACTTTATGGAAAATTAAGTGAAATTTGGCAGATTTACATGACTTTCAAAGCTGGTATTTAGAGCTGTCTTTTAGTGTGAAATGCATCATCATGTCCACTTTGACATGTACATTGCACATGACCCAAGCAGCAGCTGCTCTCTTTCTATTTGTTCATGTTATTCCAATACTCCCACGAGAGTATTTTTCTCCCTATATAAATGGAACATTTCACAGTGGCATAGGGGTCTAATTTCGGGTTAAAAGCAGAAAGCAAAAAGCAGAAAGGATTACGCCGGCATAACAAACATTTTGTTCAGGCCTACTGTCTTGCACAGACTACCTGAACATATTTTTTTAACTCTACTTTTCAAAGCATCAACAAATTCCTACAAACGATTGTATGTTTGGAGCCCAGCTGTGGTGGCCCTACTTTTGTGGACTTTGTCACAAATTCCTATTTCTACATTGGTAATACTTTCGCAATGGATTCAGTATGGGGTGCTGTCTCTTATTTAAGAAACCAGTGTCTAAAATGTGCATGCACCAGCACCTATGACAAAAACAGCAACATTTTACTTACAGTCCACTGGCGCTCTGAACAATAATAAAACAGTTAGATTTTATATTTGGACACGCATGTTGTTCAAAAAGTAAAGAGTGTGGCCTCTAATATGAATAAAAATGTTTATGCAAGAAGGAACAACTGTAAGTTTGTATGAAACATTTGTGCAAGTAAGGTACGGTGACCAGAAATCCCAGATTTGCCAGGATAGTTCTGTTCTTTCAGCATGTGTCCTGGCAAATATCTATGAATTCAGCTCCTGTCCTGATTTTCAAAGATGGTCAACTAAACACACAGGAAGGCTTAACATGCACCAGTGCGAGATTAGTTAGGAGCCCTTATAAGAAATTAGGTCATTAAATATGATACTGTGTGTAAAAGTTACATTTAATTTATGCTTAGTGCCTCTATGCCATCCGTGTTCTATATTGAGTGTTACCCAGAAATCCATTCTGTGACAATGGTGGCTGCTAAATTGTAGCTCCCCTTTCATGTTTATGGTATGCCCCAGTGTTTGGTTTTAAAAATGTGGTCAGTCTCAGCCAAAGTTTACAAGGAACAGTGCATTTTGAAATATCATTTTATCACATAATTACTAATACCTCTTTTTAAATAGATATTTACCCAAAGTGCATCCAGCTCTCAGCACTATTATGAAACATGACTGCACGACATAAGTCAATGGTATCAAGGGGAAAAGGGTGGAGTAAGCCCAGCCACACATGTACACTTGGAAATGTACATTACATTAGAATCTCTGGAGCGCATGTTAAACCTCTGAGCTCCCATACCATTCTAATAATTATTATTTGTGAAACTGACTAAAGGTAAGGACAGATATTCTCAAAGTAGTCTACTACTTACCAAAATCACTTGAGTTTGCAGTGCTTTATCTCAATGCAAACATCAGTGCTATACTGCCTGTGTACTTTACTGCCTGAGAAGAAATTCAATTTTACAAACTGCATTCTTCTTCGAAGGGAAATCAGGGATCAGCTTTAACCATCTTTTAAATGACAGGTGAAGTGCACCGCCAAAACAGCATTTCTTTGTAATTTTGTTTTCATTTGATATTTTATGTTATGGTTCATGATATGAAACAAACACATTAGGAAAGATAACCAATAAACGTGTAGGAGGAAGAAGCCAATGACAAAAGTAACTTAGAAATGTATACAAATCTTGTGAAAACTCGATTTCTAAAGCAGTGCTACTTACATTTATTCCGACATGGTTAAGTAGTTACTGTTTCTGACTAATTTGCAACTTTATAAAGATATCATCTGAAAAGGAATTTTGCCTGTATTAGTTCAAATGTTAATGATTAGGGGTCTATTAGGATGGCCGGTGGATGGCCACCACCAGTCCAGCAGTTGCCATCCGCCCGTGATCGAAATCCGGAAAACCGCCGGTCCGATTAGCATTGCGGGCATGACCGCAGAGGTGTGATTTTACGTCCGCCAGTTTTCCGCCGGTTGCAGTCCGCCCGATTGCCTGGTGGGCTGAGCTGGACCGCTACAATTGTGGTGGATCAGGGTCAAACACCGCCGGCACGATTATAATGCCGGCGGTAGCCAGCCTTTCCGCTGCGGTGGAACCGCCATGGCGTAGACATGTTCCTGGGGCCCATTGCGGGCCTCCAATGTGTTGGGGGGTGGGTGCACTGGGGGGGTACCCATGCCCCCCCTACATTTCCTTGTGCCAGGTGGCAGGCACTATGCAGTGCCTGTCTCACAGGGCAGGGTGATGCAGCACATGCTCCTTTTCACATCGCTGCGGTGCTGCTGGCAGCACCGACCGCCGCAATGTTAACCATTAGAATCCGACCGCCCGGTCAGATTTGGCCTGCGGAGCATCCTAATTGGACTGGTGCTTATGCCGCGGTCCTTACAGGCGGTCTTTTCCCGCTACCATGGCGGTCGGGGAGGTTTTTCGACCGCCATCCTAATAAACCCCTGGATAGGATTTTTTTTTTTTATAAATCGACTATGTTGCTTTTTGAAGACATGGGGAGGTGTACCAAAATTTTTCACTGGGTTTGCTTCACAAACAATGATGCAATCCAGTACAAAATGTGTTTTTTGAATTTACTATCCTGCTCAAAAAGTGATTTGTCATGAAATGTTAACACAACGCAATGGTTTGCATCACTTTGCATCAAGGGAGCGTGCCATGGGTAGTACATGGAGATGGTTTTTTATGTAAAACCCTATCTGCTATCAATATTAGACAGAGTTTGCCCAAACAAATAATGCATTTTGGAGGAAGGGGTAAATAAGAGGAATGCGTTTATTTCTCCAAAGCTTTACAGTGCAGCTCACATTCAAAGTGGGAAATTTTTTTAAGTTTGTATAGGCAAACATTTTGCACTGGAAGGGTAGCCTTCCAGAAAAAAAAAACCTATGGCAGACATGACACAGACACCTTTGCACTATGCTGGAAAGTTTTGTGTCTGGCTGTAAGCAGCCTGATTGTGCACCAGTCTCAGTCACTATGCACACAGTAACTTAGTTAAAAAATTGGCAGTGTTCATACATGGTGAAATTTAAAGTGCTGTAGTTGGAGTCAAATTTTCCAAATGTCTTGACTTCTGTGTATGAATATGTCATCATGACAAAGCAGTGCATGTTTGTAGTCAGGCTGAACATAAATGTGGTACACTCAGCCAAGCAACATCATTTAATCCTATTTTGTTTTAGTCAAAATAATCAAATCAGTTCTTTCTAAAGAAACCCATACTTTTCACAATTCTAACATAATACATTTGAAGACAGAAATTCTAACATTCTGTTTAACTCTGTAGTCATAAAAAAGATGCTCAGGTGCGTTGACCTACTGCAAAGGTATCAAAAACTTGGCACAATGGTAATTTGCACCTCCCGCACTGTCCCATATCACACATTTCTGGTGCTCGCTCTATTCTCTGCATATTGTTCTGCTCTTTAAATCACTCAAAATAAATATTATTGTGATATTCGAGTATATATTTAAAGAAGTTCACAAATTTTATAAGAGCATCCCTCTTCTGTTAAAAATATAGTTCCCCATGCTTTGGGCATAACATTACTTCCGTTCACTGTTTGCAAGAACGTAGTCCATAGCACAATACAGCTCTAGTCACTCACACATCTAGCCTTTATCTAAAAGAACATATTCCATAGTGCATATTAGAATGTGAACAAAGGCTAAGCAACATAAAATTTCTGAACTCCTGATACAAGCATTAAAACGTAACAAAAGGCATTGATGCTGCAGGGTTATTAGCAAAAAACAAACAAATCAGTTTATATCCTATTTCAGTGCAGTGCACCATCATTCTTTAATTGCAGATACGGATCAAAAGGCAATCGTGAAGTATTTTGGGTTTAGACTCTGACCCTAATTGCTTTTAGCAATATTTATAAACCACAAACTATTTTCAGACACAAAAAGTCTAAATTAAATATCTTCATGTAAATAAAAAATGAATTTTAATAAATAGAAAGGTTCATTTTCATGAAAATATTTGAATAATTACAGGACTCTGCAGCTTTCCCTTTGAAATGTCTGTCCTTTCTGCTGCTAGCATGAGATTCTGGTGAGCAAAGTGTTTAAATGCAAAGTGTGTTTAAGACTGCAGTACCGTCACCTGTCTACGGGGGCAGAGCTGAGCACAAATATAAACACACTTGGTGAAACACAGGTCCCCACAAGGTATTTTTTTTAAAAGTTGTAAAAATTGACACAGATGTTCCTGAGGCCATTTGTTATCATTTAGAAGACATTGGCTTGTGGGGACCTGGGTTGAGGTCCCCACAGTGCACTCGAGTCCCCACAGCGTGAGTGTGTTATCACACCCAAGTCCCCACAAGGATAGTAACACAAACCCACGCACGCACACACACACACACACACACACACACACACACACACACACACACACACACACACACACACACACACACACACGCTCTTTCCTACTAAATCTGCAGCCCTTCATGGGTGTAGCATCTCAGATGGGGGAGCAGCAAGATCAATAAATGCATCTATCCTAACATCAGAAAAGATTCTCACTCAGAGAAGTGTGCTTGAAGTCCTTTATTATCGTGCAAAAAGTAGATGACGTGTCTCAGCCATCAATCAATCATTCAATCACCATTTGTATTGCGCACAGCTGCTTCCTCAGAGGCATCCCGGTGCTCAGGCGGTCAATTTTTCTTCCAGTGCAGATAAATAGGAAGGGGTTAGCATTTGTCAAAGCGAAATATTTTCAGTATTTTCTTAAAAATTGAGATATAGGCCGTCAAGACTGTGAAAGATCTTCCTCCTTACCGTGTATGCACAAATTTTAGGGACATGAAGCAGTGGAAGATGGTTTGATCTGAGTGTTCTATATTGCTGATGTGGACGCAGTTTTTTTCAGATATGCAGGGCCCTGCCCAGAAAATGCTCTAAAAGCTAGTGATAGAGCTTTAAACTTGATCCAACAGCCTTGATCACATGACAAGTATTTCCACAACCTTCACCATATACTGAAAGACATAAAAGAAGTATATTTGCTAGCCTGTGGAACACCATATTGGAATGGTCGTTTAGTTGACACTTGCTTTTGAATCCACTTCATTACCATGTACAGGAAACATTCAATACAAACAAAATTATGTGAAGAAATATAAACACATAATATGCAAAACATTAAGTGCAAAAATTAATGAAATGAAAAGGAGACTTGTAAAGCGCAAAACATTCACCCAAGGATACCATGGCGCTAGCTCAGCACGAGACCGATAAAAACAATGGACATACCTCAGAGATTGAACAGCCATGTTTTTAAAGTCTTACTGAATGGTAACAGTTGCTTTTCTTTCTTAATCTGCACTGGCAGTGTATTCCAAAGCTGGGTCGTGCTGACCAAAAAGCTCCTTCCACCCCAGGCACACTACCAGGTTGTGAGAATGTGCTGAGCGGATCTGACGGGCAGGGGCATACGGCTGCAAGTACTTTTTAAAAAATGGTGGCCCGCATCGTGAGTTGTCTTAAATGCAATGCAGAGCGACTTAAATTCTATCCACCTTTTCACTGACAACCAGTGCAGCTTTTTGATCGCTGAGGAGACCGATGAATATTTAGGTATGTTTAGCAATAGACGCGCTGCGGCATTTTGCACCATCTGCAAATTATTGAGGCATTTTTTGCGGAGGTTCATAAAGAGCCTGTTACAATAGTCAGCTCTGGACAGAACAAGGGCAGACACCACCAATTTCCTCAAGTCAGCTGGAATGAGTGGGAGAATCCTTCTTAGTATTTTCAAAGTATGGAAGGAGATGGAAGTAATCTGATTGACATGACCGTCAAAAGAGAGCATAGAGTCAAATGTCACCCCAAGTTTTTTATCTTATCTTTAGGGTGGGGAAGCAGGCCAAATTCTGGAGGGCACAACGTGGGGCTCCAAAAGTTGGTGTTTTTACCATAAAGAAGAACTTCAGTCTTGCTAGTATTAAGCTTCAAACAGTTAGCAGACAAACTGTCCCCCACCTGGCGAACACATGTGTGGAACTGGGCCGCTATTTCGTCTGGAGAGCCTGTCACTGAAACCGCAATCTGGGTATCATCTGCATATGAAAAGGCAGAGAAATCCAAAGATCTGATTAGCCTTGCCAGTGGGGCAACATATATGTTAAAAAGGGCAGGGCTCAATGACGAGCCCTGCGGCACCCCACATGGCAATGTAAAATTCAAGAGCCACAAACTGTTCCCGCCCTGACAGAAATGTTTTTAAAAGATCAATCGCTTTTCCTCTAATACCGACTCTTTCCAGTACTTGCAATATTTTCTGATGGTTTACTGTATCAAATGCTGCCGAGAGGTCAAGCAGCACTAGTGATGCATTGCCTCCTGCATCAACGGTCTGCCTAATTGTCTCAGAGGCAGAGATCAACGCCAGTTCGGTACTGTGTTGCTTTCTGAAACCAAACTGAGAATTATCTAGGCACTCGTGCTTTTCCAGATAGTCTGAGATGAGTGAATTCATAGCCTTTTCCACCATCTCTGCTGGCAGTGGGAGTCTGGCTATTGGTTGATAATTATTTGGGTCCACTCCATCCAGATTGGCTTTCTTGAAGAGGGAGAGAACGGACGCCATCTTCCAAATAGCAGGGAAAATACCGGTGACAAACATTTGGTTAAAAATGAATCAGATGTGGGGCAAGAACCTCTGGCACAAAATGAACATTTTTGGGTGGACAGGGATGAAGGGGGGACCTGGATTTTGTGGACATCTTAAGATTAATCACTTCCTCCGTTGTTAGTAGGGGAAAAGAGAGAAGTTTTTGCTCGTCACACCCATCAGTGGGTAGCGGCATGATTTCCATTTCCCCCCCTAGCCGCGCCAGGAGTCCCTACAGGTGGCAGCATCCGTAGGGGAGCACTCTGTGAGAACCCGCTATAGACCGCCTTCACCTTATCTTGAAAGAAGGTGGCTAGTGAGTTACAAAATGTTTCATTTGATGGTAGAATGGTCTCCTCTGGGCATTTGGCTAACTTTTTCAGTGTTGCAAAGAGTTTCTTTGAATAAATCTTTGCTGATAGAATGGCTTTGTGAAGTGAGTTTCTTTCTACTTAAATACTAACTTATTGTAGTAAAGTAAGGCTATAAATGATTATTTTGATTTGTGGATTTGTAAAGCGCGTCTTGGCGCTGGGTAGATGCAGGGAGACTAGGGCACAGTAGGAACAACTGGTTGTTAGAATCGTTATTCAGTCTCCACTTCCTCTCCGAATGGCGACACTTTTGTCTTTCCAATCTAAGTTGTTCTGAAAACCATGATAAAGATTTCCTTGATCTATGACAAATGGATGATTTGACCAGAAGCACCTGATCTATGGAGCTCTTTAGCTAGACCTCAAAAGTGGCAGCTGCCTTACACGGATTCTCAGAGAGAACCGGTGACCTCCATGACAGGAAGCTCTTGAGATCCTTAGTGTCAAGCCTGTTCCAGGGTCGAAACCTTTTAAACTGTTTATGATTACCAGTCCCTAACTGAGGGTTTGGAACAAAAAGTGAAAACAAGACTGCTTTATGATCTGACCATACAAGCGGTAGTGACGGGAGATAGTGCAGGGACTTGTTTTTTGTGAACAGTGCGTCCAACAGATGACCTCCTGAATGGGAGCTGCCCCTCACCTGTTGACTGAGGCCTAAACTGTTTGTAAAGTCAAGAAAGTGAGCAGCATCTCGGTCTGAAGAATCTTCAAGATGGAGGTTAAAATCGCCCAAGAGCGTAAAGTCAGACGACTGAGATATAATGTCCAGGGAATTGACAATGGTGTCCACAAACTCCGCCTGGGGACCAGGGGGTCGTTAAAGTAAAATGCCCTTAAAAGAGTAGTCGTTGTTGATAATGACATTGAATATCATTGATTCTAACATGGGCCCACTATTTTGCACATAGTAGGACCCTTTCCAAATATTTCTATAGATGACCGCTAGTCCCCTGCCCCTTTCCCCCACCCTTTCTTGTCTAAACATGGTGAACGCCACAGGGACGGCCATAGCTAAATCAGGGTCTGAGGACGCTTCTCCCCAGGTTGCCGTAATTAATGCTAAGTCTACACCATGTGTTAGACCTGGCACCATTGGCGTGGGTCTCCCTTCCATTTTTTGCTGTTGCCTCATGTGTTTTTGCTGGTGTTAGATGCTTTGGGCACTGTGCCACTGCTGTCCAGTGCCACAGTGCGAGTGCTCCCTACTGTAAGTTGATGTATTGATTAGTGGTCCCATGATTGGATATTTGGTTTACTTGTCAGACCCTAGTACAGTGCACTGAGTGTGCCCAGGGTGTGTAAATCCAAATGCTGCTAGTGGGCGGCAGCACTGGTTGTGCCACCCACTGAAGCGGCCTTGTAAAACGTGTCTAAGGTCTGCCATTGCAGAGCCTGCGTGCAGTCTGGTACTGTCATGCTGACTGGGCAAGTGCACCCACTTGCCAGTCCCTAAACCTTCCCTTTTCTTCATATTAGTCACCCCTATGGTAGGCCCATGGGCTTGCATTGTAAGTGCAAGGTAGGACAAGCCCTGATGTGTGTGGCATGTCCTAATAGTGAATTACAGCTTTTTTCGTTTTTCACTTTGCAAGGCTACCTGTTCTCCATGGGCCAGAATGGGCTGCTGGATTGTTACATGTTTATAATACTAGCAGACTCAGAGAACATGGTAGAAATTAGTTTTGTATGCCTGGACTCAGAATAATAAAGTACATCTTTTAGTAAAGTTTATTTTAACATTCTGTGTTCGCAAATACCACTTTTAGAAAGTAGGTATTTGCTTGCCTAACCATTTGAGCCTGCCTCTGCGAGGTTGTGTATTCCTTGTCTGGGTGTGTGTATGACAGGACTGGGGGATTCCAGGAGACAGGCTAGGGCTGCCCGGTGGTGAATAGGGATATCTGCATCTAGATGGGAGGGAGGAGTTGCACCAGGGACCTGAATAGGGCTGGGCCTTCCCCTCTACCATGCTGGCTCCACCCCCTGTGGTGTGTCTGATGTCTCTGCCCTGCACATTGAAAGAAGAGAAGGAAGACTGTCAACAAAGGGCTCCAGGACTGTACTTGCCTTCCACAATGCTGGCTCCACCTGCTGTGGGGCGTCTGATGTGCCTGCCCTGTGCTGTGAAAGGGAAGGAGAAGTCTGGTAAACAGAGTGCTTCAGAACTGGCTTGAACTGGGCACAGGCCCCTCTCCCCTCAGAGAACAAAGGATTTTGGGGTATAAGTATTGGGACCCTGATCCCATGAGATTAGATCACTTCTGGACTTACAAGACAAAACCTCTGCTGAGGAGAAGGAACCTGAAGAAACTGAGGAGAGACTATTCCCAAGCTGAAGTGCTGCTTGGGGGATTGGCCTGCAGTGGTTGCCTTGCTGCCAAAGGGAGGAGTGTAGGAGATAAACAAAGGCCCCCTTAACTATAATGGTTCAATTCCTAGGACAGGGAAAACAAACATGTGCGATAAACAATTCCTAGGCAATCATAGATGAATACATATATACATATGCGGAGGGTATGTCAAAAATCAAAAACCATAGGGTATCCATAAAGATATATAATGTATTTCTTATTCAATAATAAAAATTCATGACTAATTAAAACAATAACATAAAATCATTTCATAGCAAATTAATGTCGACATTATTTCTTACAATAAACATACAAGGTTACATCTACAAAAGGTTTCAGTCGATATGCAACTATCATTAATATAATAGTCCAGTTGTTATTCATGTAGTAATTTTTCGACGCGCGTTTTGGCGTATCAAACGCCTTCTTCAGGAAATTACCACAAACTTCATGTGTTGTGGGACATGAACAGAAACTTTGAGTGTTGTCACTTGATTCCTTGATAATATTAGTTCCTGGAATAATTATTTTTAAAAATACCACTACGCAGCTACGGGGATCGTCAAGTCATTTATTACGTTTTATAAATGATTCAGTTTTCCATCCAGGGACTTCCTTTTATCTGTTAAAGAGACATGCCCTAACAGATAACAATGATATATAAGGCACTGTGATGTCGTGTCCTTTGGCCAACAGCTTCAGGGGCGGTCGAGGCAGAGCTATTAGGATATTAGAGTGCTGCAGACATACAATATGTTACTCCACCATGCTGGATATAGCCGATAGTAGAGACTGCAGAGTTTACGTTAACAAAGCTGTATCAGATTGCCGACGCTGATACTGCTTACACGTCTCGCCCACTATTGGCATCTGACATCACCGGATAGAGAGGTCTGAGCGAGGAGAAAGACTTTGTGGACTTTTCTTTCAACTTGTGCAAAGATCTCCAAAGGTTTGTAAGAGAGCATGCCCCCTGACCGAAGTCCCAGGACCAGTGGACTTCACCAGCCTTTGTGAATTGCTGCTGGAAACAAGTGGCTACAGGAGGAGGGAGCTGTGACCGACTCTCACAACTGGACCGGTGTCCTGTAGACACCACACCAAGCAATGTCCGCCTCGAACAATGCAACCTCTGCGCCCACCGACTCCATCTCGATGCCATCAACGAGCCGTAGCCTGCACCGCGACTAGAAGGACACCGCGACGTGCAACGCCTCACTACACCGAATCGAACTGGTCTGACCGACGCGATTACTGCTGCTGACTTCGAGTCCTGTGACCGCACCAGAGTTGGGCACCGCCTCGCACACTTCGCGATGCACCACCTGACTCGCAGCGCTATCCGGACTGACCGACGCCAACTCCCGAACTCCGGCTCTGTCGCCACACCGTAAAGCTGGAAGCACCGCAGCGAGCAACATCCGCCTCCAACAACGCAAGCTCTGAGCTCACCGATTCCGTCTCGATGCCGTCAGCGAGCCGTAGCCTGCACCGCGACTGGAAGGACACCGTGACCTGCAACGCTTTCTTTTTCTACACCGCGACGAACCCCGGAACCGGCTCGCGCATCCGTGCTGGCCGCCCCAAGGAAAAGGTACTGTGACTGAGTCTGTCGACATTTGAGTGGGCCCGGACCACGGCGGTCCGCTGGATTTGTTAGACTCTGTGTTCTTTTCAGCAACTCTGTAGCCGGAGAAGGCTACCGACTCGCACAGACCCTTGAATTAAGCCTTTTTACCCTGAACTCTTGAAACTTAATAGTACTGTGGATTATTTTTGTCGTTTATTGGTCTTGTAATAACTCTATATAAAGTATACTTATTTTTTATACAAAAACATTGTGTGGATTGTGTGGTGTCCATTTGTAGTGTTGTCACTGGGTTACTGTATGTGGTCACAACTGCTTAACTTACATCGCCTCTGAAATAAGCCTTGACTGCTCGCACCACGCCGCCTAGAGGATGAACAGGGGTTATTTTGAGAGAGTAATTCCCTTGCCCTGACTAGAGGAGAGGGTCCCTGCTTGTCCCAAGTACCTACCTGTGCCAACCAGAGACCCCCAATTCTAACATTGGAAGCAGCGGAAGGATTCTGAATTTGCATTTGTGACTCATGTACAGTGATTGGTGAACACTACTTAGTGAGTGCAGACCATAACACAACTACGTACTTCTGATACTTGTTTTTGCCAGAGATCTCCATTTTCTAATGATGCCTGGTTCAGTCAGGATGGAAAAGGCAGGATCCATTGCATCTGTTGACTGTGATTGGGAGGAAGAGAAACTAGAAAGCTACACCAACAACCAGCTTAAGAGCTTCTGCAAAAAGTTAAAAATTTCCGTGGCCGGAATCACCAAAAAGGAGCAATACCACAAGGTGCTGAGAGCCTGGGTGGAAGCAAGGAATATCCCTGGTGATTTATTGAATGATGAGGATGCAGAGGAGCAGCTTGGTGGGCCACTGGGTCCTGAGAGGAGGGGGGCGCCCTCCCCAGTGGGTAGCAGTGTTTCTGCCCGAGATCTGTCCCCAGAGGAGTTGACAGACAGAAAAGAAAACAGGATGCATGAAATGGAGATGGCCAAGCTCAAATTGAATGGGCAACTGGAGCTAGAAAGCAAGAAGATGGCTCTAGAGGAAAAGAGATTGCAATTGGAGCATTACAAAGTTTTGAGGGAGTTGGATCTGAAATCCAGGAGCCTAGAGATTACTCCCTCTAGAAGCAGCACGCCGTCAGCACCTGGGGAAGGTAGAGTGTACATCCCCAAAGATGTGGTTAAGGAGTTTTTTTTAAGAATGATGATATTGGGCAGTGGTTCAGAGCCTATGAGGTAGCCATGTCTTCCCACCGGGACCCTGAGAGAGATTGGGGAGCGGGGTTGTGAGGAAGGTTCCTTAGTGAGTGGCGGGACACACTGTTGGACTTGCCTTCTGAAGTCCATAATTCCTACAGCCACATGAAAGAGGCACTCAGGACTAGGTATGGTTTGACCCCTGAACTCAATAGGCAGTGGTTCAGGAAGTGCAAGAAGATAGAAAGTAGTACCTGGTTAGAGTATGTCACTTTCTTTTGCAGAGCATTGGATGGTTGGGTGAAGGGCAGCAAAGTTAATGATTTACAAGGTCTCTTGGATTTGATTGCATGGGAGCACTTGTCTGAAAATTGTTTTCCAGAGCTGCACCAGCACCTGATTGATAGCAAATTGACTAACCCTAGGAAGCTTGTTGAGGAGGCGGACCGCTGGGTCAGTACCAGGGTCCACAAGGGTCACGTGGGAGACTCAGCCAAAGGTGGGCAGGGTCCCCAGCAGAAGAGTGAGTGGGGGGGCAGGGGTAAACAGAGGGAGTTCCGCAGAGGGCCCCAAAGTAATTCCCAAGGGAACCAAGGGAAAGGTTCCCAGCCTCCCCCTGAGAAAAAGCCAGTGGTTCCGACAGGTAATCCTGTTCCACAGGGACCCCTAAAATGTTACAGATGTGGGGACCTGGGTCATAGGGCGAATGATACCAGGTGCCGCCTGTTTGGTAAACCAGCACCCACTGGTGCCCCGCCCTGGCAGATGGCTAGTGTAGCCTTTGTGGAGGAGGTAGAGGTCCAAGGTGGGTGGGGTACCGCAGAGATGTCGCTTGTCTCTTTAGGAGACTGTGAGGTGGTCCCAGAGAACCAACTGCCCAACAACACTAATAAATATGGGCAGAGGGTGACCATCAATGGCCAAAAGGTGGAGGCTCTTAGAGACACAGGAGCCAGTATGACAGCTGTCAGGTGTCACCTGATGTTTCAAGAGCAGGTTGTCACACATGCATTCTGCAGAGTTGTTAACACCGACAACACAGAGAGTCATTGTCCAATGGCTCAGGTTCCCTTTGAGTGGGGGGTGGTCTCTGGTACTCTTCAGGTAGCAGTGAGGCCTGCCATGCCTGTTGACTGTTTGTTGGGGAACGATTTGGAGAGCTCACCTTGGGAGAAGGTGGAGAAGAGTTCTCACCTGAGGATGGTGGGTCTGCCTGACTGGGCGTGCGTGACCACCCGGTCAATGGCAGCCAGTAGGGGTGCATTTCACAAAAGATACTCCAATCACACTATAGTATGACAAGTTGCCAAATAGTGTGTACTCTAAAGATAAATAAATGACTGTAGTGGTAAGGATTGCGCACTTACCCACCTAGGGTATGAGGGTCATGCCAGTCATGTCCGTTTTTGTTAAGGGAAAAAAACTAGTTCTTATTAGTTACCCTCACACACCCTAGTGGTGTCATGCTTCATCATCGGGTCACCCCGACCCCTAAAATTCGAGGTGGGCTCAACCACAGTGTTGGGTAGCTCTTTAGATAGATGAAGGACGGGGGACTTAAAGATAAAACTCCTGAAACTGACCCCTGGTTTCCCTTTATTCTTGGGTCCGATCCGGTTATTAAAAAATTACTAAAAACTGGTCTTTTTTTGGATTTTAATGGTCCTAAGACCCTGATGCCAGTGCCGACATGTTTCAGTCCACAAGGGCCATAAAGGTCCAGGACTTTCTTCAGGGCAGTCGAAAAAATCCCCCTCTATGTGTGGGAAATTACAGGATGGAGGTCCCTATCCTATTCGTGTGTCGAGGGAAGAGTAGCTTCTCCTCGTGAATATTAAAATGTCTTGGTATTGCCAGGCTCCATCCAAACTTTGGGGGCTTCGTACGTCTCAACGGACCGGGATGTGCGGTGTAGTGGTCTCAGTTCGAGGTCTCACCCATCTGCTGCATCTAGCGTTATCCCGGTCCCCGGCTCTGCGAGGTAGGGGTGCTCAAGAGGACCTGGAGCCTGAGAGGGAGGCCCAGGAACCTGCCTTAGAGAGAAGAGGCAAGGGGTGCGGGAAACCGGCCCCCGGAGTTCCCACGGCCCAGGAGGAGGTAGACCCTGAGGGGGATGCCTAAGCGATATGATACATTCAGTTAAATCAGCTTTGTGTACCACAGCATCAGGTAAAAGAAGATCCAAGAAATGTTCTGATAGACTAGGACGTGTTGATGGCTTGTAGTGGTTTTGCACACGTTGACAAGGCAGTTGGGTTATAAGTTTGCAGCTTCATTTGTTTATGTCTACAGCTGACACAACTTGTTTTCCAGCAGCTACTTCATTGATACAGTCTTGAAAAAGCACCATGGCAGTATCATGTGTGCTGCATGTTCCAGACAAAGAAGAGTGGTCTTCAAAATCAAAATGATCAAGAGCAGCAATTGCAAGTTAGTTCCTGGTGAAGTGACTAGGAAGTGGTGTGGTATCGGATTCACAAGATTTTACAACATGAGCTGCTAACAAGTTCATGCTTTGTTCTATGTCATTATGACTTGTTGATACACCAATCCTATTAATTGAAGTCATTAGCTCTTTACGTTTGCTGTTGTCATAGATTGCATGGGCAGTCATAATGTGTAGCGGAGTTTTCTTTTTGCCGTGATGTAATTAATAAAACATGTTTTGGAGGGGCGTGGCTACGAGCCAAACGAAATGGCGGCGTAGTGCGGGAGCTCTGAGACTGAAGCGGCTCCCAGTACATTAATCCGTTTTCTCCAGCCGTCAAATTGTGCCTCGGGTGCCCGGGCCGGAGTGCCGACACTGAAGGGTGTGATCCGACCCTACTCCGGGCCAAATTGACTGCCGACGGACGAAGATACACCGTGTGCAGAGAAGGGCCCTGAGACATCCGCTGGACGCCGACCTGACGCAACTCAGCAGGCCGACCGGAAGTGCCCTGTGATCGGGAGAGCCCTGCCGGAAGTTACCGCCGGCCCATTGCGGTCGGTGGCGCGGCTGTCCTGAACGGGACTGGAGGTGGGTCGCCTGACAACGTTACTGCCCTGGGGTGCAGGGGGCGACGGCCCCAGCGGTTGAGCGCCCCGGTATCAGGAGGTCCGACGCACTGCTGTGTGGACGGTGCGCGGCTGCGGCACCCGCCCCCACCTCTTCCCGGACTTGCATCTCGAAGGTGGGAGCCGACCACTAGCCCTCGGGACGACCTGAGCGACGCCCCCCCCGGGGTCGGTGAAGCCAGACTTGATGAGATATTGCTGAGGCCGAATAGTCCTTGCGGAGCCCGAGATTCCTGTGGGGCTTAAGCAGGGCAGGTCAATTGTGCGCCACTACAGCTTGGAAGGCGTATAAGGAGTGTTGGCGAGTGTGTGGAGGTGTGCAGTATCTGACGCTGATCTCCCTTGCGGCGGTCCAGTGTCCCTGACCGACGACGCCATTTTTACTGCCGGATTGCCCACAGCCACGCTCCGCTACATCCACGCTATGGCGGGAAGAGGAACCAGACACTCGGCGGCGCTATCCAAGCTTGAAAAGTACGCCTTTGAAAAAAACGCTGCGAGACACCCGGAGGGTCGCACTTCAACAGATAAGAGTGCGGAGGGAGACGGCTCCAAAAAAGTTACACTAGAAGATCTGATGCAGATGCTCTCCAGTGTGCAGACGACGGTGGGGTCTATATCGACGGACATTGGCCTGCTGAGGGCAGACCTCCACAAGATGACGGAACGCGTGGCGCAGGTGGAAGTAGTCACCAAATCATTGGTGGACGACACTTCGGAACTACAACTTGCTGTGGAGCGCATGGAGGCGGTCACCAGGAAACTACAGGACCGACTGGACGATCAGGAAGGGCGCTCCAGAAGAAACAACGTCCGAATTTTAGGTATTCCGGAGTCGGAGGGCAAGCAATCCATGGATCTGTATGTGGAGGATTTGATCAGGACTAAGCTGCAGCCAAAGGGCCTCTCAAATTTCTTTTCTGTTGAACGGGCGCACAGGGTCCCTGGAGGAAAGCCCAAACAAGGGGCGCAACCGCGCCCAGTGCTGGCTAGACTTTTTAACTTCCGAGACAGGGACGCCATACTGCAGACAGCCAGGGTCTCTGCTCCTGTTAAGGTATTGAACTCCACTCTTGCCTTCTTCCCAGACTACACGGCTGAGGTGGCCCGGCGCCGGAAGACTTTCACTGACATCAAAAAATCTCTACGGGCTAAGGAAATACCCTATTCCATGCTTTTCCCGGCAAGGCTACGAATCGTGGATAATCATAAGACGTGGTTCTTCGACACCCCGGAGGCGGCGAGAGACTGGCTGGACGGATGGAGACGAGTGGAGGCTCCGCGGCGAAATGACAGGAACCAGCGTGGCCACCGGCCGGATATTCAACCAGCTCACCAGATAACTCAAGATCATAGCCAGGATCTATTTGCAGAATCAGGCCTGGAGGACGGAGAACGCAGAACGCACAGAAGAATAGGCCCCTGCACTCGTAGTCCTTGAGAGGCACTTCATTTGAACACTGCCGAAGTAACCCTCGGCGGGCACTCCGAGCGGGACAGAGGAGTACACTTGGAGCCGCTCGTGAGGTCGCAGAGCTACTTACCCCTTGCAAGCAAGTACTTTGGGTTGGGATGGGATTAAGCACTCTGCTAAGTTGGGGAGGCGGGCGGTTTTGGTCCCGTGTAGCAGGGAGGCAGGGAGGGGGGGAGGAGGGGGAATGTTTGATTGTTTTAGTTTAGATTTTTGCACTATGACAAGTTCTATGGCACATGCTACGCACTTAGTTAGAGACACTTTCCTTCCAGAGGCGGGATGTGGGACCCGTCCCCTGTTGTCCAGTATGAAATCACACGCGCACCTCAATGTCAGTACACATGATGGTTACACCTGAGCAGTGCGCGCCACATCCCTCTCACACGTCAACTTTCACGGTCCTCACATGGAATGTCAGGGGTCTAGGCGACAAGGTGAAGCGGGGCCTAGTACTCCAATATCTGAAGCGTTGCAACCCGGCGATAGTCCTCTTGCAAGAGACTCACCTTGTGGGCCTGGCCTCGAGAGCGATGGATAGATGGGGGTATAAATTCATAGCACATGCGGATTTCTCCTCAGGCTCTAGAGGGACAGGAATACTTATTCGGAAGAACTTTCCGATGAAGTGTCAACAGACCAAAATTGATTCCCAGGGCCGCTTTGCAGCTGCGACGATACAGTGGGAAGGCCAACTCTTCAATTTTGTATCCGTGTATGTCCCGCCGGGCCTACATGCCACGGCACATACGGCCCTTGCGGCCTTTCTACTGTCATTGCCGACGGCGACGTTGGTAATAGGGGGCGACTTTAATGATGTTGTAGATCACACAATGGACAGACACCCACATACTACGATGGTGCGGGGAGGCGGGCGACTCGCTGGCCTAATAGAAGCCCTTGGCCTCACAGACAGCTGGCGACATAAACATCCCTACGAGCAGCAATACACTTACTACTCAGCGACACATCACTGTCTCTCACGATTAGACTACATTCTAATGTCAGGTGACGGGCTCCAAGGCATTGCAGAGGCAGACATCCGTCCGCGAGGAATCTCGGATCACTCGCCGCTGCGACTCACTTACACGAATCACCGCCCACATAGAAATCGCGTCTTTCCCATTCACGCGAGCTATCTGCAGAGCGCCCCTTTGAGGAAAACCCTCGCCAGCTCCGCCACCCTCTACTTTCAGGAGAATACTGGTTCCGTGAGCTCCCATAGTACCCTGTGGGAAGTGTACAAAACGGTCATACGTGGGCAGGCAATTACGTTTATTGCTGCCCAGAAACGTGCTCAGCGTCACGATCTTTGTGCCCTTGAAGACGCGCTTCAGTGTGCGATCTCTGACCAGGAGTCCCACCCCTCTCCGGCGACTGCTCAGACAGTTCGACTGCGAAAAGTGGAGTGGGTGGCATTCCAAAGGGAGTTGGTACGGACCAGGATTCAAGCCTCCCGTCATAGGGTCTATGAACTGGGCGACAAGGCGGGTAAGATGCTGGCCTGGCTCGACAGAAAAGAAAAAGCGGGCAGGGTGATTGCACACTCGACGTCACCAGGGGGGCATCCGATATCGGACCCCGGAGCCATAGTCGAACTGCTGGCTGATCACTTTGAGGCAATCTACGCCCCCCAGGCACCATACTCGGCTGACGAAGCCTATGACTATATCAAGGATCTGACGATCCCCAGCCTCGCCCCTGAAGCGGCGTCGGAGCTTGACGCGGACATCACTGTGGAAGAGATACGAGAGGCGACTAGCGCACTGGCATCTGGCAAGGCTCTGGGTCCCAACGGACTCCCAATTGAACTGTTTAAGCACACTGCCCAGATAATGGCCCCCCATCTTCTCCGTATGTTTATGGACAGTCTAGAAGTAGGGGAACTCCCCAGGGATCAACGCCTTGCCACAGTGATCCCAATCCATAAACCTGGTAAAGCACCGGAATCATGCTCTTCCTACCGCCCCATCTCCTTACTGAACGCGGAACCGAAGATCCTTGCCAAGATACTGGCACAGCGTTTGGCTCCGCACCTGCACGCCCTGGTACACCCGGATCAGTCCGGATTTATGCCGAATCGCAATACCTCGTATAATCTAAGACGTCTTCAAGCGGTACTGGCCCGCCGGGAGTGTATACATGAACCGGCGGTGCTCCTCTCGCTCGACGCCACTATGGCGTTTGATACGGTGGAGTGACCCTATCTATTTGCTGTGCTGCGTCACATGGGCTTTGGCCCCAAGTTCTGCGGGTGGGTCCATTTGCTTTACACTAAGCCACTGGCCCAGGTAGCAGCGAATGGTCACGTCTCCAGAGATTTCCCGCTTGCTCGTGGGACGCGGCAGGGTTGCCCCTTGTCCCCCTTATTGTTTACGCTGGTACTCGAGCCGCTGGCGATCTGGGTTAGGTGGGAGCCATCCATCAGGGGTATCAGATGGTCGCCGACGTGGGAGGATCGGATATCTCTATACGCGGACGATATCCTTTTGTACCTCACCTCCCCTAAAAAAATCTATTCTAGTACTACTGAACGTCTGCGAGAAATTTGGGAGGGTCTCAGGTTATAGAATTAATTGGACTAAATCAGTCCTGTACGCTCTTGCTGGAACCCCACCCCCGCTCCCGGCGGACTGTCCGTTACACTATACTGACGGCCCCTTCAAGTATCTGGGAATCCAAGTTTCGTCCGACCCGGTCGAGTTCCACGCCCTCAATCTGGGACCCCCTCTGGAGCGGTTCAAAAGAGACGTGAAGGTGTGGCGCTCCCTCCCTCTCACTCTCCTGGGCAAAGCCGCATTGTTCAAAATGATGGCGTTGCCCCGTTTTCTTTACCTCCTAGAGAACACGCCATTCCCGGTACCCCCCTCCTACTTTAAGAACATCGCGGCAGCTGTATCGACTTTACTATGGGACGGGAAACCGGCCCGGATTGCACAATGCAAGCTGGTAAAGGACTAGTATGATGGGGGTATAGCGCTACCCAATATTGAACTGTACTACTGGGCTGCCCACCTTAAGCAAATTAATTAGTGGCTCCACGCCGCGCAAACAGAACCAGCCTTTGTGGCGGATAGGCAGGGTATTGAACCCAGGGGACTACTTAGAAACCTGTATAGTCGTAGAGTCCCGTCTGATCTGATAGGCCCGACCCGTCACACAATACAGACCTGGTACAAAGCGCATAGACACCTTCGTTGCGCACACGTTATTACGCTAATGACACCCCTGTGGGACTCACACCAATTGGGATACATGGGTAATAGTAAGGGGTTCCGGGCATGGGACTCCATAGGTATTTCCGTGGTGGGTGACCTCTGGAGAAAACGTACCATAGTTGACTTCGCGTTTCTACAGACCAAACACGACATGGCCCAATCAGAATATTACAGATATTTGCAAATAAGACACGCACTTCTCTCAACCATCCCGACTGGTACAACATTGGAAGACTCCACCCCTCTAGAAGATAGACTGCTTACAGAACATATGCCCCACAAGGCGACATCCCTCACATATAGGAAACTGGTCAACAACCTCCCTGATATGCTATCCAAGTTACGCCTTTGTTGGGCGGGAGATATCGGTGATCTTGATGACTCAGAATGGCAGGAAGTGCTCTCCTCGACGAAGGAATCGGCGATTCCGTCCAGACTTAAACTGGTACAGTTGAAAATTGTTCACCGCACATACTACACCAGAACGGTTCTTCACAAAATAGGGAGGGCCTCTCACGAATTCTGCCTCCGTGGATGCGGGGAGAGGGGGACTTTTTACCACACGATATGGGACTGTAGAGGTGTGGCCATGTACTGGGCAGCGGTTATGCGAACCATTTCTCAAACCACGAACGTTTCCCTGCTGCCCAACCCACGTCGCTGTCTGGTGAACATTTGGGAGGCGGAAGATCTGACTCATCGTCAGCAGGATTGGGCTGTGCTGGGTATGATGGTGGCGAAGCGCAATATAGCCAAACTGTGGGGTTCCGACGTCCTGCCCACGCTGAGAGACTGGTGCAAAGATATGGACGAGGCCATGGTGGCCGAAAAGGCAGTGTTTGTTCATCGAGGGTGCCCGGCAAAATGGGGACAAATCTGGGGGGCATGGAATAAATTTAGGGGGGATATCTGTGAGCCACCACGAGTTGATCCTGATGAGGACCTTTCAGATTGAGGGCTGGGCCTGGTCTTTCGAGGCTGATGGTGGTGCGACCTAATGTGCTGTTTACTGCCCTTCGTGCACGAATGCTGGGCTGTAGGGGCTGGGTTGGTGGCCGCACTGATGATTGACAATCTACTGCAAGGTATAGATGTTTCCTCTCTCACCTGTGTGGGACTGCTGTGCTACGTGTGCCATTACAGTTCGCAGAAAAGTTTTGTTATTTGGTTATTGTAAAATCATAGACCTAAGCCATGTCGTATGCCTGAAATACTTGATATATAGTACACATAGTATTCTATTCGCTGCCGGACCCTCGGGTTGTCGGCCACGCAGCTGTGTTATCCTATTTATAATGCCTGAACTCTAGTCCTGCCGCGGCCGGGCCGAACGGGTTGTAGGCCTTATGCTGTGTCATGCTGAAACTGTACAATAAAGGTCTTTAAAAAAATAAAAAAAATAAAACATGTTTTGGAAAAGGCAGTACATTTGCACAGCAGAAGCATGTTGGTTAATGGGATTGTTTTTCACTTCTTCGCTTATATATTTAAAGTCATCATCAATGTTGCCAGCTTCTGTTCTGAACTCAAGAACTTTAGTTTGTAACAGTTTTGCTTTGCTGAATATTAAACAATGATGTAAAAAATGTTAAAGCGATATCAGGCAGTATTGTTGACTCTCATGATTTGCGGAGCTCTGGGGCATCACAGCATTGGTCATTAAGTCCAAAATCTAATTCTTTAGGGACGTTTCTTAAAATGGTTCCTGCTGATTTTACTGCATCGGGTGATCCTACTTTGGCAGCAAGAACTTCCGATCAGCAGAGAACACCATAAGTGGCTCATTCTTTTTGTTAGACTGACAAAAGCAAATTTTGTTTTATATTCTCACCAGAATTTTTTTTATTTCGTTATTATGGATCAATACAGTTTCATCAATGTTGACCATTATTTCTCTGCTCTCACTGAGTGTGACCCCATAACCAGCACTCAAGAGTGGGTATAATACTTTATTTGCTTTTTCAAAGAGTGCAAACTTAACTGAAGGCTGTTGGTTACATTCCTGCTGAGAGCTTATTGTACATTCATATTTTCGAATATATGCATGCATGTACTGTAGATGGACATACAAATCCACCACAAATAGATTCACCTCGCTGTTCAGATCAGCTATTTGGCTTAAAACTTCATCTTGGAAGAAACTGGGTGCAGATAAAAACATGTTTGCCCTTTGAGACTCACATACTCTATACTTTGTTCTTTCATCAATCCCTTTGGCTCTTGTTCTGGCTATACCATAGATAACAAAAACACAAGGATAAACGAGGGTCTGAGGGGAAAAAAAGTTTAACGACCAAAGTGTACCCTATCCCCTAAATCTACCTAGTAAAAAACACAAATGGGGTACTCCTGGTCCGGGTGGATAAGAGAGTGTCTGCTTTCTCCTAAAGAGTGTGTGTAAAGACTGAAGAGTAGTGAGAGCAGATAAGAAAACCCATCAGCCCACCCATTGGCGGAACTTCGTCATCTGGGATTTTTGAGCAGATAAGCTGGTATCCACTAGATGGCTCACTAGTTGATTGTGAGTAAATTCTAGTAATGGATCCACCAGCGATGAAGAAAGATAGTATAAAGAGCTGTGGGCAGAGATGTTGCAGTGCTCAAAAGGTATGTGCTAGTGAAAAGGTGACGTGTTAAAATTGACTAACATGGTGCCTGAGGGTAACTTTTATTCTGGCGGTCACCATGATGACAAGGTTAAAATACAGAGTGTGGATAGAATCTCAGCAAATACTGCTATCCAGGTGGTAAGTTAACTGGTCGACATGTTTCAGCCAAACATGGCTTTCTTCAGGACCTATGATAACCACACTACTGCAACTATTACCAACTAAGTGTAGTGCAAGTTTACGTACCATACGTGGATGACCTACCAACTGCCAAATTAATGAGTGGTAGCTCCAAGAGTCATGGGTATAGGATCACCTCTCCTAGAAAAGAGCAAACAAACAGTATATACAGACACACAATATGGCAGATGAAAGTAGCAAAGTTAAGACAGACATATAACATCTAACGAGACATTGCTCATGTATTATTTCAATTAATCACTCACCCAGAAATTTACTTGGGAGTGGCCTCACCTCGCCTGGCAGTCGCTCAGGTAATGAGGCCCCACTCTGAAGGAAATAGAAACAAGAGAAATACCAAGAAAGTCACTTGTCTGGTATTAGTTCCACTTCGTGACGGATCCCCTATTGTAGAACAATGGGCATAGACAGGACAACGGTACTCAGCTAGCCTAGTCAGCTGATAATGGATGATGGTAAAATGAATATGTGTGTGGTTGTCAAATGGCCAAATAGCCACTGCACATATGCGAAGATCTACGAATTATTACCTTCAATAAAATGCTGCACTCGTTTAGCATCATAAAGTACCAGTTATAGTATATCGGTTGGTGGAATCAAGAGAAATACTGAATTGAGAAAACGAGTCTGCAATTCAAATCCGATTCCCCAGTGAAGATCGAGTACCCAATTGGAGAGACTCTCAAGTCTAAGAACTATGGGCACAAAGCACTAATTAAACCTAATTGCGACGTGTCTATAACAATGGATAGATGTTAAATACAAAGCGAGACATTGTCCCAAAAAAAGCAAGGCAAAATCACTATTCGTGAGCAAGTACCCAGAGCACCTCGCTAGAAGACACACAATCCGCAGCACTCACCTGTCCCTCGGTACCTCCAAACACAACTGAGCTGAGGGGAAGGTGATGTGACGGACAGGGAGAGCAGCTTACATACGTAATGTGCGGACCGCGGAGGAAGCAAACCGGCTGACACTGCCGTTTTCTCTCCGTGTACTAAGGAGGTCTTAGATGTGCGTATGTGGAAACAGGGCAGACCAGCAGGGAAGCTGTGAGAGCCCGCACTGGTGTAAAACCAGTGTCAGCCGGTTTGCTTCTCTCCGTGTACTAAGCAGGTCTTAGATGTGCGTATGTGGAAACAGGGCGGACCATCAGGGAAGCTGTGAGAGCCCGCACTGGTGTAAAACCAGTGCGGGCTCTCACAGCTTCCCTGCTGGTCCGCCCTTTTTCCACATACGCACATCTACGACCTCCTTAGTGCACGGAGAGAAAACGGCAGTGTCAGCCGGTTTGCTTCCTCCGCGGTCCGCACATTACGTATGTAAGCTGCTCTCCCTGTCCGTCACTTCACCTTCCCCTCAGCTCAGTTGGGCTTGGAGGTACCGACGGACAGGTGAGTGCTGCGGATTGTGTGTCTTCTAGCGAGGTGCTCTGGGTACTTGCTCACGAATAGTGATTTTGCCTTGCTTTTTTTAGGACAATGTCTCGCTTTGTATTTAACATTTATCCATTGTTATAGACACGCTGTAATTAGGTTTAATTAGTGCTTTGTGCCCATAGTTCTTAGACTTGAGAGTCTCTCCAATTGGGTACTCGATCTTCACTGGGGAATCGGATTTGAATTGCAGACTCGTTTTCTCAATTCAGTATTTCTCTTGATTCCACCAACCGATATACTATAACTGGTACTTTATGATGCTAAACGAGTGCAGCATTTTATTGAAGGTAATAATTCGTAGATCTTCGCATATGTGCAGTGGCTATTTGGCCATTTGACAACCACACACATATTCATTTTACCATCATCCATTATTAGCTGACTAGGCTAGCTGAGTACCGTTTTCCTGTCTATGCCCATTGTTCTACAATAGGGGATCCGTCACAAAGTGGAACTAATACCAGACAAGTGACTTTCTTGGTATTTCTCTTGTTTCCATTTCCTTCAGAGCGGGGCCTCATTACCTGAGCGAGGGCCAGGCAAGGTGAGGCCACTCCCAAGTAAATTTCTGGGTGAGTGATTAATTGAAATAATACATGAGCAATGTCTCGTTGGATGTTATATATCTGTCTTAACTTTGCTACTTTCATCTGCCATATTGTGTGTCTGTATATACTGTTTGTTTGTTCTTTTCTAGGAGAGGTGATCTTATACCCATGACTCTTGGAGCTACCACTCATTAATTTGGCAGTTGGTAGGTCATCCACGTATGGTACGTAAACTTTCACTACACTTAGTTGGTAATAGTTGCAGTAGTGTTGTTATCATAGGTCCTGAAGAAAGCCATGTTTGGCTGAAACATGTGGACCAGTTTACTTACCACCTGGATAGAAGTATTTGCTGAGATTCTATCCACACTCTGTATTTTAACCTTGTCATCATGGTGACCACCAGAATAAAAGTTACCCTCAGGCACCATGTTAGTCAATTTTAACACTTCACCTTTTCACTAGCACATACCTTTTGAGCACTGCAACATCTCTGCCCACAGCTCTTTATACTATCTTTCTTCATCACTGGTGGATCCATTACTAGAATTTACTCACAATCAACTAGTGTGCCATCTAGTGGATACCAGCTTATCTGCTCAAAAATCCCAGATGACGAAGTTCCGCCAATGGGTGGGCTGATGGGTTTTCTTATCTGCTCTCACTACTCTTCAGTTTTAACACACACTCTTTAGGAGAAAGCAGGCACTCTCTTATCCACCCAGACCAGGAGTATACCATAGATAACACATTGAAGATCCTGTGCTTTCTGATCAGTTGTTGGTGTTAGATAAGGAGTAGCCATTGATCTTCTAAGTGGATGGCATTGGGTTTGATGGTCGTCGCTTTCTCAGAAGACTCAGATTCTTGTTGTGATTTACTGGTTTCTGCTATTTTTTGATGATTTTTTTTCCAGCCATTTTTACAACTGTATACAATTTATAGCACTTGTTATTACAATGATAAATTATTTCATCATCTCCATCCATCAGTTTAAATTGTTTGTGAAATTCTTCTTGCTGTATTTCTGCAGCATCTCAAACTCTTCTCTGTCCAGTCACAGTTGATGTTAGCTTTTCTTTCGGATTAGTTTAGGATTTGACACATTTTTCTTTGTTGACGGAGTCTTTGATTTTGTAGTTGGCAATACACAGTCAGAAGGTAAAGATCCTCTGCTACCACCTGCTTCGCTTATGTTTACAGACTTGAATAAACGAAAAACCGGAAACAAAATCAATATTAAAAGAAATTACCTATATGATGGTTGGGGACATTAAAGTAAGGGCATGTTTTTGTGTTGCACAGAGAGAGAATTTGAACACACTGATAAGGCTATGGCACACTATATTTTTCTGTGCTTCCATAACAAGGAAGTGGATTTTACTGCTTTGCAATTTTTACACCCTAAGCACAGGTTTTAGCTGCAATACCACTGGGTTTTCCACATCACAGAGAACTGCTGAGTAGTTGGAATTTTAGCCTACAAAATACCCACTCTCATGTGGTCTTGTGCAGTCATATAGCCAGGTGCTGATCTTCTATTTAAGTGCCTGTTTATGCAAGCACAGCTCTGGAAATATCAGATAAGGGTAGATGATTTGGAAGGAGATGGCAGGGCTCCAATGAGACAGAAGCACAGGTAGATTCCATGATTAGGAAGTATGGTTTCTGTATGGATCTGTAGCAGGTACATACCTTCCTGTAATCATACATATGCTCATGAAGAAAGTAACAGTGTAACTGACTTGCAAAACTCAGAGGGATAAGGACATAGTGTAAATGGTTAGGTAGGATCACCACCACACTGCATATTCTTGTCACAGGTACCCTTCAAGAAAAGGGGCTCCAGCTCCATTCATTTCTCAGTCAGAATATGGCATAATTAATTGTTCTTTAAGCTCAGTTAGATAGAACACTAGCTCACACAGCTAGACTAGAGTTCTATGGGGTTCCTAGCATTCACAATGCTGTTTGTGAAACCTCCTGCAGCTGCTCAGTTAGATGGTGCTCCTTTACAAATCTTGATATGGTTGGTGTAGACCTTAAATGACAACCAAAATACACACACACACCTTGCTGCTGGCCATTTGTTCAAGCCTATAAACATTAAGTAGATAGATACATGTATTTATCTTAAAGATAGAGCAATAACTATCATTATCAAAAGGGTGTAAGCTGTGCAGCTACATCATAGGCAGGTGAATCATCCCAGGTTAGTTTGATTGAGTATATTTTTGGGGCTGGATTGTAAAGAATTTATTAGGAGCAATCATATATGCTGCCTCCAGTTCAAAGCAGTCAACACTGCAGTCCTGTTCTGTGTAGTGGGCTTAAGACTCAGCAGAGTACTTGATAACTTCTGTCTTGCTAAGGAAGCTCATGCAAACTGGGTTCAGCCTTTATAAAGCATGGGAGGTTAGACCTCTGGAACATCAAATAAAAATGCAAAGTCAGGTTTTAGGGAAGTTTATAAAGGGGCAGAAAATAAGTATTGCTCCAAATTAAGCTCAAACCCCGATTGTAACGGCTTGCCAATTTGAACGCTGGTACCCGACCTTCACCAAAAGGTGGGACCTTTGAGTATGGCCCTCATGATGATTTATTTGGGGCTACGTTCTTGCCAGTTATTGTAAAGAAGTCAGTGCAGTCAAAAGGCAGTGTTTGTTTTATCTCAGTGTTTAGGGCATGTCTAAGGCTTGTCATTTAAGCAGCTTCACTCGATATGACCTGCTTTCTGCGCCTCCTTGAAGGAATTCTGGGATTTGTTATATGAATGTTTCAGTGGGAGGCAGTATTGGAAGAACTAATTAGAATATTGGGGAAATTAAGTTATCAAAAAGGTGACAGCAATGTGTCTGAGTCAGGTTGGTCACAGTAAAGGATGGCGTGTTGTTGTTCGGCAAGGAAATGGGACATAGTTTAATACAACAAGCTACTAATGGATTGTAGAATAGGCAATTAAGAAG
This sequence comes from Lissotriton helveticus, assembly GCF_964261635.1. NCBI lineage: Eukaryota > Metazoa > Chordata > Amphibia > Caudata > Salamandridae > Lissotriton > Lissotriton helveticus. Next base: position 453,317,843 of record NC_136067.1, read on the forward strand.
TGATGACCGTACATATGGCGGTATCAGTCCGGGCGCATGTCATAGTTCAGCAAGTATTTTACGGGTGAGACATATGGTGTTGGCACTTGAGCAAGTGTGGGGGATACATGCCATACGTTAAAACATTCAAGGTGTGGCAATTGATATATTCGAAAAGGCTGGTGGATTATCTGTAGCTAACTTAATTCTGGGATTGGGTGATGTGGTATTGTTACAGATGGGGGCCAATGATGGAGAGTGCAGGGTAGTTGTGGTCAAGGAATATTTATGATAGAGGCTAACAAGCAGTCAAATGGTGATTATCCTGGAGCTATCCAATGTTCGCATTTCAGACGTTTTACTCAAACCATAGTGGGTGGTGTCACATATCATAATCATTAAAGCCTCAGTTTTCAGGGGAAGTTTTTCCATGTCACTACCTCAAGAGGCAGAGTGTATAACATCAAGAAAAGTTAATTTTAATTCTGTTTCAGTATGAGAAGATTTGCAGAAATGCTGACCAATAGTTCAGTGGTCACTTTGCATCTGATTCGAGATTGCTGTTGGCAGACCCCTTTTTTGATTTCATGCTTGGTCTTGCTGATGTACAGTTTTTTTATTTTGATTTTACAAGGTCATAGAATACTATGCTCTAAGGTATATAGCTTGAGAGCTTTTTGTGTTGAAAACGATGCCTTCCATAGCCTGAAAATAAACAGAGCATTCTCCACAGCAGTGATGTTCATGAACGGGTTCATGCTTCCACATATAGCTGATTGTTTGAAGAGTGTTTGTTGGTGGAACAATATAGGCTCTAACTAAGTGGAGATGGTACCTGGTTGAGTTCTAAGTGAAGAAAGGATGTGTCAGGTTTACTTAATGATCTTATTGAATTGATTTGTAGAGGGACTGAAGGTTGACACACAAGCCATGGCTTTTTGTTAGTTCTTTAGTTTGCGTTCGAGTAATGTTTCTTGTGGGGTGTGAACCATGCCCTTTTGCAAGCTTGTTTGCCAATTATTTTTATATCCCCATACGTTTGTTTGTCAAGATATCAGAGTCGGTAAAGTATTCATCTTTTTTTCCTTGTAGTCGTTCAAATCCTAAGGAATTGGCCATAGGTAAGGTTGTCACATTGATTTCTTGGATGGTAGCTGTCCTATCATAAGAGGATTAAAAAAAAAATATTCAGTCCTCATTCGCCTTGAAAAAACAAAAAAGAAAGACTCTGGGGCCCCCCTTGATCAGCACCTACAGGAGATCTTTGTTTTGAGCCAAGGATGGTGCACTTTACACAGAACCTCTCCTTCTGCGGTTTACTCTGACCAGAAAGGCTGCCTGCAAAAACTGCAGGAGCAGTGAAGTAACACAGTATAAAGGCATTATCATAGGACTGTATTCAAATCAGAAGGTTTTAGCCAATTTACACATGGGTACAAAAATCATTTCTTTTATTTACCGATGCTCTATCTAGCCTAATCATATATTTGACTGATTTAATCCAATCTATCCTAGTCGGGGGACATTTCTTATCCAGTTTTTACAAATCTTTCTTCGAGCAAGCAGTATCAAGTAAAAACCCAGCTTTCTTACGTTAGTTTACATATTGGGCCACAACCTCAAAGAACACAAAAGGTCGTGCTTACCTGAAGTTCCACACCGAGTATCATAGACATACAATTACTGATGTCTGTTCAAAAACATTGAATCTCAGGGCACTCCAGGAACATGTGTATGTCATCCACCTTCTCTTGGCTTCATTTTGGGCATCTCGGAGTAACACCCTTCCCCAATTTGGATAACCTTAGGGGTGTCCAATAAGCTCTGTGAAGACAAAAAATTTGGTTTCTCCTTAAATTTGTGGCATGCCTGTGGAGTACAGAATGTTACAAGATACTTGCCATAAGTCTTCTAACTGCGTCCCCGGCAAACTCTTTTTCCACAAGTCAGCTGGCAGTCTAAAATTACCGTCCAATAGGTCCATCAAAAGCCAGTACTGGTTTGTCACCTCTTTCTTTCTTGGCACTTTGCCGGCCAGCATGGACTCCAGCTCATTTGAGGAACCAGTCTACTACAGCAGATTAGTACCAGCTTTTTATTTGAAAATATTTGATCCTTGGTTACTTGTTGTTTGTTTTTTCTGACCACTTGTTCCAAGGAACCAAATTTCTATCTTCAACTAGTTGTTTCCATATCATTGCCCCTGCCTCCCTCAGAGGAGCCGCCAGGCTATCCTTAGCCCGCTCTGGGGAACCAGGAGGGTCCCATATTGGTGCCAGCCCACTGTAGTAGCTGAGTTTTATCTCCTTTCTGATCTTATACCACCTGACTGCTAAGCCTTGTACAGTCTTGATACACACCATTTTAAAATATCTAGGATCTCCAAATTTGTAGATAAAGCCTTCCTCCCCCTCACATCTGATATCATCACCCTTAACATTTTACCAATGTCTGATCCATCTGGTTCATTCAGGAGCATTTTCCGAATCCTTAGCAGCAAAGCCCAGGCATAATAGTGATCAAGCGCGTAGCCAAAAAATTGATCCGGCATTAATACTCAATATCTTCACACTACTTTGGCCCATATACATTCACCCAAATCCCTGATGCGCTGGGGTCAAGTTTATGTATCTTTCTTCAACCTTCCTTACTGCTAAAACTTATATTTAAACATCCTGTATTTTATCTATACTTAACATATGTAATCGACTTTTCATTGACTTGGTCAATGAAGCAACTGGCTGAAAAGTCAATGGGAATGGGAATTCTAAGAACATTAACAATCAATAATTTGACAAAAGGAACCACAGACTCTTGGTAAAGTTCTGTAATTTTATCTAGTTATAATAAATGCTCAAAGCAAACGTTATAAACTCAAACACTAGAAACCTGAAGAGAGAGTAACAAGCTAATCTAATCATATCATTAACAGAAACCACATCTCAAATATATGTTGCAAAGAGTGGATATATGAAGAGACATTAGATGCAAAAATAAAATATATTGGCATTAACCATCAATTTCGGAGGGATAGAGGAAGAGACAAAAGCACAGAAGAAAATATAACTGCGACAAATATATTTCTGCAATGTTAAATACAAACCCAATGGATTTGTAAATCCAGGCATAGGCAGTAGTGAGGGACCCCCAAACCAAGAGTCAAGGACCCAAGATTCTGGAAATCGGGATAGGGACAGGGCAGGAACAGCAAGGCCTCTCAGCAAACCACCAAACAGTGGCGCACCCCTTTCTCGGACACCTCAACCTACGCAATCTCTTTCCCGTCGGCATCATCTAAACCACCCTCCCAAAGCACCTATTCTCATACTTTAAAATTACATGTCTATCCCACAATAGTTGCAATCTTCACATTTTCTAAGTACGTGAATGGTTGGTTTCTAGGCGTGGGATGTCACCCCATCATGAAATCACTCTTCTTTCAGCTATGCTATTGTACAAAATATTTTTCCCATCCTCTCTCTCATGAGTACACATGTTACAAAATTGTTATACAATTTATTAAATTCAGCGACTACAGGTTCTGCTTCTCACGATGACACCGGCTTGTCTGGCAGTCAACGTCTTGGTCCTTCACCAGGTCAGACTCTTTCAGCTTAGCACAGCATTTCAGTTACATAGTCACATGGTTCTTGCTCGCACACATACCTACCCTCCCTCTAGTTTGGTCAAATTACAAACATGGAGGACTCTTTTACCACTAAAAGAACAGGAAATAAACATTTATTAGTGAAACAATGATACAATTTGCACTGTTTACCACACAATTTATCACTAATTCAATAATATTGTGTCAGCCTAACATAGCTTAAGCAGAAAACAGCATTATTTGTGAGTTTAAAGCATCACCCACCACGTATTTTATGAATTACACATGCGGCCTTGCCATGCAAAACCCTTTAATCCATTCTAAACACAAGATTATTACATTTACAGTTATTTTACAATAATTCCGATTAGTTCTTGCATATTTGCAAAGTAAGCTTCCCACGTGTAATGTAAATGTGCACATTAGTCGTTTAGACAGTGCTTACAGTTAGTACGTATTATAGGGGTGTTCAATCAAGCAGGATTCTTTTTGCGAAATCCTGCTCCATCAATCCCCTCTCTGATGGCTTTTAGGAGCCATCATAAATACTCACCATACTGAGTGCCACCTTTTTATCTAAAATCATTTCCCTTTCTTATTTTATGGCACCCTCGTCTAACTTTTCATCATATCATAGTATTCTTCATTTATTTCTTTAAGTTCTAATTCTTGTCTCTTTCTCTTTATTCCCTTTCTTTTGTTCTATTTATCTCTTTTACCTTTTCTCTCTCTTATGCATTTACACCACTTATACACTGTTAATATTACTAGAACTATTAATGCTACTGAAAATATTGGCATTATAAACTTCCCTAATAGACTACTTCCAAATGTAGAAAACCATTTACTTACTGCAGAGAAACTCTTACCAAGTCTCTCCCACACACCGCCAACCTCCAGTTGGGTTAAATCATTATGTAAATGTTGTAATGTTTCTTATATATCCTTCTATCCCTTTACTTTTATCTGGGATATAAGTACAGCAGTGTTGAACTCTCAACATGCCACAGACTCCACCCTCTTTTGCTAATAGAATGTCAAGGGTAAATCGATTTTGTAAAACCATTGATCTGGTTGCCACTATTTTGGTATCAATCATCAAGAAACGACCAGCAGTATCTGTTGATAAACGATCAACCACTGTGGATAATTTTCGAATTTTGTGTGAATTCAGAACAACTCCAACTGAGGGTATCAGTGCGCCAAAAATATCACCTACTATTTCTGAAAAACGTGCTCTTTTACTACTTATTAGTCCTTGGTTTACTTCATTGACACTATTGATCTTTCGGTCCATATGATATACTTTTGGGAAAATAATCCCAAAATAACAGCTTCCATACCAATGTGCAGGTAACCTATAATAAGCTTTCTTACCACACACATAACATACACCCGGGAAAACAGGATCAGTTCGACCATTTAATCCCCATCCTCCAGTAATTTGTAAAGTATGCTCACATTCACTAGTGCCAATGAAATAGTTGTTGTAATTAGTCTTTGATCTATATAAACACAGTTTCCCTTTCTGTGACCAATCCAGGGACATCCCAGCGTTTGTCTCACCCTTCTCATAATTACCTTCTCTAAAAGCCCAGGGTGGTGTCTGTGATTTCTATTTATCAACTTTCTCTGGGAAACTTGCTCTTCTATTTTCTACCATTTCCAAGAACAATTTCTATTCAACATGTAAGCTACAAGTAAAGTTATTCTTGTAAGCATATTCTATATCTAACGTTTTAGTAATATGGAAGAATTCTCCCATATAGCATGCATCTTTACCACTTACTACATTATTTAGTTCCCTTACAAGTGGAACTTCTGAAAATACTAAATCTATCTCAGTATATTGATACTCTCATTTACCTGTCATGTAAAATAGGCTGCTGAGGACACTACATGACACACTATATGTTAATGTAAGGCGGTGATAGGTTACACCTTCCGAGACGGACAAAGGTAATTGCATGCAAACGTAACAATCACTCACATTCATGGTGTTAGTATACTCATATAAAAACGTAGTAAATACATTTAATGAAAAATCACTAATAGATTTGTCATGATGGAGAATGCTTCCATACAATTGTTCTATATTAATATTCGTATTTGTTTTAGAAACATCTTTCATACCTTCAATTGACACTTCATTAGTATTATTTTCATTGTTATTTACATTAATGTTGGGTATGACAACAATTTACAACATCCATCTAAGTGTTAACCAGGTTACCGCGGCGGCAATTTCGCCACGTGCGGGCGTTTGATTGTGCTGGCGGGGGCTGCGTCGGCCAACAAACGTTCGCAGCACTACTGAGGTTGTGCTCGCGATAGTCGTTGGCCGACGGGCACACTTAAGGGGTTAATAGGAAAATATTACATAAGCAAGCTTTAATACATCTACGTTTTAGACTAGATTTTGGTTGTCTAGTCACTTCTTGGACTGCCATTTTCAATGTACTACAAAAATTAAAAAGTCTGAAAATGTTCTAGTCTATAATCTAAAAACTTAAATCTACATGGACTCTATTCTATACAAAAATACAAAATGTTTCTGAAAAAAATGTGTAATCCTTCACTTCTAAGCTTTCTTCTTTAACCCCTTTCTTTTATTTCAATCTTTTGAGTCTAATATTCAACTTCAATGGACAAATGACACCTTAATTCTTTAAGGTTCCTTTTAAGGTAGTCTCAGTGTGTGCTCATCTTCTTTTTCAGAGTCACTTCTGTTGTTTTCTTCACTTAGAGCAAGATTTTCAAATACTTCTAAGGTAACATAGGTCCATTCAGGAGCTTTGCACTTTCTACATGGAATTCTTGTTCTTTTTTATTTTCTTGTTGCCTTTCTTCTTGTTTTTACTGATTCTGCTTGCCTCGTTACTTTTCTCTGGTCTTCTCCTCAATCTTCTCCTCACTATTCTATACTTTAGTCTGCTTGCTCCATTTGACCAATTGTCTTCCTTTCTAGGTCTCTTTTTCTGTACTACCTTTTCACCTTCTGTGACTTGATCACCATTTCTATTATTTTGTCTCCTTTCTATCTGTCTGTAGCGGGGTGGAAATAAGGGGTCGGAAACTGTGTCGCGTTAAAGAAGGCGTTATTGTTCCCAAGACCCGTCTCCTGCAGGAAGCCGGTCTAACAGTCTAAAAGGGAGGTGGGTCAGTCTTGAATTCGACGTCCGGACCTCGTCTCCCTCCAGCGGTACTTCTACTTGCCACGGACCAGGTAGGCACCCATGTTTCAGAGACCAGAAAAAAAAAAAATATGAAAGGGGTCAGGGTACTGCAGTGGTTGTGTTGAGGGGAAGGAAGTGAAGAAGCACCGCAAAACCCATGCCACACGTGTATGGCAAAAATATGTAAAAGTGTTCAGGGCAGGGGGCAAGCAGGGAAACAACAAGGGACCCAGTTTACTCTACAGGGTTCTCCCTCCTCCCGACCCAACCCGATAGTCGTTCCCGTACCTGGGATAGCCACGCTCCTCTGAGAGCGTGGCCATGCGAAGCGCGATGCCGTTGGCCTCCGGGCTTTACCAGGGCTCCTGATGGTTCCTCAGCATGGCTCTCCTCTCCTTTCAGCGGCTTTCTTCCTCCGGGGTTTGTGGCATTCTTCGTTCCTCCTCCTTCCTCTTCACGGGTGATTCCACACCCCGACTTCAGGGATTCCCTCCTCCTTATTTGGCCTGGTCCATTGACGTCATCAGGGGGTTGGCTTTCTTCAAGAGGGTTTCCCCAGTTAAAGGTGCTGCATTAAAAATACGCTGTATCCTCTGGCATGGGATATGTAGACGCGTTCCATACATCCTGCTGTATGGAGACAAGAGGGGCAGGGCAGGGTTTCACAGTCCAGCAGTCAGTATTCAGTTCGATTGAAGCCCCTGAAGACCCGCCTCGTCACACTGTCCCTCACCATTCTTTTGTATTTCTGTTTCATATGATTTAACACTTGTATCTGATTCACCAGTTAGTTCACCTTCTTCTGGTTTGTCTGCAATTTCCTTTTCTTCTGATTCTACTTCTATCACATCAGATGTTTCTCTTCTTTCTGTCTCAGCAGCTGTTTCACTTCTCTCTGGCTTATTGGTGACCTCACCTTCTTCTGACTCAACAGCAGTTTTTTCAGTCCCAGCATCTGGTGACCACTCTACTTGTCTTGTGCTTTTCTGTTCGTCATCAAAACATTTGTCAGAATCTATCACTCCAGATTCTTCAGCGTCTCACACTTCAGCTGCTGGGTTTTTATTTTGATTTACCAGTTGCTGTTCTTCAGGTCTTTCAATTGGACTTAGGACTCTGCGAGTATGGCTGGCATGTATCCAATTTGGCAAGCCAAAACACTTCACTGCTGTGGTTGTCACCAATATAATCTGGTAAGGGCTGCTCAAACGGGGTTCTAGGCACGTTTTCATTACGTGCTTCTTGACTAGGACCCACTCACAAGGATTCAGATCATGTGCTTGTTCTCGCTGTGTCGTTGTGGCATCGCCTCCGACCTGGCGTGACACAGAATGCTCCAGGTCAGCCAATCCTATACAATAGTCTAGCACACGATCATCAGACATATTCATCAGTTTGTTCGCAGGTATGTATGCTTGTCTCATGGCTCTTCCCATTATCACCTCATGGGGACATAATCCAGTCTATTTGTCAGGAATACTTCTAAAACTCATCAATAAAAGGGGTAAAGCGTCAGACCACTTCAGTGTTGTGGATTCACATACATTCCCTAATCTCAATTTTATTGTGCCGTTTATCTGTTCAACAATACCAGATGCTTCTGGACGGTAGGCACAATGAATCTTCTGATCAATGTTTAATGCTGCACAAATCATTTGAATTATTTCATTATTAAAATAAAGTCCTCTATCTGATTCCAAACTGACTGGAAAACCAAACCTAGGGATCAATTCTCTCAACAGTTTTGCCACAGTGAGACTGTCATTGCTTCTTGTTGGAGAGGCCTCTACCCAGCGATAAAACAAACAAACAGTGAGAAAAACATATTTCAGCCTATTACATGGTGGTAATTAGATGAAATCAACTTGAAGACAGGTGCAATGACCTCCTGCTTTCCCAATTACATCCCAACTTACAACTGTCTTCATTCCTGGATTTTGTGTTTGGCATATGGCACATGGCACATCTTTGACAAACTTTCTGCGATGACCCTAAATTTTGGATTGTACCATGTCTGCCAGAAGAATCTAATCATAGCACCTCTTCCAAAATGGGGCATTCCATTGTACATCCTGGCCATGTTGAAAAGTAAAGAATCTGGTAGTATTTGTCTTCCATCCAGGTAAACCATACCTCTTCCTCTGCATTTCTCAAACAACCCATTCTCCTCCACTCTTCGTTTTCTCTATCACTGACCTCCTCCTGCATTTATCTTACCTCATCCCAAGTCTCAAATGTGGTTGTGAACATAAGGTGGCATGCGGTATCTATTCTCTAAATTGATCTCTTTATGGCCAATGTATTCTGTGTACAGTAATGTGCTAATTGTTCCGCTTAGCTGTTGCCTTTCGTCACATTGTTGTCTCCTGATTGAAGTGCAGCACATTTTACAACTGCAATTTGTTTTGGTAAATGCAAAGCGTCCAATAATTCCTTTACAGTTTTTCCATTCCAAATTAGTGAACCAGAGGAAGTAAAAAATCCTCTCTGCATCCATAACTGAACAAAGTCATGTACAATACCGAAACCACACTGACTATCGGTATAAATTGTTACTTTTAGACCTTTTGACAATTTGCATGCTCTTGCCAGAGCAATTAATTCTGCGACCTGGGCAGAGTTTACTTCTTTACAGGCGGGATGCTTCTAATGCTCCAGATAAGGTACAGACAGCATAACAAGCACACAATTCACCCTTTTCATTCCTCAAGCATGATCCATCCACAAACAATTCACATACAAAGGCTCATCCTCAGTGTCAGGATGAGGCTTAGTACAGAGTTTTGTTACATCCAGACATTCATGTTCTGCTTCCTCTCTTTCTTCCTCACAACTTGAATTTGGAATAAAGTAGCGTGGTTTACAGTAGTACACCTCACTTCAGTCATATTTTCAGCACATAGAATCACTCTTTCATGTTTAGTCAGCTGACTAGAAGTCATATGTTGAGTCTGAGTGAGAGTTAAAAGGGTCTCAACTGAATGTGGCATGTCCACCTTTACTGGATATCCCATCACAATTGCTTCACTTTGTTCCAAACTTACACAAGTGACGGCTCTGGCTTTTAAGCAGCCTTGCAATACTGCAGACACTGAGTCCAAAGTAGCAGAAAAGTATGCCACTGGACGTCGTGCCATTCCATGTTTCTGAGTTAAGACTGCAAGTGCACATTCGTCTCTCTCACAACAGTACAATGCAAACTCTTTAGAATAATCTGGCATTCCCAAAGCAGGTGCTTGACAAAGACTTCTGAAATTTCGTGAAAGATTCCATTCTTTCTTCAATCAAAACAATTGGCTCCTTCATATCCTTTCCAGTTAACCTCTGTAGAGGTTTTGCAATCAATGAGAAACCACAAATCCACTGTTTGCAGTATCCAACCATTCCCAAAAACATTTGCACTTCTTTTTGATTTCTGGGTGGTTTCATTCTCTTGATGATACTGATTCTTTCAGGAGTCACCTTTCTGGCCCCTTTCTCAGTTCTATGACCTAAGTACTGAACTTCCTGTCTACAGTTTTGCAATTTAGATGGTGACACTTTATGTCCTCCTTCTGCTAAATGGTTCAGTAAAGCAATTGTGCCTGCTACACATGCTTCTCGTGTCTTTGATGCCACCAGTAGGTCATCAAAATACTGAACCAAAACTGAATTTCCAGGCATAACCAAAGTCTCCAAACATTTTTTCAAAATCTGATTAAAGATCGAAGGACTCTCAGTGTACCCATGAGGAACTCAGCACCATGCCAAGACACAGTTTCCGAACCGGAAAGCAAACAAATATTGACTTTCTGGGTGCAAAGGAATGGAGAAAAAAGCCTGACACAAATCAATAATGGTGTACCATTCTGCATCACAAGGAATTTGGTAAAGGATTACTGCTGGATTTGGCACTACTGGACAACATGGCACTGCAATTTTATTCACCTTTCTTTAATCCTGCACTATTCTATATTTTGCGTTGGGCTTTCTAATTCCAATAATAGGTGAGTTACAGGGACTGGCCATTATTTCTTTTAGAATTTCTTGTTCAATCATTTGGTCAATCACTGGTGTGACTCCAGCAATCACATCTGGACTCATTTTGTACTGTGGGGTATTTGGATATATAGCACCATCTTTGACTGTAATCTGAATAGGATCTACATTTTGCATCAACCCAACTTCTTTTCCTGTGTAATCCCACACTTCAGATCTCACTGTAATTTTTAATTATTCAGGCAAATCCTCCTCAGTCAGTAGTGAATATAATTCACCTACTTCGCTCTCTCTTTGGGCCACTATCATTTTATACACAACATCCTCATCAGGAGCCATCAATGCAACACCATCCGGTGTACAATAAATAGTGCAATTCATTTTGCACAACAAATCTCTGCCCAAAAGATTAACAGGACTGGAATCGCATACCATAAACCGATACATGTCTTTGAAATTAACAATAGGAACTTCTATGGGGGCTGTGACAGGAGTTCTAATATGTTTATTTGCAACACCTACAACTTGGATAGTTTCACCTGAGAGGGGTAGGTTTGGGATTTCTGCTGCTCTCACAGTGGAATGTGTAGCACCAGTGTCCAACAAGAAGGTGATATCTTTACCTTCTACATTTCCATCAGTATATGGACCTGACTGATCTACCACTTAAGATGCGTCAAGTACACTCTCTTCCTCCCCCCTCAGGCACCGTCATTGAGATGAATCCAAATCAATCTCACCGCACCTCACCAAATACTGTGAAACTAGTGGATTCTTACCAAACTGCTCTTCTCCATGGAATCCAGAACTTGCACTGTACATCTGCATATGAGCATTCAAATTACAAGGTATAGGAGGCTGAGGCACCTGTAACTGTGGAGTAACTACCTGCTGCTGCTGCTGTTGATTTCCCAACACCTCATTCTGCATCTGTGGATTTAAATTTTGATTTACTTCATTACCCCATTAACCACTTCTACACTCATTCTTCCAATGTCCATTCTTTCCGCACACATGACAAGGAAACTTCTTTTTAGCTTCTTCCTTACTCATTTAAACTTTTCCTTTTCCTCCACTGTTTACATGACCAACCAGATTCTGACCTTGTTGCACATTACTATTTTCTTGTTGCTGTTCTGCCATCTTCACTTGACCCCATATCATTTTCTCCTTTATCTTTTTAAGCCTCGAATCAATGTCATCACTACAGTACTTTGCATACAATTTTGTCTATTGATTTGCTCCGCCAACAGAGCATATGCTGCTGTATCATTGCACTAATCTCAGGTTTTAATCCATATACAAATTGATACACAAAATGTCCCATATCTTTGTCTCCGATATTCTCAAACCCACTAAACTGTTTAAACACCTGTAGTAATCTTTCATAATATGGGTGCACTGATTCTTTGGGTTCCTTGGGCTGTCCTATCAATCTTGACCCAATCAGTTTTCTTAGGGGAAATTTTCCCTTTCAAGAAAGTAATGACCTGATGATACTTTTTCATCACTTCTTCAGATGGTGCACCTGTTTTTGCATCCCTGGGATATTCATCTTTTGGAAAGTCAACAGTAATTTTACACTCTGTCTACAAATCAGCCGTAACTACTATTTCAAAAAGACCATCTAAATCTTTCAACAACACCTTTGAGACCATTACGGATCTGTCCACTTGTTTATACCATTCAACAGGTTTCTCTCGCAATCTAGGAAAATAATTGGTGAATGACAATATATCCTGTCTAGACCAAGGTACACGTACATATCCACCACCTGGAATCTTTCTCATAGGACATGCTCTTTCTATTTGCTCGTTTTCCTTTAACGGAAACATGGAAGTTCCCTCACCAGCTGTTTCTTCTTTCTTTTTCATCCATTTACTCCTCCACCGCTCTATATTTCCCCATCTCTTACAAATATTCTTTTATCTGTAACCTATTTCCTGACACATTCAAACTCTCTAAATCCTTGTCACTAAAAGCCATTCTATACGTTTTCTGCAAAACTTTTGATTTTTTTATATCCACACTAAACTCGCTAGCTACTTCAGATAATTTCTCATGGAAATTCTTAGCTCTCCAAGTATTACTTTTACTCAAAATCACTATAAGTCCCTAGTCTATTTGGACTTATTGTTCCATAATCATTTCTTCTAAATCTACTTTAATTGACTCACATTAATACTCCTAGGCTGGGCTTTTGGCTTTGTCATTTCTTTTATCCAATTGTTTAATTCCTCTGGAGAGGGACCTGTCGAACTCCCTGCTACTGGATTGGTATTTGGCCTATTTTTCTCGGGTCTAATTGGATACTTCTCCTCTGGGTCTTAATCAATAAATCACTGACAGGTAGGTCTAACAGTGTGGTATATTGGCCATCTTGTCTACTATCATTTTTTACTGAAGCTATTTCACTACTTCTCAGGACTGCCAATGTTGGTACTTTTTGTAATGTTGAATTTACTCCAAACAGTGGAACCACAGGACCAATGGTCACTGGTATAGTCAAAGCTTCTGCATTCAAGTTCAATTGTTTTAATGTCTGCACTTGTTCCAATCTAGCTTTATTCAACAAACGTACTTCATTTTCTCTTATTATTCTAGCTATTTCAGTGACTTGAGGAGTTATTGGGGTTACATTTACTATTTGCAGGGCACTTGGAGTCACCTCCCCTGAATTGTCTTCATATGGTGGAGGCCTTTTCATCATTATTTCTTCTAATAATTCATCATCAGATTCATCCAAACCTTCTCTGGACGTTTCTATATTTTTCTTCTTCTCCTTGCACTTTGCACCTGTTTGACTCCCGTCTGTTAAAACTGGATATAGACCCTCAGTCACTACCGCTCTTCTCCATCTTTTCATTTGATCTTCTCGCCTCTCAAATGGATATCTTGGGAAAAAACCTTTATATCTTCTACCACCTCTATACTTCTCTCGCTCAAAGGCTTCTTTTTCCCATTCTACCAATGCTTCCTACTGCGTAAGTCTTGGATTTGGCTCCAATGAGTTCATCCTATCTCTCAAATTTTGTAAAATCCTTACATTAAACATAGCAAATTCAGGGAAAGCTAACATTCCATCATCCTTCGAATAGATTCTCCAGTTCTCTAACCAAACACACGTATTGTACTCTCTCTCCATCATCATATAGGAGGCAGGCGTTTTTGGGGGAGGAATCGGAATTCCCTCTCTTGTCACAACTGGTTTGTCTTTCTTAAATAAACTCTTTATTACCTTTAGCAAACCCATATTCGAACTATTTTACTAGTATTTCAACAAACGAACCAACAAATATTTCTCCGTAATTCTCCTTTCCCTATTTGCTAATTTCTGTGCTATATCAGTGCGACTCACACCAACCCCCAAGTTACAGCTCATTACGTCACCACTGTCTTAACCAATATCAATGCGACTCACACCAACCAACCAATCTGGTCTTTGCTCACACCTGCTATCTGACCAATGCCAGCGCGACACTTTGTGACGTCAGTTTCTACATCATCTACTGACCCTCCCTTTATAATCTGCTCTTGATGCACGCCTGCTGCTTTGTCCAATAACAGGCGGCACTTTTTAACGTCAGTATTAGTCCTTTAACTGACCCCACCTTTACAAAAGAAAAATCTACAACAGTTTTCTGAGCTTTTCTTAATCAAAAGTCTGTTAGTAACAACATAAAAAGACAATCCTACCTTGTCTGCTCCTCTAAATAAAGAGATAGTTTTCACTCTTTCCGAGAAAACCTTACTGTGCAAGCAATAATAATGACCACCGTTATCTCACTTCTCTAACAAACTCTGGGGAGACCTGTTACTCCTCTAGGTTTAAAACCGAGGTTTCACAAGATAGCTTTTTGGCATAAAAAGGGTGTCCTGTTACTCGTCTCGGAAATACTGCCAGAGTTTCAAAAGTGGACCTTTCGCCATTTCAGAAACTCTAATTCCAGAAAAATGTCCCTAGATATAACACTGACAGTCCTATGTAGATTTTCAGTATTATTAGTACAAAGTACTTCTGCAGTGTGATTTGTTTACCACACTCTTCTTCTGCCTACTTCACGCAAATTCCTTCCAGAGATTCCTCAGGAAACTCTGTACCTGTACTTCTAGACAACATACTCTAACTCTTCATTTTAAAACATATAATCAATATTCAAATAACCATTACCAAACCAATCAGTAATTAAACCGTCCCCTGCTGCCAAGAAACTGATCCAGCGCGGAACTAATAAATTGATCAGGGATTAATACTCAATATCTTCATACAACTTTGGCCCATATACATTCACCCAAATCCCTGATGCGCTGGGGTAAAGTTTATGTATCTTTCTCCAACCTTCCTTACTGCTAAAACTTATATTTAAACAACCGGTATTTTATCTATATTTAACATATGTATTTGACTTTTCATCTACTTGGTCGATGAACCAACTAGCTGAAGAGTTGCTGGTAATGGGAATTCTAAGAACATTAACAACCAATAATTTGACAAAAAGAACCACAGACTCTTTGACAAAAAGAACCACAGACTCTTGGTAAATTTCAGTAATTTTATCTAGTAATAATAAATGCTCAAAGCAAACGTTATAAACTCAAACACTGGAAACCTCATCAGGGAGTAACAAACTAATCATATCATTAACGGAAACAACATCTCAAATATACGTGGAAAAGAGTGGGTAGATGAAGAGACATTAGATGCAAAAATAAAATATATTGACATTAACCATCAATTTTGGAAGGATAGAGCAAGAGACAAAAGCACAGGAGAAAATATAACTGCAACAAATATATTTCTGCAATGTTAAATACGAACCCAATGGATCTGTAAAGGGGAACCACCACCCAGGCCTAGGCATTAGTGAGGGACCCCTGAACTAAGAGTCAAGGACCCAAGATTCTGGAAATCAGGACAGGAACAGCAAGCCCTCTCAGCAAACCAACGAACACCGTCGCACCCCTCTCTCGGACACCTCAACCTACGTGATCTCTCTCCCGAAGGTATCACCTAAACCACACCCCCAAAGCACCTATTCTTATACTTTAAAATTACTTGTCCGTCCCACAATAGTTGCAATCTTCACAAGTAAGTGATTGGTTGGTTTCTATTGGTGGGATTTCACTCCAGCATGAAATCACTCTTCTTTCAACTATACCATTGTACTATGTAATTATCCCATCCTCTCTCCCATGAGTACACATGTTACAAAATTGTTATACAATTTAATAAATTCAGCAACTACTGGTTCCACTTCTCACGTGACACTGTCTTGGCTGGCAGTCAACTTCTTTGTCCTTCACCAGGTCAGGCTCTTTCGGCTTAGCACAGCATTTCAGTTACTTGGTCACATGGTTCTTGTTCACACACAAATCTACCCTCCCTCTAGTTTGGTCAAGTTATGAACATGGAGGACTCTTTTACCACTAACAGAACAGGAAATAGACATTTATTAGTGAAACGATGATACAATTCACACTGTTTCCCACCCAATTTAGCACTAATTCAATATGAATGTGTCAACCTAGCATAGCTTAAGCAGAAAACAGCGTTATTTATGAGTTTGAAGCATGACACACCATCCATTTTACAAATTGCACATGCGGCCTTGCCATGCAAAACCCTTTAATCCATTCTAAACACAAGATTATTACATTTACGGTTATTTTCACATTAATTCTGATTAGTTCATGCATATTTGCAAAGTAAGCTTCCCACGTGTAGTGTAAATGTGCACATTAGTCGTTTAGACACTACTTACTATTCGTACGCATTTTTTTTTTTTGTCCTCATATTCGCCCTTGGTGACCAAATAGTAGTGCATGGAGATGGACATACTGTCACAGATAAACTGGTAGGGGCACTAGATGGTGAATGGGAGTGAGTCACCCCACAGTAAAAATTACCAAACTCCAACAACACAGCTTTGGAATAACCAACAGGGAAGTGTGCTGCAATGAGATACCCAATCCTCTATCGAGCTCGCCCTATTGGGTATACAAACGTGCAAACAGGTGTCAAGCAGCGTAATCATTGGACCTTGGGGGTAAAAAAACCCATGGTGGAGTATACCACTATTACCAGTTTAGTAAAAGCCAGAAGTTTCTCTTGTCTGAATTACCCGATCTTAATAGGACTATCTTGGATGTTTGTAACACTGAAGTGCGCCAGTCTAGCAAAGTAGGAGGTAACAGATCTTTCCATTTCCTACATATCTCTCTCCTGGCCAGCAAGATTCCATAGAAAAGTAGATTTTTAGCCCAACCCTGAGTCTCTGGTGCAACCTGAAAAATAACAAGAGCGGGACATAACAAGATCTGGGATCCCAAGGCAGTAGTGAGTGATGAACAAACCGCATTCCAGAAGGGCGATAAAAGTGGGCAATCAAAAAACATGTGCAGGTCAGAAGCAGCTGTCAGACCACATTTAGGACATGCCACAGCGACATTGTTCGGAAACTTTGACAATCTTTGTGGCGAATAGTAGGCCCTATGCAGGGTGAAAAGATGATTTCGGCGTAGCCAAGAAGGTTTCACTATATTCCACATGATCTTAAAAGACTCAAGCCACATATTCTCCACACTATGATTGATAATATGCCCAGCCCACAGCAAATCAGGCAAATGGAACTCACTCTCGACCTCATCCAATAAAAGATTATACCAGAATGAGACCTCTTTCTTAGTTGGAGGCTTATCTATTAAGAGGGATACCATGTTACTACCCCCCCAACAGAAACCTACCCTTGGCAGAAATCTGTGAGTGCGCCCAGCTTTGCATTTGCAGGTACTTAAACCTAGAAAAACCTACCCCTATTATGGAACTCAGCACCTCCCACGGGAGTAAGCGACCATCCGCAAAAAGGTCCCCCCAGACCTCCATTCCTGCCTCTCTCAGCGGCGCTGCGACACTATCAAGAAGCCAACTCGGGGACCCGGGTGAATTCCATAACGGAGCCCTAGCAGAGTAATAGTCGATTTTAATGGAACGTGTAAGTTTCACCCATGTCTTCGATGTTTCCTGTAACACCTTAAATTTTACTTTTTTTAAAAACTTGGGGTCACCAAACTTAAACAAAAATTCGTGGTCAGCTAACTTTTCCCCTCTACGTAGTGCCGCAAACATATACCCACAGCCAGAGTTTTTAGGAGATTTTAACAGCATCCTAGCATGGGAGAGTTGAAAAGCCCACGCATAAAGTTGTAGATCAGGCGCAGCCAAACCACCCTTTTCTCTACGGCGCCTGATCTTCTTCCAGGCTATTCTGGGAATGCGGTTGTTCCAGATGAAAGAACTTATGTCACTTTGGAGTTTGGCTATCATCGAGGGTTCAAAAAAAAGAGGAATTGTATTAAATAAAAAAGTAACCTTTGGGAGAATGGTCATTTTAGTTAAGTTAGATCTACCCAATAGTGATATCGGAAGCGATGACCATGATTTCATTAACCTACGACACTCCTTGGCAACAAGCGAGAAATTTGATGGAACTATTTTATTTATATCATTATTTATATTTAGGCCCAAGTAACGCAGGACTGGACTCAGCTGAACCCCTGCCACCGGCTCAGGATCATTCCAGGCCATTATGTCCGTCTTTGCGGCATTGACTTCATAGCCGGACACGGATCCGAAATCTCGGGCCAAAGCAATTACTGCTGGAAATGCCGAACGGAGTTCTGAGGTAAAAATGAGAACGTCATCTGCGTACAAGGCAGCTTTCCTCTCCCATCCTTCATAAATGAAAGGCTTGATGTTGCAATCGTCACGTATCCCTTGAGCAAAGGGCTCAATGTATAGATCGAATAGGAGGGGAGAAAGAGGGCAGCCTTGATGGGTACCCCGCGTTATGTTAAAAGGGTTTGACAATTCCCCATTGACAAGTAAAGAGGCAGACGGGTTCTGATACAGAAGCCTAACTGCACGCCTAAATTTCTCACCGATCTTAAATTTCGCCAAGACCTCCGATAGGTAGATCCAATTAACCCTATCGAAGGCCTTGGTGGCGTCCAAGGTGAGAACTGCCAGGGGGAGTGATGCCACAGAAGCCATATCGATGGCACCTATGAGATCATAGGTCAACTCATACAGCTGGCGACCCCTTACAAATCCCTTTTGATCTACGTGCAAGATATTTGTTGCCACTGCCCCCAACCTGTTTGCCAACACTGACGCGAAGATTTTATAGTCGGTGTTTAAGATGGAAATTGGTCTGTAAGACCCGCAACAGGTTGCAGATTTTCCTGGTTTCAGTATCAGAGTTATCGAGGCATTATTCCAAGAAGCAGGAGGGGGCATTCCGTCTTGGAGGATCTTATTAAACAGCTCAGTTAAGAAGGGGAGGATTGTTGAAATCAGGGCCTTATAAATTTCTGACGGCAACCCGTCTGAGCATGATGCTCTACCCTTTTTACTGCTGATAATTGCCAGTCTTACTTCTTCCTGAGAGATAGGATCTTCGAGCGCCTGCTTTGTTCTGATGACAATGCAGGAAGAGAAATTCCCGCTAGCCAATCTTCAACTTGTTTGGTCTCAATGTTTTTATCCTCATGATATATTTCACTAAAAAATTCACGCAACGCGCCCCTAATGTCTACATCAGAAGAGTATGTTATGCCGCCAGAAATGATTGAATCAATGTTGTTTCTGATCTGCTCGGTCTTTGTCTTCCAAGCGAGCAGCTTTCCACCCCCCTCCCCATACTCAAAATGTGCCAGTTTGCTGGCTTCCCATCTCTCTAAGACCCTTGCATTCAAAACTGATCCCAATTCCCCTTTTAAGGAGACCACTTTATTTTGCCACTCCTGTACCGTGGTAGAAGGGGCTTCTGGGTGAATAGCTATTTCTGTTTGTATTCTAGTCATCTCTGATTCCAGAGAAGCCACTGCTTCCCTGTAACTCTTGTTCTTATATACAGCTTTATTGGTTATATAGCCCCTAAAATGCTTTTAAGGAATCCCAAATGCCCCCAGGAGAGGCAGTTCCAATATTTTCTTCAAAGAAGTGTTGCACCTCCACATTCAGAGCATTGATAAAATTCGACGAGGAGAGCCATGAGCGATCAAGAGACCAATTTCTTAAACGACTCTTAGGAAAACCCTCCAACTCAAGATAATTTTCCGCATGGTCTGACAAGTGAAAGGGTAAGTGGGAATCCAATTTAACCAAGTTAACTAATGATTGACTAATCAAAATAAAGTCAATACGTGACTGGTGATGGTTTCTGTAATTACGAAATGTAACACCTCTTTGCCGCCCATGTAATGTTCTCCAAATGTCATTATACCCTAACTGCTTTGTTATCCAGCAGGTAAGACCTGGTATCAGATGGAATTTTGGCTCTATTGGAAGGGGATTTATCCACAAGAGGATCCAAAACTATATTAAAATCCCCTGCAAGGATAACCGGCTCGGGAAATAGATACAGATGTGAAAAAAGAGTTTAATGCTGATGGGTCATCCTGATTAGGACCATAGTATCCCACTATAGTAATTGGGGATCCTGATATTATAACTGATGCAATTGCCCACCTGCCTCCAGGGTCAACCAACTTAGAGACCAATCTCGCCTTTATGGGTTTTTTAAAAATAATTGCCACTCCTCTAATGTGTGCAGATTGCGATGTCATTATACAATTATCAATCCACCTATTCTTTTTAACCAGTGAAAGCATTTCAGATTCGGCAAGGTGAGTCTCCTGAAGCACTATAATCTGTGCGTCTCAGTCGCGAAGATATTGCATGGCGTGGCTCAATGGTTAGAGCGGCAGACCCTGATGCAGAGGTCTGGCCCAGGACCAGGGTTCAATTCCCGCCTCGGCAGCTCTTGGACTCAATTTCCCCGGACCTGATAATTCTCGCCTCGGTGCCTAGTCTAATCATGGGTCCCACTCTGTGACTCTGGGCAATAGCTTGCTTAATCTCCTCAACAGCCCCAGCAGCGCTTGGATGCCTGGCTTCACCTTGGGGGTGCCCAGGAGTGGACATTTCACAGGAAAGTCAGGATGGGTTCCACAGCGGTATGAATACAGCGCTACGAGACCTCTGGGTAGAAGTGCGCTATATAAATACAAACACATTTACATTTACATTATATTGTTTTTTCTAGGACTAGTACGCAATCCATTAGTATTCCAGGAGAGAATCGCTAATTTACTTATTATAATACGAATCTCTCACCCTGCATTTTCCCACCAAGCTCTTCATCATATCTATGTCAATACAACACATTTTGTAAAAGCAAACCCACCAGAAAATAAAGAAGACAGTCACATGTCCCATTAAGAGAGTCAACAGACGTAAAACAAAACTAGAGCAAAAATTAGGAATTTTTTTATTTTTTCCTTTGCACCCCCAACCCCACCTTGTGCCCCTGACTACCCCTCCACCCCCCCCCCCCCCAGGGAAACCCTCGCTCTATCTATCTGGAAGAACCAGAAGATAGCACCCCGTCGTGGGTTCCCACCCAATCCGTGCCCGGAAAAAAAACAAAAAAAAAAAAACAAAGAAAGATAAACCTATACTGTACGCCCTGTGTTTACACTACTGATGTTCCTATAAAAACATATTGTCTGTTTTTAAAAGAAAAATGTGTTTTATTAAATTTATATATATATATATATATATTTTTTTATTTTTATTTTACCTTTCCGTCATATGTGCGTTTTTTTTTGTTTTTTTATTTCCTTAATTATACTTTCGTTTTCCACTGTACTAAGGCTTTCCAATTTTCAGAAGACAAACTAGCATTATCTTTCCAAGGCATATCAGGTATCAAAATGTACTCACTATACCCGCATATTTCTTTAATTACTTGACACTCAGACACTCAGACTCACCCTGGGCAAGCCTATCCTAGTTCCCCCTAACTTGATGCCCCTTTCTCTTTGCCCATGGTCAATAGTAGCTTGTCTGCTGCCTGCGCTGATCTGATGTTATGCATACTATTTTTATACATAACTCTCAATGTTGCCGGGAAAACTAATTGGGCTACTGCACCATAACTTCTGAAAGCCTCAAGTCTCTTTCCAAACTCCCATTGCTTGTCAAGGGTAGCCCTAGACAGATCAGATCGAATCTGAAAATTGAACCCCTTGCCACTCACAGATTTCTGCTTTAGAGCCAGGTTTAATATGGACTCCTTAAGGGAGTAAGTGTGGAAGTTAACCAAGATTTTTCTAGGCTTAGACCTTTGGGGATTCCTTCTGAAAGGCTCTCTATGAATGCATTGAATGTCTAAGGCTAGCTCTTCCTCTGACTGATCCAAACGCAATGCCTCCCTCAGTAGCGAGATAACAAACTGTTTAATGTCGGAGCCTTCTTTGTCTTCAGGAATATTCAGGATACGGAGATTGTTCCATTGGGCATTGTTCTGAGCGCGGTAATTTCCACTTTTGCTTCATCTAGATGTAAAGACAGGCCCGTTACTGTGTCCTCTAATGTCTCTGTTCTAAGAGAGAGATCACTTAGCTTCTTGTCCAGGGATTCACAAAAACATCTAATATCTGCCTGGTTAGCAGCAGATGTCTCAAATCGCTTTGTTATGTCAGCTGACAAAGATGTAAACATCCCCTGTAGAGATACCTGCAGGGAAGTGGTCAAATTTACGTTATCACAATTAGCCGGCAAAACACTAGACCAGAGAGCCGGTGTGCCCCCTTGCATATTATCTTGGAGACTGCCCCCTTGCGGACCCCCATCATGGGGGCCAGCTATCAAGAATGGAGGAGCCAACAAAAGTGGTGGAGCCAATGGAGGGGCCAGAACTAAGACAAGAGGTGGGGGATAACCCGATGAACCAGAAGGACCCAGGTTTTCCAACGCAGAGACGGAACTGTCAGCAACTTCAGTAAGGGTAGGGATGCCAGGTATACCAAAAATCTCGCCCTCTTTGACTCTGTCTCTATCTCTGTCTAAATCAGATTCCATATTGGCGCCCAAGTTTTCTGTGCCCTCAACACTGCCTATCGCCATATCAGTTGGAGTATTATTGGGTGAGACCCCAATATTCACTACTTCCTTGGGACCTATCACCTCTAATAATGACTTTTCCAAAGAAGCAGTGGGAGAGATATTATCTGGTATTAATAACACTTGAGGGACCACCTTGAAGAAAGACCTAAAAGATGGTGTTATTTTGGACCCAGCACTAGCAGAACTTGAAGTTTTGCACTTAGCGTTAGAGCCCTTAGACCCCTTAGTTGATTTGTACGTATAGGCTCGCTTCGCCTTAACTTGCCCTGTCAAATAAGTGGAAAGTTTCTTTTTGGCACTGCTGGCGTTGTTGAAGATGGTGTTAACAGGCTCCACACGGTCCGCAGACTTAACCACGTCTAAGCCTAAGACAGCAGCAGTGGCAGGGCTTGAACAACTTACTGCAGGGAGCATAATATTTTGAATTTGTTCACTGTTGCTTTTTTCCCCTCTTTTACACTCTCTTCTGTGCCCCTTGCATTTTCTGATGTAGTATGTACTCCCTGTCCCGGGCTGCACTAAGCCCCCACCACCATTGCCGCTGTTACCCCACCTACCGCCGTTACCACTGCCGTTACCGCCTTCACCAGAATCGTGGCCGTGGTCAACAGAGAGCTCCACCTCCTCAGGACTTCCTTCCGACGTCTCTACCGGTACCTCCGCCTCAGCAGCAGAGTTCACAGCGGCTCCAGGACGACCTGGAGGAAGACAGCGGGTCCAGCGGCCACGTCGGAGCTCCAGGGCGGCAAGGCTCCAAACCGGTGGACCCGAAGATAGCGGCAAAATCACAGGTGAGCCATGGTACACCTTTGGAACCCCGGGCCGGGTTACAGTGTCAGCAGTGCTCGTTGCGGCAGGAGCACCGGCAGTGGTTTCCACAATAAAACACGCCCCTCCAAACACATGAGGGCTAATGGAGACGGGACGACAAAGTAAACGCCGCAATTTTGCACCAAAGAAACTTGCTTGAGAAGACGAAATTACTGAGCGATGACTAGCAATAGCCTCACACCGCATGCAGCAAAGTTTTCAGCCCGGTATCATTAGAATAGTTTACACGGACAGGAACCCAGGAACAGAGCACTGCAGCAGCTCAACCGGCTGCCGCCATGTTTCCCATCCCCCAGCACTATTAGTATATATTATAAAGGTGTTCTATCGAACAGCATTCTGTTCACGAAATTCCACTCCATCAATAAGATAGGAGGGTATTTTTATCCCTAGGGTTATTGTAACAGTTGGTTTTCCGGTATTTGTTGTTTGTGGTAACGGTGTTGTCTGGGAAGTTGATGTTCAATTGATTGGGATTTGATCACTGAAAGAAGCCTTGTAATGTATTTAAGCTTCCTGTCTAGATGTAGAAAATGTCATCTGTTTGCCTGTACCATAAAGATATCTTACCTATAAAAGGATTGTTCTGATAAATATGTTTCTCTCCATATTCGCAATATAAAGCATTGCCATCTCCAGAGAGAAGGGACTGCCCATCACCATTTCTTTGGTCTGTAGATAGAAATCACAGTTAAATAAAAAGAGATTCCTTGTAAGTGCAATATTGGCCAGTATATGGTAATTGATGTCTATCAGTAGCTGGTGAGCTCTATCTCTTTTATCCAGATAAAGTTTGACGATTTCTAGTGCATGATCCTGAGGAATATTGGTGAATAGAGACACACCATCCAGTGTGACCAGAATTTGCTCCTCTTTCTTGAATGGCAGCCCTTGAATGTAATTAATGAAATCAGTGGTGTCCTGTATGTAAGTTTTTGTGGTCCTTAGGAACAGTTTGAGGAAGAAATCCACGCACTTGATTAACTGTTCCAAAGTGGAGTCCCATCATGAAACATGATCAGACTTCCGGTTGGATTCTTGGGTTCTTGCATATTTTGGGAAGGAGGTGCACACAGGGATCAAAGATGATTTGTTGTGCAGCAAGTCGAATTCTTTGGGTCCTAACCAGCCTTTTGCCCCACCGTATTCATTTCATTGGGCGATTTCCTCCATCATTTGTCTTGAAGGTTCACTTTCTAGTTTCCTGTAGTGGTCTGGATCTGAAACCTGACTGAGCTCTTCTTTACTATGGTTATTTGTTCGTGTTTATCTTTATTCAACAAAAATATAGCACCTACTTTGTCGGCAGGTTTTTCTAATTCAGTTGCGATTTTCCTTTAGTTCAGAAAGAAATTTAGTCTGAGCTTTAGACGCCAGGAGGCATGTTTGCAAAGTGGTGGAGAAAGGACCTCACAGCAATCCAGCTGTGTGGGGCTTACTAGAGGTAACAGTAGGGCTAATTGGCCCCCAGTGACCTTCAAGAGTCAAGGAGTCTTCATCACCCAACCAAGAGCGTGCCACAAGGCGTGTTTGCAGGGTGGAGGAGAAAGGGGGCGTAGCCTGCGACTACCTTCTCTTTAGCAGATGTTGAAATCTATGATGAAAATGGGTCACTTCACTGTATTGAACTTTAGGTAAACACAAGGTACATTTGCACACATTCAACAACATTTGCCGAATAGAAGAAAACTTTACTTATGAGTCAATAGTACAATGGATATGATGTCCCTCGTTTACCGCAATTGTCCTTTACCAAACAGTATATACCTGCAAAATGCCGGTTCTGTAACCAGTATTTCCACATTATAGTAATGTTTGACTTCATGTCATCAGGTATGGTGTGTCTTTTGGCAGTGGTGGTTCTCGCATTTTTCTGCGATACAATCCATCAAATCCACTTTACTATGTGGAACTCTTGATCAGTGCTTCCATTACGTGGCAGTGACATCACGTCATTAAATTCCAAACTCAAGATGGAGCACTCAGCGGGTTAAAAATAAATCCAATTTATTGCTCCACAGATGCGTTTTAGCAAACATGCCTTTATCAATCAATACGCAAAGCAAAAAATGGTAATCACCTGACAAGCTTTTAAATCAGTCTTTGCATACTCTCTTTGGAAGGTGAATAGAAACTAGAGAAAATTGACTTTTAAATCACCATGGAGTTTTTCCAACATCATGAGCCATCATTGCATGTGAAACATTCTATGTATTTACTTTGTTAGTGACTCCCACACGTTTTCTTTCTCTTTAGTAGATCTTCAAAACTATTGCGTTGGATATGATGTCACTCATTTACCGCAATTGCCCTTTACCAAACAGTACATTCCTGAAAAATGCCGTTTTTTTAACCAAGATTTCCGCATTATAGTAATGTTTGACTTCTTGTCATCAGGTATGGTGTTTCTTTTGGCAGCAGTGGTTCTGGCATTTGTCTGCAATACAATTTACCAAATCCATTTTAAAATGCTGAACTCTTGATGGGTGCTTCCATCACGTGACAGTTGCATCACGTCATTATATTCTAAACACAAAATGGAGCACTGTGCAGGATATTTGTGCATCACAAGATTTCAAACTTGATATTTCTGCTCCTCAATACTTTTTTTCACAATATTTTGTCTGAATACCGTTGGAGATGTTGCATCTGCATCGCCCATGGTTGGTCTCCTCTTGTTTGTCCTCTGCCCAAAAAAGGCTGTGAGATGAAGTGTGTTTTGTAGATGTTTTTGCTGGATGTTCCCTCTTTGAGGTCGTGCTTTGATTCGAATGATGAGGTATCCAAGAATGTAATTGATCTATGGCTTGAGGATCCTTTATAGTCACTAAGGAATCTGGTTGATTCTGGTCTGGAGTAAGAGTCCTCCTTCACGCACAGCTAGGTGACCTCAAGTTTGAAATTCTTCTTGTCTTTCTTAATTTCCACAATCCATCAGCAGTTTGTAATATTCATATGTCGCATTTCCTTTTTTGGTTGAATTATTGAAGTTTTGTTAGTGACTCCCATATGTTTTCTTTCTCTTTAGTAGATCTTCAAAACTATTGCGTTGGATATGATGTCACTCATTTACCGCAATTGCCCTTTACCAAACAGTACATACCTGAAAAATGTTGTTTTTTTAACCAAGATTTACGCATTATAGTAATGTTTGACTTCTTGTCATCAGGTATGGTGTTTCTTTTGGCAGCAGTGGTTCTGGCATTTTTCTGCAATACAATCTACCAAATCCACTTTAAAATGCTGAACTCTTCATGGGTGCTTCCATCACGTGACAGTGGCATCACGTCATTAAATTCTAAACACAAAATGGAGCACTGTGCAGGATATTTGTGCATCACAAGATTTCAAACTTGATATTTCTGCTCCTCAATACTTTTTTTCACAATACTTTGTCTGAATACCGTTTGAGATGTTGTATCTGCATCGCCCATGGTTGGTCTCCTCTTGTTTGTCCTCTGCCCAAAAAAGGCTGTGAGATGAAGTGTGTTTTGTAGATGTTTTTGCTGGATGTTCCCTCTTTGAGGTCGTGCTTTGATTCGAATGAAGAGGTATCCAAGAATGTAACTGATCTATGGCTTGAGGGTCCTTTGTAGTCACTAAGGAATCTGGTTGATTCTGGTCTGGAGTAAGAGTCCTCCTTCAGGTGACCTCAAGTTTGAAATTCTTCTTGTCTTTCTTAATTTCCACAATCCATCAGCAGTTTGTAATATTCATATGTCGCATTTCCTTTTTTGGTTGAATTATTGAAGTTTTGTTAGTGACTCCCATATGTTTTCTTTCTCTTTAGTAGATCTTCAAAACTATTGCGTTGGATATGATGTCACTCATTTACCGCAATTGCCCTTTACCATACAGTACATACCTGAAAAATGCTGTTTTTTTAACCAAGATTTCCGCATTATAGTAATGTTTGACTTCTTGTCATCAGGTATGGTGTTTCTTTTGGCAGCAGTGGTTCTGGCATTTTTCTGCAATACAATCTACCAAATCCACTTTAAAATGCTGAACTCTTGATGGGTGCTTCCATCACGTGACAGTGGCATCACGTCATTAAATTCTAAACACAAAATGGAGCACTGTGCAGGATATTTGTGCATCACAAGATTTCAAACTTGATATTTCTGCTCCTCAATACTTTTCTTCACAATATTTTGTCCGAATACCGTTGGAGATGTATCTGCATCGCCCATGGTTGGTCTCCTCTTGTTTGTCCTCTGCCCAAAAAAGGCTGTGAGATGAAGTGTGTTTTGTAGATGTTTTTGCTGGATGTTCCCTCTTTGAGGTCGTGCTTTGATTCGAATGATGAGGTATCCAAGAATGTAATTGATCTATGGCTTGAGGGCAATGTAGTGTACGCCATTAAATGTCCATGCGGCCTATTAGATGTAGGTAAAACAGAAAGGAAAATTAAAATTCGTCTCACAGAGTATAAAAGCAAAATAAGGAATAAAAACATGTATTCAAGTTTGGCAACACACTGGAATCAGAGTTGACACACCATTGCACAATGACATTTCTAATCATAGAACAGGTACCCATCCTCCAAGGCATATAGATAATTCCCAAAAATTATTGCAACAAGAAGCTTTTTGGATTAAAAAACGGAATACTCTAATTCCGAATGGTCTTAATGACAAATTTGAAATGGCATGCTTTTTATGATAGTGGAATAATTTCATCAGATCCTCTTAGACACATAGTTTTAAATCAGCAGATACACACCACACATCTAAAGTAACCTGGATATGAGCACACACTCCAAACAAACAAATAGGAGATAATGTCCAGTAATCTCAATATTGTCTATTTAGACATCACATATGTAAGATTTCTGATATAATTTGGATATTGTATATTTTTCCATCAACTTGTATATTACTTGTGAGAGATTATCATTATGTGATGTAATCATGTCACCACTGTTCACAGTTTATCATAGAACATTTAATGCAGATGGCTCTGCCAGTGTTGATTTGTTTAAACCAAAGGGGTTTCGTCCGTTCTGGGAGCCTGGCAGGACGTCTAATACATTTTTTCAAAAAGTTACCTGACCACCAATTTCAGTACTGCTAATTAATACTGCAGATTCGAAATACAACGCAAACAATCATTGTACTTTACTTTCATATTTGTATTGATTCAACTTCATTTTAAACAACTATTCATCACTCTTGATGCATAGGAGGAATACACATTTCATTGAGTATATTGTGTGACTCAAAATTATATGAAAAACATTTTACAAAAACATATTAGAAAGTCAAAAACAAAGACAAAACACTGTTGTATTTGCATCAATTAATTACACCAGTCGAAAATTTCAACAATTGCCTGTCAAAATTCAAATTCTATGTGGCACTGTGACAGGCAGACTGCGGGAAAAATTATTTTTTATAAAAGTTCGCTCTCGGGGTATATTTCAATTATGACACCCTCACTAGAGTCCCATTCAATGTTGGTCCCTCGCTGACGATTAAAGACGTGCCCAAATTTTTTTTATAAAAAATAAAAATCTGCCAGAGTTGAGGCACACCACGAGTTAATGGGAATTATAGTGTGGCACTGTAAATGGACAGCGTGACCGTACTTGCGTCATGGTACAAGTGTAGTAATGCCACATTGTGGATTGCAAATAATATTTAGGACCTAGGCAGTCCCTTTCTGTGGATACTTGAACATTTGTATGAGTTGTCCACGATTCTTCATGTTTTTAATCCCCTCTTATATGGCACCCATTCGGTAGGTCGTGAGGTTGTTCTGTGCTACCTACAATACTTAATTCCAATATGGCGGCCACACGGCAAGTCACGAGCGATTTCGATATTGTCCCATTCGTTTTTCATAGACGTATATTTACTGACCGTGACGCGATCGTTCGAGGGGCATGACATTACAATTTACAGCCAGGAATTAGGTTGGCTGCATATGTTTATTGAAATAAACTACAATATGGGGCCTAACATGGAACATGCAATATATCGTGAGACTATGTGATCATTAAACCTTCCGGGTGCGCCAGTGTCATTCATACAAGGACGCGTAAAGTTGGTGAAGAGTGTTGCTAAAGTGGTAAGCTCCACACTTAACTGGACAGATAGTTTACAACGTTTCGGACGAGGTACGTTCATGGGCTTTTGATGGCATGCTGTTTCCTGTTTATTAAGAACGCATTGGAGCGGTTGTTCTTTTCATTCAAGTACACATTGGAGCAGCTGATTGCAAGCTCCCAGGTTATCTAGGAGAGGTCCGAATATTGCTCTGGTGTATGTTTAACAACAATAGGGTGGTGAGGAATGAGGTTACCATGATTCGTGTTCTTGTAGGTAGCTGCTGATTTTGGCGCATGGTGGCAAGTCTTGGAAGGAGACCTATGATTGTAAGTAGAGGCGTTTAACACGCACATCCTTGATAATATTGGAGGCATGAGCACTCTGTCTCTAAACATCAGTGGGTAATCACGTAACAGTGGTGGCATGTGCAAAAATTGTCATAGTAGGTTGACTTTCACTATAAACAATTGTATCATGTGAAGTGAGAGTACATGTTAGCATGTATTGAACCCCTGATGTACATTAGTTGATTATTGTTTGTTTTCAACAGGTTAGCCCCTGACAAAGGGACAGTCGTCCCGAAATGCATTGGGCGCCGATTATTGAATCCATATAATTTATGTTCATTTACGCTGTTTAAGTTGTAATGGCAATTTGAACTATGGAATATTACATGTTTTGTATATATGTTTGGGAACATTCAATGAATAACATATACCAACTAGAAAAATAAATACTAGAGTATAAAAGGAAATACATTTGTTTGAAATAAAGTGATTGCTGACAAATTGTTTAAATAGCCGTCTACGCTCGAGCCCAAGTTGCCTCTGGAACTTGGCCACTGTTACATGTATTTTTCATGCCAGGCAGGCATTAAAAAGCGTGGCAAGCTAACCACTTTAACCTTTGATAACTTTGACTAATCTGTATATCATTGGTGTGCACAATCTACTCGAATTCGCATTTCCTTGCTGAACACCAACAAGCCATCCTTTATTTTACCCAACCCGACTCCTTTAGATGCATGGCTATCACTTTTTTGATTACTTAATTTTTCCCAATAATGTTATTGATTCCTCCAGTACCAGCTCCCACCACAACATTGGTACTACAAATCCCATGATTCCTTTATGGGCCGCATGTATTGCTGAAAAACCATCAACAGCATCCAAATTGGTGAGCTATGTGATTGATTGTTTTTGGTTCAATATGGAACCACACATATTTTTGCCCCTTCTTAAACTTTGCTAATGCCTAACTTTTGCCTTCAGAAGCTCAGATACAGACTTTCATATAGTATTGCTCATCTAATATGCTTTACCAGGCACTTGGGGACTCCAGTTTCCCCACTAGCACTTCATATATTAAACTAACTAGCAGCCCGTCCTGACGTTGTCCGGGAGCAATTAGGCTTCAGGGCCCCCGCCCGCCCCAACGTTGTCCGTGGGTCCCCCGTAGCCTTCCTCCATATATTGCAGTATTATACCTCTATGTTTACTTTGTACGCTTTTGTAACCTGCACACGTCACTTTTTCCTCCTGTAATGCAGTATTATACCTCTATGTTTACTTTGTACGCTTTTGTAACCTGCACACGTAACTTTTTCCTCCTGTAATGCACCATTTGGCTCACTTCGATGTACGCTTTTGTAACCTGCACACGTACCTTTTTCCTCCTGTAACGCACTGTTTGGCTCACTTTTGTAATGCTCCGTTTGCTTCCTCTTGCTCACGATTGTCATTTTTGCTTCATTTTTCCGCCGCTCACCGCTCCTATCTAAATAAATAAATAACCTACCTGATCCGCCGCTCACCGCTCCTCCCCGCCTGTCTGCCTGTCCGCCGCTCCTCACCGCCCGCCCGCCGCTCCTCACCACCTGTCCGCCGCTCCTCACCGCCTGTCCGCTGCTCCTCCCCGCACCATGTCCGCCGGTCCTCCTCCCACTCCTGGACGCCGCTCCTCCCCGCGCTCCTCACGTCAGCACGCACATCGCGGCTGGCGCTTCTTCCAAGGGACTACTTTTTTTTCAGTAAATTTTTTAAATAACGTATTTTTATTACGTTTATATAGCCTATGTCCATCTGCACACCCTGACGATTACAACAATGTATCGGGTGTGTGGATTGGCGCTGTGGTTCCCGAGTTTACCCGCCTCAAAGGTTCAAAGTTCTTCATTTATAATAGTAGTATAGATATAGATGTAGCTTTTTACTTTTTTTTAAACCACAAAGGGATACCACTGTGAGTCAGGGACACATTACCTATCCAGTATGCAAGTAAACCCCCCAAAACCACACACCAACTCTTCTTTTTCCTTTCCTCCCCTCTCTACCAGCCTATCCTAATTGTGGCATTAAAAGAAATCATATATATTATTTTCTCTTGGCTTACCCCAGAGCCAGCACACCAGACCCTGTCCTGAGAAGACACTAGGGGTCGAAACGTGTCAGAACAAGATGTTAAGGCAAACAGAACCCTAAAGGACATCAATAATCAATGCCATGTGGTCACCCTGCTGCACATCACAATCGAGGGTTTGAATTTTGGGTCTCACCCTTGACTAGACACTTTCACAGTGGGGCCTCGGTAAAGTGGCTCTACTATACTTACGTCAGGCCCCTATTTGTGTTCTAAATCATTGGACTGATGTCTATTTCACTGCATCTAGTTTCATGCTGTAATTTCAATACCAAGAAAAAATGTGCTCAATCACATTTTAAATATTCACGTTTCACTCACCTTTAGGATTTTCATTGGTGAAAGGTGATTTCACCCATTCTCTCCTCCCAACATTGATTGTTGATATTGCTGCGAAAATAGCTTTAAGGAATATTTTACACAATGAACTTTGACCTAATATATTTATTTTACCGTGCGTTAAATACAAGTAGAACGCTGCTTGATGTAAACCACGTAAAAATACTACCTTGCGATTCCTGTAATGGACGTATGGAATTTATTCATATACAACAATGTAAATGTCTATATTTTTTTATCACAATATTAACAGAGGAGGTAAATGTATTATTTATTTGGCAAAAAGGTGACTTGACAGTTAATTGATGATAGTTGCATCAGAATCTTCGAAATTAGCGGGAGATTATCTCTGAAATTTTAGTGGCTTCAAGACTAGCAGTGTTTTCTTTGGGAGAAATTCATGATAACCCTGGACATGCGTTACCTGATGCAAATAATACCAACATGCAGTTAATGCCCAAAACATGGCCCTCATTCGTCAGGGGAACGAAAGACACCATGGGGCTTCTTGTAGGGCCAAAAACATCTAATCTGGGCAACATTTTGTTTCAGTCAATAGAAAGTAGATTACTCAGAAAAATACCTCCAGATTCTTTCCGATGTGCAGACGAAAGAGGTATTCAAAAAAATGTATCATCGTCATCATCAGCTTACCAGAATTGAAAGGTGACAGTAGAATGGCTTCTAAATTTTGGAAGACCACAGATGTTATGTTTACTCCGATTAATCCATTTATAACGATCTACAGATAAATAAGTTACAGAAATGCAGACGCTTGTTTCCGCATTAGCATATTTTAATTAAAAAGACGGGTCACATTCTTTTCTCATCGTGATTTCTTACAGTTTCTCAGTGAAGCAAGAGAAAACAGTCATTGGGCCTCAGGAAGATTTTGATGGCAGTATACACCAGACTCAAGATATTTAAATAACTAATTATTAGATTGTTTGTGAGTACATTTCAGAACGACCTGTAGATGTAGCATTTTTTATTCCTATAATGGGTCAATAAAATATAGATTCTCCAAAAAGCTGGAGAAAACAAAATCTAACGACAACAAGCATTGCTATAGTATTAGAGTCAGAAAACCACGTTGTCAGCAAGTTTACTTTGATACCTGCCATGATTAATGCTAACGTAAAAAAAAGGGTGTGAGAAAAAAAAGTTCCTGAAAGATTAAAGGCTTGAAATAGAAAAGAGTGGTACTTTGTATTTCTCCAAAAAGCAATGGTAAGGTAATTTACTGCATGATTATATTTATAATTAAAAATACATTTTTAGCTACTGTATTCCAACACAGTTTTGCTACTTTTAAAGCTAGATAGAACAGAGTTTAATTTACCTAAATAAATGGTACTGAATGTAATGGAACAATAGAATGGAAACTGTAATTCCACTAATACAGAACCTTCCTTAGAAGTGTTGTTGTAGAGGAAATTACATTACAATTGCTTTTTGGGTGATCATAAGTTACTACTTTTTTCTTTGAGACTATAGAAAAAGAAGACAATGGCTTTGATTTAATAAATGGTGCACAGTCACCTAGGAGGAAGAGCAAGCAAAAGACATAAGTGAGTAGGTAGCTTACTACTAGCATTTTTACGGTATGCTGCAGGTTTAGCTTACCCTTGATGCTTGAGATGGAACTGTATGTGGAATACCCCTGCCTGTATTTCCAGAGGATAGTTCACTCTAGGCTTCTAGCCCGTTGTGAAACGTTATAAATACAAGAAAAGGACTGCCCCCGTACTTAATCTAACGGCTCACATAGAGTCCTTAATCAATAACATACAAAGATGAGCTCACTGAAACTAGACACAAGACCATATTTTTAGGAAAACACAAAACATCATTTTATTTATTTTTTCCATTTATGAATTTGTTTCTCAATCTGTTATTTCATTACAAACAGAATCAAATCCAAACAGTAATACAATGCAATAAATAATTTAAATATACCTTCCAACCACTCATACATACATACAGTCAAACAACACAAAACATTCCCATGGAACCACATCAAACACATTCTACAATCAGGCATACCCATCCGTTCGTCATTCATTTACCACTCATCATACTTCCGGAGTCAGATGTAGCACAAAATATTCTGCCCGCACTAATCTCCCCACACCGCTCTGGGAGACCAGATAACAAGAGAACGCAGGACAGATTACAAAACGCCAGTTGCGGCCCGTGGAGGGAGGTCCGTGGGGCGGAAAGGTGGGGCGGGGGAGGGTCAGGGTGGGGGTAGTAAACAGCAGAATATGGATGATTGCAGGTAAGTAACCATCAAATGAATAAAACGAATTTCATAGCACGTGCTGCATCGCATTTTGCAATGGAGGGTGCGCAAAAAAATTCGTTTTATTCATTTAATTGTTTACTTACCTGCAATCATCCATATTCCGCTGTTTACTACCCCCCGCCATGCCCCTCTCTGCCCCGATTTTCCGCCCCACAGAACTCCCTCCATGGGCCGCAACTGCTTTTAGCGCACAAGATCCTTTCCATGCCTGCTGGTACTGATATGACGGTGATCCCAAAATTTTGTGTAGTTGCGGTCTTGTGAACATGTTGCGGTTATGTGTGCCTCCCACAAACATATAAGGGAAGAGAATAACAAGCCATGAATGTTCGGTGTGCTTCTGACTTGATTATACAAAATTAAATGCATTTATTTATTTGTTTATTTTTGCACGACTGAGGAGGTTACCCCTTATGATAGCATACATACAAAATGATTGCACACATACAATATAAACACCGACCCTTAGAAAATGTTGCTCGGATCAAGCACTGAGACTCGAACCCTGTACTTCTATAAGCCAACTTGGCAGGTCTGGCAGTAACGCCACCTATATTAATTGTGTCCCTGTAACTACCAAAAGTTACTGGTTTGCAAAATAGTTTGAACAGAGTTCAAGTCTTCAACGCCCCGAGCTGTTATGCAATGTTCTGCAAGGATTAGGTTGTTACTGCATGATTTTTTAATTTTTTTATAATGCCCTGCCTAATCTTAGGCTATAACATTATTTTAGCGCGCACACAATATTAGAATTGCAAGAACAAGCATTGACATTGAGCAACTGTGGGAATTTCTATAAAGAGAAATGTAAGCTGGAAACATGCCCGCCCCTTTTGCTTAGGCTCTTCAGTACACAATTCACAATGTGAGTGCAGTGGTTCCTGTCCCCCTTAGGGCCCGGTGCCACTGTGTCTGCTGCACTATTGAAGGCTACATCTTGGGCACCGCTTCCCCATAGTCTTGAATGCCTCGTTATCTTAACGTCATGCCCCCCTGTCGTGTATTTCTATAGGTTCTGAATCAGTCCCCCTATTCCTGACCCTATTCTGGTTAAACTAACTATCAAGTTAACTAACAGTCAGCCCATGAGGCAAGAAAACCCCCATGATGCAGATACCATTATCTGACGCAGTCACACTACGGCACAGGAACGTGTTATCTGATTAGGTCATAACGCTTGAGATCTAATTAGACAAGCGACATTCCTCCAGCCCCTGATAAGGCATACGACGTTCTCATAACAAATCAAACCTATGACAACCTGGATAATCCGTGCGGCCATTGTTTTGATTTCACAGAGAATTTTAGTAAAGAATGTGCTAACGAGCAAGTCGTATGACATCTTTATTGACGTACCTATGTCCATCCTTACGTCAATCTCGGCACCTTTAAGGTATAAATATTGCCGACCTTGCCCTATGCAAACACACGCGTGGTGACAAGACGGAGCAGCCATACTTGCCGAAGCCGAGAGCAGAAGCAGACCCCGCTGGCAGCAGCCCCGCCTTCCTGACGCGCTGAGAGACGCGCTGCTATCTCAAGCCGAGAGACCCAGCACCGGCGTTTCTGGGCAGCCCTCGCAGGCAGCCTGGAATATCGAGAGCAGAGAAAGAGATACTATTCCTCATCCATCCTAAATTCCAGGTACAGAACTGAATAACCCCTCACAGAGAATTCTTTAGTTATTCACTTGGCAAAAACAAACTTAACTTAAACTGTAACTTTCTATTCCCGCCCACGCATTAGACTTAGGTCAGGTACACGGGGTAGGCGTATTTAGAAACACCAGTTGAGTGCGTTTAGTCAAATGTATATGTGTATGTAAATATATTTTAATCATTTTAAACATCATATGGCTCAGAAACCATATCAATGTTTTTACAGTATTATTTTGTACTATTGCTTTTAACGTATGCACTTTACTTAACTATAAGTATTGCAATAATATCGATCCATTTCTCTTGTACGAGAAAAGAGACTGATCAATAAATAACATCTTTTATTGAACACGCCCGTCTCTTCCTTTTCTCTACATTCTGATGAGACTAAGAATGCACGTACTGACTGAGTAAAATAATTGCCTTGTGCTCACACGACTCTTGAGATTGACTCTTGATTAGGGGAGAGCAAAGTTGTCATGTTCTATGGTTGTCAGAAACTTAATCCCTTCTTGTCTAATCAGGGATGTTAATTACTTCCATGAACATTCGAGAAAGTTTCTAGCGAACTCTGAGCTTAGCTGGCAAACCCAAAAATTAAGTCTAGTATCGACAGTAGTAGACCTAGTTAACGTCTGGCCTAGGCCTTTACTGCTGTAGGTACTATTCCAATGCGCAGAGCCTATTGGGAAAATAGGAGCTACACTACATGGCGCCCAACGCGTTTGGAAAGGGCGATAAAACTAACGTAAGACATTTAGAGTAACTCAGTCGTGCTTTCTCACTCAGACCCCTTTTCCCAAATACTCCAAAGACGTCTGGAGTGGGTGAAAGGTTATAATATCCTCCAAAACCTCGCAGGAGGGAACTCCTATGTATGGTTCTTGGTCTAGTCAACGTTGAAGGATAAAACAGTTCCAAAATATTGTGCATCTAATCTCTGTTTCCATAAAGAAACCTGATCTGCAAATAAACATAATACCATCCTGTCAGCAAAATGGACAGCGATGAAGAACGAGAGGTTACTAGATTAGCTACTGAAATAGCAGATGCTGATGCTACCATGCAAGCAGCAGACGCGGATATAATACTCATTCCGGTCGCCAAAAGGAGATCTATAACCTTAAAACTTATAGAAAATGGACTGACACCTAGAGGTGGCACAGTCATATTCGTAATCGAGGCACACGAATATCGGCAGACAGAGGTATACTATACATGGATACATTTTCCAGCAGCTAATACTATAACAAAGTACTTCCACTATTACAAAGTAGAGGAACCTCCTAATGAGTACACTCCTTTCGAGGAAGTGGAAGTACCACTCAAATTCCAAGAGCATTTGCTCTTATTTGATGGCGCCCTAAAACATAATAATCACATTACAAGGCTCGGTCCTTTAGGAAGACCAGGAGCAACGTGGCCGGTCCTAGCCGGATACACACCATATCCAGACATCGAAAGAATGCCTGCAGCAGAGCTGTTAATACAGCTAAAACAACTACTAAAAATTCACAGACAATTAGTTCAGTATGTAATGCGGACTTCAACAATTCAGCCAGCGATTAAACTTCCACAGCTGACCCCTCACCAGGGGAACACAAATAAAATTACACCACAGAACATCCAATCCTGCCTAGGTAAAGTTCCAGCTAAACGGGAACAGATACCATTCTGGTTGGCACAGAAAATTACCCAAATAGAGGCGGTGTTTCCTGACACCACCCCATTAGAAAAACACAGAATTCTGACTATATGTCTCCCAATGGGAATCGCACCACACATTGAGGACTGTGACACTTGGGGTACAGTCTTTGCTTCCATCTACACAAAAACGCACGGTGTTCCATCCATTTCGGTAATACCAGATGTGCTAAAACAAATTCAAGATGAATACGGTCCAGAACCTGCTTTAACTCTTGGTATGAAATTACTAAAAGACTTCAAGCAGGTCTCGGCTATATTACTAGCCAACATAAAGGGTGAAGCAGCAAACGTGGCGATCCGCCAGAGGTTAAAAGAGACAGATATAGCAGACCAACCAGCTGAAATTGCCAGAATCATAGAAAAATCCTATGAAGAACTAGGCAGAGATAGTCTAGGTGGAATACCAGTAAAACCGCAACTGACTACAAGTCCAGAAAAAATATTTTTTAATAATAATAATTCACCAAAAAAGAACTGGGATGGAAACAAACAATCCAATCCTAAAGAAAAGAAATTCCAGTCCAGAGGAAGGTCTCCTAGGCGAAGAGAGAAATCTCCAAACCCGAGACAAAGGTCACCTCAGAGTGAACCCTCTGGGAATAGATATAACCTTAGAAATAGGGATAATATTAAAAAACCTGATAGATATCAAGACATTGATACACGTCCCTCTCAATCTTTTCAGACTTCCTCGCAGAAATCGGAAAGAAGAGGACGATCAGAAGAGCACGCCAAGTCCAAAGACAAGGAACCTGCTCAACTGAAAAAGAAATCACAATTTCCAAAAAAGAAGGTAGCCAGTATCAAGGTAGTTAACAATGCCGAGAATACTGAGGACACAACTGAAAAACGGAGAGTGGGCTCAGACAATGCTAGACAGCGCAGCAGAGGTGAGCATAGCTCGCAAAGTCCTTATGAATCATCTGGAGACAGTGGACACGAATGAATACCTTCAAGTGGAAACTGCAGATACCAGAGTTAGCAAGCCCCACAAAATATACGAGATAACATTACGTATAGAGGGAGATAAGACTAGGAAAATAAGGGGACTATTTTGGGATAACCTCTCAAAGGGTTATGACATACTTCTAGCTGAAAAAGACTGGCCACCAGAGTTTGTCAGGGAGTGCCCTCATGGCGAAGAAGTAATTATGCCTGCCTTCTCGAATCAAATACCGATTCATAAAAAATACACACTTGCTAGAAAGTGGGCAGTGGCCTTAGCACCTGCTTTATATAAAAATCATGTAGGATGGGATGAGGATTCTCCTCCTCACAAAATCCAGTTAAAATCACAACCTACTGCACAAAGGCAGTACCCAATTAAGCAAGAAGCTAAAAAACAAGTAAATGAAATACTAGATCAGCTAGAATACCAGGGGGTGATTGAAACTTGCACCTCACAAATGAACAATCCTTTGTTTCCGGTCTCCAAACCAGACAATTCATACCGTCTAGTTTTGGATTACCGACACCTTAACACATGTTGCAAAACTTTTGCAGTGCAAAACTCACACAGTGCTGCACTAATGAATAACATAGTGCGCAAAAAATACAAAACAACCTTGGACATCTCCAACGGATTCTTTTGTCAAAACATAGCACCAGAGAGCAGATATTTAACTGCATTCTCAGTAAATGGCACTCAAAAACAATTCTGTCGGTTAGCCCAGGGGTACAAGAACAGCCCGGGGGTATTCTCAGCAAGAGTAACAGAATTACTACAACTATATGATGATGAAGCATTATCTTATGTCGATGACATTTACTTAACAGATGATGACTTGGAGACTCACTTGAAAAGAGTGAACACCATAATACTTGGTTTCGCTGCAGAGGGTTACAAATTCAACTTCAAAAAGTCCAGAATTGCCCATCTGACGGTCCTATTCTTAGGATATGAGTTATCAAGTGAAGGCAAAAGCCTGGCAGACAATTTCCTAGAGAAATGTGCCGTAATCCAAGCTCCTAAAACACTAAAAAACCTACAGTCAATTCTAGGCTTCCTAAATTTCGGAAGAACATATATTGCAAATTACGCAGAAAGGGTCAAACCCCTTTATGATCTAATTAAACCAGACTTTAAAAGATCCAGTTGGACTCAAGCACACACAGAAATTTTGAGATCCTTACAAACAGACATGCTAATTAAAACAAAATTAGAAACCCGTGATAATACACGCAACCTTGTGATCCGAGTCATCCCAGGGAGATGCGGATTCACATACCTAACCTCTAATGAGGGAGATAAGGTACCAATTGCATTCAAATCACATCTGTACACAAAAGCTGAACAGAGATTCAACAACAAAGGAAAAATTGTTCAAGCAGTTCAAACCGCGATAGCTAGAGAAAAAGACATAGCTGACGGTAGACATATCACAGTCAGAACAGCTGAATCAGCCTTTGAGGCATTAACAACACCGTGTAATTTACCAACAACAACATTGGATCCAGAATGGTTACAATGGGTAAATTCAATCACAACGGACAAAGTATATTACTTCTTTGATCCAGAACTAGAAGAATTGAAAAATCTAAAATATGAAAAGACGTATCCTCTGCCAATCGACATTCTGCCTCTACGACATTACGCCTGTGTAATATATACAGACGGACATGCTCAACCCTCAGTTTGGGGAGAACATGCATACAATCCCACATGTGAGATTACAAAAGAAGTGTGGCACGGAGGTAAACTAAGACCTCTATTAACAAAATCACACTCAGTAGAAACTAATTCAGAACTACAAACTGAAATATTAGCTTTGAAAATGGCGCTAGATAATGCGGATCGCGAATTCCCGACACTTATAGTGTCAGACTCATATTTCTGCGTCAAAGCATATAACAAGGATTTGCAGACCTGGATTCAGAACGGTTACAAAGATGACACGGATGCACCAATAAAGCAGAGACTGCTCTGGGAACAGGTAGCTCTTTTGAAAAAAGAACTACCAAAGACTCACGTGACTCACTCACTGAGTCACCAGCGTGATGGCGTTCACGTTGTAGGGAATTCATTGGCTGAAACAGCCGCAGCGGCAGCCAGTAAACTGGCTCCTGTAGATCGAAAAAAGCGTACATTAAAATACATTGACGGCGAAACATTGCTGGCGGTGAAAACGTCATCAAAAGGCGACTGCTCAGCGTTACCGATCAACTATCCACTCAATTACACATACATCATAGATGCAAACTCCATTCCTTTTGCTCGAATCCCTGGAGTGGGGGATAGAGTGATTCCAAACATGGACAGGAGAAACTTGTTAATCGCAGACGCACACATGGGCGAGGGTCTCAGACACCATAAATTAAAAGATTCTCTGGAAGAATTACAATCACGGTACTGGTGGCCAGGCATGAGCCTGCACTACACCATGTTTGTAAAAAACTGCCCAAACTGCAACAGAGATCGCAGTGGGGAGAGAAGCAGTTTAATACCTCGTCGTAGCAAGGCGGATAATATTACCAACAAAAAGAATGGCTTGCGATTAACATATACAGGCTAGTTTCCACTTATAATGTAGATCAACAGCACTCGGCTGACGTCCGGACTGTTATACAAGATTTGCGAGTCTAAATGGCATATACGCTAAGAGCATGCTACGTTCGACCATTTTTTTCTTTTTCTCAGGCAATCCAGCCTGGGGGGGGAAAGAATGGCCAAATGAGCACAGCCCAGCGGGAATCTTCTCACTTCCTTCCTGAGGGTATGGGATGGTGTAAAGAAAAAACCAAGACAGAAAGCAATCTATAATAGAAAGGATATTAGGTTCGGGAGCTGGGTGGGTCAAACATCTAATAAGTGTCCAACGTAGTCTAAATAACTTGCCAAGAAATTCTCTGAAGGGATTCAGTCCGTACGAATTATTATTCGGAACTCGGATGTTGATCTCTGACCTTGATAGTCAGACTTCAGTGGTAACAGAAAAAAGCTTTGATGTCAAAGACCGTTTGGCTATTTTGCAGGACTTAAACAAAACAAGAAAAGACCTGAGCAACATACAGTTGAAACAACAGCCAACGACCACTGAAGATTCACCACCTGTCCCAGCAAGACCTGTCTGGATTCCAAAAGTCGGGGATCTAGTCAGGGAGAAGATCGCGGTAAAGAAGGAATTTGGGCCTTCTTACAGAAAAGCAGTTCCTGTATTGTCTGTCAACGGGACAAGATCAGTTGTACTACCGCCACTTGCTGGAAAAAAGGAGAACCGAGTTGTATCCATCGACCTGGTAAAACCACAACATGTGGCCGATAACCAACGGTAGGCCAAGTGGACTCCCAATAAGTAGCAGAACACCAAGGTTTGCTACCAGTACAGAGGTCCTATCAAAGAGGCTGATCACATTCGAAACGCCTACAGAAGGACAACAAGAACTATGCAACAATGCAATAGAACTAAGACCTCTGAAAACCCAAATAAAGACATTTAGCAGAGACACACCAATCTATACAGAAGTACCAAGTGAAAATGCAAGAAACAAAAATCCTGAACCAATTGGAACAATTGATAGAACTGCATCTGGTTACTTCATCAACTTCGATGATTCCTCTGACGGCTTCAGCGAACAAAAGACACAGCCATCATCAAAATCCTTTAAAGACAAAGCAAAGGAACTTTTGAAACAACTAAAAGAAACATATCTGATTTCTCCATGGATTGAATTTTGGGTGGGTTTTGGTGCATTTATCCTCATACTTTGGCTCATCATGGTATTTACCTTGGGACGCTTCATTGAGGGAAAATATGCTAAAATGGACACAGCAAGTCAGAACATCAACTTGGTCCTCAAACCACACACATCTTCACACGTCGAGAAACGAGAACTTTCTTCAGAACTTTCTTCAGCCAACTTCACAGCAATTCCAATACCTGGTGGGGTAGCCTGGGACAACACTGACTATGAAATCTATGGTCCGGTCGAGATCCTGAAATATCCACACCAAATCAAGATCTCCTTGAGTGACTTTGCAAAACCAAACTCATTTGCTGATGATTGGGACTTTGAAAGTATTAACAATATGA
Source organism: Lissotriton helveticus (assembly GCF_964261635.1). Classification (NCBI taxonomy): domain Eukaryota; kingdom Metazoa; phylum Chordata; class Amphibia; order Caudata; family Salamandridae; genus Lissotriton; species Lissotriton helveticus. The sequence continues at coordinate 453,360,898 of NC_136067.1, forward strand.
TGTCTGACTTAGTAATGTCTGCTAAATTTACAAAACATGATTATTTGCAAGGTTCTACAAATTATGATAGTATGTATTGCTATAACCATTATGGTAACCATTTCTTGCATAAATCTGCACAACCTAGAAATGTTTTAAATTATAATCAATGGGAACATTGTGCTACACCTCCAAAAGGGAGCTCAAGAACCGTGTATGGCAAATATTCATATTTTTCAGGTTTTAACACAAGTAATGCGGAAACATTTTATTTTAAATTGTCAAACAAGACAGGGACCAAAACCATGATAACCAACACAAAATTGATTTATTCTGACTTATTCTTTGAACAAATGAATACTTTTGGATTTAATTATTGGGACAAAAATGTTGATTTGAAAAGTGTTTGGGGTACAAAAGAATGGCAAGTACAGGGTATAGAAGCTTTGTTTAGAGCCTGCATGATCCCAGAACAAATGATATTTTTAAATGACACTGTTCAACAAACCACCTGTCTTGGCTTAGCCAAAATCAAAGATTTAAATAACCTGTCTATTCCAAAGCCACAATGTTTAGCAATAACTCTGATACAGATGAAGAAATAGACATAAACCATATACTTAACCAAAACAGAACACATCCTGATTGGAAACAATGGTTGATCTGGCCCACAGATACAAATAACTGTCAAGATAGATTCCTGAATAAAACACAGGGTTTCAAAATGACCAGGCCAGACCCTAGATATCCCCAAAGACATCACCCAGGGATAATAACAACCTACAGTGTGGGCAAATTATGCCTTCAATGGCTACAAACTTCCACACTGCCTGAAATTAAGCAACACCTAACTTTACTTACTGATGGTGCTGACTTGCGTGATTTCATAATGGGACCACGTAAACAGCGTCAAAAGCGTTTCATAGCAGCCTCTGTATATGCAGCATACAATGAGGCCTGGAAGGTTACTCAAATTGAGACAGCAGAAAGAATACGGGAAATTGACCGTATTAATTTGGAAAAATCACTTTCTGTAGTGGACAATGGGTTAATGACTCTGTCCTCCAGAATTTTTTCATTGGACAGCATTGTGTCTTCAGCAATCGATATATTATCGCAAGACTTACTGTTATTACAACATGGTCAGTCACAATTGCGTTCTATTGTACAGCTTGGCTGGACGTTACAAAATCTGCGTTCAGGCTACGTGCCTTGGCGTTTAATCAACACAACGTCACTATTCCAAATCTTTAACCTTACTGATAGACAAATCGGTATGGCGCAGAAGGGTGCTGATTATACAATCTTGAGCATTGAAAAACTAGAAAGATTACCAATGACAATGTCAGAACGACCTGTCAGTGAATGGATAATCCACGGAATCATAAATATTCCAATCTCAACCTTCAGGTTTCAATACTGCCAAAAATATATACAGGCTGGCATGTACGAGAAATTGGGAAAGGGGTACCTTAAAACAACATGGAACCTGCCCTATTCACATGCATGTGTCAGTAATAAAGGACAGAAAGTGTTTCTTAGTGGCAACAATTGTGCTATGTCACTAAGCGGCACGCTTCTGTGTAACGGTATTAGTTTGCACGGAGCCTGTGAAGGGAATTCATACAACCTTTCATGTCACCAGCAAGGCGCACCTGCAACTGAAATAGAACCATTCTTTCAAAGACTCTATAATGGGAGTTACATTCTTATTGTAGACCGCAGATGTTGCAGTCTTATGCCCGGGACTCCTTATCTAGTAACTACAACAGCGAAGGTCAAGTGCTGTGGACGTTCTTTGTTCCCCAGCTCCTTTCCAGACAGGGAGGCGAGGGCATGGCCCAGTTTGAAAATTACTTCTATTCGAATAGACACTTTAAGCAGAATGAAAACAGTGCTTCTTCAGACGCCTACAAGGCTCACGTCATCAAAAGAAACGTATGATCTACAAGTCGCAAGGACGACTGCAGAGATACATACATTATTATCAACCAATTCCCCCGTACATTTCGCGGAAATCCTGAGCGAAATCTTAAATATTTCTGATACCACTGGGGTCTCAAAGGTATTTAAGACAGTATTTTCGATGGCATTAACACCATTCAAAGCCATACTGGGTATTTTTCCAGATTTCGTCCATTCGATTTTTGGCGGACTTCCCCTGATCCTGGGACTAATTGCAGGAATCCTATTCCTAGTCCTTATTTTTCGTTATGGCAACCCATGTCACAGACCAAACTCTGACGACAATGGAAGAAACGATCCTAGCCATTGGATACCGGGACCGGATATCAAAAATCCTGGGACTCTCCCGGCTTAGAGACCTGAACATGACTTGGTTTCTATCATTTCGACCAATGTGGCAAAGGTGTGTTTTACCTGTACTAAGGTGTCTGCTATGCGGAGAAGAATGCGTGTTAGACACCTGTCTGACGCTACAATCGGATGCGCCGGTGGATGCAGATACACTGCTGGTTCCTACCAAGGTTCACGCACTGTGCTGCCCTCAAAGGCTGCCAATTCTGATGACGGCATTCCTGGAATCTTCACCACTGCGATTGAAGAGTAGTGAAGTTCAAGATGAAAGCAGCATCGAACAGGTACGACCTTCTGTCAGCAATGCAAATCAGAATGTCAATGGAGACAATCATGCGCACGAATGCATGGTTACCCCTATTTCCGACTTAGAGGAACTTTCCCATGAAGCTGTTGACAGTTTTTTCGAAAGCCTGAATGATATGATGTTCTCTCCGGAACAGAAATAGAGACTTTTGAGTAAACTCGCACACGGCGTTCCCTGAATTCGGCCTTCAACTTTAACAATAAAGTCACATGAACAATTACAATCCAGTTCACGGACAGCAACTTTTTTCAGCAAGCCCTTAAAATATTTTTCTATATATTTTTTCCCGGGACACTGATCTTCTGCTTAAAGTAAGAAACTATTCCTAGAGAACTAAGATTTCTATTTTTTTAGATTCTTTATAGACTTTATATAGACTTTAGCTGCCCGCTGGTATGTTCACAATATATTTTATGTGATGAAATGGTTTCGACTTTTTTTCTGTATAGCCATATTAAGAGCCATTTCATGTGTATTTCTCATATACCAACAAGCAATAATGCATAAAATGCGTGTTTACTTTTGCATTTAATTCATAGCTTAAGTGCATACAATATATATGACTGCAATTTTTCAGTATATTTGAAAATTTCGAAATGCATTTATGTATTTTGGGGTGGTAAGGTATACACTATACTCTATAGTATGTTGTACTATGTTATACTATGCATAGATTAGTAGATATGACCATAGTTAGCGTGGAGTGGGTGTCGTGTATTTCTATAGGTTCTGAATCAGTCCCCCTATTCCTGACCCTATTCTGGTTAAACTAACTATCAAGTTAACTAACAGTCAGCCCATGAGGCAAGAAAACCCCCATGATGCAGATACCGTTATCTGACGCAGTCACACTACGGCACAGGAACGTGTTATCTGATTAGGTCATAACGCTTGAGATCTAATTAGACAAGCGACATTCCTCCAGCCCCTGATAAGGCATACGACGTTCTCATAACAAATCAAACCTATGACAACCTGGATAATCCGTGCGGCCATTGTTTTGATTTCACAGAGAATTTTAGTAAAGAATGTGCTAACGAGCAAGTCGTATGACATCTTTATTGACGTACCTATGTCCATCCTTACGTCAATCTCGGCACCTTTAAGGTATAAATATTGCCGACCTTGCCCTATGCAAACACACGCGTGGTGACAAGACGGAGCAGCCATACTTGCCGAAGCCGAGAGCAGAAGCAGACCCCGCTGGCAGCAGCCCCGCCTTCCTGACGCGCTGAGAGACGCGCTGCTATCTCAAGCCGAGAGACCCAGCACCGGCGTTTCTGGGCAGCCCTCGCAGGCAGCCTGGAATATCGAGAGCAGAGAAAGAGATACTATTCCTCATCCATCCTAAATTCCAGGTACAGAACTGAATAACCCCTCACAGAGAATTCTTTAGTTATTCACTTGGCAAAAACAAACTTAACTTAAACTGTAACTTTCTATTCCCGCCCACGCATTAGACTTAGGTCAGGTACACGGGGTAGGCGTATTTAGAAACACCAGTTGAGTGCGTTTAGTCAAATGTATATGTGTATGTAAATATATTTTAATCATTTTAAACATCATATGGCTCAGAAACCATATCAATGTTTTTACAGTATTATTTTGTACTATTGCTTTTAACGTATGCACTTTACTTAACTATAAGTATTGCAATAATATCGATCCATTTCTCTTGTACGAGAAAAGAGACTGATCAATAAATAACATCTTTTATTGAACACGCCCGTCTCTTCCTTTTCTCTACATTCTGATGAGACTAAGAATGCACGTACTGACTGAGTAAAATAATTGCCTTGTGCTCACACGACTCTTGAGATTGACTCTTGATTAGGGGAGAGCAAAGTTGTCATGTTCTATGGTTGTCAGAAACTAAATCCCTTCTTGTCTAATCAGGGGAGTTAATTCCCTCCTTGAACATTCGAGAAAGTTTCTAGCGAACTCTGAGCTTAGCTGGCAAACCCAAAAATTAAGTCTAGTATCGACAGTAGTAGACCTAGTTAACGTCTGGCCTAGGCCTTTACTGCTGTAGGTACTATTCCAATGCGCAGAGCCTATTGGGAAAATAGGAGCTACACTACACCCCTGAATAATACCAAGTCCTGATGCCCACCATGACCCCATCCAAATTTGCAGGACCCATGAAGAGTACACAGCAAATTACACCCCAACACTTTGTGATTGGCATATATTTCTAATCAGTATGCTCCATTTCCAGCCTATGTTTGAACTCCTAGCTGATTAGAGAGAGCATTTTTTGTGTAATGAACACAAAAACTAAATGTAAACATTCATGCAGTTGTGTTTTTAAAAAAAAAACCTTTCCCGCCTAAGCGATGGCAGGAATCAAACCCATGCCTGCCGACTCTTAAAGACACTGGCACGAACCACTGCGCTAATGGCATTGCTCTGAGCTACAATGGAATTGACTGCCATTTGTATCAAATATTCCATAGCCATAACTCCAAAGGCAATCATGTGCAGCAATTGAGCCATACCCGTTTTTTGGAAGAATGCGTTTCTTGAGTTCTTTGCCCTGCTGTCCCTGTGGTGTTAGATTGCAGTTCAAAGACACTGCCAATGCATATTTACATTGCTATTTATATCCCACTGCCTATTCCTATTCTGGAAGCAGGACACACGCCCCCAACTGACGACGGGCAGACCTCTGCACACCGCTGCTTTCTTATTGTGCCCATGATTGGGATTGTCCCCAGAGCAGCGCGCCAACAAGACCAGGTTACTGCATATTGAAATGTAGGCAACTGTGTCCACGTCCCCCACCAATGGGGAAGGCGGGCCCCTGCAGTCCTGCCAAGCGTCACGCAACAGGTGTGACACTCACGCATTTCAGTGCGGTGATCCGCATCACCGCACTGAAATGCATTGTCACGCATTTTGCCACCATCTGCCAGCCATGCGCGCCACCAGCGGCGCCTGTGCCCGGGCTCTGCTGCTCGAGACGTGCTGCTTGCTGAGCCCGAGTTCGTAAATAGTTAACCGGTCTGCTCTCAGCCTCTCTGGAGTGGCTGAGAGCGCTACAATGTGTCTCTTCACTCAGCCGCTGTAGTGATGCCCTGCTGTCAATCACCGGTGTGGCACCATGGGGGCCGGGATTATAATCCGGATGTGCCGGCGGTAGAGTGCCCTCACGTCCGGACTAAGAGGAAGTAGGCAGAAACGGCGGGGGAATCTGGCAGGAGACTTGACTCTCTGGGGCCCTCGGTCTGTTTTGCAGGCTGTGGTGCAAATTTCGTCCTGGCTGTTAATTACTCCACCCCCGCCGAATGCAGTTGGAGTGGAGTCAGTGATGACCCGGGTTGCTGCAGTGAGTCATAGGCTATAGGCAGGACATTCTATCACTGGACGGCCCCACTCAGCACTCTCCATGAACAGCCTGGACGGACAACTATCACTGGAGGCGGGCGGGGCGGCATATCCGAATTGCCGAGCCGGCGGTGGCTCAAGGCCTGAGCCTGCCTTGCACACACTGAGTGTGAATGGCCTGCAATTAATGGAGCGCCACCGTCCTCCTGCCCAAGAAAGTAAAGCCACCCGAGTGTGTATGCTTATTACCGTGTGAAAACAGTATGTGCTGAATACGTGCCTAAACCCATTCTTCACAAGCAAGCCGAAATAAGTGACAATGTTGATTTATAACATTACACGACTATCGTTGCGAGTATTAACAAATGCCATAAGTCTGCCTTTGTTTAGATGTGTTTTTTCAATGATTGGCGAGTTTTGTGCAGGTTAGTGTCTTTGAGGGACGTGCGAGAGTTGTTCTGTACATTGGTCATTGAATGTCACGTCCGGTTCATGCTCCTCGCTGTGTTTCTACAAGTAACTCCTGTTGTGCACAGATCATTGACGGTTTTTCTGGGGCAGGAAAATGTAACCTATCATTTGGTTAAAACCCTATTCTGGCTGTAAAATTCTATCATGACATACGAAAAACCAGCCAACTGTGGTCTAAATTGCAAAGATGGGTGAAAGTAAAGGCTTGTGCCAGTAACTTTTTTTTACAATAATAAATGTGCAAGTCCTAATACATCACAGCTTTTGCACCATCAGGACTGAGCATAATCTTTACAACAGAGCTGGCTCGTCGCCTTCTTCAAAAGAAAGTGTTCTAAAAGTCAGGTAAGTAAGACTTTGCTATCAGCCTAGCTGTGGCCTAAATGAGTGCCTCCCACGCTCCACTTTCTAATGCAGCTTCACCTGCAGCTCATGTGGTTGGCGGCAAATCGAGTGACTCTGCGAGCCACTCACCTAACTATAATAAATTATGAACGCCTTCCAGGCTGCTTTATCTATTTTCTGGAATTTTGGCTGCAGTCTGATGAATTAGTTGTTTAACAATTATTTCTTGTGCTTTATAGCAGTTAACTTAAACTCTCTCTTTGCTCACATGATTATCATTTCTGATATTTATGTTTCCCTCTTCTTCATTGCTTTATTTTGCACGTGAGCAAGTGTCACTCATAGTCGCTGAAATGTCACACATAATTTCAGTGAAATTATGAAAATGTGCTTGCCCGAGGCCACCCGGTGGCCATAAGGAGGGCGGGTCCCTCTGTCACAGAGGGCTGCCCCCGCCCACTCAGGTGGCCAGCCACTCCTCACCCGGGCAGGCTTCGCCCGGTAGGAAGTAGGCGGGTCGCTGACGCATGTCCGGGGCGGCTAGGAGGAGCTTTGGAGGGTACATTACTCCCCAGCGCCATTGCGGAGACCTCTTTGCCGCTCCGGACGTCGCGCTGCAGCTTCGGGACACTCTTGTGCTTCGGGACACTCTTTTCCTCGGTGAGTGTGGCCTATGGGCTTTACCCCCCCTCCGCCTACTCCCTCCCTGTGGAGGTATGAGCTATGGCTAGGCGGCCTGCTTAGCGACGGGCCGCTGTGGAGGTGGGGGGTTGCGACTCTGCATCGGGTAATTGCCCTGGGAGCGGGCGGAGGCCACAAGCGTGTGCCCCTTCCAGCCCCCCCGCTCGCTCCCTTCCCGGGGTGCGGACAAGGCTGGTCTGCCCACGTGTCCGCTGGGCAGCTTCCGGGGTTTGTGTCCCTGGGGACCCCCCCTCCGCCTCCAAAGTCCGTTTCCATCGTGGGCTGGGCGGTATCGAGCAGTTCTCCCCTTTAGTGCCCTGCTGAAAAGTGTAGCGGTGCACTGTGCGGACCCCCATTTGCGCATGTACCCTAGAGGCCAGGGTGACTCGTATTGTCTCGGCCCGGGCCCTGAGTTAGACGTGTGTATACGTCTTCGTCTAATCAGGCCAGTCTGGGACCGCGAGGAGGCGTCGTATTGGCTCTCGCCCCCGTCCCCGTGGTCCCCGTGAGACGCTGCGGGGGCGGGCGGGTGGTAGACGGCCGTCCCATCGGGGGTCAGTTCTCCATGCCCATATTCCCATTATTCCTTCGTTGGGTGTTCGAGTAGGACACCCTGTTAGGCGGAGTGTTACCGAGTACTCGTAATTGTTATGCAAATGCTTATCCGTTGATCGGATTGCTCTACGGGGCCGGCGGAAGCTGTGCGTCCGGTATTTGTGGGTGGGGCCGCCATGTTTTAAATGTCGCTTGCCGTTTAGCGGCGAATTATTTGTTATTGGTGCTATGCTAGAAGGCTCCCAGGCTCCATATGTGGTTAGGCCGCCCGCATCGCACCCCTGTGTTACCGAGCACTCGTTAAAGGTGATGCATATGCTTTTCCGTCGTTCGGATTGCTCCGTGTGGCCGGCAGCAGCCGTGTGTTCGGTATTTGTGTTTGAGGCTACCATGTTTTTATGTCGCATGCCGTTTAGCGGCGAATTACTTCTTTCCTAGCGCTATGCTAGTCGGCTCCCAGGCTCCATATGTCGTTAGGCCGCCCGCATTGCCCCCCAGGGGTATTCCCTGGTCAACACTGGTTTGTGTGTCGTTGCGGGGGGGGGGAGTGGTTTTACGCTTGGGGGTATGTGGCATAATGCCGGTTCGTGGGGCCTCGTGGACCCCAGGAATCCCCCCCGTCACCTCCGAGTGCATCGGCGCTACTCAGGGATCCGGTTGCGTCTAGTAATTTGTTCTGCGGGGCTCCGGTGGTTCGTCCTCCGGGACACGTTAGAGCGCATTAACAGCCGGATCCTTGTCTCGCTAGCCCGCCATCACAGGGAGAGGGGTTGGCCTAATGGCAGGCCTGTCTATCACGAATCTGGGAATCCCGGTTTGTGTCTCGGCAACGACGCTGAACTTCCTGTTTTCTGGCCAAATCGCTTTTCTCCCGTGCCCGATAAGCAATGATGTACACTCATGTAATGTGCTCAAGTTTGTGTTAATCCTTGATATGGTGTGGCCAAGTGTCCAGCGTCATGTTTAAGCAAGCACCTGGGTTGAGGTCAGGTTTGTAGCTGGCCGCGAGGGTCTGTCTATAGTATGATTATGTCGCTGCTTCAGTAGCAGAGACAGCTGGTGGGCCTTATTCCTAACAATATAATTTCTTCCACGTTAAAGACCCTCCCCCCCACCCCTCTCTTTGCGCGCTCTCCGGTGTCGCAAGGCGTTTTTGCAGCTTCAGCAACTTTTTGGGAGGTATGTATATGTGCGAATTGGGAGGAGCAGGTTCAGTAGGGACCCCTGTTTGGGGTTCCCGGTGGGGGTACTAGGCCTCACACGTGGGGGTAGGGTCCATGGTAAGCCATATAGGCAGTGTCCATGCGCCCCCCCCTCAGCGCCCCCACCATAGGGCGTTTCGTGGTGCGTGTTTGTGGTACCGGTTGTCCGGCAGCTCGTGGGAAGCCATTGGCCCTGTCTCATTCTCTCTTCTCTCACACAGTGCTTGTCCTCGTCTTGCCATCGGGCCTGGGGAGCTGTTACTCCCCCCTCCTTCATTCACGGCGCCAGGACCAGTGCTGTGAGGTATGTATTGGGGCCGCGGGGAACCGGGGTGTGGCATGTTCGGCGTGTACTGGACATATATACTGTCCAAGTTTTCCATTTAACACTTGGTTCATTGCACAATGCGAGGAATAGGTAAGCTACCCTCGCCTGAGTTAGGGTATCGTCTTCCGAGGTTGTTTCAGAGTCACGTGCAGACAGTCATCCTTCGGATATTTTCATATGTTTTCTTGCTAGTAACACACTCTTCCCATAGATGGCATCGTGCCAGTTCTAGTGCCGCTTGGTACTCGCGTGTAGGCTGTCAGTTCTGCTATCTGCACATTGTTTTGGCGTTGGTTCAGTTGGCTCACGGTCATTTTTCCTTAGGGGAAGAGCCAAAGGTAACATGGAAAGTCAGGGGTCCGGGGCGCTCGCTTGCGTTGTTTTTCGGGCGCAGGGAGTTCGTCCCCCTTACCAGAACTGTCCCTGGGCCGCCGGAGGACAAGGTGGGGGTTTTCGGGGCCGATTGGGATCACGGGGTTAAGGTTTGGGCAGGGCCTACCTGGTTGCAGGGGCTGAGCTTGCCGCGTTCACGTGCAGGCCCGGCGGGCGCAGAGGCGTCGCTGGCCGGGCCTCCTGCCTTGAGTAGCGAAGCTTGCGCTTGAGTCGTCTTGCGCTACCGTGTCGGTCAGTGCCATTACGTTTGGCAACGGGCGGTGACATTGCTCTCGGCGCCGCGCTGGATGTCGCTTACATGTTCACTATTTTGCTCGGATCCATCTCCCCGTGCCCCGGGTATTTCCACGCTGTGTTCTGCCGCATTTTGTAATCGGTCTCACTTACCCTGCGGCGCCTTCAGCTTCAGGTGTGATAGGATTGCGATGTGTTCAGTACACCAGCACATTACCAGGCCACATCGTTTATTCTCCGCATTAGATCCGGCAGAAGCTCCGAGCACTATAGTTAGTTCAGGCTGCAGATAGACAGGGCCCGCGCCTGAAACACATAGGGATTAGGCGCTCGTGGTAGCGGTCTGTTAATGGTTATATGCTCTCATCTAATGAGGGCGGGTGGCATTTCCTCTAAGTCCGCCCGTCTGCTGCGGGAATCGTGGCCATGTTGCCAGACTTGCTGTTCTTTGCAGGTTTGCCCTGTTTTCCGGTAGCTTCGGACTTCGGCCTTTCAATAGGGCGGCTCCCGTGTAGCCTAGTGTGGGTCAGTATATAATACGATTACGTGCGCAATAAAAGTTTGATCAGGAGCGAGGTCATCGGGTTTGTCCTCCATCCTGCTATGGGCTGCCGTTGGCCATAGAGGCCGCTGTAGGCCATCGTCCATTGCCCGGCGGCATCGACTGGGGTATAGGGCTATGCCTCCCAGCAGGCATGATGCGTTTAATTTTATTGTAAGGCAGTTCACTATTGTTTCAGTGCTGTAGGAGGCGATTGTGACAGTGTGGTAGGACTTGCAGCATCACCAGTGCGCCTTCCCCCGCGAACTGTGTTCTTGTAGGCATCAGAGCGCTTTTCTTTAGGAACGGTAATTATATAAGAGGAGACATCTACAAGGGTACTGATTACAAAGCTGTGTTTCAAGAGTAGAGGGGCATGTGCATGCTACACAATTGTACCTAGCTCTGGCGCGTACATTATTCTAGGGTCAGAGCGCAGCATAGAAGAACCATTTTAATTAACACAAGCCATGGTTCATGCTTCCACTGTTGCTGCGGGGCAGGAGTGGTAGCTTCGTTTCAAAGGTGTTGTTACAGCGCAAACTTTGCCCATAGGTGTCAGAACGCAGTACAGAGAATCAGTAGCATTACATTGTCGCTGTGCTAATAATTCGATATTGGACATACACTTTTACAGCTGCTTAGGAAGGGTGAGCGGTAGCGTTCAAATTACTCAAGTTATGTTCTGCCTTTGAGGTTTGTGCACACCTGGTGGGGAAGTGCTGAAGTGCGTGTGAGGCATCCAGGCTAGCAGCAAGCCGACACTACAGGATATACTCAGGGGGTACATACCCTTGGTGCCTGCAGATAAGTTAAGATGATATACTAAGGATGTATACAGGTTTGAGTACCTGCATTTGAGGTGTGCGGTACACCGGGCCTTCGGCTGGTGTACTCTGCAGAAGGCCGCTTATGTGTTCGTGTGACTGGGTGCCCGGTGCAAGAGCTTTGTTACACAAGGCAAGCAGCAATTTAGAACTGTATGATGTGACAAACGTGTACGTGTAACTGGGGGCCCATGTTAAGAGATTGGTGTTCTTCCTGACAAACAGTATGCCTACTATGCATGGTGAGCAGCATGTACAGGTGACCGAGTCTCCAGTTCTAGGACATATGCGATACACCAGCCATGGAAATGCAAATGCATAGTGTGGACAATATGTACACACAAATGATTGCTGGGTGCAGGAAATGTGCAGTACTTTGGGCCACCAGCGTTCAGACACAGGAGGTTGTGGCTAAACCATATAGGTGATTGTGTGCCCATCTTTTGGGGGCGTTTACTAGAGCTAACAGTCCTCTGTATGGTTCATATACAGGTGACTGAGTGCTTGTTGTAGGCGATGTGTGTCGCACCAGACCCTGCATGCTGTGGTCTGAGGGCATTTAAATGAGTGGCCATGCAGTGGAATTGCCTGGAACAGACACGGTGTGAGGAGCGCGCAGCGTACATGTGAATCAGTGCCTTTCACCCGCAGGAGAAGTGCCGAGCAATGAGTCATGTGTGCACAGCAGACTTATGTATGACTGCTCGGTCCAGGAGAGGCTTGTAATTGTGCGCTCATTGCACCATCAGGATTCAAGCAAGCCGGGCCGACGATGCCTGAAATGGCAGAAACCGGTCCCCGGAAGCTTGTTTCCTTCCCAGTATAAGAATTGGCTTGGTAGTTTGGTTTGCCCTGTTCCCATCATGCACTGGGACAGGAACAGACTAATTTGCATATAGCCAAGTTCTGAGCTGGGATGGTGCAGTGAGCTAAAAAACGGTGATGGATCAAGCCCTGATCTTTGGACTGGGTAAGAGTGGTCTGCTTAATTCAGGCACTCTGTTCATCACCACCCCCTTTTCTGAATCAGTATACATGTATGTCATGGACGCCTGCTCTGGCGCATTTGTAGGGCCACTTTTGAGCATGTCTGGTCTCCATCTAGCATTATCTCAAAACAAGATAGTGCGACGGTCAGAACAGATGTACTTAGACACAACGGTGTGGAATCAGTGTGCCATTGGTGTTTTTCAGTCACTTTTCATGTATTTGGTGTCTTGGGTCTGTTCTAATACTGTAGAGCAGGCACTCCTTAGACTCACATGGCTAAGGGTGCTAGGGGGAGCCCGAGTCGCGTTGTGACGCCTTAATGGCTGAGTGGAAATTTATATTGGCACCTGAATATCATACATATTGCAGATCTGCTACTGTACTTACTCCTGTGGCGCCCAATTGGGAGGGGCCCTCACTTTTGGGTATTATCTTACTGCAATTTCATGGCAAGGTATGACTGTAGGGTAGTCCGTCCCGGATATGCCAAAATTAGGATCGTTAGCAAATTCTAGGTCTAGCCCTAAGCTTAGGTTCATAATAACCCCTTGCACATATCAATCTCCTGAGGACTTAACCAAGAGGTATAGTGTTGTGATGAACAATCCCGTGACCTGCACTGTTTTAACTTAACATGAAGAAAAGTTCACATGTCATCGTCTTTGCTTTTCCATTATACTGCTGTTGTCCGTCTGTTCTTCCAAGGCTCTGGAAGCTGGAAGGCAGCCGATCCGCTGTGCCTTCAGTTCGGGAGCTTCTACTGCCTTTCGCTGTATGTAAGGTCTACAGCCTGCAGTGTTACACTCATTTCACGTACTAGTGGAGCAACTGTGCAGCCACTGCCTGTGCCTGGACTGCCAATATACCTGCAGATGTGGGCCCTTAGGAGACTCTCAATATAGAATTCTCAAGAAGTGAAGAACAGCTTTTATGGAAGTTCAGAATGTCAATCTGGTATTCCAACACCCCTCTGTTCGTTTTCACTATTTTGGGGTAGCTTTGCACGATGGGCTCCATCAGGTTTTGGACACACGGCTTCTCGTTCAGGGTTAGTGTGGTTGGGCTCCCCTGGTTGGTGTTGGAACATCCTCGTGATGGACCTGAGTAACCTTTTGATTCCTTTGTGCACATCCCAAAGTTTTCCAGAGGTTTTATATCGCCAATATTGGGAGTTCCTGGTGCAGCTTATTAATCCCTGATGGCGAGGGTCGTAAGTCTACTTTTATAGACAAGCTATTCTTGTGGTAGCATGGTCTAAGCAGCATCCAGGCTACTAGGGGGCATGTGTACCAGCTGTTTACTTTGCAATCCTGTATATAAAATATAAGTACACCACGCAAGTTATACTATATTATGCTTCGCGCACTGAAATTGCCCCCGGTACTTTGCTTGAGTATAGTAGCTCGAGCGTACACAAAGCACAGTAGGCAGAAGTTGTACATTACTGGGTATAGTCTGCTGATGCATTGTGAGAAGGTGTGGGTTGGGTCTCAGTGGCATGCGCTCGTCCTCCATGATATAGTTTAGGGAGCGATAGCAGCAGGGGGAAGGGGGCACTTGGTTTCTGTCCCAGCTATCCCTTGGTGGTGGTCGTAGGTCATCCTCACAGACAAGCTATCTTAAAGGTAGCATGGCCTAAGCTGCTTTCAGACTAAAACCCGAAAAGGGCAGGTGATGCCTGCTGCTAATACCGGTTCAATCCTGATTGGCATTGGCAAAGACATCGCTCAAGTTATATAGTATAATATGTGTTGATCCCTTCTATGCCCCTGTGCTCGTTGAGTATAGCAGCACACGCGCTCATCATAGCACATTTTCTCCATGTCATGCGGAGAACGGCGTTACAGCAGTAGTGGTAACTTAGCTGTGTATGCCTGCTGACGCCTGTGGTGAAGGGTGTGGGTGAGTTTCAGGGCAGGTGCTGAACGCCTATTGTTCGATACGAAGCGCCTTCAGCAGTAGGGGCCCCTGCTCATCACTTTGTCTTTAATTTGTAGCATGGCTTCACGAACCGGGGATGGTTACACTAAGGTGGTAAAGGAATAAAGACCCGGGGGTATCTGCAGATTAGTGGCAGAGGGGCCTGGTTTTCTTCAGGCATGTCATGTCAGGATCAGGTCACTTCTGGGTGGAAAGGGTCCACCGCTCACCTGTCATTTTGGTCTTGTTCCTTTGGACTGACAAGATGCTCTGCAGAGCAAGGGTTGCAGGTTTCCCTAGGAAGCGAAGTAGTGGGGAGCCCGGACGGCGACGGTGGCCGCCGGCTGGGCTGTGGCGGAGTTACTGGGCGATCCGGAAGCAGAGAGGTGCAACACTGTACTTCAGCGGGCACATAGGGGTGCCAGAGCCTAACCTTGAACCTCATGGGAGGTACAGGAACTCGTGTCGGCGCCCCAGTAGTTCTTCGGGCGGTTGTGGGCCTGTGCAACCGGGGGTTTGCCTAGACACGCCCCGCAAGGGGCGTGAGTAGTGTAATTATAATAATTGTGCAGCAGTTGGGTGGTTCGCCACTGTGCTGATTGGCTCAACAGGCGGGCAGGTGGCGAGAATGCGGCCTGCCCTTGGATCGCCCGTAAGATAACCCACCGTGATTACATAATGTTGTATGTAATAATAAACCTGCAGCAACTTTTCCCAATCTTAACACTTGTGTCTGTGTGTTATTTGCGGGATGTTATGTGGATAGGTTGGGGCGGGGGGTTCCTGTGGCCCTGATGTGACTATGTGCTTGCCCGAGGCCACCCGGTGGCCATAAGGAGGGCTGGCCCCTAGTCACAGAGGGCTGCCCCCTCCCACTCAGGTGGCCAGCCACTCCTCACCCGGACAGGCTTCGCCCGGTAGGAAGTAGGCGGGTCGCTGACGCACGTCCGGGGCGGCTAGGAGGAGCTTTGGAGGGTACATTACTCCCCAGCACCATTGCGGAGACCTCTTTGCCTCTCCGGACGTCGCGCTGCAGCTTCGGGACACTCTTTTCCCGCCCTTCCTCGAACCCAGAGTGTCTGTTTGAGGGGGGCTCCTGGGGGAGCTTTAATGTGTTCCTTTTTCGTTGCAGGCGGAGTTACTGGGCGATCCGGAAGCAGAGAGGTGCAACACTGTACTTCAGCGGGCACATAGGGGTGCCAGAGCCTAACCTTGAACCTCATTACAGGTACAGGAACTCGTGTCGGCACCCCAGTAGTCCTTCGGGCGGTTGTGGGCCTGTGCAACCGGGGGTTTGCCTAGACACGCCCCACAAGGGGCGTGAGTAGTGTAATCATAATAATTGTGCAGCAGTTGGGTGGTTCGCCACTGTGCTGATTGGCTCAACAGGCGGGCAGGTGGCGAGAATGCGGCCTGCCCTTGGATCGCCCGTAAGATAACCCACCGTGATTACATAATGTTGTATGTATTAATAAACCTGCAGCAACTTTTCCCAATCTTAACACTTGTGTCTGTGTGTTATTTGCGGGATGTTATGTGGATAGGTTGGAGCGGGGGGTTCCTGTGGCCCTGATGTGACTATGTCACACAAACCAATCTGAAACCTTGGCAGCTATGCCCCTGCAAACCGAGGCATCTATCCCGCTCCTTCAGCGTTGCAATAATGTGTACCAACCCGAGATGACCAATGAGAGATGCCTGCTCAATTCCATTAATACAGAACCTTCCTTAGAAGTGTTGTTGTAGAGGAAATTACATTACAATTGCTTTTTGGGTGATCGTACGTTAATACTTTTTTCTTCTCGACTACAGAAAAAGAAGACAATGGCTTTGATTTAATAAATGGTGCAAAGTCACGTAGGAGGCAGAACGCAAAACACAACAGTGAGGTACCTTACTACTAGCATTTTTGCGGTATGCTGCAGGTTTAGCTTACCCTTGATGCTTGAGAGGGCTCCGTATGTGGAATGCCCCTGTCTGTATTTCTAAGGGAGACAATTTCCTATCTGCTCCACCTGCCAGCTGGCAGTTGATGGGGGTCTTTCCAGCCGCAAAGAGCATTACATATAATGGCCTTGTGCTCTCTGTGGGGAAGGGTTTCTCCAGTGAAGCAGAGACATTTGAAGGTACATTTGCTCACTTCTCCGACAACACGCTGTCTGATTCCTTCTACCGAAGTGATAGTGAAGAACTGCTCTGTCATTTTTTTCATACAGTTTTTTTTCCATTGGTTTGCCTTGTGTTACATAGGACCCACATTATTGGTGGCTCCCAATAATATCTGCTTTTTATTAACTTTATTTGGACTTTACATCATTTACCTTAGCAACGTTATTATTGTGTTGTATCAGTTATTAACCACGTACAAGCAACTCCCAGAAGAACGTATCTCGCCCATGGTATTAGAAAATGAGACAAGGGTACACAAAAGCAGTTTTTGGTTTGTATAACAATTATCCCCTTTACAAGGTTGTCCTAGAGGCTATCCGTATCACATGTAAATACCCTTGCCTTTCTGCCTCGTTAGACTGACTGGTAGATTTCCTAAATTGTTGACTAGAGGTTTGGATTTACACAAATGTTCAATTTCTGATTTAGCCTTTCCAGTACAGAATACAGTTGAACACGCTAATAGTATTTATTTTGAGAAATTACATTGACATAATATTTTATCAGGGTAAGGGGCCAGCACCTAAACAGCATTGCAAAGAGAGGTATACTTGAAATGGCTCCAAACCCCTGCAATTTAGGCTCGGGTAGAATGATTCTGAGAATGGGAACAATTTGGAAAGCTCGAAGGCTGAGAGAGCCAAGGTTCCCTCAAGACTAATCACTCTAAAATGAATTCAGGCAAACAGAGTGACCCGTTTCAAAAGATTCACCCCAGGAGAATAAGGGAACTTTTGATTGTAAAAAAATGATGTCTTGCCTATAAGGGTAAAATCAAGCGGACTTTGAGGTCCATAAAATAGCTCAACTCCAGTTGGCCCGAGATAAAATGAGTTATGTAAAAAAGACTGAAGAAGCTTGAAATTGATGGCCAGGAAGTGTAGTCCAGTACCTTTCTACTAACACTAACAGCCAGAGAGATCTGAGAGGTAATGCGTCTTGGCAAAACCCAGGCCCCATATGCGAAAGAACATAGCTTTGTAGGGAGTAAAATTCTCATAGCTTTGATAGCAACTTTCAAAATCATTTGGGCCAGGCATTTATTTATTATTTGTTTATTTATTTGTGTATTTTATAGAGCGCACAGCTGCCCCGACGGGGCGTCCCGGCGCTAATAGATCTGGAATTAGAGGACGCAACAAGAAAGGGAAGAATGGGTTATAAGCAAAAGAGATGGGTCTTGAGGGACTTTCGGAATGCAGATTCTGTCTGACAGGCACGGAGGGCAACCGGGAGCTTATTCCAGCGCTGAGTAGCACAAACTTCAAATGTCTTCCCTTCTGAACGAGTTCTTTTAAATCTAGGGGTGGCGAGAAGAAGTTGGGAATTTGAGCGCAGTGTTCTGGCGTTTGGATATGGACGTAAGCTGCTTTTCAAATGGGCTGGTCCTCTACCCTTAGAAGCTCTGTAGGCCAGTGTCATGGCCTTGAATACACATCTCTTAGCAATGGGTAGTCAATGCAATCTGCGGAGATGTGGAGAAATATGTTGTCCGAGAGGGATTCTCTCCACCAGACGAGCAGCAGCGTTTTGAACAGTCTGGAGTTTATTACATAAACCTGCCGTAATGCATAAAGGCATTATTCAGAAATAGGAAAACTAAACATTTCCAATGGTTAATAACCAGCACAGGGTCCTGAGGTTATTTTATCTGTACAGTCAGAGACGTAAACTACGAAACCACACATGAAGGAAACTTTTTAGGAAGTTTACCTTGATTCTAGAACAGTATCCGAGAAACTTTAAGGACAGTAGTAAAAAGGATAACCGGAACTAGTGAGCTAATGAAGAGACTCCACTGAATCCGTTCCTGTTTGGAGTAAAGAAAACCAAGCAGAAAGCTCTGAAGAGTTGTACAGTTTAATTGCTGGAGAGGATGTGTATAGAAATTGCTTTCTGGGATTACATTAACACATCGGACCCTATGGTGCTTGTAATGGTGGCTGATAGGTCAACCACATACAGAAAATTTAATGACATGTACAAATGGGAAAAGTGATTTTATATAAAGTGTATGGGAGCGGTATGCATATTAAATTCCCTCATAAGGGTTCAACAGGGCCCTAGAAACCAAAAGAAGCAAACTTGTGCACGCTGTGCACCAGATGTGGTTAAAATTAAAATCTCTTTCAGGAAAGGTTATCCTTTGGTGATTGCAGTTCAAAGCAAGGTCATCAGATGTGGGTCCACCCACTTATCTCTTAGTTCCTCTTTTGTGAGGTTCCTTGAGTTCTATTGAGTTCAACGGACAATGCAGAGGAGCTTTAATTGATTTGGTATTCATGATATTCCCCTGTGCTAATGACTGTGCTTTGTGGGCACTGTAGGAATATGAAATGAGGTGATCTCTCGCAAATGAGCAGAGGGACTGCAAGTACCCTTTTCCTGATGAACTAATCCCCATCCACAATTCACATGGTGGAAGATGAAACGCCAACTCCAACGACATCACCCCCTCTCAAGCCCTCTGCGACTCCCTAGCCTCATTCTTCCACAACAAAATCGCAGACATCCACAACAGCTTCGACAACCAACCCGGAGACCAACCCACCCAACCATATGCTGAACATTCTCCCCCCTTGAACACCCTTAACGACTGGAACCCAATCTCCACTGAGG
This sequence comes from Lissotriton helveticus, assembly GCF_964261635.1. Taxonomy (NCBI): domain Eukaryota; kingdom Metazoa; phylum Chordata; class Amphibia; order Caudata; family Salamandridae; genus Lissotriton; species Lissotriton helveticus. The sequence goes on from NC_136067.1 coordinate 453,380,102, forward strand.
ACACCATCCGCCTGATGAACTCCATCCACTCAGGATCCCCCACAGACCCATGTCCTCACCACATCTTCAACAAAGCAGACTCCGTCATAGCACCGCACCTCCGAGACGTCATCAACTGCTCCTTCAACTCTGCCACCTTCCCGGAAAGCTGGAAACACGCTGAACTCACCGCCCTTCTGAAAAAACCCACAGCGGACCCCACCGAACTCAAAAATTACCGCCCCATTTCGCTCTTTCCATTCCCGGCCAAAGTAATCGAGAAAGCTGTCAACAACCAGCTCGCCGCTTTCCTCGAAGCCAACAAATCCCTCGACTCCTCACAATCTGGCTTCCGAGCAAAACACAGCACTGAGACCGCCCTCATCACAGCAACAGACGACATTCGAACTCTACTGGACAATGGAGACACAGTCGCCCTCATCCTCCTCGACCTCTCTGCAGCCTTCGACACAGTCTGCCACAGCACCCTTTTACAACGCCTCAGAAACATCGGAATACAAGGAAAAGCACTTGAATGGATCACCTCGTTCCTCACCGGAAGAACCCAGAGAGTCCGCCTTCCACCATTCAAGTCCGAGGCCACTGAAGTCATTTGTGGCGTACCACAAGGATCCTCACTCAGTCCCACCCTCTTCAACGTATACATGAGCCCCCTCGCGGCCATCGCCCGCCAACACAACCTCAACATCATCTCTTACGCGGATGACAATCAACTGATCCTTTCTCTCACCAATGACCCCAGCACCGCCAAAACTAACCTACACGAAGGAATGAAAGAAGTTGCCGAATGGATGAAACACAGCCGTCTGAAACTGAACTCAGTTAAAACAGAAGTCCTCATCTTAGGTACATCCCCCTCTGCATGGGACGACTCTTGGTGGCCGGAAGCCCTTGGAAAAGCACCCATCCCGACAGACCACGCACGGAACCTAGGCGTTATCCTGGATTCTTCACTTTCAATGAACAGACAAGTCAGCGCCGTATCCTCATCCTGCTTCAACATTCTTCGCATGCTCAAAAAAACATTTCGCTGGATCCCCACCGAAACCAGAAAAACAGTCACCCATGCTCTGGTCACGAGCCGACTGGACTACGGAAACACCCTCTACGCAGATACTACCGCTAAACTCCAGAAGAAACTCCAACGAATCCAAAACGCCTCAGCCAGGATCATATTAGACATCCCGCGCAACGAACACATCTCTGGTCACCTGAAAGACCTCCACTGGCTACCCGTCAATAAGAGGATCACTTTCCGACTGCTAACCCACGCACACAAATCACTCTACGACATCGGACCAGAATGCCTCAACTCACGACTGTCCTTCTACACCCCCCCCCGCCAACTACGTTCTTCCAGCCAAGCCCTCGCCACTGTACCTCGCATCAACAAGACCACCATGGGAGGCAGATCCTTCTCTTACCTGGCTGCTAAAACATGGAACTCACTCCCCACTTACCTTCGCCTTACCCAGAACCACCTAGCATTCAGAAAGCAACTTAAAACGTGGATATTTGACAAGTAATCCTCCTCCCCCCCCTAAGCGCCTTGAGACCCTCTGGGTATGTAGTGCGCTATATAAATTCTCTGACTTGACTTGACTTGACTAGACTATGTGTCCTTTGCCTCAGTTGTTTCTACCTTCCTTAGTCCCATGAGATGTGGTTCTCACAGTTCTGAGTAAATCCAAAGAGCAAGTGGTAAAGTAGAATAGGCCTCCAGAAATGCCGGGTGACCATTTACCTTCCAGGGAGTGGAGTGGTGCCTATCAAAGGCAACACATCAATGGTTGGGTGGGGGCTGAGCATTTTGTTCTATCTGTCTGAGAACAGTATGGGTAGACTAAGTACGGAGGCACTGAGCACTTTGTTTATACCTTTTATGCAAGGCTGTCCACTGTACGCAGAGAATGGAGTTAAGGAGGTAAAGTTACCCCCCCAAAAAATAATTACAGTCATTTTGCGGGCAGAACTATTAAAGGATGCACCTACAAGTATGTTATGATGGGACTCATTAGGTGTTACTTTTCCTGGTTTAGTTGTGAGTTGGCAAAAGTAACAGACTAGACAAGGCATGAGGAATGCCAGTGTCTGCTTAGCTGGGGACATTCTCCTAGAGTAAGCAGAGACTGTTCCACCAGTAATACTATTCCACATAGTATAAAAATATCCACATATTTTCATTCCCCTGTGTGCTATTTAGGAACCTCCACTAAGGACCGACCCCTGTGCATCTGCCTCGGATTCACGACCTCTATCCAAGCATATTTACTTATGATTAGGGTACATTTTGGCCAGGGTCACACTGAAAGTCTTCAAGAGCCGCTTTTTAGAGTTTTAAATATATGAATGGTTACCTTCAGAGTTCTTTCAAGTCATTGCGGGATTCCATCTTTGTTGGCACTTGGATTAGTTGTGCCTTAGCTGTGTGCTTCCCATACTGTCAAATGTCCTGACACGTAATAATTTGCACACCTGCTACACCATACATTTCTGAATGCCATCTAGAACATAAATCCACATTCTAAAAATAACCGTTTCTTGCATATGTATCCGCACATGTATTAGTGGAGGCTTTCTTACCTTTGGCGCTCTTTACTTATATGGAATAAACTTGCTTATTTTCTCTTCATATTACATATTTAACCGGGCTGCCATTAGATGTCAGCGTTCATCTTTGCCTAATAGTAATTTCTATTATCTGACAAGCTGATCTCACAACATCACTGGTGCCGAGTCTCACAGGGAGAGTCTTACATGCTGACCTTCTTGGACTATGGCATTCAAAGCTATAGCACGCAAAATGCCGGGAGTTACACTAGCCATGCAGCTAAATTGTTTGTTTTTGAAGCACATGAGTGGTTCTTCTTTAGTGTAGGACCTTTGCTTCGAGGATGAGGATCTGTCTTTTCAGTTTTTATGGGTCTGTGTGTACATGAGTGCACGTCTTGTTTTTTCTGTGTGTGACCCTAACTGTATTTATGCGGGCTTGTATGTATGTGCTACCTCAAGCTTCAAGTTTCATTTGCCATCTTTCTTTGCATCTACTTCATGAACTTTCCAAGACCAGTATCTTCTTCCTTCTTTTCTTCCTACTCTTCTTCCCTGAATGCAACTTCCCCACACAATATATTGCCCTATTTTTCAACCTACTCCTCTTCATTCTACTTCCTGTCCATTCCCGCCTTTGCCTCATGCAAAATTTGAAAGACAGTCATTTACATAGACACTGAATCCAAGCCCTTGTTAATGGGAATGGGGTGGTGAGGCTTGTGGTTCATCATGATCACATATTGCGCCTCAACCCTAAGAAAAAGAAAAACATGTGCATTGTCCATACCACCATGAGAACCTCCCATTTAACAGCCAAATATGATAACAATTTCCATTGTAGAGAGATTGCAGAAATTGATTTCTGTAAGGAATCCTGAGATGCACTTTGGTATCTTGGATCAAGAAGTATGATTTTCCTCAGTAAGTGTATGCACAACAAATACTCAAACAGTACAGTTAAGGTATACAGAGCTTTAAAGGCCACACACCAGTAAAAAATAATGTAACACTTTATTTAATAGGACAAGTTGAAATGTTTTAAGAAATCATGAAAATGGATGTTTTAAAAGCATAACAAACAACCAAGTATAAAAGAGAGCTAGAAATAGTTCAAGTTAATCTGGAATTTGAATCGTGTTTGATGTACAAACAATGCTGGATCAATCATGAAGGGCCAAAGGCACATGATTCAGCAATGGAGGCTTAGTTAAAAAAATTAATTATGATTAAAAATGTAATTAGACCAGCGTTCCCTAACTTTTTAGAACCATGACCCAATTTTTAGAATTACATACCTTCATGCCCCATCTACGTTTAATGGACATGAGGTAGAGGATATTTGAATTACCTAAAGTGTCTTGTGGTAGCGCATTGTCATTTACAGATGGCACATTTTGCATTTAAATGGCCACTACATCTGCACAGACAAACAGTTTTACTGATAAACATCTATAGCACATAAACTATGTGTGAAAATCAGGTTTGTATGAATATTTATCATTTGTGCAGCACCAAGTAAAGTGTCTTGATTTGTTTTGAGGCTATTCACATCTCAGTTTCCAGCACACTTTGGAATGCAAAAAGAATATGCTCCATTTTTGTTTTCCTAACTGCTGAATACACACAGGTAATTTACAGCAGTTATTTAAATTGTATTGCGTATTGCAAAAAAACTACACCTTACAGACTTTCCCTTCCCACTCTCTGTACTCCAGCAAGATTGTCACATAATTCACTTTAAAAACTCCTCCCTCTTTGCAATTAAAAGAAAGAAAAATAAACCCTGATCCTTATATTAAAAGACTAAGCAACAATTTATCAGAAGAACTAGGCTGACATTTGACCGCTGTCTTTGTAAACAATGTTAAAGGAAAAAAATAGTTTATCAGTTTATTGGGAAAAGCATGCCTGATTTCACAGGATTGATCTGTTTATTATGAAATGTTATCACAAAGACAATAGGCCTGACCTACTTACTGTGAAAAGTATAATGTAATGTCAATAGTCTTTTAAGGATTGATTGTTATTACACTGTGCTTAAGCCTGTAGGTAGGAACTTTATTGATTGGAATATCACTAATTATTGTGGTAGGCAAGGGTTTTAGTGTTGGCAATCTACCCAAACAGACTGAGGGGATAGAAGATTTGCACTATAATTACCCTTTTTAGGCTCTCTTCGGAGAGATAGCACTTTGTCAGCTGTAAAATCTTATGTGTTTGTACTTTTATGACTATGTCGGATGGTTGTCTTGTAGAAAGCATAATCTCAGTGTAATGGGCCTCAGATGGTTAAGGTGACAATCCAGTAATAAAGGCTGTCTGCATGATTGGTACAATAAAGGCAGTAGGCCTTACATATTGATTGTGAAAAGCATATGTTAAAGTCAATAGGCATTTATGGGTGGATTAGTATTACTCTGAATTAAGACCTACAGATAGGTTTTTTGTAACAAGGAATCTCCTATATTAACTTAGTAGCAAGGGTTTTGGTTATCCTCTCTGGCAAACCATGAGTATGGAAGATGTGCAGTGTGAGAATTTCTGTCAAGGCCTATTTGGAGAGATACTATTTTGCTTTTCCAACTGTAATTTTCAATACATTTGCAGTTTTATAACAGTATGCATGCTGATAGCCTTGTGGGAAAATTTATGCTCAGAACAGTATGCCCAGGTTGGCTATTTTGACAAGTGAGCAATACCAGATATTGGCTTAATTGGTGTGGAGGGAAATCCTATGGCCAATGCCTATGTCTGGCCTGGTGTTAGATCTGTCGGCCTTAGAGTGGTGTAACCCAAACCTTTTGCCTTCATCCCACCTATTTTAACTGAATTTTGTTTTGTTGGCATTAGGATCTGTGCACTTTACCATTGCTAACCAGTGCCAAAGTGCTCATGTTCACTCCCTAAAACATGGTAAAAATGGCTTACACCTGATTGGCATATGTAATTTACTTATACATTCCTATAAAGTGGTTTACAATATACTCAGGGCTGGTAATTTAAATACTACTAGAGGGCTGCATATTGTATTGTACCCTCAATTAAAGTAGCTCCCTAAAATGGGTCCTAGCTCTGCCATTGCAGCCAGTATGCAGTTTTAAACTGCCAAGTTGACTTGGCAAAATTACCCCCTGCCATGTCTAAAACTCCCTTTTCATATACATAAGTCATCCCAAGGTAGGCCCTAAACAGCCCATAGGGCAGGATGCATTATAATTAAAATATTGGAAATGTACTTTTACGTTTTACATGTCCTGGTAGTGAAAAACTCACAAATTCATTTTTTGCTTCATAGGGTAACATTGAATTACTTTATTGCATTTAATAAGTGCTAACATTTGATTGGGAAAAGGTAGGAAATCCATATTGGGTGTCTGAGAAAATGCCTTTTAAAATCCTCCTTAATGGTAACATTAGATTTTAAGACACAATTTTGGAAATGCCACTTTTAGAAAGTTGGCATTTTCCTGTGACAACTTTTTGATGGCTTCAACCTGTTCCTGGGGCAAATGACTGGGTGTAGTGGCTATTGGCCTTTGAATATTCCTACCAGATAGCCACATAATAAAGAGACTTGGTGTACCTGAAATGGCAATCACTAGCAGGATGTGTGCCCCATTTACACATCAGTAAGTAGGTCCCTGCTTTCACAGTAAGGGCTTCATACTAGCCCATTGTGCCCATAGGCAGGCTGAAGACCAGGAAGGCAGGAAGGAAATTCCAAGCACTTTTCAGATGGGAATCTTTACAAACGTGTCCTACTAAAAAGGAGAGACCATATACACAAAGAGGACCCTCAGGCACACTCTTCAGTTCACTCTTGGACCTATGGAATTACTTTTATAGGGCTGCCTGTTGCTTTGGCCTGCTGTGTACTTCATAAGGACTGCTTTGCTGCACCAAGAAGTACTGCTCGGCTGCCTGAAGCCTGCTCTGAGCACCAGAGGCCTGCCCCGCTGTTCGAGTCCTTTTCTTCTCCTTCACCCCAGGACTTCCAAATGTGACACGTGGACCTTACCCGAGTGAGTAGTAACCCTCCAGGTGGTGACATCCCAGTCCTGGGCTCTAGGGAATGGTGCTCAAGGTGCCCAGATATCCAAAACATTGGACCTAAAATATTTTTGGCTGAAAAAGGATCTGATAACCGAGAGGAGATTAGAACTTACCTGCTCATCGATCCACCTGAGGTGCATCACTGGTCTATCTAACTTCCTAATAGCTTGCCCTACATTCTTCTTCAAAGCATTAAACCCTATTCACCTGCCTGAAGCCTGCTCTGAGCCCCAGAGGTCTGCTCTGCTGTTCGAGTCCTTTTCTTCTCCTTGACCCCAGGACTTCTAAGAGTGACACCTGGACCCTACCTTAGTGAGTAGTGACCCTCCAAGAGGTGCCACTCCATTCCTGGGCTCTTGAAAATGGTGCTCAGATATCCAAAACATTGGACGTAAAATATTTTTGGCAAAAAAGGGCACTGAGAGGAGACCGGGCCCTACCTGCTCATCGATCTACCGGAGGTGCATCACCACTCGACCTGACTTTGTAATAGCTCACCGTACATTCTTTTCCAAAGCATTAAATCCAATTCAGCTGCTTCTCGCAGAAGGGTCAAAGGTTGTGTGGAGCCCATACCGGCTATGCCTACATCTTTCTTCCACTGGAGATTTTCGGCTTTCAAAAAAGAAACTAACTTCCAACGCAGGATTTTTCACCACAACTTCGACCAGCAGTCCCAGGCGATGACACCTCCTCTGCAGACACTGCGAGCAGCCTTGCCCCTCTGAACTTTCCCGTCTCAGACTTTTTTCTCCACATTTTATTCTAAGTCCGATGGTAAACGTAGACCCGGCCCAAACCACTCTTTGGATCTGACTTGCATTCCATCGTCGTTGCCAAACCTTTCATCTTTGCCCTGATCTCACACCACTGTATGTCCGCGGTTGGCACTTTAATATTGTAGATGCTTCATTTTTACCTTAGATTTTAAAAAATCAGAACTCTGGTTCTACTGATTGGATATATGTCATTTCAATGTTAAATCATTTATTGAATTTTACTTGTGGCATTGTCTTATGCTACAGGCCTCTTCCTTCCCACACTAGAGGTTTTTGAGTTAAAAAAAAGATTCTAACTTAGAAATCTTCACCCAAGGCTCCCTGAGGACGATGCTCCCTCCTCAAACACCTCCTGCAGCATTGCCCCACTGAATTTTACTTTCTCAGAACGCTTTTTCTCAAAATGTCTTTTTTGTCACTTTGGTGTCAAATAATTTATTAAAATGTACTTTATTTTCTAAATTGGTGTGGGGTTTTTCTTGTGTTGTGTTTTCACTTTTTTTACTGGCTGTGTACTGCATAAATACTTTACATATTGCTACCAAGTTAAGCCTGACTGCTTTTGTGCCAAGCTGCCAGAGGGCTAAGCACTGGTTAATTTAGTGACTTTGGTGGTTCACCCTGACAGGGATTGAGGCTGTTACTTGATCAGGGTTTCACCCCACTCAATTAAGGAACCAATTTCTTGTACCTGTTTATTATGAAAAGTTATAACAAAGGCTATAGGCTTGGTTTATGTATTAGGAAAAACGTGGTAAAGCCTGTAGGCCTCTAATAGCGGATTATTGTCACATTATGTTACAGGCAGTGTTCCCTGTAGGCTACATGCATAGCCTTGCTACTTCCAGCACCCAGACTCTCTCCGGGAGTGCCCTTGTCATTCCCATGCTTAATACACATAAAGAAGAGGTGTGGAAATTCCCCATTTTCTCTTTTTGTGTAAGGCGGCATACCAGGAGGCCTAGCAAATTCATCAATGACCAAAGGGGTCGTTTCTTTGATTTAAATTCGGAGTGATTTTTGAAGCCAGCAGCAGAAAGTGTGAAATAAACGTTTGTAATTGTGTTTCACAGGGCAATGAGAGTGTGAGTTTGTGGAATTAGTACCAGAGCTGCTGTCTTTGGTTCTGAGAAAATAGGTTCCAGTACGATGCTCAGGTAAAGCCTCCAAAACTTTCAAGTTGTGCTTGCTACATAGAACTGCAGAAAAAAATTAAACTTTCAGGAAGTTTCTTAGTTCAGTATAAAAACTCACTTAAAAAAATCGTTTGCACATAATCTGATGTACTAAGGTCAGGGCCATTGGAATTATGCTGCAAAGGAGCATTACATTCTGCGTCAGAGTTGACTCAATTATGCAGCAAGAAAAGGCAAACTATGTGGCATAATGCAGTACCTTCCCTGCTAGTATTAATTCATTTTTGGTCATTTTTACACATGATAAAACTGTACAAAGATTTCACCTCATTACTACCAGTTTAAGAACCAAATGCAGAAATAAGAAACTGAAAGATGACCAGTTAACATTTGCAAAGGGCCTTCCATTGAATGCGAACACATGTAGCCAACTTTTTTGTAACATTTGATCTGTTTGAGATAGAAACAACATTTCTTTTGTCAAAATCTGCAGAATATGCGGCAGAAGATGGATTAAGTGGCAAGTATGGCAAATCCATAATTATGAGAATAAAAGGTCACAGCTGCTAGTTATTGACTAATTCCAGTGGCTCTGACAAAGGTGAAACAATTGCGCATTTAAATTATTTGAATTTTCAAAACTCATTACCATATTCGTAAATGATCTGTGCTGGATGATTGACATGCAACATATTTTCAAGGCCCAGCTTCTGCATGGGCTTTTAAGAGCTAGAGCCGACTCTTGGCTCAGCTGTCCCTATTAATTGGATGGCTCGCCCACCTGCACCTTGCACCATAGTCGGGAACCCTAGAATTATGCAACAGGAGTGGATCAAATTATGCTTCATTGTTGAATTATGCGGAAAGAACAAATTATGTGGTGTAATGCAGCATTTTGCGATAGTATTATATTAATATTTTGGCATTTTCATAAATGCTAACTGTCTGGGCAAATGTTGCACATCATTAGTACTAATTTAACACTCAAATACACCAATTAGAAACAGAAAGGTGACCAGTTAACCTTCGTGAAGGGTCTTCCACTCCTCAGGAATAACATAACATAATGTGTATTTGTAAAGCGCATATTCACCTAAAGGTATGTTGACGCTGAATAATAAATGTTTATTGTTACCCGACTCAATAGTACTCACTTTATTGACCTCAGAAGGATGAAAGGCTGAGTGTGGACCCACCGGGATTTGAATCAGTGACCATGAGGTTGAACACCGGCCCTACAGTGGAGGCATTAGTCCACTAAGCCCCCAGACCCGGCCAAACCAATACAGGTAGTCCTAGTTTTATTACATTTTAATCCATTTGAGATAGAAACTATTTTTGTGGGTTAAAATCTGCCGCTTGATTATGTAGCACATGTGGCAAATCCACAGATATGTGAAATGGACATGGCATTGCATAATTCCAGTGTCCCTGACATTAGTATAAGGGTGTGAGGGTTCTGTGAAGTATTGGTTTTACACTGGTAGGGGATCCTTCTAGCACGAAAAAAATATCTATTAAGACATGTCCCACTGTATGTGTGCAGTACAGTGCAACACACATACTAAGTTTGAAAAATATAGAGACTTTTTAGAGTTGCTTCACTGTTTTGCCTGCCTTAAGGAGACATAATTTTGTGGCGCATTTTCATGTCTGTAAATGTAAGTAGATAGGGATGTACCTCAAAACCCATAAGTGTTTGCATGGTAACACCCATGAGCCACCCATGGTACGCTCCCTTGATGGAAAGAGGCACAAGATAGCACATACTGCTACTTCACATTAATGTGGGCAACGGTCCCACGCAAATCATGATTTGCATTGGAAAGTAAATCCCACCACAACAATGTGCTGGGTTTGCATCACTTTCGTGATGCAAACTCAGTGCAAAGTATGGGGCCGATTATGATAGCGGATAATCCGCATACTCCGGGCCGGCGGAAGCCTCCGCCTGCCCGGAGGATGCGGATTATCCGCTGCGGACTGGAAAAAGACCCCCCGCCAGATTAGGATGGCTGGGGGATATTTTTTCAGTCCGCAGCTTTTCCGCCGCGGTCGCCTTCCGACCGCGGCGGAAAAGCTCTAACATGGCTGGTGGTGTCTATCAGACACCGCCAGGCATATTAGAATGGCTGCGGTTGTATGCCTTTGCACGGCGGCATTTCCGCCGTGGAAAGGCATACGGTCTTTTCTTTGGGAGCCTGTTGCGGGCCCCCTGGGGTGAAGTGGGGTGGAGGGTGCACATGGGGGGTACCTATGGTACCCACCTGCCTTTGCCTTCACGAAGCGGCAGGCACCGTGCGGTGTCTGCTGCTTTGTGCATGCAAATGCACTGCTTTCATTTTCAAAATTGCGGCGGGTGCTGCTTCAAGCAGCACCCACCGCAATGTTAAAAATACAGGATGTGACCACCAGGGTGGCGGTCACATCCTAATTTGCACGTAGGGACCGCCGCTGCCCCTGCGAACGGTCCCTCCACCTCTGGGGTGGCGGACGGACGCAGGTCTGTCCGCCATCCTAATAGGGCCCTAAGTGTTAGTAAATGTGGAGGCCCAGAACCTCTAAGCAGGTAGATGTCAATTTTATTAGGACGCTTTGTGTTCTTACTGCAAGCTAATGGAAGTTTACTAAGGGACCAATGCGGACTAAATGTTGCTGGTCTGTGTAAAATCAGAAGGCAATGAAGTAGCCAAAGAGAAGGGGCCCTTGAAGCATGAGAAAAAAATGGTTTGCTCATGAAATTGATCTTGGCATTTTTTTTTTGTCATGTTCTGGATTGTAAGGAAGTTCTAAAGTTACTTGAACAGATATTATTTAGTTATGGTTCTTGCAGCCATCTAAATCTGAAAATTTACAAAGACCTAAAATTTCAAGGGGACTAAAAATTTGCTGTGGCAATTCACCTAATTGCACATCAGTGTTTTCATCAAAATAGTAGGTTAATTTTCACTCTCTATCTGGGGCACCTCATCCTTTTCTACAGCTATGTTCAAAGAAGCATGTTTGAATCATGTCTTTTAAATGTATGTGCTTCCCACAACACCTCCCATATAGGCCACACTACATCTAACATCCTTATCAACCAAGCAGTACAAAGGTGTGCCCAGAATGACAATGCAAATCAGAATATATCACAGCATTGTCCAGAGTATTTAACACTATATAAATACGAGAGGACCAAACAATCCTATCACTATTCCTACTCTACAGCCATCACAAGTGGTTAGGTGTGGATGTTGGTTTCTTACTGGTGGCAAGGTTGGTGGAACATGGTCTGGCCAAGACCGCCTGCCCCATTACCTTGTGAGGATTCTAGAGGAGGTTAGACAGGTGGGGCAGAGGACATGGTGAGTGCCACCCTGTATTGTGATGTTAACATGTTATTTTAGTCAGGGATGTGGCTATTTTTGCTGCAGCCAGCGCAAAGACACTATGGCCCAGACGTGAAAGAGGCCCAGTCTTCTCTGCACTAGCTGCAGTTTATTTTAGATCAGACACACAAAAGGCGAGGGGAGGAATACTTGCAATGAGTCTAGTCACTGGCAATCACTCTGGATAGCATTCCAGCCCATTATCTTTTTGACTACCATGTCACCTCAGTGTGGCCATATGCAATTCAGTCTTGACTCCAATAGGAACAGTACACCCACACCGCAAGGGCAGGTTTTGACCTGATTTTGCCAAGAATGTTTGATGTGTCTCCCTGGGTTTAGCTCTGTGTGGTCTCTTCCTATAGTAGGGGTTGGGGAGAGTCATGTAAACAGGGAGTGAACCCGGCCCCAGGCAGGCATTGGTAAAACTCAGAACAGAGAATACAACAAAACAGTGGCCAAACATTCAATCAATGGGTCATGCAGGAGCTTTTCATAAGGTAGAAAAGAGGATAAGGAGACAGGGTGGAAGCTGATGGATGAGGCGAAAAGGCAGCAGAAATAAGGAAAAACAGTAGGGTGAGATTAAATAGAGGCAGGTAGAATGAGGTTGGGACAAGGTCAACTGTGGAGGTGCGATATTAAGGAAGGAAAGACTGGAGAGGGTGAGATTGAGATATGAAGTAGAGAGAATAAAGGAAGAGGTTAAGGGGTTGGAAAATGAACAAAGTGATAATAAAGACAGACTGAAAAGATAGACAGAGAGTAGGGAGAAAAGATAAGTTTGAGGATTGGAAAGATGGAAAAGGTACAGTATAGGAAAGGAGAAAAATTATAGAAAGATGGAGTGGAAAGGAGGTTAAGGAGTGCGAGGGAGAGGAGAGATTTAAGTGTAGAGAGAAAATGAGGCATAAATGGAGAGGATGAGCTATGGAATTGAGATAGAAAAAGGAACAAGTGAATAAGCAAGAAATGGAGCTGACAAGAAAGAAAGGGAACATAAATTCAGAAAGGAAAGGAAAAGGAGATAGAAATAATGAAGACAAATCTGATAAAACAACCTAAAGGGGATAGGTAGACCAAGAGGTGACAAACAAGGAGGTCTGAGACAAGAAGATAAATGGGGTGTGTAAGAGAGAGAGAAGCATATTCAAGATATGGATTTAATAGAGTATGGTTGAAATTAGAGAGAACAGAGACATTAGAGGGAGTCTGTGGGAGAGAGAAGAGTAGAATGTACATTGAAGAGAGGAGACAGGATGAGAGGCACTTGGAGCAGAGCAGAAATAGAGAAAGACAATTGAGGAGGGTAAGGAGGACAAGGAGAGAATAAAACATTAAAAATGGACAAAGGAGATAAGGACAAGCAAGAGAGATGGAGTGGTAGTGGATAGGGAAAAAATGTGCAAGGAGAAGATAAGAGTGGCATGGGGATATCAACTTGAGAGGAATTGTAGGTAAAATGATGAAGTCATAAGATGCAGTGGCACCCATGGACAAGGGTGCGAGGAGCCCACTGTGTCCCTGTAATGTGTGTCTTTTAGTACCAATCAAGATGTGAGGGGGCATTTTTCTGGTATGCATTAGGACCCAAGGCACCCTTACTAACCCATTCATGTCGGTAGCTTGCACACTACACCACACATGCTTGCATATTAAGGGTGGCTTATCTTCAATGCATGAAGCCTTAGCTGCAGTGCACAGAGCACCTTTATTGCTTCACATAGAGGAAATATATAGAAGGAACATGTAAGCTCATAGATTACTATCATAGACAAGGGCTATGATGTTGGTCACACACTCTGACAAACCTTGGGAGTAGAATATTACTGTGATATTAGGTCCTTAATGAGAGGGGCTATATATTATTCTGCCAGCTGTCAGTTTGTCCATAGTTGTAATTTCATAAATTTATGCCTGATGATTGCCAGATTCTGACCATTTCTGTAGGCCTGGGTTGTATATAGTGTCAATCCATTGGTAAAGTGTAGAGGTTATATCAGTTCACTAGGAAAAGACATGTCAGATTCCTTCGCTGTGATCTGTTCATAATGAAAAGCTATGACAAAGCAAGTAGACATTTCTTTCTGTGAAACGTATGTGTTAAAGTTAAAGCCATACAGCTTTTAAGGGTGAAGTGTTATTACACTATGCAAAGCCTGTAGGCAGGCATTTTTTACATGGAATTTCGCAGATTACTGCTGTAGGCAAGGGATTTGGAGTTGGTGACCCACCTGAACAAACAATGGGGATAGATAATTTGCACTAGAGCAGTCATAATTAGGCTCTATTAGTAGGGATGTTTGTTTTTGACAACTGTATTTTGTACATATTTGCAATAGTATTACAGTATACCTATTGGTTGCCTTGTGGAAAGTCCTATGTACCAACATATTAGGCCTGAGTTGCTTATGGAGATAAACCAATGATTCGGGATATAGGCTTGATTCTTTCTAATAAAACGTTACGATAAAGGCAGTAGGTCTGACATTCTGATTGTGAAAATCATACGTTAAAGTCAATAGGCATTTAAGGGTAGATTTCTTTTACTATGTATTAAATCCTACAGCTAGGTATTTGGTTACACAACTGTTGGGTTAATTTTGTAGAGAATGATTTTGGTGTTGGCTACTGTCTCTGACAAAGCCTAGGGAGAGAATATTTGCACTGTTGCCCTGCAATATTTCTTGCTAGAATCTCTACTTATATGTCTGCCAGGATCTTGTAATAAATAAAAATCATTAAATAGTACATACATCCAGCGAGCCTTTGGGTCCACTCTATTCTGCCGATAGTCTGTCAGAGTGATCATTTACATTCTGGTTTCATCCATGACAGCGAACTGTGTGGTGTCATGGTTCAGTCTGCGTCAGTCATTGGATCTTTTGCCCTGTGAATGATGGTATTTTCTTATCACATGTGTGCATCTACCTGAAAATGTATATCTTGGCTGGTAGCTTGATTACCCCTCATTTCACCCTCAATGCTTCACATTCCATGTGGCCACTTCCTCTAAACTTGGAGATCATTATTTAATACTGTTGTCTATAGTGTATCGTTTTACCATTCCAGGATGGCCAATATGTTGTTTCTAAATGTGGCGTCCATTATCAAACCTTAAAACAACAATAGACTACTTAGAATGCGTGTCAAGATGGACACCCACTGCTATGTATGGCTGCAGTGGTTAGAATGCAGCATTTGTTTTGCAGTGCTTTGATGAATTGATGCACGGGTGCAAAGATAAGTGACAAACTTACGAGTATGATCACTTATTGAGTGTCTACACCCATTAGTGTCACAAAAAGCACATCCAATCATAAGCTAGATGGGCCTAGACTAGCTTTATCACACCTCACCAGGATTTGATTTCGACACACTTTGAAAGACAGCTGAAATGGAGAGGAGAGGTGTGGCGCAGCGGCCAGGACGGGTGACTCCGGGCGGGTGATTCCAGAGCGCAGGGCTCGATCCTAGGAGGCAGCTCAGCTCAGCACCATGTGATTCTGGGCAACAGCTCACTTAATTTCCCTGACATCCCCAGCGCTATGAGAAGTGGGCGAGTAGTTCGCGCTTTACAAATACTGGATTTAATTTAGATTTAGATTATAATGTATGCAGTCTGTTGGCGTTCAAAAATTTTCCTATTTGGATAAAAAAAATGTTGACAACATTCGGAAATGAGCAAATACACATATTATTTGCTGGAGATGTTGTCAAGTTCAATATTGTTTGTCCACAAAAGTCAGGTGCACAGGTAAAAGAAGTAGACATTTCAAGAACATTTTTGGTTATTTAGTTGTTTAAGGTCAAAGTAAATTTAAATAAGGTTCACCTAAAAGGCTTCTTGTACAGATAATAAACTTTCACAACCGACAAAACATATATGTAAATTGACCGTTTCTAATGAGTGTGACATTCAGACAGTTTTTATTTTTCAGGAAACAACACTAAGAATTTGGAATTTGATGTTGCAATTTTTGCCTTTTAAGTATGGGCTTAGAAGTGCCAGCATTTTCAGTGCGGCTGGCAGAAATCCAGTTCAGGCAGAACGCCACCTTCGGAGCATGGTGCCAGTTAACAGCTGCGGACATGAGAACGTTTGTTTTAGCACATAATTGGCAACAAATTCCAAGTCATGTAAGTTCGCCCCTCTTGCTTCACAAGGCTAAGCAGTGTTTAATGCTGCTTGCAAGAGTTCTGCCAGTTTCATCTCATATTTGGCAAGCGGAAACCACTATCACCTTCACCTGCTGCTTAATGCCAGCAAGAATGCATTTCTATTTGATGAAATTAAGTTTATCACTTTGAAGTGCGATACATCACTAACAAAGCTGAAGGTTACCTCCAAGAACCACTGTCTCATTCATGGAATGTGGAGATATGTCATCGTGCTAAGAGGCCGAAGCCTTCACCCCCCAGAATGGTTAGAAGAGAAAAAAATTATGCACTTCCAAACATCAGTCATTTCAAATGTTTCCCAGCGTTTATCTGAAATTGTAGCTCCTCAAGGACTTGAGTTCTTGTAGCATAAATCACAGACTTTCATTCTCCCAATGTAAATCAAACAGCGGCCTAATCGTAGTATGCCAATGAAGCCATTTTATCAGGGATTTTTAATCAGTTATCATTAAATATTTAGAATCATTTACCTTTTTAAATGTTATCATGTACATACATAACTTTCATTATAGTTTTTTTAACTCTTTTTCTAGAATTACGCGTGCAAACATCTACAGCAAATCGAAACAGTAGCACGATAGGAAGGAAGCATTACATAATTGACCGACTAAATGTTAAGAAACTGTAAAGTAGTGATCCCACAACCGACCCTATCTGGAAAAAGTATGCAAAAATGGTAAGACATGACCCTATAACTAGTAAAGTGTGGAACACAGTTATTTTTAGAGCACACATTGACTGGTACAGTGGCAAATTTGAGGCAAAGGCAACACCGACAGAGTTTGTCAGATGTACGTGCGATGTGCAATAGAGGTTGGGCTGAGAATGGCCAAAGTTCAAGGTCATTTTAATAATGATATTGGTGTATTTATAATGCATTTCTCCCAACATTTTTTTATTTTGGTTCCTTTAAAGCCTTAATCGCAGCGGCAATTCCGCCGCGGTGCGGGCGTTCTAATGGGTGGACTGGGCTGCGACAGCCAACGGTCGTGCGCAGCACCAGGGAGGGAGTGCTCCCATCGACCAACGGCCGACGCGAGCACGGAAGGGGTTAGACCATAAAAGATACATAAAACACATGCAATTCTAAATACAATACAAGTAGTGCAGTAAAACGTACAAACAACTATACATAAGGAATAACATGGAAAGGGGTTATATTCCTATCGCCCTTTTGTTAAAAACATAAACACAGATTTAAATGTGTTAAAAAGCCATCAAAAATTAAAAAGAGGATAACTCAGGGTTTTAAACAACCATTTGATTGTACTCCCTTACTTAAATGAGATAAAACAGTTAATAACATTTGCTAAGTAATGGATTATATAACGAAATTCCCTGTTTCATTCAACATGCATAGGTAAATTCTATAAAAATGTCTCAGGAATACTCGAACGGGTTCGCTATAGCTTAAATCCTGCCTTATCCCTTAGAAGCTTACAGCTAATAAGAATTTGCTTACACCAAAGACAATTACTTGTGCTGTTTCAGTCCTTAGTATTCTTTCCGCTTCTTTGCATGATCTTATTCCTAGGTTTAAACAGATGGATTTAATCCATTTTTTCCTGGGCTTGGCATATGCAAGACAAAAAAATTAGAATATGCAGTTCATTTTCTTTAGCTTTGTCTATATATAAGGAACACTGATCACTGTCCTTTTCAACCTGATTACTGGCCCAACGTGATGTAGTTGCATTTATATTCGATACACCGTATCTAAATTTCACGTATAACGTTTTTGCCAGTTGAGGACATACCTCATCCAGAAACAGCTCAAAGTTTGCTACGTCCTTAAACAAGAGGGACCTGGTCGTTAGCACCCCACTTGCTGAATCATTTAATACACTACTTTGAGTATGGGTCCAAAAAGTGGATTTTAGCATTTTCTTGGAGGCCAAGGACAATGAAGTCGGATCGTCCCGAAACTGTGATCGGCCAATCCTTCTCAGCCACGAACAAACATGTCTCAGCCATAAAATGCTTTTGTTCTGGTCCAACTCCATAATTTCCTCTAGGCCAGCCTTGTAATACAGTAATTCCGGGGTTGACCACAGTCTTACCCATATTGTGAGAGGTCTCAAAATTGCATAATGATCAGTCCATTTGATATTCAAATCCAGAGTATTTGGTGTTAATGGTGTATGTACAGGGAGGCTTAAAAACATTCTGTAGAATTTATTTTCCTCCGACTCAAAATTATTTTTGCAGTAGGGTCCCCATATTTCTGCCCCATACAATGCTGCTGATTGGGTTTTATGTTTGAACGCCTCCAAGGCTGGGGAAACAGCTTTAGAGAAGCTGTTCCTATGCCTTTTCCTAATGGGGATAGAATTTTGGGTCAGAGTTATCTTACTTTTTTCTATTTGTGTCTTCCATGATAGCTTCGTATCCAAAGATAAACCCAGATAACTAAAACTCTGTACATATTCCACCTTTTGGCCATTCAAAGCTATGTTTCCCCGAAAAGTTTTGTTGGGGTTTATGGCCATTTATTTACTTTTACTAATATTTATTTCAAAGTCTTTCGTTTTACAGTAAGCATTGCAATCCCTTTGGTGTTTGTGATATTAAAATGGTGTCGTCAGCGAATAAAAGTGCTGACACCAACTCGCCCCCATATTTGGGTGCATCATTCTTACAACCATTCAAGAAATTTGAGATATCATGTACATACAACGAAAATAATGTGGCTGCCAGTACGCATCCTTGGCGACCACCCCTTTCTATAGGGATTGGTTCTGTTAGTTCACCCCTCATACCCCATCTTACTTTTGCATAATTGTCTTCGTGTAACCTTATTATCTGCTCAAGTAAGTTGGCAGGCACCCCTTGATGTCTCAATGTATCCCATAGCAAGTCACAAAGGATAGGATAGGATCAAACGCTGCCTTTAAATCTACAAAAGCAACTCAAAGATGCCCCTTTCTTAAATTTACATATTTCCAACGCAAACATGTGAAGCTAAAGACTGGTCCGTTGTACTGAGTTTTGATCTAAAACCTGCCTGAAATTTTGAGAGTACATTGTTTTTCTCGATCCAAATATTTAAACGGTTAATGTGCCTTGCAAAAACTTTCTGTAAAATATTTATTAGACTGATAGGGTGATAGTTTGCTGGGTCATAACGATTTCCCTTTTGAAAAATAGTAATGATTTCTGCCCCTTTCCAAGTTTCCGGAATTGCAGCGCCCAATACTATGGCATTGCATAAGTAGTTAATATAAGGGCCCCAGACACTGATATCATGCTTTAACATATCACCTGGAATTTTATCAGGCCCAGGGGCTTTCCCTGGTTTGAATGCACTAATCGTCAGTATTGTTTCTTCTAAACTAAAAACTTGTTTGGCGTCCTTTAGGTTCGGTACCAAGCCATCATTAGGTAGGGATACTTCCTGGTACTGCATACAACCTTGTAAAATGATCAACCCATGTGGCTGCATCAAGATATATATCTTTAGCTGCCTTACCCATCCTCTTCCCATTGGCTACAAGCCTCCAAAGCCCATTTGGTCCTTGTTTTTGACTGCAGTAAGTAAATCTGACTAATTGTCATCATCCTATGTCTTTTTCGCTTTATCAAGTGTTTTCCTATATTTGATCCTGAGCTCCTTTATATTAAATGTATTACCATTTTTTATTGCCGATATTAATTCGGCCTTATCATACCAAGGGGTTAATTCATTATTGTGGCCTTTGGTTCCTCCTTTCTCATTTTTTGGATTTTTTGTCACTAACGGAGAGAATGCTACCGACAGATCTTTATGCAATTCTAAAAAGTGCTCTTTTTCTATTATAGAATCTGGGTAGGATACAAAAATAGCTGCATATGTATTGTAGATATTTAACAGTACCTCAATATTTCCTAGAATGTGTGTTCATTTCACAGACCGACGATTATTGCTTACTAAGAGATCATCGGAAGTGGTGTTAGGGCCCTCTATAGGGGAAGTAGCTGGTCAGATAATGATAATTGAAGGGGGTGGTGATCGCCACTGTGGCGGGTGCATCCTGCATTTTTAGCATTGTGGCGGGCGGTGCTCTGAGCACCGCCCGCCACAATGCTAAAAATGCACGTATGCATTTGCATAAACAAAGCGGCAGGCACCCCCTGCATTTGTTTATGCAAATGCAGGGGGTTACGACAGGTACCCCCCTTGTGTGCACCCCCCACCTCTCCTTCACTCTGGGGACCCGCAGGGGCCCCCCAAATTGAAGACCGCATGCCTTTCCATGGGGGCATCACCTCCACAGAAAGGCATCTAAACAAGCCCATGCTAATATGGCTGGTGGTGTCTATTAGACACCGCTACCATATTAGACCTTTTCGACCGGGGCGGAAAAGCGGTGGGCGGTCTTTCCGTCCACCACGGTCCCCCCCCGCCATACTATTATGGCGGGGGGTCATTTAGGTGAGGATGGCGGGCGGATTGCCCCCGCCAGGCCGGCGGTTGCTACCGCCAGCCTGGCGGGGGCAATCCACCCACCATCCTAATGGGCCCCTAAGTGTTTTCAAGATATACATATCTGCAAAATATATAATTTCAAAGAAGTTTCCCAACAGTTTGAGTACCCACCCGTGACTAATCCTTCTCTACTGACTCAAACATTATTTCGGGAAATGAGGAATGATCTCAACGCGGTGTACCCTCATTTATGGGAATATGGAAAAGTTGGCAATATACAGTCCATATGCGAGAAGCGGTTTTAAGTATCTTGAAGCAGACTCACCTCTAGTAATTTGGATCAGTGGAATGTGATGTAATGTGAGGGACATTTATAAAGCGCACTACCACTCCAGGGAGCATCTTGGCGCTTAGACTCAAATGCAAAAACAGTGGGCGGAAATAGATATCTTATTCAGAGTAGTTATATCAGTGATTTGCAGGCTGAGTCTGCCAGGCTATAAATCCATGTCTTAAGGGATTTCTTGAATTTTATTTCAGAAGTGATATTGCGCAAGTTTAGAGGTAGTGTATTCCATGCCTTGGCACCTAATACTGCTATGGACTTGCCTCCCTTTGTCTTGAGTTTAAATTTTGGAACTTTCATTAAATTCGCTGTGGCAGATCTAAGATCCCGGGTAGGGTGGTATCTGTTGAAGTATTTGGAAAGATATAGGGGGCCAAGATTATGATAAGCCCTGAAAACAATCACCAACACCTTGAACAGGATACGCTTCTGTATAGGAAGCCAGTGAAGCTCCTTCAGTGCCGCAGAGGCCGAGGATTTCCTTGGCCATCTGAGCACCAGTCTTGCTGTGGCATGCTGAACAATCTGTAGTTTATGTAGGGCAGATTTATTAATCCCTGCATACAGGCTGTTGCAGTAGTCAAGTCTCGATGTAATTAATGCCACTGCAACAGTGCGCCTGGCAGGTAGGGGTAGAAGATCAAAGAACTTCCTAAGGCTCTTAATAATGTTGAAGCATGATCCAGCCACTTCCTTTACCTGCTGTTTAAATGAGAGTGATTCGTCAAATTTTATGCCCAGGTTGCGTGCTGCCAGGATGGTATTGGGCGGAGCTTCTTCCTCTTTTGGCCAGCAGCTCTGTGGGGAGAAAAGATTATTGTGACCGAACGGCACAATTTCTGTTTTGGCCGACTTGCATTTGAGATGATTGTTTTTCATCCAGGCAAAGGTAGCCATAAGACACTCTTTTAGGGACTTTTCGGCCACTGCCGGGTCTTCATCGAGGGTGAGGACCAATTGCGTATCGTCAGCATACGCTACAGTACTAATTCCGAAAGTGGAGATGAGCTCGATCAGGGGGGCCATATATAGATTGAATAAAATAGGGCTCAGACTGGAGCCTTGTGGTACCCCAGATCGAACCACCATCTCCTCGGAACAGAACTGGCCTAACATTGTAATTTGTCTTCTGTCCTCCAGGAAATTTGCAAACCATTTTGACACGGTGCCTCCTATGCCAACATTCCTAAGACGATGTAATAGAATGGCATGAGACACCGTGTCAAACGCCGCAGAAAGATCCAACAGGATCAGGACGGCCCTCTTTCCCTGGTCCAATGCAGCTGTGATGGTTTCTGTGGTGTACAATACTGCAGATTCCGTAGAGTGATGTGCTCTAAACCCGGCCTGGTTGGGGTGAAGGATATGGTTCTTCTCCAGATAGGAAACCAACTGCTTATTGACACAGGTTTCTGCCATTTTACAGATAGCCGGGAGAAGCGAGATAGGTCGTAGATTGGACAGAACTGTCGGATCCCGTAATGCTTTCTTCTGTAGAGGTTTTACAGCAGCTACTTTCCAGCAATCTGGAATCTCCCCTGTTTGAAGTGAGGAATTGAGGATTGAGTTAATAAAGGCCTCCTCTATTGTCTGGAATCCACATCTGAAACATCTGATGACATCAATCCACTGAACTAATATTAAGCAAGCAGCACATTTGCTGATACATCATCACCAAATATTAAAATTTAAAGTGCCCCTTTGTCTAATGGGAGCATAACAATTCAAATAGGTCTCCTAGTTTTTTTTACAGTCCTCTTTATAACTATTGAGTGAGGAGATGATTGAAGAAATTGTTTTACAGAGGAAGGAGTATAGAGAGGAAGGGGTATAGAACGGAAGATGTATACAAATTTAGGAAGTATATTTATTTTGACTAGATTAGATCAACTAACTAAATGATGGCTAGATGATATTGATATAATGGTTAAGAAGGGCTTTGTGATTTAACTGTATAGTACATCTGACATCTGCTCATATTTTAACACAAAAGAATTTATAATCTGAAACAAAACGACAATCGGGTATTTTTTGTCTTTAGAAACGATTTTCTTTTAAGAAGTATTTCATTTATACCCAGAATTATACCCAAAGCGTTTAACTTCCTTACTTGTTGATTTGATCACTGAAAAAGATCCGGGAAAATAGACTGCTACATCACCAGCATACGATGAAAGCTCTTATTCAACCCCATTGATAACAAAATTAATGGTCTGAATCCGATGGATGTACTGAATATATGGTTCAAGATATATTGCAAAGAGTGATGATGAAATAGGGTGTCCTTGTCGCATTCCTTTTTACCCACACAAATCCCCATGAACCAAGATGAAATTACTCCATGGTGTCTAAAAGAATCATACTGGTCCCTTTTGCAAAGTCACATGAGTGGCGTCAAATAGAGCGATAGCGTTATTTATATGTATAGTTATAGTAAGACCAGCGATGAAACTATGTTGCTGCTGACTCACTAAAGTCGTAATTGCATCGGAGAGCCATAGTGCCAGAACCTTTACATATATTTTAGTGTCAACATTAATAAGAGAAATGGTCCAATATGATCCACATTGTTCTGGTGGTCTACATTTTAAAAAAAGATAAAGGAATATTAGTAATAGTACTGGAACTTTGCCAACTTTATCTATCCTTTAAGTAATTTGCAAAAAAAATGGGACCAGTGAGAAAATGTTTTATAAAATTCAGAGGCTCATCAGCCTTTTTGCCTCGGGGTAAAAACCGAATCTTATTGAGAATCTCCTTGAGGTAGAATTCTTCATCAAAAACTTAATTTGTTTATTTTGGGCGAGAAATTTGAGATAGAAATCATTTGAGTTGTACTTTGGTACTTGTCTCTGCATTAGTATAGGAGCTGGTGCAGTGTTTAAATTGCTCAAGAATATCTTTGCTCTGCCTAAATGTGAGACCCTACAAGTCATTTAAGCATTTAATTGTGGCATCAATATTTATTTCTGTTATTTTAAACAGTAGGAGTGGACCAACTATCGCCCCATTTTCTCATTTGGCGGCTACCTTTCCTGTGCGGTAGCGACAGACAGATGGTTGTTTCATTACCATTTGATGGAATAGCATACGTTCATTGTCACCCGTCTATTATGGACTTAGCATGAACTACTTCAAGCCATCGTAACTTTGTTTTTTCTGATTCATCTGTTGAGTCAGTCTCTCTAATATTGTGTGATCTGTATTTATTTGTAGGCCCATTATAGTGGGTTGCACGGTGTCACACACAACATGTAAGGAACCAGATTCTAACTTAGTTATAAAAAATTCATTGACATGTTTAACCATATGTTCTCGATATTCAGACTCCAGAATAAGCAATCAAATGTCCATATTCTTCCACAAGAGAGACTGTTAGTGCACAGAATTCTGATGAACAAGAGGTTATGATCAGAGAAGGTCATTTGCCTATTCTTATTTCTGACCACGGAATGAAATTATTGGGAACAGACAGCAATATCAATCCCAGTGTAATGCTGATGGACCAAAGAATAAGTATCTCCCTTCTTTTGCCCTATTGATTACCTGCATAAATCATATAGTTCAGGGCCGGCTTTGGGGTAGTGTGAAAGGTGCCGTCACACTTAGCACCAAGCTCAGGGGAGACACATTTTAAAATATCTTATGTGGTTAATGATACCTGCTGCAGAGATCTTTGTGCGCCCAGAATTTTCAATGAAGATAATAATAAAGTCAATATACTTATGTTGCTTAATGTACTTGATGGGGAGATCTGTGTTTTGTCTGTCACAGTTTTGATTAATCATAAATTAGCTCAAAGGGTTAATGATTCTGCACAACATGTAACATGCTGATTTTTTATTTGTATTTTATGTAGATAGTTCAGTGGTTATTATTTTCCTCACAGAGATACATTTATTACTTACCTTCATAAGTTATAGTCCTTCTAATACAGAACAGTGAGCTGTGAAACAGAACCAATAAGCTGCTTGCAAAATGCAAGTTACATGTTTCGAATCTCATTGTTTATTCTTTCTTTTATTCTTCTAAGGTTGCTAAATATATTTCCTTTAGATATTAATATATTCTTGTTAGTGCACACAGGCTTTGTTAGTTTTTGAATCCTGAACTTGTGTTTCTCCTGGCCACAAACTATTAACATATAATATGCACAACTATGGACACATATCACCCACTCCTTGTAGCCTTCTTTGTCTCATGTAATATTTCCTGTACATTGATTCATAGTCTCTATATAATGTGTTTGTGATGTAAAGTGTTCCTACATTAGTATATTAGTCTGCATTTTTGAGTAGCTGTATGAAACATTATACTACGGTGTGAGGAGGTGCATCAGATAAAAAGTAGATGATGTCATCAGTGATGTCATTTGAGATGTCATCAGTGATGTCGCTGACCATGTCATGAGTGATGTAATATATGATGTCATCAGCAGTGCATTGCAGGGGCGCCAGTTATAGTTAGGTCTACTGACTATAACGGATGAATTTCTCTGGTTTTGTACGGGTGAAATGTCCAACTAACTATAACGTCCCTGAAACCTGTGTTTTTTTCAGTGAATTTCTAAGGTGTTTTTAATGCTAATTTCTAACTATAGCATCCCTGTTACCTATGTTTTTTAGTGAATTTCAAAGGTTTTCAAAGAATTCTAATTTCTAACTATATCATCCCTGAAACCTATGGTTTTTTCCAGTGAATTTCAAAGGTTTGTCAATGCTAATTTCTAACAATGCCTACAGAGGTAGGACATATGCAGAAAGAGGAAGAAAAGCACAGAAAGAAGCAAGAGAAATGTAGAAAGAGGCAACAGAAGTCTACAAAGACAAAGAAAGGTGCAGAAAGGAGTACGAGATATGCAGAAGAACCAACAGAGGTACAGAAAGAGTCCTTGTTGCAAAGTCATCCTGTGCCCCCAACTTTTTGCTGACTGGTACTGGTGGTAACTGACACTGACTAATCAGGCTCGGAGCCAGTGCTATGCTGAAAGACACATAGAATACAGTCAAAACACCTACATATACTAGGGTACATTATGGGTTGGGCTACCCCTGTGATTGGCATGACCTCCTCTGTACGGCCCTAGTACATAATAGGGCAGGGGGATTAAAACTACCTCTAAGTCAAAGGTGCAGAAAGAGACAAGAAAAGTGTAGAAAGAAGCAACAGAGGTGCCGAAACAGGCAAGCGAGATGCAGAAAGAAGCAAGTTATGTACCGGAAGAGGCAAGAGAGGTGCAGAAAGAGGAAACAGAGGTGCAGAAAGAGGCAGGAGGGGTGGACAAAGAAGGAAGAGAAGTGCAGAAAGAGGCAAGAAGATTGCTGAAAGAAGCAACAGAGGTGTGGAAAGAATCAAGAGAAATGCAAAAAAGAAGCAAGTGAGGTACAGAAATAAGCAAGAGCAGTGCAGAAAGAACCAACAGAGGTGCGAAAAGAAGCAAGAGCAGTACAGCAAAAGATAGGAGAGGTGCACAGAGATGCAAGAGAGGTACAGAAAGAGGCAGGAGGGGTGCAGAAAGAAGGAAGAGAATTGTAGAAAGAAGCAAAAGCGGTCCTGAAAGAGATGCGAAGGGTGCAGAAACAGCAAGAGAAGTGCAGAAAGAGCCAACAGAGGTACAGAAAGAGGCGAGAGGTGCAGAAACAGGCAGGAAAGGTGGAGAAAGAGGGAACAGGGGTGCAGAAATAGGCAAAAGAGGTGCAGCAAGAGAAAAGAGGTGCGCAGAAAGAGGCAAGACAGGTGCAGGAAGAAGCAAGAGCATTGCAGAATAAAAAAACAGATGTGCAAAAAGAGGTTAGAGCAGTGTGGAAAGCGGTAGGAGAGGTGCAGAAAGAGGCAAGAGAGTTATGGAAAGAGACAGGAGGGGTACAGAAAGAAACAAGAGAAGTACAGAAAGAGGCAAGTGAGGTGCAGAAAGAAGCAAGAGCAGTGCATAAAGAACTTACAGAGGTGTAAAAAGATGCATGAGGGGTGCAGATAAAGGTAGGAGAGGTGCAGAAAGAGGCAAAAGAGGTACAGAGAGAGGCAAGAGGGGTGCAGAAGGAAGGAAGAGAACTGCAGAAAGAAGCAACAGAGGTTCTGAAAGAGAGGCAAAGGGTGCAGAAAGAGCAGGATAAGTGCAAAAAGATCCAACAAGGGTACAGAAAGAGGCAAGAGAGGTGCAGAAACAGGCAGGAAAGGTACAGAAAGAGGAAACAGGGGTGCAGAAAGAGGCAAGAAAGGTGCGGGAAGAGAAAAGAGGGGTGCAGAAAGGTGCAAGAGGCATGGAGAAAGAAGCAAAAGCAGTGCAGAATGAATGCAGAGAGGTGCAAAAGGAGTGCAGAAAGAGATAGGAGAGGTGCAGAAAGAGGCAAGAGAGGTGCAGAAAGAGGCAGGTTGGGTACAGAAAGCAGGAAGAAAATTACTGAAGGAGGCAAAAGAATTACTGAACGAAGCAACAGAGGTTTAGAAAGAAGCAAGAGAAGTGCAGAAAGAGGAAAGTGAGGTACAGAAAAAAGCAAGAGCAATGCAGAAAGAACCAAAAAAGTACAAAAAGAAGGAAGAGCGGTATAGAAAAAGGTAGAAGAGGTGCACAAAGAGGCAAGCGAGGAACAGAAACAGTGCAGAATGAACCAACAGAGGTGCAAAAAGAGGCAAGAGGAGTGCAGAAAGGGGTAGGAGAGGTACACAAATAGGCAAGAGACGTACATAATGTGGCAGGAGGGGTAAAGAAAGAAGGAAGAGAAGTGCAGAAAGAGGCACAGAAGGAGGAAGGAGGGGTGCAGAAAGAAGGAAGAGAAGTACAGAAACAGGTAAAGGAATTGCTGAAAGAAGCAACAGAGGTGTAGAAAGAAGCAAGTGAAAGGCAGAAAGAGGCAAGTGAGATACCGAGAGAAACAAGAGCAGTGCAGGAAGAACCAACAGAGGTGAAAAAGAAGCAAGAGTGGTACAGAAAAAGGTGGAAGAGGTACAGAAAGGGGCAAAAGAGGTACAGAAAGAGCCAAGAGGCTTGCAGAAGGAAGGAAGAGGACTGCAGAATGAAGCAACAGAGGTGCTGAAAGAGAAGCAAAGGGTGCAGAAAGAGCAAGATAAGTGCAAAAAGAAGCAACAGGGGTGCACAAAGAGGCAAGAGAGGTGCAGAAACAGGCAGAAAAGGTGCAGAAAGAGGGAACAGGGTGCAGAAGGAGGCAAGAGTGGTTCAGAAAGAGACAAGAGTGCAGAAGGAAGAGAAGTGCAGAAAGAGGCAAGAGGATTGCTGAAAGAAGCAACCGAGGTGTGGAAAGAATAAAGAGAAATGCAAAAAGAAGCAAGTGAGGTACAGAAAGAAGCAAGAGCAGTGCAGAAAGAACCAACAGAGGTGCAAAAAGAAGCAAGAGCAGCACAGCAAAAGATAGGAGAGGTGCACAGAGATGCAAGAGAGGTACAGAAAGAGGCAGGAGGGGTGCAGAAAGAAGGAAGAGAATTGTAGAAAGAAGCAACAGCGGTCCTGAAAGAGGTGCGAAGGGTGCAGAAACAGCAAGAGAAGTGCAGAAAGAACCAACAGAGGTACAGAAAGAGGCGAGAGGTGCAGAAACAGGCAGGAAAGGTGGAGAAAGAGGGAACAGGGGTGCAGAAAGAGGCAAAAGAGGTGCAGCAAGAGAAAAGAGGTGTGCAGAAAGAGGCAAGACAGGTGCAGGAAGAAGCGAGAGCATTGCAGAATAAAAAAACTGATGTGCAAAAAGAGGTTAGAGCAGTGTGGAAAGCGGTAGGAGAGGTGCAGAAAGAGGCAAGAGAGTTATGGAAAGAGACAGGAGTGGTACAGAAAGAAGGAAGAGAAGTACAGAAAGTGAATTGCCAAAAGATGCAATGGATGTGTAGAAAGAAGCAAGAGAAGTGCAGAAAGAGGCAAGTGAGGTGCAGAAAGAAGCAAGAGCTATGCAGAATGAACCAACAGAGGTACAAAAAAGAGGCAAGAGGAGTGCAGAAAGAGGTAGGAGAGGTGCACAAAGAGGCAAGAGAGGCACGGAAAGTGGCAGGAGGGGCGCAGAAATAAGGAAGAGAAGTGCAGAAAGAGGCAAGAGTATTGCTGGAAGAAGCAACAGAGGTGTAGAAAAAAGCAAGAGAAGTACAGAAGGAGGCAAGTAAGGTACAGAACGAAGCCAGAACAGTGCAGAAAGAACCAACCGAGGTACAAAAAGAAGCAAGAGCAGTACAGAAAAACATAGGAGAGGTGCACAGAGATGCAAGAGAAAAACAGAAAGAGGCAGGAGGGGTGCAGAAAGAAGGAAGAAAAGTGTAGAAAGAAGCAACAGAGGTGTTGAAAGAGGCGCCAAGGGTACAGATAGAGCAAACAGAGGTACAGAAAGAGGCAAGAGGAGTGTGGAAAGAAGTAGGATAGGTGCACAAAGAGGCAAGAGAATTCTAGAAACTGGCAGGAGGGGTGCAGAAAGAAGGAAAAGAAGTGCAGAAAGAGGAAAGAGAATTGCAGAAAGAAGCAACAGAGGTGTAGAAAGAAGCAAGAGTAGTGCACAAAGAGGCAAATGAGGTGCAGAAAGAAGCAAGAGCATTGCAGAATAAACCAACAGATGTGCAAAAAGAGGCAAGAGGAGTGCGGAAAGAGGTAGGAGAGGTGCACAAAGAGGCAAGCGAGGTATCGAAAGAGGCAGGATGGGTGCAGAAAGAAGGAAGAGAATTTCCAAAAGAAGCAAGAGCAGTGCAGAAAGAACCAACAGAGGTGCAAAAATAGGCAAGAAGGGTGCAGATAAAGGTAGGAGATGTGCACAAAGAGGCAAGAAAGGTACAGAAAGAGACAGGAGGGTTGCAGAAAGAAGGAAGAAAAGTTCAGAATGAAGCAACAGAGGTGCTGAAAGAGGCACAACGTTTGCAGGCAGTGCAAGAGAAGTACAGAAAGAACCAACAGCGGTACAGACACAGGCAGGGAAGGTACAGAAAGAGGAATCACAGGTGCAGAAAGAGGCAAGAAAGGTGCAGAAAGAGAAAAGAGGGATGCAAAAAGAGGCAAGAAGGATGGAGAAAGAAGCAAGAGCTGTGCAGAAAGAACAAAAAGATGTGCAAAAAGAATCACAGACAAAAGGTAGGAGAGGTACACAGAGATGAAAAAGAGGTACCGAAAGAGACAGGAGCGGTGCAGAGAGAAGGAAGAGAAGTCTAGAAAGAAGCAACAGAGGTGCTGAAAGAGGCGCAAAGGGTACAGAAAGAGCTAGAGAAGTGCAGAAAGAACCAACAGAGGTACAGAAAGAGGCAAGAGAGATTCAGAAACGGGCATGGAATGTGCAGACTATAGGAACAGGGGTGCAGAAAGAGGCAAAAGAGGTGCAGAAAGAGAAAAGAGGCATGCAGAAAGAGGAAAGATGGATACAGAAAGAAGCAAGAGCATTGCAGAATAAACCAACAGATGTGCAAAAAGATGCAAGAAGAGTGTGGAAAGAGATAGGAGAGGTGCAGAAAGAGGCAAGAGAGGTATAGAAAGGGGCAGGAGGGATGCTGAAAGAAGGAAGAGAAGTGCAGAAAGAGGCAAGAGAATTACAGAAAGAAGCAACAGAGGTGTAGAAAGAAGCAAAAGAAGTACAGAAACATGTAGGAGGGGTGCACAGAGATGCATGATAGGTACAGAAAGAGGCAGGAGGGGTGCAGAAAGAAGGAAGAGAAGTTCAGAAAGAAGCAACAGAGGTGCTGAAAGAGGCACACAGTTTGCAGGCAGAGCAAGAGAAGTACAAAAAGAACCAACAGAGGTACAGAAAGAGGCAAGAGAGGTGCGGAAAAAAGCAAGAGCTGTTCAGAATAAACCAACAGAGGTGCAAAAAAGAGGCAAGAGGAGTGCAGAAAGAGGTTGGAGAGGTGCATAAAGTGGCGAGCGGTACAGAAGGAGGCAGGAGGGGTGCACAAAGAAGGAAGAGAAGTGCAGAGAGAAGCAACAGAGTTGCTGAAAGAGGCAAGAGGAGTGCATAAAGAGGTTGGAGAGGTGCATAAAGTGGCGAGAGGTACAGAAGGAGGCAGGAGGGGTGCAGAAAGAACAAACAGAGTTGAAAAATAAGTAAAAGCAGTTCAGAAAAAGGTAGAATATGTGCCGAAAGAGTCAATAGAGGTACACAAACGGGCAGGAGGGAAGCAGAAAGAGCAAGGGAAGTGCTGAAAGAACCAACAGAGGTACAGAAAGAGGCAAGAGAGGTGTGGAAAAAAGCAAGAGCTGTTCAGAATAAACCAACAGAGGTGCAAAAAAGAGGCAAGAGGAGTGCAGAAAGAGGTTGGAGAGGTGCATAAAGTGGCGAGCGGTACAGAAGGAGGCAGGAGGGGTGCACAAAGAAGGAAGAGAAGTGCAGAGAGAAGCAACAGAGTTGCTGAAAGAGGCAAGAGGAGTGCATAAAGAGGTTGGAGAGGTGCATAAAGTGGCGAGAGGTACAGAAGGAGGCAGGAGGGGTGCAGAAAGAACAAACAGAGGTGAAAAATAAGTAAAAGCAGTTCAGAAAAAGGTAGAATATGTGCCGAAAGAGTCAATAGAGGTACACAAACGGGCAGGAGGGATGCAGAAAGAGCAAGAGAAGTGCTGAAAGAACCAACAGAGTTACAGAAAGAGGCAAGAGAGGTGCAGAAACAGGCAGAGATGGTGCATTAAGAGGGAACAGGGTTATAGAAAGATGCAAGAGAGGTGCACCAAGAGAAAAGAGGGGTGCAGAAAGAGGCATGAGGGATGCCGAAAGAAAGAAGTGAAGTGCAAAAAGAAGAAACAGAGGTACTGAAGGAGGCAGGAGGGGTACAGAAAGAAGGAAAAGAAGTGCAGAAAGAGGCAAAAGAATAGGGGTAGGTGGTAAATTCCGTTCACCTGGCGGAATTTACGAAATTTCTGCATTTTCGCGTTCCGCTCGAAAATTGAGAATGTCAAAACTTCCGCAATCTGCGGCGGAACGGAATTGTATTGCAACGGTGGTGTCTTCTAGGATAAATATGCAGGGAAGGATTCTTTCTGACACAGTGCTCCTGTCACAAAAATTAAATCTCAACAGGAAGTACTTACAGATACAAATAAAGCAGGTGCCCGAGTTGCAGCTTGAATTCAGTAACTCATTAATCAGTCCAAAAAAATTGTGAGCTTTGTCGAGGCTGGACAGGTGTGCTTTCTCCCCATATCTATCATCGAAAATTAGATGTGATGCTTGATGGAGGCCTTTGCATCCTTGACTTTCACGAGTGCAATCCCCGTGCAGTTCCTGTGACCAGGAGCTTCTTTCTCCTCATCTGCTGCTCTGATCGGTCTCTGACCTTTTATAAACACAAGAGGGATGTGAACACGCATAGAAGCCTGCCCTTTTGGCCCCACCCCACACACTAGCAGTGTGCACAGTCTTCCCGCCCTTTACCCACTAGGATGGACAGCTCACTCAAGGGACCCTGGCGCCCTTCGGTGCGATGGCAAAGTTTCACACATATGGTCACTGGAGACAACTCTTCTGGTCCTTTAAGCAGCTGTAGTGTGGGAAAAGCACTTTACATTTAGCCAACGAGGTAGCACTTACTGATTAGCCAGTAGGAAGTACTCCAGTTGAGTAGAGGTATCGCACAAAACAGCGGCGTCTTCTTGGATAAATATGCAGGGCAGGATTCATTCTGGCACGATGCTCCTGTCACAAAAATTAAACCTCAACAGGAAGCACTTATAGGTGCCCGAGCTGAAGCTCAAATTCAGTAACTCATTAATCAGCCCCAAAAAATCGTGAGCTTTGTCGAGGCTAGGCAGGTGTGCATTCTCCCCATATCTGCAGTCGAAAATTAGCTGTGATGCTGGATGGAGGCCTTTGCATCCTTGACTTTCACGAGCGCAATCCCCGTGCAGTTCCAGTGACCAGGAGCTTCTTTCTCCTCATCTGCTGCTCTGATCGGTCTCTGACCTTTTATAAACACAAGAGGCATGTGAACTCGCATAGAAGCCCGTCTGTTTGGCCCCGCCCCACACACTAGCAGTGTGCACAGTCTTCCCACACTTTACCCACTATGATGGACAGTTCACTCAAGGGACCCTGGTGCCTTTCGGCACAATGGCAAAGTTACACACACATGGTCACTGGAGATACAACTATTCTGGCCCTTTACGCAGCAGCAGCGTAGGAAAAGCACTATGAACTCTCAAAAAGCCCCGTCCCCAAATATCTCCGCAAACCCATGAAATTCTACGTGTTCGCGGAGATTTTTTGCTGTTTCGAAGACGTTTGCGAAAGGCAATTTTGAAATTCCACCCACCTTCAAAAGAATTGCTGAAAAAAGCAACAGAGGTGTATAAAGAAGCAAGTGCAGTGCAGAAAGAGGCAATTGAGGTGCAGAAAGAAGCAAGAGAAGTGTAGAAAGAACCAACAGAGGTACAAAAAGTAGCAAGAACAGTATAGAAAAAGGTAGAAGAGCTGCACAAAGAGGCAAGAGAGGTACAGAAAGAGGCAGGAGAGGTACAGAAAGTGAAGAAACAGGGAACAGGGGAGCAGAAAGAGAACAGAAGAGTGCAGAAAGAGGCAAGAGAGATGCAGAAAAAAGCAAGATCAGTGCAGAATGAACCAACAGAGGTGCAAAAAGAGGCAAAAGGAGTGCAGAAAGAGGTAGGAAAGAGGTAGGAAAGGTGCAAAAGAGGCACGAGAGGTACAGAAAGTGGCAGGAGGTATGCAGCAAGAAGGAAGAGAAGTGCAGAAAGAGGCAAAAGAATTACTGAAAGAAGCAACAGAGGTGTAGAAAGAAGCAAGTGAAGTGCAGAAAGAGGCAAGTGAGGTTCAGAAAAAAGCAAGAGAAGTGTAGAAAGAACCAACAGAGGTGCAAAAAGAAGCAAGAGCGGTACAGAAAAAGGGTGCCCAAAGATGCAAGAGAGGTACAGAAAGAGGCAGGAGGGGTACAGAAAGATGGAAGAGAAGTGCAGAAAGAAGCAATAGAGGTGCTGAAAGAGGCACGAAGGGTACAGAAAGAGCAAGAGAAGGGCAGAAATAGCCAACAGAGATTTAGAAACAGGCAGGAAAGGTGCAGAAAGATAGAACAGGGATGTAGAAAGTGGCAACAGAGGTGCAGAAAGAGAAAAGAGGGGTGCAGAAAGAGGCAAGAGGGGTGCAGATAAAAGCAAGAGCAGTGCAGAATGAATGAACAGAGTTGCAAAAAGAGGCAAGAGGAGTGCAGAAATAGGTAAGATAGGTGCACAAAGGCAATAGAGGTACAAAAAGAGGCAGGAGGGGTACAGAAAGAAGGAACAAAAGTATAAAAAGAGGCAAATAATTACTGAAAGAAGCAACAGAGGTGTAGAAAGAACCAAGAACATTGCAGAAAGAACCAACGGAGGTGGAAAGAGAAGGAAGAGCAGTATAGAAAAAGGTAGAAGAGGTGCACAAATAGGCAAGTGAGGTACAGAAAGTGACAGGAGGGGTGCAGAAGAAAGGAAGAGAAATGCAGAAAAAAGCAACAGAGGTGCTGAAATAGGCACAAAGGGTGCAGAAAGAGCTAGGAAAGTGCAGAAGGAACCAACATAGGCACGGAAAGAGGCAAAAGAGGTGCAGAAACAGGCAGAGAAGGTGCACTAAGATGAAACAGGTATAGAAAGATGCAAGGCAGGTGCAGAAATAGAAAAGAGGGGTACAGAAAGAGGCAAGAGGGTGCAAAAGGAAGAAAGCAACAGAGTTACAGAAGGAGGCAGGAGGGGTGCAGAAAGAAGGAAGGGAAGTGCAGAAAGAGGCAAAAGAATTGATTAAAAACGTAACAGGTATAGAAAGAAGCAAGTCAAGTGCAGAAAGAGACAATTGAGGAGCAGAAAGAAGCAAGAGAAATGTAGAAAGAGCCAACAGGGCAGGAAAAAGAAGCAAGAGTGGTAAAGAAAAAGGTGGAAGAGATACAGGAATAGGCAAGTGAGGTACAGAGAGAGGCAGGAGGGATGCAGAAGGACAGAAGAGAAGTGCAGAAAGTAGCAACAAAGGTGCTGAAAGAGGCATGAAGAGTACAGAAAGTGCAAGAGAAGTGAAAAAAGAACCAACAGAGGTACAAAAAGAGGCAAGAGAGGTGAAAAACAGGCAGGAAAGGTGCAGAAAGAGGGAACGGGGAGCAGGAAGAGAAAAGAAGAGTGCAGAAAGAGGCAAGAGAGGTGCAGAAAGAATCAAGAGCAGTGCAGAATGAACCAACAGTGGTGCAAAAGAGGCAAGCGGAGAGTAGAAAGAGGTAGGAGAGGTGCACAAAGAGGCAAGAGCGACAAGAGAGGTGCAGAAGGTGGCAGGAGGGTTGCATCAAGAAGGAAGAGAAATTCAGAAAGAGGCAAGAGAATTGCTGAGAGAAGCAACAGAGGTGTAGAAAGAAGCAAGAGAAGTGCAGAACGAGGCACGTGAGGTACAGAAAGAAGCAAGAGGAGTGCAGAAAGAGGTAGGAGAGGTTCAGAAAGAGGCAAGAGGTACAGAAGGAGGCAGGAGGGGTGCAGAAAGAAGGAAGAGGAGTGCAGCAAGAGACAAAGAATTTCTGAAAGTAGCAATAGAGCTATAGAAAAGAAACAAGTGAAGTACAGAAAGAGGCAAGTGAGGTGGCAAAAGAAGCAAGAGAAGAACAGAAAGAACCAACGGAGGTGAAAAAGAAGCACAAGCAGTACAGAAAAAGATAGAAGAGGTACACAAAGATGCAAGAGAGGTACACAAAGAGGCAAGAGGGGTGCAGAAAGAAGGAAGAGAAGTGCAGAAAAAAGCAACAGAGATGCTGAAAGAGGCACAAAGAGTACAGAAAGAGCGAGAGAAGTACAGAAAGAGCCAACAGAGATGTGGAAGGTGGCAAGAGAGGTGCAGAAACCGGCAGGAAAGTTGCAGAAAGAGGGAACAGGGATGTACAAAGAGGTAAGAGAGGGGTGCAGAAAAAAACAAGAGCAGTGCAGAATGAATGAACAGAGGTACACAAAGAGGCAAAAGGAGAGTAGAAAGAGGTAGGAGTGGTGCACAAAGAGGCAAGAGAGGTACAGAAAGAGGCAGGAGGGGTACAGAAAGAAGGGAGAAAATTACAGAAAGAGGCAAAAGAATTACTGAAAGAAGCAACAGAGGTGTAGAAAGAAGCAAGAGAAGGGCAGAAAGAGGCAATTTAGGTTCCGAAAGAAGCAAGAGCATTGCAGAAAGAACCTATAGAGATGCAAAAAGAAGGAAGGGCGATATTAAAAAAAGGTTGAAGAGGTGCACAAAGAGGCAAGAAAGGTACAAAAAGAGGCAGATGGGTGCAGAAGGAAGGAAGAGAAGAGCAGAAAGAAGCAAGTGAGATACAGAAGGAGGCAGGAGGGGTGCAGAAAGAAGGAGGGGAGGTCAGAAAGAGGCAAGAGGGGTGCAGGAAAAAGAAAGAGCAGTGGAGAACAATTGAACAGAGGTGCAAAAAGAGGCAAGAGGAGTGCAGAAATAGGTAGGAGAGCTGCACAGAGAGGCAATAGGGGTACCGAAAGAGGCAGGAGTGGTACAGAAAGAAGGAATAAAAGTACAAAAAGAGGCAAAATAATTACTGAAAGAAGCAACAGAGGAGTAGAAAGAACCAAGAGAAGTGAGGAAAGAGGCAAGTGAGGTACAGAAAGAAGCAAGAACATTGCAGAAAGAACCAACAGAGGTTCAAAAAGAAGGAAGAGCAGTATAGAAAAAAGTAGAAGAGGTGAAAAAGAGTCAAATGAGATACAGAAAGAGGCAGGAGGGGTGCAGAAGGAAGGAAGAGAAATGCAGAAAAAAGCAACAGAGGTGCTGAAATAGTCACAAAGGGTGCAGAAAGAGCAAGGAAAGTACAGATAGAACCAACAGAGGCACAGAAAGAGGCAAAAGAGGTGCAGAAACAGGCAGGGAAGGTGCATTAAGATGAAACAGGGATGTAGAAAGATGCAAGACAGGTGCAGAAAGAGAAAAGAGGGGTGCAGAAAGAAGCAACAGAGTTACAGAAGGAGGCAGGAGGGTTGCAGATAGAAGGATGGGAAGTGCATAAAGAGGCAAAATAATTGATTAAAAAATAACAGAGGTGTAGAAAGAAGCAAGTGAAGTGCAGAAAGAGGCAATTGAAGAGCAGAAAGAAGCACAAGAAATGTAGAAAGAGCCAACAGAGCGGCAAAATGAAGCAAGAGTGGTATAGAAAAGGGTAAAAGAGGTACACAAAGAGGCAATAGAGGTACAGAAAGAGGCAGTAGAGGTACAGAAAGAGGCAGGAGGGGTACAAAAAGAAGGAAGAAAAGTATAAAAAGAGGCAAAATAATTACTGAAACAAGCAACAGAGGTGTAGAAAGAACCAATAGAAGTGCAGAAAGAGGCAAGTGATGTACAGAAAGAAGCAAGGACATTGCAGTAAGAACCAACAGAGGTGCAAAAAGAAGGAAGAGCAGTATAGAAAAAGGTAGAAGAGGTGCACAAAGAGGCAAGTGAGGTACAGAAAGAGGCAGGAGGGGTGCAGAAGGAAGGAAGAGAAATGCAGAAAAAAGCAACAGAGATGCTAAAACAGGCACACAGTTTGCAGGCAGAGCAAGAGAAGTACAAAAAGAACCAACAGAGGTACAGAAAGAGGCAAGAGAGGTGTGGAAAAAAGCAAGAGCTGTTCAGAATAAACCAACAGAGGTGCAAAAAAGAGGCAAGAGGAGTGCAGAAAGAGGTTGGAGAGGTGCATAAAGTGGCGAGCGGTACAGAAGGAGGCAGGAGGGGTGCACAAAGAAGGAAGAGAAGTGCAGAGAGAAGCAACAGAGTTGCTGAAAGAGGCAAGAGGAGTGCATAAAGAGGTTGGAGAGGTGCATAAAGTGGCGAGAGGTACAGAAGGAGGCAGGAGGGGTGCAGAAAGAACAAACAGAGGTGAAAAATAAGTAAAAGCAGTTCAGAAAAAGGTAGAATATGTGCCGAAAGAGTCAATAGAGGTACACAAACGGGCAGGAGGGATGCAGAAAGAGCAAGAGAAGTGCTGAAAGAACCAACAGAGTTACAGAAAGAGGCAAGAGAGGTGCAGAAACAGGCAGAGATGGTGCATTAAGAGGGAACAGGGTTATAGAAAGATGCAAGAGAGGTGCACCAAGAGAAAAGAGGGGTGCAGAAAGAGGCATGAGGGATGCCGAAAGAAAGAAGTGAAGTGCAAAAAGAAGAAACAGAGGTACTGAAGGAGGCAGGAGGGGTACAGAAAGAAGGAAAAGAAGTGCAGAAAGAGGCAAAAGAATAGGGGTAGGTGGTAAATTCCGTTCACCTGGCGGAATTTACGAAATTTCTGCATTTTCGCGTTCCGCTCGAAAATTGAGAATGTCAAAACTTCCGCAATCTGCGGCGGAACGGAATTGTATTGCAACGGTGGTGTCTTCTAGGATAAATATGCAGGGAAGGATTCTTTCTGACACAGTGCTCCTGTCACAAAAATTAAATCTCAACAGGAAGTACTTACAGATACAAATAAAGCAGGTGCCCGAGTTGCAGCTTGAATTCAGTAACTCATTAATCAGTCCAAAAAAATTGTGAGCTTTGTCGAGGCTGGACAGGTGTGCTTTCTCCCCATATCTATCATCGAAAATTAGATGTGATGCTTGATGGAGGCCTTTGCATCCTTGACTTTCACGAGTGCAATCCCCGTGCAGTTCCTGTGACCAGGAGCTTCTTTCTCCTCATCTGCTGCTCTGATCGGTCTCTGACCTTTTATAAACACAAGAGGGATGTGAACACGCATAGAAGCCTGCCCTTTTGGCCCCACCCCACACACTAGCAGTGTGCACAGTCTTCCCGCCCTTTACCCACTAGGATGGACAGCTCACTCAAGGGACCCTGGCGCCCTTCGGTGCGATGGCAAAGTTTCACACATATGGTCACTGGAGACAACTCTTCTGGTCCTTTAAGCAGCTGTAGTGTGGGAAAAGCACTTTACATTTAGCCAACGAGGTAGCACTTACTGATTAGCCAGTAGGAAGTACTCCAGTTGAGTAGAGGTATCGCACAAAACAGCGGCGTCTTCTTGGATAAATATGCAGGGCAGGATTCATTCTGGCACGATGCTCCTGTCACAAAAATTAAACCTCAACAGGAAGCACTTATAGGTGCCCGAGCTGAAGCTCAAATTCAGTAACTCATTAATCAGCCCCAAAAAATCGTGAGCTTTGTCGAGGCTAGGCAGGTGTGCATTCTCCCCATATCTGCAGTCGAAAATTAGCTGTGATGCTGGATGGAGGCCTTTGCATCCTTGACTTTCACGAGCGCAATCCCCGTGCAGTTCCAGTGACCAGGAGCTTCTTTCTCCTCATCTGCTGCTCTGATCGGTCTCTGACCTTTTATAAACACAAGAGGCATGTGAACTCGCATAGAAGCCCGTCTGTTTGGCCCCGCCCCACACACTAGCAGTGTGCACAGTCTTCCCACACTTTACCCACTATGATGGACAGTTCACTCAAGGGACCCTGGTGCCTTTCGGCACAATGGCAAAGTTACACACACATGGTCACTGGAGATACAACTATTCTGGCCCTTTACGCAGCAGCAGCGTAGGAAAAGCACTATGAACTCTCAAAAAGCCCCGTCCCCAAATATCTCCGCAAACCCATGAAATTCTACGTGTTCGCGGAGATTTTTTGCTGTTTCGAAGACGTTTGCGAAAGGCAATTTTGAAATTCCACCCACCTTCAAAAGAATTGCTGAAAAAAGCAACAGAGGTGTATAAAGAAGCAAGTGCAGTGCAGAAAGAGGCAATTGAGGTGCAGAAAGAAGCAAGAGAAGTGTA
The DNA here is from genome assembly GCF_964261635.1 of Lissotriton helveticus. Classification (NCBI taxonomy): domain Eukaryota; kingdom Metazoa; phylum Chordata; class Amphibia; order Caudata; family Salamandridae; genus Lissotriton; species Lissotriton helveticus. Next base: position 453,419,575 of record NC_136067.1, read on the forward strand.
GAAAGAACCAACAGAGGTACAAAAAGTAGCAAGAACAGTATAGAAAAAGGTAGAAGAGCTGCACAAAGAGGCAAGAGAGGTACAGAAAGAGGCAGGAGAGGTACAGAAAGTGAAGAAACAGGGAACAGGGGAGCAGAAAGAGAACAGAAGAGTGCAGAAAGAGGCAAGAGAGATGCAGAAAAAAGCAAGATCAGTGCAGAATGAACCAACAGAGGTGCAAAAAGAGGCAAAAGGAGTGCAGAAAGAGGTAGGAAAGAGGTAGGAAAGGTGCAAAAGAGGCACGAGAGGTACAGAAAGTGGCAGGAGGTATGCAGCAAGAAGGAAGAGAAGTGCAGAAAGAGGCAAAAGAATTACTGAAAGAAGCAACAGAGGTGTAGAAAGAAGCAAGTGAAGTGCAGAAAGAGGCAAGTGAGGTTCAGAAAAAAGCAAGAGAAGTGTAGAAAGAACCAACAGAGGTGCAAAAAGAAGCAAGAGCGGTACAGAAAAAGGGTGCCCAAAGATGCAAGAGAGGTACAGAAAGAGGCAGGAGGGGTACAGAAAGATGGAAGAGAAGTGCAGAAAGAAGCAATAGAGGTGCTGAAAGAGGCACGAAGGGTACAGAAAGAGCAAGAGAAGGGCAGAAATAGCCAACAGAGATTTAGAAACAGGCAGGAAAGGTGCAGAAAGATAGAACAGGGATGTAGAAAGTGGCAACAGAGGTGCAGAAAGAGAAAAGAGGGGTGCAGAAAGAGGCAAGAGGGGTGCAGATAAAAGCAAGAGCAGTGCAGAATGAATGAACAGAGTTGCAAAAAGAGGCAAGAGGAGTGCAGAAATAGGTAAGATAGGTGCACAAAGGCAATAGAGGTACAAAAAGAGGCAGGAGGGGTACAGAAAGAAGGAACAAAAGTATAAAAAGAGGCAAATAATTACTGAAAGAAGCAACAGAGGTGTAGAAAGAACCAAGAACATTGCAGAAAGAACCAACGGAGGTGGAAAGAGAAGGAAGAGCAGTATAGAAAAAGGTAGAAGAGGTGCACAAATAGGCAAGTGAGGTACAGAAAGTGACAGGAGGGGTGCAGAAGAAAGGAAGAGAAATGCAGAAAAAAGCAACAGAGGTGCTGAAATAGGCACAAAGGGTGCAGAAAGAGCTAGGAAAGTGCAGAAGGAACCAACATAGGCACGGAAAGAGGCAAAAGAGGTGCAGAAACAGGCAGAGAAGGTGCATTAAGATGAAACAGGTATAGAAAGATGCAAGGCAGGTGCAGAAATAGAAAAGAGGGGTACAGAAAGAGGCAAGAGGGTGCAAAAGGAAGAAAGCAACAGAGTTACAGAAGGAGGCAGGAGGGGTGCAGAAAGAAGGAAGGGAAGTGCAGAAAGAGGCAAAAGAATTGATTAAAAACGTAACAGGTATAGAAAGAAGCAAGTCAAGTGCAGAAAGAGACAATTGAGGAGCAGAAAGAAGCAAGAGAAATGTAGAAAGAGCCAACAGGGCAGGAAAAAGAAGCAAGAGTGGTAAAGAAAAAGGTGGAAGAGATACAGGAATAGGCAAGTGAGGTACAGAGAGAGGCAGGAGGGATGCAGAAGGACAGAAGAGAAGTGCAGAAAGTAGCAACAAAGGTGCTGAAAGAGGCATGAAGAGTACAGAAAGTGCAAGAGAAGTGAAAAAAGAACCAACAGAGGTACAAAAAGAGGCAAGAGAGGTGAAAAACAGGCAGGAAAGGTGCAGAAAGAGGGAACGGGGAGCAGGAAGAGAAAAGAAGAGTGCAGAAAGAGGCAAGAGAGGTGCAGAAAGAATCAAGAGCAGTGCAGAATGAACCAACAGTGGTGCAAAAGAGGCAAGCGGAGAGTAGAAAGAGGTAGGAGAGGTGCACAAAGAGGCAAGAGCGACAAGAGAGGTGCAGAAGGTGGCAGGAGGGTTGCATCAAGAAGGAAGAGAAATTCAGAAAGAGGCAAGAGAATTGCTGAGAGAAGCAACAGAGGTGTAGAAAGAAGCAAGAGAAGTGCAGAACGAGGCACGTGAGGTACAGAAAGAAGCAAGAGGAGTGCAGAAAGAGGTAGGAGAGGTTCAGAAAGAGGCAAGAGGTACAGAAGGAGGCAGGAGGGGTGCAGAAAGAAGGAAGAGGAGTGCAGCAAGAGACAAAGAATTTCTGAAAGTAGCAATAGAGATATAGAAAAGAAACAAGTGAAGTACAGAAAGAGGCAAGTGAGGTGGCAAAAGAAGCAAGAGAAGAACAGAAAGAACCAACGGAGGTGAAAAAGAAGCACAAGCAGTACAGAAAAAGATAGAAGAGGTACACAAAGATGCAAGAGAGGTACACAAAGAGGCAAGAGGGGTGCAGAAAGAAGGAAGAGAAGTGCAGAAAAAAGCAACAGAGATGCTGAAAGAGGCACAAAGAGTACAGAAAGAGCGAGAGAAGTACAGAAAGAGCCAACAGAGATGTGGAAGGTGGCAAGAGAGGTGCAGAAACCGGCAGGAAAGTTGCAGAAAGAGGGAACAGGGATGTACAAAGAGGTAAGAGAGGGGTGCAGAAAAAAACAAGAGCAGTGCAGAATGAATGAACAGAGGTACACAAAGAGGCAAAAGGAGAGTAGAAAGAGGTAGGAGTGGTGCACAAAGAGGCAAGAGAGGTACAGAAAGAGGCAGGAGGGGTACAGAAAGAAGGGAGAAAATTACAGAAAGAGGCAAAAGAATTACTGAAAGAAGCAACAGAGGTGTAGAAAGAAGCAAGAGAAGGGCAGAAAGAGGCAATTTAGGTTCCGAAAGAAGCAAGAGCATTGCAGAAAGAACCTATAGAGATGCAAAAAGAAGGAAGGGCGATATTAAAAAAAGGTTGAAGAGGTGCACAAAGAGGCAAGAAAGGTACAAAAAGAGGCAGATGGGTGCAGAAGGAAGGAAGAGAAGAGCAGAAAGAAGCAAGTGAGATACAGAAGGAGGCAGGAGGGGTGCAGAAAGAAGGAAGGGGAGGTCAGAAAGAGGCAAGAGGGGTGCAGGAAAAAGAAAGAGCAGTGGAGAACAATTGAACAGAGGTGCAAAAAGAGGCAAGAGGAGTGCAGAAATAGGTAGGAGAGCTGCACAGAGAGGCAATAGGGGTACCGAAAGAGGCAGGAGTGGTACAGAAAGAAGGAATAAAAGTACAAAAAGAGGCAAAATAATTACTGAAAGAAGCAACAGAGGAGTAGAAAGAACCAAGAGAAGTGAGGAAAGAGGCAAGTGAGGTACAGAAAGAAGCAAGAACATTGCAGAAAGAACCAACAGAGGTTCAAAAAGAAGGAAGAGCAGTATAGAAAAAAGTAGAAGAGGTGAAAAAGAGTCAAATGAGATACAGAAAGAGGCAGGAGGGGTGCAGAAGGAAGGAAGAGAAATGCAGAAAAAAGCAACAGAGGTGCTGAAATAGTCACAAAGGGTGCAGAAAGAGCAAGGAAAGTACAGATAGAACCAACAGAGGCACAGAAAGAGGCAAAAGAGGTGCAGAAACAGGCAGGGAAGGTGCATTAAGATGAAACAGGGATGTAGAAAGATGCAAGACAGGTGCAGAAAGAGAAAAGAGGGGTGCAGAAAGAAGCAACAGAGTTACAGAAGGATGCAGGAGGGTTGCAGATAGAAGGATGGGAAGTGCATAAAGAGGCAAAATAATTGATTAAAAAATAACAGAGGTGTAGAAAGAAGCAAGTGAAGTGCAGAAAGAGGCAATTGAAGAGCAGAAAGAAGCACAAGAAATGTAGAAAGAGCCAACAGAGCGGCAAAATGAAGCAAGAGTGGTATAGAAAAGGGTAAAAGAGGTACACAAAGAGGCAATAGAGGTACAGAAAGAGGCAGTAGAGGTACAGAAAGAGGCAGGAGGGGTACAAAAAGAAGGAAGAAAAGTATAAAAAGAGGCAAAATAATTACTGAAACAAGCAACAGAGGTGTAGAAAGAACCAATAGAAGTGCAGAAAGAGGCAAGTGATGTACAGAAAGAAGCAAGGACATTGCAGTAAGAACCAACAGAGGTGCAAAAAGAAGGAAGAGCAGTATAGAAAAAGGTAGAAGAGGTGCACAAAGAGGCAAGTGAGGTACAGAAAGAGGCAGGAGGGGTGCAGAAGGAAGGAAGAGAAATGCAGAAAAAAGCAACAGAGATGCTAAAACAGGCACAAAGGGTGCAGAAAGAGAAACGAGGGGTGCAGAAAGAGGCTAGAGGGTGCAGAAAGAAGAGAAGTACAGAAAGAAACAACTGAGTTACAGAAGGAGGCAGGGGGGTGCAGAAAGAAGGAAGAGAAGTGCAGAAAGAGGCAAAAGAATTGATTAAAAAAGTAACAGATGTGTAGAAAGAAGCAAGTGAAGTGCAGAAAGAGGCAATTGAGGTGCAGAAAGAAGCAAGAGAAATGTAAAGAGAGGCAACAGAGCAGCAAAAAGAAGCAAGAGTGGTATAGAAAAAGGTAGAAGAGGTACACAAAGAGGCAAGAGAGGTACAGAAAGAGGCAGGAGGGGTGCAGAAGGAAGGAAGAGAAGTTCAGAAAGAAGCAACAAAGGTGCTGCGAGAGGCGCGAAGAGTACAGGAAGTGCAAGAGAAGTGAAAAAAGAACCAACAGAGGTACACAAAGAGGCACGAGAGGTGAAAAACAGGCAGGAAAGGTGCAGAAAAAGGGAACAGGGAGCAGGCAGAGAAAAGAAGAGTGCAGAAAGAGGCAAGAGAGGTGCAGAAAGAATCAAGAGCAGTGCAGAATGAACCAACAGTGGGGCAAAAAGAGGCAAGCGGATTGTAGAAAGAGGTAGGAGAGGTGCACAACGAGGCAAGAGCGACAAGAGAGGTGCAGAAGGTGGCAGGAAGGGTACATCAAGAAGGAAGAGAAATTCAGAAAGAGGCAAGAGAATTGCTGAGAGAAGCAACAGAGGTGTAGAAAGAAGCAAGAGAAGTGCAGAAAGAGGCACGTGAGGTACAGAAAGAAGCAAGAGGAGTGCAGAAAGAGGTAGGAGAGGTTAAAAAAGAGGCAATAGGTACAGAAGGAGGCAGGAGGGGTACAGAAAGAAGGAAGAGGAGTGCAGAAAGAGACAAAAGAATTCCTGAAAGTAGCAACAGAGGTATAGAAAAGAAACAATTGAAGTGCAGAAAGAGGCAAGTGAGGTGGCAAAAAAAGCAAGAGAAGAGCAGAAAGAACCAGCAGAGGTGAAAAAGAAGCACAAGCAGTACAGAAAAAGATAGAAAAGGTGCACAAAGATGCAAGTGAGGTATAGAAAGAGGCAATAGGGGTGCAAAAAGAAGGAAGAGAAGTCCAGAAAAAAGCAACAGAGATGCTGAAAGAGGCACAAAGAGTACAGAAAGAGCGAGAGAAGTACAGAAAGAGCCAACAGAGATATGGAAGGTGGCAAGAGAGGTGCAGCAACCGGCAGGAAAGTTGCAGAAAGAGGGAACAGGGATCTACAAAGAGGTAAGAGAGGTGCAGAAAAAGAAAAGAGGGGTGTAAAAAAACAAGAGCAGTGCAGAATGAACGAACAGAGGTACAAAAAGAGGCAAGAGGAGTGCAGAAAGAGGTAGGAGTGGTGCACAAAGAGGCAAGAGAGGTACAGAAAGAGGCAGGAGGGGTACAGAAAGAAGGAAGAAAAGTACAGAAAGAGGCAAAGGAATTACTAAAAGAAGCAACAGAGGTGTAGAAAGAAGCAAGAGAAGGGCAGAAAGAGGCAATTTAGGTTCCGAAAGAAGCAAGAGCATTGCAGAAAGAACCTATAGAGATGCAAGAAGAAGGAAAAGCGATATTAAAAAAAGGTGGAAGAGGTGCACACAGAGGCAAGAAAGAGGCAGAGGGGTGCAGAAGGAAGGAAGAGAAGAGCAGAAAGAAGCAAGTGAGATACAGAAGGAGGCAAGAGGGGTGCAGAAAGAAGGAAGGGGAGGTCAGAAAGAGGCAAGAGGGGTGCAGGAAAAAGCAAGAGCAGTGCAGAACGAATGAACAGAGGTGCAAAAAGAGGCAAGAGGAGTGCAGAAATAGGTAGGAGAGCTGCACAGAGCGGCAATAGGGGTACAGAAAGAGGCAGGAGGGGTGCAGAAAGAAGGAAGAAAAGTACAAAAAGAGGCAAAATAATTACTGTAAGAAGCAACGGAGGAGTAGAAAGAACCAAGAGAAGTGCGGAAAGAGGCAAGTGAAGTACAGAAAGAAGCAAGAACATTGCAGAAATAACCAACAGAGGTTCAAAAAGAAGGAAGAGCTGTATAGAAAAAGGTAGAAGAGGTGAACAAAGAGTAAAATGAGGTACAGAAAGAGGCAGGAGGGGTGCAGAAGGAAGGAAGAGAAATGAAGAAAAAAGCAACAGAGGTGCTGAAATAGTCACAAAGGGTGCAGAAAGAGCAGGGAAAGTGCAGATAGAACCAACAGAGAACAGAAAGAGGCAAAAGAGGTGCAGAAACAGGCAGGGAAGGTGCATTAAGATGAAACAGGGGTGTGGAAAGATGCAAGACAGGTGCAGAAAGAGAAAAGAGGGGTGCAGAAAGAAGAGAAGTACAGAAAGAAGCAACAGAGTTATAGAAGGAGGCTGGAGGGTTGCAGAAAGAAGGAAGAGAAGTGCAGAAAGGGGCAAAATAATTGATTAAATAGTAACAGAGGTGTAGAAAGAAGCAGGTGAAGTGCAGAAAGAGGCAATTGAGAAGCAGAAAGAAGCACAAGAAATGTAGAAAGAGCCAACAGAGCGGCAAAACGAAGCAAGAGTGGTATAGAAAAGGGTAAAAGAGGTACACAAAGACGCAAGAGAGGTACAGAAAGAGGCAGTAGAGGTACAGAAAGAGGCAGGAGGGGTACAGAAAGAAGGAAGAAAAGTAGAAAAAGAGGCTAAATAATTACTGAAACAAGCAACAGAGGTGTAGAAAGAACCAATAGAAGTGCAGAAAGAGGCAAGTGATGTACAGAAAGAAGCAAGGACATTGCAGTAAGAACCAACAGAGGTGCAAAAAGAAGGAAGAGCAGTATAGAAAAAGGTAGAAGAGGTGCACAAAGAGGCAAGTGAGGTACAGAAAGAGGCAGGAGGGGTGCAGAAGGAAGGAAGAGAAATGCAGAAAAAAGCAACAGAGATGCTAAAATAGGCACAAAGGGTGCAGAAAGAGAAACAAGGGGTGCAGAAAGAGGCAAGAGGGTGCAGAAAGAACAGCAGTACAGAAAAAAACAACTGAGTTACAGAAGGAGGCAGGAGGGGTGCAGAAAGAAGGAAGAGAAATGCAGAAAGAGGCAAAAGAATTGATAAAAAAAGTAACAGATGTGTAGAAAGAAGCAAGTGAAGTGCAGAAAGAGGCAATTGAGGAGCAGAAAGAAGCAAGAGAAATGTAGAAAGAGGCAACAGAGCAGCTAAAAGAATCAAGAGTGATATAGAAAAAGGCAGAAGAGGTACACAAAGAGGCAAGAGAGGTACAGAAAGAGGCAGGAGGGGTGCAAAAGGAAGGAAGAGTAGTTCAGAAAGAAGCAACAAAGGTGCTGCGAGAGGCGCGAAGAGTACAGGAAGTGCAAGAGAAGTGAAAAAAAAACCAACAGAGGTACAAAAAGAGGCAAGAGAGGTGAAAAACAGGCAGGAAAGGTGCAGAAAGAGGGAACAGGGAGCAGGCAGTGAAAAGAAGAGTGCAGAAAGAGGCAAGAGAGGTGCAGAAAGAATCCAGAGCAGTGCAGAATGAACCAACAGTGGTGCAAAAAGAGGCAAGCGGAGTGTAGAAAGAGGTAGGAGAGGTGCACAAAGAGGCAAGAGCGACAAGAGAGGTGCAGAAGGTGGCAGGAAGGGTACATCAAGAAGGAAGAGAAATTCAGAAAGAGGCAAGAGAATTGCTGAGAGAAGCAACAGAGGTGTAGAAAGAAGCAAGAGAAGTGCAGAAAGAGGCACGCGAGGTACAGAAAGAAACAAGAGGAGTGCAGAAAGAGGTAGGAGAGGTTCAGAAAGAGGCAAGAGGAGTGCAGAAAGAGACAAAAGAATTCTTGAAAGTAGCAACAGAGGTATAGAAAAGAAACAATTGAAGTGCAGAAAGAGGCAAGTGAGGTGGCAAAAGAAGCAAGAGAAGAGCAGAAAGAACCAACAGAGGTGAAAAAGAAGCACAGGCAGTACAGAAAAAGATAGAAGAGGTGCACAAAGATGCAAGAGAGGTATAGAAAGAGGAAAGAGGGGTGCAGAAAGAAGAAAGAGAAGTCCAGAGAAAAGCAACAGAGATGCTAAAAGAGGCACACAGAGTACAGAAAGAGCGAGAGAAGTACAGAAAGAGCCAACAGATATATGGAAGGTGGGGCAAGAGAGGTGCAGCAACCGGCAGGAAAGTTGCAGAAAGAGGGAACAGGGATGTACAAAGAGGTAAGAGAGGTGCAGAAAAAGAAAAGAGGGGTGCAGAAAAAAACAAGAGCAGTGCAGAATGAATGAACAGAGGTACAAAAAGAGGCAAGAGGAGTGCAGAAAGAGGTAGGAGTGGTGCACAAAGAGGCAGGAGAGGTACAGAAAGAGGCAGGAGGGGTACAGAATGAAGGAAGAAAAGTACAGAAAGAGGCAAAAGAATTACTGAAAGAAACAACAGAGGTGTAGAAAGAATCAAGAGAAGGGCAGAAAGAGGCAAGTGAGGTTCCGAAAGAAGCAAGAGCATTGCAGAAAGAACCTATAGGGATGCAAAAAGAAGGAAGAGCGATATTAAAAAAGGTGGAAGAGGTGCACAAAGAGGCAAGAAAGGTAGAAAAAGAGGCAGAGGGGTGCAGAAGGAAGAAGAGAAGAGCAGAAAGAAGCAAGTGAGGTACAGAAGGAGGCAGGAGGGGTACAAAAAGAAGGAAGAAAAGTATAAAAAGAGGCAAAATAATTACTGAAACAAGCAACAGAGGTGTAGAAAGAACCAATAGAAGTGCAGAAAGAGGCAAGTGATGTAAAGAAAGAAGCAAGGACAATGCAGTAAGAACCAACAGAGGTGCAAAAAGAAGGAAGAGCAGTATAGAAACAGGTAGAAGAGGTGCACAAAGAGGCAGGTGAGGTACAGAAAGAGGCAGGAGGGGTGCAGAAGGAAGGAAGAGAAATGCAGAAAAAAGCAACAGAGATGCTCAAATAGGCACAAAGGGTGCAGAAAGAGAAACAAGGGGTGCAGAAAGAGGCAAGAGGGCGCAGAAAATGGAGAAGTACAGAAAGAAACAACAGAGCTACAGAAGGAGGCAGGAGGGGTGCAGAAAGAAGGAAGAGAAGTGCAGAAAGAGGCAAAAGAATTGATTAAAAAAGTAACAGATGTGTAGAAAGAAGCAAGTGAAGTGCAGAAAGAGGCAATTGAGGAGCAGAAAGAAGCAAGAGAAATGTAGAAAGAGCCAACAGAGCAGCAAAAAGAAGCAGGAGTGCTATAGAAAAAGGTAGAAGAGGTACACAAAGAGGCAAGAGAGGTACAGAAAAAGGCAGGAGGGGTGCAGAAGGAAGGAAGAGATGTGCAGAAAGAAGCAACAAAGGTGCTGAAAGAGGCGTGAAGAGTACAGGAAGTGCAAGAGAAGTGAAAAATAGAACCAACAGAGGTACAAAAAGAGGCAAGAGAGGTGAAAAGCAGGCAAGAGAGGTGCAGAAAGAATCAAGAGCAGTGCAGTATGAACCAACAGTGGTGCAAAAAGAGGCAAGTGGAGTGTGGAAAGAGGTAGGAGAGGTTCAGAAAGAGGCAAGAGGTACAGAAGGAGGCAGGAGAGGTGCAGAAAGAAGGAAGAGGAGTGCAGAAAGAGACAAAAGAATTCCTGAAAATAGCAACAGAGTTATAGAAAAGCAACAAGTGAAGTGCAGAAAGAGGCAAGTGAGGTGGCAAAAGAAGCAAGAGAAGAGCAAAAAGAACCAACAGAGGTGAAAAAAAAGCACGAGCAGTACAGAAAAAGATAGAAGAGGTTCACAAAGATGCAAGAGCGGTACAGAAAGAGTCAAGAGGGGAGCAGAAAGAAGGAACAGAAGTGCGGAAAAAAACAACAGAGATGCTGAAAGAGGCACAAAGAGTACAGAAAGAGCGAGAGAAGTACAGGAAGAGCCAACAGAGATATGGAAAGTGGCAAGAGAGGTGCAGAAACCGGCAGGAAAGTTGCAGAAAGAGGGAACAGGGATGTACAAAGAGGTAAGAGAGGTGCAGAAAAAGAAAAGAGGGGTGCAGAAAAAAACAAGAGCAGTGCAGAATGAACGAACAGAGGTACAAAAAGAGGCAAGAGAAGTGCAGAAAGAGGCACGTGAGATACAGAAAGAAGCAAGAGGAGTGCAGAAAGAGGTAGGAGAGGTTCAGAAAGAGGCAAGAGGTACAGAAGGAGGCAGCAGGGGTGCAGAAAGAAGGAAGAGGAGTGCAGAAAGAGACAAAAGAATTCCTGAAAATAGCAACAGATTTATAGAAAAGCAACAAGTGAAGTGCAGAAAGAGGCAAGTAAGGTGGCAGAAGAAGCAAGAGAAGAGCAGAAAGAACCAACAGAGGTGAAAAAAAAGCACGAGCAGTACAGAAAAAGATAGAAGAGGTGCACAAAGATGCAAGAGCGGTACAGAAAGAGTCAAGAGGGGTGCAGAAAGAAGGAACAGAAGTGCGGGAAAAAACAACAGAGATGCTGAAAGAGGCACAAAGAGTACAGAAAGAGCGAGAGAAGTACAGAAAGAGCCAACAGAGATATGGAAGGTGGCAATAGAGGTCAAGAAACCGGCAGGAAAGTTGCAGAAAGAGGGAACAGGTATGTACAAAGAGGTAAGAGAGGTGCAAAAAAAGAAAAGAGGGGTGCAGAAAAAAACAAGAGCAGTGCAGAATGTACAAACAGAGGAACAAAAAGAGGCAAAAGGAGTGCAGAAAGAGGTAGGAGTGGTGCACAAAGAGGCAAGAGAGGTACAGAAAGAAGCAAGAACATTACAGAAAGAACCAACAGAGATGCAAAAAGAAGGAAGAGCAGTATAGAACAAGGTAGAAGAGGTGAACAAAGAGTCAAATGAGGTACAGAAAGAGGCAGGAGGGGTGCAGAACGAAGGAAGAGAAATGCAGAAAAAAGCAACAGAGGTGCTGAAATAGGCACAAAGGGTGCAGAAAGAGCTAGGAAAGTGCAGAAAGAACCAACAGAGGCACAGAAAGAGGCAAAAGAGGTGCAGAAACAGGCAGGGAAGGTGCATTAAGATGAAACAGGGGTGTAGAAAGATGCAAGACAGGTGCAGAAAGAGAAAAGAGGGGTGCTGAAAGAAGAGAAGTACAGAAAGAAGCAACAGAGTTAAAGAAGGAGGCAGGAGGGTTGCAGAAAGAAGGAAGGGAAGTGCAGAAAGAGGCAAAATAATTGATTAAAAAGTAACAGAGGTGTAGAAAGAAGCAAGTGAAGTGCAGAAAGAGGCTACAGAAATGTAAAAAGAGCCAACAGAGTGTCAAAATGAAGCAAGAGTGGTACAGAAAAGGGTAAATGAGGTACACAAAGAGGTAAGAGAGGTACAGAAAGAGGCAGGAGGGGTGCAGAAGGAAGGAAGATAAGTGCAGAAAGAATAAACAAAGGTGCTGAAAGAGGCGCGAAGAGTACAGAAAGTGCAAGAGATTTGCAAAAAGAACCAACAGAGGTACAGAATGAGGCAAGAGAGGTGAAGAAAGAGGCAGGAAAGGTACAGAAAGAACAGGGGAGCAGAAAGACAAAAGAAAAGTGCAGAAATAGGCAAGAGAGGTACAGAAAGAAGCAAGAGCAGTGCAGAATGAACCAACAGAGGTGCAAAATTAGGCAAGCGGAGTGTAGAAAGAGGTAGGAGAGTTGCACAAAGAGGCAAGAGAGGTACAGAAACAGGCAGGAAAGGTACAGAAAGAGGGAACAGGGATGTAGAAAGAGGCAAGAGAGGTGCATAAAGAGAAAAGAGTGGTGCAGAAAAAGCCAAGAGGGGTGCAGAAAAAAGCAAGAGCAGTGCAGAATTAATGAACAGAGGTGAAAAAAGAGGCAAGAGGAGTGCAGAAAGAGGTAGGACAGGTGCACAAAGAGACAAGAGAGGTACAGAAAGATGCAGGATGGATACAGAAAAAAGGAAGAAAAGTACAGAAAGAGGCAAGAGCGGTACAGAAAAAGGTAAAAGAGACACACAAAGATGCAAGAGAGGTACAGAAAGAAGCAACAGAGTTACAGGAGGAGGCAGGAGGGGTGCAGAAAGAAGCAATAGAGGTGCTGAAAGAGGCACAAATGGTACAGAAAGAGCAAGAGAAGTGCAGAAAGAACCAACAGAGGTACAGAAGGTGGCAAGAGAGGTTTAGAAACAGGCAGGAAAGGTGCAGAAAAAGGGAACATGGATGTAGAAAGAGGCAAGAGAGGTGCAGAAAGAGAAAAGAGGGGTACAGAAAGAGGCAAGTGGGGTGCGGAAAAAAGCAAGAGCAGTGCAGAATGAATGAACAGAGGTACAAAAAAGAGGCAAGAGGCGTGCAGAAAGATGTAGGAGAGGTGCACAAAGACCAAGAGAGGTTCAGAAAGAGGCAGGAGGAGTACAGAAAGAAGGAAGAAAATCACAGAATGAGGCAAAAGAATTACTGAAAGAAGCAACAGAGGTAGAGAAAGAAGCAAGAGAAGTGGAGAAAGAGGCAAGTGAGGTACAGAAAGAAGCAAGAGCGTTGCAGAAAGAACCAACAGAGGTGCAAAATAAGGAAGAGCGATATAGAAAAAGGTAGAAGAGGTGCACAAAGAGGCAAGAGAGGTACAGAAAGAAACTGTAGGGGTGCAGAAGGAAGGAAGAGAAGTGCAGAGAAAAGCAACTTAGGTGCGGAAAGAGGTGCAAAGGGGTGCAGAAAGAGCAAGAGAGTGCAGAAAGATCCAGCAGAGGTACAGAAAGAGGCAAGAGAGGTGAAGAAACAGGCAGGAAAGGTGCAGAAAAAGGCAAGAGAGTTGCAGAAGAGAAAAGAGAGGTACAGAAAGAGGAAAGAATGGTGCAGAAATAAGCAAGAGCAGTAGTGCAGAATGAACCAAACGGGGTGTAAAAAGAGGCTAGAGAAGTGCAGAAAGAGGAACGAGAGTTGCACAAGGAGGCAAGAGAGGTACAGAAAGAGGCAGGAGGGGTGCCGAAAGAAGGAAGAGAAGTGCAGAAAGAAGCAAAAGAGTTGCTGAAAAAAGCAACAGATGTGTAGAAAGAAGCAAGAGAAGTTCAGAAAGAGGCAAGTGAGGTGCAGAAAGAAGCAAGAGCAGTGCACAAAGCACCAACAGGTGCAAAAAGAAGCAAGAGCGGTACAGAAAAAGGTAGAGGAGGTGCACAAAGGGGCAAGAGAGGTACAGAAAGAGGCAGGATTGGTGCAGAAAAAAAGGAGAGAAGTGCAGAAAGTAGCAATAGAGGTACAGAAAGAGGCAAGTGAGATGCAGAAACAGGCAAGAGGGGTATAAAAAAAAGCAAGTGAGGTATAGAAAGAGGCAACAGAGGTGCACAAATATGCAAGAGAGATACAGAAAAAAGGAAAAGAAATGCAGAAAGAGGCAAGAGAATTGCTGAAAGAAGCAACATAGGTGTGGAAAGAATTAAGAGAAGTGCAGAAAGAGGTTAGTGAGGTGCAGAAAGAGGCAAGAGAGTTGCAGAAAATGGCAAGAAAACAGCAGAAAGAGGCAAGAGGGATAGAATAAAGGGAAGAAGGGTGCAGAAAGAAGCAAGAGAGGTGCAGAAAGAAGCAAAGGAACTGCACAAAAAGGCAACAGGTATAGAAAGAGGCAAGAGAGGTACAGAACGAGGCAATGGAAGTGCAGTAACAGGCAAGACAAATGCACAAAAAGGGCAAGAGAGGAACAGAAAGAGGTAAGAGAGGTATAGAAATAAGCAAGAAAAGTGCAGAAAGAGTCAAGAGAGGAGCAAAAAGAGGCATGACAGGCGTAGAGAGAGGCAAAGGTATTGCAGAAAGAGGCAAATGAGATGCAGAGGCTAGAGAGGTGCAGAAAGAGGCAAGGGAGGTACAAAAAGAAGCAACAGAGGTGCTGAAAGAAGCAACAGAGTTGCTGAAAGATACAAGTGAGGTGCAGAAAGGGGTACGAGAAGTGCAGAAAGCAGCAAGTAAGTTGTAGAAATAAGCAAGAGCAGTGCAGAAAGAACCAACAGAGGTTAAAAAAGAGGCAAGGGGGGTGCAGGAAAAGGTAGGAGAGGTGCAGAAAGAGGCAAGAGAGGTAGGGGAAGAGGCAGGGAAGGTGCATTAAGATGAAACAGGGGTGTAGAAAGATGCAAGACAGGTGCAGAAAGAGAAAAGAGGGGTGCAGAAAGAAGAGAAGTACCGAAAGAAGCAACAGAGTTACAGAAGGAGGCAGGAGGGTTGTAGAAAGAAGCAAGTGAAGTGCAGAAAGAGGCAAGAGAAATGTAGAAAGAGCCAACAGAGTGGCAAAACGAAGCAAGAGTGGTATAGAAAAGGGTAAAAGAGGTACACAAAGAGGCAAGAGAGGTACATAAAGAGGCAGGAGGGGTGCAGAAGGAAGGAAGATAAGTGCAGAAAGAAGCAACAAAGGTGCTGAAAGAAGCGCGAAGAGTACAGAAAGTGCAAGAGATTTACAAAAAGAACCAACAGAGGTACAGAATGAGGCAAGAGAGGTGAAGAAAGAGGCAGGAAAGGTACAGAAAGAACAGGGGAGCAGAAAGACAAAAGAAAAGTGCAGAAATAGGCAAGAGAGGTGCAGAAAGAAGCAAGAGCAGTGCAGAATGAACCAACAGAGGTGCAAAACGAGGCAATCGGAGTATAGAAAGAGGTAGGAGAGTTGCACAAAGAGGCAAGAGAGGTACATAAAGTGGCAGGAGAGTTTCAGAAACAGGCAGGAAAGGTACAGAAAGAGGGAACAGGGATGTAGAAAAAGGCAAGAGAGGTGCATATAGAGAAAAGAGTGGTGCAGAAAAAGCCAAGAGGGGTGCAGAAAAAAGCAAGAGCAGTGCAGAATCAATGAACAGAGGTGAAAAAAGAGGCAAGAGGGGTGCAGAAAGAGGTAGGAAAGGTGCACAAAGAGACAAGAGAGGTACAGAAAGACGCAGGATGGATACAGAAAAAAGGAAGAAAAGTACAGAAAGAGGCAAGAGCGGTACAGAAAAAGGTAAAAGAGACACACAAAGATGCAAGAGAGGTACAGAAAGAAGCAACAGAGAGGAGGCAGGAGGGGTGCAGAAAGAAGGAAGGGAAGTGCAGAAAGAGGCAAAATAATTGATTAAAAAGTAACAGAGGTGTAGAAAGAAGCAAGTGAAGTGCAGAAAGAGGCAATTGAGGAGCAGAAAGAAGCACGAGAAATGTAGAAAGAGCCAACAGAGCGGCAAAATGAAGCAAGAGTGGTATAGAAAAGGGTAAAAGAGGTACACAAAGAGGCGCAAGAGAGGTACAGAAAGAGGCAGTAGAGGTACAGAAAGAGGCAGGAGGGGTACAGAAAGAAGAAAGAAAAGTATAAAAAGAGGCTAAATAATTACTGAAACAAGCAACAGAGGTGTAGAAAGAACCAATAGAAGTGCAGAAAGAGGCAAGTGATGTACAGAAAGAAGCAAGGACATTGCAGTAAGAACCAACAGAGGTGCAAAAAGAAGGAAGAGCAGTATAGAAACAGGTAGAAGAGGTGCACAAAGAGGCAAGTGAGATACAGAAAGAGGCAGGAGGGGTGTAGAAGGAAGGAAGGAAGGGAAATGCAGAAAAAAACAACAGAGGTGCTTAAATAGGCACAAAGGGTGCAGAAAGAGGCAAGAGGGTACAGAAAGAAGAGAAGTACAGAAAGTAGAAGTAGAAGTACAGAAAGAAACAACAGAGTTACAGAAGGAGGCAGAAGGGGTGCAGAAAGAAGGAAGAGAAGTGCAGAAAGAGGCAAAAGAATTGATAAAAAAAGTAACAGATGTGTAGAAAGAAGCAAGTGAAGTGCAGAAAGAGGCAATTGAGGAGCAGAAAGAAGCAAGAGAAATGTAGAAAGAGCCAACAGAGCAGCAAAAAGAATCAGGAGTGCTATAGAAAAAGGTAGAAGAGGTACAGAAAGAGGCAAGAGAGGTACATTTAGAGCGCGCTGATTCGCTATCGCGACCCTAGAACACCTGATCTCCTGAGGCGGAAGCCGGGAGAGATGCTACGCTGCTATTTTTTTAAAAATTGATTGTATATTGTGATTTTAAACAACATACTTGCACTCTCCCCTGGGCACCACCGCGTTGCAGATCTAAACGCTGCAGTGGGACATTTGACTGTGTTGCCACCATCCTCGTAACACTTGAGGCCACGCCCACTAACATTTAGGCCATGACCCCTTTCCCTCTACTCACGCCCTACTTAACATGTGCCTTTTCCGTAAGCACAGCGGATGAGCGCAGCGGGCGCGCCGTTTGCGCGCCAAAGGCGCGCTTAAGGCAAGCTCGTCTGCGCCAAGGTAGCGCCATGGGCCACCTACGCTGACGGTTTTGACCCCATACACCAGGAGCATCTCCCTACCGGGCCACCCTACTCTAGAGAGCAGCTCATTCAACTGGGTCAGCTATATGCAGATAAAGGAATACTTTCCCTAGCACCTACGTCACATCCTCGAACTGATGTACTATGTGACGACTTTTTGAATTGTGGCCTACTAAACGTTAGGTCCCTGCCTAAACACTGCACGGAGATCCAACTTATAGTGGAATCTCATGAACTTGATATTCTGTTCATGACAGAAACTTGGACTCGTCCAGATTGTTTGGTTGACCCTGGCTTTGCCTGTCCTGCCGGGTTTAAATTTTTCGACTCCCCTAGGCCTACTGGCAAAGGCGGGGGTGTGGGAGTGATCTTCAGATCCTCCTGCAACATTAAGATCCTTAACCTAGACCCAACTCTGGGCACTGAGATGCTGGGGCTCCTTATCCAGACTCGCCCTGGGACAATTGTCATTGGGCTAGTTTGTTATCGCCCGCCAGGATCGTTTAACCTGTTACAGCAACAAGCGCTAATCACCACCCTGACCAATATCGCCTTATCTCACCATAAGCTACTTATCATCGGTGACTTTAATCTTTGGCGTAATGGTACACTTGATTCAGCTCTCGGGAACCTTCTTCAAGCCTGTGACAGTTTCGGCCTCTCCCAATTGGTTTTTAAAGCCGCCCACAAAGCGGGCCACCTTTTGGATCTGGTCTTTGCGGGACCAGATCTGGTGGTTATGGGGGACACCCTGCCAATGGACTGGACAGACCACTCCTTAGTTAAATTCTTTCTTTATAAGAAATTGGACCCACACAAGGCACCGGTCCCAACTAGAGAAATTAAATGTAGAGATTGGAAGGCTCTCTCACGATTACACCCTTCTGGTGAACTGTTCCATCTGGACTCGCTCTTTGATGTGAACAAAGGTGCTGATGAAAACTACAATTCCTTTCACACCAGCATTTCATTGGTCGTCGACTCGCTTGCTCCTCTAAAAACTCGGTTCTTTAGAGGTAAAGACTCTGCCCCTTGGTTTAACGACGATCTTAAAACTTTAAAACTGGGTTGTAAACAAGCAGAGAGAAAATGGAGACGCGACTACAATGAAATCTCTAAAGAAATATGGAAAACTAAGATTCTTGCTTATAAAAATCTCATTAAAAAATCTAAAGCTGACTACTACTCCTCTTTGATCTGTAACACCGCCAATAACTCTAGGAGTATTTTTAATATCCTAAATAGCGTCACCAACCCGGATTCTTGCAAGAATGTGATTGTCTCGTCCCAGGATCTTTGCGACAATCTTGCCATATTCTTTAAAGAGAAAATAGATCTGATTCTTAAAGATTTGGACATCCCTCTTGACACTGACTCTCCTCCTGATCATGGACCTGTCCCACCGGTTAATCTACCACCTGATTCGGCCTTGGCTCTGGAAAAGTCATTGCTCAGGTTCCTGCCGCTTACATTTGAAAATTTCTCCAAGGTGGCTAGAGGGATTGTTTCCGGTTCTCCTCTGGACCCGGTGCCCCCGAAAATTTGGAAGGAATTTGCAGATGAGTTTTTCCCCCCACTCTATCTTATCTGCAATCAATCCTTGGTGACTGGCACCGTCCCTGCTCACTGGAAACGGGCGTTAGTCTCCCCCTTGCTAAAAAAACCCTCCTTGGATCCTGAGTGCTCAAAAAACTACAGGCCCATCTCACTGCTGCCGTTCCCCGCCAAGATAGTTGAGCGGGTGGTCAGTAATACTCTCTCCACCCACTTGGAACAACTTCTATTACTTGACGAGGATCAATTCAGCTTTCGGCCTGCACATGGAACCGAAACAGCCCTCATCACCTCTATGGATGAACTTCAAAGGCGTGCAGACAGAAGTCAGGCATCATTTTTGATCCTGCTCGATATGTCTGCCGCCTTTGATACAGTAAATCATAAGATCTTACTGAGGCGGTTGTTTGAGGCAGGAGTGAGAGACTCGGCACTGCGCTGGTTCTATTCTTTTTTGCAGGATAGGCAGCAGGCAGTTTCAGTGCCTCCTTTTCAATCATCCTTTTCCCCGGTATTGCACGGAGTGCCTCAGGGCTCTGCCATTAGCCCAATTCTTTTTAATGTATACCTCAGGCCACTAATCTCGCTCATTAAAGGATTCGGCATCAGAATTGTTAATTATGCCGATGACACGCAGATGATCCACTCCTTGGAAGGAGAGGATTCCATCTCTGTGGAGGTCCTACACAACTGCCTACGGAATACGTCAAGTTGGTTAAAGGCCAACTCGCTTCAGTTTAATGCCGGGAAAACCGAAGTGCTTTTCAGCGCTGGAACGAGGATCCCTCGACCATTTCCTAACAATTTCTGGCCCCCGGAATCTGGCACCAACGTACGGCCTGCGGACTCTGTCCGCAACCTAGGGGTCATGCTGAACCATGGGCTCAGCATGGACACCCATGTACAGAAAACATCGGCTTGTTGCTTTGCCATCC
Organism: Lissotriton helveticus; assembly: GCF_964261635.1. Taxonomy (NCBI): domain Eukaryota; kingdom Metazoa; phylum Chordata; class Amphibia; order Caudata; family Salamandridae; genus Lissotriton; species Lissotriton helveticus. The sequence continues at coordinate 453,438,308 of NC_136067.1, forward strand.
TTCGCTCACTTAGGAAGGTTCTGCCCCTCTTGCCCCTCCATGCTCGCGCCCAAGTGATTAGATGTACCATCTTGAGCAGGTTGGACTACTGTAATGCCCTCCTGCTCGGGTCCCCTGAGTATCTACTGGATAGACTCCAAAGGGTCCAATCTGCGGCTGCTAAATTGGCCTTGGGGCTGCCGAGAAGATCTCATGGACCATCTGCCCTGGCAAAACTACATTGGCTTCCTCTTAGACAGAGGATCCAATTTAAGTCCCTCTGTATAGTTTTTAGGGCTCTCCACGGGTGCGGTCCAGCCCCTCTAAGATCCAAGTTTGTTTGGTATGCCCCTACCAGACAGCTTCGCTCATCTGATGCTAGCCTTTCCCCCCCGGTATTTCTGCTTTCTCGCTTCTATTTGGGTTCTGTTAGCGCCAGGATGCCTGCAATGGTGACAGTCGCGCTTTATAAATGCTTAAAATAAATAAATAATAAATAAAGAGGCAGGAGGGGTGCAGAAGAAAGGAAGAGAAGTGCATAAAAAAGAAACAAAGGTGCTGAAAGAGGCGCGAAGAGTACAGGAAGTGCAAGAGAAGTGAAAATAGAACCAACAGAGGTACGAAAAGAGGCAAGAGAGGTGAAAAGCAGGCAGGAAAGGTACAGAAAGAGGGAACGGGGAGCAGGAAGAGAAAAGAAGAGTACAGAAAGAGGCAAGAGAGGTGCAGAAAGAATCAAGAGCAGTGCAGAATGAACCAACAGTGGTGCAAAAAGAGGCAAGCGGAGTGTGGAAAGAGGTAGGAGAGGTGCACAAAGTGGCAAGAGCGACACGAGAGGTGCAGAAGGTGGCTGGAGGGGTGCATCAAGAAGGAAAAGAAATTTAGAAAGAGGCAAGAGAATTGCTGAGAGAAGCAACAGAGGTGTAGAAAGAAGCAAGAGAAGTGCAGAAAGAGGCACATGAGGTACAGAAAGAAGCTAGAGGAGTGCAGAAAGAGGTAGGAGAGGTTCAGAAAGAGGCAAGAGGCACAGAAGGAGGCAGGAGGGGTGCATAAAGAAGGAAGAGGAGTGCAGGAAGAGACAAAAGAATTCCTGAAAGTAGCAACAGAGTTATAGAAAAGAAACAAGTGAAGTGCAGAAAGAGGCAAGTGAGGTGGCAAAAGAAGCAAGAGAAGAGCAGAAAGAACCAACAGAGGTGAAAAAGAAGCACGAGCAGTACAGATAAAGATAGAAGAGGTGCACAAAGATGCAAGAGCGGTACAGAAAGAGTCAAGAGGGGTGCAGAAAGAAGGAAGAGAAGTGTGGAAAAAAACAACAGAGATGCTGAAAGAGGCACAAAGAGTACAGAAAGAGTGAGAGATGTACAGAAAGAGCCAACAGAGATATGGAAGGTGGCAAGAGAGGTGCAGAAACCGGCAGGAAAGTTGCAGAAAGAGGGAGCAGGGATGTACAAAGAGGTAAGAGAGGTGCAGAAAAAGAAAAGAGGGGTGCAGAAAAAAACAAGAGCAGTGCAGAATGAACGAACAGAGGTACAAAAAGAGCCAAGAGGAGTGCAGAAAGAGGCAGGAGTGGTGCACAAAGAGGCAAGAGAGGTACAGAAAGAAGCAAGAACATTGCAGAAAGAACCAACAGAGGTGCAAAAAGAAGGAAGAGCAGTATAGAAAAAGGTAGAAGAGGTGAACAAAGAGTCAAATGAGGTATAGAAAGAGGCAGGAGGGGTGCAGAAGGAAGGAAGAGAAATGCAGAAAAAAGCAACAGAAGTGCTGAAATAGTCACAAAGGGTGCAGAAAGAGCAAGGAAAGTTCAGAAAGAACCAACAGTTGCACAGAAATAGGCAAAAGAGGTGCAGAAACAGGCAGGGAAGGTGCATTAAGATGAAACAGGGGTGTAGAAAGATGCAAGACAGGTGCAGAAAGAGAAAAGAGGGGTACAGAAAGAAGAGAAGTACAGAAAGAAGCAACAGAGTTACAGAAGGAGGCAGGAGGGTTGCAGAAAGAAGGAAGGGAAGTGCAGAAAGAGGCAAAATAATTGATTAAAAAGTAACAGAGGTGTAGAAAGAAGATAGGGAAGTGCAGAAAAAGGCAAGAGAAATGTAGAAAGAGCCAACAGAGTGGCAAAACGAAGCAAGAGTGGTATAGAAAAGGGTAAAAGAGGTACACAAAGAGGCAAGAGAGGTACAGAAAGAGGCAGGAGGGGTGCAGAAGGAAGGAAGATAAGTGCAGAAAGAAGCAACAAAGGTGCTGAAAGAGGCGCAAAAAGTACAGAAAGTTCAAGAGATTTGCAAAAAGAACCAACAGAGGTACAGAATGAGGCAAGAGAGGTGAAGAAAGAGGCAGGAAAGGTACAGAAAGAACAGGGGAGCAGAAAGACAAAAGAAAAGTGCAGAAATAGGCAAGAGAGGTGCAGAAAGAAGCAAGAGCAGTGCAGAATGAACCAACAGAGGTGCAAAACGAGGCAAGCGGAGTGCAGAAAGAGGTAGGAAAGGTGCACAAAGAGACAAGAGAGGTACAGAAAGACGCAGGATGGATACAGAAAAAAGGAAGAAAAGTACAGAAAGAGGCAAGAGCGGTACAGAAAAAGGTAAAAGAGACACACAAAGATGTAAGAGAGGTACAGAAAGAAGCAACAGAGTTACAGAAGGAGGCAGGAGGCGTGCAGAAAGAAGCAATAGAGGTGCTGAAAGAGGCACAAATGGTACAGAAAGAGCAAGAGAAGTGCAGAAAGAACCAATAGAGGACCGGAAGGTGGCAAGAGAGGTGTAGAAACAGGCAGGAAAGGTGCAGAAAGAGGGAACAGGGATGTAGAAAGAGGCAAGAGGAGTGCAGAAAGAGAAAAGAAGGGTACAGAAAGAGGCAAGTGGGGTGCAGAAAAAAGCAAGAGCAGTGCAGAATGAATGAACAGAGGTGCAAAAAGAGGCAAGAGGCGTGCAGAAAGAGGTAGGAGAGGTGCACAAAGACCAAGAGAGGTTCAGAAAGAGGCAGGAGGAGTACAGAAAGAAGGAAGAAAATCACAGAAAGAGGCAAAATATTTACTGAAAGAAGCAACAGAGGTAGAGAAAGAAGCAAGAGAAGTGGAGAAAGAGGCAAGCGAGGTACAGAAAGAAGCAAGAGTGTTGCAGAAAGAACCAACAGAGGTGCGAAAATAAGGAAGAGCGATATAGAAAAAGGTAGAAGAGGTGCACAAAGAGGCAAGAGAGGTACAGAAAGACGCAGGATGGATACAGAAAAAAGGAAGAAAAGTACAGAAAGAGGCAAGAGTGGTACAGAAAAAGGTAAAAGAGACACACAAAGATGCAAGAGAGGTACAGAAAGAAGCAACAGAGTTACAGAAGCAGGCAGGAGGGGTGCAGAAAGAAGCAATAGAGGTGCTGAAAGAGGTACAAATTGTACAGAAAGAGCAAGAGAAGTGCAGAAAGAACCAACAGAGGTACAGAAGGTGGCAAGAGAGGTGTAGAAACAGGCAGGAAAGGTGCAGAAAGAGGGAAAATGGATGTAGAAAGAGGCAAGAGAGGTGCAGAAAGAGAAAAGAGGGGTACAGAAAGAGGCAAGTGGGGTACAGAACAAAGCAAGAGCAGTGCAGAATGAATGAACAGAGGTGCAAAAGGAGGCAAGAGGCGTGCAGAAAGAGGTAGGAGAGGTGCACAAAGACCAAGAGTGGTTCAGAAAGAGGCAGGAGGAGTACAGAAAGAAGGAAGAAAATCACAGAAAGAGGCAAAATAATTACAGAAAGAAGCAACAGAGGTAGAGAAAGAAGCAAGAGAAGTGGAAAAACAGGCAAGTGAGGTTCAGAAAGAAGCAAGAGTGTTGCAGAAAGAACCAACAGAGGTGCAAAAATAAGGAAGAGCGATATAGAAAAAGGTAGAAGAGGTGCACAATGAGGCAAGAGATGTACAGAAAGAAACTGTAGGGGTGCAGAAGGAAGGAAGAGAAGTGCAGAGAAAAGCAACTTAGGTGCGGAAAGAGGTGCAAAGGGTGCAGAAAGAGCAAGAGAAGTGCAGAAAGAACAGCAGAGGTACAGAAAGAGGCAAGAGAGGTGCAGAAACAGGCAGGAAAGGTGCAGAAAAGGGCAAGAGAGTTGCAGAAAGAGAAAAGAGAGGTACAGAAAGAGGAAAGAAGGGTGCAGAAAGAAGCAAGAGCAGTAGTGCAGAATGAACCAAACGGGGTGTAAAAAGAGGCAAGAGAAGTGCAGAAGGAGGTAAGAGAGGTGCACAAGGGGGCAAGAGAGGTACAGAAAGAGGCAGGAGGGGTGCCAAAAGTAGGAAGAGAAGTGCAGAAAGAGGCAAAAGAGTTGCTGAAAAAGAGCAACAGATGTGTAGAAAGAAGCAAGAGAAGTTCAGAAAGAGGCAAGTGAGGTGCAGAAAGAAGCAAGAGCAGTGCACAAAGCGCCATCAGAGGTGCAAAAAGAAGCAAGAGTGGTACAGAAAAAGGTAGAAGAGGTGCAGAAAGAAGCAATAGAGGTACAGAAAGAGGCACGTGAGATGCAGAAACAGGCAAGAGGGGTGTAGAAAAAAAGCAAGTGAAGTATAGAAAGAGGCAACAGAGTTGTAAAAATATGCAAGAGTGATACAGAAACAAGGAAAAGAAATGCAGAAAGAGGCAAGAGAATTGCTGAAAGAAGCAACATAGGTGTGGAAAGAAGCAAGAGAAGTGCAGAAAGAGGTTAGTGAGGTGCAGAAAGAGGCAATAGAGTTGCAGAAAATGGCAAGAAAACAGCAGAAAGAGGCAAGAGGGATAGAATAAAGGCAAGAGAGTTGCAGAAAGAGAAAAGTGAGGTACAGAAAGAGGAAAGAAGGGTGCAGAAAGAAGCAAGAGCAGTAGTGCAGAATGAACCAAACGGGGTGTAAAAAGAGGCAAGAGAAGTGCAGAAGGAGGCAAGAGAGGTACAGAAAGAGGCAGGAGGGGTGCCAAAAGAAGGAAGAGAAGTGCAGAAAGAGGCAAAAGAGTTGCTGAAAAAAGCAACAGATGTGTAGAAAGAAGCAAGAGAAGTTCAGAAAGAGGCAAGTGAGGTGCAGAAAGAAGCAAGTGAGGTGCAGAAAGAAGCAAGAGCAGTGCACAAAGCGCCATCAGAGGTGCAAAAAGAAGCAAGAGCGGTACAGAAAAAGGTAGAAGAGGTGCAGAAAGAAGCAATAGAGGTACAGAAAGAGGCAAGTGAGATGCAGAAACAGGCAAGAGGGATGTAGAAAAAAGCAAGTGAGGTATAGAAAGAGGCAACAGAGTTGTAAAAATATGCAAGAGAGATACAGAAACAAGGAAAAGAAATGCAGAAAGAGGCAAGAGAATTGCTGAAAGAAGCAACATAGGTGTGGAAAGAAGCAAGAGAAGTGCAGAAAGAGGTTAGTGAGGTGCAGAAAGAGGCAAGAGAGTTGCAGAAAATGGCAAGAAAACAGCAGAAAGAGGCAAGAGGGATAGAATAAAGGGAAGAAGGGTGCAGAAAGAAGCAAGAGAGGTGCAGAAAGAAGCAAAGAGACCGCACAAAGAGGCAACAGGTATAGAAAGAGGCAAGAGAGGTACAGAACGAGGCAATGGAAGTGCAGTAACAGGCTAGAGAAATGCACAAAGAGGGCAAGAGAGGAACAGAAAGAGGTAAGAGAGGTATAGAAATAAGCAAGAAAAGTGCAGAAAGAGGCAAGAGAGGAGCAAAAAGAGGCATGACAGGCGTAGACAGAGGCAAGAGAATTGAAGAAAGAGGCAAATGAGATGTAGAAAGAGGCTAGAGAGGTGCAGAAAGAGGCAAGGGAGGTGCGAAAAGAAGCAACAGAGGTGCTGAAAGAAGCAACAGAGTTGCTGAAAGATACAAGTGAGGTGCAGAAAGGGGCACGAGAAGTGCAGAAAGCAGCAAGTAAGTTGCAGAAATAAGCAAGAGCAGTGCAGAAAGAACCAACAGAGGTTAAAAAAGAGGCAAGAGGGGTGCAGGAAGAGGTAGGAGAGGTGCAGAAAGAGGCAAGAGGTAGAGAAAGAGGCAGGAGTGGTGCAGAAAGAAGGAAGGGAAGTACAGAAAGAGGCAAGAGAATTGCTTAAAGAAGCAACAGAGGTGTACAAAGAAGCAAGAGAAGTACAGAAAGGGGCAAGTGAGGTGCAGATAGAAGCAAGAGCAGTGCAGAAATACCCAACAGAGGTGCACACAGAGGCAAAAGGCATGCAGAACAAGGTAGGAGAGGTGCACAAAGAGGCAAGAGAGGTACATAAAGAGGCAGGAGGATTACAGAACGAAGGAAGAGAAGTGTAGACAAAAGCATCAGAGGTTGTGTAAGAGAAGCAAAGGGTGCAGAAAGAGCAAGAGAAGTGCAGAAAAGAGCATCAAAGGTATAAAAAGAGACAAGAGAGGTGCAGTAACCGGAAGGAAAGATGCAGAAAAAGGGAACAGGGGTGCAGAAAGATGCAAGAGAGGTGCAAAAAAGGGGCAAGAAGGGCTAGAAAGAAGCAAGAAGTGCTAGAAAGAAGCAAGTGAGGTACAGAAAGACCCAACAGAGGTGAAGAAACACACAACAGAGGGGAAGAAACAAACAACAGAGGGGAAGAAACACACAACAGAGGGGAAGAAACAAGCAAGAGAAATGCTGAAAGAATCAACAGAGGTGTAGAAAGATGCATGTGAGGTGCAGAAAGGAACGAGCAATGCAGAAAGAACAAACAGAGGTGCAAAAAGGACCAAGAAGGATGCAGGAAGAGGCAAGAGAAGTGTAGAAAGAAGCATTGGAGGTGCAGAAAGAGGCAATAGAGGTACAGAAAGAGGCTTGAGAAGTGCAGAAAGAGGCAAGAGAAGTGCAGAAAGAGACAAGAGAGGTGGAGAAGGAAGAGAGTGAAGTGCAGAAAGAGGAAAGTGAGGTGCAGAAAGAGGCAATAGAGGTATAGAAAGAGGCAAGGGAACTGCAGAAAGAGGCAAGATAAATGCACAAAGAGGCCAGAGAAGAGCAGAAAGAGGCAAGACAGGTATAAAAAGAAGCAAGCGAATTGCAGAAAGAGGCAAGTGAGGTGCAGAAAGAAGACGGCGAGGTGCAGAAATAGGAAGAAAGGCGCAGAAAGAAGTAAGTGAAATGCAGAAAGGTTAAAAAGTAACACAGAAAGAAGAGAGGTTTGTGCACCATTAGTACCAGTTTAACACCCACATTTTTCAATAAGTAACACATGACCATTCCAGCTTGGCAAATGCTTTCCACCATGCTGTAACACATAATGCTGCATTTTTGTGAACATTTGAGAAACAAGGCTTTTTTTTGTTCAAATCTCCAGATTAAGGAGCAGATGATAAATTATGTGGCTTATGCGGAAAATGTATAATTGTACAAAAGTTGGTGCAGTCTAACAGTCACATAATTCCAGTGGCCCTGCTCATAACTCTGATGAGGTCGGCAAGTGCTCCTCAGTGATTCCTTCTTTTTTTGTCTCACTGAGTTCATAGTTGAGCTTCTATGGAAATGAGGGAGACTAAACCTGAGGTTACCACTCCCCAACACAGACAATACCACATACTTTCTATCCACATATTTTCACTGCACAACTTACCACATAACTCCACTACACACAAAGTACATCCACTCCACTCCAAGAAAAATGAATAAAACACTTTTAGATTTCCAACACTAAAAGCTATAACACTTGCAAAGGTCAATATTACATTGCAGAAGCTTTTTTCACTGGTAGTCACTTTTGCAGAGTGGTGCAGAAAGGGGGCTGGGCCTCCAACCAGCACTCAGGAATTCCACTGCGTAGGACTTACAGAAAGTACCAGGAGGGCTACTTGGCCAATAAAGTCCGTCAGGAGTAAAGTGGACTTCATTCTCCAACCAGTACTGTGCTAGGAGTCGCATTTGCAGAGTGGTGGAGAAAGGTGATTGTGGTCTCCAAAGAGTAGATCTCTCAGCAATCTGACTGTGTGGGACTTACTGCAGGTAACAGGAGGGGTAGTTGGCCCCCAAGATGAACCTTGGGGGCCAACTACCCCTCCTATTACCTCCAGTAAGTCCCACGCAGCAGGATTGCTAAGTTCTCATTGCAGGCCACTCCCCCTTTCCCCAACACTCTGCAAATGCACTTCCTGGCATGCTCTTGGATGAGTGTTAAAGTCCTCTTTGCTGCTGAGGGTCCTTAGGGACCAACTAGTCTACCTCATACCTCCAGAATGCCACAGATAGTGGGATTGCTGAAAGGTGGACAAGGCCACTCCCCCTTTCTCCACCACTCTGCAAATGCGCCTCCTGGTGCATTCTGGGTTGAGGGATTAAGTTCCCTTGAATCCTTAGGAGTTGCGGCGACTCCTCGGTACTCAGATATATACATTTTAATTTTTTTTTACTTCCTCAGCAGCTATTGAACGAATTTACACCATTTAAAAAAAAAGTCGCTTTCTGGACTAAGAGCTACCTTATACCTTGTATGGACTGCAGCCGTGTCTAAAGTTCCTATGGAAATTAACATGGGGAAAACACGTTTTGGGACCCCCTTTTTTCTTAGCCCCCACTTGACGAATCACCCTGAAACTTACACAACATGAACTGACCTGAGTGAACCATTAGTTTTGACAAATTCGCGAAGATTCGTCAAACGGCGCCAAAGATATTGGCAAAATAAAAAATGCTTTTTGAATAGAAACAAGGTCCTAACTATACCAACCTACTGGCGACCGGCATATATATTCACTGAAAAAAACACAGGTTTCAGGGACGTTATAGTTAGAAATTAGCATTTAAAAACCTTACAAATTCACTGAAAAACCACAGGTTTCAGGGACGTTCTAGTTAGTTGGACATTTCACTCATAAAACAAGAGAAATTCTGCCATTAGAGTTAGTAGAGATAACTAGAACTCGCGCCCCCACAATGCACTGATGATGACATCACATATTACATCACTCATGAGATGGTCAGTGACATCATTGATGACATCTCAAATGACATCACTGATGACATCACAGATGACATCATCCAATGGCTGAGTGTTTCTGAAACATTTATTTGTTGTAAAGTGGGTTATTGGGAGGGGCAAATGTAGATCTGCCACTGGCAATAAGGCCACTAACACATGGTTGGACCTAGCATAGGTCTTAGAAGATTATTTCTATGCTCAACACTTGGCAACGTGGCTGCGAGCAGACGGGCTTACCTCCAAAGAGAGGTATGTAAAGCATTTAAAAACAACATTTCAGTAAATAATTAAGAAACAACACATAATAAAAATCCATCACCCATTTATAACAATAGGAAATAATTGTATCTTTACAATGACCCCAAAATAACAAACATCCAATGTAGGCAACCAGAGATATGAATTTTCAAAGACTTAATAAAATATAGCACTTAGAAGATTAGAGCACCATATTATGATATCTGCTCGCGATAGACCGGGCCAAAGTCAAAGTTTCAGGCTGGGCGCGATGGAGCCGTGAGCAGCTACAGCCCCCGGCAGATCCCGGTCTCAGTTTCTTCCTTTACACTTAGAAACTTTTCTGGAGCTTTTTCTCTCGAGGCCCCTTGAAGCTCACAGCCAGTCCGGATTCGGTGAGGGTTCGCTGGCTTGACTTGTGATGAGGTCCCAGTGAACTTCCCTGGAGCGGACTTAGAAAATATTTAAAGTTTGCTTCAGCTGTGGTGAGTTTAGGCCCCCCCCCACTTAGGACTGACGATTGCGCTGTATCATTTGCAGCACTGTTTTTATATCACAAATTGAAAACTGCATGCCGCATACTATGGATGGGGTTTCCTGAGGCTCCCCCAACACTGCCAGCTTTGGAGCTTGTCTTGAAGTCACCAACCCAGCACAAACTAGTCACACGCTTATACACCAGTATGCAAAATACGACTCTGGTACTCTGGCCAAAGTCCTTACAGCAGTGGAACACTGAACTTGACCCTCAATTGACGGAAGAGCAGTGGGAATTCTGCTGCAGACAGCTGACCGAACTTTCCCCAAATTACAGACTCCGCCTAATACATTTAAAATATTTGCATAGATATTACAGAACATCAGTCAATCTCCACCGCATGAAGCTAAGGGAGGATGATAAATGCTGGCGCTGTGGGTATGCCTCGGCATTCTATTTACATATCACCTGGGAATGCCCAGGAATCCATGGGTTCTGGCAGGAGATTTTTTTCTACGGTGAACCAAATTGTCTAGAGAATGTATGCCCCCCTCCCCCGAGTTGGGCCTCCTAGGTTATGTAAAGGATACGCCACCAAAGCAAAGCAAATTACATGCTCTTCTTTTACTATATGCAAGACGACAGGTGGCTATTCGCTGAGGGAGAAAAAGGGTTTCTAGATTTAAAGATTGGCTGTCCGATGTGACATATGGTCACACACAACTTGGCATATTCTGGGAGCTGATGCCCCCGACTTCAAGACCACGTAACATATGGGAGCCATTCCTATGTTGGGTGCGCACTGGAGCTGAGGCCCCTGCGCCTAATCTCGATGCGGATACCTAATAATATGTTGCCTAAATGTACCAGATTAGTCTGCATTGGTTTTATACACTTTCCATCGTGCATGGTTTTGAATTGTTTGGTATGGCTGAATTATGCTTGTCGTTCGCCTCTGATGTTTCATGTGCCTTTCTCATATGAAATGGGTTATACAACAGATTGAGATGTGTATAGACATATTGCTACCTGGACAGCGCACACTGCATGCTTGATGTATTAATTCAGATATGCAAATCTAATGTCTTGAAATTTGCAACTTTCTATATTACTGCATTGACATGCTGGCAGGTTCTTTTTGTTGGAACTCCAGTTCCTATTGTTTATACTTGACATTTGTATGAATCTCAATAAAACCAATTAAAAAAAAGTTCACTTCAGCTACACAACCCAGGAATCCAGGCCCACACGGGATGGAAGGTAGGCGGCTTGGTTCTCGCGGTTGCTCCCGGTCACCTTTTCTACGAGAGGACTTAGAAACTTTTCTGGAACTTTTTCTTGTGGGGTCTCTCGCTGCTCCTCATATAGCCGGATCCAGCGAGGGTTCGCCGGCTTCAGATTTTCTCTAGTCCCGGTCAATCTCTGGAAATTGGAGCTATGGCGCTTTTAGCGGGAAGAACCTGGTTGGCTTGGCTGGCTCGCGGTTGAAGGCAGGCGGCCTGGCTTGTCAGGTTGGGTTGGTCCCTCTATGGAGCTTTTTTTCGAAGTTGGTCCAAAGTTCTCCAAACGTCTTGAACTTCTTCCTGAAGTTCCTCAAGGGGACCCAAAGTGTCTCAAATTCACTCGAGGGTCTGGAAGCTGGTCCTTGAAAGTTGAGGACTTCAGTTCCCACAATCCACTGGTACAAAACGCTCACAAATCCACTGATGGATCTCCAAGGTGTAGATTTAGTTGGTAATGTTCCAGTTTGAGCATTTTTAACCTGTAGCTTTCAGGGAGTCCACTCTTTAGTTCTTTTCCAGCAAGATAATCCACAAGGCTCTAGTTTCAGATGTGTCAGTCTTCAGAGGTCAGGCCTTAGAGTTCCTTGCACAGCAAAATCTTCTCAGCAGGGCACGTCTTGCTTCAGTAAGTTTCAGGCAGCAGATCTGGAGGGCTATGCCCCTCTCAGATACTTATTCAAAATTCTCTGGGTCAAGCATCAAGTCACTCCTTACCAATGAGAACAGGGTAACTCCTCAAGGAGATGACCACATCCTGTAGAGTATGGCATTATTTTGTCCCAGAGTGCATCAAATCTTCCAAATCCATAATGGCTGCTTTTCCAGCAGAGAGTCAAGACCTGGCTAAACACACCCCCAGGTATGGCCTATTTCCCTAGACTCTCCTACTACCATCTGCACATACCGTCCTTATGCCTAGCCCTGACTCTGGGTCAAGAGTGTAAAAGTGTAACTGACACCCAGGCCTCCCATCTGCCTTTGAAGAGCATGGTTTACAAATCCATCTGGCCTGGCATTCCTATGGACCAGCACACTGCCCTCCCTGAAGAGCCAGTAACGCTAGGGGCTCTTTATCACCTCTTCAAAGCAGCCTGGCTAATCCACCTAACTCTGACCAATCAGGGCAGACCACTGGAAGGCTGAATTTGAACTTGCAAACAAGAAAGTCTTATAACTTCTTGTATGTACACTTTAGGAGAGATTCAACAATGTGATATTGTTGGATTTACTACTACCATTCTGGGAAGTCTTTGAATGGTCAGGCTAGTCCTCTCCTATCAATAGTTATTAATCAATAACTTCCTACCATGTTAACCTATGTGAAAAGGGATTTGCAATGGGAAAAATGACTTGGGCCTTTTTTCCATCATCAGGACTTACAAAAACATATTTTATAAGTACTTGCCTTATATCTACAGGAATCGCACCCCATGTGCAACTAGGAGAGACTTGAGGGGTTCTGAATCTGTAGCAATATTGCAGATTCTCCTTTTACTGTGCTCCTAGCATCAAAGTCGAAATTGAGCAGCACTTTACCACAATGTGGGGAGTGAAATGTGAGATTTCACTTTACCTAGGCATATAAAACTCATTTTATAAGGATGTACCTTATAGATAACTGACCCCCCACCACTGGGATACCTAGGGGAGACCCTGGGGTCCCTAAAATGCCAAAACATTGTAGGTTAACCATTTTTAAGTGTCCGTACCACCAACGTCGAGAGCACAATTTACTTTTTAAAAGCATTCCTGGCACCCAGGGCTGTTTTTAAATTGACCTCAGGCTTCAGCAGTGCACACATGCAAGTGCAGAAAAAAACTGCCGGCCTCTAAACTGCCCTGCCCCAGGGTACTGGGCACTTCTAGGTAGTTTCAATTCCCTGCCCTATTATATACTAGGGGCTTAGGGGGTAGGTCATGCCAATTACAGGGGGTACCCCACCATACCTTAGTGTATCCTAGTGCATGTTATGTGTTTTAACGGTATTCTAATGTGTTCCTTTCAGCTTAGTACTGGCCCTGGGCCAGGTTAGGCAGAGCCCAGGGTCAGTCAAAATCAGTTACCACCAGCATCAGTCAGCAAAAAGTTGGGGGGTGCCCTGGGCACAGGATGACTTTGCAACAATAATCTCCAAAGAAAGCTCCAGAGCTTCAAGGATGTACCTCCACCAAAGGTAAAAAACACCCCCAATGAGTGGCATTTCCCTGATGCATTTCGGTGCATCAGGGAAATGATCATAGGGGGGGGGGGGGGGAGATGAAAAACCTGGCACGCATTTCAACATTTATGACCCGTTTGTAATTCACTCTCCAGTGAGTGGCATGCCGGGATTTGAAGTGCTGATTCTTCCCCTCGGTGGGGTCGTTTGTTTTTTAAATCCATTCTACTCCCAATCTGTACAAAATAATGTCTCCCCCCCAGCCATAGATCATTAGTTGCAATCAGTAGATGCTCTCTGAAGTGGAGGGACTTTAATGTCCACAGTTGTTCACACTGGAGAGAAACAGATATGTACAGGAAAACATGAGGAACTGTAGTGTAGCTCCTATTTTCCCAATAGGCTCTGCGCATTGGAATAATACCTACAGCAGTAAAGGCCTAGACCAGACGTTAACTAGGTCTACTACTGTCGATACTAGACTTAATTTTTGGGTTTGCCAGCGTAGCTCAGAGTTCGCTAGAAACTTTCTCGAATGTTCAGGAAAGAATTAACTCCCCTGATTAGACAAGAAGGGATTTAGTTTCTGACAACCATAGAACATGACAACTTTGCTCTCCCCTAATCAAGAGTCAATCTCGAGAGTCGTGTGAGCACAAGGCAATTATTTTACTCAGTCAGTACGTGCATTCTTAGTCTCATCGGATTGTAGAGAAAAGGAAGAGACGGGCGTGTTCAATAAAAAGGTGTTATTTATTGATCAGTCTCTTTTCTCATACATGAGAAATGGATCGATATTATTGCAATACTTATAGTTAAGTAAAGTGCATACATTAAAAGCAATAGTATAAAATAATACTGTAAAAACATTGATATGGTTTCTGAGCCATATGATGTTTAAAATGATTAAAATATATTTACATACACATATACATTTGACTAAACGTACTCAACTGGTGTTTCTAAATACGCCTACCCCGTGTACCTGACCTAAGTCTAATGCGTGGGCGGGAATAGAAAGTTACAGTTTAAGTTAAGTTTGGTTTTGCCAAGTGAATAACTAAAGAATTCTCTGTGAGGGGTTATTCAGTTCTGTACCTGGAAGTTAGGATGAATGAGGAATGGTATCTCTTTCTCTGCTCTCGATATTCCAGGCTGCCTGCGAGGGCTGCCCAGAAACGCCGGTGCTGGGTCTCTCGGCTTGAGATAGCAGCGCGTCTCTCAGCGCGTCAGGAAGGCGGGGCTGCTGCCAGCGGGGTCTGCTTCTGCTCTCGGCTTCGGCAAGTATGGCTGCTCCGTCTTGTCACCACGCGTGTGTTTGCATAGGGCAAGATCGGCAATATTTATACCTTAAAGGTGCCGAGATTGACGTAAGGATGGACATAGATACGTCAATAAAGATGTCATACGACTTGCTCGTTAGCACATTCTTTACTAAAGTTCTCTGTGAAATCAAAACAATGGCCGCACGGATTTTCCAGGTTGTCATAGGTTTGATTTGTTATGAGACCGTCGTATGCCTTATCAGGGGCTGGAGGAATGTCGCTTGTCTAATTAGATCTCAAGCGTTATGACCTAATCAGATAACACGTTCCTGTGCCGTAGTGTGACTGCGTCAGATAACGGTATCTGCATCATGGGGGCTGTTCTTGCCTCATGGGCTGACTGTTAGTTAACTTGATAGTTAGTTTAACCATAATAGGGTCAGGAATAGGGGGATCGATTCAGAACCTATAGGAATACATGACACCCACTCCACGCTAACTATGGACATATTTACTAATCTATGCATAGTATAACATAGTACAACATACTATAGAGTATAGTGTATACCTTACCACCCCAAAATACATAAATGCATTTTGAAATTTTCAAATATACTGAAAAATTGCAGTCATATATATTGTATGCACTTAAGCTATGAATTAAATGCAAAAGTAAACATGCATTTGTATGCATTATTGCTAATTTGGTATTTGAAAAATACACATGAAATGGCTCTTAATATAGCTATACAGAAAGGAAGTTCGAGACCATCTCATCACATAATAAAATATTTGTGAACATCCCAGCGGGCAACTAAAGTTTTATAAAGTATCTAAAAATAGAAATCTTAGTTCTCTAGGAATAGTTTCTTACTTTAAGCAGAAGATAAGTGTCCCGAAAAATTTGTGAAAAATAATTTGGGGCTGCTAAAAAATTGTTGTCCGTGAACTGGTGGGAAGAATTGTTCATGTGACTTTATTTTTAAAGTTGAAGGCCGAATTCAGGGAACGCCGTGTGCGAGCTTGCTCAAAAGTCTCTATTTCTGTTCTGGAGAGAACATCATATCATTCAGGCTTTCGAAAAAACTGTCAACAGCTTCATGGGAAAGTTCCACTAAGTCGGAAATAGGGGTAACCATGCATTCATGCGCATGATTGTCTGCATTGACATTCTGATTCGCATTGCTGACAGAAGGTCGTACCTGTTCGATGCTGCTTTCATCTTGAACTTCACTACTCTTCAATCGCAGTGGTGAAGATTCCAGGAATGCCGTCATCAGGATTGGCAGCCTTTGAGGGCAGCACAAAGCGTGAACCTTGGTAGGAACCAACAGTGTATCTGCATCCCCTGGCGCATCCGATTGTAGCGTCAGACAGGTGTCTAACACGCATTCTTCTCCGCATAGCAGACACCTTAGTACAGGTAAAACACACCTTTGCCACATTGGTCGAAATGATAGAAACCAAGTCATGTTTAGGTCTCTAAGCCGGGAGAGTCCCAGGATTTTTGATATCCGGTCCCGGTATCCAATGGCTAGGATCGTATCTTCCATTGTCGCGAGAGTTTGATCTGTGACATGGGTTGCCATAACGAAAAATAAGGACTAAGAATAGGATTCCTGCAATTAGTCCCAGGATCAGGGGAAGTCCGCCAAAAATCGAATGGACGAAATCTGGAAAAATACCCAGTATGGCTTTGAATGGTGTTAATGCCATCGAAAATACTGTCTTAAATACCCCTGAGATCCCATTGGTATCAGAAATATTTAAGATTTCGCTCAGGATTTCCGCGAAATGTACGGGGGAATTAGTTGATAATAATGTATGTATCTCTGCAGTCGTCCTTGCGACTTGTAGATCATACGTGTCTTTTGATGACGTGAGCCTTGTAGGCGTCTGAAGAAGCACTGTTTTCATTCTGCTTAAAGTATCTATTCGAATAGAAGTAATTTTCAAACTGGGCCATGCCCTTGCCTCCCTGTCTGGAAAGGAGCTGGGGAATAAAGAACGTCCACAGCACTTGACCTTCGCCGTCGTAGTGACTAGATAAGGAGTCCCGGGCATAAGACTACAACATCTGCGGTCTACAATAAGAATGTAACTCCCATTATAGAGTCTTTGAAAGAATGGTTCTATTTCAGTTGCAGGTGCGCCTTGCTGGTGACATGAAAGGTTGTATGAATTCCCTTCACAGGCTCCGTGCAAACTAATACCGTTACACAGAAGCGTGCCGCTTAGTGACATAGCACAATTGTTGCCACTAAGAAACACTTTCTGTCCTTTATTACTGACACATGCATGTGAATAGGGCAGGTTCCAAGTTGTTTTAAGGTACCCCTTTCCCAATTTCTCGTACATGCCAGCCTGTATATATTTTTGGCAGTATTGAAACCTGAAGGTTGAGATTGGAATATTTATGATTCCGTGGATTATCCATTCACTGACAGGTCGTTCTGACATTGTCATTGGTAATCTTTCTAGTTTTTCAATGCTCAAGATTGTATAATCAGCACCCTTTTGCGCCATACCGATTTGTCTATCAGTAAGGTTAAAGATTTGGAATAGTGACGTTGTGTTGATTAAACGCCAAGGCACATAGCCTGAACGCAGATTTTGTAACGTCCAGCCAAGCTGTACAATGGAACGCAATTGTGACTGACCATGTTGTAATAACAGTAAGTCTTGCGATAATATATCGATTGCTGAAGACACAATGCTGTCCAATGAAAAAATTCTGGAGGACAGAGTCATTAACCCATTGTCCACTACAGATAGTGATTTTTCCAAATTAATACGGTCAATTTCCCGTATTCTTTCTGCTGTCTCAATTTGAGTAACCTTCCAGGCCTCATTGTATGCTGCATATACAGAGGCTGCTATGAAACGCTTTTGACGCTGTTTGCGTGGTCCCATTATGAAATCACGCAAGTCAGCACCATCAGTAAGTAAAGTTAGGTGTTGCTTAATTTCAGGCAGTGTGGAAGTTTGTAGCCATTGAAGGCATAATTTGCCCACACTGTAGGTTGTTATTATCCCTGGGTGATGTCTTTGGGGATATCTAGGGTCTGGCCTGGTCATTTTGAAACCCTGTGTTTTATTCAGGAATCTATCTTGACAGTTATTTGTATCTGTGGGCCAGATCAACCATTGTTTCCAATCAGGATGTGTTCTGTTTTGGTTTAATATATGGTTTACGTCTATCTCTTCATCTGTATCTGAGTTATTGCTAAACATTGTTGGCTTTGGAATAGACGGTTTATTTAAATCTTTGATTTTGGCTAAGCCAAGACAGGTGGTTTGTTGAACAGTGTCATTTAAAAATATCATTTGTTCTGGGATCATGCAGGCTCTAAACAAAGCTTCTATACCCTGTACTTGCCATTCTTTTGTACCCCAAACACTTTTCAAATCAACATTTTTGTCCCAATAATCAAATCCAAATGTATTCATTTTTTCAAAGAATGAATCTGAATATATCAATTTTGTGTTGGTTATCATGGTTTTCATCCCTGTCTTGTTTGACAATTTAAAATAAAATGTTTCAGCATTACTTATGTTAAAACCTGAAAAATATGAATATTTGTCGTAAACGGTTCTTGAGCTCCCTTTTGGAGGTGTAGCACAATGTTCCCATTGATTGTAACTTAAAACATTTCTAGGTTGTGCAGATTTATGTAAAAAATGGTTACCATAATGGTTATAGTAATACATACTATCATAATTTGTAGAACCTTGCAAATAATCATGTTTTGTAAATTTAGCAGACATTACTAAGTCAGACATCATGTTGTTAATACTTTCGAAGTCCCAATCATCAGCAAATGAGTTTGGTTTTGCAAAGTCACTCAAGGAGATCTTGATTTGGTGTGGATATTTCAGGATCTCGACCGGACCATAAATTTCATAGTCAGTGTTGTCCCAGGCTACCCCACCAGGTATAGGATTGGCTGTGAAGTTGGCTGAAGAAAGTTCTCTTTTCTCGACGTGTGAAGATGTGTGTGGTTTGAGGACCAAGTTGATGTTCTGACTTGCTGTGTCCATTTTAGCATATTTTCCCTCAATGAAGCGTCCCAAAGTAAATACCATGATGAGCCAAAGTATGAGGATAAAGGCACCAAAACCCACCCAAAATTCAATCCATGGAGAAACCAGATATGTTTCTTTCAGATGTTTCAAAAGTTCCTTAGCTTTGTCTTTAAAGGATTTTGATGATGGCTGTGTCTTTGATTCACTGAAGCCGTCAGAGGAATCATCGAAGTTGATGAAGTAAACGGATGCAGTTCTGTCAATTGTTCCAATTGGTTCAGGATTTCTGTTTTTTGCATTTTCACTTGGTACTTCAGTATAGATTGGTGTGTCTCTGCTAAATGTCTTTATTTGGGTTTTAAGAGGTCTGAGTTCTATTGCATTGTTGCATAGTCCTTCTTGTTCTTCTTTAGGCGTTTCAAATGTGATGAGCCTTTTTGTTAGGACCTCTGTGCTGGTAGCAAACCTTGGTGTTCTGCTACTTATTGGGAGTCCACTTGGCCTACTGTTTGTTATCGGCCACATTTTGTGGTTTTACCAGGTCGATGGATACAACTCGGTTCTCCTTTTTACCAGCAAGTGGCGGTAGTACAACTGATCTTGTCCCGTTGACAGACAAGACAGGAACTGCTTTTCTGTAGGAAGGCCCAAATTCCTTCTTTACCGCGATCTTTTCCCTGACTAGATCCCCGACTTTTGGAATCCAGACAGGTCTTGCTGGGACAGGTGGTGATTCTTCAGTGGTCGTTGGCTGTTGTTTCAACTGTATGTTGCTCAGGTCTTTTCTTGTTTTGTTTAAGTCCTGCAAAATAGCCAAACGGTCTTTGACATCAAAGCTTTTTTCTTTAACCACTGAAGTCTGACTATCAAGGTCAGAGATCAACATCCTAGTTCCAAATAATAATTCGTACGGACTGAATCCCTTCAGAGAATTTCTTGGCAAGTTATTTAGACTACGTTGGACACTTATTAGATGTTTGACCCAACCAGCTCCCGAACCTAATATCCTTTCCATTATAGATTGCTTTCTGCCTTGGTTTTTTCTTTACACCATCCAGTACCCTCAGGAAGGAAGTGAGAAGATTCCCGCTGGGCTGTGCTCATTTGGCCATGTTTCCCCCCAAGCTGGTGTGCCAGAGTGAAAACAATGGTCGAACGTAACATGCTCTTAGTGTATATGCCATTTAGACTCGCAAATCTTGTATAATAGTCCGGACGTCAGCCGAGTGCTGGTGATCTACATTATAAGTGGAAACTAGCCTGTATATGTTAATCGCAAGCCATTCTTTTTGCTGGTAATATTATCTGCCTTGATACGACGAGGTATTAAACTGTTTCTCTCCCCACTGCGATCTCTGTTGCAGTTTGGGCAGTTTTTTACAAACATGGTGTAGTGCAGGCTCATGCCTGGCCACCAGTACCGTGATTGTAATTCTTCCAGAGAATCTTTCAGTTTGAGGTGTCTGAGACCCTCGCTCATGTGTGCGTCTGCGATTAACAAGCTTCTCCTGTCCATGTTTGGAATCACTCTATCCCCCACTCCAGGGATTCGAGCAAAAGGGACGGAGTTCGCATCGATTATGTATGTATAATTGAGTGGATAGTTGATCGGTAACGCTGAGCAGTCGCCTTTTGATGACGTTTTCACCGCCAGCACTGTTTCACCGTCAATGTATTTTAATGTACGCTTTTTTCGATCTACGGGAGCCGGTTTAGTGGCTGCCGCTGCGGCTGCTTCAGCCAATGAATTCCCCACAACGTGAACGCCATCACGCTGATGACTCAGTGAGTGTGTCACGTGAGTCTTTGGTAGTTCTTTTTTCAAAAGAGCTACTTGTTCCCAGAGCAGTTTCTGCTTTATTGGTGCATCTGTGTCATCTTTGTAACCGTTCTGAATCCATGTCTGCAAATCCTTGTTATATGCTTTGACGCAGTAATATGAATCTGACGGTATACACCCGTTACGACGCAACTTTTACTCCGCACTACCATTACAACGCGGGCATTACAACGCATGACATTACAACGCATTGCGCTGGGGGGCGCTCTAGGATAAGAGGTAAGTTTAATTTACTATCCAACACCTTCCCTAGGGTCCACGGGGACTGGAGTTAGAATAGTAAATTATACTTACCACTATCCAGCACCCCAAAGCGCTATGCGTTGTAACGGTATTCGTTGTAAATACCGCGTTGTAATGGTATGCGGAGTAAAAGTATGCGTTGTAACGTCATACATCCGAATCTGACACTATAAGTGTCGGGAATTCGCGATCCGCATTATCTAGCGCCATTTTCAAAGCTATTATTTCAGTTTGTAGTTCTGAATTTGTTTCTACTGAGTGTGATTTTGTTAATAGAGGTCTTAGTTTACCTCCCCGCCACACTTCTTTTGTAATCTCACATGTGGGGTTGTATGCTTGTTCTCCCCAAACGGAGGGTTGAGCATGTCCGTCTGTATAGATTACACAGGCGTAATGTCGTAGAGGAAGAATGTCGATTGGCAGAGGATACGTTTTTTCATATTTTAGATTTTTTAATTCTTCTAGTTCTGGATCAAAGTAGTAGTATACTTTGTCCGTTGTGATTGAATTCACCCATTGTATCCATTCCGGATTCAATGTTGTTGTTGGTAAATTACACGGTGTTGTTAATGCCTCAAAGGCTGATTCTGCTGTTCTGACTGTGATATGTCTACCGTCAGCTATGTCTTTTTCTCTAGCTATTGCGGTTTGAACTGCACGAATGATTTTTTCTGTATTACTGAATTTCTGTTCAGCTTCTGTGTACAAGTGTGATTTGAATGCAATTGGTACCTTTTCTCCTTCATTAGAAGTCAGGTATGTGAATCCGCATCTCCCTGGGATGACTCGAATCACAAGATTGCGTGTGTTATCACGTGTTTCTAATTTTGTTTTAATTAGCATGTCTGTTTGTAAGGATCTCAAAATTTCTGTGTGTGTTTGAGTCCAATTGGATCTTTTAAAGTCTGGTTTAATTAGATCATAAAGGGGTTTGACCCTTTCTGCGTAATTTGCAATGTATGTTCTTCCGAAATTTAGGAAACCTAGAATTGACTGTAGGTTTCTTAGTGTTTTAGGAGCTTGGATTACGGCACATTTCTCTAGGAAATTGTCAGCCAAGCTTTTGCCTTCACTTGATAACTCATATCCTAAGAATAGGACCGTCAGATGGGCAATTCTGGACTTTTTAAAGTTGAATTTGTAACCCTCTGCAGCGAACCCAAGTATTATGGTGTTCACCCTTTTCAAGTGAGTCTCCAAGTCATCATCTGTTAAGTAAATGTCATCGACATAAGATAATGCTTCATCATCATATAGTTGTAGTAATTCTGTTACTCTCGCTGAGAATACCCCCGGGCTGTTCTTGTACCCCTGGGCTAACCGACAGAATTGCTTTTGAGTGCCATTTACTGAGAATGCAGTTAAATATCTGCTCTCTGGTGCTATGTTTTGACAAAAGAATCCATTGGAGATGTCCAAGGTTGTTTTGTATTTTTTGCGCACTCTGTTATTCATTAGTGCAGCACTGTGTGAGTTTTGCACTGCAAAGGTTTTGCAACATGTGTTAAGGTGTCGGTAATCCAAAACTAGACGATATGAATTGTCTGGTTTGGAGACCGGAAACAAAGGATTGTTCATTTGTGAGGTGCAGGTTTCAATCACCCCCTGGTATTCTAGCTGATCTAGTATTTCATTTACCTGTTTTTTAGCTTCTTGCTTAATTGGGTACTGCCTTTGTGCAGTAGGTTGTGATTTTAACTGGATTTTGTGAGGAGGGGAGTCCTCATCCCATCCTACATGATTTTTATATAAAGCAGGTGCTAAGGCCACTGCCCACTTTCTAGCAAGTGTGTATTTTTTATGAATCGGGATTTGATTCGAGAAGGCAGGCATAATTATTTCTTCGCCATGAGGGCAGTCCCTGACAAACTCTGGTGGCCAGTCTTTTTCAGCTAGAAGGATGTCATAACCCTTTGAGAGGTTATCCCAAAATAGTCCCCTTATTTTCCTAGTCTTATCTCCCTCTATACGTAATGTTATCTCGTATATCTTGTGGGGCTTGCTAACTCTGGTGTCTGCAGTTTCCACTTGAAGGTATTCATTCGTGTCCACTGTCTCCAGATGATTCATAAGGACTTTGCGAGCTATGCTCACCTCTGCTGCGCTGTCTAGCATTGTCTGAGCCCATTCTCCGTTTTTCAGTTGTGTCCTCAGTATTCTCGGCATTTTTAACTACCTTGATACTGGCTACCTTCTTTTTTGGAAATTGTAATTTCTTTTTTAGCTGAGCAGGTTCCTTGTCTTTGGACTTGGCGTGCTCTTCTGATCGTCCTCTTCTTTCCGATTTCTGCGAGGAAGTCTGAAAAGATTGAGAGGGACGTGTATCAATGTCTTGATATCTATCAGGTTTTTTAATATTATCCCTATTTCTAAGGTTATATCTATTCCCAGAGGGGTCACTCTGCGGTGACCTCTGTCTTTGGTTTGGAGATTTCTCTCTTCGCCTGGGAGACCTCCCTCGGGACTGGAATTTCTTTTCTTTAGGATTGGATTGTTTGTTTCCATCCCAGTTCTTTTTTGGTGAATTATTATTAAAAAATATTTTTTCTGGACTTGTAGTCAGTTGCGGTTTTACTGGTATTCCACCTAGACTATCTCTGCCTAGTTCTTCATAGGATTTTTCTATGATTCTGGCAATTTCAGCTGGTTGGTCTGCTATATCTGTCTCTTTTAACCTCTGGCGGATCGCCACGTTTGCTGCCTCACCTTTTATGTTGGCTAATAATATAGCCGAGACCTGCTTGAAGTCTTTTAGTAATTTCATACCAAGGGTTAAAGCAGGTTCTGGACCGTATTCATCTTGAATTTGTTTTAGCACATCTGGTATTACCGAAATGGATGGAACACCGTGCGTTTTTGTGTAGATGGAAGCAAAGACTGTACCCCAAGTGTCACAGTCCTCAATGTGTGGTGCGATTCCCATTGGGAGACATATAGTCAGAATCCTGTGTTTTTCTAATGGGGTGGTGTCAGGAAACACCGCCTCTATTTGGGTAATTTTCTGTGCCAACCAGAATGGTATCTGTTCCCGTTTAGCTGGAACTTTACCTAGGCAGGATTGGATGTTCTGTGGTGTAATTTTATTTGTGTTCCCCTGGTGAGGGGTCAGCTGTGGAAGTTTAATCGCTGGCTGAATTGTTGAAGTCCGCATTACATACTGAACTAATTGTCTATGAATTTTTAGTAGTTGTTTTAGCTGTATTAACAGCTCTGCTGCAGGCATTCTTTCGATGTCTGGATGTGGTGTGTATCCGGCTAAGACCGGCCACGTTGCTCCTGGTCTTCCTAAAGGACCGAGCCTTGTAATGTGATTGTTATGTATTAGGGCGCCATCAAATAAGAGCAAATGCTCTTGGAATTTGAGTGGTACTTCCACCTCCTCGAAAGGAGTGTACGTTTCAGGAGGTTCCTCTACTTTGTAATAGTGGAAGTACTTTGTTACAGCATTTGCTGCTGGAAAATGTATCCATGAATAGTATACCTCTGTCTGCCGATATTCGTGTGCCTCGATTACGAATATGACTGTGCCACCTCTAGGTGTCAGTCCATTTTCTATAAGTTTTAAGTTTATAGATCTCCTTTTAAT
Source organism: Lissotriton helveticus (assembly GCF_964261635.1). Taxonomy (NCBI): domain Eukaryota; kingdom Metazoa; phylum Chordata; class Amphibia; order Caudata; family Salamandridae; genus Lissotriton; species Lissotriton helveticus. Next base: position 453,462,260 of record NC_136067.1, read on the forward strand.
GACCGGAATGAGTGTTATATTCGGGTCTGCTGCTTGCATGGTAGCATCAGCATCTGCGAGTTCAGTTGCTAATCTAACTGCCTCTCTTTCATCATCACTCTCTGCCATTTTACAGACAGGATGGTATTATGTTTGTTTGCAGATCAGGTTTCTTTATGGAAACAGAGATTAGATGCACAATATTTTGGGAATGTTTTTATCCTTCAACGTTGACTATACCAAGAACCATACATAGGAGTTCCCTCCTGCGAGGTTTTGGAGGATATTACCTTTCACCCACTCCAGACGTTTTTGGAGTATAATGGAAAAAGGGGTCTGAGTGAGAAAGCACGACTGAGTTACTCTAAATGTCTTACGTTAGTTTTATCGCCCTTTCCAAACGCGTTGGGCGCCATGTAGTGTAGCTCCTATTTTCCCAATAGGCTCTGCGCATTGGAATAATACCTACAGCAGTAAAGGCCTAGACCAGACGTTAACTAGGTCTACTACTGTCGATACTAGACTTAATTTTTGGGTTTGCCAGCGTAGCTCAGAGTTCGCTAGAAACTTTCTCGAATGTTCAGGAAAGAATTAACTCCCCTGATTAGACAAGAAGGGATTTAGTTTCTGACAACCATAGAACATGACAACTTTGCTCTCCCCTAATCAAGAGTCAATCTCGAGAGTCGTGTGAGCACAAGGCAATTATTTTACTCAGTCAGTACGTGCATTCTTAGTCTCATCAGATTGTAGAGAAAAGGAAGAGACGGGCGTGTTCAATAAAAAGGTGTTATTTATTGATCAGTCTCTTTTCTCATACATGAGAAATGGATCGATATTATTGCAATACTTATAGTTAAGTAAAGTGCATACATTAAAAGCAATAGTATAAAATAATACTGTAAAAACATTGATATGGTTTCTGAGCCATATGATGTTTAAAATGATTAAATATATTTACATACACATATACATTTGACTAAACGTACTCAACTGGTGTTTCTAAATACGCCTACCCCGTGTACCTGACCTAAGTCTAATGCGTGGGCGGGAATAGAAAGTTACAGTTTAAGTTAAGTTTGTTTTTGCCAAGTGAATAACTAAAGAATTCTCTGTGAGGGGTTATTCAGTTCTGTACCTGGAAGTTAGGATGAATGAGGAATGGTATCTCTTTCTCTGCTCTCGATATTCCAGGCTGCCTGCGAGGGCTGCCCAGAAACGCCGGTGCTGGGTCTCTCGGCTTGAGATAGCAGCGCGTCTCTCAGCGCGTCAGGAAGGCGGGGCTGCTGCCAGCGGGGTCTGCTTCTGCTCTCGGCTTCGGCAAGTATGGCTGCTCCGTCTTGTCACCACGCGTGTGTTTGCATAGGGCAAGATCGGCAATATTTATACCTTAAAGGTGCCGAGATTGACGTAAGGATGGACATAGATACGTCAATAAAGATGTCATACGACTTGCTCGTTAGCACATTCTTTACTAAAGTTCTCTGTGAAATCAAAACAATGGCCGCACGGATTTTCCAGGTTGTCATAGGTTTGATTTGTTATGAGAACGTCGTATGCCTTATCAGGGGCTGGAGGAATGTCGCTTGTCTAATTAGATCTCAAGCGTTATGACCTAATCAGATAACACGTTCCTGTGCCGTAGTGTGACTGCGTCAGATAACGGTATCTGCATCATGGGGGCTGTTCTTGCCTCATGGGCTGACTGTTAGTTAACTTGATAGTTAGTTTAACCAGAATAGGGTCAGGAATAGGGGGATCGATTCAGAACCTATAGGAATACATGACAGAACCTGCTGGGACTACCTCTGGGTAAAGGATACAAATTGCACATCCTGTACAAGCACAAGTGGAGGCGATGAATTTATCTACAACTGAGTCACCATCAGGCATGCAGAATTTCCCAACTGCAGTACAAAAAATGTAACATATTGCATTATTGTCCTAGTGGAAAAGCATTTCTTGGCAAAAACTAACCAGGAAATGCGCACAATGATAGGCCAACACAAGTCCAGAATCTGGTGTAAAACCCTGAATGCCAAACTGGTATTCCCTTTTTGGGAAAGGAACATACAGTGCCAGACCTAAAATGGACTATCCTGATGCACATCACAGGTATAAATAGTAAGCTGGAATCAATACTTGCATACAGCTGAAAAGGCTCTGAATGAGATGTCTGAAATTGGGAATAGCTTCATGTGACCAGTTGTGAAGGGAAAATGTCCCAGAATTAATCAGCATTCAGTCCAAGGCTAAATTGGGAAACTCGCATTTGTGAACTTCGAAACAAGTCATTTAGAAAGGGGAGGAAGTGCCACAAAAGATACCACATCACCTATAAGTCACAGAGGAATAGCCAATTTTAGTGCACAAAAACCAAAAGCGACCATAACAATACGAAATTTTAAAATGCTAAAATTGTGACAATGGAGATGAAAAATCACTGAAGTGACTATAACACCCAAAATGCACCAGGTTGCACCTACCATTTAGCAACACCTTAAATTTCAGGAATAGCCATTTCTGCTACTGGATAGTCAGAAGTAATCATGGCAACAAGGGGTTTAAAAAAAATACGTGTTTGCCAACAGGGAAGAGGAGCCACTAAAGTGACCACATCGCCCATAATACAAAGAGTAACAGAAGCTACACAGTCACTTCAAATGAGACAGAAGGTTAATCTGTTATATAGCAGCAAATTTGAGAATCATAGCCGTTGAAACTATGATAATATAACATATATTTCCCATGGGCATTGAGAGGAGGTCAGACCTTGAAACAAAAAGAGAAGAAACAGCACATGGAAAAGCTTAACAAACAAATGCAGAACAAGCAAGGAAGCGCCTGACAGGAGAAAGTCCTGAAGTCATTATGTTCCTTCTCTATGGGATCCAGAAGCAACAAGAGGAGCTTGTGAGGGTTCCAAGTAGACATAAGCACATGAATTTGGCCATACAAGTTCAATCAAAGAAACAGGCAGTCCAGGAGCTCCGACATGCCCTTTGATAAACATATACCCGATAGACAGGCACTGTGGAAATCGCATAATCAAATGTGTGTCGGTTTTGTAACAATATAAAGAGGTGATATATATAGGAAATAGAAACACCACAAATGTGGCTGGGGAACTATGCATGACAACACTCAGCAACTACTAGCTATCCATAAGTTTCTTCTTCTCCTCTACCTGTTTGATAAAAGTCTCAATATTAAAAATCTAAGGATTGTAATTGTTCATTATCTGTAAAGCTAGTTAGAGTTACACATGGCTAACAGGGTACCACTTGGAGGAATTCCTCCACTTAATTGTTTAGGTCCCATGTTCAAAGCAGTCGGAATGCGCTGGCAAGGCATGTACAGACTGCAAATGAGTAAGATACAACTAAGAGATGTCCGGCACATACCAAAACAAGCCTAACAAGTTTACACTTGAGGACAGTGGGGTATAACACATGAGGATCTATAATCCCATTATATTTTCCTGTCTCTAAGGTCCAAATGTACGAAAGGATATAGCAATTCTTAATGGACCCAATCACAAGTTCGGCCCGTTAAGAAATGCTAAATTTCCTTTCCATATGTATAAAGCCAGATAGGGAATAATAATAATAATAATAATAAAATATGATTTCTACACAGTAGAAATTGCCTTTTGCGATTCCCAAAATAGAAAATTCCAAATAGGGATTTTACTATTTGCAATTACCTAAGCACAAGTACAAAGCATTTCCAAAATGCGAAAGGGGCATTTAGGAAATGCTAGTACTATTGATTCCAGGTTGATGGTAACCATGTGCAATTTTAAACAATGCACCCAAAATGCATTTTTTATAGTGCCATGTAGTGCACACATGCCCCTAGGGCATTAGTGCGCTTTACATGTCCACAACCTTTTTTGAGGTGCACCAAGGGGGGCCTTAGGCCCATAGTCACCCTTGGCTTTGCATTTTTAAATTTGTGTATTCCTATTTGGTGATCGCAAATTTGGAAATGCAAAACCAATCGTACCTATTTAGGTCCATAGGAACTAATGGTTGAACATTTCCTAAGTAGTGATTTCTTGGGATTTGCTATTTAAGAATTTCAAAACTGATATTTCGTACATATGGCCCTTATTTCCTTATAATTGGTGACTTGTGCAACACCTAGGGGTAGATGTATCAAGATTTTCGTTAGCGATTTCTTAATAGCGAGTCGTTGCGAATCGCTATTAAGAAATCGTTAAATGCGATGTATGTACGTTTCTGCGACTTTTTAGCGATTCCTTAGAAGTCGCAATTTATTTTAAGAATTTTATGCGACTTCTTAATTTGCGAATTTCGCAAATTAAGAAATCGCAAAAAAGCGTGAATCTGCTACTGCCAACAACGAAATAGCTGAGTCATACTCAGGAACTGAGCTTGATTAGTTTCACCTGCCTGCCTGAGCCACACCCAGTGGCAGTTGGAAACCTGTTTGGCTGCAGAGAGGAGCTGCTTGACTTCAGGATGGAGCCTGCAAATTCTGAAGGAGGACCCTCAGTAGAAAAAAGAAAAAGGAAGCAAAAGTTTTCAGAAAGGGAGGTGGAAACTTTGGTGGAGGAAATGGCCTGCAACCATGAACTTTTGTTTGGGAAGCAAGCCAAATATGTTCCTGAAGTCAGGAAGAGGAAGTTATGGCTGGAAATCCAGGAAAAAGTCAATGCAGTTGGTGTCATCCCAAGATCAATTGATGAAATTAAAAAGCGTTGGTACGACATGAGGCTGAGGGCAAAGGAAAAACTTGCTGAGAGACTAAAGGATGCCAATAAAACTGGTGGAGGATCTGGAAATGTAGACCAACCAACCCCACATGAGGAGCTCATTGAATCTACTATTCAGCATGAAAGTGTTTCCGGAGTCTCTGCCATTGACAGTTCTGAACACACAGTTGCTGAACATGGTAAGCAGGATGCTTGATTTTTTCATTGCATAATTTAAAACCATTACTGTATGAGTATGAGTGTGTGTGCATTATTCCATGTGTTTAGTAATTTACAGCACTTACATGTGTACTTTGATCCCCTTTTTTGTTTGACATTACTGCTTAATTAAGATATGCTGTACATTTTTGCTGCACTACCATACATGCATTAGAATAAATACACAACACTACTTCTTTAGGTAGCATAATTTATTAGGCATGTAGCACACAGTAAGGCAAGCATCTCATGTGACTCTTTCTTTGTTCCCAGATCATGTTGTAGATTCACATGATGGTGATGGTGGGCAATCCTCACAGGAACATATTACAGCCCCAGAAGATGTAAATGTCAATGATGAGCAGGAATCATTCTCTTTTTTAAGAAGGAAAAGAAAAGCAGTTGCACAACTGCAACCTTTTGAGTCATCAGATGATGAACTTGAGGGATCAACAAATAACATAACTGTGTCAGAACAGGAAGTTATACATCTTGACACAGTTAGTGATTCTGCTTCAAGAAGATCTTATTTAAATAATAATACCAGGAGAAGCAGGGGAGAACTCACAGAGACAGCAAATGTTTTTGCAGGTTTGGAGAACAACATGCTTTCTGTGCAAGAAAAACAACATAAAGCATTAAGGTCAATTAATGCCCAACTAAATAAATTAAACAAGAGTAACAATAAGGTTGGTGAAGGTATGAGGCGGATGGCTGACTCCATGGACAGACTTTGTGTAGCTTTTGAAAGATCAGAGTCAAACAGAGTGAGGGATTCTCGCACTCATAATATCAGACTACAGAAGTATTATGGAGCTATAAATAGACTATGCACTGTGACTTCACAGAGTAACAGGAGAAGCATTGCCATGCAACGCATGGTTGCTGAATGCAGTAGAAATGTGGCCAAAGGGCTGGATAAAGTATCCCATTCTTTTGAATTATTAAAGACTTGTCAGAAAGGGGCAAGTGCCTTCTTTGAGGCAATTGAGTCTGAGGAGACTTCCAGTAGAACCAGCAGTAACCCTACACCCACTTTGGACACCCCTGACATGAGGAGTGGAAGCCTTGGCAGCCAACATACATCTGTGAGGAGAAGTGGGCCAGGCCAACGCAGGAGTAGCAGAAGGGGAAAAAATTAAAAAGAAAATGTAACATATATATCAATAAAAGAAAATGACACTGTGAGCAAACATTGACACATGTATGTCCTGTGGATTAACAGGTTCCAGGTTTTTGTTGCCCTTCTAATTTTGAAAAATAAAAGGTTTACACAATTAAAACACAGTTGTTATGTTTTTACTTCTTACCTAAAAATAATTGTTTGTAATTTCTGCACGCCTTTGTCGCCCAGCCACTGCTCCTAAACCGGTAGCACATCTTCTTGGTGGAGGGACATCATCATTATCAGAAGATTCAGGGTCACTCACTTCACATTCTGTTCCTTTTCTAATAGCCATGTTATGTAGCATAGCACAACTTGTAATTATTTTGCAGCACAATGAAGGTTTATATTGCAAGGATCCTCCACTTTTATGGATTCTTCTGAATCTGCTTTTCAAAATTCCAAAAGTTCTTTCAATAACTCCACGTGTTGAACGGTGTGCCTTATTGTATCTCCTTTCATGAATGTTATTTGGATTTAGATAAGGTGTCAAAATGAAATCACGAACTGCATAGGCACTGTCTCCTAAATTTAAATTTCAGAAATGTGACAGTTTTAAAAATAGGTTGACAAAAGGTTTACAATTGATTTTGATTTTTTAAGTAGCACTTACCAAGCAGAAATCCATCTCCAAATTCACCAGCACTCAAACGTCCATGTAATCCACTGTGTCTAAATATATATGAATCATGAGTGCTTCCAGGAAATTTTGCAACAATATCAGTGATAATATACTTAGCATTGCACACCATTTGAATGTTTAAAGAGTGGTAACTTTTCCTATTCCTATAAACATGCTCAGTTGCAGCTGGAGGTGTAATGGCAATATGTGTCCCATCTATACATCCAATTACATGTGGAAAATGGGCAATTTGATAAAAATCAAATTTTGAAATTTGGATATCTTGAGGTGTGCTGGAGAAGTAAATATGATGTTGCAACCTGTTCATCATTGCATCCAAAAATACCCTAAAAAACCTTGAAAAGGCACTCTGAGATACTCCTCCCACCTCTGCAATCACCCTTTGAAAAGATCCTGAGGCAAGAAGGTGCAGGGAACATAAGACCTGCACATGAGTTGGTATAGAATGTGTCCTGTGTGTTTCATGCTCCAAAAAAGGCTTTAACTCCTCTATTAAGTCCAAAATGGTATGTGGATGCAGTCTATATTTCTCAAAAATGTCTTCTTCAGTTTGTTGAAATAAGGTAATCCTCAATTTGAAAATCCTTTCCTGCCTCTGTCTCATCTGTGCAAGAGCTTGCATGCGCAGTCTTCTAGCTATCAGGTAAAGTCCAGCCATGGTTCTGTTCAAAAAATCAGTTGGGGCTGTCTTTTAAACATTCAAAAAAAAATTGCACCTGGTTTGACTTAGTGTTAATTGCGAGTTCTTAATTTGCGATTTGTCGTTTTTCGCTATTTGCGATTCTTTGATACATTTCATAGCGACTTCTTAAATTGCGATCATGCAAAATAGAGAATCGCTAGAAAAAAGTCGCATAAACATGAAATCGTAAATAACGAAATGCAAAAAATAGCGATTTCTTATTTAGCACTGCGAAAAAACACATACATCCCGAAATGTGCAAAACAATCATTAACGATTCGTTATGGTCAAAATTCTGCGAATTTCGGCCATAACGATTCGCAAAATGCTTGATACATCTAGGCCCTAGTCACCAATTATAAAGAAAAGACATCAGAACTCCACTATTATATGTCATTACAGTTGATTTCTGAGGTCAAAATGCCAGCAGCTGAGATGAAAGGCAGGTCAGGCCACTGGGTATAATAAAGTTTGCTGTTTAAAGCAACAAAAAATGATAGTTGCTTTTCTTTCATCTGCACCATTTTTCTAGCTTAAAAAAACAAACAGAGAGAACATGTTTATTAGTTGCACTCCTCAGACAGTAAGAGTAAAGCTAGAATGTTTCAGCATGTTTCTACACATTCTTTTTAAAAAAAACTTACTTTGATTGCAATGTTTCGAATATCTGTTTGCAATACATTTCTAACAGGTTTTTGATGTGTTTAATTTTGCACTAGAAGGGTTATTTAAATTCCTAATGTTTGCAAACATGCTCAGTCTTTCAAATGAAAGAGTTATGCACTAAGGTTTTAAGTGGTTTGTGGGAAAGATGATGGTGTGACCATGTATTATGAAGAACAACTTATCCCCTGTCATACATAATAAGGATATTGCCAGTCCCTCGCAGTTCCATAAACTTACAAAGGAACTTTTCCTCTATGCGGTTATGAAACTCCTTGGTGACTTGCAATATCATTACAATGTATGGCAGGGGGTACATTATCCCTAATATATTGTAGCAAACTCAACCCTGCACTGGGGATGGCATGGACAACTTGATGTAAGACATGCTTCGATAATAAAGGACAATGTGTAGCATCATCATTGTCGGACACTTATGAATCTAATCCGACTTTTTGAATTTCATTATCGTAGTGTTCATATTATTGTATGTCCATATGTGCTTTCATTTATTTCTTGTGCTGGTTCTATGAAATGTAATTTGACGTAAATAAATAAATATATATATATATATATATATATATATATATCAATGCTCGAAGGTGTCCACCTTTGAGTAGCACGCGAACAGCAGCTTGGTTTATGTATAGGTGAGGACGGGGATCCACTCGTAGACGCCGCTCCGTACGGGATCTGCCCGACGCATTTCGAAGCTCCATGTTTTAGGGTTTTGGGTAGTGTTGTAGTGTTTGCGTAGTGTAGGGTCATGCTGGGGTGTAGTGTTTTAGGGTTTTGGGTAGTGTTGTAGTGTTTGCGTAGTGTAGGGTCATGCTGGGGGTAGTGTTTTAGGGTTTTGGGTAGTGTTGTAGTGTTTGCGTAGTGTAGGGTCATGCTGGGGGTAGTGTTTTAGGGTTTTGGGTAGTGTTGTAGTGTTTGCGTAGTGTAGGGTCATGCTGGGGGGTAGTGTTTTAGGGTTTTGGGTAGTGTTGTAGTGTTTGCGTAGTGTAGGGTCATGCTGGGGGTAGTGTTTTAGGGTTTTGGGTAGTGTTGTAGTGTTTGCGTAGTGTAGGGTCATGCTGGGGGTAGTGTTTTAGGGTTTAGGGTAGTGTTGTAGTGTTTGCGTAGTGTAGGGTCATGCTGGGGGTAGTGTTTTAGGGTTTAGGGTAGTGTTGTAGTGTTTGCGTAGTGTAGGGTCATGCTGGGGGTAGTGTTTTAGGGTTTAGGGTTGTGTTGTAGTGTTTGCGTAGTGTAGGGTCATGCTGGGGGTAGTGTTTTAGGGTTTAGGGTAGTGTTGTAGTGTTTGCGTAGTGTAGGGTCATGCTGGGGTGTAGTGTTTTAGGGTTTTGGGTAGTGTTGTAGTGTTTGCGTAGTGTAGGGTCATGCTGGGGGTAGTGTTTTAGGGTTTAGGGTAGTGTTGTAGTCTTTGCGTAGTGTAGGGTCATGCTGGGGTGTAGTGTTTTAGGGTTTTGGGTAGTGTTGTAGTGTTTGCGTAGTGTAGGGTCATGCTGGGGGTAGTGTTTTAGGGTTTAGGGTAGTGTTGTAGTGTTTGCGTAGTGTAGGGTCATGCTGGGGGTAGTGTTTTAGGGTTTAGGGTTGTGTTGTAGTGTTTGCGTAGTGTAGGGTCATGCTGGGGTGTAGTGTTTTAGGGTTTTGGGTAGTGTTGTAGTGTTTGCGTAGTGTAGGGTCATGCTGGGGGTAGTGTTTTAGGGTTTAGGGTAGTGTTGTAGTGTTTGCGTAGTGTAGGGTCATGCTGGGGTGTAGTGTTTTAGGGTTTTGGGTAGTGTTGTAGTGTTTGCGTAGTGTAGGGTCATGCTGGGGGTATTGTTTTAGGGCTTAGGGTAGTGTTGTAGTGTTTGTGTAGTGTAGGGTCATGCTGGGGGTAGTGTTTTAGGGTTTAGGGTAGTGTTGTACTGTTTGTGTAGTGTAGGGTCATGCTGGGGGTAGTGTTTTAGGGTTTAGGGTAGTTTAGTTGTTTAGTGTATGCTAAAGGCATATTCGTTCTAAAAGTTTTCGTTATTTTAATTTGCGGCCTAATAGTACATGCGGGATTTTTTTTGCGGACTGATGGTATGCGGGATTTCGTCATATATTCGCTAATCATACTTTCTATGGCAAAATGAACCCCCTCATTTTGTTCCTTTTTAAATTAAATGTTTTAAGAGTTACCACTTTATTCCAATCAAGATGGCTTCAGGTGTGCCATACCTTTGTAATAAGTAGGACTGTTAGCACTCTAGTTGTTCTTTAGAACACTCTGGGACATTCTGTCATTGGGCTATAGTTGGGCTACATCTGGCTGATATTTGGGCTACATTTGTTTTTTTTTGTCTCTGGTGGCCATCTTTGGGCTACATTGGGCTACTTTGGGCTACATTGGGCTACATTTGGGCTCCAACATATATATAGCCCAATGTAGCCCAATATATATTTTTCAAAGTTAATTTTCGTAAAAACCACTGGAGCCTATATCTTGAGACATAGCAAAGGCACATTGGGCTACCAGTCCCTACAATTTTGCCAAGTTTGGTGTAAATCCATTCAGCCGTTCAGGCTAAAAGTGAGGCCAACCGCCCTATGGAAAATTGCATGGGAAAAACACGTTTTGGGACCCCCCTTTTTTTTCGGCCCCCCCTTGACGAAACCCCCCCAAATTTTCAGGGGCTGCTCAGAAACAAAATGTTCCATTTTCCTGAAAATTTCAGCCAATTCTGTCCTCAAACGCCAAAGTTATTCGACATAGAATTTTCAAAAATCCCATAGGAAAAAAATCCTAACTATATATACCTACTGGCTATCGCCAGTAGGTAATATATATATATATATATATATATATTCACTGAAAAAACCATAGGTTATAGACCATATATAGTTAGGAATTAGCATTTACAAAACCTTGAAAATTCACTGAAAAAACCATAGGTTATAGACCATATATAGTTAGGAATTAGCATTTAAAAAACCTTATTTTACTCACACAAAACCATTGAAATTCCATATATAGTTAGTTGCACTAACTATATATTGCGCACCCGCAATCCACTGCTGATCATGTCACATATTACATCATTCATGACATGGTCAGTGACATCACTGATGACATCACTGATGACATCTCAAATGACATCACTGATGACATCACTGATGACAACATCCAGTGACTATGTTTCTGTAAAGTTAAAATATGTCTTACATATTGAAGAATGAGTGGATGTATAAGTGTCTGGACGAAGGATTTAGTAGGTGCATGACTGAATGTATGAGTGAGTGATTAAATGTGTCTCACTGAGTGCATGGGTTAGTGACTAAACTGTCTTAATTTGTGCATCATTATGTCTGTTGTTCTGTAAACTGCTGCATGTGTTGATCAGTAGCTATATGAGTAACTATATGGGTTATTGATTGATTGCCCAAGTATTTGCATGGGAGACTGAGTGTGTGTGTGGCTGGATGGGAGGTGTGTGACTCTGTACAGATCAATGTGTACTTGTATCAATGATTGTATAAGAGAGTAAGTATGTGTTAGTATATGGTTGAAAACGTAAGGTGCTCTATGTTTAACTGCATAGAGTAGAAAATGGAAGTGTGATTGATTCTTTACAGGACTGACTAGGTGTGTGAGTAACTCCATGGATGAGTGGCAGAGTGTCAGTGTCTGTATAGGTGTATGAGTGCATATGATTGTGTTGTAAACATGAGTGATTGTATGTATGAATGATTGTATGGGTGAATGAGTGAATGTGTGTGTAGACGTAGGAATCAGTGAGTACGTATGTAGTAACTAGTATTGGTGTGTCAATGGTTTCAAAAATTATACTCTGTTTTTAACACTGGGTGAAACAGAGGTTATATTAAAATGTGAAGAGATGCATTGTATTGTCACATGAATAATATCATCAGTGATGTGGTCATTGATGTCAAATGAGATGTCATCAGTGATGTCATCAGTGATGTCATTTGAGATGTCATCAGTGATGTCATCAGTGATGTCACTGACCATGTCATGAATGATGTAATATGTGACATGATCAGCAGTGGATTGCGGGTGCGCAATATATAGTTAGTGCAACTAACTATATATGGAATTTCAATGGTTTTGTGTGAGTAAAATAAGGTTTTTTAAATGCTAATTCCTAACTATATATGGTCTATAACCTATGGTTTTTTCAGTGAATTTTCAAGGTTTTGTAAATGCTAATTCCTAACTATATATGGTCTATAACCTATGGTTTTTTCAGTGAATTTCAATGGTTTTTTAATAGCAAATATCATAAGCTGTCGAATGTCAAGTACGTGGTAAGTGAAAACATTTTCGTGTTTATGCACACTGATCTGCTTTGAATGGTGCCCCCCCCCCCTCATTTCTATTAGGAGTACTCTCTCTTTGCAGATAGTGAAAGGTAGTTAACGCAGGCCTTTGCCCCCGTTGTAATCCGTCGTGCCTGCTTCTCTCTCCATTTGATTGATTGTTATCCAAGTATTTACTGTTTTAGAATTAGTTCTCTTTGGTTCATTCTCTATTTACAAACAAACACAGAGTCGCAATACTCTGTTTAGTCTTTGCAGATAACGAAAAATCGTGTAAAAAAAAGAAAAGGAATCGAGCAAAATCAGTAGGCCACTAATGGGATCTCTTTTTGACCTCGCTAAAATAGAAACATTAGGAACAACCCCTCATGACAAATACAAAACTAGTGAGATGAACTGAACTCCACACAATGATGGCTGCAAAACAGCTCGGCTCCGCCACCCACCCCGCCCAAAATAACGATAAAGAGCGGCTGCCATGATTGGTTGCGGAATGGCCACGACGGAGCTACGAAATGATGCTGCTCTCATGCTAACCCCAGCTTCAGTCTGAAACATCCAGAAACACTGTAGACTACCAATTCGATCAGTTCCGGTAGCGCCCCAATGTAACCCGGTAGAGATTAACTAGCCCTCCCCTCTTTGACTGATGGTTCTTGTTGCCTGTCCCTTCTGTTGTCATTTAACAGAACTATTTAGCCTGCTGAAAGGGGTTGTGTTCCGACCGCTGGTTGGTGGAGACATTTTGACTATATTCTGGACCTGCGTTGTCGCGTAATGCGTCATATGACGCGCCGCGTTAGCGCATCCTGAAGTCATCCGGGGCGCGCAGCGCGTAACGTAAGCATAACAAGTCATGTGACTTGTTAATAAAACTTTTCATTGGTTCATTTTACTTTTCTTATTGTAATGATGAAAGGCTTGGTCATATGACCTAAAAATTACGCTTTTCATTACTTCCGAACATTATTTTTTCTTAAATATATGTTATAATGTTCCAGACTAATGTACTTTCCCGGAAATTTTACAACTGTCCTGCAAGTAAAATATATTCTTTTTTCGAGAAAAAGAGCGTTTCTTCGTCCCATGATGGAGCCGTTGAGCAAAAGAGGGTCGACCTGCTGTCTTAGTCGCCGATACGCCTGAATATGAGATTCTTATCGATCACTTTATGTTGCAGGAATAGAAAACACAACAGCCCTTGACCATTTATCTTTACTGCGTTCCTTCGTATTATACCTTTTACCCTTCATGTAATTGGTCTGCTTTATTTCACTTGCCTTTTAATGATTCTAAAACAGTGACTATTATTACAAACTTTACCAATGTATATACTACTACCATGTTTTCTTTTAAAAACCTTTATTGTGAAAATTTCATTATACAAATACGAGCCTATAACCACGTGGGCCGGCCACGGAGCAAACTGTAATCGTATGTGATGAGTAGACATTTACACTGTAGAGGAACGTAACGGGCGGGCCATTAGGTTGCAAGAACTAAGGTGTCTAACAGTTACGGAATCGGTGGACGTACATTTTATAATTAAAATACGACAGGGCCAGTTACAATAAAATTATCTAGATATACATTTGCGGGCAAGTACCATGGGTGACGTTAATTCGAACTTTCAACAGTACAGTAATCAATAACACATCAGAACTTAATATCAATAGGGATGTCGAAATATTCAATCAATTCTCGTCCCCGCCCGCCATGTGCTTCAAAACTGCATACGTATCTCGTGATTTCAAGGTTCTGCAACCAGTACACAACAAGGAGTTACGAGTCCCATTTATTCCGGCGCCATTTTGGGCGAGGACGGGCAGGTCCAGGATATAGTCAAAATGTCTCTACCAACCATCGACTATGATGATGTTCATATGCTGTATTTATTAGAGTAACACTCATCTGTCCACATGAAATTAATTTGCCACAATCTAAACATGTCATTTTAATCTTTCCAAAGTTCTTCTAAAAATTTGGGACCGTTTCCCTTGCCTCTGAAGCTCTCAGTGCCACTTCTTTGATGAATGTACTAGCAGGTCAGGGGTTCTCCTCCAAATCTCTCTTTTATGCAGCACTATAATTAATTGGTGCCACCTCTCCATATGACGATGCATGGTATAGTTACCACAACTATATTTTTTTTCGGTTCCTCTGGAGAGTTCATCGTGGCAGATGAAGCGTGTAACGTACCGGGCATTTACCTTTTTTTGCATGTACAGGAAAGGAAAAAAAAATCGAGCGTCCGAGTTCTAATGTGTCCCAGGGCCATTTTAGTGGAGGACATGATACAGCGATAATGCCCTGGATAAGGACACTTCCTTCGGGCACCCCACACCGTCTTTCGGCGCAGCATTGTAGGATGGCCACACCAGTGCGGCAACTTGCTAGACACCACCTCGGTGCCATCCGGATCTCGGCGCCCCACTGCAGATGAACTGCCTCCACATGGAGAAGCGGGAGAGGCTCGTTTGCGCCGCCTCCCCCCCCCCTTCGGGCACCCCACGCCGACTTTCGGCGCAGCATTGTAGGATGGCCACACCAGTGCGGCAACTTGCTGGACACCACCTCGGTGCCAACCGAATCTCAGCGCCTTGTGTTGTCTTCCATTCCGAAAATATTGTTGGCAGCATTTTGAAAGGAAAGACAAACAGCCGTTTGTGGCCCTCACTACACCGTTCTCCTAGTGAGTCTCACATTGTTACATTTAGGAAGAATGTTGAAGAGTAGTATGTTGAAAATCTGAAGCCATTGTTATACAAACTCTCAACCAGCCTTGGATGGAAAAATCCTGAAGAATGTACAAACTGAAAACCAGTTTTTCTCTGTATAGCATCAGCAGCAACGCTTGAGTCAGCTTTGTGTGAAGCCGCCATTTTGATTCAATCAATAGCGTCCCCCTGCACACATTCAGGGACCTGGTCGTGTCTTCAGGTCAAACGGATTGTGGGACAAGATGCACAAAGGAAAAGGAAAAAAGTTCCGCCGGACCCCGGGAGGTGGCCGCCTATGTCATGGGCGATCTTAGGCCACACCAGGGCAATAGTGAAGCTGCAGCAGGTGCAAATAAGCTTCAGACAGTGTTACAAGCGCTGCTCAGAACTCTCAACTATGACACCACCTCGGTGCCATCCGGATCTTGGCGCCTTGTGCTGGTTCCGGCCTATTCACACATCGGTCCGCTACTGACGCCACCTCACAGGCCAACGGGGCACCCCACGCCGACTTTCGGCGCAGCATTGTAGGATGGCCACACCAGTGCGGCAAATTGCTGGACACCACCTCGGTGCCATCCAGATCTCGGCGCGTTGTGCTGCCTTCGGCCTATTCGCCACAAGTGCGCACGCAACTCAGCTGCATAGCGAGTGAAACACCAAGGGGCGCCCCACTGCAGCCGAGGAACCTCCATCTTGGGGGCGACGCACAGCATCACATTGCTTTCCAATGCAGTCAGATCCTCAAACAGCCCCCACTGACTGACGCGAACTCACAGGCCAACGGGGCGCCCCACGCCGACTTTCGGCGCAGCATTGTAGGATGGCCACACCAGTGCGGCAAGTTGCTGGACACCACCTCGGTGCCATCCGGATCTTGGCGCGTTGTGCTGCCTTTGGCCCCATTCGCACATCAGTCCGCTACTGACGCCATCTCACAGGCTAATGGGGCGCCCCACGCCGACTTTCAGCATTGTAGGATGACCACACCAGTACAGCAACTTGCTAGACATCACCTCGGTGCCATCCGGATCTCGGCGCCCCACTGCAGATGAAGTGCCTCTCAACTATGAAACCACCACTGTGACATCCGGATCTTGGCGCGTTGTGCTGCCTTCGGCCTATTCGCACATCGGTCCGCTACTGACGCCATCTCACAGGCTAATGGGGCGACCCACGCCGAGTTTCAGCATTGTAGGATGACCACACCAGTGCAGCAACTTGCTAGACATCACCTCGGTGCCATCCGAATCTTGGCATCTCAACGCCTAGTGGTATCTTCCATACAGAAAATATTGTTACGCTACCTTTGGCCCCATTCGCACATCAGTCCGCAACTTAGACATCACCTCGGTGCCATCCGGATCTTGGCATCTCAGCGCCTTGTGGTGTCAGTCAGAAAATATTGTTGCGCTGCCTTTGGCCCCATTCGCACATCAGTCCGCTACTGACACCATCTCACAGGCCAACAGGGCGCCCCACGCCGACTTTCAGCATTGTAGGATGGCCACACCAGTGCGGCAACTTACTAGACACCACCTCGGTGCCATCCGGATCTTGGCGCGTTGTGCTGCCTTCGGCCTATTCGCACATCGGTCCGCTACTGACGCAAACTCACAGGCCAACGGGGCGCCCCACGCCGACTTTCAACATTGTAGGATGGCCACACCAGTGCTGCAACTTGCTGGACACCACCTCGGTGCCATCCGGATCTTGGCGCGCTGTGTTGCCTTCGGCCTATTCGCACATCGGTCCGCTACTGACGCCGCCTCACGTGCCAACGTATTTTCTCCGCATTTTATACCCTATGCCGCATAACAGGTCATGTGACTTGTTTATAAAACTTTTCATTGGTTCATTTTACTTTTGGTTTCCTAATGATGGAAGGCTTGATCATATGACCTAAAAACAACACTTTTCATTGGATGAAAACTTTTTTTTTTTCCAAACGATGAAAGCCCCACCTTGTTTCTGGATGTTTCAGACTGAAGCTGGCGTCAGCATGAGAGCACCACCATCTCGTAGCTCCGTCGTAGTCATTCCGCGAGCAATCATGGCAGCCGCTCCCCACCAGAAGCCTGCAGGAGTCGGGGCCCCCAAAACTTTTGATGAATTCTCAAGGCGGAGGGGACGCTTTCGAGAATGGGGTCCAAGACCTAGCAGACAAGCGTCCGATTTCCAAGGTGTCCCAGGGCCATTTCAGTGGACCAGGCCCAAAAAGGAAAGAGCCTGCCGCCATTTTGAGAGTCCTGTGACAGCCGCCTATCGCTGCACCGCAAGAGTGGGCGCAACTCAGCTGAATTGCGGCTTTTGACACAGTGGACCAAAAACGGACGGAATGGCAACTGAAACGGTAAAGGGGCGCCCCACTACAACAGATGACACTCCACCTGGAGAGGCCCGTTCACGCCGCCTCCCCCGGGGCGCCCCACGCCGTTATTCGGAGCAGCATTGTAGGATACCAAAACCAGTGCGGCAACTTACTGGACATCACCTTGGTGCCATCGTTCTGCTGCCTTGGAACTATTCGCACAACAGTTTGCTACTGAAGACCCACCCCCCGCGACGCCCCACGCCGTTATTTGCTGGGTGGCAACTTACTAGACATCACTTTCGTGTCATCTAGATTTCAGCGCGTTCTGCTGCCTTGGAACTATTCGCACAACAGTTTGCTACTGATGACCCGCCCCACGCCGGAAATCTGGACGTTGTGCTGCGTTGGGACTATTCGCACAGCCGACCGCTACTTCGTTGTTTTTCCCTAAAAATGTTTATATGTTATTACTATTTTTGTTTTCTTGTATATATTTATAAATTATTAAAGTTTTATAATCTTACTACTTTGTCGGAGTGCTATATATTTTTAATGTGACACATAATTGTAAAAACTTTGATGTACAAAGAGTCATCCCTGGAATCTTCCGCTTCACGCTCGGTCCCCTCCCCAATCACAATACAGGATGGTTTTCAGATAATAGCAACGCTTCTGCTGTGACGGATCTCATCGAGTGTGGGCCTTGATCTACTATAACTCCTTTGAAGAGGGGTGAATCTTTACAGCTGTGGCCATAAACTACATCTGCAGGGCTAGCTGATACCCTAGGACCAGCCTGGACAATCGGACACAGAGGAAAAGGAGTGTCAGAGGGTGCAGTAGTGAATAGGGCGAAAGGGAGGTGTCGGGCGGGCACAGGGTGTGATTCTCAGGAAAGAGCAGCGCAGATGGGGGGAGGTTTATTACCCATGCATAAGACAGAGAGCGGGGGTGACCACTGCCTGGGGGAGATGCTTGCGAGGGTGGGGAGCCATGCTAAGGATCGACAGCGTGCACAGAGTGGGTCTGGTCAAG
This sequence comes from Lissotriton helveticus, assembly GCF_964261635.1. NCBI lineage: Eukaryota > Metazoa > Chordata > Amphibia > Caudata > Salamandridae > Lissotriton > Lissotriton helveticus. The sequence goes on from NC_136067.1 coordinate 453,480,705, forward strand.
GCATCTAAAATGGCTGCCGTGCACGACAAAAGTGTGGCATTTGAAAAAAGACAAGATGGCGCAGACAATGTTTTTCAACACTTCCTGATTTCCTTCGAATAGAACGTTAACAGACGTTGGGGCATATTACCAAAGTTAAGCGATATTTATCCCTAACGATGCATTGCAAAGATTTTTTTACCGTCAGAAATTATCGCAGATAAACCTTGCTATTATCAAAGTTTATCGCAAATACGATAAAAACCGACCGCAATGCATTAATATCGCTGAAAACTCAGCGATATTCATGCATTACCGAGCTAATCCTCTTAGCCATGTTATCCACCTCCCATAGGATAACATGGCTAAGAACTGCTCAGGGCAGCTGTTACTTTTTGGAGATATTCGCGCTTATCTCGAATATTTCCAAAAGTTGATAATAGGAGATAGCGATGTTAGCGACTGTTTCCAGTCGCTAACATCTTGGCATGCCCACTTTGCATGTCATTAGTGATAAATATCACTCACATGCAAAGTGGGGCCCAAGATGGTCGCTATCTCCTACTAGCCGTCGCTAACTGGTGTTAGCAACAGCTAGGTAATACAGATATAATTTTATCTCCGCGAAGCGGAGCGCTGTTACAGATATATATCTTGTTTTTGAACGTTAATTTCTCAAAATGCACTGAAGCACATATATTGAGACCTAGCAAAGGCACATCGGGCTACCAGTCCCTAATATTTTACCAAGTTTCGTGCAAATCCATTCAGCCGTTCGATTATTATTATTATTTATTTTTTTTGCCCCGCGGGGCCCTTTTAAAACCTCCACATCAAACCTAGGGGATCAGCGAGGATCTACTATGCCCCCTTATGGTCATTTGCCCCTTCGCTTTGGCCTCCTCTTGTCTCTCGATCCTACCGAGAGACAAGATGGCGGCCGCTACGGACTGTTTGGAATGTTTACAGACACCGGAGAGCCAATCAGCTTCGCTTCGCAAAGCTCCGTAACGCGAAAAGTACGCGAAGCGGTGCGCTGTTACAGATATATATCTTTTTTTGAACGTTAATTTCTCAAAATCCACTGAAGCACATATATTGAGACCTAGCAAAGGCACATCGGGCTACCAGTCCCTACAATTTTGCCAAGTTTCGTGCAAATCCATTCAGCCGTAAGATTATTATTATAATTTTTTTTTTTTGCCCCGCGGGGCCCTTTTAAAACCTCCACATCAAACCTAGGGGGTCAGCGAGGATCTACTATTCCCCCTTATGGTCATTTGCCCCTTCGCTTTGGCCTCCTCTTGTCTCTCGATCCTACCGAGAGACAAGATGGCGGCCACTACGGACTGTTTGCGGCCACTACGGACTGTTTGGAATGTTGACAGACGCCGGAGAACCAATCAGCTTCGCTTCACAAAGCTCCGTTGCGCGAAAAGTACGCGTCCTAGGCCGCTGCCCGGTCCGCGCTTACAGATATATATCTTTTTTTAAACGTTAATTTCTCAAAATCCACTGGAGCACATATATTGAGACCTACAAAAGGCACATCGGGCTACCAGTCCCTACAATTTTGCCAAGTTTCGTGCAAATCCATTCAGCCGTTCGGGCTAAAAGTGAGGCCAACCGCCCTATGGAAATTAACATGGGAAAAACGCGTTTTGGGACCCCCCTTTTTTCTCGGCCCCCCCTTGACGAACCCCCCCCAAATTTTCAAAGGCTGCTCAGAAACAAAATGTGCCATTTTCCTGAAAATTTCAGCCAATTCCGTCCACAAACGGCAAAGTTATTAGACATAGAATTTTCAAAAATCCCATAGAGAAAAAATCCTAACTATATATACCTACTGGCGACCGCCAGTAGGTAATTCACTGAAAAAACCACAGGTTTCACACCAGTTATAGTTAGCTGAACATTTTACTCATACAAAACCATTTTAATTCCCACGTTATAGTTAGTTGGACTCACTATAACTCGCGCGCCCGCAATCCACTGCTGATGATGTCACATATTACATCATTAATGACATGGTCAGTGACATCACTGATGACATCACTGATGACATCTCAAATGACATCACTGATGACATCACTGATGACATCCTCCAGTGAATGTGTGTTTCAGAAAAGTTAAAATATGTTTTATATATTGAAGAATGAGTGTATGTATGAGTGTCTGGATGAAGGATTTAGTAGGTGCGTGAGTGACTGTATGAGTGAGTGATTAAATGTGAATGCATTGGTTAGTAACTAAACCGTCTGAATGTGTGCATCATGTCTGTTGTTGTGTAAGTTGCTGCATGTGTTGATCAGTAGCTATATGAGTGGTTATATGGGTTATTGATTGGTTGCCCAAATATTTGTATGTGAGGGTGAGTGTGTGTGTGGGTGGCTGGGAGGTGGTTGACTCTGTGCATATATGTTTGAGCAGTTGTTTCACTTGGTATATGGGTTCAAGAGTGCATGTGGAAAGAGCTGTATGGGTGGTTGACTGTGTGCATGGGTGTGTTGGTGAGTGAATGGCTATCTCAGTGCTCCATGTCTAAGTAAGTACATATGTAAACACAGTGCATGTGAGAGTTGGCATATATAAATGACTATACATGAGAGCCTGTGATTGCGTAAGTGACTGTATGGATCAATGTGTATCAGTGATTGTAAAATAGAGTAAGTATGTGTTAGTATATGTTTGTTTAAGTAAGGTTTAGTGAGTAAAACTGTGTAGTTGAGGAAATGGGAGTGTGATTGATTCTTTGCATAACTGACTAGGTGTGTGAGTAACTCTGTAGATGAGTGTCAGCGTGTGAGTGTCTGTATAGGTGTATGAGTGGATATGATAGTGTTCTATTGATGAGTGACTGTATGTATGAGTGATTGTATGGGTGAATGAGTGGATGTGTGTGTAGACCTAGAAATCATTGAGTGCGTATGTAGTTACTGGTATTGGTGTGTCAATAATTTCAGGAATGGTAGTTTGTATTTAACACTGGGTATATCAAAGGTTAGATTAGAGTGTAGAGGAGGTGCATCGTATTATCACATGGATGATGTCATCAGTGATGTCATTTGAGATGTCATCAGTGATGTCATTTGAGATGTCATCAGTGATGTCATCAGTGATGTCACTGACCATGTCATGAATGATGTAATATGTGACATCATCAGCAGTGGATTGTGGGCGCGCGAGTTTTAGTGAGTCCAACTAACTATAACGTGGGAATTTCAATGGTTTTGTATGAGTAAAATGTTCAGCTAACTATAACTGGTGTGAAACCTATGGTTTTTTCAGTGAATTTCAAAGGTTTTTTAAATGCTAATTCCTAACTATAACGAGTGTTAAACCTATGGTTTTTTCAGTGAATTTCAAAGGTTTTTTAAATGCTAATTCCTAACTATAACGTTTGTGAAACCTATGTAAAATGTACACCATCTCTCCTATAGATGCCTTGTATGTTGTAACGCAAGTTGTTGTGGTATATGGAACCCATACCATAGTCTCTGAGGAAAGCAGAAACAGATTTATTCACATGTTTCCTTGCTTTCTCAATTTGTGGACAAAATTGGTTGGACCAGTTCCATTTTTGCCTTTGGCATATATTAGAAAATACCAAGGCAGTTTTTGGGAAAAGTGTCATCAATTGCCCAAAGATGTCCTTTAAAAGCATTTCCAGACCTACCCCAGTCAAAGTGCCCAGGTCATTGCCACCACAGTGCACAATTATGAGGTCAGGGTGTGGTAGATGCATAAAGGATTTTACCAATGGTATCAATTGTGAGTTCTCAATCCTCTCTGTCCAATCCACACAATGTCCACATTTGGTAAATCAAGGTTGGAAATACCTCTGTTACTTGCATATTTTTCACTCCAGTGAACAAAGCTATGACCCACAAACCAGACTTTTGGCATCTTGAAGGTAGATGTGCTTGTATTCAGATGAGTTGTTGAAATGAAATGGCAGTTTGAAAGTAGGATTTCTGAAAAAAAGTGGTTGAGATTCAGTGCACTTGAAAAACAAGAAATGATTGGTGGTTTCTTAAAATTCACGACTGAAAATTAGGGTGCATGCTTTTGTTTTTTGAAAGAAGTAATTCTAATGGTTGAGAAAAAGTAATTGAAAGAAACATTGCACATGATTAGCTACTACATTGAGAGGTCAAACACCCTTGCTGGATTCTTTTGCAACATAGTATGATGAACTTTTCAACTGTGTGCTGGGTTAGGTGGGAGTTACCATGGTAACAGGGTGAATGAGCACTGGGGGGATGGGTGAATATTATGTGAGTTTCAAAGTGTTGAAATGTAGAACCAATTAAAATGTTAGTTTGGTTTTGAAATAGTGTGGGAAGAATTTTAATTGGTTAAGTTCAGGGATATGTCTGAAGAATTACAGGGAATCAGGGCCATTTGTGGTTGCAGTGTTTCAGGAGCATTTCAGAGACTCTGCTTAAGAAAATCTGGTGTGTGTGACTGACACTGTTCTAAATCTTCCAAAGCATTTTTAAAGGTGAGTAATGATTCTTTTAATAAAGATAGACTGCTGTATGCACTATGGGGAAGATTAAGAAGCATATTGTGCTTCTTTATTCTTGCATTGTGTGTCATGTTTTTTTGTAATGCTGTTTAAAAAATGAATGGTGCATATTGGAAATGTATTTTGGAAATGAGTTAGGTTTCTGCCTTGTTTTGTTGTGGTCATTTAAATGGGCTGTGCTCTGTGTTAAAAACGATTTACTATGGAAAATGTTTTCTGGTAAAATGTCTGGCTTTTAAATTTTGGTCAAGGATTACACTGGGTGTTTGTGTGAAATAAGGAACCAAGGGCCAGATGTAGGTAGAATAGATTTACCGATTCTTAATTACCGAAAATTACCGAATTTTACCAATTCAGTAATTAAGAATCGGTAAATCTGAGGGGTGGATATGTAGGTATTCCAGATGTGCAGGAATACCGAATCGGAACAATTCGGTATTTACCGATTCGGTAAATACCGAATCGGTAATGCCCATTCATTCCTATGGGCTTTGAAGCCCATAGGAATGAATAGGAATTACCGATTCGGTATTTACCAAATCGGTAAATACCGATTTTCACAAGGGTGCAGGGGGTGTCACTTTGACACCCTCTGGCCCCCCCAAAACAGGCTCGGGTGCCATGTGGCAGGCATACATGCCCTAAGGGCAGGTCTGCCTGTCATATGGCATAGGTGTGCATGCACACATGTGCATGCACACCGGTATCGGTATTTTACCATCAAATTGGATTTGATGGTAAAATACCAATTCGGTAAGACTTTTGGGACTCAGAAGAGTCCCACCTACATCTCATATTTACCGAATCGGTAAAAATACTGATTCAGTATTTTCCAGAATCGGTAAATTTACCGAATCGGTAAATGTACAGATTCTGTAAAAAATTGCCCCTACATACCGGAAACCCATTTACCGGTCGGTAACGGCCGAAATCGGCCGTTACCGGTCGGTAAATGGCCTGAAACGGCCACCTACATCTGGCCCTATATTTTCACATTTTTCAATAATGTCACCTGTGTCTGCTGACAGTTTGCCTCTCTTAGCTTAAAGGGTACTCTGTGTCTCATGTCACTTTGCACGTGCATAATCTCTCTTTTTCTGTGTGTCATTTCTCTCTCTGTGTGTTTGTCATGACATGTGTCTCATGTGCCTAACATCACACTGTCAGTCAAGCTTGATTTTAAATGGATCTGGGTGAATAATTTGCTTAGTTGATGTGTTTCAAAATATGGAAATACATGTATTTTAAAGTCAGTTAGGCTTTAGCATATGTACTAGTAGGGAATCTTAGGTAGCATGTCTGTTAGGCCTCTTACTTCACAAATAGGCTCTAAGCTGTGCAATCAAGATCCAGGGTGTGCCGTTGAAATGAAAAAGGAATGTTATGTCTTGCTTATATATATGTGGTCTGTTTTTTGCCAGTAAACACAGTGAAATAGTATGAGCAGAGACACACATATTGCATGCAGAGACAGACATGGTAGATTACATGTAACATCCTGGTCATGTGCCTAAGATCACACTGTGAGTCAAGCTTGATTTTAAAAGGATCTGGGTGAATAATTTGCTTAGTTGATGTGTTCAAAAATATGGAAATACATGTATTTTTAAAGTCAGTTAGGCTTTAGCATATGTACTAGTAGGGAATCTTAGGCAGCATGTCTGTTAGGCCTCTTACTCCACAAATAGGCTCCAAGCTGTGCAATCAAGATCCAGGGTGTGCCGTTGAAATGAAAAAGGAATGTTATGTCTTGCTTATATATATGTGGTCTGTTTTTTGCCAGTAGACACAGTGAAATAGTATGAGCAGAGACACACATATTGCATGCAGAGACAGACATGGTAGATTACATGTAACATCCTGGTCATGTGCCTAAGATCACAGTGTGAGTCAAGCTTGATTTTAAATGGATCTGAGTGAATACTTTGCTTAGTTGATGTGTTTAAAAATTTGGAAATACATGTATTTTTAAAATCAGTTAGGCTTTAGCATATGTACTAGTAGGGAATCTAAGGCAGCATGTCTGTTAGGACTCTTACTTCACAAATAGGCTCTAAGCTGTGCAATCAAGATCCAGGGTGTGCCGTTGAAATGAAAAAGGAATGTTATATCTTGCCTATATATATGTGGTCTGTTTTTTGCCAGTAGACACAGTGAAATAGTATGAGCAGAGACACACATATTGCATGCAGAGACAGACATGGTAGATTACATGTAACATCCTGGTCATGTGCCTAAGATCACACTGTGAGTCAAGCTTGATTTTAAATGGATCTGTGTGAATAATTTGCTTGGTTGATGTGTTTAAAAATACCGAAATACATGTATTTTTAAAGTCAGTTAGGCTTTAGCATATGTACTAGTAGGGAATCTTAAGCAGCATGTCTGTTAGGCCTCTTACGTCACAAATAGGCTCTAAGCTGTGCAATCAAGATCCAGGGTGTGATGTTGAAATGAAAAAAGGAATGTTATGTCTTGCTTATATATATGTGGTCTGTTTTTTGCCAGTAGACACAGTGAAATAGTATGAGCAGAGACACACATATTGCATGCGGAGACAGACATGGTAGATTACATGTAACATCCTGGTCATGTGCCTAAGATCACACTGTGAGTCAAGCTTGATTTTAAATGGATCTGGGTGAATAATTTGATGAGAGTTAGAGAGATGGAAACTGTGAGCAGACACAGGTGACATTATTGAAAAATGTGAAAATATAATTCCTTATTTCATACAGACACTCAGTGTGATCCTTGTCAAAAATGTTAAAGCCATACTTTTTACCATGAAACATTTACCAGAGTGAGATGAGACACACGCAAACAGACAAATGACACACAGAAAGAGAGAGAGATGGGGCAGGCACCGAGTGAGATGACACACAGGCACAGAGTGAGATGAGACACAGGCACAGAGTACCCTTTAAGCTTCGAGATGCAAACTGTGAGCAGACACAGGTGACACTATTGACAAATGTGAAAATATAATTCCTTATTTTATACAGAGACTCAGTGTGATCCTTGTGAAAAATGTAAAAGCCATGCTTTTTACCATAAGACATTTACCAAAATGATATGAGACAGAGGCAAACAGACAATGACACACACAAAGAGAGAGAGATGGGGCAGGCACTGAGTGAGGTCAGACACAGGCACAAAGTACCCTTTAACCTTAGAAATGCAAACTGTGAGCAGACACAGGTGACATTATTGACAAATCTGAAAATATAATTCCTTATTTCATACAGACACTCAGTGTGATCCTTGTCAAAAATATTAAAGCTAAGCTTTTTACCATAAAACATTTACCAGAATGAGATGAGACAGACACAAACAGACAAATGACACACACAAAGAGAGAGCGATGGGGCACAGAGTGAGATGATACACAGGCACAGAGTTAGGTGAGACACAGGCTCAGAGTGAGGTGAGACACAGGCACAGAGTGAGATGAGGCACAGGCATAGAGTGAGATGAGACACGCAAAGAGAGAAATGACACACACAAAGAGAGAGATGGGGCAGGCACAGACTGAGATTAGACACAGGCACAGAGTGAGATGAGACACAGGCACAGAGTGAGATGAGACACAGGCACAGAGTGACATTAGGCACAGGCACAGAGTGAGATGGTACAGGCAGAGAGTAAGATTAATAATGAAACTGTTCTGCACTGTTACTGTGACACAGTTGCTGTGGTATAAAGTAACTTATGTTGTAAACTAGTGTTTATATCGTTTACTTATTGTAATTGCTATGTAGTATGTTTGTAGTGGTCTATAATATGTTATATAATAAATTATATAATAAGAATTGGAAACTAACTGAGCATGGCAAAGAAGCTTTACATGGATGATTAATTTCAAATTTGTTTCCAAATAAAAATATTCTCCCAGAGAATATTTTTAAGAAAATTCCTGAAAACAAATCTGTCATATGCTTGATGCCAACTCTGCAAGAATGTTCAATATTCAACAACAAAATGTTAAAGTTGGAAAATCAAGAAATTGTGAAACTGGAAGCTATTGATAAAATCAAACATGAAGGAGCAACTATTATTTTGTCAGAAAAGTTGAAATCAAAATTGGATTCTTTAGAGAAGACAATATCTAAAATTACTGGTATGGAAAAGACTCTGTATGCATCTTTAAATTGTCGTATAATTTTACGACGTAATTTATATCTGGAAAGAGGTTTAGTAAATGGAGCAATGGGTCATGTTGTGGATTTTGTGAATTACCGAAATAGAGATGGAATTTAATTTATAAAAATTAAATTTGATGGTATTGAAGAAGTACAACAAATCAGTCGTTGTTCTGCCCAATTTTTGCTTGTGAAAGATTTATATGTCCGCAGAAAACATTTTCCTGTTTCTTTGGCATATGCAGTGGCTATTCATAAATCTCAAGGTTTAAGTGTTGATAGTGCTTTGGTGAATATTGGAAATTCTGTGTTCAACGAGGGTATGGCATATGTTGCTTTATCTCGAGTCAGAACTTTATCAGGATTGTACTTGATTGATTTTGATGAGACAAATATTAATGCAGATCTAAATTGTGTAAAAGAATATAATAGGTTAAGAAGAGAGTATGCTCCAAATTTACCTCAATATCCTCTATTTGAAAAGCATGTGGGAGGCCGAAAAAGAAGAAATTAGAAAAATTGTAGTGAAGTTGTAGCAAAAAGAAAAAAGCTAGATGAACCAGTAATTGTAAGCAGAAACAAAATGGATTCAGTTAAAGATGTTGTTGGATTTCAGTTTGAAAATAGTTCTGGTGTCAACTGCTATGCTAATGTAGTGGTTAATGTTGTTTTTTTTCTCCAAACTGTACAAGAACAGATTGCTGAAAATCGTGATCAAACATTTTGTTGTTTCTTAAATTCTGTGTTAGAGAAATGTAGCAGTGATAGAACAAAAATACAAAGTGTTTCTGAAATTCGAAATGTTTTAGACATATGTTCTGATCTAAATCAATTTTCACAGAATATTCAGCAAGATTGTCAGGAATTTCTAATGTATATGCTTGTTGTTTTGCAAGATGAAGGTGTAGATGTAGAAAATCTTTTTGGCCTTTCTTATAAATGGCAGCATGACTGCGACAATTGCTCCTTTTCAAGTAGTACTACAATAGACACTGAAAGATTTATATATTTGACTTTACCAGACGGCAAATCAGTGTCATTTAATAATCTAGTTAGACAAGCAAATCAAAGCATGGTCTGTACTCAGTGTAAATCAGCAATGCTATCAACATTATTTATACAAAGATATGGACAGTATGTTATTTTAATGTTCCAACGATGTAGACTTGATGGAACTAAATTGACAACATTAATTAAAAATGTTGTGGCTTCTCAATGATCAATTTCAGGAAGAACCTTTACAACTGCAGCAATTATTTACCATGATGGTCCTTCAACAACATCAGGACATTACACAGCCTATTTAAAGTGTCAAAAAGGATGGAAACACTGTAATGATACTCAATTGACTTTCAAACAACGTTTGCCTTTTGACTTACAAAATTCTTACCTAGTGCTCTTACAACCGAAATTTTATGGAAGGTAATTGGCCTATGAAGATTGCAGCAGTTAATATAAATTAGTTTGCTGTTCAAAATTACTTTCTGAATGAGAGTGATGAAGATAATAAAAACATGTAGTTCTCATAGAGATATTATATGTATATCACATAGTGTGTGCTGTGAGTATTATAGAAAATATTTATAAAAAGTAAGCTAGAGGTGGAAATAAAACTATTTTTTCATAATGTAAAAGATGTTGGAGCTTTTCTTTCAGAAACTCGGGTAAATGAGAGATTGAGAATACAATGGAACTAATTTTCAAAGAAAAGGACTTTGCATATACTATTTGGCCTCGTGGAAAAGTAGATGGATCAAAAGTGAGTTTAGATATGTTTTTTCTAAGTTTTACATTATTTATTAAAAGATTGTATGTTTTTTTTAAACACAATCATTTTGATTGTGGTTTTTTTGCCCGCTGTTATATGATGAGTACTATTGAAGTCACTGTTTTAAGTGAAAATCAATATATTCTGAGAACAGCAAAAATAAACCATATAACATGTTGTTGAAATTATTTTGTATTTTCTATTATTAAATATATATTATTCTCCCATTCTCTTATGTTCACTCACCTATTTCCACCCTCTATCACTCCTCTTAACTCACCCTCACTGGCCTTTTTTCACTCTCCCTCACCTCCCTTCCCTTATTCCACTTTCCTCACTTATTCTCATTATCCACTCCTTCACGGCCCTTTCCCTCTCTCCCATCCACCACTTTCCAGCTGTCAGTCACTCTACTTCACTCCCCTTCCCCTTGTTTCCTTTCTTTGTTGCCTCAATAATTCCTCTTCTCTCACTCACCTTATTACACTTCACTCACTCCTTCTCTCACTTCCTCTGTCCTCTCACATCCTCACTCCCCTTCCCTCACTTCCTCACTCTTAGCCTCAGTCTCTCGATCCTCTCACTCTCTCACTCCTCTTCTGTCACTCTTATTCCCTAAAACTCACCCACACTCCCTTACTTACCTTTCTTTGCTCTCTCACTCTGTTCCTTTCTGCCACTCTTTCCTTCACTACCTCTATGTTCTCACTCCTTCACTTCCATTGTCTCAAGCTCACTTGCTTTTATCCTCTCTTTATTTTCCCTTTTTCATCAACCTCACTGCCCTTCACTCACCCTCCCTTACCCTTGTTCCCTTACTCCAGTTCCTTCAGTTATCCTCATTCATCATCTTTAACTACCCTTCTTCTTTCTCTCGTCACGCACTCACCTTTTCCCAGTCCCTTTTTTCACTTTTCTTCCCTTTCTTCCCTTCCTTTGCTCCCTCAGTCATTCTCCTTCCTTTACTCACCTTACTGCCGTTTACTCACTCTTTCTCTCACTCACCTCTGTTCTCTCATATTCTCACTTGTCTTCCCTCACTCCCTCTCTTTTACCTTCACTCCCATTGTCTCCTCACTGTCTTACAACCCTACATTCACCCTCACTCACCTTCCATGCCTCATTGTCATTAATCCACCGTTATTCACTCCTGCTTCTCTGTCACTCACTCCCCTTTCTTTACTCCCCTTTCTTCCTTTAGTTTTCCTAATGCACATTCCTTTAGTATCTTACTCACCTTCAGTTCATTTTTCTCTCCTGCTCTTGTTCACTGTCACTGAATGTATCCATGTCATTATCCTTTTAGTAATTTGCTCTCTCTCTATTTCTTTTGAACTCTCTCTGACCTTCACCATTCCTTTGTTTTTCTTTCTGAGTCCTTCACTTCTACTTTATCTCTTACTAACCTTTTATGACTTTTAATCTCCTACTTTGTCTCTTGTATTGTAAAATATATATTATAAATATTGTAACTTATTTTGTTTTCTCTTTCACAGATATTAAATTTAATGAAAATATGTAATTAAGTTTACATTACTTATAAGGTAAGTTTGATGTACAAAATTTACTTTCCCTTTACTCTTTTCCTTAACCTCACTACTCTTCTCTGATGCTCCCACACCCCTGTTCCCTTATTGCGCTTGCCTCACTTATTCTGAATCCCCACGTTTACTCCCCTTTTCCTCACTCCTCTCTCACACTCACCTTCTTAAAGACCTCCTCCTTTACTTTCCTTCCTCTCTCTTCTCTTACTTCATTCCTTTACTCTTTTCCCTTCCCTTACTCTCCTTACTCCACTTCACTAACTCTTTCTCTTACTCCCTCTGTCCTCTTTCTTCTACATTCCTCTTCCCTCATTCTCTCTCTCTGTTAGCCTCATTCTCTCTATTCCCTTAGTCTCTCACACCTCTCTCTTCTGTCACACTCACTCCCTATAACTCAGCTACACTCCCACACTCACCTTCTTTCAAACCTTCTCCTTTACTTTCCTTCCTGTCTCTTCCCTTCTTTCGCTCCTTCACACTTTTACAATCCCTTACTCTCTTTACTCCACTTCACTAACTCCTTCTTTTACTCCCTCTGTCCTGTTAGTTCTACACTTTCCTTCCCTCATTCTCTCTCTGTTAGCCTCATTCTCTCCGTCCCTTTAGTCTCTCACTCCTCTTCTATCACGCTCACTCCCTATAACACAGCCATACTCCCACACTCACCTTCTTTCAAACCCTTCCTGTCTCTTCCGTTCTTTTGCTCCTTCACTCTTTTCCCTTCCCTTACTCTCCTTACTCCACTTCATTAACTCCTTCTCTTACTCCCTCTGTCCTCTTACTTCTACACTCCCCTTCCCTCATTCTCTCTCTGTTAGCCTCTGTTAGACCTGTCGGCCCTTTGGGTTGGCCCTCCTATTATTTATTTATTTTGTCCCTTTTTGCCTCCTAGTACTTTTCATTTTTATGTTCACTGGAAATTTTTGGTGTTGTCCTAGGGGTTAGGTGCTACCTTGTCCCTGTAACTTTTTGAGGCCTCGGTGTTCCCTTATTATGGTGAAAATTTAGTCACACAAAATGGTGGCTGGCAACTGCCACAACTGATTACCTCAGAGGTTGAGCCACAGGACTTCAATGGGGAAACTCTAGAACCTTCCAGCTGATTCCAGTGACCAGAGCCCAGGCTATACAAGGACAGAAGCTGGGCGGCCATTTTGAGTATCTGAGGGCTAGCAGGAGTACAGGCTGTGGCGTCAGGGGGAGATAGGGCACTGTGAGGGTTGACTTCTCTGGTGGGTTGCTTCCTTACCACTGTCATCGCCCCTTAACCGTAGACCTGACCCTGCCTAGGAAGAGTACTTAACGAGTCCTGCTTGGGTGTTTCCATGCGAGGAGAGGAGCTGTCCCACACCCTTAGCTTATCCAACTAATTGCCGGGGGCTGTGCTGAGGAGGAAGTCTCGCCTCTTTTAATCTCTGAGGGTGAAAGCTGCCCCGAGGCCACTGGATAATTCCGGGGGTGAGGTGAAGACTGGGAGTTCTTGATTCCCCCCCGGCCTCTAGTAGACTCGTCCCTGTGTTGGCCTGTCCCCTCTCACCTGTGCCGTGGACTGCCGGGGAAAGCAGACGCCTGACCCGAGATCCCGGTCCTGAAGGTGCCCCGTGTGGGTAGTGGGGTTTTCACCCAAAGAGGTGCTGCCTGCTCCGCTGCCTTCAACGAGAGGATTGCAGTGGTAGCGGCAGTGCGACTTCGAGGTTTTTCCCGTCCTTGGCGCCGACCCAGCTGTCATCCTCGCTGAGGGGGCGGAACAGCTTTGAAGCGTCTCATCTATGCACAGGCCTTGTGAGGGCCTGTCTTCCTCGCTGAGGGGGCGGCACGCTAGCGAGACGCCTCTCACCCGCGCAGCTCAGCAGGGGGATTCCTGGCATCTCGGAGGAGGCGGCGCTGCGCTGTGTGTCTTCTGGTCGCGCAGGCCCAGAGGAGGGATCGGTGCCTTAGCCAGTGAGGCAGGTCGGCAGCGGAGCTGAGGAGGAGCGGCCGCTATCCAGAACTGGCGTGAGAGCGAGTATTCTCCTCGGAGGTCCACCAGTGAGGAAGTAAGCTCTCCGAGTTGCTGGTTGACAGACTAAAAGCCTTGAGCCTTCAAGTAAGCAGGGGAATTGGGGCTGGTGCCGGACCCCGATGCAGAGAAAACACAACAGGGCCTTGTGGAAGACTTAACCTCTTGTTCTCTGGTAGAGGTCGTGAGGAGAAGCAGGAGAGCTTAATCTGTCCAAATCGCTCTTCCCCATTCCAGGTCTTGTCAAGCCTAAGACCTCTACTGGAGTTCTACTATGGCCATCCAGTCGCCAGAAGGGGGGAAAATGTTAATATACAGAGTATAGGACTAATGACCAGAATTAATGCCTGAATCTAACCACTGGGGAATAACTGTGCCTGAACTTGGTTTTGTTACAGCACTTACCTGCTTTACTAGAAGAGGGTTGTGATACCGTGACAGGATCCCAGGAATGAACAGACTTGATTCGTTAAAAGAAGGTATCAAATTGGCTGTCTAACTTAATTGAACTGTGAAGTAACTATAGGAAGATTAAGGAACCAAGGTTCTGGTTGAGCATTTATAGAATTGGGGAAAAGTGTATTACCTATGGCACTGTGGAACTGTATTGAAGCAAATAATCAGACGCGGGGGTGCTTAATGTGTTGAAATTTTACACTCCCAAAAGTATGAAACAGACTAAAAGATTTTTATAAAACAAGCCGTATTTTTCTAAAACTGGTGTAGTGTCATTTTTAAGTGGATGGGCGCCGAGTTACTGTGCGAAGTGTGATGCAAGCTTGACACAAATTGCCTATGAGTTTAGGTCTTTCCACTCTGTGCCAGGCTACCCTATGTGGACTGGTAACTCCAGGTCTAACATAATTGGTGGCAGCGGTGGGATAAGAGCTTGTGCTTGGATCCACTTAGCAGTAGCTTAGTGTGTTCCACAGACCTACATCTGGAGTTTTCTCCAGGCGTACTCTCGAATTATTAATTTTGTTTTTCCAAATTCTTTCCTGCTGGTGGGTGGAGGAAGCCCTCACGTGATACCCTACCTTGAATTCTTCCAGGTGGCTGTCTGATACCCTGTTGGCAAAATGGAATTTGATTTGGAAGAGTTGGAGACCTATACTGGGGCACAACTCAGAGAATTCTGTCAAAGAAAGGGGGTGTTTTTCAAGCGAGGTGCGAAAAAGAGTGAACTTCAAACTAGCTTGAGGGCATGGGAGGAAGCTCACTTAGATGGGAAGTTGGAGAAGGAAGGGGGGATAGGGACACTGTCATCGAAGTGGATGTACTGTACCAAACCGAAGGGGGGAACCTACTAACAGTTCCTAGGACACTTTCGAGGGAGGGCAGTAGTGTCTCTGTAAGGAGCTTGACCGAAGCCGAATTAGCTGACCGGAGGGAGGAGGCAGTTGAAGTGGGAGCTAGCTAGGTTGGAGAAGGAGAGGGAGGAAAAGAGGATGGCTCATGAATTGAGTCTGAAGGAGCTTGACCTCAAAGCCCTGCAAATAGGGACTCCCAGTACTCCTGTTGGTGGCAGCGAATTCAAAGACCTAACCAGGGAACCCAGACCCTATTTTCCCAAGGATGTAGTCGCCAGCTACAGCGCAGGGGATGACATTGCAAAGTGGCTGGCTGCCTATGAGGTCTCCTTAAGAGCCTATGGAATATTTGAAAAACACTAGGGGGGTGGCTTGTATAAATACATGCCTCATGCAGGAAGGGATACACTTTTGGCCCTAGAGCAGGGAGAGCAGACCCACTACCCCACCACGAAAGTGGCGCTGATAAAAAAGTTTGAGTTGACTCCAGAAAAATACCGACAGAAGTTTAGGAGCAGCCACAAACTGGGCACACAGAAATGGGTGGATTTCCTAGACTATGCAAAGAAGGCCCTGGAGGGGTGGGTGCAAGGCAGCGAGGTGGGGGACTACGAGGGGTTGTATGATCTTATCCTCAAGGAGCACCTACTCGAGAAATGTTTTCCCGAGCTGCGACAACACCTGGTGGACAGAAAGCTGACCAGCCCCAGGAAGTTTGCTGAGGAGGCGAACATCTGGGCTAGTACCCGGGTGTCCTCAAAGGGGACTGGAGGGGAGTCCCAAAGGACCGGACAGGGCGCTCCCCAGAAGAAAGAGGGGGAGATAAAAAGAGGGAGTTCTCAATAGGCCCCCAAAACAGTTTCCAGGGAAAGGGAACAGGATTCATTCCCAAGGCTAACCAGCCAAGAAACCCTCATCCTGACCATAGTCAGCAGCCAAGGGTTGTCCGCTGCCATGAGTGTGGTGGGGTTGGGCCCTATAAAGGTGATGTCAAGTGCCCAAAGAGACCACCCCCTCCCACTGGAGGAAAAGCCCCGGGAGTAGCTAGTGTAGTGCTCGGGGAGGAGTTGCCCTTAGATAAGGGGGGGGAGTGGGCGGGTGTCACTATAGTGTCCCTGGGAGATCGGGAGATGGTTCCTAAGATCCAGGTGCCCTCAAATACTACCAAGTATGGGCAGTGGGTCACCATCAATGGTCAGAGAGGGGAAGCCCCGAGAGACACAGGAGCCAGTATGACTATGGTAAGGAGTCATCTGGTGTCTCCAGGGCAGGTGATTCCACATGTACTCCACCCCGCCGCGATGGCTGACGGCAGAATGGGTCACTACCCGGTGGCCGAGGTTCCATTTGAGTGGGGAGGGGTTGCAGGTTCACTTCGAGTTGCCGTACGCCCTGCCGTGCCAGTTGATTGTCTGTTGGGGAATGATATGGAGGACAATGTTTGGAAGGAGGTGGAATACCGGACTCATTCGGAGATGCTGGGTATACCTGACTGGGCCTGTGTCAGCACAAGGACCGCGACTACCCGGAGGGGGAGTTCGCAAGGGCTGGAGCCTGGAACAAGGGCACAGCCAGCTGCCAGAAAGGGAAAGATCCGGGGACAGGAGAAGCCTGCCTCGGCATCCACGCCCCGTGAGATGGATGGGCCACCTGTGGTGGTGGATCAGGAGTCCACGGAGGGGGATGTTGTCTCCCTGGAGAACCTACCTATTCCTGCCGAGTGGCATGTGGAGGGGGGCCTACCAGGGAGGAGTTTTGTAAGGGCCAGAAGGAGTGCCCTACCCTTGAGGGACTGAAGCGACAGGCCAAAGCCCAGGCAGCAGGTAACAATACTGGGAACTACCATATTTACTGGGAGGATGGACTCCTCTACAGTGAACCCAAGGCACCAGTGCACGGTTCGTCACGGGCCTTCGTTGTCCCTCAACGTTACCGAGCCTTTCTTTTAGAACTGGCTCATGAGATACCCTTGGCAGGACACTTAGGTCAGGACAAGACCTTTGCCCGGCTTGTCCCCCACTTTTATTGGCCTCGGATGAAGGTGGCATCCGACACTTACTGCCGGACATGTGTGTCTTGCCAAGCCAGTGGGAAAACAGGGGTGAAGCTGAAAGCTCCCCTGGAACCACTTCCTGTCGTTAGCACCCCCTTTGAAAGGGTGGGCATCAACATTGTGGGCCATTGGATCCACCAACTTCAGCTGGTCACAGGTTTATCCTGGTTCTGGTGGATCACGCCACACGGTACCCAGAGGCAATTCCTCTGAGGACAATTACTGCACCTGCAGTGGCTAGGGCCCTGATGGGGATCTTTACCCGAGTGGGTTTCCCCAAGGAAGTAGTGTCCGACAGGGGGACCAACTTCATGTCAGCTTACATGCGGGCTATGTGGAAGGAGTGTGGGGTTACCTACCGATTCACCACTCCTTACCACCCACAGACCAATGGTCTAGTGGAAAGGTTCAACAAAACCTTGAAAGGCATGATCCGAAGTCTGCCTGAGAGCCTGCGGAGGAAATGGGACGTCCTCCTACCCTGTTTGTTGTTTTCCTACAGGGAAGTGCCACAGAAGGGAGTGGGCTTCAGCCCCTTCGAACTTCTGTATGGGCACCCTATGCATGGACCTCTCAGCCTGGTGAAAGACGGATGGGAAAAGACTCCCAGGAAGCTTCCCCAGGATGTGGTGAGCTAGATGCTGGCCTTCCAGAGCCAAATGGCTAAGTTGTGGAAGCAAGCTTCTGACAACTTGGAAGCCAGCCAAGCAGTGATGAAAGAGTGGTATGACCACAATGCTCACCCTGTGGAATTGGAGCCTGGCCAGAAAGTGTGGGTGATGGAACCTGGAGAGCTGAGTGCCCTCCAGGATCGATGGACAGGCCCCTTTGAGGTGATTGAGAAAAAGGGCAAGGCCACCTACTTAGTGGACCTTAAGACCCCCAGGCATCCCCATCGGGTGCTCCATGCCAATCGCCTCAAACCCCACCATGAGAGGCCCGAGGTCATCTTGATGATGGTGACTGATGGAGCAGAGGAAGAGGAAAGCGAGCCTCTCCCTGATCTTTTTGCGTCTCAGGAAAAGGATGGGTCGGTGGAGTGAGTGAGTGATTCTCTCACCATCCCTGACTCCTGAACAGCGGAGGGACTGCTGCCAGGTTCTGGAGCAATATTCCTTGCTGTTCTCCCTTGTCCCGGGAAGGACCCACCTGTGTACCCATGATGTGGACACAGGAGACAGCCCACCTGTGAAGTCTAAGATCTACCGGCTGTCAGACAAGGTGAAGGCCAGCATCCACAGTGAAGTCACTAAGATGCTGGAACTAGGAGTAACTGAACCTTTAAGTAGCCACTGGTCCAGTCCCGTGGTTTTGGTACCAAAAGCTGCCCACCGGGCACCACTCCAGAACTAAGGTTCTGTGTGGATTACCGGGGAGTGAATTTAGTGACCAAAACTGCTGCTCATCCGATCCCTAGGGAGGATGAACTCATTGACCGGCTGGGAGCTGCCCAATACTTAAGTACCTTTGACCTCACCTCAGGGTACTGGCAGATCTCCCTTCCAGAAGGAGCAAAGGAAAGGTCAGCCTTCTCCACACCTGAGGGCCACTACCAGTTCTGTGTGATGCCCTTTGGGCTCAAGAACGCCCCAGCCACATTTCAGCGGCTGGTGAACGAGGTCCTCTCTGGGATGGAGGCCTTCTCCGCTGCTTATCTGGATGACATTGCCGTCTTCAGCAGAAGCTGGGAGGACCACTTGTGTCATCTACAAGCTGTTCTCCAGGCCCTGAAACAGGCTGGCTTGACAATCAAGGCCAGCAAATGTCAGATCGGGCAGGGATCGGTGGTGTACCTAGGCCACTTGGTGGGCAGGGGAACGGTGCAGCCCCTCCAGGCGAAGATTGAGGCTATCATGGCCTGGGAGCCCCCCAAGACACAAACTGAGGTCCGAGCTTTCCTGGGCCTCACAGGTTACTACCGTCGCTTTGTGAAAGGGTATGGCACCATTGTGGCACCCTTAACTGAACTCACTTCCAAGAAGCAACCCCGACGGGTAGTCTGGACGGAGGCTTGCCAGCAAGCCTGTGACATCTTGAAACAAGCAATGTGTGCTGCTCCAGTCCTCAGAGCTCCTGATTTTTCTAAGGAATTTATTGTCCAAACAGACGCATCAGAACATGGCATTGGGGCAGTGTTATCGCAACTCAATGAAGAGGGTCTGGATCAACCTGTTGTCTTCCTGTCCAGGAGACTGCTTCCCCGGGAACAGAGGTGGAGTGCAATTGAGCGGGAAGCCTTTGCGGTGGTATGGGCTCTGTTTGGCTCGCACTTCCTGGTTCAGACTGACCATCGACCCCTTCATTGGCTGATGCAAATGAAGGGAGAAAATCCCAAGCTGTTGAGATGGTCTATCTCCCTACAGGGAATGGACTTCCGGGTGGAACAGCGGCCTGGAGTGGACCACGCCAATGCAGACGGTCTCTCTAGGTATTTCCGCCTTAGTGATGAGGACTCCCAAGGGGTTGGGTAGCTCTCCCCACTTTCAGCTGGGGGGACGCGTGTTAGACCTGTCGGCCCTTTGGGTGATCCCTCCTATTATTTATTTATTTTGTCCCTTTTTGCCTCCTAGTACTTTTCATTTTTATGTTCACTGGAAATTTTTGGTGTTGTCCTAGGGGTTAGGTGCTACCTTGTCCCTATAACTTTTTGAGGCCTAGGTGTTACCTTATTATGGTGAAAATTTAGTCACACAAAATGGTGGCTGGCAACTGCCACAACTGATTACCTCAGAGGTTGAGCCATAGGACTTCAATGGGGAAACTCTAGAACCTTCCAGCTGATTCCAGTGACCAGAGCCCAGGCTATAAAAGGACAGAAGCTGGGAGGCCATTTTGAGTACCTGAGGGCTAGCAGGAGTACAGGCTGTGGCGTCAGGGGGAGATAGGGCACTGTGAGGGTTGACTTCTCTGGTGGGTTGCTTCCTTACCACTGTCATCGCCCCTTAACCGTAGACCTGACCCTGCCTAGGAAGAGTACCTAACGAGTCCTGCTTGGTTGTTTCCATGCGAGGAAAGGAGCTGTCCCAAACCCTTAGCTTATCCAACTAATTGCCGGGGGCTGTGCTGAGGAGGAAGTCTCGCCTCTTTTAATCCCTGAGGGTGAAAGCTGCCCCGAGGCCACTGGATAATACCGGGGGTGAGGCGAAGACTGGGAGTTCTTGATTCCCCCCCGTCCTCTAGTAGACTCGTCCCTGTGTTGGCCTGTCCCCTCTCACCTGTGCCGTGGACTGCCGGGAGAAAGCAGACGCCTGACCCGAGACCCCGGTCCTGAAGGTGCCCCGTGTGGGTAGTGGGGTGTAACGGGGTGGGTATCACAGGGGAAGGAAGCGAGTCGGAAGGCTGAAAAAGTGCTTTTAATGAGGGCTTTATTTTTAGATAGGCTTTCTTTCTCCTACTAGCAAGTTTTATACGGGCAAATTCATCCGTCTCCGTCCTGACTCCTTTCGGAAAAATAGGTAAGTCCAAGTTGGCTCTGCGACGTGCAGGTGGTGTTGCCGCCAGAATGTCGGGATCGCCGTCGACCTCCAGCCGGAGTCCGGGAGAGCTCCACCGGAAAATGAAGAAGAAGAAAAGAAGAGTATCAGGGGGAGTGTTTTTCTCACACTCGTAGAGGGATCGGGAGTGAGGGACTCAGTGCCACAGTGTATTTACAAGGCGAGGTGTCGAAGTGCCAGTGAGGAAGGGGTGCAGGGAAACGTGAGGCGGAAAACAGTGAGCGGATCATCCACTCCAACCCGCCCAGCCCGCAACCTTGCCCCGTACCTTTGTTAGCCACGCACCTCCCGCGGGAGCGTGGCAGGGCGATTCGCGAAACCGTGGGCCTCCTGGCTTGACGTCTTCCGTCTTACTGGTCTCCCTCTGAACCGTCTTCTGCGTTCTCTCCTCACCACAGTCGTCCTCCGGGGAAGTGTTCTCAGGCGTCTTCCGGGTTCCACCCTCTTTTGTCGTGACGAGCTGTTCCATGGGCGGAGACTCTGCTACGTAGCTGTCAGTGTTAAAGGTACAGAGTCCAGAATCCGCCTCGCCACCCCACGGGTACGCAAAATCAGGGCTGATGTGGTTTGCTGGAGGGGGCGAGAAAGGGGTAAAACAGGCACAGCTGACCACCAGTCTTGCGGAACAGTTCCCCTTACGTCTTCAACCTCACAGAGGCGACCCGCCCCATCACACACCTCCCCCCTGGATTCTCCCGTTCGGGGAGAGGAAAAGCACGGGAGAGGTAGTCGGCGTTGCCATGCTCCTTGCCCCTCTTGTGATGCACCACAAAGGAATATGGCTGAAGGGAGAGGAACCATCGCAACACCCTGGCGTTCATGGCCCTATTGCGATGCATCCATTTCAGGGGAGCATGATCAGTTTGTAAAATGAACGGCTTTCCTTCCAAGTAGTAGTGCAGTTTTTCTATGGCCCATTTTATCGCCAGGCACTCACGTTCGACAGTCGAATAATTACACTCCCTAGGGAACAGTTTTCTACTGGCATACAGGATGGGATGTTCTACTCCGTCTTCCCCTTTCTGGGAGAGAACCGCTCCTAGGCCTATGTTTGAGGCGTCTGTTGCCAAGATGAAGGTTTTGGTGAAGTCTGGAGATTCCAGAACCGGAGCCCCGGTTATGATCCGCTTTAGCCTTTCGAAGGCATCCCTCGCCTCTTGGGTCGGGGTTTGTATTTCCTTGGGTCTGACGGTCTTCTGTAGCAGGTCCGTGAGGGGGGCGGCAATGGTAGCAAAGCCGGGGATAAAGCGCCGGTAATAACCGATTAAGCCGAGGAAGGCTCGTACCTCTCTTTTGTCCCTCGGGAAGGGGGTGTTTTGGATAGCTCTGATCTTCTCGGTTTGTGGGGCTATGGTCCCGTCTCCCTGGACGTATCCCAGATAGTTGACTCTGGTAAATGCTGCTCGCGATTTCTTCGAGTTTACGTGTAAACCCGCTGCCTGTAAGGCGGATAGGATGGTGTTTACATGTTGTAGGTGCTCCCCCCAGGATTTGCTATAAATCACAATGTCGTCTAAATAGGCTGAGCTAAAAGACGCATAGGGTTTCAGAACGCAGTTCATAAGCCGCTGAAAAGTGGCTGGTGCTCCGTGTAATCCAAACGGGAGGACAGTGAACTCGAACAGGCCCTCTTCTGTGCTGAACGCCGTCTTCTTCCGATCTTGTTCGCACAAGGGCACCTGCCAGTAGCCCTTAGTGAGGTCCAGGGTGGTGATATAGACGGCGTCGCCCAGTTTTTCCACCAACTCGTCGACCCTAGGGATGGGATAGGCGTTGAACGTGGAGATAGCATTCAGGGCCCGGAAGTCCATACAAAATCTTTTTGTCCCGTCTGGCTTCGGGACCATTACTATTGGCGAAGCCCATTCGCTCCTAGACGGTTGAATAACCCCTAGATCTAGCATATCCTGGACTTCTTTCCTGACGTCTTCTCTTCTGGCTGCTGGGATCCGGTAGGGCCGTTGCTTTACTGTCCTGCCTGGTAACGTGTCTATACAATGTTCCACCAAGTCGGTTTTTCCGGGGAGGTTTGAAAAGATTGACGACAAAGGAAGAAGAACTTTAGAGAGATCCTCTTTCTGTACTTCAGTCAGCTCCGGATTGACCACCAGGTCTCGGAGGGTGGAAAGGTCCCTCGGTACTTCTGAGAAAGCCAGATTGCTAGTCCTTGGAATGGGTCCTATCCATTTTTTTAATAGATTAATGTGGTAGCTCTGACACTTAGACGGGGAGAGTTTTAATCGGTACGTGGTGTTGCCTATGGTGTCCATTACCTCATAGGGCCCCATCCACTCTTTTCTCTGGGCTAGAGTGGGTAGAAGGACCAGAGCCCAGTCTCCGATCTTGAGAGTCCTTAATTTAGTACCACGGTCATAATACTGTTTCTGTTTTCCTTTGTGTCGTTCCAGATTTGTGTCTGCCAGGTCTCTCAGCTTTCCTAGCCTTGACCTTAGCTGCGTTGTATAGTCAAGGAGGGATCTCTGGTCGTCTGTCTCCTGGGCTTCCCACGTTTCTTTGGTGATTTCCAACAGAGATCTAGGGAGTCTACCGTACACCAGTTCGAAAGCAGAACAGCCGAGGCTGCTCTGTTTTTGCGCTCTCAACACATACAACGCTAGAGGAAGCAAACGGTCCCACGATGGGCCTTCAGTGGTTAACATTTTCTTTAGGGTTGATTTCAGTGTTTGATTGTAGCGTTCCACTAGGCCATCGGTCTGGGGGTGGTACACCGAGGTTTTTAGGTGTTGTATGTCAAAGGTTTTACACACTTCCTTCATCATGCGAGAAGTGAACGGAGTCCCTTGATCCGTAAGGATTTCTTTTGGAAAGCCTACTCGGGAAAAGAGTTCGACAAGTCTCTCCGAGACATTGGCTGTTGTCGGGGATCTTAGGGGAAACGCTTCAATGAAGCGGGTGGCATAATCCACGAGGACCACTGCATACAGGTGACCCCTAGGGGATTTCGGTAAGGGCCCGATCAAGTCCATCCCCACCCTCTCAAAGGGCACCCCTATTGTGGGTAAGGGCTGAAGCGGGGCCCCGGGAGGACGGTGGGTGTTTTTTCTCTGACAGATGTCACACTGTATGCAGTACTCCTGCACATCCCTATAGATACCAGGCCAAAAGAAATGGCGTGTAATGTTGTCCGTGGTCTTTTCTTTACCGGAGTGTCCTGCCGTTAAGTGTGCATGGGCGAAAAACAATACCTGTTCTCTGAAGGAAGTAGGGACAAGTAGCTGGGGTTCGCTCCCTGCCTTCTGTTCCCGATATAGGAGGCCTTTTCGGATCACGAACCTAGGGTACGGAGTGTCCTCGCGACCTTGAGCCGTGTGAGCAGCCTCCCAGGCGTTGTACAATGAACGGTCTTCGGTCTGGGCATATTTGAAGTTACGGTCCATGATCCATGGATCGGATGTAATCAGAGCATGCTGGGGAGACGCTGCTGACCCTGACCGGTCGGTTAATTCCTTCTGGAACAAAGCGAGAAACTCCGGGTTGTCTACCCCTAATATGACGTCCTCAGGGAGGGAGTCCACTACCCCGACTCTCACTATACAGGCAGCTTTGTCTTTCGGGCGTATCATGACCTGGGCTAGGGGGTATGGTTTCACGTCGCCGTGGACGCATCGAATGTGCACCTTCGTTTTGGGGATGTATTGGTTAGGGTGCACCAGGCGGGTTTGGACCACGGATTGCCTACACCCTGAGTCTAGTAACGCCCTTACTACGTACTTGTTGATCTGTATACTCACATAGAATGAAGGCCCCATCTCTGCGGAGTATAGAACGGTTCTTGGTAGATAGCCCACTTCCATGGGTTCCTCCGCTTGGTGCTTCCTGGGACACAGTCAGGCGATGTGGCCCCATTCGCCGCACTCAAAACATTGCGGCCCTCGGGTCATTGTTGGTTCCATTCTCCATGATTTGGGTTTGTGGTGGTCTACCGGGGTGAATGTTTTTTTCTCGGGTTTGGTTGGTGTCACGTGCTTCTCGGTTTTGAGGGGCGACAGCAGTTTGTGATGCCTCTCGTGTTCCCATCCTGTACCACGGGGTTGGGCTCTGGCATAATTGGCGGCGATTTCTATGGCTTGTTGAATGGTTAGTCCCGAGTGCTGCCTCAACCATCTCTGGGACCCGTAGGGGAGGGCCTCCATGAACTGTTCCAGATATATCCGTGCTAGTATCTCTTCCTTGGTGCTGGTCTCCGATTTCAGCCACTTGTCCGCCATCATTTTGAGACGGAAAAACAGGGTTTTAGGGTTTTCTCCTGGTATTCCCTTTTCCTTTCGGAAGCGAACCCTGTAGGCTTCGGGGTCCAACCCCAAATGGTCCAGGATAATGTTTTTGACATGTTGATAGGGGGCGTTCCCTGTAGGGTTCGCCACCTGATAAGCAAACTGAGCCTCGCCGGTCAATAGGGGTGCCAGGAAACATGGCCACTTCTCCTCGGGCCACCCTAGGGCTCTCGCCGCCCTTTCGAAGTTCATCAAAAATGCGTCCGGATCGTCCCCTGGAACATATTTCTGCAGGGCTATTCCGGATGGGTGAGGCATATGGCCTCGGGTTTCTACCTGTACTATGCCGGTTGCTGTGGGACCCGCTCTCTGCATGCTTTCCAATTGGGCCGTTACTGTGTTTTTAAACAAGTCTCTGTCGGCCTGTGCTGCGGTCCATTGTCTTTCCACAGCCCACTCTAGTTTTTCCTGCCCCTTAATCAGGTGTTGGATTACAGCGTCCATCTTGGGTTCACAGATGGACTTCGGTGGATATCCCACTTCTGACACCACTTGTAACGGGGTGGGTATCACGGGGGAAGGAAGCGAGTCGGAAGGCTGAAAAAGTGCTTTTAATGAGGGCTTTATTTTTAGATAGGCTTTCTTTCTCCTACTAGCAAGTCTTATACGGGCAAATTCATCCGTCTCCGTCCTGACTCCTTTCGGAAAAATAGGTAAGTCCAAGTTGGCTCTGCGACGTGCAGGTGGTGTTGCCGCCAGAATGTCGGGATCGCCGTCGACCTCCAGCCTGAGTCCGGGAGAGCTCCACCGGAAAATGAAGAAGAAGAAAAGAAGAGTATCAGGGGGAGTGTTTTTCTCACACTCGTAGAGGGATCGGGAGTGAGGGACTCAGTGCCACAGTGTATTTACAAGGCGAGGTGTCGAAGTGCCAGTGAGGAAGGGGTACAGGGAAACGTGAGGCGGAAAACAGTGAGCGGATCATCCACTCCAACCCGCCCAGCCCGCAACCTTGCCCCTTACCTTTGTTAGCCACGCCCCTCCCGCGGGAGCATGGCAGGGCGATTCGCGAAACCGTGGGCCTCCTGGCTTGACGTCTTCCGTCTTACTGGTCTCCCTCTGAACCGTCTTCTGCGTTCTCTCCTCACCACAGTCGCCCTCCGGGGAAGTGTTCTCCGGCGTCTTCCGGGTTCCACCCTCTTTTGTCGTGACGAGCTGTTCCATGGGCGGAGACTCTGCTACGTAGCTGTCAGTGTTAAAGGTACAGAGTCCAGAATCCGCCTCGCCACCCCACGGGTACGCAAAATCAGGGCTGGCCCACTCCTCTTCAGGTAATGATGTGGTTTGCTGGAGGGGGCGAGAAAGGGGTAAAACAGGCACAGCTGACCACCAGTCTTGCGGAACAGTTCCCCTTACGTCTTCAACCTCACAGGGGCGACCCGCCCCGTTACATGGGGTTTTCGCCTAAAGTCAGCAGCAGGGGGAGGTGCTGCCTGCTCCGCTGCCTTCGACGAGAGGATTGCGGTGGTAGCGGCAGTGCGACTTCGAGGTTTTCCCTGACCTTGGCCCGACCCAGATGTCATCCTCGCTGAGGGGGCGGAACAGCCTTGAAGCGTCTCATCTATGCGCAGGCCTAGTGAGGGCCTGTCTTCCTCGCTGAGGGGGCGGCGCGCTAGCGAGACGCCTCTCACCCGCGCAGCTCAGCAGGGGGATTCCTGGTATCTCGGAGGAGGCGGCGCTGCGCCGTGTGTCTTCTGGTCGCGCAGGCCCAGAGGAGGGATCGGTGCCTTAGCCAGTGAGGCAGGTCGGCAGCAGAGCTGAGGAGGAGCGGCCGCTATCCAGAACTGGGGTGAGAGCGAGTATTTTCCTCGGAGGTCCACCAGTGAGGAAGTGAGCTCTCCGAGTTGCCGGTTGACAGACTAAAAGCCTTGAGCCTTCAAGTAAGCAGGGGAATTGGGGCTGGTGCGGGACCCCGATGCAGAGAAAACACAACAGGGCCTTGTGGAAGACTTAACCTCTTGTTCTCTGGTAGAGGTCGTGAGGAGAAGCAGGAGAGCTTAATCTGTCCAAATCGCTCTTCCCCATTCCAGGTCTTGTCAAGCCTAAGACCCCTACTGGAGTTCTACTACGGCCATCCAGTCGCCAGAAGGGGGGAAAATGTTAATATACAGAGTATAAGACTAATGACCAGAATTAATGCCTGAATCTAACCACTGGGGAATTACTGTGCCTGAACTTGGTTTTGTTACAGCACTTACCTGCTTCACTAGAAGAGGGTTGTGATACTGTGACAGGATCCCAGGAATAAACAGACTTGATTCGTTAAAAGAAAGTATCAAATTGGCTGTCTAACTTAATTGAACTGTGAAGTAACTATAGGAAGATTAAGGAACCAAGGTTCTGGTTGAGCAATTATAGAATTGTGGAAAAGTGTATTACCTATGGCACTGTGGAACCGTATTGAAGCAAATAATCAGACGCGGGGGTGCTTAATGTGTTGAAATTTTACACTGCCAAAAGCATGAAACAGACTAAAAGATTTTTATAAAACATGCCGTATTTTTCTAAAACTGGTGTAGTGTCATTTTTAAGTGGATGGGCGCCGAGTTACTGTGCGAAGTGTGATGCAAGCTTGACACAAATTGCCTCTGAGTGTATTGTATTATCACATGGATGGTGTTATCAGTGATGTCATCAGTGATGTCATTTGAGATGTCATCAGTGATGTCATGTCATTTGAGATGTCATCAGTGATGTCATCAGTGATGTCTCTGACCATGTCATGAATGATGTAATATGTGACATCATCAGCAGTGGATTGCGGGCACGCGGGTTATAGTGAGTCCAACTAACCATAACGTGGGAATTTCAATGGTTTTGTAGGAGTAAAATGTCCAGCTAACTATAACTGATGTGAAACCTATGGTTTTTTCAGGGAATTTGAAAGGTTTTTTAAATGCTAATTCCTAACTATAACAAATGTGAAAGTGAATTCCAAAGGTTTTTTAAATGCTAATTCCTTACTATAGCAATTGTGAAACCTATGGTGTTTTTCAGTGAATATATATATATATATTCACTGAAAAAACCATAGGTTATAGACCATATATAGTTAGGAATTAGCATTTACAAAACCTTGAAAATTCACTGAAAAAACCATAGGTTATAGACCATATATAGTTAGGAATTAGCATTTACAAAACCTTGAAAATTCACTGAAAAAACCATAGGTTATAGACCATATATCGTTAGGAATTAGCATTTAAAAAACCTTATTTTACTCACACAAAACCATTGAAATTCCATATATAGTTAGTTGCACTAACTATATATCGCGCACCCGCAATCCACTGCTGATGATGTCACATATTACATCATTCATGACATGGTCAGTGACATCACTGATGACATCACTGATGACATCTCAAATGACATCACTGATGACATCACTGATGACATCTCATTTGACATCAATGACCACATCACTGATGATATCATTCATGTGACAATACAATGCATCTCCTCACATTTTAATATAACCTCTGTTTCACCCAGTGTTAAATACAGAATATAATTTTTGAAACCATTGACACACCAATACTAGTTACTACATACGCACTCACTGATTCCTACGTCTACACACACCTTCACTCATTCACCCATACAATCATTCATACATACAATCACTCATCTTTACAACACTATCATATGCACTCATACACCTATACAGACACTCACAGTCTGCCACTCATCCATGGAGTTACTCACACACCTAGTCAGTCCTGTAAAGAATCAATGACACTTCCATTTTCTTGTCTATACAGTTAAACATAGAGCACCTTACATTTTCAAACATATACTAACACAGACTTACCTTGTTATACAATCATTGATACAAGTACACATTGATCTGCACAGAGTCACACACCTCCCAGCCAGCCACACACACACTCAGTCTCCCATACAAATACTTGGACAATCAATCAGTAACCCATATAGTTAATCATATAGCTACTGATCAACACATGCAGCAGTTTACAGAACAACAGACATAATGATGCACAAATTAAGACACTTTAGTCACTAACCCATGCACTCAGTGAGACACATTTAATCACTCACTCATACATTCAGTCATGCACCTACTAAATCCTTTGTCCAGACTCTTATACTTCCACTCATTCTTCAATATGTAAGACACATTTTAACTTTACAGAAACATACAGTTACTGGATGTTGTCATCAGTGATGTCATCAGTGATGTCATTTGAGATGTCATCAGTGATGTCATCAGTGATGTCACTGACCATGTCATGAATGATGTAATATGTGACATCATCAGCAGTGGATTGCGGGTGCGCGATATATAGTTAGTGCAACTAACTATATATGGAATTTCAATGGTTTTGTGTGAGTAAAATAAGGTTTTTTAAATGCTAATTCCTAACGATATATGGTCTATAACCTATGGTTTTTTCAGTGAATTTTCAAGGTTTTGTAAATGCTAATTCCTAACTATATATGGTCTATAACCTATGGTTTTTTCAGTGAATTTTCAAGGTTTTGTAAATGCTAATTCCTAACTATATATGGTCTCTAACCTATGGTTTTTTCAGTGAATTTCAATGGTTTTTTAATAGCAAATATCATAAGCTGTCGAATGTCAAGTACGTGGTAAGTAAAAACATTTTCGTGTTTATGCACACTGATCTGCTTTGAATGCTGCCCCCCACCCCTCATTTCTATTAGGAGTACTCTCTCTTTGCAGATAGTGAAGGGTAGTTAACGCAGGCCTTTGCCCCCGTTGTAATCCATCGTGCCTGCTTCTCTCTCCATTTGATTGATTGTTCTCTTTGGTTCATTCTCTATTTACAAACAAGTACAGAGTCGCAATACTCTGTTTAGTCTTTGCAGATAGCGAAAAATCGTGTAAAAAAACAAAGGGAATCGAGCAAAATCAGTAGGCCACTAATGGGATCTCTTTTTGACCTCGCTAAAATAGAAACATTAGGAACAACCTGTTGAAAATAGCAATGTGTATGTACATAAGCGGCGTTCATTTGTGTTCACAGTACCCCTTGTTGATTGTTTGAATCGAGCATTGAATTGTTCGAAGTTGGTTCTCTTAAGGATCTTCTCTGCCTGCAAACGAGGAAGAATAGGAATATTCTCTCTCCCTTTGCAGATAGTGAAGGGTAGGTAACGCAAGCCTTTAACACGTCGTACCTATTTCATTCCTCATTGATTGATTGATTGTCCGAACATTGACTGTTTGGGAATTAGTTCTTTTTGGAGGTATTCCCTGTTTGCAAATAAACGTAGGATAATCTTTGCAAGTAGTGAAAGGGTACGTAATGCGGACCTTTCTCCCCCGTTGTAATCTGTCATGCCTATCTACTCCCCACTGATTGATGCACCTGTTTCACCCGGACCATTTACTAGAGATAGGTCATCTGGCTCGACCAGAGAGCACCCCTAGTGAAAAGGACATATGCAATAATAACGAAGTGATCACTGTATCCTGTTAACAGAAACTTTAGCATGAAACAACCTGGAAAGAAAAGAATAGGAAAACGAAAATCAGTAGGCCACTGATGAACTTTTTATTAAATAACAAACAAAGAAACGATAACAATACGTAATGATAAAACCTATTATTGTCCTAGAAACAACAAACGTTAGAAGTAAGCCCGTAATAAGAAACCTGAAAACATCGCCCCTCACTGCCCCAAAACGTGTCTGTCCCACCGCCTGCCACGGCCAAATAACGGCAAACTGGGAAAGATAGAAGTCAGCAGACATCCGCCCCATTCTAGAAACTTCCAAAGGGCAACAGGTTTTCGGCTACGCCCAGCCGGAAGCAACACATATAAGGCGGGTCCTGCTGCCACGCCTCGGCCAGGAGATCATCACGTAGGGTGTAGCCGGAGGAGAGGCCGAGGCCAGCGGGACCCGGCCAGGGGGATTGACAACACTGGAGAGTTTCAGGGGGGGGAATGTCCGTGTCCTCGACCCTCCCCTCTCTCTCCCAGTCCGGCCGCGGTGGCCCTTGAGAGTTGCAGGTTGTCCCTCCACACTCTCTCCCGGTCCGGCCACCAACGGCCGGGGGCTGGGGCCGACGGGATCCGGCTGCAGCCGATGAGCCAAGGAACCCGTTCATGGGGCCAGAGCAAAGGGCGTCCGGCCGCCATCCACCGGAGGTCCGGCCCAAAGACGGACGGGACATTTCTTCTTTCTTGAATAATTGCTGCAACAACCCTGGGGGGGGATGTCTTGCACATGCCTCCGACCCCCCCCCTCTCGTCCTCATCGCCTGGTCCGGCCATAACAAATCTCAAGCGAGACGCCGTGGGGTGCACTGGGAGGGAGAGACGGTGCGAACAGGCCTCTCCCGCCTCCCCAGGTGGAGGCTTCCCAGCTGCACCCTCAGCGCTCCAGGCGCCCGGAACAGGGTTCTTCCACTGTGGCGATGCTGCAACGTCTCGCCCGGCAGGGTGGAGCCCGTCCGCTCATTTGACCCCGCGATCGCCAGTAGCTACCGAACTCTCAAAATGGCGGTCGACCTGGCAAGAGCGGGCCCAGCATAAAGAAATGGCCCGGTCACTGGTTGACTCCACCACCGTAGTCCTCCACGACCTTGAAGATTCTAGAGGAGCCGCGGGAGTCCCCGACCCCCGCAGACACCCCCGATGGGGAATGACTGCCATGATCGCCCGTGGAGTGACGAAACTGTAGCCGCGGGACGTCGGCGCTCCCATGCTGGCGCCAGCCTCAGTTTGAATGACTAGAATCCTGCAGACCTCAGTTCCGGTGAAAGCACAGTGTGACCCGGTAGGAAAAATTGTTGCACCCCCTCCCCTTTTTGACTGATGGTTCAAACCACCGATCCTTTCCTTTGCCCTTTTAACGGAACTTTGGACTGCCTCCCCCCCACCCCCGCGGCGCCCCACGCCGTTATTTGCTGGGCGGCAACTTACTAGACATCACCTTCGTGACATCCAGATTTCAGCGCGTTCTGCTGCCTTGGAACTATTCGCACAACAGACCGCTACTGACAACCCACCCCCCGGGACGCCCCACGCCGGATACCCAAATCAGTGCGGCACCCAGGCAACATCTTCTGAATTTTCATAATTTGAAGAACTAGTAACATGTCCTCATCAGGAATTTCCTCTTCAATCATCTCATCAGGAATTTCCTCATGAAAAGTCTGCAATGATGATTCTTGTAACTCTATGGTCTCCAAACATTCGATAAATTCGCCATCAAGACATTGATCAAAAAAATCATTCAAGTCATCTCCTCCTTGTGAGAATATTTCATTATTGGTGCTGTCAATTTCAATAAATGTAGTGGATAATTCAAAAGAAATTGCCACGGTCTCTTCGTTGTTTAAATGTTTTTACTGTTTTTGTTTTGTTGTATATATTTATAAGTTATTAAAGTTTTATATTCCTACTACTTTGTTGGAGTGCTATATATTTTTAATGTGACACATAATTGTAAAAACTTTGATGTACAAAGAGTCATCCCTGGAATCTTCCGCTTCAGGCTCGGTCCCCTCCCCAATCACAATACAGGATGGTTTTCAGATAGTATGAACACGTGTGGTGTGACGGATCTCATCGGGTGTGGGCCTTGATCTACTATAACTCCTTTGAAGAGGGGTGATTCTTTACAGCTGGGGCCATAAACTACATCTGCAGGGCTAGCTGATAGCCTAGGACCGGCCTGGACAATCGGACACAGAGGAAGAGGAGTGTCAGAGGGTGCGGTAGTGAATAGGGCGAAAGGGAGGTGTCGGGCGGGCACAGAGTGTGATTCTCAGGGAAGAGCAGCGCAGATGGGGGGAGGTTTATTGCCCATGCATAAGACAGAGAGCGGGGGTGAGCAGTGCCTGGGGAAGATGCTTACGAGGGTGGGGAGCCATGCTACGAATCGACAGCGTGCAGAGAGTGGGTCTGGTCAAGGCATCTAAAATGGCTGCCCTGCACAACAAAAGTGTGGCATTTCAAAAAAGGCAAGATGGCGCAGACAATGTTTTTCAACACTTCCTCATTTCCTTCGAATCGAACGTTAACAGACGTTGGTGCATATTGCCAAAGTTAAGCGATATTTATCGCTAACGATGCTTAGCAACGAATTTTTTACCGCTAAGCATCGTCAGAAATTATCGAAGATAAACCTTGCTATTATCAAGGTTTATCGCAAATGCGATAAAAAACGGCCGCAATGCATGAATATCGCTAAAAAGTCAGCGATATTCATGCATTACCGAGCTAATGCTCTTAGCCATGTTATCCACCTCCCATTGGATAACATGGCTAAGAACTGCTCAGGGCAGGTGTTAGTTTTTGGAGATATTCGCGCTTAGCGCGAATATC
Organism: Lissotriton helveticus; assembly: GCF_964261635.1. Taxonomy (NCBI): domain Eukaryota; kingdom Metazoa; phylum Chordata; class Amphibia; order Caudata; family Salamandridae; genus Lissotriton; species Lissotriton helveticus. Next base: position 453,514,141 of record NC_136067.1, read on the forward strand.
TCCAAAAGTTGGTAATAGGAGATAGATATCTTGCATGTTGTAATGCAAGTTATTGTGGTATATGGAACTCATACCATAATCTCTCAGGAAAGCAGAAACTGATCCTTTTGGGACCGCCTGAGAAGGCCTAGGGGGTGAGGGGTACTCTACTTTGCCCCCTTTTCACGTTCCGAACTATTTTATTTTACTCTCTTCTGTAATTACACAAAATGGCAGCGATAAGATGCATCAGAGACAGACAGTGAGAGAAAGGAGGCCGGAGATGAAGAAGAGATGTCAAATACACATTGGAGATAATATAGTGGGAGAAGGGAAGTAAATATGAGTAAACTTACCATGTAACATAAAAATGTTCCACTCTATACTATAAGTCTCATTTTATACTACAATCACTTCGCTACAACCTCATAAATTAAAAATAAAAATGAATAATGTCTCAAACAATTTTTGTATTTCTAAATATAAATTTATTCTTCTGAATTTTCAAAATTTGAAAGAACTAGTAACATGTCCTCATCAGGAATTTCCTCTTCAATCATCTCATCTGGAATCTCCTCATGAAAAGTCTGCAATGATGATTCTTGTAACTCTATGGTCTCCAAACATTCGATAAATTCGCCATCAAGAGATTGATCAAAAAAATCATTCAAGTCATCTCCTCCTTGTGAGAATATTTCATTATTGGTGCTGTCAATTTCAATAAATGTAGTGGATAATTCAAAAGAAATTGCCACGGTCTCTTCATTGTGAGCCATTTTATTTTGAAATTGCTTGCTGTAAATTGCAGAAAAAAATAATCACTTTCATTTATCGTTTTTAGTATTTAGTATAACAGAAGGACTGTAAATAAATAACAGAAAACATTTTTCAAATTATCTTAAAGTGTACAACATAGTTCCCCTTACAAATTAACAACTCACCTTTTTAAAAGTAGGAGAAGTGTTAGTACTGTGTAAACCAAACACCAGAAATTGAGCACCAAAAATTCCTCACAAATGTACCTCAGACAGTAGTATCACAAAATGGCTGTGGTTTCCTCTCATTTTAGATATATACATAACCAATTAACTTTCATCACACACAAATACAAAACCAAAGTAACATTTTAATTGGTTCTAAATTTCAACACTTTCAAATGTGTTTTCCCCATGCAATTTTCCATAGGACATTTAGATACGTCTACAGCCTGAATGGCTGAACGGAATTACACCAAACTTGGCAAAATGGTACATCAAACCTAAGAGGTCAGGGAGGATCTACTATGCCCCCTTATGGTCATTTGCCCCTTCGCTTTGGCCTCCTCTTGTCTCTCGATCCTACCGAGAGACAAGATGGCGGCCGCTACGGACTGTTTGGAATGTTTACAGACGCCGGAGAACCAATCACCTTCGCAAAGCTCCGTAACGCGAAAAGTACGCGAAGCGGAGCGCTGTTACAGATATATATCTTTTTTTGAACGTTAATTTCTCAAAATCCACTGGAGCACATATATTGAAACCTAGCAAAGGCACATCGGGCTACCAGTCCCTAATGTTTTGCCAAGTTTCGTGCAAATCCATTCAGCCGTTCGATTATTATTATTATTTTTTTTTTTTGCCCCGCGGGTCCCTTTTAAAACCTCCACATCAAACCTAGGGGGTCAGCGAGGATCTACTATGCCCCCTTATGGTTATTTGCCCCTTCGCTTTGGCCTCCTCTTGTCTCTCGATCCTACCGAGAGACAAGATGGCGGCCGCTACGGACTGTTTGGAATGTTTACAGACGCCGGAGAACCAATCATCTTCGCTTCACAAAGCTCCGTACCGCGAAAAGTACGCGAACTGGAACGCTGCCCGGTCCGCTGTTACAGATATATATCTTTTTTTGAACGTTAATTTCTCAAAATCCACTGGAGCACATATATTGAGACCTAGCAAAGGCACATCGGGCTACCAGTCCCTACAATTTTGCCAAGTTTCGTGCAAATCCATTCAGCCGTTCGGGCTAAAAGTGAGGCCAACCGCCCTATGGAAAACTCAATGTTAAAAACACGTTTTGGGACCCCCCTTTTTTCTCGGCCCCCCCTTGACGAAACCCCCCAAATTTTCAGGGGCTGCTCAGAAACAAAATGTTCCATTTTCCTGAAAATTTCAGCCAATTCCGTCCACAAACGCCAAAGTTATTAGACATAGAATTTTCAAAAATCCCATAGAGAAAAAATCCTAACTATATATACCTACTGGCGACCGCCAGTAGGTAATATATATATATATTCACTGAAAAAACCATAGGTTATAGACCATATATAGTTAGGAATTAGTATTTAAAAAACCTTTTTTTACTCACACAAAACCATTGAAATTCCATATATAGTTAGTTGTACTAACTATATATCGCGCACCCGCAATCCACTGCTGATCATGTCACATATTACATCATTCATGACATGGTCAGTGACATCACTAATGACATCACTGATGACATCTCAAATGACATCACTGATGACATCACTGATGACATCTCAAATGACATCACTGATGACATCACTGATGACATCTCAAATTACATCACTGATGACATCACTGATGACATCTCATTTGACATTACTGATCACATCACTGATGACATCATTCATGTGATAATACGATGAACCTTTTCAGACTCTAATATAACCTTAGATACACTCAGTGTAAACAGACACTCACAGACTGTCACTCATCCATGGAGTTACTCACACACTTAGTCAGTCATGCAAAGAATCAATCACACCTCCATTTCCTCAACTATACAGTTATACACACCTTACTTATTCAAACATATACTAACACATATTTACTCTCTTTTACAATGCCTGATACAAGTTCACAATGATCAATACAGCCACTCACACATTCACTGGCTCTTATGCACAGTTATTTATATATGTCAACTGTCACATGTACTGTGTTTTACATATGTACTTACTTTGACATGTAGCACTGAGATATCCATTCACTCACCAATGCACTCAGTCAACCGCCCATACAGGTGTTTCCACATGCACTTTTGAACCCATACATCTAGTGAATCAACTGCTCACACATCTATGCACAGAGTCATACACCTCCCAGTCACCCACACACACACACTCAGTCTCCCATACAAATACTTGGGCAACCAATCAATAACCCATATACTTACTCATATAGCTACCGATCAACACATGCAGCAGTTTACAGAACAACAGACATAATGATGCACAAATTAAGACAGTTTAGTCACTAACTCATGCACTCAGTGACACACATTTATTCACTCACTCATACAGTCAATCATGCACCTACTAAATCCTTCATCCAGACACTTATATATCCACTCATTCTTCAATATGTAAGACATATTTTAACTTTACAGAAACATACAGTCACTGGATGTTGTCATCAGTGATGTCATCAGTGATGTCATTTGAGATGTCATCAGTGATGTCATTAGTGATGTCACTGACCATGTCATGAATGATGTAATATGTGACATGATCAGCAGTGGATTGCGGGTGCGCGTTATATAGTTAGTACAACTAACTATATATGGAATTTCAATGGTTTTGTGTGAGTAAAAAAAGGTTTTTTAAATGCTAATTCCTAACTATATATGGTCTATAACCTATGGTTTTTTCAGTGAATTTTCAAGGTTTTGTAAATGCTAATTCCTAACTATATATGGTCTATAACCTATGGTTTTTTCAGTGAATTTCATTGGTTTTTTAAAAGCTAATATCTATAGCTGTAAAATGTATTCTTCTTTAAATCAAAAAATATATTTTATATGTTTATTAATACATGTTTTTATTATTATTTTTTTTTGTTCGCTGCCAGTTCGCGAACCGGGAAGCTTCCCGTTAGCTCAATTTGGTGCCGCGACCCGGTCCGCGAACCGGTAAACGTTCCGTTTGCGCAACTGCCGCGTTAGAAATCAACATCGTGACGCGTCGCGGAAGCGCGACGTATCACGTTGTCGCGTAATGCGTCTTATGACGCGCCGCGTTAGCGCACCCGGAAGTGCTCCGGTACGCGAACCGAGACGCGAAGCGCAGCTCCCCGGAAGCGATCCGGGGCGCGTCGCGAAAGCGCGACGTATCGCGTTGCCGCGTAATGCATCTTATGACGCGCCGCGTTAGCGCACCCGGAAGTGCTCCGGAGCGCGAACCGAGGCGCGAAGCGCAGCTCCCCGGAAGCGATCCGGGGCGCGTCCCGCAGCACGTAACATAAGCGTAACAGGTCATGTGACTTGTTAATAAAACTTTTAATTGGTTCATTTCACTTTTGGTTTCCTAATGATGTAAGGCTAGGTCATGTGACCTAAAAATAACACTTTTCATTGGTTTAGAACTATTTTTTTTCCATAATGATGAAAGCCCCCACCTTTTTTCTCACTCTGACTTTCAACTTTGTGAAAGGAAGACCTATTTTGCTGAGTGGAAAATGGCTTCACTAGTAGCTGCAGCTGGTGCACCCCCACCACCACCACCACCACCTCCTCATAGGAAGAGAGGACCACCTCCACAGTTCCTTCCCAACACAGAGGAGGAAGAGGATGAAGAAGAGGAAGAGGAAATACAGGCAACACCGTTTTTACAAGAGGAGCCCCGGATATCTCATCATAAAAATAGTTTCATTTGGCAGTTTTTTTCTTTTCCTGAAGGACAAAAAAAAGTTAATGCTCGCTATGTGACGTGCCTCATATGCAAAGAGGACTTATCTAGAGGCACAGATAAGAAGTATAGTTACGGCAACTATACTATGCACCGTCACATGCAGAGGTGGCATCCACTAAATTACAGCAGGGCAGAGATTCGTGACCTCCAGGACAACCCACCAACTCCTGTGGCCAGGACATCGGCACAGGTAACTCTGTCGGGGCCAGAGGCACGGGAAACAGTGCCAAACATTCAAGACAACTTTGTCCACATGAAGATAGTGTGTTTATATTGCGGTACCTTACTCTCATGTGGCAATATGAGTATTAATTTGATAAACAGAGCATTTGAAAACCACAGGTGCTCAAAACGCCCCAAAAAAAAATTTTTTTTTTTGCTCCTGTTGAGCCCTTTCCAATGCCTGTTTTTCGTTGTTTCCCCCCCAAAAAAACCAAAAAAACATACAATTGTTCAAAAAATACAAAAAAAACAAAAAATGTTCAGAAAAATAAAAAAATATATAAAACAACAAAAACATTAAAAAAAAAGTTCTTTTCAGAACTACCTCCCCTTTATAAAATAATTGCTAGAATGTTTAGCACTCTGGCAACCTCTATTTCTTTTGGTTCGCTTTCCGGTTCGCTCTCCGGTACGCGAACCGGGAGCGAACCAAAAAAAAAAAAAGAAGAGTAAGTATAAGGGAAGTAAACAGAGAGTAATGTTAAAAGAAAGACAGCTATAGGGACTAAACCAGAGATACTGTTTAATAGATTTATTTACGGAAGAAAAGATGGAAGAGGATATAATTGTGAAAAACAAAATAGATAAGGAAGTGAAAGAAAAAAAGGAGAGTAGAAGAATAACAAAGAAGAGTTTCTTAGAGAATGTGAGTGAATGTTCAAAATAAGATTAAAACATGTGGAATAACAGAGAGAAAAAACAGAAAGCAGAAAAGAAGAAGTAACAGAAAAAGAATAATTGAAACAGCAAAGAAATCTAAATAACATAGGGGCATATTATCAACATAGGCAATAAAAGTTTTGCAGCTTTTATCGGCAGAAATGTGTCGCTAAAGCCACTTTTGCGGCAGAAAACTGCCGCTAAAACCGCTTTTGCAGCAGTTTTCAGCCGATAAAAACAGCAATAATTTTATTGGCTGTGTTCATAATATGCCCCTTAGTGTGCTTCAACTACACAGAGAAAGCATAATGAACAAGTAGTGAAAGAGTGATCAGTCAGAGACACTAAGAGTAATAGAGACGGAGTGAGTGAACAAGAGTGAGGAACTATGAGAAGAGAGAGACTGAGAAAAGGAGTGGAAAGAGTAGAGTAAGTAAGTAATAGAGAAAGGAATGAGGGAAGTAGCAAAGGCAGGAAAGTGAGGGTTAAAGAAATGAAGCAGTGGAACTAATAGTATTTAAATGTGATAGAAATGTAACGAAAAGAGTACAAAACATTTACCTTATAATTGTCGTTAACTTAGTCACTTGTTATTTTTATACTTTCAATCTGTGAAAGAGAAAACAAACATTTGAAAAATATTAAAACATGTATTTAAAAATTAGAAAAGACAAGGGAAAAGATTGAAGGACAAACAGTTTTTCAACAACTTTGACACTTACAGAAGCTTCTGCTTCTCCAGGCCCCCTACACAGTCCTAAAGATATACATTTTAAACTAACAGTATCTTGATGCAGATGAAGAGAGGCCTATCTTGGAACATGGTGGATCTTTTGCACTGCTGTTGTCTCACAAAAGTGACGCAATGGCAGCGCAAAAGAGGTGCACAATCATCATAAAACTGTTCCTAACATTTTAAATGATTGTTTCAGGATGGCAATAAGGTGTGTCCTATCCAGACGTTTGTTTCAGGTGAGGCCTACTCAGGGTTGCAGATGAAATTTAGAGTTGTTGAAGAGTACAGAGGAGATAATACATGTGCAGGTCTAATAACGAAGTGAGTCATGTCCACTGCACTCTTGAACAAATGTCAGACCTCCTCTGTCTCCTGGAACAGGCCTAAACCTCATCTACACAATGTGATTTGTAATGTTAGGAAACACAGGTAATAGAATTGAAAAACGTGCAATTTTTTTTGCTCATTCCACAATCACATCACCTGTGTTTCCTTAGCTTAGGTATCTCATTGTGGAAATGTAGTCTATCATATGAAAGACTATGTAGAATGTGAGCACTGTATGCAACAACTTTGACACTTACAGAAGCCTCAGCTTCTCCATGTCTACTACACATTTCTAAATGTATATCATAAGTACAAAAAATACAGAATTAATTATACATGTTAAATGGTTTATTTTTGCTGTTCTCAGAATTTATCAAATTTCACTAAAAACAGTGACTTGAAGGTATTCATCATATAACAGCGGGGAAAAAAAAACACAATCAAAATGATTGTGTTTAAAAAACCCATATAACATAACCAATCAGAAATCAAAACTCCTCAAAAGTAACTTACTTTTCATGACGTCGACGGATGTCCTATGAACAGCTTACACTCTGTTGTGCTGTTTTTATTTTCAGCCCGCCACTTTCTGAAAGAAAACCTATATCGTTTTGAAAAATATGTTACATACAATAAATGACTTCTTGCTCTCTACCACACGTTTCCACAAGGCCAAATCATGTAAGAGCCATTTATAACTCTTGGAATTCTTGTAAGCAAATCCCGTCATTTTGTATTTCCGCAACTTTCAGAAAGAAAACGTTCAAGATCACTTTCACAATCCTGGACTAGTAATATCTTACCCTTCTTGCTCACTCATGTTCTACATTTCCTATGCCACTGATACTGCTTACTATGAAGCAGACTTACACTACCTCTATGACTACTACAATTATTTAATTGTCTACATCACTTTTAATCACAAAGCAATATAAAACAGTAGATAAAATTATATCAACCCCTAACATCATTATAGGCCAGTTACCTACCCTAAATTCTGTCTTCTGAAAACAGAAAGTAAGAATATTTTTAAGTTAAAAGGCAACATTTTTCATAGTCAAATGTGAATCATTTCCGAAACACCAGCTTTTTTTTACATTTTAAGCTGTGTAATAAGCGGATGTTGTCAAAGGACCATCATGTCATATAATAGATGCAGTTACAAATGTTCTTCCTAAAATGAACGATTGTGTAGCCACAACATTTGTAATTAAAGTTGAAGACTTACTTTCATCAGGTTTATATAGTTGGAATTTTAAAATGACATTATAACCAAAAGTTTGGTCAAATAATCTAGACAGCATTGCAGACTTACATTCCCTCTACTCCATGTTTTGATTGGCTGCTTGAATTAGCTTATAAAAAGAAACAGTTTTTCTGAACTCATTCAAAGTGCAGTTATTTTTCCATGACGTCAAGTGTTATGGTAAGAACACCGTTTGCTTTGGGAAATACTCTGTTGTCCTTCAACTAATCTCTGCCCACCACTTTCTGTAAGAAAATCTTCTTTTTTTCCAGGAACTATTTAAAACTCAAAAATAACTTTTGACTCTGTACTACACTTATCCTCAAGGCCAAATCGTGTAGGAGCCATTAGAACCTCTTGAAATTCCTCAGAGCAAATCCTGAGATTCCTTCCCTAAAATTTTGGTTTTAAAAACACCAGGTAAGAATTTTTAAGGTCAAAAGGCAATTTTTTTTTGAAAGTTAAAACAGAATCATTGCAGAATGACCAGCCATTTCTAGACTTTAAATAAGCTGTGTAATGTCCTGATGATATTGAAGGACCGTCATGATATATAATTGCTGCAGTTACAAAAGTCCTTCCTGATATTGACAACTGTGAAGCCACAAAATTTTTAATCAAAGTTGTGAATTTTGTTCCATCAGGCCTACATCGTTGGAAGATTAAAATGACATACTGGCCATATGTTTGTATAAATAATGTTGATAACATTTCAGACTTACATTGGCTACACTCCATGTTGTGATCAGCTGCTTTTACTAGCTTATTAAAGGACACTGATTTACTGTCTGGCAAAGTTAAATATATAAATCTTTCTGAGTCTACACTAGTAGTACTTGATACCCTACAGTTCTCGCAGTCATGCTGCCATTGATAAGAAAGCCCAAACAGGTGATCTACATCTACACCTTCAGCATGCAATACATCAAGCATATACATTAAAAACTCCTGACAATCTTGCTGAATATTTTGAGAGAATTGTGTTTGACCTGAACATCTGTCTAACAGATTTCGAATTTCAGACACACTTTCTATTTTTGTTCTATCAGTGCTACATTTCTCTAACACAGAATTCAACAAACTGCAAAATCTCTGATCCGAATTGACCACAATCTCTTCTTTTACATTTTCTAGAGAAAACAAAACATTAACCACTACATTAGCATAGCAGTTGACACCAAAACTGTTTTCAAATTGAAAACCAACAACATCTTCAACAGAATCCTTTTTGTTTCTGCTTATAATTTCAGGTTCATCGACTTTTCGTCTTTTTGCTACAACCTCCCTAGTATTGGTCACATTTCTTCGTTTCCGGCCTACCACACGTTTCTCAAACAAAGGATATTGAGGCAAATGTGGCGCATACTCTCTTCTTAACCTATTGTATTCCTTAACACAATCTAGATCCGCACAAATGTTTGTGACATCACACTCAATCAAGTACAATCCCGATAAAGTTCTAACTCGTGACAATGCCACATATGCCATACCCTCCTTGAACACAGAACTGCCAATATTCACCAATGCACTGTCTACACTTAAACCTTGCGATTTATGGATTGTCACCGCATATGCCAAGCAAACAGGAAACTGCTTACGGCGAACATATAAGTCTTTTACAAGCAAAATCTAGCAGAACAACGACCAATTGGCTGTACTTCCTCAATGCCATCAAATTTAATTTTTAAAAATTCAATTCCATCTCTATTTCTGTATTTCACAAAATCAACAACATTACCCATTGATCCATTTACCAGACCTCTTTCAACATGTAAATTCCTTCTTAAAATTATACGTCAATTTAAGCACACATTCAGAGTCTTTTCAAAACCTGCAGTTTTAGATATACTCTTCTCTAATGAATCCAATTTTGTTTTCAAATTCTCAGACAAAATAATTGTTGATCCCATATGCTCTACTCTGTCAATAGCTTCCAGTTTCACAATCTCTTGGTTTTCTAAATACAACATTTTGTTGTTGAAGATGGCACACTCTGCAAGAGTTGGCATCAAACATATTCCAGATTTCTTCTCAGTAATTTTCTGAAAAATATTCTCAGGCACAACGTTTTGTTCTGGATATAAATTTGACAGTAATCGTGCATGTAAAGCTTCTTTCCCATGCTCGGTCACTTTTCCAATTCTAACATCTTGTAGAATATTCTTGTAATCTTCATCCTTCGCCTGACGCATATTTTCATGCAGTTCAGCATAATTGAAGTTTAACCATATATTGACGTTGCCAATGCTCTCTAGGCACTTCCTGGTATCTTCATGCGTGAGCATTTTGAACACAGGTTGTCCTTTCACTGGTGTCAGCTGCAGAAGATCTCCGAAAACAATGATGTGTTTGCCACCAAATAACACATCATACTCTGTTTTAAGAACTTCTTGCATTCTCAAATGCACAAAGGCAAGCATGACATTGGAAACCATGCTTACTTCGTCAATGATAAGAAGTTTCATTTTCCTCAAGACTCTTGAAACTTCACAACAAGCATCTCCAGATAACTTGTGGTATTGTAATTTGTTATCATGCTCCACTGGCAGCATCAGTAGACGATGCAAAGTAATACCTTTAATGTTATGTGCTGCCAGTCCAGTTGGAGCGGTGACAACACAAGACAGCGATGACTCAGTCCTTTTCTGCAAATAACATGAAATTGCTTTAATGAGGAAACTTTTTCCAGTTCCCGCTTCTCCACTCACGTACAGTCGGACAGGCTTCAACGACGTACATGAGCACTCTTTTTCTCATGACTTAATCCATGATCAATTTGGTTGGTAACCTCGTCATATATTTTCCTTTGCTCAACGTTGAGTTGTCTTTCCAAGTCTTCTAAGTTAACCACATCCTCCTGAGCATGTGCCATGGCTCTTTCCACTTCATTCATGGCAGTGGCAGCTTCATTTTCGATAACAGGTCCTCCTAGTGGATCCTGACTCAATGAAACAGTACTCTGACTGTCCTGAGAACTGTCTCTGGCAATCTCGGCTGCAATCGTTGCTTCCTGCTCGATTTCTGCATTCAACATTTCTAGATATTTGGGAAAAGCAGGACATTCTATGGTCTCCTTGGCGGCAATGAAAGAGTCTTCGTAACAGAGGAAATCTCCAAGCAGTTCCTCTTCTGCACGCCAAGGCTTAAAAAGTTGCAAAAGTGCTAAATAGAAAAACTCCTTTTTTTCAGGAGATTCGCCACTCAATTTTCGATGGTTTACCAAGTGGCATTTTCTTTGCTTGACCAGACATCCCTCACTTCCAATTACAGCATACGCTCCTTTATCAATATCTTCTTTGATGTTCCTCTTGAATATGTAATTTTGTAGAACCTCATACAGACAAACATTCTCGAGGTGACTGCTTCGATTTGGATAATATGTATCCAACATGTTGGTCTTCAAAATATCGGTACTGTTCGGCTCCTTTTCTGCCAAATACTCAATTTCCCGCACAGGTTTCAGAACTCGATTACGCGTTGCAGCAAGACCAAGACTCGCCCAAACGATACTCCTGGATTTGGCATAGAGACTTGCTGAAGACAACCGGTCAGAACATTCGTAAGCTCCGATTTCTCGATGTGACAACATCTTCAGACTGAAACTGTACAACTTCTTGCTGAGGCTCTTTTCATGGGAAATGTCCTCCCACATATCCTTCAATTCTGTCTTTTCTTTTTTGGTGATGTAAGATGTCACATACCGAGCCACCCCGAGTGGGCTGGGGATGCTCAGACGTGAGTCCCAGGCTCTCCACACCACTGGAGTCAAGCTATCCAGGCTGATGAAGGCTGATAGCCAGAAACCGGTCCTTGGATGCTTGATTCCGGTCTGGGAAAGACATGGCTTGGTAGTTCGGACTGGACTGTCCCATGAGGCACAGGGTCAGAGCTGATTTGCATATAGCCAGTGTCTAACCCAGGGTGGTGTGGAGTGCAAAAAAACAATGGATTTAGGCCCAGATCCTTGTACTGGGGTGAATGTATGACATTGTTCTACATTCTGTCCATAAACTGTGTTTTTTGCACATACCGAGCCACAGCCATACAGTTATCAGCCACAAACTGTATATCCATGTTAGCATTCCACATGGACAAAATCACTGGGTTGTAGTCGTTGACGTACTTGGACTCTTCGTTCCTTTTCAAATTGTATGTGTTTTTAGGTGATTTCTTCATCACATTATGTCGCAGCGAAGACATCAAACTGTTTACTCTCCCTTTAGAAATCACCGGTCGTGGAAAGCCGAAAGGACATTTGGTGTAGAACTTGTCCTTGTTTCTGAATTTACGACGACAGTACTTTCCACAACGATGGCTTTGGAAACGTAGAACTTGTTCTCTTAGGCTTTTCTTCTCCTTTGCGTTTGGAACAGCACATGTAGAATACTGTTCTATGAAACTCATCACTAAGTCTTCTGGATCCGTTCCAAATGTAGGTGCATCCTTGATCCACAGCAGCATATGTATATGAGGAGCACCTCTTGCTTGGTACTCCTTTCTCCAGAAGAAATCCAACACCTCTCCAAGAGGTGGATTTCTCTTGTTCATGATGAAAGACATCATAGCTTCAAATCTATGATTGAAGTACCTGCATACATTCACTGGATCCAAAGAGCACAGTTCTCCGGGTGTCTTGAATTCGATATTTTCAATGTTTCCATTTGCCTCTCGTAGAAATTCAAGTAAGTCTTCCCAGCCATACTCGGCACAGCTCAGAGTGAGGAACCATGTGGGAGTTCCTAAGTTCCTCAGCATACATTTTAAATCACCATGACGACGGTACCAGTACTCATTAGTACCACGCTGACACGCCATGAGATTAATCAGGTGACAATCCAAAATACTGTCTTGCACATTGACTTTATCCATAAAGTCACTTGCAGAGATGTTTTGCATGTGTATACCACTTTTCAAGATGTGGTTCACTGCATATGACAGTCCAGACAGATCGCTTTCAAACAGGAGATGAAACAAATAGGGAATGCATTGTCGAAACCTAGCATCTTCTGCATACAATCGTAAAGTCTGGTATTCAGAAGCAGGCATTTGATGAGGTCGCTCATCATATCTTCCTCCCTGACCTGTTGGAAATAGCTGTGGGAAACACCGAGCTTCCAAACTTTCCTCCCAAACACTAATGGGACTCCCTTTGGCTTGTTTCATTTGAAACAACTCAATAGCATTCCCCATGACTTCCTTGGAATGCAAAGGATGAACACTATAATGTTCATATATTTCTTCACTTTTAGAGGGTTCTACTTTCTCAATTTGACCAGCACACAAATCGCTATCCTCTTCCTCACTTACTTCCTCTTCTGCAACATATACATTCTTATAGTACTTATTATTTTTTTTCAAATACAATGTTGCCTTTTTGACTTTCCTAACATCCACTAAATCTTGCCATATTTTCTTATTCTTTGTCGGAACACCATTAACTAAGATAACCAGAGGTTCCTCTTCCACTTTTTCTACTCCAATTGTATTAATGTTTTTCTTCAAATCTAGAGGCAAATAAACAACTCTTCCCTTTAATCCTCTCTGTAAATCTGATGGAGGCAATTTCCCTGTCTTTGGCTCCATTCTTACAATAGCCTGAAAGGGATGGATACTTTGAATCAAAATAGATTCATAAGTATTTAAATCCTTCAATTCAGAAGGAATCTCAACCAATTCCAGATTATTATGAACCGCTCTAGCAGGCATCTGGTTTTGATTTAATTTGTTACAACAATAAGTACACACACGTTGATCCAATCCCAAATCAAAACAATTTTCTACCATCAAGTATATTGCGAAATCCTTCCATTCACTATTATTTTCCCTTTCACTTTTTGCATATAAATCCACTAACTTAGTCTGATTCTTATAATAAGTGCGTCGACAACACACACAAGTGAAATTAGGCCTCTCACTTGATTTCACCTGAAACGTGGCAATTTCCTTCTGAAAATTATCTGTACTGGAAACCTGTACACTATCTTCCACATTACCCTCTTCTTCTGGGTCAATTTCAACATTCTCCTCTTTACTTCCAAAGTAACAAAACTCAATTTCTTCACAAATATTTTTCACATCTATTTCAGAACCATGCAAAAGAGCAGCGCATAATTGTTTAAGCATAATTGCTGGACTCTTAGCATAATACAACATTCTAACTAATTTCCTCACTTTATTATGATGCACTGCTAGCATCCTGAAATGATGAAAAACACTCTGGCATACTCTCCTGGAAAGACAAGCCAGTGAATGACCATGCAAACCTGTCACTTCTCTCACTCTGCAAGGATCTAATTCTTGCAACAACATCATTTTCTGCTTCAAACTTTTCTTATTAAATGTTCGTACAAAATCACAAAGCAAATTGATGGAATCCTGTCGTACCCTGCAAATACTACTACACTTCCAGGTGTACACAGGACCCTTAGGACGTCTTCCTAAAACCTCATTACCTAACACCTCTTCTGTCTCTGTTGTCACAAGTTTTTCTTTTTCAACTGGACAACCATCGTTCACCTCATAAGCTCGACCATTGGTGTCAACTGCATGCACCAAATCATTATCCTGGAAATAACTCTCCTCATTAAAAAATGCCTCAACTTGAACTATGTATCCATTCTCCGGAAAAAACTTCACAAAAATTACTACGATTAACTATTCTCTTCCATCTACTATTTCTTTTGAAATCATAAATTGCCTTGTTTAGCTTCCTAATTCTATTGATTATCAAAATAAATAACTTTTGTTTAATTTCAAATGCCTGATCAATAACTTTCTCAACTTTTTTTTTCTCTTATAAAAAACCACTTTCTGTTGACCTTTCTTACTATTTTTTAACAAATTGCCAATTATCCTGTTGCGGAACATTCGTTTACGAATGTCCCTAAACTGTTGTTTCCTTCTACTATCATGCACAGAGTTATCTCTTGCTCTAGCAGTAACATTTTTGATTGGCCTTTCCTTTCAGTTTAAATTGCTTCTCTTTTTCTGGACTAAAACATTTTCTGTAGTACTACTTTTTTTTTTTACAAATGTTTCTTATGAATGATTTCGTGGTCTTACCCGGTGCTTTCTTGGTGACTTGACGATTTTTTATTGTAGAGGACTGCTGCATTAGTTGATGAACCTGCTGTCTTTGACGTTTTGTAGCCTTTCTGATTCTATCCTTAGACGGCATTCTCAAAATTTGAAATGATCTGCAGTTCAATCTGTGGTAAAATATAATAAAAAATGTTATTAACCACTATTACCAAACAGTAAATCAATAACAGTCATCAAAAACTTAACACACTACTTGACATTTTTACATAGAATATTTTTTAGTGCTTTGGCAAATTTAGAATACACAAATAGCAGAAAAGAAATGGAATTCTTCTTCATTTTATCTGTGCTGTTTTATATGTGAATCTGATCTAATTTTATGAGCATATTTTAATATTTTATTGAAGACACTACACATAACCTGTTTTTGAAGGTGTGTTTAATTTTAAATGAAACGGTTTACATTTTTACTTTTCATTTATTGTAAATTTTAAAAATAAATGTTTATAGTACCATAGGCTCAAGCAGGTCAGCTTCCCACCCAATGTCATACAATTCTGACAAATCGGCATCCTCATCATGTTCTTCATCATCCTCAGGATTTAAATCATCCAAGGGATCTACTTCCACTGACGTTTCAATTACAAGTTCAATGATAAGGTCGAGATCAACTGATTGCTGATTGTCACTCATGGTTGATGTTGTAGTTATCTTTAAAGAAAGAGAACAACAATGAGATGTTGCAGAGTAAGAGACAAATCTCAGAGATTATAATAGTAAAATTGTTTAACAAGAGTAACATTTTGCAGCTATTATTTAGCCATGTCCAGCGATGCTGAGGAGGTGAGGCCTATGTCCAAGTTTTCAGTGAACAGGACTCATATCTTCTTAACCTTGGATAAGCCTCACCGACTCTGTGTCCCCCTGCTCATACTTAAATGTACAGGGGCAGATTTATGCTAAGTGGCGCATCCCCACGGATGCACCAGTTAATGTGCACCGCTGCTCTGCCACCCATAGTGTGCCGCATTTACAATGTGGAGCACCATTGAGCAAAAACAGCACAGATGCGTCACGCATCTGTGACGCAAAAGCAGCACATTGCAGGAATCACGTCATAAGCGCAACATGTCTACTGCAATGCACAGGAGGAACCCTCACATTGCATGGTGCATCACTTCTTATGCCTGTTTCAAACAGGCGTAAGGATTTGATTCAGCAATGCTATAAAGCTGACTCAGTGAAATCTTCTAAATTTCACTGTGTTAGTTTTACAGGGCTTTCATGCAAATTAATGCATACCTTGCAACAAAACACCTATATGAAAACTGACGCAGGTTTCATGTGGCACAGGACTTTACAGCATGACACATCTGCCTAGATGCATCAAGTTGTAAATATGTCGCCACATAGCAAATCTTTTGCACCGCCGCTGCGTCACAAAAGTGACGCACAGTGACGCAAAAGAGACATACACCTATCATAAATCTGACCCTAACATTTTAAATGATTGATTCAAGATTACGATAAAGTGTGGCCTATCCAGAGGTTTGTTTGAGGTGAGGCCTACTCAGGGTTGCAGATGAAATTTACGCTTGTTGAAGAGTACAGAGGAGATAATACATGTGAAGGCCTACCAATGAAGTAAGTCATATCCACTTCACTCTTGAACAAAGGCCAGACCTTTTCTGTGTCCGTGGACAGACCTAAACCTCATCTGCACAATGTCATTCGTAAACTTAGGAAACACAGGTGATGTAATTGAAAAATGTGGAGTTTCTTTTCCTCATTTCACAATCACATCACCTGTGTTTCCTTTGCTTAGTTATCTCATAGTGCAGATGGACTCTAGCATATCAAAGAGTACACATAAGTTGAGCAGTGTATACAACAATTTTGACATTTACAGAAGATTCAGCTTCTTATCTTGTTGGAGATGAAATGAGGCCTGTCTTGCAACATGGTGCATCTTTTGCATCACGGCTGCATCGGTTTCATGTGGCACGGGACTTTACAGCATGACACATCTGCCTAGATGCATCAAGTTGTAAATATGTTGCCACATAGCAAATCTTTTGCACCGCCGCTGTGTCACAAAAGTGACGCACAGTGACGCAAAAGAGGCATACACCTATCATAAATCTGTCCCTAACATTTTAAATGATTGATTCAGGATGACGATAAGGTGTGGCCTATCCAGAGGTTTGTTTAAGATGAGGCCTACTCAGGGTTGCAGATTAAATTTACGCTTGTTGAAGAGTACAGAGGAGATAATACATGTGAAAGCCTACCAATGAAGTAAGTCATGTCCACTTCACTCTTGAACAAAGGCCAGACCTCTTCTGTGTCCGTGGACAGGCCTAAACCTCATCTGCACAATGTCATTTGTAAACTTAGGAAACACAGGTGATGTAATTGAAAAATGTGGAGTTTCTTTTCCTCATTTCACAATCACATCACCTGTGTTTCCTTTGCTTAGGTATCTCATAGTGCAGATGGACTCTAGCATATCAAAGAGTACACATAAGTTGAGCAGTGTATACAACAATTTTGACATTTACAGAAGATTCAGCTTCTTACCTTGTTGGAGATGAAATGAGGCCTGTCTTGCAACATGGTGCATATTTTGCATCACTACTGCATCGGTTTCATGTGGCATGGGACTTTAAAGCATGACACATCTGCCTAGATGCATCAAGTTGTAAATATGTCGCCACATAGCAAATCTTTTGCACCGCTGCTGCGTCACAAAAGTGACGCACAGTGACGCAAAAGAGTCATATACCTATCATAAATCTGTCCCTAACATTTTAAATGATTGATTTAGGATGACGATAAGGTGTGGCCTATCCAGAGGTTTGTTTAAGGTGAGGCCTACTCAGGGTTGCAGATGAAATTTACGCTTATTGAAGAGTACAGAGGAGATAATACATGTGAAAGCCTACCAATGAAGTAAGTCATGTCCACTTCACTCTTGAACAAAGGCCAGACCTCTTCTGTGTCCGTGGACAGACCTAAACCTCATCTGCACAATGTCATTCGTAAACTTAGGAAACACAGGTGATGTAATTGAAAAATGTGGAGTTTCTTTTCCTCATTTCACAATCACATCACCTATGTTTCCTTTGCTTAGGTATCTCACAGTGCAGATGGACTCTAGCATATCAAAGAGTACACAGAAGTTGAGCAGTGTATACAACAATTTTGACATTTACAGAAGATTCAGCTTCTTATCTTGTTGGAGATAAAATGAGGCCTGTCTTGCAACATGGTGCATGTTTTGCATCACTGCTGCATCGGTTTCATGTGGCACGGGACTTTACAGCATGACACATCTGCCTAGATGCATCAAGTTGTAAATATGTCGCCACATAGCAAATCTTTTGCACCGCCGCTGCGTCACAAAAGTGACGCACAGTGACGCAAAAGAGGCATACACCTATCATAAATCTGTCCCTAACATTTTAAATGATTGATTCAGGATGACGATAAGGTGTGGCCTATCCAGAGGTTTGTTTAAGGTGAGGCCTACTCAGGGTTGCAGATGAAATTTACGCTTGTTGAAGAGTACAGAGGAGATAATACATGTGAAAGCCTACCAATGAAGTAAGTCATGTCCACTTCACTCTTGAACAAAGGCCAGACCTCTTCTGTGTCCGTGGACAGGCCTAAACCTCATCTGCACAATGTCATTTGTAAACTTAGGAAACACAGGTGATGTAATTGAAAAATGTGGAGTTTCTTTTCCTCATTTCACAATCACATCACCTGTGTTTCCTTTGCTTAGGTATCTCATAGTGCAGATGGACTCTAGCATATCAAAGAGTACACATAAGTTGAGCAGTGTATACAACAATTTTGACATTTACAGAAGATTCAGCTTCTTATCTTGTTGGAGATGAAATGAGGCCTGTCTTGCAACATGGTGCATCTTTTGCATCACTACTGCATCGGTTTCATGTGGCATGGGACTTTACAGCATGACACATCTGCCTAGATGCATCAAGTTGTAAATATGTCGCCACATAGCAAATCTTTTGCACCGCCGCTGCGTCACAAAAGTGACGCACAGTGACGCAAAAGAGTCATACACCTATCATAAATCTGTCCCTAACATTTTAAATGATTGATTCAGGATGACGATAAGGTGTGGCCTATCCAGAGGTTTGTTTAAGGTGAGGCCTACTCAGGGTTGCAGATGAAATTTACGCTTCTTGAAGAGTACAGAGGAGATAATACATGTGAAAGCCTACCAATGAAGTAAGTCATGTCCACTTCACTCTTGAACAAAGGCCAGACCTCTTCTGTGTCCGTGGACAGACCTAAACCTCATCTGCACAATGTCATTCGTAAACTTAGAAAACACAGGTGATGTAATTGAAAAATGTGGAGTTTCTTTTCCTCATTTCACAATCACATCACCTGTGTTTCCTTTGCTTAGGTATCTCATAGTGCAGATGGAGTCTAGCATATCAAAGACTACGCAGAAGGTGAGAACTGTATGGAACATGGCTATGTAAGTCAAATAATCAAAATCTAAATTTGCCAAGCACACATGGGGGCGTATTTACAAGGACCTTGCACCACAGGGAAATGTCTTAAATTAAAATGGGAAAAATAACATCAGAGAGACTCAAAGGCCTTATAAATATGCCCCAAGCAACCTATGAAGCTCTAGCATTACATATCAAGAAACCTAATTGATTTCAAAAATCGTTTTTAAACACATCATCTAAATAAATTATATACCTACATTCAAGGGGAAGTGACTTAAAATGCCCTAAGACACATGAAAGCGTTTTTTTTAAGCCCTTGCTCCATTTTTAGATCACTTTTAACATGGCTATGTAAGTCAAATAATCAAGATCTAAATTTGCCAAGCACAGATGGGGCGTATTTACAAGGACCTTGCACCACAGGGAAAGGTCTTAAATTAAAATGGGAAAAATAACATCAGAGAGACACAAAGGCCTTATAAATATGCCCCAAGCAACCTATGAAGCTCTAGCAGTACATATCAAGAAACCTTATTGATTTCAAAAATCGTTTTTAAACACATCATCTAAATAAATTATATACCTACATTCAAGGGGAAGTGACTTAAAATGCCCTAAGACACATGAAATCGTTTTTTTTAAGCCCTTGCTCCATTTTTAGATCACTTTTAACATGGCTATGTAAGTCAAATAATCAAGATCTAAATTTGCCAAGCACACATGGGGGTGTATTTACAAGGACCTTGCACCACAGGGAAAGGTCTTAAATTAAAATGGGAAAAATAACATCAGAGAGACACAAAGGCCTTATAAATATGCCCCAAGCAACCTATGAAGCTCTAGCAGTACATATCAAGAAACCTAATTGATTTCAAAAAACGTTTTTAAACACAACTTGTAAAGCAATTATATTCATACATTCATGGGGAAGTGAGTTAAAATACCCTAAGACACATGAAAGCATTTTTGTAAGACCCTTGCACTTTTTTTGCATCACTTTTAACATGGCTATGTAACACAAAGAAACAAAATCTATTTGTAAAACACTTGACACAAAGCAACATTTTAAATACACAACTTTCTTTATAATGTTCTCCCTAAACCATACTATTCTCTATCTAAATTAAATGAATCTTTTCTCACCTTAGCAAATACTTTATGAGTTTCAAAACAGTCTCAGAAACACACCAAATTGTCTTTAGCAGAGCAAAAGGTATGCACTCCAGAGTCTGCATCTATGAAAAGCACAGAAAAGCTGTAATTCATCAGACATATCTCTCATGTCACCCAATCAAAACTCTTCCCTCACTTTTTTCAAATCAACACCCTTCCCCCTCTGCCCTTTCTGCCTTTTTTGCATAGCAACCACCTCCTGAAAGACCTCTCATGTTTGCAAGTTCACACAACAATGTTTCAATTGAACTCTGAACTCTCAGTACACCTGCGTATCCAGTGCAATCTTTCATAAAATGATTTTTTCTTGACCATTCAAATTACATCTTTCAAAGAACTCATCCATGCACCCTAACTTTCTGTTTTCAGCAATCAAAATCCACCAATCACTGCTACTGCTTCATTAACACAGAAACTCCACCGTTTTTTTCATTTTAAACTCTTATTTTTTCAACTGCCATTTCATTGCCACACTTCATCTGACTGCAGCAGAACCTTCTCTCACCATGTTTTCTGTCTGGATTGTTGGACATAGTTATATCTACTGGGCTCAGAGGTATGCTGATAACAGAAATTTACCTAACCTCAATTTACAAGATGTGGAAATTAAGTGGTTTGGCCACAGAGGATTAAAATGTCACCAATTGATACCATTGGTGAAAACCTTTATGCATTTGCCTAAACCTGACCTGTTAATTGTGCACTGTGGAGGAAATGACTTGGGCACTTTGACTGGGGTAGGTCTGGAAATGCTTTTAAAGGACACCTTTGAGCAATTGATGGCACTTTTTCCTCAAACTGCCTTGGTATATTCAAATATATGCCAAAGACAGAAATGGAGGTGGTCAAACCAATTTTGTCCACAAATTGAGAAATCGAGGAAGCATGTAAACAAATCTGTTTCAGCTTACATGAGAGACCATGGAATGGGCTCCATCTACAACAATAACTTACGTTACTACATGCAAGATATCTACAGAGGAGATGGAGTTCACTTCTCAGATGAAGGGAACAGAGTTTTCATTCTGAATTTAAAACTGTGCATTGGTACCTACTTATAAGTACCTAAATGTACCATAAACCCAAAAGCTCTTTTCAGAGCTACCCTACATCTGATCACTCACAATTATTATTTTACTCTAACTTTTTTCACTAATTTTCAACAAAGTACGCTCCCCGGAGCGCTACCCGGTACGCGCACCGGACGCTAACCCGCAAAAATTGGAAAAAAAATGTTTTTTTTCGCACATATGGACCTCCTCAGCCACCCTCAGAAAACCTAGGGGGTCAGGATACGTCTACCGTGCCCCCTTCTACCCATTCTGAACATTATTTGCCCTCCATCTTGTATCTTTATTCGACCGAAACACAAAATGGTGGACTCCCGTAACGCTGCCGGTTCGCATACCGGGGCGCTCACCGGGAAGCGCTCCATTAAAAAAGGTGGGAAAGTAATTTACAGAAGAATTCCTGGAGACACTTTCACCAAATATAGATTAGCTCATACTACATACCAATCCCTACCATTTTCACAAATTTGGTTGGAATTCCATTTAGCCATTTAGCCTGTAGACCTCTCTAAATACCCTGAGGTAAATTACTTCACAAAACACATCTGAAGTGTTAGAATTGACAACCAATTAAAATGTTACTTTCATTTTCTACTTTTTTTACCTGACATTTGATTGGTTATGTACCTGAATATATATAAAAAAAGAGAGAGAAACACAGCCATTTTGACTACTACTTCCTGAACTACATTGCAAGATCATTTTCACTCACAACTTAAACTTGTTTTTAAAAGGTAAGATATTATTTTATAAATTTGAAAACATTTTCAGATAGTTATATACTGTCCCTCTGTAAGAGTTAGACATTGAGAAAGGCTTGTTTATTATAATTATGGATTGATTTAGGTTTCTGTGGTATTATTATGAATTTATATAGGCTTTCTCAGAGGCACTTTTTAATAGTACTACTTCATGCCTCAAAAGTACCTGTCTGAACTTAAACCCAACAGTGCCCTATCTCTACTGATATATTTATTTTTTATTCAAATTTCAGCACAAAAATGCAAGGAGAACAGAACGTTTCCTTTGAAATTGTCCTAGACATGAATAATGAGGAAATAATTGAACCCATTGACTTGGAATTCATGGATGAATCACGAGACCATGAACTTCTACAATGTGTATAATCTGTGGATTATTTACTTCATTATGATGATGGTCAAATGTGGGAAGTTATGTTCACTCAACAAGAGGACATATCGGACAGTCAAATGTTAGACGTTCTATTAAATTTTGAAAAAGAATCAGAAAAATAAAATTATATTTAATATTTAAAAA
Source organism: Lissotriton helveticus (assembly GCF_964261635.1). NCBI lineage: Eukaryota > Metazoa > Chordata > Amphibia > Caudata > Salamandridae > Lissotriton > Lissotriton helveticus. The sequence continues at coordinate 453,537,062 of NC_136067.1, forward strand.
TTGTTTGAGTCTTTAATCATTTTTATATGTAATTCATAAACTAGTACCAAATTGATTATAATGTAAAGTCAGACTTATAGTATACTGTGCACAATTCCAAAAATAAATTTATATTTAATAATCATTAATACTGCTACTTAAATAAAAAAATAAAAAAACAACAAAAAGAACAATCAATAAACATACAATATTTCAAAATATCATAGTCTATCATTCTTTTTTCCTTATAGTACGCTCCCCGGACCGCTTCCCGGTGTGCGTACCGGGCGCTACCCACGCAAAAAAAACAAAAAAAAATTATTATTTTTTTGCCCCGCGGGGCCCTTTTAAAGCCTCCACATCAAACCTAGGGGGTCAGGAAGGATCTACTATGCCCCCTTATGGTCATTTCCCCCTTTCTTTTGGCCTCCTCTTGTCTCTCGATCCTACCGAGAGACAAGATGGCGGCCGCTCCGGACTGTTTAGAATGTTGACAGACACCGGAGAGCCAATCAGCTTCGCTTCGCGAAGTTCCGTTACGCGTCAAGTACGCGAACCGGGGCGCTGCCCGGAGCGCGCTTACAGATATATATATTTTTTTGAACGTTAATTTCTCAAAATCCACTGGAGCACATATCTTGAGACGTAGCAAAGGCACATCGGGCTAACAGTCCCTACAATTTTGCCAAGTTTCGTGCAAATCCATTCAGCCATTCGGGCTAAAAGTGAGGCCAACCGCCCTATGGAAATTAACATGGGAAAAACGCGTTTTGGGACCCCCTTTTTTCTCGGCCCCCCCTTGACGAACCCCCCCAAATTTTCAGTGGCTGCTCAGAAACAAAATGTTCAATGTTCCTGAAAATTTCAGCCAATTCCGTCCACAAACGCCAAAGTTATTAGACATAGAATTTTCAAAAATCCCATAGAGAAAAAATCCTAACTATATATACCTACTGGCGACCGCCAGTAGGTAATATATATATATATATATATATATATATATATATATATATATGCTCCTCCTGAAGAGGCCACACCAGGGAATTTCACGGAGGCACCTTTATTCAATGACCTTGCAGTAACGGTGAATGCATTTCGGCTTTCTAAGCCTTCCTCAGTGCCAGCAGTAATCAGGTGGAATACACGTCATCTTTTGTAATGTCCTGCTACAACTATTGGGTTGTGGTCGCTCCTCCCCCAAGCCAGTGCTTTGGCTCACCTGAGGCAGATCGTCTGATGTCTATGAAATGCAATTTCCAGAATGCAGTTCATTCATTCAGGTAGGTACAGCGGGGGATGTGCAATCACTGTGTGGAATGCCGGACATGCGATGACAATGGAATCATTTGTTTCCCACTGCGTGATGTGGAACTTGAAAGCAGGCCCATAGTCTCAAGAATCCATTCGGCGGGGGGAGATACGGGAATCCGTTTCGCCGAGAGCGGAGTGCAGTGACACCCACACTGCTCTATTTCCTCCTGGAACTGGTGGTGGGCTCTGGCATGACCAATCCCATGGACAAAGTAGAATTGCGCCGCAGTGGGCACCCGAGGAAGCCAGGCCAGCTTAACGATGCAGGGGCCTCTGAAGTGCGTCTCTGGCCACCGTGCTAAAACATTAAAGTAAGCTCCTCCTGAAGAAAGAGAAGAGGCCACAGCAGGGGATTTCATGGAGGCACCTTTATTCAATGACCCTGCAGTAACGGCAAATGCATTTCGGCTTTCTAAGCCTTCCTCAGCGCCAGCAGTAATCAGGTGGAATACATGTCATCTTCTTTTGTAATGTCCCGCCACAAACTATAGGGTTACAATCTGCTCCTCCCCCAAGCCTGTACTTTGGCACACCTGCGGCAGACCATCTGATGTCTATGAACTGCAATTCCTAGAATGCTGTTCATTTATCCAGGTAAGTACAGCGGGGGATGTGCAATCACTGTGCAGAATGCAGGACATGCGATGACAATGGAATCATTTCTTTCCCCTGCGTGATATGGAACTTGAAAGCAGGCGCCCCCTCGAGTCCCCAACCGAGTTAAACCCACAGTCTCAAGAGTCTATATATATATTACCTACTGGCGGTCGCCAGTAGGTATATATAGTTAGGATTTTTTCCCTATGGGATTTTTGAAAATTCTATGTCTAATAACTTTGGCGTTTGTGGACGGAATTGGCAGACATTTTCTGGAAAATGGAACATTTTGTTTCTGAGCAGCCCTTGGAAATTTGGGGGGGGTTCGTCAAGGGGGGGCCGAGAAAAAAGGGGGGTCCCAAAACGTGTTTTTAACATTGAGTTTTCCATAGGGCGGTTGGCCTCACTTTTAGCCCGAACGGCTGAATGGATTTGCATGAAACTTGGCAAAATTGTAGGGACTGGTAGCCCGATGTGCCTTTTCTAGGTCTCAATATATGTGCTCCAGTGGATTTTGAGAAATTAACGTTTAAAAAAAGATATATATCTGTAAGCGCGCTCTGGGCAGCGCTCCGGTCCGCGGACCTTAAGCGTACCGGAACTTCGCGTAGCTAAGCTGATTGGCTCTCCGGTGTCTGTCAACATTCTAAACAGTCCGGAGCGGCCGCCATCTTGTCTCTCGGTAGGATTGAGAGACAAGAGGAGGCCAAAACAAAGGGGGAAATAACCATAAGGGGGCATACTAGATCCTCCCTGACCCCCTAGGTTTAATGTGGAGGTTTTAAAAGGGCCCCGCGGGGCAAAAAAACAAAAAAAAATGTTTGTTTTTTTTGCGTGGGGAGCGCCCGGTCCGCGAACCGGGAAGCGTTCTGGGCAGCGTACTGCAATGAAAAATGAATGATAGACTTTTCAAATGCTGTATGTTAATTGATTGTTGGTTTTGTTGATTATTTTTTATTTTCTTTATTTTTTAAGCATTTTTTTTATTGTGATTGTGTTTCATAATTTATTAAACTTTCTAACATTTCATTGTCAGAAATTTCATAATTATCATTGAATATACATTGTAGTCTCTGAGGGTGTAAAATGTCCTCATTTTCAAGGAGGTTATCTACTGCTTGTACACATTGCAGTAGTTCTTTGTCTAAAGTTTCATCGAAAAATTCAATATCATTTTCATCATTGATTTCTTGGCTGCTCTCTTGCAGGACAATTTGAAATTCAACTTTCTGTTCGCCTTCCATTTTGCCTGAAATTTAGATTAAAAAAATATATATTAGTAGAGATAGGGCACTGTTGGGATTAATTTTGGGCAGTGTATAGTATCAGAGTGGAAGTAGGAATATAAAAAAGTGTATGTGATTTAACGTAAGTAAATTCATAATTATACAAGAGAAGCCTAACTCCATCCATAACTATAACAGAGAAGTCTATCTAAATCTATAACTACTACAGAGGGATAGTATATAACTATCAGAAAAAGTTTACCATATTAACTTATAGTGCACAATATACTTCAGTTTTAAAAATAAAAACTTACCTTTAGATAGAAGTTGAAGGAATTAGTGAAAATCCTATTGAAATGTACACCAAGAAGTAGTAGTCAAAATGGCTGTGTTTTCTTCTCTTCCTTTATATATATTCAGGTATATAACCAATCAAATGTCAGGTAAAAAAAGTAGAAAATGAAAGTAACATTTTAATTGGTTGTCAATTCCAACACTTCAGATGTGTTTTGTGAAGTAATTTACCTCACGGTATTTAGAGAGGTCTACAGGCTAAATGGCTAAATGGAATTCCAATCAAATTTGTGAAAATGGTAGGGATTGGTATGTAGTATGAGCTAGTCTATATTTGGTGAAATTGTCTCCAGTGGCTTTTCTGTGAACTACTTTCCCACCTTTTTTGATGGTGCGCTTCCCAGGGAGCGACCCGGTACGCGAACCGTTGAGCGCCCCGGTTCGCGAACCTTAAGCGTAACGGGAGTCCACCATTTTGTGTTTCGGTCGAATAAAGATACAAGATGGAGGGCAAATAATGTTCAGAATGGGTAGAAGGGGGCACGGTAGACTTATCTTGACCCCCTAGGTTTTGTGAGGGTGGCTGAGGAGGCCCATATGTGCGAAAAAAAACATTTTTTTTAAAAATTTCGCGAGGTTAGCTCCCGGTTCGCGTACCGGGTAGCGCCCCAGGGAGCGTACTTTGTTGAAAATTAGTGAAAAATGTTAGAGTAAAATAATAATTGTGAGTGATCAGATGTAGGGTAGCTCTGAGAAGAGCTTTTGGGTTTATGGTACATTTAGGTACTTATAAGTAGGTACCAATGCACATTCTTAAATTCAGAGTGAAAATTCTGTTGCCCTCATCTGAGAAGTGAACTCCATCTCCTCTGTAGATATCTTGCATGTAGTAACGCAAGTTATTGTTGTACAGGGAGCCCATTCCATGGTCTCTCATGTAAGCTGAAACAGATTTGTTTACATGCTTCCTCGACTTCTCAATTTGTGGACAAAATTGGTTTGACCACCTCCATTTCTGTCTTTGGCATATATTTGAATATACCAAGGCAGTCTGAGGAAAAAGTGCCATTAATTGCTCAAAGGTGTCCTTTAAAAGCATTTCCAGACCTACACCAGTCAAAGTGCCCAAGTCATTACCTCCACAGTGCACAATTAACAGGTCAGGTTTGGGCAAATGCATAAAGGTTTTCACCAATGGTATCAATTGGTGACATTTTAATCCTCTGTGGCCAAACCACTTAATTTCCACATCTTGTAAATTGAGGTTAGGTAAATTCCTGTTTTCAGTGTACCTTTGAGCCCAGTGAATATAACTATGTCCAACAATCCAGACAGAAAACATGGTGAGAGAAGGTTCTCCTGCAGTCAGATGAAGTGTGGCAATGAAATGGCAGTTGAAAAAATGAGAGTTTAAAATGAAAAAAACTGTGGAGTTTCTGTGTTCATGAAGCAGTAACAGTGATTGGTGGATTTTGATTGCTGAAAACAGAAAGTTAGGGTGCACGGATGAGTTATTTGAAAGATGTATTTTGAATGGTCAATAAAAAATCATTAAATGAAAGAATGCACTGGATATGCAGGTGCACTGAGAGTTCAGAGTTCAATTGCAACATTGTTGTGTGAACTTGCAAACACCAGAAGTCTTCCAAGAGGTGGTTGCCATGCAGAAAAGGCAGAAAGGGCAGAGGGGGGAAGGGTTTTCATTTGAAAAAAAGTGAGCGAAGAGTTTTGATTGGGTGACATGAGAGATATGTGTGAAGAATTACAGCATTTCTGTGCTTTTGATAGCTGCAGACTCTGGAGTGCATACCTTTTGCTCTGCTGAAGACAAATTGGTGTGTTTCTGAGACTGTTTTCAAACTCAAAGTATTTGCTAAGGTGAGAAAATATTTCTTTAATTTAGATAGAGAATAGTGTGCTTTAAGGAGAAAATTATGAATTATGTGGCGCAAATTGCTTGTAAATATGCTCCCACCTGTGCAAGGAAAATTTAGATTTTTAATGTTTGTGTTACATAGCCATGTTAAAGGTGATACAAACATGCTGCAAAGGCAATTAAAAAACGCTTTTATGTGTCTTAAGGACATTTTAAGTAATTTTCCCATGTGCAGTGTTTTGAAATTATGATTTGAAAATCGTTTTTGGGGAAAAGGAATTGTTTTTAAATTTATGACAAGGACATAATGGTGTATGCTTCTTTATAAGGCAATTGACTGTCCCTGATGTTATTTTTCCCATTTTAATGTAAGACCTTTCTCTGTGGCGCAAATTGCTTGTAAATATGCTCCCACCTGTGCATGGCAAATTTAGATTTTAAATGTTTGTGTTACATAGCCATGTTAAAAGTGACCCAACCATGCTGGAAAGGCAATAAAAAAACACTTTCATGTGTCTTAAGGACATTTTAAGTAATTTCCCTGTGGGCAGTGTTTTCAAATTATGAATTGAAAATCGTTTTTGAGGTAAAGGAATGTTGTTAAAATTTATGTGCGCCATATGCCCCCAAATTTCTTTTTCAGGGGTGCAGCAGGGTGTTATTGAGACACCCCTACACCTTTGGAAAAATTCCTAATTTGCGATGAGCTAATTGCTAATTGCAAATTGCACCTTCTTTCATATGGGCATCCTGGCGCATGGAAATGAATGGGTAATTTGCAATTAGCAATTTGCTCATCGCAAATTTGGAATGGTAAAGAATCGCTATTTATTCCTTAAAATTCGCTATTTTGGAAATGCAAAATAGTTATATGATACATATGGCGGTTGATGTCTAACAAGATAAGAAGCTTAGGGATAGATTTATGATGACTGGCGCAATGAAGTGGACATCACTTACTTCCTTGGTAGAGCTTTACATGTATTATGTCCTCTGTATTCTTCATCAAGCGTAACTTTAATCTGCAATCCTGAGTAGGCCTCACCTTAAACAAACCTCTGGATAGGCCACATCTTATCGTCATCCTGAATTAATCATTTAAAATGCTAGGGACAGATTTATGATAGGTGCATGCCTCTTTTGCGCCACTTACAAAGCACTGTCCATGGGGAAATGACTTAAAATGTCCTTAAGACACATGAATGTGTTTTTTTAAAGCGTTTGCAATTTTTTTGGGTCACTTTTAACATGGCTATGTGACTCAAACAGTCAAAATCTAAATTCACCATGCACAGGTGGGAGCATATTTACAAGGAATGTGCTCCATGGGGAAAGGTCTTATAATGTAATATGGGAAAAATGACATCAGAGACACTGAAATGCCTTATAGAGAAGCATACACCATTATGTCCTTGTCATAAATTTGCAAACCATTACTTTTCCCCAAAAACGATTTTCAAATCATAATTTGAAAACACTGCACATGTGGAAATGACTTAAAATGTCCTTAATTCAAAATTTGCTATTCCTTATTTTGCGATTGCACTGAAGGATTTGCAAATTTTGCGATTCCTTAAATGCAATGTATCAAACAAAAAATATGTAAAAAATGACATTAAGGATTTGGAAACTACCACCAACTTCTAGTTGGTGGTAATTTGTGAATTCTTTTCAAAAAGCTTTTTTTCCAAAAAACAAAAGGTGCCATATGACGCCCATACATGCCCTTAGGGCATGTATGTGCGCCATATGCCCCCAAATTTCTTTTTCAGGGGGTGCAGCAGGGTGTTCTTGAGACACCCCTGCACCCTTGGAAAAATTCCTATTTTGTGATGAGCTAATTGCTAATCGCAAATTGCACCTTCATTCCTATGAGCCTCCTAGCCCATGGAAATGAATGGGTAATTTGCAATTAGCAAATTGCTCATTGCAAATTAGGAATGGTAAAGAATTGCTATTTATTCCTTAAAATTCGCTATTTAGGAAATGCAAAATAGTTTGATGGTACATATGGTGGTTCATCTGTAACAAGATAAGAAGCTTAGGGATACATTTATGATGACTGGCGAAATAAAGTGCAAATCACTTACTTCATTGGTAGGCCTTTACATGTATTATCTCTTCTGTATTCTTCATCAAGCGTAACTTTAATCTGCAATCCTGAGTAGGCCTCACCTTAAACAAACCTCTGGATAGGCCACACCTTATCGTCATCCTGGATTAATCATTTAAAATGCTAGGGACAGATTTATGATAGGTGTATGCCTCTTTTGCGCCACTGTGCGTCACTTTTATGATGCAGCGGCGGTGCAAAAGATTTGCTATGAGGCGACAAAATTACAAATTGATGCTTTTAGGCAGATATGTCATGGTGTAAAAAAAAACGTACCACATGAAACCGATGCAGCAGTGATGCAAAAGATGCACCATGTTGCAAGACAGGCCTCACTTGGGGCCATATGTATCAAGCTAATTAGCATTCGCAAAGATCAAAATTCTGCGAATTTCGGCCTTTGCGAATGCTAATTAGACAAATGGTATGTATCAAACAAGTTTGATGCAAAATAAGGAATAGCAAAATTTGCTATTCCTTATTTTGCGATTGCACTGAAGGATTTGCAAATTTTGCGATTACTTAAATGCAATGTATCAAACAAAAAATATGTAAAAAAATGACATTAAGGATTTGGAAACTACCACCAACTTCTAGTTGGTGGTAATTTGTGAATTCTTTTCAAAAAGCTTTTTTTCCAAAAAACAAAAGGTGCCATATGACGCCCATACATGCCCTTAGGGCATGTATGTGCGCCATATGCCCCCAAATTTCTTTTTCAGGGGGTGCAGCAGGGTGTTCTTGAGACACCCCTGCACCCTTGGAAAAATTCCTATTTTGTGATGAGCTAATTGCTAATCGCAAATTGCACCTTCATTCCTATGAGCCTCCTAGCCCATGGAAATGAATGGGTAATTTGCAATTAGCAAATTGCTCATTGCAAATTAGGAATGGTAAAGAATTGCTATTTATTCCTTAAAATTCGCTATTTAGGAAATGCAAAATAGTTTGATGGTACATTTGGTGGTTCATCTGTAACAAGATAAGAAGCTTAGGGATACATTTATGATGACTGGCGAAATAAAGTGCAAATCACTTACTTCATTGGTAGGCCTTTACATGTATTATCTCTTCTGTATTCTTCATCAAGCGTAACTTTAATCTGCAATCCTGAGTAGGCCTCACCTTAAACAAACCTCTGGATAGGCCACACCTTATCGTCATCCTGGATTAATCATTTAAAATGCTAGGGACAGATTTATGATAGGTGTATGCCTCTTTTGCGCCACTGTGCGTCACTTTTATGATGCAGCGGCGGTGCAAAAGATTTGCTATGAGGCGACAAAATTACAAATTGATGCTTTTAGGCAGATATGTCATGGTGTAAAAAAAACGTACCACATGAAACCGATGCAGCAGTGATGCAAAAGATGCACCATGTTGCAAGACAGGCCTCACTTGGGGCCATATGTATCAAGCTAATTAGCATTCGCAAAGATCAAAATTCTGCGAATTTCGGCCTTTGTGAATGCTAATTAGACAAATGGTATGTATCAAACAAGTTTGATGCAAAATAAGGAATAGCAAAATTTGCTATTCCTTATTTTGCGATTGCACTGAAGGATTTGCAAATTTTGCGATTACTTAAATGCAATGTATCAAACAAAAAATATGTAAAAAAATGACATTAAGGATTTGGAAACTACCACCAACTTCTAGTTGGTGGTAATTTGCGAATTCTTTTCAAAAAGCTTTTTTTCCAAAAAACAAAAGGTGCCATATGACGCCCATACATGCCCTTAGGGCATGTATGTGCGCCATATGCCCCCAAATTTCTTTTTCAGGGGGTGCAGCAGGGTGTTCTTGAGACACCCCTGCACCCTTGGAAAAATTCCTATTTTGTGATGAGCTAATTGCTAATCGCAAATTGCACCTTCATTCCTATGAGCCTCCTAGCCCATGGAAATGAATGGGTAATTTGCAATTAGCAAATTGCTCATTGCAAATTAGGAATGGTAAAGAATTGCTATTTATTCCTTAAAATTCGCTATTTAGGAAATGCGAAATAGTTTGATGGTACATATGGTGGTTCATCTGTAACAAGATAAGAAGCTTAGGGATACATTTATGATGACTGGCGAAATAAAGTGCAAATCACTTACTTCATTGGTAGGCCTTTACATGTATTATCTCTTCTGTATTCTTCATCAAGCGTAACTTTAATCTGCAATCCTGAGTAGGCCTCACCTTAAACAAACCTCTGGATAGGCCACACCTTATGGTCATCCTGGATTAATCATTTAAAATGCTAGGGACAGATTTATGATAGGTGTATGCCTCTTTTGCGCCACTGTGCGTCACTTTTATGATGCAGCGGCGGTGCAAAAGATTTGCTATGAGGCGACAACATTACAAATTGATGCTTTTAGGCAGATATGTCATGGTGTAAAAAAAACGTACCACATGAAACCGATGCAGCAGTGATGCAAAAGATGCACCATGTTGCAAGACAGGCCTCACTTGGGGCCATATGTATCAAGCTAATTAGCATTCGCAAAGATCAAAATTCTGCGAATTTCGGCCTTTGCGAATGCTAATTAGACAAATGGTATGTATCAAACAAGTTTGATGCAAAATAAGGAATAGCAAAATTTGCTATTCCTTATTTTGCGATTGCACTGAAGGATTTGCAAATTTTGCGATTACTTAAATGCAATGTATCAAACAAAAAATATGTAAAAAATGACATTAAGGATTTGGAAACTATTGTGGTAAATTGGTGGTAATTTGTGAATTCTTTTCAAAAAGCTTTTTTTCAAAAAAACAAAAGGTCCCATATGACGCCAACACATGCCCTTAGGGCATGTATGTGTGCCATATGCCCCCAAATTTCTTTTTCAGGGGTGCAGCAGGGTGTTCTTGAGACACCCCTGCACCCTTGGAAAAATTCCTAATTTGTGATGAGCAAATTGCTAATCGCAAATTAAACCTTCATTCCTATGAGGCTCCTAGCCCATGGAAATGAATGGGTAACTTGCAATTAGCAATTTGCTCATTGCAAATTAGGAATGGTAAAGAATTGCTATTTATTCCTTAAAATTCGCTATTTAGGAAATGCAAAATAGTTTGATGGTACATATGGCGGTTCATCTGTAACAAGATAAGAAGATTAGGGATAGATTTATGATGACTGGTGCATCACCAGGGATGTGTCAGTCATCCTGTGCCGCTGTTCCGCCACTAATGGTGTGCTGCATTTACAATGCGGGGCATCATGGGGCAAAAATGGCACAGATGCGTGATGTATCTGTGATGTAAAGGTAGTGATTGCTGGAGTTGTATCGCAAGTGCGATGCAGCTCAAGCAAGGCTCAGGGGTGCCCCATCTCCACAATGTTGCGTCAAGACCTATGCCTGCTTAAAGCAGGCGCAGGGTTTTGACGCAGTTTTCTCCTATCTGATTGTAAATACGGCACACCATGGGTGGCAGAGCAGCGGTGCACGTTAACTGGTGCATGCCTGGGGATGTGCCATTTAACATAAATCTGCCCCTTTACATTTAAGTATGTGCAGGACACACAGAGTCGGTGAGGCTTATCCAAGGTTAAGAAGAGATGAGTCCTGTTCACTGAAAAATTAGACATAGTCTTCACCTGATCAGCATTGCTGGACATGGCTAAATAATAGCTGCAAAATATTACTCTTGTTAAACAATTTTACTATTATAATCTCTGAGATTTGTCTCTTACTCTGCAACATCTCATTGTTGTTATCTTTCTTTAAAGATAAAGACAACATCAACATGAGTGACAATCTGCAATCAGTTGATTTTGACCTCATCATTGAACTTGTAATTGAAACATCAGTGGATGTTGATCCATTGGATGATTTAAATCCTGAGGATGAAGAGCATGATGAGGATGCAGATTTGTCCGAATTATATGACATAGGGTGGGAAGCTGACCTGCTTGAGCCTATGGAAATATAAACATTTATTTTTAAAATGTATAATTAATAAAAAGTAAAAATGTAAACCGTTTAATTTAAAAATAAAGACACCTTCAAAAACAGGTTATGTGTAGTGTCTTCAATAAAATATTAAAATATGCTCATAAAATTAGATCAGATTCACATATAAAATAGCACAGGTAACATAAATATAAATGTCATTTCTTTTCTGCTATTTCTGTATTGTAAATTTGCCAAGGACTAAAAAATCTTCTATTTAAAATGTCAAGTAGTGTGTTAAGTTTTTGATCATTGTTATTGATTTACTGTTTGGTAATAATGGTTAACAACATTTTTTATTATATATTACCACAGATTCAACTGCAGATCATTTCAAGATTTCACCATGCCAACAATAGAAAGACAGAGAAAGGCTGCAAAACGTCAAAGACAGCAGGTGAAACAAAATAAGCAGCAGTCCTCTAACAAAAAGATTTGTCAAGTCACGAAGAAAGCACCGGGTAAGAGCACAAAATATTTCATAAGAAATATGTGTAGTAAAAAAAATATTACTACAGAAAATGTTTCAGTCCATAAAAAGATAAGCAAATCAAATGGAAAGGAAAGGCCAATCAAAAATGTTACTGCTAGAGCAAGAGATAACTCTGTGCATGATAGTAGAAGGAAACAACAGTTTAGGGACATTCGTAAACGAATGTTCCGCAACAGGATAATTGGCAATTTGTTAAAAAATATTAAGAAAGGTCAACAGAAACTGGTTTTTTATAAGAGAAAAAAAAAAGTTGAGAAAGTTATTGATCAGGCATTTGAAATTAAACGTAAGTTATTTATTTTGATAATCAATAGAATTAGGAAGCTAAACAAGGCAATTTATGATTTCAAAAGAAATAGTAGATGGAAGAGAATAGTTAATCGTAGTAATTTTTGTGAAGTTTTTTCTGGAGAATGGATGCATAGTTCAAGCTGTGAGGCATTTTTTAATGAGGAGAGTTATTTCCAGGATAATGATTTGGTGCATGCAGTTGACACCAGTGGTCGTGCTTATGAAGTGAAAGATGGTTGTCCAGTTGAAAAAGAAAAACTTGTGACAACAGAGGCAGAAGAGGTGTTAGGTAATGAGGTTTTAGCAAGACGTGCTAAGGGTCCTGTGTACACCTGGAAGTGTAGTAGTATTTGCAGTGTGCGACAGGATTCCATCAATTTGCTTTGTGATTTTGTACGGTCATTTAATAAGAAAAGTTTGAAGCAGAAAATGAAGTTGTTGCAAGAATTAGATCCTTGCAGAGTGAGAGAAGTGACAGGTTTGCATGGTCATTCACTGGCTTGTCTTTCCAGGAGAGTATGCCAGAGTGTTTTTCATCATTTCAGGATGCTAGCAGTGCATCATAATAAAGTGAGGAAATTAGTTAGAATGTTGTATTATGCTAAGAGTCCAGCAATTATGCTTAAACAATTATGCGCTGCTCTTTTGCATGGTTCTGAAATAGATGTGAAGAACATATGTGAAGAAATTGAGTTTTGTTACTTTGGAAGTAAAGAGGAGAATGTTGAAATTGACCCAGAAGAAGAGGGTAATGTGGAAGATAGTGTACAGGTTTCCAGTACAGATAATTTCCAGAGGGAAATTGCGACGTTTCAGGTGAAATCAAGTGAGAGGCCTAATTTCACTTGTGTGTGTTGTCGACGCACTTATTATAAGAATCAGACTAAGTTAGTGGATTTATATGCAAAAAGTGAAAGGGAAAATAATAGTGAATGGAAGGATTTTGCAACATACTTGATGGTAGAAAATTGTTTTGATTTGGGATTTGATCAACGTGTGTGTACTTATTGTTGTTGCAAATTAAATCAAAACCAGATGCCTGCTAGAGCAGTTCATAATAATCTGGAATTGGTTGAGATTCCTTCTGAATTGAAGGATTTAAATACTTATGAATCTATTTTGATTCAAAGTATCCATCCCTTTCAGGCTATTGTAAGAATGGAGCCAAAGACAGGGAAATTGCCTCCATCAGATTTACAGAGAGGATTAAAGGGAAGAGTTGTTTATTTGCCTCTAGATTTGAAGAAAAACATTAACACAATTGGAGTAGAAAAAGTGGAAGAGGAACCTCTGGTTATCTTAGTTAATGGGGTTCCGACAAAGAATAAGAAAATATGGCAAGATTTAGTAGATGTTAGGAAAGTTAAAAAGGCAACATTGTATTTGAAAAAAAATAATAAATACTATAAGAATGTATATGTTGCAGAAGAGGAAGTAAGTGAGGAAGAGGATAGCGATTTGTGTGCTGGTCAAATTGAGAAAGTAGAACCCTCTACTAGTGAAGAAATATATGAACATTATAGTGTTCATCCTTTGCATTCCAAAGAAGTCATGGGGAATGCTATTGAGTTGTTTCAAATGAAACAAGCCAAAGGGAGTCCCATTAGTGTTTGGGAGGAAAGTTTGGAAGCTCGGTGTTTCCCACAGCTTTTTCCAACAGGTCAGGGAGGAAGATATGATGAGCGACCTCATCAAATTCCTGCTTCTGAATACCGGACTTTGCGATTGTATGCAGGAGATGCTAGGTTTCGACAATGCATTCCCTATTTGTTTCATCTCCTGTTTGAAAGCGATCTGTCTGGACTGTCATATGCAGTGAACCACATCTTGAAAAGTGGTATACACATGCAAAACATCTCGGCAAGTGACTTTATGGATAAAGTCAATGTCCAAGACAGTATTTTGGATTCTCACCTGATTAATCTCATGGCGTGTCAGCGTGGTACTAATGAGTACTGGTACCGTCGTCATGGTGATTTAAAATGTATGCTGAGGAACTTAGGTACTCCCACATGGTTCCTCACTCTGAGCTGTGCCGAGTATGGCTGGGAAGACTTACTTGAATTTCTACGAGAGGCAAATGCTAACGTAGATAACATCGAATTCAAGACACCCGGAGAACTGTGCTCTTTGGATCCAGTCAATGTATGTAGGTACTTCAATCATAGATTTGAAGCTATGATGTCTTTCATCATGAATAAGAAGAATCCACCTCTTGGAGAGGTGTTGGATTTCTTCTGGAGAAAGGAGTACCAAGCAAGAGGTGCTCCTCATATACATATGTTGCTGTGGATCAAGGAGGCACCTAAATTTGGAACGGATCCAGAAGACTCAGTGATGAGTTTCATCCAACAGTATTCTACGTGTGCTGTTCCAAACGCAAAGGAGAAGAAAAGCCTAAGAGAAAAAGTTCTGCGTTTCCAAAGCCATCGATGTGGAAAGTACTGCCGTCGTAAATTCCGAAACAAGGACAAGTTCTACACCAAATGTCGTTTCGGCTTTCCACGACCGGTGATTTCTAAAGGAAGAGTAAACAGTTTGATGTCTTCGCTGCGACATAATGTCATGAAGAAATCACCTAAAAACACATACAATTTGAAGAGGAACGAAGAGTCCAAGTACATCAACGACTACAACCCGGTGATTTTGTCCATGTGGAATGCTAACATGGATATACAGTTTGTGGCTGATAACTGTATGGCTGTGGCTCGGTATGTGACGTCTTACATCACCAAAAAAGAAAAGACAGAATTGAAGGATATGTGGGAGGACATTTCCCATGAAAAGAGCCTCAGCAAGAAGTTGTACAGTTTCAGTCTGAAGATGTTGTCGCATTGAGAAATTGGAGCTTACGAATGCTCTGACCGGTTGTCTTCAGCAAGTCTCTATGCCAAGTCCAGGAGTATCGTTTGGGCGAGTCTTGGTCTTGCTGCAACGCGTAATCGAGTTCTGAAACCTGTGCGGGAAATTGAGTATTTGGCGGAAAAGGAGCCAAACAGTACCGACATTTTGAAGACCAACATGTTGGATACATATTATCCAAATAGAAGCAGTCACCTCGACAATGTTTGTCTGTATGAGGTTCTTCAAAATTACATATTCAAGAGGAACATCAAAGAAGATACTGAGAAAGGAGTGTATGCTGTAATAGGAAGTGAGGGATGTCTGGTCAAGCAAAGAAAATGCCACTTGGTACACCATCGAAAATTGAGTGGCGAATCTCCTGAAAAAAAGGAGTTTTTCTATTTAGCACTTTTGCAACTTTTCAAGCCTTGGCGTGCAGAAGAGGAACTGCTTGGAGATTTCCTCTGTTACGAAGACTCTTTCAATGCCGCCAAGGAGACCATAGAATGTCCTGCTTTTCCCAAATATGTAGAAATGTTGAATGCGGAAATTGAGCAGGAAGCAACGATTGCAGCCGAGATTGCCAGAGACAGTTCTCAGGACAGTCAGAGTTCTGCTTCATTGAGTCAGGATCCACTAGGAGGACCTGTTATCGAAAATGAAGCTGCCACTGCCATGAATGAAGTGGAAAGAGCCATGGCACATGCTCAGGAGGATGCGGTTAACTTAGAAGAGTTGGAAAGACAACTCAACGTTGAGCAGAGGAAAATATATGACGAAGTTACCATGCAAATTGATCATGGATTAAGTCATGACAAGAAAGAGTGCTCATGTACGTCGTTGAAGCCTGTCCGACTGTACGTGAGTGGAGAAGCGGGAACTGGAAAAAGTTTCCTTATTAAAGCAATTTCATGCTATTTGCAGGAAAGGACAGAGTCATCGCTGTCTTGTGTTGTCACCGCTCCAACTGGACTGGCAGCACATAACATTAAAGGGATTACTTTACATCGTTTACTGATGCTGCCAGTGGAGCATGACAACAAATTACAATATCACAAGCTATCTGGAGATGCTTGTTTTGAAGTTTCAAGAATCTTGAGGAAAATGAAACTTCTTATCATTGACGAAGTAAGCATGGTTTCCAATGTCATGCTTGCCTTTGTGCATTTGAGGATGCAAGAAGTTCTCAAAACAGAATATCATGTGTTATTTGGTGGCAAACACATCATTGTTTTCGGAGATCTTCTGCAGCTGACACCAGTGAAAGGGCAACCTGTGTTCAAAATGCTCACGCATGAAGATACCAGGAAGTGCCTAGGCAGCATTGGCAACGTCAATATATGGTTAAACTTCAATTATGCTGAACTGCATGAAAATATGCGTCAGGCGAAGGATGAAGTTTACAAGACTATTCTACAAGATGTTAGAATTGGAAAAGTGACCGAGCATGGGAAAGAAGCTTTACATGCACGATTACTGTCAAATTTATATCCAGAACAAGATGTTGTGCCTGAGAATATTTTTCAGAAAATTACTGATAAGAAATCTGGAATATGTTTGATGCCAACTCTTGCAGAATGTGCCAAATTCAACAACAAAATGTTGCATTTAGAAAAGCAAGAGATTGTGAAACTGGAAGCTATTGACAGAGTAGAGCATATGGGATCAACAATTATTTTGTCTGAGAATCTGAAAACAAAATTGGATTCATTAGAGAAGAGTATATCTAAAACTGCAGGTTTTGAAAAGACTCTGAATGTGTGCTTGAACTGCCGTATAATTTTAAGAAGGAATTTACATGTTGAAAGAGGTCTGGTAAATGGATCAATGGGTAATGTTGTTGATTTTGTAAAATACAGAAATAGAGATGGAATTGAATTTTTAAAAATTAAATTTGATGGCATTGAGGAAGTACAGCTAATTGGTCGTTGCTCTGCTAGATTTTTGCTTGTAAAAGACTTATATGTTCGCCGTAAGCAGTTTCCTGTTTGCTTGGCATATGCGGTGACAATCCATAAATCGCAAGGTTTAAGTGTAGACTGTGCATTGGTGAATATTGGCAGTTCTGTGTTCAAGGAGGGTATGGCATATGTGGCATTGTCACGAGTTAGAACTTTATCGGGATTGTACTTGATTGAGTGTGATGTCACAAACATTTGTGCGGATCTAGATTGTGTTAAGGAATACAATAGGTTAAGAAGAGAGTATGCGCCACATTTGCCTCAATATCCTTTGTTTGAGAAACGTGTGGTAGGCCGGAAACGAAGAAATGTGACCAATACTGGGGAGGTTGTAGCAAAAAGACGAAAAGTCGATGAACCTAAAATTACAAGCAGAAACAAAAAGGATTCTGTTGAAGATGTTGTTGGTTTTTAATTTGAAAACAGTTCTGGTGTCAACTGCTATGCTAATGTAGTGGTTAATGTTTTGTTTTCTCTAGAAAATGTAAAAGAAGAGATTGTGGTCAATTCTGATCAAAGATTTTGCAGTTTGTTAAATTCTGTGTTAGAGAAATGTAGCACTGATAGAAGAAACATAGAAAGTGTGTCTGAAATTCGAAATCTGTTAGACAGATGTTCAGGCCAAACACAATTCTCTCAAAATATTCAGCAAGATTGTCAGGAGTTTTTAATGTATATGCTTGATGTATTGCATGCTGAAGGTGTAGATGTAGATCAGCTGTTTGGGCTTTCTTATCAATGGCAGCATGACTGCGAGAACTGTATGGTATCAAGTACTACTAGTGTAGACTCAGAAAGATTTATATATTTAACTTTGCCAGACAGTAAATCAGTCTCCTTTAATAAGCTAGTAAAAGCAGCTGATCACAACATGGAGTGTAGCCAATGTAAATCTGAAATGATGTCCACATTATTTATACGAACATATGGCCAGTATGTCATTTTAATGTTCCAACGATGTAGGCCTGATGGAACAAAATTGACAACTTTAATTAAAAATTTTGTAGCTTCGCAGTTGTCAATATCAGGAAGGACTTTTGTAACTGCAGCAATTATATATCATGATGGCCCTTCAATAACATCAGGACATTACACAGCTTATTTAAAGTCTAGAAATGGCTGGTCATTCTGCAACGATTCTGTTTTAATTTTCAAAAAAAAATTGCCGTATGACCTTAAAAACTCTTACCTGGTGTTTTTAAAACCAAAATTTTAGGGAAATAATCTTGGGAGGTGCTCTGTGGAATTTCAAGAAGTTCTAATGTCTCCTACACAATTTGGCCTTGAGGATAAGTGTAGTTCAGAGACATAAGTTCTAACCATAAGACTGGACGTCATGGAGAAATAAATGCACTTTGAATGAGTTCAGAAAAACTATTTCTTTTTATAAGCTAATTGAAGCAGCCAATCAAAACATAGAGTAGAGGGAATGTAAGTCTGCAACGCTGTCTACTGTTTTACATTGCTTTGTGATTGAAAGTGATGTAGAGAATTAAATAATTGTAGTAGTCATAGAGTTAGTGTAAGTCTGCTTCATAGTAAGCAGTATCAGTGTCATAGGAAATGTAGAACATGACTGAGCAAGAAGGGGAAGATATTACTATTCCAGGATTGTGAAAATGATCTTCAACATTTTAATTCTGAAAGTTGCGGAAATGCCAAATGACGGGATTGGCTTACAAGAAATCCAAGAGTTATAAATGGGTCTGACAAGATTTGGCCTTGTGGAAACTTGTGGTAGAGAGCAAGAAGTCATTTATTGCATGTAACATGTTTTTAAAAACGATGGAGATTTTCTTTCAGAAAGTGGCGGGCTGAAAGTAATAACAGCACAAAAGAGTGTAAGCTGTTCATAGGACATCCTTTGACGTCATGGAAAGTAAGTTAACTTTAAGGAGTTCTGAATTCTGATTTCTTATGTTGTATGGGTTTTTTAAACACAATCATTTTGATTGTGGTTTTTTTTCCCCGCTGTTATATGATGAATACCTTCAAGTCACTGTTTTTAGTGAATTTTGATACATTCTGAGAACAGCAAAAATAAACCATTTAACATGTATAATTAATTCTGTACTGTTTGCATTTATGATGTATATGTAGAACTGTGTAGGAGGCATGGAGAAGGTGAGGCTTCTGTAAGTGTCAAAGTTGTTGCATGCAGTGCTGCACTTCTGCGTATTCTTTCATATGCTAGACTACATCTGCACAATGAGATACCTAAGCAAAGGAAACACAAGTGATGTGATTGTGAAATGAGCAAAATAAATTGCACGTATTTCAATTACATCACCTGTGTTTCCTATCATTACGAATCACATTGTGCAGATCAAGTTTAGGTCTGTCCAGGGAAACATAGGAGGTTTGGACTTTGTTCAAGAGTGCAGTGGACATGACTCACTTCATTGGTAGACCTTTACATGTATTATGTCCTCTATTCTCTTCAACAACTCGAAATTTCATCTGCAACCCTGAGTAGGCCTCACCTCAAACAAACCTCTGGATAGGACACATCTTATTGGCATCCTGAAGCAATTATTTAAAATTTTAGTGTCTTGCGACACTTTTCTGAGACAACAGCAATGCAAAAGATGCACCATGTTTTAAGATAGGCCTCACTTCATCTGCATCAAGATACTGTTAGTTTAAAATGTATATCTTTAGGACTGTGTAGGGGGCCTGGAGAAGCAGAAGCTTCTGTAAGTGTCAAAGTTGTTGAAAAACTGTTTGTCCTTCAATCTTTTCCCTTGTCTTTTGTAATTTTTAAATACATGTTTTAATATTTTTGAAATGTTTGTTCTCTCTTTCACAGATTGAAAGTATAAAAACAAAAAGTGAGTAATTTAACGACAATTATAAGGTAAATGGTTTGTACTCTTTTCGTTACATTTCTATCACATTCACCTACTATTAGTTCCACTGCTTCATTTCTTTAACCCTCAGTTTCCTGCCTTTGCTACTTCCCTCATTCCTTTCTCTATTACCTACTTACTCAACTCCTTCCACTCTTTTTCCCAGTCCCTCTCTTCTCATAGTTCCTCACTCTTGTTCACTCACTCCGTCTCTATTACTCTTAGTGTCTTTGACTGATCACTCTATCACTACTTGTTCATAATGCTTTCTCTGTGTAGTTGAAGCACACTAAGGGGCATATTATGAATACAGCCAATAAAATTATTGCTCTTTTTATTGGCAGAAAACTGGTGCAAATGTGGTTTTAGCGGCAGTTTTCTGCCGCTAAAAGCAGCTTTAGCGACACATTTCTGCCAAACTGCAAAACTTTTATTGCCTATGTTGATGATATGGCTCTATGTTACTTACATTTCTTTGCTGTTTCAATTAATCTTTTTCTGTTATTTTTTGTTTTCTGTTTTCTATTTTTTCTCTCTGTTATTCCTCATGTTTTAATCTTATTTTGAACATTCACTCACATTCTCCAAGAAACTCTTCTTTGTTAATGTTATACTCTCTTTTTTTTTCTTTCACTTCGTTATCTATTTTGTTTTTCACAATTATACCCTCTTCCGTCTTTTCTTCGGTAAATAGATCTATTAAACAGTATCTCTTCTTTACTCCCTATAGCTGTCTTTCTTTTAACATCACTCTCTGTTTACTTTCCTTATACTTACTCTTTTTTTTTTTAACATTTTTTTTGGGTTAGCTCCCGGTCCGCGTACCGGGAAGCTAACCCGGGAGCGAACCAAAAGAAATAGAGCTTGCCAGAGTGCTAAACATTCTAGCAATTTTTTTTGAAAGGGAAGGTAGTTCTGAAAAGAACTTTTTTTTTATATTTTTGTTGTTTTATATTTTTTTTTATTTTTTGAACATTTTTTGGTTTTTTTGTATTTTTTGAACGATTCTATATTTTTTTTGGTTTTTTTTGGGGGGGGAAACAACAAAAAACAGGCGTTGAAAAGGGCTCAACAGGAGCAAAAAAAAAAATACTGGGGGCGGTTAGGGCAATCATGGTGTTCATACGCCAGGTTTATAGCATTGATGCTCATGTTGCCACACGCTAACAACGCACGACAGTGCATACAAGAGTGTATCATGTGGCCAAAATTTTCTTGTATATTTGGCACAGTTTCCCGTGCCTCTTCTGATGTTAATGCAATTGGTAATCTTGGTCTGGCCACAGCAGTTGGTCTTGGATTGTCCTGCATATCCCTTATTTCCGCCCGGCTGTAATTTAGTGGATGCTTCCTTGTCATGTGCCTGTGCATTGTGTGATTTCCGTAGCTATATTTCTTGTCCGTCCCTCTTGATAATTGTTCTTTGCATATGCGGCAGGTGACATACCTCGCATTGACTTTTTTTTGGCCACGAGGGATCGAATAAAACTGCCAGATGAAACTGGCTTTCTTTCTGGAAACCCGGGGCACCTCTTCTAAGAACTGTGGTTCTTCTCCCTCCTCATCCATTTCTTCATCTTCCTCCTCAGTGTTGGTAATGACCTGGGGAGGTGGTCCTCTCTTCCCATGAGGAGGTGGAGGTGGTGGTGGGGGTCCACCAGCTGAAGCTACCAATGAAGCCATTTCTCATATAGTAGTAAAGGTCTTCCTCTCACAATGATGAAAGTCAGAGTGAGGAAAGAAGGAGGGGTTTTCATCATTTGGGAAAAACAATACTTCTCAACCAATGAAAAGTGTTATTTTTAGGTCACCTGACCTAGCCTTACATCATTATGAAACCAAAAGTGAAATGAACCAATGAAAAGTGTTATTAACAAGTCACAGGACCTGTTATGCTTACGTTACGCGCTCCGGTCCGCGCCCCGTATAGCTTCCGGGTCGCTGCGCTTCGCGCCTCGGTCCGCGCCCCGGTGCATTTCCGGGTGCGCTAACGCGGTACGTCACAAGACGCATTACGCGGCAACGCGATACGTCGCGTTTTCGCGACGCGCCGCGGATCGCTTCCGGGGAGCTGCGTTTCGCGCCTCGGTCCGCGCCCCGGGGCACTTCCGGGTGCGCTAACGCAGTACGTCATAAGACGCATTACGCGGCAACGCGATACCGTCACTATGTTGATTTCTTACCGGTTCGCGGACCGGGTCGCGGCTTTAAATTGAGCTAACGGGAAGCTTCCCGGTTCGCGGACCGGGAGCGAAACAAAAAAAATATTTTACAAAAATTATTAATAAACATATAAAATATATTTTTGGATTTAAAGAAGAATACATTTTACAGCTATAGATATTAGCTTTTAAAAAACCAATGAAATTCACTGAAAAAACCATAGGTTATAGACCATATATAGTTAGGAATTAGCATTTACAAAACCTTGAAAATTCACTGAAAAAACCATAGGTTATACACCATATATAGTTAGGAATTAGCATTTAAAAAACCTTATTTTACTCACACAAAACCATTGAAATTCCATATATAGTTAGTTGTACTAACTATATATCGCGCACCCGCAATCCACTGCTGATCATGTCACATATTACATCATTCATGACATGGTCAATGACATCACTGATGACATCACTGATGACATCTCAAATGACATCACTGATGACATCACTGATGACATCTCAAATGACATCACTGATGACATCACTGATGACATCTCAAATAACATCACTGATGACATCTCAAATGACATCACTGATGACATCACTGATGACATCTCATTTGACATTACTGATCACATCACTGATGACATCATTCATGTGATAATACGATGAACCTCTTCAGACTCTAATATAACCTTATATACACTCAGTGAAAACAGACACTCACAGACTGTCACTCATCCATGGAGTTACTCACACACCTAGTCAGTCATGCAAAGAATCAATCACACCTCCATTTCCTCAACTATACAGTTATACACACCTTACTTATTGAAACATATACTAACACATATTTACTCACTTATACAATCCTGGATACAAGTTCACAATGATCCATACAGCCACTCACACATTCACTGGCTCTTATGCACAGTTATTTATATATGTCAACTCTCACATGTACTGTGTTTTACATATGTACTTACTTTGACATGTAGCACTGAGATATCCATTCATTCACCAATACACTCATGCACACAGTCAACCGCCCATACAGATGTTTCCACATGCACTTTTGAACCCATACACCTAGTGAATCAACTGCTCACACATCTATGCAGAGAGTCATACACCTCACAGCCACCCATAAACACTCTCAGTCTCCCATACAATTACTTGGGCAACCAATTAATGACCCATATAGTTAATCATATAGCTACTGATCAACACATGCAGCAGTTTACAGAACAACAGACATAATGATGCACAAATTAAGACAGTTTAGTCACTAACCCATGCACTCAGTGAGACACATTTAATCACTCACTCATACAGTCAGTCATGCACCTACTAAATCCTTTGTTCAGACACTTATACATCCACTCATTCTTCAATATGTAAGACATATTTTAACTTTACAGAAACATACAGTCACTGGATGTTGTCATCAGTGATGTCATCAGTGATGTCATTTGAGATGTCATCAGTGATGTCATCAGTGATGTCATTTGAGATGTCATCAGTGATGTCATCAGTGATGTCACTGACCATGTCATGAATGATGTAATATGTGACATGATCAGCAGTGGATTACGGGTGCGCGATATATAGTTAGTACAACTAACTATATATGGAATTTCAATGGTTTTGTGTGAGTAAAATAAGGTTTTTTAAATGCTAATTCCTAACTATATATGGTGTATAACCTATGGTTTTTTCAGTGAATTTTCAAGGTTTTGTAAATGCTAATTCCTAACTATATATGGTCTATAACCTATGGTTTTTTCAGTGAATATATATATATATATATATATATATACATATATTACCTACTGGCGGTCGCCAGTATGTAGTTATAGTTAGGACCTAGTTTCCATAGGAAATCCGCAACATTCTATTGGGAATAACTTTGGCGCCGGTGGACGAATCTTCGCGAATTTCTCAAAGAAGATGGCCTGCTCCACTCTGCTCCTTCCCTGAAAGTTTGGGGGGATTCGTTAAGCGGGGGCCGAGATAAAAGGGGGGTCCCAAAACGTGTTTTCCCAATGTTAATTTCCATAGGGCGGTTGGACTCACTTTTAGCCCGAACGGCTGAATGGATTCCCACGAAACTTGGCAAAATTGTAGGGACTGGTAGCCCGATGTGCCTTTACTATGTCTCAAGATATGTGCTCCAGAGGATTTTGAGTAATTTAGGTTCAAAAGAATATATATATCTATAAGCGCGCCCCGGTACGCGCACCGGGGAGCGCACCCGGCGCGCACCGCGAGTTCGCGCGCGGAAAGTTGATTGGCTCTCGGGTGTCTGTCAACATTCCAAACAGTCCGTAGCGGCCACCATCTTGTGTCTCGGTAGGATCGAGGCACAAGAGGTGGCAAAAACAAAAGGGAAATGACCAAAAGGGGGCAGGGTAGACCCCCCCCTGACCCCATAGGTTTGATGTGGGGGCCATAAAAGGGCTTTGCGGGGCAAAAAAAAAAAAAAACGATTTTCGCGGGGGGAGTCCCCAGTACGCGCACCGGGGAGCGTACCGGGAAGCGTACCATGAGAAAAACCAGTGAAACAGTAAAATAATAATTTAAAGTGCTTAGAGGTAGGGTATCTTTGCATAGAGTTGTTGTGTTGTGTTGGTGATTTAAGTACCAGCATGTAGGTACCAATACAGAGTCTTAAATTCCATGTACACCGTCTCTTCTGTAGATAATTTGCATGTTGTTACAGAAGTTATTGTGGTATATGGAATCCATACCATAGTCTGTCAGGAAAGCAGAAACAACATGGAGGCAGGAGATGAAAAAGAGATGTAAAATACACATTGGAGATAATATAGTGGGAGAAAGGAAGTAACTATGAGCAAAACTACTATGTAACACAAAAAAGTTGCACAGTATACTATAAGTCTCACTTTATATTATATTCATTTTGGTACTATTTCATGAATCACATATAAAAAAGAACAATGTCTAGAACAATTTTTAATTAATAAATAAAAATGTATTGCTGTGATTTTTCAAAATTTAAAAGTACTTCCAACATTATATCGTCAGGAATGTCCTCATTTTCAGTCCATGATTCCATTTCTTCCACACAATTAACTAACTCTTCGTCCAGAGACTGATCCATAAAGTCAAAGTCTTCCTCAGGATTGTTCTCCTGAACAATTTCGAAAGAAATATTTGGTTTTCCTTCCATTTTCTTGCTGTAAATTGCATTAAAAATAAATATATCAGTAGAGTTAGGGCAGTGTTGGGTTTAAGTTTAGACAGGTACTTCTGAGTTTTTAACAGTGAAGTTATCTTTGGGCAGTGTATGGTATCAGGCAGGAAGTAGAAATATCAAAAAAGTGTATGTGAAGAAGCCTAAGTAATTTCATAATTATTCCACAGAAGCCTAACTCAATCCATAACTATAACAAAGAAGCCTATCTCAATCTATAACTATAACAGAGGGACAGTAAATAACTATCTGAAAACGTTTTTACAAATTAACTTAAAGTGCCCCTTACAAATTAACAACTTACCTTATTAAAAGGTGATGAAGATAAATGGAGAAAATTCTTTAAAGATGTACCTCAGGTAGTTGTAGTCAAAATGGCCGTGTTTCCCTCTCATTTTTCATTTATATTCATGTACATAACCAATCAAATGTCAGGAAAAAAAAGTAGAAAATGAAAGTAACATTTTAATTGGTTGTAAATTCTAACACTTCATATGTGTTTTTGCAATGTAATTTACCTCAGGATATTTAGACAGTGCTACAGTTCAAATGGCTCAATGGAATTCCACCAAATTTGGGAAAATGGTAGGGACTGGTATGTAGTAGGGCCTATTCTATATTTGGTGAAAGTGTCTCCAGTGGTTTTTATGTAAATTAACTTTTAAAATTATTTGGGGAGCGCTTACCAGTGCGCGCCCCGGTAAGCGTACCGGCAGCGCAACGGGAGTCCTCCATCATGTGTTTTGGTAGATTTGAGGCACAAGATGGAGGAAAAACAACGTTGGGAATGGGTAAAAGGGGACACGGTAGAGACCCTCTGACCCCCTAGGTTTTCTGAGGGGGAATTAGGAGGCCCATATAGGCCAAAAAAACCAATTTATTTAAAAAAAATTCGCGGGGGGAGCGCACGGTACGCGCACCGGGGAGCGTACCGGGGAGCGTACTTTGGTGAAAATTTGTGAAAAAAGTTAGAGTAAAATAATAATTTTGAATGATCAGATGTAGGGTAGCCCTGAAAAGAGCTTTTGGGTTCTGTGGCTGATTTAGGTACCTACAAGTAGGTTCCAATGCACAGTCTTAAATTCAGGAGGAATATTCTATTCCCCTCATCTGAGAAGTGCACACCATCTCCTCTGTAGATATCTTGCATGTTGTAACGCAAGTTATTGTTGTATATTGAACCCATTCCATAGTCTCTCATGTAAGCAGAAACAGATTTATTCACATGTTTCCGTGCTTTCTCAAATTGTGGACAGAATTGGTTGGACCACTTCCATTTCTGTCTTTGGCATATATTGGAATATACCAAGGTAGTTTGTGGAAAAAGTGTCATCAATTGCCCAAAGGTGTCCTTTAAAAGCATCTCCAGACCTACCCCAGTCAAAGTGCCTAGGTCATTTCCACCACAGTGCAAAATTATGAGGTCAGGGTGTGGCAGATGGTAAAAGGTTTTCACTAATGGTATCAATTGATGACATCTCAATCCTCTTTGGCCAATCCACTTGATGTGCACATTTGGTAAATCAAGGTTGTGAAAATTTCTGATAGCTGCATACCTTTGAGCCCAGTGAATGTAGCTATGTCCAATAATCCAGACAGAGTACATGGTGAGAGGAGGATCTGGTGCAGTCAGATGAAGTGTAGGAATGAAATGGCAGTTGGAACAGTAGGAGTTTGGTAAAAAAAAACTCTGGAGTTTCAGTGCTCTTGAATCACAAACAATGATTGGTGGATTCAGATAGTTGAAAACTGGGAGTTAGGGTGCATGGTTCTGTTCTGTGAAAGAAGTAATTTGAATGGTTAAGAAAAAGTCATTTAAAGAAACATTGCACTGGATAAGCTGGTGCATTGAGAGGTCAAACATCCTTGCTGAGTTCATTTGCAACATTGTAGAATAAACTTTTAACCCTGAGAGGTGAGTGAGAGAGGGAGTTGCTATGGTAACAGGCAGAAAGGGCTGAGGGGGGGAAGGGTGTTGGTTTGAAAATAGAGAGGGAAGAGTTTTAATTGGTTAACATGAGAAATATGTGTGTAGAATTAGAGGTTTTCTGTGCCATTCATGGTTGCAGTGCCTGGAGTACATACCTTTTGCTCTGCTAAAGAAATATTGGTGTGTGTATCTGACACTGTTCTCAATCTCCCAAAGCATTTGTAAAGGTGAGTTATGATTCATTCAATATAGATAGAGAGTGCAGATTAGGAAGCACATTGAGCTTCTTTGCTGTTGGTTTGTGTGATGCTTTTTGAAAATGCATGGTATCAATATTTGCAAGATAGAGGATTTGTATTTTGTGAAATGGTGAGGTTTTAGTAGTGAAATGAATGCTTGTACATAGGACCTGCGCTCTGTTTCTAAAATGTTATTTAAAAAACGATTTTAGGGCAAATCAATGGGGTTCAGTAGTGAAATTGAATGCTTGTAAATAGGACCTGTGCTCTGTTTCTAAAATGTTATTGAAAAAAACGATTTTGGGGCAAATCAATGGCTTTTACATTTTTGAGAAGGAATGAATAGTGTGTGCATGATTACATAAAAATATTTGAACATTTCACAATCATGTGACCTGTGTTACCTCAGATTAGGAAGCAGACTGAGCTTCTTTGCTGTTGGTTTGTGTCATTTTTTGGGTAATGCTTGGTAGGAATGTTTGCAATAGAGAGGAAATGTATTTTGTAAAATAGTGAGTTTTCAGTACTGAAATGGACAGCTTGTACATAGAACCTGCGCTCTGTTTCTAAAATGTTATTTAAAAACGTTTTTAGGGCAAATCAATGGGGTTCAGTAGTGAAATTGAATGCTTGTACATAGGACCTGTGCTCTGTTTCTAAAATGTTATTGTAAAAACGATTTTGGGGCAAATCAATGGCTTTTACATTTTTGAGAAGGAATAAATAGTGTGTGCATGATTACTTAAAAATATTTGAACCTTTCACAATTATGTCACCTGTGTTACCTCAGATTAGGAAGCAGACTGAGCTTCTTTGCTGTTGGTTTGTGTCATTTTTTTGGTAATGCTTGGTAGGAATGTTTGCAATAGAGAGGAAATGTATTTTGTAAAATAGTGAGTTTTCAGTACTGAAATGGAATGCTTGTACATAGGACCTGCGCTCTGTTTCTAAAATGTTATTTAAAAAACGATTTGGGGTCAAATCAATGGCATTTACATTTTTGAAAAGGAATAAATAGTGTGTGAATGATTACATAACAATATTTAAATTTTTCATAATCATGTCACCTGTGTTACCTTAGATTAGGAAGCAGACTGAGCTTCTTTGCTGTTGGTTTGTGTCATTTTTTTGGTAATGCTTGGTAGGAATGTTTGCAATAGAGAGGAAATGTATTTTGTGAAATAGTGAGTTTTCAGTACTGAAATGGAATGCTTGTGTATAGGACCTGCGCTCTGTTTCTAAAATGTTATTCAAAAAACTATTTTGGGGCAAATCAATGGCGTTTACATTTTTGAGAAGGAATAAATAGTGTGTGCATGATTACATAAAAATATTTGAACCTTTCACAATCATGTCACCCGTGTTTCCTCAAATTAGGAAGTGGATTGTGCAGATGAGGTGAGGCATGTCCAGGGGTGCAAAGGAGTTGAGGCCTGTATCCATGAGTGCAATGGAGAGGACTTACCTCCTCTGACCCTTAGACAAGCATTATCTAATCTGCGCCCCTTGGACAGACCTTAATACATTGAGTATAATTGATGGTAACAGGGTGCATATGAGAAGAGGCGTGTCCAGGGGTGTAGATTAACTGAGGCCTGTCTAATGGTGCAGATGATTTGAGGACTATATAGGGTTGCAGATGAGGTGAGGATTGTCCAGGAGTGCATAGGAAGTGATGCCTGTGTTGAAGAGTGTAGTGGAAGAGAGGTCTGTCCAGGGGTGGAAAGAAGGTGAGAGCTGTGTCTAAGAGTGTAGTGGGGGATAGGCTTCATGTATTCCAGTCCATTGCACTCTTAGACACCGGTCTCACCACCTATGCTCCCCAGGACAGGCTTTACCTCATGTGTACAATCTGTTTACTAATCTGAGGAAACACAGGTGATATGATTGTGAAATGTGCAAATATATTTTTTTAATCATGCAGATACTATCTAATCCTTGTCAATAATGTAAAACCAATTCATGTGCCCGAAATATTGTTTTAGAATAACATTTAAAAAACAGAGATAAAGTCATATGTATACGCATTATAGTGTTTATATCGTTTTTTTATTGTCATTGCTTTGTTGTTTGGTAATAGTGGTCTATAATGAGTTTTTTTTGTTATTTGTTTACCACAGATTGAAATCAAGATTTCAATAGTAAGGAAATATGCCCTCAAGGCAGAGGAGATGGAAAGATGCTAAGCGGAAAAAATCAAAAACAGCAACGGAATTAAAGCAGTCTCCTACAACAAATACTTAAAAAAACGCGAAAAAAGCTCCTGGTAAGACAACTAAGTCTTTTTTTCGGAACACATGTAGATCCAAAAAAAATGATAATATACATGTGAATGTACAGAAGGAGAGAGCAAATTTGAAGAGGAAGGAGAGATCCCCAAAAAATGTTACCACTGCAGCAGGAGACAATATTATGTATAGGAATAGAAGGCAAAATCAATTTAGGGACATTCGTAAACGAATGTTTCGCAATAGGGTGGTTTTAAATTTGTTAAAAAATATTAAGAAAGGTAAACAGAGAGCTGCTTTTTATAAGAAAAAGAAAAGTGTAGAGAAGATTGTTGATCAGGCTTTTGAAGTTAAGAAAAAATTATTTATTTTAGTAATCAATAGAATTAGGACACTTAACAAGACAATTGATGTTTTCAAATCAAAGAGTAGATGCAAAAGAGTAATTAATCGGACTAATTTTTGTAAAGTTTTTTTCTGGAGAATGGATGCATAGTTCAAAGTTGTGAGCCATTTTTTAATGAGGAGAGTTACTTCCAGGAGAATGATTTGGTGCATGCAGTTGACACCAGTGGTCGAGCATATGAGGTGAAAGACGGCTGTCCGATTGAAAAAGAGAAACTTGTGCCTAGAGAAGCAGAAGAGGTGTTAGCTGATGAAGTTTTAGGGAGACGTACTAAGGGTCCAGTGTACACTTGGAAGTGTAGTAGTATTTGTAGTGTGCGACAGGAATCAATCGATTTGCTTCGTAATTTCTTACGTACATATAGTAAGAAAAGTCTAAAACAGAAAATGAAGATGTTGCAAGACTTAGATCCTTGCAGAGTGAGATAAAGCACAGGTTTGCAAGGGCATTCACTGGCTTGTCTTTCTAGAAAAGAATGTCAGAGTGTTTTTCATCATTTTAGGATGTTAGCAGTGCATCATAACAAAATGAGGAAATTAGTGAGAATATTGTATTAAGCAAAAAGTCCAGCACTTAAGCTTAAACAATTAAACAGTGCTCTTTTGCATAGAACTGAATTAGATGTGAAGAAGATTTGTGAAGAAAATGAGATTTGTTATTTTTGTGAAAAAGAGGACAGTGTAGAAATTGACACAGTAATACAAGGTAATGTAGAAGACAATGTACAGATTTCAAGTACAGAAAAGTTTGACCAGGAAATTACCAGGTTTAAGGTGAAATCAAGTGAAAGGCCTAATTGTACTTGTGTGTGTTGTCGACGAACTCATTATAAGCATCAAACTAGATTAGTTGATTTATATGTAAAAAGTGAAAAGATAAATAATTATGAGTGGAAGGATTTTGCAACTTATTTGTGGGTGGAGAATTCTTTTTATTTGAGTTCTGATCATCGTATTTGTAAATATTGTTATAATAAATTAAATCAAAACAGAATGCCTGCTAGAGTTGTTCATAATAATCTTGAGTTGGTAGGCATTCCTCCTGAATTGATGGATTTAAATACATATGAGTCTATTTTGATTCAATGTGTCCATCCTTTTCAGGCAATTGTTCGCATGGAGCCTAAGATAGGGAAATTGCCTCCTTCAGATTTACAGAGAGGATTAAAGGGAAGAGTTGTTTATTTGCCTCTAGATTTCAAGAAAAATATTTATACAATTGGTGTAGAGAAAGTGGAAGAGGAACCTCTGGTTATTCTAGTTAATGGGGTTCCGACAAAGAGTAAGAAAATCTGGCAAGATTTAGTGGATGTTAGGAAAGTCAAAAAGGCAACGTTGTATTTGGTAAAAAACAATGAGTACTACAAACATGTATGTGTTGGAGCAGAGGAAACAGCTGCAGATGAAGACAGTGATTGTTCAGCTGGCCAAATTGAAAAAGTTGATGTGTCTACAAGTGAAGAAATATATGAACATTATACTGTTCATCCTTTGCATTCCAAAGAAGTAATGGGGAATGCAATTGACTTGTTTCAAATGAAATCAGCAAAAGGAAGTCCCATTAGTGTATGGGAAGAAAGTTTGGAAGCTCGTTGTTTTCCACATTTATTTCCAACAGGTCGAGGTGGACAATATGACGATCGAGCACTTCAAATTCCTGCACCTGAATACCGGACTTTGAGATTATATGCTGAAGATCCAAGGTTTCGTCAATGTATTCCATATTTGTTTCATCTACTGTATGAAAGTGACTTGTCTGGGCTTTCTTATGCAGTAAATCATATACTGAAAAGTGGAGCACATCTGCAAAATGTTTCGGCGAGGGACTTTATGGAGAAAGTCAATCTGCAAGATAATATTTTGGAATCTCATCTAATCAATCTCATGGCATGTCAGCGTGGTACAAACGAGTATTGGTACAGTCGTCATGGGGAATTGAAATGTATGCTAAGAAACTTAGGAACTCCTACATGGTTCCTCACTCTTAGCTGTGCCGAGTATGCATGGGACGACTTACTTCAATTTATACACGAGGCAAATGCAAATATACAAAATATAGAATTCAAAACACCTGGAGAACTGTGTTCTTTGGATCCAGTGAATGTATGCAGATATTTTAATCATAGATTTGAAGCTATGATGTCTTTCATTACCAACAAAGAAATCCTCCCCTTGGAGAGGTTTTGGATTTCTTTTGGGGAAAGGAGTATCAAGCGAGAGGTGCTCCTCACATACATATGTTGTTGTGGATTTAAGATGCACCCAAATTTGGAACAAATTCGGATGAAACAGTGATGAGTTTCATTGAAGAGTTTCAACATGTGCTGTTCCGAAAACTACCGAGGAAAACAGTTTAAGGCAACAAGTTTTACGCTTTCAATCCCATCGTTGTGGGAAGTATTGTCGTCGAAAATTCAAAAACAAGGAAAAGTTCTACACAAAATGTCGTTTCAGCTTTCCACGACCAGTGATTTCTAAAGGAAGAGTAAATAATTTGATGTCTTCTCTACGACATACTGTGACGAGGAAATCCCCCAAAAATACATACAATTTAAAAAGAAACGAAGAATCCAAGTACATCAACGACTACAACCCAGTGATTTTGTCCATGTGGAATGCTAACATGGATATTCAATTCGTTGCTGACAACTCTTTTGCTGTGGCTTGATATGTGACGTCTTACATCACAAAAAAAGAAAAGACAGAACTGAAGGAAATGTGGGAGGATATTTCACATGAAAAGAGTCTAAGCAAGAAATTATACAGTTACAGTTTGAAGATGTTGTCACATCGAGAAATTGGAGCATATGAATGTTCTGATCGATTGTCATCAGCAAGTCTATATGCCAAATCTAGAACCATCATTTGGGTGAGTCTAGGTCTTGCTGCAACACGAAACCGAGTTTTGAAATCTGTACAAGAAATAGAGTATTTGGCGGAGAAAGAACCAGAAAGTACAGATATTTTGAAGACAAACGTGTTGGATACATACTATCCAAATAGAAGTCCTTACCTTGAGAACGCTTGTCTCTATGAAGTTCTGCAAAGATAAATTTATAAGAGGAACATCAGAGAAGATATCAATAATGGAGTATATGCTGTCATTGGATGTGAAGGATGTCTAGTAAAACAGAGAAAAGGTCATTTGATTAATCATCGAAAATTAAGTTGCGAAAATCCAGACAAAAGGAATTTTACTATTTGGCTCTTTTGCAACTCTTTAAACCATGGCGTACAGAAGAGGAACTACTTTGAGATTTTCTCTGTTACGAAGACTCTTTTAATGCAACCAAGGATTCCATAGAATGTCCTGTTTTTCCAAATTATCTGCAAATGTTGAACGAAGAAATAGAGCAAGAAGCAACAATTGCTGCAGAGATTGCGAGAGACAGTTCTCAAGACAGTCAGAGTTCTACTTCATTGAGTCAGGATCCACTAGGAGGACCAATTATTCAAAATGAGGCTGCCACTGCCATGGATGAGGTGGAAAGAGCTATGGAACAAGCTGAAGAGGATGTAGTTAACTTAGAAGATTTGTTGAAACAACTAAACCTTGAGCAGAAACAGATATATGACGAAGTCACAGAACAGGTTGAACATGGATTCAGTCATGAGAAAAAAGAGTGCTCATGTACATCATTTAAGCCTGTCCGACTGTATGTGAGTGGAGACGCGGGAACTGGAAAAAGTTTTCTGATTAAAGCAATTGCAACTTATCTGCAGAAAAGGACTGAATCACCGCTGTCTTGTGTTGTTACCGCTCCAACTGGGCTGGCAGCACATAACATTAAAGGGATTACTTTACATCGTTTACTGATTCTACCAGTTGAGCATGATAACAAATTACAATACCACAAGCTATCTGGAGATGCTTGTTCTGAAGTTTCTAGAGTCCTAAAGAAAATGAAACTTCTTATCATTGATGAGGTAAGCATGGTCTCAAATCTAATGCTTGCTTTTGTGCATTTGAGAATGCAAGAAATTCTTAGAACAGACTATGATGTCTTATTCGGAGGAAAACACATTATTGTTTTTGGAGATCTACTGCAGTTGACTCCAGTGAAAGGACAACCAGTGTTTAAAATGGTCACGCATGAAGATACCAGGAAGTGCCTAGGAAGCATTGGAATCGTTAATATATGGTTAAATTTCAAATATGCAGAACTGCTTCAAAATATGCGTCAGGCAAAGGATGAAGATTATAAAAATATTCTACAAGATGTAAGAATCGGAAAAGTAAGTGAGCATGGGAAAGAAGCATTACATGCACGATTAATTTCAAATTTGTATCCAAATGAAAACATTCTTCCAGAGAATATTTTTAAGAAAATTACTGAGAACAAATCTCGGATATGCTTGATGCCAACTCTGCAAGAATGTTCCATCTTCAACCACAAAATGTTAAAGTTAGAAAATGAAGAGATTGTGAAACTGGAAGCTATAGATAAAATAGAGCATAATGGAGCAACAATTATTTTGTCTGAAAATTTGAAATCAAAATTGGATTCATTAGAGAAGAGTATATCTAAAACTGCTGGTTTTGAAAAGACTCTGAATGTGTGTTTAAATTGTCGTATCATTTTGAGAAGGAATTTAAATGTTGAAAGAGGTCTGGTAAATGGAGCAATGCTGTTGATTTTGTGAATTACAAAAATAGAGATGGAATTGAAATTTTAAAAATTAAATTTGATGGTATTGATGAAATAGAACAAATTTGTCGTTGTTCAGCTAGATTTTTGCTTGTGAAAGACTTATATGTTCGCCGAAAACAGTTTCATGTTTGTTTGGCGTATGCGGTGACAATTCATAAATCTCAAGGTTTAAGTGTAGATAGTGCTTTGGTGAACATTGGAAGTTCTGTGTTTAAAGAGGGTATGGCATATGTGGCATTATCACGAGTCAGAACTTTATCAGGATTGTACTTGATTGAGTGTGATGAAACAAAGATTTGTGCTGATCTAGATTGTGTTAAAGAATACAATAGGTTAAGAAGAGAGTATGCTCCACATTTGCCTCAATATCCTCTGTTTGAAAAACGTGTGGTAGGCCGAAAAAGAAGAGATGAGAATAATTGCAGTGAGGTAGTAGCAAAAAGACAAAAAGTAGATGAAACTGTAATTGTAAGCAGAAAAAAAAAGGATTCTGTTGAAGATATTGTTGGATTTCAGTTTGAAAACAGTTCTGGTGTCAACTGCTATGCTAATGTAGTGCTTAATGTTGTTTTTTTTCTTCAAAATTTACAAGAACAGATTGTTGAAAATCGGGATGAAACATTCTGCTGTTTATTGAATTCTGTGTTTGAGAAATGTAGCAGTGATAGAGCAAAAATAGAAAGTGTTTCAGAAATTCAAAATCTTCTAGACATATGTTCTGGTCAAAATCAATTTTCACAGAATATTCAGCAGGATTGTCAGGAATTTTTAATGTATATGTTTGATGTATTGGAAGATGAAGGTGTAGATATAAAAAATCTTTTTAGCCTTTCTTATCAATGGCAGCATGACTGCGACAACTGTAGTTTATCAAGTAGTACTAGAATAGACACTGAAAGATTTATATATTTGACTTTACCAGACTGCAAATCAGTGCCTTTTAATAATCTAGTTAAAGCAGCTGATCACAATATGGTGTGTACCCAATGTAAGTCTGCAATGCTGTCCACATTATTATTATCATTATTATTATTTTTTTCAGAACAAATTTTATTTGTTTTTAGCAGTTGACAGAATATAAAAGAAACACTGCTTCCATATTAGCAGGAAGACAGTGAGCATATAAGAGTGATAGAGGTCAAGAAATTCAATCAACATTTCCCGATGCCCCCCTCCCCGCATTCCAACCCAGTTCCCACCCCCCACTCTGCACGGTGTTTACATTGTCCAGAAACAGGAGCCTAAGTATCATAGTAGCAGCGTGTGGTTCAGTTCACTCAGGGGTAGTACGGATGTGGTCTATATCAGTGGCTCGTGGCGCCGGGGGTCCAGTAACAGGCCCCTATAGTCTGCCCATTTCTTCCAGATCTGATAGTGCTTCCTGGGGCAGCCCCTGGCCTCAAAGATCGGGCGTTCCAGTCCCATGTTGAAGTCCATGCCCCACTTCCACACCTCCACCAATGGAGCCTTGGGGGCCTTCCAGGCTTGGGCTATATCCCGTTTGGCCACCGTGAGACCCAGTAGGAGCAAGTGACGTTTGTACAGATTACCCCCCACTTGTTCCATAACATGAAGGAGGCCCAGCTTCGGCGTACAAGGGAATTCCCATGCCAACACTTCCTCCAGACAGTCCCACACACCGGTCCAAAATCTCTGCAGCCGTACACATCCCCATACTGTATGCAAGAAGGAGCCTATCGCACTTCCACACCTCAGACATTCCGGGGAGGCTATCAGCCCCGCCTTCCACAGTCGTTCCCTCGTGTAGTATGCCCTGTGTAGGTATTTAAATTGGATAAAGCGCAGGCGCACTGCTATCGCTGCTCCCCTAGGGGCCTCCAGGGCTTCTCTCCAGTCCTCCTCTTCCAACTCCCCCAGTTCTCCCTCCCAGACCGCCCGCAGCTTATCAAGGGAAGGGGAACAATGGGTAACCAACGTTTGATATATGGTTGAAATTTTCTTTGATTCC
Source organism: Lissotriton helveticus (assembly GCF_964261635.1). Taxonomy (NCBI): domain Eukaryota; kingdom Metazoa; phylum Chordata; class Amphibia; order Caudata; family Salamandridae; genus Lissotriton; species Lissotriton helveticus. The sequence continues at coordinate 453,573,648 of NC_136067.1, forward strand.
AACTCCCCCATAAAAACCTTACCTTCTAAGGGACTGAATTCCGGCAAGGACGATATGCCTGCTATTGTGGGGGTTAGGGCGTGTCGGAGCTGTAGATACCTGAAGAATTGGGATTGGGGCATGTCGTATTCATCCCGCAATGCTTGGAACGATTTGAGGACTGAGCCCTTGAGAACATGGCCCAGCGCCGAAATGCCAATAGCGTCCCAGCCCTCAAAGCCCCGTAGTGAAGCTAAACCGGGCAATCTCCCATTGTGCCACAGTGGAGTCTCGCCCGTAAGCCTGTTCCACCATCCCATGCGGCGGAGAGCGTCGCGCCATATTCTGAAGACTACTTGGGTGACCCTCGGAAGTCTTTTCCGGATAGCCGCAGAGTATAAGATAGTATGGAGCGTGTTCGGGTCCATCATATACCTCTCTAGGGCATAGGTCGGGTCGCCTCGATCCCCGTACCACCATTCGTTAAGGACAAGCAAGTGCGACGCCTGATAGTAGGACTGGACATGAGACGTGGCTAGCCCTCCACAGTAGGTCGACAGGAAGCAGGTGCGGAGCGCCACTCTTACTGCTCCCCCAGTCCATAGGAACCGACCCAAGGCGGAGTTCACCTGTCGAAACCACTGCTGCGGAACAGGGTACGGGTGATTCTGCAATTGGTATAAAATTCGGGGTAGGGCCACCATCTTAAAAATGGCTGAGCGGCCATAGACATTCAGGGGCATCCTGGACCACATCTGCATATCCGAACGGATCTTGTCCCAAACTGGCACTATGTTGCGGGACCACGACACTCCCTGCACATCGGTCAAAAAGACACCTAGGTACTTGAGGCCTCCCGCCGCTTCCTGAAAGACCGAGGCCCAGGGACCCAAGGTCCCCCTGTCGCCCAGGACCCACAATTTCGACTTCCGTGTGTTAAGTCTAAGGCCTGACACCTCACCGAAAATGCGCATTATATCAAGGACCCTCGGCCCCGATTTATCGAGGTCTGTAAGAAAGAAAAGCACGTCGTCAGCATAGAGTGCAATCCTATCAGATGGGCCCCCCACCCATTCCACACCGCGCAATTGGGCATCCATCCTCACCTAAGCCGCGAGCGGCTCCATAGCCAGGGCAAACAGGTAAGGTGAAAGAGGGCATCCCTGCCGGGTGCCTCGACCGATGGAGAACGAGCTGGAGGTCGCCCCCGCTATCCTGACCGCCGCCGTCAGGTCCGTATACAGCAAGTGAATGTAAGACAGAAAACGTGGGCCCAGATTGAGCCGAAGGAGAAGTGCTCGAAGGTATGACCAGCTCAGGGAGTCGAAGGCCCGATCCATGTCCGCCAGTAGCAGGGCTGCGGGGATGCCCGCTGCCCGCACCGCCTCCACCACTAGGTGCGCACGTCGTATATTATGTCTCGTTGCCCTGTGGGGCATGAAGCCTGCCTGGTCTGCATGGATCAGGTCCGTGATATATGGGAGAAGACGGTTCACCAAAGCCTTCGCCAGTATTTTCGCCTCAAAATTCAGCAATGAAATCGGACGATATGATTCCGGGCTATCTTGGGGCCTCCCTGGTTTGCAAAAAACCACAATCTCGGCGTGTCGCCAGTCCGCCGGCATTCTGCCATGATCCCTAGCCGCCTCCAGGGCCTTCTTATAGCGCATCCCCAATTGGAGATGAAACATCTTCATAAATTCACAGGGGAACCCATTGGGCCCAGGGGCCTTGCCCGTGTTTAGTCCGCCCAGAGCTTCTTCTAGCTCCTCAGCCGACAGCGGGAGGTCCAGTCGGTCTTGGGCCTCATCCGAGAGCGCCCGGGGTGGAAGGTCTGTGAGGAATCTGTCGATCTCCTCCGCTGGGAGGGATTCCCGGGGGGCATATTGTGTCTCATAATATTGAGCAAACATCTGGGCCAGGACCTCAGGGGCCGAGATAGGACCGCCCGCGGCATCTCGGAGTCCCGGCAGGGGCTGGGCTTGATAAGTATCTTGACATAACCTATATAGCATTGTGCTAGATTTGTCCCCCCATTGGTAGATTCTGCTCTGCGTAGCGAGCCAAACCTGTCGGGCTTCGTCCAACAATAAGGAGGTGTATGACCGCTGGAGGTGCAGTAGCTGTTCCACGGCGTCCCCACTCTCCCCTGTCAGGCATTTCGCCTCCTGGCTTTGTACCTGGTCAGTCGCTTCCTCCACAGCCCGCATGCGGGCCTTACGATTTGTGGCGCACCACGCGATGTCCACGCCCCGAAGGACAGGTTTTAGGGCCTCCCACATGGTCATGGCATCTATACTCGGGTCCTCATTCTCCGTCCAGTAATGCGCTATAGCCTCCCTCATGTGTGATTGATAGTCATCGCGCTGTAAGTGCCACGCGGAGAGACCCCAGCGAAACGACTGTCGCCTCACACCGAGGCTCAACGTCAGCGTGATCGGGGAGTGGTCCGACAGGCCCCTAGGAAGTATGGAGGTAGAGTCCACTCTGCCTATCCAGGGTTGTGGGACGAACAGGTAGTCCAGGCGTGAAAAGGATTTGTGGACCGCAGAGACAAATGTATATTCGCGACCGCATGCATGGTGATGTCGCCAAGTGTCAATCCATCCCATCCCCTGCACCATCCTGCTCAATTTTGTAGTAGCATCAGATGACTGACCCCCCCCAGGCCTACAACGGTCAAGTCTCCCGTCCATCACGTCATTCCAATCACCACCCACTATTGTCAGCACTTGTGAGACGTCAGTCCATACATCAAACAGTCGTTCAATCAGGGCGTCTTGTAGTGGGGGTGGAGCATACACACTGCCAAAGACCACGGGCTCACTCCCCAATCTCCCCTTAATAAAGACATATCGACCATGCACATCCAGCCATTGTGTGTCGTGCATATATGGGACCCTACGATGTATCAAAATTGCAACTCCCCTGGACCCTCTCGCAAACCCAGCATGGAACACCTGTTCATACCCGTACCTACGTAAACTAAGGACTTTGGTGCCCAAGAGGTGCGTCTCTTGGAGTAACAGAACATCCGCTCTTTCAGTCTTCCCCAAACGTAGAACCGCACTTCGTTTAATTTTGTCGAGCATCCCGCTCACATTCCAGCTCAATATGCGCATCGAGGCTTGCGAGAGGCTCGCCCCCTGTTCCTCAGCCGCCATCAATCTCCCAAACTCCGAGATCGTCGGGCCTCCGAGGCCACACACACATACTCAGCTGCCTCCAGGTTCCCGTATACACCGTGCTAGAGCTAGTCCCAACTCCCCCCCCACAGTCCCCGGATCCCCCCAACCCCTGCCCCCCCCTGCACACCCTCCCCTGCCCCGAACTATACCAACAACCCCCCCTCCAATACCCCACCCCATACCTCAGCAACATTGAAGTACCTGTCGCGGTGCAGGCAATCTCAGCCCTCCAACGGGAGGCCCAAGACCCACTACACCAATGGATCCCACCCAACTACCCACAAGGTATTCAACAACTTCCCACCCAACACGCGGGAATGAACTCCGGGAGTAGGCCCGCTCTCGTACGAGCGTCTCCCGACCAACTGTCCACCCATGAATAAGGAATCATGTAGTCAACCAGCACGTGGCATGTCCAAGAGTAGCGCTAGGCCTACTCCATCCGTCAAGGCATCTCACCAACCCTTCAGGCTTATTTCCAGAACCAGCGTGAGCGTGAGGGTCTCAAGATTTCGAGGGAGAAAAATCTGTTTCCTCCGGTGCTTCCGCCGTCTCGTCACGGGGAGGCGGGCGCTTCTGAGAGCGCGACCTCCAGTTACTCCTGCTGCGTGATCGTCTGGGCATTTTCGGGGGTCTCCCGGTGGTTGATGAGTCCGAGCCCCTCCTAGGGGGGGTATTCACCTTGACTCGCACCGTTTCGTCTGTCCACTCAAACACTTCCTCCGGGAAATTGAAAAACTGGGTGCGAGATTGGAAGACCACACGCAGGCGAGCCGAGAATAGCAGAGCATAGGGAGTCTTGAGCTCTCGCAGTCGTGCTTTTGCCGCAGTGAACGACTGTCTCTGCTGCTGGACCAGTTTCGTGTAATCCGGAAATAGAAGGATTTTGTGGTTCTCAAACATTAGTGGGTCCTGGGCACGGGCTTGCCATAGGATAACGTCCCTATCGTGGTAGTTGAGCAGTTTGGCAATCACCGAGCGGGGGCGAGCCCCAGTGGGCGGTTTGGGAAGAAGTGCACGATGTGCCCGCTCCACCACAAAGCAGTGCGACAGGGAGTCCGGGGGGAGCCATCCCTCCAGCCATTGGGTCAGGAAGGCCTCCATACTTCCTTTCTCGCATCCCTCCGGGAAGCCCACAAAGCGCAGGTTGTTTCTTCTGGCCCTCCCTTCCGCGTCCTCCACCCGCAGCGCAAGTCCCTTCTGGATCCCTTCCATGGCGGCAACTTTCTTTTTGAGAGTCACCACGTCGTCCTCGACTTCTGTGATCCTGGATTCTGTTTCGGTGATGCGTGCAACCGCATTGCGTAGGTCTTGTCGGAGCAAGGTCACGTCGGCTCCGACCGCTCCAATTTTCGCGTCCAGCATGTCCCTTGATTGTGTGATCGCTGCCATCAACGCCGCGTTGTCCGGCCCAGTGCTCTGGGGACCTCCGGAAGCCACGGCACCCCCACTGGGCCCTGCAAACTTGTCCATCGGGCCCTGCTTGGAAGCGTTTCCGCTGTTGCCCCCTCTCGTCATGTCACTGGCGGAGTATTGACCCCGATCGTGGGGGACCGGCGGCCCAGGGGCACCCCTGACTGTATGTGCGTTCTCAGGCGGCGAGCGTCTCCGAGGTAGCCTGGGTAAGCCGTGGCCCCGTGAACTTCCGAGCGTGGCGCACCCTCTGATGGAGCAACTGCAAGTCACCACACAGCCAGTGGTCAGGGATAGTGCTGTGTCCACGCTGCTGGACCACGCGGCTAAGGGGGTCACTCACTCCGCTGTAGGGTCCATTGGAGACAACCCAGAGCCTGCACCACGTTTCCTGGCGTCAAAGCCAATTTATCCCGGGGGGGCCGCCGGCCGGTCTGTAGCCATGCAAGAGTCCGTGGGGGGGGTTCCTTCCAGCCCACCCCCCTCGCCGCGGTCCGAAGCGACCGCCGAGCGGGAGTGCTCTGAGTGCCCGGCGCCTGGGGAAGGCCCAGCAGGGTCACAATTCAAATGAGGGGGGGGGAACAGGTAGGAGAGCCGATATAGTGGCCGCCCTCCCACTGCTCCAGCACTACTGCGCCCCGCGGCTCGAACCCGCCGCCGAGTGGGGCCAGACACGTCCCCTCCCCCGCTAAGCCGACACGCCTCGCTGCCACTCCTTACCCCACCTCAACCTCCGTCCGGGCGCCGACTGCGTCCCCCTCCAGCCGTTGTTTCCGCCGCCGCTCCAAGTGTCTAGGCACTAGTGGGGTCAGCCCAATCTTCACCGCCGCTCCGCAGCGTCTCGCAACCGGAGCGGCACCTTCCGCTGGCGCACCCCGGCTCTCCTTCACTTCCGGGCGCGCTACCCGGTAATCGAGGTCCCGGCTTCGGCGTGTGGTGAAGGCCTCGCCGCTGTCCAGGCTCCCGGCGGCTGTAACTTTCTGATCCCAGACCGCTGGGACGCCAAAGTTGCTGTCGAGGAGTCTCCTCCGGAGCCGGTCGCCGCCACTTGATTTAGGGTGCAGGTTGGTCAGGGCGACGCAGGATTTAGGCAGGATAAGGAATCGGCGGGACGGAGCTCGCTCAAGCTACATCCGCCATGTTCGCCGTCTTGGCCACGCCCCCGTGTCCACATTATTTTTACAAACTTATGGTAAATATGTCATTTTAATCTTCCAACGATGTAGACCTGATGGAAGTAAATTGTCAACTTCTATTAAAAATGTTGTGGCTTCTCAGTTATCAATTTCAGGAAGAACTTTTGCAACTGTAGCTATTATTTATCATGACGGTCCTTCAACAACATCAGGGCATTACACATGCTATTTAAAAAGTCGTAAAGGTTGGACCCACTGTAATGACACTCATTTGACTTTCAAACAACGTTTGCCTTTTGACTTAAAAAATTCATACCTAGTGTTTTTATAACCAAAATTTAAGTAAAGGTAATTGCCCTATGAAGACGGGAGCAGTTAATAATAGTTAGTCTGCTGTTTAAAATTATATTGTGAGTAAAAGTGATGAAGATAATATAAAAATTATAGTTCTCATAAAGGTACGGTAAGTGGATCGCATATTAAGTGATATCAGTATTATAGGAAATGTTGAACATGAGAGAGCCAGAGCTGGAATTATGAATATTTAAATATTGTGAAAATGTTGTTTGAGCCTTTCTTTCAGAACGTCGGGAAAACGGTAATTTTAGAGTTTGTTTTAAGTAATTTGAAAATATACTGATACATCTGACACTATTTGGCCTTAAGGAAAAGTGAAGGAATGAGCAAAGAGTCATGACTGAAAAAAAGGAGTATACGAAAACATTAAAACATATTTCAGATGTTCTTCGATCTTTTCTTCTAGAAAGTCGATGAAATGGAATTTTTAGAGAACAGCAGAGTACTTTCCAACGAAAAGGACCTTCATGATGTACTATTTGGCCTAAAGGACAAGTAAGTGAATGGAAAATTAGTGTATATTTGTGATTTTTAAGTTTAGATGGTTTTTTTAAAAACACAATCTTTTAGATTGTGTTTTTTTTTCCCGCTGTCATATGATGAGTAGTTTGAACTCACTGTTTTAAGTGAAATTCAATATATTCTGAGAACAGCAAAAATAAACTATGTAACATGTTGTACAAGTTATTCTATAGTTTGTATTGTGTAATTTAAATTGTATTCCCATTGTCTCACACTCACTTTGCTTTTTGCATTCTCTTTCAGCTCTTTTTACTCACTTATAATGTCTTTCTCTCACTCTGTTTTACACCCATTCGTTTACTGCACTTCTTTCACAAACCCTCATTTTCATTTCAACTGTCTGCATCCCCTCTCTCCCTTGCACCAATTTTCAGCTTTCAGTCTCTCTGCTTTACTTTCCTTTTCCGTCTCTTCCTCTTTTGCTCTTTTAGTAATTCCTCTTTACTCACTCAGCAGTATTGTCGCACTCTATCACTATAACTCACCCACTCTCCCTCGCTTATCTTTTTTTGCTCCTTTCTTTTGACCTCTTCTCTCTATTTTCCGTTCACTACCTCTATGTCCTCAGTCCCTCACTCTCCTTGTGTTATGTTCACTTGTGTTTATCTACCTTCTATCATTTCTCTTACAACAACTTCACTGCTCCTCTCTCATCGTATTTCATCCCGTTTCTTTTACTCTAGTTCCATTACTACCCCTCATTTCCTATCTTTCAGTGTCCTTCTCTTTACTTTCATCACCGAATCACTTTCTCTCAGTACCACTGTTTTAGTCCTCTTCTCCTCTCTTTCCTTTTTTTGCTCCCTTACTCATTTCCTTTCCTCACTCATTGTACTCCACTTCACTCAGTCCTTCTCTTAGTCTCTCTGTCTACTAACTTCCTCACTCCTTTTCCCTCAATCCTTCTATATTATCCTCTCTCCCTTCATGCCTTCACTCTATGACTCTCCTTCACTTACTCTCAGTTATCTTCCATTCCTCATTCTTCTAAATGCATCCTTAATTAGACTCCTTTCCCTCTCAGTCATTATCTTTTTACGTATTCCTGTTTCTTGATTTAGTTTTGCTAACTCACATTCTTTTAGTATCTTTCTTACCTTCAGTTCATTTCTCTCTCCTTCTCTTCCTCTCTGTCAGTGTATCTATATGCCTTACTGTTAGTAATTTGCTCTCCTTCTATTTCTTTTTCCCTCTTTTTGTCCTTCTACCTTACTTTATTTCCCTTTCTGTGTCCTTCACTCTTACTTTATTTCTAAATACACTGTTATGATTTTTAACCTCTTCATTTGTATCTTTTATTTTAAAATACATATTTTACTAATTATAACTTATTTTTTCCTCTCTCTTTCACAGATACAAAATGTAGTAAAAAAATGTAATTAAAGTTACATTAATGATATAGTAAGTGTGACTAAAAAAATGTAGTTTGTCATCACCCTTTGCTTTAACCTCACTACTATTTTCTCACCCTACCTCACTCCTCTTTCTTTACTCTGCTTCCCTCACTTATTCTTATCCTCCATGTTTACTCCCCTTTCCCTAACTCCCCTCCCACATTCAACTTCCTGCAGTCCCCCTGCTTTACTTCCCTTACCCTCTGTTCCCTTCCTTTGCTCCCTCACTCATTCCCTGTCCCTTAATCATTTACTTTACTCCTGTCACTCCTTCTCTCAGTCCGTCTGTTCTCACAGTTCCTCATTTCCGTTCCCTCACTCTGTCTCTCTTATCGTCGCTGTCTCTGTCCCCTCATTCTGTCAATACTCTTTCGTCATGCTCACTCCCTACAACTCACCCACACTCCCTCACTTACCTTTCTTTGCTGCTTCACTCACTACCTTTCAGTCACTCCTTCCTTTACTCTCTCTCTCTTTTCTCTCTGTCACTCCCCATGTCTTACTTTTATTTACTTTTATCCACCCTCTTTAACCCCTCTTTACTTACAGTCACTGCTCTTTTCTAACCCTCCATCACCTTTGTTCCTTTACTCCGGTTCCGTCACTACCCCTCATTCCCCATCCTTTACTGTCCTTCCCTTTACTTTCAACACCCACTCACATTCTCCCAGTACCTCTGTTTTAGTTTTCTTCCTCTCTCTTCCCTTCTTTCGCTCCCTTAATCATTTTTTTTCTCACTTACACTCTATTATACCTTCTCTCTGTCTTACTATGTAATACACAGTCCATCTGTGTTGCTCCCTCTAGCTCTCTTTCTCTTAACATCACTCTCTCTGTCCCCTTCCCTCATGCTCACTCCTTCATTATTTTTTTTTTTTTTTTTTGGGTGCGCGCCCCGTGCGCGTACCCTGGAGAAAAAAGAATGACAGAGTTTTTAAAAAATATAGCATTTTTTTATAATTTGGAGGTAGTTCTAAAAAGAACTGTTTTTTTAATTCTTTTTGTTGTTTTATATTTTTTTTATTGTTTTTTTGAATTCTTTTTACTTTTTTTGGTTTTTCAGAACAGTTTTATATTTTTTTTGTATTTTTTATGGGGAGAAACAAAAAACAGGGAATTGTAAACGGCTCAACTGGAGCAAAAAAAAATCGGGAAAAAAATTAGGGTTTTTTGGGGCAATTGTGGTTGTCACCACAAAAAATACATGTCACCCTGAATTCACCAAACCGTGGTTGTATGATTGGCATCGTCTCCCTTGTGTCTGGTCCCGATGGAGTGGGAGGCTTTCTTTTGGAGGTGCGGGGTGAAGATTGGGGAGGGATACTGGCCAGTTCTCTCAGCTCTGCAGCAGCATAGTTGTTGGGATGCTTGCTCTGCATATGCCGAATCATGGTGTAATTACCAAATGAATATTTCTTATTAGGGTTCCCCCTTGAAAGTTCCATGCCACAGATTCGGCAAGTTACCTTGGGCGCATTCACTTTCTTCTTGCCCTCTGGGATGGAAAAAAACTCCCATACAATGTGCTCCATTGGCATATATGGGGTATTGTCTTCTGGGAGGAATGTACTTCTCCCCTCCTCGTCCTCCTCCTCCTCTTCTTCTTCTTGACCACCAATGTGATGTTGTGGTGGTCCTCTTGGTGGTGGTGGTGGTGGTGGTGGTGCAGATGCTCCAGCTGCTGCTGCTATTGTAGCCATTTTAAAGAACAAACGATTAGAGACAGATCTCCAAACAGGTCTTCCTCAGTCAAAGGACAAAGTCAGAATAAGGAAAAAAGGTGGGGGCTTTCATCATTTGGAAAATAAAACTGTTCTGGACCAATGAAAAGTGTTATTTTCAAGTCACATGATCCGGGCTTTCATCATTTGGAAACCAAAACTGATCTGCACCAATGAAAAGTGTTATTTTCAGATCACATGACCCGACGCGCTTACGCTACGCGCCCCGGGGCGCGTTGCGTAAGCGCGTCAGGACGTTGTGCGATTGTATGCGCTCGCGTGCTTCCGGGTGCGCTTACGCTGTGCGTCATATGACGCATCACGCGGCTACGCGATACGTCACGATGTTGTTTTTGTTCGCGGGAATAGCGCTAACGGGACGCTTACCGGTACGCGCCCCGGGGCGCGCCATAGCACTGCGCTTACCGGTGAGCGCATCGGTACTCGCCCCGGGAGCGCTCCGGGGCAAAAAAAAAAAAAAAATAACTATTACATCATTATACAATATAAAATTCGTTATAAAAAATATTACATTTCATACATATAGAGATTTGCTATTAAAAAACCTATGAAATTCACAGAAAAAAACATAGGTTTCACACCAGTTATAGTTAGGAATTAGCATTTAAAAAACCTATTAAATTCACTGAAAAAACCATAGATTTCACACCAGTTATAGTTAGCTGGAAATTTTACTCGCATAAAACCATTGAAATTCCCACGTTATAGTTAGTTGGACTCACTATAACTTGCGCGTGCAATGCACTGCTGATGAAGTCACATATTACATCACTCATGACATGGTCAGTGACATCACTCATGACATCACTGATGACACCATCCTTGTGACACAGTGACAGACCTTCTTTCACTGTAATGTAACCCTTGAAACACATATTCAATAATAGAAACTAAAATTTTCAAAAAAATGGAGATACCCATACCAGTTACAACAACCAATTCAGTAATTCCACCATCTATATACACATCCATTCATTCACCAACAGTTCTATATAGTCACTCATCTCATACATATACTCACTCATCATATGTAGTGATACACCTATACATCCTGTTACACACCGACAGTCATCCAAAAGTTACTCACACACATACTCACACATGCAAATAAACTATTGAACATTCATTTATTTGCATATACAGCTATACACACACTACCACCTTACTTCTAAGGAAACTTATACATATTTACTCTCTTAAACAATCACTTATAGAAACACATACTTATTTAAACAGGAACTCTTACAATCTCATACTCTCACATATACTCACTTACATACATCAATATTCACATATACTAGATTAAAACATATGTAGTTACTGATAAAGACACTAGTGAGACAGTCATTCACTCACTAACACACACATATATACACTAATCCACCCATACAGTCCTGCACATATGCTGTCTTCAAAACACATACAGAGAATCAGTTATTCATGCATCTATGTGCTAAGTAATACCCCCACCAAACCATACAAACACTCATACTGATACTAAAACAAACATCTAATAACCCATATACATACACATGTAGCTACTCACCAACCCATGCAGCCACTTATACAGAAAGTGAAACACTAATCCTTATATTTAAATATTTAAACATTACTCACTAATATATGTATTGCCTAAGATACACTTAATAAGCCAGTTAACCAATCAATTTAAAAAAAACAAAAAAACATCTAAACACTAATTTATTCTTCCATCAACTTCTACATATATATATAACACATATTTATTTCTCGGAAAGACACACATTCACTGGATGGTGTCATCAGTGATGTCATGAGTGATGTAATATGTGACGTCATCAGCAGTGCATTGCACGCGCAAGTTATAGTGAGTCCAACTAACTATAACGTGGGAATTTCAATGGTTTTATGCGAGTAAAATTTCCAGCTAACTATAACTGGTGTGAAACCTATGGTTTTTTCAGTGAATATATATATATATATATATATATATATATTCACTGAAAAAAACATAGGTTTCAGGTCCGTTATAGTTAGTTAGTTGATTTCTCTTGTACAAAACCATAGAAATTCCCCTGTTATAGTTAGTTCAGTTAACTATAACTCGTGCCCCCGCAATGCACTGCTGATGACGTCACATGTCATCAGTGATGTCATGAGTGATGTCACTGACCATGTCATGAGTGATGTAATATGTGACGTCATCAGCAGTGCATTGCGGGCGCGCAAGTTATAGTTAGCTGAACTAACTATAACGGGGGAATTTCAAAGGTTTTGTATGAGTGAAATGTCGAGCTAACTATAACATGTGTGAAACCTATGGTTTTTTCAGTGAATTTCTCAGGTTTTTTAAATGCTAATTCCTACCTATAACATGTGTGAAACCTATGGTTTTTTCAGTGAATTCCAAAGGTTTTTTAAATACTAATTCCTAACTATAACGTGGCTGAAACCTATTGTTTTTTTCAGTGAATTTGCAAGGTTTTTTAAATGCTAATTCCTAACTATATCGTGTGTGAAACCTGTGGTTTTTTCAGTGAATATATATATATATATATATATATATATATATATATATATATATATGCAGAAACACCTCCTTCCTTGAAAAGAGAGAAGCCACAGCGGGGGATCAGGTTGGAGGAAGCTTTAATGAAACACACTCGGCAAATGCATTTCGGCAAGTAATTGCCTTCTTCAGTGCCCGGTGAGTGTTAACCAAGAGGCAAGTCCCTTCTCCCTTTCATTTGTCCTCCTCACCGCTGATTAGTTACACCCTTGCACCCTATCCCATGTGAGTAGGTGTGTCTATGTTGGATTTGGCCCACCGTGTCGCAGCAGACCACAAGTCCCAGCATGCCCCTGGATGGTACCGGGCTAAGCTGGAATCAGGTGCAAATCAGGCAAGGCATCCGGACCTCGGGAAAATAGGGGTTACAGCCACTGTCCTGGATATAGTTCACCAAAGTCCTCCTTGTGTCCCCACACCGCATAAACCATGCCGCCTGGAATCAATAGCGCGAGGGTCCGACTGACAGTGCACCAGACCCGGTGTGAGGAAACATTCCCTCAGCATCGCGTTCTTTTCTTCCTGGATGGCAGGTGGGCTCCAGTCTTCCGATCACTCGGAACAAACAAAAGAGCAGCCACAGCCGCCCACGCCAATGGAGATGGAGCCTCTTGTAATGCGGGGGCTTCTTAAACGCGGCACAGGCAACCGCGTTGTAGATATGCAGAAACACCTCCTTCCTTGAAAAGAGAGAAGCCACAGCGGGGGATCAGGTTGGAGGAAGCTTTAATGAAACACACTCGGCAAATGCATTTCGGCAAGTAATTGCCTTCTTCAGTGCCCGGTGAGTGTTAACCAAGAGGCAAGTCCCTTCTCCCTTTCATTTGTCCTCCTCACCGCTGATTAGTTACACCCTTGCACCCTATCCCATGTGAGTAGGTGTGTCTATGTTGGATTTGGCCCACCGTGTCGCAGCAGACCACAAGTCCCAGCATGCCCCTGGATGGTACCGGGCTAAGCTGGAATCAGGTGCAAATCAGGCAAGGCATCCGGACCTCGGGAAAATAGGGGTTACAGCCACTGTCCTGGATATAGTTCACCAAAGTCCTCCTTGTGTCCCCACACCGCATAAACCATGCCGCCTGGAATCAATAGCGCGAGGGTCCGACTACAGCGTATCTTAATGCAATTTGCATTTTAAAGATCATTTTCATTTATTGCAATTTTCACTATGCACGTTTGTATTGATTGTATTGCATGGTTAATGTGTATATGTATTGTACATTCTCACATTGGGTAATTAGGATTTTTTTCTATGTCTGTTAATGGGGACAGGCTATATAAGTTGAAATAAGATGGCGCCTACCAGATTGATAAAGGCTGCGAAGTCAGCCGAAACGCGTCTCTTCAGTCGCTGGGTCGTAGGAGGCCCTTTTAAATAAACACGCCTTGATCCTGCAGTCTTTGTGTGCGTGCCTTCTTCATGTTACGAGTAAGGATTGCTTTGGATGTAGATATATATATATATATATATATGCGCACTGGAAAACTAAACACCCACTTCCCTTAAAAAGAAGTGGAAAGTTTGCATGTCTGCAGCCTTTCTTATTTTTCACCTTATTCATCTTCCACTCAATCAACACATCATCCACACATAGACACACCTACTTGCTGCCTTTCTTGGCTAGGGTTATCAATTATTCTTCTTTAATTCAAATTCAAAGTGCAGGCCCTTTATTCAGCCTTCTTGGTAACTACTACCCGTGAATGGCAGTGGGTAATTTGCACACTTGCGTCCTTTCTTGCATCCTTTCTACCGCACACTGTGTGTACTTTGTGCATTAGCTTGCTTCCTTAGATATGGTACTCGTTTCTTTTGCTCCCACTGCGGAATCCAACACCCTATCTGTGTAATGAGCTGGAAATCCAAAGATCCACTTTACTGACAAGGCAGTGGGTAGTTTGCGTGTCTCCAGCATTTCTTATTTTTCACCTTTTTCATTTTCCACTCAATCAACACGTCGTCCACACATACACACAACTACTTGCTGCATTCCTTGGCTGTGATTACCAACTATTCTTCTATTTCATATTCCTATTCAAAGTGCATTCCTTCATCAAGCCTTTTTATTGTAATAACTACCCCGGCCGAAGGCACAGTGAAATTTGCACTCTTGCCCTTTATTGGCTGGGGTTATCAATTATTCTTCAATTTCATATTCTGATTCAAACTCAAAGCCCTTTATCGAGCTTTTTTGTTTGTTGGATTCTGCTCCTACACAGAACTATAGCAAAAACACCAATGACTAGTCAACCCAGAACATGCGACTTAGATTACCTCAAGTAAGGTGGATAACAAGAGCACTCTTTCGTTATAGTCTTACACCAGTCCAAAACAAGGATTAAATTAAGACATGTGCAAGTTTGAAATGTTTCTTTCTAACGCCGTAATCTCATGCTCAGTACCTTAGATAATACAAGAAAACATATCAGAAACAAGGTTGTCAGCATTGTTACTATTCCATAAAATACAAAGGGAGAAAGCATATTTTAATGCTAAAGGGAAACAGATTTAAAATATACCTAGATTTCACCCTCCCTACCTAGCAGGTTAGTTTATAACTACAGAAGGTCTCATTGGATTACATGGGCGGACCCATACCTCTGGTACTCAGCAGTAGTGGATCACATTGAGTTCTGCACAAACTGTCAGGATATGAATGTTCTCCAACTGTGTGTAATCATGCCTGCACAGTGCATTATTAAATGCGCCAGTATCAGAGGTGGCCACAGCTGCATATGTGTTATGGCTCGAATGTGCGAGGATCATTCCGAATAACAGACACAGTGTCCAAGATAACCTTGATGTTCCATGCTCTCACTATACACACTAAACTAGCGAGGCAGTCTACCAATGTAGCATAACAAAAAATTCTCATGTGAACCAAAATACTCAGCCTTCTCTAAACAATATCGCAGGTGCGTGTCATGTGCAAAGCAGAGCAGGAAAGCAAAAATGGCGTTTAAGCTTCTAATAAACCCATGCTAACTTAACATGGTGTGAGTGCAAGGCTCAGCCCCACGGCACCCTTCCTTGATCGAAGCACGTGATATAAACGTGGGCGAATTACGAATGCAGAGTCCAAGCCTGAAAAGCAGAGTCAAGTTCAAAATTGCAAAAAAAATTATTCGCTGTTTCATAGAAAGCATTAACTAAATAATAAAGAATAGGTAGAAAAATCAAAGACTCTTATTCCAACAGCGTATAAGCACAGTATGTAGCAACAGCCTCCAAGAGGAAGTGATTGTTCTCACCTGAAAACATTTCTGCCATCCAATTCAATAGTGGGAATGAACATACATGTTCCTCAATGACCGGAGCCTCTATCACCATCGGAGGAAAACTCGGGTCATCTTCAATGTAACTGAGTGCCAAGAAGTCATGCGCTGCTGCAAAAACATTCCAACGTCCCATTATTCCATGTATCGCTGCTAAGGCCATAATCCCGCCGCCAGAACAGAGCAAGTCATGAACCACTAAGGGGCTCATCAGCTGGTCATAATCCGCTTTGGGAGACACCGTACTGCAGAGACACAAATCCAGGGCCCAGTCGAAATCTCAGCTCAGGCAATGGTAGACAGGTTGAACGCATGTGAAAAAGGAAAATCAAAACGATAATCCATAAGCTGCACTCAATGTAGCCAGAGGCAGCGCTCCGTAATAAATAAGCATTTCATTGCGGACCAGCAACAGCCGAGACATATTGTCGTGTGCTGCAGGATGTACATCCATATTTAAGTACAGAAATTAATAAAAGCACACCGACACCCAATGCGAGTATTAAGGGGAATCCACCAAAGATGCTGGAAAAAATCTAATGGAAAAATGCAGAGAAGACACCAAATATAGTTTGAAAAGAAGTCATAAGACCACTGCTTATAACTTTAAAAAAGTAAGGTAACTCCGTAGTCAAGGACGCATTAAAGATAGTCTGAATTAACTCCCCAAAATGCAGGGGCACGTCTGTATTTAATAAAGCATGCACTTCTGTTCGGGTGTTTGCTATATGAAGGACAAATGTTTCTCTACCAGATGTAAGAGCAACCTCTTTTTGAGACAATAGCGCTCTTATACGGCTCATTTGGTTGACTCTGCTTTCAAGGTCGGAATCGACGGACAGATAGAAACATCCAGCTTCCCATGCAGAGGAGTAAACACAACTTTTTTATAGCAAACCAAACGCTCAGTTACTGTAATCATGTAAGCGATGCCTGCTAACATCACACAACAATCTGCATTATTTCAAAGTAAATAACTCCAGTTTGCCAGTAAACTCAACGTTGTTATGATAGCACGTGTCTGAGTGCATTGCAAAACTCAGGCCAAATTAGGCGCATCTTGATTACAAGAGCCATGCAATTGTATGTGTCTACAAATTAAGAAGTGATCTGGTGCTATTGTGCAATCCTCACCATTCAGATAAACTTATTTTTCCTCCCTCAGGCACCTATATGTAAATGGTAATAACCAAACTTCGTGGAGATAAGCGCTGCCTAAAGATGCATATCTGCCTATAGCATAGTATTTCATGCAAACCTCAAACTTAAATAGGCTAAAAGGAAACATTATGATACCGTGGATAAGCCACACAGCTGAATCGGATCTCCAATGAGTGACCGCTTGTAACCATTCTCATAGCGCGCCCTGCGCTCTGATTTGACAGTGAGAGAGTGATCGCACCATAGTTTGTACTGCTAATCATTCTCAGCATATGCTACGAATACGCTTTCACGTTACGCGTCGCATCAAAGCTTCCGTGTGACGTCATGTACGGCGCCCCGTACGCGAAAGACGCAAATGTTTTAATTATTTAAAAAGATATATTCATGTATTTAATGAACATACTAACAGAAGACATTATATAGGGTAGTTATTAAAATAGTTTTTTTTAACTTTGAACAATCGTATATCACTTTTAAAAGCAATGACACAAATCACGGAGGAACGTCGTGCGTACTCGCATCGTAAGAGCACCGTAAGCACAGCGTAACAGTACTCAAAGCCAAGTGACTTTAAAAGAAGAGATTTGATTGGTTCATAACACTTCCTATTCCAACTTTTGAAAGTTCCGTCCCATTTTAATCATTCTACTTTGACTTTCTAAGAAGAAGCATCTCATCTGAGAATCGTGTCAAATAGAAGGAAGATTACCATAATAACAGCAATGTACTTATCTTCTAGCCATTCTTCAGAGGAATATTTCATTCCTGAAGAACCTCCAAAGCAGAGGAAAGAAGCTCTAATTTGGCAGTTTTTTACTTTTCCAGAAGGGAAAAAAAGGTTAATGCTCCAAAAGTAAACTGTAAAATTTGCCAAACAACTCTTTCAAGGGGTGATCCATCTTAAAAATACTCCTTTGGCACAGCAAATATGGAGCGACACGTGAAGAACTTGTACCCCAACAACTTTGCTCGAGCTGCAACACGGAGGTTGCGAGACAACCCACTTGCTACTGCACCAAGCACATCAACTGCTGCAGCAGCAATTTCAGTAAGCAAGCCCCCAATTTTAGAAAAAAAGTTGCCCCGGGATTTGGCCCCCCGAAGAGCTAATTAAGAATAAAACTGACTTCTAGTTGTTTTTTCTTTTCCACTGCATACGAGTACCATACGCGTACCCCGTGTTTCTTTATTTAAAAAAAAAACTTGGGCCTAAAGATCCATGTAGAACCCCCTGAGCAGGCCTAGAGGGTCAACATGTTTCTACCCTGCCCCCTTTCCTTATTTTTCAACTTTCTTTTACAGTTTTCTTGTGACTGTACTGACAAGGCACAAGATGGCTGCCAACACTTCCTGGTTTGGAATGTTGACAGACAGTTGACATCCAATCAGCATGGAGCTCGTGCTCGTAATGGTACAGATTTCCGTACGAGTGCAGTACTTCGTCTCTCGATATCACTATGATTTTACTTTTGATTTTCTCAGGAACTACTGAACGGATTTACACCATTTAACAAAAAGCACAATCTACGAACCAAACTCTACCTCTCTGCCAAATTTGGTGTAATTCCGTTCAGCCGTTAGGGCTGTAGCCCTGGCTAAAGGTCCCTATGGAAAATTGCATTGAGAAAACACGTGTGGGCACCCCTTATTTCTCAACCCCCACTTAACAAATCACCCCCAAACTTTCAGGGAAGAAGCGGAATGGAGCAGGCCATTTTTTTGGAGAAATTCGCGAAGATTCGTCCACCAGCGCCAAAGTTATTCCAAATAGAATGTTGTGGATTTCCTATGGAAAGTAGGTCCTAACTATAACCACCTAGATGTCATCAGTGATGTCATGAGTGATGTCACTGACCATGTCATGAGCGATGTAATATGTGACATCATCAGCAGCGCACTGCGGGCGCGCGAGTTATAGTTAGCTGAACTAACTATAACGGGGGAATTTCTATGGTTTGGTATGAGTGAAATGTCCAGCTAACTATAACTGGTGTGAAACCTATGGTTTTTTCAGTGAATTTCAAAGGTTTTTTAAATGCTTATTCGTAACTATACCGTGTGTGAAACCTATGGTTTTTTCAGTGAATTTCAAAGGTTTTTCAAATGCTAATTCCTAACTATAACGTGTGTGAAACCTATGCTTTTTTCAGTGAATTGCAAAGGTTTTTTAAATGCTAATTCTTAACTATAACGTGTGTGAAACCTATGGTTTTTTCAGTGAATTTCAAAGGTTTTTTAAATGCTAATTCCTAACTATAACATGTGTCAAACCTATGGTTTTGTCAGTGAATTTCAAAGGTTTTTTGAATACTAATTCCTAACTATAACGTGTGTTAAACCTATGGTTTTTTCAGTGAATTTCAAAGGTTTTTTAAATGCTAATTCCTAACTATGACGTGTGTGAAAGCTATGATTTTCTAGTGAATTTTCAATATTTTTAAAATGCTAATTTGTAATTCATTATTTATTTATAAATGTATTCTTCGACAAACTGCCTTTGTATATTATAATACATTGAATTGTTTATGTAAAATGCAACAGCACATATATTTTGTATGATTTGCATAAAGTTGAACAGTATACTTAGGCTGTGGGGATTTAGGTTTAAACCTAGAATACCTTATAAAACCCCACTCAAAGATAAATAGCCCTCACCGGTGAAAACGTATAAATACTGAAAAAAACACCTGCACAACCACAAACTAAATGCCTTTCAAAGAAAGGAAAAGAGAGTCATTTTTTTATTCCTGAAGGTGTCAATACAATGTAACTTTGTTATACAAGCTAGCAGTAAGGAGGACTAAAATATTGTTTCTTCTCCCTTTTACTTTTTTCAGTTTTGTGGCCTTTGATCTAAAGATGCAGGGTTTAGTTTCATGTTTTAGGTCTAGTTTAATCATTGTATAAACTGTAGAGAATCAGATAATATCAAACTTATATTTGATATTTTGGCTGCATTTTATTCTTTCACTGATAGGTAAAATGGCTGGTTTCATAAAAATCTTTCCTAATATGTGTCATCACATTTACCCACAGGGAATGGGTAAAAACCCTTAATACATCAGACCATAGTTTCTAGTGGGTCAGTACTGATAGTAGGTGAATTGCCAACACCTCAGGCTTTACACATTCAATGCAAGGTATAGTGACAAGTATATATATCACCAAGCATCTGGGATAGTGGCGAAAACATGACACCAGACTTTTGGAAAGCATTGAACTCAGTGTCACTTGTAATGCTCTGCAAAAAAGGTTCTTTCCAAGTCCAACAAAGATTGGAGTGATATTGTTTGTATTTGCAGTGATTCAGCTACGTATTTAAAAAAGCTGTGTGATGACCTGTCAAAGTTGATACCCGAGCTGAAGTGATTTCCTGTAGGAGATCCTTGCCACTAGATGGTATGCTGAAAGCATCTTTACCATCTTCAGAGTTAATGAGGAATGCTATTGACTTTTTAGGCCATTCTGGTGCACTGTTTTCTTATGCACAGGAACTAAAACGCAAACATTTATCATTTCATGCTTTATGTGGCATCAAAGAAAGAGTCATCCCAACTGTGTCACTTAACTGATCGTTCTCAGCCCAAGGGGCTATGAATGCTGAGAGGGGCTTTTCACAGAAGATTACATGGGAAAGAAAGAGCGAGCGCACATGACCCAAAGA
Source organism: Lissotriton helveticus (assembly GCF_964261635.1). Lineage (NCBI taxonomy): Eukaryota > Metazoa > Chordata > Amphibia > Caudata > Salamandridae > Lissotriton > Lissotriton helveticus. The sequence continues at coordinate 453,594,034 of NC_136067.1, forward strand.
CTCACTGAAGAAGTATTGTATGGTGTACTACAATAAGATTAATTTGCAAAAATCTATTAGGAACTCATATACACTACATCTATATACCATGTTCTTTCAGTGCAGAAAGCAAGCAATAATACAAGCAAAACTTTTCATAAACACAGGAAAAACACTTTTTCTGTTGTTTTTAGTGGCGCGGAAATGTGTAACCACTGATAACAACTGTTTTTTAAGATATTGAAAACACTGAAAAACCCCCACCCTAATTTACCAAAAAAGAAACTGAAAACAGGAAAGCCTAAGTATACTCTACATCTTCAATCCACATGTAAACAGTCAAATTTGTTATTTTTTTTGTGTTTGTTTTTTCAAACGTGCGAGCACCTCGTTTTTTAAAAACTTTTTTTTGCCCTTCGGGGCTCTTTAGGGACGCCCTGACAAGGTCTAGGAGGTCAGGGAGTCTCTAACCTGCCTCATTTTCACATTGTCCACTATTGTTTTTGAGTGACTTTTGCTTCGGGGGTGCCTGCACCGTGCGCGCACCTCACGATTTTTTTTTTTAAAAAGGGTTTTTTTTGCCCTTCGGGGTTCTTTAGGGACCCCCTGACAAGGTCTAGGGGGTCAGGGAGTCTCTAACCTGCCTCATTTTCACGTTGTCCACTATTGTTTATGAGGGACTTTTGCTTCGGGGGTGCGTGCACCGTGCGCGCACCTCGCGATTTTTTTTTTTTTTAACGTTTTTTTTGCCCGTCCGGGTTCTTCAGGGACCCCCTGGGAAGGCCTAAGGGGTTAGGGAGTCTCTTGCTTGCCTCCTTTTCACGTTTAGAAACTTTTATGAAAATCAGATAAAACGCCATTTTGATGCGACGTGCGCACACAGGTGCGCGCATGGCGTGCGCGCACATCAAGTCATGTGACTCGAAAACAACACTTTTCTTTGGTTCATAGTAGTTTCTGTTCTAGAATCTTCAAAAACCCCACCCACTTCCCTCACTATCTGTTTTACTCTCTTGGGAGACAAATCTTTCCAGCTTTCCACAGAGATTTGAAAACATGGCACAAAGACAGGATTCCTCTTCAGAATCAGATGACCAAGAACATCAGGTACCTGCTAAGAAGGGGAAGGAATCGTTTATTTGGCAATTTTTCACTTTTCCTAAAGGGCAGATAAAAGTTAATGCCCCAAAAGTGAAATGCAACATTTCTGGATCTGTCCTCTCGAGGGGAAACCCTCAAAAGAAATATTCATTCTCAATCCACACAATGATACGGCACGTCAAGAATGTGCACCCTGTGCAGTTTGCACAGGCTTCAACAAGAGCCCTTGCATCACAAATTCCACCTGCTGTGGCTAGCACATCGACAGCACCACCATATGCCTCACCATCCACCTCACAATTGGATATAAGGCCATTCCTGAGTTCCGTGCACATGAGATGCAACATTTGCAATGAAATAATCGTCTAGGGGGAGCAGAGCCTCAATCTGATTGAACGTAGAATTCGAGTCCACCAATGCTTCCAGAGGAGATGATTTTTTTTATTTTTCATTTACCTTGTTCCTGTTGAACAGTTTTGCCATTCCAGTTTCCTGTCCTGTTTGAAAATAAAAATATATAAAACTTTCAAAAAAGATTTTTTCTTTTTAAAACAAAACAAAAAAAAGTTATTTTCAGAACTTACTCACTTCTCCAAAAAGAGCTGTATTTCTTACACACTGTGTCATTCATTTTTTGAATGAATGTGTAGTGTATAAATGAATGACTGAAATGACTGAGTGAAGAGGAGGAAGGGACTGATGGAATGAGTGAGGAAAGGGGAGTATGGTGAGTGAGGAAAGAGGAGTCAAAGAGTGACTGAAAGAAGGGGACTAAGGGTAGGGGAGTGAGTTAAGGGTAGTAAAAAAGTATGGGAAGGGCAGTAAGGAAAGGAGAGTGAGGGAGGTGGAGTGAGAGAAGTGGAGCGGGGGCGGGGACAGGGAGGGGAGTAAGGGACAGAGAGGGGGAAATAGAGTAGGGTAAGGGGAATGAAGGTAAGAGAAGTCGAGTGATGGTAAGGAAAGGGGTATGAGGATGATAAAAGGGAGGTAAGTGAAAGTGAGAAGTGGGGAGTGAGGGAGAGAGAAATTGAGTGAGGGAATGGAGGGACTTAGGAAAGCGTAGTGAGGGAAGGGGACTGAGGATTCAAATGAGTGAAGGAGAGTGAGAGAGAGTGAGGGAAAGAGAGCGGAAAAGACAAGAGGGATGAGATACAGACAGGAGGAAATGTGGTGGGGGAAGAGGAGTGACGGTGAGTGAAGGGAGGTGACAGTTAGAGAATGGGTATGAGGGTGAGGGAAGGAGAATGAGGGAGACAAAATAAAATTAAGAGAGAAGGAAAGTGAGTGAGAGAGAGTAGGGGCATGGTAGAAAAGCAGAAGAAAGGAGATTAAGAGTAAAGAAGAGAGAGGGAAAGAGTAACAGAGAGGGAGACCAAGGGACCGAGAAGGAGTAAGGCAGTTAGAATAACTGAGACAGAGGGAGAAAGGAAGAGAAACATACAGAAAAAAAGAGAGAGAAGGAGTGAACGAAACGGAGTAAGTGAGATGGAGTGAGGGAGTCATGAACAAGTAGTGAAGGAAAGAGTGTGACGTAAGGGGAGTGAGGGAGTGAAGAATAGTGAAAGGCAGTAACAGTGAGAGAAAGGGTTTGAGAGTGACGAAAGTGAAATGACAGAATAGAGTGGAAAGGGACTGAGAGATAAAGGAGGAGTGAAGGAAACAGAAAAGGAAAGAGAGGAAGAATGAGTAAGAGAGAGAGAGAGACGAAGACAGTAGAGAGAAAAAGAGGTAGAACGAGTGACTGACAGGGAGTGAAGCGGTTAGACTGAGTGAGACACAGGGAGAGAGGGAGAGAAAAATGTACAGAAGACGAGTGAGAGACTAAAGGAATGGGAGAGAAGGGGTATGAGTTTGAGAAAAGGTGGGTAAGAGAAAGTGAGAGATGTGGAGTGAGGGAGAGAGAAGTGGAGTGAGGGGATGGTGGGAATTAGAAAATGGGAGTGAGAGAAGGAGAAGGAGAGCGAGAGGGAGTGAAAGGGTGAGAATTACAGACAAAAGGAAGTGGATTGGGGGAAGGGGAGTGACGGTGAATGAAGGGCAGTGACAGTTAGACACAATGAGAGAAAGGGAGACCAATGCTTCCCAGGCACTTTCTGGTATCTTCATGTGTAACGGCTTTAAACACTGGTTGTCCTTTCACAGGAGTTAGCTGTAGTAGATCTCCAAAAATGATGATGTGTTTGCCTCCAAATAACACATCATACTCTGTTTAAGAATTTGTTGCATTCTTAAATGCACAAAGGAAAGCATTAAATTTGACACCATGCTTACCTCATCAATAATGAGATGTTCCATTTTTTTCAGGACTCTGGAAACTTCACAACAAGTTTCTCCAGATAGCTTGTGGTATTCTAATTTATTTTCGTGCTCTACTGGCAGCATCAATAAACGATGTAAAGTAATCCCTTTAATGTTATGTGCTGTCAACCCAGTTGGAGCGGTAACAACACAAGAGAGTGACGATTCCGTTCTTTTCTGTAGATAAGTTGTAATTGCTTTAATTAGAAAACTTTTTCCAGTTCCTGCTTCTCCACTCACGTATAGTAGGACAGGTTTAAATGACGTACATGAGCACTCTTTTTTCTCATGACATAAACCATGCTCAATCTGCTCTGTCACTTCATCGTATATTTGTTTTTGCTCAACATTTAGTTGTTTTTCCAATTCTTCTAAGTTTATTACATCCACCTGAGCTTGTTCCATTGCTCTTTCCACCTCATCCATGGCAGTGGCTGCTTCATTATGGATAATTGGTCCTCCTAGTGGATCCTGACTCAACGATCAACGAAGCAGAACTTTGACTGTCTTGAGAACTGTCTCTAGCAATCTCTGCTCCAATTGTAGCTTCTTGCTGTATTTCCTCGTTCAACATTTGGAGATAATTAGTAAAAACAGGACATTCTATAGTATTTTTGGATGCGTTGAATGAATCTTCATAACTGAGAAAATCTCCAAGTAGTTCCTGTTCTGTACGCCATGGCTTAAAGAGTTGCAAAAGAGCTAAATAGTAAAATTCCCTTTTGTCAGGAGTTTCGCAACTCAGGTTTTCGATGATTAATCAAATGTCCTTTTCTTTGTTTCACCAGACATCCTTCAGATCCAATCACAGCATATAATCCTTTATTGATATCTTCTGTAATGTTCTTAAAAGTATAGCTTTTCAGTACTTCATAGAGACAAACGTTCTCAAGATGATTACTTCTATTTGGATAGTATGTATCCAACATATTTGTCTTCAAAATATCTGTACTGTTTGGCTCTCTCTCTGCTAAATACTCAAATTCTTGTACAGATTTCAAAACTCGGTTTAGTGTTCTTGCAAGACCTAAACTCACCCAAATGATTGTTCTAGATTTGGCATATAGACTTGCAGATGATAAGCGATCTGTACATTCATATACTCCGATTTCTCGATGAGACATCTTCAAACTGTGGCTGTACAATTTCTTGCTTAGGCTCTTTTCATGAGAAATTTCTTCCCACATTTCCTTTAGTTCTGTCTTTTCAGATTTCGTAATGTAAGAAGTTACATATCGAGCCACAGCAATGGAGTTGTCTGCAACATATTGAATATCCATGTTTGCATTCCACATGGACAAAATGACTGGGTTATAGTCATTTATGTACTTTGACTCTTCATTTCTTCTTAAGTTATAGGTATTTTTTGGTGATTTTCGTGTCACAGTATGTCGCAAAGATTACATAAAATTGTTCACTCTTCCTTTTGATGTTACTGGTCATGGAAATCCAAAACGACATTTTGTTTAGAACTTGTCCTTTGATTTGTACTTTCGACGACAGTATTTTCCACAACGATGCGTTTGAAACCGCAAGACTTGATGTTTTAAATTCATTTGTTCTGTGTTTTTAGGAACAGCACATGTAGAATACTGTTCAATAAAACTCATCACTGTGTCATCCGAATCTGTTCCAAATTTGGGGGCATCTTTGATCCATAGCAGCATATGTATGTGAGGAGCACCTCTTGCTTGATATTCCTTTCTCCAAAAGAAATCCAGAACCTCTCCAAGAGGAGGATTTTTTTGTTTATGATAAAAGACATCATAGCTTCAAATCTATGATTGAAATACCTGCATACATTAACTGGATCCAAAGAGCACAATTCTCTAGGTGTCTTGTATTCTATATTTCCTATGTTTGCATTTGCCTCTCGAAGAATTTGAAGTAAATCTTCCCAAGCATACTCAGCACAGCTTAGAGTAAGGAACCATGTAGGAGTTCCTAAGTTTCTTAGCATACATTTCAATTCCCCATGACGACGGTACCAATACTCGTTAGTACCAGGCTGGCATGCCATGAGATTAGCTGAGATTCCAAAACAGTGCCTTTATGTTGGACTTTATTCATAAAGTGCCTTGCCGAAACATTCTGCAGATGTACTCCACTTGTTAGTATGTGGTTCACTGCATAAGAAAGTCCAGACAAGTCACTCTCAAACAGAAGATGAAACAAATATGGAATACATTGACGAAACCTTGGATCTTCTGCATATAATCTTGATGTCCGGTATTCAGATGTTGGTATCTGCACAGGTCGGTCATCATATCGTCCACCTTGACCTGTTGGAAATAACTGAGGAAAACAACGAGCTTCCAAGCTTTCTTTAATACACTAATGAGAATTCCTATTGCTTCTTTCATTTGGAATAACTCAATAGCATTCCCCATTACTTCTTTGGAATGCAGTGTATGAACACTATAATGTTCATAAATTTGTTCACTTATGGACACATCCACTTTTTCAATTTGTCCAGCTGACAAATCACTGTCTTCTTCTACAGTTGTTTCCTCTTCTCTTACATATACATTTTTGTAGTATTGATTGTTTTTTTACCAAATACAACGTTGCCTTTTTGACTTTCCTAACATCCACTAATTCTTGCCAGATTTTCTTACTCTTTGTAGGAACGCCATTAACTAGAATAACTAGAGGTTCCTCTTCCACATTTTTAACACCAATTGTTTCAATGTTTTTCTTTAAATCTAGAGGCAAATATACAACTCTTCCCTTTAATCCTCTCTGTAAATCAGAAGGAGGCAATGTCCCTGTCTTAGGCTCCATACGAACAATAGCCTGAAATGGATGCACACATTGAATCAGAATAGACTCATAAGTATTTAAATCCATCAGTTCAGAAGGAATATTTACCAACTCAAGATTATAATGTACAGCTCTAGGTGGCATTTTGTTTTCATTTAATTTATTATAACAATATTTACAAATACATTGATCAGAACCCAAATCAAAACAATTCTCTACCAACAAATAAGTTGCAAATTCCTTCCACTCATTATTATTCTCCTTTTCACTTTTTAAATATAGATCAACTAACCTGGCCTGATTTTTATAATGAATTCTTCTACAACAAACAAAGAAAAATTGGGCCTTTCTCCTGAAATGACCTTAAACCTTGTAATTTCTTGGTCAAAATTTTCTGTACTAAAATTTTGTACATTTTCTTCCACATTTTCTTCTATGACTGTATCAGTTTCTGCACAGTCCTCTTTTTCCCAAAAGTAACTAACCTCAATTTCCTCACAAATGTTCTTTACATCTAATACAGATCCATGTAAAAGAGCACTGTTTAACTGTTGTAGCTTAAGGGCTGGACTTTTTGCATAATACATCCTTCTAACTAATTTCCTCACTTCAGTATGATGCATTGCTAACATCCTAAAATGGTGAAAAACACTCTGGCATACTTTTTTAGAAAGACAAGCCAGAGAATGACCTTGCAAACCCGTTTTTTCTCTCACTCGGCAGGGGTCTAATTCTTGCAACATCTTAATCTTCTGTTTAATACTTTTCTTAGTATACTTACGTAAGAAATTGCGGAAAAAATCAATTGAATCCTGTCGTACACTACAAATACTACTACAATTCCAAGTGTACAATGGAGCCTTAGGACGTCTCCCTAAAACTTCATCAGCTAACACCTATTCTGCATTTCTTGGGACAATTTTCTCTTTTTCGATTGGACAACCATCCTTCACCTCATATGCTCGACCACTGGTGTCAACTGCATGCAACAAATCATTAGTCTGAAAGTAAGTATCTTCATTAAAAAATGGCTCAGAACTTGAACTATGCTTCCATTCTCCAGAAAAAACATTACAAAAATTAGTTCTATTAATAAGTCTTTTCCACTTACTTTTCGCTTTCAAAAGATTAATTGCCTTGTCTAGTGTACGAAGTCTATTGATAACTAAAATAAACCATTTCTTTTTTAATTCAAACGGCTGTTCAACAATACTTTCTATTCTTTTTTTTGCTTATAAAAAGAGCTGTTTTCCTTTTAGAAGTCTTTCCACTTTTCAATAAATTTAATACAACTCTGTTATAAAACATTCTCTTGTGAATTTCAATAAACTGATTTTTTCGTCTATTACTAGAGAGAATTTGATCACCACACACTTTTCCAACATTTTTCTTTTTTAACTACTTTTTCTTTGTTCTTACAGATAATTTTTTTATCTTTTCCACATTGTCCAAATTTTTTTTTCTTACGGTTAATTTCCTTATAAAATCCTTTGTTGTCTTACCAGGAGCATTCTTCTTTTTCTCTGTACAATGTTGTTTAGATACATCTTGTAATTGTGTTTTCTTGGAAAAGAAAGCCCGTTTATATTTTCTTCTTTTGGCATCCTTTGTAGGCATGTTGGTTTTTCTTTCTGTAGATAATAACAGTCTATTGTGAAGACATACTACATAGCAATTAGAACAACTATATGATGTAAACACTGGCTCACTGCATAAGTAAGTTTAAGGTACAGCAACAGTGTCTGAACAGAGTAGGAAATCATGCACTGAGTGCTTTTTCTGACTTTATGGCAGTGCAGTGCTGTTTCAACATTATAGGGGATTTTGCTGAGAATGGTGTTTCAGGGTTCAGAACAGTGCAGTGGTGTTTAGACAGTGTAGGGAGTCATGGTGGGATTGATATTTCTGAATTTAGAGCAATACAGTTGTGTGTACGCAGTGTATGGTATCAAGCAAGTGCTTGAGTAAAAAGCACTGCAAGTCCTAAAGTCTAACTCACTCCATGAGTACATGTATTTCCATGTTTTAAAACACATACACCGAGCAAGTGATTCTGACACAATATTTAAAAACACACTCACTTGCATTCTAAATGAAAAAAGATAGAAATAGGCCTTGAAATTCACTGAATTGATTACTACATGTTACAGAAGGAGTTGGTATGGTATTTTTACAGCACAGCCAGGATCTTCAGTACACAGCACGGAGACTATTTGCAAATTAAGAGGCCTGACACACATACTGCATAGCAGTTTCTAGTACTACATATCCTAAACCCTGGCTCACTTCATCAGAACATGTATTCCCATATTTTTAAACACATCAATGAATCAAATTATTACAAGACTCGAATAATTTTTAATTATAAATTATACATTTATTCATCAAACATTTCATACTCCAATAAAACCTCCAACATCACTTCATCCGGTATTTCATTAACATTGTGCTCAATTTCAAAATTTTCATCTTGAAATTCAATATCTTCCACCGCTTCTAATAATTCAATATCCAAACTTTCATCAAAGAAATCTGAATTTTCTTCATTAATATCCTCTCCAAAAGGTCCATTGAAGTCCTCTATTACTTCATATAAGATGTCAAATTTTGCTGCAAAGTTCTCCTGATCCTGATCTATTTGAGCAATATATTAATTTTGCTGCACCTTGCAAAAAATATAAACACTTAATTATATAATTTTCACCAATAGATAATAAAAAACTACCTTTATCAATTTCATAAGTACATGTATTCCCTCCGCAAATTATTCTGCCACATTCCTCTTAAATGAAAACTGACTCACACTGTGATCTTAGACACATAACACTATCCCTTCCTATTCAGTAAGATGATTACTACAATGAATGTGAGTCTTGCTGGGAATATTCTTTCAGGGTTTACAACACTGCAGTTGTGTTGCAAGAGTTTAGAATATTTTTCTAGGAATGGAGTTTCAGGGTTTAAGACAATGAAGTGAACCTAAAGCAGTGTAGTGAGTCAAGGTGGGACTGAGAATGTACAAATGAAATTCATTGAACTGATTACTACATGCTACAGACACAGTTGCTTTTGCATTTCAACAGCACACCAAGCATCTAAATTGCACAGCATAAACACAATTTGAAAATTAAGAGGCCTGAAACACATACTGCATAGGACTTTCTACAACTACATCACCTCTGTGTCTCTGCTTGAACTATTTCACCCTCTCTCTGCACCATCTTTTCTCTGACTGCACCATCTGTCCATTTGCCTGCAACCCTGCACCATCTATCCTCTAATTGTACCAGTTTAGTCTCTGCCTGCATTATCTCATTTTCTGTCTGCACCAACCCTCTCCCACTGCCTGCACCCTCTCATGTGAATCTGCAGAGGCCTATTAAGATATGACTGCTGGTGTGTATTACACAGCGCTACCATGTTAAATCTTTCCCTTCTCTGCCTGTAGTCTCACACCATGTCTGTGTCTGCTTGCACTATCTGTGTCTCTGCTTCAACCATTTCACCCTCTCTCTGCACCATCTTTTCACTGACTGCACCATCTGTCCTTCTGCCTGCAGCCCTGCACAATCTATCCTCAAATTGTACCAGTTTAGTCTCTGCCTGCATTATCTAATTTTCTGTCTGCACCAACCCTCTCCCACTGCCTGCGCCCTCTCATGTGCATCTGCAGAGGCCTATTAAGATATGACTGCTGGTGTGTATTACACAGCGCTACCATGTTAAATCTTTTCCTTCTCTGCCTGTAGTCTCGCACCATGTCTGTGTCTGCTTGCACTATCTGTGTCTCTGCTTGAACTATTTCACCCTCTCTCTGCACCATCTTTTCTCTGACTGCACCATCTGTCCCTCTGCCTGCAGCCCTGCACCATCTATCCTTTGATTGTACCAGTTTAGTCTCTGCCTCCATTATCTCATTTTTTGTCTACACCAACCCTCTCCCACTGCCTGCACCCTCTCATGTGCATCTGCGTAGTCCTATTATGATATGGCTGCTGGTGTGTATTACACAGCGCTACCATGTTAAATCTTTCCCTTCTCTGCCTGTAGTCTCGCACCATGTCTGAGTCTGCTTGCACTATCTGTGTCTCTGCTTCAACCATTTCACCCTCTCTCTGAACCATCTTTTCACTACCTGCACCATCTGTCCCTCTGCCTGCAGCCCTGCACCATCTATCCTCTGATTGTACCAGTTTAGTCTCTGCCTCCATTATCTCATTTTCTGTCTGCACCAACCCTCTCCCACTGCCTGCACCCTCTCATGTGCATCTGCAGAGGCCTATTAAGATATGGCTGCTGGTGTGTATTACACAGCGCTAACATGTTAAATATTTCCCTTCTCTGCCTGTAGTCTCGCACCATGTCTGTGTCTGCTTGCACTATCTGTGTCTCTGCTTGAACTATTTCACCCTCTCTCTGCACCATCTTTTCTCTGACTGCACCATCTGTCCCTCTGCCTGCAGCCCTGCACCATCTATCCTCTTATTGCACCAGTTTAGTCTCTGCCTCCATTATCTCATTTTCTGTCTGCACCAACCCTCTCCCACTGCCTGCACCCTCTCATGTGTATCTGCAGAGTCCTATTATGATATGGCTGCTGGTGTGTATTACACAGCGCTACCATGTTAATCTTTCCCTTCTCTGCCTGTAGTCTCGCACCATGTCTGAGTCTGCTTGCACTATCTGTGTCTCTGCTTCAACCATTTCACCCTCTCTCTGCACCATCTTTTCACTGCCTGCACCATCTGTCCCTCTGCCTGCAGCCCTGCACCATCTATCCTCTGATTGTACCAGTTTAGTCTCTGCCTCCATTATCTCATTTTCTGTCTGCACCAACCCTCTCCCACTGCCTGCACCCTCTCATGTGCATCTGCAGAGGCCTTTTAAGAAATGGCTGCTGGTGTGTATTACACAGCGCTACCATGGTAAATCTTTCCTTTCTCTGCCTGTAGTCTCGCACCATGTCTGTGTCTGCTTGCATTATCTGTGTCTCTCCTTCAACCATTTCAAAGCAGAGCAGGAAAGCAAAAATGGCGTTTAAGCTTCTAATAAACCCATGTTAACTTAACATGGTGTGAGTGCAAGGCTCAGCCCCACGGCACCCTTCCTTGATCGAAGCACGTGATATAAACGTGGGCGAATTACGAATGCAGAGTCCAAGCCTGAAAAGCAGAGTGATTGTTCTCACCTGAAAACATTTCTGCCATCCCATTCAATAGTAGGAATGAACATACATGTTCCTCAATGACCGGAGCCTCTATCACCATCGGAGGAAAACTCGGGTCATCTTCAATGTAACTGAGTGCCAAGAAGTCATGCGCTGCTGCAAAAACATTCCAACGTCCCATTATTCCATGTATCGCTGCTAAGGCCATAATCCCGCCGCCAGAACAGAGCAAGTCATGAACCACTAAGGGGCTCATCAGCTGGTCATAATCTGCGTTGGGAGACACCGTACTGCAGAGACACAAATCCAGGGCCCAGTCGAAATCTCAGCTCAGGCAATGGAAGACAGGTTGAACGCATGTGAAAAAGGAAAATCAAAACGATAATCCATAAACTGCACTCAATGTAGCCAGAGGCAGCTCTCCGTAATAACTAAGCATTTCGTTGCGGACCAGCAACAGCCGAGACATATTGTCGTGTGCTGCAGGATGTACATCCATATTTAAGTAAACAAATTAATAAAAGCACACCGGCAACCAATGCGGGTATTAAAGGGAATCCACCAAAGATGCTGGAAAAAATCTAATGGAAAAATGCCGAGAAGACACCAAATATAGTTTGAAAAGAAGTCATAAGACCACTGCTTATAACTTTTAAAAAAGTAAGGTAACTCCGTAGTCAAGGACGCATTAAAGATAGTCTGAATTAACTCCCCAAAATGCAGGGGCCCGTCTGTATTTAATAAAGCATGCACTTCTGTTCGGGTGTTTGCTATATGAAGGACAAATGTTTCTCTACCAGATGTAAGAGCAACCTCTTTTTGAGACAATAGCGCTCTTATACGGCTCATTTGGTTGACTCTGCTTTCAAGGTCGGAATCGACGGACAGATAGAAACATCCAGCTTCCCATGCAGAGAAGTAAACACAACTTTTTTTTATAGCAAACCACACGCTCAGTTACTGTAATCATGTAAGCGATGCCTGCTAACATCACACAACAATCTGCATTATTTCAAAGTAAATAACTCCAGTTTGCCAGTAAACTCAACGTTGTTATGATAGCACGTGTCTGAGTGCATTGCAAAACTCAGGCCAAATTAGGCGCATTTTGATTACAAGAGCCATGCAATTTTATGTGTCTACAAATTAAGGAGTGATCTGGTGCTATTGTGCAATCCTCACCATTCAGATAAACTTATTTTTCCTCCCTCAGGCACCTATATGTAAATGGTAATAACCAAACTTCGTGGAGATAAGCGCTGCCTAAATATGCATATCTGCCTATAGCATAGTATTTCATGCAAACCTCAAACTTAAATAGGCTAAAAGGAAACATTATGATACCGTGGATAAGCCACACAGCTGAATCGGATCTCCAATGAGTGACCACTTGTAACCATTCTCATAGTGCGCCCTGTGCTCTGATTTGACAGTGAGAGAGTGATCGCACCATAGTTTGTACTGCTAACCATTCTCAGCATACGCTACGAATACGCTTTCACGTTAGGTGTCGCATGAAAGCTTCCGTGTGACGTCATGTACGGCGCCCCGTACGCGAAAGACGCAAATTTTTTAAATATTTAAAAATATATATTTATGTATTTAATGAACATACTAACAGAAAACATTATATAGGGTAGTTATTAAAATAGTTTTTTTTTACTTTGAACAATCGTTTATTACTTTTAAAAGCAATTACACAAATCACGGAGGAACGTCATGCGTACTCGCATCGTAAGAGCACCGTAAGCACAGCGTAACAGTACGCAAAGCCATGCGACTTTAAAAGAAGAGATTTGATTGGTTCATAACACTTCCTATTCCAACTGTTGAAAGTTCCGTCCCATTTTAATCATTCTACTTTGACTTTCTAAGAAGAAGCATCTCATCTGAGAATCGTGTCAAATAGAAGGAAGATTACCATAATAACAGCAATGAACTTATCTTCTAGCCATTCTTCAGAGGAATATTTCATTCCTGAAGAACCTCCAAAGCAGAGAAAAGACGCTCCAATTTGGCAGTTTTTTACTTTTCCAGAAGGGAAAAAAAGGTTAATGCTCCAAAAGTTAACTGTAAAATTTGCCAAACAACTCTTTCAAGGGGTAATCCATCTTAAAAATACTCCTTTGGCACAGCAAATATGGAGCGACACATGAAGAACGTGTACCCCAACAACTTTGCTCGAGCTGCAACACGGAGGTTGCGAGACAACCCACCTGCTACTGCACCAAGCACATCAACTGCTGCAGCAGCATTTTCAGTAAGCAAGCCCCCAATTTTAGAAAAAATTGCCCCGGGATTTGGCCCCCCAGGAGCTAATTAAGAATAAAACGGACTTCTAGTTGTTTTTTTTTTCTACTGCGTACTAGTACCATACGCGTACCCCGTGTTTCTTTATTTAAAAAAAAAACTTGGGCCTAAAGATCCATGTAGAGCCCCCTGAGCAGGCCTAGAGGGTCAACATGTTTCTACCCTGCCACCTTTCCTTATTTTTCAACTTTCTTTTACAGTTTTCTTGTGACTGTACTGCCAAGGCACAAGATGGCTGCCAACACTTCCTGGTTTGGAGTGTTGACAGACAGTTGACATCCGATCATCATGCAGCTCGTGCTCGTAATTGTGCAGATTTCCGTACGCATGCAGTACTTCGTCTCTAGATATCACTATGATTTTACTTTTGATTTTCTCAGGAACTACTGAACGGATTTACACCATGTAACAAAAAACACAATCTACGAACCAAACTCTACCTTTCTGCCAAATTTGGTCTAATTCCGTTCAGCCGTTTGGGCTGTAGCCCTGGCTAAAGGTCCCTATGGAAAATTGCATTGAGAAAACACGTTTGGGCCCCCCTTATTTCTCGACCCCCACTTATTTCTAGACCCCCACTTAACGAATCACCCCCAAACATTCAGGGAAGGAGCGGAATGAAGCAGGCCATTTTTTGGGGAGAAATTCACGAAGATTCGTCCACCAGCGCCAAAGTTATTCTAAATAGAATGTTGTGGATTTCCTATGGAAAGTAGGTCCTAACTATAACCACCTAGATGTCATCAGTGATGTCATCTGTGATGTCACTGACCATGTCATGAGTGATTTAATATGTGACGTCATCAGCAGTGCATTGCGGGCGCGCGAGTTATAGTTAGCTGAACTAACTATAACGGGGGAATTTCTATGGTTTGGTATGAGTGAAATATCCAGCTAACTATAACTGGTGTGAAACCTATGTTTTTTTTCAATGAATTTCAAAGGTTTTTTAAATGCTAATTCCTAACTATACCGTGTGTGAAACCTATGGTTTTTTCAGTGAATTTCAAAGGTTTTTCACATGCTAATTCCTAACTATAACGTGTGTGAAACCTATGGTTTTTTCAGTGAATTTCAAAGGTTTTTTAAATGCTAATTCTTAACTATAACGTGTCTGAAACCTAAGTTTTTTTCAGTGAATTTCAAAGGTTTTTTAAATGCTAATTCCTAACTATAACATGTGTCAAACCTATGGTTTTTTCAGTGAATTTCAAAGGTTTTTTGAATACTAATTCCTAACTATAACGTGTGTTAAACCTATGGTTTTTTCAGTGAATTTCAAAGGTTTTTTAAATGCTAATTCCTAACTATGACGTGTGTGAAAGCTATGATTTTCTAGTGAATTTTCAATATTTTTAAAATGCTAATTTGTAAATCATTATTTATTTATAAATGTGTTCTTCGACAAACTGCCTTTGTATATTATAATACATTGACTTGTTTATGTAAAATGCAACAGCACATATATTTTTTATGATTTGCATAAAGTTGAACAGTATACTTAGGCTGTGGGGATTTAGGTTTAAACCTAGAATACCTTATAAAACCCCACTCAAAGATAAATAGCCCTCACCGGCGAAAACGTATAAATACTGAAAAAAACACCTGCACAACCACAAACTAAATGCCATTCAAAGAAAGGAAAAGAGAGTCATTTTTTTCTTCCTGAAGGTGTCAATACAATGTAACTTTGTTATACAAGCTAGCAGTAAGGAGGACTGGCTAACATTATCCTGCTTGAGTTTTGTTCTTTAGGGATACCACTAAAATATTGTTTCTTCTCCCTTTTACTTTTTTCAGTTTTGTGGCCTTTGATCTAAAGATGCAGGGTTTAGTTTCATGTTTTAGGTCTAGTTTAATCATTGTATAAACTGTAGAGAATCAGAAAATATCAAACTCATATTTGATATTTTGGCTGCATTTTATTCTTTCACTGATAGGTAAAATGGCTGGTTTCATAAAAATCTTTCCTAATATGTGTCATCACATTTACCCACAGGGAATGGGTAAAAACCCCTAATACATCTGACCATAGTTTCTAGTGGGTTAGTATTGATAGTAGGTGAATTGCCAACACCTCAGGCTTTAAACATTCAATGCAAGGTATAGTGACAAGTATATATATCACCAAGCATCTGGGATAGTGGTGAAAACATGACACCAGACTTTTGGAAAGCATTGAACTCAGTGTCACTTGTAATGCTCTGCAAAAAATGTTCTTTCCAAGTCCAACAAAGATTGGAGTGATATTGTTTGTATTTGCAGTGATTCAGATACGTATTTAAAAAAAAGCTGTGTGATGACCTGTCAAAGTTGATACCCGAGCTGAGTTGATTTCCTGTAGGAGATCCTTGCCACTTGTTAGATGGTATGCTGAAAGCATCTTTACCATCTTCAGAGTTAATGAGGAATGCTATTGACTTTTTAGGCCATTCTGGTGCACTGTTTTCTTATGCACAGGAACTAAAACGCAAATATTTATCATTTCGTGCTTTATGTGGCATCAAAGAAAGAGTCATCCCAACTGTGTCACTTAACTGATCGTTCTCAGCCCAAGGGCTATGAATGCTGAGATGGGCTTTTCACAGAAGATTACATGGGAAAGAAAGAGCGAGCGCACATGACCCAAAGACTCACTGAAGAAGTATTGTATGGTGTACTACAATAAGATTAAATTGCAAAAATCTATTTGGAACTCATATACACTACATCTATATACCATGTTCTTTCAGTGCAGAAAGCAAGCAATAATAAAAGCAAAACGTTTCATAAACACCGGAAAAACACTTTTTCTGTTGTTTTTAGTGGCGCGAAAATGTGTAACCACTGATAACAACTGTTTTTTAAGATATTGAAAACACTGAAAAAACCCAACCCTAATTTACCAAAAAAGAAACTGAAAACAGGAAAGCCTAAGTATACTCTACATCTTCAATCCACATGTAAGCAGTCAAATTTGTTATTTTTTTTGTGTGTGTTTTTTCAAACGTGCGAGCACCTCGTTTTTTAAAAACTTTTTTTTGCCCTTCGGGGCTCTTTAGGGACCCCCTGACAAGGTCTAGGGGGTCAGGGAGTCTCTAACCTGCCTCATTTTCACTTTGTCCACTATTGTTTTTGAGTGACTTTTGCTTCGGGGGTGCCTGCACCGTGCGCGCACCTCGCGATTTATTTTTAAAAAAAAGGTTTTTTTGCCCGTCGGGGTTCTTCAGGGACCCCCTGGGAAGGCCTAAGGGGTTAGGGAGTCTCTTGCTTGCCTCCTTTTCACGTTTAGAAACTTTTATGAAAATCAGATAAAACGCCATTTTGATGCGACGTGCGCACACAGGTGCGCGCATGGCGTGCGCGCTCCTGTTCGCGCACATCAAGTCATGTGACTCGAAAAGAACACTTTTCTTTGGTTCATAGTAGTGTCTGTTCTAGAATCTTCAAAAACCCCACCCACTTCCCTCACTATCTGTTTCACTCTCTTGGGAGACGAATCTTTCCAGCTTTCCACAGAGATTTGAAAACATGGCACAAAGACAGGATTCCTCTTCAGAACATCAGGTACCTGCTAAGAAGGGGAAGGAATCGTTTATTTGGCAATTTTTCACTTTTCCTAAAGGGCAGAAAAAAGTTAATGCCCCAAAAGTGAAATGCAACATTTCTGGATCTGTCCTCTCGAGGGGAAACCCTCAAAAGAAATATTCATTCTCAATCCACACAATGATACGGCACGTCAAGAATGTGCACCCTGTGCAGTTTGCACAGGCTTCAACAAGAGCCCTTGCATCACAAATTCCACCTGCTGTGGCTAGCACATCGACAGCACCACCATATGCCTCACCATCCACCTCACAATTGGATATAAGGCCATTCCTGAGTTCCGTGACATGAGATGCAACATGTGCAATGAAATAATCGTCTACGGGGAGCAGAGCCTCAATCTGATTGAACGTAGAATTCGAGTCCACCAATGCTTCCAGAGGAGATGATTTTTCCAGTTTCCTGTCCTGTTTGAAAATAAAAATATATAAAACTTTCAAAAAAGATTTTTTTTTTAAAACAAAACAAAAAAAAAGTTATTTTCAGAACTTACTCACTTCTCCAAAAAGAACTGTATTTCTTACACACTGTGTCATTCATTTTTTGAATGAATGTGTAGTGTATAAATGAATGACTGAAATGACTAAGTGAAGAGGAGGAAGGAACTGAGGGAATGAGTGAGGAAAGGGGAGTATGGTGAGTGAGGAAAGAGGAGTCAAAGAGTGACTTAAAGAAGGGGACTAAGGGTAGGGGAGTGAGTTAAGGGTAGTCAAAAAGTATGGGAAGGGCAGTAAGGAAAGGAGAGTGAGGGAGGGGGAGTGAGAGAAGTGGAGCGGGGGCGGGGACAGGGAGGGGAGTAAGGGACGGAGGGGGGAAATAGAGTAGGGTAAGGGGAGTGAAGGTAAGAGAAGTCGAGTGATGGTGAGGGAAGAGGTATGAGGATGATAAAAGGGAGGTAAGTGAAAGTGAGAAGTGGGGAGTGAGGGAGAGAGAAATTGAGTGAGGGAATGGAGGGACTTAGGAAAGTGTAGTGAGGGAAGGGGACTGAGGATTTAAATGGGTGAAGGAGAGTGAGGGAGAGTGAGGGAAAGAGAGCAGAAAAGACAAGAGGGGTGAGATACAGACAGGAGGAAATGTAGTGGGGGAAGGGGAGTGACGGTGAGTGAAGGGCAGTGACAGTTAGATAAGGGGTATGAGGGTGAGGGAAGGAGAATGAGGGAGACAAAACAAAATTAAGAGAGAAGGAAAGTGAGTGAGAGAGAGTAGAGGCATGGTAGAAAAACAGAAGAAAGGAGATTAAGAGTTAAGAAGAGAGAGGGAAAGAGTAACAGAGAGGGAGACTAAGGGACCGAGAAGGAGTAAGGCAGTTAGAATAAATGAGACAGAGGGAGAAAGGAAGAGAAAAATACAGAAAAAAAGAGAGAGAAGGAGTGAACGAAACGGAGTAAGTAAGATGGAGTGAGGGATTCATGAACAAGTAGTGAAGGAAAGAGTGTGACGTAAGGGGAGTGAGGGAGTGAAGAATAGTGAAAGGCAGTAACAGTGAGAGAAAGGGTTTGAGGGTGACGAAAGTGAAATGACAGAATAGAGTGGAAAGGGACTGAGAAATAAAGGAGGAGTGAAGGAAACAGAAAAGGAAAGAGAGGAAGAATGAGTAAGAGAGAGAGAGACGAAGACAGTAGAGAGAAAAAGAGGTAGAACGAGTGACTGACAGGGAGTGAAGCAGTTAGACTGAGTGAGACACAGGGAGAGAGGGAGAGAAAAATGTACAGAAGACGAGTGAGAGACTAAAGGAATGGGAGAGAAGGGGTATGAGTTTGAGGAAAGGGGGGTAAGAGAAAGTGAGAGATGTGGCGTGAGGGAGAGAGAAGTGGAGTGAGGGGATGGAGGGAGTTAGAAAATGGGAGTGAGAGAAGGAGAAGGAGAGCGAGGGGGAGTGAAAGGGTGAGAATTACAGACAGAAGGAAGTGGAGTGGGGGAAGGGGAGTGACGGTGAATGAAGGGCAGTGACAGTTAGACACAATGAGAGAAAGGGAGAGCAAGCAACTGAGAAGGAGTGAGGCAGTTAGAATGAGTGAGAGAAAGGGAGACAGGGAGAGAAACATGGAAGAAAAAAAGTGAGGGAAGGAATAAATGAAGGGGAGTAAATGAAATTGAGTGAGGGAGTGAGAAAAGAGGAGTGAAGGAAGGAAGGAGAGTGAGGGAAGGGGAGTGAGGGAAAAGTACTGAGGGTGAGTGAAAGGCACTAACATTGAGAGAATGAGTATAAGAGTGATGAAAGGAGAATGAGAGAGAAGGAAGGAGATAAGGAGAGAGGAAAGGGGACCGAGGGACAACGTAGGAGTGAAGGAAACAGAAAGGGAAAGACAGAAAGGGTGAGGGAAAGACAGAGAGAGAGAGTGAGAGAGGAAGAGAGGGAGAGCGAAATGGAGTGAAGGGTAGTGTGGGACTAAAGGAATGGGAGTTAGCAAAAGTGAATGCGGAAAGGGGAGTAAGGGGAGGGGACTGACAGATGGAGTGAGGGAAAAGAGTGACGGGGAGTGAGACAAGTGGAGTGAGTGAAAGAGAGTGAGGGATGATGTGAAAGAAAGAGAGTAAGGGGAGAGTGAGAAGAGACTGCATGATACACAAGGGTAGTGATGAGGAAGATAGGAAAAAGAAGTGAGGGACAGAGAGGGGAAAGAGGGAGTTGGACAAGGTGAGTGAGGATGAAGGAAGAGTACTGATGGTGAGAGAAGGAGTGTAAAGGTGAATGAAGGGGAGTAAGGAGAATGAGGGAAGGGGAGTAAAATGAAGAAAAGGAAGGTGAGTAAGAGAGAGAGTAAAGAAAAGGAATGAGAGAAAGAGAAATAATAGAGTAATGAAAAGGTATTTTTTGTTTGTCAAACTTACCTTATAAATAATGACAAGATTTTAAAACTTTAAATAAAATATATAGTATCTGTGGAAGACAATAAAAAATTGAGTTATAATATATATTTCACAATACAAAAGAAAGTAGGAGTGAAGGAAACAGAAAGGGAAAGAAAGGAAGGGTGAAGGAGAGAGGGAGAGAGTAAGAGAGAAAGAGAGGGAGAACGAATAACTAACAGGGAGTGAAGTGGTTAGACTGAGTGAAAGGGGAATAAGGGAAGAATATTGTCAGATGGAGTAAGTGAAAGAGAGTGAGGGGGAGTGAGAGAATAGAAGCAAGAGAAAGGGAATAGGATTGATGCACAGTGAGGAGAACATGAAGTGGGGGAATAGGACTTAGATTGAATGAAGGGCAGTGACAGTTAGTGAAGGGATATGAGGGTGAGGGAAGAGAAGTGAAGGAAAAAGAAGCATATTAAGAGAAAGAAAGAAAGAAGTAAGTGAGAGAGGAGGATTTATGGAAAGAGAGAGAGAAAAGAAAAGGAAGACTGTTGGAGAGAAAGGGAGATAGTAAAAGAGAGAAACAGAGGGAGAGTGATGGACTGTAAGGGAGTAAATCAGTTATAATGACTGACACAGAGGAACAGACTTAGAGACGGATGGAAGAAAGGGGAGTGTCCGAAAGGGAGTGATGAAGTGAAAGAATTGCAGTGAGTGAAGGTCACTGAGGAATGATGTGAAGGAAAGAGAGTAAGGGGGCAGTGGGAAGAGACTGATTGATACAGCAAGACAAGGGTAGTGATGGAGGAAGATAGAAAAGACAAGTGAGGGACAGAAAGGGGGAAGAGGGAGTTGGACTAGATGAGTGAGGGTGAAGGAAGAGAGAAGGAGTGTAAAGGCGAATGAAGGGGAGTAAGATAAGGAAAGGTAAAGGAGTAAGAGAGAGAGTGAAGAAAGAAAGAGAAGTAAGAAAGTGATGAATAAGTATTTTTTGTTTGTCGTACTTACCTTATAAATATAATATCTGTGGAAGAGAATAAACAATTGAGTTATAATATATATTTCACAATACAAAATAATTTGTACAATATGTTATATGTTTTATTTTGCTGTTCTCAGAATATATTGAATTTCACTAAAAACAGTGAGTTCAATACAAGTCATCATAAGACAGCGGGCAAAAAAAAACACAATCAAAAAAGATTGTGTTGAAAAAACCCATTCAACATTTTCATTAACAATGTAACAATTAGAAAAAAACATATCTTAAATGTCTTTTTCAACCAGGAATTTCTTACGTAAGTAAGGAACGTGAAGAACAATTACAAAGTTACAAAACATTACTACTTCTTTCTTATACACTCTAAATAAAGTAATGTCCAAACATATACTAATAACATTTACCCGAAATAGTTATTTGTTTGTGATACTATTCCTCATGGCCAAATAGTATCTGCGAAATCCTTAGTTTAGAAGTTACTTAATAGTTCTCTTAAGCGTCCGTTTCCCGACCTTCTGAAACAAAAGCACCCACATCTTTTGGACCCTCTAACAATGGTTATACCTCCACTCGTTGCTATTTATCATGAACATAGAACCTTAAACAAATAGCTTGCTATCAGAACCTCAACATCATCTGGTATGCCAATCACACTCTGCTCATCCTTTATCTTACCAAGGAGCTGTATACCATTAAAAGAACCCTCTACAAGGGAATACAAAATTTCACCAACATCTCCAACAAGTACACCAAATCTAAAACACCGCTGCCTCACTCATGATCAACATTTCCTGTAATACTCATATCACTCACTATGTGATACACTTACACTACCTCTATGACAAGTACATGTTTTTTTTATCTTGATCACCCTCACTTACAAAGTAATTCTCAACAGCAGATTAACCTTTTTTTAAAGCACTAATCTTCCTAGGCCAATTGTTTTCCCTAAAATTTGGGTTGTAAAAACACTAGGTAAGAATTTGGAAAGGTAAAAGGCAAACATTGTTTAAAAGTCAATTGAGTGTCATTACAATGAGTCCAGCCTTTTGCACATTTTAAGTAAGCTGTATAATGTCCTGATGTTGTAGAAGAACCATCATAGAAAATAATTGCTACAGTTACAAAAGTTCTTCCTGAAATTGATATTTGAGAAGCCACAAACTTTTTAATTAGAGTTGTCAATTTTGTTCCATCAGGTCTGCATCGTCGGAGCATTAAAATTATATACTGTCCATATCTTTGTATAAATAATGTTGATAACATTTCTGAGTTACATTGGGTACAGACTATGTTTTGATTTGCTTCTCTAACTAGATTATTAAAATTCACTGATTTGCAGTCTGGTAATGTCAAATATATAAATCTTTCAGTGTCTATTTCAGTACTACTTGAAAACGAACAATTATCACAGTCATGTTGCCATTTATAAGAAACACCAAATATATTTTCAATATCTATACCTTCATCTTGCAATACAACAAGCATATTGTTGGACCTAAAGTTGTTAGGTCACCTAGGGTAGCCTGGCCTAGGGTAAGATCATCTCTAATAGAAGCACATGTGTGAAGGTTGGTGCACAGACATAATATCGACTCCAAAATATCGTTTGGACAGAATATCGAGTTTTAAATATCGTTTGGACAAAATATCGACAGGACAGAATATCGACAGTCAAAATATCGTTTTTAAGGTAAGTGAAGTAATATCGACTGTAAATAATATAGAAAGTGAAAATATCCAAGTATATAATCTAGATAGTAAAAAATATCGTTTTTTAAATAATATTTAATTATTTATAGTGTTTTTATGTTATAATATGTGTGAAAAGTGTCATTTTATGTTATAATTATTTTTAATTAATGATTTTTTTAATTATTGTGTAATTTTATTCTGTAGCGGGTTGTGGGTTTATAGGGGAATAGGGTGGGAAGTAATTTAATTATAATTAATTAAATATGTAAATGTATTAATTGGTAGTAATAATTAATTAATTGGTAATTAAATAATATTTGTTAATTATTTAAAATTTAATTGGTAATTAATTTAATTTAATTGATTAATTGCTAATTATGTAAATTAAAATAATTTATTTCCTGTAGCGGGTTGTGGGTTTATAGGGGAATAGGGTGGGAAGTAATTTAATTATAATTAATTAAATATGTAAATGTATTAATTGGTAGTATTATTTAATTAATTGGTAATTAAATAATATTTGTTAATTATTTAAAATGTAATTGGTAATTAATTTAATTTAATTGATTAATTGCTAATTATGTTAAATTAAAGAGGTATTTTTAGGGTTCAGGGTCAGTTTTTGGTTTTTGGGTAAAGGGGTATTTTTAGGGTTCAGTGTCAGTTTTTAGTTTTTGGGTAAAGGGGTATTTTTGGGGTTCAGGGTCAGTTTTTAGTTTTTGGGTAAAGGGGTATTTTTAGGATTCAGGGTCAGTTTTTAGTTTTTGGGTAAAGGGGTATTTTTAGGGTTCAGGGTCAGTTTTTAGTTTTTGGGTAAAGGGGTATTTTTAGGGTTCAGGGTCAGTTTTGGGGTTTTGGGTAAAGGGTTTTTTTTAGGGTTCAGGGTCAGTTTTGGGTTTTTGGGGTACAGGGGTACAGTGTAAAAATAAAGTAAAATTAAATTTACATTAATTTAATTTAATGAAATGAAATTAAATTAAATTATATTAAATTAATTTTAAATAATTTAAATTATAAAAATTATTATATACTTACCAATACTTACGTTGTAATGGTAGTGCGTTGTAAAAGTTGCGTTGTAACGTCATATATCCACTGTTGCACTCCTTGGAGTGGGAATAGTAATTTTAACCCCTACGCTATCCAACGCTTTCCCTACTGTTGCACCCACTGGAGTGGGAATAGTAATTTTTACTCTTGTGTATTTGTACGTTAATAATATTGGCTATTATTTAATTAAATTGTGTTACTATATATATACATGTTAAAATATTATTTTTTTACTTTCATTAATTATTTAATTATTAAAAGTTATTTTAAGCATTGTTAAGTATATTTTAGTAATTAATTTTTATATTAATGTAATTAAACATTGTTTTTATTAAAGTCGATATTTTTTACAACTATATTTTTGTAAACGATATTTTTAACTCGATATTTTTGTACTTACCTGTTTGTAGATAGAAACTCGATATTTTGTCTCTCGATATTTTGTCAACTATATTTTTGTTGGTCGATATTCTGTCCCTCGATATTATTTCAGTGATCCGTGAAGGTTGCATACCACCCAGCAGTAACTTCAAGCAATTCCACTCAAAAATGACGCTACACCAATCTTTGTGTAAAAATAAGAGCTGGTTTATAAAAATACTCTTTGTTTACTTCTCACTCTCCTCTCAGTTGCTTTGCATTTAAATACAATATACAATTTTTATAAGTTCTTTCCACATATAACCAATGACATAAGGAGAATCCGGTTTAGTAGTGCTTAGTCTTTTTACAGTGAATGGCTCTGGGAGACACTTTCTTCTTAGACGGCTAAAGCACCCCCCTTTTCTACTAGAATGAACACCCAGGCTAGGGTGTTTCCAGTTTCCCCAAGAGGATTATTACACTTTAACACAATTCAGATTATCACTTCAGGAATATCTAGAACTTTGGACCCAAGGAGGTTACCTCCTTCGCAATAGGGGAGACAAACCCAGGATTACAGTTGTTACCTATAATCACATTAACAGCTCTAACATCACCTCTTCACAAGTAGGCACAGGATGATGTCACTACGTCTTCTTCTCAATTACCCCCCCCTGTAAGGAAATCTCCAACTATACACCACCTTCAAGTTTGCTACCCACAGTGTCTCAGGTTACTTCCTCAGCTGTGAGGTGATTTCTTGCTTTTCTCAAACCTCTGTGCCTTTAACCCCACCAGCCTTTCAACGGACTCTCTCCACTACCCAGGCTAGTCATGAAGTTACTTTACTAGGATGAGGTGAATGAGTGAGGGTTTCAACAGTTATTCTCACAATTGGGGCCTGGACAAGCTCCTTCCCGGGGTCTTAGCTGACTTCCCAGACGCTCTGTACTCTTCCCCCTTTATGCACCACCTTACTTGGAGCCTGATTTGAGGGTTTCACTGCTTCAAGGCTCTAACTCTCCGTCCTCCTGATGGCTCTTCGCCGAATTTCCGACTCTTCACCCAACCGCCAGCCAACAGAGGAAGCCGGGCTGAGGCGGCCGGTGTTTCAGCCTCCGCCGCGAGCCTCGCTGCTTACTTCCTGGTCCTGCCGCAGTACCTGCGCGGAAGATCAGTGTCTCCGCTGCGGGCCTGCGCAGTGTTCAGCGCTACGCCGTCTCCCTCCTGAAGTGCCGCACCACTGGGCCTGCGCGGTGCTTAGCGCCAACTTCAATTGAGCGCCCTACCCAACTGCACCGTCGCTTGCCCTTGCCTCAGGGGATATTTAACAGCGCAGGGTGCGGAAACTCACTCCATCCTTCTCCTTTGGATTACCGGTGAGGAATTCCCACGAACAGAAAGGGGAGGGAAAAGGAGGCTTCCCTTGATTACCGCAGGGGAAGTGTGAGTTAAAGGGGCTCAGGGCCCACGGCCACGGCCATACCAATCCTCTCAGGAAGTAAGGACCATTGAGAGGGTTCGGTCAGGGGCAAGAGGGGGAACGTCTTCTGGAAGAGGTTGTCTATCCCAAAGACCAACTAACTCCTTCTAGTGCGTCCTCCTCCTCACACCACTGCCTCTCTCCTCTACTTAACTGGACTGCACAAAATGGCTTCCTGACCTCTGCCCTTATATAGCCTGTACACTCAGGGTCCAGTAGGGTCTGGAAGGTTCTGGAAGGCCTAATGTTAACCTATGGGGCATTCTAAGGTACTGACAGTTGTGGCAGTTAGTAGCCACCATTTTGTTGAACTAAGTGAATTCCTGTCATGAAGGGCACCTAGGCCCGAGGTGAAAAATCAGAAGGGCGAAAGAACATCTATCCCCCATGCCAACACCATAAAAATCTAGTGGATCCAAAGAGATTCAAGGGGTATGAGGGGCAAAAAGGGGACAAAAAAATAATAAATAGTAGGGGCTACACATAAGGCCAGACAGGTCTAACACGCGTCCCCCCCAGCTGAAAGTGGGGAGAGCTACCCAACCCCTTGGGAGTCCTCATCACTAAGGCGGAAATACCTAGAGAGACCGTCTGCATTGGCGTGGTCCACTCCAGGCCGGTGTTCCACCCGGAAGTCAATTCCCTGTAGGGAGATAGACCATCTCAGCAACTTGGGATTCTCCCCCTTCATCTGCATCAGCCAACGAAGGGGTCGGTGGTCAGTCTGAACTAGGAAGTGCGAGCCAAACAGGTATGGCCGCAGCTTCTTCAGAGCCCACACCACCGCGAAAGCTTCCCTCTCAATTGCACTCCACTTCTGTTCCCGGGGAAGCAGTCTCCTGGATAGGAAAACTACAGGCTGATCCAGGCCCTCTTCATTCAGTTGCGATAACACTGCCCCAATGCCATGTTCTGATGCATCTGTCTGGACAATGAACTCCTTGGAGAAGTCTGGGGCCCTCAGGACCGGTGCTGCACACATTGCCTGCTTCAATTTTTCAAAAGCTTGCTGACAAGCCTCCGTCAAACTACCCGTCGAGGTTGTTTCTTTGAGGTAAGCTCTGTGAGGGGCGCTACAATAGTGCCATAAACCCTTCACAAAGCGCCGGTAGTAGCCTGTGAGGCCCAGGAAAGCTCGGACCTCAGTCTGGGTCTTGGGGGGTTCCCAGGCCATGATTGCCTCAATCTTTGCCTGGAGGGGCTGCACTGTTCCCCTACCCACCAAGTGTCCAAGGTACACAACCGACCCCTGCCCAATCTGACATTTGATGGCCTTGATGGTCAATCCAGCTTGCTTCAGGGCCTGGAGAACTGCTTGCAAATGTTGCAAATGGTCCTCCCAACTGCTACTGAAGACAGCAATGTCATCCAGATAAGCAGCGGAGAAACCCTCCATTCCGGAGAGGACCTGATTCACCAGCCGCTGAAAAGTGGCAGGGGCATTCTTGAGCCCAAAGGGCATCACACAAAATTGGAAGTGTCCCTCAGGCGTGGAGAAGGCTGACCTTTCCTTTGCTCCATCTGTCAGGGAGATCTGCCAGTACCCCGAAGTGAGGTCAAAGGTACTTAGATATCGGGCAGCTCCCAGCCGGTCAATTAATTCATCCGCCCTAGGGATCGGATGAGCGTCAGTTTTTGTGACTGAATTCAGTCCCCGGTAATCCACACAGAATCTCAGTTCTGGAGTGGTGCCTGGTGGAGCGGCTTTTGGCACTAGAACCACCGGACTGGACCAGGGGCTGTTGGAAGGTTCTATAACTCCTAGCTCCAGCATCTTGGCAACCTCACCATGGATGCTAGCCTTCACCTTGTCGGACAGCCGGTAGGTCTTTGACTTCACTGGTGGGCTGTCCCCTGTGTCCACATCATGGGTACACAGGTGAGTCCTTCCCGGGACAAGGGAGAATAACGTAGAGTACTGCTCCAGTATCTGGCAACAGTCCTCCCGCTGTTCAGGAGTTAGGGTTGGAGAGAGAATCACTCCCTCCACTGACCCATCCTTTTCTTGAGACGAGAACAAGTCTGGGAGAGGTTCGCTTTCCGCTTCCTCTCCCCCATCAGTCACCATCATTAAGATGACTTCGGGCCTCTCATGGTGGGGTTTGAGTCGGTTAGCATGTAGCACCCGTAGGGGCTGTCGAGGGGTCTTAAGGTCCACCAGGTATGTGGCCTTACCCTTCTTTTCTAACACCTCAAAGGGGCCTGTCCAGCGATCCTGGAGGGCACTTAGCTCTCCAGGCTCCATCACCCACACTTTCTGGCCAGGCTCCAACTCCACCGGGTGAGCGTTGTGGTCATACCACTCCTTCATTACTGCCTGACTGGCCTCCAAGTTGTCAGAAGCTTGCTTCCACAACTTCGCCATTTGGCTCCTGAAGGCCAGCATGTAGCTCACCACATCCTGGGGGGGTTTCCTGGGAGACTTCTCCCATCCATCCTTCACCAGGCTGAGAGGACCGCGTACAGGGTGCCCATACAGAAGCTCAAAGGGGCTGAAACCCACTCCCTTCTGTGGCACTTCCCTGTAGGAGAATAGCAAACAGGGTAGGAGGACGTCCCACTTCCTCCGCAGGCTCTCGGGCAGACTTCTGATCATGCCCTTCAAGGTCTTGTTGAACCTTTCTACCAGTCCATTGGACTGGGGGTGATAGGGAGTGGTGAACCGGTAGGTCACTCCACACTCCTTCCACATTGCCCGCATGTACGCTGACATAAAGTTGGTCCCCCTGTCGGACACAACTTCTTTGGGTAAACCCACTCGGGTAAAGATCCCCATTAGGGCCCTAGCCACCACAGGTGCAGTGACAGTCCTCAGAGGAATTGCCTCTGGGTACCGTGTGGCATGATCCACCAGAACCAGGATAAACCTGTTACCAGCTGTTGTTGGTGGATCCAATGGCCCTACAATGTCGATACCCACCCTTTCAAAGGGGGTGCTAACAACAGGACGTGGTTCCAGGGGGGCTTTCAGCTTCACCCCTGTTTTCCCACTGGCCTGGCAGGATACACATGTCCGACAGTAGGTATTGGACGCCACTTTCATCTGAGGCCAGTAAAAGTGGGGGACAAGCCGAGCAAAGGTCTTGTCCTGACCTAAGTGTCCTGCCAAGGGTATTGCATGAGCCAATTCCAGCAAAAAGGCTCGGTACCGTTGCGGGACTACCAAGGCCCTTGATGAACCAGGTAAGGGTACCTTGGGTTCACTGTAGAGGAGTCCATCCTCCCAGTAAATGTGGTAGTGTCCCGCAACGTCCCCTGCTGCCTGGGCTTCAGCCTGTCGCCTCAGTCCCTCAAGGGTAGGGCACTCCTTCTGGCCCTCACAGAACTCTTCTCGGGTAGGTCCTCCCTCCACATGCCACTCAGCAGGGATGGGTAGGTCCTCCAGAGAGACTACTTCCCCCTCCACGGACTCCTGGTCCACCACCGCAGGTGGCCGATCTGTCACATGGGGTGTGGAAGCCGAAGCAGGCTTCTCCTGACTTCGGATCCGTCCCTTTTTGGCAGCGGGTTGGGCCATTGTTCCAGGCTCCAACCCAGGCGAACTCCCTCTCCGGGCAGTCGCAGACCTTGTGCTTACACAGGCCCAGTCAGGTGTACCCAGCATCTCTGTATGCGTCCGGTATTCCACCTCTCTCCAAGCATTGTGCTCCATGTCATTCCCCAGCAGACAATCAACTGGCACGGCAGGGCTTACGGCAACTCGAAGTGAACCTGCAACCCCTTCCCACTCAAAGGGAACCTCGGCCACGGGGTAGTGGCCCATTCTGCTGTCAGCCATCGCAGCAGGGTGGAGTACATTGGGAATCACCTGCACTGGAGACACCAGTTGACTTCTTACCATAGTCATACTGGCTCCTGTATCTCTCAGAGCCTCCCCTCTCTGGCCATTGATGGTGATCCACTGCCCATACTTGGTAGTATTTGGGGGCACCTGGATCTTAGGCACCATCTCCCGTTCTCCCAGGGACACTAAGGTGACACCCGCCCACTCACCCCCCTTATCTAAGGGCAACTCCTCCCCGAGCGCTACACTAGCTACTCCCGGGGCTTTTCCTCCGGTGGGAGGGGGTGGTCTCTTTGGTCATCTGACATCTCCCTTATAATGTCCAACACCACCACATTCGAAACAGTGGACAACCCAGGATGAGGGTTTCTGGGCGGGTTAGCCTTAGGGGTGAAACCTGTTCCCTTTCCCTGGAAACTGTTTTGGGGACCTTTAGAGAACTCCTGCTTTTTATCTCCCCCCTCCTTCTTCTGGGGGGCGCCCTGTCCGGCCTTTTGGGAATCCCCTCCAGTCCCCTTTGAGGACACCCGGGTACTTGCCCAGATGTCCGCCTCCTCTGCAAGCTTCCGGGGGTTGGTCAGCTTGCTGTCCACCAGGTGTTGGCGCAGCTCGGGAAAGCATTTCTCGAGTAGATGCTCTTTCAAAAATAGATCATACAACCCCTCATAATCCTTCACCTCACTGCCCTCTACCCAGCCCTCAAATGCCTTCCTTGCATAATCCAGGAAATCCACCCAATTCTGGGTGCTTAACTTGTGGCTCCCCCTGAACTTTTGGCGATACTTTTCCGGGGTTAGCCCAAACTTTCTAATCAACGCTAACTTCATAGTGGGGTAGTTGGTCTGCTCCTTTGGTTCTAAGGCTAA
Source organism: Lissotriton helveticus (assembly GCF_964261635.1). Lineage (NCBI taxonomy): Eukaryota > Metazoa > Chordata > Amphibia > Caudata > Salamandridae > Lissotriton > Lissotriton helveticus. The sequence continues at coordinate 453,624,271 of NC_136067.1, forward strand.
CAAGGTGTCCCTACCAGTAGGAGGCATGTACTTGTACAACCCACCCCCCCAGTGTTTCTCCTGGATCCCATGGGCTCTTAGGGAGACCTCATAGGCAGCCAGCCACTTGGCTATGTCATCCCCCTGACTATAGCTGGCAATTATATCCTTAGGCAGGTAGGGTCTGGACTCCCTGGTTGGTTCTCTGGTTTCGCTGCCACCATTTGGAGAGTTGGCGAGTCCTAACTGTAGAGCCTTGAGTTCTAGCTCTTTTAGTCTAAGCTCATGAGTCATCCTCTGTTCCTCCTTCTCCTGTTCTAACCTGGCTAACTCCCACTTCAGCTTCCTTTTTTCCCTCCTGTCTGTGAGCTCCGCTTCGGTCAAGCTTCCCCCGGAGACACTACTGCCCCTCCTAGAGGAGGTCATTGGTCCTGGGAGTAGGTTTCCCACCTCAGGGTGGAATAATCCCTCTACCTCTATGACCGTGTCCCGGTCTGTCCCCTCCTCCTCCTCCTTCTCCTTCCCTTCTCTGCGCGCTTCCACCCAAGCCCTCAAACTGGTCTGGAGTTCCCCCTTCTTGGCACCACGCTTAAAGAACACTCCCATTTGTTGACAGAAGTCTTTTAGCTGGGCCACAGAATAAGTGTCCAGTTCTTCCAGTGCAAATTCCATTTTGCTAAAGGCAATTCAAGGTCAAGCACACAAAAAGAATAGAGTTACAAGGGCAACCTGAAGCTACCTCCACCCCACCACCAGGAATAAATTTGGAAAAAACAAAAGTAAAATTAGGAAGTCCGCCAGGAGAAAACTTCAGGTGTAGGCTAGTTGATTACACTTAGTTACTGCAGAGTAGTCGCAACCACAGTTTTCATCCCACCGCTGACACCAATATGTTGGACCTAAAGTTGTCAGGTCACCTAGGGTAGCCTGGCCTAGGGTAAGATCATCGCTAATAGAGGCACATGTGTGAAGGTTGCATACCGGTATGCGAAGGAGGCACTACAGGTCCAGAGCAGGCTCAACCCAGAAGTACTGGTCAAGCCTTTGCCACCTCCCAACCTTGAGGTCAGACTGAGCAAATAACTTGCGTGGTCTTGAGAAGGGAATCCCCCTCTCACACGTAGATACACTTTAGGGCGTGTAGACACATAGTCTCCCCTACACCCCCACTAGGTAATTTGCACTCACTTATTTTAGGTCCTGAAGAAAGCCAGTTTAGTCATAAGGCACTGGCTGAAACATGTTGACCCATTGGATGTGAGAGGTCGTAACTCGCCCCTTACATCCCCTTGCCTTATTTTTAACCGCTGACGGAGGCCCAGGTATTAAAGTCTAATTTTACCTTCGGGTACTGGGACCACCGTTCAGCCGTTTTAACATCACTTCCTTAACTATCTTCACCGCACACTCAGTAAAATACCAGCTCCGCTGTAGTCAGGCGTTGAAGCACACCCGGGGCACGCTAGGTGCCACTGGGTGGGCCCGATGATGAAGCATGCCACCAACTAGGTTGGTGGGTGAGGGCTTTTTGAACACACCTGCTGGGTGTTCACACTCCGTGACAAAACATACCAGAGTCTTCCCCCTCCCCTAAAGTAACTTGAGCTAGTCTCTTTTTGATTTAATCAAGGTTGCATACCACCCAGCAGTAACTTCAAGCAATTCCACTCAAAAATGACGCTACACCAATCTTTGTGTAAAAATAAGAGCTGGTTTATAAAAATACTCTTTGTTTACTTCTCACTCTCCTCTCAGTTGCTTTGCATTTAAATACAATATACAATTTTTATAAGTTCTTTCCACATATAACCAATGACATAAGGAGAATCCGGTTTAGTAGTGCTTAGTCTTTTTACAGTGAATGTCTCTGGGAAACACTTTCTTCTTAGACGGCTAAAGCACCCCCCTTTTCTACTAGCATGAACACCCAGGCTAGGGTGTTTCCAGTTTCCCCAAGAGGATTATTACACTTTAACACAATTCAGATTATCACTTCAGGAATATCTAGAACTTTGGACCCAAGGAGGTTACCTCCTTCGCAATAGGGGAGACAAACCCAGGATTACAGTTGTTACCTATAATCACATTAACAGCTCTAACATCACCTCTTCACAAGTAGGCACAGGATGAGGTCACTACGTCTTCTTCTCAATTTCCCCCCCTGTAAGGAAATCTCCAACTATACACCACCTTCAAGTTTGCTACCCACAGTGTCTCAGGTTACTTCCTCAGCTGTGAGGTGATTTCTTGCTTTTCTCAAACCTCTGTGCCTTTAACCCCACCAGCCTTTCAACGGACTCTCTCCACTACCCAGGCTAGTCATGAAGTTACTTTACTAGGATGAGGTGAATGAGTGAGGGTTTCAACAGTTATTCTCACAATTGGGGCCTGGACAAGCTCCTTCCCGGCGTCTTAGCTGACTTCCCAGACGCTCTGTACTCTTCCCCCTTTATGCACCACCTTACTTGGAGCCTGATTTGAGGGTTTCACTGCTTCAAGGCTCTAACTCTCCGTCCTCCTGATGGCTCTTCGCCGAATTTCCGACTCTTCACCCAACCACCAGCCAACAGAGAAAGCCGGGCTGAGGCGGCCGGTATTTTAGCCTCCGCAGCGAGCCTCGCTGCTTACTTCCTGGTCCTGCCACAGTACCTGCGCGGAAGATCAGTGTCTCCGCTGCGAGCCTCCGCAAGACGACGTCCCTCACACGCTCGGCCACTGCTTCTTTCTTCCGGGCCTGCGCAGTGTTCAGCGCTACGCCGTCTCCCTCCTGAAGTGCCGCACCACTGAGCCTGCGCGGTGCTTAGCGCCAACTTCAATTGAGCGCCCTGCCCAACTGCACCTTCGCTTGCCCTTGCCTCAGGGGATATTTAACAGTGCAGGGTGCGGAAACTCACTCCATCCTTCTCCTTTGGATTACCGGTGAGGAATTCCCACGAACAGAAAGGGGAGGGAAAAGGAGGCTTCCCTTGATTACCGCAGGGGAAGTGTGAGTCAAAGGGGCTCAGGGCCCACAGCCACGGCCATACCAATCCTCTCAGGAAGTAAGGACCATTGAGAGGGTTCGGTCAGGGGCAAGAGGGGGAACGTCTTCTGGAAGAGGTTGTCTATCCCAAAGACCAACTAACTCCTTCTAGTGCGTCCTCCTCCTCACACCACTGCCTCTCTCCTCTACTTAACTGGACTGCACAAAATGGCTTCCTGACCTCTGCCCTTATATAGCCTGTACACTCAGGGTCCAGTAGGGTCTGGAAGGTTCTGGAAGGCCTAATGTTAACCTATGGGGCATTCTAAGGTACTGACAGTTGTGGCAGTTAGTAGCCACCATTTTGTTGAACTAAGTGAATTCCTGTCATGAAGGGCACCTAGGCCCGAGGTGAAAAATCAGAAGGGCGAAAGAACATCTATCCCCCATGCCAACACCATAAAAATCTAGTGGATCCAAAGAGATTCAAGGGGTATGAGGGGCAAAAAGGGGACACAATAAATAATAAATAGTAGGGGCTACACACAAGGCCAGACTGGTCTAACACATATACATAAGAAATTCCTGACAATCTTGCTGAATATTCTGCGAAAATTGATTTACTCCAGAACATGTCTAAAACATTTCGAATATCAGAAACACTTTCTATTTTTGTTTTGTCACTGCTACATTTCTCAAAGACAGAATTCAACAAACAATAAAATCTTTGATCCTGATTTTTAACAATCTGTTGCTGTAAAGTTTGAAGAAAAAAAACAACATTAACCACTACATTAGCATAGCAGTTGACACCAGAACTGTTTTCAAACTGAAATCCAACAACCTCTTCAATACTATCCTTTTTCTTTTTGCTTGCAATTACTGGATCATCTATTTTTTTTTTCTCTACAACCTCACTACAATTTTTCTAAAATCTTCTTTTTCGACCTAGCACAACCTTTTCAAATAAAGGATATTGAGGTAAATTTGGAGCATATTCTCTTCTTAACCTATTATACTCTTTCACACAATTTAGATTTGCACTAATCTTTGTCTCATCAAAATCAATCAAATATATTCCAGATAAAGTTCTGACTCGAGATAAAGCAACATATGCCATACCCTCCTTGAACACAGTACTTCCAATATTCACCAAAGCACTATCTACACTTAAACCTTGAGATTTATGAATAGTCACTGCATATGCCAAACAAACAGGAAACTGTTTTCGGCGTACATATACATCTTTTACAAGCAAAAATCGAGTTGAACAACAACACAATTGTTGTACTTCTTCAATTTCATCAAGTTTGATTTTAATAATTTCAATATCCTCTCTATTTGGGTAATTCACAAAATCAACAACATGACCCATTGCTCCATTTACTAAACTTCTTTCCACATCTAAATTACGTTGTAAAATTATCCGACGATTATTTTCTAAACTAGCCGTTTTAGATGTTGATTTGTCTAAAGAATATAATTTTATAATTTCTTGATTTTCTAACTTCAACATGTTTTCATTGAAGATTGCACATTCTTGCAGAGTTGGCATTAAGCATATCACTGATTTATTTTCTGCAATTTTTCTATATATATTCTCTGCACCAACATTTTCCTTTGAAAACAAATTGGAAAGTAATGTGCCTGTAAAGCTTCTTTGCCATATTCACTCACTTTTCCAATTCTTATATCTTCAAGAATACTTTTATAATCAGCATCCATTGCCTGTTGCATATTTCGAGTGAGTTCTGTATATTTGAAATATAACCATATATTAACATTTCCAATGCTTCCCAGGCACTTTCTGGTATCTTCATGTGTAACGGTTTTAAACACTGGTTGTCCTTTCACAGGAGTTATCTGTAGTAGATCTCCAAAAACGATGATGTGTTTGCCTCCAAATAACACATCATACTCTGTTTTAAGAATTTGTTGCATTCTTAAATGCACAAAGGAAAGCATTAAATTTGACACCATGCTTACCTCATCAATAATGAGATGTTCCATTTTGTTTCAGGACTCTGGAAACTTCACAACAAGTTTCTCCAGATAGCTTGTGGTATTCTAATTTATTTTCGTGCTCTACTGGCAGCATCAATAAACGATGTAAAGTAATCCCTTTAATGTTATGTGCTGTCAACCCAGTTGGAGCGGTAACAACACAAGAGAGTGACGATTCCGTTCTTTTCTGTAGATAAGTTGTAGTTGCTTTAATTAGAAAACTTTTTCCAGTTCCTGCTTCTCCACTCACGTATAGTCGGACAGGTTTAAATGACGTACATGAGCACTCTTTTTTCTCATGACATAAACCATGCTCAATCTGCTCTGTCACTTCATCGTATATTTGTTTTTGCTCAACATTTAGTTGTTTTTCCAATTCTTCTAAGTTTATTACATCCACCTGAGCTTGTTCCATTGCTCTTTCCACCTCATCCATGGCAGTGGCTGCTTCATTATGGATAATTGGTCCTCCTAGTGGATCCTGACTCAACGATCAACGAAGCAGAACTTTGACTGTCTTGAGAACTGTCTCTAGCAATCTCTGCTCCAAATGTAGCTTCTTGCTGTATTTCCTCATTCAACATTTGGAGATAATTAGTAAAAACAGGACATTCTATAGTATTTTTGGATGCGTTGAATGAATCTTCATAACTGAGAAAATCTCCAAGTAGTTCCTGTTCTGTACGCCATGGCTTAAAGAGTTGCAAAAGAGCTAAATAGTAAAATTTCCTTTTGTCAGGAGTTTCGCAACTCAGTTTTCAATGATTATTCAAATGTCCTTTTCTTTGTTTCACCAGACATCCTTCAGATCCAATCACAGCATTCCTTTATTGATATCTTCTGTAATGTTCTTCTTAAAAGTATAGCTTTGCAGTACTTCATAGAGACAAACGTTCTCAAGATGATTACTTCTATTTAGATAGTATGTATCCAACATATTTGTCTTCAAAATATCTGTACTGTTTGGCTCTCTCTCTGCTAAATACTCAATTTCTTGTACAGATTTCAAAACTCGGTTTCGTGTTCTTGCAAGACCTAAACTCACCCAAATGATTGTTCTAGATTTGGCATATAGACTTGCAGATGATAAGCGATCTGTACATTCATATACTCCGATTTCTCGATGAGACAACATCTTCAAACTGTAGCTGTACAATTTCTTGCTTAGGCTCTTTTCATGAGAAATTTCTTCCCACATTTCCTTCAGTTCCGTCTTTTCAGATTTCGTAATGTAAGAAGTTACATATCGAGCCACAGCAATGGAGTTGTCTGCAACATATTGAATATCCATGTTTGCATTCCAAATGGACAAAATGACTGGGTTATAGTCATTTATGTACTTTGACTCTTCATTTCTTCTTAAGTTATAGGTATTTTTTGGTGATTTTCGTGTCACAGTATGTCGCAAAGATTACATAAAATTGTTCACTCTTCCTTTTGATGTTACTGGTCATGGAAATCCAAAACGACATTTTGTTTAGAACTTGTCCTTTGATTTGTACTTTTGACGACAGTATTTTCCACAACGATGGGTTTGAAACCGCAAGACCTGATGTTTTAAATTCTTTTGTTCTGTGTTTTTAGGAACAGCACATGTAGAATACTGTTCAATAAAACTCATCACTGTGTCATCCGAATCTGTTCCAAATTTGGGGGCATCTTTGATCCATAGCAGCATATGTATGTGAGGAGCACCTCTTGCTTGATATTCCTTTCTCCAAAAGAAATCCAGAACCTCTCCAAGAGGAGGATTTTTTTGTTTATGATAAAAGACATCATAGCTTCAAATCTATGATTGAAATACCTGCATACATTAACTGGATCCAAAGAGCACAATTCTCTATGTGTCTTGTATTCTATATTTCCTATGTTTGCATTTGCCTCTCGAAGAAATTGAAGTAAATCTTCCCAAGCATACTCAGCACAGCTTAGAGTAAGGAACCATGTAGGAGTTCCTAAGTTTCTTAGCATACATTTCAATTCCCCATGACGACGGTACCAATACTCGTTAGTACCAGGCTGACATGCCATGAGATTAATTAGCTGAGATTCCAAAACAGTGCCTTTCTGTTGGACTTTATTCATAAAGTGCCTTGCCGAAACATTCTGCAGATGTACTCCACTTTTTAGTATGTGGTTCACTGCATAAGAAAGTCCAGACAAGTCACTCTCAAACAGAAGATGAAACAAATATGGAATACATTGACGAAACCTTGGATCTTCTGCATATAATCTTGATGTCCGGTATTCAGATGTTGGTATCTGCACAGGTTGGTCATCATATCGTCCACATTGACCTGTTGGAAATAACTGAGGAAAACAACGAGCTTCCAAGCTTTCTTTCATACACTAATGAGAATTCCTTTTGCTTCTTTCATTTGGAATAACTCAATAGCATTCCCCATTACTTCTTTGGAATGCAGTGGATGAACACTATAATGTTCATAAATTTGTTCACTTATGGACACATCCACTTTTTCAATTTGTCCAGCTGACAAATCTCTGTCTTCTTCTACAGTTGTTTCCTCTTCTCTTACATATACATTTTTGTAGTATTGATTGTTTTTTTACCAAATACAACGTTGCCTTTTTGACTCTCCTAACATCCACTAATTCTTGCCAGATTTTCTTACTCTTTGTAGGAACGCCATTAACTAGAATAACTAGAGGTTCCTCTTCCACATTTTTAACACCAATTGTTTCAATATTTTTCTTTAAATCTAGAGGCAAATATACAACTCTTCCCTTTAATCCTCTCTGTAAATCAGAAGGAGGCAATGTCCCTGTCTTAGGCTCCATACGAACAATAGCCTGAAATGGATGCACACATTGAATCAGAATAGACTCATAAGTATTTAAATCCATCAGTTCAGAAGGAATATTTACCAACTCAAGATTATTATGTACAGCTCTAGCTGGCATTTTGTTTTCATTTAATTTATTATTACAATATTTACAAATACATTGATCAGAACCCAAATCAAAACAATTCTCTACCAACAAATAAGTTGCAAATTCCTTCCACTCATTATTATTCTCCTTTTCACTTTTTAAATATAGATCAACTAACCTGGCCTGATTTTTATAATGAATTCTTCTACAACAAACAAAAGAAAAATTGGGCCTTTCTCCTGAAATGACCTTAAACCTAGTAATTTTTTGGTCAAAATTTTCTGTACTAAAATTTTGTACATTTTCTTCCACATTTTCTTCTATTACTGTATCAGTTTCTGCACTGTCCTCTTTTTCCCAAAAGTAACTAACCTCAATTTCCTCACAAATGTTCTTTACATCTAATACAGATCCATGTAAGAGAGCACTGTTTAACTGTTTTAGCTTAAGGGCTGGACTTTTTGCATAATACATCCTTCTCACTAATTTCCTCACTTCAGTATGATGCATTGCTAACATCCTAAAATGGTGAAAAACACTCTGGCATACTTTTTTAGAAAGACAAGCCAGAGAATGACCTTGCAAACCCGTTTTTTCTCTCACTCGGCAGGGGTCTAATTCTTGCAACATCTTAATCTTCTGTTTAATACTTTTCTTAGTATACTTACGTAGGAAATTGCGGAAAAAAATCAATTGAATCCTGTCGTACACTACAAATACTACTACAATTCCAAGTGGACAATGGAGCCTTAGGACGTCTCCCTAAAACTTCATCAGCTAACACCTATTCTGCATTTCTTGGGACAATTTTCTCTTTTTCAATCGGACAACCGTCCTTCACCTCATATGCTCGACCACTGGTGTCAACTGCATGCAACAAATCATTAGTCTGAAAGTAAGTATCTTCATTAAAAAATGGCTCAGAACTTGAACTATGCTTCCATTCTCCAGAAAAAACATTACAATAATTAGTTCTATTAATAAGTCTTTTCCACTTACTTTTCGCTTTCAAAAGATTAATTGCCTTGTCTAGTGTATGAAGTCTATTGATAACTAAAATAAACCATTTCTTTTTTAATTCAAACGCCTGATCAACAATACTTTCTATTATTTTTTTTGCTTATAAAAAGCTGTTTTCCTTTTAGAAGTCTTTCCACTTTTCAATAAATTTAATACAACTCTGTTATAAAACATTCTCTTGCGAATTTCAATAAACTGATTTTTTCGTCTATTACTAGAGAGAATTTGATCGCCACACACTTTTCCAACATTTTTCTTTTTTAACTCCTTTTTCTTTGTTCTTACAGATAATTTTTTTATCTTTTCCACATTGTCCACATTTTTTTTTCTTACGGTTAATTTCCTTATAAAATCCTTTGTTGTCTTAGCAGGAGCATTCTTCTTTTTCTCTGTACAATGTTGTTTAGATACATCGTGTAATTGTGTTTTCTTGGAAAAGAAAGCCCGTTTATATTTTCTTCTTTTGGCATCCTTTGTAGGCATGTTGGTTTTTCTTTCTGTAGATAATAACAATCTATTGTGAAGAAAAAAAAACATGTTATAGACCACTACTAACATACTACATAGCAATTAGAACAACTATATGATGTAAACACTGGTTCACTGCATAAGTAAGTTTAAGGTACAGCAACAGTGTCTGAACAGAGTAGGAAATCATGCACTGAGTGCTTTTTCTGACTTTATGGCAGCGCAGTGCTGTTTCAACATTATAGGGGATTTTGCTGAGAATGGTGTCTCAGGGTTCAGAACAGTGCAGTGGTGTTTAGACAGTGTAGGGAGTCATGGTGGGATTGATATTTCTGACTTTAGAGCAATACAGTTGTGTGCACGCAGTGTATGGTATCAAGCACGTGCTTGAGTAAAAAGCACTGCATGTCCTAAAGTCTAACTCACTCCATGAGTACATGTATTTCCATGTTTTAAAACACATACACCGAGCAAGTGATTCTGACCCAATATTTAAAAACACACTCACTTGCATTCTAAATGAAAAAAGATAGAAATAGGCCTTGAAATTCACTGAATTGATTACTACATGTTACAGAAGGAGTTGGTATGGTATTTTTACAGCACAGCCAGGATCTTCAGTACACAGCACGGAGACTATTTGCAAATTAAGAGGCCTGACACACATACGGCATAGCAGTTTCTAGTACTACATATCCTAAACCCTGACTCACTTCATCAGAACATGTATTCCCATATTTTTAAACACATCAATGAATCAAATTATTACAAGACTCAGTCGAATAATTTTTAATTATAAATTATAAATGTATTCATCAAACATTTCATACTCCAATAAAACCTCCAACATCACTTCATCCGGTATTTCATTAACATTGTGCTCAATTTCAAAATTTTCATCTTGAAATTCAATATCTTCCACCGCTTCTAATAATTCAATATCCAAACTTTCATCAAAGAAATCTGAATTTTCTTCATTAATATCCTCTCCAAAAGGTCCATTTAAGTCCTCTATTACTTCATATGAGATGTCAAATTTTGCTGCAAAGTTCTCCTGATCCTGATCCATTTGAGCAATATGATAATTTTGCTGCACCTTGCAAAAAATATAAACACTTAATTATATCATTTCCACCAATAGATAATAAAAAACGACTTTTATCAATTTCATAAGTACATGTATTCCCTACGCAAATTATTCTGCCACATTCCTCTTAAATGAAAACTGACTCACACTGTGATCTTAGACACATAACACTATCCCTTCCTATTCAGTAAAATGATTACTACAATGAATGTGAGTCTTGCTGGGAATATTCTTTCAGGGTTTACAACACTGCAGTTGTGTTGCAAGAATTTAGAATATTTTTCTAGGGATGGAGTTTCAGGGTTTAAGACAATGAAGTGAACCTAAAGCAGTGTAGTGAGTCAAGGTGGGACTGAGAATGTACAAATGAAATTCATTGAAATGATTACTACGAGCAAGACCACTGACTCATTGTCAGTGAAATTGCTCTCCCACCCTCGCAGCTCCACCATTAAGTGAGGTGCCCCTGCCCCTGCACTCTTGAGTGTTGGTGATCGAGGCCCTCCTCCACCCGCAGGTTTCCCTGCGCCTCATCCCTGGTGGTCCAGTGGACCTCTGTCTCCTTTCTTTCTTTCTGCTCCTTCACTCCTTTTTCTCCCCTTTCTATCTTTCACCTTTCTGCACCTCTGCTCTTTTGCGCCTTATTTCTGCCCATTTCCCTTTCTCTCCCTCTGCTCCTTCACTCGTTTTCACTCGTTTTTTCCCCTTTCTATCTTTCACCTTCCTGCACCTCTGCTCTTTTGTGCCTTATTTTTGCCCATTTTCCCTTTCTCTCCCTCTGCTCCTTCATCCGTTTTCACTCGTTTTTTTACCCTTTCTATCTTTCTCCTTTCTGCTCTTTTCTGCATCTCTGCTCTTTTGTGCCTTATTTCTGCTTATTTTCCCTTTTTTCTTTATCCCTTCTTTCCTCCCTTTACCTTTCCCCGCCGCTGCTGCCCCCGCGGCCCCTCCCCCCCAGCACGACCGGCCCAATCCAGCTCCCCTCCCCGCTCCCGCCTCCCAGCTGTCCAGCCCTCCCCGACCCCTACTTAATGGCGGCCACTGCGGGGACAGGCGAGCAAGACCACTGACTCATTGTCAGTGAAATTACTCTCCCACCCTCGCAGCTCCACCATTAAGTGAGGTGCCCCTGCCCCTGCACTCTTGAGTGTTGGTGATCGAGGCCCTCCTCCACCCGCAGGTTTTCCTGCGCCTCATCCCTGGTGGTCCAGTGGACCTCTGTCTCCTTTCTTTCTTTCTGCTCCTTCACTCCTTTTTCTCCCCTTTCTATCTTTCACCTTTCTGCACCTCTGCTCTTTTGCGCCTTATTTCTGCCCATTTCCCTTTCTCTCCCTCTGCTCCTTCACTCGTTTTCACTCGTTTTTTTCCCTTTCTATCTTTCACCTTCCTGCACCTCTGCTCTTTTGTGCCTTATTTTTGCCCATTTTCCCTTTCTCTCCCTCTGCTCCTTCACCCGTTTTCACTCGTTTTTTTACCCTTTCTATCTTTCTCCTTTCTGCTCTTTTCTGCATCTCTGCTCTTTTGTGCCTTATTTCTGCTTATTTTCCCTTTTTTTCTTCATCCCTTCTTTCCTCCCTTTACCTTTCCCCGCCGCTGCTGCCCCCGCGGCCCCTCCCCCCCCCAGCACGACCGGCCCAATCCAGCTCCCCTCCCCGCTCCCGCCTCCCAGCTGTCCAGCCCTCCCCGACCCCTACTTAATGGCGGCCACTGCGGGGACAGGCGAGCAAGACCACTGACTCATTGTCAGTGAAATTACTCTCCCACCCTCGCAGCTCCACCATTAAGTGAGGTGCCCCTGCCCCTGCACTCTTGAGTGTTGGGGATCGAGGCCCTACTCCACCCGCAGGTTTCCCTGCGCCTCATCCCTGGTGGTCCAGTGGACCTCTGTCTCCTTTCTTTCTTTCTGCTCCTTCACTCCTTTTTCTCCCCTTTCTATCTTTCACCTTTCTGCACCTCTGCTCTTTTGCGCCTTATTTGTGCCCATTTCCCTTTCTCTCCCTCTGCTCCTTCACTCGTTTTCACTCGTTTTTTTCCCTTTCTATCTTTCACCTTCCTGCACCTCTGCTCTTTTGTGCCTTATTTTTGCCCATTTTCCCTTTCTCTCCCTCTGCTCCTTCACCCGTTTTCACTCGTTTTTTTACCCTTTCTATCTTTCTCCTTTCTGCTCTTTTCTGCATCTCTGCTCTTTTGTGCCTTATTTCTGCTTATTTTCCCTTTTTTTCTTTATCCCTTCTTTCCTCCCTTTACCTTTCCCCGCCGCTGCTGCCCCCGCGGCCCCTCCCCACCCCAGCACGACCGGCCCAATCCAGCTCCCCTCCCCGCTCCCGCCTCCCAGCTGTCCAGCCCTCCCCGACCCCTACTTAATGGCGGCCACTGCGCGGCCGCGGGCTGCGGGCACGCCGCTGGTGCACCGAAGGCGCGTCAAAGGCAAGCACGTCTGCGACCTGTCCGCGACCAGCACCAGGAACCCTGGACCTCCGCCCCGCCAACGCTACGACCCAGCAGCACTCCACGCACTCAACCCAGGCTGCAACAACAACTGCAAGCTAGCATCACCAGCCGACACCCATGGACCCTTCAGCTGTCACCGCTGCCGGCACACCTGCAGCACCGCCAAGAACACGGATCCAGCACAACCTGCCCACAAGAACACAACCGAACCGAAGACCCTGCAATGCATCCTCCTCAACGTCCGATCCCTCCACAAACACGCCACAGAAATCTGGGACCTCCTCGACAGCACAACCCCAGACGTAGCATTCTTGACCGAAACCTGGACCAACACCACCTCAGGACCGGACATCGCCATCGCCATCCCCCAAGGATACAAGATCTCCAGGAAGGACCGCCCCATCCACCCAGGAGGAGGAATCGCCATCGTCCACAAATCCAGCCTCCGCCTGAGCACACTCCCTGACGAGTCCACAGAACTGATGGAACACCTTCACTTCAAGATACTGGCCAGCCCCACCGCCGCCCTCCGAGGAACTCTCATCTACCGACCCCCTGGACCCCGCGGACCCTTCGCCAACTCCATTACGGACATTATCTCCCCGCAGGCCATCGCATCCACCAACTACACCCTGCTGGGAGACCTCAACTTCCACCTCGACAATCAACTGGACCCCAACACCACATCCCTCCTGGACAACCTCCACAACATTGGACTCCGCCAGATCGTGACCGAGCCCACGCACTCAGCAGGACACACCCTCGACCCCCTCTTCACTACAGGAAACTCCATCACCTTCAGCCACACCACCGAACTCCCATGGACCGACCATCGTTGCGTCCACTTCACCTTCAGAACACCCACCATCCACAGACACCAGCACAGGCTTCCACAAAGAAACTGGACCAAAATCACCGATGACCAGCTCACCTCCTCACTCAACAACTCCACCCCAACCATCGCGGAAAACGACGACCCCAACACCGCAGCCCGAACCCTGCATAGATGGATCTCGGACAGCACCAACACCATAGCCCCCCTCAAGAAAAACAACAATACCCGTGCCAAGAAAGCCAGATGGTTTACCACCGAACTTCGAGAGTCCAGGCGCACATGCCGCCGCCTCGAAAAGGCCTGGAGAAACACCAAATCCACAGAAGCCCACAACAACTTCAGAGCCGCCACCAACGCCCACCATCAACTCATCAGAGAAACGAGGAAAAAAGCGATTGAAGACAGAATCTCCACCCACGCACACAACAGCAAGGAACTCTTCAGCATCATCAAGGAGTTCGCCCAACCCACCAGCGAGTCTACCGACATCCCTCCCTCACAAGACCTCTGCGACAAACTCAGCATCTTTTTCCACCACAAAATCAAGAGCATCTACGACAACTTCGACGAAGACAACCAACACACTGAACCCTCACCAACCACCCCCGACACCCGGAAACCAGCGATTGATGACTGGACAGCCCTCACCACCGAAGACACACTGAAGACAATGAAGTCAATCCACTCAGGGGCCCCCACGGACCCCTGCCCCCACCACATCTTCAACAGAGCCGCCAACACCATCGCACCCATGCTCCGCCAAACCATCAACCACTCCCTGGCGACCGCCTCATTCCCCGACGACTGGAAACACGCCGAGGTCAACCCCCTCCTAAAGAAACCCTCAGCGGACCCCACCGACCTCAAAAACTACAGACCCATCTCCCTGCTCCCGTTCCCAGCGAAAGTCATCGAGAAAGCCATCAACAGCCAACTCGCCACATTCATTAAAGAACACAACATCCTCGACTCCTCCCAATCCGGCTTCAGAAAAAACCACAGTACGGAAACCGCCCTCCTCGCCGCAACAGACGACATCCGCACCTTACTGGACAAAGGAGAAACAGTAGCCCTCATCCTCCTCGACCTATCAGCGGCGTTCGACACAGTCTCCCACCGCACCCTAATACGCAGACTCTACGATGCAGGAATCCAGGACAAGGCCCTCGACTGGATCTGCTCCTTCCTCTCCAGCAGGACGCAGCGGGTCAGACTCCCCCCTTTCCTCTCGGACCCCACACCTATCACCTGCGGAGTCCCCCAGGGCTCCTCCCTCAGCCCGACGCTCTTCAACGTCTACATGGCTCCACTTGCCCCCATCGTCAGAACCTACGGACTCAACATCGTGTCATATGCAGACGACACCCAGCTCATCCTCTCCCTATCCAACAAGCCCAACACCGCCAGACGCAACTTTCGAGAAGGCATGGAAGCCGTCGCCAAATGGATGAAAAACAGCTGCCTACAACTAAACACCAACAAAACAGAAGTACTCATCATGGGCCCAAACCCCGACGCCTGGAGTGACACCTGGTGGCCCACCGCCCTCGGAAACCCGCCAACCCCCACATACCACGCACGCAACCTGGGAATCATCCTGGACTCCGAGCTCAAAATGGACCGCCAGATCAACTCTGTCTCATCTTCCTGCTTCCACACCCTCCGCCTCCTTCGTAAGACCTTCAAATGGATCCCCCTCGAACACCGAAAGACAGTCACTCACGCCCTGGTCACCAGCAGACTCGACTACGGCAACGCACTCTTTGCCGGAATAAACAAAAACCTCATCCGCAAGCTACAGAACATCCAGAACGCCGCCGCAAGACTGGTCCTCAACCTGCCAAAACACTGCCACATCTCCCAGCACCTGCGCACACTCCACTGGCTCCCCGTCGAGGCGAGAATCACCTTTAAGATGCTCACCCACGCACACAAGGCCCTCCACGACACCGGACCAGCATACCTGAACAGCCGACTCAAATTCCACGCACCCCAAAGGACCCTACGATCAGCCCAGCTTTCCTACGCTGTGGTCCCCCGCACCAGAAAGACCAGATCGGGAGGCCGCTCCTTCTCCTTCCTCGCGGCCAAAGCATGGAACGCCCTTCCGCTCCACCTCAGACAGACAACATCGCTCCCCATCTTCGCAAGAAACCTCAAAACCTGGCTCTTCGACAGACCCCCTCCTTGATGGAATGGAACCTGCACCCCCAACCCCCCCCTACCCCTAGCGCCTTGAGACCCTTACGGGTGAGTAGTCGCGCTTTAACAAACTCCTGATTGATTGATTACATGCTACAGACACAGTTCTTTTGCATTTCAACAGCACACCAAGCATCTAAATTGCACAGCATAAACACAATTTGAAAATTAAGAGGCCTGAAACACATACTGCATAGGACTTTCTACAACTACATCACCTCTGTGTCTCTGCTTGAACTATTTCACCCTCTCTCTGCACCATCTTTTCTCTGACTGCACCATCTGTCCATTTGCCTGCAACCCTGCACCATCTATCCTCTAATTGTACCAGTTTAGTCTCTGCCTGCATTATCTCATTTTCTGTCTGCACCACCCCTCTCCCACTGCCTGCACCCTCTCATGTGAATCTGCAGAGGCCTATTAAGATATGACTGCTGGTGTGTATTACACAGCGCTACCATGTTAAATCTTTCCCTTCTCTGCCTGTAGTCTCACACCCTGTCTGTGTCTGCTTGGACTATCTGTGTCTCTGCTTCAACCATTTCACCCTCTCTCTGCACCATCTTTTCACTGACTGCACCATCTGTCCTTCTTCCTGCAGCCCTGCACCATCTATCCTCTAATTGTACCAGTTTAGTCTCTGCCTGCATTATCTAATTTTCTGTCTGCACCAACCCTCTCCCACTGCCTGCGCCCTCTCATGTGCATCTGCAGAGGCCTATTAAGATATGACTGCTGGTGTGTATTACACAGCGCTACCATGTTAAATCTTTCCTTCTCTGCCTGTAGTCTCGCACCATGTCTGTGTCTGCTTGCACTATCTGTGTCTCTGCTTGAACTATTTCACCCTCTCTCTGCACCATCTTTTCTCTGACTGCACCATCTGTCCCTCTGCCTGCAGCCCTGCACCATCTATCCTCTGATTGTACCAGTTTAGTCTCTGCCTCCATTATCTCATTTTTTGTCTGCACCAACCCTCTCCCACTGCCTGCACCCTCTCATGTGCATCTGCAGAGTCCTATTATGATATGGCTGCTGGTGTGTATTACACAGCGCTACCATGTTAAATCTTTCCCTTCTCTGCCTGTAGTCTCGCACCATGTCTGTGTCTGCTTGCACTATCTGTGTCTCTCCTTCAACCATTTCACCCTCTCTCTGCACCATATTTTCTCTGACTGCACCATATGTCCCTCTGCCTGCAGCCCTGCACCATCTATGCTCTGATTGTACCAGTTTATTCTCTGCCTGCATTATCTCATTTTCTGTCTGCACCAACCCTCTCCCACTGCCTGCACCCTCTCATGTGCATCTGCAGAGTCCTATTATGATATGGCTGCTGGTGTGTATTACACAGCGCTACCATGTTAAATCTTTCCCTTCTCTTCCTGTAGTCTTGCACCATGTCTGAGTCTGCTTGCACTATCTGTGTCTCTGCTTCAACCATTTCACCCTCTCTCTGCACCATCTTTTCACTGCCTGCACCATCTGTCCCTCTGCCTGCAGCCCTGCACCATCTATCCTCTGATTGTACCAGTTTAGTCTCTGCCTCCATTATCTCCTTTTCTGTCTGCACCAACCCTCTCCCACTGCCTGCACCCTCTCATGTGCATCTGCAGAGGCCTTTTAATATATGGCTGCTGGTGTGTATTACACAGCGCTACCATGTTAAATCTTTCCCTTCTCTGCCTGTAGTCTCGCACCATGTCTGTGTCTGCTTGCATTATCTGTGTCTCTCCTTCAACCATTTCACCCTCTCTCTGCACCATCTTTTCTCTGACTGCACCATCTGTCCCTATGCCTGCAGACCTACACCATCTATCCTCTGATTGTACCAGTTTATTCTCTGCCTGCATTATCTCATTTTCTGTCTGCACTAACCCTCTCCCACTGCCTGCACCCTCTCATGTGCATCTGCAGAGGCCTTTTAAGATATGGCTGCTGGTGTGTATTACACAGCGCTACCATGTTAAATATTTTCCTTCTCTCCCTGTAGTCTTGCACCATGTCTGTGTCTGCTTGCATTATCTGTGTCTCTGCTTGAACTATTTCACCCTCTCTCCGCACCATCTTTTCACTGCCTACACCATCTGTCCCTCTGCCTGCGGCCCTGCACCATCTATCCTCTGAATTTACCAGTTTAGTCTCTGCCTGCATTACCTCATTTTCTCTCTGCACCAACCCTCTCCCACTGCCTACACCCTCTCATGTGCATCTGCAGAGGCCTATTAAGATATGGCTGCTGGTGTGTATTACACAGCGCTACCATGTTAAATCTTTTCCTTCTCTGCCTATAGTCTTGCACCATGTCTGTGTCTGCTTGCACTATCTGTGTATCTGCTTGAACTATTTCACCCTCTCTCTGCACCATCTTTTCACTGACTGCACCATCTGTCCCTCTGCCTGTAGCCCTGCACCATCTATCTTCTGTTTGTACCAGTTTGGTCTCTGCCTGCATTATCTCATTTTCTGTCTGCACCAACCCTCTACCACTGCCTGCACCCTCCCATGTGCATCTGCACAGGCCTATTATGATATGAATAATTCTATTTTGGTGAGAGAAAAGTTACATGCAGAGGCTAATTTGAGCACACAAAGGGGGAGATAGTGAAGACAAAGATAAAACGGTAAAAGCAAAAGGTGTGAGACTACAGGCAGAGAAAGAAAAGATTTAACATCGTAGCGCTGTGTAAAGCACACCAACAGCCATATCATAATAAGCCTCTGCAGATGTACATGAGAGGGTGCAGGCAGAAGATGCACCCAGAGAGAGAGGGATAGTGCAGACAGAAATACATTTCCAATTTACAGCACTATGTCTATACCAGCATTTAATCAAAACATGAGACACAACAGACAGGGGAGATTATACAAAAAGGTGCAAATATAATTCTTTAATTTACACAGACACTCAGTGTGATCCTGGACAAAAAGTTTAAAACCAAACATTTTACCAAAACACATTTACCACACGAAAAAGTTTAAGAGACAGAACACAGCCTATCTATTTCAGCACTACAATACAGTGCAGAAACCGGAGTCATTTTCAAAATACATTTCCAATTTGCAGCAATACTTTTTTGCCAGCATTACATCCAAACATGAGACACAATATCAGAAGAAAGAAGACAGTATAAGCAGAGAGAGGTAGACTGTGAGGAGAGACAGGGGAGATTATAGAAAAAGGTGCAAATATAATTCTTTAATTTACACAGGCACTCAGTGTGATCCTGGACAAAAATGTTAAAACCATACATTTTACCAAAACACATTTACCACACTAAAACGTTTAAGAGACTACATTACAGTGCAGAAACCTGAGTCATTTTCAAAATACATTTCCATTTTACAGCATTACTTTTTTGCCAGCATTACATCCAAACATGAGACTCACACTGTGACCTTAGACACATAACAGAAATCCTTCAATTCAGTCAAATGATTACTACAGTGAAAGGGGGTAGGAGGGGGTCTTGCTAGTAGTGTTGTATAAAGAGAGCAAGGGTGAGGGAGAGAGAAAGAGAGAGACAATGAGAGGGAAAAAAATAAACAAAAAGTAAGTAAATCACATGGAGAGAGGGAGTTAGAAAACAGGAGTAAAGGAAAGGGATAATGACAGTGAGGAAAAAGATAAGAGAATAAGGAAAGGAGAGTGATAAAAAAAGCATATTAAGAAAAAGGAAAAAGGAGTAAGTGAAACAGAAGGATTTATAGAAAAAGAGAGGAAGGAAAAAGAACAGTGGTGGAGAGAAAGGAAGACAGTGAGAGAGAATGAAAGAAAGGGAAAGTAAGTAACTTCCACATTACAACACATTTGTATTATTAACTTACAGTGCACAACATATATCCCCTTAAAAATTATTAACTCACCTTTAAAAATGCTTTTGAAGATTTAGAACAGTGTCAATCACACACCAGATTTTCTTAAGCAGAATCTCTGAAATGTACCTCAGACACTGCAACCACAAAATGGCCCTGATGCCCTCTAATTTGTTACACATATCTGTACATAACCAATTAAATTTCTTCCACACAAATTCAAAACCAAACTCACATTTTAATTGGTTGTACATTTCAACACTATCAACCTTCCCCCACTGCTCTCTCTGCCTGTTACCATGGTAACTCTCCATACAACATCTAACTGAACTCAAAAGGTGAAAAGTTCATCTCTCAATGTTGCAAACCAAAGCAGCAAGTGTGTTTGACTTCTCAATATTCCAGCTTATCCTGTGCAATGTTCTTTTCAATGACTTTTTCTAAACCAATAGTATTATTCAATTTAAAAAACAGAAGTATGCACCCTAGTTTTCAATGTTAAATTATCAGAAACCACCAATCATCTCATGTTTTTCAAGTGCACTGAATCTCAACCACACTTTTTTCTAAACACCTATCTTTCAAACTGCCATTTCATCTCCAGAGCCCATCTGAGTACAACCAGATCTGCCTTCAAGATGCTTAGAGTATGGATTGTAGGACACAGCTATATTTTGTGGAGTGAAAGGTATGCAGCAAATAGATGATTTCTCAACCTTGATTTACCAAATGTGGATATTATGTGAATTGGCCGGAGAGGATTGAGATGTCACCAATTGATGCCATTGGTAAAATCCTTTTTGCATCTCCCAAGTCCTGACCTCATAATTGTGCACTGTGGTGGAAATGACCTAGACACTTTGACTGGGGTAGGTCTGGAAATGCTTTTAAAGACACCTTTGGGCAATTGATGTTACTTTTTCCACAAACTGCCTTGGTATATTCTAATATATGCCAAAGGCAAAAATGGAACTGGTCCAACCAATATTCTCTGCAGATTGAGAAAGCAAGGAAACATGTGAATAAGTCTGTTTCTGCTTTCCTCAGAGACTATGGTATGGGTTCTATATACCACAACAACTTGCGTTACAACATGCAAGGCATCTATAGGAGAGATGGTGTACATTTCACAGATGATGGGAACAGAGTCTTCCTTTTAAACTTTAGACTCTGCATTGGTACTTACTTGTAGGTACAAAAAACACGCAATTAACACAACGGCTCTTTTTAGAGCCACCCAACATCTAAACATTCAAACTTTTTATTTAACTGTATTTTTTTGGGGGGTTTTGTTGACGTGCGCGCAACGTGCGCACACCTCGCATTTAAAAAAAAAAAAAAACGTTTGCCCTTCGGGGTCCTTTAGGGACCCCCTGAGAAGGCCTGGGGGTCAGGGAGACTCTACCCTGCCCTCTTTTCACATTCTCGACTTTTGTTTTTTACTCTCTTCTGCCTCATACAACAAATGGCGGCTAAAGGGTGCAAGCACCGTGCGGGCAACTCGCGATTTAAAAAAAATAAATATTTGTTTGCCCTTCGGGGTCCTTTAGGGACCCCCTGAGAAGGCCTGGGGGTCAGGGAGACTCTACCCTGCCCCCTTTTCACGTTCTCGACTTTTGTTTTTCACTCTCTTCTGCCTCATACACAAAATGGCGGCTAAAGGGTGCGAGCACCGTGCGCGCACCTCGCAACTCGCGATTTATATTAATATTTTTTTTTTGCCCTTCGTGGTCCTTTAGGGACCCCCGGAGAAGGCCTAGAGGGTCAGGGAGACTCTACCCTACCCCCTTTTCACGTTCTCCACTTTTAATTTTCACTCTGTTTTGCCTCAGAAGGTGCAAGCACCGTGCGCGCACCTCGTGATTTTTAAATTTTTTTTTTAAATGTGGTGCCTTTGGGGTCCTACAGGGACCCCCTGAGAAAGCCTAGGGGGTCAGGGACTCTCTACCCTGCCCCCTTTTCATGTTATTCACCTTTATTTTGCCCTCTTTGCTGCCTCGCACTGACAAAATGGCGGCCAGCACTTCATGGTTTCCACCGATTCGAATGTTGACAGACGTCTAACAGCAAATCAGAATTCCGCTCGCGCACAATGGTGCGCGCACGGTGCGCGCCTATAGATATATACATTTTTTCAAATTCGATTTTCTCAAGAACTACTGGAGGGATTTACACCATTTAAACAAAAGGGTGATCTGCGAATCAGACTCTAACATTTTGCCAAATTTCTTATAATTCCGTTCAGCCGTTCGGGCTGTAGCCGTGTCTAACCGTCATATGGAAAATAACATGGGTAAAACACGTTTTGGGACACCCCCTTTTTTCTCAGCCCCCACTTGACGAATCACCACAAAACTTTCAGGGAAGGAGAGGAGAGGAGTGGAGCGGGCCATCTTCTTTGAGAAATTCACGAAGATTCATCCACCGGCGCCAAAGTTATTCCCAATAGAATGTTGCGGATTTCCTATGGAAACTAGTTCCTAACTGTAACTGCCTACTGGCGACCGCCAGTAGGTAATATATATATAATATATAATGTTGCTGTTGGCGTAAATAAACTCTGCCACCTTACCCGGAGTGCTTAAATCCTTTCTTTAAAAAGTCGAAAGTGATTACTGAGCTTATATATATATATATATATATATATATATATATATATATATATATATCTCCA
The DNA here is from genome assembly GCF_964261635.1 of Lissotriton helveticus. Classification (NCBI taxonomy): domain Eukaryota; kingdom Metazoa; phylum Chordata; class Amphibia; order Caudata; family Salamandridae; genus Lissotriton; species Lissotriton helveticus. Next base: position 453,646,661 of record NC_136067.1, read on the forward strand.
ACCTACTGGCGATTGCCAGTAGGTAGTTATAGTTAGGACCTATTTTACATAGGAAATCCGCAGCATTCTATTTGGAATAACTTTGGTGCCGGTTGACGAATCTTCGCAAAATATTTAAAACTGGTGAGGTGCTCCGGTCCGCTTCTATCCTGAAAATGTTGGGGTGATTCCTGAAGAGGGGGCTGAAAAAAAGGGGGGTCCCAAAACATGTTTTCCCCATGCAATTTTCCATAGGTAGCGTGTCATCGCGGCTACATCCCGAACGGCTGAATGGATTTACCCCAAATTTGGCAAAGTTGTAGTCCTTGGTTCAGACTCGTGCCTTTTGCTTATATGGTGTAAATCTGTTCAGTAGTTCCTGAGGAAAATTACAATTAAAAGTACATATATATCTATGGCCTCGGTGGATCCGCGCATCTTGCGTGGATTATAAGCCCACCATACCGATCACGCGCAGAATGCTGATTGGCTGTGCAGTGGTTGTCAACATTCAGAACCAGGAAGTGGTGACAGCCATTTTGTGCCTCGGTAGAAGCGAGAATCTAGAAATTAGTGGAACAAGTGATTAAAACATATAAAGGGAGCAGGTAAGAAATATTTTTACCCTCTAGACCTGCGTAGGGGGTTCCCAAAAAGAAATATATATTTTTTTTTATAAAACAGAGAAATGTGCGCTGGTTGCATGGATCCGCCGTTAAAAAAATAAAAACAAAGCGCGGGCTCCTTTGCTTGTTTAAAAATTAGCTACCTGGGAAGGAGAAATCCCAGGGTCTGAAATAATGCATTTGAAGCGGTGACCGAGGAACTGTTCATCACGGCTACAGTACGAACGGCTGAACGGAATTACACCAAATTTGTCAAAGTGGTAGTCCTTGGTTCAGACTCGTGCCTTGCTTAAATGGTGTAAATCCATTCAGTAGTTTCTGAGAAAATTACAATAAAAAATACATATATATTAATGACCTTGGTGTATTCGCGCATCTTGCGTGCACTCTAAGCGCACCGTCCTGATCACGCGCTGAATGCTAATTGGCTGTCAAGTAGTTGTTAACATTCGAAACAAATTGTTGCCAGCCATTTTGTGCCTCGGTAGAAGCGATGATCTAGACAATAGTGGGACAAGTATTCAAAACATATAAAGGGGACATGTAAGAAATATTTTAATCATCTAGACCAGCTTAGGGGGTCCCACAAGGACAGAGAAATGTGTGTTGGGTGCATGGATCCACCATAATAAAATAAAAATGAAGCGGGGGCTACTGTGCTTGTTCAAAAATTAGCTACCTGGGAGGGCAAATCCTGGGGTCTAAAATATTACATTTGATGGGGGTCCAGAGGGGCCCTGTAGCCCGGGGACCGCCATTCCTCTGTGCTACAAAATAAATGGGTGAGGGAGCTCAAAGGTCCGGCTAAGGCCCGGGGATTACCACCCTCCGGGTCTTTTTATATTTTGAGAGGGGGGCCGCGTGGTCTCCATTCTGGAGCAGTCGAAATCTTTGGGGAACACCACCCCCCAGGAGCGGCTCCTGCTGTGTCATAGCAAGCTTGAAGGCATTTTACCAAGTGCCATTTCACCGCAATTTTTTTTAAAAAGCCCAAAATGCGGTGAAAATGATATTGCCCTATTTACTAGGTGATCCTAACATGCATTAATGCATGTTAGCATCCGGTTTGCTAAGGGGTCGCATCGTATCTCCAATTACTTGCAATGTAGGTGTTCTCAGTGGCAAGGTAGGTGTTTCTATGAGAATTTAAAAAAGGAGAGGGAGGTATGACAATAGCCTTGTATTTACAAGGCGGCCCTGGATTTGAGGACCAATAGGAAAACTCTTGCTAATTGCGGTTTATGCCGTATCCTAACATCTGTTCTGAAGTAGACTTAAGCATGTTTAATGCGAGGTGGATTAATATGTTGAGTCCACATTTTTATATTAATAAGCTTTTCAGTTGCGAACATAAATTATCACTGTATTTCTCGTGATATTGGGGGCATATTTACAAGGACAGTGTTAAAAATATTGTCGCTTTAGCATTAAGAAAGTGTTATTAAAGCGGTCATAATGGCTTAATATTAGGCTTTTGAGAATTTATGAGAATTCCAATAGAATGCCAGGTTTACATAGACCATGTTAATGCTGTCCTTGATAATATGCCCCCAAGTTTGCTATGGTAGGGCGAGAGCCTCGGCTCTCACTCTTGAATAGCAAACAGCAATGTTGAAAAAATCTTCCGGTAAGATAACAAAGGATTTATCGCCATTTTAGTTGTAGTTTGCTGCCATTTAAGCGGCGACAATTGTAACGCTGTCCTTGTAAATATTCCCCTAAGTTTTGTAATGTCGACAATCCCAGCTCCCATTTAAATAGGCACGAAGTATTTAGTGAAGTGCATTGTGACTCGTGAAGCAACACTGTCTAATTGTGATCGATAAAGAATTTGAAGAGTTTCGTACTTCTTTTGCTCGTAATGTACATAGGGGCAGTCACTATTGCATCACTTTTAACATGGGAAAAGTGAAGCGAAAGTGGGGCAAGGGCTTGTAAATCTGCTACACAGTGTTCTGTGTTAGTTTGCTTTCCTCTCTGTCATGTAGAGGATCGTGGGTAAATATAATGGTTTCTGACAGCCAGTACCTTTCAACCCTATTATCATAGTAACAGTTCATGGAACACTTAAGTGAGCACACAGGTTACAAGTTCACCACACAATGTTGCTAATCCAAACAGCTACTGTGCTGGAGTTTTTAAAATTTTCCATAGGTGTTAATCACAGCTACAGACTCTGGTAAAGACCTGTTAAAGAGTTAGCCTCAGTATTATACTTCTAGTTATAAACATAATTTCTATTTTTAATTGTTTAATGTTTTCTAAGCATATGATTATCACACAAGATAATAGTGAAATGTTGTCAGAAAAAGAAGACGTATATACTTTTTAAAAATTTACTTTTATTAAAACAACAATATATAACTAGAAACGTAACTTTAAGATAACAATATAATAAATAACTAGAAACATAACTTTAACAGAACAATAAATAAGCAAAATGTGAAATGGACTCCAATAGAAAGAGCGTAGGTAACCTACAAAACCAAAATGAAAATAAGTGTTTAAAATTAGATCGATATGACTGAAGGAAGTTAAAGATCACAAATTAAGGTAGCACTTGGCAATATTTGTTAATTTGCACGTCTGCAGTGTGCCGGATACATTCCACCTCTCTTATAGGCCTGCTTTGAAGAGATGTCTGTATGAAAGTGCCTACTGCATCAGATTTACAGTATGGACCAACAAGTCTTTAAAATGATTCAGAGATGAGACAGAATTAGGTGAGAGATCATGTTATTATGTAGGACAATATTCTTTATTTTGAATGCATTTAATCAGACGCATTGTGTATCTAGGCCGCTCTGCTTACCTTGTGTAAACACTGTGGCGAACAGAGTTCACAACTTGAACTCTGCTTTGGTTCTACACTGCAGACTGTATTAAATTCAGAATTGATTTTTTTATCGGCAGAGTGGACAACAGCTTCCATTATTTTAAAAGAGAAAGAGAAACAATGTGAGAGAGAGTGAGAGAGAGAAAGAGAGAAAAAACGACATTAAAAGTGTGAGAGAGAGAAAGTAATAGATAGAGCAGTTAATACTGGAGAAAATCTTCGTAGCTCACCTTTGTGCCTCCATTGTGTGTCCAAGCACGTGCCGGTTCATAGTGCATCCTCAATTTTAGTGATATGAAAGATAGTATAGAGTTAGTAATAGCAGGGTACATACAACTGCACAAGTATATTTCTGCTTTATGTCTTTGCACACTCAGGATACTGTTTTTCATCAACTTCCACTGCAAGGAGGTGTCTGTGTGCTGCTTTTCTCCCAAAGTACTATACCCCATGCACTCCCACTGCACAGCGTTTAGTTCTCATTACTGCATAAACAGACTGTTTGACTCCCAGAGTCCGGAGGCCTTTTCTTGCACACTCAGGGGCAGTTTTACAAACTCCTTGCACCATTTTCCCATGTTAAAAGTGCTGCAAACGTGGTGCAAGGGGCTTGTAAATCTGCCCCTCAGACTATTGCAACCAATCTATCCTCACTGCTTGGAGGTAATTGTACATTCCTATGCAGTCAAGCTGATGCACACTACCCACTCTCTCCGCCCACAGGTGACTCTTCGTTGCATCGGAAGCACCCTTCTCAGACGTTGTTACGAAGGTCACGCATCATCACAGAATCCTCGAACGTTGAGCTTTGGAGGTGTTGGGGGAGGACGCACATTTGTGAAACACAACCTGTAAGAGAGAAAGGAAATTAACATTGTCATTTTTTATCGAAGGAGAAAGGAAGTGAAAGAGTGACTGAAAAGAATATTCGCAACTCACCTTTCTGTCAGCGGTGTGTCTTTCACCACGTGCCGGGACATAATGCACCCTGAAGCTTTACATCTAAAAGATAGTAAAAGAAAGATGTTATGATTGGTAATTGTTACTATCTTAATGTGGAGTAGAATTACTTCACCCTTTCACACATCTTCCCTTGCGCATTTAAAAAACAACTATTTGTACAGTTCCAACTTGTTTAATAGGCTTTGATTTTTGTACATTTACTATAGTAGTAATGTTTTTTATCCGGTTGTGAAAGCAAGTGGTGCACAGTGATACACGTGGTTTCGATCATCACAAACGACAGACATTTGACCGATTATAAAAACGTTCCTGCTGTTGGAAAAAAAATACAAATTCAATAAGATACAATATATACGACTGTGTACGCCTAAATCGATGCATCGCCTATTTGTATCCAGTCTGCTGCATCCCATCTACAACCTCCGCTGCGCACCCAGGCCTGACTGCTCCCCTTTTCGTGGACAGGGCACCTTCTATATCATGCAGTCCCGCTCTGCCACCAAGAAGTCTCACATAAGGTGCTGAGTCTTGATATCGCTATGGCTAAGGACATACACGTGCTCCCATCATCATCGCAGGTTGTTCACTCGCTCAGTCCTTGCAGTATCACTAACTCAGTGACCCAAGAGGCCACGCACATAGAGGTGGGCCCCCCTGCTTGGTGGTTGGGGCCTACATGAGGCGTCCGAACCACTAGGATGGGCCATCACAGCGCTTGCGATGGGAGCAACTCTAAAATGGCGTAGAGTACGTGTGCCCCGTCTTTTTTATTGGTAGGGTCACCTGTGTAGTGACATATGTGCTGAATCGGTGTGGTGTGGGTGTATACCAGCCATGAGGGAGTGTGTGTGTGCCGTTCTGACAACTAGACCTGGAACTAAGAAATCACTACAATGGAAATCTGGGCCATGTACGTACCATTGTTGTGTTTTCCTTGAAGCGTAAGTGGAGTGGGCTGGACTGACGTATGCCAGTGCTGCGCGAGGCTGTGAACGATGACTCCGGAACTATGGGTGTGGTTCCACCGTGAGCTATATGAAAAATCTACTGATTTGGGTGTCCATGTTGTAGTGCTGACGTCACCCTGGTCTTACACGCAAATGTGTCATTATGTCTGTAAAGTCCCACAATATGGCTAACGTGGAAGGTACGGGCTATATTCATCCATAGATGCACACATAAAAGATGGTAGACATGACGCATTTCTGCGAATATGAATGTTTGTTGTACATTCAGTGGAGTGTTGTAGCTGTAGTAATACAGGGTTGTGAGAGGTTTAGGTTGCAGTTTTTAGCACATGAAGGACAGATAATATATACACGTATGTGGTCATTCGGGTATACTGTCGAACTTGGTGCTGGAAATCATTGTTCGAGGCTCGGAGTCGTGTCCACATTCTGTTATTGTAGAGTAATGACGTAATCAACACGTACCTGAAAATGTACTGCAAATACGGTGCTCATGTAAATTGTTGATATAGTTTTAGGTCGACTTCGCACTATATAAATATGCTGAAAAAAACAAACCAAGAAATAGTACACGTTTATAAATTGACTATACAGTTTCTTTGCAGTATTGTAATGATCCATTTTGTACGTTCGTATTTGTAGAATAAGCGAGAGAAAGTTATGTAATCAACGTTTTTGTTATTGGCAAAGGTAAGATGGTTGCATACACTGGTTATGGCACAATATAATGTGGTAGGGCACAAGAGCAGCATTTTACAAACATAATAACTACACAGACACAGATAGATAGTTGAAGTGGGTACGGGCACGTGTGCTCAACTCCATTTTATTACGTTGCTCTTGGTAACAAGTAGAATAGTAATCATATCATATACAGATATTCAATCATAAATGGTTTATGACTTCTGCTGTACAAAGGTAGGAGCACTATATGTGAAATTATACACAGAAGATTCTATCATAAAGGGTTCATGAGTTGTGGTACACTGAGGTTTGGGCAGTTTGTGTGGAGCCTGTGATGATGCGTGGTTCAGGCAGAGCGTACTGGTAAGAATGTATTTTGGCAACAAAATTTTGCCTTAATAAGGCTACGTCGTTATTATTTATGGTGCACTGAGTTAGTGGTAGGTATGGTGCTCAGTGTGTTGCCTACTGGACTGCATCATTTGTTATTACGTTTGAAATAAAAGATGAAACATGTATGGAATACATTGTCGAAATATGTATGTTTCAGGGACATTAAAGTTCAAGTTGTGACCTGTGGTATCCGCAGTGTAGACTACCATCGAGTGTGTCTTTACACTTGCAGCGTGAATTTTGTTTTTCAACTAAACCCAGGACTGATATAAAATAAGTTTTTGAAGGAAGTCTACTATAAACCTCTATTAAACCCTATTGTATAGGGTTTGATAGAGGTTTTACTTTGTTTGGTACCGCAGTCTGTAAATAATGAATGAAGAGTCAGTTGAATTCTGCCTGAATACGGCCATGTGGCGATGAATTATGATGTACTGAGTTAGTAGTACCTTTGGGACTGAGCGTGTATGTAACCTGCGATGATGTGTGGTCTGGGCAGGCCGCACTGGGGGTAATGTTTTTTGACTACTGAATTTTTCCTTAAAAAAGCCTTGTGGCAACTATTTATGGTGTACTGAGTTAGTGGTATATCTGGTGTTTAGCGTGTGCTTACTCTGCGATGATGCGTGGTCTGAACGGGCTGCACTCAAAGCATTGACTGTTGCATACTGGACTGCATGTACTTTGAGGGGGAAAAAAAAGTTGGCTATCAATTCTTTAGCAACAAAATGATCAGAATCAGATGATTCTTCCAGTGATGTAGCTGTTTTTGTCTCCAAAAAGAAATTCAGGTTTCGAATGAAGAAAAAGTGAGGTTAAAATTGTGTTCTGTGCTGTCAGCAGTATAGATTGCCATTAAGTGTGCCTTTGCACTTGCAGCGTGAATTTTATTATTCAACTAAATCTGTAACTGATATATAAGAAGTTTTTGAAGGAAGCATACTAAAGGGATATTGTATAGGTTTGATAGGTGTTATACTTAGTTTCATATTGTACTCTGCAAATAATGAATCAAGAGTCTATTTAATTGTGAGTTCTGATGACCGCAGTGTAGGCAGGAGGAAGCGGTTTCCAAGAGCCCACGGCCACGTGGCGTTAAGTAGAGCTGCACAGTATTAGTAATTTAGTGTATCGCCAACCAGCAATGATAAGTGGTACACAGAGTTAGTGGCACCTGAAGCAATAATGTTAATAAAATCAAGTTTTCTAATAAATACTTTTTGTCCTTTTACGGGACTAAGTTGCAGTACATCTCCAAAAACTATGATACATTTTTCTTTAAATAAGACATCTGAGTCAATACGGCTGTAGTATAGATTTGAAGCTGAATTGAAGTTGTGAACCCTGCTGTCCGCACTGTAGATGGAAAGCATTAGTCAGCACAGATATCGACAAATGATTTCTCTCACTTATTTTAACAAAATTTTAATTAATACAGTACAATTGTCTCTGCCCTAAATAAATCCAGGCTGAATTTCCTACTGTCCGTAGTGTAGATGCAAAGCTGTGAACCCTGCTGTCAGAAGTGTAGGTCTTAGGCTGCACTGCATTATCTGTAATGTACTCCATACATTGACTGATGCATACTGGACTACATGAACTGGTATCAAGTGGTGAGCTCTGTTCACCGCAGTGTGCATTTGAAGGCAGTACTCAGTACAGACATTGAGTATGTTTTTTGTTGCATCATTTAACAAAATTGTCTCTGCCTTACATAAATCAAGGCTAAGTTCAATGCTGTCCATAGTGTAGATGCAAAGCTGAATTCAAGTTGGGAACCCCGTTGTCCGCAGTGCAGTGTAGATAGGCAGTAGTCGGCACAGTTATGGACGAATGCTTTTTGTTACATCCTTTTACACAATCGGAAGACATAGAGTACAATTGTCTCTACCTTAAATAAAGCAAGGCTTGATTCAATGCTGTCCGCAGTTTAGATCCAAAGCTGAATTCAAGTTGTGAACCCTGCTGTCCGCAGTGTAGATCGAAGGCAGTAGTTGACACAGACATTGAGGAATGCTTTTTTTACACATACGTTAACAAAATCTGAGGACACAGTACAATTGTCTCTGCCTTAAATAAATCCTGACTGAATTCAATGTTGTCTATAGTGCTGATGCGCCACTGGTATCAAGTTGTAAACTCTACTGACTACACTGTAGATCAAAGGCAGTAGTCAGCACAGATATCGATGAAGAATTTTATCACTTATTTTAACAAAGTCTGAGGACATAGAGTAGAATTGTCTCTGCCTCATCAAGGATAACTTCAATGCTGTGCATAGTGTGGATCCAAAGCTGAATTCAAGTTGTGAACCCTGCTGTCCACAGTGTAGATCGAAGGTAGTAGTCGAAAAAGACATAAGTCTGCGGTGCTGTGGCGCTGAGTTTGGAATGGGCCTGTATCGAGGAGGCACGTGGTCATGGCGGCAGCCACTTGGCAGGGTGAAGACCTTCGCTGTGGCAGAGGGTTTTCTCTTTGCATAAGTGAACCACGCCCAAGGCGTAGCCTAATTATTCATACTCTTATACTGGAGTTGCGTACGTTGGACCATCTCACTCCGATTCTGCTTGAAAGTGGGGATAACACAGCTACATGACCGAGATATTCCCCAGTGTCTGAGATAATATGGTTGCATCCACTGTGCAGTACACTACCGGTATCAACACTATATTTTCACATGGAAAAGTTTCTTGTTTCTATAGTGAGTTGTATATAGCATATCACCGGTACACCTGGGATTCTGTAAATTATTGTTGATGTGCAAATTGACTCCCTTATACATAGTTGATTGCCACATCTCTGAAGATTCAGCTATTGTGCATTTGAGAGGATATAGTATCTTGGGGGGAGGGATCCGGGGGGTGGTTGTGGTGGTGGTGGAGCTGGGTGTTGTGATTTTGTTGGGTTTCGGAGGTGCATGTTTAGTACCTCTATCACATATTCGTCTTTAAATATGGGTGTGAGTTGGGTGTAATTTACGCAGTACATAGTCGCCCTCCTTACATCAGTTAAATGTTGATGTTAATTTGTTACTGGTGAGTGGAGCTATCGACTTTTTTTTAGTGGTTTGTGGCGATTTTGTTGGCGGAAGGAATCAATTGAAGATTGGTGATATTTGCAGTTTTTACTAGGTTGAGATTGGGATGATAATCAAAAAAGATAGAAAAAACAGATATTGTTAATGAACATTATAGTTAGGAATTATCATTTAAAAAACCTTTGAAATTCATTGAAAAAACCATAAGTTTCAGGGGAGTTATAGTTAGCTGGACATTTCACTCATACAAAACCATTAAAATTCCTCCGTTATAGTTAGTTGTATTAACTGTAACTCTCGCGCCCGCAGTCCACTGGTGATGATGTCACATATTACATCATTCATGACATGGTCAGTGACATCACTGATGACATCACTGATGACATCTCAAATGACATCACTGATGACATCATCCACTTTACAATCAGATACACCTCATCATACACTACTATAACCTTTCACCACTCACTGTAAAATACAGAGTACCATATTTGAATCCATTGACACAGCAATAGAAGTATCTAAAAACCCACTCAGTGATGCCTAGATCTACACACACATCTAATCAATTAACTATAGATTTACTCATACATGTTCTCATGCATGTTGTCAATGATCAATAGAACAAAATATACTTATACACCTATATTGACATTACACACCAGCACACATCCTATTCACTTATGGAGTCATCCTACTCACTTTTGCAAACAATGTATTATATTTACATTCACTCAGCTACACACTTAAACAAATAGCACTTTATTTATTCATATAGATAGTAACTCATACTTAATGTGTTATGAAATCACTATTACAAGTATACACTTATCCATACAGTCACTCATACAATCACTGAGTTTAATGTATACTTATTTATATACAACAAATGTCACATACACTCCCTTTTGTTTTTCTAGTTTGTTGGACATGTACCATTGAAAGATATATTTGCTCATCACCACACCCATAAGGATATTCACTCACCCAAACAACTGTTATAACATGTAGTCCTAATCTCATATATCTACTGAATCAACTATTCACATATCTTCAAGAGTGGTTCACCTTAGTAGGTGCAAGTAAGTACTTGTTGTTGTGAAGATCTCTAGACCCGAGACATGGCCCGGGTTTCGGGATATCTTCCTTCATAAGTAGAGAACGTATTTGGGGTGGAAAAGAAGGCCCCCAAGCAACCGTCACAGGCCTTGATGCCTAACCGGCACGCAGGTGCGTCATCTAGAAGCTCGTCAGCTTAAAGGCTCAAGGGAGCCCATTTGTAGAATCAACCGCAATGAATCGCACACCGCTAGCCCCTCCTCCGGATCACCCCTAAGGATTCTGGTACGTGTAGTTCAAGAGTGGTTCACCTCAGTAGGTGCAAGTAAGTACTTGTTGTTGTGAAGATATCTAGACCAGAGACATGGCCCGGGTTTCGGGATATCTTCCCTCATCAGTATAGAACGTATTTGGGGTGGAAAAGAAGGCCACCAAGCAACCGTCACAGGCCTTGATGCCTAACCGGCACGCAGGTGCGTCATCCAGATGCTCGTCAGCTTAAAGGCTCAAGGGAGCCCATTTGTAGAATCAACCGCAATGAATCGCACACCGCTAGCCCCTCCTCCGGATCGCCCCTAAGGATTCTGGTACGTGTAGTTCAAGAGTGGTTCACCTCAGTAGGTGCAAGTAAGTACTTGTTGTTGTGAAGATCTCTAGACCTGAGACATGGCCCGGGTTTCGGGATATCTTCCCTCATCAGTAGAGAACGTATTTGGGGTGGAAAAGAAGGCCGCCAAGCAACCGTCACAGGCCTTGATGCCTAACCGGCACGCAGGTGCGTCTCCAAAAGCGACATGGCCCGGGTTTCGAGAGGCATCGAGGACTGTGACGGTTACTTGGCGGCCTTCTCATCCACCCCAAATACTTTCTCTACTGATGAAGGAAACTATCCCAAAACCCGGGCCATGTCTCGGGCCTAGAGATCTTGGGAACAACAAGTACTTACTTGCACCAACTTTGGTCAACCACTTACGAACTTTGTTTCAACTCTTCAAACCACACGCACTTCACATACCAGAGTGCTTAGGGGTGATCCGGAGGAGAGGCTAGCGGTGTGCGATCCATCGTTGATTTCTGTTATAGGGCTCCCATGAGCCCCCAAGCTGACGAGCTTTTGGAGATGCACCTGCGTGCCGGAGAGGCATCGAGGCCTGTGATGGTTACTTGGCGGCCTTCTCATCCACCTCAAATACTTTCTCTACTGATGAGGGAAACTATCCCGAAACCCGGGCCATGTCTCGGGTCTAGAGATCTTGGGAACAACAAGTACTTACTTGAACCAACTTTGGTGAACCACTTACGAACTTTGTTTCAACTATTCAAACCACACGCACTTCACATACCAGAGTGCTTAGGGACAATCCGGAGGAGAGGCTAGCGGTGTGCGATCCATCGTTGATTTCTACTCAGTTAACTAACCAATAACTTATATAGACTTTCACGTAGCTAGTAACCAACTGGTGCAGCAATTTACACAACAACTGACAAAGTGATACAGATATTCACACAGTTTATTCACTGTCCGATATATTTAGTGTGACACTATAAATTAGTCAAGCAAACAGTCCATCACACTGCTACTAAATCCTCCATCCAGGTATTTATATATCCACTCATTCTTCGATGCAGATTGCTAAATATAAAATACATTTTTAAATAAAGAACCAAACCACATTCCCTGCATGATGTCATCAGTGATGTCATTTGACATGTCATCAGTGATGCCATCAGTGATGTCACTCACTATGTCAGGAATGATGTAATATCTGACATCATCACCAGTGGATTGTGGACGCAAGAGTTACATTTAGCACAACCAACTATAATGGAGAAATTTCAATGGTTTTGTATGAGTGAAATGTCCAGCTAACTAGAACACCCCTGAAAACTATGTTTTTTCAATTAATTTCTAAGGTTTTTTAAATGATAATTCCTAACTATTACCTGCCTGAAACCTATGGTTGTTTCAGTGAATATATATATATAGATAAAATGCAATGGTAAAAGTAGATTTTTGATAGCTGCAGTGGAAAAATCACTATAAAAAGAGTGTTCCTGAAAGCAAACTAGAATTAAACTTGTTTTGTTTTTTAACTTTCCTCCGGTGACTATAATAAGCATCCTCATTAGGAATGATGTTGTTTTACTTGAGAATAATATATATAGTTCTATACCGACTATTGTAGTACACGGATCACTAAACTGGGATGGGCCATTTGGTAGGAGTGGGACAGATGATATCACAATAAGGAAGTGCTTCACAAAAAAATTGGACTTGGTAGAAATTCTGCTAGGTTTGGTCCAGGTGAATTCTCCAACCTTTGGCTACTGCATAGGATAAGAAATCAACTTCTCAGAACTTTCCTGGACCTAGAAGAACCGCTGAAGGAAGAAATAGGTTTTTGTGTAACTGCTGAGGAAACTAAGGGGTCCATTACGATGGCGGGTGGACAAAGTCCGCCTGCCACTGGATTGGAATGCGGGACCGTCCGCCAGAGGTGCGGAGGTCCTGCACCTGCAATTAGGATTCCACCGTCACCGTGGCATCCCCCATTCTCAGCATTGTAGCAGGCGGTGCTCACAGCACCGCCCACCACAATGCAGGGAATTCACGTTGTGCATTGGCATGCACAAGTTGACAGGCACTGCTCAGTGCCTGCCACCTTGTCCATGCCAATACAGTGGGGTACCATAGGTACCCCCCATGTGCACCCACCATGCCCCCCCCAACATCCTGGGGGCATGCTACGGGCCCCCAACAGCAAAGACTGTATTTGTTTCCATGGCATCTCATCTCCGCCCTCATCATGATATGGATGGCAGTGTCTTACAGACACCACCACCATATTGTGGCAGTTTTCCGCCCGGTCAAAGAGTCTTCTTGCGGAAAAGCTGCGGACGGTCTTCCCATCCGCCGCGGACTGCCCAGACCGCCCAGCCATCCTAATGTGGTGAGGGGGGGGTGAATGATGGACAGATGGTGGGCGCTTCACCCCCACCTGGCAGGGGCGATCTGCCCGCCATCCTAATGGGCCCCAAACTCTTAAGGACACCAAATTTACATTGGCACCATGAGATTGGAACTGATCTTAAAGAGCTATCATGCCTACACTGCTACAAGGACAAAAAATGGGCTCCATCCTGTAAAGAATTCCCAGCTGTCCAGTTGTGTATTGTCTGACGTGGACGTTGTGGGAAGCCTGGCTGGATAGAAACCTGCTGCTTAATAGCCTTCTTCATGAGACTGGTTGTAAGAGACCAGGATTGGGATTTCCAGCATCAAGAAATATTGAGATTTACTTATTTTCTCTGACTTGTGAATGACCAGAAGAAGGCACTAAATCTCTTAGAAGGAGGTGTGGTCTTATTGGTTACAGATTTCCAGTTTGTCCACTCGCTTTTATCACCCAGGTTTCAAAGCCAACACAATACCACAGTGAAGTGTATCTGAGCTCCTTGGAGGCCTTGCCAGCTACAGCTTTCTGAAATGCATGCAAATAATGCACCACATGAAAAGGTTTTCTCAAGCATGCTAACAAGGCCATCAGAATTTATTTTCAGGTTTTAAAGTTATGGCTAAAAATATCTCAATCAACTATCAACAAAAATGTGCACACGCCCTTACCATATGAAACAAGTCATTGTTTCCTGAAGACAATTGTTACTTGCTGAGTGGGCAATAACAATGATACCATAATTCTACCTAGGAAGAAGAGTAAGCCTAGCCCTAAGCAAGGTATACACATTTACCTATTTAGTACTGAGGCTAAGCACACGTTTCAATCTAGTTCTCTCTTGACTTGATAGTGCCTAATAAATGAAGGTTGTGCTCACACATGTGAATCATCACTTACAAAATGAGGTCACGGCAAGGGGACTTTAAAATATAACTCGTCACCACCAACATGGCTCTCAATTATGTATCAAGGAAAGTGAAACACAATTATTTTGCTGCCTTAATAACAACGTCTGCTTTATTGTGGGTCAGAGTCCTTTTTGCAATTGCCTTTAGGGCCATCCCAGCTATAGAAGGCTTCAGCCCTTGTCTTAATTGTATACAAAGATTGAATCCAAAAGTTCATTCATGGATCCTAAACAAAATACGCACAGTTCCAATGTTATGGCCTCGATTGCGAAGTTTGATTGTAGCAAGAGAACATGTTTCCGCCATCTACCCTCTAAACTTTAAAATCTGAGACATATTATAATATAGATGGAGGAATGCCATATATTCCAACTGGAACTACGTTTTATAAACACTTCTTTATGAGGTTTAGCAGAATAACCATCACATATACAGTTACAGCCTCAAAGACAATTTATCACTGCTTTCCCACTCTTAGTTGTCATGGCCAAATTACTTTTTTTAACTTCGGGTACTCTTGTAAAAACTCCTAACTGCTTGTGCTGTGAGACAAATTCAAGTTTAGTTGAACCATATGCTAACTATAGCTTTTTCCAAGTACCATAAAATTTGATTTTTTTGCAATTATGATAATATACATACTGTAAGTCATTAAAGTATCAAGCTGACATTGAAGGCCAGAGGCAGTGAGATCATGTACTATCATGAAGGTACTGATAAATAACAAAGTGCTATAATACAGCCATCTTTGAGGCTATCAGTAATACTTCTGTACTTATTGATTTGTTTGGTACTGCTTGAATTAGACATGCCTTTATCCAGTGAACTCTCTTTTGCGTGTTATAGTTGTTACCAGGAACTGAGCTTTCTCCTTGAACTGTTTTGGGACCTATCCAGATTGTGTTTATTAGGTTGGTAAGGTTCCCCTCTCCCAAATTAATAATAAATGCATGCACGGCTGCTATTTTTAATTCATTTGTAATGTTTGAAGATACCCAAACACTGCGGCTATTCAACAAATACAATTATTGGCAAAGCCAACAGGTTTCTTTGGAAAGGCTGGTTGGCTTTGCCAATACTTTATTTTGCTAATTGCAGCCTCTGCACTTTAAAGGACAAGGTCTGTAATCAAAATATGAAATACACATTCTGTAACTGGTAGTTGGGGAAGCAAGGAGACATTACTGCACTACTGTCTGCTCCACCAGGGCAGACAGAACACATTCTGAAAGTGGAAACTGTTCCTTATAAGCATCTTCTACTTAGCAAATGAATACCAACCCCTTCCTGGGGTTAGTATCAGTAGTTTGAGCCATTATAATGTTTGCAAACCATTGATACATTGCATTACCATTCAGTAGGAAAGAGAATAGCCTTTCAAGCCTTTTTATCGTTCTAAATTACTGTGAGTTGCCTAGTGCACATTGCAGGTCAGAAATACATTTGGGACTAGAAATGTACTTTAGTAAGCCCCAACTTGAGCTATTGCTTGGCAAAGCCTCTCAGTTTGCAAGTCACAGACTATGGGCCATCAGTAATTGTTAAAAGCCTTGAAGTGCTGAATAGATGTGTAAGTAAGTGGCCCTTGAAATTGGATACAAGAGAGCCAATAACTTCCCACTGACACATTCCTCCAGGTTTTTGGTTGTGAGCGATCAGACGCAGACTCACAAACGTGCAGGAGCTCGCCACTGCAACCATGGAAGCACACAAGACCCCTGAAGATGCCAATAATGCTGATGTCATGGAGTGGGCGAGCAAGAGGTGTGAAGTGAGGTGAGGGCAAGGGGGGCTTTGGATGAGTAGATGTTTTGATGTGCCACAGAAGCGCCTGGCAGCGTTTGTGCCCTCTTGCTGCTCCCGCTGTCTGCTTGCCGCCTCTGTTGGAGGCATGCTGTGGAACTGAGAAAAGGTGGCTCCAGTGCGGCTTGTGGCAGAGAACAATGCACAGCTGTTTTCTCATGGAGTGTCCCCCCCACTACCTGCAACATTTGATCCCTTCATGATCACTCTCCTGTATCCTTGTCACACTCACCCAAGCCTTTTGTACAGTCAAGAGCCTTATTGAAAAAAATATATTCTTGGCTTTGGGGAGTCCAATAGCGACTCCCTATTAGTTCCTGTAGGTGGAGCTTGAGTTTGTACGCAGAGTTGAACAGCACCCTGGAGTGCCCTCCATTTAGCACTGATTATTCAATGCCTACAGAAGTTCAATCAAGTGCTCAGCGTCAACCCAGACTCACCGACCCCCGGTTTTAGCCAAATACAGAGAGCAGAGGGGGCAACGCCTGGAGTTCAGAAAATTGAGTTATGGGTGCTTGAGCTGGCTGAGGATACCAGAGCTTGAGGTACTGGCCCATGAGTAGCATGTGCCTGGAGCTTGAGTGTGGAGCCCACCACTTGCCAAAGAGCTTTTGAACAGCACAGGATCTTCCCCAAGTGTTTTCCCTGAGTTTGATTTGGAACCTCGTAATGCCCCGGAATCCCTGGGACCAGGAACCTCATGGCCACAATGAGTACACTGGGTCAGCAATGGGAAGGGGGGGGCCGGGAGCTTGATGAGGTCCAGTGTCCGTGCTCCTGAATGACTCGTTATATCAAAAAAGGACACAGTTCCATGACCAGCGGCTGGAAGGGGTAGGTGCGGAAGCAAGAGCATTCCGAGATAACCTATTTCCGGATACTTGCACCACCAGCGTAGCATAGCCTCAGGCACCTGGCCTTGAATAGAGGGCACACACATCAGCATCTACCTACGGAGATCCTAAGCACACCCTAAGATTTACTCTAGGACACCTCACCATTAGTGACAAGACGACTAATGGATATCCTTCTGTATGTGTGCCTCACCCAATTTAATTAGAGGTGCTTTTCACTTTTCAGGTCCTGAAGAAACGCCACCAATCTTTCTGACACATAGGCGTGAAACATGTCGACCTTTTGACCTGTCACATAGGCACATTGTAACCTCACATGACACACTAACCTGTTGGCTTTTTATTATACCAAGGACACCACATAAATAAAAGTACCCCAGTCTGGATGCCCTTAGGTATTTTTAACTCACTAGCACGCACCTTTCTACTCAAAAGAAACCCTCCCATTTACAATCTCAGCCCTCAGACCTGCATGCACCATACGGCGTTTTCTCTTTAAAAGATCTCCGCCAAAGAGACCCTTCGGGGGCCCGTCAGACATTGCAGCGCCGGTCTGACGAGGAGCACAAACAAGCCCGATGATGAAGCATGACATCCTTTGGGGTGTGTGAGGGCGAAAGAGAGGCAAGATTTGATCTTCCCCTTCGGGAGTGTATCCTTGAGACCGGGGAACAGTATCTACCTCTTTTCACTCTTCTCCTTCTTACTTTCCTCTACCCTTTACCCTCTCTCTTCCTGTATCTATACAGTGGGTGACATTCACGCACCCTCTGGTCATGGAACTGTGTCCTTTTTTGATACACAATGAGTACACCCCAGAACCATAATGAGTACATCTCAAAGAGAACACCGAGAGCAGCAGGTGGGACGGGTGGCAACACTACACAGCTGGAGCAGAGGCAAATTGAAATTGCACAGCAGGGAAGTATAGGTGGCATCTGGCACTACTAGAGTGTCGATCGCAGGGGAAGAGCGTGGCCGAGCTAGGACTTAGTGTGGCTTGCTGTCCCTGCCCCCATTCTCCATAGACAAAATGCCTCAGGAAGGCTTATGAAAAATATTGAAAACCCAGGGGACCTGCTCACTAGCTAGATTAACTAGGTAGGACAAAATTGACATCCAGTTTGAAGCAAGTGACAAAGACAACAGTCATGAGCAATAACAACATGGAAAAATGCAACCCTGTCAAAAAGGATCTTATTAGAGAGGGAAAGATTGACAGACAGGGGTATCTTGGGGCAAGAAAAGAATGAAGAGAAATAACCATATGAGCTGAACTCCTGTTCATATTTATAAAATCTATGCCAATGTTCATAATGATACACTAGCATCTATGAGTGAAATCGCATCACTATTAACAAACTCGCCCGTCATGAACTCTCCGTCAACCTCAACTCAGAAATACATGGTAAGGTAAGCTCTGCAACCCAGGCATGAGGTTACTGGTTAACACATCATGGGAGGGGTGGCACTTAGCCGACAGACAAACACATGAACAGGAAACTCAAATCCATCACCCAGATAAGCGCAGTGACACGACAATGGTCTAGGGAGATTGCCCTCAGTAAAGCACACATTGCTGATGCCACAAGTAGTTTGGAACACATAGCCAATCTTGACACAGCACACACAGTACACGCAGTTATAATGCATTCCTCATGCAGGACATATGTTCACATTACCCACTGGCCCCCACTGTGCCCCTCAAAGGTCGAGGCCCACATGTATGTATTATCAGGGGCCCTATTTATGACTCCACAGACATGGCCTGCATTATTTTACCAAGCAAGGATAGCCGGGAGTACTTTTATAACACCCAAAAACTGTATAACATCTCACTCAGATTCATGGTACTTTGAGACAGTCCTAAGACCTGTAACTATGCTCCCGGCCGAAGTGCTTAATGAAACCAACTTTCCTGTTTTGCCAAACGCCTCTTGTCTTTTGTTTTCTCAAGGTAATTTCATATTCAAGAAACATTCACAAGGCAGTCCTCAAACTGGTTGCCCCAAACACTGAGAGCCAAGCAAAGGCATGCTAATGGAGCCCTGAGCGTCCCACAAAATTTAACTACAGCAACTTAAGGATATTTTTATCTGCTGAATGATGGAGCAACCCAATCAAGGATAATTCGCCAGATGATAAAGGCCAATGTCCATGAAGATGACAACCTTGGCGAGAACATGATAAACAATGGGTTTAGTAACCCAGCAGATAAAAGATTTAACAACTATCTTCATACGCACAATATCACATCCCTAGAGATTATAGGAAGAAAAATTCAGCCCAATGCTCTTCGTACCTTTACTTTTAACAATAGAACAATGACCGACTACATCTTCCTCAGCTCAAACCTTTACAAAAACACTGACAGACTTTAGAATGACTGGGATGAACAAAGTGACCATGCAATGCTTAGCGTAGACCTTAACCTCAACAGCAGACCCCAAGAACAACTATTGGCGGTTGATCGCACAAAAGTAGCTGAAGAAAACAGATTGGTAAAAAGGATCAAATAGAATGCATGTAGTGCAGTCAAAATAGAGGGCTGGAAGAACAAATGGGAGGCAGGTCTGCCTATATATACTCCATGGTGACAATCAATGATTGGTCTTGCTGGATTAAGGACCTATGATCTACGCTGTTGGGGGAGGAAAGGCACAGGAGCAAACCAAAAAGGACTCAACATACAAACCTACATATTTGGTTACAGTTGCGTGCTAAGGGAATGCACCCGCAAGCTACGGAGGGTTACACAGACCCACATAGATCAGGAACCGTGCAACAATGGAAAAGCTAAAAGTGGTAAAACAGAAAAACAAAACCCTTATTTGGATCCTAAAGAAAAAAACACCATGAAGCCCAGTGCGGCAAAATGTATGATCTACTGAGAAGAAATAAACGCAGCAATTTTGGAAATATATATACATTAGTTAGTTGATGGGAAAACTGATAGGCGCAACTCAGTTGCCGCAGAAGTATGGCTAAATCACATGGCAAATACCTACACTGAGAACCAGGAAATGCACCAAAATAAAGAAAAACAAAAATATCTATAACAAGGGACATTGAGGGCGTCTAGCAGTCCACAAAGAATTATCCTATATTCACAGACAAGCAGACAGTAATAAAAGAGTACAAAAGATAAGACAAAATGATGCTCCAGGCCCTAATGAACTACTAGGAGGAATGTTAAGAGAGGACCTGACCTTTTGGAGTGGGGGGTTCCCTCCTCACTGTTTTCAGCATGCAGAATTAACACAGAGGTCTCTAACTCATGGCATGGGTTGTTGCTCCACCCTATATTCAAAAAAGATGACAACACTGACCTGAAACATTATAGACTAATCCCCTTTTGGACATTGAGGGGAAGGCATATGAGAACATAGTACTACAAGAACTAACAAGCGGACTGAAGAAGAAATACTGCCCTTTTATCAAACTGGCTTTAGTAAGGGAGGATCAACCACTGACAACATTGTTGCTTTGTCTTACATTGCACAGCAGGCCACCAGCAAAAACCATATGGCAGTGTTTGCTTGTTTTGTAGACTAATCCACCACGTTTGACAGGGTAGTTTACAAAAGCCTATGGAGGAAGCTACAAAACTGGAACATTCCAGATAGTCCCTTGAAAGCCATTATCTCTCTCGATAGTGGAACTTGGGTTTGAGACAAACATGAAGGGGACACAGTTTTTTTAAACTCAATGCAGATATGGGCTGAAAACAAGAATGAGTCCTCGCCCCAACAATTTTTAATGTGTACATGGTGGATCTGTGCAGGAGCTGCAAAAAGCCAAGCTATCTACCCTGAAAATAAGTCAGACTAAAGTGAACTCAATGCGGACAACCTGTTTTAAGTAGACCACACAAAAATAGGCCTCCAGAAAGGGCTAGATGTATTACACACCTACAATGAAAGTAATGACCTGACTGTCAACCCAAACAAAGCTAAAGTGCTGATATTCGGGTGTTACGCAAGTAAGAAATGACAAAGATGGACACTGGGCCCCTTGATAATAGAAAGCTCAAGGAATTATAATGATCTCCGCCATGGATTAGCGTAACTGAAAAGGCGACGATGCAACAGCAAAAGATGAAGATGAAAGTTCAGGTAACCATATTCTCAAGTCCAAACACAATGCAAAACTACATAGTCCAATGAGCAGGATTATCAGGAGGGTGATTAAGGCAAAACTGTTGTCTGCAGCGGGCGATGCACAGCAGACATTCCCAGGGAGATCCAAGGTTCAGCTCGAGAAAAGCCAGTGTCAGGGATATAAGCACATCTTCCGGTTACGGACATATACATGTAACAGTCTGCTACCACTAGAGTTCAGCCTTGGCCAGCAAAAATACATGCATGGGCACTCATGCAAATTACTATTGAATCATGAATGCTCCAGCAGGTTCCATCAAGGAGGTATTGAAGCCAATTAACACCACTAAGCACAATCCCTGGAGCATTTATTTAAAAACAGCATTGGAGGCACTAAATCTAGGCATCGAGAATTGTAGCACTGGGACATGCTGGACGACTTGAAACTAGATATCCGTCTCTTCACCGAGACCTGGCTGCAAAACCATTCCACACCTGCCCTGGCGATTGTCTTTCCTGCAGAGTACACAGTAATAAAATTAGACATGGTGGGCAAAAGGGGAAGGTCTAACCGTAGCCATGCGCACTCCCCAGTATATCAAAATTGTGGACACGGTTTCCACCCCTAGTATTGAGCTAAGTATTTTGTCTGGAGCCTTTTCAGGGGCCACTAGGTGGATGGGAGCAGTAGTCTATATTCCCCCGGGAGAAAGTAAAAAACTGTTCTGTACATCACTATTGGAAATTCTCGCTCCTTATACCCTGCAAGCAGACAATTTTCTACTTGTAGGGGATTTTAATCATCATTTAGAGGACATGTAGAGTCCACGTGCTTATTGTTGGCCATGGAGTTGCAAGGCCTTTCTTCTCAAGTACTCAACCCTACACATGTAGCAGGACATACGCTGGACACCATCTTTAAGAATATTCATGATTTAACAGTAGACCCTCCCCTGGCATTAAACTGGACTGACCATCTGGCATTAAGATTCTCTTTTAAAAAGCCAGAATCAGGAAGCCACCCTCAATGCAGAGAAAACCTTCGCAGAGCATGGAGAAAAGTCACACTAACAGAGTTCAGTCTGGCTTATATAACTCCTTTATTTAGGAACTGCGCTGAGAGTGACACAGCCTTAGAAAGATGGGAGGCCTCCGTAAGTGAAGCCTTAGATACCATAGCTCTGCTTAGAGTAGTGAAAATCCAGGAAAGGGCTGCCCCAGCCACTTTTTACTCGGAAAGCCTCAAGAAAGAAAAACCAGTGCGTAAAGGTAGCGAGAGGAAATGGAGGAAAACAAAGCTGGAGGGTAACAAACTGGCCTATAAAACAGCACATAGAGCCTATTCAAATAGCTGCAACACCCCACGAGAAGAGAACACTTAAGCATCCTAATTTCGGAAGCGAAGAGCTCCTCTAAGGAGCTCTTTAAGATCCTCAAGGAGTTTACTAACCCCAAAGCCAACAATCCTTCCCTCCCGCTTACGCAAAGGCTTTGTGACGACCTAGCTAATTATTTTAAACAGAAGATAGACAAAATGTACTGCTCCTTTGGTGCAGTAGAGGTAGATAAGGGGGTAGTTCCACCCCGGGATGACACCTTACTACCTAGTCTTGACTCTTTCGCAGCTATTACCACAGAGCAAGTAGCGTCCTTACTAGCTCATACAAAATCAGGTTCTCCATTAGACCTGGCCCGCATTTTATTATTTTAGAACTTGCCCTGGTCTTGTCTTTTTCGTTCTCGAAAGTCTGTAATATATCACTGGCAACAGCCACGTTTCCTCAAATGGAAGAACGCGCATATTAAACCTCTGCTGAAGAAAGCACTGGCTGACCCGGCAGACTTGCAAAATTTTAGACCGGTTTCTCTTCTCCCATGCTGCTCTAAAATCATGGAGGCATTGATCAATAAACAACTTGCGGGTTATTCGAAGCAAAAAAATCTACTTTATCCCTCCCAGTCGGGTTTCTGGGCATGTCATAGCACCAAATGCTTTGCCTGAAGTACCCGATACAATGAGGATGTCATTGGATAAGGGGACTCCCACGAAGTTAGTACTTCTTGATCTGTCGGCAGCCTTCAACACCATCTCTTATAGAATCAATTTGGACAGGCTATGAGAGATTCGTGTCAGAGAAATGGCCTTAAACTGGCTACAAAGCTTTCTGACCGACAGAACATAATGTGTCCATTTGTGTCACAGACCACGCTAGTGGACAAGGGGGTCCCTCAGGGGTCCATGTTAAGTCCTACCTTGTTTAATATCTATGTGCTCCTCTGGCCACCATTATTAGATCATGCAGGTTTTGAGACGATCTCGTATGTGGACGACACCCAGGTGATAGTCCCTATTGAGATGAATCCCACGGTGACCAGAGCAAAGTTTAAGACCTGTATGCTAAAAATAGCCACATGGATGAGTAAGAACTTCCTTCAGCTTAACTCCAACAAAACGGAGATGCTGTTGTTTGGGAAAGCCGAGGAACTGTGGTCTGCTGACTGGTGGCCAATAGAACTTGGGGAAGCTCCTAGACCAAAAAAGCAGGTGAGGTACCTGGTCATTATAATCGATGACATGGAGGAGCATGTGAAGACGGCTTCAGGCACCTGCTTTGGTATAATGTAGATGCTGAGAAAGATCTTTTCGTGGATTCCCTGTGCGGCCAGAAAAGCCAGCATACAGGCACTTCTAGTAGGCAGACTAGATTATGGAGATTTGCTATTAGTAGGAAAAACAGAAGATTTACTATCAAGCCTGCAAGTAGTTCAAAATACAGCAGTGCATCTTGTTCTGAACAAACCTGTATGCACCCCGTCACTACTTCTCTTGCGACAACTGCACTGACTTCCTATCAGGAACAGAGCAGTCTTTAAGCTCCTCTGTATAGTGTTTAAATTACTTCAAGGGACTGGCCCTGTCTACCTAATGAAGAAACTAAAACCTTATATCCCTGTGCCTCAATTGAGATTGAGTAATCGGAAACTGCTCTGCATATGGAAATTCAGTAAAGCTAAAATGCGTAGTTGTGCCTTTTCCCATCTAACCCCCACACACTGGAACACACTGCCAGATGAGATACAAGCCTGTTCAAATCTAGCACAGTTTAAGAAACAGCTGAAAACCTGATTGTTTTAATGATCACTTTCAATCTGTGGTTTGCTACCCAGGCGCCGAGAGATCCCCTTGGGGATGATTCGTTGCGCCATACAAGTTCTAATAATAATAAAAATAAAATAATGACATGCTGCTGCTTAACTCTGCAGGAGTTTCAAAGGAAACTACTAAAACCTAATTGTTTTGTCTAAGGGGGCACAGAACCTTATAGAAGCTGTAACAGTCCTTTTTACCAGTACCACACCATCGGACTTGGCCAAAATTGGTAAATTCATGCAGCTGGCCAGAACCTGTTTGAAAGAAGGCATTTTACAAAGACTGAACAATGATTAAGACCAGAAACCTACGTGAGTTTATCCCACAGAACTCATTCCCACGCAGAAAACAAGTGTTTGAGGAATCCTTCAACCAGGATCAACCTCTTTGGAAAACCTGACTCCACACTTGGTTTCCTTAATTAAGTTTCAATCACGAGCATATGGATGAACTCGCATGGAAAGTCTGGTACTTTCTTGACTTTAGATAGCTTCCTTTACAAAGATTTTTTGGTAAATAAGGTTGTAATCATTGTTTTTTAAAATTAGTATCTTTTATAAGAAAAATTAATCACTGATTTCAGCCATATGTTGTGACAAATTATGCTATGATAGGCATTTTGGTGGATAGGGTGGTAATTACTGCTTATTTTTATTTTAAAAAGGTATTTTTTATAAAAAGAGATTAATCTCAGCTTCATGGCATGATAAGTTATGCGATGAGTATACTGGAAAGCTGCAATGGTGTAGGCTAATGTTCATTGTTTATTAAAGGTGCGCCCAGCGCAAACAATGAAAATGCAACTTATTACCATGAATGCGCTGCCCCCATTGCAGCCACGTACTCGCGCTGCCCCCAGGGCTGCACATTCATGTGAAAACATGGAGCGGCTGCTTACTCTGTGTTTTCACAGTGCAGGCAGCAACCTACCTGCACTTATGAAGGGGATTAGTGACTGCACCCACCTTTCCCTCCTCTAGAGGGCTGTTCTCAGGGGACACACTCACTGTGCGCACCTAAAAGGTGAAACACTGTGAATGCACTCCATGAGAGCTTCTGTGCTTCTGCGGCCGTGTCTGTAAAATGGCTCGGGCACAAAGATAAACAAATTCCCTCATTTGCATAGGGCATGCCCCTGTGCAACTGAGGGACCGCCCCATAAAGTTAGCGCCAGTGCTTTAACTGCACCAGCTCTATCGGTATTACTGAAGGGGATGCACAAGTGTCTGCGCCCCCTTCTGTAATACTAAAGTGCCCCGAGGGCACACAAATCATGCGCAAACACCCGTTTCGCACTGGGGCACTTACTGTAATATGGCCCCAGGTGTATTACAAATGCAATGTGTGCTGAGTAACAACAGGTGAGGAAATGATCAGTTGCGGCTCGTGGAGGGAGCTCCGTGGGGTGGAAAGGCGGGGTGTGGGAGGGGCACAGTGGGGGGTAGTAAACACCGGAATACGGATGATTGCAGGTAAGTAAACAATTAAATGAATAAAACAAGTTTTGTAGCGCGCGCTGCATCGCATTTTGCAATGTGCGCTCAACAAAATTAGTTAAACCTGGGTAGGCTAAAAGTATTACGAGTAACTCTCCTAAGTGGAACACAGATTAAATAGAATTGAATGCCACACACTCTGACAGAGAATTGCGATCCTAGTAAATCACTGTTTGCAAGGTGTGTTTGATGTATGTGCATATTACCCACCAGGTAAGGTATGGTAACTTATTAAAGAAAACAGTCGCCGGTCATTCAACTACTTTTCATGTAACTTCTTCATTGAAGTCCTTTTGGTTGCAGTGCATTACAACGTTCTCCTTATTTTTTGGTTACACAGTATGTGACTAGTTGCACGTGTCTTGCACAGTAAGCAGCATCTGCTGCTAATTTAATAGAGAGTGAATACAACAGTCCTTAATTATCTTGAATGCCCAAACAGAACATCCTGTTCCCTCTAACATGATGCGGATAACATGGTGTGCTACGCTACTGACAGAGACAAACTATGCTCTTCCGCCTCCATCAACCAAAATGTAATTGGTTGTCTATAGCAGCAGAAATGATTTGTAAACTCTTCACTGGTACCCATCCTTGAATTTTAGTATGCACCAGCAATGATTAATGAATGACAGGTAACTTGAAATAACCCCTTCTCTTATGAACAGTGGCACAATGAAGGGAGATGAAAATGTCATTCTGCAAAGAAAAGCTTGGGGAAACAATGGGTCAGAGAAATAAACAAGTTGTAAATTTTTGATGTGCTGGCCTATACTTTTTGGAGATTTAGTGCTGTGTACTTGATCGTGGGATATCCAAGACATGCTCATATATTACCTGAGATGTGTAGGGTATTCACAAGTATTTGGCTGGTCGGAATTAGATGGCAATTTATAAATGTATTGCTAAAAACCTGGACTTTAAATAGTAAGAAAATGGCTGACCCAAATATGACGCTGGTTGCAATTTTTTATAGGATTGCAGGACCATCCATGCGTGGGCTTACTTAGGATGGCTTTATCCTCCAGTAATGAGTGTTGCTTTGCCTCCTTCTTCAAGATTTGCAGAAAGGTTCTTCTGTTAAAGGTCTACCATATTAGTGGACTATAATGATGATTGAAGATATACGGAGTAGGCAGATTGTGAGCCACCATGTAACGCATTCCAGAGCGCATTGTTGATCAGTGACTAACAGAAAAAAAATCTTAAACTCTAAGTAGGGCAGATGATTGGATGGCTTATTTATAATGACACCTGCTCCATCGGGCCTTTTAAGGACGTTTTACACAGACAGAGTAGTTTGCTTCCTCAGTGTAAAACCTGAGGCCGCCTTCTTCAAAATAGGCAAGGTAGGCCTTGAGTTCGGCAGACAAGGTAATACTTCACCATTGCAACAGAGTCCCTGTCCTCCAATCTCTAAATCAGCCCTAGAGGCCCACATAATGCAAATCAGTAATGACACCGCTCCTCATGGGAACAGTCCATCCTGAACCTTGGTCACCTCGCTCATTCACCCTGTGGCACACTGATTTCTTTATTTGGGAACTTTGAGATTCACACACCCCAAATCTCACTTACTAAGCTTTGCCCCTGAGGGGAAGCTAGGATAACTATTCATACATTCTCCTCTCTCCCTCTATTTTGTATGGAGATCTAAGAGCTTGCACCTGAGCTTTGCCTTGAAAATGCAAAAAATATGATTAACCACTTCAAAAATAAAAAGGTATATTTGATTAACATGCAGAATCATTTCACCTTGGTACATCAGATAACATCACCGCATTGTGTGGTATTTATTTAAACATGAACTTAGAAGCATGTATGTCCTCCCCTGTCCCTCCCTGATGATAATATCATTAGTGAATCAAGCGGCAAGGTGGTTGTCATGCAAACCCTATATGTGCCCTGGAATGTCATTAGATATGGAGAAAGAGTAACCCCTTCTCTTCAATCACTTAAATTTGACCAGCAACCAGTAGAAGTGACAGGAACCTGCTATGGTATTATTAGAATGCTGTGGAAAGAGGAAAGCTCTACCCCTCCTCCCTGTGGGGGCCAGTAGAATCATGGTCCAGACCCTGGTTCTCTCCCGCTTGGATTATGGTATCTCCATGTATCTGGAGCACCTAAATCCACAACAAAGGAACTTCAAGTTGTTCAGAGCTGTGCTGCTCGGTTGCTGATCAACATTCCTAGAATTCAATTGGCTAAGCCATGTCTGAAGACCTTACACTGGCTGCCCATCCCGGAAAGAATAACATTTAAATCCCACTGTGTACCCCACAAAACTCTTTGGGGGAAAGGCTCTTCTAGTAATAGCTCTGTTATCACTTTCTATCGTCCAAGTAAACTCCTAAACTCTGCGAACCTGAGCTTAGCCGCTATCCCTAAAATCCAAAGGATGAGGATTGGGGGTAGTTTCTTTTCCTACAACATACCTAGACTGTGGAACACCCTTCCCCTGCCCTTGTGCTCAGAGACTCACTAGCTCCCGTTTCAAAGCGTCTTAAAACATGTCTCTTCTAGAATATCATCCTGTGGGCCTTCAAACTTTCCCCCCTGTTCTGCTGCTAGCGCTGGGATGCATAGGGGTAGCTATGTGCTTAATTAATAAAAGGTAACTAATTATTAATAATATTAATAATAATAATAACAATAATAACCCTGTCATACATTAGAAGGATATTGCAAGTCACTGAGGAGTTCAATAACCATTCATGGGAACAAGGCCAAAGGTCAAGTTCCATTATTGATTCATGGAACTCTGAGTGACTTGCATCATGCTCCTAATGTGTGGCAAAATATATTTTATTAACTACTAGCTTGCGCGTTGTTGCGATCTCTTTAGAAAAGAAATTTCAAGGAAACTCGTTATGATAACATTCAATTTACAATGTGTCATTTTTATCGAAACGTATTCATTTTAATATGGAAAACATTTCAAAGTGTCGTTTTAATTCTATTTATTTATTCGAGTGCTTGTGGATACACAATTTTTAGTTTTTTCATCTGGTGCGTAAATCAGTATTCGAAAGATTATGAGGGCCCTGGGGGGCCGATATTTAAAAACAATGTATGCCAGAAACATTCGCGGGAGAGTCCTCAACAATTTCCCAAAGTTTCCTGGCAATCGGATGAATGCTGTTTTAATTCTATGTATTTATTCGAGTGCTTGTGGATACACAATTTTTTGTTTTTCCGTCTTGTGCGTACATCAGTATTCGAAAGATTATGAGGGCCCTGGGGGGCCAATATTTAAAAAAAATGTATGCCAGAAACCTTCGCGGGAGTGTACTCAACAACTTCCCAAAGTTTCCTGGCGATCGGATGAATGGTGTTTTAATTCTATTTATTTATTTGAGTGCTTGTAGATACACGATTTTTTGTTTTTCCTTCTGGTGCGTACATCAGCATTCGAAAGATTATGAGGGCCCTGGGGGGCCTATATTTAAAAAAAATTTATGCTAGAAACCTTCGCGGGAGTGTACTCAACAACTTCCCAAAGTTTCATTGCGATCGGATGAATGGTGTAGTAATGCATTAAGGACAAACAGACAGACAGACATACATTTGTATTTATATATATATAGATAGTACATGGTCATATCATCTCTCTTCCCACTAACTACTTAACCTCTTGGTGTCTTGCTCTTACAAGCTCTTTGCAGACATGCAAAATACAAGCACCATCTGTAATGCAAAAATAAATGCACCAAAAAGCAGTTAGTAATTTTTGTAAAAACATGATAGAATCAGATCAATTCGATAAAAAAAATGCGGTGTCTCTTTTTGGTATTGACCTCTACCAGGAAAATAAACGCTGTCATAAACATCTCCTTTTTATTGATCACTTTTTCTTTTTAGAGAAATTTACCAGAGATAAGAAACGCCAGTTCCATTTTTTCTTGTTTAAACTGCTGTTGTAAAGATACTCCGTAACCTACCTTTCACCCTGGCAGCAGGCATTGTGATATCAGAACTCAGCTGTAATAACTTGTTACCGTTGAGCAGCTACGCCATTTCAATATTACAGTTGATCAGAGTTGACACAGCTTTATAGTATTAAGCAAATTAGGTGCTGTTTTATTCATGGACTGCAAGCTCCCATGTTTTATAGTCTACTAAATCGAGCACAAGACTGATTTGTGTAACGTGCACGTCTTGAGCTTGTGTATTACAAACTGTTTTTATATGCGATAATGAAGAGAAAGGAAGCACCATTTAACAAAACTATCACGTAGGATCACACAATTTTGTCAATCAGGAAAGCTGGTTGTGATCCCAGGTTTTCGGATTTCACATTATGCAGTTCAGCCCCAAGATGAGTGTCTCTTTCTGGCTCCCATTTACTTTAAAGATTGATGTTTTGTCTTTAAAACATGCATGAGTATAGTGCATGGGTAGCAGGCAGAAGTCACATGAAGACTGTTTATTTAGGCTTTGGGGCCAAAGAGGACCTCCCTATATCAATCCTGGCTCAAGCCTGTTGTGGCTTGCTGTTGGAAATGTTCTATGTCTGCAGGATCACCCCAGATTGTTGCCTTCTTTTGTTGAACCCATTTTTGTTTGTCATAGGACTCTGTGCACTTTGCCCCTGTACACCAGTGGTAAGGTGATTGTGCCCTCCTTTTCAAACATGCTAAAACAGGTATAGACATGATTGGCACCTTTAATTTACTTAGAAGTCCCTAGTATATGGTAGCAATGTAAAACATGTCTCCAGGCCTGCAAATGCAGCCTGGGTGTGCAGTTTTTAAAATGTATTTTTAACCTCTCAAAGCAGACCTTTTTCAAGGAATAAACCTTCCTTTTTAATACTTATAAGTTACCCCTAAGGTAGGACCTAAATGCCCATCGGGCACGGAGCATGATATTTGAAAAGAACATGTATATGTAAAGTTTTACTTGTCCAGGCAGTGAAAAACATCCATAGTCCTTTTTCATGGTGGCAAGGCTGGCTCTCCCATAAGCATGCACTGGTTTACACTATTACATTTACTAATTGCTAAATTCAGGTAGAAGTTGCTAGGAAAATGGTTCTAGGACTCATTTTGATAGTACTTTAAAATCCAACTTGATGGTCAAGTCTGGCTTTATATTATCAATTTGGAATTGACATTCTTTCTTGCCTAAACCCAAAAGGTTTTCCTGCCAGTGTCCAACTGTCTTCTGAACCATGATGGCTTCCCTGTGGTGAGATGCGTATTGCACCCAGACAATAAATAACGGGCCTTGGGAGTGGAGAAGGGACCACACCCTTGACAGGATGGTCCAGGGGGCTGTGCCCAACCTCTTCCTGAACTTCAACGGTGCCTACCTTGTCCCTAGCAGATGAAGCTGACAAATAGGCCTGCCTTCCCTTGACCTCCCTTGTCAGGCTGGGAACAAACCTAGTGGGGGTAGAGGAACTTACCAGAATTGGTTTAGGGAATGGAAAGGGACTTTCCTCCACCACAGGTTGGCACTAGGTTTAAAGGTGGCAGCCCCAGAACCTCTCATCAGAACACTCCTGGACCTGTGGAGATGCCATCCCCCGAGACCCCAGAATTGACTCCAAGGTTCAGTTGGCTGTCCTCCTAATTGAGTAACGGAAACATAAGAATTCCAGAGGCCTCTCTCCCTACAACTGCCCAGGTTACTAGTTTCAACTGGATCTGCCCAGGACCGTGCTGCTGTCTTCTACTGGAGTGAGTCCTAACCCTCGATTAGTGCCACTTGGTAGGTCCTGGACCCTTGGATGCCATTAGAGTCTACTCCTATTGTCCACACTGCAAAAAATGGAACTTCAAAACTTTTTGTAAACTTTCTGTCTTGAGAACAGGCAGAGACTGGTATTGCTATCGAAGCCATAGCTAACGACGTCCAATTGCTGTCGTTCTTGGCCTGCTGGTTTCCCCACTGCAGGAGATCTGACTCTCAGAAAAGTTGCTAAGTCTGAATGTAGGGGGCTTCATTGGGACTGATGCTAAGCAGCGATTTGTCGATCCTGTGCCCTTCCTGGGTCACATACTTTAGACTTGACCCACTCTAAGCTTTGCCACCTTCGTCTGCAACCACACTGTGTACCCCACTCAGCAGAAAACCAGTGTAATTGAGCCATGTTTTGTTTCCAGCTGGCAGCTTGTGCCGACGCTGACTGGACAGCTACCATTGTTCTCCATAAAGGTATTTGAGTCCGAAGTAAATTCAGCACCCGCTCAAACTTGGTCCATGTAGCCGATCTGTGGCCTTACCGTTTGACTTTTACCTGGTCTAGTGCAACCAGATAACCATGGTTGGTGCATTGTGACGCTGTTATTAGTTCACAACTTAAATATTCATATTGCTGCTTCTATTTATTGGATTTGTGTTGTTTTGGTGTCATAGAAAACAGAAAACTTACCTGCTGGTCGCCAGCCACCGCCTCTCCTCCGACGCAGGAACCAGGAAGTACAAAGTGTTCCCAGACTCCCCTAGCCAATCACATTACTTCATTACAGCAGCATTGTGATTGGTCTGAGTGTTGTGGTTTGGTGCTCAGAGAGGGACTGGGACACTGTGCATGTTCACCACCCAGGCTGTGCAATGCAACTGGCGGAGAACATGCAAAGTGCACATGATGGTTTGGCCTGCCCAAGACAGCCGGCCAAACCGTCCTGTGCACTTAAGGTGCAGCAAGCACTCCTCCTCCCGCTGGAACACGGGAGCACAGTCCCTCCCGCCCTAACCTGGCTGCAGTGTAACTGCAAACTCAATGCTAAAAATAAAACGATAATAACGTTCAGTGATTATCATTTTATTTCTCCTTTGCACTGCTCTTAAAGCAGTTGGGCGCTGCTCCTCCGCCTTAGTGGAGGAGCCGCTGCTGGAGACGTGGGATATACACTGTGGTTTATTATGATTAGGCAGTCTCAGCTAGGCTGTGACTGTTGCAAAAAGGAGCCTTTCATTGACCGTGTCAGCATTCCAGAGTTTTAACAGGCAACATTATTACATGTTAACTGGGCGTGGCTGTGAGTCAGTTGGGTGTTTCTTGTCTCTGTGAAATAAACTCCTTCAAAAAAGAAATGATGTTGATGTTCTTCAATTAATTACCACAACACTTCCCTACGTCGGCCACCAGCTTTGCAGCCTGTGGTTTGTGTTTTGGTCTATTCCGAGCGAAGTGTGACAGTCTTCCTCGTGTTTCTGATAAAGTCATACCACATTTGGGAATATTCCGAGGAATCCAGGTTTGTTGATAAAAACTGATTATCAAAGGTAAGACAAAACACGCCACACTTTTAAATGTACATTTTTAATTCAGCAATTTCAAAATGCAGTTTATTAATCAATGACATGTTTTTTTTTAATTCTCTTCAGCTGCACGTGCCTAAGTTCGAAATTATTAGTGGAAATGCTTCTTAAATAAAAGTATATTTTCCCTCGAAATAGCCACGTTATTTTGGTGCTGCAGTGTCCTTGAATATCGCTCTCACTTCCCTTCTGCTGTATAGTGACGTCGACCTCTAGTTACCACAATCCAACAATAGGCTGCTCACAATTCTTTTTCTGAAAAAAGGGTCTTCTATACAGCATTGCAGGATAATCATCTCTCATTTCTGAAAAAGCAAGTACAAGAACAACGTGATTGCTTTACCAAGTTTAAGAGCTGTAAACGCAGACATTAAATACACAGCCTCAGCAAAAATCCATAGAAAAAAAATCAGTAGCAAAACCAGATAAGCCTAGGTATAATGAGCAAACACAAGCAAATGGAAGCTTGAAAAAAATGCTGATTGCTCGCATACGCTCATTTAAGCTAGACCTGTTTGGCTTCTCTATTATTGTTATGCATGGTACGGTGTTGTTTATATAGAACATGTCGTTTCCAGAAGCAATGTTTGAACTTTCCCGTGAACAAGACTCACAAGCAGAGTTGAAACGCGTTGGGACAATGAAATGTGGCTGGCAACCTATTGAAGAATTTTGGAATAAGGCGCTGTAGAACTCCACAAATCCTGGCAGCAGTGGCTTCTTCTTTGGGGAAAAAGATTGATGTTGGATATATATATATATATATATTACCTACTGGCGGTCGCCAGTAGGTATATATAGTTAGGATTTTTTCTCTATGGGTTTTTTGAAAATTCTATGTCTAATAACTTTGGAGTTTGTGGACGGAATTGGCTGAAATTTTCAGGAAAATGGCACATTTTGTTTCTGAGCAGCCCTTGAAAATTTGGGGGGGGTTCGTCCAGTGGGGGCCGAGAAAAAAGGGGGGTCCCAAAACGTGTTTTTAACATTGAGTTTTCCATAGGGCGGTTGGCCTCCCTTTTAGCCCGAACGGCTGAATGGATTTGCACGAAACTTGGCAAAATTGTAGGGACTGGTAGCCCGATGTGCCTTTTGTAGGTCTCAATATATGTGCTCCAGTGGATTTTGAGAAATTAACGTTTAAAAAAAGATATATATCTGTAACAGCGGACCGGTTAGCGCTCTGGTTCGCGGACTTTTCGCGCAACGGAGCTTTGTGAAGCGAAGCTGATTGGTTCTCCGGCGTCTGTCAACATTCCAAACAGTCCGTAGCGGCCGCCATCTTGTCTCTCGGTAGGATCGAGAGACAAGAGGAGGTCAAAACAAAGGGGGAAATAACTATAAGGGGGCATAGTAGATCCTCGCTGACCCCCTAGGTTTGATGTGGAGGTTTTAAAAGGGCCCCGCGGGGCAAAAAAAAATAATAAAAATAATAATTGAACGGCTGAATGGATTTGCACGAAACTTGGCAAAATATTAGGGACTGGTAGCCCGATGTGCCTTTGCTAGGTCTCAATATATGTGCTCCAGTGGATTTTGAGAAATTAACGTTCAAAAAAAGATATATATCTGTAACAGCGCTCCGCTTCGCGTAACGGAGGTTTGCGAAGCTGATTGGTCATTCTGTCACTGGGCTATAGTTGGGCTACATCTGGCTGATATTTGGGCTACATTTGTTTTTTTGTGTGTCTGGCGGCCATCTTTGGGCTACATTGGGCTACATTGGGCTTCATTGGGCTACATTCGGCTAATTAGCAAATAGCTCATCGCAAACTAGGAATGGTAAAGAATCGCTATTTATTCCTTAAAGTTCGCTATTTAGGAAATGCAAATAACTTTGATGATACATATGGCGGTTCATCTCTAACAAGATAAGAAGCATAGGGATAGATTTATGATGACTGGCGCATCACCAGGGATGTGTTAGTCATTCTGTGCCGCTGTTCCGTCACCTATGGTGTGCTGCATTTACAATGCGGCGCATCATGGGGCAAAAACAGCACAGATGCGTGATGTATCTGTGCCGTAAAGGTGGCGCATTGCTGGAGTTGTATCGCAAGTGTGATGAAGCTCCAGCAAGGGTCGGGGGTGCCCCTGTCGCAGGGTTTCTGTTCTCACACAGAACTGTGGACAGAGGATTGGAACCTCGGCGAATTAGGGTGTCCCAAAACTCACGTTAGTAATCAAAAACTATTTAGCAAGCTAGGTACAGTGTCACATTGGATATAACAAACTCTCAATGTTTAGACAATCCAGAATATGAACTTATAGTACCTCAGGATACGTGGAACTCATGAACAGTCGGTCGTTATATATTTCTTAGAAACCAGAACATGGAGTTAAGAAGAACACATGTGTATTTGAAATGTTTATTTACTAATGCCGTCTTCTCAGGCGTAGTACCTTAGATAATAAAAGTACACATATTATCAGTAGCAAAATTACCAGCATAGTTACTAGTACATAAAAAGTGAATGGTGATAGTATGTTAACATGCTGTAAATGAATAAGAGTTAGCAACACTTATAAGCAGCCGCGGGCCGTGGAGGGAGTTACGGTGAGGCAGGGAGGCGGGGAGGGGGAGAAGCAGGGTGGAGAATACAAGTACACATATTATCAGTAGCAAAATTACCAGCATAGTTACTAGTACATAAAAAGCGAATGGTGACAGTATGTTAACATGCTGTAAATGAATAAGAGTTAGCAACACTTATAAGCAGCCGCGGGCCGTGGAGGGAGTTACGGTGGGGCAGGGAGGCGGGGAGGGGGAGGGGCAAGGTAGAGAGGGCTCCACCCTGCTTCTCCCCCTCCCCGCCTCCCTGCCCCATCGTAACTCCCTCCACGGCCCGCGGCTGCTTATATCTCACCCTCCCTAATACACATATTATATTATTTGCTAAGAAGGTCTCTTTGTGTTGGTTTAGGGCGTGTCCATACTTTAGTGTCTTAGATTTGAAGGAATCACATCAGCATACACCAGCTCTCTCTTCATGTGAACCGCATCAACTGTTGTGTATGTGTGTTCGGCAAAGCAATATAAAACCCGCCTCATGCCCAGAATTGGCAGAAGTTGCACTTATGTTATGAGTATGAAGTCGTGGAGATCAGACCTCATAACAATTCTGTATCGTGTTGTTCTTGAAACTTTAGCACTCGCTGTACAGATATAGTTTAACAAGTAAAGCAGATAGTAGACCAATAACATATTATTCTCATGTAAACCACGATGAACTACTAGGTGGAAAGCTAAAGCAACAACTAAGTGTCGTGTGCAGAAGTTGCAAAAAAGGAAAAATGGCGTTTAAACCGGTAATGAGCCCATGCTAACTTAACACGGTGTAAAGATATCCAGGACCTAGATGACACCTCCTCATGATCCGGAAACGAACTGAATAAGATAATAGAAGTGCCATCTCATGAGAGCAGATTGCAAGTTTATATGTGGACGGTCCGCAAGGTAAAGCATTAAAAACTAGGAAAATTCAATGCTAAAGAAAAATAAAACAGCCAAGTACTTTATCGAGTCTTAAGCCAATAGGCAAGGTAAATAATAAAAACTTGACAAATAAGTCAATGAATTGTCAATGAAATGCTAGTACTCAGCATATCAAACATGAAAAAGGTCTATGACATAACTGTGTATGCAAAATAAGCTGCAACAGCCTCCAATAGGAAGTCACCGTCTTCATCCGAAAACAGTTCAGCCATCCAATTTAAAAGCGGAAAAGAACATACGTGCTCTCCCAGCACCGGATCCTCTATCACCATCAGAGGACAGCTCGGTGGGTTTTCAAGAAAGCTGTGTTCCAAGAAAGACTGTGCTGCCGCCAGTAAATTCCAGGGACCAAGTAGTCCATGCATCAATGCCACAGCCATAATCCTTTCGCCAGGACAAATCAACTCGTGAGTAATGATAGGAGTCATCAGCTGATTAAAGTCGACGTCAGGAGAAACCGGTCCGCAGAGACACAAATCAATGGCCCAATCGAAATCACAGGTCAGGCAGTGAAATACAGGCTGGACACAGGTGAAGTAGGAGAACCGAAAAGATAATCCATATGCCGTGCTTAATATCGCCAACGGCATTGTGCCATAATATTCTAGCATGCGATTGCGGAACAGTGTCAGCAGCTGCAGGGTCGGAGGTTGCATAGGAGGGACATCCATATTTAAAAATGTAAAAAAGCACAAGAGCGTCCGCTGGTAATGCAAGTAAAAATGCAATCCACGAACCAGAGTGGAGAAAATGGAATGAAAGGGAGCAGGGATGACTCCAAAGATTTTCTCAAATGAAGTCACGAGACCACTGGTAACAACTTTAAAAAAGTGTGCCAGGGATTTTGTGGAGGATGCGTTAAAGATAGTCGGAAACATGTTGCTGAAATTGAAAGGCAAACCTGTGTACGGGTGTTCGCTATGTGAAGTACGAAAGTTTCACGGGCCGAACTCAAGGCCACCTCTCTCTGAGACAAAAGAGCTCTTATTCTTGTCATGCCGTTGAAACGTGTCCCAAGGTTGGTATTTGTGGCCAGATTGAAAACTCCCTATGTTCATGTGTGGGAGGAAATAGAACATTTCTGCAGCAAATAACCCGTTCACTTACTGTTACGATAAAAGGAATACTTTTAATTAACTCAGAACAATCTTCATTATTGAGCATCAAATAACTACCATTTTCCAACAACTTGAACGTGGGGATGATAGCAGGAACTGGCGTGCCTTGCAACACGCAAGCCATATTTGGTCGGTGTTTGTTGCATGAATCGTGTAACTGTATGTGCCTACACATTAGTGAATGATCTGGCGTCTCAGTGCATTCCTCTCCATTCAGATAAACTTCTTGATCATCTTTGAAACATCTGTATGTGTATGGAAGCGACCAGACCTCATGAACAAAAGCACTACCTAAAGGTTCATAAAGACCTATTGGTATATATTTCATACAATTTGAAAACTTATATAAAGCAAAAGGCAGCGTTATTAAACCGTGGATAAGGCATGTTGCCAAAAAACCCGCAATCCTCTGCTGATGATGTCACTGAGCATGTCATGAATGATGTAATATGTGACATCATCAGTAGTGGATTATGGGTAATAGTATCTCTAGTTTACTCCCCTATAGCTGTCTTTCTTTTAACATAAGTGTGTGTTTCCTTCCCTTATACTTACTGTTTTTGGTTCGCTTCCAGTTCGCGTACCAGCGAGTGAACTAGGAAGCGAACTAAGAGAAATAGAGGTTGGCACAGTTCCAAATATTGTACCAATTTTTTAATAACGGGGAGGTAGTTCTGAAAAGAACTTTTTTTTTTATTTTTCTGAACATTTTTTTACTGTTTTTGAATTTTTCGGAACAGTTTTATATTTTTTTGGGTTTTTCTTGGAGGGGGCAATGAAAACGATTCATTGTAAAGGGCTCAACAGGAGCAACAAAACAAAAAAAAGAAGTATTTATTATTTTGGGCGTTTCGGACAAACTTGCATATGATAGTCAATAGCTCTGTTGATCAGAGTGATGCTTCTTTCTCCGTAGGAAATGAATCCATCGCAAAATACGCAGGTGTGTTTTACTTCACCAAATCTCATTTGTATATTTGGCACCATCTCCCTGCCCTCTGGTCCCGTTACTTCCGGTACAACAGATCTTCTGGCCATAATAGGGAGATTATCTAGGTCGTTCCGAAACTGTGCAGCACTGTAGTTGTTAGGATGCCACCTAGTCATATGGCGATGCATTGTGTAGTTTCCGAAACTGTATTTTTTGTCGGTCCCTCTGGACAGTCTATCTTGACATATAAGGCAAGTTACGTATCTTGCATTTACTTTTTTCTGACCTTTGGGAATTTTAAAAAATTGCCAAATGAAGTTTTCTTTCCGGTGAGACGTCTTGGGCTGCTCAGGCAAAAACTGCCTCTCTTCGTGCTCGTCCTCCTGTTCCTCTTCTTCTTCTTCTTGTTGAATTACAACTTGAGCAGGTGGTCCACTCTTCCTTGGATGTGGTGGAGGTGGTGGGGAAGCACCAGCTGAAGCTACTAAAGAAGCCATTGCTCAGTGATCACAAAGGGTCTTTCTCTCACAATGATGAAAGTCAGAGTGAGGAAAGAAGGAGGGATTTTCATCATTTGGGAAAAACAAGAGTTCTCAACCAATCAAAAGTGTTCATTTTAGATTATATGACCTAGTCTTACATCATTAGGAAACCAAAAGTGAAATGAACCAATGAAAAGTGTTATTACCAAGTCACATGACTTGCTGTGTTTACGTTAAGCGCTTTGCAGGGCCTCCCTGTTTGCTTCCAGAAACCTGCGCTTTGGCACTCGCTTCGCGTACCAGTTCGCTAACGTAGCACGTCATATGACGTATCAAGCGACAACGTGGAACGTCATGCGGACGGGAGGCGTCACGATGTTGTTTTCTAACGCGGCACTTGCGGTAAAGAAACGTTTACCGGCTCGCGGTCTATTTCGCGGCATCAAGGTCAGCTAACGGGAAGCTTCCCGATTCGCGAAGCGGGAACGAAGAAAAAAAAATATTTTAAAAAAAAATTATTCATAAACATATAAAATATATTTTTGGATTTAAAGAAGAATACATTTTACAGCTACAGATATTAGCTGTTAAAAAACCAATGAAATTCACAGAAAAAACCATAGGTTATAGACCATATATAGTTAGGAATTAGCATTTACAAAACCTTGAAAATTCACTGAAAAAACCATAGGTTATAGACCATATATAGTTAGGAAATAGCATTTAGAAAACCTTATTTTACTCACACAAAACCATTGAAATTCCATATATAGTTAGTTGCACTAACTATATATCGCGCACCTGCAATCCACTGCTGATGATGTCACATATTACATCATTCATGACATGGTCAGTGACATCACTGATGACATCACTGATGACATCTCAAATGACATCACTGATGACATCACTGATGACAACATCCAGTGACTGTATGCTTCTGTAAAGTTAAAATATGTCTTACATATTGAAGAATGAGTGGATGTATAAGTGTCTGGATGAAGGATTTAGTAGGTGCATGACTGACTGTATAAGTGAGTGATTAAATGTGTCTCACTGAGTGCATGGGTTAGTGACTAAACTGTTTTAAATTGTGCATCATTGTGTCTGTTGTTTTGTAATCTGATGCATGTGTTGATCATTAGCTATATGACTAACTATATGGGTTATTGATTAGTTGCCCAAGTATTTGTATGGGAGACTGAGTGTGTGTGTGGGTGTCTGGGAGGTGTATGACTCTGTGCATAGATGTGTGAGCAGTTGATTCACTAGATGTATGGGTTCAAAAGTGCATGTGGAAACATCTGTATGGGCGGTTGACTGTGTGCATGAGTGTATTGGTGAGTGAATGGATATCTCAGTGCTACATGTCAAAGTAAGTACATATGTAAAACACAGTACATGTGATAGTTGACATATATAAATAACTGTGCATAAGAGCCAGTGAATGTGTGAGTGGCTGTATGGATTATTGTGAACTTGTATCAGGGATTGTATAACAGAGTAAATATGTGTTATTATATGTTCCAATAAGTAAGGTGTGTATAACTATATAGTTGAGGAAATCGAGGTGTGATTGATTCTTTGCAAGACTGACTAGGTGTGTGAGTA
Organism: Lissotriton helveticus; assembly: GCF_964261635.1. Taxonomy (NCBI): domain Eukaryota; kingdom Metazoa; phylum Chordata; class Amphibia; order Caudata; family Salamandridae; genus Lissotriton; species Lissotriton helveticus. Next base: position 453,687,388 of record NC_136067.1, read on the forward strand.
ACTCCATGGATGAGTGACAGTCTGTGAGTGTCTGTTTACACTGAGTGTATCTAAGGTTATATTAGAGTCTGAAGAGGTTCATTGTATCATCACATGAATGATGTCATCAGTGATGTGATCAGTAATGTCAAATGAGATGTCATCAGTGATGTCATCAGTGATGTCATTTGAGATGTCATCAGTGATGTCATCAGTGATGTCACTGACCATGTCATGAATGATGTAATATGTGACATCATCAGCAGTGGATTGCAGGTGCGCGATATATAGTTAGTGCAACTAACTATATATGGAATTTCAATGGTTTTGTGTGAGTAAAATAAGGTTTTCTAAATGCTATTTCCTAACTATATATGGTCTATAACCTATGGTTTTTTCAGTGAATATATATATATATATAGGCAGGTGAATAATCGTGTTTATTCAGCAGGATAACAGCGCAGTGAAGGAAAACAATGTCCAAATAATTCTGTAAGCCTGACGCGTTTCTTGCTCTCCTAGCATTTCTTCAGAGGCTTGGTTTAAACACTGCTTGGAGCACCGGCCTCATTTTAATCACTTTCACCTGCCCCAGTGGGCGTTGGCTCACCCAGAGCCTGCTGGTAATAGTAGTGCCATAATATCGCTACAGTGAGCTGCTCCTCTGTGCTGCATTTTCAAACCTGCAACACGACCTTCCTGCCCTTCACGCTGCTTGCCAAATAACTGCAGCAAGGTCCACCTCTCAGTGGCAGGGCTCTTCCACGACCGGGATCGGCCGTTTAAACATATTCACACAAAAGCACCCCATTTAGCAGAGCCAAACTTGCAGGCAGGTGAATAATCGTGTTTATTCAGCAGGATAACAGCGCAGTGAAGGAAAACAATGTCCAAATAATTCTGTAAGCCTGACGCGTTTCTTGCTCTCCTAGCATTTCTTCAGAGGCTTGGTTTAACCCCTTCGATGCTGATGACGGAGCGGTTCCGTCATCAGCATCGGTTGGGCTGTGCTGATGACGGAACCGTTCCGTCATCAGTACAGCCCTGGGGGGGAGCGCTGGCGCTCCCCCCCCCCCCCCCTGTGCAGCGATCTTGTTTTTTTTTGCAGGGGTGGCAGCGGAAGACTTTCCGTTGCCACCTCCTGGCCCCCCCACGCTTCCTGGTGACGTCAGCGCGCACAGCACGCGCCAACGTCATCAGGAAGCGCTGGACGCGCTGGACGCGCTGGAAGCCATTTGTTTCCAGCGCGTCCAGGAACAAGGTTGGTGTTTGCTGCTCCGGTGGGGCGGGGGGGCCGTTTTTCGGTGCCTTGAGGCATCGGGGGGGAGGAAACTGTTTTTCCTCTCCCCTGATGTCCCAATGCAGGGCATTCCTGGTGCACGATCGCGCACAGCGTCGCGATCGTGCACCAGGAATGCCCCACTAGACACCAGGGATTGTTTTTGGGCCATATTTATTTGTGCAGGAAGCGACCCCTTGGGCAAGGGTCGCTTCCTTTTAGCCCCATAATATTTATCAGACTTTTCTGCCCCCCCTGGGGCAGATCGGTCGTTTTTTTGGCCGATCTGCACCCAGGGGGGGCAGAAAAGCCAACTAGACACCAGGGATTGATATGTGGCCATATTTGTTTGTCGAGGAAGCGACCCCTTGGGCAAGGGTCGCTTCCTTTTTGAGGCATGAATATTTTTAGACTTTTCTGCCCCCCCCTGGGGCAGATCGGCCGTTTTGTTTGGCCGATCTGCACCCAGGGTGGGCAGAAAAGCCCACTAGACACCAGGGATTGATTTTTATTTATAAAGGAAGCGACCCCTTGGGCAAGGGTCGCTTCCTTAGGGGGATAAAATATTTTTCATACTTTTCTGCCCCCCCTGGGGCAGATCGGCCGTTTTTTTGGCCGATCTGCACCCAGGGGGAGCAGAAAAGCCCACTAGTCACCAGGGATTTGTTTTTTATTTGAAAAGGAAGTGACCCCTTGGGGAAGGGTCGCTTCCTAGTGGCCCTAATATTTTTTTAGACTTTTCTGCCCCCCCTGGGGGCAGATCGGCCGTTTTTTTGGGCCGCATCTGGACCCAGGGGGGGCAGAAAAGCCCACTAGACACCAGGGATTGATTTATATTTATAAAGGAAGCGACCCCTTGGGCAAGGGTCGCTTCCTTAGGGGGATGTAATATTTTTCAGACTTTTCTGCCCCCCCTGGGGCAGATCGGCGTTTTTTTTTGGCTGATCTGCACCCAGGGGGGGCAGAAAAGCCCACTAGTCACCAGGGATTTGTTTGGATTTGAAAATGAAGCGACCCCTTGGGGAAGGGTCGCTTCCTAGTGGCCCTAATTTTTTTATAGACTTTTCTGCCCCCCCCTGGGGGCAGATTGGCTGTTTTTTTTAACCTTTTCTGGACCCAGGGGGGGGGGGAATAGAAAAGCTCACTAGACTCCAGGGTTATTTTTTTTATTAGGGAGCGACCCCTTGGCCAAGGGTTGCTTCCTTGGGCCCATTTGTTTTCAGTATGTTCTGCCGTGTCTTTATTTGGCCTCTCTGCCCTCCGTAGGGTTGCTTCCAGGGGGCCCACATTTATAATGATTTATAATCTTCCCCCCTTGGGGACAGACACCCCATTTGTGACATACCCTGTGACATAGCCTGTTGTAATGTGTGTTGTTTGTGTTTCTTCTAATGTGTATTGTTTTTTTTTCTCTTTAGATTGTTGCAGTGTGCGGTTCTGTTACTGGTGGTTCTGTTGTTCTGCTGTTTCTGTAGTTGCATGTGTTTGGTAAGAGACCTTTTTTTTGATCAATTGTAATGTAATTGTTTATTTTGCAAAGTGTGTAGTAATACGAGTATGTTTTGTTTCTGTTTGTTGTGATTGTAAAACATGTTTTGCATTTGTTTTTGATGTGTCCTTCTGTAGATGTAAGTTTTTTTTCTTCTTTCTAGTGGGATATCGTTGCCTATTTGCTGTGTCTTTGCAGAGTAGGTGCTGGTGAGTGTAGTTGTGTCTTGTAAGTGAATTGTATATTTTTTCTAAATATAGTTTTTTGTGAAAAAGTCTTACATTTTTTATCTTACTTTGCGCAGTGTTGGGGTTGTTGAGTTGTTTGTGCAGACTCCTTTATTTGTAAGGATAATGGCTAGCCGCCGGATTACTGCTCAGCAAGTTGTTGGAATGCTTTTTGATTCTTCCTCTGACCATGGTCCAGAGTCTGACTCTGATTCTGAGCCAGAGGTGGGAGGTGAAGATTCAGGTAGTGAGTTTTCTCTACACATGGCTTCATCTGATGATGAAGACACTTTGAGTGCTGATGAAGCTACTTTTGGTGTGGATGATGTGCCTGTGGTTGGGGAGGACATTGCTGTGGTTACGGTTTGGGAGGACATTGTTGTGCCTGTGGTTGCCGAGGACATTGATGTGCCAATAGTGCGGCAAGAGACATCTGGGCTGTAGCCTGGGGCTGCTAGACTTCCAGTTGGTGTAGTGAGACAAGAGGCAGCTGGGCGGCGGCCTGCAGCTGCAAGACTTGACGATGAAAGTTCTGACCTCTGGGTTGCACCAGGCATGGTGCAGCCGTCATTGCCTGAATTTACTGGTGTTCCAGGGTGTAGGGTGAACACTGAAAACTTTTTGCATATTGATTTTTTCAAGTTGTTTATGGATGATATGTTTTTGGCAGAGATTGTAGAGCAGACTAATTTGTATGCTGAATTTTTTTTGAGGGTGAACAGTGCCAGCCTTAAGCCCCACGCTAGAGCTACCCGGTGGACTCCCACAAATTTGGAGGAGATGAAAAAGTTTTTGGGTTTAACTTTTTTGATGGGCTTGCTTAGAAAACCATTAATGGCTTCATATTGGTCTACTAGTCCCTTGATGGCAACAGCTATATTTCCGGCAGTCATGAGTCGTGATAGGTATTTGCTTCTGCTGCGGATGATGCATTTTGTTGACAATAGTCTTGCTTTGCCATGAGATCACCCTGATTGTGACCGTCTTTTCAAGATTCGGCCTGTCATTGATCATTTGGTTGATCGATTTTCTGAGATCTTTTATCCTGGGAAAGAAATTGCAGTGGATGAGTCTTTGCTGTTGTTCAAGGGCCGCTTGGTATTTCGGCAATTTATTCCTAGTAAGAGGGCACGCTATGGAATCAAACTGTATATGCTGTGTGACAGTGAGACTGGATATGTCTCTAATTTCAGGGTGTACACTGGTAAGGAATCCAGGATTAACCCCCCTGGTTGTCCGTCGACTTTTAGAGTGACTGAGAAAATTGTGTGGGAACTTGGTCGTGGATTGTTTAACAAAGGCCATCATTTGTATGTCGATAACTTCTACACTGGTGTGCGGTTGTTCAGGGAATTGGCCAAAGTGGACACTGTTGCTTGTGGCACAATCCGCTCAAACCGTAAAGGTTTCCCAAAATAACTTGTTTGTCGAAAGCTTGCTCGGGGACAGTGCAGTGCATTGCGTTGTGAGGAGCTTCTAGCTGTGACGTTTACAGACAGGAGAGATGTCTACATGTTGACTACAATACATGATGAAAGCACTGAACCGCGGACTGTTTGGGGTCAGGTTACAGAAGTGCGCAAACCTGTGTGCATACTGGACTACAATAAGTACATGGGTGGTGTTGACAGAGTTGATCAGAGGTTGGAACCGTATGCTGCTCTTCGTAAGGCTTACATTTGGTACAAGAAGTTGGCTATCCATCTTTTCCACTTGGCAACCTTTAATGCTTTTATTGTGTTCCAGAAATCTTGTCCCCAGTCAAAGTTGTCTTTTGTAAAGTTTCAGGAGTCTGTAATAGGCAGCCTTGTTTTAGTGGACCAGGCAAGTGCTCCTAGAGTTGGAGTGGTGGAGGATGTTGCCAGATTGAAAGATCGCCACTTTCCTGATACAATTCCTCCTACAACCTCAAAAGACTTTCCCAGTCGGAGATGTAGAGTCTGTTGGCGAAGAGGTTTGCGGAAGGAGGTTCGCATGTACTGCCCCGACTGCCCTTCAAACCCCGGGCTGTGTGTACCTGCTTGTTTTAGATTGTACCACACGCAAAAGAATTATTGGGAGTATTAATGAGTGGTAAAGTGAACTGGTTGGTCTTTATTCTGTAAAACTTATTGTTCAGTTTCAAAGTTTGTATTTGTGTAGTCTTTTTAGATTTAGTTGTTGAGTTAGTAGATTTGTATCAATTTGCAATTTGTTTTTGTTTCTCTTTTATTTTAAAAAAAAACTAAAGTATGATATTGGTTTGCGTGTAGTGTCCATTGTCTGACTGTGTGCATGGTTTGGCGCTTGGCTGCCGGTGTCTGTGGACTGGTGCTTGTCTGGCGGTGTCTGCGGCTGGTGCTTGACTGGCGGTGTGCGTGGTCTGGTGTTTGGTTGGCGGTGTGCGTGCTCTTGGGCTTGCCTGGTGTTGTGTTTGGATTTGTCTTTGGCTGGTGGTGTTCGTGGAGTGGTGCTTGGCTGGCGGTGTGTGTGGAGTTGTGCTTGGCTGGTGGTGTGTGTTGAGTGGCGCTTGGCTGGTCGTGTGTGTGGAGTGGCGCTTGGCTGGTGGTGTGCGTGGAGTGGTACTTGGCTGTCTGTGCACGGAGTGGTGCTTGGCTGGTGTTGTGTTTGTGGAGTGGCGCTTGTCTGGTGGTGTGTGTGGAGGGGCGCTTGGCTGGTGGTGTGCATGGAGTGGTACTTGGCTGTCTGTGCACGGAGTGGTGCTTGGCTGGCGGTGTGTGTGGAGTGGCGCTTGGCTGGTGGTGTGCGTGGAGTGATGCTTGGCTGGTGGTGTGTGTGGAGTGGTACTTGGCTGTCGGTGTGCGCTGAGTGGTGTTTGGCTGGCGGTGTGCATGGTCTGGTGCTTGGATGGTGGTGTGGGTGGACTGGCGCTCGGCAGGCGGTGTGTGAGTAGTTACTTTCTGTTGGTCACTACACACACTGCTAGTTGAGTGACACTCCACACAGTCCATCATTTTGTGTAGTTGCAGTGTCAGAAATGTGGGCGTGTGAAAGTGATGGGCCCTTGAATGGCGCTGTTTGCTGGTGTGAGTGTTGAAATGTGATGGGTCCGCGGCTGGCGGTGTGAATGTTTTGTATGTGTCACGCGTACGAAAGGTAAATGAATGGCCTGTAAAGAGGTTGGTGCCTTGACGTGGCTTTACCGCTCACGAGCTGTGAGTCAGTGGTTCAGTTTATCATACTTTCAATTATACACAGTGTATTTCATTTTTGTGAAATTACTTGCGTATACAATTGTATGTACTGAATCATCACTCACCCTCGTGCCAAATCCAACCAGTATGTGTGTGTGCTTGCGGATTACATGGGTGTGCAGTAATAATTGTTTTTTTTCTCTTTCTGCAGTAGGGTGTACCTTGTCCCTTATTGTGATTGTTGTTATGTGTTGCTTTTCCATTCGGATGGTGTCAATGGTCTGGTTTGTATCAGGTATGAAAGGTGCGTGAATGGCCTGTAAAACGGTTGGTGCCTTGTCGTGGCTTTACAGCTCACGAGTTGCGAGTCACTGGTTCAGTTTTTATGCATTTATTTATTGACAGAGCATTTCATTTTTTTTAAATATCTTGTTAATACAATTTTATGTACTGAACCAACACTCGCCCTCGTGCCAAATCCAACCTGTATGTGTGTGTCTTTGAGGAATAGATAGCCGTGCTTGAATGTTTTACTTTTGAGTAACTCTGTTAAGGTGTGGTATCTTTTTACTCGGGAGAACAAGGGGAACGCTGGGTGGTAGGACATTTTTGCCGGCACGGCGATCCCACGACAAAAAGTTTTGAAAAGTGCAATTTTTACCTAATTTTAAGGTTTGAAAGGAGTTCTGGGTAGGAAAACATTGGGGGACCCACGCATGCCATACCTCCATGGACTCTCCCGGCTGTCTAGTTTTCAGAACTGTTTGGGTTTGCTACTTTCCAAAGAATACCACCCAGCCCCGGGCCAAAAACTCAGGTGCCCCCCCCCAAAAATCAAAGTTATATTGCTTGAGGGTATTTTGAATTCACCACCGTACGATTTGGACCTTTTCCTGTTGCAGCCACTATGGCTACCCACGCAAGTGAGGTACCGTTTTTATCGGGAGACCTGGGGGCACGCTGGGTGGGAGGTAATTTGTGTGAGCCCAGTGATGCCACGCTTTCCCACACTAAAACGTGTGAAAAAATTGATTTTTTCCAGCTAAAAATGAGGTTTGCAAGGGATTCTGGGTAAAGGAACGTTGGAGGATCCACGCAAGCCATACCTCCTTGGAAGCCCCCGGGTGTCTACTTTTCAGAAATGTGTGGGTATGGTAGGTTTCCATAAATGGCTGTCTCGCACCGGGCCAGAAACCCAGGTAACCCCTCTTGCAAAAGCTGGTGAATTTGACAATGGTGACAATGTCAAGTCCACTAGCTTTTGCAAGAGGGGTTCCCTGGGGTTTTGGCCCCGTGCGAGACAGCCATCTAGAGAAACCTACCAAACCCACACATTTCTGAAAAGTAGACACCCGGGGGCTTCCAAGGAGGTATGGCTTGCGTGGATCCTCCAACGTTCCTTTACCCAGATTCCCTTGCAAACCTCATTTTTAGCTGGAAAAAATCTATGTTTTCACACGTTTTAGTGTGGGAAAGCGTGGCATCACTGGGCTCACACAAATTACCTCCCACACAGCGTTCCCCAAGGTCTCCCGATAAAAATCGTACCTCACTTGCGTGGGTAGGCATAGTGGCTGCATTAGGAAAAGGCCCAATTCTTACTGTGAAGACCAAAAAATTTCCTTTAGCCAAACAATCTTATTTTTTGAGGGGGTCACCTGAGCTTTTGGCCCGGGGTTTGGCGGGCATCTTTGCAAACTACCAAACCCAAACAGTTCTGAGAACTAGACACCCGGGGGAGTCCAGGGAGGTATGGCATGCGTGGGTCCCCCAATGTTTTCCTACCCAGAAACCCCTGCAAACCTCAAATTTTGGTCAAAAAACCCACTTTCCCGTACTTTTTTGGGTGGGATCTCGCTGCCGGCACAAATGTCCTACCACCCAGCGTTTCCCTTGTTCTCCCGAGTAAAATGATACCTCACTTGTGTGGGTGGGCCCAAGGCATGTGACTCAGGCTGGGGGGCTTAATTTGTAAAACTTAAATACTACTAAATACTACTTTTTTCAAAATTCATTTTTGGCGTGTTCTGCTTTGGGGCACCCACACAAGTGAGGTATCCTTTTACTCGGGAGAACAAGGGGAACGCTGGGTGCTAGGACATTTTTGCCGGCACGGCGATCCCATGCCAAAAAGTTTGGAAAAGTGCTATTTTTACCTAATTTTAAGGTTTGCAAGGAGTTCTGGGTAGGAAAACATTGGGGGACCCACGCATGCCATACCTCCTTGGACTCCTCCGGGTGTCTAGTTTTCAGAACTGTTTGGGTTTGCTACTTTGCAAAGAATACCACCGAGCCCCGGGCCACAAACTCAGGTGCCCCCCCCCCAAAAATCAAAGTTATATTGCTTCAGGGTATTTTGAATTCACCACCGTACGATTTGACCTTTTCCTGTTGCAGCCACTATGGCTTCCCACGCAAGTGAGGTACCGTTTTTATCGGGAGACCTGGGGGCACGCTGGGTGGGAGGTAATTTGTGTGAGCCCAGTGATGCCACGCTTTCCCACACTAAAACGTGTGAAAAAATTGATTTTTTTCCAGCTAAAAATGAGGTTTGCAAGGGATTCTGGGTAAAGGAACGTTGGAGGATCCACGCAAGCCATACCTCCTTGGAAGCCCCCGGGTGTCTACTTTTCAGAAATGTGTGGGTATGGTAGGTTTCCATAGATGGCTGTCTCGCACGGGGCCAGAAACCCAGGTAACCCCTCTTGCAAAAGCTGGTGAATTTGACAATGGTGACAATGTCAAGTCCACTAGCTTTTGCAAAAGGGGTTCCCTGGGGTTTTGGCCCCGTGCGAGACAGCCATCTAGAGAAACCTACCAAACCCACACATTTCTGAAAAGTAGACACCCGGGGGCTTCCAAGGAGGTATGGCTTGCGTGGATCCTCCAACGTTCCTTTACCCAGAATCCCTTGCAAACCTCATTTTTAGCCGGAAAAATCTATGTTTTCACACGTTTTAGTGTGGGAAAGCGTGGCATCATTGGGCTCACACAAATTACCTCCCACACAGCGTTCCCCAAGGTCTCCCGATAAAAATCGTACCTCACTTGCGTGGGTAGGCATAGTGGCTGCTTTAGGAAAAGGCCCAATTCTTACTGTGAAGACCAAAAAATTTCCTTTAGCCAAACAATCTTATTTTTTGAGGGGGTCACCTGAGCTTTTGGCCCGGGGCTTGGCGGGCATCTTTGCAAACTACCAAACCCAAACAGTTCTGAGAACTAGACACCCGGGGGAGTCCAGGGAGGTATGGCATGCGTGGGTCCCCCAATGTTTTCCTACCCAGAAACCCCTGCAAACCTTAAATTTTGGTAAAAAACCCCACTTTTCTGTACTTTTTTGGGTGGGATCTCGCTGCCGGCACAAATGTCCTACCACCCAGCGTTTCTCTTGTTCTCCCGAGTAAAATGATACCTCACTTGTGTGGGTGGGCCCAAGGCATGTGACTCAGGCTGGGGGGCTTAATTTGTAAAACTTAAATACTACTAAATACTACTTTTTTCAAAATTCATTTTTGGCGTGTTCTGCTTTGGGGCACCCACACAAGTGAGGTATCCTTTTACTCGGGAGAACAAGGGGAACGCTGGGTGCTAGGACATTTTTGCCGGCACGGCGATCCCACGCCAAAAAGTTTGGAAAAGTGCTATGTTTACCTAATTTTAAGGTTTGCAAGGAGTTCTGGGTAGGAAAACATTGGGAGACCCATGCATGCCATACCTCCCTGGACTCCTCCGGGTGTCTAGTTTTCAGAACTGTTTGGGTTTGCTACTTTGCAAAGAATACCACCGAGCCCCGGGCCACAAAGTCAGGTGCCCCCCCCAAAAAATCAAAGTTATATTGCTTCAGGGTATTTTGAATTCACCACCGTACGATTTGGACCTTTTCCTGTTGCAGCCACTATGGCTTCCCACGCATTTGAGGTACCGTTTTTATCGGGAGACCTGGGGGCACGCTGGGTGGGAGGTAATTTGTGTGAGCCCAGTGATGCCACGCTTTCCCACACTAAAACGTGTGAAAAAATAGATTTTTTCCAGCTAAAAATGAGGTTTGCAAGGGATTCTGGGTAAAGGAACGTTGGAGGATCCACGCAAGCCATACCTCCTTGGAATCCCCCGGGTGTCTACTTTTCAGAAATGTGTGGGTATGGTAGGTTTCCATAGATGGCTGTCTCGCACGGGGCCAGAAACCCAGGTAACCCCTCTTGCAAAAGCTGGTGAATTTGACAATGGTGACAATGTCAAGTCCACTAGCTTTTGCAAGAGGGGTTCCCTGGGGTTTTGGCCCCGTGCGAGACAGCCATCTAGAGAAACCTACCAAACCCACACATTTATGAAAAGTAGACACCCGGGGGCTTCCAAGGAGGTATGGCTTGCATGAATCCTCCAACGTTCCTTTACCCAGAATCCCTTGCAAACCTCATTTTTAGCTGGAAAAAATCTATGTTTTCACACGTTTTAGTGTGGGAAAGCGTGGCATCACTGGGCTCACACAAATTACCTCCCACACAGCGTTCCCCAAGGTCTCCCGATAAAAATCGTACCTCACTTGCGTGGGTAGGCATAGTGGCTGCTTTAGGAAAAGGCCCAATTCTTACTGTGAAGACCAAAAAATTTCCTTTAGCCAAACAATCTTATTTTTTGAGGGGGTCACCTGAGCTTTTGTCCCGGGGCTTGGCGGGCATCTTTGCAAACTACCAAACCCAAACAGTTCTGAGAACTAGACACCCGTGGGAGTCCAGGGAGGTATGGCATGCGTGGGTCCCCCAATGTTTTCCTACCCAGAAACCCCTGCAAACCTTAAATTTTGGTCAAAAAACCCACTTTTCCGTACTTTTTTGGGTGGGATCTCGCTGCCGGCACAAATGTCCTACCACCCAGCGTTTCCCTTGTTCGCCCAAGTAAAATGATACCTCACTTGTGTGGGTGGGCCCAAGGCATGTGACTCAGGCTGGGGGGCTTAATTTGTAAAACTTAAATACTACTAAATACTACTTTTTTCAAAATTCATTTTTGGCGTGTTCTGCTTTGGGGCACCCACACAAGTGAGGTATCCTTTTACTCGGGAGAACAAGGGGAACGCTGGGTGCTAGGACATTTTTGCCGGCACGGCGATCCCACGCCAAAAAGTTTGGAAAAGTGCTATTTTTACCTAATTTTAAGGTTTGCAAGGAGTTCTGGGTAGGAAAACATTGGGAGACCCACGCATGCCATACCTCCCTGGACTCCTCCGGGTGTCTAGTTTTCAGAACTGTTTGGGTTTGCTACTTTGCAAAGAATACCACCGAGCCCCGGGCCACAAAGTCAGGTGCCCCCCCCCAAAAAATCAAAGTTATATTGCTTCAGGGTATTTTGAATTCACCACCGTACGATTTGGACCTTTTCCTGTTGCAGCCACTATGGCTTCCCACGCATTTGAGGTACCGTTTTTATCGGGAGACCTGGGGGCACGCTGGGTGGGAGGTAATTTGTGTGAGCCCAGTGATGCCACGCTTTCCCACACTAAAACGTGTGAAAAAATTGATTTTTTCCAGCTAAAAATGAGGTTTGCAAGGGATTCTGGGTACAGGAACGTTGGAGGATCCACGCAAGCCATACCTCCTTGGAAGCCCCCGGGTGTCTACTTTTCAGAAATGTGTGGGTATGGTAGGTTTCCATAGATGGCTGTCTCGCACGGGGCCAGAAACCCAGGTAACCCCTCTTGCAAAAGCTGGTGAATTTGACAATGGTGACAATGTCAAGTCCACTAGCTTTTGCAAGAGAGGTTACCTGGGGTTTTGGCCCCGTGCGAGACAGCCATCTAGAGAAACCTACCAAACCCACACATTTCTGAAAAGTAGACACCCGGGGGCTTCCAAGGAGGTATGGCTTGCGTGGATCCTCCAACGTTCCTTTACCCAGAATCCCTTGCAAACCTCATTTTTAGCTGGAAAAAATCTATGTTTTCACACGTTTTAGTATGGGAAAGCGTGGCATCACTGGGCTCACACAAATTACCTCCCACACAGCGTTCCCCAAGGTCTCCCGATAAAAATCGTACCTCACTTGCGTGGGTAGGCATAGTGGCTGCTTTAGGAAAAGGCCCAATTCTTACTGTGAAGACCAAAAAATTTCCTTTAGCCAAACAATCTTATTTTTTGAGGGGGTCACCTGAGCTTTTGGCCCGGGGCTTGGCGGGCATCTTTGCAAACTACCAAACCCAAACAGTTCTGAGAACTAGACACCCGGGGGAGTCCAGGGAGGTATGGCATGCGTGGGTCCCCCAATGTTTTCCTACCCAGAAACCCCTGCAAACCTTAAATTTTGGTCAAAAAACCCACTTTTCCGTACTTTTTTGGGTGGGATCTCGCTGCCGGCACAAATGTCCTACCACCCAGCGTTTCCCTTGTTCTCCCGAGTAAAATGATACCTCACTTGTGTGGGTGGGCCCAAGGCATGTGACTCAGGCTGGGGGGCTTAATTTGTAAAACTTAAATACTACTAAATACTACTTTTTTCAAAATTCATTTTTGGCGTGTTCTGCTTTGGGGCACCCACACAAGTGAGGTATCCTTTTACTCGGGAGAACAAGGGGAACGCTGGGTGCTAGGACATTTTTGCCGGCACGGCGATCCCACGCCAAAAAGTTTGGAAAAGTGCTATTTTTACCTAATTTTAAGGTTTGCAAGGAGTTCTGGGTAGGAAAACATTGGGGGACCCACGCATGCCATACCTCCCTGGACTCCTCCGGGTGTCTAGTTTTCAGAACTGTTTGGGTTTGCTACTTTGCAAAGAATACCACCTAGCCCCGGGCCACAAACTCAGGTGCCCCCCCCCAAAAATCAAAGTTATATTGCTTCAGGGTATTTTGAATTCACCACCGTACGATTTGGACCTTTTCCTGTTGCATCCACTATGGCTTCCCACGCAAGTGAGGTACCGTTTTTATCGGGAGACCTGGGGGCACGCTGGGTGGGAGGTAATTTGTGTGAGCCCAGTGATGCCACGCTTTCCCACACTAAAACGTGTGAAAAAATTGATTTTTTCCAGCTAAAAATGAGGTTTGCAAGGGATTCTGGGTAAAGGAACGTTGGAGGATCCACGCAAGCCATACCTCCTTGGAAGCCCCCGGGTGTCTACTTTTCAGAAATGTGTGGGTTTGGTAGGTTTCCATAGATGGCTGTCTCGCACGGGGCCAGAAACACAGATAACCCCTCTTGCAAAAGCTGGTGAATTTGACAATGATGACAATGTCAAGTCCACTAGCTTTTGCAAGAGGGGTTACCTGGGTTTTTGGCCCCGTGCGAGACATCCATCTAGGGAAACCTACTAAACCCACACATTTCTGAAAAGTAGACACCCGGGGGCTTCCAAGGAGGTATGGCTTGCGTGGATCCTCCAACGTTCCTTTACCCAGAATCCCTTGCAATCCTCATTTTTAGCTTGGAAAAAATCAATGTTTTCACACGTTTTAGTGTGGGAAAGCGTGACATCACGGGGCTCACACAAATTTCCTCCCACCCAGCGTTCCCCAAGGTCTCCCGATAAAAATCGTACCTCACTTGCGTGGGTAGGCATAGTGGCTGCTTTAGTAAAAGGCCCAATTCTTACTGTGGAGACCAAAAAATTTCCTTTAGCCAAACGATCTTATTTTTTGAGGGGGTCACCAGAGCTTTTGGCCCGGGGCTTGGCGGGCATCTTTGCAAACTACCAAACCCAAACAGTTCTGAGAACTAGACACCCGGGGCAGTCCAGGGAGGTATGGCATGCGTGGGTCCCCCAATGTTTTCCTACCCAGAAACCCCTGCAAACCTTACATTTTGGTAATAAAACCCATTTTTCCGTACTTTTTTGGGTGGGATCTCATTGCCGGCACAAATGTCCTACCACCCAGCGTTTCCCTTGTTCTCCGGAGTAAAATGATACCTCACTTGTGTGGGTGGGCCCAAGGCATGTGACTCAGGCTGGGGGGCTTAATTTGTAAAACTTAAATACTACTAAATACTACTTTTTTCAAAATTCATTTTTGGCGTGTTCTGCTTTGGGGCACCCACACAAGTGAGGTATCCTTTTACTCGGGAGAACAAGGGGAACGCTGGGTGGTAGGACATTTTTGCCGGAACGGCGATCCCACGCCAAAAAGTTTGGAAAAGTGCTATTTTTACCTAATTTTAAGGTTTGCAAGGAGTTCTGGGTAGGAAAACATTGGGGGACCCACGCATGCCATACCTCCCTGGACTCCCCCGGGTGTCTAGTTTTCAGAACTGTTTGGGGTTGCTACTTTGCAAAGAATACCACCGAGCCCCGGGCCACAAACTCAGATGCCCCCCCCAAAATCAAGGTAGTTTTGCAATAGGGTAATGTAAATTCACCACTGTACGATTTGAACCGTTTCCTGTTGCAGCCACTATGTCTATCCACGCAAGTGAGGTACCATTTTTTTCAGGAGACCTAGGGGAACGCTGGGTGGGTGGAATTTTGTGGATCCACGCAGATTCCAGAACTTTCCACCACAGAAATGTGACGAAAATTTGTTTTTTTGGTCACATTTTTCGGTTTGCAAGGGATTCCGGGGAACAGAACCTGGTGGGAGGCAGTCGAGTCACCCCATCCTGAATTCCTCTGGGTGTCTAGTTTTCAAAAATGTATAGGTTTGCTAGGTTTCCCTAGGTGCTGTCAGAGCTACGGCGCAAAAACAAAAGGTAGTCTTTTTGTCCAAAACGTGCTAAATTTCACTGGGAAATTGAGGTGCGACCATGCTGCGTTTTGCTCCGTTTCATGTCGCAGCCACTATGCCTACCCACGCAAGTGAGGTACCATTCTTTTTGGGAGACCTGGGGGCACGCTGGGTGGGTGGAAATTTGTTGATCCACGCAGATTCCAGAACTTTCCACCACAGAAATGTGAGGAAAATATGTTTTTTGGGTCAAATTTTTAAGTTTGCAAGGGATTCTGGGTAACAGAACCTGGGGGTAGGCAGACGAGTCACCCCATCCTGAATTTCCCTGGGTGTCTAGTTTTAAAAAATGTATAGGTTTGCTAGGTTTCCCTAGGTGCTGGCAGAGCTACGGCGCAAAAACAAAAGGTAGTCTTTTTGTCCAAAACGTGCTAAATATCACTGGGAAATTGAGGTGCGACCATGCTGTGTTTTGCGCTGTTTCATGTCGCAGCCACTATGCCTACCCACGCAAGTGAGGTACCATTTTTTTTGGGAGACCTGGGGGCACGCTGGGTGGGTGGAAATTTGTTGATCCACGCAGATTCCAGAACTTTCCACCACAGAAATGTGAGGAAAATGTGTTTTTTTGGTCAAATTTTTATGTTTGCAAGGGATTCTGGGTAACAAAACCTGGGGGTAGGCAGACGAGTCACCCCATCCTGAATTCCCGTGGGTGTCTAGTTTTCAAAAATGTATAGGTTTGCTAGGTTTCCCTAGGTGCTGGCAGAGCTACGGCGCAAAAACAAAAGGTAGTCTTTTTGTCCAAAACGTGCTAAATTTCACTGGGAAATTGAGGTGCGACCATGCTGCGTTTTGCACTGTTTCATGTCGCAGCCACTATGCCTACCCACGCAAGTGAGGTACCATTTTTTTGGGGAGACCTGGGGGCATGCTGAGTGGGTGGAAATTTGTTGATCCACGCAGATTCCAGAACTTTCCACCACAGAAATGTGAGGAAAATGTGTTTTTTTTGGTCACATTTTTATGTTTGCAAGGGATTCTGGGTAACAAAACCTGGGGGTAGGCAGACGAGTCACCCCATCCTGAATTCCCCTGGGTGTCTAGTTTTAAAAAATGTATAGGTTTGCTAGGTTTCCCTAGGTGCTGGCAGAGCTACGGCGCAAAAACAAAAGGTAGTCTTTTTGTCCAAAACGTGCTAAATTTCACTGGGAAATTGAGGTGCGACCATGCTGCGTTTTGCGCTGTTTCATGTCGCAGCCACTATGCCTACCCATGCAAGTGAGGTACCATTTTTTTCGAGAGACCTGGGGACACGCTGGGTGGGTGGAAATTTGTTGATCCACGCAGATTCCAGAACTTTCCAACACAGAAATGTGAGGAAAATGTGTTTTTGTGGTCAAATGTTTATGTTTGCAAGGGATTCTGGGTAACAAAACCTGGGGGTAGGCAGACGAGTCACCCCATCCTGAATTTCCCTGGGTGTCTAGTTTTCAAAAATGTATAGGTTTGCTAGGCTTCCCTAGGTGCTGGCAGAGCTACGGCGCAAAAACAAAAGGTAGTCTTTTTGTCCAAAACGTGCTAAATTTCACTGGGAAATTGAGGTGCGACCATGCTGCGTTTTGCGCTGTTTCATGTCGCAGCCACTATGCCTACCCTCGCAAGTGAGGAACCATTTTTTTCGGGAGACCTGGGGGCACGCTGGGTGGGTGGAAATTTGTTGATCCACGCAGATTCCAGAACTTTCCACCACAGAAATGTGAGGAAAATGTGTTTTTTTGGTCACATTTTTATGTTTGCAAGGAATTCTGGGTAACAAAACCTGGGGGTAGGCAGACGAGTCACCCCATCCTGAATTTCCCTGGGTGTCTAGTTTTCAAAAATGTATAGGTTTGCTAGGTTTCCCTAAGTGCTGGCAGAGCTACGGCGCAAAAACAAAAGGTAGTCTTTTTGTCCAAAACGTGCTAAATTTCACTGGGAAATTGAGGTGCGACCATGTTGCATTTTGTGCCGTTTCCTGTCGTAGGCACAAGGCCGACCCACACAAGTGAGGTACCATTTTTATTGGGAGCCCTGGGGGAATGCTGGGTGGGTGGAAATTTGTTGATCCACGCAGATTCCAGAACTTTCCACCACAGAAATGTGAGGAAAATATGTTTTTTTTGTCAAAATCGTAGCTTTGCAAGGAATTCTGGGTACCAAAACCTGGTGGTAGGCAGTCGAGTCACCCCATCCTGAATTTCCCTGGGTGTCTACTTATCAAAAATGTATAGGTTTGCTAGGTTTCCCTAGGTGCCGGCAGAGCTAGGGTGCAAAAACTACAGGTAAGCACTTTGCCAAAAAAGGGTCAATTTGTAACTGCAAAATTTAGGTGTGACCACGTTGCATTTTGCGCCGTTTCCTGTCGCAGGCACAAGGCCGACCCACACAAGTGAGGTACCGTTTGTATCGGGACACTTGGGGTAATTCAGATCTGTAAATCAACTGTTATTACCAATTGAGCTTTCATGCATTTCTCCCTTTCAATGAAAGACATTGTGTAAAAAAAAATCTTTTTGAAAAATGACCAATAATTCTCATGCTAGTATGAGTATTCCCAATTTTGAAAATGTGCAATTATATACTGTTTCTGAACTCTATAATTTGTACCCAATTCAGAAATACATAGGTGTCTTTCATACAGATTATTCCATGTATACATTTTCCAAGAAGAGGAAATTTGAAGGCACATATCAAGAACTATGTAAAAACAAGGATGTTAAAAAAGCTATTTTAGTGCTCTATACCCAGTAAATGAAAAAATACCATTGCAAGTTGCTGCTCAGTTTTTGCACCTGGGTTCGTCGGGTTCTTGGTGAAACTACAAGTCCTATATATCCCCACAACCAGGAAGGTCTAACGGATATAACGGTATATTGCTTTCCAAGAGCTGTCAAAATTAGAAAAAGTTATAGGTGAAAACGTTGAGACAAAAGGCTGTTTTTTTCAACAAATTTTCAATTATTCCAATATCTAACTGTTAGTTTCTATAACGAAACCTTCATGGATTTAGACAAATGACCCCTTTCTGAATTCAAAATTTTGTCTACGTTTTGAAAATGTAAAGCTTTCCAGTAATCCATTATTGCTTTAAAACTCATTTATACCATTAACTGGAAGGAGGTGGAAAGCTCTAGAATAGCAAAAATAGGCTATGTCCCAGAAAAATGCCAAAACTGAGTGAAAAATTTCGGTTCTCTGACAAAAGACTGTCATTCCCTAAAATCTGAGAAAATGGAGATTTCAGCCCCACAAACCCTTTTTTGATACCATTTTCAGGGAAAAACCCAGAGGCTTTCATTTGCAGCCCGTTTTTCCCATTTTTCTGAAAAAAACAAAAAAATCACTATATTTTGGTTAATTTCTGGGACCCCTCCAAGGGAATCCACAAACCCTGGGCGCCTTTAGAATCCACATGATGTTGGAAGAAAAGGACGCAAATTTGGCGTGGATACCTTATGTGATCAAAAAGGTACAAGGGCCTAAGCGCGCACTACTCCAAAACGCCAAAAAAAGCCTTAGCACAGGAGGGGAAAAGGCCTAGCAGCGAAGGGGTTAAACACTGCTTGGAGCACCGGCCTCATTTTAATCACTTTCACCTGCCCCAGTGGGCGTTGGCTCACCCAGAGCCTGCTGGTAATAGTAGTGCCATAATATCGCTACAGTGAGCCGCTCCTCACAATGTCAATGTTCAAAATTAAAATACCCCAGTGGGTCTGGAAATTGTCACACAAGCTCTGAAAGTGAACGTGATTAAAATGAGGCCGGTGCTCCAAGCAGTGTTTAAACCAAGCCTCTGAAGAAATGCTAGGAGAGCAAGAAACGCGTCAGGCTTACAGAATTATTTGGACATTGTTTTCCTTCACTGCGCTGTTATCCTGCTGAATAAACACGAATATTCACCTACCTGCAAGTTTGGCTCTTCTAAATGGGGTGCTTTTGTGTGAATATATATATATATATTACCTACTGGCGGTCGCCAGTAGGTAGTTATAGGTAGGACCTAGTTTCCATAGGAAATCCGCAACATTCTATTGAGAATAACTTTGGCGCTGGTGGACGAATCTTTGCGAATTTCTCAAAGAAGATGGCCTGCTCCGCTCTGCTCCTTCCCTTAAAGTTTGGGGGGGATTCGTCAAGTGGGGGCTGAGATAAAAGGGGGGTCCCAAAACATGTTTTCCCCATGTTATTTTCCATAGGACGTTTAGACACGGCTACAGCTCGAACGGCTGAATGGATTTATAAGAAATTTGGTAGAAAGGTAGAGTCCGGCTCGCAGATTACGCTTTTCTTTGAATGGTGTAAATCTGTTCAGTAGCTGCTGAGAAAATTAACTTTGAAGAAATGTATATTGGGCTACATTGGGCTATATATATGTTAGAGACCAAATGTAGCCTAATGTAGCCCAATGTAGCCCAATGTAGCCCAAAGATGGCCACCAGAGACAAAAAAAAACAAATGTAGCCCAAATATCAGCCAGATGTAGCCCAACTATAGCCCAATGACAGAATGTCCCAGAGTGTTCTAAAGAACAACTAGAGCGCTAACAGTCTTACTTATGACAAAAGTATGGCACACCTGAAGTCATCTTGAATGGAATAAAGTGTTAACACTTAAAACATTTAATTTGCAAAGGAACAAAATGAGGGGTTTCATTTTGCCATAGAAATTTTATATATATATATATATATATATTCACTGAAAAAACCCTAGGTTTTAAACACGTTATAGTTAGGAAGTAGCATTTTAAAAACCTATGAAATTCACTGAAAAAACCATAGGTTTTACACACGTTATAGTTAGGAAATAGCATTTACAAAACCTATGAAATTCACTGAAAAAACCATAGGTTTGACACCAGTTATAGTTAGCTGGAAATTTTACTCGCATAAAACCAATGAAATTCCCACGTTATAGTTAGTTGGACTCACTATAACTTGCGCGTGCAATGCGCTGCTGATGACGTCACATATTACATCACTCATGACATGGTCAGTGACATCAGTCATGACATCACTGATGACACCATCCTTGTGACAGAGTGACAGACCTATTTTCACTGTAATGTAACCCTTGAAACACATATTCAAAAATAGAAACTAAAATGTTCAAAAAAATTGAGATACCCATACCAGTTACAACAACCAATTCAATAATTCCACCATCTATATACACATCCACTCATTGATCAACAGTTCTATATAGTCACTCGTACATATACTCACTCATGATATGTAGTGATACACCTATACATCCTGTTACACACCGACAGTCATCCAAAATATACTCTCACACATATTCACACATGCAAATAAACTATTGAACATCCATTTATTTGCATATACAGCTATACACACACAACCACCTTACTTCTATGGAAACTTACACATACTTACTCTCTTAAACAATCACTTATAGAAACACATACTTATCTAAACAGGAACTCTTACAATCTCTTTCTCTCACATATACTCACTTATATACATCAATATTCACATATATTAGATTAAAACATATGTAGTTACTGATAAAGACACTAGTGAGACAGTCATTCACTCACTGACACACACATATACACACTCTTCCACCCGTATAGTCCTGCACATATGCTGTCTTCAAAACACATACAAAGAGAGAGTCAGTCATTCATGCATCTATGTGTTAAGTAATACCCCCACCAAACCATACAAACACTCATACTGATACTAACAAAAACATCTAATAACCCATATACATACACATGTAGATACTCACCAACCCATGCAACCACTTATACACAAAGTGAAACACTAATACATATATTTAAATATTTAAACATTACTCTCTAATATATGTATTCACTAAGATACACTTAATAAACCAATTAACCAATCAATTAAAAAAAAACATCCAAGTAATCACTTATTTAAACATTTATTCTTCCATCAACTTTTACATATACATATATAACACATATTTATTTTTTAAAAAGACACACATTCACTGGATAGTGTCATCAGTGATGTCATGACTGATGTCACTGACCATGTCATGAGTGATGTAATATGTGACGTCATCAGCAGTGCATTGCACGCGCAAGTTATAGTGAGTCCAACTAACTATAACGTGGGAATTTCATTGGTTTTGTGCGAGTAAAATTTCCAGCTAACTATAACTGGTGTCAAACCTATGGTTTTTTCAGTGTATTTCATAGGTTTTGTAAATGCTATTTCCTAACTATAACATGTGTAAAACCTATGGTTTTTTCAGTGAATATATATATATATATATATTGGTATAAGAGCATTCCTCTTATCATGATATGCGCCATGTGATCAAGACCCTCCAGGGTCGAATCGCATCATGGCTGCTGTTGGGAAAAGCAATTCAAAATTCAAAATCTGCACCAAATTTTGGTCCGTGCTTTGTGCTCCAGTTTCTAAAGGTTTCTAAAGGTGACTGCCAAAGGAATGGTGGAGTTTTTTTGATATATTACCTACTGGCGGTCACCAGTAGGTAGTTATAGTTACAACCTAGTTTCCACAGGAAAAGCATTTTTTTATTTACTAATAACTTTGCTGCAGTTTGACGAATCTTTGTGAAATTTTCCCCAAAAAAGTCTATCCAGGTCAGCTCCTAGCCTGAAAGTTTGGGGGTGATTCGTCAAGGGGGGATGAGAAAAAAGGGGGTCACAGAACACGTTTTCCCCATGTTAATTTCCTTTGGAAATTTTGCGACGAGCTACAGCCCGAACTGCTGAACGGAATTACCCCAAATTTGGCAGAAAGGTAGAGCTTGGTTCAGAAAGCGACCTTTTTTTAAATGGTGTAAATCCGTTTGGTAGTGGCTGAGAAATTAGAAAAAGAAAAGTTTCGATATCTGGGCAGAGCCTAAGTCCCGTGGACGAGCTTCACTGTGATTGGCTGCCAACACTCCAAACCAGGAAGTGTTGGCAGCCATATCGTGGCTTGGTAGAAGTGAGTCGCTAGAAAACAGAGAAACAAAGGTAGAAAACAAGAGAAGGGGCAGGGTAGAAACACCCTGACCCCCTAGGCCTGGTCAGGGAGTTCCAGAATGACCCCCAGGGCACAATTATTTTTTTAAATCAGCGTAATTCACGCTGGGGTAGCGTTTTCCCGTGTTTTATTTAAATGAGACCCGGGGTGGGTAGGTACCGGGGGCATTTCTTAAAAAATAATAGTGGGGGCCCGCTGAGGCTGCGGGTGCCCGCTGGGGTACCCGCAGTCTCGGGGCTTCACTCATGTTGGGAGGGGGGTTGCGCAGCCCTCCTCCTGGACCCTCCATATGCTTATAACTTTGGCATAGTTTGATGATTCTTTACGAACTTTTCCCCAAATATTTTCTTTTTTGATCAGCTCCTATCTTGAAAGATTAGGGGTGATTGGTCAAGGGGGGCTTAGAAAAAAAGGGGGTGTCAAAACGTGTTTTCACAATGGATTTTCCATAGGAAACTTTAGACAAGGCTACAGGTCAAACTGCTGAACGGAATTATGCCAAATTTGGCAGTGAGAAAGGTCTTGGTCCAGAAAGTGCGGTTTTATGGAAATGGTGTAAATCCGTTAAGTAGTTTTTGAGATATTAAAGGGAAAAATAAATCTGGTCGGTGCCTAACTTCCAAGCACGAGCTTGCCTCTGATTGGCTGCTAACTCTTCGAAGCAGGAAGTGTCCTCTGATTGGCTGCTAACACTTCAAACCAGGAACTCTTAGCAGCCATCTTCTGCCTCGCATTGAGTGTTAATATAAAAGAAAGGTTCCGGTGAAATTTAATGTAGCGGAGCTCTGTGTGATGATTTGGACGCAGTGAAGGTTTAAGATTTATTAACAATAAAGGAGAAACAGGTGAGTGCCAGGCAGCACGACTTCCACTTCAGGACACTAGTAGGAAGATAACCCTTTGACGCTCCTTGTGCCCAACATCATCACTTCGCAGGTATGCCTTTAGAAGCCAGTCCGTCGGCTCGCAGCTGTCTACCTTTGCGAGCTAGTACACTGCTATGCCTCTACCTCTGCAAGCTACTATGCTGATGTTTCTTTGGGAGCGGACAGCTCGTAGTTCTGCCTCTGTGAGTCATGCGGACGGGCCGTAGTTGTCCCTCTGCGAGCCTGGGTACGAACTGTTCATAAGTCATACTATGAGCATTGAAAAGCCATTTTGTGATTCAGTCCATCAACTGGCATCTGTCCGAGGCATTTCTGAAACCATACCGGAGCTCTTTCTGTGAGAGATACCCCTTTCACGCTGCGCCTCCCCATATTAGCAGGTAATGCACCCACTTCTCACATCACCAGCATACCCCAACAACCTTCTTGAGACCGGAAGTGTCCCTCTACGAACTAGTAATAAAAAGATGCTTGTGAGGATGGAGAAATAAGAATCTTAGTCATGTATAGATTAACATATAA